>NC_091017.1:61983708-64417875 GCF_041296385.1 Aphelocoma coerulescens
ATTGCTGCATCAAAAGTAAATGGACAACACTTTGACATAGACAGTTTTTTGATAGTAGTTTTCCTTTCAGAATCCAGGTTCTGCTAAGGGCTTTGCTTTCCATTGCTTTGATGGCTAGTATTTGGCCTGGATTTCCCACTGAGGACACGAGGTAGAATGTGGAAGAGTGTAAACAAAAGTGTATGTATGTGTTTTGGAGCCTATAGAACTATGGAAAGCATGGAATCCAATTATTCTGTGATGTTCTTAATTATTAGTTTGTAATTGCATTGCAGAAGTCATCATATCAGATCATATAGATTATGGTTTGATTTTTTTTCCTCATCATTTTTCATTCTCACACTCTACAGGAGAGATAATTTCTGTGTTATCACCTTCATGCATGCAGCAGCGGAGGAGGTTGGGCTCTAGATTTACTTCTATGAATTTGGGAGATCTGTAGACAGCTATAAACTGGCAGCAGTTTAAAATATGTGGTTGGGTTGAAAATATATTGAATCCATTCGCCTCTAAGAATAAACCCAAACACAGAATAAAAGCTGTAGATCTGAGCTCATACTGTGTTTTATTTCTGGCAGCCCAGCAGAGACTTAATATGGTATTAAAAGGAGCTCTGTCAGAGGTCTGAAAATAAATATAGTGTTTCTCTTTTATATTCTTTTTCACCTATAAAAGAAATTTCTTTAGAGACACACTTTATAGTTGCGACCCCCTCTTGTATGTTTATAATTTATACTGCAGCAATACAAACAGTGGTATGGAAGTCATATATGCTTATGTGTCCACTGGAGAAATTAACTACAGGTGGAAGGCATGATAATAGTGAATTTTAAAATAAAAATGTTTTGCCCTATTAATAAAAATGGTGCATTTAAATGTTTGGGTTTTATTATAGGAGATAATATCTTTGTTTTTCTACCAGGTGTTTTTCACCAGATAATGCATAATCCTCGAGCACAGTTAAATGCCTAGCACTACACAGCACATTATACCCGTATGCCACAAAGTGGCTAAGTGGTGACAGCATAAAAAGAATTATTCCAACTTAAAGGCTTTGAATGTCCTAAGACACAGACTTCAAGGTGGTTGCTCTATTTCATGCAGTCAGTAAGAAAGGGTTTACTATTTTAATGACAGGGAAAAAGCCCCCCAACTTTACTGATAAAGTTTACTTGTTTTCACAATTTTCAGTTACCTCTCAGTATCTCCAGAGAGATTATGAATATTGCTGTAGTTATTAGGATTTAGTAGAGAAAATCTTATTCTTAGTTTTTGAATCAAGCTTTTGTTAATAATCCAGAAGAAACATGTAGGATTTATTAGAAAGGTAAACAGTAGCCATAAAGTGTGATGATGGTCTGGTTCTTCACAGTAGGAATGACCAGAACAGCGTATCATCACAGTAAGTTGTTTGATTATTGTGACTATTCCTAAACCCTTTGATACCAGTGGGAATAAATGCAATGAATAAGGATTTTTAGAATTAAATGTAGTTATTTGATTTAGAAATTTTAATGGTATTACAGTGCATGTTATAATAAAAACACATTAAAAACAACTTTGTGCCAAAAGAGAAACATTATATAAAGAAAAGATTTCTCCAAAACAATTGCAGTAAGTTGAAAAAGAGAAAAAAAGTTGTTTGTTTGGTTTTTTTTTAATTTTAACTTGCATACATGATGCAACTTGATGATCTTTTGAAAGTCACATTATATAATATCTGTCAGATACAAGCACTGTTGCAACTGAACATTGATGTTTGGAATTTTATATGTAGAGATGTGTACATGCAAAGCAGCATAAATTAACAAACTATAATAACATTTTCAAATACCTGGACCAGTACTACTATAATGCTTTTTTTTTTTTTTTTTTTTTTTTTTTTGCATGAATGTTGCAGCTCATAGTTTCAAAGAACACTGGAGAAAGATTGACCTTTTTTGAGACGCTTTGGCACACTCTAAAACAAACAATGTTGCACCAACTACTCCTTGGCATTTTGCAGCAGCGGGTGCTCCCTCCCTGTCCAGGAACTGAGATGGATCAGGGAAAGCCCCTGCACACACTCACAATTAGCACAGTTGCTGGCAGGAGCATCCCTGTCTGTGTGCATGTGGTTTCCCAGTGCAGAGGCTTGGTGGGAGAATGAAAAGTACACTGTGGGATTACAGTCCTTACCTGAGTGGTTAAAAGAAAGGAGAGGACAAAGATCAAGAAATGCCTTTTATGTGTGTGGCTTCAGTGGTATCTGAGCAAGTGGACTCTGGGATCTGGATCTGCTATTCTGTTACCTTTAGACAGAGATAATTGAATCCTGTTTATTTTAAAATAAGTAGGAGAAAAATCCTAAAGAATAGTCCGTTGAAGCAACGTAACAGATGTATATCAAGGATACGCAACCATAGATTCGTGTTTTGCTTCATTGTGTTCTGGTAGCAGTATGATAGGTGTTTCCTCTGATCCCCATAGGTTTTGACAGTGTAGCTGGTTTTAACCAGGGGATACCCAGATGTCCTTAATCATTCTGACTATTGACTTATATTCCAGTGCTCAGTAAGTGAATTGTACACTGCATATCTTATGATTCACTCCTTCTATTCCGTGTATTATTTTTCATGTTGATTTATAGACATTTGAAGTTATTGTATTTTCTGATGTGACATTATAAAGAGTATCACCTGTTGTAATGCTATCACTAAAGAAAGATAAACCTAGACTGTTCAGGGTGTTGTGTGCTAGCAGCATTCACCTGCTGAAACAAGTACACATTAAAGTTTGTTGTTATTTTTAAAAAGGTGCTGTAATTGACATATACATGCTCTTAGGTGCTGCCCTGATTTCTGCACAGCCAGTCTACCAAATCCAAGATGTCTAAGAAAAAAAACAAACACAGTAGTTATACAAGTTGTGAGGAAGTGCAGTATGATTAAAATACAGAGATTTTCATGCTATTGTTTCAGTAACTAGGTCTACTTTATATATTGCATCATTCTTTCATTTTTGTGGTGGTGATGAAGTGTGGTTTCCCAGTTCCTTTTTTTTTTTTTTGGAATATGCCACATTGTGTATTATCTTCCCAGCCTGCCTTCCAGAACTTGGTAAATCAGAGAAGTGCCTCGGTATCTAGGATCTGTCTACTCACTATGTTGTTTGCTTCAAAGCTGTTGCTTCCAGCCTTCTCTGCCTGGTAGATGGAAAAGAGGAGGTCGGATAGCAGGATGAGTTTGGTAGACAGGTTAGGTTAGACAGGTGATAGGTGTTGCCCTTTCTGCCTTCTTTGACATGATGATGACAACAAACCTCTTTGCAGGAGATTGACACCTCCAACTCTCTCATGCAATGACTCCTGCTTCTGCCTATTTGTCACTTGGAAGCACATGTGAATCCCTCAGCTAAATGAGCACTTTCTGACCTTTTTTGCATAATCTTTTTCCTCAGAGGGATGTTATTTTTGGGTTATATGCTTCTTTCTTGGTTGGTTGATTGTCACTCAAAGGAGAGGAGAGTAGGTGATGCATCTGGTGGAGCCAGTGGTCTCTAATGCATGTTTTATAAAACAGAATTCTGGCAGACTGGAGGAAAAAATAGCAAGTGGAGGTTAAAGTGAGGAGGAAACAGACATGACTGAGGGTATAGTGGCATAGTTCTTTACATGGCACACCTGCTGTCAAGTTTCTCCCAGTACATTAAATCTTTACTAAAAATATGAACTAGCAGGACTTAAAATTAGACAGACTTATATACCTTGCTTAATTGCTTAACTTGCAGGGTTGAACAATCTTTAGACATTATTTTGACTCATGAAAATATTTGTGTCAGCGACACCTTTTGTTTGTATTCAGCTAATTTTCCTATGCTTAAATACAATAAAGCAATTCTGTTTCAATATAGACTTACAAAGATCTCCTCCTGTATCTAAAGTCTTTGAGCCACCCCAAACTTCTTAAGAATCAGTAACTTTTTTTGTTCCTGAAGAGATGGGAGGTGTTCAGCTAAAATCCCACATAGTACTAAAAAAACCAAGTCTCTAATAATAATTTAGCTGTATGTTTTACTTTGCCAGAGTTCAAAAGTGACTGCCTATACTTAGAAATGCAAAAGTAAGAATATTTTGACCTGTTTAGATGGTAAAACTATGTAAAAGGTGTCAGTAAATTTCTAATGACTTATTAAGCAGTATTTTATCAGCAGTCACTTTAATCAACAGCATTTAAATTACTACTAGGCTGATAATCTGTTAGGGTTTTTTCAATTAAGGAATTCAGAAGAAAGTAGGCACCTTTTTTTGGTTTATTTTTCTTTTCCTTTCAAGAACCCAAAGCATTAATAGTGTGTTTTCATGTAAGCCTCTTCACAAAGAATATGTACAGAAGTGCTGTCAGTTAAGTGAGCAATTTCTCCATGAAAATGAGCAAGAAAAAGTTGATGGCATTATCAAACCACTATTTGGAAAGTGGCAACTCACAGTGCTGACTGTGGAAATGGTATACTTTCCATTCTGCAGGTGTAATGTCAGAATAAATGAGTATGCAAAAGTGAACACGCAGTTCATTAGATCGTTTCTTGTTGCAATAACACACAATATTTTATGTTCCAAGAAGGATGTGTATTGATTAAATGCACCTTGCACTTAAGCAATTAATGCAGATCTTCTGGATCCATTAGTGCCTCTTTCATTATGATTGAAAACCTGATCTTGCAGCAACTGCAGTACAGTGCAGTGTGTGCAACTGAGGATCATCCTGTTATACTTAAGAAAGACACTTGCTGTGCCTTTGAACAATTGTCTTTAGTCAAGTGTTTGAACAGTTGACTTTAGTCCTTCAAATTCTGAAACCTCTTACAGAGAAGGGAAGAAATAAAGCTTTTGTCTCTTCCTGCATAGTCCATAATTTCATAAGCCAAAACTGGAGCTGTAAAGGATACCCAAATATACTGACAATACACCTTCTAATGCTAATGTAATCTTATCATGCTAATATAATGTGAAAGAATGTGAGAATATGAGAAGCAAATAGAGATATCAAAAGAGAGCCTGTTTACCTAGTCAAAATAATAGAGAGTATTTCTAATTTAAATGACCAAAACTGCAGCTTTTAGGAGTCAGTTAATTATTTGCTTTCTGGGAAACAAAACTTCCTCAAGGAATGCTGAGATTTTTGTGTAATATCTTCATCCGAGAAACTTGTATTATAAGAAAAAAATCCCACCACTGAAAAAGCTGTGAATTTTTTGGCTGAGGACAAAATAAATTGACATATACTCAGTCAATTTTACATGTTTATATTTGTCTCTGGATGCTAGGCAGACAGTGACTAACCAGGCTGACTGCATGCAACTGTGTGTAATCTATACCACCTGCTCAGGGCAAAATCCTGATACAAAATCCAGCTCAAAAATTCTATTACATTGGATTTCATTTATACTTTTGAGATAAAAGCAATAAAAACCCATGCAATCACAGAAAAATATTTTGGAAGAGGAGTTGAGAAATCTTCCTATTTGTCCTGATTCCCCAAGGTAGGATCAAATATTCATATGTTGGTTCAGATAGCTTTTTGCTTAAGGTACTTAAAATTCACCACTACTGGATGCTTTATGACATTGCTGGTTAATCTATTCCAGAATTTATCTTTCCTGATACAATCTGTTTCCTAGTCCTAAAGTTGTAAATCTTCTTAAATGTAAAGCTTGGTACCCAAAATGGATGAAATACATAGCCAAGATTTTATAGTACTGAATAGGACAAAAACCTTCTTTGGTATGTCTTAGATTTTTGTCTTGTTTATAGTTTCAAGTCTGAACTGCTGTAGCTTCCACAGCAGCCTTCCACCGTCCTCACCTTGTGATTTAACATGTTCAGCAGTGACAGACTTCCCAGATACACAGTTGTCACCTAAATAGTTTTTCTCCATTCTGTTTTAACAAGATGGATAATTTCTCTGGAAATTTACTTGATGTCGTCTAAATTATCATTTGCAAATGATAGCTAGTTTCTGAGTGTTGCTTTTTATCTTCTAACTTGCAAACTTGTTGGAAGCTTAGTAACTACAGTGCTCAAAATCGGAAAACTAAAAGTAGGGTAAAGATTTCAACTTATCTGTCTATCACAAAGGAGAAATTACAGTTTACCCCTGTTGATGGTAATTCTTCCCATGCTACAAGAGCTCTGTAGAAGTTACTGCTTCCATGGAGATGAGATCAGCTACTCCCAGTTCATGTTGGGAGTAAGTTACGCCCTTGCAGTGCACAACTCTTTGTATGAATCAGCTCTCAAGAATTTGGGATGAGGTAGGAATCATTGTCTTGCAAGAAATAACAACCATCAGCTTTCCCTCATCACTATGGGAAGCTTGATGGAAGACTGCATGGATTCTCAAGGGCCTCCAGAATTTGTCTCTTTTATGATGTGAACAATATTCCAAACAAATGAAAAAGCGCAGCTTTAACTTGCACTGCTTTCCAGTTATTTATTGCATTTGGATCTTCAGAAAGAAAACTTTGTCAGTGACCCTTTTATGAACTCTATCTTTTCTAAGAATATTTTATCTCTTGAGCATTTGATATGTAGCATGAACTTCTTATTTCTCTCTTCCATAAATAAAAACTGAAGACAGTTACTTTAAACAATTTTTTAACATGAAAAGTCAATGTCACAGGCAATAGCAAAGCTTTTGAAGTTTCAAGCACTTCTTATTCAGATTATTTTTATCAGTGCTGTACCATCTCACACTTGATAAGATGTGCCTCCGTTTTTATGAGTGTCTTTACTAAATGCTATTATAATGATAAAATAGGGTGTGCTCATTCTTCTCTCATTTTTCAAGGCTGGTGTGTCTAGAGGCTTTAATCAAGAAGATGTCATATACTTTAACTTTTATACCAGCTTAAGCTTTTCTAGTTACAATTTTTGGTGTGCATACTCCAAAAAGTATTTAACTTTTGCCCACTGCCTGATTAAAACCACCATTAGAATGGCACTTGCATGCAAATGACCATAGAGGATTTATTATCTGTCTTTCCCAAATTCATTTTTATAGTCTGATAGTTTAGGGATATGGTTCTTTAAGCCTGTAGCTCCAGGAGACTTCTGTGATAGCTGGTCTGTGGATGTTAATAAATTAAACAGTGTGTTTGACTTCAGTTGTGAGATGTGATAAAGCTGTATTAACGAGCCCAGGCAGAGGCTTTTATCAGGCAGTCCTCTGGAGGCAGGGAGCTGGTGCTCTGGCTTTATACCAATCAGCATTCCTTGCTTTGGCTTTGCTGGGAAAATGCTACACTTGATTTTTATATGAATATATAACATCATCTTCTTTTCTTTATACTTTGTCAGCTTACAGTGTTTTGATCGACAGTTATGTTAACATCCATCACAACTAATCTATTTTATGCATTGTGTGTCTTCATCTTCACATCATTTATTCTCCCTCTGAATTTTTATTTTAAATGTTCTGCAAGTATATCATTCTAGCACTGCCCTTTTCCTTCAGAACAATTTTGTTAGACAGTTGAACTTAGCTGGAAATAAAGTGTGCAGTGAGTTCTATTTGTTGTGTCTGTTTCTGTATAACTTTTTATTCATCTACTCAGTGGTCCTTTATGAAACTATTAAGCCTGTAATAATGCACCTTTGATAATACTGTGATGGAGAGAACGACATTATTTTTGGATGATAGGATCACAGTGCTTTTTGATCAGAATTGTCTTAAATTGTCTTAATTGTCTTAAATTACTGGACACTTTGTGAAGTCTTGAAGAATAATTTGTAAGTGATAGAGAAATGAAATTGAGAAGTCTTGTGGGAAAAATTGTTACTTTGTCATTCTAGGCATTTGGGCCATGACTAAATATGGGAAACAGTAGCTCGGAACAGCAGGGAGAAACTGTTTGAGTAATAATGAATAAAAATTATTACAGAGCTCCACTTCAGACTAATTCTAGTCTAGTTCAATTGACTAAATGCCTGCTAATATTTGTAGTTCATTAAGTGAGCTTCTGGAACACATCTTCCCACTTAGTTTCACCTAAAATAATCAGTGTATTCCAAGAGCATTCCATGATGAGAACCATTAGGTGACTTCTGAAAGCACGTTCCTGATCTGAATGGAAAAGCTAATAGGTCCACATGTCAGACAGAACTCTGGGAGCTTTCCCATTCTTTGGGACCCAGAAGTTGTGTGAGCTTGTTTGCACATTTCCATCTCTGGCAGAATTCAAATACGATCCTTTCTATCTCAGGGAATTAATAGAGACAAACTTAGGGATCATGCTAACATTTTAGGGATGCTTTTTTCAAGATTAGGCCTACTTATTTTAGGATTTACTATATTAATACCCCCAAAATTGTGTCTTTCTAGGACCAAATTTTCAGTCAGAGATTTTCTTAACATCTAATCACCATCATCAAGCATAAGCATCATTATGCAGAAGCTGCTTCTCATTTTCTGATAGCTGCTATCACTTGCCTGATTGACAATTTGCAATTAATTCTTATTGTGTGTATTCAGGCTGCTTGTTTGGTTGTGACTGGAACAGCACATGTGCAGAACATATTACAGAACTGCCATCAGCGAGATGCCTTCTTCAATAGGAAAGTGTATAACTGTGTCAAAAATAAACATCAGAGATTTTAAAAGCAGAAGACGTGTGCTGGAGTGTCAGTGCTGGTCTTGGTAAATACAGTGTCTTAGATTGGCTCTTTGCAGACAGTTCTGCAACATGATGCAACACCCCCTGGTAACTTCTTGTAATTTCTGTGTTTCAGGATGCAATTGCTTGTCCAGAGAGAATATAAAAGATCAGTAAAAACTGAGAAAGAAAATTAGGTAATAGCACTGTAAAGAGTATAACCCTGCATGAAAGTTGGCTATTTTTCTAAATTACATTAGTTTGTTATGGCACTGGAGTTGGAACTTTTAAAATAGTGGGCAAAAATACAACTTGTTGAATGTTTCAAAACTGTTTTAAAGTACTTTTAGAGTTTGAACATATGCATTGGGGAGGGTTTTCCTTGCACACCCTGGCTTTGAAGTCTAATACTAGCACTGTTTGCCATAGAAATAGCCACAAAGCCAAATTAACTTAATTTTATATTTGCCATATTTTCGTGCTGAATCACTACACTTCACAATTTCTTTCTACGTTAAGAAATCAAATTTATATTCAGAGTGATTATACTTCTAAACATTGCTAAATTGCTTCTGAATGAAATAATTTCAAAGATAATGTCACTACCAGATTTATTCTTAGTTCATGTGAGTTCTTTCTCAGCCTACTGTGAAAAAGGTTTTGAAATCTCAAATACATGAAGACTTATCTCCCATATTCAGTTAACTTGCAAAAAATCACACAGGTTTATTTTCCCCAGAATTGTATAAGGGAAAGGCTTTCCATAATGGAAGCTAAAGATAGACATTATTAATGGTAATTTCTTGAAGCTTGAAAGTTTCTGAAAGTTTCCATTCAGCACTGGTGAGGCCACACCAGGAGGAAGTCCTGTGTCCAGTTCTGGGCTCACCAGTACAAAGGAGACATGGGCATGTTGGAGAGAATCCACCAAAGGTCCACAAAGGTGATGAATGGACTGGAGCATCTGTCTGTGAGGAAAGGCCTGGGACTGTTTGGCCTGGAGAAAAGAAGACATAGGGAAAATGTCATCAATGTAAATCAATACCTGAAGGGAGGGAGCAAAGAGGGTGAAGTCAGACTCTTTTCAGCGATGCCCAGTGACAAGAGCAGAGGCAATGGGCACAAGCTGAAACACAGGGGGTTTTCTGAACAGAGGAGTGTGGGTGTGACCAAACACTGGGCACAAGTTACCCATGGACGTTGTGGAATCTCCCTCCTTGGAGATAGTCTAAAGCCATCTTCAGATGGTTCTGGGCAAACCTGCTTTAGGTGGCCCTGCTTGAATAGGGAAGGTGAAACCAGATGACCTCTGAAGGCACCTCCCACCTCAACTTTTGTATGATGCTGGGACTGAAATTGACAACACTTTTTTAAAGTGTACATTAATTGTAAATAAATTTCTTGGGATGCTTGTGGGATTTTCTTTGTATTTTTCATCTTTGCTTATATTTCACTGCACAGTTTTGTATATAGAAATTATTTTAGGGATGATTCTTACTGAAGAGAAGAGAAACCTGGTTGAATATTTTTAAGCAAATGTCAGGGAAGACTGCAGTTGCATATTAAATTGAACGGGTGTTTTAGCAGTGTAAGGTGCACTTAACCAGTAATTCATGGGTTGGAAGTTATGTTCAGAGTTCAGATGGTCAGAGTTAAGTAATTCAGTTCTCAGAGCACTGCATAGACACACCAAAACTCCCAGTTTTCTTTAATATGTACTCCAAGATGTAAGCACTCAAGTATTACGTATTATTGCCGTGATCTTTCTGAAACTAATTTTTGAGGATGAACTGTTGTGTCAGTATAATTTTCTGTTTAAAGTCCTGCTAATTTTGTATGCTTTAAAATAGGATCTGTTCCTTTTGCCATTTCTTTAGAGCTTTAGATCTGTCTGTTCAACCTTGTTAGTCATCTGTTTTTGTGAAGAGCCTTCAGAAGCCTAAGTGAGCATTAATGGCTGGAAATTTGAGCCATTAGTGTGAAAATGTTAGATCTGCATGTAGATCGTGAAAGGAATCAAAAATAATTGAATTTACTGTTTCATTGTATAGGTGTATATGGTACTTGACACTGTTTTACATCTATAATATCCCTAAAAGAACTGTGCAGAAAAATAAAAATACTAGTGTGAGGTTAAATAAAGATACTGGGTTTTGCAGAATTTTTCCAAGCCTAAGTCTGGGATATGTACTAAGCTGTCATCTTTTCTCAGGGAAAACATAAACTGGGTTAGGGGTTCTGGAGTTCTTTCACATTTTTCACCTTAATGATTCTGAAAGTTCCTTATGTGTTATAGCCCACAGCATCATCGTCTAGATATTACATAATGACCCACTTAAGAAATGCAGTCAGAACAGATGCTGTAAGACTGTGCATTAACTCATATAGAGAAAATGTTTCCAGTCGAGTCAAAGAATTTTGCAGTTATTTGCTGAACACAGGGAGCTGCTCAGCTGAGCTCAGGTCAATATTAGCCTCTTTTATAAAGAGAAATATTTGGTGATTGTCTCATAGTATAAACCAGAACATTTTACTCTTCATCTTTATTTGAAAATATAGGAGATTTTCACCTAATATGAAGTTTTGTCCTTAGTGCTAGGTGGGATACTGATATCACAATTATGGTTCGTTTTTTGTTTTGTTTTATTTTGTTGTTTGGTTTTGTTTTTTTTTTTTGCTGATGGAAGAGTGAAACTTTCGTTCTTAAACTTTATGACTAAAAACTATTGTGTTAATGAAAAACATTAAAATATTTGAGGCAGAAGCATGAACTGAAATGTTTGTGCTTTTCAGGACTCTTCTTGTTAAACAAGAATGGTCTTACGTAGTACTTGTTCATTCTTAAAACAGAGTGTCAACCTGCTTTACAAGCATTTGTTACATGGCGAAAATTAAGCAAAAAAAGCCCCAACACAGACAAAACCCCAACCTTTTAAAACTTTAAATTTTTGATTATCAGATTATATTTTGTGTTGAAGGCACACATAGGAAAATTATCCATTAGGTTTTGAAAACTCATGGGAGTTTAAAAGAAGTTTAACACTGAGATAGTTCTGATGGGCACATTAGCTCTCTAACAGTTCTGAGGGCAAGACAGACTTTATGAATGTCTTCAGGCCTACATGTCTTATACAAAAGGCTCCAGTGGGACATTTGGTCAAAGTACCTTTCTGTGCTGAAAATATAATCTACTAGAACTCGTCAATCTATACCAGTTATTTTAGTAGAGAGAAGATATCTATTCAGTCAGTTCAATCAACAATTTACTTATTAAACTCCCCCATATTTTTCAAAGTGAATATAAAAAAAATCCTTAATTTTCAAAAATGAAAATTAGAATTTACATGTAATAAAACATGGCTATAGATGTACCTCAAATAAACCACTAAATAGTATAAGAATTAATACCACATAAAGAACTTTGAGGAAATACTGCAACTACTATGCTTGAGCTTTTTAGTACATGCCCTCTACCTATATTATATCTGCTAATCTGATACTACCTTTTGGCTAAAAAAGTTGGACTAAATTGACCACCATAAGTATCCATGTGTTTGGTTTGCTTTTTTTTTTTTAGATATGAATTAAACTCAAAATGCTTCCTCTTTTTCACTGATTTTTTTTTTTTTTTTTTTTTTTTTTTTTTTTTTTTTTTTTTTTTGGACATAAGAACTGTGTAACTATGTTATGAATGTTCATACCCTTGCACACTAGGAAAGCAAATTGGCATTTACTGACCAAGCTTCCTGTAGATAACAGACTATCAGAAAACAGCTTCTCCCCAAGCTGGCAAGCTCCAGGTTCTTGGAATGTGATGTATTATGCAGCAGAGAGCTCTGTGGTGCTTCTTGATGAAGTCTCAAGGAATGTATGGCCAAGGATGGCAAAAGTGATGTTACCATTTGGCAGGGAGTAATGCAATTGCTTGGGACAGGTGTCATATTCAAACTCACAAAGTCGTAAGTGCAGAGCACAGTGTAGGTGAAATTACAAACCCAAGCTGAGTAAAATTACTTGCTTCTGCAAAACTCTACTGACTGCCACAAAATGGTAGAGTGGACTTCTGGAACTCCTTTGCTATTAACACCTTTATTTGATGATGTCATCCATGGAAGAGATAAGTCATAAAATATGACTGAACTTATTCTTGAAAATTAAAGATATTAAAGATATTTTTGATCAGGGGAGAGCCTTGCTCAGCTTCTTCAAGCTCCATGACAGGATCATCACTGCTGAAGTGTGTAATCCATGCTCTAGACTGCAAGAAAAAGGTATCCAGAGGAGCCTGGTTATATTACTTTGCTACCTTTTATCAAGTTAATGTAGAACCCCTTCAAGACCATGGCTTCTGCATTCACTAAGTAAGATGACTGTTAATAGTAGCTTGGGGCAACCTGGGGATACACGGAACCTTAATTAAAGCTGAGTGCTGAGTGCTGCATGTAGCATCCCTCTAGAAACTGAAATCACTTAGGTTCAGTTATAAAGCTCTGAAATTAGTAAACTGACAGTGAATATAAGCAGAGAATTATTGAAGTAATTTATTCTTTTTACATTGTTTCTTCTGTCTTGCAACCAAGTAACCTTTTCAGGTTGGGACACAGATGGCGCTGAAAGTTGCTAGCATACTTTTTTTTTTTAAAACATCCTGTTTATTAAAGTTGAAGCTAATGAGACTGTAATTACTTTAATGTGGATGATAGTAGGCTTAGACACTGTCTTGTGATTAATCTAGGAAAGGATTCTCATAACTAGTAATAGGGGAAGCACTTATATTTTAAATTGTTTTTACTGAAGAGCCTCTTCTTGTGGTTTTATGTGATTATTTTATAAAAGCTCTTTTATCTTTTGAGTACTATAAGCACTTGCTTAAAGCACATTTGGTACTTTAAAATTCTGAAACAATGGATAATTTTCATGTTTCTCCTTTCTCTACATTTAAATATGTCTGAAGATACATTGCATCAGGCAGTACTAGATCTGCATTCAAACAGAAATTAGAAAAAAAAAATGAACTGGGAAGAAGAAAAATAGGCAGAGATCCTGTTTATCTTCCCATTGTTGCCACTGTATTTTGATCACAAGTGGTTATCATGACTAGGTATCTTTATGACTTAGTCTTTCAAATGTATGATGCAGCCCTTTATTTATGCTGCACTTGTAACTCCCATTAACGTGAAAGGAGAAACCACACAGCAAGAGGATAGGCTTGATGCTGCTTAGTCGATTCAGAATGGGTATTAAAACTAGGTTGGCTGTTGCCTGGCTGTCTGGTTTATGCTTCTGTTTGATCAGAAGACCTTTCTTTCCATAGTTTAGGACCAAAGTTTAGTTTTCTATAAGTAATAGAGACTGCAGTGCAGCACGTTTGATGGAATAACCTAGGTGCTTTGCTGTTCTATTCAAATTATAATTCAACCTTCAACAAAACCAATCAAATATTGATGTTAGGTCCTCCCCTTACATATTGTCTATTCATAGAGTTCTTATGGATTCCTATAAGAATTCTTCACCCTTGAGGACTTGCAAACATAGACATACTAAAGCTGTTTGCAATTTAGCAAACTCTAAAGAAGTAATTTAGGTTGACTCATGTTCAATGGCTTTAACTTCCCTTGATGATTAATTCAATTTTTGGAGACATTTTTCTTCCTATTCTTAATGTCAGTAATTTACTTAAAGAGCAAAAAGAAAAGGAAAAAAAATCTGTAGGCATTGGAAGGGAGAGTAGTATTCTGAATCCTTTCCTTCTCTCTGTGGAAATCTTCAAGTATAATTGCTCTTTTTTGCTGACATCAAATTTCAAGGGTTCTGCAGAGAATAGCAGTTGTTCTAAAATACAGTTGTACTGTTGAAAGTGCACTACAGGGTCCTAAATTCTCCTGTGAGTTGTCCCTCTATAAAGAGAAGATTGAGACTAAATTCTGAGATGATTAGCTATTTTGTAAGTGAATTTCAAATAAAATAAAGATTGTCCTGACAAGAGCAACAAAAGTGTTTTTATGTTTTGTTTTGTGATTGAGACATGCAGCAGCACTTCATACAAATATGTAGGGTTTTGGCAAATGTGGCATACAGTGAAATGTTCTTTGCCATGTATATTAAAGGTTTTCAGACTGGATAATGATAATAGAAGGAAGAAATAAAGTTTTTTACTAGTCAAATCACAGCTTTATGACAAGTTTACTTAACTCTAGTCTTATCTAGTTATTTTTAATTTAATGAAAAAAAACCTTTCACTTTCTTATTTTGCCTCTTGTGAAGTGCTTGTGACAATTTGAAAACCATCCACTCACAACACATGGTTTTATCTTACTGGGCCCATTATTATTTTTATAGTCATGACAGGTTCACTGTTCTGCCTAAAGTAATTGGGGTTTCTTTAACAACTTTTGAAGATAGAAAATTACCACTAATATCAACCTCTCATTTCTACACTACTGCTATCCTTTGGCCTGCTTCTTTTAAAGGCCCAGAAGAATATTAAATATGTACTTTACATGAAGAACTATTCTGAAATTTCATGGAAGTAAGAGAAGGCCATAATTGACATAATTTTCTGATTAAACTGCAATACACTGCTCGAATACTAAAATAATCTGATGTTTTTCCTTTGCTTGCATGCTTTTTGGACACAACAAAGCAAAAATATTCTGCCCAGTTCATACAGATCACTGACAAAAGCCACAGTTAGGAGAACTATAAATGTGTTAACAGAGCCCTGACAATGTAGAATTTTGTTTGAAGTGATGCTAATTATACTAATAAGAAGATCACTGTTCACAGTAATCAGAATTCTGTTCACAGAGTTCATCAGAGCCTTTTTTCAGTCAAGCAGATGGTTTAAAATTTATACAAAATTTAGGGTTGGGAGCCTGTGGGGAGAAGCTATAAACTGCAGCACACTGGGCCAAAATCTTTAGCAGTTGTGCAGCCAGTTAGTTCCAGGGGCTGTGAGCCCCTCAGGGACCCTGGTGACTTGCACAGCAATCACCCAACCTGTGCTCATGCTGCTGCATGTAGGCACCTGCTTCTTGCTCTCCTCTCCCATTACCAAGCCTCATGCCAAGCTGAGGAGGGGACTGTTCCAAAGCATTTGTACCTCAGCTTGGATCCTCCTCAGATGACCAAGAATATTTACAGTGCTTGGTTTCATACCACTGAGAGCACTGCTACCCACCCTAGTCTTGCAATTTTTAGAAAAAGTGATTACGTTGTTATCATTAGTGCCTACCTGTTCTGTCTTTCGTTGGATGGATGCTTTGAGAAAGCAAAAATGCTGAATTCAAAAGAAGTTTCTTCTACAATTTTCTAGCCATGTGATAAGTAGGTAGTACTGGACTTCTTACAAAAAGACTGAAATAACCCCAGTGTTGGATTTTTAAGTAATTTCTTTGCATTATGTGACTTTGCAATGATCTGGGCTGTTCCTGGACATGCCTGTTGTTTAGAAAAGTCTAAAAAACCTGATAATGTCTTTTAGTATTGGCTTTTGAAGAACACCAGTGGTTACTGATTTACCTTCCTTTCAGTAGATGAAAATGCCTTCTCAAACAGCTTGGAAATCTATAAATGGAGATTTTAGTGGATTTGGGGACCTTGGAAACTTATTTAATCCTTTTGCATAATTTTATCCTGCTTATTATTTTAAATAGCAAGTGCATTTATGAACAAAGTTGAGGATTGGTTAAAAATGGTAACACATAATTTTCATGTATAAAAAAATCTGCTGTTGCACATTTTGTGGCTGTTAAATTTAGCAAAACTGCTGACATCAAGAGATGCAATTCTTGTGCATTTATACCTTTTTTTTCCAATGTATTTTTAGTCAACCCAGAACTTAAAATGAACAAATAAAGATTTTTGTAATTTTACTATCAAAATACTAAAGTTTTCAAAGACTCTCTAATAATCCAGGGAGTTAACAAGTAATAATACTAGTAAATGAGTATAAAGTTACTGCACAAATGTTGCTCTATTTTAATTCTAAGAAGTATTGATCAAAAATGAGCAGCAAATTAGGTTTGAAGCCCAAAATGTATTATTTTTAAATGGAGCAAGTACTTGTATTCAGAACTGTATCCTGTTTCTTCGAGATAGTTAAAATAGTAAGAAGTAGGCATAGAAAAAATGCAAATGTTGGGTATTTTTTCAACATTATTTGATTTCTTTCCCCAATAAAATTGGAAAAACATTGTTGAATACATACATGTTTGAATCAATACATGGGATAAAGAAATGTATTATTTCCTATTTCCTGTGCAAGTAAAATTAAAACTCTCTGTATTTTATTACAGAAATGGTTGTTTCATTTTGTGATGTGTGTAGAATAAAATATACTTGTTCTTTTACATGCAAATGTGGGAAAAGAAAGGAAAAAATACAGTCTAGATGAAGAAGAACAAAAGCTACTTATTTTCTTAGAAAAGATCAAGACATGTCTAGTCCTATGCCATGCAAACAAAAGAAGATACAGTTATTCTAAGCTCTGAGAGGAAAGACATTTAGTTTCCAGAACTCCCTTAGAACCAAAGATCTGATTCTTAAAACTATTTAAATACTGTGGGAGAACTGCCACAGGTGGTTTCTGAGAAACCAGCAAAGCTACCTCAGATAACAAACGAAGAGACTGCTGTGCTTCAGTTTGTTGCTTAGTTCTTGGATTTCCTGTTATCTGGCTGTATCAATGTCCTGGATTGTTTTAAAGCACTAGATTACTATATTTCTGCTATCTTCTTATTTTGAGGCTTACTGCTGTAGTAATTTGAGTGCAAATGAAGCAAGAGTAGCCATCCAGTGCACAGTATATGAATAGCTTTTAATAATGTGCATTGCTGGAGATTATAAAAATGATATTTCTTTGAACTTTAATTTCTTCCTTTTATAAGTATTCTAATGTTCTGCTGCATTAAACCTACCTCTCTCACTTTATCAGTTAGTTAAAAGGGAAGATTTTTATGTGCCAACATCAGGGAGCTCACACAAAGTTAACTGAAATGCTAATTATGGTTCAGAAATTTTCTGTGCTCAGAGCTGATTATACCCAAAGTCAAAAAGTGTCCCCCTGCTTGGTTCCTACCTTTTCAGGTTTTCTAGTTACCTTAAAACTGCAGTTCCTCAAGCTTTCAATATATAAAGTCAATCCAGTTTCAAATTAGGCAGCTTTTTAAAGGTGTGTTGCGGAATCATGAAGAAAATGTTCAATCTCCCTCTCACTTTGCCTTGGGTCACATTTAGAAAAGTGTTTCTTCTGTCATCTGTGGGGATTAAGCCTTTGCTGAGTCCTGGAATTGAGTTTTTTTTTCCTGCATAGAGATATTTTATTGACTCAAAGTCATTATAACCCCTGAACAGTGAAGGTGCGGAAGTATTTGCCATGACACCCTGGAGCAGAGGAACAGCTGTAAAATGCAGAGGGTGGAGAGGATTAATTTGAGTCTGTTTCTGGGGTGATCTTACACTTTCCAGAAGAGGATTAAAGTTCTTTACATACTATTGTAAAATTTACTTCCCCTCCAAAACCAAACCAAACCAAAAAAGACCTCAAAACCAACACTTGGTGATGGAGTTTAATAGACACTAAGAATTAGAAGTCTTAACAGGAGTATAACACTTGAATTCAATATCCTCCAAAAGCAGTTGTAATAAAAGTTATGTCTTTCTGTCATAATCGTTACAGATCTTGCAGGTTTTCAGATTTGATAATAGCAGAAAAACTGATACCTTTTTCCATTAATTGAAGTAATAATTCTGTAATATTTTGCTGTTAGTCCATAATGTGATTGAATATTTTCCTAATACATTTCGATTTGTTTAGTACTATCTAATTTTTTTTTATATGAGTGCAATAGAATAACTTTGCATTTAACTGGGTTGAAAAACAGACTCTGTATTCACAGCTATACTTCCAGAATGCTAGTATAATCTGCTTTATATATTGCATCTGAAGGATACTTCAACTTCAGTACTAGCCAGAATGTATTTTAAATGGCTCAGATGTTACAACTACCTTGTAATATAATAAACTCAATTCTGTATAATTATTGTAGTATAATTACTTTAATCTAAAGCTTTGCCAGAATGTTTTCTATTTTCAAATTCCAGTAATCAGCTACATCTGCTACGGCAACTGATGAACTGTAATGCTTATCTGCAGATGTTTAATTTCTACTTATACCTCCCTTAAATCTTGGTTGCACTGGGATGAAACTTTACAGGTCTTAATGCAGGGGAGAAATGTTCAACCTTCATCACAAAGCATGGAGAGGAACTTCTTATTAGTAAAAAGAAAACTTTGCAATGCAATTAAGATAAAAGTTGAGAGTTGTCTAGAAAAAATGTCCCTTTAGTTATGAATATTTGAGTTTCACTGTGAAAACAGGTCAAGGTTAGGTTGAGCTACACTTTTTATACGGGCAGAAAAGGTTTGATTCTGAATGGTCTCATTGACAACCGTGCATACGAGACCCAGCTCTTTAGCAGAGAACCTTCCAGTGCTCTGCTTAAAAGTCTGCAGCTAGAAGCCCCACAACTTTGAGGAAAGAACCAAGTGTTCTTATTGTTACTAGAGTCTTGTAGACTCCCCTCCAACCACATTGGCAGCCTTGAACTGAGACTGGTTTGTTTCTACCTATGAGAACTCAGATATACCTGGAATAAACCATCTTTGCAAGCAAGGCAAAAGTATGACAGCAATAGCAGTTATTTAGGAGATGGGAATATATTTGTTGATTTCTTCCCACACCAGTGACAGTTCCTTAACTTTCCCCTGGAAGGTTGCATGGTTCTTAATGTATTCATTGTTAGAAGAAAAAAGCCCAAACAAACCAGTGGATAATATTTGGATGGCAATTATTTTCCTATTTTTGAGCTGCTTAGGCAGGAGGTACTTTTACTTGTTGGTAATTATGCTCTGTAAATTGTCCAAAAGTTTTGAGAAATATTTCTTGCGACCAATTATTGTACCGACATTCCTCTTTATTCAGTCTCTCACTCAGGTGCCTAGATTCTTGCATTAAGTAACCTCAAAATTAATTTTTAGATTTTATAAGAAGTGTAAAAATGGCAAAGCTGTGGCTTTGGGATTGACATCTTTTACCACAAGGCCTCTTCTGGGGGTGATAAAATTAGAAGGTAGATTATTACTTTTTCCTCATATTTTGGAGGGTTTATTATCAGCCTTCTTTCTCTTGATTTTTTTAAATTTATAAATTTGCTCATCATTTGTAGTATATGTGCAGAATGTGCATTCAATATATCCTTTTCAAAGTTTCTTGACTCCTTTTTGCAATGGTAATGACTTGTTTTTCCATATTCCAAGTGGTGTGGATAATTAACTTGCAGTAAATAAGATCAAATTTTTAGGACTTGCTTGTGGAAATCAATAGACACCTAGGAGATTGTGTAACCTCTCTATTTTTGCTGCCTCATTTACCCTGCTTCTTCCATCACTGCTTTTTTCAGATGAGGATATGATTTTGTGGTTATCTCAGAAGTAAGACTTCAGACTGTATTATGCATTTCCCAAGACTCAGAGAACAAATACTATTCTTAAAACAAAAACCATCTGGGTCGCATTTTTGGCACATCTCATAACGTTAATGTCTTGTGAGTATTTACATAACATTCTATCATGAACTAGTCTAGTGTTTTCTTAGGGAGTTTTGTTTCCTCACTCCCCCAGTTCTAGGGATTATCACCAGCTGAATATTTGGCACATTGATCTTTTAACTGATTATTTTAAATCTCTTTCTTTCTGTTAAGAAAAGCTCACAAATATATAATTCATTACATTGTATAGGCTTAGAACTTAGTAAAGTAATGATTCTCTGAAAACTTTGACCACCACTGTTTGTGTATATGATTTTTGCCTTGCGACAAACGGTAGAGAAACCTCTTGTACAGATGCTGTCTGCAGCTATCTTATCTAAGGCAGTACTTTTGTTTTATCCATGTTTACTGTTGTTTTCATTTCTCATACTTCAGAAGATGGATGTATGAGGCACGAAAGATAATCGCTCAGTATTGTGACACAAAAGTGAATCTATTGTCTATTTGCAGAACTGCATGGATGTACATCTTTTGAACTGCCATCAGAAGCATTTCTTATAGTTCAAGTTTATTTTCTTTTCAATTATTTAATATTTGATTGATGAAAAATCACATTAGTGGTTAGACTGAAATACTGTTTCATATGCTCTCAAAGGACTTCCACTCTTGAATCAAATTACTGGAGAGGGTTTAGAGAACACAGAAGATGAGGTAAGAAACTGAAATCAATACAGCTTAAAATTTATCATCTGAGTTTTGAAGTTTCTGACTCCTGAGTATCATTTTAAGACTGTGATCCTGTTAAAGCTGGGCAAAAGCAATGCTCCTTCACTTGCTAGATTATGGCCAAAAAATGCATAAAGAAGCAGATATTAATGAGAGAAGGCGCTGGTCTGGAACTTGAGCTGTCTAGGTCAAATTCCCATCTTTGCTGCATGCTGCCTCAGGCAAATCATTCACTCTCGCTGGGATTCCATTCCCCATCTGCCAAATGGAGAAAAATCAATGCAACCTTATGCCTGGCCTCCATTTTGCCTATTTTTATTGTTGTTCAGAGGAAAAAGAAATATTTCTTAATATGTGTTTGTATAGTACCTAACATACTGAAGCCATTAGGCCCTTCCATAATACAGTAAGGGATGACAGCCTCTAGGCAGGGGCATTTTGAGTGTGCGTTCTGTGAAATGGATATACAATCCACTTCAGACCAGTTGTAAAATAGTGTAGAACTTTTTCCTTGCCTTTTTGGCAGATTATATATTTTAGTTTTAGGTTACGGTATTGTGGTTGCTGTAAAGAATTAGTACTGTCAGTATTTACCACCCTGAGGTGTTGTTGTTGGAGTTCCCCCATCCTGCCTAACCTCTCCACTCACAAACACCCTTACAGTAGGGCATTATAAGTAGCCAGAGTACATCAACTATTGATAGGTAATGGCTTTTTAATGGCTCCCATTGCACTGATAGAAATATAACTTTCAATTTTATGGCTCTTTTGCATTTCATGATCCCACAGTGCCTATGAATGTTAGGACTTGATAGAGATTGAATGGATATAACAAAACACATTCAAGCAGCCTAACTCTAGGCACTTAATCAGGTTGAAAATGTAGCCAGAACAGGACAGTTCAGGGCAGAACATGCAGGAATTCTGGATTGCCCTCTGTTCTGGCATCTCTCTGTAGGACTGTAGTTTGAATTGAGGGAATTTACCCACTCAGTTCAATGAGGAAAGTTGAGTGCTAAAAGTCAGATGACTTCTCTAGTCTTTACTTCTCTCTAATACAGCAATTTTTAGGTTTTTAATCTTATTCAGGTGAGTATCTTTTCCAACATAAAAACTTTGCTACTGCTATGAAAAACTACAATTTATAAATACCTGCAGATGACCTGGGGTATGTAATGATGTTTTCAGCTTAACAGTTTTTACATGAAAACACTCTCTGAAAGTCTTCTGACATGATCTTTTAATACAGAGTTGTTAATACAATAAGTTCTGGTTTCAGCAAAATTAGTATCTGGAAAGAAATAATTTGTCATGGTGTAAAAACCTGCGTGCACTCAAATTTTAATGTATCACTTAAAATGAAAATGAGAACATAAATTATTTTGACAGGAATTCAGCAAGGTTGGATATTATTCAGTAGTGCAAGTGTTTCTTCTTTTTAGATTACTTTGGCCATTTTGAATTAGTAGAAAGTAGTATGTATTAGTGTGGTAAGGTGAAAATTAATGTGCTATCTCATGAAGATGGACTGTGTTGCAATGTTTTTTATCCTGTGCTGGAAGTTCAGACATCATAAAATCTCGCTTTCTGGAATCATTATACAGATTTGAAGTAGCAACTTGTCCCTTTGGATGTGTTATGGTTATTTGAAAAGGTCCTCATGAAGTGCTGCAATATAGATTTCATGAATTGTCAAAGGAATATAGGAAAGTCATACACAGCCACCTAAATTAGAATTTTTTTGTTATAATGACCCAGTTATTGTAGTAAATGGTGAGTAAAACTTAACTATCCGAAGTAATGAGAACTTTGTAGGACACTTAGCAATCCTAATGCAGTACAGAATTAGGTCTGTGAGAAGTATCTGGATGCTAAGTCACCCTTTCATGCTTTTGCAAAGTGTTAATGTCTCAAAATACGTGCTGAACCCATAGTATTTCTTTTCTTAGATGATAAGCAATGACAGAAGGAGAGTTTGGGGTGTTGTGGGACAACTGTCATATTACTTACATGGACTGGTAATTTTCCCACTTATCAATATTTTAATATGGGGAAATTAAAAAATAAATTTGATAACGCCACATGTCCTGAATCTGTAGCTCTCATTTTCATTGTTATTGCATCAAAAATTGAATTCTCAATTTAAAAAGAAAGGTATGGTATGGAAAATCCTAATACAACAACATTTCTTCTCCTTTCCCCTTCCTTCTTAGTCTTCTTCTTTCTGTACTCATTTCAATCTCCATCCCTCATTACAGAATCACAGTCGGGAGTTTCTTTAAGTTTCATCTTCCTTTTTGTATTGAAGCAGTTTCTGTGTTTTTGTTTAATTCATGCAGATATATACACATCACTTCATTGTACTGCAGTATGCAGCAGAACCACCACGGCCTGTTGGTGTCAGTGTGTGGCATCACTCTGCTGGTGATTCCTGTCATGAACACGCACACCAAGAGCTGCTGTGGTGACCCTGTCAGGAGCATGGGGCACGCCTTGTAAGACCTGCATATTATCCTGACTGTTTGGGTCTTTTTTATTATTACCAACACTCATAATTAGCATTTTCCTTTGCTTGCTCTTGTCACTCCAGTCTGGCAATATTTTTTATTTAGTTAATTTGATCTAGTTTTCTGATCTCCAGTATGGGACAATAATTGTGCTTAACCAACTCTGCATAGCTTGCTCAACTCTGCAGTTAAAATTTGCTCAGTCTTCATTGAAAAAGATAAATTAGCATTGTTTTGCTTGACCATTATAGGGTATATGACAGAAGTGGCCATACCAACGTGTGAGAATCACAGTATTTCAGCTGGTGGATGCCAGAAATGAATGAAATATAAATAGAAGTCATAATGAAAAAGAAGGAAAGAAAATCAGCATATAAGAAGCAAAGCTTGAAAGAAAAAAGTCAAATAAGTGGTATGAATGAGTATTTCTCATGAATTTGACTTGATTTTTACAGTCTGAAAAGCTAGGTACTGGAGAATAACCTGTATTATAGTTCTCTATACATTAATTGTCAGCATGTAGTATACATCCTCATTTTCTATAAAGTATTTAATAATTTTTCTTTTACAGAAACTCAGTATGTGCATGTTTTTTGAAAAAGAATATTAATTTCTCCCTGACTCTGTTCCCCCTTTTACTCTTCTATTTTAGTCCCTTTTAGAGATAACACATCCAATTACAAGATGGGGACAATGACAAAGCTAAAAGCTTTTGAGTTTAGCAGCAAAGTCTGCCTATGCCAGGCACACATCAATTTACATGACAGTGGAAGGTCAAAAATTTCATTATTATTTGAACTGTTTATGGCTTCCTTCCTAACCAATAGCTTCAAGTGATGAACTGTAGGTCCTAGAAAATCATCTGATGTATGAGATGATTTATTAATTTGAACAACTTGATATTGCCTAAAGCTATGAAAATAGGGATATGCTAAAGAACATTATTGTAATTATTCCATTAGGAATCCCTTCAATTATTCATGTGTTTTAATCACTTGGGCATTTAACATAGTGCTAAATTATAATCATCTGATTACATACAGATTTGTGAGGAGCTTTAACAATCTTCTATGCTGAAGGACAAGATAGGCAAATGAAAACAAATGATTGCATCCCAGATAAACCGATTAATCTTGACTTCACCTGCTAGAATTTAGGTGGTGTTAGAAGCATTGTTGTAACCTCTGGAATTTGCCAGAAAATTGGATAGAATTGCTACAGAGCTATGTTCTATATTCCTGGTTTTACACTTGTATTTCCAGCTTTTTTATGACGATGAAGGTTACCTTGCAAACAACCTGTGAAACGAAGGGAGAACAACATAGTGCTCTTTCCTTTAATCTGCAAAAAGTGGCATTTTTTTAAATCCAGAGATGATCACAGTAATCTTCTAATCTGACCTGTTTCAGGCAGAGGTCTTTTCACAGGAATTGGATCATGATTTATGTTTCAGATGTGATTATTATTTTTAACAAAATGAACCAATAAAGGGATCTCCATGCATATTTAATTACTTTAAAATTTTAGCTTATTTTCCAGATTTGTCTAGTTTGAGTTTTCAGCTTTTCAATCATAATTGCTCCATGTCCATCAGCCTCAAAGGCTTTCCATGTTCAGATCTCTTTTCCACTTATGAGTGTCTTCACAGAGAGGTGTAGTAATCCCTTTATTTCCTTTACTTTGCACGCATTCTTTGAAGTTACTCCTCTGTTTTCTGATCTCTTTGGAAGTTTGCATTCTAAACCAGAATGCTTGTCTGAGGTGTTGAGGGTTGTTTTTGTTTGAGCAAAGATAAAGTCTCTCCTAGAAGTGTGGTTTTGCATTTTGCTGAACTGAAAAAAAAAAAAAAAAATTGCTGAGTTTATCCTGTAACAATAAAATGTTCTTCTGGTTATTTATTCCATCAATCTGTATTTGTCCATATCAGCAGTTATGGCATCTTTTCAATTGCTGATAAAATAATTGACAAGTTGGACCAAGAGCCAGTCCCTTCTCCATTCATAGATGCATTCTCATTAATGAGTGACCCCTGCCACTCATGTTTAATAGCATCTTACCTATGACAGAGGGAAACAATGAACAGAGACATAGCTGAAAGACATGAAAACTGGTGGATATCACAGAATAATTGAATGGCCTGGCTTGGAAGGGATCCTAAAAATCATCTAGTTCCAAGCCCTCTGCCAGGGATCACACTATGACAGCAGAGCATGTAGCTAAGGTACTATGTCAAAAATCTTTATGTCACTTTATTGAGAAGACACATAAATATACGTGTCTAGGGTAACGCACTTGCTGGTAACTTCTCAGGCTCCTTGGGTTCATACAAAACTAAGTGTTTGTTACTCAGCTGTCAAAATGTGCAGTTACTGAACATAAAGTTTATTATAATTCATCCAAGATGAACAGTCTCCAGCTATGCTGCCTTCATAAGCACTATAGAAATACTTGAAATTTCACTTTTTTTGTCCTTTATTAGCACAGTCTAACTCCAGATACACTTTTTGAAATGTAATTTTGTTTTATGTATGTATTTGCCCAAAGAGGAAAATGAGAAATGATAATTCTTGTTCATTAACAATGAGAAATAACTGAGTTTTCTCTCATTTAATAAATACAGATAAAAATGAGTCTTTTCTTTGTTTTTCAAATATGTGTTCCAAATTATATGAAATCTGCTGCATTGCGAAAGTGTGAGACTATTAAATTACAGCTTTTCTGTTTCTTTCCTGCAGTAACAACACAATATGGAGATTCCTAAGAGTTTACTAGTTAACTAGGAAGTGACAACTTTGATTTTCTGACAGTGGTGGAAGTTTTTTAGAGTGCTTTCTGTCACTGGGAAGTGTTAGAATAAGGCATGCTGTCGATGAATCTGTTTCTGTAGTTTCCAAGTACCCTGTATCACTGTTCCCTTTGAGGATTTCACTGTAACACTGTAAATACACTGTCACTGCTCCACCTGGACAGGCATAATCAAAGATAGCACCATGCCTTGAATACTCATGAGAGGCAATCTTTCAATTTTAAATACGGCTGGCCTGCTAAACCACTTTAAAAAGCTGTTTCCCCCCCCCAAGCAATACAATAATCAGCTTTTCCCTGACGTGATCTTATGTAAATGTATCACTAGATTAAGGCCCATGCTGATAAAATTCTTTCTGTAATGAAAAGTTCTGTTTCAGTATTTCAAGATTATTTTGAGGAAGGAAAAGCTCTCAGGTGTTCCAGTTATGGGAATTCTGGAAAGTGCTGGCAACTGTAGATAGTCCATGCTGTACAATTTGGTTACCTTGTGCCCTGGAGGAAATTTTAGGTGGCTAGAAGTATGAAAATACAGTCTTATGCAAGTGTATAAGTGCATTTATATAAGTGTATAAGTGTACACTTACATAAGCATGTAAGACAGTGTTTCTGTACTTAAGTGTTAAAAAAATATTCTTATGTGTGTTTCTGAGATAGGGATTACTAAATTGATGAGGAGCTCCTAGCTCCTATGGCACACTTTTATCCACACATTTAGTACACATAAAGATCATTAGGCTCTTGCAGAAAATCAATAGCTAGAACCTGGCTATTAAAGGGTCTTTCTTTAGCTGCTGATACTCTGTGTGCTAATTACTGAGAAAAGCTGTCTTTTTTAATGGTAAAACTGTATTTTGTTATTTATTTGGTAACTCAATTTGTGTGTTTTCTGTTCATTTTGTCTGAGAAACTGCAGCCAGAAAAGACACTACAAATAGAAGTTTCTGTAATGAACTGCCTTACTGTTCTCTCCAATTAGACCAAGCATTTAGAAGTAAAAAATATTAGATGTGGTTGTTCCAGTGGAAGGCTAAAGGTGTTGCTCTCATACAGCACTGGTGCTTTCCCTGTTCTGTGAAAAAACAGAATATTTCCGTTCCCATTGCTGTCAGGCACATTCACAACACACACTAAATCTTTATAAAGTAATAATTTTATATTTTATGGGTGGCCCAAATGATTAGTGGTGGAGGCACTCAGCCTACCTGATGCTGGTTCGGCTTGAACCTAAATTGCAAGTATTGATCAGCATGGACTGTAGATATTTAGAAACAACTGGAATGCTTTTCCTAATGGCCATGGCACATGCAACTATTTGTGATCACTATGCACGTTGCCTAACGCAGTGAAGGCTGAACGTTGCTGGACAGTCCTAGAAGGGGAGAAGGCTACTGTGTGTTTCTGAAGAGACAGTTTTAACTTACTCTCTGATAACAGATATAATTCAGGTAAATTGTTGACATGAGGCAGCAAAAACATGTCGCTTAGTTATTGAACTTACTAAATGGTAATGTGATTAAATACTGTATATAGAATGTACTTATTCAAAAATTTCATAAAATGGCTCCTCCTATTACATTTTTAAATAATAAATAACTTCCTTGCTTGCCAACATTTTTTCTGCTTCCTGAGTTCCTCTCATCTTACCACAATGTGAATTTCAATGTGCTATCGTTTTTGGTCTCATGCCAGGACCATTGAGGAAGAAATCATAGATGGAAAAAGATAAAATAGTTTCAAATGGTAATTTTTCAGTATGATAATCACCTGATTGTGATCTTGGAAAATGCTGGACACTACATGACTCTCTTACCCACTCTAAGATTTGGAAGTGCTCAGTATATCACAAAATCAAGCCTTATGATGTGACTTCAGTATAGTGCAGTTGATTATATTGTGAATTTTTATTCTCTCAACCCCCATCCAATCTTTGAGGCTGTTTGTATTTAGGAAAATATAAATTATTTTCAAACAGTTTCATAAGAATAAAGTTTTATAAGAACTTTTTATATGAAAGCCGGTATTAAAATTCAGAAATTCTACTACTTTTATTTCATCTGCTTCATAACTTTGTTCTCTTTGCAGGTATATCCAAATAAACAGCATTAAATTCTATCTGGAAATATATTTTCTTTTATCTTCTATCTCATTTTCCCTGAGATGTTAATAATTATTTTGCTGAGCATAAGGTAACAAGCATGAAGTTAATGATCTTATAATTTTCAACATGATTTTATTTAGTACAACATTATGTGGCAGCCTAAAAAATGCAAGTTTGTATCCAAGCTGCATTATTTTCTCTGAATTTGGAAGATCATTTAAAAGTTTAGCTGATACTTCATCAGGGATTCAAGTGACAAATATGTTCATACTGATTCATGGATACTGTCTCCAAGCAATGTATATATCCCTGGTAAATGAGGCTTCTGTGTCTTTTTGGAGGAAACGTATGAGTTATGAAATATGAAATCATAAAACTTTTCCTGGTTTATAATCAATTTTATTCAAAACCAAAACAAAATATCAGACCTTTTTGGCTTCCTTTCCCAAGCATATTGTGCATCAACGTTCTTCTATTTCTTCACACTCCAGTGACCATATTATGGATAAATACTTCTTGTGATCAAATAAATTTTTAGAAGCTTCTCATTTCAGCTAGTCAATTAGTTGCTCAGCTGCACTCCTTTTCCTCTCTCTTCTTTAACCATTTAAAGGACTGTATCTATCAACATGGCATTATAGCATCTGAAATCATTCAGATTTTATTCCTGTTCTTCAGTGAATGAAAGACAGCAATGATGGTTGTTTTGTAGCAGTAAGGAACTCATTTTGTAGATGATTTAGTATAACATTTTCTTATTCTAAGCTGTTTATGTCTGAAAATACCTTGGATTAAGGAGAGCATAAGGAGCTTAGAAATAATAATTTCAGATTCTAGTAATAAATTCTTTCTATAAACAAGGAGGTAAAAAAAAGAGGTCACAGAAATTTTTTGTGTTGTTCAATTAGCTTCATTTGTTACTGTTGCCCCATCTGCAGGTCAATCTCTGATAAACAGCTTTTTTGGGATAGGAGTTGATGGTAATGAGCCCTTTCCTGTTACCAGTGCTGTGCTAATAATAAGTGTTTTTTGCTGCTTCCAAAATTATTTAGGTGTTCATAAATAAGTCACAAACCCTGTGAGATTTACTGCATATATTCTTAATTCTGTGGCATTATAAAAAATTAGTTAAATGGATATGTGAGAGATAATTGTCCTGTACTGGGTGATCTATACATATGGAAAAAAGAAAAATTGTTTATGTGTCCTGGACAAATTTATTCTTGTTCCTTTTTGGAAACTCTATGCCACAAAATAAGGATGGACAGTTTGTTTCATGTTTCATTGGGTATAAATGATATGTAAATGATAAAGATCCACAGAGAAAGGAAATTCCAGTTTGTTTCTGGGGTCATTTTGACAAATATTGGGCTAATTAGGAGCCAGAGCAAAAGCAAAATGAAGGACTTTCCAAAGCCGTGATCATCATCTGAAATGGAGTTCTGATAGTTATGAGTTAACTGGGAGTCTTCTGCTATTTATGTCAATGCTTTTGAGCACAATAGATGTAGAGTCATAAATGAAGTCAAGGCAGTTGCAGGAAGGGAGTGTATCCAGTCCATATAATAAACCGGAGACCAGTTTAAAAATGAATACCTCTTACTGCTATGAAGCAAAGCATATGCATTATATATTATAGAACACTGTTTACAATTTTATTGTCAATATAAAGCACAAAATAGGATAATTACTGCTACTGATAAATAAGGTCACTTGTAAAAATAACAATTTAAACCAAGAGCAGATAATTTCCAACAAATTCTAGTGGAACTTTCTCTTTAGAATTTGTTGGCATTTTCATAGGTTTACAGAAGTTAATCCAATAATGTACTTGTGTTCACTTCCTCTACTTTTTGTCCATCCTTCCCAAAGTTATGCCCTACTTTTGGTACAGAAAACATTGTTTCATACATTTTTTGGGACCAGTCTCCCATTCTGTTAGCTCTAAAGAAGAAATTTGATGTATCATTAATTTTGCTAAATTATACACTAGGCCACACCATAATTTGTATACAAAGCTACCACGATTAGTCTCATAAAGCTTTATTCTCATCTGTTTCAGTTTTCAGGCTTTTAAAATAGGAGTTCTTCTTGTTGAAGCATGATTATATACAGATGTAGGGAAAAAAAACCCAAACCTATTTGTATGGAGTCATGTGAGTCTTGGGTTTATTCATCCTGTGACTATGAGATAAAAAAATCTTTGTTTAGGAAGTTAAACAGTCCAATAGACTCATTAATTCTTCATGAGCTATGACATTGATGGCACTTTCTGGTAGATTGCTACCCTTTTCAAGTATCAGAACATACCATTCTCACAAATAAAATGGATCAGTCCTGGCACGTTTGCCTTGAGTTATCTCTCTGACCTCCCTCTGCCAGAGGCTGTCTCAGTGGCAGAGGATGGACTTTTTCAGCTTTGGAATACCCAACCCAGGTGGTCTTCTCACCTATGTGATTTTACTGAATAGATTTTAAAAATATATTTTCTGAAGGTCATTGCCTTTCGTAGCAATGGCATGTGATTCTTCAAATTTGCTATGTTACCTACGAAAAAGCTTTTAGAAATAAGTAAAAACTTCGTAGGGTTGGAATACCCTTTTTATCCCCTCTCATTAATCCAATTTGCTCCTGCGATTTTGGAAAATGAAATGTTACTCTGGACCTGTAAAAAGTCTTGTAAGAATTCAGTCTTTGACATATTGGCAAGAAAGCTTCTTGGCAGCTATAAAATTCTAATTTTTCACCAGTAAATAGATTGTTTCTATTTGCTGAGAAATATTTATTACCACTGAAAATCTAAAACTCCCTGCCACTTTACCAATGAAAGTATATATATGCACTCCAAACAACTGCTAATAGCAAGCAGGAATGTTTTAATTACCATTAACAATGGATTAGCATTAAAATCCTTTCTACTCATATCACAGTCACTGTCATCTCTCTTATCCCTATAATCTGATGGGGGTAGACCTTTTCTCTCAGTTTAGTTTGGCTACTGAATCATCCGATGAGAGCTCATCCCAATATACCTATAACCCCAAGAGGGCTCATTATGAAATTCCTCTGGCACAGCGAAGGAGCTCTCTGAAATTCCCACCCACAAATGTTTGCTCTTGGTTATGTTGCTCGTTGTTCCTGATGCAGTCAGTTAGTTGTTGCAGGTATCACAAGGTGTTCCTGTGACCCACACAGCACTGTGAGATAACATGTGTGAACACAGATGTTCTCCTTTTAAGCCAGGCAACCTGAATGCAACCTGAAATCAATTATTAACCTGTGTTGTCCCAGCAAAGTGTTCAGAGTTAAAAAAAAAAAGAGTTCTGGAGCAGTCTGCCTCACTATTCCTGTTTCTTTTCTCCTCCATACAGAGATTCACCATGCATGAGCAAGCAAGACCTATAGACATTTTATACATAAAGGAGGATGACCTTTATGAGATGAGGAAAAATCAAAGAGCAGTTTCTTGTATACTTGTGGAGTATTTTCAAATGCTTCCCACAGACTTTCCAGAGAGACTAGCACTGCTCAACTCTTCACTATATTCTAGACAAAATCTACCTTTTTTCTCTTGGCAAAAGTAGAACCCCAAATTTTAGTCAATGTTGAAGCATACAGGAAGCTTTTGCTGCCTGGTATTCATCCAGCCTTTTTTTTTTTTTTTTTTTTTTTGGCCTATAAATGGCCAAACAAATGATGAAAAGGATAAGAAGATGTAAATGAAGTTCATGTTAATGCAACAGCAAAACCTTAGAGGGCACAATATAGTGGGGGTAAATACATAGCTGATATATTTTTGCTTCCCATCTTTTTCTGTTCCATTTTTCATTTTACAGAAAGAGAATGAAATTTTCCTTTCCACTCACAAATCCTTTCCTTCTTCTGCCAAAATCAGGTATCATGAAATACTATTGAAAATTGCCTCTGCTGAGAAAAACAAAATCAAAGCAAACCCTGCTTTTCCTCTGAAGCATCTCATTGTAATATTCCTTAATATGTCAGTAGTCACCCACACATTCATCCAGAGCTGGATTCTGCAAGCTTGCCCTATTTTTCAGTATTCATTTCACAACTTATAGCTGCAATCTCTAGTGGCCCAAAGTTTTCAGCAGACATCACTGGTTTAATCTAGCTTTGTCGAAGTTAAATTATTTCTTTCTTCCAGGCCCTTGTAAGGACACACAGTCATCAGTGAAAGTTCTTGGAATACTTGTGCTAGAGTAGACAGCTAATGCAACCAGACAGTTCTGTAAAGATTTCTCCCCCTAACCCCATATAGATGCCAGTTTTGACTGTTTCAGCTGGAATATTCCTAAAGTATTTCTCACTCTATAGTGATTCCTCAATAGTGAATAGCCCTTTCCAGCTGCTATTTCATTACTGAGAGAAGAATTATATAGTTTTCCATGAATCCATGTAAAGTTCAGTTTCATTTTCCCAAAGATCAAATCTGATCAAGCAATATTAAGACAACCTGCATATACCCGTGGACATGTACACACAGCTAGAAGGCATTTCCTTGTAGTTCAAATAAGTATTGCTCAAAATATCTATAGCTGTGTGGCATCACACAGCCCTTATATGATTCATCAGCTTGTGACTTTCTGGAGTTTTTAGCTTGTATGATTTAGATCACTCATAAAAATAGTTATTTAACCATCAATAGGAAATAACAAGTTTTATACAAAAAAGCAGCCTTGCTTTTGCGTGTAACTGATTACAGATAAAATCCAATAATATGAAATAATGAAAACCTGCTTTTTTAGGCAGTCCCTGTCTCTGTGCACTGTTACAACTGCAGCAAACAGTTTGCCTTTCCTGACTTGCATATGCTCAGGAAGACTTCAGGGTCTTGGTTACTGCTGCAGTAAGATTTAAGGGCTCAGACCAGAGGTATTTCATGTTTTTTGCAGATTGTTGCTCCACATTTGTCTTGTTATTGGTACTCCCACTAGTGCATAGGTCTGTTTATTTTCTTTCTGACCTGTTTTACTACTCACTCCTAGTTGTAAGATCTCCCCATTCCCAGATCCTGAAGTTGGTCAGGTTCTGTAGAGTGCTCTTTAAATTCCTTTTTCATTTCACCTAAATTATTAAATTACTCAATGTATTTTGGGAAAGGAAGGATCCTGTGCAGCCTGGATTGATACACTTTTCACACATGCTTTTCTCATGTTACTTACAAGGTGACCAGTTTTTCTCTAACATTGTGTGCGATATATTTTTTACAGTCCTTGGGTTTGTAAATGTGGAATTCACTGTCAATCCATTTCCTTTTCTCAAAGTCAGAGTGCATGATCTGAAGAGGAGAAGGAGGTAAATCAAATACATAGCTTCAGAAGAGTGATGTTAGTTCCTTTTATAAATCATTATTATGATTAAATGAAGTACAGCATCATTTGTTTGAAAAAAATCAGTGGTACCTTGGAATTTAGTTTTCTACAGCTTAAGCTTATTTTAAACTCACTACAAAATTACATCATGATGATTAGTACTGCAAAGAACTTCTGATTCATGTACACTTCTATTGTAGAAGAAAATTTCTATGGACTTGATTAAGGTTTGAAGTAAGGAAACATACAGTGCAATCTGAACATCTTGACATCTTCTGAACCAGTTTTAGAAAAAATACTTCCTTCTAGAGATTTATCTCAAATTAATCTCTTCATATCATGGCAAATAAGACATGGTTTTCAGGTGCATAGAACGAAACCCTGAAGATTTCAGCAAGGTTTCTACTTCTCCATTCCCCCTTGAGCAGTGTTATTGAATTTGTGCTTTTATGCATCCCACCTCTGGCAAAACTCCTGTGTTCTTGTACCTCCTGAAGACTTTATTCAAATACCAATGTGGGAGCATATCCAATAACCCTCTCCCATTGCATGTGAACAGTTGCTCCATGTCTAGGCAGTACACATTCCTGTTCATAGTCCCATCATGGGAATCATTCTCCCAGAGGCTTGTCTCAGCTCCTGTGTCTGGTTCCCTATGGATTCACACTCCCTATGGATTAATGAATCTCTGAGATGAGGCCCTCTGAGAAGTGTGACAGAATATGTTGTGAGAGCTGGCCTTTGAGCTGGAACATCAAGGATTTTATAGCTGACTCTTACATGGGCAGGCAGTTTCTCTGAAGGTTTATATCCAGAAAACTTGAACTTGAATTACTTTAACAACATTTTCAAGTTTTAGCTGTTTGAAGCTATACTATGTGACACTATATTCCAGTGCTCATGGGCACAGGATTGGTTTTCTCCTTGCACTGGACAGGAACAATATAGATATGTTCCACCAGAGAAGATGGGTGGCTTTCTGCAGACACCTTGCACAGACTGATCAGAAGAGAACCTCCAGTGTTCAAAGGCACAAACTTAGTTTCTAGAGTACGTTAGTTTCATTCAAAACTGGGATGTAGGAATAGTTGAGAGCATTCTCTTTTAAAGATATCTATTATTTCTATGTAATAACTAACATTCAAGTTTTGTTCTTGTAAATAAAAATTTTGTTCCAGTAATCATCTGGAAATGCAGACTGAAATTGTCTCATGAAGATGTATTTCTTAGCACAGTAAACACCAATTTAAAATTAATATTTATTCTCAGAATGCCATTTTTAAAAGATATAGGATAAAAGACCTGTGAAATATGCTTAAACTGGAAGAAGTTTTTCTGCTGAAGTTTCAGAAGTTTCAGAAACTCTGTTATTGTATTGAAATTCAGTTTACTTTCTAATGGTTTGTGATGGGAATACAGCCATGTCTGGAGTGCTGTGTCATGCTAAGGACTCAAAGGACCTTATACCAGCACGAATTGTTCCAAGAGTGCAAATTCAAGCGTTGTTCAGTTCTAAAGAGCAGTGGGCCTGAAATATGTCCCTAGATGTGAATCTGAATTGAAGTACTTCCCTTTACTTTGGCAGCCTAAAATTCGGTTGTCAAGGATGATGCTTCTCTGTTGTTATGGACAGAGTTTACTGACAGCTTTTTCCTTACAGCTGATTGATAGGGTGTTTCCAGAGGTGGAATTAGTGTCCTAGCCTGTGTGGATAGACCTGAGATGTCTCCAGTTGTTATAGACAGGTGTGGGGTTTTATGTGTAACATTTTGCACAAAGCAACATACTTAAGCCATAGTTCAAATGTCTGCAGGAAACTTCACATACATAAAAGTTGCAAATGTATGTAATTGGCATGAATATTAATTCGGTTCAAAAGGAAGCTGACTGTTTAAAAAAACTTTGCGATCCAGTATCTAATAAAAAATCAATTGCAGAAAATGGAAACTTGTTCCTTTGCATCCTTTTATTTTTGCATAATCAGTAGGAACTCCTGATGGAAGTGAAGGCAGTGAGGTGCTGTATTCCATTCTGCTTGCTTTCTTTAGGAAGCAGTAAGTTTACAATTGAAAAGGCAGCTTTGTTTATCAAACTCTGGTGTGTACTGTGCCAATTTGTGGGTTTTTTTCCTTTGGGTCTTTCCTACCTTTTGCCTTTAGAAATTGTGTTGAATATTGTTAGATGCAGACCTTGTGTAAGAGCACAGTGTGAGGGGAAAAAGAGGGGAGTGAGAAAGGGGCCACTTTGGTGTCCTGCCACAGGCTGGGCACAGCTTCTCTTTGTAATCAGAGTGGCTCCCCTGGTGCAGTCTATGGCTGCTTGGCAAAGGGCTGCTGCGGCTGGCAGTGTGGGTCTGTCCTCAGCAGCAGTCATCTCCTCGGCATCTCCGGCTGGAGCTCGCTGAAAAGCAAACAGGAATGCTGCTTAGGACTCTTGTGTGACCTTGGAGTAGCACCAAAGCCCTGGAACGCTGGGTATGTTCCTTTTCTTCGGTTTGTAGCCACTCAGTAGAGCTTTGGTTAGGTCCTAGTCGGTGTTGGTTGTTGCTAATGGCCTCTGGTTTCTTCAAAGTGTCAGTCTACAAAGAAAAATGATGTCATTTAGAAATGTATTGGTCTGTCTCTGTGAATGAGAAGGTAGTGTAGAGAAATGGTCCCCAAGCGTGCAACTGGCTTTAAGTGGCTCAGCTGCTTTTCTGAATTTGAGTGACAGTGGCATTAAGGCAGCACAGAATCCCAACTATTCATCTTTTCTGGGTAGAGCAGCTGTCTTTCAGTAACAGCTAGGGGAATGCAGCTCTCCTCTATGACACTGATGCAAGGTAAGCTAAGATAGGAAGGATAATAGGTTCATGCATAGAGGATTACATTATTTCCTTTACCTAAACAACTGACTAAGGTAAGAGGTAAATATTTATTTACCATTTAGAGATATTATATAATTTATATCATTTAAGTTAAAATCAGAGTTTTAAAAAGAAGTAGATAAAATCTGATTTTACCCCATCTGTTTATTTTACAAATACATTAATGTTCCAGATAAATAATTAAAACCAAAAGAATATTAATACACTAATTCCACTTAATTAATTCTGGGAATCTATGAGCTGAGAATTATGCTTAATTAAATTCTAAATCTTTTCCCCTTATCCCTAGTCCATCTCCTCTCTTCTCCCCCCATCTCCCTTACCCATAGTCTTTGGATTTAAGTTATGTATATATCCTGCAGACTAAAGGTTAAGTTTTTGTTTAGGATGGAAGTGTTAGCCCCTGAGAAGAAAAAACATGAAGAGAATGAAGATTTGCAACAGTATCCTCAGAAGCCTGCAAGCTGTAAGAAAATGCTTAGGAATTGCTGCTTGATAAAGCGAATTTTTGCCTGGAAAAGTTTGAGCTCTAAAGGTACCTTTTCTATTGAAAATTTTAGTGTGGGAGAAATTGTTGTCCTTCCAAGAATTCTGAATTTTTCATACAATGGTACTACTGAATTTAACATCAGTCAAGTTACAGGTACAAAAAGTCTCTGCTGTCTTGAGACTATTGTGCAAAGAGATTAAAAATGGTACAGCTTTGATTGAGGTACTTTATCATAATGTGATAAAAATAATTGTACTGCATGAGTATTCATTTTGCAGCACATAAAAATACATGGTCTGAAGAAAAAAAATACTTCAGTCAGAAGACAAATGGGTAAATGTAAAACTCCAGCAATTAGGTGTATCAATTTATCAGGGCCCAAGCCAAAATTCTGTTTTGATGAGTAAAACCTCCTATCATTGTTATCAGAGTTTATTTGCATGGAAATTACATGATCAGTCCCTTTGTCTTTGAGGAAATGGAGAAAGGTAACATTCTGTCACTTTTATACATAGTGATGTTATGTACTGTATTTATTAATAAATACTGAAAGAAATGCTTCTTTTTAAATTAAAAGTTGGCTATGAAATATCTCACCGTTGAAAGCTGAGCTCTTTTATGAATAATAAATTAAACAGCAACCATCCTGAAACGATGGTTTATCTGCTTCACATTATTTCCCTCAGGAACATACAAACAGTTAAGAATTTTATTCAGCACAGATTCCTCTTTTTACCACTGTATTTTTACTTTGCATTATGTAGAAACAGAAGAAAAAACACTGCCCGAAACAATTATTTTGCATTTTGGCAGCATTTTTCATTTCCTTGTACACAGTTTATGACAGAAAAAAATAACCAAACAAAACCAAAACCAGGTCCTCAGTATATTCAATTTGTGTCAAACAGAATGGAAAAAAAAATGCATGACATTGCTTTGTCATGAAGAGCTAAGTCAGCATAACCTGAGTGTGTGATATGTTACTTTATTTACACATTTACTTTAAAGGCTATGCTCTAGTAGCTTAGTTCCATCTTTTAGAAATAATGTTCTGGTTAAATGCAACCTACCTGTGGTTTTAAACTGCCCCGATCTCTGCATTGTCCATGGAAATAAGTACTTCATATGCCTTTTAATCTAAGCACAAACATTTAGCTACACTCAATTTTAAAGCTTTAAGTTAATAATTCCAACAAATGGCTGCTTTAATCACATGCATATTATGGTTTTCTAAATACATGTTTGCTTTCCTGTTATTGAGTCAGGTTTTACCTATAATTTGCTGCACTTTCTTTTTTTTTTTTTTGTATTGTAACTGGAGCTAATGAGGCAAAACCAGACTTTCTGTAACTCTTTCAGAACACTCATCCTTTTGTTCATGTGAATTTTTAGAATTCTTTTCATTGGATTATTTATCATCAATCTCAGTAGCTTGAAGCAATCTCCTTTCTAGAAATGAGGTGAATCTAAAGCAAATTGCAGTGAAGTTTATAGGTCTGATTCTTCAGTACCTTCAAGCTGGCTAATAATTTACACCTCCAAAAGGGTCTTAAAACAGTCAATAGGGGATGATAGAATTAAGGATTTGTTTTATTTTGGTAAAGTGAATTAGCAGACAGATGAATCACTGTAAAATTGGGCTCAATTAAGTTACTCTGGGCTACTCCAACAGGAACAAAATCAGAATCTGACACACAGTTAACTCAAAACGAAGCTATTATTTTTGCTTTATGTAGAACCAAGTGAAAGACAGCATATTCCCATAGGGATACCTTTACAAGAAGCTTTGAATATATATCAGGATCGAGAAGACAGATATCCTGATGCACTTTCTTCAGTACTGTGCTGTTGTCCAAGGTGACCTCACTGGCCAAATTTTGTTGGACTGCAATGACAGAGCATTCCTAGTACTCATGACAGTGCTGTAGGAACTAAGAGCATGTGGTTATAGAGCTACTTGTTCAATACCTACTGTTTTCTGTTGGAAGAATGAAAGTGGGTTTCGAAATCATATTCTGGTGGCTCATTCCCACTTAGATATTCTTTTACACAAATCAGCTTCCCCATTGGTTATCTTAAGGTAACTTACACTGGTAAAGTGTAAAAACAGTCATTGGGCAGTTGAGGCTTGCAGTTTAGTATTTAAAAAGCAACTGATTTTTTTTGTTCATATTTCTAAAAAATCATGATAACTCTAAATATCAGATTATTTGGTAATTCATTGCCCTTGTAACAGTTTGCATCTGGAAATCCTGGAAAGTAATGGATATTTGATCTTTCTTTTAAAACAGTTACTGTTTCTCCTCTACAATTCATTATTCATGTTTTAGTTTATTTGTTTGATCTTGCAGCTGAATTTGTCAACATATTTTAGCTTCACATAATTAATTATTCTTTCAGAGACAATTTCCATTTATGAAGTTGGAGCAGGAAAATAAATATTTGATTTACTGCAATGTTGGGATGATTTAACTCTAATTTCAGAACGGAAAATCTTCACTCTTATGATAAAACTCTAGAATATCCTCACACTGAGAATGTCTTTCTGCTCTTCCTGTTTCAAAATCTAGGAATAAGAAGAATGTTATACCATAAGTACTGGAAAGATAATTATACTCAACCCTTTTGATGCAGTATTTGAACAGCATGGATTCAATGCACGAGTGCATCCTCAAAAGAATGATCAAGAGAATTAAAAAAAAAGCACACCTTATTGTATTTCAAAGAAAAGTAAATGGAATAAATGGTTGTCAATGGGAAACATTTCCATACTAAACCCAGTATTTTAATCAATGCTCAAGGCTCAGTAATTTGACTAATTCCATCAGAGAGTAGTTTCAGAGAGCAGGTATCTTGCAACTGAGGCCAGAGGAACAGACTATGACAGTGCCAGGAATGCATCAGTGAGACCTTGATACTGCAGTGAACTCTGAGCCCAAGTTTAAAGGATGTGTTGAAAAACTTCCAATTTCAAATGCTCACTTTCAAAAATGGGCAGCCCTGAAGTATCCTGTCACTAAAGTGGCAGCCTCCTCAGCCTGCCTTAGGCACTTATGAGTCTTTCATGATCATTCTATGCCATGAATATACATTTACTGCAGATTTAATAAAATGCAAATGAGAGACACCAAGAGGACAACAAGTTATCTCTCACGACGATAAATTTGGGGGCATTGTACTGCTGACTCTACATTTCATACTGCTAAAAATATTATACATTATCAACTGTTTACTTATGTTTTTTACATTGTTTGCATTTCCTCATATCACATATTTATGAGTTGAGATGTGAGTGCTTTAGGAATAATCCCAAGCTGTCAATCATCGTGTGTGTTTTTCCCTGTCAAATAGTACATTTGACAAAGTATGTAAGGAAAAAATAGCCCAAGTTATTTCAGAGCTAGTTAAAATTCTTCTTTGCCTAGGGTACTTCATACTGTCTCAGACCTTGGATAGCTCAAAAAATTCCTGCTGAAGATTGTCAGTGTCAGATTTTTAAACATGGACTTTGTGTGAACAGGGTAGTAGTTTGTCTCCTGTGACTCATTTGCCTTTGCTTGTCCTATGCAGATAAATTGACCATTGCTTTGAAATCTAGTCACATCTCACGGTCTCTCAAAGACCATGAAAAACTTTTCCTCCTAGTTGTTAAGAATTAACAAAAACCTTTTCTCATGTAGGATAGGCATCCTTCAGACTGAAATATTTTTTCAGTGTCTCTCAGCATTACTTCCTGTGTGCTTTTCTATTGAGCAGTGATGAGGCAAAGACAACATGTAAGGTTGAAAGTGATGACATCTGGATTACATACAGGGTTTGCATTCCACTATCGAAGCCCTCAACTGCCTTAATTAGAAACTAGCATGACTCATGAAACAAGATTTTTTTCCTAACTTGATTACTGAAGCAAAAGCATCTTTTTTGTTTGCTTGTTCATGGAGTGATAGTTCCTGAAATCTGCCTGGTCCTAGTCAACCTTCCCTACAGGAAAAATATGAAATAAATGGTCTGAAATATGAAATATGAAATATGAAATATGAATGTCAGAAAACAACAATAAATGATGGATATTCAGTCTCAGGAGTACCGTACACTCCTGACTTCATTCCCTTGTCCCAGCAGCTGCTCTTTACTAACAGTCTTCTCCTACAGGATTGCTGATACACAGTTCAGATCTTAACTTGTGCAGTAATTGAATTTTTATGGCCTGTCAGATGTGTCATTTTTTACTTCATGTCACTTCAAACTACATCCTGTGGTTTTTGTGGTTTTTTCCCCTCAGGTTTCTCACAGATACTTTGAGCATTGTTTGGTTTCTGTTGAAACTGGAGATTTATGTGAGAGGACCTTTTTATGGGCTCTAGGATATATTTGTCCTATGTGCCTGCCGAACTGCAGTTCTCATGGATTTGCAATTTTGAGTCTGAAAGCCTTGAAGAGAAAAAAAGAGGAGGGGGAGGGAGAGGGCAGAAAAAGAAGGAGGAATTGAGGAAGGGAGAGAGAAGTTGTGGAGAGACCGAGGACTGTATCCCTTGCCGAACCTGCTTCTCCTTTCCATTCTAGATGGTCAACATGTAAATAATTAGATCATAAACCTATGCAATATTTCTTGAATGCAAAAAAAGGAGGCTTTGCAGTCTATTACTGCATGTAGTAATGACTGACGAGATTAACATATCCGAGATTTTATGCTCCGAACACAAAAACTTGGAAATCCATTTAAAAATTGAACCTTTAATGGTTTTAGGCAATACAGAAATCTTTATTTTGTAAAACCTACAAAAAGAAATTTACTTGAGGATTCAAAACAAGCAACAATGAGCCCACTTTGTCTATTTGAAATATTTATTAAAATGTTTTACGATTTGATGCTGCTGCTCTTGGTGTACATGTTAATCTTAAGTAAGTTTGCTACCCAGAACTTAGACCCAGGAAAACTTACAGGGTGAAAAGCTTATTCCCTTTGTGTCTTTGAATGACATTTTTTCAGAATTAATGAACATTGCTCAATATTGCTTTGGGTATTTCTTTAATTACAATGAACTGTGAATTAGCACTGTTTTCTTATTTGGCTCTATTAAGTCTAGGTTTCCTGTTGCCTCATACCTTCTGGCTCTCCGTGCAAATGATCCATTTTATGTTAAGAAAGTTTTACCTTCTGAACAAATATTCAATCCATTGTATATACATATTTTTTCAACTCACTGAACTGGACGGAAAATGTGAATTTACTCCATTTAAATGTAAAAGTGTTGTTGTTAAGTGGACATTTTTATTTATTTCAATTTTTTTCCTTGAAACCAACATAGGATTCTATTCTTAGCTAAATCATTCTTCACATTAGAATAAAGATGTAGTTGTATATATTTACTAGGTATGAGAAAACTGTTTTAAAAATGCTAAGAAAAGGAAAAAAGATGAGGAGTAATAACCTGTTTTTAGTATTTTTTCTTTGCTTTACACTAAAGCCTGTGCTTACAATCTCAGACAAAGGAGTATTAAGTTACCTGGCAAAAAGGGGCACCTTGAGTTTTTTCCCTTCTTGCCAAATGCTAACTCTGAAAGACAAATCATGGCAATAAAGTTAGAGACTCTCCCTGGTGAATTTTCTTTTAAATTTGTAGCATGGAGAGATCTAATCTCAGTATGACTTCTAATACTCTCTTCAGGGCAGCAGTAATAGTTAATGTCACAAATTAACAGGAAAGTGTACTATTTAGGAATTCTTGCTGCCTTTCAGATCAGTAAAATAGGAATTGGAAAAACATTGATTCTCACAATTTAGAATAATTCCAGAGTGATTAATGTTTTGAAGAGGGTTTTTACTGTGTGTTTGTGTACAGAATTGTTAAATGGAGTAGTGCATATAGGTAATGAAAATGTGAGGCTCTGACAGACACTTTTGTATGTATAAAATTAAGTTGTATCATTTTTGGATTGAGAAAGTTCAATAATCACTCTCCTATATTTCTCATAAGAAACACCCCATGAACATATATCTTATGAAGCTTTTAATTCTTCTTAAAGTTTTAAAATTAATAGTTAGAGGCCACAGGCATTACAAAAAATCTTGCAGCTTTACTCTGTACTTACAAGGTTTTTAAACGTTTCCAAATTTTAAAATAAAGTGGCCAAACTCTTGCAATAACCATTAGTTTACAGTCTGGGGAGAATTCATACATGCATCTTTGGAGCCCTTGAAACAGTTATTAGTGCCTATAAAAGTAATTATTATCCATACCTAAGTTTTTAAAGATGCTTAATACAAAGATAGCGAGTTGCAAAATGGAGATTATGAAGTCAATTCTTCTTAGAGTGAATGTGCCTGTAATGTAAGGAGAATGATATTTTGTGGAAATCAGATTTCCCTAGGGTTTGACATTCAAAGGATAAAACGTGCTCCACAGTTAACCCCTAAGAAATAAGACTCACAAAGGTGTGGGTGTATCATTTAATGGAGTTTTTGCTTTATGCTTCCCTGGATATATAAACATTACACAACAAAGTCTGTTTCTCCTTTTCTCTTGGAGGTTTGTTTCCTTCATGTCAGAATGGATTTTTATGGTCTCCTGCAATTGCCACCATTCTAATTCCGGCATTGCTGTTATCAGGAGGGCCAGGATGCCTGAAGATGAAGCCTTAACTCATGGCAGATTGCTGCCTAAAAGTCTGCATTTGCACAACAGCACCTTGAACTCATGAGATTTTTTGCTCTTTATGTCTCTTTCTCTTCTTACTGACCAGTATTAGCATGAAGCAGTTTGCATAAGCGTCCTAAGAGTGCACAATTTTAAATTAGCTCTAATTAAGAGCTATGAACAGACCCTTTTTATTAACCATTTAGTTTTTGACTAATCATCGCAAATGTGTGATTTCTTTTCATATAAAAAGCATGACTGCTTCAAGCTGACTGGAACCTTTCCAGGAATGTCACTCTGGACTTGACATAATGAAATTTTATTTTTCTGTTGAGATCATGAATCCTACTTGCCGTAGATCACCTTATTATTCAATCAGTTTAACCTATTAAAACACAATCCTACCATCTTCTTTAATTGGGCTGAAGAATGTAGTTATAACAGAAATATAATAGTTTCTCTAATTCTTCTCGTTTCTCTAGCAAAATTGGAGTTAACTCTTCAATATGATGCAGATATTTAAAAATGATCCATTGCACTACAATATGGAAATTATATTCCCTAAACATGAAGGCAAGCTATGAAGTTCTGTCCTCTCCATTGCAGAATCTGATGTCTAATTTTACTTCCCCATATTTTCCTTCATTTTTACGCAAAGGTCGGTGTCCCATTTTTAGAAAGAAAAAAAAAAGAAGTGTTGCTAATATATTGAAAATCAATTACCTAAAAATCAAGTTCTAGCAATCAAAGGTTTGGAATTCAATAAATGGTAGAGGTTCACTACGTTTAGAAACTTAAATATACCCTTTAAGAAACCAATATATATTCTTATTAAGTCTCTGTACTCACAGTATCTTTGATTTTTACTGTGTCTGCCAACTGCTGATTTTTTATTTAAAAACATTTTATCAATCCAAAGCTAACAGGCCAAAGAAGCATATTAGATTAAGTGGAAGGACTTTTATATTCATGGCATACTTAGAAAATGGACTCAATCTTTAAATCACCTGCCACTTTCCATCTGGGCATTATTCCAGCAATTTAAATTACTAAATATACTGAGACTATTCCAGATTAAATGAGAGCTCTGAATGTCTTATAATAAATGGTATGGCTCATAAAGAACAGAATTTGTTGTGGTGGTTGGCGATATCTGCATTTTGTTTACCGAATTTACTGGGTATTAGTGCACTATAACACAACTGCATTTGCAAGCATCTGTCCCTGGAAGAAAGCCTCTGACTGGAAGGAGCACTTCTATTGGAGATCAAGGTAGCTGACAGAAGCAGCTTCTTAAAAGAAGTATGCAAAGTCAGGGTTTTTTTGTTTTGTTTTGTTTTGTTTTTGTCGTGCTGGATCATTATGACTGGATAACTTTTCACAAAAGATCAAAATAAAAGGAAACCCAGCATATCTCAGAAGCGAAAACTTCAGGCAGAAGAAAGGAGGGAAAAACAGTAGGAAACGACAAAATTACATGTTGCTTTGTTTGCTCCTGCCATGCCTCCCCCACTTCCCCTTTAATTTAAATGCTTGTTTCTGTGGGAGGCTGCAGTGGGGTCTTGGTAGTTCTGGCACACAACAGTTCTGATAGGATAGATTTGCCCTGCTTTCAGCCCAAAAGTGGGTAAGTGGGAGGATGTGGGGCTTTTTATTGCTGCAGTAATGCTGTCCTGCTGGCACCTCCCTGCTGTTCCTCCCAGTAGCAGTATCTTCTTGGCAAGGAGATACATTCTCAGTTATTCTGTAACTTTCTTACTCATACTTTCTGTGTGCAAGAAACTAATAAAACGTCAACAAGGAGGTGAAGTTTTTCACCAAGCCATCTAAATGTTTAGTGGGCTCAATGACAATATTAGTCATACGTGGCAACAGTGCAACTGAATTTTCCAGATCACCCCAGCCAAATGCCAGCAAGCCTATACTGTGTAGGAAAGCAGAAGGCATACTTGGCTTCACATGTCACAGAAAATGGTGCAGAAAATATCGAGCTACCTGTGTGCTTTTTGTACTGTTCTTTGCAACCCTCCATGTTTGAGGCCAACCTGATTTCTTTGTTATCCAGGGTGGGAAAAGGAAAATTATAATAGGTGAAGAAGTTGAAAATTTTCAATACCTCTAATACTAAAAGCCGTCTTCTAGTACATCAATTAATTTTTGTTATCTTTGGTCTTGTGAGTGTAAAAGCAAGGTACTTGAAAGGCTTGGGCTTATCAACATCGACAGTAGAGAAAACCTTTTTCTGACAATACAAAAATCCAAGGTCTAGGGCAATAGTAAGGTGAAGCTGGTTTCATCACCTCCTGCTGGCCTAAGCATATGCATCGGTTCAAGTTGTCTTGAATGTAACAGCAAGAAGGACTGCCAGCAAGAATACATCCTAGTTAAACCTCTGTCAGCTCACTTCACCAAGTTCCTCTGAATATAATTAGCATCACTACATTTGACTTCCTTTTTATACTTAATGTATATATTTATTTAAAGCCATAAAAATACGACAGCTTTTGATTGTAGCATCTATCAGCTGAGCTGTTACAAATGTCTCTATGTTTATCTTTGCACATGTTTGTGTTTATCTTTGCTGGTTGAGACAGTAAAATTTTTTAGCTGAAGGCACTTTAGTTGACAAGAGCTACCCATTCCAAGCTGTGATAGCTTCACTGCTTAAACTAAGTCCTTTCATTCATACCACTTGGGATGAAACTGAGATGAAAAGTGACCAGTGAGAAAAATCAAACTTAGATGGGGTAGGGGAATCATCACAGTATGTCCCTAGAGTAACATAAAATCCATTCTTGTGTTTCTGAATCTCAATATTCTCTGCTGTGAGAAAACACATAAGTTACTCCACCTCCTTCTAGTTTTGAATTATATGGGGACGTAGTAACATACTGCAGCTGTTTGTCTCTTTCCTAGCTGTCAAATTTGTCTGAAACCAAAACCCCTCTGCTTTTTAGTAAAAAAATAAATGCAATTCCATAGTTGTTGGACAATCAATTTAGAAAATAGTGAACAAAACAGGATACAAAAAAGAAAAGAGGTCCATATGGTTAATTTATGCTGGAAAACCAGATTTCTTCTCCCACGGAGCCCCTGTGTCATAGAATCATAGAATATGCTGATTTGGAAGGAACCCATCAGGATCATCGAGTCCAACTCCTGACCCTGTGCAGGGCACCCCAAGAATCACACTGTGTGCCCAACAGCATTGTTTAAACACTTGAATGCTGTCAGCCTACATGCTGTGACCCCTTCCCTGTTCCCTGAGAAGCCTGCTCCTGTGCCCAAACACCCTCTGGGTGAAAACCTTTTCCTAATACCCTGATATCTAACCTAAACATCCCCTGATGTGACATGAAAGGAGTCAGTTAAGACCAATTTTAGGTATTGACACTATGTGTTTCTTGTTTTATGAGTGAATCCTTGGGGTTTGACTTGCAGAATATTTAGCAGGTGCACTATTACTAACTAGGCTTTGAGCATATATGAAAGGCTGTGTATTAAGTATTGTGAAAATGAGCTTCCATGAGTTTTCTTCCGAGTACCCAAATTAGTCAATACCTTTGATCTTAATCTCACTGTGCCTCTGTTCTGCATAAAGTAGGTATAATAATAACCTCTCATCTCACAAGGATATTTTGAATATAAATGTAGTAATGTTTGTGAAACACTCAGACACTGCAGTGATGAACATCAGAGAGAAGTCTGTTTTCAGTTCAGATTTTCAATAATGTTTGATAAGTAAGTTTTGGGGACACAAAATGAGGAAAGTGTGAAGTTTTGAATTTGGTAAAGAGCTAATATCCGTGAATTAAATTAACTTATCAAAAGAAACTCCTGTTCAAACTAATGCACATCATCGTGTCATTAAAAATTGCACCATAATGCATATGTAGAAAGGGGCTGAACTAATGCTGTTATGATTTATGATCACAGTATAGTTCTTTTGATGTATACTTCCTATGTAATTAATATATACACCAGAATTTCTGCGTGGGAAGGATTCATGACGTAATACTCAGATCCTTGCTTGTAGTTCAGCTTAAAAGCAGGGGTAATGTGATGGATCTAAGCATCAATCCCTAAGTTACAAAGGGTGAGGGGTACAAAAGGGTGTACACTTTTCAGTTAATTGTGTGATGCTAAATTTTGGCTTGCTGCAATGAAGGAGAATCTTGCCATCAAGTCTCAATGTGAAAGGAATTTCATTCATTTTGCTTTATATAAATACCCCTATTCTGATAAGTTAAATCTTTACGTAGGAAAACAAAATATCACCAAACTGTTAGCTTTGTAAAATTACCTATGTTGTATTTGTTTAGAAGGAGCATTTTGGGGAAAAAGTGTTCTTTTTTTTTTAGTTGATTCTGTGATTTTTAAATAATAAATTATAACAAAATAATATTTCATTTTTGCTTGAAATGGTTAGTGTCTCATTTTGAACATGGTGTCAATACCTAATTTATTTAATTTATAACCTCATTTTAACTATTTCTTTACTTCATTTTATGTGATTCAGACTATAAAATCTCCAAATCTCAAGAAAAGAACAGGAAGTTTTAGAATTTTTTTTACCAAAATCAAATCACAGAAATAGGAAAAAAACCCAGTATAAATTTATTTTTATAATTCAGTTAAGCTACAATTGAATATATATATAAAAACTAATCAGTATACTATAATTGAAGAGATATTTTTGGACCGATGTACCAGCTGGTATCACAGATGGTACAGATGGCATAAAGCTCTTTAATGGGACAAAGATAATGTGTTGGCACAATGAAAGTTGAGTATATGAACATGTGATTTTTTTTCTCATTATACACTGTCTAAGCAGTGTAATTTTAATTGATACACAATTGATACATTTGTATTCCACAAATTGGGTAAATACTAAGATTAATACTTTGCAGTCAATGACATCAGTATAACCTCAGGTTGTTCTCAAAAATCTCATATGCCATAGTAGGCAACAACTTACTAAACATGGTGGTTTGAAAGAAAGAATTGCAAAGCAAGTTTGATATTATGTAGCCTACCTGATGGGATTAATGGAGAAATTTATGGAAAGAGCTGAATCACTCATAAAGGTTTTATTCAATGAGCTTTCAATATTGGTATAGACACAGCAAGAAGTATGATAGCAGTATCAGCAGTGAACAATCTTGTCCTGTTGCTTGGCACCACTGAGCAGAGCCTGGCTCCATCCTCCTGGCACCCTCCCTTTGGATACTGATAGACATTGAGGAGGTCCCTTCTCAGCTGTGTCTTCTTGAGGCTGAACCGACCCAGCTCCCTCAGCCTGTCCTTGTAACAGAGATGCTGCAGTCCCTTCATCATCTTTGTCACCCTCCTCTGGACCTGTTCCAGGAGCTCCATGTCTCTCTTGTGCTGAGGAGCCCAGAACTGGACGCAGCGCTCCAGGTGCACCTCACCAGGGCTGAGTAGAGGGGCAGGATCACCTCCCTCAACCTGCTGGCAGCGTTCTCCCTGATGGACCCCAGGGTACCACTGGCCCTCTTGGCCACAAGGGCACTGCTGGCTCAGGGCTGCCAGCTCCTTCTCTGTGGGACTGCTTTTCTGTGCTGGTGGCATGAGGTTATTCTTCCCCAGGTGGAGGATCTTGCATTTGCTTTTGTTGAATTTCAAATGGTTCCTTTCTGCCCAGGTCCTTCTGATGCCCGAAGTGGCCACCTAACAGAGACTAGACAAGAGTAAGAGAATAAAGGTGGGATTTATTTGAAGGGCCTTCAAAGGTACCCCCTGGGGAGCCAGAGGCTACTGCCAAGATGGACCCCAAGATGGACAGCCGGTCATGAGTTCTTCACACTTTTATAGGTTTGCTTCATTTGCATATCAGGGTTAATTCTCCAATTAAAGCTTCAGTTAATGATGTAGTTTCCCCAAGCTCACCCCCCTCTTAAAATGTTGGTTTACACATTTTGGGCCTAGGATGGTCTGCGTGTCCTTGGAGAGCAGGCCCGGAGAGGCTTTGTTATGTCTACCTAGCATGAGAGAGCAGAAGTTAACAGGCTACAAGAAACTTCAGAGTTACCCACTGGGCAGTGCAGGATTTGAAAAATATGGACGTTAAAACCTAAGGCATCACTTCTGAAGGGCTGCACAGCACTCAGGGGTATTGGCCACTCCTCCCAGCTTTGTCTCATCCATGAACTTGCTGAGGAGGCATCTGGGCCTTCATCCAAGTCCCTGATGAGTAAATTAAACAGTACTTGGCCCAGTATTGAACCTTGGGGGACACCACTAGTGACAGGCCTCCAACTAGATCCCGTGCAACTAAATACAACTCTGGGATCTCCTGTCCAGACAGTTTTCAAATAATCCCACTGTCCACTCCTCCAACCCACACTTCCTGAGTTTACCTATGACAGTGGTGTGAGAGACAGTGTTGAAAGCCATGCAAAAGTTGAGATGGACAATATTTCCTGCTCTTTCACATCAGACCCTGGATCTTGTGATTGAAATGAAGCTAGCAAAAGCTATTTGGTTGGGATAACAAGTTGCTTCATTCAGTCACCAACCCAGAATAAAAATGGTATAACTTAAAGCCCCAAAGGAAAACATGTGAAGGAAGACAATGCCTCAGGACAGGGTAAACTCTGCTGGGTTCTTGATTGATCAAGAGCTGCAACATTCCTCTAAAGGGCCATGAATGAAGACATATCCAAAATATGGCCTTCTCACAAGTCCTCGAAGTTCTAATGCAAAAAGGAGAATTTTCTTGTCTTCTTTCAGTATCATAAAGCCCATTTATCCATTTTTGATCAGATCTTTAAAATGGCAGCTCTTTTATATCCCAGTCTTGTAATTTTTAAATAATAATAACAATATTGAGCTTATGAAATATCTCATAATAAATGATCATAACCTTAATGGATTTGTAGAGCTGGTATATTATGTAAGTGATTTCAAGTTGTATGAAACTCCTTCACCACTATGTGAGGCACTACAATACAGTGAGAGGTTGATTCTTAGACAGCAATTAAATTCTTGATTTCTGGGTCATTTTTTTGTATAAACACATCTGGCTTCTTCTCCACAGTATCTATACTGGCTGTTAAAATCGTCCTACAGTTGTACTTTCTCTGGCTGTCAGTTTGTGATTGCGTAACATACAGTTTACTTTGCACTAGGATTGGAGATTCTGAAGATTTGGGAACTGCAGATAAAGTTGATGCAAGGCTTTGTCCTTTGATCCACCGGTCCACCCACACAATAGACTGTCATGCCGTTGCTGAAGGAGTCACCTTCTGCATGACATCTCAAACTGAGTGGTTACACTTTTGGTTACAGTAACCACCAGGGTACCATAGTCCTGTATCTAAGGATAAGATAGAGATGAAATTTTTTGAGCAATTTTTAGGTTTGATCGTCCTTAAGATGAACTAGAAGTAAAATTTAAAACTTACTAAATTTTAACAGAACAGGGACATACATCAGTGTGTTTCAGTAGCTCATAAAATAATTTGAAGTTAACTATAGAATGTAGCATCTGTTGTCAGAGCAAAGCCTGATTGTCAGCTGCCTTTCATTGCATTAGGCTCTTGGAGAATTGTGCAGGAAATGATTTATTCTTTTTGCTTAATGTCACTTATAGGAATATTCTTAACCTTTCTCGGAGAAGTGCAGGTGCCTTTGTTCTTGCCTCTGCCTGCTGCACAACAGAGCTTCTAAAAATTGAGTAAAAAATCTGCCAATTGAGAAATAACATTTAAACCCCTCTTTATGCCAGAAATAAATTACTTCACTAAGGAAAATACTGTGAGGAAATGAACCTTTTGCATTTCATAGACATTGACTCTCAGCTTTTCTAAACACCTAGCAATGTTCTATGGGATCCTCGGGGTGACTTTTCTAATAATTTTGAGTTATCTTAATTTCAAGTTTTATCAAGATTTTCAAGTTCCAGATAAGAAGTTTTATACATTTATTTTTCATTAATTTAGTAAATGCTGTCATTTTCTAGATTTTTTCCAAGTAAAAAACTGATTATCAAAATACTGTATGAGTTCATAAATTCATATATGTCTAATTATTCCATAAAAAGCAGTCATTGCCAGAGAAAAAACATGCCCACTTACATTGGTAAGATAATGAGATATTTCCCCCAAGTAGTATTTTTGGATCATTATCATGTCCTATTTTAGTAAATTAAATGTCAAAAGGATGTAATAAAGCAGTCATATTTGAATTAATTACATAAGCTGGAAGTATCAGAGCACTATGCTTTGGAAAAGTTTGATGGTTCCACTTACATTTTTTTCTTATCATATAAATATTCTTTTGATTTTGTGCAGCTTCTGCTGTAATGACTTATCTAAAATACAATAGTTGGTTTAGAACTATAAGAATATATTAAAAAGGGACAATTAGTTTATGGACCTGTAATGAGCAAATTTTTTTAATGTGCAAGTATATGTTGTGATGTTTTTAAGGTAAAATATTGAATATATGTTTCCCTGAGACATGTAAACTAAGAACAGAATTTCTTCTTTCACTCGATCAGCTTAGGAGTGAAATGTGGGTCAAACCACAGAGATGGATGTATAGATATTTGTTAGTTATCTGCTTGATCATCACCATACAGACATACCAGGAGTCCAGCTCTTTTTCTGGGCAGTGATGAATTATGCAGAGATATCATAGCTGAGTTAACTCTGCAGTGGGAAATATGCAAGTGCTCATGCAGGACCTTCACTTGGCTAATTAGCCAACTAAGCAATGCTAACTATAGCAGGCATTATGCCATGTAAGCAGAGCTGCACTGCTTCTGAGACACAGCTACTGCCTGTACACAGTGCTATTTTTGGGAACTGTGAACTTCTCACCGCTTACTCAAAATGAACTGCACGCATCTAGCTCCTCCCTGGAGTGCAGAGGAAAGAAAGCTGCTTCAAACGACAGAAAAACTTACAAGAGACAAATGGCATTGAGTTTCATTCACCTATGGGTGGGGTCTCCTGGAGGTATGCACAGTCTTGTCAATGGCTGCTGAGATTGGCCTCGGTGGCAGATCTGCCAGGCTGCCACTTGCTCAGGGAGTGTGAGCAATCTGTTTTTTTTTTTCTGTCATCTCTAAAACTGGATACATCCCTACAAATTTGGAAAGAAAGGCACTGAAGCAAGTGTCCAAGGAAATCTCATTCTTTTCATATAAATAGCATTACTGAGACATTAGTAGCGACTGTGCTCGTGGCTGCAAGTAGAGATCTGAAAACAGCCAGATATTAGTTCTGGTGGTTGATCCAAAACTACTGGGAAAACATCATTTGAGATTGATAGAACTGCTTAAGGTACCCCAAAGACACCAAATGTGTGATGTGGTTGTCATACTGGAGGGAGGGGATGCCATCCTGAGGAAGCAGGACAGGCTCGAGAGATGGGCCCATGTAAACATCATGAAGTTCAAGAAGGCCAAATGCAAGGTTGCCCAGAGAGGCTGTGGAGTCTCCTTCACTGGAGATATTCAAGAAGTGCCTGGACACAATCCTGTGCAATGTGCTCTAGGACGGCCCTGCTTGAGCAGGGAGGTTGGATCACGTGACCCACTATGGTCCCTTCCAACCTGACCATTCTATGATTTTGTCATTGTGTCCTGCAGCTGGATCAGGGCAATCCCAAGCAAAAGAACAGGCTGCAAGGAGAATGGATTGAGAGCAGCCCTGAGGAAAGGACTTGGGATTGTTGGTTGACAAGAAATTCAACATGACCCAGTAATGTGCGCTCGCAGCCCAACCGCATCCTGGCTGCATCAAAAGCTGCGTGGCCAGAAGGTCAAGGGAGGTGATTCTGCCCCTCTGCTTCCCTCCGATGAGCCCTCACCTGTGGTGCTGCCTTCAGCCCTGGGAAATCCCAACATAAAAAAGACATAGACCTGTTGGAAGGAGTCAGAGGAGAGCCACAACGATGATCAGAGGGCTGGAGCACCTCTGCTATGAAGACAAGGCAGTGAGAGTTGGGAGCATGAAGAAGCAACCTTCCAGTACCTAAAGGGGGCTACAAGAAAGCTGGAGGAAGACTTTTTACAAGGGCATGTATTGATAGGACAAGGGAGAATGGCTTTAAACTGAGACTAGGTTTAAATGAGAAATAAGGGAGATTTTTTTATGGGGGGCGGCGTAAGGCACTGGCCCAGGTTGCTCAGAGAAGTTGTGGAAGGCCCATCTCCAGAAGTGTTCTAGGCCAGGTTGGGTGGGGCTCTGAGCATGCTGGTCTAGTGGATGGTGGGAGGGCTGCAATTAGAGACTTTTTAAGATCCCTTCCAACCTAAAACATTCAATAAATTCTTTTTTTTTTTTTGCATTTTTAACAGCTAGGAAAACTGATGTTTGGTACAAAATACAAGTTAAAAAGACAAGAGCTTCAAATAGCATAACTTGGGTTTGTTCCTGTATTGTGAGAAAAAATAACTGATGTTGATATAGAGCCACAAAATCTTTCAGGTGAATGAAATAATAATTTAAAGGTGAAAAATATTCTGGATAATTTTTTTTTTCCATCTATGGCAGTCAGCCTCTCTAAGAGAGGAAACTGTTCTTGGAAGCTCTTTTAGAGCAGTTTGTAATGAGTAGGTGGTAGGAGTACCAAAACTGCAGCTATTCAGGGTAAACCACACTCAGAAAAGGTAATTAAAAATAATTCTCCTTCATACTAAGGTGTATCATGATGTTAATGCATCCCTTAATGAATTAGATACACACTGCTTTTTCCATACCTTTTTTTACTGAGTTGTAGTTCATTTATCATCTTCAGGAAAGCTCTGGCACATTTTTCATCTGGTCAGCGAATTTGGAAAGAAATTAATGGATGCAAACTATGATTAATAACTTATTTACCCTGCTTTTCTTTTTAAAGCAGCACCACCACAGAGCACACATTTAAAATGCCATGAAATCAGCAAGTAGTACTACACAAAATATATACAGAAAGTTATTCACTTGGGAAAAACTCATTCTGCAAACTAAAAATGCAATGAGAAATGTTCAGATAGGGCCTTTTGGCCTAAAACAACTCTCAAGTTTTGACAGAAGGTCCCACCATCTTAAAGGCTCTCTATGTCATTTGTTTCAAGCTTTGTGTCTTTAGTGATGTCAATAAGTGGTGTCCTCTGTGGCTCCAATATCATCCTCTCCCACAGAAAATGACCTGCTTATCTCTTACCAACAGCTCTAAGATGATAAATGGAGTTTTTACGGAAATCTTGCACATGATAGTTCTGAAGACAGAAAGACTGGTTTCTTGTGTGGTAAAGGAGAGTCTTTTCAACTCTGAAAATGCAGTAAGAATTGTCCCTTCTGAAATATTCTCCTTCAGGAATATCAGCTTTTTGAAGTTGAGTCATTTTGCATTTCTTGAATGAAGAATAAATGCACAGATGTTTAGGAGACGCAGTTGTTTAAGCATTCTTTGGTTTTGGTAATAAATTCCACCTTGTATTGCTCATGAAGTGACTAATTTAAGAATCAATCAGACATCGTATCAGGTTGTGTTTTTCAGAGCACTTCATGGACTAATATAAAATTACATGGAGATATTAGATTCTTTATAATTAATGTCCTGTATATCTCGGCAGCATATTATTAAGAATCATCCATCTGGTTTCAGGAAAGGATAAATACAAAAGTAGGCCTGGTTAATGAATGAAAAGACCTACTCTATTTTTTAAGGTAAGAGGAGACACCATCCCTGGTACGAAAAAGAAAGGTAGTCTAAATATCCCAAATAATTTTAGTGATATCATATGAAAGAGAAGAAAAGAGGAACTTTTTTTCTGCTTCTGAAGGTATCAGCGAATATTCAGAATAAACTACACTGGGATGGGAGGGTGCTCACTCCATACCTACTGAATACAAACTTCTTTTATTTGAGGGAAATAGAAAGAAGCCTAAAGAAGGTACAGGGACAACTTCTCTTAATTGACTTCTTTTGCGCCATTTTGCAATCTCATTAGCATGAAAAGGATTGGGCTTCTGAGATTGATGTTGCTCCTAATAAAGGGAAAACAATTTTATTTTCTTTCAGTCTTTTTTAGTCTTTTGATAATTTGTACTTGACTTGTTTAGCAACTGAAATTCAAGATAAATATGAAAATAATCAAAGATGTATTTTATTTAATACCTTTTTTTTTTTTTACATCAATTACTGCAGAAAAATGTCCAAAGGAAAATTTCTATTGGAGAATTTTTCTACTTTAGAACTGAAATTATGTAATACCTACAAAAATGCTCTCTTTAGGTTGATACAAAGGGAGAGGTCAAGAAATGTTCAAAGGCTTATTATTCTTCTTTTTATCAACAATAGATACCAAACATTCTGTTCCTCAGAATCAGAAGCTTTATTTTAATTCCTTTTATCTAGCTGGAGAAAGGTTAAAGGGAAAGATTAAGGCATTAAGATTTGTAAGAATTACGAGATTCTCTAAAGCATTTTCAAAGGAGCTTTATTTTTGGCTCAGCTGAATGATAACCCATCCCAACTTTTGTTCTGCTTTCAACTGAGCTATTTATACTTTGGAATTCACTGTGGACATTGCCTGAGGTTATTATTATTTTCCCTCATGGGTTTGTTTGTTTGCTGGTGGTTTTTTTTTGAAACAACATTGATAATATTTTCAAAGCACTTATTTTTATGCTTGGGGTGCTTTAAAATGCTCTTTTTGCCTTCTCATTTACACTAAGTGACAGTACGGTGAGCTTAATTCAGTGGAAGAAAATCTGTATCATACAAACCCAGAAAAGGAGGTGATATTTCTTGCAGCCTGAAGGAATGAGACTTGACCTCTATTTCTCTTTTCAAAGTGAAGTAAGGGAGCATGACAGGTGGCAGCAAAGACAGTACCAACACAAATTTCGTCCCTGAAACAGGATCCTATAGAAATGCAGCAGAAACACGTCTAGTGAAAGTGGTTGGCTGTGTGGAAAGCTGCCCTGGGAATCTGAGCAGTGCTTCTAAAACTAAGGATTACTAAGAGATACTAGAAACTTGACCAGGTGCTGAATGGTGCAGACTTGTGTGATTCTAATTTCTCCTTTAGAGAGTTTAACTTTTCTACCAGTATTAACTGCAGTGATTTTTGGCTCAGTACAAGGCCAAGAAGAAAATCTATGAATTGAAAGGAAACAGATCAACCACTGAAAAAAGACAGATTTTACTTTGTGCATCTTCTTTTTTTTTTTTTTTTTTTTTTTTTTTTTTTTTTTTTTTTTAATACAAGATTGACTTGTGGATTGAATTTTCTCATGGAATTTTGGTTTTGTTTTTATACAAGCCATAACTGATGCATTGAATTCCTTGCTGCAGGACAGAATTGGGGCCAAGGTCTCAGTCTTCTGCTAGCTTAAGCCAGTTTTGAATCCAGGTGAAAAATCTGAGAGGCCGTTCATGTTGTGGCACACCAGTACTGTACAATTCATGCCCTGTATCATGGAAGAGGCACCAGCTTGAACCATGGGGCAAGGTAGAACATCAGGAAGGTGATAAGAACTGACCGATGATTTTATAGGTTGCTGGAGAAAAAGCAAGATTTTAGGAGATAAAGTTATTTAATTAAGTATTTGGGTTTGTTTTCTTTATTTTCAGGAGTTTATCATTCTCTGATGTGCTCTTTAATGACAGTCTGATGCAGACTTGAGAACAGCATGGTTCTCAGTCTAGTGAGAAAGCCTATCTCTTTTGGGAAATGATCCATGTATTTTACTGCTTCGTAACTCTGATTTCCTATTGATTTTTTATGTTGGATTGCTTGTGGTTTAAGTAGAAGTTTCTCAGCTTTAGTTTAAAACCTATTTAAGCCATGCTGTTAACTAATGTACTTGTTCTATCCTTCTTCCCCATTTCCTTGACATAAATTATACTTAGTTCATTCCAAATTGTTCATCTGCACTGAGCTATAAACTACAGGGCAGAAATTGGGTGTGAGTTAAAGAGAAACAACTTTACTGGAAAACATGTTATGTTAACAAATAACTTACACACAGCTGTCCCATCCCCATCCAAACCAAGCAGTGTTTTACAGCAGCAGCCAAGGAGGACAACAGGGCTCAGGTGTGCCTGGTGGACAAGCCTTTCAACAGAAGCGATTTTATCTTGGACTTAGCTACTTTTGGATAGGGGCACTTGTGATTAGGTTTTGTGGCTGAATGAACTTGGGGGAAGTTTATGACTCGAACATTCTGATAAAAAGTGGAGTGACATCAGTATTATCTAAAAGCAATCTATTTCAACTGCCTTAGGAATCTAGAGGAGAGTTTGAGGCAAATAAAAAGCGGCAGCCTCACCTTTGAGGGCCTTAATAGACTTGTGGAAGCAGCTTTACAAGTAGTGCTGTGAAAAAAAGGATTTAAAGATAGAACTGTCACGATTTTTTAGAAGCATCTGCTACAAAAAGACTATAGAGCATACAAGAGCGGTGTGACTCAGCCAGAAACAAGGTGAAAGGCTGTTTTGAGTGAATGATCTGAGTTTTCTTCAAGGGATGTCTAAGTGTTTTAATGGATAAGAACAGGGTGAAAGGATGTGACTGAAGCAGGTAAGTCTCTGCTACAGCAATTTACGCAGTTAAAAGGATTAAGTGTTCCTCTTTTTAGTACACAGAGAGGACCTTTAAATTTTATTTGAAATGATACTGTCCAGTTGCAGTTTACACTGATTTTACCAGAATGAAAGCTGATCTGTGTTAAGCTATCACCACCTAGTGGTAACAGGGAAATGGTAATGGCAACAACCCCGTGGAAATTTTTTCAAGTATTTTTGTTAGCTGCTGTGCTTCCATTCTTTCAAGTATTTTTGTGAGCTGTTGTGCTTTCGTTGGTGTTGTGGAATATGCAGAAGCAAGACTGATGAATTCTGATAGAAAACAAGTTAATAAAAGTGGCAGTAGTCCCTCACCAGCTTAATTTTTTCTGGCTCCTCTTTCTGTGTTGTATGATAGCTTGTTAAGGAGTAGTTAGTTAATAATTTCTCTCTTAATAGTATTGCTTGTAGATTAAATTAGCTAGTGCACTACTTTATTATTCTGCCTGCTTTTTGATTTATTGTAAATGAATTGTTGATGTTTAAAGGAAGGTGAAGTTTATTTTATATGAGGTGAAAAGGTTTTTTTTTAAATGCAGCTGACTACATTTTATAACTGCTCTGCACTGAATTGATTATATATTTTTTGATGTATATGCGTTTGATACAATGCTTAAAAAACACTTTGACTTTTTAATAAAAATAACTTTCAGTAGTATATGGTTGCTTAATTATCATATCAGAATCATCAGGTATATCACTGATAGCTTTCACGTTTTTGCTTTGATTTGTGTCTACATAGTTTAGGGTAAATCATCATGCTTCCAAACCATATTGGCATGTCATTGAGCCACAAAACACTCTGTCTGCAGAGCTTTGTGCTGTGCCATATTGAGATACTTGAACCATTGGGTACACCTCACAAGGTACTGCACTAAGCCAAGCCAGCGTGCCTGAAAGAAGAAGCAAGATAAAATCCTGTCCACTTCACAGCCCAGAAGTGCCCTTCTTGAGCACTGTCTTAGTGTACTGGTCAATCCAAAAGTGCAGCACTGATTGACAATTTTTCCATGTTTATGTCCACAGTGATTGTGTTCATTGCTCCCCAAATAGTGTACATAGTGTCTTCTTGGAGGGGCTTCTGCTTCTTTATAGTGTCTGTCAAAACTTGAAAAATTCATTTTCCCTTCTTGTATGTTTCTGAAAAAAGAGATATGGGTTTTTTTTTATCATCTTAAGTACTGGGATGGTTGCTGAGAACCAGAAAGAAATGTGATCTTTGATCTCTTTTTATAAATTCTTCTAGAAAAATAGCAATATTGATGAAACTCATCAGTTGCTTTAAACTTACTTAAGTTTTTAGAACATAACTGATTTACAAAAATTCATATCTTTTGTCTTTCTTTCAATTTTATTGTTAGATTTGTAGTGTAAATCCATATATTATGTAAATATTCAGATATGTTACATAGGTATGAAATTGACTAATAAAAAAGTGAGAAATTACAGATTATGGTCCAAATGCACAGACTAAGCACACAGAAGTTATGTGCTGTACCTCAGATTAAATGGCAACTTTGTTTCTTTTAAGTGGAAATAGAATGATTTTTTGATAAATGTGAACAAAAAATTATATTCCACTTGTTAGTTGTTTTCTTTGACTACAAATTGTTCTGTGTGTCAAAACGGTGCTTTGCTGCATTGTTAGACCAAGCAATTTTTGACAGCATTTTCAGGAAGGGTTTCCTCTGGTAACTCTTCTCTTCTGGCCCTTTGCTCTGAATTTTAGACTTATCAGTAGTGTGAATAAAACTGTGGCTGCTTGGTTGGACACCCCTTAGGGTTTTCAGTGTAATCCACCTGAAATGCCTTTTCTAAACAAAAATCTTTACATTAACGAGGAGGTCTAATACCATTTTTTAAAATTTTTTTTTCAAGTGTAAAATTACCAGTATTCTCTAGGAGATGATTTTATCAAATCCAGTAGTATTTTGGAAAACTAAAAAAAGAGGATAAGATAAAATCTGTGTACGATGTCTGAACTGATTTCTTTTGAATATCTAATGAAATTTTTCAGTTCAAATCCAGTTGTATGTTGCTAGTTTAGACAAAATGGTATAATGTGGTCCTTATCTCTGCCCTCCTCACTTTCTTTTTCTAGTACTGATTACGAATATGAAGGACTGTAATGTTTTTAAATGATACGTTGTTCTTTAATGTCTTAGTATTTTTGAATGAATTTATTTATCGAATGAATTAGGATACCCTCCATGTTTTGAGAATTTTATCTGCTGTCATGATGCAAAGTGGGAGTTTGAAGAGGTAGCAAAATGTGTTTCGGCGTGTTACTGTGCACATGGGCTCGTGTCTCACTGTGGGAGTGCTTCTCATGGCACCAGTTACATTACACTGCATTCCCCCTGAGGGAACTAGACTGGTGTGCTGATACACACAGTCAGCAGGGAGCAGATGAGGACAAGACATGTTCATGCCTGCTGGAGACGCCAGTGGTGGCTTGGCATCGTACTAAAGGCAGGAACAGGGGGCTTAATTTTTTTTATTTTATTTTATTCCTGGACAAGTTTTGACTATCATTTGGATCCAGGTATCGATAATGTTGCATTACAGTTTGGACTTGATATTACAGATTAGCCTTACTCCTAGTTTTCTTCCCCAGCATCAGGAACTTTCATCAGGGACTGCACTGATAGGACAAGAAGTAATGGATGCAAGCTGAAAGAACTTGGGAACTTTAGGTTAGATATGCAGAATAAATTCTTCACTGTGACAGTGGTGAGGCACTGGAATAGGTTGCCCAGAGAAGCTGTGGATGCCCCATCCCTGGAAGTGTTCAAGGCCAGGTTGGATAGGGCCCTGAGCAAGCCGGTGTAGCGGAAGGTGTTCCTACCCATGGCACAGGAGCTGGAACTCCATGATCTTTAATGTCCCTTCCCACCCAAACCATTCTGTGATTCTGTGAACATTGTCATGTGCTGACTACACATTTGAATTCATTTGTCCTCCTTTGATCAACCTAAATGAATCCTTTCTCTATTTTTCTGTGTTTCTTTAACGAAAATAATAGAAATATAACTATCAGCTGTGTCCTACCATGTTTGCCACAATTTTGTAATCTCCTAATCTCTTTTTTCTCATCTGTGATGCCTCTCAAGGCCCTGTTGTACACTTGTAAATCTGCCTCAGTAACTTCCAACAGAGCCAAGTGGGGCAACTTTATTGATATCTCCTGTGCTCAGTCTGCCTGATGGCACTGATGATATTGAAAGGTATGTGACTGAATGATAGAAGGATCTGTGTAGTAGAAGAGCCTCTCTCCATGTTCCGGTTTGGCCAAATTTAGAAATATATCCTCTGAGAGAAGGCAGGTTACAACCATCCCTCCCCCACCAGGTTTGGGAAAAAATAAATTTTCCTCAAAGGAAAGCGAAAGAGGTAAAAACTATTTCTTTAACAAACACACAGGAAAAGGATAATAATGCTAAATAATAAAACCTCTCACTCTGCTGAGAGAAACCTGGGGGAAAATTCAGAGTCCTCCTGTAGATCTCTCTCCCTCCTTGCAGCTGGGATGGGGGTGGTGGGCCCACCTTTGGGGCCAAGGTCTCGGTAGAAAGTCCACCCAATGTATTCTGATGTTGAAACATCAGAATACAGCAGAGGAAAAAGGAAAAAAAATGAAGTCCCAGGAAAACAAAAGTTCAACTCTCCGGAGGAAAAGGAGCTGAGGAAAAAAAACTGCCAAAAGCCGGCTGGAAAGAAAAGCAAGCCGGGTGCTTCCCTTCCCTCCTGCTCTCCTGCTGCAGCTGAAAAAAGTCGCTATCTCTATGTGACCTTGAACAAGCTGCAAACTGCTTTGAAAAAGTTTTGCTCAGTTTTTCCTCCCCCCTCTCAGGCTCAGTTTAAAGGCATAGAAATGCACAAAAATTAATTTCTGGGCATAGGGCAGCGATATGGGATACACATCATAAAGTCACCCCAAGACACTCCATCACACTGAAATGAATTAATTTGTCCTTTACAAATGGCAAGCTGTGAGAATGTAAACAGGCCACATATGATGATTACTAAAACAGCTATAAATTGTACTGGCAGTACCCCAAGTTCTTCGTGAAAGTTGGAACTCACTTAGGAGCAATCGAACAGGGAAGAGTCAGGGAGGTCTGGCTCCTGAATGTTATGGGTCCTAAGAGGGAGAGAGCTATTTCTATTAGAGTGCAAGTATTCAGTGAAAGACTAGGCTAAGGGCTAAGAATGAATGACTAAAACAGCGTTCCATGAGTGAACTTCTAATTCTCTGAAATATTTTATTAATTAATGGCTTTGCTTGCAGGAGCATACTTTCTCAAAACAAGTGACCAAGTTAATGTCCTTTGTTCTGGAAACAGAGCACAAAATTTAGGTCAGTATACAGAAAAAGAAAGCCCTTTAGGTGGCACCTCTTAGTAAACTCTCCTATTGAAGTTGTTATAATTCCATCTGATGTCTTGAGTGAAAATGTGTCTGTAAGGGTCATTTTCTGGTCTACTGCTCTCATTTTTTGCTCCTCTTAGTGATTATATGAGTTTTCACAACAAATCTTGGCTGTGTAGTCTGTCTACTCAAAGTGTGATAGGTAAGATCCAAGCTACAGAAATCCTCGAATAAATCCAACCTTTGCCTAGAAAGCACCATGTTCCCTCCAATGCTTTTAATTTCTATTGCTTCTGAGCTGTTATGATGGAGAGGTCTATTGGATTTTTTTTCTACAGAGAGATCTGTTTGATTTTAAAACTGAATTGAAATTGTTAATGCAAAGCAATTAAAATTTTTTTTTGTTTGTTTTTAATAGCTTTTTACAGCAAGCAAGACTTTCAAGCTTATTGGAAGAACAGGGTTTGCTGGTATTAAGCTGAAATGTTTTGTGTTGTTATCTGTTGGGCTCAAACCTGGTCTTATTTTTGTCCAGACAAAGCCTTACTATTGAAAAATGCTTGGCACCTTAACACACTGTCCGTGAGAAATTTTTCCTGCAATTTTATTTGAACTTACTACCAATTCCTCTTCTCCACCTATTTTCAGCTTGGGGCAAGGTTTTCTGGGTCCATCAGAGTCTAAAGGGTGATACTTGTATGACTAGTAGAAGGGTAGAATATCCCCTGAAGAGGTTAAGCAATAACAGTGAGAAAGAAGCCTTTTCAGAGGCTTTCAGGATAAAGAAAGCAAGCGGAATTGTACCCAGTCCCAAAAGTTCTGCTTTGATGACCATGAAGGAGGCTTAACTTGGAGCTTTTGACACTTTCAATGCTCAGGAGTTTTGTTTCTTTTTTATTCCTCAAGGAGCTAATTATTTCAATTCGTATCTGCTAGGTCTCACTTTTTCCTTAAAAGAAAGCTGAAACTTCTTACAGTTTAGACATTGCTTTTACTGGAGAGATTATTGGCATGTCTTGGGCCAGTGAATGTTTAGGGTGACGCTTTTCTTTGAAGGACCAGCTGTGTTTGGGAGATCTGAGTCAGGAATGTACATGGTCATCCCTTCTTAGGCTCTATTGACTAAACTCCTACTGGGGCTGGGATACATAACTAATAAGTTGAACACTTGGAGCTTAACAGCATGTGCCCTTACAGGGGGCCCCTACAGTTCTGATATGTAACTCTCATGTATTTAAACCCACCAAAACTCTGGTAAACGTGAACTATGGTAGTTTGCAGAAACACACTGTGTTTATGAGTGTGCAGAAATATTAAATTAATTGTATTGGTTAAAAGCCTACTGTTCATTTTCTGATAAGAAAAATGAAGTTCTGGTAATGTATGATAATAACTTTTTGTTAACCTTCCAGCCTTTGTGAGTAGACTTAAAAAAAAAAAAAGTTGAAAATCAAAATCTTTATTCAGAACACATATTAATCTTAAAAAGATGATTTTAATATTAACTTCTAAGCAGTGATGAAGGATTGCATGAATTGCTAGCCCCTTGAGCCCCAAATCACACTTATTTTTGTCTGGATTTTTTTTCCCCAATAAAGTTGACTTCAGTATTTGATATGAAATTTATTCTTTTTTTCACCCATGTTTTTTTTTATTTTTCCTAAGCTTTCAGGTGTTTTCTTCATTGCTAGCCTCTTGAAATCCAGCAGCATGAAGAACTGGTTAGAATCACATGCAGATTTTTATGGAGAGTTTTAATATTTTCATGGTATTTTCCACTGTTTTGCCAGAGTAGACATGTACAAACCAAATAAGCCTGCCTTTTGCTTAAATCCGTGTCCGTTAGACTATGCACAGCAGCAGATATTTCTGAATAATAGCCTCAAGAACAGAGATTATATGCCTCATCAGCTGCTTGGCTTCAAGTTGTATTTATTCTCTGGTTGTGGGATGCTTTGGCAGATAACTGTTAGTCTGTTTTGTGAGTTCTTATGGTTTTGCTTGTTTTTCTACCACAAAGCTGCAACCACTGGCAAGGTTCATACCATTTGTTATTTTCCTCTCATTCCAGAACAAAGCCTTATTTTAGTACCTTTTAGGACACCAAAAATCAGTTGTTACTCATAGAGCTGTTTTATGGTACAGCACAACCCAAACACCAAGTGACAGCTTCCAAGGAGGCATCAAAATATGAACCTAGTATCCTGTGCTCCTGTAAGTACCTGGTGCTAAGGTGCTGGCGTGTGTTTGCTTAAGCAGCCATCATTTTTCCAGAATGGAGAAACCCATCCTTTGGAAGTGAGGCGGGAAAAACATCCTTCTGCATATTTTTATTACAATTTTCTCAAGTGTGTACTCAAGTGAAGGGTTCACTCACACCTCTCTCTTACATATTGAGTATATCCACTGACTAGAGACTTAGCACATGCAGAAACTGTCCTACTGTTAGTTTATTTCATGTACATTCTATTAATTCTATTAAACAATTCAGTAGCCTTGACTTTTGCAGTCAATCCAAAAAGCCTTGGAGGTAGGGTACAGCCCATCTCAATTGAAGTACTGTCCCTTCCCCTCTCTTCAAATCATCATGAAGTTTTTTTTCTCCCAAGTGTGTCCCGCTTCAGAATTGCATTCACAGGACCAAAGAAGTTTCCAAAACTTTCTCCTCTTTATCCTTGATTCCCCTCACTCAGTTCCTGCAAAACTGCCTTCTTTTTCTGCACCTGAGGAGAATTTTGAAAGCTGTATGTTTGATATACTGACAGGACTGATTTGCAAGTTGGATCACTGAGATTAGATGGGGGCAAGGGAGGAATAGGTATGTGGCAGGAGTATTCCCAGGGAATTGCAGCTCCTGTCTTCAGTACTTGCTTAACCCATGAGAGCAGTAACATTAATCCCCAACCCCTTCAATCTCTGTATCATTATCTTTCGTTCCACTTTAAAGGGATTTTGAGCATTAATACGTCCTGTGAGCCTTTGTAGACTGAAGTTTTGCCCATTACTACATTTGTCTTCCAGAAGAGTCACAGTTTGTTACACAACTATTACTTTGGGAGGTTTCTTAAATTATGTACTCATGTAGTCAAGAGTCTGAGTAATGACACCTCTATAGATATAACGGTTCGGGTAATCTTGTTAATATGCATGATAGGCTTCTTCAGTAGAAATCAAAAGTCAGATAGGAATAGTTTCAAAGGAGTCATTAATGTCCTTATGTGTTAATGCTCCATGCATAATGGTTTTCCTCCATAGTCACTGACAGGCATCATAATGGTCCTAGTACAGAAAAATTGATGTAGCTCCTCTTCCATTTTATTCCAAAGTCATGCCTCTTCCTCATGTGAAACTGCACAGTAAGACTAAAAAATTGTGTGACAACTGAGATCACAGGTAAAGTATAAAAATGCACAAGATGTTCACAGGTGTGTTGGAGCAAAACAAAAGCTTTCAAAAGACTGCAGCCTAATAGTAACTGAAATGTGGAAAAGTTGTGGAGTTGAGCTACATTAATTTTATTCTTATTTTTGTTGTAGATTTGTAACATGACAGTGCACACAAATAAAAGCAGGGTAATTTTTTATTATCTGAGAAAAAAGGGGAAACAATGTTAAATAGAGAACATTGAATTGATAGCATCAAACTTCTTATCTTGCATTTAAAACATCAAAATATATAAAAATACTAAAAATGTAGGGTGTGTTTTATCAGTATTTCTCAAGAAAGCATCAGCAGGTTTCTCTTTTTGTACGTGAGAGATCAAAGATCATTATACTGGAGATCAGTAGTCCATCCAGTCTGACCTCTCTTGTGCTCAGCCCCAGTCTAATATTTACTGTGAAAAGCGGAATTATTTGAATGAGAGAGAAAGAATGACTCCTCAAACCAGCCTGTTAATTTTATGGCTAGAGATTTTGCTTGTGTGGAAGAAATGTGGATTGAAATTATTGTCCAAAGGAGGCAGAGAAGTGATGTTTTAAGTCTACTTCCCATATAGCCATTGGCATACTTGCCTCTTACAAAACAGCTCCTTGATGTTCCTACAAATCATTAATTCTTTCAGTGCATGCCTCTATAAAAATAAAATAAGTTTGTAAAATGAATAGCAACAAATTTCTGGAGTCAATGAAGTGAAGTTGCCAAACTTGCCAAACTGCAAAGTTGTGATGTTGCCAAACTGCTCATTATGGTGCATAACTTCTTGCTTAAACTGACTCCAGTGCCAAAGGAATGAGAGAAAGTAAAAATAGTCTTTAAAAACATACAGAAATTACAGACTAATAAATCTGATATATAGAACAAAAATGTGGAAGTGATTAGATGAATAAAATTGTGCTGCAAAAGGAAAGAATAAATGTTATTTTATAGAGAGAAATTGCACACTAGGGCATTAATTAGGGTAGAATTTAGGGTAGGCTTTCAGAATTGCTAGAATTGATGGAAGTATAATAAACACTTGAAGAAATTTTAGAACATTTTCTCACCAAATAGTTTTAATGGGATAACAGGAAAGGTGCACTTCTAGACTGGCAAGAGACTAAATAAAAGAAAAAAATGGGATAAGAATTAATAGGAAGAGATAGGAAGAGATGATTTTTCACATTAATAAATTAGCTGGGAGAAAAGTTTAATGGTAAAATAACAATTTTGTAGAAGTTCCCCAAGTTAATCACCATATTTAAATCTAAAACTCAGTGGACCTACTGGCAGAAGATTGCAAGTCTTAATAATTAGAAAGTTAAAAAAAAGAATAAAATTACTAGTAATAAATGTAGAGTATGCAAATGGGTAATGTATGTATTCAGAATTGGACACTCAGTCCTGTTTGTGTATATACCCTTGGGAACAGGGATGGAAAGGAAAAATGTATCAAAATATCATCAATGCTGTTCATAAATTCTCTGCCTATTTCTTTCAGAAAAGGCATATTGTGTTTTCTTTTTCTTTTTTTTTTTTTTTTTGAATGGGATGGCTTTCGTGTGAGGAGAAATTCAAAACTTTAGAATACGGTTTGGAAAACAAATATCAAGATGATCAATGGACACTGGCATATAAATGGAGAAAGGAAAAAGGAAAGGAAATAGGGAAGGTTGTCCAAGTCTTCCCAAGGATAGAGAAGTCAGGGAATAACTCGTGAAAGTATTAAATGCCAGACATAAACAGTTTTTCACATAACACTTAATTAAGTACAGGAGTTCACGTCTGTTAACAATTTTATTGATAACTTCAAAAGACATTAGATAAGTTCAAGTAAGAAAAATGCATTCAGTGCTATTGAAAACAGTGATTTACTAAAGCTCTGCTTACCCTTAAGACACAGGTAACATGATGGAAGGCTACACAAGGAGAAGTAATGCTCTTTATTTGCCCCTATTTCTCTTTTGAAACCTATCATGGAAATCTTTGATCAAGTACCTCTAATTTTATAATTCTTAATATTTTCATCATAGATGTGCTTACTCTGTCTTGCAAGTGACCTTCTGTTTGCTTATTAATTCGTCCAGGTCCAGGAAAGGGGTTCCAGTTGAAGGTGTGAAGCCATACACTTGAATAACTTGCAGTTCCTTGGCCCCTCTGTGTTGTGTATCTGGGTATATTTGGAGATCTGCTTCTGCCTGGAGATAACAGCCCCAAAATATCATCATAGCATAGAACTTTCCATGGCTTTAGCTGCAGAGTTAGGAGCTGTGATCTTACCAGCATCTCCTCAGATGGATGGCCATGTTCACCAAGTCCTTAAAAGTCTGTCATGTAGAGTAGCTGGCAACTATGGGTTCTCAAATTGTATATTTTACATTCCTGCTGACATTGGCCTCAATTAGCATTTTCTGGTGTGTTAGCAGTGATATGAAGGAATTAGCACATGTCCTGCAAGTTCTTGACACTCCCTGCCCTGCTTGGTGTTTTGTTTTCTCCAAATTTATTCACCCAAAAACAACGGGGAAAACACAGAATGAATGACTGACTTTGGCTGCTGCATGAAAGCGTTAATTTTGATCATTTTACAGAGCAATTAAATAAACATGGTTGTGACTATAACTTGCTAGAAAGGACATGAGTTCAAATATTTGGCTTTAAAATCCTTTTAATACAGCCAAGCACCTTGTCTACAGCTGGTAACATCTGCAGGCCTGTTGTGCCTGGGGAGTGCAGCCCCAAGCTGAGGCTGCATCTACCAGCCTCTTTATATCCTACCTTTCTCTTTTTTGTATGACTTTTCTTTATTTTCCTATGAATAAAAATTTGCACATTTTAACTTATTCTCATCATAAGACTTCAGTTGTTTAAGAGATAAGATCTGCAGGACACCCTCATGTTTTCAAATGATAATCAGTAGAGGACACATGAGGATTTTTTAATATATTTTTTAATGTGATTCTTGACTCCCCCGCAAGCAAAAAATGAAATAAAAAATGCAATATGAAAAATGAAAGTCTTTATTGCCGCTCTCAAAATAACTGGGCCAGCTTATAACTGTTATTCATAATGACATTTTATTGCATGAACCTTGAAAATTATTTTCTTTCCTTGATTATACAGACTGTTAAGAGAACATGCATTTTGTTATAGATGCAAATATACCAGCTGGCTTTTCACTGACCTTGAGTAAACCCTTAGCTGACACATAATTTTAGTTCCCTTGAAATCCATTTAAAAAGTTAGATTACTCCCAAAGTCCAACTTTAGCCTGTCCATAAAATGAGCAATGAATATTTGCTCATTTGTGGGTAGTCCCTAAAAGAGCCCAATGCATCTCACAGATTTCCACCCTCTGCATTCCTTCAGGTTCTAAAAAGTTTTATGGGAACACATGAAGGAAAGAGGCACATATCTAAAAATAATAATTAAAAAAACCCAAAACCAACAACAACAACAACAACAACAACAACAAAAAAAAGAAAATATCTACTATAAAGTGTAGACACAGGACTGGTACTTTCTCACAGTGTAGTCTTTTCCTTGCTATGTTTTGCTCTGACTGCAGGATGGCACACCTAACTGCATGCTATTTCCAGAGAGGAGCACTAATACCGACCCACCACAAAGCCTGGGTGATTTAATTATGGACAGCCTGTTCTGTGGCAATGCTAGGAGAAAATAAAGGCAAATGATTCTCAGGTTGCTTAACAAAATGAGGTAGACATCTGAAATGAATCCATGGTTATTTCAGAAGTATTTAACAGGCACATAATGTGGAAACCTCAAGGCTTCTGTGATACAGACTCACCTAAAGACAAAAGGTAAGCCTGTATAAGTATATAATGTGAAATTATTTAAAACAAATTAGTATACAATATGCTCATTAAAGCTATTTAAACAGCATAATTAGCATTAAAATATACATTTGCAAACTTTAGCATTTTATTCTTTGGAAATATGAGGTCTGATGATATCCAGCTTAATTTTTGGCTGCTCAGAATTGTACAATTTCTGGAGTCCCGTTAGGTGGCTCTAACTAAAGCCAGTTTTCATTGATTCTATTACTAGCTGCACATAGAAAAGTAGTTTTTTCATCCACTTATAAAATGGATTTGAAAAACTTTATTTTAGCTGTTACTTGACTTGACTGCTTCATTTTAAAGTTTGAAGGTTATGCTTAATTTTTCTATGTGGCAGCTCACTTCACATTGTAGAAATACTGTAGACTTGGACAGGTTGTATCTGAAGTGCTACTCTTGAAAATGTCAGAGCTCTGTGTTAACAATTTTAAGTCGTGGACTTACTTTGTTTAGCCTTTGGTCAAGTTTTAGGTTTTTCAAAAACTTTCCTGCTTGTTCAGGTTGCACAAATTTCACACATTATTGTGGAACATTTTTTACATCTTTTCGGGTTTTGATTACTTTTATTTAATGTTTGTTCCAGATATTGTTAAAAGTTTATGGTTGGTTTGGATGCTAAATATATTATTTAAACAGCTTTCAGAAAACTGGATTCCTCAGGAACAAGTAATAGAAAAAGGAATTTTGAAAGAACAGTTAACCACTCATGAAGTAACTGTCTCAAGCCTAAGAAAGTGTATGTTTTGAGTGACTGGGAATTAAAGAGCCACACTTATTTAAAGAATTCACAGGAGCACCTGATAGGGATTGAGAAAGCATTGCTGGTTTCCAAGGGTTGTCATTTAAGTGCAACTTAGAAAATTGCCTTGTCTTTCTGGTGACTATATGACCTATGCATCATTTTCTCTCTCTCCACCCCATCCTTGAGAAATGCAGCACAGGAGAGAAGCTGTCAGATTTTATTGATTTCTATGAAGTTTCTTATGGTTTGGTATTCAAACCACTCAGTGCTCTCATTATCTGTTAAATGTTCTTTAACTGCTGCCTGTCACAAAACTGAAAATAGGAAAAAAGTGCTTGAAGGAGAACAGGATGGACATAAAAAATGAGTTGCATCAGCATCACCTAAACTTGCTTTCAACTCCTTTTGGTCTTTGTGTAGGATTTCAATTTAGATCTTTATGAACTGGACACTTTGTATGGTAGACTAAGGTTAGCAACTTCTGATATCTCACTTCTACTAGGTAAAACAAAAGAAGATGCTATCAACATTAGACTATAGTTTTAAAACAAACCACCGAATTCTGGTAAATATAGGATTGTATATATATATTATTTTGGTTTTTTAAATTGCTAAAAATTCCCTAAAACCAAGCTGTGAATTCTTAAGTATTAAAGAATACAAAGGCATATGGAAACTTCTTTAATTTTTTTTTTAGGGTTTTATTCATAACATTTTATTACAGGGAATTGGCAGTTCTGGAATTCAGACAGTGAGCAGATATTCAAAACAGATGCTGTCTAGGGAGATTGCTCTGCTTGCCCTCTTAGTTCCATCTGAAACTTCATTAATGAATCTTTCATTTTTATCTCTCTTGCTTTCCTTCCCCATTTTAGAAGGATGATAGAGAGACAGGCAGACAGATACAGAACACAGAATTCCACCCAGGGAAAAAAAGAACTCTGAGGAAGAGTCAGCCCTGAGCTTTTTAGTTGTAAGTCTTTTCAAAAACCTTTTTGCTCTTTGTCATAGAATTGAAATGGTTTGGGACCTGAAAGAACATTCAGTTTTAACTCACATACTATGCCACCCAGTAGATCAAGTTGCTTGGGGCCTTATCCAACCAGGCTTTAAACACTTCCTGGACTGCCGCATCCACAACTTGTCAGAGCAACCTGTGCCTCACCACCCTCACAGAATTTCTTGCTAACATCACCTGGATTTCTCTTCTTTTATTTTAGAGCCATTCCCCCTTGTCCTGTCACCATCTACCCATCTACAAAGTTTCTCCCCCACATTTTTATACTCCCTCTTCAAGTACTGGAAGGTCACAATGAGGTATCCCCAAACCTTTCTCTTCTCTAGGCTGAAAAATCCCAACTCTCAGCCTATTTTCCTAAGAGAGTTTTATAACCCTTTGTGGCCTCCTCTGGACCTGATTCAATAGGTCCAGGTCTTTCTTGTGCTGAGAACTGGATGCAGCACTCCAGGTGGGGTCTCACAGGGGTGGAGTAAAGAGGGAGAATCCCCTCCCATGGTGTGCTGGCCACACTGCTTTGGATGCAGCCCAGGATATGGTTGGCCTTCTGGGCTGTGAGTGCACACTGTTGGCTTCAGTCCAGCTTTTCATCCACAAGAACCCCCAAGTCCTCCTCCACAAGGTTGCTCGCAATGGGTTCTTTTCACAGGCTGTGCTCATCTCTGGGATTGCCCTGACCCAGGTGCAGCACACTGAACCTGGACTTGTTGAACTTCAGGAGGTTCTCATTGTCCTGCTTCTCAAGCTTGTCCAGGTCCCATTGGATGGCACCCTATCCTTCTGTTGCCTCACCTGCACCATTCATCTTTGTGTCATCTGCAAACCTGCTGAGGGTGCACTCAATACCTTATGTGATTTAACCAAAATATCTGATTCTTATTGTGGCTAATATCTTATTCAAGTTAAATTTCCAGAGCTGTTCTAGAATGAATATAGTGAAAACTATTTTTCACTCCATACTTCCCTGCTTATGAGTTCAGGTGCTAATTTTATTTTTTTACATGTCAAATTGTTGTGCAAATGTGCTCAGCTGAGTATAAATGGTGCATTTTAAGTTGTTGCATTAGAAAATTACACTAGTAATAATGCAGTGCAGTTTCATGTCTCATAATGGCATCATGACTTCACTACTGAGCACAGTGCCTCAGTGTCAAATGCCAGAGTTCAGAAAAAGTAGTTATTATTCAGGTGCCAGAATAGCACTGTCCCTTCTGCTCTGCCAGCTTCTGCAGCATAAACAACAGCTGTCGCTCAATGCTGTGAAAAGTGTCTGCTGTACAAACAGTTGTTTTTGTACCCAGGCTTATGGGTCAAGGCAGCAGAGATGTCGAGGAGAGTACCACTGGTGGAAGCTTTCTGCATTCTAATCGTTGCAGTGGGGTGTAAGAGAAGTGCTGACACAGACATCCGTGTCACTGCTCCAAGGGCTGTGTGCATCACAGGGGTGGCTCCCCAGCTGAATAACCTTCCCAGGCTCTGAGACCTCATGGATGCCCCTGAACAGAATTTGTCCCAAAGGAAAAAGAGCCCAAGCACAGAGCTGAATTTGAGGTGCATTTCTGGTTATACACTGTATTGTAAGAAAAAGTGAGATTGCCCACTGAACATTTTGATCTAAGTAAATATCATTCAATTAAGTGGTGTTTTGTTTGCTGTTTGAAATACATTGCCAGCTTTTGCTGACCAGATCCAGAAGTCGAGCTCTTCGTCTAAAGGCCTTGGCTGCTGTCCCAGAGATCATTTAGAAATGCAAAGACCATTCACTGAATTTTTAAGTGGCCATGGTGACAGACAGGCACCAGAAATGGCTTCATTTGTGCCAGTAAATAGAATCCTCTGAAACTGTGCACTACTAAATGTAAAAAGTTGTCACTATGTTTTTCCACACCAGTGTTTAGATGTTTTGTCAGTCAACATTTAATGTTTCAAACATTTTGTTTCAACAAACAAATGTTTCAACACTGTTTCTTTAAAATAGTTATTTCCATATCAAAAAGGTATTTTGAAACTTACCTACTGTTTTTGTTAAAAATCACTCCTTTGTATTTCCAAGGAAAAATGTCAATCTCTCAAAACATAGTTCCAGGGTGATAAACTATGCTTTTCTTTTTTTAAAAATAATTAATACTTTAACTTACGAATAGGTTGCCCAAGGCTTATGATAATAGATGGCAGAAATAATCAAAAAACATGACTGTCCTCTGAGATTCAGTTCCATTGTCTCAACAAACTGCACATTTCTCAGATATTATCTAATTTCGTTTTGGTTTTGAAGTCATTAAGCACTTCCTGCAGCTTCAAGTAAAAGTCTAAAAGTCTGTCAAAAGCCCAATCTAGTTTAATAATCCAACCATGAAATAACAAAAAAGGCTCATTACTGCTATCTAATAATATAGAGGTCTAATGTTAATTTTTGGAATGCTGATTGTAGTGTTTCAAGTTGTATTAAATCTTAGAAAAATACACCTTTTCTGTGTTCTGAGTATCACTGAAATGCTTTTATATTTTGGTGACAGCTGTAATTTTCTTAACTCGGTGTCTGTGCCCCCCATCCAAAAAAAAAAAAAGTTGCATTATAGTAGCAGTAGGGAAAATAATAGCTATCCATATGATATATATGTATGCGGTAAGATATACCAATATGGAGGTGAGTTACAGCCACTTCTCCAGCTTTGTCATGTAGGGGACATTGTATATAGTATTATAAACATGTTTAATGTTCATCTGTTGTTTGTGAATTTAAGTGTCTGTTCCTAATGGCATTGCTTGTAAATCTACAGTACCACAATTCCTAAATCTATGCCAAACAACATTAAATTCATTTATGGTGACACAGTTACAGGACCTGTTTTATGGCTCTGTGCACAGACAAAGGGTTACCCTTTCTTTAAACTCTGCAGAAGCTTTTTTACTGCATTTCTGACCAGTGGGATGTAGCAGAGAGAAACTCAGTTTGTTTGACTTTGGATGCTGCAGCTCATTTGGATTCTTACACATCCCCAAATGTGTAGCAGCAAAGTACAAGTATCTTCAGCATATGAGGTGATCATTGGGGTTTATTTTCCTGGGAACTCACATGTGGAAACAGATCCCCTGTCCAATCTATAGTAGTTGTAGTACAGATCTCAATGGTGAAGGCATAAAGAAGGGTTGTGAATAACTGCGGTGTGTGTGTAGGGAGTGAGTAAATGGATAAAATCTGCAGCTCCTTTGAGAGGTGAGGAAATAATGTATCTGCTATAGGGAAATTTCAGGAAAGTCCTTGGGTTTTATCTTCTCTGAGTGGAGTCCTGGGGTGTTGTAGTGTCCTACCGTCATGCTGGGTGGCTGTCAGTGAAATATAAAAGGCTGTTGATTCGCTTCCCAAAGGAAGTGGTAAAAGCCAGGTTATTTGCAAGGCTTTAAATTACGCTTGACAAAACCCTTGGCAAGGCACTGAGAAATTATGTTGCATTTGAAAACACGCCAGCTTGTGCTTCCCAGTGCTTCTCCTGCTGTGGAAATATCCTGCAAACCCAGATTTACAGATGTCCAAAGCAGCCGTGTAGCAACAGTGAATCTTAACATATTGTAGCTGTAACATACAGAGTTGTGAGTCCTGTGAAGGAATTCACACCTGCTTTGCAATGGGTCTGCTCTGCTTATCTCTGGAGAGTATCAGTGAAGGCCAGAATCTTGCACCCTGGCTGCTCTGGGTGGTCAGAGGATGGTGGATTCAACAGGAGATGTAGTGAATTCTGGCATCCCATGAATCCTGCGAGATGCTGAGCTGGTCATGGGAAACATGCAAACTGCTTGGAAACACAGGTCTAGAACGGCACAGAAGTCTGCAGGGTGAACTTCTAGAGAGCTGGTGAAAGAAGCAGATTAGTTATGCAGATTTCCATTGAAAGGAGTCTATTTTTCCACAAAATGGCTGGGTTTGAATGTACTGGCATTTTTTGATTGGAAAAAAGTTTCACAGTTAAAAAAAAATTGTTGTTACTAATATACTAGAACCATGCCTTAATTGACTCCTTTGGGACCTGAGAAAGCATAGAAGATAAATTTTAGATGCATGCAAAAAGTCTCAGTTTAATGAATATCCTAGATAATAAGAAAGAATTCCATGTTAAATCTGTCTAGGAAGTCTTCCATAGAAAGTAGTTTTTTATTAAAGGATAAAGAGAGTGTCTTTTGCAAGTGTCAACTGGTATATTAAACCTATTCAGAGGCATTCAGTGTTGATGAAGAAGTTATCCACCAACTTTTGTACACATGAGTGAGATGGGTTTCCAGAATCTGATTTGCTAATGCACTAGGGTCTACAGATCTAGACAGATTGGCAAGGATTGGGGTTTGTTTGCTTCATTGCTTGTTGCTCTTTTTCATTTGAAAGAGAGGTTGTGGGTAGGATAATGGCTAGTTAATTGGACTTTGTGATATACATCACCATTGATCACCAGGTGGCTTTATAGCTTTCTGTATTTGTTTTCTGGAATGTATTTGTCTATTTGCATATGAATTGAGTGGAAAATAGTTCTATACACAGGTAACTTCAGAGGCCATCTTAATCAATGACACCCTTCTCTAAACTTCTGCAGAAAATAGTCTCATCAGTTGCCTTAAGAAAATATGAAAAAAAATTTTTTTGTTGTTTTTTTTTTGTTAGAGTTAATCAAAAAAGGCAATTATCTATTATTGCAGTAACATTAGATGGAATCAACACAACCTCACTGCAAAAGTAGTGAATCTTCACTGCTTCCAAAGTAAAAATTGGATCTCATGAACTGTCCGAGGTAACGCTGATATTTTAGAATGCAGCTTATTTTTTTCTGTTTTGCTTCCCTTCCTATTCAATGGCTAAACACATCAACTCAGTTCCAAGAATATATTTAGCTGACTGAGTTAATCTAATTTTTTCATTGAGCATGCACTGGAATAAAAAAGCAAATCAATAGCACTCTTGGATATCTTCAAGATCATTTCAGTTCCTGCTCCCCTGTGTCAGCCCCTGTTCTTTTATAAGACAATGAGCAAAGCTGGTGAGTGTGGGTATGTAAAGGTCAGTATTCCACGCCTTTTAAATGTATGAGGAAATTGTTGTTCTTAGGATGTTATTAACTCTGTAGTCTGGTTTGTTTGTGCAATATACATCATGTTAATGCACCCTAGGTTTGAGGGGAAAATGCATCCCACTATTGCAGAACTGATACCTTCACAGAGTGTTTTCTGAGGTGCTGTGTATGTGTTTGTTGTCCTGCTGGGTTGTAGTGGCAGATACCTGTAAACAGACTTCATGGTACTTAATTTCTTGTCTTTTGTTGGATAGCTTAGTCCTTCTCAGCTCAGTTGATAGGTTTTGTTTACTTCTCTGCCAGCTTTGTGAGAAGCTGCTGTTTAAAGTTGACAGGCCACATGCATTTATCTGCTTTCTGTTCCTATTTGATTATTTTTGTTTATATTGTACTATGCTCCACAGATTCATTTGTGAACTTCTCATCTGGATCTCAGCTTCTAGAAAATTCCACAAGATTTTTCAGATTTTTAAAAAGTGTATTTCTAAACTGTAAAAGCATTGCTCTCATCTAAAATTGCTTTGGAATGTTGCTAAAAGGAACATGATCCCCATTTTCCATAAACAGATGGGGACATGCTTCTGTCTCCTCCCCTCAAGAGGCACAACCCTGACAAGAGCTGTTTTGGGCATTGGCCATTACTTTGCAAGATCTTTGCAGAATGGTTTGTATGCTGGTGTCATGTGGAACTAAAGTGATATATTAAACTATTAAAGTAATGTCAAAAGCTGTGTTTTCTGGTAGAAGTTGAGGTTAGCAGGATGCTGACACTGCTGTGACTGGTCATACTCTGAACCAACAGACTTCTTACTGAGCCAGGCAGCTGCCACAGGTTCTGCAGTCCAGAAGAGATGCTTATGATATTACATGCAGGACAAGAAATTTGATGCTGATATATTCTGAGATTTACTGGAACCACAGTAAAATCCATAAGGGATGCTTATCTGTAATCATCTGTGTGATTTTGGTGTAATTTAAAGAACATTGTAACTAAAAAGAGGAAAAACAGGAAAGAAAAATGAGTTTAAAGTATTGAATAGAATGAATGAACATGTAAACCAATGTTCTGTTGTCTTTAGAAAACAGGAATAAATGGCTAGAAATGTAGTCTATTTTAAAAAGGCACAAGAAAAGTTTGTGTTCTTCTGCTATCTTTATCCTTAGAATACCATATAGTAAGTTTAGTTACTAAAAAGAGGAACTTAAGTAAGTTATTTACTAGAGGAACAAATTCTGTTTGTGTTACATTGTCAAAAGCAGAGATAGCTGTGAGTGTAGACACACCAATTGACAAAAAAGTGACATGAAGTTATCTTTGCTTCCAATTTAAGATGGAAAATAAGCTTATTGTTTGTTATAATGAAACCATAGCTTATTGTCAGATTTTGAAATGAAGAAGGATCTTATATTCTTCTTTAAAAAATTATTTTCATATTATGAAGAAAATGGTTTAAGTAGGTTTTGTGTTACTAATATATAAGATTACTAACTGTTTGTAAAATTTCAAACTACTGGCCCTTGTAGAAGGACTTAAGACATATTATGGGATGATTAATACTCACAACATCCCTGTGAGACAAGATTGAGTTAATTATACCTATGTCACAAAAGGACAGACTTTGGTACAATATACACTTTGACTCACACATTGAGGAAGTGTCCATGGAAATGCTAAGCTTTTTTCCCATCAGCTTGTTTGCTGAGTACTCTGTGGGTAAAGTGGCATAGCTGCCTTGTCAGTTCACTGACAAAACATGAAAAACTAGTACCAGTGAGACTTGTTTGGCCATCATTTTGCAAATGTCATCATAACATACAACTCCTGAGTCTCTCATGCTCTGTTTTCTCTGGCTGAACAAATTTGCCCTTTCAACCCAAGCATGTAGAAGCTCCTGTCAAACTGTGTCCTTCAGCTAGCAAATACATTGCAGGCACTCTGCTGTAGATATCAATGCAACTTCTTTGCACATATATGCATTTTTTTGGTAAAATTAAAAATAGCTTTTGATCCAGGAATGTCTCCCAGGTTGTCTCCTAATCCTGGCAGAAAACTTTAGGTATAAATACAGCTAAGATATGCGAACATATTTAGCATTGCATAGTGTAGTATTAGATGCCTCATATTGTAGTATTGAATGCCTATTTTGAAAGCAGCCATTTCTTTGTCTAATATTTTGCCAATACCTTTTTGACATTACAATATTCCTCTTACAAAATCTATTTGTTACTAAATTAGAATATGGTAGCAATGACATGTAAACAAATACAGCTTCTTTGTAACTTTCTAAATATCCTCTTCAGAATTTACTAATAAGTGTAGTTCTTTTTGACACTAATTATCACTTTACTACAGTTTTTCCTGACTCCTTAGGATCACTGATAATTTTTTATTTGTGTTTTAATACTGAGAAATTTCAGAAAAAATATTCCATGGATAAATATTTTCACTTGTGAGTGAAGACTAGGCTTTGTTAAAATTATTTGGATTTTACTTAATGCTTTTTTTCTAACATTTGCTCCAGTAAAAAAGGTGGCATATCCAGGGTACCTTGAGCTTTCTAATAAAGACTTGAACTTTTATGCTTTAAAATTTTTTATTTTCAATTATTTTATTTTAAAAAAAAGTGCTTGTAAAAGGAAAAACTGTACTTTACACTTAGTTTACTGTAAAAGTGATTTCAAGTCTTGGAAACTAAACTTGACTTTCTTCAGATATTCAGCTTATTTTCACCAAGAGAGTGTCAGAGTAAATTATGTCCTCACTGCAAATATGCTCAGTTCCTCAGATTCAGGACTTTCTTTCCTTCTGTTCATGCACTTGAATATGAACATATGAGGACCCTCAATAGAAATAAACTTCACTCTCATTTACAGATCAGGAAACTGATATTTAAATTATTGTTTGCATTAATGACAAAACAGAAATTAGTCGGAAAAAAAAGACAAGAGATGATGTGCTGTACAGCACTTGGATTTCCATGTGCTGCTTGGGCAATTAGCTGATGTCGTTCCCTTTGCTACTTCATCAGCATCCAAAACCCTGCACATGATTTGGGCTGGAAAGGATTTTTGGTTGTCATCTCCTCTAGCTGCCTGCTCCAAGTGTTTACTGCTCCCTTCCTGGTGAGGGATTATAGCTGTGCTCAATAAACCCTTGCCCAGGGGTTTTCACCTGTGATGGCATGAAATATTTCTATATATTCCTTATCTGGGTTAAGTGCAGGTGGTCCATCTACCTTGGTCAAAATGGGTAGAATTTCGTCCCAGATCGATGGAGTGTTATATCGAATGTTACCCACTTGTAGATTTTTCAGCAAGAAATTAGGTGAAGGATGAGATCTTGAGAACCCAAAAGATTAAATTTAAACTGCTGCTGCATGTGCAGTGAATATATTTGCTATGGGCAGATATGCAGTGCCTCGATAACCAGGTCAGTTATTAAAAAAATGTTTGTTAAGAATATTTTTATCTCTCTGTGTACAAATATATAGAGAGAATTATACATATAAACACACATACTTAGAGTGGAAAATTTATTTGTCCAAGTATGAGGGAACAACCAAAATATTGTGTAGTGTACAGTATTCACCTTTCAATATTTTTTCTTATGGTATTTACATGGTGAAATATTCTGGCAGATACTATAAGATGTATAAAAACTTATTTGTCTGACTTTAATCAGCTACTGTTACTGTCAGTGTGCATTTCATGGAATTATTTTTCCTAAGCATATTGAACACTTACCTGTAAAAGTTGAATCCAAGTGAGAAATTGCAGGCAACTTGGGGTTCTAGATCAGTAGGATTCCTTATCTAAATTGTTTGCATGTTAGATTTCTTTTGTTGCACTGAATAATTTGGATAAATGACCTTTCAAATGGTAATTGAATTTCCGTAACAACAGTTGGGTGATGGTACATAAAAAGTAATAAAAGACTCTAGCAGTGCCCTTTTCTGGAGCTTGTCACAGTCTCTACCTCTGATAGTGAGCGACACTTATTACTCAAGTCATATTTTCTTGAAAGCTGTGGCTTTGCTGAAATTGTGTGCAAAAATATACTTTCTCTTTTAAGTTAATTGTATTGTGGTAAAATCAAACTGGGTTTTGGTTTTGTTAGAATGTTTTACAGGCAACTCATTTTTCTCAAAATATATTCTTAGAAAGATCACCATTAGAAATTTAGCTTCCTAATATTTATGTACTGGGAAATCAATTAATTTGTAAACAATTTAACTTTGCCATCACAAGGGAAGTTAATTCTAGGTTATTTGTATGACAGCTACACAACTTGTATTGCCATGTGTATGTTGACTGAAGCTCATGTGGGACCAAAATCACCTCTACCAATACTGCGATTTTTGATGATCTAAGAATTTGAGATCTGGCCTTTGAAATGCAAATATTGTGTAATATAGACACATAAAAATGGAGAGTAAATACTAAATTATAGAGAATACATTTTTTACATGAAATTACTTTTCCTGATTCTCTCTGACTGGTATAGCTAGGAGAACTCAAAATCTAATCTTTAAAGTAATCTAGTCATACCTGTGCCTTGCAAAAGAAAAGGAAAAACATTTAAAGAACAGATATTACCCAAAGAAGCCAAATCTTCCAATATGTCATCCATATTGTTTGAACTGTGAGGGGTTTTTTTCTGAATGAAAGATAAATTGTATTTGAGTAAAACCTTGTAAACTCTCATATGGACAAATTTTTAGAGCCATAAAGCAAATTTGCTGAAAAATTCTTAAAAATACTTTTCATGTGAACTCCTTTCTCTTTACAAGCTGAAACAATAGTGATACCCTGAGGACTAATTGTTTATTTTTATTACTCATCAATCTCTGAGATACATATCTATAGATATAGATGTAGGATTCTATCTGAAGTTTCCCCTTCTAGAATACAGGAGTGTTTCTTTGGTTTCAGTAAGTGTTTCCTACCTTGGCTTTGTTTGGCTTTCTATAAAATGTCTTGTGATGCCACAGAGAGCATAATCTCTGTTAAATAGAGTTCATAGGTCAAATACCTGTAATAATTGATATAGACAATGACATGAAGACAATTTGAGAATACTGGCTGGTTGGAACAGCAAATGTCTTATGATTTTACAACATGGATTTTACACTTCATTTGATCACACAAAATGTCTAAATTTACTCAGTCTTAATGTGCTTATTTGCCTTCTTTTAAGTCCAATCTGTCTGTTTTGACTCTTCCAGATCACAAGTTCTTCAGACTGGGTACTTCTCCCCATTTTTATGATTGAAAAATACTTAGTGCCCTGAAACACACAGAAACTGTAATGAATAAGAGTGATAAATCATTACTCAAAACTGACAGAAATTGTTCAGCTTCTTGCCTTTTGTAACCCCCAATAAACTATTTCACCTCTCCTGGTAATAAACAGGGTGAAACCCTCATTTTAGCTGGCACTAGCAGGACTTTCCGCATCAGTTTGACTCTATTGGAAAATTGATTTAGATATGAGTAAGCCACTCTTGAATAAATATACAAGAAAATACATGTATTAAATATATTAGTTTCCTCAAGTATCTTTTTCTTCAGTGTCTGAGACCTTTATGTTTTTTCATTTCTGTGATTTTTTTATTAGGAGCCATTATACTTGCAAAATATTTAGTGGATTTCTGATTGCTACAAAGGAAATAATTATGCTAGATAGGGGAAATCAAAGCCTTTCTAGTGCATGAAAGTACTTGGAACAATTACAGAGTAACAACTGCAAAACTCAAAAAATATGCAGTTTATCAAAATGGAAGCTCAATACATTTTCTAAAATCTAAGGACATTTCAGCAATTTCTTAAATGCAAATATCTAAATAAAGATACTGAGAACTGACCTTTCTTTTGGGCAACTGTAGTTTTGATGTTGATAAATAAAAGATGTCACAATTAAGAAGACTTATGATATTTTGCTGTTTTAATTTGTTGATGTCACAGTCTTCTTTGATTGAAAATCCTGTTGCCTTCTAATCTGTAGTAAAGACTGTTCTGAATTATCATTCACTAGAGGTCTGTGACAAAGGCTTTTATAATCAACTACTTTTTCAATTTAATTTTCGTTGATAAGTTCTTGGGAAACAACTGATTGTACCTGTCTCTGAATGTGGGAAGTTGTAGCAATTTCCCTAGAAATGCCGTGGCTGGAAATAGTGTTCTTGGGGTTGGCATTAAAATGTCTGTGCACCAACTGTTCAGAAAGCTGCTGAGTTTTGTGATACAAATGTTGCCATCTTCCAAGTGAACTAAGTAAGCCAAGTATGCTCTTTTGAGACCCCATTGGCTTCCAAGCTTCACTAGGAATAATTAGATAAATGTGACTCCCGTTTTAGTAATTCATGTATTTGTTACTCTCTACAGAACTTATCATCAAAATTTTCAAAATAAGTGCTTCTTATGCAGCTCTTAATCCCTTACATAAATATCTACAAGTGTACAATCCAGCATTTGCTGGGTTTCCCTTCCCTTTTTAAACAAAGAGCTGAACATCTGAAATTCCTGAATGATTTTAAAGCAGGTTTGTGCATATAGAAACAGATGGTGTTTTTAGGAGCCTGATTTTTCTGCCCAAACTTCTAATGAGTGCAGTCTTGCATGGAAAGTAGGGGGGTTTTGTGCAATTTTTTTTTTTTTTTTGGAAAAAAAGGGAAATGCAGTATGGTACTGCTAACAGTGTCAAGATTGGGCTCTGGTTTTTAAATAGTAATCTCCCTATGCTTGAAAACTTAAACCTATCCTGTTAGTACTTACTGTTCTCTTGTTTGGGACAAAGAGGTGCAGCTAACACCTTGAAGCCCCAGAGCCAGTGTAACAATGATAACGGGGATTTTTGTAACAAGAATTGGAGTGAATGAAATAGAATTTTTGTATGCTACCACCAGATGATCCAGCTAGTTCCTGAGGAAGTTTGTATACTGTGTATCCCCTCTAAAACAAAATTTCAGATGCTGCCCTAACTTCCAGAGTATGAACCCTTTATTGAGTTTAGCATTTTTAAAGGACAGTTTTACTCTGGAGGTGTATGCTAGTGATCCAAAGGAATTTGGATCCAAAGGCCACATTTATAAAGCTTCTCAATTAGTTCTGAGGCTTGTGTGAAATCATATAGTATCTTTGCTTCACAAAATCATAGAATCATAGAACTCTAAGGGGATTGAATGAACCGTAGAGATCATATAGTCCCAACCCCCCTCCTCCATGGGCAGGAACACCTCCCACCAGAGCGGGTTGCTCAAGATCTTATCCAACCTGGTTTTGAATAATGCCAGGGTTGGGGCATCCACAACCTCTCTGATCAGCCTGTTCCAGGGTCTCACCACCCTCACAGTAAGCCTAAATTTCCCCTTTTTCAATTTGTGCCCATTACTCCTTTTCCTATCAGTACAGCTCCTGATGAAAAGTCGCTCCCCAGCTTCCCTGCAGGCCCATTCAGATATCGGGAGGTTGTTATGAGGTCTCCACACAGCCTTCTCTTCTCCAAGGTGGACAGCCCAAACTTTCACAGCCTGTCTTCATAGGGGAGTGCTCCAGTCCTCTTACCAACTCCATGGTCCTCCTCTGGACTTGCTCCAGCAGTTCCATGTCCTCCATATGTTGGGGGCACCAGAATTGTAAGTGATACTCCAAGTGAAATCTCACGAGAGCTAAGTACAGGGGGAGAATAATCTCCTTCGACCACCAGCATGCCACCTTTCTTCAGTTGTCTTCAGTTTAGTTACTTTTAGGTAATTTCCTGCCACTTAACCTGTAGCACCATTTTGAGCTTTTTATGTGTTCTGTTTTGTATGAAACATTTAATCACTGAACAAATAAAAGAATATAATTTGTGTACTAATACCTTTTATAACCTAAGTTTTTAGGTTTACATTTAAGGTGGCACTTTTGTCTTGCTAGGAGTTAGTGTATAAACAGTTGCAAATGCAAATCTTCACTCTGTTTTCTTTTTTATTTGCTTGAATTCTCATTCCAGTAGTTTTCTTTGAAGCAGCACTCATAAATATTCTTTAATAGATGAAAATATCCTTCAAGAGGAAATGCATTTCTAAAGTGTTGTAAATGTCAAAGCAAGGATGGAGGTAAAAATTATCTCTGAACTTAATATTTCTATCAGAAAATTCCCCAGAGGGAAAGAAGCTTGCAGAGAGCACTGATAATACATAAATGCTGATTCAAGAAATGATCTTTGAGATCTCATGCACATTGATGTTTGTGGAAGGTCATATTTGTTTTAAGTTACTTTGTTTCTCCTTATACTAATAAATTCCTGGATGGGTATGAAGGAACTGAAAATCCTGTTTCCCTGTGAGCTTCCCTTTCCAATCTTGGTTTAGATCTCTAATCACAAACTCAGTTTTGCATGAACAGGGGTTTTGATCATTCTCTGTCCTAATGAAACCTATATTGAGAAGGCACACCCTTCTGCTTCCTCCATCCGTATGCTGAAGGGATCTACACAGATATTGGACATATAGGAATACACAGGGAGAGTAATCTCTTAATTGTGCCCATGTTCTTAAGCACAAGGCATTGTGTTACTCTACAAATCATGTGTATTTTTTAGTGTTTCATAAAATTGATCAAAGTAGATTATCAAATTACCAACCAATTTTTGGTTGCTACCAAAAAAGCCCTATGTGTACAACAAAGAGTAAAAGAATGAATCGGGATACTTGTTTTCTGTGAATAAAATGCTCTGGAAAGGCTCAGAGTATTTCTTGTGGAGAGACAGTAAAATGCTTAGATGGTGAGAACTGAAAATCAGCAAGGTTCAGTATGCTGGAGAGCATTCAGAGAAACTAAGGGAAGTCTGCAACGCTGAAGAAATGCTGGAGTAGGAGATTAAATTGGTGATAAGTGGAAAGCTGGCGAGTAGATAGGATGAATCAGATTGCCAGTAAATTTCAGTAACTCGCAGTAAATTTCTGTTGTGATATCTTACAGAACTAAAAAGTAATATCAAACTCAGATGGAATGATGAATAAAAATGCAATGTGGAGATAAGAACATATGGAAATTGTAAAGGGGATTGTTATATCAGAATAAAGTGCTTTGTCACATGTTTCTCAAGAACCTGTTGATACAGGTTGTTATGGTTTTTACTTAGAGTGACCAAAAAAAGAATACTTTGGTACGTTATCAGTACAAAGGTTTTTCATATCATGTAGCAGCTCTGGGGAACAGTAACATCAAGGACAGGTAGCAAGTCCCCGAATCTTTACCAAATTGGGATTTTCCCTTCAGCTGTTAAATGTTTTATTCTAATATTTTATTCTGAGTTTAATACTCAGAATGTCTCTTGGGACATAATTTCATTTTCTGGCTTTATACACTTTCCTTAAAATGTAGGAAAATTTGCACTCTGAGAGACAAAAAAGAACAAGGTTGAATACTGAAGGCATCTGTTGTTCTCAGTAGGAATAGGATCCTGAGGGAATACATGATCTAGCTGAGCTAATATAAATTGTGAACTATGACACATTCATTAAAAAGAAATCTCAAACAGGATTCTAATTTAGAATGCTCTGGAAAAAGTCTTGGACCTGCAGTATAAAGCTAATTATTGAATGAATATTTACTTCTTGTCTTCTCTTTCAATCAGCTGTTTCTTTTAACTTTGTGTTCGGAGACTTGGCTTAGGAGTCTGTGTCCAATGTGCCTCCAGTTGCCATCTTCTGGCTACTCTTTACTTTTATCACAGACTGAAATGTAATTTCACAAAGCTTACACATCAGCATTCTTAGTTTTCAAATTCTCCTCAGTTTTGGAAATACATATAAGATTTGTTAAACTACATGCTGAAATAAAATCGTATTTTTTGCAGGTTAGAAAAAATTGAAAAAAATTCAAGTAGGAATACTTGAAACAGCCTCAGTGTCCTTCCTTCTCCACAGACTGGACTGAATAACATAAAACAGTAAGAATTGAAATACGTGTTTATTTCAAAGCAATCCTCCTTCTTTTCTTGTTTGATGCACTTCTTACTCTTCTTTGCACCCAACTTTTATGTGCTGCAACTAGTCTAGGTTGAAATGAGCACTTCCATGTCTTTATGGCTGTCTCCTAAGAGTTGAAATTTCATTTCTGGATTAGTCACAGTGTTGTAACTCCTGCTGAGTCTTTTGTTGTTTGGTTCTCCCCACCTCCAGCTGTGATATCTGGAAAGGTAAATTAAAAGCTCTCAGTAATTTTTTCATATCTATTTTATACAATTTCAATAAATGATGTTTTCCCTGAACTTCAAATCTGTTCTTTTGAAGGTGGCATGATCTCTTACATTACACACTTGGGAAGCAATTCTGGGGTCACTCCTGATATACTATCAATTAGGACACTCTGCTCCAGTAGCTTGTGACAATACTGTCATGTAATGGGAAACACTATCTCTTCTCTTATAGAGTCTTTTGTTCTTTTAATATGCAATTTTATCTGAGTTAAAACCCTCTTGAAAAGGGTAGACAAAGGAAGAAAAGCTGATGCAATTGTCTCATATAGCAAAATACAGGCCTATACCATAGATAAAGTATTATTTTTGTTTGCTGCACATCCAGGTGTTTTCACTTCTGGCCACGGACTTCAAATCAAAACCTGAATGGGGAGGAGAAGTGCAGACAAGGATGGTCTCTTCCTGCCTCCCTTTCACTATAGGTCTGGAAGTAGTGATGAGAAGGGTTGGGAGAAGGGGGTTAGGAAGTGCTCTACCTAAATTCATGCATGGCATTAATAACAAATTGGTTTGGAACAAGCTACACAAATGGTTTGGATTGAGAGATCCATGTCATCTTAACCACAAATGAGAGTTGTTATCCCAGAAAGTGCTTTTCAGATCTGTGTTTCCAATTTAACTTTTCTGGACTCAAATACCAAGATTTCTATCTATGCAATTCATTCCTCCATTTTCTACTTGTATGTACAAATGGTTGTGAAGCTGATGGTCTAATAATTGTTGGGATCTTGGAGGAAATAATCCTTCTCTCTAGTTAAAGCATGAGCAGAAGGGTTTTTTTGTTGTTGTTGCTGTTAGGTTGGGGGTTTTGTTTCCCCAGAAGCTTCTGCATGGGACACCAGCAAGCATTTTGGTTTTGTGTCTCAGAGCCAGTGGCCATGCCAGCAGTGGTTTGTGGTCGTGAGTCAAGATTACAATAGCAAACAAACAGGACTTCAGACCTCCAGAAGCTCAGTTTGAGCTGATGGCCTTTTTAACAGCTAATAGCACAATAAAGACGAGTAGTTTGCAACCAGAAGTGGAATTGCATTGTGATGGCAATTAAAACCTTTGCCAGAGAAAATGGACATTTCTGAATCTCTGCTAAGTGGTTTCTCCAGCCATGCTTTTCTCATTGACACTTCTGTTCTCAGTGTAACCCTGAGTCTCTGCCACTTGTCCACAAATTTAGAAACTTATCACGTCGTATTTCCTGTTTAATAGGATTTCACTGCATTTTAATATTACTGCGTGTTCTCCTACAAGTAAAGAAGAAAAAAAACCAAACCACAAAACCCCCAAATACTTGTCAAGTATTTTTTATTCTATAACCCACTTCTTTACACAGCTCTACTAAAACAATATTTTTTTTTATAATTGCCTTTTGCATATCACTCTACCATTAAACTTGCCCACTGAGTTATCAAAAGGGAAAAAAACAAAAAAAAAAAAAAAAGAAGATAATTTATGGTCTCCTCTTCAAAGTGATGGGGGAGCCAATTCTTGTAATGTGTCTTGTTATTATAATTTTAAAATATGGGAAGCTATTTAAACCTCAGAATAGAAGGAAAATCTGTCTATTATATGCATAAATGCAGGACATGCCTTTTAGTTTTTCAGATTTGATGGGCCATTCAAATTACAAGAGTGACAATAAAAATTTGTCTTACCAAGGAGTCTGAGCCAAGAAATTTTTGGAAAGTCAAAATTTTCTAGGGTGACTTTTGTTTTGTCTCTGAGATTCAGCAAAAAGAGTTTGTTTGTTTGTTTGGGATTTTTTTTAATGCAAGAGGCATCCACTGCAGTTTAATAGAATTTTTAAAGCATTATCCTTACATGCACTTTCTGAGAGCCAGGGCTGCATCAGTATATTTCTAGGCAAATTATTTCAAGGTAATTTTTTTACCAGCCTCACTTATACAGTCACAGCTGTTTTAAAAATATTTTTTTCTTCAATACAGATTATTCCTGCAATCCTGGGTTTTCTTAGATGTCTTTGTTGTTAGAATTAGAGTTCTCAGATTCTGCACATGTTTACAAGAAGTAATAATCATGCTTGACGTTGATCTTCCTCCCCAGCCTTAACTGCAAATTAGAGCATTTCATATATAGAACGAAATAAAATCTCTAAATAAGCAGCAAAGGTTGAATGTTGCTTTCCAAAGGGTCCTTAACTTTTTTTCTGGAAAAATGTCTTGGCATTAATTATTTGATTGCTTATGGTTTTGTTTTCTGTAACATTTTTGTTACAACTTTTATCATCTCTTTTTAAAAACTCAGTATCTGAATTTTCACCACCAAAATCTTTGTGCCATTTAAAATGGTGCCCTTCAAACCCAAGGGAAGTGACAGGAGAATTTTTGCACTTGGTTTAAGCTAACAAAAGAAGATCATTAAAATTTGATCACCTTTTTAAATGAAGCACTGCTGTAAATGGAGTAGCAATTGCTCCTGGCAAACCAGATTTCTTTTTATTTTTGATATCAGATGGTAATAACTAGGCACTAGATTATCTAGTAAAGGACCTGAGAAAGATGGGGTTTTTTAACTACTCTTGGGAGAAGCAAATGAAGTCTGGACATGTCCACAGAAGTAAACTAGTTCTGTGTTTCAAGGGATGGCAGTGGTTCAGAAAGTTCACGTTCTGGAAAAAAAACCATGACAGGAGGTTCAGGGTGAGGCAGAGGAAGGGCCCAGCCTAAAAATTTACATTTAAGACCTAAGGATTGATATAGAAACTGTCCTTCTTCCTCCCTTCATGTACCTTAACTACTTCAGTCATAACAATGTCTTGCATGATTTAAAGTGAAAATTTATTTACTTCATGGCTATGGGCAAGTATGTGCATTTTGGTGACCTGTGTGAACTGCAAGTTCACAATGGGTGCACTTCTGGGAAATTGTTCTCACATTGCTGAGCAAGTTCAGAAGTTGGCATTCCTCCTAAATGATGACCATGAGACCAACTTTTGATAAAAAGTCACAGGCAGGAAAGCAAACTGCAAACAGATTTGTATAGTAAGAGAAGGTGTTTTGCATAAAATCTTGCTATGGACAAGGGAGGGCACATGCCATACATCTATATTGGATCCATATGTTTGCAAAGCCATTAATTTATTTTTATCTTATTTAAAATGATAATAGTGTAAACAGAGTTAAAAATATTCTAATAGCAGTAGTATCAACAGCTCATATTGACATACGATATCATAGTGTGACAACTTAATGACTAGAGACATTCATGAAAAATTTGGTTTGCATAACATCTTCCCCTAGATAGTATTGTATCTTCCCTGAGACCGTAGGATGTTTTGAAATAAAATGTCCTCCTATTGATCCTATTCTACATCTATAAATCACTTGCAAGGCAGTCACAAAAACCACTCAGCTTTTTTCCCCTGGTGGTTTTTTTCTGAAAAGATGGAATGTTCCAAAGAAGCCAAAGCAGTATGTATTAAAACAGTGAGGAAATCCTATGATTGTTTTCAGATTAATGTTTTGCCTTCAAGAAAAATATCAACATGTTAAAACATTTATTACCCATTTTTATAATCTTCTTTTTGTCCTTTCATTGGGTGGAAAACCAAAGAGGTAAAGTATTAAAATGTGACCTATCCATGTTATCTCTGAAGACATAATATGAAGGAGTCTAGATAATGATAAGGTAAAATAATTTGGGATAAAATGTGATTATTAAATCAAAAGGAACTTGAGGTTGAGAGTGGAGTTGAGGAATGAAAACTGTATGACATACCATAAATGAATAAAACTGCTAAGGGCGTCTTTTCAATTAAGATTCTGATACCCGACAAGTTAGCTGTCTATTGGAAATTGTGAAGGATTGTTGGGTTTTCTGGGGGGTTTTCCACCCCTCCCCCCCAGTCTTGTTCTTTGGACATAAGATAACTCTAAAAGCATTTTTTTTTTTTTTTGACTGAAGAGCTTATCTCTTCAATTTTTAATACACTTACCACAGTAAAGACAGCTGTCCTGTTCTGATGGGAAAAAGTTTGATGTCATAATTTCTGTAATATAAAGCATGATTTCTATTTGGTGACTGAAGGTCTATATCGAGGCACAGACCAGCTGATATGAGCAAGGAAATTTCTGCACAGCCTAAATAGAAGTAGTATTCATATCCACCAAGTAAGACTCTATAAAGTTTAAAGTTTACCATTGTTCTTCTAGTGTACAGGTGTTGTTTTCTTCTAGTAGTATTTCTTCTCCTCACAATGAGAGATACAAGCAGTGATATTCCCCTGTATGTTCCTGAGTATCAGTGTTGATTATATAATGTATGTGTGTATTATATCAAAATTATTGTCCTTTGTACTGATCTGTAGAGTTTGGAGTCGTGCTTATTACCAGCCTTTTACTTATTTTCTTGTTCTAGGCTTCAGAGTTAGATATTTATTTACAGGTAACTAATGAAGTTATACTTACCTCGACCATATACTGGTTATTATCATTGTCACTGACTTGTAACTTTATAGTAGCTGAGTTCCTAATCACACTGCTTCACTTCCTTAGTCTATAGAGCTGAAAAAAGTTTTGTGTTTATGCTTAAGGTCTTTACTTGATCACATCTTAAGAGTGTTGTCGCTAGGAGACTGCAGTGATTTCATAATCAATTGCTACAGTTTCCTGAGGTCTCACGCACATGGTCCCAGGTACCTGCCCTACTCACTAAGTGCTCCCACCTGGGAACCAAAAATTGTCTTTCACCGATGCCTTTGTGTCACATGTGAGATTGAATTCCCTGGTTGCTCCGTTTTCCTGCTTTTAATCTCTAAGATTTACTTTGCCTCTTTTCATGACTGGTCCCTAGGGACTGATTTAAAGTGGTATGAAAAGGGCAGATGAGGGAGGTTTGCCCTGAAGCCACAAGCAGTTGTGGCCATACTTGTCAGAGAAATGGCCATACAGTTACAGAAGAATATGTGGTAGAAGATAGGGAAATGATGATACTGCCCAGATAAGGCCATCAAAATCTACTCACTGTACGTAATGTGCAGCTTCAAGACCCTAACACAGACTCAGATATTTCCTTTACAGGTCTAGCAATGCTAAATGGGTGTGATATCCTCTGATTCATATCCCTGATGACCATTTCCTGCCTGAACCACACAGTGGGTAGCTTCTTCAGGCTTAATCTGTATCACGAAACCTACATGAATTTCCAGTTGCCTGGAGATGATAATAAAATGATTTTTGGAATGTATTTTTTTTTGCCTGTAATGAAAATAAGGGTGCAGAGTAGAAAAAATATTATTTAGTTTAGAGTGGTAGAGTTTTAAGTGCATATAAACCTTTCTTATTACTCATGAGCAAGGTTTAGCTCAGGTTTATCAAACCGTAGATATGATCAGATCAATTCTATTTAAAATGGTTTTCCTCTATGTCAGTCAAATTTTACGTACTTTGTGTGAGAGCTCATCAGCTGTATTATGTGGGAAGAAGATCTATGGGTCCTTATTACAATCACAACTGTTCTGGAAAATCTGGAGTAGACTGGTAACTGCTCATGTTCCCCAAAGGGCATTACTGAAGGATTCCCCAGGAACGCTGATGAACTGTTTTTCTTGTCAATATCTGCAGGACCCTGCCAGGAGGGAAAAGACAGACCATAGACCTAGCAATGTGGTAATTTAAATTGCTCTCAACACTGGTACTTCATATTTAATAATTAACAGAATCAAATTTTGGATGAAGGAGAGCTGCTGCAAAATTGCTGCAACCAAAATGTAGGCTTTGAAGAAATGTTTGGGCTGTGGTACCTCTCTTCTGTCTTTCTCGTCCCTGAGGTTGTAGCTGCAGTATATTCACTGAAATACATTGCAATTCATGCCAGTTAATGATGTGAAAACTTAAGGATTTCCACTTTCCATCTTAAATTTTAGGTTAATTAGAGGATCAAGCCATAGCTAGCATAAAAGGGGAAAGAAAATGCCTGAAAACTGTGGGGAAGCCCTTGACTTGGAAGAAGAACTCTAGGTTTTGAACATTTATGGGAAATCCTAGGGGCGAATAAGTTGCAATAAGTTGCAACAGATAATTATTGAAGCTATGAAGTTAACCTTTTTTAAACTATATATATATATATTTTAGATAAGTATATATACCTACACAGATGTAGGTATATATACATAGGTGTATTTTTTCATGTATATTGTGAAAAAAAGCTTCTTTTGAATATTTTAATTACTGTCTTAAGTTGTATTAGTTATAGAATTCTCATTGCTAATTTGGTGCAATGCCTATTCTATTAAGAATGCTGCATACCCAGTATTGGCTTGTTTACAACCAATTTCTGATATTTTTCTCTTTAACAGGTTAATGTAGGTGTTGGGGTCAAAACACAACCTTTACAATATTTTTATTTTGTATGGACATGATATAGATACATTTTAGTTATATCAAATCTCAAAGTTTTATGGAACTTATAGATTATTATAGCTATGGTTTCTATAACAGGAAAGATGATTCCTTCTGGTTTTTTCTGTTCAGATTTCTCTTCCATCAAATATAGATATAAATATGCGCAGAGTCTGATACAATTAAATGAGTTATAAGAACTTTTCTCTTTTGTCTGGGAGGTAACCCCAAAATTTCTTGTAAATGGAACTCAGATAAGACTCCAAAGCCACAACAACCCCCCAAAAAAAACCAAAAAAAAAACCCAAAAAAACCCACAACAACCCAAAAAAACTCATTTACTTGATATTAGTGTGGCTCAATCTTTTATTTTTATTTGAGAATACTCAGCAATAATATATTTTTAAGTTGAAAGGTATGACTATACATAAAAAACAGGATCTGTATAATAAGGAAGATAATATTTTAGATTTTTGTAGAAAGTTTATTGATAACACTGCCCATACAGATTTGTATACAAGTATTCTATAATATATTGAATATTAAAAGTGAGTACTCTGGCTTCTGCAGTGAGAATTTTACAGTGCATGCACAGAACTTAATGTGCAACATGAAAACTGCATTATGCCATTTTATGTTTCAGCAGATAAGTCCCCGTCTTGTTTATTCTCCAGCACAAACCACTGGCTGGCTGTAGAAGGTCAGGCTGGGAAGTTGCTCATGTTTGACACTGCAGCATTTGGGAGTGATGAATGTTTAATTAGGCAAGGTGGACCGTGGGGGAGGTTGAGGCAGCTGTAGCTCCTGGTTGACTGTCTGCAGTATCATCTTAGAGTGTTGTGTGAAAATGAATCCTTGGGGTAAGCTTCAAGGACACTGAGTAGGTAAAAAAAGGCATTCTGAGAGCAGCTACCTCTGGGAAGGTAGGAAAAATAGAGATAAATGTTTTAAGTACCTCTGTTACACTGGTCAAAAATTGTGGTTGGCTAAGCCAACATGTTTTTATTAGTTTACACAAATGTAAACTATAAATGTTTGAACCTATAAAGTCTGGGACTACAACAGCAATGAAAGTAATTTATTTTATGCAGGTATTAGCTATCAGAATAGAGCACGTGTATAATTTGTTGATATTATGCAAACAGTGTGAGGTAGCAGTCATTTCTCTGTAGCCCTATTTTAAACACAGCAACAGAGCTGTTTGAAGATATTATTCTTAGCAAGCTTTCAGGAGAAATTAAAAACTATAGACAAAAGTGGGAAGACTGTATTACTTTTCACTAGCATAGGCCAAAATAAAAATTTCTTATTATTTTGTGTTCCACATTTAAAAACATTGCATGCAGTTTGAATAAGTAACAGTTTGGCTAATAGGAAGGTTTTAATTCTGATATGAAAAGGATAAAAAGAATTAAAGAAGGTAAGTAGATCTGTCTTCATGACCAGGGACATTGGCAGTCCCCTCACTCTTTGTCCTGGGCTCTGTGGAAGTTATTTTTCCCACAAGACAGAATGTGATAATTTCCTGATCCCACAGAGACATCCATTTTAATATGGAATGCATAGAGCAAGAAATAGTTTCATGTTCCTTGTTGTCACTATAGCGTTCAGGACAGACAACAAAGAACAATAACCATTTTAATCTAAGTAAACTTAGCTATCAGTTACTGCTGATCAGTTAGGAAGGGAACATATGCCTGCATCTCTGCTCCCCCAGCTCATATTCTGTCATATAGCCATCTCTGGTCTGTGTTAATATCCAAGACTAAATTTGGGCAAATGACGTGCAAGAGAATTTTTGTTGCTATTCACTGGCTGTGGCTAAAAGTGGTAGCTGATATTTTCATAGACATCATGAATAATTTGGAATTACTTCTGCAGTTTCCAGTGACTTCTATGATGAATGACTCTCATCCTGCTGTATCCACTTGAATAATGATGGCAAACTTTGGACACCTCAGTGCACAATACTGTCAAGTCAAGAAGCATAAGTCCACAGAAGAACTATTAAAATAAATACAGTAGGGATTGTAATTCAGGAGGACCCTTACTTTTATGACAGGCAAGGAGCAACTGAAGAGATCTGATGATGGTCACCTACTTGTGGCAGCTGTTTATTATGCTCTATCGTAAACATCTTGCTGTTACCTTGTGTTCACCCATCTGTTTGTTTCTGCCCATCTGTTATTGATTGCCATGTGCTTAGGTTGTAAATATCACTGTTGTTTGAAATTAAAAAGGTTAAAAATCCTTTGATTTAAAAAAAAAATCAGTTGTGGAATTAAGTATTTGCATTAAGCAAAAAAAAAGCTCTTACAAGCCTCTGGAGTCAACATCGAGGAAACTGTGTACAGGTTTTCTGTGCTCCTGAATAACTTCCTGTGGTTACCCTTTCTGATGAGGTTGAAGCATTTAATTGAGCTGATTTTTGTTGTAAGATTTCAATTTGCTTTTAGTCAATAGCAAGGGCTAGTTCAGGAGGAAATTTTGTTTTTTGAAGTCATAGTATTGTGTGCAAATGAAAGAGGTATACAAGGTAAATTGCCTGTAAGAAGCCAATCAACCTGTGCTCTGTATATGTCACTTCAGCTTCTGATGGTTTTTTTTATTCTCAGACTGGCAAATTTATATTTGGCATGCACTGTCATCGTTAGTCTATGGCTTTCTTTTCATCAAATATTTGTGATGGCTTTTTTTCTCTCCCTAAACCATTATATGTGCTTTTGGCATTTGAGTCTTTGCCATTGTTACTTAATAAGACAACAACCAAATTTAATTTCTTCTTGAATGTTTTAAGAGATGTTTTTCCTATTTTTTTGTTAAATAAAATCTGTATTTAGTAACTTTTTCTCTCTCAAAACAAAACTATAATGCTAGCTAATTCATCATTATTCACCATTTAATGCCAGGATATTGTAATGGTCAGTTATGCGACACGCAATGCTTTTGGGGTTTAGATTTTTTCTTTTTTGAAAGAAGAGTCAAACATATTGTCCCAGGAACCTAAGCAATCTAAAAATCATTGGTTTTCTTTACTTTTTTAAAAATTTGTTTTCATGTTGCTGTTAATGTATTTCTCTTTTGGTTTGTTCTGTTTTATAGTGAAATTCTATTCTTACACAGGAACAAGTAAATAAATACTGATACATACTTTCCAATAATGACCAGCTCTGAACTACAATATTGGTGTAATTTTTTTCTTTTGTAGTGTTAGACTAAAGCTGTATCAGTGTGTACCCTCCTCTAAGGATGGTTAGGTTGCACTTCAGTTGCCAACAGGTAGGCCTGGGCAGAGACCTGTGATGCTGAGACCCTAACTGAAGTTATAAAAATGCATTTAGAATTTCATCTATGGACTGAATAGAATTTAATTTCATACATTTTTGGTTTTGCACTGCTTTCTTCCCATAGTGACAAAGATTTTTAAGATTTTTCTTGTAGCTTTGTGTAGAAACCCTCAAAGGAAGAAAATATTTTATTGTTATAAATTTGTTTGTCCTGACTGCGCTATAGTATGCTTTGTACATTCAGGGAAATGTTTCCATTTTGCTTTTAAACTTGACTGCAGTTGTTGAGAGTATTTTACAAAAACTGCATATGTTTCCTCCCTCGTCATTTCATTCTTGCCAAGTACTTCAAAACAAAGTAATTTTGTATTTTATATTATTCTAGGAGCCCATGAGCTGGACTTAGTGAAACGATTTGAAAATCCAGTTTACAAACAGCTTTTACTTTTTCCTTCCATTTGCTTTTCCTAATGTCTGAAAAAAAACCCTTCTGTTTTGTTTTATTCCTTCTCCATTATACTTAAATAGTGGGTTTTCTAAGTACCTGGTTCCAAAGTATGGAACTGATTCAGTTCTACGAACTGATCCAGACTCTTCTGACATTAAGAGGATCTTTTTTCAATGGGTTTTAGTTCAGCTCTTTGGATTATGAATTATTAGGAATGGACCGAGCTTGTAGATATAAAAAAGTATTTATATACCTCAGTGCAAAGAGACTGGCACTGACTGAGGACCTTAGTGTGTCCCATCAATTAAAAAAAATTAAAAATGTGTATTACCAATACAGAGAAATTGATATTGTCCAACTGTCCATCATATTATTTCACTGTATCTTTTAAAAGTACTATGGTAGTTTTATTACCGTTTTCTGTTCTAACTTTCCTGTGCCCTTTTCTCTGATTTGCTCTCTTGATTTGGGAGAAAAAACATTTAGTCTTAGTCAGTCTTTTCTGCTGACCAGAGAAATATTGGGAGATAGATTTAGATCCAAAGCTATCAAAATACTGCACTGATTGTTAAAAATATCTTGGTGAAACTAGTAAAAAATCTTTCATGAACTCCTCCTTAGGTAGCAATTACTGTTATTGGTATGTTGAAATGTAAAAGCTTGGGAAACAGTGTCAGAACTGATACAGTTTTGTTTGTAGGGGGTTTTTGGGCCGAAAGAAGATCAAAGCATGGTGTTGGTGATACATGCTTATGGCTTTAGAAAACCAGTATTTCAGTTCTTTAAGCTTCAGTTATTTTCAGTTCCTTATTTTGAAGCAACACTGCTAGTGAAAATTCTATACAGCAATTGGAGATGTCAAAGGATTAAAAAGGTCAAGTACTCCAGCTCAGAACCATTTGCATTGACCCTTCAGTCCTCTTCTAAAGAAGAGATACAGACTTAATGGTTTCAGTATCTCTTTGCCTCTACCAGCTATTTAAGGAGTTTTCCTTTCAGAGACCAGAGGAGTTCAGAAATTTGTAAGGCACACTGGCATCTCCAATACTTCAGAATCTGATGGGGTTTGTTGGGGGGGGGGGGGGTGTTTGGAGGTTTTTGTGGGAAGTTTTTTGGATTTTGGGGGTCTTTTTTTGGGAGGTTTTCTTTGGTCAAACTGTATTGTGTCTTTTCAGAAGAAACTGTGCCAAGAAATTAGTTCCTGCTTAAGATGAGTGGCTGTAGGAAGTAGTACGAACATAAAACACTGGAATTTGCCCATATCCTTCTCAGACTAATCCCTGTGTTGGAGTAACCTGGGGGCTTCTGTGAGCTATTTTATTTTGGTTCTTTCCATTATCTGTGTAGCCTCACTGGAAGCATAAGGCAGCATGCTTGTGCTTCAGATAGCAGGCACAGAAAACTGTGTCATCTAACTGCAACTTTGATAATGCTTTGATGTATTGTGTCTATAATATATTTATCTCTGTGCACTGCATAATATAGACAATAGCTTGAAGATGTGCATTTGTTTATTGTAATTTTTTAAAGGCATTCACCAAAATGTTTTATGGTCAGTCCTGTCATTAAAATTAGATCAGTCAATGATTTTCTTCTGTTCAGCTTTTCCTTAATGGGTTGTCTTTTTTTTTTTCTTTTTAACTGCATTAGGCATTACATATTGCATCACCCTCTAATGCAATAGAGCTGTTCTCTAGGAAGGAAGTATTCCAAGGGAAACGAAAACATATTCTTTGGGTTCTGTAGTCATGGATGAAGACTATGGGAGATCATTTTTATTAATAAGAAACACTTCTCAGCAAGTTGGAACACAATGAATTTGTAAGGGAACAGTAAGGCGTACAGGTAGCTTCCGAGACTTCCTTGGAGAGATCCTAACCACACAAAGCTAACTGTGCCAGAGCCTATTTCCCAGCTGCCGCAGGTCAGGGAGCTGGAAAGCAGGGGCAGGTCCCCGCACAGAGCTACCAGCTGGGTTTCTGCTTCTTTCTTCCTCTTGTACAGGTGTGCAGTGCCTCGGCCTTCCCATGACCTTCAGACAGGCTACGGGGCCCGAGGCCGACACGCAAGAGTGCAAGTGCAGTGGAGCCCCGCCAGCTCACACCTCGATTACATCCCCCAGGTCTGGCAGGGGCAGGACCGTCCCTCGGCTCCGCCGTGCGCGGCCGGCCCGGGCGGGGCTCCGCTCTCGGCTGGGCTGCCCCCGCCCAGCGCCACGGAAACGGAGCGGGGCCGTGCCCCGACCAGCTCCCACCTGCCCGCCCGCTGCTCGCGGGAGGAGCGCCGGGCGGAGCGGCTCCCGGGGGCGGTGCTGTGCTGCCTGCGTGGGGCGGGCCCCGGCACCGCCCCGCCCGCCGGGCTGCGCGCCCGCGGAGCCGCCCGCGGCCGGGGCACCCGTGGCCGCGCCAGTGCCTGCGTCGCGGGTCCGGCCGCGGCGGGGGCGCCCGGGGCCGCGCCAGTGCCTGCGCCGAGCCCAGCCGCGCTGAGCCGCGCCGAGCCGCGCCGAGCCGTGCCTGGTGTGCAGAGCCGAGCTGAGCTGTGCGTGCAGAGCCTTGTCCTGCCCAGCCGAGCCCAGCCGAGCCGTGTCCTGCCCAGCCCAGCCCAGCCCAGCCGAGCCGAGCCGCGCCGCACCGCGCTGTGCCGTGGCAGCGCCCGCGCCCCGTACCGCCGGCCTCCGCGGGCGTCCCTTGCGCAGCCACCCGAGGTAGATCGGCGGGAGCTTGCTCGGCCGTGAGGAGACGGCGAGGCGGTGTGAGGCTCTGAACTGCCCCAGAAGTTTGCTGGCAGAAACTATTGCCTTTACTGGCAAAGTCTTCAGGCTCTCCTCAGAGGAATACCCCATTGCCTAAGATGAGTGGCTGTAGGAAGCGGTGTAAGCGGGAAATATTGAAATTTGCCCAGTACCTTCTCAGACTAATCACAGGTTCTCTTCACACAGGTAATGACTGTTTTTCTCTGTAGTCGAGCTGTTCAGCATGATAACAAGAGAATTGCCTAAGGATAATCTAGGGTTGTCATTGTTTTATGTTATCATTCCTTTCATCTTATAAATAATAATAAAAGAAGATCTGTGAACTACTTTCTGGCTGAGCATAATGAAAACAGCATAGTCTGATGTTACAGTGTTTAGACAGTCTGACATTCTCTAAGCCTTTACACACACAAACCCAAATCGGGATGTGAGTGTACATGCTTACACCTGTCCACCTGTACATGTTAAAGGTACTGCAGAGAGGACACATTGGTCATAAAGGATGAATCTTACGGTTTTTTATTTTCACTGTTTCTTGGGCTGATTTACTTTGACAAGCACACTACATTCTTTTTCTCGAAGGCTTGGTTTTGCTTATCTAAAGATGTAAATCAGCTGCAAACAGTGAATGTGATGTTATAGTGTCTTGCAGGGAATTTTAAATAACACTTGTGCTTTGCCCTTAAGGAATTTGAAACTTGGTGGTTGTCAACTTTCCTTAGGTAATTTTTTTCTGTAACCTTGGACAAAGTGCGCAGCACCAGGGAAAGTTTCTAAGCTAGACTGAGCAGATGCTGTAGTTTTCTTCTTATCACTTTGGAAAAGATACTTTTCTCACAATTCAGCATTTTCTATGGTTGTTCTCAACAGCTGACAAATATAACTTACATGATGTCATTCTGTATTTATAAAATATAATTGTGCTTCTTTCTAGACTTCAGTTACTTTTTTTTCCCTTGCAGATCTGCAAGTCCAGCATCAGCAGATAATATCCAGTTATACTAACATGATTGTTGAGAATTAAAAGCCACTTATTGAAAGTCATCTGAAAGTTTCAGCTGGTCATTTTTGTTTGTTTGGTGGTGGCGTGTTGGTTATTTGTGGTTTTTGTTTTGGCACTGATAAAAAGATTTGAGAGCAAAGTTGACTCTTCAGTAATTATTGGAAGAATTGATGCATGCAATTAATCAGATTTGGGATTACAATGCTATAAAGGCCATAGCACAAACAGTGGCAATGCATACTTTATAGGATGCTTGTAACTCACGGAAATCTGACACAGCTTTTTAATAACTTTGAGTGTCTAGTAACAGAATTTCCCTGCCTTTATTTTCCCTATCACTCCTAGCCTATCGTAGTTTCTCTTTTGTGAATTACATCAATTCAGATTTTTCTGAAAACAGTCTTCTTGCTCCCGTGGGTTGCTATGGAAATTAAATAATATATGATGCAAGAAGAAAGATGTGTTAGAAATTCATACCAATACTCCTTTCACAAAGTCATCCGAGCTTTTCCTTTCCTATCTGGCGAACGATGCACACACTACGCTATTTTTCAGACTGACATTTGTGCTGCAACCTTTCTGAGCTCACAATTCAAAACCATTTTCAAGACTTGCTGTGGATACTGATTCATATGCTATCACTAAAGTTCTTTTGTTTATAATTAAACAGCACATTTTCAATGATAAAAAGCCAAGTGGAGTGGCCTTTAACAGAAGCAAGCTAGAGAAAAATCCCCACTCATAGGAAGAGCTGAGATAGTTCCTTGGAAATTTTCAGTTTGTTTTTACTACAGGTAGTGGTATCTTAGTACTCTTATTAAGCTAATAGACTTCGTCATGTTCAAATTATATGGCAAACAAGATAATATGATAACACCTGAAATGCTAAGGGAGGTAGAGCTCCACTGTTATGCTCTTGCATAGCCCAGTCCTATTCAATAACCTCAACTGTTGCAAACCAGTTATTTTTCACCCTGGAGAATCTAATGCATAATTAATTCTGTTGGTAATTAGTTGATAATTAATGAAGAGGAATGAGAAAGCCTAGTGGAAAGTGTTAGAAAGTTATACTTTGTATATTAAAGATACTGCTGTTTCTATCTTGAGCATTCAAAAATTTAGGATAGGTATCAGAAACATAAAAGTGTGCTTATTTAACTTCTTAGAAGCACTCAATCTCCTCACACAAGCAACCAATTAATTGCGAAGTGTAAATGTTTACTAAGGAGTGCAATGGTGAACATAATTTAATTTCCTTGTGGATATGATTTGGCCTCTAGTTTCTTTTTCAGGTGTTCCTTAATGTTTAAATTATACTTAATAGTTTGGAACTACACATTCTTGAAAGTACTTGCACTGAGTCTAATCCATCCCTTGTTTCTGTATGGATAGGTGTGTTGAATATATACTTAATCTACACATTGGTACAAGCTCTGCTGCAGCTGGTGTGATTACATTGATCAGAAAACAAAACAAAATGGTATAGGAGGGAGACTGGATTTACTGGCTATGGGGCCAGCTGAGGAGTCATTGTTGATTACTGGTTTTATAGCTTGCGTTTCATAATCATTAATAGCCCTACAGACCTGTTCTGTGGTAAATCTAAATGTTTAAAATAAAAATTATTTCATATAGCAGTCTGTAGTCATACGTAAGCATGGACTTGTGCTTAATAGTCAACTCAGCTGGAACCAGTATTAATGAAACTACTGCCTTGCTTGAAGGTAAATGCTTCATAAATCTTTACAATGGGTTTTAATTGACAGTCTCTGCGTGAATGCCTACAGATCTCTCTCAATTTTTTTTTACAGCAAGTCACTATGATTGATAGCAAAATGTAGTGAAAAGAAATAGTCTTTTAAACAAAGTTTTTAATTTTCCATGATTTCTGTTATATAGTAAGTTGATGTGTTTCCACAAGTGAAACATACTGCCTCAGATGCTTGAAGATTGCAAACCAAATGTCATGCCAATTCCTACTTTGTTGCCTCCTGCCTCTTGACTTTCAAGCAGCTGGTCTTTGAAACACTGTCGTAAAATCTTGGCACTGCTCTTGAGACTGTTTTAGTTTTTGGATGCAACATGGATTTGCATAATATAAATAACAAAATAAATCATTGTGAGATCAAGAAGTAGGTCATAGATTATTTTAAAATGGAGGAAAAGTGATTTCAGAGCAATGACTAAGAAATCTTTCTTAACCGTCACAACTGATAAAGTATGGGGAATAAAGAGATGATAGAGCCAAAACAGTCACTGAATTTAGTGGTAAATTTTCACAGTTATGTCCCTTTCAGGCATGTTTTTATTAAATGCCTGATAAGACCTATTAGGTGTCATATAGGAGGCCAGGTTTTACAGGACAGATTCAAATTCCCAGTTAGTATATATGTATACAGGGAATAAAGGAAGTGAGAACAACCCTGGCTGTGAAGTTCTACTCTCTCCAACAAACTGAAGTAATCTCACTCTTCTAGGCTTTTAAAAATTAAGTTATGGATTGATGTCAAGTTTTTTGACTTTTTTAGATTTTCTAGGGGGTTTGTTTGTTTGTTTTGGAATATCAAGATTGATGAAACTGGTATAAAGAAGCACTTACCAAAGGCTTCATGTTTTTCTTAGGTAAAAAACCCCAAACCAATTAGTGAATGCAGATTGTACTTTTTGATGGCATGTTCTTTGATAAAACAGATTATCAAAGGTAATTTCTAGTCCTTCATTTTGTCTTTTTTTTTTGCACAGAAATTTTTTCTGGCCTACTGCCAAGAGAAATATATCATCTGAGCATAGATCTCAACCTGTGGGAGGCCTCACAACTGTACTGCTCTGACTGTCCTAGTTCATGTGCCTATTGCTGCCAAAGTCTGAGATTGTTTAGGACAGTAGTTTATTCTGAATTCTTTCAAGGGCTGCTCCTTGGTAAATCAAAGAGGAATCACCATTTTTTGAATGCAGGTTACCATATTCCTGTAAATTCTATGGTAAATAATATGAGAAGTAGAATAAATTAAAAGACAAAAAAAAAATCAAAATATCAAAATAATCTTAAAAAAAGTATGAGACCAAAAGAGCAGATGAAAAGATTGTTCCCCTTTTTATGCAAACAGGATATAACATAAAATTATTTTAAAAGGACCTTTTAGGTTGAAGATTTCATGGAAAAGCTAAAATGTCAACATTCATGGGAAAACATAGGTTTAATGTGTTTCCAAATGCCTTTTTTGTATTGCTGAAACATTTCCTTTTTCTTTTTTATTTAATACAAAATCAGTATTATTTGTCAACCTGATTAGTATTTTTTCATTTATTTTTAATAGGAAAGAATTCCACATTCAAGGTTGGCATCTCTTGGGTGTTGCCTATGAGGTAGTTTGAACCTCTGGGTTTTCGGAACCTTTTCCTATACAGAGGTGCAGTGTTCTCTCTATGTATAATTTCACAAATTCCAATGTGCAAGAGTGGAATATTTGCCATGTCCTGTTTAGGGAAAGAAGTCTCGTTAATTTAAAAGTAACCGATCCAGATTTCATTTGAAATTCTGCATTGTACTTTATGCCTGCCCAATTTCCTGACCAGGATTGGCAACTTTTGTGGGTGATGTCTTGGTATTCATCTACCTCAGAAGGAAATCCCTTCAGTGGAAGGGTGTGCTGGATACCAAATGTCAGCAAAGTGGGATTTTGAGTAGGTTTCATATAATAGCTGACAGAGGTGCCTGAGTATAAAATATCAGACATTGAGAGAAAAATATCTGAAAAAACACCAACCAAACAAAAACTACAAAAACTCCCTCAAATTTTTTGGGTTGTTTTGGTTGTTGGTTAAGTAAATATATTAGTTGAATTTTGCCTGAATTCTCCTGTAATATTTATAGGATTTTTTGTTTATTGTATTGTGGAGTACCTGGCTTTTGAAAACACTTTTCTTTTATATTATGCTATCTCTGTATATATTATCACTCCAATAGGCTTTTTATTTAGAATAGGCTGTAGTGCAGACATTTCTCTGAGACAAAAGACCAATATGTATTGAACTTAGGAACAGGCAATGTGAAATATATTCTGGGAAAAGCTGAGAATGCCTTAACTTAATGCACTTATGATGCATTCTGCTACAAATTGGAGAAAATTAAAAATATTTATTTTGTTCCCTCAAAAAATCTATCCTACCGATATGCCTGTCACACTCTGCAGACTTACTGTGAACTTTCAGCAATTTTGTAGAAAATTGCTCAGATTTCAAGTAACATAATTTGTTAGAAAATGTATTATAATAAATTACAGTTAAGCACTCAAAAATTATATTTTTTCCCCTCTTCAGAAATGGGTCTACATAGACTGCCTTTGCTCTTCCTGGTTTGTATCTCAGTGTTGTGCAAAATGTTTCAACTTCAAGTTTTATAATCCTGCATATTTGAGATAGACTCAACTTCACAGATGCATGAAGCAGTAGTGGATATCTCCAAGTGGGGGATCTAAAGGCAATACCCTAATCTTTAAACATATTCTCCTGAATATGTTTAAATATTTTACTTGGCTCATGATTTTTAGACATTAACTCCACCATATAACCTATTTAAAGAAGATTTTTTTCCAGATCATTCCAAAAGAGCCTTCACTGAAATCTTAAGGCTTCTTATGGTGTGTTAATTGGAAAAGGACAAAGTTACCATGCTGCATACTATTTCTGTTGAAAAAAATGAGGTTTTAATCTCTCATTCCAAGTCTGAATCTTAATTATAATGAAAGATACAGTTCAGCTTCTCTTGCAAATGACACATTGGAAAGCATTCTGTGGTCATCCTTAGTGATCTTCCTTTTGTAAGTCCTCTGTTCTGTACTGTTGCTGTAAGAGTCCAAACTACTGAGGCCATTTATAAAGATAGTATTAAAATTCAGCTGTATGTGGGACACAGCACTTGATATTATGTTTAAAAATATTCCTAAAGGAACTCTTAGAAAATTACCAAATCATGCAGACAAAACGTTAGGAAATGGCAGCATTAAGACTGTCTCAGCCTTGTGCAATATAATACAGTTCTTCACTGTGTGTGTACTTTTCATTTAACAATTGTACAGAGTAACTTGGAGTATAGAAGCAGCAAGGAGCAGGATATATTTGGAATAGAAATTTGGATGCCAACTGAAATAAATACAATCTTGGAATGCACAGACTGTTTTCTTGGTTCTTATGTTTTTGTTCCTTTTATAGGGACTTTCTACTGTAGACAGATATTGTGCAATGATTCTCAAAGATAGTAAAATGACAGATAAAGTTTGATGTAGCGTAAAGTGAAGTGGTATGCTGGGCAAAATGAGCTTTATGTCTAAATGAATAGGTGGTGAGCTTACCATTACTGGCCAGAAACAAAACCCTGGGGCTGATAAACTTGTGAAATTCCTTACTAAAGGGTGTTGTAAGTGCAAAAAGTTCTGCATGAGTCCAGAGGGACCAGCTAGACAAGGAGTTGGAAAACAAACCTGTTGGGACGCACTATCTAGATTAAATATGTAAGAGTTTCCCAGAGATGAAAAAAGTCCATGGCTATAAAAGTGTTAGGGGAAAATGTTCAAAGTGCTTGTTCTGTTTCTCCTTTTCACTGGGCTTACATTGATACCTGTTGGTGAAGACAGGGTATTGAGCTAGATGGATCCTTAGTCTGAACCAATACAGTAGTAGTTCCTATGTTTTTATATTGGTAACTTGCATTCAAAAAAAGGGATTCCTCCTGGATTTACCAAGGAGCAGCCCTTGAAAGAATTCAGAACAAACTACTGTCCTAAGCAGTCTTGGACTTTTGGCAGCAATAGGTATGTGAACTAGGACAGTCAGAGGAGTGCAGTTGTGAGGCCTCCCACACCTATGCTCAGATGATATATTCCTCTTGGCAGTAGGCCAGAAAAAATTTCTGTGCAAAAAAAGACAAAATGGACTAGAAATTACCTTTGATAATCTGTTTTATCAAAGAACATGCCATCAAGAAGTACAACCTGCATTCACTAATTGGTTTGATTTTTTTTTACCTAAGAAAAATATGAAGCCTTTGATAAGTGCTCCTTTACATGAGTTTCATTAATCTTGATATTTAAAAACAAACAAACAAAGAAACCCAGTTCCAAAAGTCAAAATAAACTTCTCTGGGGTCAGGATGTTATCACTGCTTCGAACAATGGTAGAGTATCACAGTTCAGCAGCTGTAATTCTGCCTCTTTTTGTTCTCAAGTAAGTGATCTCTCCTGAGCACCTTCCTGCAACCACCAGAAGTTTAAAACAGATAGTTTACATGGAATCATAAACTGAATATGAAGTCAACTGAAATAGTTTTTCAGACAGTGATTTACATATTACTAATAAGAATTACTGCATGTATTTTTTGATATATTGGGTTTGTTAGGCTTCACGATGGAGTAGCCTTAGGATAAGTTTTATGAACTAATCCATAGGAAAATGTGTGTGTATATACTTTCTTATGTCTTGTAGTTTTAGATACCCTGAAAAGGGATTAGAAGCTCTAGGGATGTGAGAAGAAATGAGTATGTAACATCTAAAGCAGGGCTAGCTAGGGATGATGGATGCATCCTATCAGTATCGGTGTCAATAGCTGATCATTCAAATGGAGGTTTTAAAACCCCAGTATTTTTGGACCTGCGTCATAGTTTTATTTGTGGCAGTTAAGGGAAAGATACAAGCTAGGAATAAAAATGAGAAACCATGACAACCTCATTCACCCAAATATGACGATATATGTATGTACATTAGTGACTGCAGTAATAATGTGTATTTTAACTGTTAGTTTCATGGATGGCTGTGGATAACCACATGTTCATACTTACCAGTCTGCAAGGGCTATCTTAAATGTGAACCTGTATTAACAGAAATGTTTTCTCTATTGAACTGTTTCATTTTTGAATTCTGTAGAAACATTAGAGACGGATAATGGCCAATTCAATACCATATTTGGATATGAAGTTATTGGCCAATCTGGAAAATGGCAGTGATATGTTGGCTTGGAAATGCATGGGTACTGAACTACCTGCTAACAGCACTTCAGTCTTTAACTGGTTTTTATGTGTAACTGGCTCTGATACAGCCAAATAGAAACAATAGAACTGATAACACTGCTTTGTGCCTGGTGAATGCCAGCCTTATGTCCCATTACACTGGCAGTGACCTCGGTTGTCACCACCACTGTTCTCTTTCCTGGTATGGTGTGGAGGTGTTTACTTGCTTTACTTAAATCCGGTGTTTTCAGACCGGATTAATTTGTAACGTTTACATTTGTGTGTATAACCCAGTTAATTTAAATTCTGCCTATGGATTTTTATGTGTCTCTGAATTGGTGAACTCTTCACTTGCCTCCTGTCTCTTCATGATGACAGCCTGTCATGGAAGACAATGCAATTCACTGTAATATTTCTTTCATTTCCAAAATTAAAATACTGACTTTTGAAGTAATTTAAAATAAAACAAACAAATGAAAAACTGTCTGGAATTAAACTCCTGAACTTTTCACTGCAAAAAGCTGTAGAAATTGGATAAATTCATTTTTTTAAGCATTAACTAAGATACTACCTTTATATTCTGTTTCTTAAGTGTAAATTTATGTCTTTGTATTTTTAACTGAAATCTGTAGCATGGTGGAAGTATGTGTATACTTGGATCTAGGGGGTTCACTCCCCTGAAATGCTTCAAAAAATTAAAAATTATTTTATTTTGTAAACTTCTTTTTTAAAGCTACAGCAGGTATTCTAATGGACTCTGCTACTGGGGGTTTCTGCTAATATTTTGAACATTTTGAACATACAATGTATATTGATTATTATTAGATTCCTGCAGTATTGAACTCTAACTTGTCATTAATTCTGCATTTGATGTTCTATTCCAAATAATATAGATGCCATAATTTCATAAATTAAGTTTGTCATTAGTTTCTTCAGAATACATAAACTGAAAATAGCATATACAGTGTTATTGTGTGTGTATGTCAAATAGGCTCTTTAGCTTTTAAAACTGGTAACAATTTGATTTACCCTCTTGCACTTTTTATGGAGTGCCCATCTAGGCAGTGTGATTAATTTTAAATATAAAATAAAAGTGTTTGGGATGGAGAGAAAAAAAGTCTGTTTTCATCAACACCCATAGTTCATTAGTTTAAGAAATTGAATGAATCTGAAAAGAGGTACTAGATTTTGTGTATGTTAGTCTAGTTTTTATGACCATATTTGTAATTTTTTAAATACCTTTTATGAGGAATGTGAATAAAATCAAACAACATTTAGAATTTGTGCAGTGCAGACTTTTCTGTGACAGCTATTGCAAACTTCATTTAATTTCAGGGAAAAAAGTGGCAGTTGATAATTTATGTTTGATTTATAGTAATACTTGTAAAGGTCAGCAGAAAATGGATTCCTTAGTCAACTCTGAAAATAGGAATTAGACTTCTATATCATTTACTTCTCAAAAGTTTGTCCATAGCTTCTTTAGTCTAATCGCTACATTCATTACGTTAGTTGAAGAATTTCTTTAAAAATCCCAGGTCAGGCTTTCCCCTCAGATGAGTTCCTTGGAACAAGGACATGATGCCTTTTGGGGGGCTCTGGTTTCTGCAGCTCTTAAGAAAGGAAGGTTGCTGGTCAAATGTGGTGCTGACACACACAGATGCATCCAGCTTGGGGCCAAAAAAATTGGGTTAATTTCTAATCAGTTAGAATACACATAGTATGGGTACATATACCTAGCATAATCAACTTTTGTTGATTATTTAGATTATCTTGGATTATGTAAAAAATATGGTTTTTACCTTTATAAAATTATATGTTTAAAATGTATAAGTACACCCAGTTTTAAACAAATCCCTCTTCTATACAAACTTAATTTTCACTTAAAAGTTTTAAATGTGCTTAAATCACCATCTCTCATGTCAAGTACAATCAGTACTCTTACCATCTAATTCATTATCAGTGGTGCCTGTGGAATCCACAGCAGTAAAATCTGCAGAGCTTTCTGTAGAAAATGCATCTGAAATTGCTTAATTACTGTAAATGTGATTCTAGTGATTATATATATTTAGTAAATTTCCCCAAATTATCATCTGTTTGTTCCCAGACAAAAAAATATTAAACACCAATGATAAGCTGCTTTTGAATTGCTGTAATGCAGCCTAACACAAGTTTTGTAAACTTCTTCCATTATCACTTCAGGAGGGGAGTTAAAACATAAGAGAAATCTAAGGAATTGTCTTCGTGTGCAGATTTAATTGAAATTAAGTAAAACTACTACATTGCAGAAGAATAAGAACTGAAGTAACCTCATTTTAATTTAGCATAATTCATTTCTCAAGGAAATGAAGCTAAATTCTATTTAAATTCTGAATGAGTGGGTCTCAACAGTGACTGAATTAATCTTAACTATTCCACCTTACTGATAATTAATAATTAACTTTCCTGAGTAGCCTATGTGCATAGCTCCTCAGGATTCCTTAAAAGGCATCAGGGCTTTTTAGTGAGGACAAGAAAATCTTTAATCTATTCAATCAGCTATTAACTTTTAAAAATGTAACCAAATGAAGAAAATTAGATGCAACTTAATGTCAAGAGAATAGAACATATAAAATAAGACTTTAAGGAGAATCAAGAGTGAGGGTGAGGAGAGCGGGTGGAGGGGAAAGAAGAGCCCAAGTGACACTAGTGTATGAAAATGTGCATTTATGCATGGCCTCTGATACCTCTGTGTTGTTGTGTACCAGATTCATGCCTTGCAGGCAAATCTGTACCAATTAAGAGTTTGGTCTGAGAGAAATATTTAGTGGACAGCATGGTGTCATGTCTTAACTGTCAGCACTCTGAACTTGTAACATTGAGGGCAAAATTTTTCAGAAATATGTTGTAGAAATATTTATTCCTTCAAAAATGGACTGATTTTTGCATCCAATGAGTTACAACAGTAACTGAAATCCATGTTGGGGAAGACAGAGATGGTGGTGGCTGACAGTCACTGCTCACTTTCAGTTTTAAGTATCTGTTACCCTGACTGCTGGTTTTGGAAGTGTCATTGCTATTCGGGCACTCTCCCTCTCGCCACACACAGGTGAATTCAAGTGCCACAACATCCCCCATGTTCATGTTCACAGTGCTCTGAAACTTTAATGCTGAGTGACAGATGGGAATAGAAACAGCAGGGCATTCCTGCCCCTGTGAAGACTTCCCAGATGAAGTACTTGAAGCTCCTCAAATAACTGCTGTAGTCTATTGTGAGAAACTAATTGGATTGTATATATTGCTTACAGGAAGTTCTGGACTGATCTATTAAATTACCTACCTGTTGTCTGTACAGTATCGTACTGTGACATTAATTGAAATGTCATCCTGTTGAGACAGTGTAGGACTAAGGCCAGTTCTTTCATGACTAGTCTGCTGAGATGTTTTCATCAATCAAGTTGTACCATAAAGCAAAAAGATGTTCTTTTCCATCAAGGAGGAAACTACCCTTCAAAATGTAATAGAATTCTTGTAAATATCCTGGAGTGGGTCTAGCTGAGGGTGACAAAGATGATTAAGGGAGTGGAGCATTTCTCTTACGAGGAAAGGCTGAGGGAGCTGGGTCTGTGCAGCCTCAAGAAGAGACAACTGAGAGGGGACCTAATCAATGTGTATAAGGGAGGGTGGAGCCTGTCTGCTCAGTGGTGCCAAGCAACAGGACAAGAGGCAATGGGCTGAAAATAATGCTCAGGAAGTTCCACCTGAACATGAGGAAGGACTTCTTTACTCTGTGTGTGACTGCACATGGAACAGGTTGCCCAGAGAGGTTGTGGAATCTCCCACACTGGAGATACTCAAGAGCTGTCTGGATGCGAAACCAGGGTTCTGGGATGACCCTGCTTGAGCAGGGAGGTTGGACCACATGGCCTACTGTGGTTCCTCCCAACCTGATCCATTCTGTGATCCATCTTGACAGTGTAGATAGGCAATTTGCTATGTGTTCCCCCTTTTAAAAAAATTAATAGAAATGCTCTTACCTCCTATCTTACCTGGTAGAGTTCATCAGTAAAGAGATCCACTTAATGATAGAAAATAGTGTTTACACTTTTCAGTGCTTGTAGGTTGGCTGTGTATTTTAGATGTATTGCTACTGATCAAAGTGAGAATATTTAGGTTTGAGATTTTCTTTCCATTACAGCTTACCTGGAGGATAAATGTATACTGTGGCATTGTATATATGACTATATGAACAACAACAACAACAGTTTACAACACTATTCTTTCCAAACAATACAACATTTTAGTTTATATTTTGTACTACTATTTTTTTTCCCAGATTTAGTTAATCTGCATCAAATACCAGATCTGTATTGCACCACAACTACTTAAGAAATACCACCAAAGTGTACACCTGGAGATGAAGCATTCCACACTTAAATAGACTGAATACTGCAACTATATCTACACCTACCCGGAGGTGCATTGGCTTTAAAATCTTTTAAGTCTGACAAGGCAAAGGATGAGAGGCAGAAAAGGTTGCACCACAGTGAACTGAAAAAATGAAGTAAAGATCATGGTGTGCCTGTGATCTGGGGGCTGTGAAGGGAAATGTGCAGTGCTGGGGCTTTAGCAAGCTGGGCCACGGAGGAGCAGAATTTGAAGGAAAATGCCTTCAAACACATATAATTGTGTCTAGAGGGCACTGGGAAGGTGATGGCTGGTGGAAATATCCTGCTTCATGTTTCTGCCCACTTACATGCTGAAGCAGTGTGGAAGACCCTCACTGCACTTACAGCTCCCTGCAGATGGAATATGGTATAGGAAGCAATGCTGAAGGTCTGTAGTTAGGACATGAGTAGAACTTAGCTTAGATTTTCCCAAATTATCTCTGTGCATTTAAGCATCACTTATTTGGGCTCTTTACAGAATAGGTTTGAACTCGCAAAACTAGTACTATATACTAAAATTTCAAATTCTTTTTCTTGAAGTTCACAGTGGCACCTGTATATATACAGTTAGGTGTTCTGCTTTTGCTGCTTTCTGTTAAGTCCTTTATAGTCTAGGAAATTCAGGTCTTGTAATGCTTAAAAATGTACAGTCCCCCTACTTTAACAATTCTGTATGGTTGCTCTTCAATTCTTTTTATACTTCTGTAAGAATTTAAAACATTTTGTTTGCTTTTTGCGAAAGTGCTGCTAAGCCAATGTTTTCTTAGACATATGAATTATGAGAGTATGTTTCCATTTTTCAGTGCTTGTAGTCTGTCTTGATTCATCACCCTATGGTGTGAGGTAAAGTTGGTTTTCCTACCTGCCTTATATTATTAATTTGGCTGCTTTGTTTCATCTGCCTGCTGTCTTTGATCACTTCATCCCTGGTCACTCACTTCCTTGGGGTCCTTCTGCAGTTCTTCCACTAACCCTTCGCTGAATATCATAAATGGATTTTTCTAGCTTCATTATTAGTCCTGTTTTTCTGAACACTTATGAATATGCTGAATATTTGGAGCTTCAGCATTTACCTCCTAGGGACTCCTTCACTATAACTTCCCTCTGATGTGATGTCACTACTTGTAACTACTCCATTTCCTGCCTTTGTCCTTTTTTTTTTTTTTTTAACCTATCTTTAAAGACTGGCAGACTCCTAAAAGTAGTGAATCCAAATCAAGTGGGCATGCACATCCTGAAGGGAGCTGATGCCACGAGACCTGCCTCGAAAGATCAGTGTTCTCCTTACAACCAGTCCACTGTGTGCCACTCATTTGTTTAAATGAATTTAAAAATCTTGAGGTTTTTAACCTTTTCTCTTTGCTTCCTACTGGAATAAGAAGGTATTAAAACACATTACCAGTGCAGAGTGTATCTATATAAGCCACTGTGAATTTCTTCTAAACACAGCAAGAGGAATGAATTTCTTGCTCCAGTGCTTTGGGAGACTCAATAATGCCTTTGAAGAGATTCTTTCAAAGATGCTAATGCCAATCATTAAGATTTGTCATTCTAAAACAACGCATGGTTGACTAGATAGAATGCAAAACTGGTTTGAGACTTTGTTTCACCACAATTTCCCTGACAAGGACAAGTTGATTCAGCTCGTGGGTAAGTACGATGGGACCCTGGTGCCTACATTCTGCTGAAGTCCAAGAAAACATGGTTAAAACTGCTGTCTGTGCTTTAATCCTTCCCAGTCCTGGGGCAGAAGTCATTCTGGTACAATTAAGTAGCTTGGTATCTGTCTTATGATGTAGGATTAAAGACTTAGCATTCCAGCACTGGATTCCTGAAAAGTCCAATCAAGAAAATATGTCAAAGGCATACAAACGCATAAGTGCAGTAGCAGATGACTCAATACAAAGCAAAGTTGCCAGGACAACTCTCTTTCAGAAGTGAGTGATTAGCTGCTTTAATATAATTCTATAGCAGTCATACCCTTTCCTCATCCCAGCCAGAGGCTGGAATACCTTTCTCAGAAGGTCACCTTCCACATAGCTTCTTTTTACTACCCAATTTGTTAACCTCTTCTCTCAGGCAGTCTGTTGCACAGTATCCTGTCTCCTAGTGACACAAAAAACCCCCTACTGAGGCTACTAAAAATTCATCATGTGTAATTTGTTGTAGATTTTTTTCCTTGCTGCCTCCCCAGACTGAGAGCAGTAGCTGTTGGAAATTGAGTGCTTAAATTACATGGCAAACTATGATAAATTTCCAGGCACAGAACTGTACAGACTGCTAAGCTAAACTACTCATTTTCATTTCAGTCGATTGTAAAAATGCAATCAAACATCCTGAATCCCAGATGGAAGTTTATAAAATTTAATTTGTTTCACTCTGTACAATTTAAAAAAAAATAAGTGTGTTCTAAAAGGATTGTTTGTTTTGTTTTGTTTTTTTTTAAAGAACCCGTTACATTTAGGTCATTGTTTTTAGTAGATATTTTTACTGTGCGTAGTATTTTTCCTTTAAAGTTGTATTTTAAACAATATCATTATGCATCAAAAATTGAAAAATAAATTGCAAGAAAATAGTAAGTGTGAAGACATCTGCCTATCCCTTAAGAGTTTAAGAAGTCAGCTATAGAAGTTGTGGTAAAATAGGGGTTGGTTTTGGTGTTCGTGGATTTTTGGTTTTGTTTTTTTATGTTCGTATTTTTGTTTGTCTGCTTGTTTTTATTTTACAGTGCTGCTGAACTGAGCAGCAGTTCTCTTCTCATGCTCATGCCTGTGAATGCCCCATGGGTTTTCAGCTGGTCACAGCTGTCCTTCACGCTGCAGAGCTGTTATAGTACAGAATGGGATTCCAGAGGGCAGAGGTGCTTTGTCACTGTAGATAGAGTGAAAAGTTGAAGTGCATGGCCCTGAACTTAAGATCTGCATTCTGATGTTTCCATTTCTATAGAAATGCAGTACAGAATTGCAGTGGGTAAAAAATTCTGGGAAATATTTTTTCTCACAAAGGCCCTTTTTGTTTCTTTCTTGGTCTTCTTAAGAACATGTGATTTTCGCTCTGGTGTCTGCTTTTTTTTTTTTCCCCCCTGTGTCAAGGTATGGAGTGATGTTAAAAAACAGTTTGTTCTTGCTCTCAAACACGTAATTAGCAGGCAGCAGGGAAGATAATTATTTTCAAAACCCAAAGAATAGGGCCCCAAATGGATGTCAATTACTGATACACAAAGTATGTAAGCTGTCAAAACTGGTGACTGTTTTTTCGTTTGCTATCTCCTATGATGTACAATAAGGGTTTTCTCCCAGAAACTCAGCTTTTTTATGTTATAGAAAAAAAGGGCTTCAATGATAGAAAATGCTATAAATAATTTTTCATTTTTTTCCTCAGCTTGCTGAATTAAAAGTTCATTTTTTTTTAACGCTAAGTTATTTCTGTATGCAATAGGTAAATCTGTATTAGGAGAAAATTTGAGGAGTTTAGTGAAGTTCATACTAGGGGAAATACAAAGAATGTATTTTAAACATACTTAAAATATTGCATTAGAAGTGTATCCAGCATGCTATAGGCCATGGAAATAGTTGTGTATTTGCTGATAGGAAACCTCAGGCACGGGGTTTCTTTAATTATCTCATTAATTTTCCAAACACTTGATTAAGGTTTTATTTATTTATATATATATATATATATATATATATATGGTATGCTCTTGTGTAATACTGCTCTAAGTCAATGGATGGAAAAATTGGATGTAGATTTCCCTGTACCTATTTCAACAGTTTTGTAGTATACATTTAATTTCCACAGCTCCTCTGTAGTGGTATCTATTCCCTTAAAAGAAGACCTACAGCCCCTGGTTTCTACTAAGAATTCTAAAAAAACCCACTAAACAATTTTTTAAGGAAATTTTTGAAGTATATCCAACAAACAGGTCTTAAAGGGAAGTTTCAAAGCATATTCAAGCAGTATGTTTGCAGAATGTCCTTGAAGGACCCGCTGAGATACTGTAGAAAGATACTAATCTGCTTTCACCCCAGAAGTATTTTTTCTTAAAGGGACTGTTCAGTTTCCATGTGGTTAGTTTGTTTGTTTTTATGTTTAAATAGAGATGAAGGATTCAGTCCTTCACTGTTCTGTCCTTAGCTTCCGAGTGAAGTTCAGCAGCTCTCTGCCATCTTCATTCAAGAGCTCTCTTTTACCTGAGAAGCTCTTCACATTACTTACCTTTTCATTCTCTTGCCCCTGCAATGCAAGCAGTTACTCAATGGAGTAAAAGGTTTACTTTGCTTTGTAATACAGCAGTGGCTCTTTTTTGTCTTTCCAGTTTGTAATTAGTCATACATTAAATTCACATACTCCTTAGCTAGTGCCTGCAAATCATGAGTTTAATTTCCTGACCCTTCACTGCTTTCCTCTTGCTCCTTTAAGCTTGCATGACTCCGGCCACTTAAATATCTAATTTGCTTTCAGGTTGTTATCACAAGCAGTACTGATTAATAGTCCAGGGTGGAATGACAATCATGCAGTGACCCTTTTGTAAAAATCTTGCAAAATAATCCTTCTAAATGAAGCAACTTGGACACAAAAGATTGGACTTGATGATCTTAGAGGTTTTTGCCAACATTTCTGTGACTCTGTAAGTGATGAAAGATTGTGTATATTAGGCATTATCTACCTCAAATTGCAGTGTTTTATTGTAGGCAATTGCTAAAACTGCTAACTTATTTTTTTTTTCCTATTGCTGTTGAGTTTTGGCTTACAGGTTTTTTGACTTAATGATGAACACATGCTTCAGGACTCCTTTTCTGTATTTTCATATTCAGGACAAAGAGCACTTTCATTCTGACAGATTGATTGTGAACTAAAGGTACACTTTTTTTCTTGACAGAAGTTTATTTGGGGTCTTTTGGTCTTTGTTTTATCTAAAATCTCAGTCTGATCTGTTGTCAGAATTTAATTAACTGCACGAATTTATGAAATTGACTCTGTGGACTTAGAAGAAGCACAGATAGACAAGCTGGTTATTAATTTATTTATGCTCTTGTTTAGGTCTTATACTATATACTTCTGTTTGGAAAAGTCTTATAGCCCTCTCATGCTGAGCTAGGTTGAAACTATAGGAAGCCACCTAGTTTTGGAGTCAGCTGTTGTCAGTATACTTCTTTGTTCTCCCTGGGTGTCTGTAGGAAAAAAAAAGAGAACTTCGGGAGCGCTCTGTAGCTCTCTTTTCTGTCTCTACAGAAATTATATTCCACTCTTTCATTTAAGAGAATTGCTTTTGTTTGCTTCATTAGTTTCATTTTTGATACTAAATGCTATTTAGAAATTTTTCTGAGCCAAGTAGCCTTACAATAGCCTCCTCCATTCTGCCTTTTATGTAACTTGCACTGGGTAATTAGAAGTTCTGGGAAATTCTGTAGGACATGCTTCCAGGTGGTTATGTCAAATTTCTCAGTTTTGTTGCCCTGCTTTTTTTTTTTTTCTTTTGTGTCTTAATTAACAAACCATTCTTATTTACATTTTTGAAAAGCCTGACATAAACAACAGGTCTTTTTATGAATGCTTTAAAAGTTAACAGGCCTGGGCTTTTTGCTAGTTTTTAATTGAGGCCAGTTACTCCTCTGAATTTTGGGTAAAGAAACTTGATTTGCTGATAAATAGCAAGACAGTGAGAATGCATTTGAACTTGTAGCAGCTTCCAAAGCAGAAAGGTTGATAAAAGTGCTTTGGCAGTAGCTGTCCTTTCATGCAAACTGAATGCAATGGACGTGGAAGGTGTGAAGGAAGAACATAATAAAAAAAGTGTCTTGCTCCTAGTGCCACTGGAATCGGGAATTTCTTTTTCCCTCATGCTTCTCTTTGAAAATTTTAGAGCATAAATACTGCCTACCCCTTGTTTTGGAAAACAAAGCACACTTACAGCTTTATAGACTGGGTATTTCTACAGACTCTTAGGAATAAAGAAACCCTATTACATTTAACAGCATCTCAGGGAAGGCATCAGGTTGTCTCCTGAATGTGATAAAACAAAAGAGAGTTATTTCTGCCTGTGTCAAGAAGTTGGTATCTGTAGCTTAGTTGAGCAACCCAAAAACTCTGGTTCTGCTGTGTTGAGAACTGCCAATCTCCTTGCTGTTGTGAAATCCCCACTATTAATACAATAATTTTTATCAGGAAAAATACATTTTTTACAATACTAGCAAACCCTATCAAGACAATTATTGTAATATAAAATTGAATATGGGTCTCAGCAATAGTAGTTTGACAATCATGTCATTTAAGGGAAAAAATTAAAACTGAAACCAAAATATTTTCTAGCAGTTTGGTAATAAGGCGGAGTAGTGAAAAATCCAGGGAAAAGGTGCCAAAGTTTTGTGTCCTGTTCATGTTTATTGCTGACTAATGGTGTTATTATTTAATTACTGTTTCAGTATTTGAGTAACATTTCATTACTGAGATATTCATTTTGCCATTGTTTCACAATATCTGCTAAATTAGAACTTTAAATAGTTTTAATACTTCTTACTTTAACCCAAACTTACTGTTTTAGAAAATTAATTTGTCAAGGTTTCACATTCCATCAAGTCCACAGAGGATATCATGGTTAATGAAGGCACCATTTGGGACATTCAATTAAGTAGATGCTGTGGCCATTTTTATAAGGTGAACTGTCTGTCTGTTCTCAAGATGCTAGCAATGTGTCATTTTAGGGATAACCTGCATTAGCATATCCTTTCTCTTTGAGGCTACTGTTGCTTCTTCAATGTTTTTTTTTTTTTCCTCACATATATACTTCCTCTTCCATAAATCTTTACTTCCCTTATGCCATTTGGATTTATGTCATTTGCCAGCTTAGCTTTCTGAACTGATATATACATTAATCAACAGTATTGGAAGGGAACTCTTATTGCATCGAGAAGTGATGACATTGGTTCTGGTTGTACAGTGTAGTTTAAGAATAATTCAAGGTTTGATCATCTCTGTTTTAAAGCCTTTGCTTGATACTAGCACATTGCATATTTTTGTACAGATTGGCATGGGATTCCTTTGTTCTGTCTGAGCCATCAAAGCACAATCATGTTGAAACAAGCACAGGAAAAAGATTTGAGACAGCTGGTGGTACTCAGTTCAAATGTAACTTCATGTTTAGCTAGTACAGAAAAAAATACAATTCTCCTGTTTTATTTTATTTCTTACATCTGAGGCTATCCTTGTTCCTGTTTCCTCAGAAATGTTGAACTCCTTGTTAAAGGATATTATGGTGTCTTTAAGAAAAGGCTTAAAATAGTTATGATGATTTTTGACAGTAAAATGTAACTCTTTATTCCCCTTTTTCCCCCCCATAAAATCATTCCATCCTTATTTCTCATTTGAGATGTAAAGAGAGAGAAAGGGTTGCAGGAAAAATTCTGAAAGCATTTAGCTATTAGCCAGAAAAAAACCAATTTCTTCTGTATTTTGTGAAAAGAAAAAATTACTTTCTTTGAGAAACAGACTTTTGAGTATCCTAGACAATAACTTTCAATTTGACTATACATTACATAATGCATCACAAATTATTTCAACCACAACCTGCAAATACAAGATTAATGCAAGTAAGTTACAAGGTTTACCTTATGATCTATTGTAAATCTGACAAAGATGATGAATGGGATGTAATAAAAAACACTGAAGGAAAGAATAATGTGAAGAGTGTTCTGAAGCTCAAGGCTTGTAGGTAAATAGTATTACTTTTAAAGTGAAAGAATAGCAATTATAAGCCAAAGAGAACAGATGGTTCTTCATGTTGACTGAAAAATGTCAGGGAACTGTTAAAGAAGAATCTATGGCTTGTTTTGGAGAAACAGGTAGGACAACAGATTCTCGGAAACATTGTAAAGAATGAGGCTAATAAGGTCCAATAAAAAAAAGCACAAACAAGTTGATGATTGAATAGATCCCTGGGAGAATCTCTAAATATAATGGGCTTGTTGTACTGTTATTTAAGCAAGAAGAAAATTGCAAGATAAAAACTGTTCTAGTTATGAATTAACAGATATCCTATGAATTTCATTAGACTGCACTGAAAGAACATCCAGGAGAGCAAGGATTTATTAAGATTCAAGGAAACAGAAAATTTTCTTCCTGCCCTGAAGATATATAAGTCAAATCTCAAGTGAAGAAAAGTGCCATTCAAGAATTAAGTTGCAAAGTGTATGCAAAGGCTTGCTGCATTGAATGGGGAAGCAAGAACTAATCACTAATACATTAGTGAAGCAAATTGTAACCTTGTTACAACTGAATGGTTACTTTGCAGGCTAGAATAGTATAGTAAGTAGGACTGAAAAAAAGGGCAAACCTCTGCATTGTATTTTTTTTTGGAAAGGATGCCTTGGTCAGCTGCAGCAGATGATTTACAGTAAGCTCCATCCCTTTCTGAACTGATCACTGAGAATGTAAAAACCACACAGGAACAGATTCTCAAGTGTTACGTTTTGTTTCTTCTGCTTCCAGTGCCCTGTTTTCCGGTTTCCTCCCATGTTCTCCCTGCTCAGTGGTTGCTTTATATACTAGTAATTAACAAGTAAAATCATCATTCTAGAGGAAGGTTGCCCTGGGGGCTGGAACAAGATAATCTTTAGTCTCTTCCAACCCAAATCATTCTGTGATTCTATGACTTTTCTTCATGGCTCAAGAATAAAATACTGACTTGCATTTTCATAAGCAAATTTTTTTGCTTCTATATCCTTCCCATATTAAATATTGTGTATTAAGAATAGTTATACCATTTGAACCTTCGTAGGTAGGAAGATAGTTAATTCCATGATGTGAACAGGAAAACTTCAGTAAATACTAGGAGAAATTGCAAGCAGTAGCCAGTTTTCCTGGGACAGATCTCAGACCCATGACAGGTAAAAAATTATTTTACTTCCATGTCCCAGTTCCTGCATAGTTTAAAAACAAAGTTAGGTTTTAAAGTCAAGAACTGCTCAGCATTGTCTTTTTCCAGCATTCATAATTTTTGAATAAATTTTTGGATACTCTAGGGCATTCTCCATGTACTGCTGTTTCTTTTTCCTCCTCAGCAAAGGAGCAGTTATGATGGATGTGAATCTATGCAGTAACTTTCCAGTGGGAATCTCAGGCCATGTGTGCTTGGCTCTGGTTGCCAGCCAGGAATCTGGCTGAGTTCTGCTGGAGACTGTAGATAAGAGCAGGTTCAGAGACACCCAGCCTCCATGGAGATGCTTACTGCTATTAGTCAGTCTTCTCAGTGATGAGTTCAATTGGATTAAAAAATTGTGCTGCTCAGGTGACGGGGAAAGAAGCTTTTTGAAAGAAGTCTGCTACTTTCCTTGCAGAGTCTTCCACCCCCTAATCACTACCCTGCTTTGGTGAGGGACATGCAGAAGATGGTTTGCTGTTCGTAACTACAGTTACATAAATACAATTTTTAATTTTCATCCTCATCATGTTTTCTCTTAATTAATCTTTAATGGCAAATTCAGTTTACTTCTTATGTGCCTGTATTTTTCTCTGAAGAGTCTTTATCTTAAAATATATACCATATATACCAGTGAATGAATGGCTCAGTAGTACGGGTTAATGCTGGTTTTGCTCATTTAAATTTTCCTCTATAGTCTCATTTGTACTATGCAAAATAGGGCAGGGGGATCATATATCATGAAGATAAACCTGCCAGAGCAACCCAAAGATATCCTTTTAGGAAAAAAACCCCATGCTAATAAAATAATAGATATGCAAAACCCAGCCAGGGTGGTTTTACAGAAATTGCTATAATTCAGTCAGGCCTAGTTTATCTGTATTTAGATTATTTCTGTATAGCTGTAGCTTCTATATAGGATATTTTTGTAATGAAGTTTGATTTTTTTTCCTTCTTTCTTTTTTTTTCTTTCCCTTAGAAGATTTTAGTTTTAGTCTTTTAGCTGATGAAATGAAGTAATGTCAGACAGTAGCAGTTCAACTTTGTATTTTCTCAGACCTTGTCTTGCCCTCTGTTAGTATATGGCTCAGTACAGTTGAGTATCTGTTTTCACTTGTTTATCCTTAAAGAAGTTAAATAATAGGATGTAAATATCAGGTAATATCTTCATATCTATATTGTCCAGCAATCTCTTTCGGAGTGAATAATTTAAAATACTGTTCTTCTCTTGAACTCAGCTGTGGGTTTCATGCTTATGTGCCTTAGGTATAGTAGTACAATAGAGGGAGTAATTCTGGCCTTTTAAGTTTTGCAATTCCTTGCATGTATGGCTGCTGTGAGAAAACCAGGAACAGCTTTGCATTTTTTGATGCAGTCATTCTGTAGGCAACTTTACTTTTCTCTGTTTGAGAAGGGAGGATGAGCAACTTGGAGCATGTTGAGGGCAAATTCAGTTTGTGGACAGCTTGTGCTTTTGTGGCTGGAGTTGTGTGGTTCATAACTGTTGTGGCAGATTTGGCACAGAGGGCATTTTGGTCTCAAAGCTTGTAAGACCAAAATACACATACACGTGGGTATGCACACACAAGCTAACAAAAACCTCAGGCAATTATTTTTCTTATTCTTTGAGAAAGTGGTAGAACAATTTCAGAAGCTTTTCTTGAAAAAAAGATATATACTTTCTTGAAAAGTATAGAAAAATACTCCTCTGTGCCTTCATGTTTTCTTTTATTTTTTTTTCTTGAATTGATTATGAGTTGAACTGCTAACTCCTGACAATATAATTATTATAAATGCACTCCCTTTAGTCTGCTGAGATTGAAGGATGAGATCTGGAAGAGCATATATTGCAAAAAACAGTAACTTCCATTAACCCAAGAAACTTTTGGGGTAGGATTTGCTTCTTTGGGTTTTTTTTACTTTGCTTTTACTTTCTTTTTTTTTTCTTAAAGCACTGCAGCCACTTTGTCCTCTTTACCCTCTTCTTAGAAAAATATGAAGAATTATCTTTCTCACTTTCTCCTCTAGGAGATAAGGAAAAGGAAATCTGAGGGTCAAGTGTGGCAATATTTTAGCCTTTCTGATATTTAGTTGGTTAGCAGATAAAGACCAACAGAATTAATCTCCTCCTTGGAGCCTTTGAGGTAAGATTACTGTGTTCCTTGGAGCAGAAAACATGACTTAAAAAAACTTACAAACCACATTTTATTTTTTTTTTACATTAGGGACTTGTAACATTACTTCATAGTCCTATATTGGCAGCCACTGTGTATCTTACACTCTAATATCAGGTCTATTAATCACTCTGCAGTCAGTTTTCAAAAAGCAAATTATTGTTTTCTGACTTAATATAAAAAATCCACCTTGCTTATCCTTTATTAGTATGATTTCTGACTCTCAGTGAGGGTGCACTAAGAAATGTGTGTGTCTCTTTAGCCGTACAGACATATGCAACATTTTACACATTGAGCATTTAACATCTGTACCATTTGCTGGTAAGATAATCAAGCACAGATGCTGTCATAGAATATATACAGTGAAAAGATGTTCATTTTTTTTCTCACAGTTGGTTTGGCAGCAATACTGATTTCCCCTCACAGAACTCCCAGAAAGCTGAGTTAAAAGGAATGGAAACAATGTGCAATACTCAAGTTAGGATAAAATCACTTTACAGAAGTTAAAATGGCAGTGTCTGGTAGATGAATGCCTGCAAAAAAGAAAAATGCAGAACTGCCTCGAGCCAATTTTGATTGGGAAATTTAGATTAGTTTCACACAAATGCACTTATTTTTCAAACTAGAAGGATTTTTTTGTCTGTTTATTTATGGAAATTTCAAGTGCCACTGAGGGTTATCCAAGTATTTTAAAGATAATAAATAGTATTAATAATTGCAATTTTAAGTCCTCTGAGAATTTCAGTCAGTTCTCAGATAATTTAACTTTTCATAGATCTTGTAATGCATTCTTCTGAGAAATACTAAAGGCTGTAGTCCACAGAATGTGGCAATTCCGCTGTCTTCACTGTGGCCAAGTATCACCTCTGATGAGAGAGTTGAGTTGCACAAATAGGTCACTTTGCTTTTGTCTTTTGATTATAGGCATAGTATTTCCCTCAAGATTTCAGAACCATGTCATCCTTAATCACTCCATTGATCTTGTGTGACTTGCACATGGGGCAAAATTTATACCTGCTGCCTAGGAGGCTAGAGATGTCTAAGAGCTTTTATGATGTATGCATACGTCTGGTTGACATGTGAAATATTCAACAACATAGGCTGCTTGGTTGCTTTAGGCTATTTCATTCCAAGTATAAATTTGAGCAGTCTTTGGACAGAAAATTCTGATGCACACACATCCTTGTTTTGTGCAGACACACACACATGCACACACTCAGATACAAACTAGTATTCAAGACCTACAGATCTGGGCTGAGCTGTTAAAAAGAGCAATTCAGCCTTCTGGGAAGGAGTCAGCCACCCCTGCCCTTCTGCACCAAGGAGGATCCAGTGACCTCCCTCTGCCTCTCTGGAGTGGAAATTATGCTGTCATGGCTCCATCCTAGTGTCAATGCAGGACACTCTGCTCTCTGCTTTCCACTTGAATTTCAGCTTTGCTCTTAGTGTTTCTTTTTTTTCCTTACTTAGCTGAAACAGCATTTGTTTACCATCTTGAGTGGAAGATATTTTTCTTCCTTTTCCATCTAGTAATCAGTCTAAGTCAGAAAAAATGTCCTTTTTGCTGCTGTTAGTCATTTCAGCATGACTGCATTTGCTCTGCCCTGTGAAGATCTGGCAGGACACAGGACAGTTTCTCAAAGGGTACTGACAAAGGAAATTCAAATTCCCCTGGTTTCTCCTGGTCTTGGCATTTCCTAAGGATTTTTAAAATGCCCTTCCATCTTCACATGTAACTTAGTCCCCCATATACTTCCCAGCATCAGAATAACATGTATGGGTGATTTAAATGATTTTTTAGCAATGGAAGAAGAGGGTTAGGGAGCTTTCCAAAGCTAAAGAATCTAGGGGTGGAAAAAGAGGGATAAAGCAAGAGCAACAAAGTAACATCAGATATGGGAACTGGTAAGGAAAAAAATATACAAGAAAAAAACCCAGAAAGAAATATAAGTGGGAAATGCAAACAGGGAAGAAAAGGGGATCCAGTCTGACTTTTCAGATAAATAAAAAATCTCTAACTTGCAGCTTTATTTTTCTGTTGTATGACCATACCCAGAAATCCACACTTTGGGGGTCCTTCATCGTAAATAATGCTCTTTTCCTTTGGAACTGTTTTGTCTATTTTAATAAGTAGTACAGATGACCAGATAGGTTTGGTCATTCACCTGGGCTCATCAGTTGAAATTGTCAGGCTTTCATTTTTATGTGAGGACTTTTCATAGCAAAGTTTCAGCACGGTTACAGCAGCCTCTTCTATCTGGTGCTGCAGGATGTGCTTTTTGCACCCCATTAATAACTTTCTGCACTTACTGGAGTTAAAAGAATTTTTGAAGTAAAAAAGCAATGTTGAAATAGGAAAAACTTGGAATATCTTTTCTCTTCAAACTCCTGTTGCAAATATGGGCCCCTTACTTTTAAGAGGATAATAATTTGTTTCCTTGGGTTTTCAAGATAATCATAAGACCTATGTGGGTTATATAAGCTTTCTTGAGAGACCTAATAATCCATGAGAGACAACTGCCTGTTGAGATTAATCCATTTTTATTTTTTTGAAAGCGTAAAAATATGAAGCTTTTCCATTTAAGCCTTGGAGTTAGATGTAGAATGCATTGAAAAAGCTCCTTTTTTTTTCCCTCTCCTGCAAAGTTGAAAAAGAAATTTGCAATTATGGTAATGTGCTCTGGAGGAGCTTTTTGGGGGGGGGATGGGGGAGTTGAAAGACTAGATTACATACACTTATACCTGCTTGATTAGAGATAAAAATAGTGTCTCCTACTGATAAACTGTTTCATCACACAGCAGTATCTGCTGGGGCACATTTTCAAGCTATTAGAATTTCACAAGTCTGTGAACCTCACTTCAGGAATGGTTTCCTCACTGACATGTACCTTGTGAATGTAGGTAGATAGACAAGAGTATTCTGGAGGTACACCACAAACAAATGCCCCTTGTTAATTTTTCCCTTCATGGTGATGCCATGATGATTATTGTCTTTTATACCCCTGTTATACCTTTTTACAACTTCTGTATTCTTAGTGCTTTTTGCCTACATTCTTGGACTTGTTTGTTCAGCTAGGAGACTAAACATTTTAGAAGCTTCATAGTTAGGGGATGAGTGTGCCCCAGACCCCAAGGTCCTCTCCAGAACACATTCTGTAAACTGAGATAGAACCATCCAGGGGAAGGTTCCTTGGAGAGGGAGGCTCACTTGAGCCTGATTGGGGAATCTTTGATAGATATGCTAATTAGTAAGACCTATAATGTTATATCAGATCTTTTGGGGGTGTGCATTGTGATGGGCATTAAGGTGCATTTGACCTGGACGTGTGCACCTAAGGATCCTTAAAATAAATACCAAGGTAAAATCCCTTTTTCCCTTGTAACCGTGTTTGACTCTTGATTTTAAAACCAGGAAAAGGCATCAATGGCAGAGTCTTGATCCCATCCAGAACTATGGTAGCAAAATCATCTACAACTAAGATTTAGGAATAATTCATCTGTCAGTTTGTTTTCCTATTACCTTTTTTGTATAATTGTCCTAGCCTTTCACTTCCAGTTTATCTGGTTTAGCCCTTTCACTATGGTAAACTAAGCTGTTCTTATTGGTATAGAAGATGTCAGTGTATATATTGCCCTACTTTGAAAGGAATGATGCTTTCTGACAATAGGAATCATGGGGGAGACAGCTCATATTTTATATGTGATGAAAAAAAATGTATTTCAGTTCTGACATGGCTAAGGATAGTGAATGCCCTTGAAGGATATATTTTCAAAATACTGTGTTAACTGCTTCGAAGTTGATACTTTCAGTATTTACTTTGCAGTCCTAGGAATGCACCCACAGTAAATCTACAGTTTTTCAAAGTAATTTTGGTTTAGATGTTAGCACATTTGGTCAGATGGCATTTTTTAATAAGTTGGCTAGATGGTGGTGTGCAGCTACCGAAACAAAAAGCATGGATATGGATTTGGGATATTTCACACTAGTATCTTCAAGAACAGTAATAGTAGCAGTACATTTTGTTGGATAATTTTGATTTAATTTTATTCTTTCATTCTGTTGGAATTTGTATTGGTAGAGAAATTTACATGGCTAGTCAATGTTTGGGTTCCTCAAATTCTCTCCTTGTGGAAACATCGGATTATTTTTCCTTTTGGGGTTTGGCTCTTGGACAGCAGAATAAAATAATATATCTTTGTTATGGAGGGAAGATTTAGGTGTTTATCTGTAACTTTCTATCTGTAACTTTCCAATGTATTTGAATTTAGTACAATTTTACATCCTTGCTCCACCTGAGACCTGAGACTTTGTAGGTCAAATCCTGGTTTGACTGTCTCCAGTGGGATTCCATGAATAAAGTTATATATTGCATTCTCTGAATTTAAGAATGTTTACTAAAACGAAGCCATCAGATTAACACTGTTTGTCTGACATAAGAAATAACAATTTCAATAAAAGCAGAACACCTAAAATTTAATAATTGCAGGAAATACTGCATTTAGTGAGGAATGACTTAAGCATGACTTTTAACCTAGAGGACAGTTCTGAGGACACAAATTTATCACATAAAAACGAGTAATTATTTTTATATAGTATCAGTATAATCTTGCCACTTGAATTTGTTTATGAAGCTGTCTAGATGTGAAAGTGAATCTAGCCATATTCTGGAATTGATTCATTGCTGCTATAACAAGTGAAGCGTGCAGGTTTGGACCTGTAGTCAGTGGAATTGGCTGGATTTCCTGAAGGAGAAGGCAGGGTTGAAATGTGGAGACTCTAAATATTAATTCATATTAATTAATTAATTAGTTGATTGATTGATTAATAAGAGAGTGAAATCATCAGTCACTTGCAGGAGGTTAGCAGAGTAGGAGGGCTCCTGTATTGCCCCCTGAAGTGAGAGAAAGTGGTTTAGGTGCTGAAACTCCCCATTCACATCGATGCCATCTTAATATGACACGGTACTTCCCAATTGCATAACTTTGGTTCCCTCCTGGTGTGTTTCACAGGACCCAGGCACTTTTATTTTTCCTACTGGTGGTACTTTAGAATCCTGGCATCTCACTCATTGTGGCTGGGGAGTGAGGACCTTTCATACATCATAAATGTTGGGGTTTAACTAGAGGTAATTACATTTTGTGGGGTTTTGTTTTCCTTCTGAGACTCATTTCTGTGCAATCTCTTTGCAACATACCTCATCACCCCAATTTTTGTTTCTAGGTCCATTTTATGGTCTTAATGGTTTGAAAGTATCAAGAAGAGAAAAGGTTGTTCCATGCATAAGTCATAAACTTCTTTCAGGAAGAGGAAAAAGGAGGCAAACATATTGAAATTACTCAATTTCTTGTAACAATAGTGTTGTAAGAAATTATGAATTACAGCAGGTGCAATCTGATTACATTTTTGGCTTCTCTTTGGAGCATGTTATTTGCCCAGGACACGTTCTCTCATGCCACTGCAGTCTTTGTCTGCTTTTGTAAGCCAGCTGCTGTCATAACAGCAAGCCACCCCAAATGTGGATGCGAGTGAACGGCTTCCCCAGAGGCACTTTGGTTCTAACAAAACAGACAGCAGTAAACAGGAGAGTAATGTCCTTCAGGGATATCAAATGCCTTGCATTCAAAGAAGGGGCATCCTCTGAGGAGCAGAAACCTGCGTCATGAATATAACTCTACTTCAGTTTGTATTTACCCACCAGCCTGCTCTCCAGTTTTCACATATTTCAGTGTTCCTTGTATTTATTTTCCAACACACCAAATATTCTGTGATTCACAGTGACATTTTCAACTTACAAAATCAGTTCAGGCAAAGTGGATAAGATAATAAGTTACTGAAGAGAGGGAATAAAATTTAATTAAGGTCTTAAATGTAAATCCGTGTTAAAGACAAGAACTCACCCACCAAGCCATGGGTTTGGGTCTGACCTTGAGTGTACACTGAGCAGAAGTTGTCTAGACACAATTGATTCTGCCTTGTTCTTTTCCTCACAGAGCTCCACTACTTTTATTGAAGTGTATGTATAAAAAGAGAATAAAGAAACCTGTGTAATTAATTTTCAATTAGTCTACTATATACACTGTACCCCTTTCCTCACTCCATTTTCTTACAGATCTTTCAGTTTTGCTTTGTAAAAACTATTTAAATAGAGCAATAAATTTTCTCCTCAAATGTTAATGGCTTATTTATCAGAGTCAGTTTCTCAAATATTCTTTATACAGTTTAAAGGATACATCCAAAGAAGTGGATGAAAATCACTGATTTGAAGCAAATTTAATGTTAAAACCAGTCTTCAAGTAGCCTTTTAAATTACTTATGCTCCTCTCCTGTGTGTTCACTACACAGTGACCTCCAGCACTTTCCTATTTTTAGAACGATCCTAAGTGTGGTTTTAAGATAGCACTGTTTTATTTGCACTTTGAAACATATTAAATGCTACCAGCATTTGCAAGACACAGGCTAATGTTGGATCTCATCTACAATGCAAAAAAAGAAACAGGTGTTAGCAGCTGCAGTATGAACATGTTCTTGCAGTGTTATTTTGTCAAGAAGGTATTTATAGCTTAAATATGCTCTTAGTTTTTGCACTCAAGATAGTATTTTATGCTACTCCCCTGGATACAGTGATATTAGATCAAGCCCAGAAGGTTTATATGAAAGCAGTTTGCTAGCACTGATACCCCGTGATTACCCAAACAACATTGTAGGCTGCAAAAAGGAGCCAGAGTCAGAATAATTTCATTTCTGTAAGTACAGTGAAATAGATTTGGTTCTCCTGGTTACACTAAGACTTCAGAGATCCTCTAAATTGGTTAGCACTGGAGCACCAGAAGATCTCATTTAAGTGACTTTATCAACTAGTACTGAAGGTCAGTGCCAGAAAGAAACATTCAAAACAGTGTACACAAGGCAGGTGCAAATCCACACCAATTGATGATGTTTGATCTCTGACAGGTTTGAGGACACATTTGAAAACTGGAATAAATAAAGGCTTTATTTCAATCCCATATACACTAAGAAGTAGTGTTGATTGTGTCACACTTTTTTTAATTCTTGGTTGCCTGATAGACACAGTGTCCAAAGAATGAGGATGGTGTTGATTTTTCTGCTCTTCTTAAATAACTGGACTGATACCAACATTAGGATGGTCTTTCAGCTATCTAAAATCACAACAGTTTTATGTCACTGTTAAATTGAACTAGTTTTGAGATAATTACCGGAAACTCATGGTCATTTAAGTTATATGGAAATAAAATCATTATTTAAGGAAAATGCATTAATTCATTTAAGGACAGTTATGTCTCTAATGTTTTGAAGATATCACTGACAGGAAAAAGAAATCTCAGCTTTGATTTTCAGAGGGCTGGGAAAGTTTTACTTTCAGATTACAAGCTAAAATTAAGACCTTAGAATACCAAAAAGGATGTTGGTAAGAATAATACAAAAAGCATGCGTTCTTTTATGCTGAAGTGCTATGTAATTTGCCAGGATTGTGACTTAGTTACTACAAGGATTATTTGCATTACCTGTTGCTTAAACTAAATTACTCCTTTCGAATCTGGAACTAGTGGAATACCAATAAAAGTGTCACACTGCTTCTTTTATTGGATTCGTACTCAAGAAATAGCAGCTGTTGAGTGTCTTTCCACTGAGCCTGTTTCTTTTAGTAGTCTCTCGTGTCTGTCTGACATAATAAATCATCACATGTCCTTGCTGACATTAACCTGGCTAAAGGTTGTTTGCTCCCCTAGATTTACAAATATTAATATAGACACAAGTGTTCACTGTTCCCACCATTTTATGTGATAAAGAGGACTATGCACAATCTCAGGCACTCTGTTGCCAGTGGACTTTTAATAGAAATAGATTTTGTTCTGTGATTATTGTATTTTAGAAGGCCTTTGTAGCATCTTTCACAGCTTTTTTATGCTATCATTGAAATGATTGTCAGGTGGCTCCCAGCATTTAGATATTACAGCAGCAAGCCTGACAGAGTTCGAGATGTGTTTGGACAACACTCCTGGGCACATGATGTGACTCTTGGGGATGGTGCTGTGCAGGGCCAGGAGCTGGACTCAGTGATCCTTGTGGGTCCCTTCCAACTCAGCTTATTCTGTGGTTTCCTCTGGGAGAATGATACCTACCAGAGGCCATGGTTCAGTGCATGGACGTAGCCCAAGCAGGATGTGTAGGCACTGGGACACAATGAAATAAAAAAAACTTGCTTCAAAGTACAAGGCTTTCCCATTATTATTCACCTGGTGTGGTATTAATTGCTATTATTATAATAAATTATTTGTGCAGTAAAGTGTAATATGTATTAGGAAAAGCCTACTCAATCTAATCTATATAAAAGACCTATTTTTTTTTTTTTTTTTAGGTCGGTAGAGTTTGAATTACTGTAAGGTTCATAATACAAAATTAAACTTTATGCAGTTAAAAATTTACCACCATAGCTCTTCTAGTTCTGCACATGGCTTTTTGTTTACCATATTTATGTTTGAAAATGTTGAAATGTAATTGAAACACCAAAAAGAAAAGTATGTTCTTTACCAGCATTCATAGTGTAATGATGTAAGAAAATATTTCAGAGCAACTAAATACCTTTTATTCTTAATAAACACTGCTGACATTTTCTTTAGAGTCTTGGTGTTTGTGTGCATGCCTGGAAATCTTACTGCATAACAGTACCCCAGAAAGTAACACGAATGCTCCAACGTGCCCTGCACCTACTGTGGAACTTCTGCCTGGCCTGCAGTTCACGTGAAACTCCCCTCTGATAACATTTCAATCACTGCACAACGTGTACTGGGAATGGAGTATTTGCAAAGGTGACACAGAATCCCACTTACAGACATGTCATATTTGTTAAACCCACAGAGAGCTATTTCAGGTGACAGTAAAATATGAGTAGACAACACAGTTACAAATTATTATAGCAGAACAGCTATGCTTAAACTGTACTATGTTTGCAGTTAACAAGGTATTTGTTGCTCGTTTGTCTGACTTGCTGCTTCTCTCAAGACAAGGTATGATTCTATTTCAGACCTTGCCTGAATTTTAATTTCTCTGTTAGTTGGGTACTTTGTAACTGCTCACCAGTTTCAGCTGCCACAGGCTTGCTTTGTTTTTCACATGGAAGCCTCTCTATCTGCTCTATAATGGCAGACAGTCTGGCCTTTCCTAATTAGTGGACAGTTTCACTTTCAGAGGAATGTAAACATCATCTTATTTCACTAGGAGTTGTTTCCTGCATTCTTCTCCCCAGGTTTTAAACAGGGAAATGCAAGACCCAAAAGTATTATATCATGGAAGGTGCACAGAATTATCTAATGCATGGACATTTTCTACTCTAAGCATGTTATATTGTTTTGTAATGCCAGCGTGTTCATTTAGAGATGTCTAAGATCACTTCTGAATAGGAAACACAATTTGGAGCAAATGCCTGCATAGGAGAAATGAGTTTTCCTGTTGTTGGTTGACATCTTTTGAAAGGGTGTATGAAGGTTTAAGGACAGTTCCTTGGGTGACTGTGGTGTTCTGGAACCAGCTGAGGAGAAGAGAAAATGAATAGCCCATTAGGGTACCCCATAAATACCCCATTAGGTGTCATACCTGTGTTTTTGTAAAACACTCTCTCTTGTGGTAGTCATCATGGTCTCTCTGCCTAAGGCTGCCAAATCTTCTCCTTCATCAGTCAAAGGATCCCAACATGCTCAGCTCAGAACGTCTTTGATGTTGTATGCTCTACTGCTTGGTATCTTTTTTTCCAGGTGAACAGCAAGGATTTAGTGGGAAGATCTGAGTATTTTTATACCTCAGGATGCTAGGCAGTTGTTCAAGTGGTTCCAGGAAGGAATTAGATATTGTGGACAGATGGCTGCAAATTCCTGAAGGAGAGAGATTTAGATTCTGTCAGCATCTTATCAGTGTCCCAGTGCTGTGTTGCTAAAATCACTTATTCTGATTTTAGACATTCTGATGTTTACTTTTTCTTTAGTTTAAGGAGAGATTCACTAATTACTGAGTTTGCCAAGGAAAATAGTGACAGTAGGAAGGTAAAGAAGGTATTTTAAGTTTTAGGCTTAACTGTGACACTGTGAGAACAGCATCTATAGTTGCATTCAACTCTTGTGAATTCTTGAGAGGCCACTAGCCCAGTAAAGCACTTACTGCATCATTGCAGTGAAACATTGCAAAAATATATGTAATAATTCATTCGGAAAATCTGGGGGAGCTATGTTGCTTTAGAAAATAGATTTGGATGTAATAGATTTGGAAGATTCTGCAAAATTAAACATTTCCACATTATTTAGGAGCTTCAGTTTTCACCTAGAATCCTGAATTTTAAAAAAGTGTTTATGAAGCTTGATTCACTCCATAGGTTTATATTGTATGTCTGCAAATATAGTGACAGTATAATGTGCTAGGTAAAGAATAAATTGAAAAGGTACTGTAGACATAGTACATAAATTCAGCTTGAGAGAATATCAGCTTTTTTTGTTAAACTAATAACCTTTTTCAGTGAATTGAGTCATTCTCTAAGATGACTGGCACCCTTTTAAAAAGTGGCTTATCAGTTTCACTTTTTATAAAATACAAAAATTGAGACACTGATATGTTGCAGTTCACTTTCTCTTCATTCTGTGTTTATCTCAATGGCAAAAAGAACAAGTCTAGTGTGGAATGAATAAGTAAAACAATGTTAACTGAGACTTTTGTCCTGAAAAAATGACTATCTGCTTCCCACATACATCAGACTGCTTCATAAGGATTTAAGGATAGGCACGGGCTCTCCTGAAATAGTCTGTCTTTCATATTTATCTGTCTACCTGATCCTGTTTCAATTGATGATAGTCTAATTGGGTGATCATATTCTTTTTTTCTCCTTGCCAAACAAGTCAGTCATGGTCCATTAAATACTGGAAAGAGATGTGTCTTTGTTGAAAAGTACTCTTCCATCTTAAACATCTAAATACCTTCTCTCTAGTTATTGGTCTGCAAACATAAACTCAGAATCAAAAGAATTCAAGATATTTAATGAACTTAAGAAAATAAAATTAATACTGAAATGTTTTCATTTTTAAGATATTAAGAAACAACAGTTTCCAGCTTGGCGGGAGTAAATGCATCGAAAACCAGATGTTTGTTGTGAAGAAATGAGGTTCTTGTACCCACAGGTGAGGAGAACCTGTGCCACACTAACAGTGCTCTGGTGCAGAACCCTTCTTTTGTTACCAAGGTTGTTCTGTTTCAAGCATGTAACAGTACTTATAGTCCCACGGAGAACAGATTTTCTCTTTAGTGTATTTCTCATGTGTGGTATTAGGTAAGACAAGCCTTAGATTTACATGGTGAAACTTAGGCTGTTAAAATAAGGCTAATGTTGAAGAAGGTTTTTAAAGTCTCTGCTGTAATCCGTATTAAAGGTGTATTTTTTGATTTTATTCTTTGAAATTTTCATTATTAAAAATATTCAGGCCTAAAAAGAATGAACTTTCTTGCTCTACGTGTTTTCTGGAAGATACTGACCAGACAATGTTAGAAAACAGGATCAGAATGCCCAAAGGTGTTCTCAAAACTACCTCATTGTGCAGAAACTGAGTAGCTCAAATTCTAAATGGATGTTTAAGTTATAACATCGTTTGAAATATATACTAGCCTTTTGTGAAATTGCTCTAGGACATGTTTTTTCTTTTGCTCTCAGAATAGAGACACTTTCAAGGGGAAACATGAAGGAGAGCAGTAAGGTGGTGCTTCAAAAAGCCAAGTAGTCTGTATTCCTCAGTTGCTTCCTTTACATCCTACTACTTCAACACACTTGTATTTATATTATCTTTTAATGATTAGGTTTATGTCCTTGTAAAATAGCTTTTCATTATCTACTTTGCTTTTCTAATATATATTTTATTTGTTATCCCTTATTGGCTTTAATGAACTGTAATTTTATGTCATTGCTTTTAAATAAATGTTTCTTTATATATTTTTTAAAAGTTCTGCTATTTTATGGAGCTGTCTGTTTAATCAGGAAACTTGACAGTAACTTTTGCTGGTTCAAATTCTGTCTTCTACTGTGTTCTGAAAAGTTTATCTAGAAAGTCATGAATATGGTAATTCTATTTCTGAGCTGCTTTTTTATGCTATTTTTGTTCCACAATAGTTAGATATATAGTTCTAAGTGAGTAGGCACAGTGTGAGCACAAAATGGAGATATGGCTTTCTTATAAAAAAGTAAGCTGTAAAATGAAAATCATTAAATGATAATAATACAGTAATCATGTTTCTAAATTTTGCAATGTTAATTCAAGCATATAATTCAAGTGTGACATAGTACTTCTTAACAAAGAATAATTTTTAAACAGAGTTAATCTTCTAATGGAGGATAGTTGTCACTTAAATTTTGCAGATGAATGATTTTAAGGGAAAGAAGAATTGTAAGAAGAAAGTGTTAAATAGAAAAGGAGGACAGGCAGTGTGAGTGGGGTGAAGGTCAGAACAGGATTTCAGAAATACTGATTTGTACTCCAGTGCTTTTCAGAGATTCTTGCTTTTTAAATCAGGAAAAAGAAAATCTGTCTAGTCAAGAAGAGAATATACTAAAGACATCAGCCAAGCTTTTGGAATAAATATCATGATATAGTAATGAGGAGGGCAAAAAATATTTTAGAGTATAATTATGATGAAATAATGAAATGAAAACATAACAACAGTTGTATCATGTCATATACTAAGTATTCAATCAAATTCATGCACTGACTAGTCATGAAAAGCATAGGAGAAATTGAGGGTAAATTTAATGTGATCTTTCCTTGTCATGGCTTTTTAGGCTCCAGCAAGAAGACTTTTAAGAACTTCTCAGTTAATAACAGTAGCCACAATGACTATTCCATTCTTTTGCCATTTTTTACCACTTTTTAATGAGGTTTTCTTTTTTTTTTTTGTCTCCTGTGTAGACTTTTGACCTCATAACATCCCATGGCTATGAATGCCACAGTTAATTATATGGTAGGTAGGAAAAAAGTCCCATCCCTTTGTTTTAAAATTGCTACTTGATATTTTCATGGAGTGTACTAGTTTGGTCCATTTCTCCATGGGTATGTCTTTTCTAGAAATCACTGTATGCCTGACCATCCTTGCTGTCCTCTTCTCTTAAAGTTTCTTTTTGCTTTATATTTAAGATTGGAAAACCATCACTGTGCACATTATTCAAGAGCTGAGTGCAGTATATAAAAGCACAGTGATGCCCTTCTGTTTTCATGTCCTTTCCTAACAATTCCTAATGTCGAATTTGCTGGTTTATCACTGTTAATCACTGTGGTGATATTTTCTGATAGCTGACCTCTGAATCACCTCTGAATGGATGTAAGTAAGTCACTGTGAATAACTTCCTTTTTGTGCTCAGTATGTTAATAATGGATTTATTATTTCAGCCTTCATATCCTGTATACTGTTGGACAAAACCCAACTGAGACATGAATTGTAGGATTCCTGGCTGAGAATTCTGATTCCTCAAACAGTTTTGTTTTTTTGCAATATTATTTCATAATTTTGTTATTCAGTTTCTTAATTGTGAGAGTGACTTGATAGTGGCAACTTTTCAAATCTCACATTAGTTTTATGAGTAACAATAAGTTGATGTATATTTTTTAAGATTAAAACATATGAAAAGCTTATCTTCTCATTGGAGAGGAAAAGTCACAAAAAAATGATTCAACTATGATCGGGTAGAGGATGCACATAGTACAGGTGAAAACCTAAACCCAGGAAACATCAGGTTATAGTGCACAATGTTTGCCTTTTGTAAACATTAAATTAATATTTAGCAAATTATTTGAGTGGGATTTTGTAAGGAATATGCAGTTATAAAATTTCAGTAGTATGACAGGGACTACTGTGTTTAATGAGTTTCTCCTAAAAAATCCAGCTAACATGGGGGATTGCTTCTTGAGAATAAACTCTTTGAACAGTGATGAAGGAACTGTTACCTGCTATGTTGACATAGTTGAGTTGCAGTATAAGCAAGAAGTGTTAAGCAAATACATCCTTTACAATCAGAAGATAAAGAAATAATGTTGATTATCCCACCACAATTTATTATTCAATACTGTGCAGTGCATAAACTCTTTGTACAAGCAAGCAAGAGCAATCCAGTTGTAAACTATGTAAGATGCAGTCAGTATCTGAAGAAAAGAGGCTGAGTTATCCACAGTTTCTCAGCATCTAATCTTACCCAGGTTGAAAAGATGTCTGTCTGTATCTTAGGAGGTTTCTGTTGACATTGCTTCCTTGAAAATGAGGTGACCTACTTGTCTGGGAGGCTGTGTTAAATTTGTTTGTTTGTTGGGCTTCACATCCTACACCATGACTTGCTAGTCAAATAAACAGCTCATTTCAGCAGCTCTAAGAAGGCGAGAGGATTCTTTATTTCTGCTGCCTGCTTGGTTGCTGATAGAAAAATGCCTGCAGACATAGTAAGGCCCTCTACCCATTTTTTTCCACTTTCTTGTCAGCCTGTGTCATGTTAGCAGAATATCAGTGTTGTGCATAGAAATGTGAACTATTTATCATGAATAATACATATAAGTTATGGAGCAAGGTTAAATTGTAGCCCGTGTTAGTATTGCATGATATTGACATAATGCAGCTTGCAAAATATGATAGACATGTATAACTGCCCTAAAGTACATTATAGTTGGTTCCAAACTTTTCCTGTCAAAAAGAATTAATTTTGTTAGGCAGTATAACTTTATTTGGTCATTTTATCTGCAATGAAAATTATTATACTCTTTGAAGAGTTCGTGAGGGTTTATGGGCATATAAATGGCAATATAAACCATAAAAATCTCTTGTAGGTCAGAATGCAGTTCGTTTAGTTTTTATATCGCCTTTGTCAAAGGTCAGCAAGTTTGGAGAAGGTACTAAATAAGAAAAGCATATATTGGGATGTCCTAGGAATGTTTTCGGAGTCCTAGCAATGTACAATTCCCAAACAGGAGATAATGACATTGCATTTAATAGTTATTTGTATATTTTTAATCCATGAATTTTGAAGGTAGGGCTTTTTAGGATTAATCTCTGTATTTAAAATCTGCAGCATTCTATGTAAAAACATTTTATATCTTAACTGTACAGTGTGTGAAGAAGCTACTTCTTTCTCCACCTGCTAGTTTCATTATATGTCCTCTGGTTTTACAGCTGGAAGTGCTACTGAGCTACTGTTCTCTAATTTTATATTTTGTCAAATTTTGTACAGAAGTCCATTCCTTATCTTTGATCATGCTCCTTGCCCTTCTCTATCCTTCTTATATTTCTGCTATAAGTTGAAACTGTAGACATTATTTGCCTTAAGTTTTATTTTGTTTATATTTCTGTGTCTATTGGGACAATCCTTTTTAAAATTTGTTTTCTAGGGTTTTTTTGTTTGTTTGTTTGTTTTTATATTTCTCAAGCTCATTTGTATTTTAAAAGGTAAATGGCTGTTTAAATTTGAAATTATCCATGCTGTGTTCATATATAGATATATAAGTGCAAATATAATAGGGCCTGTAGCAATAGGACAAGGCAGAATGGTTTTGACCTGAAAGAAGATAGAGTCAGACGAGATATTTGGAAGGAACTTTTTATGTTGAGCATGTGAGACACTGGCACAGGTTGCCCAGCAAAGTGGAAGATGACCCATCCCTGGAAACATCCAAGGTGAGCTTGGATGGGGCTCTGAACAATCTGATCAAGTTGAAGGTGTCCCTGCTCATTGCAGGGGGCTTGGACAAAATCGTCTCTAAACAAAATCCATTCTACGATTCTATACTTTAAAAAACTCGTTTGTTAAAAAAAACCCCATTATTGTGTTTTGGTTTGGTATTTTTTTTTTTGTTTAGTACAGGTACTTTTTGCAAGAAGAAGGTGTGCTGAAGAGCAGATATCTTCATAAATATTTCCTCTTTTTTTTTCAGTCATTATTAAGGGTAAAGAGTAAGTCCTGTTTGCAGCTTGATCTGTTTTACAGTGACTAGTTGACTCTTCAATGGTGTTATTGAATGCTTCATCCCTTGAGAGCATTTAAGTCATATGATCTATTTATTTATTTTGAATGAGATTAGACTATTTTACATTTTCAATAACTTCAGAGACATGTAGACAGGTGGCACAGAAGTATATATTTTCATTACACAAAAGGTTTCTCTGAAGCAACCAAATTGAGATTAATTATCCTTTGTGAGCTAAACTGCAATGTAATTATGTTGGTTTTGCCTGCTATAGGGATTATTTACATTTTTCCTGAGGATATGCACTTAAGACTACAGACACAGCTTTTAAATATTTTTATTAAACTGGATATTTTAAAATTTTTGTTAGACTAAAATGGCATTTGATTGTTTTTACCTTTTTACCTTCTTATTATTACCTTCACCTGTGGGGTCACACAGACATATGGGTTTATGGCTTTTTGGAGTTTAGTGAAGGACATTGCTTTGTTTTTTCAAAGCATCAGTCATGGATAGACCAGGTGAGCACTGACAGAACAGGCTTCTAAGGTTATATGAATCTGTCATGTCATTTACAGCTGCATCTCCACTCTTCACTGCTGTGATAAAAATATTTTGGGATATAAATAATTTTAAGTCTATTTTTAGTTTGGCCAGCACCTGAAGCAAATCAAGTAAAAGTAGAAAAGGTTTTAGCCTTTTCAATGAATGAATATATGTGTGTTCAAATAGCAGGGCTCCTCTTTTATACATTCAGAAAAAACCTGGCTTAAATTCACAAGCCTTTACAAGAACGAGGAGCTGCTGTTGGCATCTTTTTTCCAAAAGTCCCTGAACCATACCCCAGAATGGGGGATGTGCATTCACTACTTTTCTGTGCAAAAGAGGTTTAACTGCAAATCAATGCCATCAGTTTCTTAACCTGTGTGTAACAGGAGGTGGAAATGACTTGTTTTGAAATGGCATGGGCTGAAATCTTGGCAGAATGGAGATCTGAACCTCTACTTCTCCCATCCCTGGATATGTCACTCAGTCCCACTGATGGGTGAAACTGTGCCTTCATTCACTGCCCTATATGAAAATGTTGAAACAAAACCTTAAAGGATAATATGAGAAAATTACAGCTAGGAGTCAGTATTTTTACCTTTCTGTAACTTTTTGTTGAGATTTGTATTCTTGAAGCATGAAAATCATACTTTAAGCAAAATTCTGTGCTGGTTTGCTGCATTTTAACAATGTTTATATAATTTTCAATACTTCATACTTTCCTTGTTTACCAAGGAGTTTATCTCATGGGGCATTTAACAGAAAATGTCCATTAAAGTCTTTCACATAGATAAAATGATTTTTAATAAATAACATTATTAGTAAATCAAAGGTTCCTTTTCTATGTGTCTTAAAAGCAACAAATAGTAATCAGGTCTGTGATTTTGTCCTCTAGGTGCTTTTTTTTTTTTTTTTTTTTTTTTTTTTTTTTTTTTTTTCCACAGGAAAGTGGCATTCTCTCAAAGAACATCATTAAACAGACCAGAATATTTGTCGAAGAATGCATCGTTCAAACTTAGTCTTTTAATAGAATTTATTTTTTCCATCAGTACAACTGCCCCTACTGGTACAAGCTGCCTGTGGATATAGGCTGCTGAGTGCTTTGGCCTTCCTGTGAGTTCTTTCTTTACTCCTGGTTTGATTAATGGGAATATGGAAATCAAACTTCAAGACTATCTGCAGAATTTAAAGTAGAATGGCAGCTGAAAAAGGCAGAAAGAGACTGGGACAAAGGAAAAAAAGATAGAAGTGAAAACATAAAACTGTACTGTCAGAGTTTTAAAAGGTTTTTTGAATTTAAAGGAAAAAATATTGCTACTATTTCATTATGCCTTATTCCTCTTCCATCCATTTTTGAAGGATATGCGACATATTGAAGAACAATTTTAAATAGTAATCCATCATATTTTTTTATTAGTATGTAGCTATAAATGGAATAATTTAGGATCTGAATCTAAGAAACTTATTCAGCAAATAATTTCCTAGAACATGCCACTTATAAAATACAATTTTAATGGAAAAATGTCATTAGCCCCTTTGAAGATAGGTTAAACATGATTTCAAATGTAAATTTTTAAAATCCACAAATGCCTGTTGAATTTAACAGCTGCTCAGGGAAGAAGAAAAATTTTTAAGTTTGTTTGCAAGAGTGCACAGGATCTAGTTCAAAATGTTACTGACAAAGAGCTACTCTCCAACTCTTTAGGTCACTATAATGTAATTAGATTCAATATTCTGATAAGAACAGCAGAATTCATTATATTACTGCCTAACTTGAAAAAAAAATCATCTATCTTAAAATGAGGAGTTCAAAGAATGGAAATTGAAAGAACCGTTTGTAAGGGTAAAGTACATTAGGATGTAATGGGGATAATTTTAATTTTGAAACATCTAATTAGAGTTTCAGTGAAAATTCACACTACAATATCCAAACAGATTTCAGTGAGAAAATAAAAGGTGTCAATAATGGAAGGGTCAAATGTATTACTAACTAGGAAATCAGTATTCAGAAGGTCCAAGAAGGGAAACTAGAAAAATGTACACACTCTGCCTAACTGTAAAAATATCATGACATTCCAATCAAATCTTGAAAAATAATGTGATAAAGGCACAAGAAAAAATGCCAGAAGGATTGTTTACTGTGTATAAGCAACAGAAAGCCTTACAGAGGATCTACAGGACAAGTAGAGCTGGTGTTTTTTGTTTGTTTTGTTTTCGAAAGAAGCTATATCATCTGAAAATTTTGTTCTTACAATAGGATGAGAAGAAATTGTATCGATATGTCTTAGGCCTCCTTAAACCTAGGCAATGTCACTTTGCATGAGAGTGCAAAGGCTGAAAAGACCTGCAGGGTAGTCCTTTCTAGAGGAACAGTAAAACCATCTTAATGCCTCCTGTTAAATGAGAATCTGTTCGATTCTTTACATTGCACACAGTATTCAAAGAACTGAAATGGCAACATTGTCAAAAGTGCTGGAATTAACTAAATGGGAGGGATTACCAAAGCAAATCACAGTTCAAAGCATGATGAGCAGGGGAAATTTTCGTTAGAGGAGGGAGAGGTACATGTTAGGGCTAACAGGAGCAGCAGGCAGAAGGGCCTTCCTCATACAAGTTAAATTACTGGCTCAAATGATCTTTAAAGCACTTTTCTACCAGTAAGACTTAGATATTGATTAAAGTATTCTACAAAAGTAGAAAACAGTTCACATATAGCTGACTCTCTAAAGGGAAAGCCTGTGAAATACCACTGAGGTAGTTATATTTAAGGAGCTCTCCATTGCCGTTTATCTCTCTTTTCAGATATTTCTTTTTGCCTTTAATTAAAAACACAAAACCTGCTTTTTAATACTTTGATTCACAATTGCAAATGGTGGAAAAATAGATCATATTACCAGAAAAACTAGAGTAGTTTCCAAGCCTTATATGTAAGGCTTAGAACTATTGGGTTTTTTTTCCAGTGACCTCCTTAAATCTAGTCTAAATCTCATCGTCATTGCTGCTATCACAATCCCAGCAAAAGGGGGGATTAGGCGAGGGAGAAGTTCCTTTTAGGGCAGAAGGGCAACACTGAGGAATTGAAAAAAAACGTTGAACGAATGGGTTATAAGGTGTCAGTAGTCATAAATGTAAAGTAATGTAAAACACAGTCCTCCCATTATATCTTCAGTGGTGTGCCATGTTCCTGGTTTTATTGCTTGAGAAAGAGATCTACGAATTATAATAGGTTGTGCTCTGAAAATGTCACTATAGTGCTGAGTAGCTATCAAAACAGCAAATATGACATTAAGAATTATTAGGAAAGAAAAAGAGAACAAAAGCAAATATCATTATATCTCTGCATGAAACTATTGCCTTTATCTTGATTCCTGTATGCTGTTCCAGTGTCTCAAAAAGGACAAAACAAAGCTAGAAAAGGTACAGAAAAAACCAGCATGAATGATCAAAGGTTTGGAGGGGGTTTAGTACAAGGACATGTCTAAGTAGATCAGGACTCTTCAGCCTTGAAAAAAATGACTAATGAGGGAGAAGGCAGGAGATGAGATAGGAGGTTATAAAAGTGAGTACCATGAAGGGACATATCGAGGTTCAGTGTTTCTCATTATTAAGGTATGAGGAGTGAAATTATCCTGTGGCAGATTCAGAACATGCCGGGGATGTACCTATCAGAGTGCGTATAGTCAGCTTGCAAACGATACTGATTTTGGCCAAAGCTCAGAAGGATTTGAGAAAGCAGTTTTACAAATTCGAGAAAGATAAATCCAACAAGGCAACTATGCAGGAAATTTACCTCTACCTCATAAAGCCCTGGCTGAAAACATCAAGGATATCTTAAAGGAAATACCACTTTTTTAGTCTTCCCCAGGCATCTACAGGATACTAAGTTGGATGTGTATTTGCCCTACCCCAGTGCAAAAGTTTTTAAGTTATGAACTTGTCCTGTGCTGGCTCTGAAGTCATGGGTGGAGAAGGAATACCCTTCTTAGAAACCCTGGATATAAACCCAGTTACAGCTTCTGCAGTCTGTGCTAGGAGATGAACACAAATAATTTAAATAACTTTCTGTTCCTCTATAAAATATTATTGGGCTGAATAGTCCAATAGCCTGAAAATTTTTAGAGAAGGGGCAAAGGTGACTGCTTTGATTGTGTCTTAGGGTGTGGGGTTTTCAGATCTTGAGGGTTCCAAATCCTTATGGCTTTTCTAGATTTCTGTCCTTGGCTTTTAAAAAGGAACTGCAAACAATTTTTTTCCATGGTTTTTGCAATATTAAGAGTTCTTACATGGGTCATGACTTGTGAAGATGCAATGGCAAATATTAACTGGTGTTTTCACCTTGGCTTGTTTCTCTGCCAAAAATCATGCATTTTAGAGCCAAAATAGTGTAAAATGTAGGTGGAAGAATATAGACGACCTCTGAGACAGAGTCTAAAAATAGGGACTAGTTGGTTTTCCTTTAGTCATGCACCGTGAGCATTAATACTTCAACCATATATGTATAAAGCTTACTGTGACTTCAGTCCTTTGGCAGCTGAAGGAAGGCACATTGCCACTCTACAGACCTACTGTGGGAGACACATTGCAGGCAGAACTTGGTTGACTTCTTTGTGCTGAGCTGGGAATTTACTAGATGTTTGCTGCACTTCTTTGTCTGAGGCAGCACAAGAGAGAGGCTCTTTTTATTGTGTGGTATTTTTATTTTTCTGAACATGAGAAAGAAAAAAAAAATAGAGTCAGCGGTTTATCTGAGAGCTTCTCCTGTGCTTGTCTCTAGAAATATAGGGGACGTTAAGGTGATCAAAACTCGTAGTGATTTCCTTCAGCACTTAGAAATGCATTTGCTGAATTTCTGAATATTTGTGATGTTGGTCCCCTCAGGGGAACTTACAGTAAAACTGGAGTGCTTTCCCACCTTGTAGCCTATCAGTGAATATGGGGGGGAATAAGTTCATCTTAAGAGCACATGCAGTCAGGTATAATAATGTGAGAAAAACATGGCTTTTCCTGTGTTTTGGGTTCTTTGTCCTGTAGCAGAGCTCTCCTTGCTCTGTGAGAGCAGAGGATGAGTGCCACCCATGGCTGTGCCCAGCTTTGGGGTTTGCGGTACAACAGAGAGGTTGGCAAGCTGGAACAAACTCAGCTGAGAACAGCCAGATGTTTAAGGGGCTGGATTGCACCTGAGAGAGCTGAGAGCCCTTTTTTTGCCTGAACAGGAGAAAGCTGAAGGGGAGCTCGCACAACCTAAGGGCTGGTTAGAGAGAGATGGAGCAAGACTTGTGCATCCACCAAAGCTACAGCAAGGAAAATTCTGTGTCATCATAAGAAAACTTCTTAGGGTGAACAAATGCTGGAATAGATTGCCCAGAGAGACTGAAATCTTCATCCTGAGAGATTTTCAGAACTTGGCTGGACAAGCCCTGAGTGGCCTGGCCTAACTTTGAAGATGGATTAGTCTTCGAGGCTGGTTCTTCTTCCAGTAGGAGACTGGACCAGATAATTTCGAAAGGTTTCTGTACAAGCATTAAAATTGTGTGAGTGTACGAGCCCATCTGAGGCCCTTTGTGGCCTGCAGAGAGTATGCAGTTGTTCTGTGACTTTAAATCAATTTATAAAGCTTTGCTTATTATTGGGGAAAAAAACTTTTACTCTCTAACTTCTGCCTCTCCTTGGCAATTACAGTGTTTCTCCTGGTCAGTTTTATAAGTGACTTCCCATAAATTATTACCATGCTCCTGTGTATGTATTCTCTGTTGAAGAATAATGACCCTGTTTATCTCTCCTGGCACAAAAATGCCAGAAGCACATATTTTACTTTTTTGTTTTGTGAACTGCTATACCTTCTCTATGCCACAGACCATCTACCCTGTAACATTTTTTTGTACCTGTTTGACAAAAAACCATGTTCTGGTATTTTTAGTTTGTGTGGATTTGTTTTTCTTTTTAGGATTATAATTTGCAATAAGAGGGATCTATTCTGAAAAATGTGTAGATACTTCTAGTGTAGTTGAGTAGTTTATTGCAGAATCTTTCCATGAATCAAAACCAGGCTGATTGGTCTGTCATTCCATCAGCACTCCCTTTTTGTCAAGAGACAAATGCTATATTTGCCCTTTTCCAGTCCTTCGGGACCTCCCCTGTCCTCCAGAAGCTCATAATGATAATTGTTAGTGATTCAGAAATTGCTGTCTAGTTTCTCTAAGGTGACTTTAATAGAGCCCAGCCAATTTGAATACATCCATCTTACCTAAATATTCATTAATGTATTCTTTATATACTTCAGCTTGCAATCCAGTTTTTTTCTCTAAATGGTTTTGAATGGCTTGTCAAAATTTACCATTTTTTGAAGGCTGGTGTGTAGGAGATACTAATTACATTTTACCTTTACCTGCACTGTTTTCTCTTCCTTTCTGACCTGCTTATTTTATTTTATTTTTTTTTTTATTTATTGGGTATTTTAAAATGCTTCTTTTTGTTCATTTTGTCTCTTGCAAATTGAAACTCACTTTATACTTCAGTTCTGTTTTATACCCTTTTTGTCTATATTCTTCCTTTGTTATATGACCTTGGGTATTTTGTTTGGTTGGTTTGGGTTTTTTTTTGTATGATTACCAAATTGTTGAAGGTTTCCAAGTGCATCAGACTACTCTTTCTGTTCTTTGGTACAATTTGTGCATTTAATGTAACCTTCCTGCATAAACTGCCAGCATACTTGCACATGTTTATCTTCAAGTCATCTTTCTAAACACCACCATTAACCACTCCCCAGAGTTTGCTGGAATCTGTTGGGTTTGATGGTGATGGTGTGATTGGAAGGTGTTTCTGTTTTATCTCTGTAGCTGTTATAACTCATTTTCCTAAAAAATCAGTTTGTGACTGCATTTCCCCAAAGGACCATTGTTCGTCCATTCTTTCCTCTTAGCACCAAAACTAAAATAACCTTGCCATAGTAACTTCTTCACTCTGAAATGGCCATTTGCTTCCAATGATAGACAAGTCTTAGCTTTAACATGTGGTACCTAAGTATTTAAAGTCCCGTCATATCTCCTTCAGATGACTTTCAAGTTTCTCATTCACAGAAACAACAACTTTCTGCCAAAAAGAAAGAGATGTACTCCTCACTTCCTGGGTCAGTTTGGCATATCTGCTCTTTTCCTTTTTTGGTTTGCACCCACTCCCCAGGAAATTCAACAAACACATTTGAAAAATCTGTTTCTCTATTTTATAGCATTTATATGTGTTCTTGAAACAAAGGACAACATTTGCCCTTTTTTTCGCTGAGAGACCTTGCTGAACAAGTGCTTGTCCACACCAATATTCCAGTCCTGTGATTCGCCTCATAAAGCTCTGCCATGCTGGTTATGTCTTCACTTGTGAAATAATATCTCATTCTTTTTGCTTTCTTCCAGCTCACGTTCACCAGGCTGTCATGCCATTCTTTCTGCATGGCCAAGGAAACTTAGTCATTGTGGTTTTTGATCAGTAAGTTGCATCTTTGGAGAGTCTTAAGTAGCTTTTGCAGCCACTGGAACATCCCTGCAGTACTATAACAGGTAACAGATGTCAGACATCTGACTTAGCTACATTAGGATCTTTACTCTGCTATTCCTGTTGGTGACAGTGTGGCCTAGGTGTTACTTGGCCATGCCATGCACAGTGAGCTTTTTGCAAAGTACCTTTTACTTTTGGAAACAATATAATACTGGTGTGCATTTAGCTGTAGCTCAAGAGCTCTGGTCTTCCAATCACAGCCTCTACTTGTGCCTTTCAACTTTCCTGATGAAAAAGTCATTTTTGTAGATCTTTGTACCCTTTCATCCATCAAAAACTTAGTTATCTGAAATTTTTCAGTCTGAAAACTGAGTAGAACACTTTCCCAAAGAGAACGTCAAGGGTACACAAACACGGTTTTTGTCTGGAAAAGCTACCAGAACTCAATGCATCAGGCACAGTTCTTCAGCTGTCCTCCCAACAAGATTTTCCCTTGTAGGCTAAGAAATTTCTCAGTTTTTAAATGTTTGTTTAAATCTTTTGGTTCTCTACAAGGCCAAATACTTGGTTCACTGGTTGGTTTGTTCTTCTCTCTGTTACTGTTCCCTTTCTTCTTCTCTTCTGTGTCTGTAACATGTAGACACTTGACCTTCTCAGAGTTATTTCGATGTTCCCTTAAGGTGGCAGCAATGTTTCTAGGTTGTAAAATGGTTGTGTGCTTTCACTCATCTCTCTACAGTATTTATAGAGCCTTCCCAAAGGTATAAGACATCTACAAATGTTTTCTCAGCTGTTTTGTTCCTTCCTAGTGATTACATGCTTTGGAATAGTATGACATTAATACCATGAACTTCTATCCCATACTGATAAATATGTGTCCAATGCTTAACAAAAATAAAACCTGGGCAGTAAGTTCTGCATTTCAAACAGTTTTCTTGATTTCATTTTCCCTCTGTTTAATTCTACTCTTTTCTCTTATTTTTTGTTCTCTTTTTTTTCCCCCAGTGGTACTGTAATTAACTCTCACACTACCCCCAATTGTGTCCTCACATCCAATTAAAAATTGGCAAGCACCCATATATTTCTGGGCTGCTGATCCATTTGTTTTCCATTATAACATTGTCTTTTCCCCTTGAAGTACACCTAGTTCTGATACATAAGCCTTTTTTTCTCTGTTAGGATTAGCTAAATGAACAAAGAAAGAACACTCAGGGTAAATAAAAGACTCTACCAGGCAAGTGAAAAATAAAGTGAAAAGAAATAGCTGCAATTCTACATGAAAGGATGGGAAAATTGGAAGCTCTTTTCCATCTCCTAGCAGAATAAAACTCTTAATAAACTGGAGAAGTGAGGCCAGAGCCCTCTGCCAGAGAAACTCTTCTACCATAGATGGCAAGATTAAATAGTGAGTGAGGCTTGGATATTGCTACAAAATCGCAGAAAGATCTGCATGTGGTTTCAGTCACAAACACAGTTCCTTAAGCTCAATAAACAGAATTTTATTTCAAAACAATGAAAGTACACATATAAAAACAATTCCTAATTCTACATCAGGATGTTTTGAGCAGTGTGTGTCCATACTGGCAAGTCTGTCTTCAGTGTGGGAACTACATGTACAATACCGACACTAAAATTATTGTCGTCGTGGGAAGAACAGTAATTCTCTCAGTAAAAATTGTCAGAAAATTACTGTCTGGTATTAACTGTAAAACATTTTTTTTAGATGTTGAAATTATGAAGTTAGGGGCCTTTATTATATGCTTTTCTGTTATTTGAGTTAATTTACATTCATTAATGTAGATTAGTTTCTGAATTCAAAATCCACAGAGAACGCTGTTTTTTACCTTAGGTGTTAGAGGCTGCTAATTGCTGCAGAATAAAAATCCATGTGAAAAAATGGGAACATTAGCAATTACTCATTTATCTAATTTTTTGCCAGATTTTATCCTTCTGCTTGGTAGAAAAAGCAATTCATTTTTTATCAAACAGCCAAGGATTTTTAATTTTGTGGTAATGCAGCGTAGGCACAAGATTCATCAGATTGTCAGGCTTGGGAACCTTAGCTGCATTCAAAGAGCATTTTATTATTCAAAAAGGAAGTTTCCTGTATCTTTGCAGCAAAAGATGAGGTCCCTACTATTAAAGAAGTATTCAGTATGTGAAAGATTGAGTTTGAAATATCCCCTATTTAAACATTCATTGGATCAAAGCTACAAATAATTTTATTTTAATTTCTTCTGCCAGTTACAATATGGAATCATATATCTAACTATATCCTTTATTTGATACATGTTAGGTTTTTAGAAATTTTTCTGCATGTAGCAGATAATCTTGCCAGTACATTAAGCAGCATGTTTCAGCCTCAGCTGCTTTTTGACACCAGAAATTGATAGTTGTTAGCACCTTCCTGCATTCCACTATCAATTATGCAGACGTGTTTTCCCAAAACAAAGCCAGTCACAGAGCATAATTTGTGAGATAGGAATAATTTCAGACAGAATCAGCAGCCTGCTATAAATAAAGCACTTTTTTTGACAGCACTGTGATCAGCACTAGACTAAAAATGCTTTAAAGCAATGGAGTACCCTGCACTCCTTGCCTGAGATGAAGGTGGTGTGACTGGGTCTGTGTTTTCATGAGCCTGTGGCAAGTGGTCTGCTCTGAGTGTCAGAAGCTGAGAAGGAGAAAGTAAATATGGATTAACTACAAATATCTGCAGAAGAAATCATGGTTTTCTGAGAGGGAAGTTTTAGTTACTTTCACTGATATGCATAGATACTGGGAGTTTAAGTCTCTTGAACTAGAATAAACATGGAATAAGTGAATATGCCACTTTTGGTGAAATACTTGTGTTATTGGAGCTGCAAATACTTTATCAATATATGTCCTCTCGGGTATTCTTTCCTAACACAGCATGAAAGTTGCTTGCCTGTTACACTTCGGAGGAGACACATGGGTTGGCCATGTCTGGTTTGCTCAGTGCTGGAGAAGACAGTGACAAGGGACAAAGCTGGATGAGTCACTCCCATGACCTGCAGTTCCTTCCCAGCTGCCCTTTTTCCTATGGGAGTTTTCTTCATGTGACTGGAAGCACATCTGCCACGGGATCAAAACACACAGACACTTTAATCATGAGGCAGGTGGGCTGCAGGGCAGCTGGCGATGAGCCGGTGGGTGTTTGTGTGTCGCAGCCCACGTTGAGATGAATACCTGCTTTGTAATAAACCCCTGGAAGTCTGTAATGTGACATGGAGAAATGGAAGTGTCTGCCCTGCATGGTTCATCCAGATTACATGGAGCTTGCTTTCCAAGGGATAAGCATCCCTTAATCTCAGCTGGAGACCACATTGCAGCCCAAATAATCTTCTGCCAAAAGTGGATGTGTTTTTTGAACGTTGGAGGTACTGTGAATTCTTCAAAAGCCTTGGCACAGCTGTAGCAAACTACTTAATTTCTTTTGTGGCTTATTTCCTCTTTGAGCATGAAGGTACTAATTAGTGTTTGGCACATTCATTCTTTTGCTTCCCAGTGTACTAATAGTACCTTTCCCCCCTCCAAATTCACAAAAAAACATGCATATTCCTGGATTCCATGAACTTCATTGTTCTATTAATTGGGAACGAACACAGACCTTTACTTTGTGAAGTATTCACTGTTCAGTTGCTCTTAGAGAAATAAATAAATAAATAAATAAATAAATAAAGCTCTCATTAGATTTTTCTAAGAGATAAGATACCATAAAAATCAGTAAACATAGTAATACTGCATTTGTGTGCTCTTATCTCCTCAATAAATATGAAGGAGTTTAAACATCTGTAAGAAACTGGAGTCTTTAACCATGTAGGAATAAGATGCTGAATGAATGGAGTCTTTGAATGTTATGTTCTAGTTTTCTACAAAGTAGCATCTCTGTAACTACAGATGTATATAAATAATTGTTTTTTCAGGAGTAAAGGCATTAATCTTGCTGGGTATGTCTTCACTACATTTTTGATTCACACACATTTGGTCTTACAACTAATCTGATTTTCAGCCTCCATTGACAGGCCAAGTCACCATTTACTCCCTGAGCTTAATATGTTAACACATGTTCAGCAGTTCTCTGGGAAACACTTGACCATAGGAGTTATGAGTACCATCAGAAAGGCCCCATGGAATGATGGTTTTGGATCCATTATATCCCTCGAGGGTATACAGAAAACAAGGCAGGGACAACTAACTAAATATGGTTAAAATAATATGGCCTCATTTCTTCTGTGAAGATGGTCTAACTGTGCAATTAGGAACAAATAAGTAGTGACATTACCTATGAGACCAAAACTATGGTTTCACAGTATCCCCTAAACCCATGTAACAGAAAAATATTATTGCAAATACCATATATACATATGGAGAGTGCATATATGGAGAGTACATATATATTACCTGTATAGAGAGTGCACATATGTATGTCTAGTCATGTTCCTAGATCAACAGCTCATTATTAGTTCGTGAACTATAGTTTTGTGTTTATAATTGTCTCTAATACCATTTCTCAAAATATTTTTCATACTTTTAATATCTGTGCCATTCCATTATTTATTTTGCCTATTGTGAAGCTGGTTAGAAAATTATAATAACTCTATAAACCATATCTGGGTAGTTTTTTAAAATACTTGTTTGTGGAGCGCCATCAGACAATAAAACAAAATTACATTCTCCGTTTGTGTGCAAACAGACAAGTGATATATATGAATATATATAAAAAAACAATTTTGAACTTCATTATGATATCACATCCCCTTTGTGGAACTTTTTTTTCTTTTCCTTTCTACAAGTATTATAATTTTTTCCAAGATCCTGAAATTCTGTTAATTTCTTCTTTCTAGGTAGACTTTAATTCTTTCTTATGCAAGCCAAACCCATTTTTCATTAAGTGACTTTAATTTATAAATTTCAAATTGAAGAAATTCTTTTCAATGAACTTCCCTAAGCTGAACTGAAGTAATCACAAAACCTTTAGTGAATGGGAAGGAAAGCAAAAATTTGGGCCTCACCTAAACACCAAAATCTGATTCTTAATTTGTGTGTGTTTCTAAATTGGTTGTTGGGGATATTGAAGGTGATCTGTTAAGGGAACACTGTGGTGATGTTTCCCTGTGTGACAAGGAAAGGCTCACCAGAGCATGGTTGGTTATGATGGACAGGCTCACTGATACTTATTGGAAGCATAAAAGGGACAACGTGGTTAAAGAGAATGCAGGGGTATCAATGTTCAACCTGGTGACTGTGTTACAGTGTAAAAATAGCTGGCTACGCTTAAACCAGCTGCCAGAGCCTGGAGCTCAGTGACATCAATTAGTTTACTTTCCTAATGAGCTTGCAATGCTGAGGTACCTGCGTCACTTTCTTTCAAGGCCAGCTTTAGTTTGCTTTCCTGGAGAATGGAAACTGAAAGCAGTAGCGAGAAAAGATGCTGTTACATGGTTCTAAGCCAAACAGAAATCCAATTTTGACTCTGGCCTATTCTAACTGCTCATTAAGTTCAAGCAGTTTCCACTTCAGTGGCCCATACATGTTGAGTACTTGATAATCAGCTCTGTGACTGAGCTAGCTAATTACTGAAGCAGTGATTTTAGGGTTGGGGTTTTTTAATTTCTGTGAATATTTTTTGCTGTGAAATAGTCTACTGCATAATGAATTTTGGCATGGCCATATTACATTTTCTCTCATAAATTTTCTTTCATATTTTTAGGATTACTCCTAGTACTTTCAGGAGTTTATGAAAGATTACTGTCTCTTTTATTTCAGCAAAATGAAACAGCATTAAGTAGACACAGGAAATAATCAATCAGTCAATCCAGCTTCTGTTTTTGAAAAGTAAGTAACTGTGTAGCAGGTTTATTTGTGTGTTTGTATGTATCATTACCACTCTCTTCTGTAAGCTGTAGGAGCTATCAGTGGTATCCTTGTGTAACACTAGCTGTATACTCTTCCTCATTCCTGTTAAATTCAGAGATTTAACAGAGCGTGGCATTTAACTTACACTAAACCTAAAAAAATTGTTAGCTAAAAATGTCTATTTCAAATTATGCTAAATGACTATGAATTTCTGACATTAATAATGAAGTTTTGAATATAGGTATTACCTTGCTTTAAAATCCATAGGTCATGTCATAGCTGCAGGCAGCACACAGACAGCTACAATGCTCTGTTCCTTTAATTGCTTTCATTAAATACTTCTGAAATTAATTTGAAATATTTTATAATATATTGAAGTTAAGAAGTGATTATGGATAACCTTGTGCCTGTAGTTTCATAGTAAATGAACTTTAAATCGTCCATAGCAAAGCATAGATAAATTTGATTTATACTGATAAAACAACTCCTTCCATTATCGAAGATAAAGCAGGGTGACAAGCTGGGAAGTCAATATTGATTTACCAGTATATTAAAATAACAATAAAATAATTTTTAAAAGATTGATTGTTGTGAGTCATTCTGTGTTTACAAGTAAAACTTGAAAGAAATTGTTATTTTTTAAATAAAAAAAAATTCTTCACATTTTCATAAGACTGTTTTGATGTAGCCAAGTATTTATTTCCTCCCACAGATATAAATATTAGAATTTAATAGCTTCTTGTTTTTGATACACACCATTAGATTCTTTCACAGAAGTAACTTATCACTGTATATTTAAATCATGAATCAGCAAGTCCCATAGGAGAAATGAGCCTCTCTAATGGGATACTTCTTATCCATTTTTGGCTTGTCTGATATTCTATATATCCAAATTAACATAATAAGATTTAAATTCACACAACAGATGCATTATGAAAGTACATACATGTGTGTCTATATTGGGCACACAAATGTTTTGGGTGATCCTCCAGTAATTTCATTATTGAGTTACACTATAGATATAGGTTTAGCCAGATGTCTAAATCATCCATATCCTGTCACATAGGATAATCTACAAGAGTAGTTCTAATAAACTGATTTTAATGCAAACACTATGTGTTCAGACATTTTCACATTAGACATAATTTCCTAAAATGTAATTATTTTTCCATTATCTATTGCAGAAAATACATCAACCATACTGCTTAGCTTTGCTTACTTGGCGTAGCCATCATTAAATCTTTGATTATTATCATGACTATACAAAGTCTTTTCCTTGATGAATCCTTTGAAACGCACTTAAACTAATAACTGATTTTCCTAGAAAAAATAGTTCTTGCCTTTTCCAAAATAGCAACAATTTTAAGCCTTTAAGAAACTATAAGAAGGAATTTCACCCTTTGACTTCAAGCATGAAAGAATAAGTAGTGTTATGAGAAGGTACAAAGTCAACTGATGAGCAAAATAGACCTGCTCTGTTCAAAATTAGACAACCTAAACATGGTTAGAAGGAAAGTAGTACCCAGTAAGTAGAGGTAGAGAATGGAAGGGATGAAAAGTGCTCAGTTCCTTAATTTGTTTTAAATGGGAGGGAATATGGGTGTGGAACATTGCTGCAGTCAGGAGGATTTTAGCCATAGATAATACAAATGTGGTCATGATTTTTCCTTTTTTAAGGAGTGATTCTGAATACAGAAGATTACAGGCTGGGCTGTGAATGCTTTTGTCACCTATTCCTGACTATTCCTAAGTTCTTCCTATCAGGCATAACAGTGGAAAGTTTCTTTCACATTTTTACCTGTCAGTCTGCAGCATGGTTGTATAACACAGCAAAGCATCATTAAATATTTTGGTGAACTGTTTTGTTTTTCAAGACTTTTATTATGGATAAAAGGAATATTAAAAAGAAGTAACTGTGGTAAAGTAAAAAAAAAAGGATTCTGCAGTGATTTGGAATTCTAGAGCAGAGAATTAGTCTTCCAAACAGAATCCAATTCACTGGGGACAAGGAATATATGGACTCTGGTTTCAGCTGTTCAGAATTTTCAACTGGCTTAGCAAAATCTTGAGACAAGTCAGTTCTTCCTCTTAAAAGGCTTTGCTGCCACACTGTGGAAAAAAATATTTATTCTGTTTTAACTACTGTTACAAATAGCACATCAGCTGAGTTCCTATCTCTCCTCAGCATACAATCCACCCTGCAAAAAAGACTGCCAAAGAACTGTAAAATAAAAATACCATGGTGGGATAGTTAACAATCTAGTTTCAGTTTCAGCTTTGACCTTAGTTGCATATTCTAAGGCAGGAAAACAATGGTAATAACATGAAGAATATTATTTTGATGAAGGACTGATAGAAATCATCAGAAAGATCCTCCTATTTAAAAATGACAGATCCAGAAAAACAATTATATAAAAAAAGATGTATCCAAAGTCACTGTCATTGAAGATATTAATAAGCTAAAAAAAATGTAGAACCAAAAGAAATTTTCAGATATGACTATTAAATCCATATTTCTATTTTTTTTTTCAGTCTTGATTCATTTCTGCTTGTAACGAGCCAAGACACATATTTCTCTATGAGCAATGTAAAGCGTATCTGAAAGGCACGAATACACTATGGTGGTTTTTTGTTTGGTTGGTTGTTTTTGGTGTTTTTTTTTGTTTTATTTTGTTTTGTGTTTTGGGTTTGGTTTGGATTGGGTTGGGTTTTTGTTTGGTTGGTTGGTATTTTTTTGTTTTGTTTTGTTTTGGTGATTTTGTTTGTTTTGGGTTTTTTGTTGTTGTTTTAGCTGGGGGGGGTTGGTAATTTGTTTTTTTCTTGTTTTATTTTCTTGACTGCCATTTCATTTTCAAAACTTTAATTCAATGTGCAGAATGCTAGCCTGGTGTAATGCACCGGGGTAATACTTGATACAGGTTTCATTACAAAAGACACTCAAGACTCAGAAAGTATTGAATGAAAATGCCATTTATTGGTGCTAACGCTAGAAGGGAAAAGAGCATAGTGTAGATATTCTTGCAACCCATCAGATGGACTGATGGGCAAAATTCACCGCATCATTCATGCCTTAAGCGCTTGGATGGAATTTTTCTAGCAGGGAGCAATTCCACGCACCGTCTCTACTGGCAGCAAACGTTCACATGAGAACATGCTGCTTCACACCAAGCTAGGCATAAGCACAGGCAGGTGCTGTCATGCCTGGTGCCGGGGGAGCTGCCTGTAGGCCCCTGGGTGTGATCAGCTGGCGGAGCGTGTGCTCTGGCCGTGCTGGGAGCGGGGTGGAGCAGCCCTGCACCCTGCTCAGGTCACCCGGTACCGTCATCTTCGTGGGCAGTGCTCTCCCATTAGTACCCCTGCACTTGGAAGCTGGGATGTAAGCACTAAATTATCTTACCAGTCTAGCTTAAGATGTTCTCTGTTTTCCTGATTTAAAAACAGTATCTTCATTTTACATGGAAAGTTGATGGAGCAAAATTATGTGGCAGGACCTTAGGCAGTGCAGCAGCTCCTGCCATGAATAACTGTTAGACTTTAAACTTATGAAAAAAAGATTGTTCTCAATAGAATTTTCTTGCCATTATCACAGCTTTCATTTCACACATTGTTATTTCTTTACTTTCTACAGATATTATTTTCTGTCTTCTATTTTCTTTTATAGTTATTTTAAAAATTGAACTTTCTGGCTTAGCAAAAAAGGAGAGGAGGAGTGCACTTCAGGCTATATGATGTTCTTCAGAGCATGACATGGAAGTGGAAATTAATAAAGAATAGCTTTCAGGCTTCCAGCAAGGATTGGCTCCATTAATCATAGGCTGAGACACAGTAAATAGGTGAAGCTGAAGATGACACAATTGAATTGTATTAATTCATAACACTTTCAAGACATTGGTATCTACACTGTTCCTAGGAGTTCTTAATAGAGGCATTAAATACATAAAAACACAGAAGAATAATGCAAAACCATGATGTGGTTTTGGATTATAAATAATGAGATGAATGTCTAGATTCTCAAACCTGATATATCAAGGCACATTGTAGACACGATATAGAAAGAGATAAACATACAATTAAATAACTGGGGTTTCATGCACTTGTGTAATAATGTATTTTATTTGTGAGACTGGAAATGTTGGAACCAGATTTGACCACTTAAATTAAAAAATCTCATAGCTGATTAAAATGACATTTGTAAAAATACCCATCTTACATCATTTTTCTTGTCTTTTTTTTTTTTTTTAACTAGACTTTTCACAAAGCTCCTTGCTGTTCAGGTTTAAAAATAGAGTAATTTTAACTATCTCCTTTAGGAAATAAAACTGTGTTATACAGAAAAATTGTCCACTGTACTACTAAACATAAAACCTACTTACTATCTAGTGCAATGTTAAGTGATAAGAATAGAAAAAGAGTTCATGATAAATTTTTTTAAATGCAGATTTTTGAAGAGAAAGGCAAAAGCTAAGGGAAACATTTGGAGTAGTAATTTGTATATCTCAGTATGCTTGCTCATTAAAAAGCAAAAAGCAAAAAAATTGAGTGGCGTTAATTTAGCTATCAAAGAGATTCAGGTCACTTCTCTGTAGTTAGAGAAGGTAAAAATAACATTAATCTTTATTTATTGTGAGCACGTGGGAGACACTAGAATGCAATAAGTGCACTTTTCACATGCTTCCCTTAAGGTTAGATTTTTATGGAAAGAGGTTTGCAACAGAAGGTATTTGTCAGTTAATCAGCTGTTGTTTTGATGAATTTTTCTGGTTGTCTGTCTTGTGACTAGTTCATATGATAGTCATACTCATAAGGTATATAGGAACACATTGTCCTACCTTCAAAGACATGAGTAATGTTAGTTTTGGAAATAAGACAGATTTTACATGGAAAAAAAAAACCCTAGAAGTCTGGTGGGATTTTCTGGGGAAAAGGAATCTTCTACCATGCATTCTTTCTTCTAATATCATGTAAGGGAAGAAAAGTTAATTGCTTAATTATTAGCTGACATTACTGAAATAAATCATAAAATTAAAACTGTATAGTTGGACAAATCGTAACCTTGTCATTAGAGCATATCATATTTAATAATTGTTTTAATTGTCTTAGTAACTCATTCCAGAAATAGTCATGTACATCCTGTAATATGAAAGTACAAGGTAATTCCAAAACCCTTATAAAGCATTTTAGTCAATCAGTCTGGCATTAATCTCCAGTACGAGAGCAATGGCAGTGTTCTACTTCACTGTTCTCCCACCAGGTGGAAGAAGTGGAGAGAAAAAAACTCAGCTCTTATAAGTAATTCCACTCAAAGACCCCATTAGCAGTGTATGAATATGGAGTTATAGAGCATCCCTGCAAGCCTTTAATTAACAAATAAGAAATAAAAGAAGCACAGCAGAAGCTTTGTCCTTCAATCCGCACACATTGATGAAGTTTGCTTGAAAATTATTTTGAAAACAGGATTAGTTTATTTGCTAAAGCTCTTAGTGTTTAGTGTAGACTGTGTGATTAGAATATTCAATGCAGGTTACCTGGGAGTGTTTGTATGGCTGCATATTCCAGCTGTACATTTTGCTTAGTTCAGCTTTTTTTTTAACTTCCTTGATTTATTCCACTCCCTCACCAAATGAATTGCCAGAGATGTTAATTTTGTTGTACTCAGATTTTGCTTGAATAACTGGAAGGTCACTTGGCAGATGTATAGCAGCATAAGGAGAATATTGAAGGGATTTGGTGTTTTTCTTTCCTGAAGAAGGTTCCATTTATCTCTAATATGAAGAAATCCTGTTGGCACATGCTCTGTTAATTCACTCCTGTCTGCCATTGCTGTGTTCCTTTTTTTTTGGCTTGAAGACTGCCATTACCTAGTGTTTTGTGGAACCACAGGAGGTGATGACTAGAGAGAACTTAACACAATCAATAAGATGCATGGAGGGAAGAGCCTGACTGGGAATATTTGCATCTGGAATATATCTGGACTGACTTTGAGAGTAGCAAGAAAGGTATTAATCATCTCCTGTATTAATCAACATAATCAATACTGTTCTTAATTTCTCATTTCACTTTCTTGAAATTAAGCTGTGCTGAGTACATTAAACAAATTGTGATTAAAGAACCAATTTAAATCACATTTAACACAAGTGATTAAATCCATGCTATACCAAAACTGCACACTTTAATGCTCTGTTTAAAAACTTAACGTTGGTGCAGTTTTGGGACAGTAGTACAGAGCTGTGGAAAGGAAGGAGGAGTGCATGAAAGTTCAACAGTAGATAAATTTTTTCTGAGGAATTTAATATAAATAGAACTTCATCTTACCGTTGTATTGGGGACTTAGGCAAATTTGTGACAAACTTCTTAACATTGATTTGCATGTTTTATAAAACACATGCATTCCTTCCTACTGCTTTCCCCATCAATTTTACGGCCTCATCATTCCTTGAGTTTGTACCTGAAAGTTTGTGGGTCCTCAGGTGAAGATCAGCATTACCACCAGTTATGCACTCACTGAACCTGGTATATATAGCTGAGCTGTTAGAGTTTAAAGAATGTACTTAATGTTTGCAAGAGTGCTACTCATACTTCTTACAGCAGTGCCTGGCAGCTAAGACCAGGATTCAGCCTTTGCAGGTATAGAGAAACCAGGGAAACAGCTACCAGTATAAACAGGCAAAGAGACAAGAAAAGCAGTCAGTTGGCTTGCAAAAAAATCTCACTTTTTTTTTTTTTCTTGGTTTTCAGGACTCTGGAGGTGATACCTTTATCCTGTCTCTGGCTTGTGGATATTAAAATTCAGTGTTGTATGTATAAGAGAGATGCAAATTATCTTAAAAATGTAGAATTCCAAGGGCAATCTAAAATGAAAACTATGCATAGTCCTTTTTCTCGTGGAAAGAAAAATACCCACTGATTAAAGCAAAAAACCTTTATGAAGTATTAGCATTTCATTCATTGGTTAAATTGGTCCTATCATCACCATTCACTCTGAATCACATTTTCAGAACATAAGATTTTATGCTATAGCTATGAACATGACTGTTTCTTTTTTTTCTGTTCTTTTTGTATGACTTATTTTTGCCCTTCACAAATTTCTAATAGTAATGTTTAAATTTCTCTGGATCATAAAAATTGCCTATACCTCCAGTATAACTTTTAGATTTTATAACTATTTTAAAAGTGGAAAAAAACTTATGTAGGAATTAAAATCCTAAGAGGTAGATCCTAAGAAGTCCAGAGTAGACATAGGATGAGTTCACGGTCTGATTCTGTAAAGTTCATAATGACATAAAATATAAAACTACTGATGATTTTTAAACCCCCTCCAAAAGTACTTAATTGCTCCTTATGGACTTTAAACAAAAAAAACCCCAAAAAATCTCAACAAACCAACCCCAAAACATATTGGTAGAAAACCTTAGAAAAACTAAGGAAAGCTCTTTTGGGGTGGTTAGGTGGCTAATGGCAGCTAGAAATAATGAAAGATCAAGAGTTGTTACAACAGAAACTTCCATCCAGAGTCATCCATTTCATGTCCTTTGGCTCCATTGCCTTTGGGAAAGACAAAACAGAAAGACATCAGAGAAGTTAGCTGGGTGTTTTTTCTCCTAACCAACCTACAACTGGAAAGTTTAGTTATTTTTCTGAGAAAAAAACTTTGTAAGATATTCAACCAGCTGGTTTATTCAAACCTTCCAACATGGACCTTAACTTACTGTTTTACATTCCCCTGTGAACTTTTACAGAGTTATCCAGGCAGATAATATGACACAGTAGTACATCTTCATTTGCTTTTTTGCATAATATTTTCACATCCTATTTTAGGGTGAATCTAGAATGCTCATTTGATTTAAATAAAATGTAGGTGAATTTGACTTGCCCAGGAACTGCTGCTGGGTATTAAATAACTCCTCTGCATATCACAGGTCCTGTTTGTTTTTGTTTTTTTGTTTGTTTTTTTTTTAAGGGGATGGAAGCTTCTGTTACTGAACGAGGCACAAACTATTTCAGTCAAAAAAAGCACAAGCTATCAAGCAACGAAAATGTATCAGGGTAAAATTCTTGAATAATATGTGATCTTTTCAGGAAAAGAAGGATTTTTTTCTTCCATTCCTCATCAAAGTGTTGCTTTTATTTTTTCTTTTCAATAGCTGTAGTGTTGTTTTTATTCCTTCTTGCATGCAGATGTTCTTTTGCTTTGCAGTAATTATCAGAGTGTCACTGCTTGCTGATGCGTTTATTGCTTCCTTCTGCACAAATCTCCCAAAAGAATTTTCTATATTGGGAAAACAGCTGTTTCTCCCTGCTTCTGTTTGCATTTCATATAATTTCAATGCATGGCCAGTCTCACACTAAAGTTTCTTTAGCAGAAATAAAGACTTATGCAAAGTTTGGTTGTACATCAGTTCTGTGGAGCATGTTGAATGTATAACCTGTCTCTAAATCAAGACCTTTAAAATCACGAGGAGCAAGGTAATGGCACAGCTTCAGAGTTCTGGAGTGCATTTAGTTTTAAAAAAATCTGGTTTTCTATGAAGGTCTAAGATAGTTAAATCTCATCAAGCATTTTCCCCCTCTGGTCTGTGATTTGAGGGTGATTTTTTTTTTCTGCAAAGTAATTTTAATAATTATGCATGCTATAGAGCAGTACCGTTAAAGATGAAAGCTGGAAATGCTTAGACCTTGCTGTGGATTACTCTGTTGGAAAGCAAGGTCCTGAGGAGGAAATTTTCTGACATTTTCTTTTCTTATTTCTTTTGTCATAATTCTCACAGTCACCTGAAAAAAGCACACTGCATCAGTAATAACTACCACAAAATTCAGTTGGAGATTTCTTTCTGCTAGGGTGATGGGACCTGTGGATTTTACATCTGCTGACTTCCTTTATTAAATAATTGATCAAGTTTTATTATTTCTAATGGGTTCACTTCTTAGAACTGGTGAAGCTCTGTTATTTTTCCTGAGAGTTACGAACTCTCAGCACCACAGAAATTATGGGCAAAGGAATTTGCCAATTACTGGATTTTCTTTTTAAGGAACATCAAAGTTCAAGGATTTGAGTATCAGTAAATTTCAGTTTTGTGAGCCCATATGAAATTCAGAAAAAAAGAAAAGTTTTGAAAATACTAGTTTTTTAAAAACTATTTTTCCCTCAGGATCTTTTAGTGGGAAGGAATGGATTCTACATTTTTCTATCCAATGCTACATCATTATCTATTCCTCTTTACTTAATTTTAGCATCTGCTGCACTTTATACAGGCTAATATAATATAAACAGCTTTTTCTTTGTGTATTTTCAGAATACTTGAACTCATATTTGAAGAAGTGTGCAGGTAACAGTGCATGAACTAATTCAGATGCTGAGGATGTTTTGTTGTGTCGTATTCAAACTCTCCCACTAAAACGTCTCCTATTTCTGACTATGGATAGTGAGCTAGAAAATCTGAAGAGCCCAGCATACTCATATTGTAAAGAGATGTGTGCTCATAGAAGGGAGGTGGCAACAAATGTTACATTCTTTGGGTTTGTTTTTATAATCCCATCTCATTTTCTGTACACTCTGATAGATGATCCCTAATACAATAAACGAGTATCAAGAAACAGAGTTGTGGGAGAGCAGATGAAGGCGAGTGTTACAATTAAGAGTTTCACTGGTTTATTAAATAGGAGAGATGCAGTGGAGGTGCCAACCTGTTTCCATGTCATACATGGAAGCGTATCAGCATTGTCTGCAAGTTTGCAGATTATTTTAATTTATATATACATATGCATACATATGTGATGTGTGTATCAAGTTAGACTTTGAAATTCTTTGTGACATATTTTTAATCAAAGGATTGTTTTGGTTTTATTGTAAGATATTTTGAGGATAAGCAAATGAAATAGATATCTGCAGAGGATATTGAAAGGCCAACTACTTAGAATTAAGACCAAAATACTCCACTGTATTAAGTAAATTATTCATAATAATTTTCCTCCTCTGTATCAAGGTCCAGCATAGAGAAAGTTGACTCCATGATAGTGCTTAGATTTTGCTAGTAGTTTTAGGAAGCTATGATTATGGGTTTAAGGCTTCTCATTGAGTAAGGAGATTTCCTCAGTTTTGACTTTTCCCTTTATAAAGTCATAACTAATAGGAAATAGCAGCAAAACTGACTGCAGCAAGGACACTCTAGCAGGGAATTACAGACACAGTCACAGCTGCCATGGCTCTGGTTCCAGGCAATCAGATGTCCTTGTCACACTCTCTGCTTCATGACCAGCACTTTGGGTTGGACTATTCATCACGCCTGCAGCAGTAAACACTCCTGTTATATCACAGAAAGATGGCAAAACTTTCATTAAAAAAGCACAAGGTAGAGCAAAGAAAAAGGGAAACTTTAAAATGAAATTATTCTATAGAGTGTTTTCCAGGTCAGATACTGAAATGTTTCCAAGTTTGTTCATCAGTATATAGGCTAAAGTTTTGTACATGTGCCTGTATGTATGTGGCCGAAGAGGGGATGATTCAGGAGGAACTCTAGTGAGGAGGGTGCAGAGGACACTTGTCATTTTTCTGATTTATAGAAACTCAGCAGCTATCACAGAATGAGAACATAATTACTGTAACAGGAAAGATTCTGTTGTGTATTAGGACTTTACCTCCCAAGCTTTCCCAGAGACATGTTTTAAAGAATAGATAATCTGTGAAACCTCTTGTTTTCAGAAGATTTGGAAACACAGCTGCATTAAGGTCACATTCAACAGTGTTCTCTCTGTTGAAGAGGATTTTCAGGTACCTATAGTGGCTTCTACTGATATCTGAGTGCAGGTATTGTCTTCCCCTGCTCTTAGTGTGTTTTTTAAAGATATAGACTGTAATGATTTCTGTCCTTTTTAGTAGTTTTAGCCTGTTTTTGTGGGGTTTTTTTCTTCTAACAGTTGTTTTTACATTTATAATCTTTGCTACTGTGCAGCTAATTGGATCAAAAAAATAAAGCATTTGGGGAATTTCTTAAGAGATGAAAAGGTTGTGCTATGATAAAGTAGATTTCAGTATCATACACTTCTGGAAAATTTAGGTTAAATGAGACAAGCCATCAGAATGTTCTCTTTTCCTGTTTAAGCAACATTGCTGCCTTTTAGAACTTGGTGTTTTAGAAATGTGTTTCACTAATGATTTGTCAAAAGAAAACTGAGGCAGTAACATAAATCGCCTCAAAAAGAATAGGAATCTAAGTTAGGTTTAACAATAATAAACTAATACAAGGAACTGTGGCTTGAATAAATGAAGTACAAGAAAACATGTTCACTAAATAGTGGTATGGGGACTGAAGGAATGAATCCTAAAATAGCCGACATTCAATTCTCTGTAAATACCACGTCTTGCAAATTCATGGCGGAATGCAAAAGGATGGAGGGAAAGAATGAGAAAGGAGCATTTCCCTACTTTAGAATATGTTGCAATACAATCTTTGTAGTAAAAGTCAAACTTTGCATGCAACTACAACAGTAAATATAACTTGCAAAGAATTTTGGATGTTGTACTGTAAAGTCTTTAATGGCATCTGAGCTCCGTTGCTGGCAAGCATGGCTTCATGGTGGGAATATCAGCCCTCCTGTGCTACTCAGCAGCACCTGATTGACCTTGATCAGACTTGGGTTCATGATCTTATTATGTCAGTTTAATCAGGCAATCTGGATTTAGACTGGTATGTCTTCTCAGTCACCCTTATGCTACCTGGGAGGACAAAGGAAATCTTGTGACGAAACCCAAGAGTGATGGGGGCATATGATCTAACCTTACAGATGAGAATGTCAGTTCAATCTGCTAGATTTTAAATTTTTTTTCAATAAATAGATTAACAAAAAAGGCAGTCTTGGCAAATGTCAGGAGATTGTCAACATTGTACCATATTTTGTATCAGTCTTATTGTCTTAAAATACATTATTACTCAAGTCAATGAAAACCCATTGAAACATGTATGAGGAAAAAAGTAGAAGACTGAGTAAAGAGATGAATATAAGGATCCTTTTTACACCAGGGGAAAAAAAATAAAATATTAAAAAGATTCAAGCATAATGCTCCTTTAGTTCAGCACCCATAGTCTTTGAAGTGACTAATAAAACTTCAAAACCATTCAACATTTTCCCCAAACTCCTCTCACTTAAAGGCTCTCATACAATATTCCCAGCCTCAGAATCAAAGCTTTCCTCTTTGTTCCAAACAAGTACTTTGTTCCAGGTCTTCAGTCTATTTCTTGAATTTGTGTCAATTCTTACTCCTCTCACATGCATTTTAAAACTTGCAATCCTGGTAGGATATTCCTCTCAAGTGCCTCAGATCTGGCTTTCAGCAGTAACTCTGCCACACTGCCCATTTGTCATTATTATATTTTTGTTAGCCAGACAGATGAGTCAAAATTTATATACCTAAACAGACCTATAGAAACGAAAGGGGCTAAATGTATGGGAAGGCAATATTCTATGAGCTCTGTGCCTACAGAGAAACCAGGATTAATTTTGGCATTTGCTGTAATAAGGCTGTTTTATATCTTTTAGCAATCAGTCTAAGTAATCCTTAAGACCTTAGTCCTAGGAATCATTTCTTTCAACCTCTTAAACTCAGTGCCTGACCAAAGAGTGAAAACAAGTATTTTCTCTTCTTTTAACTGGAAATAATAAATTTAGTATCAAATCTTCTACTGAGAAAGAGCTTAAGCCTTATACATTTTTATAGTGATGCCCAATTTTCCATAAATTTAAATATACTTTTCAACTAGCTTTTTCTTTAAATGAATAATAGGAAAAATAAGAAACACTTGCTTAATTTTATGCCAAATTTAAGTATTCACCAAGAACAGTCTCTGAATGAAAGTGATGACAGTTTGAAATGATGAGATGGTGACATGACTTCTATCAGAAACTATGTATCTTGTCAGATATCAGTCAGCATAAATGCACACTCCAAACAGGAATACTGTTATTTCTAATATTATCATAATCTAAATACACCCTTCACTTCTTAAAAAATATTAAAAATCTATGGTGCTTGGTTCAATAATAATTATTATCCACATTTTTCATCAATAGATTAAATAGATTTTTATCTCTGTAACTCTGCCATGCTTTTCAGGTCACTGAATATCTCAGAGTTAAAATATACCTGAGCCATTTTAGCTTTCATTTTTTACTCTGATTTTATCCTCATTTAAATTGTTTCCATTAGTGTCCACAGCTGCACTGCAAAAAAAGATAAAGTTGGCATCATTAAGCAAAGATGGAGTAAATGCCCTACATAAGTGTAGAGATGGAGAAAGGAAAAGCCTGAAAAATAAAAAGTACCATTGATATCTAAATCTATGGTTTTCATACCAAAATTTGCAGTTGGTTTTGGACTAATAGAAAAGTAGCTATAATAAAAAAAAAGGAAATCTCTTTTGTTTATGTTTTGGAATCTTTGGACTTTACCCAGTATTAAATTACTGCACTAATATGATAGACTCATTTATGTAGGAAAAGAGTTCATAAAGTCATTCAGGGCTTCACCAGAATGAAAACTCACCAAGCTGTCTGTGGAAGACTCTGTGCACAGTAAAGGTATGGAGCAGTGACATTCAGTGGTTTGAAATACCTGGTTGGATCAGCTTTGAACTGATGAACTGTGAGCTCTGGTGGGTAAAGGAATGCTGGCTAATGGGCACAGTGCTTGTAATGAGAAGAAGCCTCTGCCTTAAGTCTGTGGGCAAATGAGGTGTTCCTCCTTCCTCAAGTTTTATAAAGAGAAATAAGCCATAGTAGGACAGTACAGATAGCTGGCCAGGACACACAACAAGTAGAGTCCCTGGAAAAATACACACAAGTGGGTGTCCAAAATACAAGGACTGAAAACTGGAATTTCTAGAGTAGGTGAATGTCATGGTTTAACCCCAGCTGGCAATTAAGTACCACACAGCTGCTCACTCCCTCCCTCTCAACCTTCCCCTGTGCAAAGGAGAACCAGAGAGAAAAATAAAACTTGTGGGTTGAATTGAGAACAGTTGAATAATAGAAACAAAATAAAATGTTAATAATTAAGATAATGATAACAACAATTAATAATATTAATAATAATAATGGTAAAGAAAATGTGAGACAGTGAGGTATAAAACCCAAGAGAAATCATGCACAATACTATTGTTCACAAGTCACTGACTGATGCCCAGCCCATCCCTCAGCAGTGATCAGGCCCCCTTCCAGCTAACTCCCCACAGTTTATGTGTACTGAGCATGGTGTTCTGTGGAGCGGAGTAGCTCTCTGGTCAGTGTGGGTCAGCTCTCCTGGCCATGACCCCGCATATGCCTTCACGTGCACCTGCTAGCTGGAAGAGCAGGAGACACTGAAAAGTCTTTGACTTAGAGTAAGCTCAACTTAGCAATAACTAAAACATCAGTGTGTTGTCGACATTATTCTCATACTCAATCCAAAACACAGCATAGCACAAGATAAAAGAAAATTAGCTTTATCCCAGCTGAAATCATGACAGAAGGAAAGGCAGAATTTGACCCAAACATTACAAGATTGTATTCTGGAAGTCTTCCAGCTGTCACTGAAAATATGTACCTGATACTGGCAGGCATTTAGGTCACAGCTTAAGCCTTAGAATGAGATGTAGATGAATCATGATCTTTGCATTTTATGTGAAGTAGTCTGTGAACCTTCATGGAGACTGACAGTGCGAAAATAGGAAAATCACAGCCTGACATGAACTGCAGGTAAGCACTGAACTGTGTGAAAGAAGGGTTCACTTTCTTCTTTATTCATCCAGAATATGATATGCCTAAGATGAGCTAATGAAATAGCAAATGCCTCAATATAAAAGACAAGTGAAAAGAATAAAAACCGTGTTTTTTCTTTTCATAGTTAAAATAGCCTCACACAGACTTTCTGATAGCAGCTCAGACATTGTACTGACACCAGCAAGTCAGATGAGATTAAAATTAAGTAACGAATGAGAATGAGAAGCAGCGTAGCAGAACCATTCAACATGACAGAAGTGCAGCATTTGAAGAAATAACACGCTTGAGTGAACCAGCAAATAACACTATCTGCTGGCAGTCAGCTGCACCGCTCAGTGGAGTTTGTGCTTTTGGTAATGAGTTTCCTTGGTGATTCATTGGCAGGTGATCCATGGAGGGAAACGTGGAAGAATACAGTTCTGAGAAGCGGGTGGTATCCTTGAGTGATAAACACTGCTTCAGAATTGTAATTATGGTATAGAAAACAGGCAGACAGAAAAGCCTTTCACAGCTCTAAAAGCATTGAAATATGGTAATTTTAGAAACAAGATTTTTTACAAACTTTCAAACCATATGGAGCATCATATATTTTAAAACATCTGCTTGTCAGTTTAAAGAGAAATAGTAAATTTGTATGGCAAAATAATTTAGCAAATTTAGTTTGCGGGGCCCATGTGCAAATGGAAAGAGAGATATTCCGGAATCCTTAGAACACCCATGAAGAGAAGTTTTAATAGGCTTCATGCTTTAAGTTGAAAAAAATTAAAGGTAGGTGATTTTGAAATTATCAGTTGTCATGTTCTGATCACACCTTGACTGATGGTGCTCACCAGCTCTGGTTACGCTTTTAAGTGAAATCCAGTTAACTTTGTTTCCTATAGGAATAAAGTGTCTAGTATTTTTACACAGCTCATCTGTAATTGGATGCATGTGTGCATTGTGTGCCACATATCTTTGACTTGATAATGTTCGAAAAAATCTAATTTTATTCACATTTGGTGGAGGTTGAATTCCTCAAAGGTTACTTTTCCACCTGCTTAAGGATAACTAAGGATTGGTGGTGGGAAGAAGGCTGAGCAGAGAGAAAAGCCGTAAGAAAGAGGATCAATAACTAGCACCTGAGAATGTCCAAATAGCTGCAAATTGCAGCTCAAGCAAAAGTCTCATATTTGTCGATATTTTTCTATCTAGAGCTGTGTTTTTCTTGATTAGTACACATTTATTTATATCCCAAATGAACATACTTGAGCACCCTTAACTGAGAATTTTTACGTATCTAAGTTGATTGTTGGTATCAAGTATTTGATTCTATTTGTACATACAATTGTTTTGCAACAAACATGCAAGACTTAACAATGTATAAATAAGCCAACTAGTCAGGAAAATAATTGTCAGTGCTCAGTCTCTGATAGAAAATTCTAAGTATTTCACTAAATATTTCAGATGAATTAAGACTTCTAAGATTTTATTTTGTTTTTACTTGTTCATTCAATGTGGTTGATACAAAATAGCAAGGTGATGGTTTTCAATAATAATAATAATAAATAATAATAATAATAATCCAATCTTTTCTGTACCAATAGGGGTTAATGGCAGGGAAAACAAAGTAAATATCCATTTTTAATTAATAACTGTATTCTTTTACATTCCTTTTAGATATGTAATGTTTCATATTTGGTTTTTTAGAAAATTACAGGCTTAGGAGTAGTAGTCTTGTTGCCCATGTTTACGGCAAAGAAAAATCTTTCCTACAATTTTTTTTTTAGTCTTTTTTGTGGTTATTTTTATTGCATCCATGAAAGATACCAAAGTTTCTTATACCTCTTTTTCACAGCCATTATTTTTTTCAGCTGAATCCTCTGTTCCACTTCATAAGGCAGCCATGGCAGCCAGTGTTGCTGTACTGCAGAAAGGATGGAGTAAGTACCCAGCAGCCCAGGTTGCTGTAGATCTGAAGGAGGGAAATTCAGACAATTATGGGAAGTTAAGGGTAGCCTCTTCAACTTCTATCCCATATCAAGCCCCCAGCTTTTCTCCACTCATACCCCACTGCACTACCACGTACAGAGGGATGGTCATGCAGCCCACTTGGTGGTCTAGGTCAGATACCCAGTGCTTCTGAAAAATAAGGAAGAGGGAAAAATTGTTTTCCAGCTGGGCCATCCCTGAGCCATCCACCTGCATGAACTGTTGTGCCAGGAGAGTGGACAGGGAGGATGAGAAGCTGAGAAGGGACCCAGGAGAGGAAAGTAGGGAACCAAAAGGTGCTAACACCAGAACAGCTTTAGGAATGAAGGGGTTGTGATTGGTTGCTTTATGATAAGCCACAATTGTGTGGGGGTGACAGCTGTGTTAGATTAGAGTGGGCACAACATCCTAGGCTGATAAATTAAAGAATTATTTTTACCACAGATTATAAGTGTAAAGTCTCCTTACATCCAGCTGATGTCAGTAGTGTATCAAATATTTTATTAGGCAATTGCTGTATAAAATATGACTAAAGAGAACCCTTTGAAATCTTACTGCAGTATACAGCTAGTATTGTCACAAATGATGCTCTTGTTTATTGTCACAAAGTCTGCCCTTGTCAGCAAAGACAGAGTGGGCCATGAGAACTAGAATCGCTCTGTTGAGATGTATTTTCATCTACCAGTTTTATGTCTCGAAAAGTACTGCAGTTGTCTGTATTTGAAGAAAGTGTATCACATCATCTGCTGATCTTAACTTTCTAAATGAAACTTGTGGGGTGATTGAGATTAGCATGCTCATTCATGAGAAAAAAAAAAACCAAAACAACCCAGGGAATCTTGGCATTTACACTTAAATTGCACATCTTGTATGTGGGATGTAACACAAGGCTGTGTTTCCCTACACCAGACCATGCGTTATGTTGCGCTTCTAAGCGTCAGATGATGCCATGAATTAATGAGCATTCAAGAGCTTGATAGTAAAAAGTAAATGTGCTCAACACTCAGCATGATCCAAACACTAAAATTCATGCCTATGCTCGTGTTCACATCTATAGAAACATTATTACAGGGTTTGGTATTGCATTAATATAAACTTCCAAAGCAAAGTGCCTACGCTTTGAAGATAACCTGGAAAGTCTGGCTACACTTGTTATTGTATGGAACTTCAAAGTCAAAGTGAGTAGCAGGGAGTGTTTCACAGACTGGTGGGGGAGCAGGCCTTGTGTCCTGCCATGGAGAGGACTATTAAACAGGCTCAGTTGCCTTAGGAAACATACCTTGCTTTGCAGCCTGAGCTGTCCCTTCACCTTCCCCAGAACAGCAGTTTGTTTTGTAAACTGGATCAATTCCCAGTTTGGTTGAGTGCAAGTCACAATCAGTTGTGCTCGTACACAAGGGAGAGGTGTAGTGGTGGGCAGGTACAGGTGGGTGGACAAGAGGTTGGAGGTGTTGCCATGTCACCTAGTTATGTTGTCTTCACAAATACAGATAAAAGCACAGGAACATTCATATTTCACTATTTAACATGCCAGTTTAGAGAACAAGGCAAAGCAATGTGGCAAAGTACCAGTCACTGTAAGGACCTCAGCACCTTGTCAGCTGGGTATCATCAGTGTGGTCTGAGCAGCATCAACACAGCTGGGGGTGCTCTGGCAGCTGTAGGCAGCAATGTGTGCTGGTCTGTGCACATCTGTACAGAAATATCATGTTTGTGTCTGGTTTGTAGACCTCTTATTCAAGGCTGCAAACTATTTATTTACCGAAATCTGTTGAAAGCCAGTACATTCCTGAGTCCATCACTTTGTCCCCTTAATTTCCATGAGGTACTGTTTTACTTTTCTGACATTAATTCATTATGTAAGCATTTATATGACATCAACAGCATTGCATTACACTGCTTGCCAAATGACAGGACATGACATAAGAAAAACTACATTGGTGAAAAGCTAAGGATTTAATAGTCCTTTGATGATGATGGAAGTTATTATTCAGAGTAAGAAAGTGTTTCAGAGTGAGGTTTCTGGAAATTAAAACACTAGGTGGTACAGCAGTCTGATTTAATTTGCAATCTTTTCATCATGGTGAACATATTTCCAATTCAGTAGCAGGCATCTAATGTTCTATGATGTTCTGTGATGTTGGTTAATGATTTCTCAGATATTCCATATTCACCAAAGCTTTTCTCTTTACATCCGTTCTGTAGATGAATTTGCATTTTAATTAAAGTATTTAAATGAGTGATATTAAAGCCTGGAAAAAGAAACATAATTTTCACATCCTCTCTGGTGTAATTTTAAAACACTGGATTTAATCCATTGTATGACATTAAAGTTATGACCAATTTATGTTTATTATTTTCCAGTTTATTTAATATTTGATCTATTTTAATTAAGAACTGTAAATTTAATGTTTAATTTAAATTAATATAAGCATAACTACTATACTCTGTGAAACACGACTTCCTGAATCTTTATGGTTTTGTTATTACAGTGTTATAAAAATCTAAAGCTTTATGTATAAGCCTCATAAACCACACCATTTCATAAAGATTAGTAAGTGATAAATTAAATATATTGCATATATCACTTCAAAGGGTTTGTCCCATTTCTTTCTGAGTGATGCACTCAAAGTGGCAAAAGCATAAATCTGTAAACAGATGATTAGATGGTAGACTAGCAGAGAAAGACAGCCAACTACCATTTAGAGTTAAATATATAATTGCTGTACTATACATGGCCCTAAGGGAATGCTCTAAAGACTGCCACTTTCAGTTGTTCTTCTTCTGGAAAGCTCTAACTAGATTCTCCACAAATTTTTCTAGAGATCCAGCAGGATGGCCACATGAGGTCTACTTTTGCTGGTTTTATCTTAAAAACTTTAATTCCACATAACTTTTCCTTGAAGGACTTTTTCTTATTCCTATCAGTATGACAGAGATCACTGGTGTTCCAGTGAAGAGTTCTGTCAACAAAGATAAGACATAAAATTATTCTCTTAATAATCATTGAAATAAAGGAGGAAAACGGTAATATTTAAGGCAACTCACTTGTGAAGTTCTTACTTTGTATTCCTGCTAGGAAATAAGCTTTCCTCCACAGCTGATCCTCCTTCCCAGGGCAATTCATTTGTTTCTTGATCTCAGCTGAAGTCTGTTTATCCGTGATGACGGACCTACTGACATGTGTCAGTAAGGTCCATCTTTTCCCATCACATTGATAGTATGAACACAGTTCTTCCCTTTGTTTCTCTGACCTTCTAGTGTGTTGCTCCTTAATTTTTCAAAAGACTCATTCTATCATCAAAATGGATTTCTTTTAACTCAATGTTAACTTCATTCAAAGTCATTCAAGCAAAGCATAGAAGTGGAATTCAGAATTATCCTACAGATTTATAGCAGGCTTAGCGAGTATCTTGTGCCACCAGACCAAAAGTTACCATCAGTAAAACTGCACTGCTAACAAGAAGTCTTTAGGTTTTTGAAATTGGATTTTGTAATCTTAGACTGGTGTGATCATGTACCATTGTGTCTTCCTTCTGCACTCACAGTTATGAACTGCATAAAACACTTCCTCCAGAGGTATCTAGTATTCTTACAGGTGCAGTGATTTGGGCAATATTTGTTCTTAGTTGTCTTACATAGCTTCATTAAGCATAGAGTATTACTTTTTGGTATCTTAGTTTTTAAACTGAACAGCATTTATTTTCTAAATAAAAACAAATTTCGGGTGCAAAAATATGCTTCTAAGTAGTGAAACTCTTTTTTTTCTGTGTTGGGAATTCCTTACACTGTGATATGATATCTGTGAAAATGGGGATGAGAAAACTAAAATAGTTTTGAGGGAAACACATGTCAGACGTGCCATTTTCTTGTGTGTCCCACAAGTTAGCCAGGAGCAATTAAAGAAGTTGTGGGTTTCATGCTGCTGCATCAACCACTTCTTTCTCAGTTCAAAATTCAAAAGGAGGTATTGGCAGCCTGGGTTGCTCCGTGGTCTCGATTGTGTTACTCTGATACTCAGTACCTGCTTTTTCTGTTTCTCGGATGGCAACCTCCTCAGCAGTCAGGGTGCCAGAGGTAAGGCCTTTGGCCAGTTGGATTGCAGTGATTACTTGCTGTCCCTGTTTAAGGTGATACTTGAATTTGTACAAATCTGCCTTGGTATCTCCCTCTGCCTACATGCTCAGCAGTAACAAATTTAACTGTAAATAAAGACTGCTTTTAGAAGAGCTTATAGGTATAAACTATTTTGACAGAGAGTATCCAATAGGTGATAAGACCAGATAGTATTTAACCGGAAGAGGTATGAAAAAAAAAAAAATAGGAATTTTCCCTCCCTCTCCTGTTCCCTCCCCCACTGATCTTTGGATTGGCATCCGAAGTGAGTATCTGAAAGCAGGCAGGGAAATTTGCATGTTAAAATAAGTGGGTTTAGGTTTTGTTCTATAAAAGTTAGTTTAAGGCTTCAGGTTACAGTGAATTAATTATAACATCTAATTAATAGAGAAGACAATAGATATGAATCAATTAATATTTTTTTCACTTTCAGGATAAACCCAGCTTTGACACCATTTTTTTGCCGGTATTTGCAGTTTTCTTTTCCTCTGTGCTATTAGCAAGTATATAGGTTTTTGTGGCATTAAAAAAATGGTAAATCAGTGGATCCATAATTTTTGTCTTTCCTGAGAAAGGTTTAAAAAGTTATTTGAACCTGGTTTACTATTAGAATACACATTAAGAAAGAACTATGTGGAAGACATTAAAAAGGAGACCAAAAATTAAAATTGACATACAGTCTTGGTATATATATGAAGAGTGTTAAAAAAAAAAAATAGACCCACAAAATTTTTTCTTTTTTGTCCATATTATTTTCTAGCACTACTGTACTTTGTAACAGTTAATATTAGAAAGATTATCGTACCATTAGATAATAATATAATGCAAAATAATACTGATATATTATACTGATTTACAATATGATTTGAAAACCTAAGTAAATTCTATTTTTTTATAAAATCAGAAAAATATTCATGTTCTTTGAAGTAGAGTCAAAGCAGAAACTATTTAAAGCATGTTGCTGAACATTTTCTTTTCAGCTCTGCTGTTGTAGCAACAGGCTCAAGAGGGCAGCAAAGAAGCTCCTAGAAGCAAAAGCACGTTTATTAAGAAAGAAATATAAACTAATAACCACTTTCAGTGGAAAGATTGATATTATAAAGTGCCTGAGAAATAATGATTGCAAAGCTAATTGACAGAATGTTCCTGAAAATGTGTTTTTGTACTGTCAGAGTCATCTTCCTGCTGCCTATTACCAGTAATAGGATTACTGGAATACAGTCAAATAATACTGTTTGCCTTATAGTCATGCTGAATGAAAAACAATATGACTTAGAGCATCACTGAAGATTTGTTGAATAAAATGTTTAAGTAATACTCTGAAGAGAGACCCAACCCCCAAGGTTCTCTCTGGCAGGAAGATTATTTTGGACACAGTGCTCTCTGGTCTTTAACAGGGTGGCTCTTGCTGTCCTAAACTGGCGTCTGATTCAACAGGCAGGTCAGGAATGCTCTGCCAGAGTCCCTTTCTCAGCCTGGCAGTTAAGGTCCCATTGTAAAGGAGATACAAACTGCCAAATGGGAATGATTTTCAACACCATCTTTTCCTGGACCACTGCTTAATCTATTCAGTTACTGTGCAAAACAAACCTGCTCCTTTTCCTCTCCCTCCATCCTGTGTTTGGAAAGTCAAGTGAAAGTGAAGCACTGTGCTGGATTCTGTCCCCAGCTCTGAGTGGATGAGGCTTTTCCCACACCCCTCCAAACCACAGCCGAACTTGCTGGGTTTCCTGCACTCCCACATGGGGAAAGCAACAGGTTTAAAGTGCCTCCTGGCTTGGGCAATCAAATTGTCTTCTGCAAACATGAGCATCTCCTACCTAAACAATGAGTTTCTTTGAGTTCAGCCTAAACAATGTGAACTGAGTCATGGAAGTATTTGTGCTTAGGCAGGATTAAAATACAAATCTGCCTCTGGAGAGAGGCAGTGCTTAAATCATTAGGCCAGGTTTTTCTCTGTGAAAACTACATATTTTTTTCTTTGTCCAGTTTCAGTGCCTTGCCCAGAATGTAAATGAATGGAAATTTATGATTACCAAGGTTGACAGGTTAGTATATTTTAAAACAAGATAATTTATTTTAAAGTTATTTTACTGTTAGGAAAGAGCCTTTAGTGACCTTAATTCTATAAAATGCTCCACCATAGGAGAGCAACCCATCAGACTTGAGTTGGCTCAATGAAGTGCTCCCTCTGCTTCTGATTTCCTTCTGTGCTAACCTTAGGAACACATTCTTGTTTCAGCATCTTAGTGGAGTAGCTCAAAACTTATGGCTGTATCTTTCTTAAACCATTAACTGTATTCTTAAACTCACACAGTGGTTTCAATTTACTATCACTGATTAGACTGAGAGACACCTATGATAAATCAGCACTTTAAATTTCTTTTTAAATTTTTAAACTATTTTTAAAATTTTTAAACTCTTTGAAACTTTAGTTGACACTTTAATTTTTGGGCACAATTAATCTCTGCTTTCCCATCTGATGCTGCTCATGCATCATGACTTGTCATGTAAAGTGGACCTTGCTTTTCACTGCAGCTTCTGGAAGCTTGTGTTAAAAAACAGTAATCAGGAAAAAACAAAATTTATTTTAGAGAAAGAGAAACTGTCCCAAAAAATAGTTATACTACAATAGACTATAATTCAGATTTTTCTTCTACAGAGTAAAAAAGCATGGTAATTCCAAAATTTGAACTCACAGAGGGAGAAGAAAAAATATTTAATGTTGAGAAGTAAGGAATTACTTTTTCTGGAAATGTTTTGCATGTCCTTATAAAATGCATATACTGTAAATGAGATGTTGAATATGTGAAGCATAACACAGCTATCATACAAATATATCCCATGGTAAAAAGTTTTTTCTGGTCATATTAACTGAAAAAAAATTGTTCATTGCTGATTAAGGGTGTTTTTACTTCTTTTTTGTTGTTTTAGAATAGTATCAAAAAGTAAAGTTATCTGTAGCTCCAAAGTTTAGAGGAAAATGAAAAATGAGCCTGTATAAATTGCATTCAAATTCAGGAATAAAATTATTGTATTTTTTTTCAGTTAAATTACTAAGGAAAAGGAACTTTCTGATGTTGATCTGAATCCATTTTTTAATGTTCCTTCTGTAGTAGTACTGTTTGTAACGTGAAATTGTGCTGTAGTGCTCCTTAATAAATCATTTTAAAATGTGCTGAAATATTCCTAAATAAGTAATATGTCAAGGAAACGGTGCTTGAGCATTCAATAAATGTAATTAAATGACATTCTGCTCCCTGCGTTTCTCCAGATAAAGTTTTTTGGGCCAGACCACAGAAAGATGCTGAAGTAACATGCAGACATCAGTGATAAGGTTGAAACAGCTGGAGCTGGGCTGCTAGAGCTGCAGTCTGGGCTCTTACCTAAATCTGTGCAAGAACAGTGCTCATGCTTGTGCTACCTAAAAACTTGTTGAAGGAGATGCTTACAGCCCCACTGCCTGCCCCACCATACCTGCTAGCAGGCAGTCTGGCAGCTTTATACACTCCTCCTGCCTGAGGGGACTTTGTACTCTGGAATCAGTGCCCCCTGGAATCAGGACACTCCCTTTGTAAAGCATATGCTATTGCACAGAAGCAGATGAGAAGCAGCGAGAAAAGCAGAAACCACTGCAGTGTGTTCTTGTAAGTGTCGTCCTGGGTCCCTTATCAGAGGCAGAAGGGAGGAGGATGTGGTGATCAGAATGTCTTTAAACCAAGTAAACATGGCAGCGGCTCTTAGGAGCTGGTCATGAACAGCAATGTGTACAAAAGCCCTCTACCACTGGTGAAGCCTCCGAACACATCATGGGGCTTACTTCATTGAGTCAAGGAAGCCATGGGTGGCTGCAAGTACACGGACCCACTTTATGTTTGTTGCAGCTCACACTGGTGTGGTCCTATGTCACAACTGCTGCTCTGAGGTCTCCCATCTGACCTTGCTGTAATTCCTACGTGGGGTGCAAGTATTGAAGGGGTATTAGCTGTCATTGCACTGTTGGAAAATCAGTTTGATAAATGTGCCATAACTCTGCTAGTTTTGGCTAGGGTGGAGTTAATTTTCTTCTTAGGAGCTGGTATGGGGCTATGTTTTGAATTTGTGCTGAAAACAGTGTAGAGAACACAGGGATGTTACAGCTGTTGCTGACCTGGGCTGGCACAAAGCCAAGGCTTTTTCTACTCGTCACACCACTCCACCCACGAGGAAGCTGGGGGAGCACAAGGAGTTGTGAGGTGGCACAGCCAGGACAGCTGACCCCAACTGACTGACCCAAGGGATATTCCATACCATAGGGCAGCATATACAGCTAGGGGAAGAAGGAGGAAGGGGGAGATGTTCAGAGTGATGGTGTTTGTCTTCCCAAAACACTGCTAGGTGTGATGGAGCCCTCCTTTCCTGGAGGTGGCTGACCATCAGCCTTCCCATGCAGAATGGTGAATCATTTATTTGTTTTCCTTGCTTGCATGCGTGGATTTTTCTTTACCTGTTTAACTGCCTTCATCTCCACCCACAACTTTTCTCACTCTTACACTTCTGATTCTCTCCCTGATCCCACTGAGGGGGTCAGTGAGTGAATGGCTGTGTGAGGCTCAGTTGCTGGCTGGGGTTAAACTATGACAATCAGGTACTAGTTAGTGCTATAGCTGACTTTTAGGTAGATAATCTCTGTCATTTAATACTCCAATATCTGAATAATAAATACCCTTTATAATACTGCTTACCTTACAGAGTCACCAGAATATGATACATGTTCTACAAAAATTGTTTTTCTAGTACTAATACTGTTTTTTGGTTTTTTTTTTCTAAATGCTGCTTCAAAATTCAGTTTGTTGGATTAGATTTTCCTCTTAAATGGCATTGTTTTATTGTGAGTAGGGTTTTTTTTTTCAAAAACACTAGAAACATTGTATTGCCCACATAACCAATCTTGTTAGTTCATTATAATTTGAAGGGAATAGATATCTTACATATATGAGCCTAGGAAGGTATTAGTCAATTAAATAAAAAGTGTGCCTTTGTTCAGATACCAGGTGTGTTAATAAAAGGTAATTATGTTGACTGAAAATAAGTAAAAGCTCCATCCAGCAGACATGTACATTTTTTTCCATCACTCTCAGTAACAAATGGCTTTTAATACAGTGGAAAATTACTAGGCAGGTCTGCAATAACTAAGCAATTACTGAAGGCTTTGTTTAAAATTCCTCAAGAGAATGTCACAAAGAAAATGATTAATATTATTTCAACAATGAATACAGTACAGAGGTTTCACATGAAAAATAAGCTCACATTTAACTATCAATTAGCAACTTTTGATATTCTGAAATTGTTTCAGCATTAGTATATTGATTCACTAAATATGAATCAATATGCCTGAAGAAAGATAGGAAGAAACTCAAGTTCTAAACCACTGCACTTTGAGTGAGAATATTGCAGGAGATGTTGACTCTTGTTTAAAGCAGTCAATCTACTGGACTCCTTATTCAGATTGCCTGAAAATTTTGCTTATTGGTATGTGGATTTTCCTCCTGCATGTGAGCTATCAGAATTATTTCCATTCAAGGCAATAATATAGGAATAATTGAATGTAGGAATTAAAATAAGGGGAGTGGTACACTATACCCCTATATATTTTTTTGGTCAGAAGTCAGAAGTAACGTAGCTTTTAAAAAAGGGACAAGGAGTCTTTATTTTGGCTTTTGTACCAAATGCCTTTTGTAATGAATGCTGTTGGATACAACTGAAGGTCTGTGGTCAGTGCTGAAGGGGTCTTAAAATATATATACATCTAGCATGTAGAAAATGTTACTTTCAAATTCAGGCTAACCTTGGGTCCTTGCTCCTGCTTCTGTAGCATCAGGGTTTGGTTCAGTCCTGGGACATAACAGAAGAGGTTAAAAACTCCTTCAGACTCCCAGATTGTTACCAAAGGGTTTCAAACATTAAAAAAATTGAGTTGTAACATAGCTATAAGTGAGGATAGGTTGGTTTCTGGTCCACTCAGCACACCTTTGAATACCTGGAGCTAACAGGGGTGGTGGACCCTGCGCCAATGTCAGTGGCAAAACCCTGAGCAGGACAAGGTTAAATGTTTCTCTTTTCTTTTGAGTGAAATTGGCTGGTGGATAGCCTTAGCACACACCCTGTGATTTTAGCTGGCAGGAGGGAGACTTCCAAAGCTCCCAGCAAAATATGAAACACTCATTTTTACTTTGATTAAATCATCCGCTATGATCACTAAGGTAGGAATTACACATTATTATGATAGTTCTTCTCCAAATAATGCACATAACACCTAGATGTTGTAAAGATGAGTCCCACTTTCAGTGGAACACCCATGTATCCAATTTGCTTGAACACCTGCTGTGATTCAATGCTCACCTCTGTAGGCTCCCAGATACTTTAGTAGCTGCCTTAGTTGTAAAAAAGAAGTAACTATAAAAGCCAGTGAAGCTAGTGGGAAAATAACAAAACTTAAAAATTAGAGTAGAGATGTATTTGTGACACAGTCAAGAGCAACTCATGATGAGATTTGACTCACCCTGTGATTTTTATCACAAGTAAACAATGTCCACAGGATTGAAAATAAAAGCATTCTGACTTGTCAACAGCAAGTACCTAAAATTATCACAGCTTTATTATGAGACAGAAATGTCCTCTTGATGCCTATGTTAAAAGTTAACTCACAGCAAGACCTAGATCTGTGAAAGCACTGCCATGCAAGGAAATCTAAAAATGTTCACGGAACAGTCATCAGGGAAACATTTTGAATGGCTTTTGAAGTTTTTGTGTGTGTAGTGTTTCAGTAGAGAGACTTGTGCCCACAAAGTCTACCTACCATCAGTACTATGAATTACACTAATAAAAGCTTCTCTTTTAAAGTGAGGCTTTGGGTCTCTTCACAAGAGGGAAGATTCTAAAAGAAGAACAATGGAAGGAATGAGGTTATTGGTCTGTTTTACTTTTTAAATGTTTTCTGTCATCACCTCAGACAACCATTTCTGCCCATACATATACTCATTCTTCTGCTATCTGAGAAAAGAAAAAACTAGTTTTTCCATTTATCTAATTGGCTTTATACTACTGTAAAGTATCATGTTTATGTACTGCCATATTTTCAGACCCTGTATATCTCTTTTTGGTTTAATTGTATGAGTGATCAAGTGGTTTCTGTCCAGAGGTTAAGGGTTTTTTTCGAACTTTTTCTTTTTTTCAGTATTTAAATGATGGATAACCTTGTAGAAGACAAAAACAGTCAAAGTAAATGCCATTGGTTCCTTTGTCTCACTGGGTCATGCTCTGCTTTAAATGTATTTAACCTGGCCAGAACCAAAGAGGTGAAACCTAATTTAATAGCTATCAAAGGTAGAAAGCTTGCAGGAAAGACTGCGGTTTAGACTCAAATCTAGTGAAGGGGAAAAAAAGGAAGAAAAAACCCAAACAAGCCAGTTGTGTCTTCGGCAACTCTAAGGAAATTTTCTGATTTCCTGCCTAAACTTATTAATGGGCAGTTTAATCACTGGTTCTTCCTTCAGTTTAAACAGCTTATCTCTCTCCCCTGTATTTATCATCTTCATTCAGCTATTGCCAGAGTTAGTATCTTTACCCATCATTTTTCTATAACAAGCAAGCCAATCTTTCCTGACTTCTTACAAAGGGGAAGTCTGCAATGCCTGTGTCTTCATGGAAAAGAACAGGATTTCAAAGAAAAATTAAGTCCTCTTCTTTTCATCTATTCTGACACACTTCAAGCTAATTTTTCTTGGACTTAATATGGACAGAGATGTGTACTTGTTTATATATTATAATCTGGTAACTTTTCACTCCTAGGATCAGAGAATGGTTTGGGCTGGAACATTAAAGATCATCTTGTTCCAGCCCTCCTGCCATGGGTAGGGACACCTTCCACTAGACCAGGTTACTCAGAGCCCCATCCAATCTGGCCTTGAACACTTCCAGGGATGGAGCTTCCACAACAACTTTGGTCAAACCTGTTCCAGTGCCTCACCACCTTCACAGTGAATAATTTCTTCCTTGTATCTAATCTAAACCTGTTCTTTTTCAGTTTAAGGACACCCCTTGTCCTATCACTATCTGCCCATGTAAAAAGTCCCTCTCTGGCTCTCTTGGAGGCCCCATTTAAGTACTGGGAGGCTGCTCTAAGGTCTCCCCAGAGCCTTTTCCAGGCTGAGCCATCCCAGCTCTCTCAGCTGGTCTCCAAAGGAGGAGTGCTCCAGCCCTCTGACCATCTTTGTGGGCTTCCTCTGGACACACATCTGCAGGTCTTTGTCCTTCTTAGGACAAAGAGAGCCCCAGAGCCAGACACGGCCCCTACTCCAGGTGGGGTCTCACAAGAGTAGAATAGAGGGGCAGAACCAGTTCCCTCAACCTTCTGGCCACACTGCTTTGGATGCAGCCCAGGATGCTGTTGGCTTTCTGGGCTGCAAGCGCACATTGATGGGATGGGTCATGTTGAGCTTCTCACCTACAAACACCTCCAAGTCCTTCTGGGCAGGGCTGCTCTCAATCCATTCATCCCCCTGCCTGCTTTGATACTGGGAGTTTTCCCAACCCAGGTGCAGAACCTTGCATTTCGCCGTGTTGAACTTCAAGAGGTTTGCCCAGGCCCACCTCTCAAGCCTGTCCAGGTCCCTCTGGATGGCACCCCTTCCATTATGTGTGTGTTAACTGTGCCACACAGCTCGGTTTTGTTGGCAAACGTGTTGAGAGTGCACTCAGTCCCACTGTCCATGTCACCAACAAAGATGTTACATGGCACCAGTCCCAGTACTGACCCCTAAGGAGCACCAATCATCCCTGGTCTCCTGGACATTGAGCTGTTGAACAAAACTCTTTGATTGTGACCATCCAGCTAATTATTTATACCAGGTGGCCATCAGTCAAATCGATATTTATCCAATTAAGAGACAAGGATGTCCTGCAGGACACTGTCAAGTGCTTTGCACAAGTCCAGTTGCTCTTCCCTTCTCTACCAATGCTGTAACCCCTTCATAGAAGGCCACCAACTTTGCCAGGCACAATTTGCCCTTAGTAAAACTATATTGGCTGTCACCAATTGCTTCCTATTTTCCATGAACCTTAGCATAGTTTCCAGGATTCTTCACCACCTTGGCAAGCATTCCATGAAGGTTTATACTTTCTTGTTGTCTGTGAGTTACTGTCCTTGCATATTCTATAATCACATACTCTAGTATATATTCTTGCACTATTTTTTGCAAAGGTAATACTTTTACAAGTTTTCTCTTATGGGAAGTGTAGGCAGAGCTTCTGAACCCTTCATCTTCAGAAATATTATTGGAAACAAGTTTAAAATTTGCTGAGAGTCCTTGTACAGTGTCAATTAATTGATTTACACTAAGTATTTGAAAAGACCTTGTAGCTCCATCAACTCCACTGACCTCAGCTAAGAATCCCGCACAATCAAATGAAAAGATGTTTGTCCCAAAGGAAATATCATTAAATTCATACACTTTTCCTACTCTACTACTCATGGTGCTTACTAGCATTTTATTCTGTCTATTTTGATTTTTAGTAATTCATTTAAAATGATGACTTTTGTATTATTTCTGTGTATGTTTTTAACCTTGCATATGCAAGGGATCCCATAGGAATGGCCCTGAAAAGATTTATTCTTTCATGGCTGTTAACCTGAAGATTCAACTTTCAAGGAAAAGATACCTGCGTGCATCTCACCTGCATTACTAATTCATTAATAAATGTTATAGGCTACAGTCAAAACCTAAATGCTAAGTACTTATGAGATAATCAGGAATAGTTTGCCCACAAGAAGCTAGTAAAATACAGAGCCACATCTTACAATTAATTTGAACAAGTCAGAAAACAAAAATAGGTTATTGGGTCTTCAAGAGTACAGAACTGTCTTAACTATCTCAGGTGTTACTTGAACATTTTCTACCCTCTAGTGAAAAGTTACTCTTGAAGAAGAGGGTTAAAGAGACTGTTCTTTAAATCTGTGAATTATAGCAAACTGGGTAAGAAGTTTATTTCTACTGCTACAGGTAAATTGGTAAGTTTTTTCATTATTTCTCCCATCTCAGTTTTGCATGGGTCACCAATCAGTAGTTACAAGGTTGTCTTGGTATGAATTTCCTCGTTTTAAACAGTCCTTGTCATTGTAGAAGTAAAACAGTTCTTGACTGAAAAGAGAAATTCAGGGAAAAGAAAGTCATGGCTGAAAATCTGAGAAATCCTTCAAGAAAAAGAACTGCTTTATGTTCTGTGTTTTATAGACAGAGTCAGCTGAAATGCACATGGCAAGGAGAAGAGGTTGAAAGTAGTGTTATTTCTCTTTAGTTAACAATAGCTTTTTTTCTCTTTGTTCTGCACAATCTTGGTCAGTTTAGCATGGTAAAATAAAATTCTCTCCCTCTAACTAAGAGGGGTCCAAACAGAAGTAGCAAATCAGTACTGAGAGAGAAAAAAAACACTTATCCATCTTCTCATATCACAAGTGCCCACACAAGAGTTAGTCAGTTCGTATTAAACAAATAAACCTTTAGCTTCACGGTTTCCTAGAGATTTTATGGCCTGCGAGGGAGCAAAGCAAAGAATGCCAATAACTGAAGGAAGAGCAGAGATGAAACAGAGTCAGAAATGATTGAGAGCTGAAGAAGAAAGGTGATTTGAAGCATGGATGGATTCATTACCACCACTTTTCTCAAAAGAGTTTTCCTTCCTACTCCCAAACCAGCAGGCAAAGACTCTTTCTAGTTTAAGCTGATTTCAGTATTGGGGAGGAGAGGCAAGGCTTTGCAGTCGTTTGAACTTCACCCGCTTTATGGGGAAAAGAGTTTTATAATTACATTTTTGAGAAGGAAGACGTGCTAGAAGCTGGACCTTTTTTCTCTACTGAGTTTGTTTCTATAGAAATTGTTAAATAAGTAATGGAAGAGTGTGTCATCTTTCTTTACCCGGCACAGCACAAGCCAAGCCGTGAAGAAACAGAATGCTGAGCTGAAGGGCTCTCTCTCCTTCCTTCAATTCAGAAGGTAATAGGGAGCAGCAGGAGATGCAGCCCTGCATAATTTTTTTTTTCTGTCAGAGAAGGTGCTAACCAAATGGATGGAGAAAGTGAGAGGAAGCAGAATAGAGTCCTTATTTCCTTGATTCTTTGATCTAGGAGTGAGGAAAGGATCAGCTTTTCTGTCATGTCCCTGCATTTCCAAATACTTGTGCTAACAAGCACATGGATAGCCCTGGGAGCGCCAGCAGCTTGGGTAATTGCACACACTTGTGCTGAGGTGCAGAGAGTGAGCAGAAATACTTGAGAGGGACATTTGCGTTGTTGTGATCAACCTCTCTATAAATTCTGGTATTTCAGCTGATCCAGATGTAACTCTCTTTTGTGAGTCTCTCAGCTAGCAAAAAATTCCTTTGATTTGAAGTCAAATTGGTTCTTGCTTTTCATATGCATACTCAGTGAGAGCTGGCATTACTCAGAACCACTGCAAATGTGCCAGATGCCACCACTAGTCACTGTTGTCAAATATAAGATGGATCTGTCATATACATTTCAGTTTCTCCTGGCCAGAGTCAGTCAAGAAAAAGTAGTGATGTATTAACTCCTGTTTCCAGTATTTGCTGAACATTTTAACACCTGGGGTAATATCTGGCTTTCAGGAGCAAGAGAACATGTTTGGGGCTTCCAGATAGTAGTGTTTGATGCTCTCTAGCTCTCCTGGTTTTTTTTATTTATTTATTAGTTTTTTTTGGTTTTGTTTTCAGTTTTGGGGTTTTTTTTTGTTTTGTTTTTGTTTTCATTTTTTTTGGTGTTTTTTGGTTGGTTCGTTGGGGGTTTTTTGTGTTTTTGTTTTTTTTTTTTTTTTGGTTCATGGCTATGGACAGGTAAACTAAGAACTGAAGTGGTAGAGGGTTTTATTTCTGTACTTTTGTACTTTCCAGGAAGAACCTGCAGTTCACGTCTCTACTCACATCAAGGTTATAAGCTTATGGCATCATTCTGGGAACATTTGTCACAGAACCCACAAAATACTGCTCTTTTTCTCTGGCCTCCAAAACCCATGGATTACATTGTCTTGCCTCCTCTATGATTTTGGGGCTAGGAGACTTATCAAATGGAACAGCTGAATTTAAAACCTGAATCTGTCACTCAGTAATTGACTTGAAATAAAACTAATATTTTGTTTCTACACAGTACAAAATTAAGTCATTAAAAGTAATAAAAAATAAAGCACTTTCATAAATAAATAATTTCTTATTCTGTATTTGATTGTGGGCGCATTTCAGTGTTTAACCCACTCTAAAAATTTTCATTAAAATAAGGAAATCTTTCTAACCACATATAATAATACAATGAATTAAAGAACAAGATTTCTGCTGTTACTTATATATACCCACCTACTTAACAATGCAGCACAGTTCAAATTTGTTTGATATAAAATGTTTTGAAGAGGTAGAAATAAATCAGAGTAGCCTTAAATTTTGGTGTTAAGATTGTCCAAGATACAATATAAAGTGTCCTTGAATGTTTCCTGTCGTATTGTCACATTGCTGGCATGTGTTTTCTCCAGATTTCCAAGGAGAATTTACCTTAAGAGCCTCACTCATCTTTTTCACATACATGTAACTGTTAGAGAAGAAAGAATTTGGTATTACTGCACTGCAACCTTGCTGCACTATGGTCATGGTCTCTCCTCAATCACGAAAAAGTGCTGTTAATATACGGGTCCAGGGGCCTGGTCAAAGCATAGTCTAGAAAGCCTGAGAAATGGATGACCCCAGCTTCTATTCCAAATGGGGAATATCAGCAATTAATGTATGCACTTTAGTTTGTTTTTACTAGATGCAGTGATCTCCAGTGCCTAGACAAATTCCAGATCAAGGGTATGGATGTACAAAGAAAATGACAAGGTACTTACAGAGGTATCCTGAATGGGCACTGAAAAACTGAGAGATCAGAAAGAAGAGACATTTTTGAATCTCGTTGTCATTTTTTCCACTATTCACACCCCCCCCCCCCCCCCCATTTATGTATAGGAGACATAACATTAAAGTTTAAGTTTTAATGGGAGACAAAATGAATTAATCCTTTAAGTACTACAAGAACTATGCTCAGAAGGGACTAGATTACTGTAGATTGTTATTAAGAACAGTAGCTGACATTATTAATTGTGTGTGAGAAATGTGGTGACAGCATTGTCCAATAAGTTCAGGGTTAAGTTATGAGAGAGTCAGTATTCAGAGGTCCTTGAAAAATGGGACTACTGTTTTTCAGAGGCTCATCCAAAGAAAAGGTATCAAAATATTAAAATATTACCTGTGCCCTCTGCTAGTTTTCAGGACTTAGCACATGTCCCAAGGCATATAATGCAAAATATCTGCAACATATTAATTAGCACTAACCAGCACTAACTGAAGTTTTATTACTTCCTTGTGAGTAATTTTTTAGCCTTTGGCTTATTCAAAAAAATCTCACAAATGTTCACTTGGAAAAGATTTTGTTGTCATGTAAAAAGCAAGCAGTTTTTCTGGCAGTAAATCTGACAAATTGACTTTGCTAATGATCTGTCATTCTCTTTCAGCAGTATGAGTTAGACTGAAGTGTGCATAAGGATAAGCTACTTTTAGGGAATGGCAACTAGTAACTCAGTTGCAGGGATATCCTTTATCTTGCATATTATTGCAAAAAAATTTATTCATTTTCATACATATATATATTTCAGCAGCAAACCTAATTTAAAAATCAGAGTTCATGTTAAAAAATGAACAGCAAGCAAAGGCCCCTTGCTGTGACTGATTGCATTATTTACAGTACTGCTTCAGGTATAACCAGGATTATTTGTCTTTCTGACAGTACCACAGTGATATGAGATACAATATGCTAATATGCTTATCTTGGGTTATAAGGTGCTATTAGTCCTCTCTTTCTTTCAGTCTCTTAATTAGTGACTTGTTTAAAGTCATCCATCTTTGCTCACATTTATGCAAATATTCCAAATTATTAACAATAGCATCAATTTTTTTTAAGAAAATATTTTTCTAAAAGCCTTATGGAACCACTCTTGTTTACATGGAGCAGAAACTTATTCTGTTAATAAATCTAGATGTTTTGAGGAATAAAGAGTTACTTCCTGTGAATTTAAATTATACATATGTGCTGTGTCAATAAAACATAAATGAACACTTCCATCAATTGTACATCAGTATGTCCACAGCATACTTTGTAGTGGCACACAAAATAAGCAGTGCTGACAGAATGGCCAGCATGCAGCTAAGTGATTATGTATTTATAATTTTTTTAATCACAAATTATTCTATTTGCATTGAATTAAAAAGGAGAAAATAGTAGAAAAAATATAAATTTATTAAATATCTGTTTTCTAAAGACTGACTGGTAGCTTCCCTTCAGTTTTGTTTGTGTTCATTGATGATCCACGAGGGACTCCCCTCTTTTGGAGAAGGAGGTACCTGAGTGGAGGGCAAGTAGGAGCAGACAATGCTGAGCAGACCCAGTTGACTCTTCCCTGACCTGTGAACAGGTCTCTGTTCTCTTCCTCTCTCCCCTTCTTCACTTGCTTCTTTTTAGAGCTTTGTCAGTGACAGTGAGAACAATTTACTAAAATCTTGTGAAGGAAGATGTTGTGTGGTCAAAGCATCCACTCAGCGTAATTCAACATACTCTAACAAGGGGTTATAGGGGTACATTTTGTTCCACCTCATGCCATGGCATCTCCCAGGAGATGGCCCTTTAATGCCTACTTGGGTTCTGCAGTTTCCCCAATGGATGTGACTCTGAAGTGTAAACCTGGTGTTTATGAATATGGTGAAAGTGCCTCTATCCTTGCTGATCTTACTAATGAGCTGGGTGTTTATTTTGCTATGCACTTATGTCAGCTTAATACTAAGGGCCTGAGAGGCTTTGCAAGACTGAAAAAACCCTAGAAGTTTTAATGAGCTTTGAAAATGAATTCTTACTGGTGCCAAAACAGTATGTGGAATGACTGAGAGAAAAGCAATGTGACGTAATTCTACTCATGTATGAACTAAGGGAATATTGCATTTGAGCACACATAATTAGCTTTGTAACAAAGCTGATAAGCTGATTTTATAAAATTGTTTGGTTGGTTTGGCTAGTTTTTGAAAAGGTGCTTTCAGATTATTTTTTCTTTGTGGACTTTTTTTTCTGTTTGTTTGTTTTTAAAGGATCATAAGTTTATGAATTATTTTCATTACAATGTACATGCAACAAGTCTGGAATAAGATATCTGCAAGTGAACCATTCTTTTGAAATGTCTTTATCATGTCTAATTTCAGTGCTTCCGAGAAGCATGGAAACAAAAAGGATTTTTTCTTTAATGTTAAAATGAGCCCCGTTCACAGCTGAGGAAGACTTCTTTTTTAGAAGAACAAGAAAATAATTTTCATTAAACAAGAATTCTGTGGTTTTCTTTGGAACTTCTGACAAAATCAGTACTGTACTTTTATCTGTCCTTTTGTGAAAAGTTAATTGTAATTTTTAAAGTATTATTTTAAACCTCAACTATCAATATTTTTTACTGCTTTCAGACAAGGAATATATAGAAAAGGAAACATTAAAAACGAGCACCTTTTTTTGGCTTCTAAAGCAACATAATACAGTAAAATAGGTATTTACCTGTTATTATGAAAAAGCTCTCTGCTGTCACATAAAAAGGCAGATCAGCAAATGAAATAGATGAATTGAAATAATAATTACTGTTCTGCTTTTTCAGAATATAATCTGTCTGTCAGAAAAAACATCTGAAAACTGTAGTTTGCTAGTGTGCAGTATATTGGTATTCATGTAAAAAATGTCAGAACACTAAAAGCAAATTGACTTTATTTAGAAAAAACTTTAAGAGTGAATTTCAGTAGTTTGTGACTGATTACAGCTCTGAAAATCTACAGTCTCTTGTCCAAAGACCTTTCAGTCTGTATTCTAAATTATATACAGTTAATGGGAATATGCAGTAGTTAAAAATTAGTTACTGATCAGTATCTGTAATTCTAAATTATATACAGTTAATGGGAATATGCAGTAGTTCAAAATTAGTTACTGATCAGTATCTGTAACCTGCAAAATATTGAGTTAATTCCCTGTGCTTAGGGAGCTGTGTGTCTTCAGGATATATTATGAAACAGAAACCTGAGTCTGTATGTGAAACTTGGCTTGAAAGCCTAGGAGATACTTTATAAGTCTAGCAAGCGTTACTGGAGCAAGGAAAACTAAGTGCAGAGCATTCAGAATAAGGAAAAATGTTATAAAGGTCAAGCAAAAAGAGAGAAGCAAACTTATGACACTGAGGAATTGCTTTACTTCTTTAAGGCATTACTGTCTGTAGGCAGTTAGGGCACTTCAGGTGCAAAGCTTTCTGTTGAGTTTTAATGCCATGATATGATATGACTTCTGCTGGTGCACCTCTTACTACCCAAGGGCTTTATTTCCTTGTTTTTCCTTCCACAGTGTCTCCTCCCATTTGTCTATATGTATTCTGCCTTTTTGTTGTTGTTGTTGTAGTGCAGACACACCAATGAATTGTTGGTACAACAGTTTGTCTTCATTGTTTGGCTGTATTAATTGGGCATCCTGCGTGAACAGAGCTGCATCCTAAAAAAATGCATTATTAAAGATTCCGTGTTTGCAGTGGTCATACATCATTATTTAAACACGTTTAGCATGCCTTCCTGTTTCAAGCACAAAAGAACTACTCCAGTATAGATGAGGTAATTACTAAATGTCTCTTACTTGAGAGTGACTCTGCAGGTACACCAGCCTTTTGAAACAATTCCCTTATTTGCTACAAACATATTAAATCATCTTTGGCGTAGATTTTGTTTGCCTTTAGTTAGGAACAGGTTGCTGCTAAGAAAAGCAAAGGGCAGTTTGACCTAAACCTCTAATCTGATTTTACTGTAGGTCAGTACCTTTGTCATGTTGTTCTGCTCCAGAGCTCCAGCCTTGCATTTCACATGGAAACAGCCGTTTCTATGACCAGTACTAGCCCTCTGTGAACATGTGTCATTTATCATTTTATTGAAAGCAGCTGAGGATGCTCTAAAAATAGATGTGTAAATGATGGACAGTTCATGATTTGTTGATATGGCATCAAGACGTGACAGAAGGGACCAAACGAACCAATTGCATCCTCACTGCTGAGGTTACCATGGAAGCTTTAACTCTTTACACACCTTCCATCTCTTGCTCACATAACTTGTGCAGTACACTTTAATTGTTATGGATGAAGCGTATTTCATAGTGTAAAATCTACCTGCCCACATTAACTGAAGCTGTCAGACATGATTTAGAGAGCTATGTGTATTCCATAAATTCTCATGGGAGAATAGAGGTACGTCTGCCAAGGTCCTGAGGCAAAAAAAAGAGTAGACATGCAAATTTGAAATGTAACTAAATGCTCATTTGTGTAAATGTATTAAGATAGTGAGAATATAAGGAAAAGATCCCCAGCAATGCAACAAAACGGAAGGAAAAATTAAACACAGGTGAAAAATGAAATCTCTTACCTAAGTCTCTTCAACCCATTTCTTTGTGGCCTGCAAACATCTCATTTCTTACCCACCCTTCAGTTCAACCAGTCCTCATAGTATCCTCATAACTCTGAAATTTTCTTCCTTTTCTGTCATTTCAATATATTATCCTCCTTCAGCTACATACAATATTTAATTTAAAAGTCTCTTTGTTTAATGCAGGCATCCCAAAGCTTCCTGCAGAAGCCACTCCTCAGTTTCTTCCACATACAAACATTGAACTCTATCTTTTCATCTTCCCAGACAGTGTGTGGGGAAAAGAATGGCTTTTAAGACTTAAATATTGTGCTTTCCCAGTTGTTGATACCCTGAGTGGATGTAGTGATAAGACTGTTTTTTTCCTTTTTAACTTCCTATTTTCTGAACCAAGTAACAGAGAAGTCTGACAGGAGCTGTGGTGAGCCTTCCCTCTTTTAGTTCTTTAAACTCAGATTTAAAAAAAGAGGCATATCAACAGGTAGGTAAATGGCAGTATTTAGAGTGTCTCATTTCTGGGACAAATAATTTTCCTTCTTTTCTCAGTATTTAAGCACCAAAGGAATATTCCTTTTCTCTTTATTTCTATTGACTGGAAGCCAAATAAAGGAGGTAAAACTTTGAATCAGATTCCCTTTGACCTTTCTGAGGTACACAGATAAATCCATTACAGTGTCTCTCTCTGCCTTGGAATTTTTTTCTGCCATGCTCCAACATTTTGTTTTCTCACACAGTTACTACTACAGGTTTTCAAATAAATGCCCGGGATGGGAAAAGCAAATTTGCCTCATTTTTCTTTATCTTCAGTCTCAGAAATACACGTTCCACTTTGATTTCAACCTGATATGTATTCTGTTTTGCATGGTTTACATATATAGTGGTGTTAGCTGTTCCTCATGGCAAGCAGTGCCATAATTTTAGCTAAAGCATGACAACCAGATCTAGGTAGAATGGGCTTGTCTTTCTCTGAGTTGAATGTATTCTTATGAGTCCAGGGGTCTGTCTTTGCCTGAAAAAAATTTCAGAAATCTGGGATTTTTTTTGAGCTTGCAGAGTTTACAGAGTACCATGGATGATCTGAAAGTTTTAGCATGTATACAGCAATCTCATGGAATCTCCTAAAGATCAGGCAGCTCATTTAAAGATGTAGCTTCAGATAAGCTGACATCCGAATATATGGCTACCAGACATGCTCAGCTGAGTTTTTTGGCAGCTGGTCCTCACTAGGCCCCCCTGCCATATGACTGTGAAGTCAGCAGTTCTGTGCAAACTCTGAGGGGTTCTCCACACAGACCAGGCAGGTAGGATATGTCCCAGCACACTGGTCTCACTGTATTTGTGGTAATGGGTCAGTTGTAGGGAATGCCAAAATCCAGAAGTTCTTTTACTAGCTGAATATTATGCACTACTGAGAAGGTGTTCCAACAGTACATGTGAATCAAAATAAAACCCATCGTAGCTGTAGTCTGTGCACATGAACTTGAACTTTTATCATCCTGTTATTTCTAATTGCTTCCAAGCTTTCCTTTCTCCCACTCAACATTTGTAGAGAAATATGAAAGGAGGTTTGGATTCTGATGTTACTATCAGGTGAGAAATTGTGTTGAAATACCTGCTCCTTATTCCCAGAATATAAAAAACTAAAGTTTGTCAACTCCAACGCTTTTTCTTTCCCAACTAATACAGTGCTAAATGAGGAGAAATGGTTAATACCAATCAGGCAGCGAATTTAGCTCCTTTGTCCTGGTATGTCTTCCACTTGTTTCTCACAGTGCTTAGATCAAGATTTGATATTACTTTGGGAAAATATTGAAACTAAGGTAGTGCTAAGCTAAGTTCTTGCATTCTTGATTATTTTTAGCTGCAGGATTGCCAGAAGCCTCTATGTCATGTAGCATCCTGTGCCATTTCATCCAAAACTTTTTGCACACTTTTGATTTCAAAGGGTTTGTGAGCTTCAACAATTTATTAAGCCATTATAGTTGAGAGTTCTTACGAAAAAAGTCTTTAAGATCAAAATTTCAGAGAATTTTGGAGACTCTTTAATCTTGACCCCATAGTCAGATATTACTTCATAAAGTAAAAGTCTGCTTCTCCCTTTTGAAAAATAAAATTTTTTTCACAGAGTTCTACTCTGCCTTCTCCTTTTCAACCTTTTACAGCAGGCTAGCATACTTAAAGCAATTACAGAAATTGCAACAACAAAATTAGAGTGTTGTAACTTTAATCTTTATTATAGCAGACAGACTGAACACCAGAATTGACAACAAGATGTGCAGATTATACTTTTGGCTCTTTAACTGTGTTATAAAAAGCAGCTCTCTACCTCTTAGTTTGTTTCCCTATCTAAATTTCAGCAACAAATATTCTTACAAAACACTTTTGACAAATACTTTGAGCTTTTGGGGAAGACATCAAGTTCTGTGTAGTATTGTTTATAACTTGGGAAGATCACATGTATACAGAAATGAAGCACTTCCCAAAATACACTAATACATTGGTGAAGTTGAATTCATAGTAGAAACTGAATTTTCTTTGAATAGAATCTGACTCATAGACAAGAATATTTACTGAGTAAAGTGCTACTTGTCAATATTCCTCTCAAGGTAACCTACCAGATCTCATTATCTTCTTCAATAAACCACAGTAACAATGAGGCCTATTGCTTTTCACAGTGCTATTATTGCTGTTATCCCAATCACATGAGGTGAGATTAACTATGTTCACAGGATTTTGAAAAGGATGCAATAGGATGTGCAAATCGGATATTTTTCCTAAACCGAAAATAAAGGATGCAAGGAAAGAAACCTAATTGAAAAGCTGTGACTCATTTCTCTAAAAAACCTGAGGTGCATGCCTATTCATGTACCATCTATTTTTAAAAATGTAATGACAGTTTAAGACTCTCCATCAGTCTGTGTTAAAGCAGGCAGAAATATTGAGGTCTATTTTGTTGTTAATGTCCTTTATTTGATATTATCTGGCCCATTAAACAGCACAGCCTAAATAAGGCACTGGGTTTCAATAAAAGTTGTTTTTTGGGGAGGCTGGGGGGATGGAGGGGTGGGATGTTTGTGATTTTTTAAAGAACTGAGTCATACTTTAGTAAGATGAACTTTTTATTTTACTAATTATCCAGAATACAAGGTGTCTGTTTTCATAATGACTAAAAGCTTTTCCTTTAAAGCAAGTTCCTTGCTTAGCTGTTCCTGCAGAAAAAAAGTTATGGCAAGCAGACTTTCCATTGTGGTCTGTGCTGCCCCATGCAGATTCTAGCACCTGGGAATCCTCTCCCTTCCCTCATCGCACAAAATGTGAGGGAAGGCTAAAAGTATAGCTGTCTCCTGTGTAAGTTAAGACATAAATTATAAACTAGTTAGTAAGTAGACACAACTTAATAACCGGCTGTCCCTTGCATCAGTTAACAACTAGCTGCACAGGAATATGTAGTAATTGTAACAAGACTAAGCAGTTCCCCATGTTCAGGCTCCAGCAGTACAAGTGTTCCACGGAGAAAATTTCCATGTTGCCATATGCTCTCCAAAAGCACAGCCAACAGGCTGCAAGGCCATGACACAGCCGGAGAGAAAAAGTACAGAATACCTCATTCTGTCTTTACCCTTTCATTTTCAGTTAGTAATGTCAAACATGGATCTTTACATGCTAAAATTGTAAGCATCAACATAAAAAAAAAAAAGAAGTCTTGCTTTGCAGTCTTCAGCTGACTCTGGTCACCTTTCTAATGCTGGCACACTCATGTTAAATACTAGATACAAGCGTGCCAGCATGCTGTTTAGTACTCCAGTACTAAATGAGTGCTGTGTAGCATTTTAAACTGGTAACATTTTACACCCATTTTGTACTTTTGTAAGAGACTGTATATTACAAATCAGTAGCAAGTTAGGTCCAGTACCTCTGGGACAACTGACTTATGTAGGTCTTATTGCTCACTGATTGTGTTACTGATTGCATGGGGGTTTTGCTTTTTGATTGTTAGTTTGGTTTTAGTGGAGTTCCTTCAATTAGGAGGAGACATTATCTCACATATTATTCCTCTGATCTCTGTGAAATCTCATGGTTTCTCATTCTTTCACCTACTCAAAAGGGGATTGTGTCTACACTAAGGCAGATGCAAAAGTGTGTCCAGATGAGTGTTAGGACAATTTATTAGGACATCTTTCTTATTTTCTAACAAAACACAGCCAGACCTCAGCCAAAACATTTTATTTTCTATAAATAGATGCACTGGAAATCCATCTGTCTTTTTGGATCCTGTAACAGATGCTATCCTGCTTTCCAGCATCCCTTTGAATTCTGCTCATGGATGACCCATGCTTCATTTGTACTCAATTTTATTTAATTTTCCTGAACCTTGTAATAAAGCTCTCTAGTGTTCAGTAAATTACACAGGATTGAAAGCCAGCCACATGAACTGCTAACATGCAATGAGACACTTATTTAGGGCTCATCTCTGCCAGGGGATCAACACATTCAAGAATAGAATAATTTATATGTTGAATATTTGGCAGCAGCTCCCTCTGTACAAAGCAGTTTATCTGCTGGGATAATGAATTTCTCCAAAAGAGTTCCTGAGGTCAGAAATACATATTTTTGATCAAAATTTGCTGAAATGGATCTTGTCTTAAACATATATTACAGACTAAGTTAACTGTCCAGCCAAAACTGGCATATTAACGCTAAATTTTTTTCATACAGAGAGCAATGGCTCATCTTGAGTTAACAATATAAATTTATATTTATTAAAAAACGTAATTGTTTTAGCAAGTCAGGAACTCTATGACTACACCTAATTTCATTTATCTTTCAGTTCAGTGCTTGAAGAACAAAACCATTGTGCAGACATTCTTGGTATTTGCAGGGTTCCTGACGGGACTTTCTTTCCCAGTGCAGTGGACAAACAGACTGCGAGTCTCCAGACACTGCTTTTCTTTTTTTTTTTTTTCAGTGAACATGACCATAATATGTGTTCACATGAGTCTGGGATATATGCTGACCTCCATTAAACACTGTACACCTTGGATAATTTTTCTGGCTGAAGCTGATCTTAATTAGAGGGGCCAAATGAGTTTATAGAAAAAGTGGTATTCAATGCTTTCCCAATTAAATAGAAATCATATGCCCACCAGATTTTTCACTTCAATCATGTTCCACTTAAATATAAAGCTTGGATGTTTTTTTTTATTTTATTAACATCAGTTAGGATATCATACACCTGGGATGACATTCTGAATGTATATAAGAACACAGTCAATGCCTAGGGAAGCTCTTAACCAAAATGAGGAAAAATAGATGAAAGAGTCCATCATAAAAGCAATGTAGTCAGTAGTCAGTTTGAATGACAGTTAGGTTTCCCACAGCTGTAGAATAATTTAGAATTTTTTCTGGATGGTTCTGAAATTCTATATTTGTATGTTAGGAAAATGCATTTCCCAAACTTTTTATGTTAGTTTTGTTTTCCATTTTTAAAAACCTGTTTTAAAAATAGCAAGAACATCTTATATATTCAGTTTTCTAGTTAAAAAAATAAAAACGTACCAGAGCATCATAAGTAGGATATGAAAGTATGAAAATTAAGTGATTGCTTCAAAGAATTCTAGTAGCTTCAGTTTAAATTTTTTACCCCAGATCATCTTCTGTGAGAAACTGGTTTACAGAGATATATGAATAGACAAGAATAAGTGGGATAAAATAGAAGAAAAATATATTAGGGAAAACACTGAGTTGGGGTTGAGTTCAGCTTCTAGAGAGTGATAAAGTATTAGAGTTCAGGGGGGTGTGCTCTAATTTTTAAAATTTATTTCTTTTATTTTAAATAAAAAATAAAATTTTCAGTAAATTGCAATGCAAGGGACTGGAATAGGTGGATTTCTGAGATCCCTTAAAATTGTACAACTGGGTCTGCATTCTTTGAAAAAAATTTTTTGAAAATTTGGTTTAGTTGATGCTTCCCTCAGAACATTTTTTGCTAGCTATATTTTAAGTCTTCTATATCAAAAGCAAATATGGGGGGGGGGGGGGGGGGGGTATTATTGTTCTCTTGTATAGGCCATGTTTTCTGTGGGTTCATTCAGCTTCAGTGATCCCATTTTTGGAACTTGAAGTGTAAGTTCTGTATGAATTTAACTCTCAGCAGCACCTCTCATAGTGATTGCTAAAATATGGCTCTAGTTTCAGATAATTATTATATTAAATTTTTAGCTTGACACTTCCACTACTTTTGCAACAATATGAAGTAGTGATTGGAGAATAGGACAGAGTCAAAGCTTCATGCACAGAACAAGTTTCACCAAGTCATCAGAATGAGGAACGACTCTGCAAATTGTGCAGTTTTTCAAAATGTCTCAGAATTTATTCTGGATCATTGAAAATTCTCCTCATATGAGTGAAAAAAACCAAAGCAAGGACAGTCTGAATTTAAAGGAGAACTCTGGACTGAGTTGCCTCTCTTTATAGGTTCAACCAATTCCTTTCCACCAATAAGGAACAAACACCAGTAGATGTCAGTGAAGAAATAAGTTTACTATTAGAAGGAACAGCAACAGCCAAGAGATAACAGCAAATAACCACCACATATAGAACTGCTGAATCTCTCAGACTCCCCGGAACAGAGACCCCCAAAACCACCAGGTACACCAGGATGATGCTACTCAGCCAAGTGTGTGCTTCAAAGGACAAAGGGAAAGATGGTGCCAGTCCTTCCCCCCGCCCCTCTGTGCTCTGCTCATCTTCTCAGCTGGCGAAATGCCTTCCTTGTGGCAGGAGAATGACAGGAGCAGGCAAGGCAAGGCAGCTGGGCTGGGGCAGCTCTAATCTTCTGGAGTGGGGCCCAAGCAGTTCTAACCTGAGAACTGCAATGTCTCCAAGTGAGAAAAAACAACAAAGAGACCCCAAAAAGGAAAAGCCTCTGCCTGTCCTGTCTTGGCCCTAAAGCAAGAAACCAAGAGCCAAACCATGTGGCCAGAGAGCTCTGCTTAAGCAAAGACCAAGAACCCAGCAAGGTAAAAAATACAAATGGCAGAAGGGCATGAGCTGCCTGCCTGAACAGACTTTAAAGCACCTGCAGTACCACCCCTCCCCCCTTTTCCAGAGTCTGAAAGAGACAATAACAATTTTGAGCACAGATAGATATGGAATGCAAGGGTGTTTTGGGTTACTCATGGCACCTTCCCTGTCTGAAGAACATCTTTAATTGTAGGCCTATCTCAAAAGTTTTCATACTTTGTTAATTATTGGGTTGTAATATGACAAAGTTTTTGTTCCTTTACTGTCCATTTAATTTTTTTTCAATGAGAAGCTGTGAAATGCCTAATATTGATGACTTTTGAAAGCCATTATTATTAAGCAACTATTAAGTACATTAATTAACATCTCATTGAGAAGAAGGATCAGCATTACTCTGACATCACAAAATTAATATTGTTAGATCTGACACATAAATATCTAGTTCATACTCCAAGACTCCACAGACTTTCATACCTCTCATTCATGGCTTAGCAGTTATAGAGTTACAGGGACTATAACACAGTTTTAAAAGTAATTCTGGGTTCTTTCTGAATGTTTCGTCAAATACTTCTTTGGTATTTTCCCTCCGTTTATCAGACAAGTTTACTCCATTATGTTTACAGAGGTTGCCAGGTGGGTTAAATATATTATTAATCAAAAAAGCTACATCCTGGGCTTTCTTCTTAGAAGTGTTTTATCCTGTGCTTTCTAGTCTTAACTAGAATGTTGGAAGACCACCTAGGAAGGATAAAATCTGGACAGATACATGGATCTGTGAAAAAAAAAAACTGTGATCGAAGTTCAGTTTTTCTTGTAGTCAAAATAAGCATATTATACCTATGTAGAAATGACAGAACTGTTAAAATAGGTCATGGTGGAAAAGCACAGCAAAGATATTTGCTAGGGTGTCACAGTTCATGTATTGAGGCTGATATATGCAACTATAGTGGAACACAGACAGTAGAACAGAATCCCAATACTGAAGGGGTGGAGTATCACAAGCATTTCATACCAATATGTTATTCACTGAGGAGTAAATGTATGTTTCTGTATTTTGATAAATTCAAAGAGGACGCTTGTTTTACTGTACCAGTATTTCTGATCCACCAATTGCTTGGCAATACAGAAAAGATTACATTGATATTTCACTTTGACAGTGAGCTATGAGATGGAAGGAGGTGGTTAATTGGATACATGGTGCCATGGATAAAGAACTGGTCTGAGATCACTCATTGACCCACAACTGAGTTGTCAAAATACAATGATCTGGATGTCAGCTGCAAGGTAGCCTCTAATGTAGTAACAGTTCAGAATAGAACCTGGAAAAAGCAAACTTTCTCCTTGTAATTTGATGTTCATATTTCAAATTATTAATGATGGGGACAAAGGACAGCAATGAGAACTTTGTTCAAAAGAGAAAGCTATGGAATTACACATACTGTTACTGACCAGCAATGGCAGCAGGAAATAGTGCAAGGGTAAAAAAAAGCCAGAGAACATGAAGAAAAATTATTCTGAAATTAAAACTTCTGCAAGCAATGAGATGAAAATATTGCTACAAAAATAGAGACCTGAAACTCTCTGCCAGCAATTAAATAGCCAAGTACACAGGCCATGTCAGGTAGATTTCAAAACAGGTATCAATAAGTCATGGCTTTAGGTTTGTAACATTTCTAGAGGTAAAACCATGGGAAAAATCCTGAGCCCGGTCTGTTCCTGGGAGGTGGAATACACATAGTTGGATACTGTGGGGATCCTACTTTCCCTGAGGAACTCATGTAGCCTACATTGTGAAACAGGTGGATTCTGGGAAACAGAAGCAAACTCATCTTGCCATCTTTCTACGCTCTGCCTTCCTCATATGCAGCAAGACTGAAAAGAAGTGGGGGATTCTGCCTCCAGCCATCAGTATTGCTGATGCATTGCATTTCTGTGGAAAAGTTTTCTGCTGACAAGTACCTCTGCTCCCATGGGCTTCCTTTGCCAGACCCTGCTGTTTGCTTTGAATATGGAGCTCAGGTTTTCTCTTCTGGTGCAAAAAAAGAGGGATAGTTCTCAGAGGGAAGGAAACCCAACCTGAAGTTACAAAGGAGGAGCATACAGATAATGCAAAGGGAATATAAGATGTATATCTCTGTTACCTCCAGCCACTACCATGTTGTATGAATATATTTCATTTCACAGTTCTCCTGTTCTCTGACAGGGCTATATTCATGGGTGAATCTAATTTACATTCTAAAATTAATTTCTATGTTGCAGTCTTAGGATGCCATTTCAATTTTGTCTGGTTCCCAGCTTGAGGAAAAGAAAGTGTTTCAGAATCCCTTTTCCTTCTTCCACACTGCTCTTCCTTTAGTACTGTTTAGTTTTAGAGTTTACTGGTTTTGCAGGTGACCTCAAAACATTGGTCTAGAAGTCTTTAAATGGCTTTGGTTTTAACCCATCTAGCACAATTTTAGCATTAGTACTTTTCAAGACAGAGAACACAGACACAGTCTACTTGCTTCAATTACATTTTTAAATCTTCCATGTGAAAGGAAGCAATCAATTTGGTTTGTTTGTTTTACTCTGCAGAATATTTTAATCACCTGACTGCCTGTGGAAATTAATCCTTTCTCCCTCATGTAAACTGATATCCGACTGCATGAAAGATTTTTACTGGGCCATCATGCACCTCACGCATCCTCTGATGCCTGTCCTAAGGTGCTCAACCTTGCTACTTGAGTGTAAACCCTTTTATGTTTTCAACAGGTGAGGAGAAAATGTGGGCTCTTTTACTCAGTGGGGATGGACCATCTATCAAATAACCAATGAGGTGTTCAGAGGAAGCAAAATAAATAAATACCTAACTGTAGTGGAACTTTGCATGTGTCCCACTTGCTTTTTGTTTGTGTTGACAAATGAGGTGCATTACATGTCATATTTCATATTGTTTTACATTCCTGAACTCCCTGGAACATTCGAAGCTCTCTTCATGATATATTGCTAGTGAATATAAAAACAAAGGAAGTATTACCTGACCTTTTATAGAAATTCTTGTAGGAGATTAAAATGAAAGAGCATTTATATAAACAAATTTCAGTGTCTTGTTTGCTCTTTGCATCTCCGCTGGGCCTGCCTTTGCTCCAGAAATTTTCACACCATTTTGGACAGTTATTGGCTCACACATAAAACACATTCACCTTACAGACTGAAGTGGAGAAGGTTTAAATCACTACCTAATCTTTCCGGTGCAGCAAATATGAATTTAAATAAAAGTAGCTTTAAAACAGCATAGGCGACTAAAGAAATGAGGACTAAAGAACCAATAGAATTATGAATCTGTAAAAACACATATTTTTATATGCAAACCACTGCTTTATAATGAAAAATATTCACTGGAAACAAAATACTGCAGTAACGAGGAAGGAAGTGGTGATACAGGCATTTATGTTGCATAAAGACAGGCAAGGGAGAAGGAATTTAGATAACAAGAAGAATTCCCTGCCTATTAATTTAACAATATTTCTGCTGAGTTTAACAATACTGAAAGTCTCTAACTCTTGGTGGTGCTTAATGCACAGAAATCTTCTGTTCATTTAATTAAAAAATGTTAGTGCTTTATGTCTTTCTGGATTTTTGCACTAATGTTCTTCAAATCTGTGCTGTAAAGAGCACACATGCAACTGATCTAGTTCGGACTGTCTGCTGAGACCACTCACCCAAGTGTGTGTTTCTGTACAGCTGTTCACATAAAAAGGCCATCCATCTATCCTTGTCAGATGGCTTAAAACAATCATTGATAGTCATGGACTATTGATGAGGTAAAAAATACTATTAAATGTATGGTTGGTATAATTATTTGTAAGTGGTTTTTTTGACCATGAGAAAAATGGTGCAATCCCTCACAACTCTTCAGGTACCCTAAAGCACCCTTCAGTGAGTCTCTGTAATAAGATGGCTTAGCATCACCCTCCTCCCAAACCAAAACTAATAGCAAAATTCAGACAACCTTTGCTTAGGCACATGGATTTCTCTGTATCAGATTTATACATGGTAGAGATCTGCAGGAAAGAAATTTAAAGACTGTCAAATTGTTAGGAAGAAACTTGTTGGGGCCCTTCATAGTGCTCCAAGTAGGTGAATTGGGCAGAATTGGAAACTGAGTGTATTTGTCGGCTTGTCTTATTTATTTATATGTTGGTTAGCTTTGTATAACAGTCTGAAAAACAAACAAACAAAAAGAACATGTCACTCTTTTGTTCTGTCATTTGTCCTAATAAAAACTTCTGGGAAAATCAGGAGCTGGCTCTTTGGACTTACAGCACTCTAGGGCTTAAGTCAGGCTGAAGGGTTCTACAGACATTGGGTTCAGATTTCCCTAGTTTGTTGGTTCTGTCTTGTTTTATGGTTCTTGGGTTTTTTAAAGCAGAACTATGAGAAATGCTGTCTTTCTCCAAACTTTCAAGTTGTTTTCTATGGGCATATGAGCTAGGCTTTCCTGGGACTTTTACTGTTGATTGGCATAAGTCTCTTGTCTGCAGTGAGCTGCTAATGAACCAACAAGGGATTAGGAGGAAACTCTGGCAAACATCCACATGCTGCATCAGCTGAACTGGAGGAACTCTTCTGTCAGTCTCTTATTTTGATGCTACAGACAAATTTCCTAATCATATTTGTGATAAAGTCAACTTAATGTTCACTGCAGAAAGACTGACAGTTTTCCAATAATATGTATCAAAAAAGGTAGCAAAAAACAATGTATTTCTAACTATTAATGATATTTCTCATTATTTATGATGTGTCTTCTCCCTTTGCTATCTGGATGAAATTTTTACCACATTTTGTCATGAATTTCTATCCATCTGTCCATAGCTGTGGCTTCAAAAATTTCAGCATCCACATGCAGTTATAATAATTCAGAATATTAATGGGCTGTATTAGAGCCAGCAACATTTCTTATGAATAAGGTCTAATTTATTAATTAGTAAGGCTGAAATTATTGCTTGGGTGGGTTAACAGCTCAATATTCTCTAAAAGTCAATAGTGACTAGGTATGGCAGTAGTGTGTTAGGACTGGCCTTGAAGGTGACAGAACATATTTTGCATGTGATGAAGTAGATCCATTAGAAATGTAAAGGGAAGACTGAAATAACTGGAGTGGTAGGCAAGAAAGATCATCTTTGTGGCAGTATCCTGAGTGGATAAAGAGGAGCAAGAGAGCACTTGACAGAGACAGAAAAGAGAAGGTCACAATAGCTGAGGGGCAAACCCATGAAGTCTGCATTAAAGATTTAGTTGCTGGACAGGGAGAAAACACTGACTCTTAGAGCTGTTGCTCTGAAGGCATTGAATATACACTAGAATTTTAAGTATAAAGGGAAAAATGAGTAAGAGGCGATACCCAGGTTAAAAAACGGCAGGACTGACATATCTAGGAATCTTTCAATGAAACTACTCATGTCACAAGTGTTAACTCACACGCTTACACCTTGGCAAAATAACACAATGTCTTGAATGTACTGGAGGTGTGGGTCATGTTGTATCAACAGGCCTGATGAACCATGGTGAAATAAGCTGCTATGGTGTTCCACAGCTGTGTGCAGCGCTGAGCTCTTTGTGGCCCTGTGTTATTCAGAGAAATCAAATCAAATATCCCAAAGCACCATTGCTTGATGTGCTATGACTATCTCAAAATTCAAAATTAAGCTGGCTGCATTAGTATTTCATTGTGGAAGATGCATAGGAGTTTTACAAATGATGGTTGGTAACTCTCCTGTAATTCTATGTGACTTTGAAAGTCTAGGAATTTCTCAGTGGTTTGGAAAATGATCAGTATGTTCCCTCGAGCGCAAACACTTGAAAATCATTAAGTTTCTTAGGAGAAAATTCCTTGTTAATAAAGAAGTAGCACAAATAAATCACAAGAAACAGTTGAGTTTCAACTGTGGAATTACAACAGCCAAGTATTTTTCATCTTCAGTTTCCATAGAGAGCTTTAAAATACAGTTGTCTGACATTTTTAAGACGTTGAAAATTTTTGAAGTTTTTTTCTTTTTAAGGAGGTTTAAGGATCTCTAGAAAAGATGGAGTTAGCAGAATGGTATGTGATGAGAGAATTTCTATCTTCTAATGACATAGTTCATGGTCACAGTTAGTGTTATTGTTTCCAGAAATATACACTACCAGATTCAGGGACCCATATTTTCACTGCATGGAAAAGGATAAACTTGAAATATAATTCCATTTTAAGGGCTCCAGAATACCCACATAATATTCAGAAGATTATTAAGAATAAGTGATATATTGAGAGATTTTGTGCTGCTTCTGACATTTATAGCAACCCAAAACTGGAGTGATGTTATGATATTATCCAGATCCTCAGGTATACTTTTCATCTGGAACTACATCTCAGTTGGAATGTAAGGATGTTTTCTGTCAGTCTTTGAAAAGCTTGTTGATGAGTAATTGTCGTACATAATTTTTTCTACTTCAATCAGTTCTGTAAAAGCACAGGATTTTTTATTGTCATCTAATTATGCACCCATTGTGAGGAGACAGAACTTCTTCATGAATACATCATGCCCTGCCCTGCTCACATCATGGAAGACAATTTGCATGAGATAAAACCTCCATGAGCCCATGGAATTATTACTTCCTGTTGCCATGGGTCTGAACTGTTGGTTTAGGGAGGGAAGGAGTCTTCTGTCATGACATAAGCATCATCAAGACTTAACTGTGGCAGCTCCTTGCACTGTGACAGCTGAAAAAACATTGGACACAGTTCAGGATGTAAACTTAGATAAAATTTGTGAAAAGGTAGAAATAAGACACTGTGATGTTAGATGCTGTGATCTTTTCTTACCTGTGTTTAATCTGGGAAAACTATGGAAGCCATGCTGGCTTAATGCCCATAGGGAAAGTTGCAAGGTGTTGGCCCTTACCAGATTTAACATATATAGTGGCTGAATGCATCATAGCATTTTGTCACTTCTTTTCAGATTCATTAAATAATTACTAAGAAGAAGTGTTAAATTAAAAGAGACAAGTTTGTCTCTTTTTCCTGCTTTTCTCAGTGATTTGATGAGCTAGAAGATTTACTATGTTTTATTTAATTTCTAAAAGTAATGTCTTAGTTCATTCTCTTAATTTATATTGCTAGGAGTAAATTTAAGAGCAAGAAAAAGGGAAACTATAGTGTAATAACAGCTAGCTGCTGAGATAATAAAGTATTTGAACTTATGATACATCAAGATTTTCTGGCCCATTTTCTACTTTGGAAAGAAAGAGTGGGTTTTCCCCTTTTAAGATTAAAAAACTATGAACTTCTTTTAAATATATACATGGAATACATATTGCAATGATTTTATTGGATATTGGAATAATTATTCAAAGCTGTTTTTACTAAAAATAGGCAAAAATATTATTGGTCTTTGTAATATATTGGAGGGACATCACTTATAAAGCAATCATTAGATTGCTCTGGCTTCACACCATGATTTTTACCATTAAAGGCAAATATTATTTAACTTTTTCCTAGTCAAAATCAGGAAATTGTACCCTCTATTAGAGGTTTTGTTCTCAGACTTTACATGTGACATGGGATTCCCACTTGTATTTTTCCATTTCATGTTTCTGTTGCAGTGCATTGACTTCTACACCCAGCTCTACCAAGTAACTCTGTCCTTAACTTTCCCCCACCAATGATAGCCTTGCCCAAATCTGTTACTGCATGTGTGCAGCCCCCATTGCTTTATGCAGAGCAATCAAGGTTAGCTCAGGTCACTAATCTGAACGTTTTAAGCAAAATCCAATGGAATTTGATTTCTGCAGGCCAGACTCCTGTAAACTACTTTGAGAGGTGGTAAGGAATATCAGAGGATAGTAACTGTCCTCCTGGAAGCCATGATGAAAATCTTGGAGTGGCTTACCAGCATCCAAATGAATGTAAGACTCTAAGAAAAGGAAATGTAAGGAAGAAATATAACCATTACTGGGACTCCATCTGTAGACCAATTCATTGCTTTTCAGTGTAAATGGATTGGGTCTTTTTTTAACATTAACATTTCATTATATATAGCATTAAGCAACAGCAGTAAAATTAATGGTATCAAGGATCTTAGTCATAGTAAAGTAAATGGAGTCATTGTGTTGTGGTTTATAGCTCCATCACAAGATGAGAAGTGACCATTTAGATATGTTACTAGCTGAAAATATAACCAGTGACTTCAATTTAATATATTTACTCTCATGATAAAATATACTGCTACAAAATGCTTTGATGAAAAAGAGACAGCATTTATAATACTTTAAGACTGAAACCTTTAATTTGCAGTTACACATAAGAAAAACAAGGCTTCATGCTCTTGTGAATAGAACATCTTTATAATGTGTAATTTATGATTTAATATCTTTTCTCACACTCCTATTTCCTGCATTCCTACTTGTACACTTTTTTAAATCTTAATTCTACCATATATTACAGCTTCTGTAGTTAGGAAAGAAAAAAAAAAAGGGTGTCAATACTTTCAGTTGTTAGCTTAATTCTTCCTGTCATGTTTTGATAGAACTGTATAGGTAAATGAAGATCACTTTTTTTTTGTCTTTATGGAAAGCAAAAAATTAAGCAACAAAACACTGGTTTTGGCAAGGTACTTGGAGAGATAAATAATGTTAAACAGTTTGTAACCCTACCTGTCAATAGAGTCAGGTCCATTTTTAAGCAGGTAGGAAGGTGAAGATCAGCGATAGCTAAGTGCTATTTTATATTCCTACAGAATAAATATGATAAGGTTTTATAAAAACCTTTTTTTTTTCTCAAAAACAATAAATTAATGAGGGAAGGTGTATTAAACTCCATAGTAGATTACCTACAGGTACATCAAAAGGAGAAAAAAAAAAAGGCATTATCATGGCCAGTTCACAGCACTTGAGGAACACAAGCTTAGTCACAGCTTTCTTGCAAAAACCTTGCCTCCCCTGGAGATTATCATTCTTATTGTGCTTTGGCATCTACCTGTAAAACTGTAGCAATACTAATTCTTCATTTCTTCTGTGCTTTTCTGCTGTGTCTTGGAAGAAAAATCATAATTAGCCATAGGTTCGGTACACCTACACCTCTGGGAAAAACTATTCACTTTGCTGATACTTGAGGAGGCAGATTCCTGACACGTGTGTTTGTCTAGTCGCTGCCAGCCATGGGGTTCCAGTTTGCAGGGCAATGGCAGCTGCCAGCTTTGCAGAACTGCCACCACGAGCTCTGCTTTCCACTTTTCTGCTTTCAGCCCTGAGTAAGTCGAACTGTCACAAAAGTACCTTTAAAAACATCTTTTTAAAAGTGTTTTCATTTTTACATTTTCAGCAACCAATATTAATGAAAGCTATTAATGAAAAGGAGTATGTCTATTCAGGTGGTGATGTTGCATGTACCCAAACACAACTTGTATCAACCTTTTGGGTAATGGCATACAAGATTGCAGATGCTATGTTTCTGTTGCTGATAAATTAGTCTATTTCAGTTCCACATTGAAGGAAAACTGGACCTACTTTGCTTACAGCTATTGATAAGATGGTTTAGAGGGAGAAGACATTTAGCCTTGTCTGGAACGAAGAATGAATGAGAGAAAAAAAGAAGAACATAAGGAGAAAGTCCACATCAAATAAAAGCAAAGATTCACAAGGAAAAGCTGCCTGCAGAACTGAAATGAATTCAATATTTAGGATGGAGTGTTGAGACACAGATTTTCTGACCGAAAAAGTTTAAGCAGCTTCAGGGAGTCCAATCCTGAGCAAAAATCATAGAACAGTGACCTGTGAACATTACACTGTAAGGCTTTATCTATCCACTGTACAAAAAAAGGTACCTATATTATATCTCTTAGTGCCATTACTCCCAGTTCATTCCACTGTTTTCAGTAATGACAACACCCATTATAATGCAAGTGTACCTGGGGGACTTAGAAGTTGCTGCCAGTTCTCACATAACACAGTGCATTTTTTTTAATCCTATCTAAGGAAAGAAAGAAAACTGAGCCCTTGGCAGTAATTGATTTCAACCATGAGGAGGACAGTGCTCTACCAGACAGGATTAAATTTGTTGCAATTGTTCCCCTGCTGATTTTTTGCTTCAATAGAGGTGCTGTTTTTCCATTGTAAATTTCTTCTTAGATGCTAAATTTTTAAGGGATTTAAAGAGTAAATCCTTAACCATGAATACACTGCGTGTGACAATGCCAGTACTGCAGACTGCTGCAGATAGGCCAGTGGCTGTTAGTGGTATAAGATACCAGTTCAGTCCTGTGGTCAGTATTCCTGGATTTCACTGTTAATGTTTTCCATGGAAAGTACTTAGTTTCGCAAATATTACTGAAGTGAGAAAAAAAATCAAAAATAATGAGCTTGCTTCTCCTTTTTCTTGCCTCGTCCCTGGAAGTGTTCACGGCCAGGTTGGATGGGGCTTTGAGCAACCTGGTCTGGTGGAAGGTGTTCCCTTGCCTATCGCAAGGGGGTTGGAACTAGACGATCTTTAGGGTCCCTTCCAAAACAAACCACTCTATGGTTCACACTTTGATTCTCAATCTATCTTTTCAATTTTTGTTTTTCAAATCAGCCCACGGAATAAGCCTTAAAGAATTTGAGACAGCTTATTTTGGTTTTTTTTTTTTTTGCTATAATTACAACGCCCCCCGCCCCAACAAACCAACAACAAAAGGAGTCCTGGCTTGCTGTTACATATACAGTGTTGTGTATTACTTGCCACATGCAACAGGTAGAATCTCGTACCGAGGCAGCTGTTTTACCCGGAGAAACTAACCGAGAAGTTGGCAAGTGCCCCACCGACACATCCTCCGACGGGAGCCAGCCGCGGCTGGGTGCGGCGAGGGGACTGGTGCCGCGGCGGCCCGTCCCCGCAGCTTCCCCCGGGCAGCGGTGCCGTGCCGACCCCTGCTCCAGCCCCGGGCACCTCCGCGCTGCTGTCCCCGAGCCCGGCCCGCCCCGGTTCCCGCGTTGCCCCGGCAACGGCTCCGCGCCTGCCGCCGGCTCGGCCGCCAGCCCGGGAGCGGCTTCCCCGCCGGGATGAGGCTCCCCCCGCCGTGAGGAGCCGCCGGCGCCCCGCCGCAGCGCTCGCCTCGCCCGGGGCCCTTTCCCGGGTGACCCCGGGTGTGTCCCGGGCGCCGGGCCCCCGCTGCCCGCATGGCTGTGCCGAGCCGGGCAGCGCCGGCAGGCCGGAGCTGATCCGCCCGCCTCTCCTGGCCTCTGCTGGGGTAGTCGGGATGTGCTCCCTGCCGCTCCCCTCCCACTCGCCCCCTACCCTCGCAGGAGCCTTCCGCGCCTAGTTTAATGGCTTTGCAAAGAAAGCCAGGCAGAAGAACTCTTTCCTCAGTGGCGGTGGTCAGACCATGACCTAACTCACCATGAACTTGGAAGGGCTTGAAATGATAGCGGTGTTGATCGTGATTGTGCTTTTTGTAAAAGTGTTGGAACAGTTTGGGCTGATTGAAGCAGGTCTAGAAGGTAAGGGAGTGATTTTCAGTGGCTCGTCTTTTTTTCTATTCTGGTTATTCTCTTGCAGCGAGGCAGGAGGCACCTGTAAACTGGATGTAAAGCACTACCTGAGTCACCTTGAGAGCGACGTGCACATCAGTGGCTGTCTGTTGTGGATGTTGGTTGTGGTGGTTTAATTTTGCAGGAAAAATAAACAGGTATCCAGAAAACTGCCGTTATAAACTTAGGTATTAAAGTCTGAATCTCTGATTCCTGTTTTAAATATGAAAATTTAAAGTAGTGGAGGGTAGAGCAAATTTTAGGAGGATTACAGGCAGTCATATTGCCTTCAAACTGTTTTGTAATCAAAATTGTTCTGTAATTTATTCACGCTAATGTCATCTGTAGTAGAATTGTTATAAGATCAAGATACATCTTTTATAGTATTTAAAAACCTGTTGAATGTTTAATTTACTGTTAACATTTTAAACTGTGCTTGAGGAAGAACTGCAATATTCAGATTCAAACTAAGAAACTTGAACATTCACTAAGGGCAATCAAGTGCAAATTTTATTGCTTGATGCTTTGTATTTCTTAGACAGATCCCCTCCTCTATTAGCAATACTGTTTCTTTAAAAAGCACTAAAAATTAAAACCAAGAAGCTTACTTTGTTTTAAACGTGCTTTTTACATGTTGAATAGTGGAATATTGATTATTTTTACCTTATTTCCAAGAGAGCTGTTATTCTTACCATATGAAGAGTTAGACTAAAAAAACACTGCTTGCAGCATGGTCGATAATGTAATGACAATCATTGCATCCCAGTGTTTTATTAGATTACAGTCTTAAGTGGTCTGTTTCTCAAATATTGAAGGTATATTGTATTCTCAAATCTTCCTGTAAGCTGGCATTTGAATACAGTGTACACACACCCATGAAAGGGAGAACTTTATTGACTAATTGTGGTTTCATGTGTTACCGTGTAAGAATATAAGCCAAATTTTCTCCCTTTAAAAGGTCTAAACCAGTCCTGTTTATGTAGCCCTTTCAAGAAACATAGTCTTCCTTTAAAGTGATTTTAAATAAGGAAGTTACTCAGCTGATGCTCTGTCTGTGTTGCTGTCTTGAGTGGACTTGCTAGAATCTTGCTACAGAATTTTAAAGCCCTGCAGAGATGACAAAAATGTGTTATCAAGTGCGTTTTTATAAATATTTTATGCTTGTGTTAGAGTACATTTGTTAAGTTTAAATGACAATGGAGAGATTCCTTTAAATCTATGAACTTCTGATTTTCTTTTTGTGCTGTGTTTAGTATTAAATAAACTAAAGTTAGTTAGTTTATCATGTTGATAAATCAACATGATAAATGTTAACATAAAAGTTATTTCTAGCATTGGAGGCTGCAAAGATTGGGGAAAAAAATCTATATTTACATTTTAGGTGGTTTGGCATGTTTGGGTGTGCTCTGTCAAGTCTGATTGCCACATCTGTTTGGGTTCCCTGCTAAAATACATCATCTGATTGTTGTCTGTACTTGTTGCTATGGCTGGAGAAGCTGATAATGGAAAGACAGTTCAAAATATAGTGAAGATGTCTGTCAGTGGTTGTATTATTTCTGTAGGAAATAAGTTTCTTGTGCAGCTGCCTTTTTTGTCTTCCTCACTGGCCAAAAGTCGGCAGTCTGTGTGCACAGTCTTAAAGTTTGTTCTTACCTAGTGCAGGACAGGTTTCCAGCATGCTAGCTAGAGGAAACCACAGGAAGACATATATGCCCCATTCTTCTGTGATGTTCTACTTCTGTGGATGGCATAAAAGGCATGTTACATGGGAATCAAGTAACAGATATAAATCATGGTGTGTGTTCATGGGCCTTAGCTAAATTTCACAGACTGAAGAATTTTTTTTCCTCTTAGTTCAGGACCAATGCAGATTTCTTCCCTGTTTTTTTTTTAAACTTGTGATTTAAAGATCTGAACTGATTGCAATAATAATAATAATAAATTTTTACTAAAGAATTGAAAAAATATCTAATATGTTAATAAGTATCAAGACTATTCATTTCCACTCATGAGTGAAAAGTACAGGCATTGTAAAATTGTGCAAATATTAGAGAAGTTTTTGAGTAGAATGTTAAACAAAAGGAAATTTTACAAGTATAGTCAGACTATGCATGTGCTTTTCCAGAAATCAGTGAGAAAGTTGGTTTCAGCTTTCTGAAAATGTTGGGTCTTATAAAGAAACTTGTAGTTTTCTGGGTTGGGGTAGGTTATATCCCCTTCTTTCTTTTCCACAGAGGTTAATATGTCCCAACAAAATCTATCTATTTGCTTCATGCAATTTATGAGTTTGTAGTTTATAAAACACATCCTTTATCTACCTGGAGATCAGAGTCAGTAATTGTCTTTAACACAGTGCACGCAATGCAGGATGCTAAAACTCATTCTGAAGCTTTGGTAGAGATTGAGGTTTCAGAATCCTATTGTGTCCCTCTCATGGTAACAAAAGCCTGAAGATAACTTATCTTTCGCTGGATTGTCATGATTCTGAACTTTGTGAAACACCACATTAATTTGAAAGAATCAGATGCAATGATGTAAATCAAGAGCACTCTGTTCAGTGTCATAATTACCGTAAGTGCAAGAAATATTCTGCTTCCTTCAGACTCTTCACTGCAAATTATGTGTATGATAATAATAGTTTGCAATTACTTTCATTCTTTTTGAAAATAAAGTATTTTCAGAGTAAACATTGTATATACTTGCTTATACTTATGCTGCACTCAGATAAGAGTATGCTTTCTATGGTTTTGTCCTATTGCCTTCAACTGCTGAATGATTCTGTTGTTGTAAGAAAGTATTTTCAAATAGATGTTTTTAATATTGTATGAAAGCTCTGAAAGTGATAAGTAGCAGAATAGATTTATACACTTTAGTAGATTGTGGGTTGCAGAGACTTTATCTCTCAGTTAAATATTATTTTATGATGTATTGCACTCACTTAGATTGCAGTATGCTTTCTGTGGTTTTGCCCAGTTCCCTTTAACTGCTGAGTGGTTTTACTATTGTTATAAAAGATTTTTCAAATAGGTGTTTTCAATATTGTATGATAGCTCCTAAAGTGATGAGTAGCAGAATAGATTTATTCATTCTCATGGGTTGTGGATTGCACAGGCGTTGTCCCTAAGTTAAATATTTAACTCTCCATAAATTAGGTTATGTCCTCCTTGATAAACTTTACTTTTTTTTTAAAACAGTAATTTCTTAGATGTAGAGAGTAATGCATTGGTACCTAATCAGGAAAGTTTGTTCCTAGATACATCTTGGTATCAATTTAAAATTATTTCTTCTTGTATGGCAAGTTTTTCCTGAAGTCATTCATAAGTAGGATGAGATACAAGAACTGAGTAGTTATATGTACAAGAGGTTACCATCTTAAGATTATGCCATACTCAGGATATTGATTTATATGACCTCAGTAGATTTTTAGTACTTTTCTGAAAAGTACTTTGTGATCTTCATATATAAGGATCATATGAACTTGAAATGGAAGAGGTTTTCTTTGTGAATATCTTCCCTGTATGACAGTTTTTCTGGGTAAAGTGTTGGAGACAGGTTGAAGCATCATGAAATCAACCTATTCCTAAGTTTAAATGGCGTTGTCCTGAAGTTTCTTGGGAAACCTGGATTGCTTTTCAAAAGCTAAATCACTTATTAATCAAATAAACTGAAAAATAGACCCCTCTTCATCAAGGTATGCACTGAAACCTACACCATTAGGAATAAGGTTCAGAGAAGGAATCTGAATTATATGACTGATCAAAAATATTTGAATAGAAATACCCTACTTCTTAGGAAATACTCTTAACAGTAGTTAGAACATCTAATAGAGAAACATAACTTGGAAGGAGCCATATATATTACTGTAAAATGTGGGTTCCATATCTCTGTTATTGGTATCTATCTAAAATCCTTGTTTAGGAGTCCTGACAGTGGCAGCAGTAGAACTTTACAGCTAAAATTGTAATAGTTGAGCTAAATTTCTGAAACACTTAATTCCTCCAAAATGTCTTAGCAGCTTCTAATCCCATTTTAGCAATCTTGGCTGTTAACAAATTCCCATTCATCAGCTGGAAAAAAGAGCAAAACCACAGACACAGTGGTAGTTGCTTATGATATTTACAACAGTTTTTGACAAGGACTGGATATGACTGGAAACGAAGTGGAAGTTACTTGTGGTTGCTCTGAAACTAGCAGCCTGTGGAGCTGTTTTTCCATCCAGACTATGATCTGCTGGGAATGTCAACATTTCCACAGTGGTGTTCCTCCTCACAATGTTCTTCATGGATGGAAAAGGAGTAATAGCACAGAATTACAGAATGTTTGGGTTGGAAGGGACCTCTGGAGATCATCTGGTCCCAGTCCCCTGCTAAAGCAGGTTCATGTAGAGCAATGTGAGGGATTGCACCCAGGCATGCTTTGAACACTTCCAGTGAAGGAGACTCCATGAACTCTCTGAGCAGCCTGTTGCAGTGCTCTGCCAAGCTTTTCCTCGATATTCATTTCAGAAGATTCATAATGATGAGCATTTCATCCTGCAAATAGCGTGTAATAAACAAAGAGGCTTTTATGCCACTTTTCTTTTCTTAGGTTTGGTCTGGGTGTCAAAGAGAGTTATGCACAGAATTGTGAAGTATGGAAGCAAGCATGGACCAATTTGTGAAATGATTAGGCAGAGATGACAGTGGGCAAAAGACAAAAATATGATAGAAATTTTAATATTAATAATTTCAGGCTTTCCTTAGAAGTAATTTGTTCAATTAATTCTTCATAAATTACAAGATAAATTTAATCTAAACAGCTGTTGAAACAACTCCTCATATGTGGGTGAGTGAGCAGTCGATAGAAATCTTTAACATAGAACTCCAGTTTTCTTGATTAAATATTTAGCTCAAACAGCACTAGTAAGTCATTTGTAGACAGCAGAATGTATTGTAGTTGATTTGGAATTATGCACATGTGGACATCTCATCAGGTTGTGCATCCTGCATGACTGGTCAGCAAGCCACTACTGGGCAGAATGAATAAGAGGAAAACTCTTCCCATTTTTCATACTAGAAGCTCCAATTTATGGATGCAGTTTTAAAAAAAAAACCAGAAATAGTCAGGTGAGAAAAGCAACTTGATAGCCATGAGAATTTGTGATAGGTACCTTCACCCTTTAGATGCCTGCTTTAAGCACTCTGTCATCTCTGAGTCATCTTCTGAAGGCTGGTCCGTTGTTGCTGAAAAACCTGGTGTTCCCAGGTCGGTGTCTGCTGAAGAGTGTCTTTTCTGAACACTTACTGTCACTCTCAATAGTAATGTGTGTGTCTAGTGTTCTACGTCTACAGAGACTGAAGTTAATGAATACTGTAATTGAAAGGATGCCAAAGAAATATATGGATAGAGTCCTGCACTCTGAGTTATTAATACAATGCTTTTTTGCAAACTTACTAGTTTAACATTTAAAAAAAAGTATTAGTTTCCTATACAAGTTTTAAATGTGTCAATTAATTTGCTTCTTCTCCTTTTTCCCATTTATTCACTATTACTCTCACATTTATAAGCAATGCAGCTACTATAACAGAAGAAAAATGAGTTTTTAACTAAAGCTTCTCATTTTATTGCAGTCTTGCAACATTTTGGCTATCTAATTCATCTTCCTACAGAATTTTTTATTGTATTTTTCTGGCTGATTTAACCATCAGCCACCTTCACTCAAAATATTCCTCAGCTTTAGAACATCTCTCTTTTTGGCATACAAATAATTTTACATATTCTTAAGGTTTAGAGAAGTTCTTGTGTTTTAGCCATTGTTATTTTGTTTATTTTTTTTATAGGAGAGTTCTTCCTTTAGTTATCTGACCTATTTCTCTGGTGATGAATTGTTCAGCACCTGGTAGAAAGTTCAGTTCAGCCAGACTGAATGCTGCCTAGATCTAATGAGGTAGATGATTTAATCTGACACAACAACTCTGTTTTCCCTTTCTACAGTCATTTTTTTCTAGTGGTCTCTCTAGAGGTATGTGGTTCTCCAGGCACATTTTCTTTATTGGATCAATAGTCAAAAAAAAATCTTCTCTAAACAGACAAAATTTCAATCATCTGGAGTTAACTACAACAGCCACTTTCTTATTGTTTATAATGGGAGATAGTGGTAGAAAAGGAGAGTAGATCAGGTAATATATGTTCATTAATCAGATATTTATTTATCAGTAGTTATATCAGAGTTATTGTAGGGAATACTGCTACTTTTACACAGAAGAAATACGAGTTTTACTCTCATTACTAAAACCAGATTCTAATACAGAAAATAAACCCAGCATGTGAAACAGAAAAGAAAAAGGGTTACCAGAGAAGTGAGTTGTTTAGGACTTTAGGGAGATACCTTTATTGGACATTGGCATTATGATATTATATCAATAACACTCAGGAACTGCTGTAGGTACATCAGAACAGACTCTTGTACATCCACAGTTTGATCTATTCTTTCGGTACTAGAAGCTCATACTCAGCATTTTTCTAACTGTGTCTCTACAAAGTGATGGGATGTCTCTAGGTAATCAGAAAAGACAGTTTCTGCTGGTGGAAAAAATCATCTATATACAGCCACTTCTTGCCTGTGTCTGAGGAACTTTCAGTAACAGCGCGTAAGTTTCTCTGACGGGGACAGCATGCACCTAAAAAGCAGGCATAGATTTATCTTGTTTAGTGATCCTGATACTTCTGGAAAGCCAAAATTTCTGCTGATAATCCATAATATTCAAGTGCAGTGAGTGTTATACCCCTTGGAGAATAAGATCATACTCTTCTCTATAGAAGGGTGTAGTCTGTCCTCTTGGAAAGTAATTTATCATCTCAGTAAAGTCCTTGACTATTTTTTCATTAGAAAGAACTTTTTTTTCCACACTGAGTCAAATTTTATTTAGCCTTAGGATATACATGTTACATTTTGAAATTATATTAATATGCCATCTGAGTTACCTCCTTTGAAGTCCGAGATTTAAATTTATATTTGCAAGACAGTGAGAGTACCTGTACCTTCAAATATCAAGTTAGCCACTGAACACCTAGTAAGATCCCAGGGATAGAAGGTCCATCAGGTGTCTGCCTTGCTTCACTTGTAACTTGCAGCTGGTAATAAAAGAAATTATGCACAGTTTGCGTTTTCTAATTTTTTAAGACATTCAGACAAAAATTACTATGTTTGTTAGGTGTATTTATTCAATATCAATGTAAGTTTTGTTAGTTTCCCACTCATCACAGAGCTCAGAGTTCACGTTCTGGCCAATTTTATGGTTAGATAAGTAGTCTCAGATAAATCAGGTTACTAGAACAGGAGCAATTGTTCTCAGAAGTAAAGAGGTGTAATGTAAGGCAGAATAGGATGCTGAAACTGTTACTTTGCAAGTTGACAATTAAGATATGACAAAGTGTAGATCACTTGCTCACAATCAAAATTATTTAATAGTTCAGAAATAATAAAGAAGTCATTAAGACAGGGAAGTATTCTCAATCAACTCGGATGCTGACCCAGTCAATGAGAACTGGCTCGCCTTTGAGTTATGATTGCAAAAAATGCAATAATCTGTTAAAGTTATACTTAAAATGCTAGTAATTTTTCTATTTGCTTACTTACCATTATCTTACAGGACAATTATAAGAAGCTCACTTTCTGAATTCTAGAATTTTTGGACTGAGCCAAAAGTTGATAGACCCAAAACATTTCTATTTAAAAGGTAAATCTCATTGTAAAAACCCAAGCTAAACATTCATCGCAAAATCCTTTGACAAGCTGGCCCAGCATTTAATTACTCTGAATTCCACAAAAGTACCTGGTTCAGGTTTTTGTAGCTGTTTAGCCTAAGAGCTACCTGTATAATACCGTTACCTATTTTTTTGCTAGATTTAACATACTATGCAGCATCCGATTTCATTATTCTTTGTAGACTAACTTAATCTGTGTTTAGGAATCTCACTTTTTCTTTCAGAAACTGAGTAAAACTACTTCAGCACTTGTACCATTTGTTTTCTAGATTCAAAATAAGTGTTGTGGTTCTTTTCTGAACCTTTTTCAGTTTTTAATAATCTTCGTAGGATATTGATACTCAAACTGGACAGAGGACTCAAAATTGGTCTCTGACAGATCAGAAGTAAGACATAATATGCCTGCCTTGCCCATACTTGATACCTTACCATTAATACAGCTGAGCAATAATTAGCTCATCTTATACTTTTTTTTCCAAAATAAAGATAATTACATCTGTGATTCTACACAGAAATAAAAATATAGGTGAAATTCTTTCCTTTTTTTTTTTTTTTGGTGGGTTTTTGGTGGGTTTGGTGGGTTTTTTTGGTTGGTTGGTTTTGGGGTTTTGTTTTGGTTTTTTTGCTTGTTTGTTTTTGTTAAAAGAACTCATTAGAAAATCTTTGGTAATTTTATTTTTTAATTTTAAATAACCATACTAAAGATTTGACCTTCTGCTGTGAGGTCTGATACGGATTATTACAAGTGTACCACCTCCTGTGGTTTTGTTCATCCTTAATTTGCCTACCATAAATAAAGAAATAATGTGTTGGATTAGGAGTTTTGCTGCAGAACTGTTTTTTTGGCTTGGGGTTATCAAACTAAGTTTTAGAAGAAATTATCTGCAGTTACTTTATGAATATAGGTGAGTATAAAGAGGTACACTTTTTTTTCATCTTTGGAAGATTTCCCTTCCTCCCATTTTTATCTTGTTTTTTGTTCCTTCTTAAAGAAGCAGTAATCTGGGGATTTTCCTTCTGGTTATAAACCTGGATGTTCACAACTCTTAATTTATAGAGAGAGATTTTGCTGTCGTGAAAAATTATAAAATGTAACTTTTTATTCACAGAGTTTTATTTTTCTAAATCTCTGTAGTGAATATTTATCAAAGTGGTAAAGTATCTAATTCAATATTGGTTTATTTTCTATATTCACAACACTTTTAGACATCTCTTTGTTATGTGGATGCATAGAATAAGGAAGTGTAGGACTGGATTCCCAAGTACCATGTTCAACATGTTGTACTATTGGTATCACTATTTGGACCGAAGCAGATTCCTCTTTTTTTCTTGTGGGTGGAGGGATTTTCTATTATAATTGAAGAGCAGTAATGAAACTCTTTTGTTATTTTTCTAGTAAGTGTTTTCTGTTGTTTAAAATATGATGGACTCAGTAACCAAGTACATGGCTATTTGGATCCAGTTGAAGCTGATTACAGTCTTGACCTCAGCTTGTTTCTTGAAAGTGAGCTGTAATTGGCAAGTAATGCAAGACCTTGAGCAGTGCCCTTGCTGGGAAGATGAAAGGTGAAAAGCATCCCCCTTCATCCATCAGATAGCTTGTCAGTTCCAGGTCTTTTCTTAAATGATCACTGAAGGGAATGATTGCCTCGCTCCGAGTCAACCACCTGACCTGCTTTGGACTCATATATTTTTCAACAGCAGACATGGCTGTGAGTGGCCATCCTAGTTCCTGGCAAAATTCAACAGGTAGTGAATCAATCTCATCTGCAGCTGTGCATTTTAGTGCCATACTTTTAAGGACAGATCACTGTTATTGAGTCCTTGTGCTCGTGGAAGAAATATGTCTCATTTTTAGTCCTGTGACATCTTGCTTTGAGGTTAGAGAAAGTGTGTTCAATATGCCACAAATGAAAGCGTGTGCTTTGGTATTTCTCCACGCTGTGCTAGTTTTCTCCAGGGGAGATTCTCCAACCAGGAAGTAGTTAATATTCCCAGTAGGAGCCAAGTGGGAGGACACTTCGAAAGGAAGCAGACATTTACAGCAGACACTCTCAGATGTCAAACAGCCTCCACCTTGAGCCTAAAGAGGACCAATATTTTATTTATATTATTTATTAACTGATAGTTAAAGGTTCTTTTCTTGAAGAATTAATTTTTTTTAGTGTATGAACTTCTTTTTTAACATACTATATGTTGTACTATAAGTTTAGGATATATGTTCTAATATAAATTTAGGAAACACCTTCAGTTTATGGTGTGTCTGATCGTTTGAGTCTTTCATGTCACCAAGCACCTTCACCAGTGTTCTGGTAGTGTGACTCAGATGGAAACAGTTAACCATTTCCTGGTGAAGGGCAAAAGGAGTTCTGTATGTTATCATTAGTATAATATTACTAATAAGATTGCTTCATGAACTTTCCAACAGCTAGATCCCATCTTTCTTGGGACAGCTTTCAAATGCTGAAAGATCCTAAAACATTGAGGGATATCAAGGTGGTAATGGCTTAGCTAGTTTTTTAGTATCAGAGAATCATTAAGACTGAAAAAACCTCCAAGATCGTTGAGTCCAATCTTTGACTGAACACCACCATATCAACTAAACCATAGTACTAAATGCCTGCCACATCCAGTTGTTTTTCTGAACGCTTCCAGGGACGATGACTCTACCACTCCCCTGGGCAGCTTGTTCCAATCTTTGACAATCCTTTCAGTGAAGAAATTCTTTCTTGTGGCATTGTACTGCAGCATATTCTAAGGTTATGCTCTATATCCTGTGCTGAATTTGTGTCCTGACAATCACTTCAAAAAGGATGGAAAGTTGTTTAGCAGCAAATGAAAGGTACAAGTAAGCAAATAAAAAGTTTTTATTACTCAAACATATGAAGTTGTAATTGAGCTTCAGCTAGATATCTCCCAAAGTGTAACAAGCAGGTGGATTTAGGGACTCAGCTTACTAAATTACTGTCCAGTATTCATCCATTAGTCTGTTGCTGTCTCTTTAATGTGGCAAAGACATTAACACTGTAGATAATGATGTCCATGATCCATTTGGGAATACTCTTATCTACATCCCAAACAGTTACATTTGGCATAATGGCTTTGTGTACTTACTGCTCAGAGCAAGTAAGTAACTTGGACATGAGATATGCCTTTGCAAATTCCAGTCTCCTCAGCCTCCTTTGTGTTTTAATGTCTACTGCAATATACAGTTGTTTTGTTTAGATCTATGGGCATTGATGTTTTTCCTGTGCTTTCCTTTGAAATCCTAGCTCTATAGCATAAATCTTTATGGACTTTACCTTACATCACATCCATACTGGCTGCCCAGTTTACCAGTTTTCAAATCCCACAGTCCTCAATTCAACTCACATTGGCTACAGCCTTTTGCACACTGGATATGGCTAAAGCACGAATAATTTTCTAATACAGGGTTTATTTAGTTTTTTTCTGAGATGACATCAAATGCTTTTATCTGCTGTAACTTTGCAGCCACAGTCTCATGAATATGATCAGTGGACGTCTTAGAGACGTAACGGTCTGTTTTGTTGATTCACCTTGTGTTTACCTCTTAACATTTATTTTGGGCAATGATTGCCAAGAATTTGGCAATAACTGCTTTGTAACAGGAATACAGCCCACAGTTTTTCATCTGGGAGCAACTGCCTGTAGAACAAACACTGGTGATGGAGTGCATAGGCAGAACAGGTTTCCTTTTGACAGTCTGCTTATCAGACTTGACTGGAAAAAGCATAACTTTCATGCCACTCCAAGCAAGTATTAGGAAGGAGAGACTTTACCTCAGTTCGGCTTTCAATGAGTAAAACGGTTATACTCAAAACTAATATTTGTGTCACTCCAAAGAACCCTCTTGGCTGGGAGCCTGTCTCTGGCAATGGTGTACAGAGCTCAGAGAAGTGGTGTATGCTAGTCTTACCAATTCTCCAGGCTTGTCTTAAGTGTTGGGGTTACATTTGCTGCCTTCCATTTGTGTGGCATAAGAAACATGCTATAGACAGTATAGATTTGTAATTTCATACTAGGGTTCCCACTACATTGTCAACTAAAGGGATATAATCCTGTTTGCTATAATCTGCTACAATTCAGTTTTTCTGTTGTTATAGTACCTTTTTTACTGAGGCGCTGTTGAATCTCAATTCAATGTGCCTTCCTTGAATATGCAATCTCTGACTCATCTGTTTTGAGTAGCTAGTTCAGCATAGGATATATTTTAACTTCTTCGATTCTGAATTATTGTAACCATTTGTAATCATGTTCTGTTTAAAATGTGCAATGTATTCCTTTCTGTCAGTACAAAGCAGCAGTGAGCTAATACCAGGAAAGCATGGTGCTGATGTGAGAAACCAAATGTGGAGATGAAACTGCCAAGGTAATCCAGGCCATGAGGTCTCTGCTTTCCATTCCTCACCAATGCCTGCTGCTGTCCAGCAGCAATGCTGCAATACACAGTCAGCTCATATACACCTGGCTAGAAAGTATATTTCATCTCTGGATTAGACCTTCTTCAGCTGTATTTTTGGACAGTATTTTACAAAAGCAGCAGTAGGGTTATTTGTTGTCAGTATTTACACTGAGTTTAATTATTTTTTGTTGGACAGCTTAGAACTGTTCTCCAAAGCAGAATCTGGGAGGAAATTATAACTGTCCATTCTTTTCTAGTGTAGAAGTGTATAGAGTTCACATGTTGACTTTTTGGAATTTTTAGTAGATCACCTTGGACAGTGAGACTAAAGCAGCTGCGATAGTCAGTTATTTCTCATAGGAATCATTTTATTTATGACAGGAGTAAATAATGATAATTTTGTCCCCAAAAGAATTTGTATCAGCAAATTCTGACATTGTGGTTTCCCAACAAGTTGTTGTGCCCCATAACAGGATCTGCTGTGCTTTTGAATGTAACAGGCATACACATGGAAACTCTTTGGAAAACTTCCTCTTTTTTTATGTTTCCATCTGATTACAACCCTTTAGCTACTTAGCTATTTTCTTTAAAGGTGCTCAGAGGCAGGGCTTTGAATTAAACAAGTTAATAGACCCAAACTGGAGATCCTGGGAAGACTGTAGAAGAGGGTGGTCTTAGGAGCAGCAGATACCCAGCAGCTCTGATTTAGTACCATCAATAAAAGAAGTTAAGACAGGACTTCCCCTAGTATTTCATGTCAGCCTTTCTGACAAACAAATACATCTCCACTGAGGTTCTGTTCCTGGCAGTTCTATTTCAGGAAGAAGGAATGTATATGAAAATGTGAAAAGGCTACCAAAAATTAGGTGGAAACGATTATAACTTTGGAGTTACTAGTTTGTTTTCAGCCTTCAGCTTTCTAATTAAAATTTCAACACATGTGACTGTTATTTAAAGCTAATGCAGATTTAATAGATTTCATAGTAAATTTTGACTTACAGAATAAAAACTGCTAGGGGCTCCACTGTGAGGAGCAGTATTTTAATTCCAGGATATCTATATAGTGGTAATTGCTCAGTCTTTGCAAGTAAAAGGAGAGTTTTTTCCTTTTATGCCTTGCAAGGGATATATAATAGATGATAAAGAGATTGCTCTATAAAGGAATCTCCTTTAGAGCCTAACATGTAATTATCCATTACAGATATTGAAATGCAATTGCTGGGCTGCATATGTCAGTCCTCCTCTGTTACCCAACAATCACATTTGGTTTTTAATTGCTAATTTTCTTCTGTCTTCTCTTGGCACAACCGTTATATTTCTTGTTTTCATTATCTGATTTTGGCCTGTTTTCTACCTTAAAGCACAGATAATTACCTTAAAGCACAGATAATTTTTTCAGCAGTTTAGTCTAACTGATGATTAGCATTTTTCTCATGTATACAGCTTTATGAAGATTCAGCAAGCTTGTACAGCAAAATAGGTTGTAGCCTGTCTCTTATTTTCATGGCCATTTTAACTGACAAGACACCTATGGCTTTCTAGACCCCTTCCAAAAGCAGTTTCTGAAGTGCAGCAAAATTTTAGTTCTAAATAATATATTTATTGGCATTTTCAGATAAAAATGTATTTTTTGGACTTACTGTATATAATTAAAACAAGCACAGCATTTTTTCTTCTTTCTTAAGTGTATCTATTCTAGGTTGCAGAAAATGTTGCCATGTTCCCAATAGCATTGATAGCACTGTTCTGAAGCTGGGAATAATTTCAGTATTTGTTCATATCAACCTGGAATTACTTTGTGTAGCTGTGGACAGTATGGAGAAAGGAAGGTAAGAAGCTGGGAGGTAGAAAATCAGACATTTCACTATCTTTAATTTTCTGTGACTAAATGCATATTTTCTAAGTAAAAAGCAAAATCAGGCAAAATCCTTTGGTAAATTTATCCTGACACTCAGTATATCCTGGGATTATTTTCCCACTCTGCTTTAATAGTGACTCTAAGTTTAAAACTAAAGGCAATATAACCAGTTTGAGATTGCATCTGAAAGGAGAAAAGCATGTGGTTTAACATGACAGCATGATATACTGGGATGGCAAAATGCGTATTAGGGAAAATCATCTTTGGTAAGCACAAGTGTTTGTACCTGTCTTGTCTGAACAGAATAAATCTAGACAGAAGAGACCTGATCATATAAAAGAATTGCAGAAACAGTCCCACAGTTCAAATGCATACCTGCTATTTCTTTACACAGTAGGTCACCTTTTGTCAGCACAGAAAGATTTCTAAATGTTATGGATAATATTTTCCTTTGTTTGCTAATCTTGTACATTCATAACTGATGTATAGACAAATATATATTTAAGTGCAAATAAAAGAAAAAATTCTACTTAGGATGCTAGAGTTTCTTCAGAATTATCTTTTTCCTATGAAGCCTTTCAGTATTCACTTGAGGAAACAAGTGATGTTCCTAATATTATAGACATTTTTTAGTTATTAGGTAGGAGGTACACATTACTGACTGCTAAAGCTGTTCAATAAAGTATTTGTCAAACTGTGTTCTTCATACATAGATTCCTAATTTTTAAGATGTGTATTTACTATTGTAGTGGCTGCATATGCTAAATGAAATACATTTCATTCAAAGACAGAGTAAAATATTATTATAGTTCATGTCAATTTGACATTTTGTTTTTTATTCCAGAAATAATATAGTTACTATTTTGGAGCCATAGTCTGCAGCAGAAACTATTTTACTGAGTCCAGAAGAAATATTAAGTCTCAGGGGCCATTGAGTCATATAAAGAAAAACCTGTATCATCAATTGCTGTTATGCAGTTCTCTGTGGGTCTTTTATGTGGGATATTTTACTCAATAATTCAGACAGTGCAGCCTAAGGCTTAACTCAGTGTATCTTTCGTATGGGTTTGGATAAAGCTGAAGGAAATTGTTACTGAAAACTGGAAACATGCAAAGAAATTGAAAGTGCTTCTTTTATTTGAAGGAAGTTGCTGTTTTGGAAAGGAATGTCAACACACAAGGAAAAGGAAGAAAGGAAAAGGGGACTATAGGAAGACAATGCTTGTTGTGCCCTTTTCAATTCAAAAGCTATAAATATTAGAAGGAATTGAACAAGAGTTAATAATACCTTGCTGAGAGGCTATCTACTTTGCTATTTTTAGATAGTTTAGCCAGGAGCTCTAAATGCATATGTACCTAGATGGTCCTAACAAATGCAACCCTATCAGTTTCAAGAGAGTTTCAAGAACACCAAATACTACCTCGGAAGGTGAAACTTAATTATGTTTATTATGTTTTCCTGAATTTTTCCTCATTCAAATTATTTTGGGGGGAAAAGTTGTTCAAAGGTCAAATTTTTTTTAGGGATTTTATTATTCATAAAATCTGTGTTCAGTCATCCAAATATGGATCTGCAATAAAGTGCAGTAACAAAATGTGTAACTATTTGTTGTTAGCTTTTTTCTTTTTAATTTTGAGTGTAGAATAAGGGTCGAATTGAAGATTTTAAATTGGTGGCAAAGTCAACTTTATGTAATATTGAATAATGGGTGTAATACAAAACAAAGCAAAATGTAACAAGGTCTTGAAGGGAAAACATAAGCTATTCAAATTCCTGTGTAGGTTAATAAGTAAGGCTTTAAAAGAACATCCTAATAGTAAATGGTTCAGAATTCAGTTTATTAAAAACTGAATTATTAAAACCTGGATGTTTTATTTTATTTTCCCTCCTTATTAAAAAGTGTATGAAATTATGCCTGCATGTGTTTGACTCTCTTTAAAGTTAGGAATAGATAAGGCACATTCCATTTTACTTACTTAGATTTAATTTGGCGTGGTTTTTCTGTGGTGTTCCAATTTCTGATACGCAAGTTTCCATTAGAGGTTTCTACACTAGCCCCTCTTATTTTAATGCTGAACTCACTTTACAGAGACAATACCAAATCCATATATATGTATCATATATAAACCACAGCATTTGGTTTGTAGTGTCTAGAATCTGATGACAGGAGTGAACATTAAGCTCTGCACATCCAACTTTGGATGTGAGTCTTAATCAAGCATTTGTGCCAAACCTTGATTATCTGTTAATCAGCTCAAATAAACCTGATCCTGAGTATCACGTGGCACATGAAAAGGGGTATTTTTTGGTTCAGAGATAGTTGACCTTAGGGTAGAATTAAAATTCCAGAGTTGAGTTGCTAGAAAGCTGAGCTGGAAAAATATTTGTAGTTGTGCAAGATAGAGATTTTGCGGCTTATAGAGAACATTGTTTTGCTAGGTTTTAATTTTTCTTGATCTTACCCAATTTCTCTTCAGACCAACAGGCTGATACACTCACTGCACCAATTTGACTGAAATGCAGTCTAAACTTTAGTAGGTTGAATAAAAAATTGAGACCTGTGAAAGAAAAAAATTTCTAGGAGATTAGACTGAAATAATGCTTCCTGCTTCTCTTTAACATCAGTAACTAAATTAAAAAATAGTCATCAGAAACAAAAAGAGGAGAAAATTATTTTGATTTTCAGAAATCTGTATCTTAACTCACTTGTAACTCTGATATCATCTGCCCCTCAAAGTCAGGCTGGATCTTTGGCCATGAACTTTTCCTCGTGTATTTTCCTTGAAAGAACTTTGTGATTACTAAATTTTTTGTAACTGATAGAGTACTGTTGACTGTATGATGATCTTGCACTAGTGAGATGCTGTGTATCTACTTTATTTGTGCTTGTCTTTGGTCTATGTCAAGAATTACTGTTAGCTTCCAAGTGAAAAGAAAGGAGAAAGCATGGAAAAATAAATAAAATATCCTGAGCCATGAACAATTTCAGCACCAGTCCAGGTAATATTCCCAAATTATCAGGATATATACAATATATCATCTGTCAAGCTGTTGCATTTCGTGACCAGCAATTCATTGTTAACCATCTGTTTAAATATTTTTCACATCCTGTGGTTATACTTGTTTCACAGTTAATTTTAAATTATATTAACAAAATGGTACTGACCTACTGCACATTGGAGTAAATGAACAGATGATTCTAGGCTAGGAAGTTCTTACAGTTGTGTCCTTGACCCATGGCATATTTGACATTGCTTAATTAGCCAGATCTATTAGCTAGCAAATCTCTTTACAGAAAATCCATGGAACTAAAATGATCAGCCTGTGCAGCTGTGTACCTAACAACTTTTTAGTGTATCTGGGACAAATTCTGAAGAAATGTATAGGTTATATCTGCATCACTGTGAACAATTTATTTCTATGCACAATATTTTACCAGGCATCATGCCATTCAAACTTCATCTGAGCCAAGTTTTCTCAAAGCTCAAAAAAGTCGCCTCTGATGGGACTTTCTCTACCTAGTAATTGTAATTAGGATGTTTGGAGGTTTTATCAGCTCTTAGAAATGTAGTTATAATTGTAAGCCTTACTTTTAAGCCAGTGTAGTTAAATTTTAAGGCAATTTTTATTTCTGGTGAATATAGTTATAAATAATATTGCCTTCACAGCTGTTGATCTGATACATGCACTGAGGCCAGTGGTCAGCTGTGCAATCTGTGTTTCTGTGGGTAACAGCTGGAGAAGTTCATGAGTAAAATGAGAAAACAAGCAAAGTGCAAAATCCTTTATGAACATCTGACTGCTGCCATAAAACGTATTAGAAGTATGCTTATTGACTGTCAGGAAGAAGAGAAAATATACATGCATTCATGACTTGCACTACATATCTGATTTTGACTCTGGGTTTCAATATAGTACTGTATTTTAAATCAACCAACCAACCAACCAACCAAAAAACCACTCAGCAGTTAGTGTTTATACAGTGTGTTCCCTGCAGTGTACAGGAACTAAAGTTTGAGAGTCAAATGCATAAAATGTATGACAGAAGTCCATGTGACATTTAAAAGCTAAACTTAATTCTAGATAATCTTGACATCCTATAACTAAAGCAGATTAATGTTCTTTGAAATGGAAACAAAATCATAAATCTTTACAGGTAATTGTGAGGTCATTGTAGTTTTTTAGTATGTCATTTAGGCATATTGAAAAAGATAGATTATAGACTGATAATTATATTAATTTGGAGGGAGAAGGAGATTTTACAGAGAATTAGGGCCCATAAGTTTTAGTGAGTTTTTAATGTTAAGCATAAATAGTAAAACTTCCAGAAGTCTTTGAGTTAGGAAAATAATTTTCTTCCTTGACCTATCCCTAGTCCTTTTTATATTTGTTGAATAGCTGGGATTTGTTTGGTCTGGGTAAGGAATGTAAGACTGAGTAATTTTCTTACCAGTAGCTTTCCTTCTATGAGCATCTGTAGAGACACTGATCATTAAATTGGAGAAGCAGACGTACCAGCACTCATGGAGGACTCACCTTTCTCTCCCAGAGCCAGTGCAAAGTCACGTACCTGGGAAGTGTGTGACTTACTTCTGATGAGTCAGTCAATATCAATTGGCTATATTTATATAAAGAAGTAGTCTTGGCAAGACAGATTGGCTTAATGCAGCCAGGTTTTGTCCTCTTTAAATTCCATGTCAAGTGTCATCTTCTCACGTGTGTATTGATGTGAAGCTTGGAGTTGTACATTGAAACTGACTTCCTACTGCTTCATCTGAACAATTTGTACAACTTGCTTTCCCTGAAGGCATTAGTATGGGAATTGATTCCTGAATGTGTCTGTATTCTGGGAAGCAACTGAAATTAGAACAATGTGACTGGTTTCCTCATTTCTTGCTTCATACTTGAAATTGTATCTGTGATATCTCTATTGAAAACTGCCTTTCCTCAATTAACTCTAAGGAAGTTACTATTTCTACTCTTTTGAAAAGAGGTTTACTTGACTTTTTCAGATAATATCAAATTTTTCTTCTTTGTTCTCTCAGTCATCTCTCTCTTTTGTATCATCTACTCATATTGCAGCTGCCTGCTTTACTTGTCTCATCTTTTCCTGTATTCATTCTGTACTGCTGTTTCTCCTCACTACTGCTTCTGTTTCATTCTCCAAATTTTGAAATTTCCCATGTGATTGCAACATCAAGAGTTTTCACACCAAACATTTTCTTTAGTTCCAAGAGGTAAATGTTCAAACTTTTAAATTCTGCTTGTTACATGTAACTGGATATTTCATTGGTCTGATTTCTTATATTCACATTGTTTATATCCACCTGTAGCCTTTAGAATAACTGCTCTTAGTGCAGGAAGTTTTTCATTTCATACAGCCCCTCCACCCACAATAGTTTGTTTCACTTGGGCTTTCAGTTGTCAAGATTGCCTTACAGCTGGTAAAGATAGACTTTTGCTTAAAGTGTGTTAGATGTCACAAACACTTTATCCTAGTGGCAAATATAGATAAATAAAATTAGCTAGCTAAGTGGCTGACCTCCAGTAGATTAAATATTGTTAATCAATCAAAATTGTTTGTGGCTGGCGGACTTTTCAATAGAGTTTAAATCAAGGATATTGCTCCATTTATTCTGACCTTGATCTCTGCTTTGTTTTATTTTTAGTTTCCTGCACATTATTTACAAGTTAACATTCATTTGTCCTTCTTTATACTGTTGAATTCATTCAGTTCGGGTGGAGTTCAGATAAAATATCCCTCCCATTCATCTACTGAAAAGTCAAAACCACACATGTACCCTATACTGAAGTGTATGTAGACACCAGTGAATATCTGAGGGCTTTGAGACCCCTCTAAATTGTAAATACCTCACAACATTCAAATGTGGCACCATAATGTCCAGCATATACTAATTGCAAATCCTTATGGGATTTTATGCCATTCTGGTACCTTTACTTTTCAGGTCAAGCTCCAAACTTTCTGAACATTAATTCCCTTTTCATACACCTGTGTAGTTGGTAGTGCTTCAAAACTGAAAATGAAATGCCGCTTTAGTAGTGTTGATTGGTGATTGTTTTGTGACTTTTTTGTACAGTATCAGTGGAAATTAGATTTTAATGCTTGTGAGAAAATGATTCAGTTACTTATGGAATTTCTCATGGATGAGGAAGCCAGAGATTTTTACATTATAGCAGACACTGTAGGTCTATCTCCTCTTTTATGGAGCTTCTTTTGTACTTAAGCTTTGGTGTAATTATTTGACCTAAGACATCTGGATTTAATTTGTTAATAGTATTCTGGATGTGTTCAGCTTTCTTTTAACAACATTTCAGATAATTTTATTGCTACCAACTAGGTCTTTAAGTTCTATCATGTTTGTCATGCTTTTCATTATTGCACTGATCGATCAGTTCGAAGTATGCTTCCACCTCTTGGCAGTCGTATGACCTGACAGAGCACCTCATACAAAGCTAAGCAGGAAACTGTTCACTGACTGAAGCGGCAGGGTCTGTTTTTCTTTCTGAGCTCTCCCAGAAAGAACTTAAATGCATGTTCTGTATCATCCACAGTTAGTGGTTTTTTATAAAACACTGAACTAACTGTAAGTGCTCTGCCAAGCTGACACAAGCCTATGCAGTGACTGCATGCAGGAGTGTAAGGTGCCCAACAGTCCTGGATGGTCAGAGTGAATTTTCATGCTCCAGCTTCATTACCAGTCTTTCTAGAACATAGGAATATTATCCTTAATATGTACATAGATAAAAATTCTTCCCAGAGAAAAAAGACAGTATCTTGAGAAACTCAAATATATACAGCTCTGTAAAAGGAAGCCATTCAAATGGCAAATAAAAGAAATTTAAGGTGTTTTATGTTTTGGGGAATGTGAAGAATAAGCAGAAATGTCTTTCACCATGAAGCTACAGAGTTAACTCTATGCTCCTAAAATGGTTTTATTACTTTCCCATTGGTCCATAGTCAAAACAAAAGATTTTGATTTGGTGGTTTGGTTTTTTAAATAGAAGTACAGTCCAGGCCCTTCTTCTTTCTTTATGCCACTAATCAGAATATTATCACAGCTATTTAGTTTGTTTACCACAGGTTTCAAAGCAAAGAAAATTAGGGTTCTCCGTAGTGAAGCACAGAGGTGACAAACTGGCATGATCTGTTCAATAGATGTAAAAATGAGTGACTTTGAGGTCTCTGAATTAATGGAATTGGAGCATTATTGTAGCCCTCTGAGATAATTACACACACACTCAATCCATTTACACTGCTGCACCATATCTTGGTCCTTAAGATGTCAGGGCTCACATCAGCTTCCATCTGAACTATCCAAAGGCTTTGATTAGAGATGCTTTACAATTACCAGATGTTATTTTCCTCTTCCTACTAAGAATAAGCACATTGCAACAGCTTGCTTCTTAAGATTTTTCAATTTATTGACTGTTTCTTGTTTTCATCAAATCTTCTTCTTGCCCCAACCAGACCTTGGCTTCTTCTCTTTATTTATATTTGTACACTGTGGGTAGAGGCAGCGTGAATAATAAAAACATGGGCTGAAAGTGATCACATTTCTTTGAATATTGAAATAGCTGACCGCATGTGCAACACTTCAGGAGCAGATCTTCCTGACTTACAGCTTTAGAACAGAAGCTCTCTCCCAGATGAACTAGAAGCTTCACAAACTGACAATTCACATTTGAATTTTTTACACAGAAGAGACAAGTGTTATTCATCTGAAACTAATACATCATAGAAAAAAAACTATGTGATTTTTATTAAATTTAGACTTTTTGTCCTAGAAAAATGGGGCTGTAGCTAAGCTTGAAGTTCATAAAATCAGAGAATAATAGAACAGCTTTGGTTGGAAGGAACCTCTGGAGATTATCTTGTCCAACTTGCTGCTCAAAATTGGACCAACTTCCTAAAACAAAGTTGGTCGGGGCTTTGTTCAGTTAAGGTCTGAGTATGTCCAAACCCCTCTGGGCTGCCTGTCTCAGTGTCAGGGCAGCCTCATAGTGGACAATTTTTTCCTTCGATGTAATCAGAACTTTCCTCGTTACACCTTGTTTATTATCTCTCATCCTTTCTCAGCATGCTTCTGGGAAGAGCCTGCCTTCATCTTCTCACCAGCCAGCCTCTGGGAAATGAAGGCATCAGTTACACTCTCCTTTGCCTTTTATGCTTCAGTCTGAATAAAAGCAGTGATTTCAGCTTCTCCTTAGCTTAGCATTGGAAACTTCCCACCCAGTTCCATGGACTGGTGCATATGGAGTTTTCATTCAGTGGTCCCTAGCTTCCCTCTGGACTACACATCTTCTGCCATGAGCTGTAAACTTGACTTTAGCACCGGCCCCAGGGACCAGAAGGATGTTGAACAGGTGGGATCAGGAAAGACCAAGATGAAGAAGGTATTGAGTAAAACGAGCTTCATCTAACAGAGTTTTGATATTACTGCAAGGATCAATTTAATTGTTAGAAATTATAAAGATCCTGTCAATTTTGTTTATGGACATTAACTATTCTTTATAACACTCTTTTAAAGTGGAGGCAGAATTAATGACTTTGATCTGAACATAGAAAGCATAGAGAAATAAAATATTTTTAATCAAGTTCTTTAAATGAAGATAATATTTAGAAAGCCAACCTTCTTATTTTATTAGCAATGTCGTTTATCAATAAGTTTCCATTCAGCATAATGGAGGAAGAATCAATACTTAAATACATTTCTAACATGAAGATTTCTAAATTCTGACATAGGTAAAAATCCTAGCATATTTTTGTGTGTATCAGCTCCATGTATTTTGCAGCTCTGCACCACAGAAGAGGTGAGTTCCCACAAATACCAGAATTTTGCAAATGGGTTTGCTGTTCTGCTGTACAATATTGGCCTTAAAGGTCATGTTTTCAACATACTTGTACTTGTGGGAACTCTTCTTTGTCAAAAAGTCACCAATTATCTATGTTTCATCATAGCTTTCTGCATTAATTTGTATCACCTGGGTGTCTGACTGTTACAAAACTCAAAAGGATTTTAATTTCAAAAGGCTCTGTTTTAGCAACTGATGCTTTTTGACAAATCACACTAATCTCACTTGCACTCTACTCTTTTTAAAGCTAATATAATCCATATAAAAACTGAAGCTGGAACAGTATCATCTCAGTGGATGCTTGAATACTTTTCTGATAGGTATTGATTACTAAATCCCCTACTATTTGATCCCCACTCTGCCATTACCTGGCATCTGTTGTCTTTGTGTTTTTGAAACATTTTCAGTGTGTTTCAGAGATGCAGTTGTTGAGAACTGAGGTTTTATGCAGGACAAAATAAGAGGAGTCACAAGTCTTGGTCAGGTTTCACAAAGTTAAATCTGCATCATTAAGATTCTCTCTTAAGTATTCCAGGCTCCTATTATTAAATAAAAATAATTGAAGGAATGAGAAAGACATCCTGAGTAGGGGTGATTTTGACAACTAAGAAATCCGTGCATCTTTGTGTTTTATATACACTTCCTAGAACATAATTCATTTTCCAACCATTTTAAAAATACTTCAATCCCAGTGTTAAAATATGCCTTTTAATGTGTCTGTATCCTCTAGGAAAAAAGTTTACTGACAGATTTTTAAGGCTGACTTTACTATGTGTTTACAAAGCTGCATCTTATGTGGGAAATCACACTGCTGTATGTTTACTAAGCTGAACATCACACATTTGTATGGACGGTTCTCTATAATTACTCCAGCTAGATGTGATGCAGCTATTCACCAGCACATTCTGAGCTGCAGTAATATGCTTTGAATCAATGAAACTTCATTGATATTAGTAAAAATGTCCAGTAAATGCAAAACTCAGGTTGCACTGCTGCTTACTGAGTTGCTTACTGAAATTTTCATTATTCTTTACACTGACTGAAGCTCTTACAGGTGGAATTTCACAAATTGACATTTTAGAGAGTTATCTTGTGTTACCAATAAAATCACTAGAGGGTGTTACATATGGAGCTTTTCCTCTCTATTTGACATGTCCACTATCAAAACCAACCTCAATCCAAACTGTGGAGAAGAGCGTGAAGCTATTTAAACATTTTCCTCACCCAGGTTTCATGAAATCTTACTCAGTATCTTAAGCCTTTTCACAGTGTTAAGTACACCCAATATGCTTTTGAAAAAGATGTTATACCCACACCTGCAATGCACAGGACAGTGTATGCAGGGATGTTTGCATGCATTCTGGTAGCGGGGAAACTGCAGTGGTAATTAGCTAAGCCTGGGAAGAGAGCAAATAACATTGAATGATTACACCTGTCAAGATGTAATCATCTACATGAATTGTGACGGCTTCTGTGACTTCTTTAGTAGCCTCTATCCAGCTGCATATAAATATTACTTAGAGAAAATGTCATTCAAATCATGCTGCTGACAAGGTCATTTGATCCTTCATATTATATTGTTTTGGAATTTCACAGCAATCTGTCTTGGCTTATGATTCCAGCTTTACTGCACCAAAAAATAACCCGAAAAGAAAAGAAAAGAAAAGAAAAGAAAAGAACAAGAGAGAGGGGAGAAAAAATGAAGACCTTTTAAACTATCCAAGAGCAAGCTTTTAGCAAATGGATTTATAAAAGAATTGGGTTGCACTGGTGTATCATTCTAGAATAAACATCTTTGTTAATCTAAAGATCCATGACAGTGACAGCTAGAGCAATTTTTAAAGACAAATAAGGGCATGCAAGTTTTTTACTTGCATCCTTCTTTTGCAGACTTCTGTTGGTAATATTTTAAAATTCAAGTACATGTTTATCTGTATTTATAAAATAGCAGAGTTTCTTTAATAACTAGTTTAATACAACTGTGGCCCTAGCCGCAGTTGTACTGCTAAATACTATGCAAAAACCCCCAGTTAAATTAGAGAATAAAGGGAAGGATAGGACAATGTTCTTGCCTCTTTCCAGGGAAATGGTTGTGTAAAGATTCAGCTGTCCTAGTGACTCACTATGTGTGACTGTAGGAAAAAAATCTGTATTATGAAAACTGACCTTTTACACCTACAGTTCTAATGCAAGTGTTTCTATGATTTTGGTTCTGTGGATTTAAAGAGTGCCCTTGGTTTATATAACATTTTTTTTCATACCTACCCAATGGCAATTTTTTTTCATACCAACCCAGTGTCCTTCCAATCTCTTTTCTAGGTTGAATATATCCAGTATTTTAGTCTTTCCTGATAGGTCAAACTTCATAGTCCTTAAATCTTCTTCTAGTCTTACATCTTCTTGCTGTCTTCCAATCTTTAAGCTGTCAACAACTTTCTTGGAACTAATATTAGAGCTAAAATTGTATTATAGCTTAAGAGAAGGATCAATGATTGTATCTTGAAAATAGACAGTCCATCTCACTGCTTAAAGGAGATTTTAAAGAAATAAAGTTAGAGTCAGAAATTACCAAACTGTAAATTGATTTTTTAATTCATTAAATGAAAGGCTGTTTGACCCTTAGCACTAATCCTGATCACTCCATCTTTAACAGGCCCCACTCTTCATGTCATATATTTGTCCATGATCTCTGCTGAAGCTGGGGGACAGAGGGTGTTGAATGAGGAAATAGATTTTAATTAAGAAAAAAACCTAAACAACAAAAACCAAATATTTGTTCCTTTGCATTTCAAAGCCAGGTAGAATTGATTTGAAGTCACAGTTACACAAGCTCCTAAAATTGAGCTGAAGAGCAAGTAACTAAAAAATGTTCTACTCCCATATCAGCACACTGTATCATAAATTTCACTTTATATTAAGTCTTTCCACTTGTTTTGTAATGTCTCCTTAGAGCAGCTTTGCTTCTGAGTATACTAAATAACAAAGAAAAGAATGCATGCAGGGATAACTTACATTGGTATTTTTTGAAGAATGAATGACTGTTTATTTTGTTACATTCATAAACAATAATTCTCCTATATGCCTATATTTAATGTTTAATTTTTTTTCTGCCTAGGGAAGGATTTGTGGTAAGAAAACCCCAGCATTGTCTTTCCAAAATCTTTTTTTCATTCACAGATTTTATATAAAGAATTTCAAATGAAGCTGAATTTAATAGAAAAATCAGCACTTTAATTATATTTTTAATTTGCACAAAATTAGTTTGAGTGAAAAAGAATGTAAACAAGTGTCTCCCTTGCTAAAAGCCATTGAGCTTCAGATTTTAAAAGACATATCTGCACTTTATTAAAAACAGTTCACCTCCTGTCTTATTTTTAGCTTCTACTATGTGCACCTGCCTAATGTTGCCAAATAAAATAATGAGAAAATATCTTTCAAAGATAAAAATTCTTCATGTAGTTGAATACAGAATTAATCCTTAATGAAAATTGTAAAGAAAACTATTTGATTTCTGTGCTGAAGACAACATGTTTTTCTAATCTCCTAAAAGAAGTGCATTTCCAAATTGCACCCATTCTCTCTGGAGAATGTCCTTTTGATATTCAGCCCACTGCAGAACAGCAGAATAGTTAATATGTTAAGTATTCATACAGATAATCTGAATGAGGTATCCATTTTGTTACAGTTCTAAGAAATATTTCATGTCAAGGAAACCGTACACGGCCCATCACTGATCACAGGACAAGAACACAATTCACTTAAAGCAAACCTTGAAGTCAATGGCTTTAAATTAGAGTAGGTTTTCCTCAGAAATTAAAAAGCTTGAAGAGTAATTTCTCTAGAACATTACTCTTTATAAGCTCTCCAGTGCCTTTGTAGTCTAACTTTTCTGTTGTGTATTTACTTCCTGAAGTTGACTTGAATTTGAAAGCAATGAATGTTAACAACTTGTTTTCTCTTTTCATACAACTTTGGTATTGTGATGGAGAGCAAAATGTTCTGGTTTTGTGCTTAGGGTTGATTTTATAAGACCATGACTTACAGGAACCCTAAGGCACATTTTAAAGTGAATCTTACTCATTTCTGTGCAATTAAAGCAGTAAAAGGTTTAGTCTTTAGGCTATATATTATTTCATATCCCTCTTCAGTAGGGTGAGGGCTTTGTAACCATGGCAATTTTGTCACATTGTAATTTTAATTCTTTTTCTTTAGGAAAACAAGTTAGCTAGCAAGTATTGGACCTGTTTTCTCTGTACAGCCATGTGTTCAAAGTCAGAGGCTTTAGTACTTTCTTAGATTTGTTATTCTTCTAATTAAAAGGAAACTCTCAAGCTCTGGTAGAATACATTTTTAATACAGAATCACTTATTTATGGCATTGCAAAGGCTGCAATATAGACAACATTTATAGATAACATAGAAAAACATGTAAACTGTAAGTGTGCTCTTTATTGGTCTTGGCAGAGCTGTCGCTTGGAGCTCTAACAAAATAAATGAGTTACTGTTTGCCATCTTGCAGACAGGAAGCTGAAACAGAAGAAAATGTACATATTGCCCTAAGCTAAACATATGGAGCCGAGAAATATTACAGAAAGTGATACACCCTAAAGTATGTAGTTTGGTAATTGGTCATTTTAAAAAATTTTATATTTAGTTGCAACAGTATAACATTTTCTACTGACCTTCACAGTAAGTTAGGAACAATTAAAGCACCACAATAGAGATTTGAATGAAAATGAGCCTTTTATGCAGCTTGAGGGAGGGAGCTGCAGCTCTCTGTAATTGTTTTATGGCTGAGCAGGTGGATCTGATCCAGCTCTTGCTTTGCTCAGGTGAATGAAATACGGAGGATTTGCATAAAACCAACATAATTTTTTCTGCTAAAAGGGATGCTTCCTAGCTAGTAGGTTTAAGAGGGAAGGTTGACTCTGGAAGGTTTAAGAAAGAAGCGCTGACTGGTGCCTGGGTCCTGGGCTGTCCTGCAGCCTGACTTCTATCCCAGCTGTGAGGGAGGCTGGGAGCCAGCACAGGTACAGGCAGTGCAGGCACTAAAGGTCAGGAAAGTCTGTCTCAAAGGCTGGGGTAGATACAAATAGCAAGAAGAAGCTCTTGGTCTCCAGGGTTGGCTACTAAATGCCTCTCAAAATACGCATGCTTATGATGCTAACAGCAATAAAAGACAGAAGGGCTTGCAAATGAAGTGGGTTAGTTGCAATCTTATATGTTAGAAGCATTTGAATACATAAAATATTTGAAGTTGCCCATGTGAAAGCAGGTGGCATTGTCAGTCCAACTCCAAATGGACACCTGTTCCGTAACTAGAAATCTTGTCATCTTCAGTACAGAAGCCAAGAACTGGGTGGAAAGGAAAGCTGAACTCTTCAAATTTGCTCTGTGTATACTAATGTCTGTGGAAATAGTGTAATTTTTCTCTATCTTTTGAAATAAACTCAGGACTCTCTTTCTGAGGTAACAATTTTAGTATTTCTCATTTTTCATATTTTTTTCAAGTGTCCATTATTAAAGCTTCCAGGCTCAGGGAAACTACTAAAGTTATTTATTGAAAAGTTAAAAGAAAATGAGATAAAAAGTAATCAATGCTGAAAGCATATGCTCAATTCAAAATAATAGATATTCACACCTAATTATATGAAAGCAAGCCTCTTTTTACATGTATGGAGCATGAGGTTTTCTTTTAATTTCAGATTCTCTGGAGTGCTTGAGAATGTAGTAAGAGTGATTAGATGTGTTTTAATACAATTTTATTTTTTAAACAGAATTTTGAGAACTTGGCACTGCAGAAGGCAGTATGCTTTAAAACACAGCTTCCTCAGTTTACAAGTCTGTGCAGTAAAATGAATGCTAGGATCATAAAGGACAGGTGTGTTATAAGTGCTGGATTGCTACACAATCAGATAAAAAGGGTTAAAACAAATACTCTTGGGGAAGAGTTTTTCATTGTTTATACCTTTTAGACTTGAAGACTTGGCAAACCTGCTGTGTAACTATGCCGGCTGCCTGGAAAATAGCTTTTTCTTTTTTATTAGTCTAACTCAGGCTCTGATTTATTGAGCCAGAGAAGGAAAAGCTAGCTTTAGCTCTTCCATTAACACCAGCTGGGGCCTACATCACATAATGTTGTGTGAATGCACAGCTTCATCCTATCACGTCTGAGCTGCAGCAACCTGCAATTTTGCCAGTAGTACCAAAGCTTCCTAGGAGTTATTTATGCCAGGTATCTCCTTAATTCTTTGTTTCTCTGTTTGTTTCTTTTCTCTGTGATATTTTTGCTTTAATGTTACATAGTCAAAGAGGCTAAAATTGAGGAAGGAGACATGTGTGTGTAACACTAGCAAGAAACAATACCAAAAACCTCCTTATTATCGGTAATATGCTAAGGAATCTCAGAGAACAGAGAAGGGAAAAATGCTTTACTTGCATCACTGAATCTTAAAAATCCCACTATGAAAACATCATGATGAAATAAATACATCATCTGTTCTATGGCATATTTGTTTAAATATCTGTTTTGTGTATTGGAATAAACACATATAATTCAAGACCTTTCTAGTTACTATCATTAGTATAATCCATCTCTACAAGACTTTTACACTACTATATTTTGATAGCCGTTGCAAAATATTCTCATTAACTTCGCTTCTGAGCACCAGATCCAGGATGCTTTTGTTGGTGAGACTCAGCCAACTTTCTGTCAACTTATGGCATATCAAGGTAACCCACTGACTGTCATGTTCTCACCTACAGCTCTTAAATTTCTCAGTCAGCTTTTTGTTTCTTGGGCTGTTTCAGTCAAAGAGCAAATATTTTTCCTTTCCCTTGTAGGAAGCGGGCATTTATTTTCCTCCCCCTCAGTCTTCAGGGGTTCTATGGTGGTTCATTTATCACCAGCAGAATGAAGAACTGCTTATACAGGCCACTGTCAAAGTTTTTTTTCTCAGTGGAAGGGATGATGTGTAATTTGCTTTCTTGGCTTAAAATGATGCAGTGGGACAAAAGCCACTGCACCCAAATGCTTTTTCTTAGCTGCAATGTTAGACATCCATGTTTATTGGGATATTATGCGAAGAACCCAGCTGGTTTGTCTTCAAAGATAAGCTAGAGAAAACTCCCATTTTGAGCTCAGTGTTTTTCTAATTAAAATTTTTGGAAGTGTTAAATACAGCTAGTGTTAAAAGATGGGAAATGTCAAATGAAACTTAATGTTTGCATTGTAGTGAGGGCCGAGACGGAATTTGTAGCATGTTATTTCTTCACTTTTGATAACACCTGTTAAAGAAAATGTGCTGAGTTATAGGGTATTAGAGCCCTTCCAGGCTTTTCAGCCCAAACCTGAAGCAGTTGTAGAGTTCTGTTTGTTATCTTGCAGATAACCCAGAAACAATTGCAGATGTGAATAAAATAGTATTTAATGTTTTTTTTCCTTGCAGTGCTAGCACATAAGATAAAGTGAGCTTTACCCTGTGTAGCAGGTTGGGTTTGTAACCAGGCAGAAAGAACAATTTAGTGTAGTGGTTTGGCCCAAAATACTTATTACTGTTTATCTTCTGTGAGATAAGAATTAGGAGAAATGCAAAGCAGGCACCAAACTTGAAAGAATATAAAGAAGTTTATTAACAAACCTAAAAGAAGAAAAAAAAAATCATACCACACCTTCAGAACTCTCCTCCTCCCCCCACATTTCTCCCTTCTCCAAGTGACAGAGTGAAAAGACAACCCTTCAGATGTTCAGTCTGTTTACCACTTCCATAATAACCTTGTTCAGTCCATTTAGAAAGAGAAGTCTCTTCTTGCTCATGCTATGAAAACAGTATCACACCGAGACAGCCACCCACTTCCAAATATTGTTCAGTCCATTTAGGAAGAGGAGTCTCTCTGCTCGCATGTGAGTCCCTTCCCCCGACTTGCAGCTTTTCCCGCAACTGCTTTCGAGGGTCCACTCTTGAAGGTTTTTGGGGTACAATTTTAAGGTTGAGCTGTTTAGAAACAAAGCTTCACCCATCTCTGGGAGCATTTTACCTCTAAGAACAGAGGCCCTTCTCCTTCCCTGGGAGCAAAGGGTCTCCCTCATCTTCATCGTTAGGACTATCTCTGGGAGCATCTCTAGGAACTGAGGTTTCTCCTTTCCCATTTGGAGCCAAAGTCCTCATCTGGTTCATCTCTCCCTGTTCAAACTTCTCATGAAATTACAGCTGCGTCAGCATCGGCCGATCTCAGCGCAGATGCTTTTGCTAACAAGTACAAGTTGAACACTCCACCCCCCATATCTTCATGAAATTACAACAGGATACTCTGATATATCATAGCTTTACAACAGAATTTCAGCTTTAAGCATCTCCTCTCTCTCTTCGTTCAGGTTTTCAGCTCTTCACAGCACTAAAAGGGTTAATCTCACCCAGGCCTTGCAGCTGGAATGTGGCTTATCGCAGTTGGTCACCTGGCCTCTGCCGGACAGAGGAGCCACAGTGGAGGGGGGGGGGGGGGGGTAGCCAACAGCCCTGCTGGGGGGGGTTCCATGGCTGGAACAGGCCCATGGCTCCAGGCTGGCTGTGGCCCGGCCCGGCCTGGCCCAAGCAGGGCCTGGCCGGGCCCGCTGGCCCCCGCACGGGGCCTGCAGCCACCTGTGCCAGCGCCGGAAACGAGACAGAGGAGTCTGCCTCAGGGTTTCCTATTCTTAAGTGTGTATCACAGAGGCGGTCACAATTTTAAGTGGCTCAAAGAATTGTCCAAATTCAAACTGGCCACTGATAGGTTCTGTTAGGTCATAGAGGAAGCTGTAAGCACCCCTCTGCAAGAACATCACTTCTGGGACTATGCTTGCTAACCTATGACACCCTGTGGGAATTTGAGAGAAAAGATGCTTTTTTCTACCACAGTGTTATAAGTCTCACATTATGTATTGCAAGCTTTGCTATGTTCTCTTCTTTGGTTTCTTTAAGCAGAACACTTGACATTTAACTTACTAAATTGTAAGACTGTTAACTTAGCCAGGGTAGCATATCTTGACAATAATAGAAGTATACAATAAAACAGTTCAGAAGTTTCAGGCTATGTCTAGACCATTTTGAATGCCTGAGCAATGAGGTCAAGTGATACGGAGTGGTTCATGTTCATATTTTGCAGGCTGTAAGAGACAATTCACATCTATATCACCTATCATTGTCACAGGATTGCCATGCATACAAGCCATTTGATTATTGTGCATCCTCACCAATTTCCCCCGAGGAAACTGCCTCCCTGCCTGAGGGTCACAAGCACTGGTGAGATCAGTGTTGTTGGGAGCCCTTGACATATTTGTGTTTGGTCCTGAAGCAATCTACACAGATCCCTTGGCTGTCAGCAGCGGATTCCTTCATGGCCGATGCTGAGTGTACATTTGACAAGCTGACCACAAGTTCACAGTCTCTCACCATGATCTGCTAAGCCCTTCTAAACTTGTACAAAACCTCACATGAGCCTTACATCACCAGTGGGTGTAGGGATAGAAATGCCAGGGTGCTGCTTTGTGCACAGTTACAGAGATTGCATTTCCCGGGGCAAGTGCTTGGCTCCTAGAAATGAACAAGGAAAGCCCATCCTCACTCACTGGCACTTTGTTCTCACCTTAGGCAATGTCCTAAGTGTGTAGGAACAGAGAGGATCTTAAAAGTACTTAAGATCCCTACTGAAGCCTCAGCTTATCACTGTTTCACCCCAGGCACCCTGGAAGTTTTAAGTTTTTGTTTATAATGTTTGTAGGCATTGAATTTCCACTGAGAACTTTGTGCTTTTATCCCAAACACACCCTAAGAATATGATAAATAGCACTTAACAGCATGACAGCAAGCTTTCCCTCTTTTTTTTCAGTTCCCTTTACTTATATTTCTCATCTCAGCGTACTTTCATTCTCTCCACACATAAATTTGAAATGGTTACAATATCTCTTAATAGGATGGAGCTAATCAGTCACAAAATAAATCATTACAGAAAACTATAATGGCAAAAGTATTTGAGTTCTTTCATTATGTCTCCTGGAGTACTCATTTAAAACTACTGAGTCTAAGCCAGAGCATATTGCAATTCATTCCTCTTCCTGTTTCATGCTGAGCTCAGACTTCAGTGAGACAAAATGGTTTAACAGCTTGAGGTGAGAGGTAGAATGGTAAATGTCATGAGGAATAAAGCTTGGTAATAAAATATCACTTGTTTATTAGTTGGATGTTAACATATCTGTATGCATGGGTCGATGTAGATGAATTAACATCTCTGGTTGGTTTCAACTGTGAACTATAAAGAAAGATGTCATTTCTTTAGTTGTGGGTCCCAGATAGTTTCTGTCTTTAAAAACATCATTAATAAGTCTTGATTTCTTCACTGTCTGCTGTTAAATGTTTTTGGAATAAATAGGTTTTTATATTATGCACATATGTTTGTCCAAAAAAGCCCTGAGATTTCTTTCTGCAGCAATATATTGGACTGTTGCCACAGTAGGTTTTGTAAACTACTCTAGTATAGTCTTAGAAAGGAGACACAGAAACAAAAATTTTTTTTTGCATCTTATTTATGTTGTCACAAAATGAAGTGCTTTGACCTCAAGTAAAGCTCTCTAAGCTGTTCGGAAATAAATTCTTTAGCTAGAAACTTCTTTTAACAATCTATGCTCAAAGCTGATTCAATTTTTGTGATCCCAGATTATGGCTAAACGTCTCTATGTACAACTGTTGAAATAATTCATTGAGAAAAACATGAGCTTTCAGTCAGAACAAATAAATTATTCATGTTGCTGTACTTTGCTAAATAAATTGTTTGATAAAATGAATAAACTGAGTTGTGTTTCTTGCTAGGTACAGAGATATTATTTGATATGCTTTGGAGAGACTCTTTTTTTGTATACTGATTTGGTGTAATTTTCATCTCATAGCTGAGCAAATTTTAAAATTAGCTTGGCCTACCATATAATATTTCTTTATGAAAGGAGAAAATTATTTTCACAATATGGTAAATTGATGTTGTTTATTTTGGAGCTGGTTTTGAAACCTCCATTCATATTGAGCAATAGTTACCCAGTGGGACCACTTAATTAAGGACTACCTGGCTCAGAGCTCCAAAAGTGAAACTTCTATTTATATTATAATTCAAATAGAAATTTAGCAGTCCAGTAAAGTCTTAAAGATGCTGGAAACTAGAAAATGTAGGAAACTTACATTTGTTTGTTTTTTATTGATAAAATGCTTTCCAATTTTAGCTGAGACAAAGAATTAAGGAAGGTTTTGAGAAGATAATGCTGATCAGACATTTGCTCGTGTGTTAGGTACATTCTTGGTAATATATTTTGTTAAATGGGCATAATCTTCCAATGTTCTTAAATGTTTTCTTTACTCTCTTCACATTTGGCTCTTGCACCACAACCACTCTATGCTATTCCATTCATCACCCTTCAGTATTACAAGCAAAAGTCACTTGAGCTGTGTGAATCTATGAATTTAAATGCCATGGCCTTTGAAGGTGGAGTTTTGTTTGTGTAATTCCAGTATTTATTACTAATTTTGGTGGCCTCAGGAATACAGATGTACCAATGAAAACAAACCATTGTGATGACCAAAATGGTTATTTAAATGCCATAAAAGATCTTCCTATTCATGTGATACTTACTATGCTTCCTATAAAATTCACTGAATTTCCTCTACAAGGTTTTAAATAAAACTTTGACCAGCAGAGAGCAGCAATGATATACTTTAGAAGGACGTGAGCCAGCTCTTGCAAAATCCTGTTACTGGCATGAGTGATAGATAATATTGTGTATGGTTTTCATGATTTATGGGAAAACATCTGTTGAAATTAAAGCAACAATAGGGAAAATATGTTCCCGTTTAATTGAATTCTTTTATAGAACCTTTTAATTTAAAATACTTTCTGTTTAATTTCTTGTCTGTATGAAAGTTACAAAGATTTATTACTTGAACTGTGTGTAAGTCACCCTAGTTCTTAGTAGGTGATTGTTTTCACTTTGATCTGAAAATTTGCTCTGGAGTTTCAGTGATTGTGTTGGGCATTGTCTATATTTTAATTTTACAGTAAAATTTCAGCCCCATAAATGTCAATAGGCATTTTTTCCCACTGACTTATATGAAGTGTTTCACCCTTCTTGTGACGTATATATTAATAATTCATTATAAAGAGGTTAATAAGATAGGGTGAAAAATTCTAACTGTGCATTATGCTTTTCTTTTGCTGTCTGTTCACAGAGATACTTGTGCAATTTTACAGGCACTGGATAGGAAGGATGAGAACCTCTTCTTCCTGTGCTAGAGTGTTCTAGCAATGCTGTTAGAGATTTATATGCCCTGTTCTGGCCCTGTGGCTCTTCCATGTTTGATTGTGTAGCAGTACTCAAGAACAGATTAAAACAACCCTTTTTTTCTCAAGCTTTTTGTTTTACACTGAAAATTAAAAAAAAAAAAAGATAAAAGAAAAAGTGCAGTTTTTACTTTCCATCTCCTAGTGAGACTACTTTGCAAAGTACAAAAGAGCATTAACAATGCCACTGTGCTGTCACTTTTGGAAAGAAAGTGGGATTTCTGTTGGTTGTCCCAGTGCTGTCTATATGTTGTGTATACACTAGCATTTTAGCTTAAATCAGGACAGTGGTTCAGGAGTGAAGCTTCTATTCCTGCTACCACATGGAGTGGTCATACTTTCACAGCAGTATTGCTTTCAGTGTGTATAACTAAAATACATGTTCGTGACACTAATGAATATTCAGTTCTGGGAAATGCTGCATATAGTTCAGAGTCAAAATCCTGTCAAACACATGAATTAATTTGTACCTAGGAGGAGCACCTCCTTGGCACTAAGTGTTCTGCCATCCAGAGCCATCCGTGCTGCACCAAGCTGAAGCCACACTGAGTAAGGGAGTCCAGGCTGCTTCATGCAGTTTCAGAGGAGCTTGGGTGGCAGCAGCACTTCCCTGCTTAGACTGAATCACCTCTGTGTTACTGCCTGAATACTGGTGTGCAGGAAATGCTGAGGTCTAGATTAGAAATGCTGCTTAAATTTAGGTTACGCTGGGCTTGGGCAATGCTGGAGAGCTGTAATGTGAATTGCACTAGCTCTCCCCTTTTTTGAGGGTTAACTCGCATGAAGTTCCCTTTGCTTCAGTGTTTCTATTGCAAAATAGGAGAAATTGTGTCACAGAAATTTTATAAAAGTAAATTTGGTCATGTTTATGAAGCACTGAGGTTCTATCATGATGAACTCTACACAAACTAATGAGGAAAACATTGCTCTCCTCCTTCAGAGGCAGTCTTAAATAGTGTGCAACAAATTAGTTGTGGGACCATAGATTGGATAAACATGGGGAAAGAATATATTATATAGCTCTTCACTTGATGAGTACCATCCTTTTTGTAAATGTAATGAAAAAGTCTTTCAAGAAAATAATGGAATCTTGTAATTAAAGATTGTATCAGCACTCATATGCCCAAAGCACCTGGCTTGGAGTTGTATGGGAGATTTAATTCTAACATTTCATCACGTGAATGAAGGATGCTGCAATCTATGTATTATTCTTTAAACATATTGTTCTACTGCAATTCATTTAAATTAGGGGTGGAAGAGGTTTAATTTTGATTAAATTATAATTATTGCCATTTATTTATTTCTATTTAATTATTTGGAGTGTTATTAAAAAAGATTAACCATTTCATGAACCTGCTGTCCATTCATCTTAGCATGTTATTAAATATAAGAATATTCCTAGCTGTCATTGTCATAACTATTGTCACAGCAGTATTTGTATTGAACCAGTGATAGATTCTTGCTTTGCTAGGCAGAATACACTGATAGAATGAGCTACAGTCCCAGACAGGGGGGGATTACTGCCTTTACATGTAACAAGGACAAACCATAGCAAAGGAGACATTAAAAATGGAGGCTAATAAAAAAGAATGAGGTCTGTGCAAGTGTCATGTTCATTCTGACAGTGGATTTCCTTTAATTAATTGTATTTCTAGGAGGAGTTCTGTGCGGAAAGACTTCACTATATAGGATTTAATGAAGGAAAAAAAGATGAACAAGAATGTTAAGTATTGGATAAGGGGAGAAGAGTATGGTGGGCCACCAGACAGAGAATGAATGAGGGAATGGGAGCAGCTAGTCCTAACCACAAAGAGAGTTAACAGGAAAAAGGTTATTCTTCAGCATCTTTTGTAAACTTAACTTGCTGTATGGTTTTGAAATGACTTTTTTGACTCTTCAAGCTCTGATTAATATTTTATTTCAAATTCATTAATACAGAATGTAAAAATAAAATTCTCTTAAACTAGAAGAACAATTTTAAATGCCCACATTTGCTAGTCTGCCTCTAGTGCGAGATTCTGCGTGCAAAGTTTTATGCACACTGTAGTGGTTTGGTCTGAAATACTCATTACCACAGTGTGATATGAATAACAATACGCTGAGGGGATGATTTAACATTAAACCACATTTTTTTACCTTATTTCTCAGTTTCCGTGTTTTTCAGGCATTATCTAAATAAATAGGGCTGTTGCCTGTATCATTTTAATTTCTGCCTTGCGAGGATACCAGAGCAGTGGGGTTGACTTCTCCTACATCTGCCTTGGACAGGCTCTGTGTGCAGATCATGCTACCCTGTACATCCCTCACCTGATTACTGCCTTGTGGAGATCTCACTAGGGTCTGCTTCAGGCAGCTTTGCAAATCTCCCCTACCTTTCAGACAGAGCAATTTTGTTGATTAGTTTTGTTGACTATTATTTTGACCAAATGAGCCTGTTGAGGAGGTAATAGGGAAAGAGAAGCCAGTGGTCGTAAGCAGAGATTGCCACAGCACTTAATGTGGGTTTCTCAGCATGAATGAAATAATAACCAATATAGCACCTAAAATGAACTTTCTCCACACCCAGTGTTGAGGCCCTGACTGCCCAGAACTCCCATCTTTTCCTTGTTTCTCTGCTTTTTCACCTGGCTGTACACATCTGAGATTTACCCAGAAATGGAATGTCAGCCTGCAGTGAGGTGTTGCATGCCTGCTCTCTGTGCAGATACTCTGAAGCAATTGAAACATCTCACAGAGTTCTCTAATTGGATTTTCATACCTTTATTTTTTTTTTTCCTCATCTGAATACACATTTCAGCTTGATTTAAAAAATATGTCGTTTCTAAATCAAGATTCTCATAAATAATGTCTGTGAAATCTGCCCTGGGAGTCAGAAATTCTGTTATTTTGGGCCAAGGATCAACATGTCATTTTTAGTTGGATATTTTTTCAAGATATTAGTGGTTTGCATCTATTTTATTCAAAGTGACTTCACATCAGGATCTTCATTGTCTATGTGTTTACATGGATAAACACATTGTCTATGTGTTTACATACAAAAAAAAAAACTTTACAGAGTTTTTCTAATACTAGTTAATACTTTTTTCAAATGTATTATTGGAAAGAGAATTGTGAAGATAACCTTGATAATACTATACATCTACTTGCTGAAACACACTTCTTATTATAATTCATATTCATTTTAATGGTGCAGTTATGTTAGCTATAATTAGTGGTGGATTGTGTGTTTCTTATTAGCTGCATATTTTTAAAATAAATATTGCTATAATATTGTAAGTAAATTGTTTGGAATTTTTGTACTCTCCATGGGGTTGCCCAAAAGTAAATACTGTTATTTTTAGATTACACTTCACATATATCTGATGAGAAATATATAAAAATAATACTATCATTATTTTCCTTTTGAATAGCTTATAACTTCCTCTTTCTAATGTGCATACTTTTTCTTAATCTGCCTTCACAAAGTGACTTTGCCATTTGTTTTTATTTCGTGTTTTAGTTCCTCCTCCCAGCTCTTCATAATGCAAAAGAATGAGCAAACCGTCATGATTTACTTTAATCTTTAGCCTATTAAATCTTGCACTTGAAGGTCAAATTTAAGCAGAGGTAAATCTGTGTTTCTTTAATATACTTTAATTCTACAAATAAAATGTGATTGAAACTAAATTGTAGTAGGATTTCATTTTAGTATTTCTTTCTTATTCATCTGGTAAATATTGGTTAAAGGGAGGATAATGAAGATTTGAACTTACTTGTTCCCCAGAGTACAGGCATCATTTTCATAGGGTTTTGTTAAAATGTTATGAGAAGATACTTGGTGAAAATAGTAAAAGTATGAGATTGTAGCAGGAAAATGAAAAGTCAGTGAAGGGTAATAGAAATTACTAGCAGCATGGGGAAGGCTTCAGCATAAAAGATGATGTGAAGAAACCCAGTGTTTAGTGTAATTAAATTTGAAAAGGGGAAACTTTCCCAGATTTAAATTTTAAAATCAAGAATTCATTCCTTTCTAGGAAAACTGAATGTCAATTTTAAATTTAATGAAAAAGGATTGGATGTAGTGTATTATGTGTTAAGAAAACCCAACAGATTATAAGTGATAGTTCTAATAGTAAAACTGGGGGGGAAAAAAGCAACCCTACCAATAATGCTTTTCAAAGCTTAACTTCTGTATTACAGGTAGGATATGGGAAGAAAAGTTCAGAGAAGGCTTTGAAAAACTTTTAAATATTTCTACTATAAACATCTAGGAATATTTTTGGGTCTAACATTTATTTCTTCAAGTCATAGACATCACTGGAAACCATGAGACCAATACTGAATATTTTTGAAACAAAAATGCTGAAAGCAATTTTAATGAAATTTAAGAATCTCAATGTTATCAGAAACTTCCATGCAATGAAAAAAAAAAAGAATTTTTCCCTCTGTTACTCTTAGAATTTAATGACTTATTTTATCAATGATATTTTTTGTAGGAAAATATGCAAGTGTTGGTCTGAAAAAATATCTTTTCCTCTGTGCTGTATGAAGCAAACACTGCTGAGAGTCAACAGGTGTATCAGAGGACAATTGGGGGCACCTACTTCCTAATTCATGGTTTTGTCTGGGCTGCACCTGGGCTGGGGGTTGTAGCTCACAGGTTTGCTCCGGTGTCTTTGGGGACCTTGGCCCTCTGCAGGGGACAGGCTGGCTTCAGCCAGGCACAGGACTGTACAGAAGCAGGAAAGAGTCCTTCAGTGTCAGAGGTGAGTGAAATTGGTGGATTTGTCAGTTTGTGGCTGGACAAGAGGTTGGCTGAGTGGCACCAGAAGTTGTCATGTTTTTGGAAAATAGGCTTGAATTTTTCTGCAGAGGAAGAGACTCTACAGCTCTCAAATCTAGTTCCTTATTAGTATGTATTAGGTGAGGGTGGGATGGACTAAGTCTCCCATGGGAAATAAAAGAAGTAATCTCTGTATTACCTTCTAATAGGGCAGTTTATATAAACATGTATTATATGGTTCAGCTATTCAGGCTGCAGCCATCTGTATGGCATCTTGCTAGTACCTTGAGCCCTGAGGAAAAGCAGGATTGGAAATAATTTTCTCTTCAGTGCTTGGTGTTGGACTGTTCAGCTAAAATTTGACTCAGCTTAGGGAACCTGTCTAAATGTTCAGTGTGATTCTCTGGCTTTGCGTGAGGTGTCTTGGTGGCTACAAAGGCAACTCAGGTTTGAAAACCTTCCCCTGATCTCAAAATGCAGCAGATACTGAGTACAAAAGAATTGTGGGTTTTGGTGCACTGGCTTCAAAAGAAATATTCTCAGAAATTTAATATAGGGAAATAATTTGAGTTATTGTGGCAGAGAAACCATTTGGCTGAAAAGGAGGTGAAGCTAGCAATTCAGAAACAAGGCTGTAGAGTGCATTGATGGTGGGGCTGTGGGAGGGAGGAAAATTAACCTACTGTGCTGCAGCTGTGTATGTGTGAACTAGAAATACTCCAAGAATTTACATCTTTACCTGATTTTTGCTAGTTTTTCTACTTTTTTCTAGTTCTGAAGGTGAAATCTTAAATCTCTTTAATGTCATGTACAAACTTATGTGTGCTGCTTCAACATGTTAAAATATCAGAAAATTTATTTAAATGCTCAGGCTGTGCTATTTAAATCTGCTTAAAAACGATTTAATTGGAGTAGAGCAAATGTTCTGCAGACAATATCTGCTTAAATTGTTTATATTTTTTGGTTAGTATATAAACTTAAGCTATAAAGAAATTATGTCTTCTCAAATTGTCAATTTCTGCTAAGATCTTATCTGGGAGTGTGTATCCTCTTATTATATTGTAATGGCCAAGCAGAAAACACACTTAGATAAAGTAACATTGTTCTAGAAGCATTTTAAAAACCTTTCATTACATTATCAGTTCCATAGGTGTTGTGTGTGACTAGTCAGCTGGGAGATGTCATTATATACAGGATAATAAGAATTTCTCATTTGCTAGCCTTGACACATTTTATGTTAAAGTAATTTCAATCTTGTGTACAAAACTGGATTTACACAATGAACAAGTTCTTAGATATCATCTACCTTGTGTGTAATGAAGGGTTAAATTTTTTTTTGCTAGAAGGGGTATCAGATCAAAGGGCTAGAAGAAAGTGTATCTATTCCCCCTGTTCTTGCCAAGAAAGTGTACAAGGCTGACTGTCAAGAGTGTAGCAAAGAGTTGGCAGTGGTTCTGAGATGGACACCATCTAACAGAAAGAAGCAGCCTTAGAATTTCTGATTTTGACTATTTAAATATGTATGAAAAGCTGGGGTTCGGGTTTTTTTTTCCTCTAGTAAAAAAGTTTGGTTTATGAAGAACAATGAAAAGACTTCAAGCTCAGATTCAAAGAAAAAAGTAGACTAGTGATTTGAACATCAGGGATGTTGCTCTGCTGCTTAATCAATGTAGAGTTTTAAAATCTCATAAAAATGTCTTGCCTAGTGGCAAGATGCATCTAGCTGTCTGAAAACTTCCAAGATGTGCAACATTCATAGCAAAAAGAAGCAAGAATTATAGCATGTTATGAAATATGCTAAATCATGCAGGATCTGACCACTTAGACAGGATATTAATTTGTACTAGTTCATTGTCTTTTTTGAGCAAGTTACACTCTTCTTTCGTGCAAGAAAAGCGTAAAATGTGCTTGTTTTCCTATTGGGAAAATCCCTCCAAGATTAGACCTTTTTTAAAGAATTCTTTAATATTTCAGATACACAGAGAGTAATACATTGCTGCCCAAACGATTAGTCTGATCCCTTAAAATGATGATCAATAGTCTCACATTCAACCTCAAATGGAAACAGAACAGTTTGTTTGCCATTCTTCTTAGTCATTTAACTGTGCTGCTTCATGGTCTTGCGGGGGTTGGTCCTGTTGTTGTGTTCCCAGAACTATTTACTAAGGCTTTGGATCACCTTAGAAAAATATTAAACTATTTTAAAGTTAGTAAAATATCAGTAGTTAAACATTCTCATCATGTGTGTCAGTGTTGGGCATTGTGGCACTGTAATCATGGGCTCAGGTGTGCAAATTTTAATGTCCTTCACAGTTAATGATTTCTCTGTTAATCACTCAGAAAGGGAATAAAAATCCCTTAATACTCAGTGAAGTAAATATTGAGCTGTCAGACCCGCGACACCCTTAAAAAAAATCTGACAGCAGCTCTGCTACATAAGGCATAGAAATGTACAGCTGTGATCTCAGCGTTTGTGTGGCCATGTACCTACTTGTAGGCCTTTCTGAGAGCAGAGTGCACTTTCCTCTGGGCTCCCTGTCTTCCCCTGACTGAACTGGTATCAGAGCTACAGCTGTGTCTTTCTTCTGAATAAATCCCCTTAATCTTCTTGGATAGCCGTGGAGGGCTAAGAATAATCTTGCTCTTTAGATTTGACATTTTTTTTTTGTCAAATACACACACGTGCATCATTTGTGAAAGATTGTCTACAGAAGCAGTATAGTGTTTTAAAATTTGAGAATGCAGAAATAAAAGAAGAGTAAAAATAAGTGGTTGTTACAGTTGCAGAGATCTTAAAACTTCTAAACTTTATCTTACCTTTCAATGAAGTGTTATAAACAGGCTTAGGATGAAACAAATTGAGTCCTACAAAGACTTTTTTCAAGGGTGTGTAGTGGTAGAACAAGGTATAATGGCTGAAAGAGGGTAGATTTAGGTTAGTTATATGGAACAAATAGGCACTGGAACAGGCTCAACAACAGAGAAGTTGTAGCTGCCCCAGCCCTAGGAGTGTTCAAGGCCAGACTGGATGGGACTTTGAGCAATCTGGTCTAGTGGAAGGTGCCCCTATCTGTGGCAGGTGGGGAGGGAAAGAGATGGTCTTTAAGGTCCTTTCCATCCCAAGGCATTCTGTGATTCTATAGAATCTATGCAAAGTCTATGACAAGATGCAAACTTTCTTTAGACTTGGGAGTCTATTGCTGCCATGATTTTTTTTTTTCCCCCCACTATTTAACCTAAAGACCTTTCCTGCATAAATTCATCATTATCAAGTGCACACCTGTGGCTATGATGGAGGAACTGACTTATTTCATGATTCCTTGTTTTCTTCCAGGGTGAAAAGTGTGTTTAGCTCTGTAGACAACAGACTGCTGCTTATCATCTGTAATTAAAACTTGTTCCTTGATTTTTAAGTTGGAGTTCTTAGCTGAAAGTTGTTCTCAAGATGACCATAGAACATATTATGAAAAAATACATGTAAAGTTTTGTGGATTTTTTCATCAGTCAAATTTAACTTGAAGTCTGTTTGGCCGCTGAAATTGAAAAGAGGATAATATCAGTCCCTGTGAAGAGCGGCATGGTAAATAATTAATAAAAGTGGCTAATCAATAGATTCTGTTCTGAAGAAAACAAAGATGTATTGGAAATTGAAATATGTTGCAATATATTTCTCTCCAATATACTGGACATGAAGAGAGGTGCATGTCAGACCAGAGGAATCTAAAATTTGTCTTGTAATACTCAGCTAGAAATGCAGGTTTTTAATGTAGAGAACAATACATATTTTATACTCTTCATAATGAATGTTTTTCTTTGTCAAGAGGTTGTGATTTCCCCACCCTTACTCAAATCTTTTGACTTTCTTGAAGTAACTCTAGATTATTATGACACTTTGGGTTTGGAACATCAGAAGTCTGTGGCTGGAGTCAGTGTCAAGAAAAGCAGATAGAATTATTGTTTAGTTTCAAGGCTGCTGGACAGTACTTGTGCAGAGGAGTATCAAAATAATACCTATTTTTCAGAACCTTGCTTGCTCACACAGTTCAATGCTTTCCCGGGTTTATATATTTTCCTTATCCTGAATTAATTGAATAGCTCACACTATAGATGGGCTCCCAGTACCTAAACCAAGTTTCCTTTCCTGGAATTTAAACCAATTACTTCTCATAGTGCCTAAGATGTGGAAACAAACTTGAATACTGTTCCCATATATCTTTGCCCTTTTTCTCTCCTTAAGCCCCGCCTTCATCACAAATCACATTTTCTAAGCTTACTAATTTTCTTGTCATACTCTCAGCTTGGCCTAATTTTATCTCTGTTTTTGTTTGACTAAAACTTGTCAGTGTAATCCAGTGGGGGATTCTCCTGCAGCTCATCACAGTTGACAGAGCGGGGTCAGTTTGTGTAATGCGTAGTTCAATCTGCTTACTGGAACCTTCTATGCAGTACTGCTGCTTGGCCTTTTATTTTCTTGTCTATTTTTCCTCAAATGTGTATGCTTTTAAAGGATTTTTGACATTTTTCCCTTTAAATGTAAAATATAAAACTTTCTTGGAGAAGATATTTTGGTGAAACAATAGGGATTCAGAAGTAGCAGACTTTTTTTCCAAAAATATGAAATTTTCTAAGACATTACTAAACATTTCATTTTATGTATTCATGTAAAAATAGATTAGGAAACAGAATAAACATTACATTGACTATACTAAAAATATTATGGGGAAAAATCATCCCAAATAAGAGTAATAAACCCACAAGATTAATAAAGTAATGGTTGGTTTTATTTTCATTTATTTTGATAGTCATTCTTTCATATGTATTTGCAAGCAATTCAAGTAAGATTATGTTTCAACATATCATAGCATACTTTTATTTATAGGATTTATTTCACTTGTTTTCAGGGGACTCTTTAGTTATTCTCAGTGTCTACTGACTCATTTCAGTGTACACGCCAAAACTCCTGTCTTTGTCAGTCATGCACTAATGAGTCCTCCCATCTGAACTTGCCCTCTCTACTGAGCCTCCTGCTGAAAATTCTCTAAAATATGTCCCCTAGACTCTTAAGTGGAGTCTTTTAAAATGTATATTCAAAAATTTAAGATTTTCTTTCGTAATCAACTTTTTCTTATTCTAGCAGAGAAACTCTTGATGAGACTCTTGTCTATTTCAGCAAGGCCTGTTGCAATAGCACAATGAAGTGATTTTTCTTTTTCTCCTCCTCCCCACCCTCTTTGTGTTGATGGTTAAATAAGTTTACTATACAATTAGGCAAATACCAGAGCTAATAACAGAGAGCAGGTAGGGTCACAGAGGGAGAAAAGGGGTGGGGAATGGCAATAGCTTTTTTGTAGCAGTGAACCACTTAATCAGCTCTTTTGCAGTGCAGTGACTAATTAGTGGCTTGAATTTACACATCAAATTTGTCATTACAAATAAGCTAGGCAGTCTTGATACTATCCTATCAATCACAAATGTATTTTTGCTCTGTCTTATTTTTGACTTGTCACTTCTGTTCTTAAGTGGAAGGAGAGATGCTTTTGTATTTTAAACATTGCTTAACCCTTCAGAATACTTTTTCAAAAGACAATACCAAGGGAGAAAATCAGGTTAGAAAGGTGAAATCATAAACCAAGTAAAAGCTGGCTGTATTTCCACAGTTCTGCTCTGTAGGATATTTGGAGCTGGTAAAGATATCATCTAAAAATATGAAAATTTGATGAGAAGCTTAAGTTGAAAAGGTCAGACTGAGGTTACAGATATGACCTGACTACAAGTGTTATTTGTCTTTTCCACAAGGGGATCCTAGTTTTCTCAGTTACCTAAATACATCTTTTCTGCATCTTGAAATTAAACTTGCAAGTATCTTTAACCTTTACCACCCTATTGTGAAACACATAATGAGTAGAAAACAATAATTTAATATATCTTTCAGTCCTGGTTTTAGTTTTCCTTTGATTTAGGAGTATAGGGGGTATTCTAGGAGTTAATGTCAAAGATTCCTGTCACTTTGAATCCCATCTCTGTGAGTAGCCTTGGCTGTATTTAAGGAAGGTGTAAAAGAACATAAAAATTATTTTACTGGCACTTACATATCATTTGGCACTGGAATAATGGTCATCTTGGGAATTCTAAAGTCAGAAAATACCACCTCTCTGCATTTAATATGCCTGGAGGGTTGTTTTTTCTTTTAATCTCTGTTTTGTAACTTTTTAACCTGTTTGACTGTTTTTTGACAAGGAGTTCTACAATGTAAGTATAATGCATGAAGAAATACAACTTTCTGTGGTTTTTTGAACTTTTTTTGCCAGTTTTGCCAGTTTCACAGGCTTGAGTGCTGATCATGCATACTGAAAATTAGTTGTTTATATCTGAAATGTATATAGAAGCATTTTACAACTAAAATTCCAGATGTTTCACATATCAAAGGTCCATGTGAAACTTCTTGTCACTGTTTTTTCCTGGTTTGATGTTGCTTGATTTATTTTTATATTTTAAAAAAACCTAAATATAACTTTCAGTGAATCTCAAGTTCAACCTGTTTTCCAAAAAGCACTGCACTTCAAACTTGTGCTAATCAGTACTTTTTAACAAAACATTTCATCTATAACCACCAGGAGTGTCACTTTCTGTTGAATACTATAAATGGTTCATAGCTCTGACAAGTATTTCAATCATCATGATGAAATCTAAGGTTTAGGCATGTATTACGCCTTTGAAGGATGTATGATATTAACATTGGAAAACTGTTAACATTGCTCACCAAGGGATTACAAACTTCCAAAATACTATGCCTTTAAAATTGTGCTTAGGAGTCTTTGTTCTGACAGGTGTTTTTATTTTTTAACAAACCAGCAAGATTTTGAGGAAAAGATAGCAGCATTTAGAGTCCCCAAACTTTTTCTATACCTTAGATGCTTTTTAGATCAGAGAGAATTTAATTTATTTCATGGTCTGAGAAAATGTCTAGAATGGCTTTTGTTTGTTTTCTTATAAAGTCAGAAGCACTACAGATTGTGCAATCTCGCAATAGCTAAAACAACTGTATCTACTGCAACTCTTTTTGGAAATTGCAGTAAAAGAGTCTAGGAAATTATTTCCTATGTATTTCTTTTTACTGAATATTCTAACCCCTGCTTTGAAGATACTCTGCAAAATATCTTCAGAGCTTCCCTTTGGGAAAGAAGACTGACCTTTTGTCGTGACCGCATAATGTTTGAGTAATCGGTTGGCAAGTCACAAGTGACCTCTACTGTATTAATCTGCTTTTATAATCCTTTCACTGTTTCCTTTTGTTTTCTACAATTTTTTTAATCTGCATACATTTCTCACCATGACTGAATTTTACAGTGTTATGTGCAGCAAAGTTAGAGGTAGGTGGGTTTGGCCTACACAGCTGTGCTGGAAAAAGTCATTACCATGGAATCTGTTATGCTGGAAAGATTGGTTTTGTGCTGTTTCACTTGAGAAGTGAGCTGTGACTGGTGTTGTGTGCTGTAGCAGAGCAGCTGCCGTGCTGTGGCTGGATTAGCAGCTCTTTGTCAGTGCTGCGCATCATCCAGCTGCAGGAGCAAAGCCGTTTCAGTCGGTCAGGTATAACGTCTAAATTGCAAACTCTTTGGACCAGGAATCCTCTTCTTGTCTAAACATATATATGTCTTTCACTGATAGTCCCTGTAAGCCTTTGGATTACCTACTACTGCCACAAATGTTCATGAGACCAAGGAAGCCCTATTGCAAAAGCTGAGGATGTGAAACAGAGGAAATAGCATCGTACAATACAGTGCTTACTGAAATACTGCTGCTACCAGCAATGAAGGAACCATGACCCCAGTGAAAATTGGATCTTTACCCAAAACAATGCATTTTATGTTGCAAAATACTTGCATCTAGATAAGGTCCTAAGGCTTTGCGGTCCACAGATGATTATTTTTAATTAATTCTGTATAAAACCAAGGCACTGTGTACATGCGTACTCCATACAACAGCTACTCCATACATTTATCACAACATTCAGGAAACTACTGAGAAGAAATAAATAATGATGCTACCTGGTTATGTTATGTGTCAGGACAAGGGTCTGTCAAGGGTATCAGGTTCATTTGATGTCTTTGATGTTACAACCAACTATGGAAATATAGGTACATAATTTATGTTACAGCTTGAATATCTCCCAGCAGTCTCACAACTGATGCTTGAAAGTCATTAATCACCATGAAAGTTAAAGGTAGATCACTGAAATCTGATATGTTGTACTGCAAGAGTAGTTTATTCGTCACCTCAGGTGAGTCCCTTGTACGTGCTTAGTGTTGCAGTGTATGAAGGGAAGCAAGAGAATATTCATTCCTGAGCAGAAATGTGTGGAGAAAGTTCTGAACTTCTTAGCTGGAATAGCTATTTTGGGAGCTTTAAGACCAGCTTAATTGATTGCACTGCTTGCTCTGGGAAACCGCACTTGAGCAAAAGAAATAGAAAGGCAGTTTGTGTCCTTTAGGTCAGGATTACTGTTCTGGCTAGAATACTGTCTGGGATTTGAGATTAAAGGAAAACAATGCTTCAATTTTTTTACCCGTATTAATGTTATGTAATTCGTTCTTCTCTTGACCCCGCGATTGATTTAGAGTGTGTTGATTTGGGATGTAATTGAATATTTTTTTAATACATTGATTTATTGAGTAATTCTTCTATTTTGACTTTAATTATTCAATTTTGGTTAATTACTATGAATTTTATAGTAGGTTTTTTTATGCTGATATTTGATCGCTTATTAATTTTCAGAAAACCCTTGAAAACAAAATGTAATTGCAAGATAAGTCACTAACATCAAAAATTTAAAACAATAAATTCAATGAAATTCTTACTGGCCAAAAAGGTTTCATGCCTAGAGATTTTAACAAGGGAAAACTTTAACCTTTTTCCACTTCTAAATAGGACATTTTTACTTAACCAATGTTGCAGATACAATAACCTCAGATATATTACCAGTCATGAGTTCTGCAGTGTTATATATAAAAATCTTGGGATTGATAACTAATTCTTCTCAGTTATTTAAATAGTTGATACTCATCTGATTAATCTGAAATATTAAAGACCCCTTAAGGCTGGGATTTTATTTTAATTGCCTCTTTTTGTCCCCATACCACTGTTTTATTGACTTGCTTGAAATATTCAAGAGATTAGCAGAGCATAAGTTTTTACGTCACACAAATATCCTGGTTTGACCTTATTCAGAGATTATTATGTATTCCTATTACACAGCTCAGTCCATAAAATTCCCCTTGCAAGTTTTGCATGCTTTGTCTTCAGATTTACTGACTCTACTAGCGTAAGGACTCCCAAAGGTAAAAGATTTCTCCTTGTCTTAATTTTTTTAAGCCTATGGTTGATTCTTTTTTTCAGATAAAAACATAATCTTTCTGAAAAATTTGATTATGTAGCTGTAACACTTTCTACTCTGCCTCGACTTTCCCATACAGTAGTTTCTATAAAATTTTAATATTTTCTCCCTGATGATAAGCTCAAGTAACTAATGAAAACATATATATGAATATCTTATGAGTTACTGTCAAGCTCATGCAGTGCTTATGGTCTTGCATGGTTCTTGGAATAATGCAATCAGAATAAAACCTTAGAAATATTTTATTTTACAAGTATTTATTCAAAAACTCTCTGAATTGTTGTTTAGAGTAATAATGACAGAAAGAAGAAATCAACTTGTTTATCACAATCCATTGTTCCTACTGTTGCAGTTGTTACATATTGATGTGCTTACTTACTGGAATTTGCTCCTGAGTGGAAAACATCATCCTCCAGCCTGTTTGACTTCCTCCTCTGTCATCCATTCTGTGCATTGCATTCTGATGTAGCTTGCTAGAATAAACATCTGTATCATGGGATGTTGTAGACTGTGTGCATGTATGGTGACAAAACTTGTTCAGCCTGACAATGTAGAGCCTTCAAATACATTTTAATATGGTAGCTGAAAAATGCTGTGAAAAAGAAGACAGAGGGAATGTGACACTATACTTCAACTCTACATAATGATTTTTTTTCTGTTTCTTCTGTTTTCCATGTGAAGCCATAGTGTCTATTAAAAATAGATCTGATTCTTGTAGATCATGTTTCCCAGGTTTGACAAATCATATGAAAACCTGTGAAGAAAATACACTTTTATCTTTTTTCTTATTCCACAAAAATAGAAGTATTTGGCCACATCAGATTTTGTTCATGCTCTTGTCTTCCTTGATTATAAAAGGGGACAGGGAAGGAATAAAAAAGGACAAGAATAAAAAAACCAACTGACTATGACTAGCCAGACTAGATAAAAATACAACCCCCCCCCCCATATTTATATATATTTATAATATATTTATTCTGTCTTTTCTTGTATGCTCTTGCTGTTTTAGTCTTTTTGTTACATTTATGCAGCTTTCTTTTCTATGTTTTTAGTTTAATGCTACCCCTACAGTGCCCTGTTATAGTCTCCATTTTCTTAATATAATTCTGCCTAGTTTTGAATGCTTAATTTGCTTATTAAAGTACTCTTCTCTGTGATTATACATAAAATACTTGCTTCCTTCTGTCTCCTTTAAGGTTCCCAGTGGCCATTTCCTTAGTCTCTTTTTTTGGTGATCTGACTACAGGACTATTTTCTTTCTCTGGGATAAAGTTTCAATTTGTGCCCTCTGTGTGCTGTCACACACTGAAAATTCAAGCTAGCCTGAAGAGTACTTATAGCACCCAAATCAGTTGGAGGAGCAGTAGATATTGCAAAGTGATGTTTTCTCATTAATTATTGTTAAGCAGTCATTTTTATATCATTGTCTGGAAGTTTTAGTCTCTTGTCATATGAAGAATGAAAAAAGTACTGGCTTTATCTCCCAGGATTTTCTTGTACCATTATCCAGCCTGTTCAACTCTGATCTACTGATCATTTTTTTTAGAAACTACCATAGATATGGGCCTTGAGAATGAGCCTGTATCAAAAGAGAGGTTGAGGGACTTGTTCAAATACGGAATGTATATAAAGTACAGCAGGGAGAAGAGAAAGTACAATGAAGTGCATATTGGTCAAGATGGGCTTCAAAACTGAGTGAAAATAACAGCTGAAATGGTAGCCTGGTAGGGACAGCTTTAACGATGCATTAGACACCACTGCTTCAACTAAGTGCAGCACTTGGATAATGAGTCAACAACAGAAAGCAAGTCACAAGTTTTAGGTAGATCCTAGAGTGTATACAAATAAGGTGATATTTAAGGATTTTTCTTGCAGCTCTACATAAAAGCTCAGATCTCTGTTCTAGTTAAGTCTTGCCAACAGCTGTTCATCAACCATGAACTGAATGGTCATTAGTACACAGAACTGGAGGCAAAGCCGCTTTGGTGAGATAAATGTCCCAGCCTTGATGCAGAGACACACAAATAATACCTTACACATGCTTACACGAAAAGAAAGGTATTTTTCTTTTCTTTTTAAAGAGAGATCAGTGGGGTTTTGCTTGCTAATTTTTCTTCTTGACTTTTTTTTAATTTACCATGCAAGCATTGTCAGTATTTTCCCTCTGTGTTGTCTTAACACTTTGGAAGAATGTCCATAAATACCTATAATGTTATTGCTGTCTTTCTGGTTTATGATTTCCTTATTTTGAACTTCCTCTGCAGCTGCTGCTCTGTCCCGTGTTGACACAGCAGTCTACTGTGGCATTTTCTACTCTTCCTGTAACAACTGGCCTGCAGCTTGTGTGCCTATTGGCCTGCAACTCCCTGACTTTTCCAAACACCCCAGAAACCTCCCATCCTCTAGACACAGTACAGAGGACTAACCTGGTCTGTTGTTAGAGAAGTTCCATGTACTAGGAAAGCAGAAAAAACTCTCTAAAACATACTTGCTTCAGTTACTTCACACTGTTGACCATTTGAATCGCAACCAAGAGCAAGCATGATGTGAGCTACCTGCAGTTGCATCACCTTGAGGTCTCTGACTCATTCAGCTGTGCTTGAGTCCTCTCAGAGGGGCACTAGGACGGTGAAAATGGCTTGACAGCAGCCTCAAACCCTTCCTGTGGGGGTTGTGCCGTCCATCATGTGCTTACCATGCCAATGGCCAACATCTGGTCCTTGCAGATGGAGAACAGGATTGCTTTAACTCACTTTTCTGAAGTGGTAGCTGTTTAAGAAAAGAAGTTGTCTTTTGAGATAGTAAATAAAGAAAAGTAATGCCTAGAATATGCATGATGAACTCAGATTGAATGAAATATTTTCCCAAATTGCTACCATCTAATGCAGACATTGGTATCTGTAGCTATAGAAAATACGCTGTCATCAGTCCAAGAGAAGGAAGATTATAAGGGAAAAAGCCTTGCACTGCAGCCTTCCTCATTTTATCTTAGTGGACATTGAAGATGTTTAGGGGTAGAACAGGCTTTTCTCATACCTGCCCAGACCTTGGAGGAAAAGTGCCAAGGGTACCTGTGAAATTCATCAGGCTACTGATCAGCTACTGTATATTTTAATGACAAAAAAAAAAAAAAAAAAAAAAAAAAAAAAGAAAGACAGCAATCAACCTGGGCAGGGAAATCCATTAATGATTCTAACAGGCTACCTACAGATTGCCTTACAAAAATGTGTGAAAATTTGGAAGAAATAGGAGATTAAATCTGTACAGACATGGCCTGATTAATAGCACAACAAACATCAGGTTTTCTTTTTCTTAAAATGCTAACTTTCTCAATATAAAATATGTCCTAATTATTAATGAGTGGAGTTTTTTTTTTTTTCCTTTCCCTTTATCATTAGAGAAAACTGATGTATTCATTCTGCCTCTGTGTTTATTATTCCAATTTTGGAACAGTCATATCTTCCTCCAGTGCTAGGTCTCACATAGTGCTGTTTAGTACTGTGAAAAAGTTTCCATTTGCCCTTCACAACTCAGTGAGCTGTAAACACTGAAGTAATTGAGCCACCCACATCCTAGTCTGCAGGTGATACGAGTGATGTATTTTATTAGCACTTAATTAAATTGCAAATGTTATGCTAAACTGTGAAATTGCTGGCAAAAGTTGAATGACTGGATTAAATGACAATATTTTTTTAAATAAAAAGATCATTGAGTAATCTGGAAAAAATATATTTTTCAACTCTCTTGGAGCAATTAACCTATGCTCTGCTGCTTAAAAAAAATACCTCAGCATACTGAAATTTGAGGCTGTTGCAACATTAATTTCACACCTTCCTAGTTTATCTTAATGACTTCAGATTATAACAATGAAGATTAAACGAATCTCATTCAATCTGTAGTAGTAAAGAGATAATACACACTTGAAACAATTACAAATGACTAAAATTAAGTTTTATATTATTGCATTAAGATTTGGGGAGGGATTTTATAACTTCAGTTTATGAAAACTTAATTCTTTTTCAGTTCGGGGAAAATTGAATTATTTGACTTATTCCCATTTGTGTATTTGGATGTGTGCCTGAAGAAGTCTAATTATGCAAAAGCCATTTGATAGGACTTTGTTTGGGACTAAGTATTTCCTGTTAAAATTTACAGCTATCAGTAGAACATGCTGGCTACTGTAAGGATTGCTGCAGCCAGCTGGAAAGAGGAGTATTCTGATGGGAAATGGGAGGCAGGAGGGCTCCAACATCACATTTTTCATTTGAAGGATGAAGCAAAAACAATGTGGAAAAATACAAATTTTCCGGTTGCAAAATAAGAAGGAGCTATAGACTGGGAGAGGAATTGGGTTACCATCCAGAATTATTTTTATTTTCTAGGATTACAAACCAAAACCAAGAAAAAAAAACCATGTCCCTTTGTAAGTGAGTAGGGGGAATCAAACAACTACTGCAACTACCTTCATTCAGTTCTTCAAACCTGAAAGCTTGCACTCAGTTTCAATAGGTAGTGTTTCCCAAATATTAAGGTAAATATTTTAGGATTATTTCTTTTAAATCAGGTAGATGCTCCACAGAAGATGATTTTAAATTAAAATAATTTCTTTGGGGTTTTATCTCTTTTTTTCTAAAGCATTTTTTTAAGTTAAAAAAAATTTGCATGCTTATTGGGCAAAGCCAATGTTCTAAATGGCACTGAAAGTGAGGAAATTGCAATGTGAATTTTTTAATTGTGTATTTTAAGTTGTTTTAAGAAGCTGAGTCTAAAGGCTCATGCTGTGCTCTCTGGATAACTGGAATGAATTTGTTGTTGTTTACATGAATTCATGTTGTTTACATGAATTTTCATGGATTCACTGGACTTGTAACTTATATTAATGAGAAGTTCTAGGTCTTCTGCACATATGTAAATGAAGGCCTAGCAACAAAAAAAAGTGCTTTCTCTTTCAGCATTTCTGCAAAACAACTCCCTAATGCTGTCTATATCTGGAGGAAAAAAAAAAATTGGAACTCCAAATATCTTATAGAAATGAAGTTTCAAACTGCAATAGTGTGCAAATCTTACTGTATGGTAGAATTTCAGTGAGGCAGAAGTCTCCCTTTTTCTATGGGAGATTACTGTAATTATTATGTGCTTTCTTATACGAACCATGAGATTTCTGGATATTCTTAAGAATAGCTCTAAAACATACCAGATTGCAGAGTTGATATATCTAAGAGTCACAGTTTTTAAACAAGTGCCAACATCTGAAAAAAGTGCAATTAATGTTGGCTGAAACAAGGTTAATTTCTTACTGGGGCTTAGTCACTCAAAATAAGACATATTTAATCTTCTTTTCTCTCATTTCATACTCTCTTACAAAAGATTTCAATGAGCTTGCTAATGATAATAAATTTCCTTTTAGGTACTTCAGGGGGTTTTTGTGGAACTGCAGTTATACGATGTGGTATTTAGACAGTTGTCTAACTTAACTGATACTGCAGAGGGAAAAAAGGAACTAGATTGGTGATAACCCTAATCCAACAAGAGACATGGGCACATACAGATTAGTCTGTGCAAGACTCAACTTCTGAATCTTATCTGTGGGCTTTACACGTCACCTTAGACAAGGAGACGGGATGCATGTGGATAAGCACACACAGTTTTTGTTTGTTTTCATTTTTTTAATTACATGCAGAATGTTCATGGATCTCATTTCTAGATCTGTCATGCTACCCATTAGGTGCTTTATAGTGTCAGTTGGAAGATAAGAGGCAGTTCAAATTGAGACCTGGCATTTTTTCTATTTCAGGCTATAGATACATCCATACAAATAATATACTGCCCAGTTGTACTGTGTATGCCATGGAGTCTCCTGCATCCCACAGATGTTTAAACTCGAGGGCTGCCATTAAAGTGGTTGGTTGGTGCAGCCCAAATTACCAGACTTGCTAGACCAGAAGAAGAAAAGTCAACAAAGACATGGTAGTGGTTTAGTGAACATGCCACTAAAATGGAAGGAAGAGGCCTAGGTGTTTCCATGTTCCAGATTACCTCTTTCTGAGCAGTCCTCATTAATTAGATTGAACTGACACCTGTGTATTAGTAAAAAGATAAAGGGAAGAAGAAAACATCCTGGACTTCTTTCTTCAGACCTTGCAAGGGGAGGCCAGAGCAGAAACAGATGTTCTGATTCAAAATCTGTTGAGGACAAAGGAGAGATACTTGTCAGTTTAGTAGATCCTGGACTGGATTTGAAGTGAAGCGACAAGTAAGCCTCCGAACCCATTAATTTTCATTTACTTAGTGACTTTTACTTTTTTCTCTCTCCTTTTTATTTTCTTTTAATAAATGGATGGTTATTTGTTAATTAATAATTTGACTTAGATCAGCTTCACAAAGATTGTTGAAAAGCCTTTGGAGAGCAATAATTGTCAATTTACGTTTCCTTATAACAATGAAGGCAGTAGCCAAGCAAAACATACTTCTTGTTTTCTGAATAAATTTCTATAAGATTATATTTCTCATGTTTCTGTGAATGGTAGCTATTGTTAACTGTAGCTATTAGTTGCTGCTTAGATTAGTACACTAGTCTGAAAGCCTGTGTAAAATTCCTGCAAGTATTGTTTACTTGAAATGCCACGTTCTTAAAATTTAATGGCTTCTGTAGTACTGAAAAAGCTCATCTCAGAATACAGAAAGAGTCTCTCTTAAAATGGTCATTATTCTGGATACCACATTTATAGCTGATTTGGTGGTTGTGTTTTTTCACATCCTCAAAGATGAAACAAGCCAGGCCATACCATGAAGTAACCAGAAAGCATTTTGAAACCAAATTTGCATCTAAACTTTAGAGCCTAATATTTTATTAAACAGTTAGCTAGCACCTTTTTCTGTAAGCTTGTTCCCATTTTTGAAGGTACTTAAGACTCAAAAGTCTGATAATATTCAAGCCTTTCAAGGAGTTATGACTGTCATTGTTTATGAGTTAATAAAAATTATTTAGGACAACTCAAGTAAAGTACTAAAAACATTTCAGTGCATTCAAACAGACAGGGAACTCTGAAAATTGCAAAATCCATTTTAACTACTGTGTGATAAAATGGGAGGTAGTAACTGAGTTGCAGCCAACAATCCCTATGCTTTTAGCAGCTTCTTGCTGTTAAACTATTACTAAATCAGCTTTCTCAAAACCCAGTAGCAGGACATGAGCAAAATAGAGGAGTGAAGAGTCACTTGGGAAGTGCACTGCACGAAGATTCATGTGCAGTTAGGATTGCTTGTGAACTACATGGAGAGGTTTACTTGAAAGGGGATGCAACATTACAAGTAGAAAATCCTGCTCAACCTTAAAGAAAGAGTCATAAGTTATCTAGGATAGATGGATAGAGTAAGGCATTTTAAGTTTTAGATCTGTCAGTCTGGGATTAGGAATTGAGTAAAGGACTGGGAAAAACCTTGGGCAAATAGGTAACTTTCTATCAGTATGTGCCTCTTCAGTGCTTTCAGTAAAAGGAGCTGAGCAGCTATTTCATTCACTCTGACTTTGCATTTTCAAAATTTCAGCCTTAAGGGATCATCTTGGACTTACTGGTGTAGTCATGTGACATGGCATCTAAGTTTATACTCTAAGTAAAAGACCTCTTCATGAACTCCTGGTTGCAGAACCTTTAAATGCCTACGCTGTTACTTAAAGAAAAGGTTTCTTCTTCATGTATTTCTGTCTGGTGGTAGCTACTTGCAAGATTCTACTTAGCTTGTGCTTTTTTAAGGACTTTGGTACTTTGATAAGCTGTTTTGCATGGGCAAACCATATCTGCTATTTGATCTGCTGCAACAGGAGCAGTTGAAGAACAACAGCCAGAAATGACAACTATTCTTCCACTTATGCATTTTAGAATAACTGCTGGTTTTCCTATATAGGTTCACAAAGTAGAAAACTCAAAGCAGGGTTTGCTTACATATTAAGTCTAGGATAAGTGCTTACAGTCTGACTTGTGACTCTATAGGGCAGTGATATCCTAGATTATCTTTAGAGGTCACCATAAATGCTATGTTGAAATTTTACTGACCGTAATTTAGAAATTCCTCTCAGTGGGAAATGTATTCCTCTCCTAACATGGTCATCATTCCTCATGTGCCTTTTATTGACTGTAACAAGGCTCTTAGGAACATGTAATCAGACACAGTCAATAGGCTCTGCTTGAAGGTTTGCTGGTATGCATTGGCAGAATGCTAATTTATTTAGCTGGGCTCTATGTCTAAATGCCACACATAGACTGTATGTTTCTATTAGTTGGAAGATGTAGAATTTGCATTTGGCAGATGGTAAATTGGCAACCTGGTGCACCTGTGTAGAGGACTTGAGGGCAGAAGTGGTTTCTCCTTCACATAGGTCATTAATTTGCAGGAGACAAAACTACTGTGCTGGGGAAAAGTGACTTTAAAAAAATCCAAAAAACAAAGGGGCAGAAGGGAGGCAGAAGAGTTCAGGTGGGTTGGATTGCACTTCATTCCATGAACTGTTCCAGGGATAACTGTGTTGTACCTTACATCTAAGCTGCTTGAAAAAAGTATTTTCGGATGTCAGTAAGTGACAGAAAGTGAAGGGCATAAACCTAGAAATACCAAGCAAAGGAGATTATTCTCTGCTTTGGTTAACCATTACTATTTAAAAATAGTAATATGTTCTGAATGTGTTTAGTTGCCCGCCCTGATGTTAAACAGCTGTAACACAAACCATCCAAGAAACAAAAGCTCAAACTAAAATAACTCTGTTAAAAAGAAGCCCCTAAAATTATTAAACATAGAAGTTTTTTCAATAAAGTTTTAGACCTTAGTAGGATAAATAACTACAGAAAAATAAGTTTTTAAAACTGTCTTCTTTTGTGTCTTGGCCTTTTGTTTTTGTAAGTACCTGAGGTTTTTTCCATCAATGAAATCCCGTGTATTCTGGTTTTGATGTTATTCCAAAACACAGATCAATAAGATCTGCTGAGGATTACTGAGGCTCCATCTGTTCTTGCCATGAATAGGAAATACTACAGATGGTAATGAGCAGGTGTATCCTTCCTATTGCAGTTATGCTCAAAACCACTGTAATATTGGGTTGAAAAGGGGAAAACATTTTAGTTCTAAACAGCTTTATCCAGTCTTTTCCAGACTGTGTATTTGTCTGACAGACATCTCAAAATCATTTTTCTTTTCCTTAAGAATCTCCAAAATGTGTTGAGTGATTCTCTTTTCCGTTTGCTTGGGGAAGGAGGAGTAGGGGGTGTGTTTTGCTTGGGTTTTTTTGCTTAAAATTAGCATTGTTCTCAGCCCAGGTGGAAGGCACTTCTGCATCCAGTCTAAAATGACATATAATATTTTAACAATTTAGTGCCTATGAATTTATGCTCATACTTCCTTTTTACTGGGATAATAAATTCTGAGGGGCATTGTGTACCTTGTTTTTGTTTTGGTTTGGTTTTGTTGTTTTGAGGTGTTTTAAGTGCAGAAGAGAAGACAAACACCAGCCAGGCATCCTAAAAATGTGCGTGTCAGTATGGTAGGTGCCCTGGAGGTGATCCTTGCTTTGCCCTGAGTACTGGGCAGGTTTGAAAGCAGGTCTCTCCCCCTGAGGTGACTGTCATAAGCTGCAGCAATAGAGACAGAAGAGAGATAGGAACCACCCTAGTTTCAAAAATTTAGTACCACGATCTCTGTGAGAATAGGTTATTTTGTAGAAGGTGACAAGCACCATTAGGCACTTCAATTACATGTATTCTGTTTATTTATTTTTTTTTTTTTAGTTTTAATTTTAATACTCAAACTGAGGTGAATTTGACTGAAGTGCATGCTGGCATGACCAGCGTAGCTGCTACTACAGAGTGGCTGAGCTGAATGATGAGGAAGGCTTTGAGAGACTGGTGTTCCCACTGAATTTTTAAGATTTGTGGGCACAACTCCTGCCCTGTTATATCTAGGGCTGTGACTGTTGGGTAAGTGGCCTGTTTCATACAAGGATCAGAGCCTGTGACAGTTCATTTTGGTTTATGACATGCTGCTTATGGGGATAGAGGTTGAGAGGTGAATTCAAAGTGGCAGAAGTGTAATGAATGTACTTGGACAGCAAGGGATATGGAGAACTCTCTTATGGAAGCTAGCACAGCAAAAAAAAGCAGGAGTCAGATATGATCAAGACAGAGAAAAAAATTATCTAAGGTAAAGGATTAAGTTGGTACAAGTAATAGGTTAAACTCTCTGTGAGAGCTTATGCTGGGAAGTGATGAAGTTTCAAGACAGTTTTCCAAAAGAAGCAGGAATGAAATAAATCCCAAATTTTTAAGGAGGAGTTTCTTCAATTCATTAAAAGGATTGTTGAATGTGTGGTGAGAATGAACAATGCTTACTTTTGGTGCTGGATTGCTGTGAATGTTGAAGTCAATAATTTTATAACTAGCTTTTAATCTTTTGATGCTGAGGGATTTAACAGTATAAAAGCTGCATTTTACTCCATGAGCAATCCTGCCCGATGGAGAATCCTATTCTGATGGTCTCTTCATTTTTTAAATAAATTTTGTCTTAGAAGAAATCCTTTGCCAAATATTTGGAAATTGTCTATTTAATTTTATAGCTCACCTACATCAGGTATGTCCTTCTCTTTTCTCTGGTTTTCTGAAGAGGATATACAGTAATACTGAATGATTAAATTTTAGATAAAGTTGATCTTTAGTGTTTGTCTGCCTATGTAAAAATGTGATAATGAAATATAAAGAAAAAAAGTCCGGCTCAAACAACTGAACTATTTGTTTAAGTCATTCTGTTAACTTGGAAAAATGTTGATTTAATAATGATGAAAAGAAAGACTTACACCACCGGAAAAGCTGGCAGCCATCATTCTAATGCTGCCTCATGCTGCTTCTTGAGGCTGTGAGAAGGAGTTTAAACAGTTTGATGGTGATACTTGGAGATTAAAAATCTGTAGCTAGATCATACTCAGTACCTTCATTGCTGCTGCTCCAGCAGCTCCCATGTGATAGTGTGAGACCACCCAGGCTGCTATTATGGCTTCAAACCTGTTTTCTCTGAACACTGATACAACAAAGTGGTGATACTTGAAAAGTGGTATTCAATCAAATTTCTAATTTTAATAAACTCCATGCTCAGTATGATGATTTAGTAAATTTTATCTGTCCTAAAAGAAAAAAAATCTAATGTTTAGGACATATTAGTTTGAAAAAAAACAAAACAAAACAAAAAACAAAACAAAACAAAACAAAAACCAAAAAAACCTATTCTGATAGTTTGGAAGCCTCAAGTTCAAAGTTACCTAAAACTAAGAACAGATTTCAGTCTATAGGCATGTCTTTTCCTGACCCAACAAAACACTAACGTGGAAACTTAACTTTAGCTAAAACAAATTGATAAAGAAATTGGAGCCTTTTTGTATGTTGAAAAGCTAAGATTGTACTTGAATTTTTTTTCCAATGTATTCTGGAGTTTCAGTCAGTTGAAAACAAGTTTTCCTAAATTACTGTTTCTTACTATTTAGTTACTGTACAGTTAATTCAGCACTTGAGATCAATGAGAAAGGTTTCTTCTTTCAAGCTTGTAAATGGTAAATGTTTCCTGGCATTATGGGGAAGCTCAATTTTTTTCTTTCTTTTTCTAATAAGGTTTCTAATAGGATTTTGCAAATAATAAACACATGCTATAGCTTCTGTGGGTGTGACTGAAAGCATACTAGAGTATGTTCTGAAACAATGATTGCAAAATATTACTATTCTTATGTCCTTTGGATAATTTTTTGAGTAAGAAAAAAGGCTTTTTTTAATGGCAATAAAAGAACGCAAGGAAGTGGGAAATATTTGATACTGCTATTTAAAAATCCTTTAGCCAATGCAAGGTAATATGAACTTTTATATAAAAAACTCTGTCTTATAAATTTTGCAATTTTATTCTTAGCTCAAAATTGGATCAATTGAATTAAGATTTTGTAATGTTTAAATGATAAAATGGTTTTAGTTTTGTTTCTCTTTTTTGTCCTAATTGCAGTCTTTCATCTTACGTCTTGCAGTCTAAAGGGAGAAAAGCCAATCTGCACTCTATTTAAGTGTCCCATTATATGAGTAATGCTCACATGTAAATGGCCTTTGGGGATCTATAGATTTGATTCTTTTATGGTTTTATTTATAGCTTCTGAAACTGTGACCAGCTGAGCAACTTAGAAAAGCAAATCATACTTTTGTACTGAGTCTGTACTCCATGCTCTGTTTTTCTATGTGTTCATCAGAAAGATAAAAATGAGGAAAAGACTGAGCCACAATCTTCTCTTGACTAACACTGTGAAAATCAATGAATCTACATAATCAATAAAAGGAGTTGACTTCATTTGTTCACTTCATCGGTATTACAGAATCTGTGCCCATTTTTCTTATTCATGTAACATTAGCAATGGACTAAGAATTAAAAGTGCAGAAAAACACAACTAAAATACTTGGAGTATTTTTTGTACCCTGAATGGAAAATCTTGCTGGAAACCCTTGTGTTTTTAAAAGTGGACTTGGTTATTTCTCAGAAGATGTTTTGGAGGAGTGTAATACAGAGCAAGTTACCATTCTCTGTATTTTTTTAGCTTAGCAATAGCAAAACCAGGTGCTTCTGCATCACTTGTTAGAAATGTGCATGTACTCTCATACATCCTGCAGTTAATAGATAAGCACTGCGGTGTTAAGTGGGCTTTATGGAAATAATGTGGAAATTTGTAGGAAAAAAAAATGGAGCAGAAAGCTACCAGTCCGTGACCATCGGTCTCCAATGTATTCTTCTTGAGATTCTGAGAAGAGTCGATAAACTAAAAGCAAAAGCAGACAGAAAAAAAATGCTGCTGGAGAAAAGCAGATTGATGTGTTAAAAATTGGTAGACATAGACTCCTTTGGTCGTTCAGAGAAAGGACTAAGCTTGGGAAAATAACCACAGAAGAAATAAACTCATTTTTAAATTTTCTTTTTCTTAAACTAGAGCAGCGATAAGAAGGGGCTATGAGGTACCAACAGAACCTCTGAAGGTATTGAATAGGAGAGCTTTTTTCCCTACTGGATGGCAAGCAATGTTCAAAACAAGTTAGAACAACAAAATTAAATTTAGGTACTGTGCCTTTAACAAGTGAAAAATATATTCTTTGCTATACTTTTAATTTTATAACATTAATTTAATTGTTTTTTGTCAACTTTTGTTGATTTGTGGGAGCAGCAATTAGTGTCATCTTTACATTAATTGATAAGAATTTCTTTGCTTTTGTAATTTACTTTAAAATTTTGGAGTAAACATAATTAGCTAGCATCTTTTGTAGCATTTCAAAATATATAAATATCTTGTCTCATTCATATGTGCTTTTGATTTTTTATATTTGGGGGTTTCAGTTACATACTTAATTTATTCAGCAGCAAATTACTCCATCTTGATGCTTTGTGGAATGGGAAATTATTCTGCCTGTGTATCTTAAACCTCTAAAAGTACTTTAATTATAATGAAACATTAGCTCCTGCTACTCTTTTATACTCCTGTAATCTAGCTGATCTCTAAAGATCATTGTAAAACATGTCAATAAGACAGCTGTAATAAAAATGAAAGAGTGATTGTGAATTTGTTTGAAAATCAGATTTTTTTTCTAACAAAAAGTGCATCTTGGACTATGACCTATCCTGTTATGTAGACGGCAGAAAAATGCATCTTAGGAATGGGTCTTGGAAACTTTAGAAGGCCACATTCCGCTGAAGTACTTTGTCAAATTATTCAGATAAACTCTTGATCTTGCAGCTATTCAGGCAGTAATACATCTCTGACACACTCTTCAAGTTACTCTTAAAGATCTAACAATGCAGCCAGGCATGGAATTCAGCCAGCAACTCTGTACTTCTGCTCATTTCTATCTATAGGTAACTGTATCTGAAAGTGTGCTTGCACTTGAAATATCATATTAAGGAAATCGCAGTTTGGTGGACAATGAGCTGGATAAACAAAAAAGTGACCCCATTTGGATCACTAGGCTAAGGGTTGTATTCCACCTGGAGGATGATGACAAGAGGTGTCAAGAATCTCTCAGGAAACCTGTCCTGTTTCACAGCTCTGTCAATAACCTGCAAGGTTGTGCTGGTGACAGGATTGCAGGTGATGCCAAAATTGGATGAGCCACTGTTCAGAGAGACCTACACAGACTGGAGGAATGGGCCAGCAGGAATCTCATGAAATGCAATAAAGAAAAATGCCAAATCCTGCACATAAGAAGGAATAAATGGAACAGCTTTACTGTGAGAAGCTCTACTGGAGAGCATCTGGGGATCCTGGTGTACAGGAAGCTGAGTGCACTGACTGGTACAGTGCTGGGAGCATTAACAAGAAGGGTCACAGCCAGTAGATTGAGGAACACGACTGTTACCTTCGTTGCTCTGTATCTAGAGTGCTGCATCCAGTGTTGGGTCCTCTAATACAAGGTACTGATAAACAGAAGTGAGCTCAGGGGAGACCCTTGAGCTGGTGGGGAACTGGAATATTTGTTTTTTAACATTTTCATAACATGCAAACTTCTGATAGAATCTAGACTCATTTTGCTAGTACAAAGCAGAAACATACCTCCATTCTTCACAACAGCCAACATAATTTCTAGTGTCTCATTTCATGAGAATTATTTTTGAAAGTTCTGTTTCAACTTAATTATGTTCATGCTGTAAATGTGAGAGAGGATTCTGCTTTTCACTGGGTAAAGTGAATTCCATCATTAATTAATTCTCTTGTATTAGTTTAGAAGAGGATTTTATGTGTGGTTGTAGGAAAACAGCAGAACATATTTGCTCTTGTCAAGTTTCCTCTGATGCTTGCACCAGTTTGGCAGTTAATTTAGCAACCAGCACGTTTTGAGATGCTTCCCTTAATTCCGTAGCAGAAGCTGACCTCCAACCATTACCAGCACCCCTCAGTGTTACCTGTGCTCTCTCTGCTGGTGTTTCTTTAGGTAGATCAGAGCTATTTGTAACAGCCCCACTGTCTCCATAGCACCCATTGCGTTGGGAAAGCTTTCGTAGCCTAAGGGCTGGTGTGGACAGAGACTGTTCAGAAACAACATTCAGTAACCCTTCTTTCTCTTGGGCAACATAGGACGTATTTTGAAGCATGTCAGCATGCATTCCTGCAAGCTGAGTGTATGAAGCTGTTAGTGTGCTTTGGTTTGACTGAGTGCATGTTGAAGAGCTGTGTTTGACAGCAGGAGTAGGCAGAAGCAGCTTTGCTTGATCAAGAGAGCAGAAAGAGTGGTCTGTGGGTGGTAGAGAATACCAATGAACTGCAGAGGGGAAGGAATGGTGTTATCTGATAGGCGTCTATTCGTAATGAGGAGGATTTGATATGGAGTGGTTTGGGGTTTCCTTGAGAAATTTTCTATTCAAAGTGTGCTGGCATCTCCTGAGGGTGTTAATGACTTGCAAGTGTAAATTTTTTATGGTCTAAAATACCAGTATAAGGAGATTTGATGTAGGAATAATGCTCCCATGTCTCACCTCTGTATTGTAACAGCAAGAAACTGTATGCGTACTTTTAAGCCTCCATTTTCCTTCATATTACCAGGGCACATAACCTCATATCTCATATTTCTTAAATAAAAATAAAGTTCACTTAACTGGTCTGTGACTGTAGGAAGTGTTGCTTCTGTGCTACTTTCCATTAATGGATTTTTCTTAATTTTTTCATTCTTCATCATTCTCTGGTTTCACAGACATGAGCTGATGGGCTTACCAGAAAGCACTTGCTTTTTTCTTTCTTTTCTTTTTCCTAAGAAAAAGTAGGGTGGGAGGAAGCAGTTTTGGCAGTATGAAGAGGAAAAGGAAGTTCAAACAAGCATCAGGGATCAAAAGGACAGGCTGCTTTCATAAAGGAGGTAGGCCAGGAGCTGATGCTGTTCCCAGCACAGGCAGTGCTCTCATGGAATGGGTCCAAAAAGGGGCTGAACAGAGCAGGTGTGCTGATGGAAAGAGTCACTGTCAACCATCAACATGTCACCAAAGAAGGTGATGTAATGAGTGAGGTTTAGGAGGTCAATCCAGAAAGTCCAGTCAGGAACAGAGGCGACAGAAAGACATGGATGCTTCTAACAGGCTCAAAGGAAATGAGGACAGATATGGGTGCACCCATGATGCACTTCAGGCAAGATGCTCAAGCTAGAGCTGAACTGGGCCCCCTGGACCCATGGAATTGGGTAGGGCATCCCAGGTGAGGCTGTTTAAGGTCATCAGAGCCTTAAAAATGCACTTGGGACCCTGGCTATGTGCTGTTAAATAATCACTTTTATTAGTTCATGTGCTTGGACTATGTAATTTTATTAAATTGTGAATCCGTAGGTGTGCTGTAGCATATGTGACAGAACTCTGCATGATGCTGGTTTCACACCCATCACTGTGCAAAAGGCTTCAGTGGCTGATAGGAGTGGCCTCAGGTGGTGATGCTCCTGTCCTGCTGTGCCTCCTGCACTGGCACCTTCAAAGGGAACTGATAAGTTTCAACAAGGAGCCAGGTTAAAGGTGGGAACTTTATAAGGTCAAAGCACAGATGGCAGGTTTGAAAACTTCTTTTAGTTCATAATCCAACAGAAGTGCTCAATGGCTAGATATGTAGCAAATACAGCCCTTGCCTTGAAAAAATTAAGTCATGATGCACTCCATTAAAGTAACTCGAACTGCAACTATTTTACTTATGAATGAGTATTGAACACATGGGAGTATAATGCACTTTCACTAAGTGAATTTTACATTTTGATCATTAGATATTTTGGCTTGGCTTTTCAGCAGGATTTCCCCTCTGTATCATGGTGAAAGAAAAACAATGTAGAAATAAAAGCAACGCATATAGTGTATTATCCTGATTTTCAGCTAGACTGTTTGACTAGTGTGATACGCAGTAAAAGGAAATTTTATTGATTTACTTTTTCCATTCTCTATGAAGACAAAGATACTCTTGGTGACTTATGCATTATTGGAGTGGCTCAAAGCACCTGCCAATTATTTATTTGAAGTCATGGAAGTAATCTTTTAACTTTTGCTTGTGTCTGTATAGCTCTTACAGAGTACCTGGCTTCTCCCTGCCAGAAAGTCATCAGAATTTACTCTTTATAATTATTTTGCTAATATATTAGAGTTAAATGGATCCTGACTACCTTTTTTTTATCTCAGTAAGTATCAGAAGGAGAGTTATGAAGTATGCTTACTTTAGTACCTGGCTTGTCATTGAGCTTCACTGCACTGATGAGACAGTCTAGGGTTTTGACATTGATTTGTGAGTCTCCTGGTAAGTCATAAAGATCAAGAGAGATTTGTTGGCTTCATTAACACGTTGTCATTCTAAAGGTTAGGTGTTTCCTTCACATCAGTTATAAGTCCCTACTGCAGCCACTAAAGCTGTCTCCTTTCTTTTCCCACAATATCGAGTCAGTTGTGATAACAACTAAGACATCATTGAAATTTCTTAAAATCATTTCTACTCTTGTTTCAGGCTGTTATGCTATACTTTTCCTTTGAGTCAAGTTAGTTTATATAAGCAATAAAATTCAAAAGTGCTAATACATTCAGATTTATCTGCAACTTTTGGTATCATTAATCATGGCATTTTTTTCTTTTACTGATTGAAGTTCTAGTAAACCATATAATATTTTTGGATACTGCTTTTTCCTCAGAAGAACTTTGCAACATTTCCCACCACACCAACCAGTGCAGCAGATCACTGTTCACAAGCTATGGCGCTCTGCCTGCAGCCCTTTTCAACAGCAAGTTTTCTTTTCAACCGTCCATCAGCAAAACACTTGCATGAAATTAAATGCATCTCCTATCAGACAACATTGAGAGAGTGATACCAGATTGCAAGAAAATCTGAACAGCAGTTCAGAAATGTTTTCTTTGAAAAAAATCATCTTTTTGTTTAAATAAGAATTACTGTTTCAATCTCTACACTCCTGAGTAATATTAATAAAAGATGCACCATCAGAAAACATTGTAATTGAATTGATTGCTGAAGGAAATCATAACCCAGAACAGAGATATGTGGACATGTTTTTCTCTTATTCCAGTGGGTAAAAAGATAGTTTTCATGTCTTTACAAAGCTGACAGTCCTCTCTACCAATTCTGTCTATGTATAATAAATCTTGTATTTCTTGCTAAGATACCACCACATCTGTTATAGATGTTCTCTGGTCAGTCAGGTAATTCATATTTATAACTGTCTTTAAAAAGTGTATAAATTATGCAATATACCGGGGGAAACTATTCTTATCTCATATGAGAATCTGAATTTAAGCTGCATACCATAGTGGGCATAGCAAAAGTTCAGGGTGAAAACAAAGTTTCACTAGGAAATAGAACTCAAAAATTATGCAGTTGATGAATAATAATACCGTTTATTTTTTTATTTGAATATTAATAAGTAATTGACAGTAACGGCCAAAAGATCATTCAAAAGATAGCTGAACCATTTCTACATTGTCATTTAAATCATTAATACCACATTGGAAGATATTAATTTAGATTTAATAAAATCTAGATGTTATATTATGTTTGTTATATTATTATGTTATATATACGTTTAGATGTTATATGGTTACAATTTATTTCAGGTTTGTCTATATCTGGGGATATAAACTAGATTACAAATTCATAGTATTTAAATTAATTAGACATCAAGCTTTCATTAATAATCAAAAACGAATCCACACAGCCCATATAAGCATGTTCTTGTTAAGCTATGTGTTGATGGCACAATCTTAAACTGCAGTAGGTGAATACATTAATTTAGTTGAAACAATACCAAAGTTGTTACTGATGTCTCTGTGTCCAGGAATTCATACTCTTTGAAGATTTTCTTTGAGATATTTAGAAAAATGAAATAAGGAAATAAATGCTCTTAGAGTTGGATTGCTCACACTTTTTTACCCTTTAAATCAGAATAATTTTTTGATCTTTTCTATCTTGTCCCATTTATCATCCTAAATATATCTTAGTGCTGTCTCCAGCTTTGAGGCAATTGAGAAGAGAAGTCATGAGGTTCTAAATTGCATGTTCATGATGAGAACACTGGAACAGGCTCTGAGCAAAAGCAGTGTTTGAAAACTTCAGCTGTTCTAAAGAGCGACATGTCAAACATACCATACCTGCTTTCGAGAGAGCTCCAAAAGCAGTGATCCTGATGGTCTGCCCCTATTACCCAGTATGAAACTTAGCACAAGGATGATCCACACAGGCAGGATGTGTCTGAAACGGGAACAGAAAAGGGTTATGAATGTTCACATGTCAGCTCTACAGCGAGATACCTAGCAACTCCTGTAAGAAAGGAATTTAGTTATAAAATGCAGCTAAACAGCAGAAAAAACCTTTCAAATATAATTTATTAATAACTGTGATTTTTTCTTGATGAAATATATTACATATTCTCAGGGAAATTTCATTCATTGATAATTGTTTTGATATAAAGATGCAGTGGGAATGTATAGAACTAATGAATAATTTAAAATAGATTTCTTTTTCTTAGCTGATTTTTCCTACTGCATAAGACAGTGAAATAAAGCTATTTAAAAGCGTATGATTATTTATGAAAATCATTAGTGTAATGCAGCAGCAGGAAAGACTGCATTTGTATAAGTATGGATATGCTGCTGCTAAAACAGCTGGAGTTACTGCACTTTATGTGAATTAATAACGTTTGAATGTGCACTGTAATTATATTGGTAATAAGAATATAGAGAAGGAAAAGAATATTTTAAACTTTGCACAGTTCCAGGTCAGTTCAGTATTTTTACAGTGAGTGGTCAGGGCAGGATTTTTCTTCACAACACTGTGATTAAGTTTCTATTCTACATTTGTTTAGTTAAATGCCTCATAAAATTTAAGGCAGTTTGGCAGTATACTTGCTGGAATGCATGAAAGGGTGGGTAAAAGAAAGCCTCTAAGCCATTATAGCAAGTAATCCTTCCTACTATATTGACCATGCTGCATTCTGTACTTAAATAACTGTACTAGAAAAAGAAATAATGGCCTAATAAAACATGCCAGGATGCATAATAAATGTGCTGGGAGATTGGATATTAATGACTGCAAATTCTAGCTGATTAGACAATTGTCTTTTGAATGTGCTTTTGTATATATCAGCAGCTGTGCCCAGACCTCTGCAAGAATGTTCTTGCTTGGAAGTTGGAGGCCTTACATTAGGATAAAGTTGGATCAAACTCTACTTGAGTTGGAGTAAAAGGTAGAGACTATACCAGTATTAACAAGTAACGATAACAGCAATAGCCTAGTAAATTTAAACTTTCCCTATTTTTTTTTTTTTTTCCTTCTGGGAGGGCCAGTAAGAAATTGGTGACCCACCAGAAATGTACCTGATGGGAGGGTGAAAGTTCCCAAGTCCCTCTCATTTCCCATGGCTTCTGTTCAGGGAGAAAAGCAGGTCCCTCCCTAGTGGAATATTGAATGACCTGGGAAAAGTGAAAAATCTCTAGGAGGAGAAGAGCTTATTTTTTTCTTTTTTTATTATTTGCATCTTCTAATGGTCTTCAGCCAGCTATTACTGACTGCCTGATTCACTCTGCCCATGTATTAGCAATACAAGCTGGTATTTCCTAATTTGTACTTTATGCTTGAAACAGCATAGCATCAAAGGATCTGTTGGTTTCAACCTCGTTGTGATATTCTATATGCAAGAATAAAACAAAAAAAAAATAGCCATTCTTTTTCCTATCAGTTATTTTAGTGATTATTAGCAAAAATACCATTTGCAGAACTGGTATTCAGAACAAAATTTTGGTACGTAGTAGTTTACTTATTAGCAGGTGGCAGTACTGAACAAAATTTGTTTCTGTTTCAGTACTTACCTAGCAAGAATATATGAATTGGAAATGGCATAATGCCTTGACACAATGGCATAATACTGTGACACAACTGCACTGCAGCTATCTTAGCAAGATTAACATGTACAAAGTAAGATGTAAAACCACACCTGAGTTTTGCTTACTTTGCTTTATTAATTTGAAACAAACTAGACTAGAATAAAGCCTCTTAGCATTTTTTTTGAAACATCTTCATCAAAGATGTTTCAGCTTCCAAGCAAAGAGAAAACCTTTTTTCTATTAATTCTATTTGAAATAAGAATTTTAGATTCTGTGCTTCAGTCTTCACTGTGCAGTGCTATGGACACCAACCAAGGCAGTGACAGATAAAACATGGCTGAGAAATGAACAGGATTTTGTCTGTCTTTTTGATTCTTCTTTGTGGCAAAGACACCTTAAGGAAGAAACACACTTAATGGTTTAGGAGGGTCGATACTTGTCTACACTGGCAAATGGGACATTCTGGAGTCAGAGTTTATTCAGAAGAAGAATAGTAGCTCGTTACTGGAAGAGGATATGGGGTATGGGGATTAAGTCTCCTTGTAAAGGCAGATCCTGAGCATCAAAGTCTTGTTTGCCCTTGCCTGTGCAGTGCTAGTAAACACTGTTGATTTGTCATTGAATGTATATATGGTCCAACATGTACACACAGATTTTATGTAGACTAAGTATTACATTCGGGGGTTTTGTAAGCTACTTGTCTAAAGACAAAACTGTGGTAACTTAGAAGAAAGGACTTCTATTTTAATTTAAGTTCTTTTTACTTTAAGAGTTTCATCAATTGTCCATCACTGCAGCTACTGACAAATGATGAAGTGACTATTGAAAAGGGAGGGGTATGCTTCAGTAATACTAAGCAATTCCAGAGGGTGAGCACCATCAAGGTTTTTTAAAATAAAACTAGGATCACCAAATATTACAAAGTTGCATGACGTTTATTGGTTTGAGCTAGTCCTATGGAGGTTTTTCAGCTAAACTACTTTAAGCTGTTTTTCTACCTCACTTCAGTTGTTTTTATTTTACTTTCCTGCAGTGCCACATTGTAAAGCATTATCATTTTTAATTTGGTAATCAGCAGAATTGAATCACAGAATTAAAAAAGCATAAGCAGAACTGTTGATGTGTCAGCAGTGGTGTCTAATGTATCCACAAATATACAGAATTGGAAACCAAACTGTTTATATCTGTTAGCATAAAAAGGTTTTAATTGAGGGGATTGTGATCTACAAAGAGATTAAAAAAAAAGTGGTGGTAGAAGGAAGAAACAGCAAACACAATGCAGATGTCTGTGCCATTAAATTTAGAATCAGATTTGCTATTCATTTGCAACATGGGAGAAAATATAAAGAGATTTAACAGATATAGGTAGTAACTCTTACAAAGTCCTGGAGGCACAGCTAGAATGATTACAGCTGTATGGAAACGGCTGTTCTTAGTTCTCAAGGAAAAGAAAACAACAGATAAAGGATGGCAGACTGATGAAAGTGGTGTAATGTTTTATGGACCTATGTTCCCAAGATATTGCAGTGCAATAGCAATATAAATCTTCTTTGGTATTTATTCTGCAGTAGACCAGCATTCCAAAAAATGAAAATTGCATTAGATTCTCTCTGTTACAGTATGTACAAACAGACTGCTAGTTGTGTGCAAGTATTTTGTGTTCATCTCATAAACATAGTTGTTGGTTAATAGGGCTTAGATCTCCTTTGTCAAACATTTGTGACGTATTTGTTTCTATATTAAATGTTATTATGAAGTAGAAGATATTTTCTTGTACTCCATGTATAAACTTTTTTGTATAAGATGTATTTTTTCTTTCCTTACAATGTAGCCTTGAATGGGAGCAAGAGCACCCATGTCCATGTAAATGCAACTGCTGAGAGAAAGAGTGTGACCTCTTCCAGGTCTCATACATCCTCATGAGTAGTCACAGTTTCTCAAGTGGTTCTCATTCCCCAGGAACCTGGCCTTGAGCACAGGCAGCTTAAATTCCTGGCCTGGGGGGAGACACTTGACAAATGCATCTTTGAATCAGAAGCACCACATTAAGGACCTGATATTTTCTTAGCGTCCACCTTGAAGCATGTTTTTTCTAGTTTTCCTGTTCGGTCTCCTAACTGTTTGTTTGCTATCATATTGTGATCCAAACAGTTTATTTTACAAGTTTAAAAAAATATATGTGGGCATAACTGGATGCATTTTTATTTTTACACATGTTCTTCCTGAATCTCTAAAGGGAGGATTTAGATGCCAGGTATATATTTACCTACAGTTAGTGTACATCCATAATATGTATTTTCACTGGTGAAATAAAATATTGCTTCTAAATATCCTAGAGGGTTTTGGTTGAAGGACAGCAGTACATTAAGAAATGTAAAGGGTGTACACAGGTTGTGTAGTTCCTGCCTGTCTAAACAGACTAAATATTCATTATTCATTATTAGTTTGGGTTTTTTTCTGTCTTGAGTCTTACAGTATTTTAACCTTTTTTTGCTGTTTTTCTTAAGCAAAAACCAAATCTATACCACCTTTCCTTTGTTCATCATCCTAGAGATAATGTTTTTAAGTTTTAAACTTTTAAATTCTAATACTAGATTGCAGTGTCATGATTTAGGATATTAGTAATTTTTGCCAAGGGCAAAAGGCTGATTTTAACAAAATAAGTATTAAAGATACAAAAATCCTATGTCTAATAAAGGAAATCAACAGCCTTACTAGTGAACTACATGGGATAAGGATTGATATATGTTGGTATATGCAGTATTTGCGTTTTCTGAAGTATATTACATGCTATATTTACATATAGGAGCAGCGTCTGTTTAAAGTTTGACTTTACTGTGTGTTAAAATTCAAACACTTGCACAGAAATGTTATTTGAATTGTACAGAGTGAGAACTGGGTAAACAACAAGAAAGCTTCCAAATGCAAACCAAGAAATTCCTCAGAGAAAAATCTCCTTTAAAAAAAATGCACACAAACTTGAAAAGCTTTTCTTAATAGTAGTTGTTCTCTTACTGCTGTATTTATGTCATTTAATACATCAGGTCATGATTCTGGCAGAAAAGTTATTTCCAGCATTTATTTTACTGCTGGGCAGTTGATAGCACAGGGCATACAATGAAAATAATAAGGTGAAAGCTAAACTCTCACTCAAAGTGTGGTCATTTTTGAACTAAAAAGAATGTATTATATCAAATCACTAGGGTCACTGGTCAAGATTTGCTTCATAGAGAAATGTGCAGCCATGCCTTGTCAGCACAAGGGATATTCTGAAATATACTGATTTAACCACCAGAAAGTTTAGAAATGCAGTAGTGAGCTGAAGACAACTCCTTCATGCCTAGAGTATATTAATTTTGTTTTCACTGGGGATTGACAGTTGCAGAGAGGCTGAGGGTGTTGAGACTGTTCCTTTGCTTCTGTGTTTTGCTTTTTTCAAGTGGCCTTTTGCTGCTATATGTCCCTGAATGAACATAAAACCACCTTAGTTTTTTGTTCCTTTTATTCCTTACCACCATCAGAAATAGCCTGTTTAAATAGTACCTTGGGGGGGGGTAAAAAAAACCCAAAACCAATATCTTGAATTATTAAGGAAATTTTTTGAAAAAAATTGTGATAAATATGGTTTTTGAACTTAATTATCCATAGAGAATGTCTTTCAATACAATCTGTTGTCTACTGGGGTTTGGGATGGGGAGAAATTACTGTATTTATTTGAATTGTTTAATTACTTTAACTTTTCTTCTCCACCTACAATAAAAAGATTTTTAGTTCTTAACTTATTAATACCACTGAGAAACTTCTTTGGGGATCAGTAATTCCCTCACTCTGCTACAAAAGAAACTCGGTTCAACAAATAAGGCAGCAAGTATTGCTTAACCTTTATTGCAGTTGCATTCCCTTTCCCCCAAACAATTAAAAGTGAAAGAAAACAATTTTCTGGTAGTGAGGGAGCAAGACAACCACTGTATTCTGTTGGTCTGTCACTCAGAGCACATACCTCATGTATCTCTTTTGGTGTGTTAGACAATGTAATTCACGAGGAAGGAAAAATGTACTAGACTGGAATTCACCAAGGGAATTTACCAGTTGGCTGAACACCATATAATATAAAATTAACTTTACTCCTTTAGCCAGGATCCAAATCAGAAAATCTAAGGGATACCTTTCTGAGGTACTAGTTCTGTGAGCATATCCTGTATACTTATGTTAAGAAGTGTAAATCAGAATTAGTCATAAACCATGTTGAACATACAAAGTTGGGCTGAACTGTGTTGTTTTGTTACTGCATGTGAGCTTAGGATCTTGTTGAATCCCACACAGCGAGAAATGCAGTTGCTGCTTGACTGCTGCTTCTATTTGCATACATCTGGTATGACAGCAAGTTTTGACTACTTCTTGCAACATCTTTGTGCTGATTATGTCAGTTAAACACCACCCAGGATTCATTTCCTTAATTGCTTGGCCTTTCACCATTAGAGTCTGGCTTTTGTCCTCCTGAGCCTTGCCAGTCTTAGGCTACAATCATGAGATCAGCACTCAAAAGTGAAATGAGCACTGCTTGCAAGGTATTTTAAGGACAAAAGCTCTGATTTTTGTTTGTTTGGGGTTTTTTTTGTCAGGTTGTATTTTGTCTGATTTAAGATTATCCTTGAAAGCTCACACAGTATCAGATAAGCACCAAAGCAAATGCAGAAGTGACAACATGTTAGGGACAGGGAGAAAGATTGTCAGACCTGTTCAAGCAGCCTTGGAACAGCCTAATTATTCTCAGTGTGCTTCAGTGAATGACAGCATGTGTCACTGTCCTATTAGCAAAAAATAAGTTTGAAAATACACATTACCCAAAACAAGCATCGGTTCCAGTGAGGGAGTGGGCTGAGATCCGGCCACACTCCTGAGGTACCTCAACTGTAATCCCAACTTCTGAAACTGAAGGGATGCTCAAGTTTCTTTGCTTTTGAGGGATAAACAAGACATAATATTTTTAAATAATTAATACTATTTTCCTGAGAGGAAGTTGTTAATTAAATGCTAAGGCTATGGTTGGCCTGTCATAGAATGTTGCTCATCACTAATTGAATACCTAAAAACTAGTTACTAAATTTTTTCTATATAACTCTTTTGCCTAATTAGAATGAGTTCAGAAAAGAGCAACATGATTGGAAAGCTACGGAAATTGCTTCTGAGGAGATTAAAGAAATTAAAATTCATAGCCTGGTGTGCAGATGATTATTGGGGGGAAATGATTCCTGAAGTATTAATGACAGTAAAAATATTCTTAAAAATGGCTGAGAATGGCTTAAAAATTCAGCCAGTTCCAAATCATGTTGGTTTATCAGGAGGAAGACATGAAGGCATCTCATTTATGGAATTTGGGTTTTGCTGTGTGCATGTCAAGAAGCATCTGAAAATTAACTTCTCATGACCCACAAATTTGCTGTACATAATAGAATATCTGCTTATCTAAGATGTAAGCATGGATTGTATAGGTGTGGTAAACACTGCACAGCTACTAAAGAAGAAAAATTTGATCCCTGCATCAGCATAACACAATCAAGGTTCAAGACTGTGTGTTTCTGTATTTTATTGCTTCCTTCATTTCAGCATCTACAGGAGCCTCATGATGCTGTGCTTAGTTGGGCGTTATAATGATTTCTCAGGGAAAACCTGCAACCTTGCTTTAACTTACTTAAGTGATAAGTCATTGGAAGCTCATTGCTCCTTTCAGGGTTTGGTTTTATCCTAGTGCTGCTTTCCAGTTTGCAAGAACAGCAAAATTGCTGCAGCAGAAAGATTTTCATTCCATCCTATGGATCCTCAGATATCATTGTAGGTTCTTGCATTGGAATAGGGCTGTGAGCCACTGTGTTAGGAGCTGAAAAACATCAAGTTATGCCATTTCTTTTAACCCCTTCCCCATATGTTTTTTTATACTCTCTCTTCTGTGGAATAATGGGAGTCCAGCTCATAAAAGCTTTAAACTTCCTGAACTGTTAGTACTCTGCCTAACTTATACTTTTATTGGCAGAATTAAAAGGTCTAAGAAGCCTCTAAGATTTGTGAAATGTCTGAATGAAAAAAAAAGAAAAAAAAATTAAAAAAGAGGAAAAAAAAAGAAAATAAAAGCTCCCTTACCTTTCAATTTGGAGATTATATGCATTTATATCCCTGTGTCCTCATCCATTTCTTTTTCTTTCTACTACTACCATTTTTTAGGAGTAAACCTATTTATCAGGAGTCACCTATATGTAGGTGAATTTCAGACTGAGGAAAAGAAAAAGGTCTTCAGTGTCCATGTTACAACCCACTTCAGAAGGCAAGGATAACCCAGGTTCTTGTTAATAGATCCCTTGGGATTTATTAGAGTGAAACAAAACTGAATACATATATATGTATTTATAAATACATATATGTAGGGTTTATTTCGGAGCAGTTTGGCTGCAATGGAAAGCAGGTGCATAGGCATCTTGGTTATTATCTGTAGTAATATAAAAGCTTAAAAATAAAATTCAAGAAAATGTAGAAGAGAAAGAAAGAAAGGATAAGAGTAGATAGATATCACCATGTCTGGATCCATGAATGAGATTTGATTTTTGCAATTTTGATGTCCATTGGTCAAAGTTATGGTCCCAGTCTTGATCCACTGCAGGTGGGGGAAGCCTGCAAAATACAACTTTCAGTGGGTTAATGTATGCTGAGGGTCAGGTGGGAGTGTTTTACTCTGTCTGATGCAACATTGTGGACCACGGGGCACTTTGGGAGTCGCTGATGGTTTATGATAGCTCTCACATCAGCAAGGCTGAGCCAGCTTTGCCCCATTGGAAGGGATGAATGCCCTCAGGTCTAAGTGTTAATGTCCTAGTATTTCCCTGGAAAGCAGTTTTTCATATCCAAGTCATTTCTGTAAGGGAGGACACGGATATCATAAAAAGCACTATCTTGCATTGCAGGATCTTCTTCTCATTGACCTCTTCCCACATCTGGCTCAAAACCCAGCTTGTTGCTGAACAAAGGTCAGTTTGTCATGTCCATCCTCCAGTGGTAGGTGTGCACCCCCTCTGCACCTGGGTGGTTACTTTGTGTATGGTCAGCAAAGCACTCTGCTGTTTTTGCAACTCAAGTGTTTTCAGTCATTAACCATTAATATTCCAGTCTCTCACAAGGTGGTATGGACTAAATTCTGAATATTGCATAATTCTGAATGGTAACCAGATGTTGCAGATCTGTAGTCAAACCTGTGCATATTTCATATATAGTACAAGTCTTATTATATAGAGCTAAGGGACCAAATTAGGATTACAGTGCTTTCTTTATTGTGCTGCAACCATGTAATATGGATTGATTTACTGTAGCTCTTCTTTACAGGACAGATACAGTCATTTTTTAACAAGAACATCAAATGTAGAAATATGTCAGCCACTTCATTCTTCATTTATAATACTTTCCAGTTGCTATGGTGAAATACAGTCTGGAAAAGCCAAGGAGAGAAATAGAAGATTTAGTGTACGTGGGTCATTTTATATCAAAGAAAGGTGCAGCACAAGAAAAGAGCTGCATAATAGTGATGTTCTTATGATTGAGGTTAATAATACATTTATTTTTTCCTTTGGTTTATTTGCTAACCATTCATTGAACCATAGGGACCCAGAAATACCAGTTTTGAAAAAGGTTTTGCACAGGATGAATTGACGATTTTAAATTGAGAGATGATTTGGAGGCTTGGATGATGGATATTCCTGTTCATTAGTAGAATATTAGCTTTTATTACTGGCATACACAGTTCATTTATTTTCTCATTCATCACCACAGAAACACCTTCCCTTTCTATAGGAACTTCTCTGAGGTCATCTAACTGCACAGCCCATAAATACATAGCTTCCTGGATGTATGGGCAGGCACAAGTGGGTATAGTCATAATTTGGCTAACAGAAAATGACTGAATATGGAGCTGTGAATGGTGCTATTCTGTTCCATCATTTCTGCCAGCTTGATGTGTAGGCGTCCCAGTAGTTTCTTATTTGCATGAATAAAGTGATTGATAATGGCATCCTCTTGCGTCAACGTATCATTACAAAAATAGTAGTGAAAGAAGAAACTCAGCAAATCAGACATTACCATGTTTGTTCCAAATGTGAAAAGACTGAAGAAGACAAGGGTTGTACAGGCAAAAAATTGCATTTTCTTATAAGCAGGAAAAGCATATCTTAGTCAGAGGAAGGTGGGTGTTTACAGCTAACAAAGTAGTTGGGTGTGATTGGCCCTTAGTAGTTCCATTATACTGCACTTCTCCTGTGTAGAAATATATTTGTGCCTACAAATTTGGTAGTGGCCATTCCTGCTGAAGCAAGTATGATTTAATACAAAAAAACCCCCAGGTCTTTAGGCTGAAGACACAGTTGCATATTTAGAGATAATTTTATTTGTCAAACAAACCAGTGGGCTTTGCAGTAAAATAAACCAGAATCTGATTACTGACTATTACTGAATGTAATTTAACCTTGTTTAGGAAACATATAGCTGCTCTTTAATGCTTTGCTAAAGCTTAATAAATTAAAATGCTACTGTTGCTCCTGTTGCTACTCTTTGTGAATTAAATGCAAGGACATGCCATTTAATTTACAAACTACTTGTAGATTAGGTATTCTAAACATATTTGTATAACATGCTGTATCAATTATATTTTTTTACAAATAAAACCACCGGTAAGTATTATGTTATGAGGGGAGTTGGCAATGGTTTTCCTGTGGGATTCTTTTCAGTTCCTGTTTTCAGATCAGTAATGGCAGCAGTCCTTTGATATAGATCAAAACAAGAACAAAAGCTTCTTAGAAGCAAGTGAGAGCCATAAGGTGAAAATGAAGAGAGGAAAAAAGAAATGAAATCCCATGCCATAGCCTAGAACATTTATACAGCTATAACTGCAATATTATTTTAGTGTAATTTACTTCTAAGTATGAGACTGAACCTTTAGAAACGTGGATATCATATTTTCTTCCTTGATTACAAACCAGTGAAATTTATCTTGCCTGTAGAGATGTTGAATTTTTCCTTTCTCAGCCTATATTCACTTACAGTCATTAAAGACCTAAGGCTCTTCGTGTAAATATTAAGGAGGATATATGAAGCCCAACAAATTTAATCTTAGGTAATTACTCTCTACCTTGCTCTTCTAGCTAGCAAAAGTTTCCCTGCAATTCTGTCTGGATGAGTAATCTGCTAGTGTAATATTGGGCTCTTGAATAGCTGCAGCGCTGGTGAGATGAACAATGTGATTCCATACATTAGCCTCATTTTTCTAAACATTTCATGAAAGTTACATGATGTTCCGTGATTAGCTGTAGCATCCTACAAAGGAGGCATTAAATTCAAAATTATTTTACCCTGAGAATAATTATTGAAAAGGTATGTGTAAATTAATTTCTTCTCCTGGTTTTTGAAATGCTTTCTAGTGAACATAGTTTTCTTCTGCAGATCAGAGATAGAAACTTTTCTGTGTAGAAAACTGCAGTTTATTGCCTGTGAGTGGGTTTCTTACTGGCTAACTAGTAGGATTAAGTTCATTATCCACCAGAGAACTTTCCTAATAAGCTCAGATGTGGCATGAACAAGAAGCTGAAGATTTGCCGTTTATCTGACCTGTATGTAGGTGCCCTTTCTGTGTTTGTTTGACCATCTCATTCTCTTCTGGCTGTGCAACATCTCCCTCTGGAAGAAGTGAGTACAGAAAGAAGGGCAGCTAATTAATACTTCCAAATTTTGTTTCTATTTCTAACTCATCTGCAGTTTCCCTTTTCAGATGCATTGGGGGAAAATATCAATTAGACTTTAATGAACTATTACTCCCAGCCAATTAAGACACACACACACACACAAACACAAATTAATTGCAACACTGCAGATTTCATCACCCAGGAAGGGAGTAAAATTCAAGTCAATTAATGAATAATAATACATCCTTGCCTTAAAAACTGTCATTGTACATTAGACAACAGCAAATACAGAATGTCTGTACAGAAATGAAAATCATTATAAGAATAAAGAGAAAAGTCTGAAAAGACTGATACTGTTTATAAGCAGATGTTAAGAAGAAAATATAGCAAAAAGACATCAAACACTTAAATGTATTTGGAATCAGGTAGGTTCTCTAAAGGAGTCAGAAGAAATATGAAAAGATGAAGAGTTTATAACTTCCAGCAAAAATTTCTTGTAAATATTAAAAGTTATTTAAGAGAAATAAGGGAATTAAAAGAAAATACATATCATTTTACTGTGCTAATTACAATGACAGATATAATCCAAAAGCAACAGCTGACTGGGATTACACTGATTTAAAAATAAACAAAGTATAAATGAAGTGTGATAATACCAGATAATTTTGAAAGCACAGGGTAACCATATTATATTGTTGGGAAATTTTATATCCTAATACACTCGTAACTGAATTATTATTTAGGTATTATTTAGGTATTTTTAGAATTTTCAATTGTTTTATTCCTTAATTGTGAATTCCTTAGTTCTTAGCATCCTATGTGTTATTCTTAAGCATTTGCTACTTCTTTTAATGTGTTAAATTAGGTGGAATTTTTTGGTTTTAAATGGCAGTTTTTCTCTGCTCTTAGTCAACTTTGAAATTAATGAAATTTAATTTCCCATATCTAAGCTTTATAAATAGTATTTCTGAGTGTTTTTTTCTTTCAAGAAGTAAGGTAAAATTGTTGGTATTCTACAAGCATACATCAATCAGTTACAAAATGTACTTAGTGCATAATATACTGTCCTATTTAAGGTGTCCTTTTTATATTATTTGTATTCCACACATAAATGATTCTATTTACAATGGTTAGAGTAGCCAGTAATTGGTTGGGATTGTTTGTGGAAAAATTTTAGGACTCCAGAACTGTATCATTCTTGTAGGTGCCACTAATTTAGGCATATCTCATCTGTCCAGTTCAAAACTCACTTGGGATCTGTGCCTTTAGGTAAGATATATCTCCAACAGTGCTTCAGCACAGATTCCTCTTGACTCTACTTAGGAGAGAAATATTTGTTCTTGTATTTATGCAGAGGTTCTGAGTTCCAGCTGAAGCTCTCTGCTCAGTCAGGCCAATCTTCTTCCCCTCTGGCACATCTTTTAGCACATGGGGAACAGCCTACTCCTGTAACTGTAATGTTGCCTCCCTAGAGCACTTCCAGCCTCCCTGGACTCCTTTGCCCTTTAGGACTGTCTCTGACAGGACTCTTTCAACCTTATCAAGCCAGTGTCTGTCTAGATGCCCAAGGTGGCCTTTCTAGTCACCCCCCTCCAGAGTTTTCTGAGAATTGAAAACTCCCATTTCATGATTCTTTGCCCAAGATGGCCTGCAAGCACCCCATTAGCTTGCTCATCAGCTGTGTCAGGAAGTTATCTCCCACACACCAGGAACCTTCTAGACTGCCTGCTCTCTGCTGTATTTCCAGAAGACATTTGACAAGTTAAAGTCCCCCATGAGAACAAGGGCTAGCAATCACAATACTTCTCCCAACTGCTTATAGAACATTTTTTGTGCCTCTTCATCCTGATTGGGTGGTCTGTAACAGACTCCCACCATGATATCTGCCCTCTTGGCCTTTCCCTTGATTCTCACCTATAAACACTCAACCCTATTGTTGCCATCATTAAACTCTAGATAATCAAAACACTCCCTGACATACACAGCAACCCCACTGCCTCTCCTTCCTTGCTTGCTTCAAATCTTAAGGGAGAAGAATTGAAGGCCAGTGGAAGATGCAAGGTTTAGATGGGACAGCTTCATAATGAATTCTAGTACTTTCTTTTTTCCTTCGTGCAACCTAGTGAAGAATCACAGGGAAGGTTGTGCAAACTTAAATATATTGCTCAGTCACCACCAGAATGTGTTGAAAAGTCAAAAATGAAAGCTGGATTTAGGGAAAGAGAACAAGCCAGAACAATGCTTGGCTATTACAAGATGTCATCCCCTGGTTTCAGTTTCTTTCAGATTTATGTAAAAAGGTGTTTCCTTTTGTATCCTGGAGGGTTACATTACTGAAAAATTCTTTTTCTTTCAACAACTTTTAAAATTCATTTGTACTGTCAGTACGGGCACCCTGTAAGAATGTGACACATAAATACTTGTTTTTAAATAATTGAACAAAATGCGAAATGTGTGAGAGAAATTACAATGGATTTTGAATTTAGAAGGATCAGAATACAAAGAGTTGCCCTGTATATAGCAGAATTTTAATATCTCCTTCTTCAAGATTGATTTAATTTTCTAATGTTTTGGGGTGTAGAATTTTTTTAATTGAACTTCTTCCAGAACAACTCACATCTCTAAGTAACATTGTTGTTTTAATCTGTTCCATGGCATATTGCAGAAAAGATTTCATATATCACTTCCTTCTTTCCACATAGTTTCTTATCCTTGCTGCTTTGCTTTCTAGGGTTAAGGCTTGGAGATTCAGTGTATGGTTCCCCTAACTTAGAGAACTATCCTGAGAAACAACAGGAAAGGTCTATTTCTTTTTTTAAGGATGTATTCTCTGAAGTCAGTAATCAGTTACATTGATTCAAGCGGATGTTCTCAGCTTATGTTTTTTTCTGTTTAAAAATTCTTCTGTAACTCATTTGCTGTGCAGGTAGAATTGGCCTCTAAAACTCAGCAAACTAATAATCTTTCTCCATTTCATTTTTTTTTAAATATCCAAGCCTTTCTTCTTGTATGAAAGCAGAAAACAAAACCTTAGCTGTGTCTGGGACCACTTCTTGCTGGGTGACTTTGTGCACGTGGGTTGGAACATTCAGTGGTGGAGTAGAAGGGCCTCTGTTCCCAAGAGTGGGAAGCTTAAGAACACAAGGTGGCCTGAACCTCCTGCATGAAAGGAGAATGTGGACTGACAGATTTCTCCATTTTAATAATTTCCCTGAGACTATTTATTAACAGTAAATAAGGCCTCTTTCACTGATATAGTATGAGGATATATTACGATTATTGTTTCTGAAATATTGTAAACATTTGTTCATGCTTTGTCATTTAAGAAAAAGAACACAAATTTGAGAAAAAGAAAAGCCTAAGTAGGAATAACCTCAAGGAAAAAATAGAAGCCAGAGATGAGAATGAGGTCAAGATGAACATGTCAGAGTCTTAAAAGGAGAAGGTGATATGGAATAGCTAGAAATTGTAAAGAGGAAACAAAATGTTACTTTTCTATTAAAAGGAGAAGGACTTAACAGGAAAATGTATTGAATCATTAATGTAGAATATGAGGTAAAAATAATGACATATTTGGAAGGTGCAAATGTGGGATAGTGTATTTGGTTTGATTTGCTTTTACTGTGCTTTCTTCTTAGACACTGTTTTAGCTTTACAGGGTAATGGGAAAGTGAACCGACGCTCAGATGGAGAGCATATATAAATAATAGAGAATTCATGACATTCTGCTATTAAATACCCAGAAGTGTAAAATCAAAGAATATTCTTGTTTATATATTGACTAGATATAACCTAAAATTAACTGAATTACATGCATTTTTGAATAAATAAAAATATGTAGATTCTAGAGTTCTGCCTATATTGTGATTCAATGTGTACAGACTTCAAAGAAAAACAAAAAAAAAGCTGATAGTAAATTGTAGACTACATTTTTCTTTCTCTACTTGGTAGCCCATAAACAATAGATTGTTAATGTTGCAACTTTTATTATGGTAATTTAAAATTATAATGAATTTCTAAACAAAAATAGAAGTATCTGAGCTTCTTGATAGTTAGCAAAATTCTTGTCTAGTTGAAAGAGTTCAGCAACCTGAGTGGTTGATACTGGACATCATTTATGTAATTCTTTTTAGTGCTAGAACATGTGTTTTTAATAATAAGGGTGTCTAAAATTATTTTTTTCTGAGGCTTTCCTTCTCTTTATTCTTGTGCCTTGTATACCAGTGGACAAGATTTACTTAAATTATTGGGATGGGGACGAGGGTAAGAATTTAGGCATAACCTTGTATTGTTTATGCATGTGCCGCATAAAGATTCTTCAGAGTGTATTCTTTGCACTGGGTATCCTCTTGGTAATCACATTAATAAACTCAGGACAATTAGTTTTATACAGATTGTGTAATAAATCAGCTGGGATTCCTTTTTCCCTGATGTGTAGCCTGGACAAGATCTTCCCAGGAGCTGTGAAAAACGCCTAATACTCATTCATGTATATCAGAGTTTGGGGTTCAGCACTTCTAGGTTCATGTCCTGAGGCAGAAAAGCACTGTTTTGTTTCTTAATCAATAAAGAATACATTCTTCCTGGCTGCGGATCAGGGGTTTGGGCAGTGCATGTCTCCTTGACAGCACTGGATTTTGCTAGCTGGAGGCACTGATCATGCTGATGTGTATTTCTTTAATTTGTATTCTCACTTTCAGTGAAGATTCTAATTAGACTCGGTGATGCTTAAGAGGAAGAGGCAGCGTTTCTCTGAACATTGTTCTTTCTAATGCAGAGGATGGTAGTTTTCTGACATGCAGCATTTAGCATGTGAAAACAGATGTCTGTCTTTAGAAAACTGTCATTTCTCAAACTTAACAAAAATTGTGCTAAGAGAAGCTGGGGAAAGGCTGTGAGGCTGGGGAGAATTGCAGTGCCTGTGCCTGGCAGTGCTGGAGTACTGAGTGCTGATAGCAGCGTGCTACCTAGTGCAAGTTTCCAGAGAGCTTTTCTTCTTGGCACTGACACAGCCAAGTCCCTGCTCCGACACAGATGTTCCTCCAGCAGCTCTAAGTAACGCTGCTCGACGGATACAATGTCATACCCAGAGGTTCGTGGTCCACCTCAGCCTTCTAGGAGGACTCGCTACTGATGAAATCAAATGCTTAGAGAAGCATGAGATACAGGGCTTTATCTAACATTTTATCTCAGCTGGAGTGGCTGGTGAGCTGCCACGGCTTGGTATAGTGCTGCTTTACACCACTGCAACTTTCTTCAAAGCGAACTCCTGGTAAAATCCTCTAATTTCCCTCTGATTGCAAACCGGTGTGAAGACTGGAATGATTTGCCTTTTGGAAGAATGTTGACTCTCGAGTGGGAGTCAGAGGGACTACAAACAGTGGGTATTGTTGTGATTATATTTGCATCTCTGAAGCTGCTTCATTTGCTGGGACTGATTGATTTTTCAGAAGGTAAAGTGGTCACTCACAGTTTGTGCTGTTTGTAGGTTTGGTGTCTGATCTGCTAAAATAGAGAGCATCAGATATAGAAGCTGTGAAATGAAAAGAGTGAAAGTAACAGAATAAAAATCCTGGTTTGTTTCTGTTTCTTTTACTTTGTTATTGAAAACAGGAGTATATGCTAGCATAAGATTTTTATTTTACAATTAATTTACAACTGTCTGTGAGAGGATGTTTATTAAAAAAAACCTTAAATAGTGAACCTAACACCTGTCAGTTGCCTTTAAAAGCTATTCAGTGCTACTGAACTTGATAGATTTTAGTTCAGTTCATGTTTACAAAATGCTTTGCTCTTCTGAATTGTGATGCAATTAGAGTTTTGTTCTGTATCTGTGCTTTAAAAATCTGTTTCATAGATAAATGCAATACACTGTTATTACAGGATGAGCTTTAGGGTGAAGCCTGCTCTACACCTTTCAAAAAAAGCCATAGATGTCAACATTAAATGTGTGTATTTTAAATATATATCATGAATATATGTTTTAAAATTAATGTTGCTTGCTCAGAATCTTGTCTGCTTTCTACTATATAGGTCTAACCATTTCATCTACTCCCAAAGAGGGCTTCACATCAATTTATTAGGACTTTTGTTTCTATACAAAGTGAGGGGTTTTTTTCACATTTTATAGAAATGAGCTATTCCAGGTCAGTTATTAATGAGATTTTTTTGCTGTCAACTTTTCAAGTTTTTCACAAAATGTCTATTAAGTCACTGAAGACCTTGCTAAAAAATTCTTGCTTTTGTCATTATGTTTGCTCATGTGAGTCCAGACCAATCCTTTTTGCTGGGTAACTGCTTTCAGTCAGAATCACACAGCCAAGGGGAGCACTCCAGTTTTCTGAGACATTAACTTTTCATCATAGAATAGGATCTTTGATGGATGTAGATTCAAATAATAACCTCATAAAATTGTTCAGTGCTGATAAAATTTGAAATCTTTAACACAGCACTTATATAGTTACTGAACTATTGAAATAAATCGTCCTTCAAACTGTATGTGGTAAGAATATATCTTTGCTTTGTTAGTATATAATGTATTGGTTATGAAATTACTTTTTCAATTCTAAACAATGGGTAATTTACCCCTCATAGCAGTGCTCACTTTTAGGTTTTTTTAATACTCTGGATGTGTAACATTTGTGACATGTAAAAAATCATCATGGTTATGGATTAACTTCAGCTTTATTACATGTGGTAACAAATAGGAAAAAAAGATTGAAATGCAAATTGCTTTTTTTAGCATATGTAGAATTAGATCCTTTTCCTGATTCCTCACTGGTATTGCCATTATGTTTGTGGGGAAAGTTTTTATATGATTTCAACTCTATTAAATCACTTTAAAAAAAATTCTCCTGGTACAAATTACACTGATTTTAATAATGATGATAATAATAATAATAATAATAATAATAATTTCAAGATGATCTATTGATTGAAGTACAACTTCTTGTTCTAATGCACCCATTAGTGTCATAGCATTTCCTCACATGCTAATTTCACTCAAAAGTACCTAGCAACATAAGCCAACCCCTAAACGTAAAAAGATTAAACTTTGTAAGGTACAGTTGATATATTTATAACTGCAGTGTGAGTAATTCCAGTAACTTGGGGGATTTCCAGTTCTCCTGGGCTGATCTGTGCTAACCAACTCTTCCATGTTTGGGTACCACCATTTCGTTAAATGAGAATTCTGCACGAAATGGTTAAGGAATATTTTATAGTGTATTCAGAACTAGTGATTTGTTGTTCACCTGCTGATTGCAGGGACAGGTTTTCTGTTCATATCCAAGGAGGAGCACATTTAAAATGCCAGTGTTGATCTGGAAACGAAAATGAGCAATGAGTCCTGCCCATCTACCACATGCAGGCCGGTCATGGGTCATATGCTGAAACAAATCTGTTCCCAGTTAGGCTTTCTGATGCCTTAACATGCCTGTCTTAACATCCCTGATATATTGAAGTATACTGAAATATCTCTGAAAGAAAGGACAGCATGTCTGATGTTTGCTAATACAGGGCAGAGAAGACAGATAAAGGACAAATCCTTAGTTGCTAACTTGCTACAGCTCTGCTGATTTTAGTGCAGCTATGGTGAAGAAGAGCCTGACTTGCCCTCATCTTCATGAGAAAACAGGAGAACCCAGTCAATCTGTTTAGTTTTACTGAATAAACTGAATCACAGAATTAACTAGGTTGGAAAAGACTTTCGACATCATCGAGTCTAACCTATATGATTACAGTGTTCAACAACTGGCAGGACAGAGAGAAACCTGATTTTACCCTGTGTCCCATACTAGGGACTCTGTTGTTCTGCTTCATCCATTCTCCACTTTCCAATAAGCAGAAAAGAGACCAGAATGAAGATGAAGCTGGTTCAGTGGAGCCAGCAAGCTATTTCAGTTAAAAGGACAGAATTGAATCAATACAACTTTTACTAGGAGAGATTGAAACTCCCCTTTCCCTCTCCTTCCATTACTTTGAAAGTGGTTTGACCTGACCATTATCTTCCCTCCAGCTTCCTTGCCTGGAGCTTTTTCTGCCTGGCAGCTTCACTCCAAAGCTTTTGTTTTGTTACTCAGGCTGGAAGGGGAGGAGAGGAGATCAAACTGAAGCAATGGAGCAGAACAGTAAAGCAACAGGGCCAGGCTTAGAGGGAATTCATCCACCAGAAACCTGGAGGGGAGAGATGGCAAAATGAAGGATTCGCTTTTCATTTCTGTGTCCAGAACAGCTGTCAAGTAGTAGCTATGGAGAGAGATTATGTAAACACGTGTGAGCAACTTTTTAAATATTAGGGAACTGCATAAATCAGTCTTTGAAAGGAAAAACTCTATGCCTTTTCCTACATCATGCACTGATTGTATCTTGAAATATAACATCTCTTACAGAAATATTTTTCTTTTACTTGTGAATAGAATTAGCCATTGTTGCAATCTATTTTAGACTCCATTATTCCTTCCCTTTTCCTTACACTAATCTCTAACAGTCTCCAGAGCTTGTTGTTGTCTTTCAAATGCTTATTCAGATATAAATGTCATGTTTGGCATGTGAATGTCCCATGAACTCCATGTCTTTTGGTTAGTAGGACTCACTGGTGTCTGTATGTCTTTCAACTCAATAGGCTATCAAGGCTGGGTGAGAATATTTGATCCTTAGTTTCTCCTACTGTGATGCAAACAAAAGACCAGTTCACTTGCAGTTATCAATAAACACATTTGGGTGCAAAGTCAGCTTTGTAAGTAAGTAATTTGTTGCTTTATCTAGAATCTGGAAATTGGTGAAGGGGGTAAATAGAGGTAGTTTTTAAGAGAGGTAGTTTTCTGCCTTAGGATGTATCTGCTCTATGCAGGTACAGAAAGATCTCTTTTTTTTCCTATCTAATCTAATCTAATCTAATCTAATCTAATCTAATCTAATCTAATCTAATCTGGATGGACAGAAGTCACCTCCAGTTCAAAAGTTATGTTAATGCATTTATCTGTTCTGTCACACAAACTGCTAAAATGTGGCCTCTTTCATAGTTCAGATACTTAAAAGCACAGAGAAGACATTAGGTCTGTCTGCAACCATCTGTGTTAACATGTTGTTAGTTACCCTTAGGGCTTAGCAAAACCAGTAAGGTTTAAAATATTGTCTGGAGTGCAGTATGACTCTCACCCTTAGAAAATGACTGATATGGGGTAAGGCATACTGCTGAGAAATTCTGTATTGCATCATATTCTGTAAGAAAAAGAACACCAAAAAGCATGGGAACTTTGTCCTTCTCTGCATGTGGCTGACCTGAATGATCCTAATTTGAATGTCCTCTTCATCCACTGGAAACTGCTACAATTCCAGCTTCCAACAGACTTTCCTATGCTGCTCCCTCTCCTGCATAACTTCTCTCTGCCAAATGGGGTGAATGTAGCATAATTCCACAGTAAACAGAAAGGCAAAAAATATGCCATGCAGCAGTACCTGTCCCCTTGCCTTTTCTCAGCAGCTGCTTGTAACACTTGGTCTCAGTAAGCTGTTCAGTTAACATGTGGTGGAATGACCACCTTCTACTTGTCTATTCTTTTCCAGACAATGCAGAGTTGACAGAACTACTGTATTCTGAGTAAGCATTTGTCACCTGCCCCAAAAAATTCTGTTCATGGGTGCTGATGTCCCAGTGCCAATTAATGGCATCAAGGTATACAGCATTATTAGGTCTCCTGTGATTGTGCATCTGCCACACCAGAAATGAGAATAACTCCCCCACCATCAAGTATATTAGCACCTGTGCACATAGACTCTGTTTGCTGCATATGAATAGATGGAAGGTGTTAAAGTTCAAATGCTATCTTTCCAGTAGCACACTTCTCCTCCTCAGAGACAAACAAACTGTATGACCTGTTTTCTTTTGGTTTGTTTTGCCCACCTTGTAAACCTTGGCAGACATTCTGGATTCAAGGTCTCTAAAGGAGAATCAATCTATAGAAGTATCTATGGATTGCACAGCAGAGAAGAGTTACTTTAGAAGACCAGATGTGAAACTGCATTAAGTTGCTGTTTTAAATCCAACCTTGATCCAAATAGATGTAAAAATTGAGATGTGAATTTCAATATGCACATTTATATAGATGTATTTCTGTGGGCTTGTGTTGGACACAAGACAGGCTGAAACTTACTGAAACTTGTGACCATCTTAATAACCAGACTCAGGGTTGTTGATGATGTACTGTTTACTCTACACCTACCCTCAAAAAATAGGCTTCTCCAGGCTTGGGAGAATGATTATGTTTGGAAAGCACTGTCTTGATTAAACTTAACATAATTATATTGAAAGTGAAATTTTTACTTTGTTTTGCTTTCCTTTTAGTTCAGCTGTTTTTCTACCTGGACCTAACGATATGATGCACAAATGACGTAAAAGTGTAAAATAATGTGCTTGGTAGAGAACAGCAAAAAACATTCTTTTATGTCAAAATTAGGGAAATCAAGCTTTTATCAAAATAGGAATAAAATGGGATAATTTACGTAAAAGTTGTGAGGAAGGGCCTTTTGGTTTATGAAGATCTTTTCATGAACTCATTTCCATTGACTTCTTCAGGGCATTTTAACATCCAGATCAACTGAATCACTGAGGAATAGGTCATTTTACATCCATATCAGTCTGAATTAAAAATCTAAATGCTGTGTGAAAAATGGTGAGAAATATTTCAGAGATGCTACAAATATTACCAGGAATATTTGTGTAAGGATAACGTACGTCCTGTCTCTTCACATGGGAATTCACAGATCCTCTCTGGTTCAGGATCATACAGTATATTTGCCTTCTAACTTGGGTAGGGCTCTTTTTGGCTGCACTGTTCCAGGAGAAGCCTTCCCCACAATCATTAGAACCTCTACTTTTGGTCTTGATTTTTTTTCGAGAAAATATTCATACTAATAGTCATTTTAGATTGACTATTTGTGATCAGGTAGAGAAGTTTGCCCTTGTATTCATCTCTGCAAATACAGAGTTGCTTTTGAAGCAACTTCATTTGAAGTTGCTTTAAGAATTCTGAGTATTCATCTCGAGGTTATTCATCCAGATATGTCTTGGCCATTTCTGGCCAAAATCACATGTGTTTTGAAAGGAAAGGAGGTATTTTCTCCCAGAATATAGATACAAACACCCCCAAAAAATGTAGATGACATATATTTGATACCTGCAGCAAAGTCTGCTTCTAACCACCTTGCATCTCAAAGCATGGATACGAGGAACTTCCTACAGAATGCCCTTATCAAGGATTTTCCCTGTGCTCTCTTCCACTGCTCTATGATCAGGCTGCTTTTAAAATTTAGCTCTGGATAAAATAATTCATTTTAAGATGACAAAAATTTGTTATGACAAAATATGCTTCTGAAAAATACCTACACTTGGTCATCTGAGTGTAGGTGTGGAGAGAAAAGCATTGCCTAATCTCTAATGTACTTTAGGGTTGAGAATCTAGAAGGCCTTGCTGTTGGAATAAGATATTTGCAGACATAAATAATCATTGCCTAAAATTTTATAGAACAAGATTAAATATACACAATGATGGAATGACTGAATGAAAAAAAAGCCTATCACAATGTACTGATCAGAAATAATGCCGTCACCTTTGGTCTCTTGAATCTTAAATTATTTGTTCCATTTTTGATGCACTTTTTGACCAGAATTCTTTGGCCTTTTCATGAGATATGGGAGACAGTGATTTTGTAGGGATTTATGTATCTGATTATGTGTAGACCTATTTGAAACATCGAAATTTACAAAGCAGCTGCATCTGTTCCATGTCATGCAAAAATAATAACATAATTTGGAGACATTATGCTACAATTTTATTGTCTAGTATGCATTTTAGCTCATAATAAAAATACTTATGGAATTTCCTTGGGGAAAAATTGCAAAAGCAGCCATAAAGCTCATTTTGCAGTGTAATCTATATAACTGCTTCATATTACTAGAGCAGTATGAAGAAACACAGATAAGACCATTCTGTTTATAGAAATGAAATATGTCCTTCCAAACTCTGTACTATGTGAACTTTTACAAATAGGCCAATAGTAGATTGATTGCATGTGTTTTGCATATGTGCACATTTCATGCAGCAAGAGGAATAATCTAAAATGAAGACCATGCGTACCAAATTTTAGCAGTAGGTAACCTTTAACAGATATGATATCTCAAGATAATGACAACTATATAATGGAAGGCCTGACATAGGTACAAATAGGTCACTTTTAATGTTTCTTTTTTAACGAAGCCAGTACTGATCAATGGCAGTAAATTATGCTTCTGCTGAATAATATATATTTTCATGGTAAAATGGTAGGCTATTTTTCAGATTGATTATTTTATAACTGCTTCTAAGTAGATTGGTAGATTCCAAATGTGCATTGGACCAATTTTTTGAAAATGTATAAAGACAAACAGATGTTGACTATTTCTGATAGGTATCTACCCTTATTTTGAGAACATTTTTAGTCTTCCATTAATCACTCAAGAAAGAATAAGTTACATCATACAAAACAAATCCTTGTTCAGACAATGCAGCTTTCATAAATTAGAAGGAAGAATATTGATAGAAGTTGACTAAAATGAGTCAAACCAAAATGAAGTGCAACAGTTTAGTGAGTGTTTCATGATGCTCCCAAAGGAGGCTTGTTCCTTGCAGATAAAAGTGCTGGGTTTGGAGTGGAAGAGTGGAATTAGAGAAATTTGAGAAAATATAGTTGAAAAGAAAGGGCAAAAAGAGTCTAGTTTGCTTAGTGGTCAATCATCAAATGAATAAATAGGAAGGTAAGGAGAGCCTCAATTTTTAATTTTTATTTTTTTTTTAATAAAATAGAAAAATTAGTAAAGTAATTTGGCTCATTAATTTCAGAGAATTAGTTTTCTATATGTCATGTGTCACTCATGTTATATTCAAGCATGTACTCCTGTGTAAGGGGAGAAAATGTAGCATTCCTTGCTCAAAACCAAGTTTTATATTTCTGAGTGATCTAATGGGAACTCCTTACTAAGCTGTGATTCTTCAGACAGTCATAGTGAGAGAGGAGCTGGTTTCAGCCTAAATATATCTGAAAAATGCAGCCATAATGTTTAACCTATGTACTAGCAGTTTGATCTATATCCTTCTTGTACTGTAAATACTTTAGATTTCTTTGTTTCTCAGTAAAAGACAGTGTTCTGGATTTTAAATGCCATTTTGCTAAGGCAAAATGTGTATTTTAACATTTGTCTTGCAAAGCTATATTTATGAAGCAATGATCTAAATTTCTTCCTTAGAGACAGTAACAGAAGAATATTCCACTTGATGTGAAGTAACACTCCTAGGGAAAAGCATCACTTTCTATAAATGGTAGAGCAGTGGTATTGTTTACATTGACATACTTACTGCCAGTTACTTTTTATAAGAATATGACTATTGGCTAATCTGCAATCAGCATCTTCCTATATTTCTTCTGTAGTTTGAATTGTTTATAAGTTTCTTTATTATTTCTCTGTCAGGCAGGTACCAATTGTCAGCAACTTCAGTCACATAATTAAAAGAATGACAAATAGATAGGGAGCTGGGTTGGCATTCAGGAACTCTCATTATGATTCCTTTCTTTTTTGACCTTAGGAAATGTAGAAAATGGTGACCATTATACTGGTTAACTCACAGGTTGTTGTGAGAATAAGTAGGATGAAAAAGTGGCATCCAATGCTAAAGTGGTGAGGCCATGTGATGAGTATTGAGAGACAGACAGACATCAACAGATTTCTCCTAATCTCGCTGTCAAAACCCAGGTTTGAAACTTGAACATGGTGGATGATAACAACTTCAAACTATTGAGACTATTTAAACCAAAAAATCACTCTGTGTCCAGATAGAAAGGCATTTGCATTAGTTAACACCCAAGATTTCACGTTTTTTACTAGGAATAGCATTTATTTTCTTGTTGAGAAAGCAGGTAGTCTCATCTCATATTCCAATAAAAAGCTGGTTTAGAATGAATTACAGTAAGATTTTGACTGTAGCATAGTCAGTACCTTATATTGTACTTTTATATACTTTCTGTAGTTACAAATGCTTCATATTACCTGTTCTTTTTAATACAAACCTTGCTGTTGCTTCTTTGTTTATTATGAGCAATATATTTGTTTGAACTCACATGTATATATGTATAGAGAAGTATACACTCCTTTATGAGATACATAGGACATAGAATACATTTATACACATATGCAATGAAATATGAATAATTTTAGAATTAAATTTATGGTGTACTAAGTTCAGGTAGATGAATTTGCCATATTTCACAGGCTGCAAATTAAAAAAAATCTTAGGTGGTTGTATTTCCATTGAAATATTTGAAATACAGGGCCTATTTCTCAGTCTCTTACTCATATGAATAGTTTTTTAATACAAAAATTTTGTAATAAAAATGCATTTTTAATTTCAGCATGAGGTGCTTTTTTCTTAATAAAGTGTGGCATTTTGCTATGGATTCTGTTTTCCCAAATATAAAAAATAGAATTAATTTTAATTTTAAAATGTAAAATAAACTATAAATAATTTGAAGGACTTTTTTTTCTTACTTTAATATTGTATATAGGGGTTTTTTTATTATATTTCAATAATGATGCACTGCAAATAAATGTTTCTTTGTTATATTTCAATAATAAATGTATGCCTTACATTGCTTCAGTTCTTTTTCCCTCTGGGCAATTTTTCATCCTCATTACTGAAGTCACTAAATGGAGCCAAATCAGTTAACTTGCAATAGTCATTTGGGGATTGGATTCAGCCCCTGATCCTTAGGTAGATCAGAAAACTGTTACTTTCTACTTGTTTTTCTCGGTTGAAGAAGCCTAATGCATTGTAGTAAATACAGAGCTTGTAGTGTATAGCAGAGATTACATATATCCATCACTTTACTCTCTCAGCAGAATATTGTGCACAAAACAGCATTCCAAATATAGCAACCAACACAAAAGTGTAGGCTGTTTTTACAGAGGTAGAGAACTTCAGTGTATACCAAATAAATGGATGCTTCACTATGTACCCATATATTACCATGAATTTGTGCTTCTAGCTTTTTTCCAAATGGAGACAAAATTGCTGAAAATGTTATTAGAAGCTTTTATTCAGATCTCTTTTATCCATGCCAGGTTAAACTTGTATCTCATAGATGAATGCTTGAATAGAAGTATCTGAAGTATTATAATTAAGTAAAATCCTGAGTAGCAAATTCTTGTTGTTATGAATTTTAATATGTGGTGCAATTTTGTGTTATTTGTATAACAAGACAGTAGTTGCAACCATTCCATTGGTTATTATTTTAAAAATTAGATTTTCTGCCTAAAGGCTTTACAGTTCAGGGCTGTTTCTCTTTGTACTGCTACAGAAGCAGCCAGAGAGAAAGCTGGCAACACAGGGAGCAACAATCTCATTTCAAGTTCTCTGCTGCTGAGAAGGGACAAGTAGCAGCAGGTCAATATCTATGGCAACTCATACTTTCTGCACTCTGCGTGGCATCCTAATCTGGGCTATCTGATGGAGGGACAGAGAGGAGATTCAGAGCAATGCCCACGTGAACAGAAAGCAGAACAGACGGGGTCCTCAAATCTTCTCCAGTGTTGAGGAGATGGCAAATGACAGCATTTGCATGCAGCAATGTGGCCAAGCATGAGAGTTTATGCTGCATAGATAATGCCCAGAAGCATTGCAATGGATGCACATTTTTAAGGAGGGCTTAGAACTATAATAGGTTAACTCATTAATCACAGCAGGGTTTGTTAAGGACCTGATGACGTTTTCAGCCTTTTAAGAGTGGATAAAAACAAAAAGAAACATGTGGGTGGGGGAGGGCAGACACAACACCAAAAAAATTAAACTATTTAGGATTTTCTGTTCTTGCCACTTTTCCAGAGAACTGTAGTTATTATTTACTTTATTGGATGATAAGTGAACACTTGAAAACAAACTGGTTTCAAACAAAGGAGCCTGGCAATGCAGGAATACAAATAAAGATACTCTGTTTTTTAGAAGACTTGAACTATGAGTTTTGGGGCAGATCTCAGAGGAAACTTTTCAGCAAATTAGGCCACATCAATTCAGTTCCTAGATATTGATCTTCATGACCCAGTTTAGACACCTAAATTTGAAAATGTAGTTTAATCACTAGTAGTTCTTTTCATGCTATTTATCCTCAACAGAAAATCCTTTTCTTTTTGATGTTTTTTCTGACTTTTAAGTTGTATGATCAATCTCTTCATGGAGATGAATCCAGACAGGTCTAAATCACGTGGTTTGGTATGGAGTTTAGTGGACTCAGATATCCAGGAAGCTGCTTGAAAAGTGCATTAAACTACTTCACACTGAGAAAACAGTTTTCATAGTCTTGGTTTTTGAACAATCTCCCTCATTCTTGTTCCAATAAAGACTAGTCTTACCCTGCAGGAAGTAAGAAGCATTATTTAACACCAAGTGATTCACAGTGTATTACTACTGCACTACACAGTTGTATATTTCTGAGGAAAAATTAACTTAATAATAGTTTTATTTCTTTAATCCTATGATAATTGAATTCATAGATTCTTGCTTTGGAATGTATTTGAGAATATTTAAGAGAGTGTACTTCTAAAAATGAATGGAAAAAAACCCCGTGCTATCTCTAGCTGGATATTTTAAAACAAAAGTAATATCATACATATTCTCCATTGCTTTCTTTTCAGTTGTGGTCTTTTTGCAAAACATTTCTCTAAGTTGAAACCTTAGTTCCTGAAAAATTATATAGAGGATTTAAGTCTTCTTGGCTTATTATGCAAAGGAGAAAGGAGGAGAAAGTTAATATGTTAGAATTGAGTTTTTGTTTATTTTTCTTTAATGGTTATGTAGCGAAACTGAAAATGCAACCTTTTCACAGAACTGAAACTCAGGAATTCATGGGGTCGATAGGAATGTGAACTGGCAGAATATGGTAAGCCTTCACCTGACTTAATGCTTTCTGACTTAATTTAATATCCATTTAATATAAATTTTACTATTTGATGAATATTTTACATTTCAATCATGATGCTCATTCCCAAAGCTTCCAAAAAAAGGAGTAAATCTCTATATTATTTCTATAAATGTATTCCTTTAATATAAATTTATCCTCTTATCATCCTAAGTAGTTTGGATTTTTCAAGAGTGCATGGAAGGTTTAAAAGCAGACAAAAGTACCAAGCTCCCTTAAAGTTGGGGTCCAGAAAATCTCAATAGTGAGCACATTCGAACTGAAAACATTCATGTGACAACTCCTCTCTTTTGAAATTTCCACCCATGTCTGTCTGCGTTAATATATTAGCAGGGTGGAAAGCTCTTTAAAAATAATTGCACTAAGGTAGTACATGTGTTAAGAGAGAGGTGTTCAAGGCCTAAATGTAGATAAAAGTTGGATATCTGAACTTCCTGTCCTTCCATAAAGGCATGAATTGAACTCTGATATTTTATACTGCCAGATATGTGTATGTTTCCTCTGGCACATCTTTTTTTCCAATTAGTAAATATCCTGTTTCCAAAACATTTGCTTTACAATGACAACACAGGGCAACCTGAGTAATTTGTATGTATAGTAGTTTCACAATAATTAAAATGGGTTCCAGACTGGGTATGCTTTGGGGAAATCATTAATCTTCCTTGAATTATATCTTTAAATTTGCAAATTTATATTAGGTACATGAAATTATTCATGTAACAGGATATATTTAACAAATTAAGGTTACTTAAATACTCAATGTGTAATGAAGAAGGCAAATATGCTACATATTTGCTTTTCATAGTACTATGATTATGTTCTTGTAATAGATGTTGAGATTTTCTAAAAAAACTATTTTTGTCTGGAGATAATTTTTTATTTTAATTGCAAATTTTCCGGCACACATGCATTCCACACCCCTAGTTCCCCACCCCAAAAAAGGCTGGTATGTGACCATAGTTTCAGCTGATTCGGCTTATTTTGTGGAAGATCAACTGGCACTAAATGTTTAATTACTGTATTCAACTTAGTGTCTGTCAGTTCATATGTTTGACACTAGTCAGGTACTTGTCATTCAACAGCAGGATACAAACTATCTCTGAAAGCGCTATTTTAAATTAGAATTGAAAGCTTAGGTTTTTTCACTTCAGTCACTACATCTGTCATCCTGCAGTCCTCAGAAAAGCCATGTTTGTAAATTGGAGCGAGAGGAGGACGGGAGCAACCTCTGAGTAGCTCAGTGTTACCTTATTTCTTGTCCTCTGTGTAAACCAACATGTTAAAGGCCTGATTTATTAAAATATGAATATCAAACAAAAGACTCTCTAATGGTTTAGAGACAAAGACTCTCTAACAGTTTAGAGTTAGAAAGTGGATGTTTTTTTGGCACCAGGCTCTGCATGGGATAGCTCCCTAAGACACAGGGCCCCGATCCAAGCAAACACAAAGCTTTTTATTTACAAAAATTATGAATATCCAAAATACAAATGCATATTCATAACATTAACACCTCCCATTCTCCGCTTCATATGGAAATGAGCTTACATGTCATTAAGCATGCGTAGTGTGTGCTCTGAATTGAGTCGGTGGTCTCGAACTGGGCCAGTGGTCCAAAATAAATGAAGTAAGCTCATCTTCCTCATTTTGACCTTTTTTGCCTTTTTGAACTTCAACAATCTTAATTACTTTAGTGACCTCCAAATTTCCTCTTTCGTGACTTTTGAACAGGTTCCCACCAAGGGAGGAAATCAGTAATTGTCCTTGTTCCCTACACCAACTTATCAATGTTTCTGTTCCTCGTTCTAAGCACAACTAAACAAACATACGAATGACAGATCATCAATTATTCAGTAATCAATTACTACCATCTTGAAAACCGTTTCAGGTCCAGCTCTCCTAACTATTTTAACTAACTCTAGCTGGGCCCTAATTCCCTCTTATTCTAACTAATTTCAACACAGCTAGCCTATAACTAAAATCATTATGTTTCTTTTAAATCCATGTTTCAGGCCAAGCTGTTATACTAAAGTGAGAGTTAAAATTAACTTTAAAAAATGCATTTTTTGATGTTATGGTAGCAGATAGCGTTTTATTTCAATCAATGAATAGAGTACTATCTGTTGATGCTACGTGTTTTAATTTTTTTCCCTTAGCCTCCTAGAAGTAGTAGGACATTAAAAATTAAATAGCAAAAATGAATTCAAAAGTTTATGATTTACAACTGTTCCTGAAGGGGACAGATTAATGAGAAAGACTGGGCTGGGATTAACTAAAGTGATTCTCCTTCAAAATTATTATGACTGTATTATAAGGGACTGGATTATGAAGGTGTGAAGGTATAATACACAGTGGAAGTGTAATAGGCTTAAAGAGGGAAAGTTTGTCAAATGTATGTCAAAGATATCACATGACAGTCCCATAGTTTAAGACTATATTTCAATGATCTATTTAAAATGAAGTTGAGTCAAAATGGTCTGAAGGTTGCCTACAGAGCTCTTTAATGGTTTATTTTGTGGTTGTACATTGTAATAAAGAGTAACGAAAACTTCCTGGAGCATGAATGATCTAAGTATTGTAAATGCTAGCCATGAAGACAGTATTTGGCCACGAATTCTTGAAACACCACTAGGAGCTCTAATTGAAAAAAAAAGGAAAGAGGCTATGACTAATTATTAATCTCCAGAACTAAACTGGTTTAATTAATTGAAAAATAATGGTTGCTATCAAAGTGAACTAAAAAGGTACAATTTCTGTCCATGTTTATTGGATTAGACCTTCCTGTTTTCTCCGAGTTGGGTACTGCAGTGGTGCTGCCTTGTCTTCTGGTAGCTGTGTTCACAGGCTGGATCTACACGGCAGCACTGTCCTCATTTAAAGCTGTCTTACCTCACTTTAACCTTTAGTCTAATACTGGCTCCATATGACAAACAGCCAACCAGACCACTGGCCTGTGAGCTGGGGCTACCACAGTGCCTCTGATGTTAGCAGGGTATGTTGCTCTAGAGACAGACAACCTCTTCCCTCCTCTTTCCTTGTGTGTACTTAAAATACACTCAATGTCATATACACATCATTAGCAAAGCAAATTTCAGACAGCAGAGACTATGAATAATATTTTCAGTGTAATAGAAATGAACCTCAGGTTAAAAAACCTCTCTCTTATTATTCCTTCTTCAACAATATTTTAAATTAGGTTAATACACACTGAGGCATTTTGCCTGTCACATTCAAATGAAAGTGGTGAACCATATGCTGGTTATTTTTCTGAATAGCTGTTCCATGTGAAAGCTATTTAAATAACAACATACAGTTGTGATAGTTCACAGTACACATTTATAATGTATAGTTACTCAGGGCTCGTCCTGCATTTTCTGCCAATTCCCATTTCTCATGAAGAAGCCTTGATTATAATCTTCATTGTTAAAGTTACCGGGAGTTTAGAATACGTAAGAAGTGCAGAATGTGCCCTCCTTATTGTTATCAGCAGAAGTGATCTTCAGACAATATGAATAAATTACTGTTTTTCAAATAGTAGAAAGGTCAGCTTCTACCTCTCTGTTCTTTGCAGAGTGAAATTGTCTGCTTGCTACTGTTAGTTTAATAAGATCTATTAATAATATAGAACTTTTTGGCTAGGAGAAAAAAAATCAAATGGCACAGGACTTTCAGTCCCCTTTTCAGATGATGCACAAATTTAGCAATTCACAAAATTGCATTATGAAAATGAGACACAAAATATTAATTGCCTTTTTGTTTTGATTATGTTTTTCTTCTTTTTCTTTTTGCCTTTTTTTTTGTTAGCTGTTTTTTTTTACTGGCACATCTATAGTAATTGAAAGACATCTTTGGTTTAAGCAAATCTCATAGGCAAACTGCTGCATCACAGTGGCTGACTATTTTAATAGCTGTGAAGAAATATACCTTTCTGGGCAATTCATTTGTAGTAAAATGACTACTAGGCTCCTTCTGCAATCTTTAAACTTTCCTTGATCACATGCTAGCAGAGAAAAATAGCTCAGCCAAGGCAATTGGTTTTGGTACCCTCTCTGCCTCAGTAAAGACGTGGTGTCTCCATTCCCAGGAGAGGAATGGTCTGGAGACCTTATGTACGTGGACTGTTATCTACTGCCCAAAGGAAATTAATACCTCAAAATTATGATTGTCGGCCGCATTGAAAGCACATAGAAATGTGGTTTTCAAGGTTATCTATGAGTTTGTTGAGCTGTAGAACTTTTAATTTATTCAATACTTTATTTTTTATTAGGAAACTGCACAGTCTTCTATGGTCAGTTAATGCTGGACTTTCTGTTTGTTTTAAAAATGAATAATTAAAGTTGCTGACCAAGACAAAAAATATTCACCTTCTTTTAAATACTGATGGATTTACTGGTAATTAGACAGATGTAGCTAAATTTTCTTATTTATTTATAGGTGTTGTTCATTGAAACATTATTCAAGAAAATTTACGATATTGTGGTGATTATATGAGGTGCAACATTACATATCTCCATAAATAAGAAAGATAATTTAATATATTATACCAACTATTTTATACAAACACTTATAACAGTGACACATTGAAAAGTAGTATATTTTACAAGTTTGTCCTTGAGAAAGGCCAGACAAAATGGATTGATTTAGCAAGAAACAAACTTTTCCCTTGGAATAAATTCCTATTTTTTTTCAAGATAAATGGTGAAAAAGCTGTACATATTGCTGAGAGGAAAAGGGATATGAACTATTCTCTTGAAGCATTTTTCAGGCTGGCTGTTACTCTAGCTACAGCTGCCAAGGTAGAAGCTATCTTGACTGCCAGGCTTTCAGTTTTTTTCAACAAAATGTTTTTTATCAGTAACATTTGTCAGGGAGCCAGAGAAAGCTCATCTGTTTGAGAGAGGACTCAGTTACCCTCACTCAGGGTCAACTAAACTTTGGAATTTGCTTGTAGCCAAAGGTTCCAGCCTAACTTATGGAAGGGGATTTTTTTAATCAAGCTTTAGAATGTGAAGCCTTAATAATTCCCTTGTATTTGGATCCCTTGAGGTAAACAAGTAGATGTTCATTATTATCCAGCTTTTCAAATACAGTAAATTCTAACTTTTCTGCTCACAAGTGTCCTGATTGTACTAAGGAGTTGGTACCTTATTTATTTCTAAATATGTTTCCACACATTACAGGAATCAGTGTAGATGAGAGTAAACCATGACTAGGATTTATGTCCATCTCCTGGCCTTGCAAAATTGGTCTGATCTGCACATCTCTGTTATGACTGCAATGACTGGTGTTAAAGATGGAGAAAGTGTTAGAGACTGATGTAGAGAGAGGTATTGCATAACTTTCCAGTTCTGTTCTTCCTGTATACTTAAAAAACCCTTGCTCAAGGAGAAAGGCTGGATGTCAGACTGACATTTTCAGTTGAGACTAGAGTAAACCAAACAGGAAATTACATATGCTTTTCTGATCAGTGTTTGTAAAAATATTTTGCTTGAACTTTTACTGCTAAATGAGACTGTAACATTGTCTGTCCCAAAAGATGACAACATAGACTTCCCCATAGCACAAGTGTGACTTAGACCCTTTTTAGTGGTTTAAAACTTCCTCACTTGAAACTTCCTGACCCTTACATTTCTAAAGATATCATTTACAAATAATTTAATGCTGTAAGATGCTAGTCACATTTTTTTTCTCCAGGAAAACATTCATAGGAATGTGTAAATTAAAAGACAACTATTTCCATTAAAGTCTGCACACTTAAAAATCAGTTGAGTGAATGTTGCTCAAACTTAGAAAAAACTGAAAGCTAGAATAGTATCAGAGAAATTATTGCTTGGTAGAGTCACATACATGATTACCCATTCAACCTAATTTATGGAGTTGTCTTGGGTTTACCTAGAAAATTATCACTTATTAAGATGACAGGTGTGAATAAGCATGACTAAGTTAGCATGTGGTGTCACTGTATAAAGGCATGAAAAGTAAGGAAAGTTTGCAAGACACATTGATTATAAGAAACCTCTTACTTAAACCAGGTCTGATGTACCCAGAAATGTACATTAGTCATCATTATAAAATCAACCTGTCCCAACAATTACCACAGAGTGATACATGGATACTGCAGTTGTTTCATGGACACACAATAGCTTTGCAAATCCATCCCTTCAATTTCTGAGTTGAAAAACATAAATAAACCTGCAGAACTCTGAGCACATGGCTGTGCTAGAGATGATGTAATGGCTGGATTGCTGTGGAAATTTATGGGTCTCCATACACCATGTTAAAAATGTACTATATTAATAGGCAGAGTCAGAGTGGCTTTTGCACAGTAAAAATCAAATTAGGCAATGGTATTATTATGGGTTACTATTGTGCTCTTGTTGCAAAAATGCTGTCTGAGATGATTCTTCCTGTTTGAGAATGTAATAAAATATTTGAGGTCTCTACAGCTGTGTTCTGTGGGACTAGGGAGAAGAGTAAGGAATGCCTTCAGAAGAGCTCCTGGCTTTTTTGTGAGTCACTCTGATAGAACCTAAGGAGTGCATACAAAGAGGTATTATCACCTCTGGAACAGGCATGAGTGATTACTAGGTGTTTCTGAGGTGCTAATGTGTCATGACTTCTGAAATTTTCCTTCTACTATATTTTTTTTCTGATTCTAAACTTTCCTTTTCACTTGTGGAAACTTTCCTTTTCACTTGTGGAAGGTTCATAGAAATCCCTCATCCCAAAAATTACTTGCAGCATTTGGTTGCACTTAAAGGCTTAATGACAATGATTTCATAAATAGTGGGATGAATAAAAGAATGTGTACCATATATATATATCCAACATTAATGAAAGTTCACTGAAAATAATAGGTATTTGTCATTCTTATCTTTCAAAAATATCACTCTTGTATTTGTGGTGTTGTCACTAATGCTTTTGACAACCTCAGAAGTTCATGACAATGTCATGTCAGTCTGTGCCAAAGGGACCCTTCTTCTGGATAGGGCTTTACTCCATTTCATATCCTTGGCAGATCAAAAGTCCTTTTTTCTCAAAACTTAAACACAGTTCCATCTGGTGGGACTGAGAAGGGGCATGTGCATACCATTTCTTGGGTCTCAACAGCTGAGGACAATTGTTTAAATTCCATGTGGGTAATCTTGTATTTGGCAGAACCTTAAGCAATTTTGGCATCTTTGACAATAAATTCTTCAAGGAAATCACTTCTACCTTGCCACCCTTTTTTTTTTTTTTTTCCCCATCTAATTTAATCAGAATTGCTATAGGCAGCTTGAAGACTTAGCTTTCCAACATTTTTTCTTTTAATTCTGCAAGTTGTAAAACACTCACATTTGTAGTTCTCTGTTATTATTATCGTATTAGGTACTTTTAACCTTAGTTTTACTGATCACAGATAAAAACCCCCTTCATTTCATTATAAAAATGTAATATTCCAAATTAACTGGGAATTATGAGGCAGGAATATATGAATGAAACATTATTTTAAGGCTGAATTGTAGATGAACGCAGGAAACCCACCTAAATAAAATATAAACTTGCTATAATTAACCATCCCCAAGGCTTTGTATTTTTATGTTGCTATACTGACATTTGCTTCAGTTAAAATGGTGTCTTTGAAGAAGATACCAATGTGGGAATGACAAGATACTTTCTCAGATTTAGAAATTATGAAGATTACATTTAACACTCTGAACATGCTTCTCTTTCCCATAAAGGGGCTTGAGTTCCACATAGAGAAATAACCCTTCTGCAATGGAAACAGAACCACACAAAGCTCTGGTCTAAGTGCCAGGCTGGCTGGTGTTTTGCAGACACTTGAGGATTTTTATGGGGAAAAGTTTCCTTCTCTGAACTACTTAATTTCCTTAGATTTCATCCCAAAAACATCACAGACAATCTAATTTATCCACTGTTTGTTCCAAAGGTGGCTTCTTTCAGTGAACCTGCCAAAATGGTATCCCATTACTCCAGCAAGCAGATTACATATCAAACCATCTTATAATACATCTCCTATCCTTTACACAGGTCCTCTTCTGCATGGCAATATGCACTTTTAAGAAAGTAAAAATGTGCTTTGGTATCAGTATTCAGTTAGTAGCCTTGGGTTTTTGCAATACTCTCTCTTCAGCTGCCTATCAGAGATATCATAGAAAGCAATGTATTTTTACAAAATTTCAGATTTTTCACCATAAGGATTTGCAGGTTACATCTACTTTTCAGACTTTTTAGAGCAACAATTACATCTCTGGTTCTATTTCAAGGCGAAATAACTGATAATGTAAAGTAATTTCAATATTTTGTCTGGTTTTCTTGAAAACAGCTTCGTTAACAGTCTGTTACAGAATAGTGTTTTAATCTTAATATCTATTAGGTTCAGGACCTCTTGGTACAAGCATATGTAAAGTTCCAGTCATATGAACTTCATCATCTCTACTTGCATGGCTTGTGTCACTTTCCTTGTTGGGATGGTTTTTATTGTTTATTCATACATTTATCCATACAATCCATTGTACAAGAAAATTGACATAAAACTTCCCTTCTCCCCCTATTCTGTAACATGAGATCAGCAATCTGCTCTCTCTCTCTGTGCCTCTATGAGTTAAAATTTGAGTTAAAGTCAACCCTTCTATGTTTCTCCATTTTTAGTAGAGGAATTCCTTCCCTCTTCTACCGTAAACACCAACTCTCACTTTCCACCTAAAAAGGTTTTCCAAGGCTCTTCCTTCAGGTCATCTCTTTTAAACTTGAATGTGTTGTGTCTTCTTGAAATTCCTTAATCCACTGGAAATGGTGTTCCGTGTTACTGGTCCTTTCTTGGATCTCTGGTAGTCGTGGAGGAGATTCTTGTAGATTCACAGCCTTCTCACATATTTCTGTGTTAATAAGGACTTTATCTGTGGCCACTGAGAAACTTTCTGTAGCTCTCCTTTAATTTTTTACAAATTTCTGATCTTGCTTAAAATTACTTCAGTCATTTCATTTTCATATCTATGAGCAATTTAATTTTTTTCTGTCTTGGTCTAATGGAAATTGTCATTTCCACTTTCCCTTCTTCATCTTACGCCAACATTGCTGTCTACTCTCAGATCAGCAACATTCTGGGATTTTGTGTTGGTGGTGGGGTTTTAGTTTTTTTTTTCAGGGGATTTTTTTTCTTCTAGTGTAAGAGAAAAGACACATTGGGCTCACATAAATTCTAACGTCCTGTTAAATTACTGCAGATGTACATCATGTTCCAGGGTATGGTAGGATTAAAACAAGAGACAGAATTCTATTTAGAAATATTGTTGCAAATATTGTTTCTGTTGACTTCTTTACTAAGTTGCATTGTGTGAGCCGTTTGAGACTTTATAATATATTTGTCATGTTAACTGCATTCCTCCGTAAAATGTAGTTATGGAGCTTCTCTTTGCATTAATTTTTACTACTCCTACTGCCTTTCATTCTGAGATTCTCCCTGGCTTTATTAGGATTTCTACTGACTGGCAGATGCCTACTGATTTGATTTTCTAATATAGTCTTTGCTTTAAAATAATAGACACAGCAGACAAATGGAGTGTGGTTTATTATTCTTGTGTATATCTATTATAAAATGCAAGGAGTGATGGTTCACCAAGGTCACTGTCAAAGTCAGTGATGATGTAAGAAATTTATCCTTTATTTCCCAGTGCTTGGGATACCTGTTCCTGCTGGTGAAAGATGCAATCAGGAATATTCTGTATTACTGTAATTTCTGGTACATTTATTATGCTTATCTTCACACAGGCTGGAAGGAGATTTTTCATTGTGTCTGTTTTATGTGTTTTCATGGCTTATGTCCTGATGCCAGAGCAGAGCAGATTCCCTGTAGTTTATATTGTGCTCCATTTACATCTGACAGGTAAAAAGCAGAGTTACTGTGAGTGTATGGTTTATTGAGACAGAAGCTTTTCAGTCAGGGCCTGAGACACACTGAATCTCTGAAATTTCAAAGTAGATGGTACAACAAAAATTGGGGGAAAATCCGTGTCATGCTGGAATAAAAAAGACAGTATGAAGAGAGGTTAGGCTGTTGAGCTGTGTAATTAAGCAGTGTCTTATATGTACTGTGTGAAGCTGAGGTTTGGGCATGGGAGTAATGTGTTACTGTGAATCACTGGTTCTTTGGTAAATGCCCCGTGCACGTTTTACTATGTTACATGTTCATGGATATATGAGATGGTTATCTCTCTTTTTTTTAATTCTGTAAGGATTTGAACAGAAATCCTCTGCTAATGAGGACAGATAGGAGTGCATCCCTCAGGGGTAGATAGACATGTCTTGTATTACCACTAAGACAAGAAATAGGATGGGATGCTGAACTCCCAAAAAAATGTGAGAACTGAACTGTAACTCTTGAGGACTTCTTTTACTGAAGAGTTCATTCATTACTAACAAGACCACTAAACCACTACTTGTTTTAATTGTGGAAAAATAATCTCAAAGTTAGTTAAGCATAATGCAGGATATATGTAAGGGACACAGTCTTTATGGTATTTTCAACAGGTTTATGCCATGTGCTTTTTCCTAAAAGGTGTTTGAGGTATGTTCCCTAACTAAAAAGAAAAGCTGCTTAGATAAACAAATTTTCAATTATAACAGGAAACCTACATCCTCAAAGTCCAATTTACCTTTAAAGAGACAGCCAGAGAGTTCCTCTTAGACCATCAGTTCAGCTAACAAGCAGTTTAAAGACTCAGCGTAGTGTATACATTTTTGACTGAAATGAAGCTGCAGTAGATGTACAACTTTCAAAAAAAGCCAGTGGAAAAAACCCAACAGATATGTAAAATGATTAAATATAAGTAAAAATAGTGACAAAAAAAAGAGAAAAAGCTCAGCTTCTTTGTTGTTTGCTATGTAATTTTCCTGGTATTACCTCAGAGCTTTATATACCCACAAAGATGATTAAATGGCATCACTTTGCATTAGTATTTGGACCCATAAAGGTCTTAAACATTTTTACAATCAGTAGGTTATTTTTCCAAACCATAATTTTGGCCAAACTATAATCCAACACTGTGATTTATTGAAGTTCACTGAAAGGTGCTATAGGAATTGTGAGTGTTGCAAGGTGCTAACTGCACAATATACCCCAAGGGACCAAGACTGAAGAAGGACTCCTGTCCTGACACATTCTCACAGAATTCTTCCCAGAACTCTTCTGGAGCACCTGTATTGCACCAGGGAGAAGGCAAAGCTTTGCCCCAGTTTCGCTCCCAAACCTCTGCAATTCACTAACGTTCATAATTAAAATTACTTTAAATTGAAGGTCCTTGTTCTGGGTCACAATAATTACCATGGTGATTTAGGGAATATACCTATGTATAATTTCTGATCTCACTTTGAGAATTTGAACTCTGTACTTGTAACTGTGTCAGACTGAAAACTCCATGTGTACTCCACTTTCCACCTCCATATTGGAAAAAAAGCTAGCAAAGGATGGTCAAGCTTTGATTCAACTTATTTATGTGAAATGTTTTTGAACTATTTTGAGTGTTGCCACATGTGAGCTTTGGTCATCTGAGAAATATATTAGAATGCATGGAAGTTGTAAAAGATATTTTCAGATCCAATGTTTTGTGGAGGCACAGTAGATGAGACCAATTTTGTTGAGGGGTAAAAATTCAAGTCAGAGAGGTAAGGAAGAACAGTGCATTACTCACACAACTCTGATTCAAGTACAAAGGAAAAATTTATTGTTGAAGTAATAAATTTTCACCTGTTTTTTAATTTTTTCATTTTTATTTAATATTTGATGAGATACCTAGAGACAGGATAAAGTACATTGGAGGTTTTTACAAGTAGCACATACTATATGCTGTAACTGTTGTTTAAGCCAGAGGAGGTTAATTGTAAACCAAAATGCTGGTCAGACTAGTGCTCTGGAAAATGATGGGTTTTTAGCAATTGAGGCATTTGGGAGAATTTGCATTAGTCATAAGGCCTAGGGAACTAGGCTGTGGGAGGTCTTACCTCCCATTAATGCTCACTGTCTGGCAAATGTTATATCCTGAGACAGCATCTGGAGACTGAAAACCAGGTTTACATTTTAACAATGTTGTTTTGGTAAGTAAGCCTGAAATAATAGCTTAAGGAGTGATCAGCAAAGGCAGATTTACCAAAACTGTGATGATTGCCAGCTATAAAAGTCAACCAAATGAAATTGGAAGAGGAAATGTTCTTTTAAGTTAGCTGGTATTTCAGAACATCTGTTTATATTATCAACAGCTTCTAAAGGAACTTACTGTTCACAATGTGGTCTCCTGGGATGTTAGAAGAAAACAGCATTCAGGCTACTCCAGCAAATCCTCAAGCAGTTACTATAGGATTTGGTTCTGGGTAGCTGAACCTCTCTAATTTTATCCTTACTTAAATATAATCCTGATAGAACTTGCACTAAAAATCAATGGAGGAATTTAGGAGAGATTCAGGAGGATTATTTGCTGCTTCCTTTCTAGAAGGAAAACTTTAGGAAAGAGATACAAACACTTGACTGATAAGTTATGGTACTCATCTTTGCATATTTTCCTGTAGAACCAGCGGTCTTATTTTCTATAACTGCAAGACTAAATCTCCTGGATTCTCTTGGCAATGTTTCCTTATACTTTCTACAAGAACAGACCAGAGATTTTGAGAAGCTCCATTTTGCTGCAGTGCTACAGCATGGTTTTATGTGGAAGGTGTTGTTCAGCTCAGACCATACTGTAGTTTGCACTCTGATTTCCTAGCCTGCACCTTGGTGGTTCTGGTTCAGCATATCAAATTTCATGGTTCCTCCCATAGCAACAAGATGAGATAAATGGTTGGTTTTCTCTTTCTTAGAGTAAAACGGAGCATACCAAGGGAAGATGACTTTGATAACATCACTCTCATCTTATTTCAGGCTATCTGACTTACAATCAGTGTTTCCCTTTCCTTTATTTCTCTAATCTTCCATACACCTCTGGACAACTCAGTCTAAACTGCTGGTGTTCTGTAGTTACATAATTTCTGACATTTTGGACTTCAATAGCAGTCTGTGATGGAGCAAGTAGCCAAATGAAAACAGTTGTAGAACTGTTCCTGATCAGTAACTGATCAGTTACTTTATTACATAAAAGAATGTGTAGTTGGAAATGATTAGCAATATCCAATGATCTGTAATTAGCAGTATCTTTTTAACAGGATGGGGGAAAATTGTGATGGAAAAGCTCATGGGTGGACATAAAGACAGGGTGCTGGCTTACTAAGTACCTCCTCTTCCATGGCAAGCAGCACAGGGAGAAGGGGAATGAGGGGTTGCAGTCAGTCTGTAACAGTTCCCCTTTCTCTCTCCTTCCCCGTTACACTTTTTCTGTGCTCCAGTGTATGTCCTTCCCATGATCTGCACCTCCAGCTTGGTCTCTCCACAGGCTGAAACTTCCTTCAGGAAATGTCCTCCTCCTCAGGCATAGGGTCCAGCAGCTACCCCACTGCTGCCAAAACCTTGCCACTTAAACCAAACACAAGAGGAAATAAAAACCTGGATAAATACTCAGTCACCGAATCCTAAAACCTCAAAGGCAACAGTCATATAATCTTTTGTGCTGTGTCACCAAGCATTTACCTTGAAACTGGATAGGTTCTTGAGCTTACTCGTGCAGTTGAATGACTCCAGGTTTCATGGTATATCAAAATATTGTTATTGTCCAGCTTCAGAGTACTTGCAGTCATTTCATACTCATTTGTTCAAATATTATTCTTTGGCTCACACAGCATTATTTCCAGTTCTCAAGTTGCCATTTTTGATATATCTGCTGACAAGGACAAGAGCCATATCCTTTCTTGGTATTGCCTTAACTGAGCTAAACAAGTTCAGGTCATCCTGGAAATTTTTGTCTTTCTCTATTCCAACTTCAGTTAATCTTTGACAAACATGACTGAACAGAATTTTGCATTCTGTCATTGAGTGTTTCTGTCTGATACCAAAGACTCAGAGTTCCAAACTTTCTCTAAAGCATTTTAGGTATCTTCTGTCATGGCTACGTCAGATTGATCAGTAGTTGATTGCCATTTTATGATCAAGTAATACATGCAAGTTTTTACTTTCTCTGTCACTTTAAAATAAGGGGATCCTTTGTCCAGCTCACCTTTCCTGTTGTTAGGTTATTTAGATTACTGCTTATTGCATAAAAATATTTTATAAAAGCCTTGTTATTTTGGTATTACCTATTGGTACAAGGTATTGTCCCAGTACTGATATGAAGAGCTGTGAAGAGAAATTTGCCCATTAAAAGAGTTGAAACAATTGTTTCAAAAAATTGTGATGGAGAGGTAAGAAAAGAAATAAATGTAACTCAACAACCCTGATAAGGCTGTCTGTTAAACTGATACTGTCCGGGTGAGAAGGAAGTTTCAGAAACTCAAAAAATTGGTTAATCTAAATGTTAAATGAGTGCAAGATTTGCAAGTATACCATAAGGGAGTGTTATTTTCCTGGTTAAATGTACTAATGCCGCTCATAAAAAAACTAAAGCAAAGCAACTCCTACCCCCTTCCTCACATACAAAGTTGTTCTTTTCTTGAATGACCTTCATAAGCTCCAGTAAAACATCTGTTCATCTTTCCTACCTGACAAGAAGGGACCCATAAGAACAAAAAGAGGGTTGCTTCCACCTACAGAACTCAGAAACATTCTGGCAAGTTGTTATTGTTATAAACTTTGCTTTCAACCACCAAGATGATAACCACAGAGTGGCAGTCTGCTTTCATCTTTTTTAATACCCCAAATTTGTTGCCTTTCTTTTCTTTGTGTCTCCATGGCAACAGCCATTAATGAAGTTGCCGCAGGTGTTTTAATGCCAAAACTTTGTAGATCGGTTGGTTGACCAAATCCATGCATCTGTAGCCTTTTCATTAACAGTTAACTTATTCGTATTTTCTCTCCAACATGCAATTAATTGGGTACTTGAAGCAAATGCATAGACTACCACCCAAATCTCAGTCCACCTAACTATGCCTGGACAATGTGTTTATTACCTATTTACAGTTGTGAGAGTGTGTGGAGTGTATATTGTATGAACCTCATACAGTACACAAGTCTCTTCCATTCAGTAAAACTTTTCTTTAAATATGAGGTTTATAATTGCTGTTGCTTAGTTCTCAAAATTGTAAAATGAGGATGAAAATAATTTATGTAACCTCTGCCTGAAAATAGCTCGAGCCCTGTGTATTTTAAGCTTTGGTTGTTGATAAGTATAGGAGTTTGCTTTTCATGCAGAAAAGCAGAGGCACAAAGCTGAATGGTTTTAGTGCTTTTCAAATCTGAATGCCTCATCGTCTTTGGGTATCTATTTTGTGTTACACACCAGGAATGATTTTGGTAGTAAAGCTCTAATGTACATCATAAAGCTCCCATGGCAGCTCTTCTGCAATATTTTGTTTTGCTTTTTTTTCTCCACATATTTGCTGCCCAGATGATTTAGGATTTCTTAGATCACAAGGGCCACATTGTGAGTGAAATTGTTTTTTCCCAAGAAATGTTCTTTCTAAAGGAACAGAGATTTGTAATTATCTCAGAGCTGAGAAAACCTTGAAGTTACAGAGACATATTGATTGAAATTTATTACTTTGGGGCTTTGTATGAGACATATATGACTAGGAAGAGCTTATTAACAGAAACAGTGATTATCCCTCCATGGAAATGTTCATCTTGGCATAGTGCTAGCTCAGTTACCTTCTTCCACTCATTCTCAGCTAGATATTATAGGGGACAGTCTCTCCTGCCAAATAAAGTAAAGGATCAGACTTGTTTTAGTGTAGACTAGATACCACTTTCTCTGAAAGCAGTGTTTTGTTCTGCCAACTTACAATAGTGGTACCAAACATTTTTTTTTTTAATACCTTTTTGATGTAATTAACTTTATGCGTAACTTGGCTCATCTTTCAGAACTAAGCAGAACTGACTGGGTTTGCATACATTTTGTACTTAAACTCTTCATAGTTTAGTTTGTGTGTTTCTAATCATTCAGAGCACAGATCTCAGCATCAAAATGCTGGTTGTGAGTTGTGAGAAATGTATAGGAAGACACGTGAAAAAATAATATCTCTGCCTATCATACACACAAAATTGCTGGTGTATGCTTCCCAGTGAATGTGTCCAAACAATCAAATAACTGGGTGATTTAAGAGTTCAATTGACAGCTGCTTTCATTCAGCTTTCAGTGCTTTTGAATTACTAATGATACAGTCTGGTGACAGCAGTAGAGTTACACTCCAGGTGCCCTAAAATTAGATAAAGAATTTCATTAAAACCTGAGAAATGAGAAGAGAAAGTTCCTGTGTTGTTGGTTCTGCCCTAAAATATACTGTTTGACTAATATCTGTTTTAATTTGGGTCCAAGCATCTGTACTTGGGAAAGACCACAGTCATCAGTCCAAGCAGTTACAGGTAATAGTAAGGAGCCAGAACAAAAGGGTTGTGATGGATGATAACATAAGACCCATTCACAGGAAATTAGATTTTTGAAGTGCCAAAGAGAAACATTACAGAACTCAAACACCAGAAAATAGCTGCTTTCTCCATCCTTTACCCTGGAGGAGGCAGCACTAATGTTCCTATAAGCCAGAAGGAATGTTGTTTTAGTAATTGAAACTGTACACTTAATCTTGTCACAGATCTTCTCTTTCATTAAAGGCAGTTCTGACTCCTAAGTGGTTATCCCTCACAGAGGCACAGAAATACATACTGAAGAAAATAGTGTACAGACTTTTAAAATGTAGTTACCAAAATGTATATTTTTGTCTTCATTTGGGTCATTAGCACTTTTTTTTCTGATGCTGATTAAGAAGACATCCAAAATGAGAAGGAAAACCAGAAATACTTCAAAGTCAGCTCTTAGTAACGGGATCTTTAAGCAAGTGTTAGTTAGATTAGGCTCAAGTAATAGATTACCCGATGTAGGTGAGGTTTGACATGATTCACAGTTCTGTGTTTTTGTAAATATCTTCTTTAAAATTATGCTACATGCTATTATATTCCTTTCTGCACTTCATAAAACATTCTTGATAAATATTTGCTAATTACAGCCTTACTTGAATACTAAACAGTCAAAACCATCCATTATCCAAGTATCTGAAGGTGAAGAAGATGGAAGGAGTCCATCCTCAGGAGCTTGTGCATATGTTTTGCTGGGAGTTCACTCACACCACTGTACCAGCCTCTTCTGAACTAGGGTTAGTGGTATGATTTATTAGTCAGTCTTAATCAGCAGCTATGCTAACATAGACTCAGGTAGAGGCACAAGTCCTGCCTCAAAGATATAACAAAAGTCACACTTCAGACAACTGAAGCTCCTTGGTAGGCTGTACTTAGATAAAAACCGAGAATTATAATTTATGGGGGTCATTTGTTCTCCACAGGGAATTGTCACTTCTTGTAGAAACAAAGGTGATGAGGCTGTCAGGTGGTCATTTATTGTGTTGCCTACTCTAAAGCATTAGCCATTTCTGACAAATGTTTTGAAACAACTAAAGCAATGTTAAGTACACAATATGCCTAAGAAATCTGACATTGTATTAGAATTATTAAAAAAACCTCTCAACCCTTACTATAAATCTTTTCTGGAACTTAAGTTTATTACATACTGTTGTGGCTCAACAGGCATTAGAAGATACTTCTTTTTTTTGTGACAACTTTGCAGGGAGTGAAGATTGTTGTATTGTTTCCCTTAAGTCTAATCCTCCTTAAATGAAAAAAAAAAACTGTTTTTCAGAATTCTTTCTATTAGAGTCCATTTAACTCCTGATACTCATTGTGAATTCACTTCTACAGGTTTGTGTCCTTGAAAAACTGTTCCCTGACACAGGTGCAAAGCCATACCTGAAGTTTTACTAATTTTGCAAAGTCATTCTTTCTTCAGGGAGCACTTTGCTCTTTTCTCCACTGACTTGTATTCTTTTTTTTTTTTTCCTAACTTGTCCAGATCTCTTTGAATTCTGATCCTGTCTCCAGTGTGCTCCCAGATCTTCCCAAAAAATTCCTAGAAGAGTTATTTTAATTTTAAGACCTGTGAGGTTATTTCATGTAACTTCTGGTGTTAGGATGTGATTTTCAGGAGTAGATTTTGTCCAGAAAAGCCTTCTAATCATAGCAAGATAAGCCATTTATGCCATATAGAAAGTTATAATTTTCCCCTCTCATCTCAAAAGTATTTACAATAGTAATGACATATTCTGAATATTTGGCCTTTTTTTTTTTTTTCAGTATTTCTTCATCAATGTTTTTCAACAGAAGTGCTAAAAAAAAATTCCTGCATTATTATTTACACAAATATGCAAATGGTTTTTTTTGTAAGTGATATTAAATGACTTGCATCATTTCTGGTTAGCATATTTGAACAGTTAAAGCAAAATTTCCACTGTGAAAATGTTATTTTACGCATCTTGGAATGTGCTTTCTACTTCCATTTTTACCCCCTGCTCAAGAGTGATATAATACAGTTTCAATTCTCTATTGTAAAATTGCATTTTAGCAATTATTTAACCAAATTCAAACCAGCACAGCCTTGGTAACTTCATCATAACTGCAGTAGTTCATGTCTCCCCAGCACCTGCCTATCACATTTGTATGCAACTTCTAATTGTTATGAGTGATTTCAGTCATTTGTATTACACAGACAAGGACATGTAATAGTGACACCCAATTGATGGTAACCTACTAAATCAGTGCATATGACTCACTCTCCATGAGCCTTTTTGTGTAATAGGATGTGATAGTCAATCAGAACAAAGATCGCTTCCATGTGCTCTTCCATATAGTTTCTTTTTACATAATTCAATCTTAGGAATGACTTCAAATCTACCTGTTCTTGGACTATATTGCTTGCTGGAAAATGATACATTTTCATCTGCCATCAGTATTACAAATTTATGATTGCTGATGAATCATTGTTCCTCAATATTTGACATTTTAATCAAATGTTCCCTGGGGCGCATTTTCATTTCAGATCATTAGTGTGATTCTTATTGGAGTACAGAAAGAAATGTAATGGAAAACACCCAAGAGCGATCTGCAAGGCAAAAATTTTTCTACAGAGGGTTCAAAGTCTATCAATGTCCCATTCTGACATTTTTAATGAAATAATTTAGACTAATTTGATATTCTGACTGTGAAAAGAAGCTGTGTTTTAGGTAATCACAGAGGATCTTCCAGGATTACATGGGCCTTTCAATTTTAAGTAATCCATTACTTTGAATATATGCATATGGCATGTAGGTTTTTTCTTTCTCTTGCTTTTGGTTGCAACACTTAACAAAGGGGGAAAAAAGGTAAAAAAGAAGTGTTTCTTTTTGCACAGTAGGTGTTACTGAAAAAAACACAGCTGCAGGCTGTTTTAAATATTGGACTGCAGCTTTCATCAGGGAGATTCAGACTGTAAATTTCTCTGTTCTATAGCACAGTGTACGTTCCAAATAGCCAGCAATAAAGGAGAAGCAGGATAGCTTTCCAGATATCTCAACAAATAGGCCCCTGGATTTGCTATCAGGAAGGGACTAACAGTAAATACAATAAAGAGCATTTCCATAAGGCCAGAATCTGTAGCAGCAGATTTCAATGTCTTTCTGAAGAAATATGGATAGATAAATAGTAATGCTCAGTTGACCAGAAAGAGGCTAGAGGATGACTAACTGGCCTAAATTTCCAGAATATATTTCCTAATGTTGTTCCATTCTTAAGGTCAAAAGAAAGGTGGGATCTCATCATCAACCCAGACCTTAATCCTGAAAGCAATGTGCCTTCTGCCCCCAATCCAGCAAGATAATATTTCTGCCTTGTATGAGACTGAATTTATAAAATTCAAGCATTTTTTTACTTCTTCAAGATGAAAGTAGGATCTCATTCTCCACATCTTCAACTTCATTTTCACTGAGTTTATCATGAGAAGTGTGGGTAATAATTTAGTATGGCTTTTAGCATATATACACACATCTTCTCTGACTTTTTTAAACATCAATTGATTGATCGTTCCATTAAATTGGCCGAAACATTCTTCAGTTAAGTAATTCTGATTACAAAACTATGATTATCCTCACAAGGTTTGATTCAGAACTGATTTTTTTTTCATTCAAACTATTTTCATAAAGTCACACCACTGCTGCTCCTTTACTTTCTATCTTTCCTGTGTGCACTTCTGTCAAAACTTTTCCAACAGATTTACCCTGAAGTGTCCTAGGATGGTCTAGCTCTTTTGATTGAGTACACTCACAACGACCTGGTAAAGAACCTTGGGCTATGTTTGTGGAGAGTGCAAATGTTTTCCGAAGGACCATAATGCTATAGAGTAACTTTAGCTAAAGAGTGATACTTTCATGTGTCTTTTTAATTGTGGAAGCAGCTGCCAAATTCTTTCATTCATTCATTCATGCATTCATTCATTTAGCCTTTCATTGACTCTCCTGCTGTTGCAGCTGCTGGCTTTATGCTCCTGAAATTACTGCTTTTTTTTTTGAGACAACATCATAAGGGAAGGAGCCATGTGTGCTACTTGCAGGTTTTCCTTTATTCTTGCATGGTTTTCCATTAAGGTCAGAGCATTGCTGCAGACTTCACACTATAGAGCTTTCAACAAACCCTAACAATATTTTAGAAGACTGTGTTAGTCTTGGGCTTTGTAACAAGTCTCAAATGTGCCATCCAAGAGGTGGAATCTCCATCTCTAAGCTAAGCTTGTACATAATTTTCTCTCACCTTATTATTTTGAAATAATTACTGGCATTATTTTGAAATACAGTATTGTCAGTTGGAACCACCTCTTAAAGCATGCAGTGGAGCCCTTTCAGACACACGCTGTGCAGTGAAGACAATTTTAATTAAACATTTCTAAGAATTTCATTTATTCAGCTGTAATGAGCCCTGCAGCATATAAGTGAAATGATAAAGTTTTGCAATTCTGAAAAAGCTCACAGTCTAGAAGCTATGAACTAGTGATTTGAGGGAATAAAATAACATATTTTTTGCTATCATTATGAATTCCCTTCGTGGGTATTATATCCTAGAGACAGTTTAGGAATGGTTTTGATGCAAGTGATGCAACATCTTGTTTAGTAGCATCATTGTCTGAGGGGATGAGATGAAAATAGCAAATGCCAAATGAGATATTTTAGTTACACAGATTTGTATAAGGAATGTTTAGCAACTACAATAAATAAACCTTTGACAGTCTGTGTTGATTAATTCGCCAGGTGAATATTTTTAAAATATTTTAAAAATATATATATATATTAAAATCACACATAGAAAAATAGCATTGCAACTTAGACATAAGCAATGCTTACACCAGCAAAAAAAGGTTTCATTTAAAAATAAGCTTTTTTTTCTTTGATATACCTGCCCCACAACCGTAATTAAAAGCCAGAAATTCTTTTGAACAGTGTGCTTTCAAAAAATGGTTGACTCAGAACTGAGGAGCAATTAGAAATGAATTTTCTGTGTATAAATATAAACACTTGTTTATTTCAGTGCAAGTATTTTCTATCTGCTAATAAAATCATAGAACTCCTCCAAGAACATGGAATCCAACCAGCACTGCCAAGTCCAGCACTAAATTGTGTTCCTAAGAGCCATGTTTATACTAAATCCCTCCAGGGACAGTGACTCCACCACTTCCCTGGGCAGCCTGTTTTAATATTTGACAACCCTTTTAGTAAAGAAATTGCCACATATTTATTTTAAGTTTATTAGATAGTGGTCCTCTCTGACAAAAGAACCTGTAACAACCCTGGTATCAGCAGCACCCTAAAGGCTTAATCACTTCCAGCTACAGCTTTGCCAGCAGGAGAGATTATTATCCACTGCTTTCACACAGACATTTTTCACTCTGGGGTGGTTATTGTCCTCTCACATCTATTAGCTCAGTCTCAAAAATAGACCACACTAGTATAAACAGTTTCAATAGTATTTTGTTCACATGTCTAAGCATATATGTGTGTTGGGTAATGAGGTTTTATTTCTGAATTAACTGTCATAATGGTTGTGTCACTGGCTACTCAAGGAGAGAAAAAACTGGTAGATGCTAATTTACAGTATATTGCACCCCGAAAAATACCCAGGTTTCATCTCAAAAGCACATTAAGCTATACTGTAACAAAGTGCTGTACTAAATTGCTTATTGATTCTGAGATACTGAACAATGGGTCATCAGGTTGCTTTCTCAATGCTCTTTGTCCTGTTCCCTCTTTATTTTTGTAATTGATTTTTTTATTTAGTTAGCTATAATAGAAGTTCTATAGATTGCAAAACAGTATTAAAGAGTCTAAAGTTAGTCTACAAATGGTTAATTATAAATAGAAACGATGTTTCGAAAAAGAATTCTTAAATTGCTAAAAGACAAGCAATACCAAACACCAACAGATTTTTTTTAAAAGCTTAATTAGCTAGCACTAGTATGACCATCATTAAGCACTTATTCCAAACAGTCACCAAGCAGATTGCTGATGGTTTATTAGGTACCTTTTATTCTGTCAGTCCAAGTGCTTTTATTAGGAGAAGGGATCTTAAAAAAAAATCTTCCTGATGTCCCTTTTCCTGAACCTCAGTAATTTCCTGAAGTTTCAGGGCACAGATTTTCTTTGCAGGTAATTGCAGGCAGAATGCTACAAGCCTTAGTGTCATTGTCTAGTGCAGTGCAGCCACTCAAATCGGTTTGACTGTCCAGAGTGACAATTCCCTCAAATGTCTTTTCCACATGCCTAAGAGATCTGAAAGAAAAAAAGAAGAATGAGGTGCTGCTCTACTTTTCTGAGCTGGCTAGTAAATATTCTTGTGACACAGGTCACCAAAACAGGCATTTTCTGAGAGATTTCTGTCCTACTCAGAGGATCAGGTTTTCATGCAAACATTCCTGGTGTAACAGCCTATGTTTAGTGTAACAACATCAATTTAAAACTCCTACTTACATATAGAAAGTCTGGCTTGTTTTGTTGAAAATAATATTTTTCTCCTTCAGTATGTTTACTCTGTAGTTTTTATTACTGTTTTTTATTGTTTTGTTGTTTTGGGTTTTTTTTGTATTTCTGAGGACACCAAAGCCAGTAGAGAGATTTGATTTCTTAATGAGAAAATGTGCATGTAAGTCACAAAAATGATCATTAAATACTCTTATCAGAAATAATATCTGAAATGATTACTGTTCCTTTTTAAATAAATCTGGGGTTTTTTGTGTCCCCACTGTCCTAATTCTATACACAAACAGCAAGATTTTGTTCTTTATGTCCTAGCAGAACTTTGAAAACTGTTGAATTAGGCATTCTTTAGAAAATAACAGCTTATGGTTTTGTCCATGTGATAATTTTTTTTTTATACCTAATGTATTTTTTTAATTTTCAAAAGAAATAATTAGGAGGGTACTTTTCTTTAAAAGTAGATAATTCCAGCCTAAAGAAGCTGTTCTCTTGAAGCCTGTTACAAAAAGAGACAGACAGAAACTTCTGCAAAAATGCCATAATTGGGAATTTGCTGTCTATCTCGATATTATTCTTAATTGGTGGGAAGGAATTCTGATTAATTATGGATTTCTCTTTTAAATTCTTAGTGTCTGTAAATAAAATTAGATTAATTGGATTTACATGGGCTTTTGAGAAGGTATTAGGTCCTTCCTACTCCTTCTTTAACCAAATTACTTTAATTATTCTTAATTCCTATTAGATAAAGTGAGAATTATTGGTCTTACTGTAAGTATTGGTAGTGGTCTGTATTAAAAATTCAGAAACATACAATTTTGTCAATACACAGTCAAGACTAGAAATAGAAAGGTACTTTCTATACAAATTCTTTTCCACTGTTATTGTTTTAGTTCTGCTTCCCAGTCTTTAACAATTGATACTAGTTCTAGTGTTTCTCTTCCAAAGCTGTCTCTGTAAATTTTTACAAGCCATCTACTCTATTCTCAGCTCGTTTCCTGTGCTCTGGCTTGCCAAATTATTGTTTTCTATTTTAGCTCATTTCTTCATCAAACCACTTCTTATCTATGTTACTTCATTTAAATAGATCAACAATATTTGTTGTTTTATCAACTTCTCCACTGGGTCACAAAGTGGGAAGCCTTGAGACCCTCTCTATTACTGATTTGTATTTGGACTGTTAAGTGCTTATGTGCTTTTCCAGTTACAGAACTTTCACACAGGAATTCATGTATTCTGCACTCTAACTAACCACTGTTTGATGACTGTCAGTTAGTACAGAACACCAAAGCAAATGGCTTATAATCATGTATTAATCTTTTTGAATGTGGATTCTGTTCAACAGAATTAAGGATTTTTTCCATTGAGTTAAAATCCCACCATATTCTGTGTAAAACAGAATGAACCATTCACTACAACGAACTATTTTCTATATTCAGATATTCCTTGAAGTTAAATCCTGTAAGAAGAAAGGACTGAAAATTGAACATCTTACTGCTACTCATATCTTTCGTCCATAGGTTTTCACCACCTCGATGTTAGGCATTGGGTAACCTTCTCAGAAGTAACATATTTTTTACTACATAAAAATCTAAGGGACATAATAAGAAATGGAGTACATCTGCTGAAATTACCTTGGACCAGAAAAATTGAGAGCTTTATTCAAACATAATTGGAGAATTATATGCCAAGGGCTGTAAAATGATTCTTTCCATCTTTTCCTTTTTAAGAATATGCTACAGATTTTCATATCTACTTACAATATTTATTTGGTCATGTCTTAATTAGTGTATTACTTAAAAATTAAAAAATATATGTGGTCACCCCAGATTTTTCTCAGTATGACAAGTTTTTTTTCTGACAATTTATATAACTCCATATATTTATCCATATATGAATGTGGTTATATCTCTATCTGCTCACCTGATTTTAAATTGAGCAACAAATACCATTAAACTTTGTGGATATAATTTCAGACAGTAAGGCTTCTGTTGCTAGCAGCTGACATTAGACAGCTGTGCTGTATGGCTTTGTGCATGCATATGTAAAAATCCACAACGAATTTTGTTGTTTCTCTACTTTATTGTGTTTGCCTCATTTACTTTGTCTGGGACTTACCAATAAGTCTCTATATCTCACACTTTAAGGAGTTAACTGTGGCAATTAGTCTGAAATGATATGCTGTAAGCACCCTGAAGAAATAATCTGAAATTATTTCTTTAAAACACAACTTCTTTGTGTTCCACTGGGAAAGAAATTATTTGAAGTCTTGAGAAACTAAAAAGGAATTTCAGTTTATTCCTGACAACAGTTTCTAGATTCCCAACATGGCCAAGATCCATGTGTGGATGGGCTATCAGAAGACAAGAGAGCAACTTGAGGACAATTGCTAAACTACAACAATAAAAATAGTCCAAGATATTTTATTTAATTGCAGTCAAGATTGGAAGTGGTCTGGAAAAGAAAACTAAAAAATACCCAACCAACTATCATAGCCTTCTGTGAAAAAGATAGTAAGTGGATTTGTGTGCTTTTAGGCCTGACAAAAGCCAGTATCCAGTAGGGCAATTTATTCTAGTATGGCAAGAGTGTGGTTTGTCAGGATCCCTGGGGAGTCTCTCTGAACTGAACAGATTTGCCCTGGCAGAACTCCCAAATCAATAACCCTTGCTCTAAAGGGACTTTGCAAATACATTTTTTTTTATTAGTGATAGGACCTTTGGGGCAGGAGGTTTCTCTCCTGGAAGTTTGCTTCTCCTTGTTTCCTGTATGGTAGAATTACAGCACTCAGTGGTCTTCCTACTTACTCTTTCTCCCATATTTATTGACTCATAAATTGATGTTCCTTTGGTTGCTCCTTTTACCACAAGTTGACACTTGTTATCATACATGGGTACTTCACACTGGTTTAGCTGAAAATTTTGAAAACTAATTAGATATCATTTAGTAATAGGGAATGAAAAAGACATAGGGATTTTATGTATAGCAAATAAGTCATAGCTGATTTATACCAGGATCTCTCAAGTTCAAAAGTCAGATGTTTTTCTTTCTGATTGACACCAGGTAAGCAGGAGAAAAATGAGATACAGCATCCTCTTCAACAAGCTGAATCATAAAATATCCTGAGTTGGAAGGGACCCTCAAGGATCATCAAAATACAACTTGCTTGGAAGTAACTGACTTACAGCAGGGCCATGAGAACTGTGGTCCCAGCACTTGTTCTTCCTGAACAGTTGGAAGTTCTGTCAGTCTCAATGTAAGAATTTGCTTCATGCAGCTGATAACAGAGCACTGCAAAGGCTCTTCACATGAAGTTATAATCAAGCACTTCTTCCTGTTGAGTAGCTGCCACAAGTCTTTCTTTTGTTCTTTTTAGTAATTTTTTTAAGCTTTTGAAAAATATTGTCATTTATAATCATCCTGTATGAGATTATTGCCTAAGGATCAGAGTCAGCCTGCATTTACAGTAGTAACTATTAATTAATGTCCTTGTCCTCCCACACACAGTGGGACCTAAGTGACCAGCATATAGGAGTCCCTGATAAAAGCAGAAATAAAATACAACTAAAATACAAAGCAATGCATGCCTTAAATGCCCTTATTTATGCCATTCACAGATCTTCACTTTTCTCTGTGAAAATTTGATCTAGTTGTAGCTCAGTGCAGAAATAGAAGAGTTTAAAGGGATGGCAAAAAGAAGAACATGGACCAGTTTTCACTTCCTTGTGCATGCAGAGATATGAATAGAAAGTCTCAGAGTCTTAGTTCACCCAGAGAACTGGGTGATGAAAAGCTGAGATCACTAAGAGAACAAAGGAAGATGTCAATCTTATATTAAAGTAACTAGTCTAAATGAATTAGATATATCTAAAGTGTGGAGAGTTTCCACAAGATGAGAAAGGAGTATTACTGCTGGAGGAACAATATGGAGAGAGATGTTTAGAAGAGATGTCTATCCATGTTACAGAGCAGCAAGCAGTAACTCCATGTCAGAATGATATGGTTATGTCAAGGCAGGAATTTTATCTTAGTAGCAGATTCTGAACAGAGTGCAGGAGATACTAGAACTAGGAATGTAATTAATGCACAACAAATGAGAACTGAAATATGAAGTTTATATGGAGAAATTGAAGCTGCAGGCAAAAGAGAAGAAATTGAGCACTAGCAACTTAAAAACATTTCAACCACAGAAAACTGCATGTTTCAAAAAAATCAGGAGGAAGTAATCAAACCCCATTATTTGCAGCACTTTTTTTCTTTTATCTTGTGACCTGAATTGCCACAGGGCAGACTTGCTGTCAGCATTAGCATACTGCAGTCAGTGTTTGTGTTTGTGCCTGTGAGTGTGATTGTTGGTTCGTAGAGAAGAGCATCATTAAAACTGTCCAAAACCTAAAAGTTTAATCTCTTGTTCCGTAAGTGGTATTTCTTTTATGTTTCAGTGTTAGTCCTTACTTAGGTCCTTTGCAATGGTTAGCAAAGCATTAGGATGGAAAATTTCAGTTGAACTTTTTTCCTAATATGTTTTGCAAAGGTTTCAAAGTTCCTATAAGCCAGATTTCATACCTCCTTGTTCAAGAAACTAGTTTTATTAGGATTTTTGGCTGGCAAAATCAAAAGGCCTTTTCTCCAACTGTCCTCATAATGCTCTGTGAATTAACCAGCCTTGAAAACATTGTAATTCATAGAAAGACTAACATAAATAAATTTTTGGAAATTTTTTTTGTATATTTATTGCATGAGATAGATAAATCTCATTTTTATGACAGTGTATAATCATCTAACATTTTTCAGGCTCCTGCTAGTTAATAATTTCGTGGTTTTGCTATACGTGGTATCCTTCAGCTGAAATAGAATAGATGCCTTTGAAAACATTCTTGAATAAAGAGGACAATAAATGCAATTTCTAATCTCAGAAAGTATCGTGGACTACCTCAACTTCTTTCTTTTGCAAGGATTAACGGGAAAACATCTTTTGTCTTCTTTCAATAACACTGCACCTTCTCTCCTGCTCTGTGATGTAGAAAACAAAATCATGTGTCAGCATTATGTGAACTTGGCAGCAAGGTAGGCTCACACGTGCCCAGGTTAAACATTTGTTCTCAATCACACACAAATCCGTCACTACCCCAGGCATTCAGAAAGAAATAGTTTCAGAGATGTTAGGAAATAAAACCAGTTTTGCAAAGGAAAGGGCTGTTCTTAAGCAGTCAGATGCTGTCATGGGAAACAGTATAAAGGAAGAGAGGAATAGTTAGGGACTCTCAGCCAGGGATTCAGTGGAGTATGCCATTGAATCACAGACTTATTTTTACTAAGGGAAAGAAATTATGATTTTTTTTTTTTTACTTATTTAAACATTATTTAAAAGTGATGCAAGCACATCATATTTATATAACATATTAGCAAATACATGACTCCTGATTTTTATTACGCCTTAAACTGCTCATGGAATTGTAAGTTCTTATATTCACCACTTAGGAGATTTTGTTACTTCAAAAAGATTTCTCTAATTAATACTTTTAGAACTCTTGTGAAAAAATTATATGATCACTCCTATCCAGATCATTAATACTTCAGCCTATCTGACATTAATTATACTCTCCAAATGCAACTGTAGTCAAGATGTATGAGAAGACTGAGTAGAAGTTCTGCATTTTGTAGCAAATTACACAATGGTTCTTATGGGATCAGATTGACAAAAAAATATTTGTTACCTCTAGCCGGTCTGATAGCAAATCTGTCTTACTTGCTAAAATCCATCATGCTCACATGCCAGGTATTTTTAATTACAGATTCACCACAACCTTGGTGTTATTAGCACCACGCTCTAACCAGCTAAGACTGTCATCTTTTGTGTGCCTAGAAGTGGTTTTCAAGATGGAACTGTACACACGGTTGTAGTAGCTGCACCATTGTTAAAGAAATCAGAACAATTTTGAAATAAAACACAGCACTTACCTTTTTGTTAGTGGGGTGTACTGCATCCAACTACATTAAATAATTTGTAATAGCTCTGTACAAAGGAAATGTAAACGTAAACATAATGTTACACTTTGTTTTAAGGCTAGTTAATGAAGAGGAAGGACCGATACTAATTTCTTGTATTTCTTCTTTATAGTATTTTTAATGAAGCATTTAATGAATGGCACAATTTTTGGTTTCTTTCAATTTTTTTGTGAAAAGGAAAAGTAACATGTTCATTACTTTGTTCTGCCCCTCTTCTGTCTTAGTCAAAAAGATAATTTTTATGGAAGCAGCATATAGATTATCAGTGGAAAGTGGAGCACTTTACCTCAAGAGTGTCAGCATAGCAACTGGAAACTCTTAGTATGTCAGAAAGTTGTGGTGTCTTTTGTGCAAAGTTAGTGTAATGTCACTATCAGGCCAAATCAAAATGAGCTTTACCCAAAACACAAAAAATTGCAGAAAAATGTTAACAATTTAAGTATGGAATATAAAATTTAAGCTCCAGACAAACCCTACAGAATTCTGTGGAAAATTTGATGTTGACTTTGACAGCAGGCTTGGAAATGACCTATTCCTGACTGACCTAGGTCACAGCTGACTCACTGACTAGTTCAGCAGAATTGAAAAAACATGTACTGGTTTAATTTCACCATTTTGTGGCAGTTCTCTTTAAAATCCTATAAAGCATTTAAAAAGCGCATTACAGTGACTGCCTAGAGCACTGCAGGTTAATTATTTCCACTCAGATTAATAAGATAATAGTGTGAACACTATGAAGGTATACTCCTCAAATTATTCATTAAAAGTATCTCTCTCTTTAACTTTCCTAATGAGGATGAAAAGACTTCTCTCCACAAGATTCTGGTGTACTTGTTAAGGGATGTTATAACATGCTCCACACACGTGATTTGGAGGAGACACAGACCCCTGCAGCTGGTACCAGACACACGGGCTGTGGCCTGGGGTCCCGCTGCAGCCGCTGGCACTGAGCCTCTCACTCACACTGGAGCCTGGTGTCTTTCAGGACATGCACCCAGCACAGTGGCTGGGACTCCCACCCACTCCAGTGGGTGGCACAGAGACCTCACTGGCTCCAGCCAGCGGGTGACACCCCAGGTCAGAGGCACCTATGTCCCTGGTCTGACTCCTGCTGCTGTCCCTTTGGCAAATGTAAGCATCTGAGTCCAGCATTGTACACGTTCACATATGGCATAGACACAGTTTAGATAAGAAGATAAATTTGGTGGTAATAAATATTTGAAAGGTCTCTTTCTTTTTTATTCAAATGTGTTTACTTTTTCTTTCAAATTATTAACTATTCTTAAACATTTTTTTGCTTTTTTTTCTCTCTCTCCTTTTTCTGCTGACCTCTTCTTTTTCATTACAGCTCATCTCATATCACCCATTTGATTTCTGTCACTGTCTTTTGATAGACTAATTTTTTTGTTTTCAGTTGCTTTCTCTAATCTTCTTACAACAGTATTTTTCCCTCTTTGCTTTCATATTTCACAGCATAGGCACTGTGCACCATTGGTCTTTAGCCTCCGGGTTAGATCTGATCCTTCGTTTCAGTTGAAGCATCAATTAGTTTTACTTCACTGCAAAACTCAGGGAATCTCCACTAAACCAGATGAACTCAATTGAGTAATTAGTAGAAATTCAATCACTTCAACAGATTTTCTTTATGGGTTTGTGCTGCTGTTTGTGACACGCTAAGTGCTTGGAGGGCCTTTCACTGCCCACACTGCCCTGTCACTGGTGCCAGCCCTCCAGGCTCTTCACTGACCAGGGACACCACCACTGAGGTGTCCAGAAGTGTCTGCCCAGTGCTAGGGCCCATTCACTGTTACTCAAATTTCCACCTTCTTCACTCTTTGTATCCATAAGCCATCTGCCAGATCTCCACTTTCTCAGCATCACTTGCTATTTCTGTGGCACCAAACTGCTTGTGAATAGAGGTGGCCAGAGAGACTTTTCCTAAATTCAGTGTCCTTCCTGAAGTAAAGCATTCTTGAGCCACATTTCCTTTGCCCCACAACTTATATTTGCTGTTTATTTCTTTGAAAGAAGCCGTTAAATTCCATTAAAGCTGTACAAACATGTTTGAATTCAAACCCAAGGAAAAATAACTTTAAAAATAGTTATCTTTTTTGATTACTACTTACACATTTGGTTTTAAGTCTGTTAGAAAATGTTACATACAAAAGTTGTTAGCTGTGGTTCAGCATTTTTTTTTTATTCCAGAATCCGGTTGAGCAATGCTAAATTAGAAATTTTGTTAAGAATAGAATACAATTCTTTTATTGCTCAGTATAGTAGAAAAGCCTTACTTAAAATTATTGTATAGGACAGATTTTTTATCTTTTTTCTTTTATTATTATTGTTTTTCTGCACCATCTACTACACTCTTCTTTGAATATCATTTTCCTTTGAGCTGATCTCTCATCTGTCTTAAAAACCTCTTCCTAATTTGTCTGCTTTCTAAATCCCCACAAGATCCCTTTCTGCTGATGTAAGTTGTTCTGTGAACATTTGTATGCATTACAGATCGCTAAAAACTTCTAATAAACAACAAAAGTGGGGAGAGGAAAAGGAAGGAAGCTGCATAGTTCAGTGTAGCAGTAAACCTGATTCATTGTGCATTTTTTCATATGCTCACATGGTCCACTTCAAGTAAGATTTCTCTAAAGAAAATAAGTGATCTTGTAAAAATGTGTTTCCTGCCATAGGGGACCAGCTTAGCTTTACACACACTTACAGAATATGTGTGCACGTGTGTTGAGTGCTATTAAATGAATTAAGTCATCTTGACATACTAGTACACTTTCAAGTATTGCACTGAAGAAACTCTCTGCAATTTTCAGCATTTATGCTCCTGGAGATGTTTATAATAGTTTTAGATAATGTTTGCATTGAATATTTGCATAGAAACTGCTCATAACATAAGCAGTTTTTCAGATTAAAAATCTGCATGTGTATCATGGAAAGGCAGGGTCTGAATGATAAAGCTGTATTTGGGAAATCTAATGAAGACTATAAGGAGAAAATTATGGCCATTTCTCTGCTTTATCATTTTTATACTTTGACACTTATCTACTCTATTTCTTCTCTCCAGTGGTACTACTTAATCCTCTCTTCTTTCATCTTTTTTCTTTTGACAATCCAACAAACACCAAACTGTAGTTACTGGTTTTGACAAGATCGCTGGTTCTTTGCCCTTCATTTTCAATCAAATCCTGTTGCCTCTGGACTTCCTGATTGGCTCTGATCTCTAATTTATTGATAGAGAAGTGTAACTATAAGTTCCTAATCTGCATTGCCCTTGGGAGACTGATTTATAACAGTATGTACAAGGGAATTTAAAGTGAAGAACAATCTGACTTTTAAATTAGAATTTCAAGGTATTCCCTAAAATGTTGCCATCCGATTTTTTAACTCAATACCTTCGTGAGTGATCTGATGTGATTTATTGGGTTTTAGTAATCAGTGAAGTTGATAGGTATATATTGCAATGAAAAACAGGAAGCGAGGGTCAGTAAAGAAAGAATCAATAAAATGCATGTATATGGACAAATGACATTGTCAAGAATGTTTTCCTGGCTTGACAAAAAATGCTGATGATCTGCCAAGTAGCCTACTGACAACTCACACAGTTCCTTGGCAGGTGCTTCCAAAGAACTGAGGCTGAGACTTATACATATTTATGTTGTACATAATTTCATTCTATTCCCAAGCTTACTACACAGAAAGCACATGTACTCTGATTTGTCTCTCTTCCACAAGTCCTGAACTGTGAATATGAAATCTGCACTTCATTTTGTCTCCCTTGCCTTTCCATCTGTGATGAACCATTAACAGTTTAGTGGGGCTGCCACCCTTAAGGCCCTGAGAGAAATTCCATAATACACCTGAAATTGAGTATAAATCATCATGTCAAGAAACCACTTAATGCATTTCCCTTTCAGTTTTCAGAGTCTTTCTCATCTTTGTCTCAAAATTTTATATTTAGAAAAATGATCTCTCCAGCCTAGATTTCAGATCTTCTGCTAAACCGCTTCCAAAAATATCACATCCAGAACTAATATAACATAGACATTTTCCCCATTTTTATGGGAAGACATAAAATTCTGTTGGTGAACAAAATCCAAATTCCAGCACTGCTGGGAGCTTAGCTGTACTGTCAAGGCATTGGAGGTGGCCAGTGGATTGTAAATACTGCTGACTAAAAAACAGAGTTAAGAAGTAAGAGCTAATCTGCTGGCTTTGCCAAATATAGGAGGGAGACTTTAAGAAGGAAAAAAAGTAAACAGAAATAAAAATACATGAAGAGAAAAAAGAGAGGGGGAAAAAAAGAGGTAGTTGACATGTGACTGTTCTCCTTCACCAACAGTGAGGGAGGAAATTGTTGGAAGAATTGTTTCTAGTTTTTGAACTAGAAGCATCCTCCTAAATAGGATAATTACCCGCCCCAAAAGCTTTTAGGGACTCAGATTACTGTGCCTTCTGTGCATATTAATCACCTAAATCCCATTACAAAAAGACAGCAATGAGGCAGGTGGGTACTTCTTTGAAGGGAGAGCATTTGATGAAAGCAGGAAAGGTGAACAAGACTTTGGGGGCAAGGGCAGCAATAACAAGGTCTATCTTGTGCACTTAGTGGGCATTTAAGACAGACTGTCTGATTTATCTGCCACACCTGCAAAATGTGGCCTACCTGCCCTTGCTTTCATGCTGACTACAAAGAATTTTCAAAGACACCAATCACACATGGAAAAGGAAGATATTTTGCCTCTGAAAACTCTTTTCTAGATTGTCTTTCCTGGGGTAGTCTGGCCTGTCTCTGTAACAATAGGGCAATATGTAGTATATACTGTCTTTCTAAAGCTGGGATCATATGTCTGAAAAAAGTAAATACATTGAGTTAAGATAGTCTGGGTGTAGATGTATAGGATTAGAAGTATACAGTCATTTATAAATCACTTAGAACTTTTAGCTTATAAAAATTTATATATTTTTGTATTTTTTCATAAACAGCAGTGTCAACCCTGTGATAAAGAAGTGACTAAATCACACACATAACAATGACCTGGATGCTTTTGGTCAAGTAGAATTTTTAAAAGTAGCACTTCAGAAAAAAATTGCACTGGCCATATGCCCATGCTGTACTCTCGATATTAAACCTTGATTAATAAGTTACAGTTCTCTAGTTTAAATATCTCTACACCAGAGGTTTAAGCCATTGGTGAATTTAACAGTTGCAATTACAGATATAAATCATGCTAAATAGCACTAGCTGGGCACTCCCACATGCCTGTGCACAGATAGCAGTACAGGGGTACCAAGATATGAGAATAATTCATGTTCCAGTTAGAGAACTGTTTGTGAAATGTAAGCCCCTCTTGGGACAATTGCCCACAATTCCACGGGTGTCATATGGAGATGAGTTCTAGGACACTCCCACAGTGAATTCTGGGGAAAAATGTGTCTCACAGTTTAATTTTCATTGCAGGGAAACAGATTATTAAATCCAAGAGCAAGCAGCACCAGTGAACTAACCTTAATTTGAAGAACCTTCACACCTAGCCCAGAGGAGTTTGTGCCTTACTGGGTTAGGGATAGGAGCTATGACAGTTCTAGGCAACATAATACTGAAAAAACACAAAATGAGTCTGGGAAATTTAGCTTCTCCTGAATATCTATTTTCAGGCTAATAATTACTATTATTCCATTATAGAAGTTTGAAGGAAATAGCATCAGTCCATCGTTATCAGTGTGTTGATGCTTCATAGCTCTTCTTTTCCTGACGAGGCACTTTAAAGACTGGTAGTAAGAATTTCCTACTGTGTAAATAGTTTTAATCTATTAGATTAATTAGCTTCTTAATGGTCACAGCTTTTTCCTTAATCTGTTTCAAACTGGGAAAATTGGTACAAAATTCACAGAAATCATTGCAATATTTCATCTTCATTATCACCTTTAGTGTTTTGACACCGCATAGGTCCAGTGTGCAACATCTTTTCTCTGTATTATGTATTTTTTTAGCTCATGAAAAATCACATTGAAAGTTGCAGTACTGATCAGGAGATCATAACAGCAGACTGCAATAGCTGCAGAATAAATTAACTGCAGCCACTGGGAATGAAAATCATCCATGCTGCTTTCTCATACTGTGAGAAGATAAACCAATCCCTTCACCGCTGCCCTGACCATAGTGTCAGAATCTTCAATTAGCTCCCAGAAGTGAGTACAGAAGCTATACTGTTCTCCTTGGTTAGTTACACCTCTGATATTACTTTCTCCCATATACATTATTTTGGTTTTGACCTTTATCATACGACTGCAAAGCCCATATGGTTTGCATTGAATTCCATGAGCTTTTGTGTGAGCCTAAAAGTAGCAAAATTGTCTGTTTACTGAAGGTTTTTAGCTTCAAACCGTTTAGAAATTATACATCCCTTTAGGTTTTTTAAAGCATTGTATATATCTTCAGTAGTTACATAGGTGTGGACCTATGTAATTATGTAAGTAATACATAGTATTACGATACTTACTAAAGGATAGTAAACTTTTGCAAATCTTTACTCTTTAATGAATAAAATAGCAGTAGATATTTCTGCATCATGTCTATGCTAGAAGAATTCCTAATAAAGAAAAAAATCTTTAAGATAAGAACATTTATTTCGTGCTCAGATAGGTACACTTCAGGCTTAGTGTGATACTGCAGAGACTGCCAGCTGAGACAACAAGCAACCCATTTAAAGGCTCAGGTTTTGTACTCAACTGAAAATAGGAAATTTGAGATCCCATCAGATCCCAGATTGCATTGTATTTTATGCATTTATCTGCCCTATGTTTCCGAGTTGAGCTTATGGTTAGGTACTACGGGCTAAAAGTATATTCATTCTTATTATTTGTATTAAAAGGTTTAGACATTTCCTGAGGTAGTCATTTAGGTCCATCTGACCTTGTGCTGAAACTGGATTGTTTTGTCTATTCACCAGACCTGCTTCTCTCTCAGAGGCAGAATTTGTCTGCTGCAAGTTGGTTGATTTTTTCAGGCTGTGGCTGAGTTGTCCCTGTTTTTTCTCATTCCTTTTCAATTTCTTTCAATGTTTTCTCCTATACAAACTGATATTTTTTTCCTTTTATTTACAAAGTTTAATATCCTTAAAGCTTCTTGCTTGCTGTTCCCAAATACAAGCATGTACCTGAGATGGCTTGGAAACAGTCCTATGTCATGTCTCTAACACCAGGATTCAGCACAAGTGCAGTAGAGAGGATAACCAAAGATTATCCTGGTGCCTGTGCCCTTACCACAGGACCTGTCAGTTGTGTCTTTCATCTCTTGCCCTGTTTTGCACTCTTGCTGTTGTGGCAAGAGCCAGCATAGTGTTTGTGTTTCTGTGCACGCCGTCGAGATGAAAAGTGCAGGAGTTGCATAATGTCCCGGCCAAGCTCTGCCTTTCTCAGGAACATAAATCAGTTACTAAGCTCTTTTAAAGGTGTTAAGTCTGCCATTTGCAGCAAATATCCACCCAGGCGATGCTTGCTTATATCACCCATTTTGTATAAAATGGTTGGTTAGACCTCAGAGGAAGATAGTCCAACAATTTCCATCACGGTAAATAAGGGTGGTGCTGTTCACCTGCTTTATGGCACAGGAACATTAGCTATTCAGCCAAATTAGTTTTTAAAATGAGAATATAAATAATATTTATATTTTATATGTGTAGAATGCCAAATATTACAGGGAGACTGGCTACACACCATGGTTGATATTTTAATACTCAGAAAAGGCAAAAGTACCACATTGGTTATCACAGTTGCCGAATTCATTGTATGGGAAAGCTCAGCCATGAAACTAGAAGTCTGCCAGAAAGGACAACAAAAGATATCTTTGAGATTTCATTTGGGTTTGGTTTTGTTTTCCATTTTAAACTTTAAAATTAAATAGACTTAAAAGTCTTTAAAATATTTTAACATTAAAATTTTTACGAATCTTTTACCTTCTGTTGCTTCAAATAAATAATCTGATACTTCTCTGTTAGATGATTTAAGGTGGGTTATAAAAATTTAAATGAGTTATAAGAATATTAAAAGAGATGCACACAGACAAACAAATCCCTTTTATTGGAAAGATGCTGGAAAGATACAAAGACGAAACAATTTTGTTGTCCTGTTCAAAAATTCTGTTTGTCCTTTGTGATTCATAATGGCTGCCATCTGTTTGGCCTTTTCCCATGAGGATTCGGCTATAACGATGAACTCTGCAGCATGTACAGAAATTGTTCTCAAGCCTATGTTAACAGTCCTGATAATATATTTTTTAGGTTTCATCTACGCTCAGAACAGTACCAAACGCAGCATTAAAGAGCGACTTATGAAGCTCTTGCCCTGCTCGGCTGCCAAAACGACATCTCCTGTTACTCAAAGCAAGTTTTATTTTTCTTTTTTTTCATTTGATTTTTTTTTTTTTTTTTTAGGTTTGCATGCATTAAAAGTTATGCTTTCATTAACTACTCATTTGAGAGGCAAGATATCTGCTGAAGTAATCATAAGGTCTATCAAGGTTTAAAAGCTAGTGATGAACAGATTTGTCTATGCAAAGTAGGATGGCAAGATACCAGCACCACGGTCTGCCATACAGGAGCTGCTGGGTTGGCACTTAGGATCTGAAAGTTAGTTGAGAAGTGATTCCTTGGTTAAATTTGATACTTGCTCTCCATGTATTTGAAAAGTGGTAACTTTTTTTGCATTTTTATGCACATCTATGTGTGCTTCCTATCCAATACACAGGGAGTACCAGCATAACTGGTCTGGGAGGAAAGGATTGGCCCTGCAGGTTTTGAACATATAACTTCAAACTATTTAGGGAACAGGACTTAAATTTGGTGTCTGAGAGAAAAATAATAATAATAATGAGATTGAAAAGAAAGTATGTGAATGTGGATATACAGGAAAAGCACACTGAATTATACTGAATGTCTTGATATGCTGTAAGGAAATAAAATGTCTCCAGGGTAGGTAACAGATAAATACAGAGGGATAGAGGGAGTGAGTGAGAGATCAATACATAGATACATATCTATACCTAGATAGAGATTAATTATAGTAATAACACTGTAATATCTTCCTATATAAATAGGCTCCTATAGCAGATTTTAAAATATCTCTGGACCCAGTTCAATCTAGATTAATTTGATTTAATTCAAGGGACTAATATGAGCACCTAAAACCAGAAGCTGAACGGTCCATGTGCTTCCTCTATACTCTTCTGATAAAGCATATCAATCAATCTCAGGTAAAAAAAGCCTTCAAGAGCAGTTTCCCATGTATAGTGAATCCAGGACAACCAAAGGCAACTTGGCTAGAAATGCAAGCCCCTACTAAATGTCCAGACTTCATGGATATAGATCTAGGCTTTCTTTTTGCTATCCCCCTTCACTGTCTTTCATATGCTCCTCTGCAGTGAAAACTCTGGTACTTGCTTTCCTTTTTAAGCATTTGAGATCTCTAAGATGAAAAGGGCTAAATTTCTGGATGTACACTGATTTATTTTTTTCATGGTATCTTCAGCTGATTTATTTTAATTGAAAATAGAGTACCTTAAAAACTTCAGTTACTGTTGTGGCACTTGATAATAATTCCTTCTGGAGAGGTTGCTTTCAGCTGCATGACCTGATCAATATAGCCCTAGACAATAAAAGGAATCAGAGAATCACAGGTTTGCTTGAGTTGGAAGAGAGACCTTTAAAATCATCTAGTCCAGTCCTCCTGCGCTAGACCAGGTTGCTCAAAGTCCCATTCAAACTTAACACTCCCAGGGGCATGGAATAGATAAAGGAAATAGAACAGAATTAATAGAAGTTTGATCTGTTTGTTTGAAGTTGGTGGGAGAGTGACACATCCTTATTCCTTGCACATTTCTATATAAGCTCTTTGTCTGCACAGGTAACGTCAGTCTCAGAAACCTTGATCATGTCAAACTTATGTTTTCTTGCTGGAAGTATTCTCTAAACCAGAAGTGAGGTTGAACTAAAACTAGTATTAAATATTTCCTATTTGAAAACCAAGTGGTAAAAAAGGTGCACTCAATAATTTACTCTGTAATCTCCTCAATAATGAAGTGCTATGTTAAGTAAGAATGTTATATTAAGCTAAAATGTTAAATAAGACTACCATTGTAGATACACATTGTTATTATTCCATTTTGACATCATGTGCCATTTTATTTCTGATAGCATGAAAGAAGAAACATTATAGTGTCCTAGGAATAAAAACAGCACTACTTGCAATAACAATCACATGATGTGAATTCCTTAGAAATTATCAGGGAAATATTTTTAAAACAAGTAACTTACTGAAATATACATAGGCTGAATTTGCACTTCTGCACTTCTATCAATATGTGCTGACAAAGGTTATCTAAACATGTAAAATCTTGTTTTAGCTTTTGTATTGAACATATTTCAGCATTCCTATTGAGAAAAGCATGTAAAAGAACACTTTTCTTATTTGTGTGCTCTAGTCTAGTAACTCTAAATTTAAAACCATAATTCCCTAGATACGTGCATGTACTAGCACACTAGGATAGGACTACACTCAAGAATGGTTTTGAAAAAGAAAAGCATGCTAAATAGTTATTAAATGGTTAGGGAGGCTATAATTTGGAGTTTGTGCAGGGAAATGCATGTGCACAATTTTTAAAGATACGAACTGAGCCCTAACTTTGGGCATGTTTCTCCAGCTGCCACTGTTTACAGAGTCACTTGCTTTTTGCAATGTTTTTACCATTTAGTTCTTTAATGAATAATGAAAGGTTCACAGCATATCTCCTGTGACATTTACATTAAAAACTGTCTTTACTATTAGGTATAAGAAACCCACTTATTAGTGAAATCAGTAAGGATATTTTGTTTAGTATATTAATGAGGGATTGTGAACTTGTTTCTGGTTTTCAGTTGACATGAAATTTCATTTCTATGAAAAAAAAGTACTCCTAACTTTTCTAGGCTGAAGAAACCAAAGAACTGAAATAACTAATGCCATAGAAATTATTAGTGTTTTGAAATAGATACATTTTTGCACATTTTATAGATTGCATATTTTATAGATTTTTTTTCCAGCCTGGTAGCTAGAAGTGTGAAGAAAAAAATTTAAAAAATGAATGGTATAGCATTTTAATCATCACAGTTGTTACATTCTTATATTCTTATATTTTTATTATTTATATCTGTAAGAGACTAGAGAAGTTGAGTGTGAAGAATGTGGTACTGAACCTTTTCATTAACATCATCAGCCCATTGCAGTCTTCTACATTCTCAATGAATCATCTGAACACAATAAAAATGTATACTTCTAAGGATATACCAAATATTGTGCTCAGCATCCCATTGTCTGACCTTTATCTCTAGCCTCACATTTATTACGTGTATTCATTTAGCTTCCAGAAAAGCTTGTAGATGTCTCTCTAGGTAGCCAGATGTTTTACAAATGGGTGCTTAGAGAACTCATTTCAAGTTAAGTCCTTTTCTGTCTAAACTAAAGCCCATTTAAATCCCATGTAACAATTTGAATATAAAATACAAGTGAGCTTTCAACAATATTTAGTCTCAGGTTGATTTTTTTTGCCAATTTAATCTAAGTACCTGGTGTTGACTTGCAGTTAACAAAGAAAAATCATCTGGATCACACTGAGATCATCTTCCTGAGATGAGTGCTAACAGCAACATATCTTTTACAGGAGAAAGGACAAAGCCCTAAATTTTGTGAATATTTTTCAAAATGTTTATATATTATTAAATATCTCTTTTAAGGTTGCTCATTTTTTGTTTAGCAGAACTGTATCTTCTCTTGCCAAATTTCTCCCAAGCAGCTGAAAGCTATTATTACTGCAATGTAGCAGAAGAAAAAATATGTGAAACTGTAGGCATAATATTACTTTGAGTATTCTAACACTCTGCTCTTATGAATATTGAACCAAATAAAAGTTTATTCTAAGAAAAAAGAGTCACAGATTCTAATGCAATAAAATATGTATCTTCAGCATTGTAGAAGTGACAATTAGGCATGTTGTATGGTTATATTTCTATAGTTGGTATATTTCTTAAATCGGAATAAGGCAGTGATTTCATTAAATTAGTGTGGACTACTACGTAAGTTATGTTTTATGCTGGTAGTACTTAGAAATGGATACACATATCCGTAATTTTTGGTCAGAAGTGACTGGCACCCTATATATGAATACATATTGTAAGTTCCTTCACCTGTTTTATTGAACTTTCACATTTAAAACTGTACCTAGGAAAAAATGCATTGCTAATTCTCACTGTTTTAGGGCTACACACAACTGTAAACCTTGAATGTGCACATCCGCATTCTTACTCACTTAAAGAAGAGGTCACTAAAACTATCATGTTCCTCACTTAGGCTGCTCACCCTCAATAATGTTTGCCCCAAAATGTCAGTTACACGATACTCAAAGTAAGATCTGCTCCTGAGTGCTCAATATCAATTTCATATGCCTTCCAAAGGACAACTTCACAATAAAAATCCCAGTCTGATACGGTGAATTCAAATCCATTAACTAACTGAAGGAAAATGTTCAGTTTTCTGGAGTCACTAAAATTATATTAGATTGTAGATACAAAAATGCTGCTAGCAAGGATTTTCTTGTTATTTTCTAAGTCCGTGAGAGACTTTTCTCTCTCACAGAAGAGGTAGCAGGGAATGTAAACAACCCAGACACCTGCAACCTTGAAAAGTCTTGTTTATGGTATAGTAGAAAAATATTTTGACAATGGATGTTTTAGGATTTTAGCCAATCACCCCCAAGGGGTGGCTGGCCCTTTGTCCAATTAGGCTATGAAGAAAAAAGTCTATAAAAGAGTTTGTAAAATAATTAAATAGATCAATCTTGCTGCACAACTCCTGCCTGCTGGATCTTCTCCTCCTCCTCCCTATGGCTGCGGGACACGGTGCTATACCGTAGGAACGAGGCCTGCGGTAATACTAGATTGTTTCCTTTTGTCAAGGAGTTGTAGAAACAGAAAAGTCATACTGAATGTATCATGCATGCTCTTGCAGGATGTTGGCTGTCCAGTTTATTGCTATTAGTACTCATGAGATAATATGCAGGCTACTGGATCATCTCTGCTGTTCACGATTCTTTGCAGACCCAGAAGCAGATGATAGACACCCTTTTCCTATGAGCTCAAAATGGACTCATCATTTGTCATTAAAGCGGCAAAACCAAGTCTTTAAGAGAATGTTTTCTTTCTTGCTTGCTTGCTTTCTTGCTTTCTTGCTTTCTTGCTTTCTTTCTCTTTCTTGCTTTCTTGCTTTCTTTTGCTTTCTCAGTTGCTTTCTCTCTTCCTCTCTTTCTCCTTCTCTTCTCTTCTCTTCTCTTCTCTTCTCTTCTCTTCTCTTCTCTTCTCTTCTCTTCTCTTCTCTTCTCTTCTCTTCTCTTCTCTTCTCTTCTCTTCTCTTCTCTTCTCTTCTCTTCTCTTCTCTTCTCTTCCTCTCTTTCTTTCTCTCTTTCTCTTTCTTTCTCTCTTTCTCTCTTTCTCTCTCTTTCTTTTTCTTTCTTTTCTTTTTTCTTTTCTTTTTTCTTTTTCTTTTTAATTTTCTTTTCTTCCTTCCTTTTATTTCTTTCTGAAAGTGTTAAGTATTTCTACCTCCTGTATTTCTTGTTGAGTTTTCCTTCTCTGTCTCTTGTATTCTGCAGACACTGTAGAAGATGAAATGGAAATGGCCACAGTACGACATAGACCTGAAGCTCTTGAACTGCTGGAAGCACAGAGTAAATTCACAAAGAAGGAACTTCAGATCTTATATAGAGGTTTCAAGAATGTAAGCACTTCCTTTTAAAATTTACAATCTGTTTACAGGATATGCCACTGCAATCTCAGCTGTGTAAGAGTGACTAGCAGTGCAACTCATGAGATTCAGTAGCTAAATACTGCATGTCTGATCAGTTGAGGAAACAATCACTCTGAAACAATTGGTCTAAAGTCATTAAACTATTTAATGACCAAAAGATGCAGACAAAATAGAAAGCATCCAGAAGAGAATAATTATAACTTAGTATAGTAGGACTTTGTTCAAAGACAAATTGAAAGTTTTGTTGGGGTTGTTTGTCTAAGGATGCAATAATGTAAGCATCCTGAAGAATTTGGTCAGTAAAGTGAAAGATTTTAATTTTTGTATACACAGGAGCTGTCAAAAGAAGTAATTGATTTCAACTGCACTAGATGGCTTTTTTATTTGGTGAACAGCTTACTAGTTCTACAAATCTATAAACTTTTTAGACCTCTTATATCCCCTAGATCCCCTTACTGGGAGTAACTGGGAATTTTTTTGCTGATAATGTGTGATGTAGTGGCAGGTCCAATGTTTTACTCGGCAGGGATCCCAGCTGAGGACTCCAGTACATCAGTGTAGTCTGACTCCTTTCCAGTGTGTACAGCTGCCCTGTACTGCTGGACTTGGCTTTGATTTGTGAGGCATGCATGGTTAGTACAGCAAAAAAATAAGACTCAAAAACATGTCAGTAAGTAGTACTAAACTCTGTTTTCTTAAAAAATGGACTTTTTCTCTATTTATTTTACTATCTTTCATGTGATTAAAAATATGTAGAATATTGCATGCAGTTAACATTAGATAGAAAATATTAAAGGAATATTATATTAAAAAACTAATAATAGTAAATTTTTAATCATCAGTGTTAAATGTTAATCTATAGTGTGAGCTGTAAGTATTAAAATTGTACAGATGCTATGTCTCCTGCTAAGCTGAAGCTGAAGATGAATTTAATTGCATTTATCACCTTGTGATTTAGTTTTTCTTTCACCCTTCTTGGGTGAAAAGGGCCGACTTTTTGTCCATGGAATTTACTACTCAGATGAAACTGCATAACAAAGTATAATGTTGATAAAAACACAATGATGCTCCATTATGGAATCAAAGAAGATATCTTCAATAGCTTGTACAAGAAGTGTAAATCTTGCAGAGTTCTTAGCTCTCCTGCATTCTGTAAAGAAAGCAAGACATGCAAAGGGATGTTTTAAACATATATTTTTATCAAAAGCGTACAATGCAAGTGAAAGAGAGTCACTTAATGTGTCCTGTCTGTATCATCCTCAGTTCCAGAAAGTATATCATGTTGGCATGTTAGTGATTAACAGTGATTGCTCTTAAAAGCTTTTCATTTCCTCAGGGTTCCAGAGAACATTCCCCTGCTAATGACAGTATTCTCCAGGCATTGCAAATCATGATCTAATGTCCCTAATTATCTAAGGCAAAAAGGTACAAAGTATAGTGGATAAAATAAGCCTTCTGTCTGTTTCTCCAAGAATAATTATTTTAGAGTCTCAGAAAGGAAGAACCTTGATATTTCTTTGCATAAAATGAAGTATGGAGAAAGAGAATAGGTTATAAGGAAGTGTTTTAATTGATACCTGTTTTAGCATATTCTGGAAAGAGGAATTCCAGCTCTTCATAAGCTTTTCTCTTCCAAGATGTAAGTTCTACTTACATCTATACAAAGGAATGTTGATGATAAGACATGGTAATACATCTTTATTCATATGTTTCATTTCCTTATCAGTACGTGATAATTAAAGATGTGCATGTGTAACATATCTTTGACTATTTAGAGTTAATAAGCATGAAATTCAATGTTTCTATGTATAATATCATTGCAAAATTACCGATTACGATCTAAAATGCTGTAAAGCATTCCTAGGGCTAGTGACTATTATAAAGATAAATCAGTTTAAAGTAGTATTCTTTAGCTCAAGAATTAGATTTCAGAAATGAATGATTTCAAACTTTTGGTTGAGTTGGAGTTTGTTTTATTTTTCATATTAACAGTTTCTACTGCAAAATATGGTGCTAGATCACAGTTCTCTAATCACTTCAGAGAACTGGTGGGACAGGTCTACTTCAGCTCTATGAGCAGCTTGTCTATGCTGATTAGTTCACCTTTCCTGTCACATATCTATTTTTTATCAAATACAGCTTGAGTGGCTTTGGTGGGTACTGACCCACAATGGCATTGCAGTGCCTCCCATGATTTGCACTCAGACTGTCTTGCCCTTACAGTGCTCCATCATCCTCTTCTGCCTGCCACAGGCCACCTGCCTTCTCTCTCTGTGATCCAGCTTAATGCTATCCTGACAATATTTCCACGCCTGTGTGCTTCATGTGTCTGCTTCATGTACCAGTATCTCCTGGGTGCCACCCAGCTGGAGACTGACTTTGCTTTTTTGGGCATGAGCCAGCAGATGTTTCTATGCAGCGAAGGCAGCAAATGGTACCCTGTTCTACTTTGGGCAAGGCATTTCCAGCAGGTCGAGGCAGCACTGGGAGGCCACACCAGCCCTTCACTCAGCCCTGGTGAGGCCACACCAGCCCTTCACTCAGCCCTGGTGAGGCCACATCTGAAGTGCTGTGGCCTGTTCTGGGCTCCAGTAAAACAAAAATATTGACATACTGGAGAGAGCCCAGCAAAGGGTCACAAACATGTCTAAGGGAGTGGAGCATCTCTCCCCTGAGAAAAGGCTGGGAGAGCTGAGACTGATCGGTCTGGAGAAGAGAAAGCTCAGCAGGAATCTTACCAGCATCTCTAAATATCTGAAGGGAGGGTGTAAAGAAGGTGGAGCCAGGCTCTTTTCAGTAGTGCCCACTGCCAGGACCAGAGGCAATAGGCACAAAGTGAAACACAGGATGTTCCCTCTGTACATCAGAAAACACTTTTCACTGTGAGGGTGACTGACCACCAGCACAGGTTGCCCACTGGGTTTGTGTCATCTTCCTGCTTGAAGATATCCAAAAGTTATTTCTTTTGGATATGGCCCTAGGGATCCTGCTTTAGGTGGGCCTGCATACTCAGGAGTGTGGAGCCAGATATCTCCAGAGATCCCTTCCAACCCCATCCATTCTCGAATCTGTGTTATTCTGTTTAATCATTCCACTAAGAAAGGAAACTACTGAAGAGATTTAATGAAACACACAGGCACACATATTTAACATGACGCCATCAAAACTTGTGCAGATCCTACCTCTGTGGTTTATGCTTTTCACCTGATATTTGCCTGTCTTACTCTCTCTTCAATAATTAAAGTATATAAAGCAAGATGAATTAAAGCATGAACTTAAGTTACTGTAGTTCTGCTGATGTTGTGGTCCTGTTAGATGAAATTAGCAGCATCCTACAGCACATTAGTACTAATTGAAAAGCTTTTGTCTGTAGAATCTCACTCCAGCCTGCTTATTTCCCTGAATCCTGTCGAGTTTTAGGATGTCTGTTCTGAGATAGGGATGAACAGAAGTTTTTGCAGCTTACCTCCAGTTATTTGTTATTTATGACATCAAATTGCTTACATGTAGTTCTGACTAACTTCAGATGAGAAAGCAGCAAAATATACTTGTATTTATGTAGTGTTGATGATTACCAAGGTTGATTTATTATCATCCATTTGATTTTCCACTGTACACAGATTACATGCAAAATTCAGGCAGAAGGAGCACAGGGTCTCACAGAGCATCTTTGTGTGTACATAAACACCTGAAAGCTTGAGAAAGTCTCAGATCACGCTGTAGTAGAGCTGGTGCTCTGAGTAAGCAAGAGGTAGAGTATAATTGCAGGGAATGCTCAAAGACTATTGAAATACCTTTGGGACAATGGTTGTTTAGGTAGAACTCAAAGTCAGCATTTAAAATGGAAGAGGGGATACACTAAAGAAAACCTAAGGAAGTGGGATAAGCACCTTCAGACAACCTAACAACTATTATAAGGAAAATTATCATGGGAAAACTGATGTCTATATTAGGTAATTTAGCCATTTTTAAGCTTCCATACTATCCTTGAAAAATGAGCTTAATATAAGTCCTAAGCCCTTCTCAGGCTCAAAAGGTTGTCCCCAGAACTCTGGCTTTACAATATTCCTGTGCTGTTGTTGATGAATTGTTGCTCAGCTGCCATCACCGTGGGACATTTCCAATTTGTAGTTGGCTTCCTGTCATTCCATTTCTTGTAAATTGAAATTGTGATTGCTGTAGTCATTAACCTTTCAAACCAATGGCTCTGTGGCAGTCCTAGTACAAGTGGTACTTCACAATAAATTTTACAGACTATCAAGCATGGACTCAACATGTGGTCTTTCTTTCTCTTTTGTCCATTGATAGATCTCTCCCAGTTCTAAAAATGTCAATTTTAAAAATACCTAGATAATGCTTTTGCTGCACAAAAGATGCTCCTCTGCTAAATTTAAATGTTAATAATCTTTTCATTTTGGTTGATTATTCTTTAAAAATTTCTGTAGAATCCTGTGTTGGGAAACTGCTAGATTTTTCCAGAAACTGAAAGGATTTTTCATGAACATTTATCTTACCTGGCTGTATATCAGAGAAAAAACATAAATTGAAGTCATACATGCATAAGAATGTCTGTGGACACATACTGGAGCTTTAAATAGGCAGCTCCATACTTTTGACACTTATTGGGAAAATGGCATTTCTAAGACACTTCCCTTTTTCAAATGAGACAAAGAATGATAGTAAGAAAATAAATCTGACAATGTTACAACTCTAAGATCTGTTCCCTCATCACACTACCCATCTATGTGCATAAGTCAAAATATGATAACTTATTCTGAAATTTTCATATTTCAGTTATGATTTGATGGTGTGTGGCATTTTTAAGTCTCACAGAAAGTTTAATGGAAGCTAGTTTTAGAGGTGATAAAGCTCATTTATTGATTTTCTAAAGCATTTGAGTTTTGTGTTTGAACATTTTCCCATGCAATTCGAGTTTTAAAAAGCAAAAGGAAAATTATAAATTTTATAAAAGTAATTGAGATCTAGAAAAGCAGAACTGAGTTGGTACACTGCATACAAATAATTCTTACTGTATAAAACATTTTACTACTGCAATTTTTTGTTCCACAATGAAGATGAAAGTTGAGTATAGACCATGCATTTTGCAGGATATGCACTAACTTGTGCAAAAGCTGAAACACCTCAATGTAATTTTGAGTACCAGAGTTAAAGTTTTCAAAATGATTTAACTTTTCTTATGTAATTGTATGCGTGATATTCTAGAAACTAAATACAGTTGCTTTTTTCACTGCAATTGGAACTGACTTGGTAAGAAAGAAGGTTTGAGAAACGTATCTCAGTGTCCTACACATGGATGGCTTTTATCTTTTTGGCTATGCTGTTTGCACAGCCTCTGATCTATGACAAATAGAGATGTACAGTTCTGTCTTTCACTTTTGTCTTTCAAATGTATCTTCTAAGATAATCAATGTCTTGATTAGAAATTATTTAGTACAAATTGAAATCTTGTACTGACAAGGGACGTTTGACTATAAAAGAGATTAAAAAATGGGCATTGCAAAGAGTTAAAATACCTCTGTGATGATCCAAAACAGAGATTTTGAAACTCCATTCCATTTTTCTTGCTTTCTTACTTGACCTTTTCCACCTGTTCTAAAGCATGACAGGGGACAATGACAACATAATCCTCTTAGTTTATATCTCTGGAACGTATATTATGAAACAGAGGCTTTCATGCTACAAGAAGTAATATTTTAGCTTGGATCAGCTTTCTCTGAATTGGCAATGTCACCTATCTCCCAGAGACAAGAGGATGTCTTCAGTTCATTGTGATCCCATTCAATTTTATACTGAACCTGTATGTTAGTATTGCAATGAGTAAATGCAGATTCAAGATTAATACAGACCAGAACAGAGAGATAAAACCCCAAACTGAACATGAGTGGAAGTGGCACTGGTGCAAGAGTATTTTGCCCCTTACATCAGTCCTCCAAAGCTTGTTCTTGTAAGTGAAGTAGCTTAGAGCTTAAATATGATTTTCATCCTCCCACGTGGAGCCCTAGTACAGCAAGGAAGAGTTTTCATTTGACCAGCAATCGGTGCAGTTGCTTTTCCTTGAGATCTGATGACTGTCTGTACAAGTCTTAGGGCTTCACAGCATGCAGCCTTAGCCAGAGTAGGTTCTTTCCAGATGAAGAATTTCTGACCAAACAAAAGAGGGCCTAGAAGAAAACTATAGATCAGTTAAAGGTTCCTACCTGGTTTTCTTGGCTAACATAAATCAATACTAAAACCATTTGAGCTACATCCCTCTGTGACTCTGAATATCAAATGGGAGGCTCTACTGGGCATCAGTGCATGAGACATTCCCATTGTGCTGAAAGCTTTTGCAGAGGTGCTGACCCCTCTGCACAAAGCAGTGCTTGAACACCACTGCTGTGGACATGAAGAGGCTGTACAAACAAAGAAGTACCAACAACTTGTCTTTTCAGATAGACATAGTGATGGCAGCTGAACAGGTGGTGCCTCATGCATATAAACCTGCTAAATTTGGGGCATAGAAATACCAATAAAATAGAAAAAAAAAAAAAAGTAGTTCTGAATCTTACTAGAAAATCAGATAGTAGTAATTCAAACTGAAGATAAACATCTCCCATGTTAGAAAACTCCTGTGACTTGTTTGTCTTAATAAACTAAACAATATACAACAACATAATGAAGTTCAAGCAAGTAAACCTAGAAGCTAGATAATGAATGTAAGCATTATTTACTGCTCAGTTTGTTAAAAGATTTTCACAGTTCCCTCTGTGCAGTCAATAGACAGATTTCTGTAAATCTTTTTTTTCTCTCTAGGGTTTCAGTAGACATGTATAATGCACATAGCTCAAATCTTCCTTTTTTAAAGTTGAGTTCTTGTTTTCCTGTTGTGCTTGAGATCAATTGTTTTCTCAGCTTTAGATGACTGAAGAAAAACTTTAAAATAACCAGCCCTTGCCAATGAAAAATTTTGTTGTTATTTTACAAAAGCCCTGGCATTCATTTACTACAGCCTTGGAGGGAACGCTTCCATATTTCAAACAAGGCTATGTGAAAATCTTTTAGCAAACTGAGCAACAAATAATGCCTATATTCATTGTGTATTTCCTTCAAGTGTTAGTAAAGAGACTTGAAACATTTCAAAAATGTATCAAGTAAAAATAATTTGGAAGTACATTTTGACAGACCTAGAGTATAGTTGTCAGTTGTCACGAATTTACAGATGGTAATGTGTTCAGCAGCAATACTTGTTTCAATTAGTCTCACAGTTACTGGCAGAGACTGAAATCTTCTTTCTGAAAGTTAGTAATGAACTCAGTCCCTACACTTCTATTCATCTCAGGACTTGCACGGAGATACTTCACATCGTGTTCATGAGGGAAAAAATATCATCTAGCTTACCAAGGACTGTCTTCATAATAGTGTCTGCTTGCTCATGAATGATCTCTGAAAAAGGTAGATGCCAAGTCTCTAATTAAGAAACACACAAAAAGACTGTGATTTTAAGTACCTAGTATTAATAGCAGCACAGAGCACCAAATGCCTCTAAAGATTGTGAAGAAAAAAAAAAGAAAAAAAGAAAAAGAAAAAAAAAGTCAGTATTAAATTCTAGTGGAATTGTATTGCTCTGTGTGCTTGTGAGCCCCTCCTATTTGGAACTGGCAGTACCCTGTCCTGTGCTCTGGTGTGCTCTCCCTGGGGCTCACAAGTGACAGGTTGACGCTTGAAGCACAGTACAGACCTTCTGCTGTACCAGCCAGATGCTCAGTGTAACTCATCTGCTGGTAGAGCTGTTTTCTACCACATGAGCTTTTATGTGCATCAGTTTGGAATATAAATGTTTATGTACTAGAATACGAGCGGCCAAATGTTGTCTTTGGCTACAGCTCACTGCAGTTACATTTTTGCAGCATCTGGGCTAAGCATTACAGAGCCCAGTATTTGAGTTATGGGCAGTTGTTGGATTTTGGTTTCTGGGTAATCACCAACACTAGAGAAATAATGTTTGGTGCAATGCAGCTCTGATGATGTTGTAAGTTAAAAATTTAGTAAGGAGACACCTCTTATTCTCCTTTCTCTGCCTGTCCCCTTTTCTTCCTGAGGTGAGATGCATATTAACTGTAACTGCTATAAACATTGTACTTTATAACACACAGCTTAACATAAAATAGTTCAGTGATAATATTTATCAGTTGAGACAGCAGCATTCAAAAATCCCTCTACCTGGCTTTCTTGCTACCAATTTTCTTGCTTTCAAAGAATTTTTATACAAAATGTTGTAATTCTGTATTAAATCTTGTACTTTGTCTCTCTGTTTCCCTGCAATTCTGAAACAGCAAGTGGACATACATATTTTCAGGTGGGGATCTAAGCCTGCAGAATGAGGGGAGGGGAAATAACCTGCTGGTGAAACTTCAGTGGTGCAGTTCAACCATTTGGGTCCTATGGACTTGATAGATAAATCTTATTTGTTCTGGACTCAAGGTTCTGTCATGGATCCCAGGAATTTCCAAATTATTTTGGTTCTTTATATTTTTTTCTACTTTAAATTTCTGATCAATGTGAATAAAATTAGCAACATGCAGGTTTTGTCAGAAATAAATGAAACAGACAAAATTCCTTTCTTTATTTCAACACAATTAATTTCTGTTTACAAATGTCTTTAGATCTACATCTGTGCTAAAAATAAACACTGGTAAATCTTCAAATGAAACAGCAAATCACAACTGACAAAGTCACAAGGTCAAGTCTTTCAATGTCAGGGAAGTTTATTACAAGTCTTGGGTCAACCTGCATTTACCTTTGAGTGAAAGTGTCTGACAGAGCCTGTATTCTTCAGATCAGCTGGACATTTGTGCAGTTGCTCTTCCCTCCAATTATGTGAATGATTCTCATATTAGCTTTCAAGTAATGGAATTCATTCAACCCAATGAATTCCGTTGTGAAATATTCTTAAAAGATCTTCGATACGGTGAGTGTCAGAGAAGAAATAGGAGCCAATAACTCAGAAGACAGCATGATTCAGTAAACACAGCATGAAACTAAAAGTCTAAAGACTCCAACCTTTTTTGCTCTCTGTCAGGCTTATTAACTGCCACACACCTTTAAAGGCCTTAACTATCACACTAAAAAGCCTTCTGGGTTGCCTGAGAGCATTATACCAGTGCTTCAGAGCCTGCGTGGGCTCCACATTGACAGCTGCCTAATTTAATGTCTCTGGTCTGACAGCCAAACCTTTCAGAGGGTTCCTGGCTATCGGAGAGATTGCTTCTCAGCCATTGATCAAAGCCTCCTCAAACACGTCCTGGGAACAAAGTGGGGAGTACCAGTGGGGGGGTTGGTGGCTGTGGGAAACTGAACTTTCCCAGGAGCTGGAGATAGCAAAGTTCATCCCTAGAGGAGAGAAAAATGAACACTGAATTCCTTGGTGTTAAAAGTGAAATGTGTGTTCTGTGGGCAGTGTATTTGAGGGAGATGCTTTACCCTTCATTGGCCAAGCTCCATATCTGTCAAGTAGAGATCTCAGAAAACTCCTGCCTGAAAAAACACTGATCTAGAAAGCATTTTATGTGCACTTTATGTATTTCTAACAATTATTTACTCACTCCATTTATGCATCTCTGACACTGTGACCAGCTTCACAGTAGCCTCACAAAAAAGAAGTGCCAAGAACAACTTTCGAAAGTGAACTCTCAGTGGCTGAATATAGCAGTATTTGTATCTGACATACTCTCTACGAGAAATTACAAGTATCAGAACAACACCATGATTATGATTTTGCTTGTGACTTAAAATGTCAGCATTAAGCACTGAATTTTGATGCACAGGCTACCAAGTCAATAGTCTACTTCACTGAAAAAGAGGCATAGTACCACCTCCTGTAATAGAGCCTAAGTTACAAAAGCCTTAATTTCTTATTCTGTTCTCAAAGATCTGCAGTTATGGAACAAAGGCAAAGTTTATGTGCCATAAACTTAGCAGACTGTGCAAGAAGTTTTTATGTCCTGCAATTTCAGCCTCAATGTACCTCCATAAGGAATGATACAACTATGAGAAATGAAATCTCTTTTTTAGGCCTGAACTGATTGATAGATGACTCTTTTTTATATGTATCTGATTCTCCAGTTATCTCTTTTTATTCTTCTTGTTACCTGTTTTAACTGGGAAATGCCTTCTCCTTTTTTATTTCTCTATGCTGTTCATGTTTTCATGAAAATACGCCAGCAAAAATCAAGCACCATTTATATTGGTTTATTTAAGTTTTCAGTTCCAATGATTTGACTTATGCTACAAATTTTAGATATGCTGCCAAAAGCAATGTGACAAGTATCCACATATGAGAAAAGGAAAGCTTCAGAACAGTCTAAAGGAGATTTATATGTTTATTTCAATTTTTTGCTGTGCTAAAAGATTTATCAGTTCATATTCCTTGCTAAACTTCAAATCCCATTCTGATGCTTTTCTCATGTCTTTTACTGAGTTATAGGAATAATATCTCCTTTGTAAGCAGTAATGGTACGTCCTCCCCTATCTTATGGAACTGTTCACTCCTCCTTCTCAAAAGAATTTAGATGTATGGCCAAAAAGCCCACTCTGGCCCTTCCATGATCACCATGAACAGGAGAGCTCTTATGGCCAAGTATTTTCTCCTTATCATGGACCTGCACTCTGGGGAGCCCTTTGGGGGACAGAATAAAAACGTCAGTGTGGTGTCCTGGTGGACTGGGCAAGCACGGATGTGACAGTGAGGTTTTGATACACGGGGGGGACCTTGTGTCAGACACTGAGTGCCAGAGATCCTCCAGAATGAGGCATATTGACCTCACTGTGTGGGCAGGGAAGAAGCATTTCTTCCCACAGACCACATCTCTCTCTCACCCACAGCAGCCTCATACACATCATTGCCTCAATTGTGTCTGATTTTCCCCACTGTACTTGGTGAATCAGCTCCAACTTATGCTAATGTCAGGATCAGTTTTATAAATATTTATGCAGGTAAGCACATTTGTTCTTCTGTTTGCACTGCTGGGGCCCTTCTCCTGAGATAAAATGTTGTTAGTAGTGGAGAAAGCAAAAACCTTTGTTAAAGGGTAAATGTATTACCATATAAAATATAAATAATGAGCACAGTGTTTGATTTTCAGTTCTAAACCAGTCTCCATTGAATTTTGTTCTTTGCCATTTCTGAAAACTGGCAGGAGGCTGTAGGCAGTGAAATTCCTTGGTCTTTTCATTGTATTTAGCACTAACCAAATATTGACCTGTCAGCCTTTACCATTGCACATCTTTGAAAGAAACAAAGAACAACCACTCTGAAAAGTACTGATATAGCATGACTTAGGACACACTTTCAGCCTGACTATCTTTCATTCAGACATGCATCTCAGGAACACAAAACTCAGTGTTCTTACTTCATTTTTAAAATGAAAATTTGTTTTGATGTCAGTACTTAGAATCAACACCAGTTGATTGACAAGCACAAAAAAAAATCATATCAGCATTTGAGACAGGATATAGAATATTTTTTCACCCCCAACATGCTTAGTCTGTTTCATAAATACCTTGTTCTAAATTCAGGCTTTTCCATTTTCAGATATGGCTATATAAAGATGGCACAAGTCCACTAACATTTAGCAGAAGGTTGTTGGTACAATTTTTTCCTCAGTGAATCTCCCACTCTTCAAGGTTACAATGAGCTTCTAGAATAAACAAAAGCACCATCTCCCTCATGTAAGAAAAACAAAAATAAATGCCTCCATGGTTTTAAAGGAGGGAATTGACCTACCTTAAAATATAGCTTTTAGGGACTGGTAATGTTCTCCATGCTGCAAGAGAACTGTTCTTGGTGCACAAGAGAATCTCTTGAGTGGGTCTAATGGAGTACACCCAAAGGACCAGCACCTGCTAGTATGGAGCTATTCCTCCTCCTCTCACCTAGGATTTCAGCTGAAGGGACTTGATCAAAAGAACTTATGTGGGAATGTGTGAAAGGCAAGTCACCAAAGCAGTGCTCACCTAAACACAGCTTTTCCCAAGAGGATGTGCACCTTTTGTTTTCCAAAGTGTTTATAACAAGCTGCACTGCTGAAGTACAGCTTCTGCTTGCATTTAGTTTAATTATATTTCCTGCCTATTTGTCAAGTCAGGATTGTAAAATACCCTCCTGCAGTGACAAGGACAGAAGCAGTAAGCACCATTCAGATGCCAGGGACTCATCCATGAAGTTCGGTGTATTGAGCTTTTGGGAGAGCTTTTAATTTCAAATCTTTAGTCATGTTGTTTACTGTTGTTTTACTGCCAGTGCTAATAATAAGAAACTAAAAATTTCACTAGCACTAGTTAGTGGGCATTGCTAAACAAAGAACGGCACTGATTAAAAGCATTTGCTGGGACCTTGCCTGCTGAGTTGTGGAAGCAGCCAAAGTGTTGATTGTTATTTACTGTGTGAAGCTGCACATGTTGGATGTGAGCCAGTTCCTTTATTTCTGCTTGTTTTCCTCTGAAACTGCCATAGCAAGTAGGGGGTGGGAAGAGGCTTTTGTTCATTACAGTATCCTCCAGTGGGAGACTTAAAATGTGGTACATCTTTGCTGTGCTGTAGGGAAATATTATTGTAACTCTTCTACAGGTGGCTAAGTAAAAGCAAGAAGTTCTGTGTTTTACCTGATGAGACAAAGCTTGGAAGGAGTTTTTACACATATTTCACCAATGGATGTCAATAGAGACTGATGCTGTCAAATAAAGACTGCCACAACGTTCCTAGAAATGTAGACTGTTGTCACTGAGCTATAAAATGAGTTTACAGCTCCTGTGACAGACATGAAAATGCAACAACCTGAGGTGTTCCCCCTGTGAGTCTTTAGCTGAAGTAATCTTACTGTACTTTAAGTCAGAGAGGAAAAATTGAAAGGAAAGTTGTCCCTTTACTCCCAGTAATTAGTGCACTCTGTTTGGGTCTCCTTTATTTTGAGTCTTACAAAACAGCTTAAGCTTTGCACTGGTAACCAAATAGGCAAATTCATAGGAAGACTTAAGAGTAGGGACAGAAGACTTTCTGAGGTAACCATCCCTAACCATTTCTGAAAAAGCACCATCCTTTTGTATTACTCTGTATGTCTTTCACCCCATACAGCTTCTATAAAGACTGGAGAAAATTTTTCTTTCCCACCATCATTATTAGCTCTCTGGGCTCACAACTATATTCAAGAATGCAAGACTAGAGTGTGTTCTTTAGTGTTCTTGTCTATAAGGACTGATTCTGCAATAAATGAAAACAATAGCAGACTGTCTTAGGGAGGTATTTTTGGCCCTCTTGAAGTAAATAAACCTCATCCGAGATATAATTTTGTTTACACATATTTCATCGTTCATCACTTTTTTTTGTTACATCTTTCTATATGATGGCATATATAACCATATGAAGTTATTTCTGAAAAGGAACACCACATTTTTTTCCAATAAAGAATAGGTGCTCTGAAAGTGAGTTTTTTAAAGCCCACTCCTGAGAAAACTAACATGAGAAACCAAATAAAAAACCAAGAAAACCAAGAACTAGTTTAATTTCAATAGACAGGAGGTTAAATTAATAGCTGTCCCTTTCCTGATAACACAAAATATAGAAGTGAAAATTGAAGTTAAAAAAAACAGTGGTTTTCAATATAACTGAGTTGAATATAGGTTATTTATTAGAGAAATCGAGTGAAAATCCATCACACTGGAAATAGGTTGTTATAGTGCGGAAAATATTTCACAGATGAAAAGCATATTAATACTGGCCTTGGAGTTAAATTTTTCATAAAAACTAATTTCCAGTAGTGTAATAAATAAAAATTAAAACCTCTACACCACCTTGTATTTTGAGCTTTTACAATTTCTCCTCTCCGAGTATCTTCATGTGTCTTACACACGTGAATATACTGGGACACTCAACTCTCCTACAAAGTAGGAAAGGCTTTGAGCCTTTTTAGTGGCCAGTACTGTTGACTGGGCACCCGGTGCATATATGTTCAAAATTTTCCTTTACCCATCTCTTCCACAGCAGCCTCTGCTCTTCTTTTCTCTGCATGTTTCTTGATAATGAACCAGCAGCTCCTTCAACAGCCTTGCAGAAGAAAGGTCTGGACTTATTCCATTATAGCATAGGCCTGGGCAGACCCCAAAATGATAGGCATAAAGATAGAATAAAACAAATTGCCATCCTTTGTGAGTAGTTTGAGATGCTGTCCTGCCAATCATCCTCCCAGCCCCTTGACAAACTGGCTTTTACAGTAGGCAAACAGCAAAGCTCAAGGAGAACACAGAGCTGGGTGAATAATATAATTGCTTGATCAAAAGAGCCAAAGCTGGCATCTCTTCTGTAGTCACTGCAATTATCTCATACATGCACTGGTTTCCTAAAAACTTTCTCAAAGCTCTCATTTGATGTGCTGACATCTTGAATGATAAATCTATACAAAGGAATCTGTCATTCAGGTAGTTTCAAAAAGAGGTGTTTAAATGCAGAAGCCCAAATACTGACAATGCAGCAGTCCAGAAGGCACCAGTTCAAAGAAGCTGATCAGAGAAATGACTGTCTAGAATAGATTGCAAAGACATGGGTTTTTCCTTTTAGTTCATAGCTGAAGCAACCCCTTGAAATTTTACCAACACCTAACAGACAATGCTTATATTTCTACTTCTGTGAATTTGTTGCTCTCTTGGGGATATCTACAGCAGGAAAGCAGCGGCTCTCTTCTCCCTACATAATCTTCTGTTATTTATTCTTTTAGAAGTATTTAGAGAAAAGGAAAAAAAAAAAGAAAAGGAGCATAAATATGGTTGTCTGTGATTTCTTAAAATCTGTAGTAATAGAAAAGATCTTTTGAACTATCTGAACCCAGGTTTTTTTTTCTATTCTTAATATCTAGTGCTTTGCTCAGCCACATTACAAATATTTCAAGAGAGAGGTTTTTCTCTGAATTAGTTTTCTGAGGCAGCTTCACAGGCTAGTGCATAGCATGTCTTTTAAGCATATCTTTTGAGATATTCTTTATACTACACTTGTTTTCTCTTTAATGACTTCAAAACCTTCTCTCCCCCAGAAACCTCATTTTGTTTGCATAATCTACTTTGAAATCCTGCTAGAATATGTTCACTTCTATTAGCAGCTGCAGGATATTTACCCTGCTCTTGGTGTTTTTTCTATGGCCAGTAGTGTGACCAGAACTCCAGAAATTCCACCCTGCCCCTTTTCACAAAGATAATTTCTGATATGTGTTCTGTGTTTTTTCTGAAATAAACCACTATCAAAAGTAAACCCTGTATTCCAAGAGTACTTTCAGGACAGAAAATTAATCATACTCACACTCACTTCAAAATAAATAGGCAATGAAATATATTCCTGATGAATATAACATGGACAAGTTTATTTATATTTACTACAGAGAAATGAGTTACAAAATTACAAATTTATTTGGTTTTTAATTTACAATAAATTACAAACTTATTTATTCTCAGCATGCAGCTCTAAGGTAGGTCAAAGTTTCAGTTTAGCCCTGTTGGTATTTGGTAAATACATCTTTAATTCTAAAAGTATTCCCAAGTAAAATGGCTACAGTACTGATGAATGAATGTATTGAATTATAGACATTTATTAAATAAAAGAAATGAAATAATTACATTTCTTAGGGGGAAGTATCTGGTCAGATTCAACAGCACGAGAGAGAAGAGGATGCTGCCATGCCCCCAGATCCATCCAGCAGAGGCTGAAGGTGTATTCCCAGAAGGCACATGCACACAGAGCACATATATACATCACATGTGTGCCTATACACATGGCCAACCACACAGGTCACAGGCAGGTGCACAGAGCAGTCACACAAACACAGGCAGCACCAACAGCCTCACCCTGCTCCCCTCTGTGGCTGAGCAGGGTCCAGGTCCACTATTGCAAGTACATTCGTACATACATACGTACATACCTATACACACACACATATACACACAGGTGCAGATCCCTCCAGCAGCCAGACTGAGATATGGGGCTCAGATGCCCAGTAACTGCTTCTAGAGACCAATTTCTCCAATTGCTGGCACCTGGGCTCTTAAGATCCAATTAAAAGAGATGCCTCTGTCTAAGTTAATGTGCAAGTAAGAACAATATGCCAAAGTCAATAGTATGGATTTTATTTAACAGTAATTGTGGGGTAAAGAGAAAAAGAAGGAGGGTGGGAGGAAAAGGGGAAAGAGAGAGATTTAGCAAATATGTCACTACCACATGGATCCCTGTTGCAGTCTACAACTCACTTGTGAAGGGAAATGGAGGTGCAGACACTGATCTCTTTTCTGTGATGAACAGTGACAGGACCCGAGGGAATGGCCTGAAGTTGTGGCAGGGGTTTTTGGGTTGGATATTAGGAAAAGACTTTTGACCCAGAGGGTGTTTGGGCACTGCAACAGAGTCCCTTGGAAGTGGTCACAGCACCAAGCCTGACAGAGTTCAAGAAGCATTTGGGCAATGCTCTCAGGCACATGGTGTGACTCTTGGGGATTTTGCTGTGCAGGGCCAGGAGTTTGATGATCCTTGTGGGTCCCTTCCAACTCAGTATATTCTGTGATTCTGTGAAAATGCCAGAAGCATCATACTTATAAACAGTTATTATTAAGTATAAATGAAATATAAACAAGTTTAGTGTCATAATAAATTCTGGTTTTGTTTTCTACACTTCTTGAAGTACATTCAGTGGTCTGCAGACATGACTAAATTATTATCTGGATACTAGCAAAATTTCAAAGCTGTAAGGCATAGTGAAACTGTAAAATCCAATTTCTGCATTGGTCCTGGAGCAATGAGGTGCAGCAGGCATTGAATTATCTTCTTCCTGTGTCCACAGGCCATGGGATTTTTAGATTTATTTAGTGTATAAACTTCTCCTAACATTTTGCATGTGCAGGTCCACATCAGGACATTATCTGGTACCATTACTTACTTGCAATTAAATAAAACACCTAGTAAAAATATAACTTATAAGCATACATGCTTACTTATATAATCTTGCAATAGTTTTCTTTAATGTTTAATTAATATATTTCCAACACTGCTTCTGCTTGCCAACTTAAGATCACCTCTTTCTCATGTCCCATGAGTGCTGCAGTTGCTGAGGGAGCACTGCCTTTTCCTGTTAGCCATGAGCATGTATGCTATCAAAACAACATGATGTTATCACTTACACTGCTTAATGCTGCCCATCTTGAATTGCACCTCCTTTTTTCCGGGGAAAGTTTCTCTCTCTGCACTTTCTCTGACTTATGCTACAGAAACAGCACAAGACAAGATCTGACAGAGTGAAAATGCAGGAGTATTGGGAAATAAATTCTTTCATGCGTTTCACAGAATGTGGCAATTCTTAAAAGAGAGCTGGGATTTTGGATCTGTCTGACATGAAATTTGCATCTATCTGATGCCTTCTTGGTCTAATCTTGGACTGTTCTGTCTGACATATGGGGTAGTATTTGGTGATAGCCTGATTAAAGGTTATCTGGGAAGGAGCTTCAAGAAGGGAAGAAAAGATCAAGATCTGAAAAAGATTTTGAGATGTGGGGATTTGAAGGGGAGTTGATAGACCTGTTCTTCCAAAAAGACACTATATGAAATAGAGCTTCAGAGAACTTTTTCTCCCACCCTCACCCTTCTGCTTTTTTAACTACTTACCCTCCTTTTTGCAATCAGCCTACGGATTGCGAAAAGGCTACAGAGCTGGTGCCTGGACAGCAACATTGGGAGGAAAACATTGTTATCCAAAGTGAACTGGAAAAACATATAGAGGCTATTGAGGGTCAGAGATCTATCTTTAGGTCTTGAAAGTGACAGTTGATAAGATTTATAAATCTAGTTGGGTTTGGATCTGGTGCTGTACCTGTATGACAGATACCTGCTTAACTCATCTGCTGCAGCACAATCCCTGGTCAATGCCTTTGTCCTGGCAAAATCTTCAAAGTAAAAGTCACATTGATACCAATATGTCAGTGTCTGTGTCACCTTTCAGAGCAATATTTATGTTTTTATTGTTTCTCTTCTTCCAAGGCATATAAGATCATGATAAACATGTTTCACCAAAGTTATTATCTTTTCCATCCCCAGGGAGACTGCTTGTACCTTAGTTTCTTATATGTACTACTTTTGGCACATGTTTTGCTTTGGATGAGGATTGTTCCAGATAATTTATATAATGCTTAAATACTTCACCAAATGAATCTTCAGATCATCTGAGTTCCCTTGTGATAATTTTTCTATAAGCCTAAAAAACCCACTGCACGTTTCAAATACAAATTTTGCCAATATAATGCATTACTGTAGCCACATGAACAAAATGCTTCTCCCTGATAAAAAATTGGCTAATGGTTTGCTGGTAATTTTGCTGAGTAATTTTGCTGAGTAATTTTGCTACGCAGCCACTGATGTCTTGACAGAGGCTATATGCACATCAATGTGCACTGATCAAACACCAAATACATATAATTCTTTTCTGAATGAAGCTAGTTGTTTAGTCCAAAAATACTAATTGTATTTCTTAGTGGGAGAAATTAATTTGGTATTGCAATCCATGTGAATTGTTTAAATTGTAATTTAGCTCACTTTTCTGAAAAAAAATTAAAATCATCAGCAAGGCTATGTTTTAGAAGTAGCAGAACATTAGATTACAGCAAATATCCCTGGAGGGCCCCAAGACTGTCCCAAGCAGAGAGAGAGAATAACTCCTCATCCTGCTGGCCTTGTACCAGTAGGTAGTTTATCTCATATGTCATAAAAATGTTTTGCTGGCTCACCCTGAGCTTGACATCCCCTGTACCCCCACATCCTGTTTGGCAGTGCTGAGTTCAGTCATTTCACAGCTGGTGCTGGGGCAAAGGCAAATTTCTTCCCAGATGCAGAATACAGAAATTCTTGTTGAACTTCATGACGTGCTGGATTACACAGATTTCGTTATTATTTGGCCTAGATTATGTAATTAAATCAAGGCCATTTGTTAAATGCTCATGTTGTTCTGTTCAAAGCTCTATCATACTCAAATGGAAAAATTAGGAACTGGATGGTTCTGTGAAAAGCCACTGTGAGTTTAGGTTTTGAGAGTTTTGGTAGCATTAGTTTTGACATATGTGCACACTATGTTCTTCCATTAAGTTCTCTGTTTATGGGAAATTTAAATTTGCGGTCAGAATAGAAGTACATGCAAAAAGAGAAAATATTATGAGTTATTGATAATTAAATCAATGGACATGAACATGTATCTAAAATGAAGCAGTATGAAAACTGACAGCAGATGAAGCATGGGATGAAAACCTGTCATGCAAAAGTTTAACATATATTCAAAGTTGCCAAAGTTCCAGCTTTATCCATCATTCAAAATTGTTTGTTATGCAGACAAATGTCTGAACTTTGAGTTTCTTTCTCCTTCATTCTCTTTTCTACATTTCATTATTTCTCCTTTTTTGTGTCTTCTTGGTTTGCCTCTTGTCTGAGGAGGATGTTGGTTAGGTAGTAAAGAAGAATCACCTACTGCAGTCTTTTTAAAAATACTGAAGGAGAGACATCTTAGACAGTATGAGTCTTGTAAATAATTTACAGGGTTTGGAGTGGTTCATAAGACCATGTGCTGGAGGTGTAATTTCCCAGCAGCAAAATTGCAAGCAAGAGAGATCATCAAAAGGCAGAATATTCTCTGTTTCTTCTTTCTGTCAGTTTATATCATTTTCTCTTTAAAAGACAGAGAATTAGACTCAGCTCAAGATGAACATTCCCTCCTTTCTATTCTCCAGAAGGACAATCTAATACATTAATGCAATTTTAAAAGATTGTCAAACAGAAATTTGCTGTAACAAAATAAATTTTTTTCAGATCAAGGAAAGAAAGAATATAGGAAATTGTTTAAATAAGCCTCACTTTTTTTTTTTTCAAACTCTTTAATTATTTTCCTCTTTTTTATAAGAGTTTAATGAAAGGTTAGATAGATTTTTTTAATTATAGTTGGTACAGTGGAAAAAGTCAGCAATAGCTTGACATAAAACCATGGGGCATACTTAACAATTACAGTATTTAATCTCTTTCCCTGAACTGCACAAATCTCCTGATAAACACAGTAAAGACAGATTTAGGAGTCAAGAAAAGTACAGTCGTGGAGGTAAATCATGTTGGCCACATATATTTTTAGAATGAAATTATTCAAGATCAGAAGTGTTCCCTGTCATGTAGAGTCTCAGAGGAAAGATGCATGCTAAAGAAAGAAAAGTTTGAGCTGATATTTCTGGTAAGTATAATTGGCCAGCATCTCAGATTTTTAATGAATGTCCTTAAGACACCATTCCTACAGACCTTCAAGGATGGAGAAGGTAAAGTATTACTGGCAATGCTGTGGCAAAGAACAGAGGAAACTACAGAGGGACAAGCTAGAGAAACTCAAGATGTCATTCCTGGCTCTGCCAATATATAATTATCTGAAAGTGGGTTGCCTTTTCAAGCAACGATTCTTTCAAACAGTGTGGTGAAACCAGAGCTTATTAAGTGACAGAAAAAGAAGGACTGCCTTTAAAGGAGGTATGTAGATCATGTATTTCTCTAATAACAAAGGCTGCCAGCTTATTTTGAGCCAACAAATAATAAATCATATAGATTTTTGCAGAGTATCCTTAATTCACCTCTAACATCACAACATTTAAATGCAGTCAGGAAACGGGACTCAGTCTTCACAGCTTCAGACTAAGCACTGACGGAGTTGCTGGCATTTCCTGTAAAAAAGGAGAGAGCATTCTTTGCAAAATGAGTATAGTTTGAATGTCTGTTTCAGCCAAGGAAAGGGGGAAAAAATGCTTTACATGTTAATAAGTCAGAGAGTTAGATGAACTTAAATTTGCATTTTGTCATTCATTATTTAGTAAGCTTCTCAGGAAAAAAAATGGCAATATCTGACCTGTACAAATTCAAATATACAGGTTTTCTCTTTAATTCCTTCAAAATGTGCCTAGCTTCTTTTTCTCGTCTGAAAAAAAATTACCTGCAGAACATAGAGAAGCCACTGCTTCTTTTTGCCACTGCATTACTCTTTCACACTCACACCCATCTCAGGGGGAAGGCTGTTTATTTTTCCTCCTGCAGGTCTGGGATTGACTTAGATCATATACCAATGTATGGTTGGAAGAGGAAATTGTGAAATAATTTTGTTATATTTTCTACATTGAATAACTATAATATTATTTCAGTATATGAAGAATTCACTAATATTTTCTTTATTGTACTTTGAATCCAAGTAAAAATACTGCTCTTCTGCATGCACTTATACAACTCCAGAAGGCTTCAAAAAGCCAAGCAGCCTAGTAGAATCACAACATCATAGAATCATCAGGGTTGAAAAGATGTCTGAGGTCATCAAGTCCAACTATTTACCCAGCACTGCCAAATCCACAACTAAACCAGGTGGCACACCTACACGCTTTTAAATATTTTCAGGGATCGTGACTCAACCACTTCCCTGGACAGCTTGTTCCAATGCTTGACAACCCTTTCAGTGAAGAAATTTTCCCTAATATGCAATCTGAACCTCCCCTGGGGCAACTTGAGGCCATTTCCTCTTGTCCTATTGCTTGTTACTTGGGAAACCGACTGTAAACCTGCTAGGAACCACAGAGACAGTGGCCTAGCTGACTACAGTCTTTTTGGGAAGCTGGTAAAGAGAGAGAGAGATGTTTTAGAATGCCCTCATACCCAAAGACATGACAGACAGGGAGATGCCTCCTCAGTTATGGGTTGCTCTTTACCCAGTGAAGGGTAGGGATTCATTTCACTGTTCCTCCCATTCCCCACAGGCTTTGGTTCCAAAGACAGTGTGGCCCAGCAGTCAGTATTCATCTCATCTTACAGACACCTGTGCTATAACTCTGCCTCCATTGGTGACAGCCTCTGTGCCCAGGGACAAATAGTTTTGTATGTGTATCTCTGACAGCTGTTTGTCTGTCTGTTTGATCAAACATAATTATTTCTTACTGTATGTTTGCATATACTTAGTTATGATGAAAAGCTGATTTAGCTAAGGATAAGTGACATAATAGTCATAGACCTACAGATCTGACGTACATTTCTCAGATGGTGCATTTGTATCTCAGTTAGAAAGATTACACTATTTGTTTCTTAGCAGAAGGTGCCAGAACTATGAATATTGCAGTGGTACTTATTTGATCTAATTGGAGTACTATTTATTCTCACAGGAACAGTTGTTATTACACTGGTAAAGGATGTGATACTGCTCTTTATCTCCATTTCAAGATATTTAGTTTCCTGAGTTTAGGAGCACATATGTTTTGACTTCTCAGTCTAAATAGCATGACAATAGACAAAAATATATATAAATGTATGAACCTTAAAACTTAACTTGCATTTTCTTGTTTTCCTTTGTTTCTAAAAGTCCTTTCCTTTTAAAGAGCATACCATGCTTGTTTCCCCCCTCTTTGTGATAAAGAAGGAATTAAGGCAAAAAAGGAATTAAGTGCATTGCCCAAAGTCTTCTGCTCAGTCAGGCAAATTCAGGACTAGAAATCAGCTCTCTGGTCTTGGATGTTTATGTGTGACTTAGTAAACAATTACAGTATTCCTTCTGCTTTTCCTACCTCTTTGCATACATCATTTTTGTAAAGTCATTGGTTTAATCACGTTTTTTCTTCTCCTTCACTTCCTTTCATTTTCTTTGTAGTCACTGTGTTCCAAAATTTCCTACTTACTCTTCTTACATGTTTCAGATTTTGAAAATGATGTGAAGATGCAAAAGAATCTGCGAGGCTTGAATAAGATCTTCAGTGGCAGGGTCTTTTGAATTCACTGAATATAACTCTTCCAGTAGAGTATGACTGCATATTCTATCAGTAACATCGAAGTGTTTACATTCCTGCTTGATTTCCATACCACGCAAATGCTGATTGCAGCTGAGGGAGCCACCACCCATGGCCCACAGGTGACCCCAACAGCTCCTCTCACTGCAGCAGAGTGGCTGCTGCTCACGTGTGTCACTCAGGTCTCAAATGAGGTTGAGATCCACGGCACAGAAGGAATTTTTTTTTCATAGGAATGCTTCAGGAAGATACTTCAGTGTGAAAATGTGCATTAATATTTGGTTGAGAGTGAGAAGTCACACATGTTAAACTGTCAGTCACACACATTGAGGATGGTCTCATGAGCTGACTAAACCAGATTGGATGGTATTCATTTCTTGTCATTTACTTTTTTTCCAGGAATGCCCCAGTGGTGTTGTCAATGAAGAAACCTTCAAAGAGATTTACTCTCAGTTCTTTCCACAGGGAGGTGAGTACTTGGCAGACATAATTAGCACTAAAGTACGTCTGTTAGTACCTAAGTCTGACAAAAGAGCCTGTTGTTCAAATTAACAAGATTGTTGCCTCAAGCTCTTCCTGAACTCACAGGGTACTTCCTTGACGCTGGGACACATTTTTAAGTATATATTTCTGGATGAAATGCAATGATATCTACAAAAATTCTGTCTTCTGTTATGAAGTTACTGCCTGTGCTTGGATACCTTTGAAAAACAAGTTTCTCTGAGTAGGTTAATTTTCTTTAATGTTTCTAAAAATTCTTGCCCATTCTCTTACTCAAAAAACCCTTTCACAGTTGGAGGAACTGTAGGAGGCACTACAGGTGCCCTCTAATATCGATAGCAGAGCCCCACTTTAATTCTGTGGGGTTTCTCTTCTTAAATGCTAACCCGGATTTCAATTAATTGAAATTCCAGGAGTTTTTTAATTTTTTATTTCCATTATCTTTTATTGCAATGAAGCTAACACAAAAATTTGTGACAGGTTTCTTTTCCTTGAACCTCAGATTTCTTTCATTTTGAATTTTTTTCTCTTTTTTCCTCTTGTATTTGCTATTTAGCTATCCCTCTTTATATTCTCCTACAACCCTTCAATCCCATCTCTTCGACTTCTCCCAGAGCACTTGAGATTTGTGATTTTCTCTGAGACTGTTCAGAACTCCTTCTTTTCATTTTTTATTTAAAAACCCATATTAATAGGTAGGAACAAAATATCTCCCCATTAGTTTTATTTTGAATAAAGACTTAGAAGGTAAAGAGCAGCTTTCAGTGTGGATTACCATCTCTGAAATCCTTAAGAAGTAGGCACACTCAACAGAGATGAATAAAAGGCTAGAAGGGTTGATGTGCCTACTGTTTGTTTCTATATGTAGACGTTTAGACCAAGCTAACAATTACAGTTTGAAATATTCTATTTTGTAGTTACCCTGGATAATGAAAATAATTCTATCTATGTGATTTACTACACCTTTACTACACTTAATAAAAAAAAAATTGTCTTATTTCCTACTGTTACACCTAGCATTTTTTATGGGCAAAGAGAAACCACACCTGTTCTAAAAGTAAAGTTAAAACATATTGTGAGAGTAAATGTAATCTTAAAAGACCAATCTTTATTAGTCCAGATCTAATTGTTACAGAGAAGAAAAATTATTAATGTAGTTAAAATGGATATATACTGAATGCCTAGTTTTTCCCCCTATTCCTCATGTTAATGCTGATCCTTCTCTCCTCCTCTGGCACTTAGGGCAGTGGCATCCTTTGGAGAAGGAGGTGAGAACTGCAGCTGACTGTCTGGTTAAGAAGCCAGACTGGGTTCTTAAATCTTTGAATGTCTTGTCAAAATAATGTGTCCAGCTGGGGCTTTTAAATTTCAGTTGTGCTTAGAATAATGATTTTATGTGTGTCCCAATATTAGAGAGGAAAAAAGAATCTTGAAAGTTGTCCCCAAATTAAAACATGTAGACCTGTGCTCCCACTGTCTGCATGATGAAAAACCAGGTACATCATGATATATCATTATGACAATTCATATCTGAACAAACAAAATTATGTCTGTAAGATTTCAAGCTTCAGGGCAACCAAATAAAGTTTTCAATGTCATCGACCAAGTCACTTCCTCGAGCAACTTCCAAGACTGTCCAGGACAAGGTACACGAGGATTGTAAATAGGACAAGGGGCCACAAGAGTAACAAAGGAAAGGAGATGACACTGGATTGCAGTAAAAGCAATGTATTTTAAAAGGCAAAAGTAGCTTTGTAAAAAGCTTTCCATGCCAGAAAGAGCACTCCAGTAACTTCTTTTTAGATTCACTGCCATACAGGTGAATGAATACAGCCCTTGCATTTACGCAGTGGATCACCTGAAATAAAACTTGGGATTTTTCTTCAGCCAGGCAGGTCATAGATAAGAATCCACACACTGAATAATTATTACACTCCTTCATCACTTCTGAACAAAACAGATCGTGCTCGTAGTTTGATAAGCCATACTCTTCCACATATAATGATTATCATTTTTTGTCTCTGACATTTAAAAGGCTGTGAAGGTGTTTTTCAAGGGAATTCTGATTTAATATCTGTTCCTATCTCAGCCTGTTAAAAGAGCAGACTAGCCTACTAGTTATGATATCAGATCCTTGGAAAGAGACTATATTTAATTTAAAAAGTTAATATTTTGTCTAAAATTAATAAAGTTCAAGATTTAGGGGGGAAACCAAAAGGAGGAATAAGACTAATCAGCTCTAATTAAAAGACTAACTTGCCTCATCCTGCTATGGTTTTGAAGTCAAAATTTAAGACCAGAATTGCTTCAAAAATCAACTCGGAAAAAGGTTTTTATTTTTTTTCAGACAAGTTACCAGAAAAAAATATTCTTCAACTAGAAACTTTTTTTTGTATACCACCATACAAAAAAAGTAGCATATTGTATCATGTATGGGCAACAAAAATAAAGTACCATTGTGTTTTCTCTATATCTACAGAAAATAACCAGGATTATTTCAGATTTTTTTAAGAAATGAGTGCCAAGAGAATAGGACGGTATTTAAAATTTATTTTACAGTAATTATACCTCTATAACATGTTTTTTTCTGAAGATGATTTGCATAATATATTCTATTGCACAACAGAAGTCTCAGTAGATGATAGAAAATATGACTATTAAAATGCTAAATATAAACTGTAGTCAACAAATTTACATTTTTCAGTTAAAGTGTGAAGGTTCCTGCCAAGCTGTGCTTAAGCAATTACAGTGGTGACTGGATACGTGGAAGAATGAATGACTCTCTCAAATAGAGGTGGTGGGGATTTAATTCTCTGAAAATGTGTTAACAGACGGGGTTTAAAGATTGTAGGTTTTTCTTGTTACAATTATGTCACATCATACAAAATTAACATGTTGAAGCAAGACTAGAGAATTTTCTTACAAATATCAGGTCTGAACCTGTGAAGCACAAAGCTTTGAGTTTTGGTATATTTGGTTTCTCGGAGTCAAGGTGGCATTTGAGGCGAGTGTCCCAAGACTATTGCTCAGTTTAATACAAAACAGTATTTTAGGCTGTGAAAAATAAAGGTTTGCAGGACTGATATAAAAGATAAAATAGTTTAGTGCCAAGAAATCTGAAAATGGCATTTCAGCACTGATCATGTTTTTCTATAATAGGGAGAAGTTTGTTCTGCAAAGAGGACACTGATTTCATAACGCTTTGCCCTTTATTAATAATTTGTGAAGTTAATGTTAATTAACCTAAAATTAAGGTAAACATATGAAATAGAAAGAGAAAAAGGAGTATTAAAAGTAAACAAACTCTCTCTACATTAATTTGCATGATTTTGAGGGAGGGAAAACCACTGAGGACAGCTGACTTCCCTTAACCCCAGCAGCTTGTACCTCAAATCCACAGGGCAGTCTCTGGGTAAGTGCTCTCTCTTCACAATGTATTACTCCTGCAGCAGGTTGTGCCTTTCAGAAGGCATTCAGTGGAAATAGAAAGATGGATCTTTACAAAAATTACAGTCTTGACAGATTTATATTCATACTGACTTGTGTTTCTGAAATGAGTCAATATGCACTGAGGAGGAGGTTTGGAAAGTATGCAAATAGTGAAGGGATCATTTGTTTAAGGTCATATTTCAGAGTCTTACTGACCATTTAGTGAGTCACAGCCAGTTTTTCTAATCCCTAATACTGCAATCATGGGAATTCAGCAGCAAGCCAGCTTTAAGAATCTGCTTCTCAGGAGAGGAGTTCCTCTCAGCTGTGGGTGAGCATAGGACCCGATAGCAGCATCAGCTTTCTGCCCAGATCAGCTTCAGGGAAACAGGTCTGTGTCCAGAGCAAAACTGATACAGTGAAGGTAGTGTCTGTTTCCCTCATTTAACGGGAACAAATGAACACATTCTTCATTTCAAGCATATGAGATAGATCCCTGTCACAGTCAGTGTTCCTGTTGTTTCAGAGGACAATAACATGTCGTCTTTGCTATCTGCTCAGGTATCAGTAAATAAGATGTGCTTACTGTGAATGATTTTTTTCTGCTTTAAATTTTAGATTCCACAACATATGCACATTTTCTGTTTAATGCATTTGATACTGATCACAATGGATCTGTAAGTTTTGAGGTAAGCGATGCCGTTGCTTAGTTCTATAAAATTGAATATTTTGCCATTCCTTGTACAGTTGGTGGCTGGCTCACATTAGGGAAAATTTAGCTTATGTGACTCAAGTTTCAAGTTTTTCCAATGTAATAACAAAAGTTGTTTTACAATTGTCTATTCCATAGTGGCAACTCAGACTGTGCTACTACATAATACTTTTAAAAACCTGTCCATTTAAAAGGTAACCCAATTTAAACACAAGTTACCTAAAACAGTTCTTCCTCTCTGTCTTTGCAAGGTCTCTGAACTACAACTAATGGTATGGGGATGACTCGGCCAAAATAGGATTTTTCATACTTAGCTTCCAGAAAGTTCTAGAAAAAGGCTTTAAAGCAAATGTTTTTGCAAGCACAAGAGTTGGAAATTCGTTCTTCCTCCATTTAACTACTCCGTTTTCCCAGTTCTGCCTTTCCATGCTAAAGCTGATGTCATCCACAAAATATATTATGGAAAAAAGGGACCTCACTGCAATGGTGTAGATGAGAACAAGGTGTACAAAATACTGCAAAGGAGACAATATTTTAAGCTATAGAATTAAAAAAAAAAAAAAGGTCAGTTCATTTGCAAAGGGATTTGTTTCTTTTGTCATGTTTATCATGTTTTTCCAGGCAGATGAAGTCAGTGGGATCTGTGTGAAACTAGGAGCAGGAATGGAGGTTTTATTCATGTCTTCTATACATAAATCTGCAAAGACCCTTCTGGTCAAATCACAGAAAATCATAGAATGGTTTGGATTGGAACAGATTTTAAAGAGCACCCAGTTCCAAACCCCCTGCCATGGACAGGGACACCTCCCAGTAGACCAAGCTGCTTTATCCAACCTGGCCTTGAACACTTCCAGGGATGGGGCATCCACAACTTCTCTGGGCAACTTGTGCCAGTGCCTCACCAGTCTACCAGTAAAGAATTTCTTCTGTATATCTAAACTAAACTTCCCCTCTTTCACATTGAGAAAAATAATTTTTAGAACTAATAGTTGTAAAGTATTTCTGCTGTTATCACTAAAAAGAATGGTAACAAAAAAAAAAGCTTTTATACCTTTTCTGGTCAATTTGTTGACGTTTGTATCTCAGACAGAAAGCCTTTAGAAATGTGCTGTACTTGGAGCCCTTTTTAAGGGTTTTGATTATCTCGGAGTGCAGGTTTGTGCACTGAAAAAGGACTTTGGAATAAAATAAATCAGGAAAATAAAAGCAGCAGTGCTTTTTTTTCATTGCTCAGACATTTCTAGCTTATTTTTGTTCAATATCAAGGCAGGCATGAGTGATCCAGACTTTGATATTATTTGCACTAATTGTGAATACAGCATAACTCTACTGCTGTCAAAAGACTCTCGCTTCTGTGTGTCCTTGTAGCAACATTATAGTTACAAACTATATGATAGCATTCTAAAAGAATCCTCCTGAAGTTAAAAATGTATGGGTTTTTCTTTTGTAATCACATGAAAATAGCTGCAAAATGTGAAAGAAGATATTGTGAAATGTGCAAAATACAATCATCTAATTTTTTTCCTGCTCCTTTTAATCCTAGGTGCAACTGTGCCATATTCTTTCTATTCCAATCTTTAGTTTTCTAATTTCCATTAGAAAAACAACAAAAGTAATCAGCTCAAAAGGTAGAGAGGGATTAACAGTTTGGAGAACAAATAAACATTCTTTCCAAAGTACCTTCTATATCAAAGTGTAGGAGTAAATATAGTTTAATGTAATTACTTATGATAAAAACACTCTGGCTATCTTCTGTGTAAAAAAATGGTAGCAAAATTCTTTTGAAGGTAAGAATGACTTTTTTTTGTATTGCACTCTCAATTTTCCATGAAGCAGTGGTAGCTGGAGTTGTGGGTAAAAAGAAAGAATTTGCTTTAGCTTTGTCCTCTTTTTTCCTCAAATTTTCAACCATCAACAATGAAGTGTTAGAGCTGAGCACAACTTAAATGCACACCTCAATTGACATTTCTTAGTGAGATTGCTTGGTGAGATTGGTGTGTCCTTAGAGTTTTGGCATCTCTAAATCTGTATGCTCTTTGGTAAAAGCCAGGATCTCTAAGTGAAGGATTTATGTAGTGTAAAAAACAAACTTATAAAACTAGGTGCTTGAATTTATCTCTCCTTATCCCATGATTGTATTAATTTTGAGACTATTTTATTTCATTAGTTATGTGAACTAGTTTTGCTTTAATATGAGGACAGAGTTTCTGAAGACCCAGTGACCCAGCAATTGGGCATATTAGTGAAGCTCTTTTTTCCATTAGGTAGAGACAGATATAAAAGCAAGGTTTTCATTTGCTGCATCTATATTGTCACTGATCCAAAATTAAGATCTGGCCTCAAAGCTATTTAAACAGCCAGAAAAATGGAGGCTAATTAGCTTTGGACACATTGTCAAAAGTAAAGCTCATTGCACACACATGCAAATATCCAAATCAGTATCCTTCGTTTGTTGTAGGTGCAGATTAAGGCTACTCTAAATGTGACCTTGCCAAAAGTCATTCAATAATCCCACTAATTCTCAGTGCCTTAAAGCACAACGCTGTGCCCAAACACAATGGAAATGTTTAAAGATTTCTGACATACTTAATCAAAACCAAACTTATATTGGTTAATAAATTAACAAGCATGCTAATTTACTTCTGTAGAGAAGTACAGTTCTTAAGATCAAACACAATTTCATATTTCACTAATAGTAAAAGTAGTGTCCAAGGCAGTATTATGAGGGCAGCAGTTAAATGAGCCATAGAATCGTCGAATGCCTTGGATTGGAAGGGACCTTGAAGATCATCCAGTTCCAACCCCCCTGCCATGGGCAGGGACACCTCCCACTAGACCACGTTGCCTGAAGCCCCATCCAACATGACCTTAAACACTTCCAGGAACAGAGCATCCACAGCTTCTCTGGGCAACCTGTTCCAGTGCCTCACCATCCTCACAGTGAAGAATTTCTTCCTAATAGATAATTTAAACCTACTCTCTGTCAGTTTAAAGCCGTTCCCCTTATCCTGTCCCTACATGTCCTTGGGTAGAGTCCCTCCCCAGCTCTCTTGTAGGCCCTCTTTAGGTAATGGGAGGTGCTCTAAGGTGTCCCTGGAGTCTTCTCCAGGCTGAATGAGCCCAACTCTCTCAGCCTGTCTTCATAGCAGAGATGCTCCTCCAGTCCTTTGGACTTGTTCCAGCAGGTCCATTGCCTTTGGCCCCTGAGCTGGATGCAGTATTTCAGATGGGGTCTCATGAGAGCAGAGAAGAGGGGCAGAATCGCCTTCCTTGACCTGCTGATCACGTTTCATTTGATGCACCCCTGGTCATGGTTGGCTTTCTGGGCTGCAAGTGCACATTGCTGGTTCATGTTGAGTTTGTCATCAATCAGTATCCCCAAGTCCTTTTCCTCAGGGCTGCTCTAAATCCATTCTCTGCCCAGACTGTATTAGAGCTTGGGATTGCCCTGACCCAGGTGCAGGACCTTGAACTTGGCCTTGTTGAATTTCATGAGGCTCACAAGCATAATTCTGTGAGTCCAACACAAAGAGGTTTGTCCATGTCATGTAGAAAATGAGCTAATTTTTCTCAGTACAATGGTGATCTCATAAGCCTTTTAACATCATCTGATTTAAAGTAGCTACAAAGAAATGCATTTCCTTTTAGCAGCAGTTCCTCCTCTGTGACCTTTGTTTTACACATACCAGGGCTCCACCACTTCTGTGACATCACTTGATTCCTTTGCAAAATCCTAAAATCTAAATTTAAAAATGGATTTAGGTTCCTGCCTACCTACTTCTGGCCTTGAAACAGACATAAAGGAGCACATTACCAGGTGGAATAATTCTAAGCTTTCCTATGGATTTGAGACAGCCCACTAATAAGCTTGTTAAATAATTTATTAATTAACTAGTTATCCTCAAAGATTTACTGAGCGATGAAGCAATCAGAAAGTCATCAACAACCTCTCTATGAGATACTTAATCACTGCTGAAAAAAACCCCACAAATACAAGTTCATCCCAGATCACAACCAGACATTCTCTACAGCTGTAGTGCAGAACAGAAAAGTCAGCAGGCTCTGAGTACACAGAGGCTCTGATACAGGTGCAATGATGCTGCATTTTGCAGCCCTTCAGTGAGACACCCCCCTTTCTTGAAGAATCAAAATCAGGCACAGAAGGAGGTCTGGACAGGTATTAGCATGCTCTGCAGGAAACTGGCAAGTTACAAACAGGAAGCTGTGGAAAGGAGCAAAGGCAAGTACCAAGGCAGAGACTTTTGTGCTTCTAACTTCACACCCTCCCCATTAGGTGCTCAGCTGAGCAGGACCATCCCTCTCAGTGGGCAGCATATCTGAGTATGGTGAAATTTTCTTAAAAAATAAACAGGCTCTAAAAGTAGAATTCCTCTCTCCCTAGAAATTAGATGTCTAAACCAGGCCAGAATACAGCATCTGGGTACTCTAATACTGTAATGGGGACTTGTATTCATGCTCTTTGCTAAATGCTGTGCCTGATTCGTGCATCACTGGGTTGTTGGTAACGTGCATAAAGATGGGCAGCTGCTCGCTGGGTTTAGCTGCTTCCCTCTGTGCTGCTGTTTCACTGTGGCTTTCTGCACTGGATTTTCAGCTTAACAGCTAGAATGGCTACACTGCTCCTGACACACACATTGCCTCCCACCATGCAGAGCATTTTCCCGGTCAAGGCTCTTGCCCAAAATACCCTGTGGATTTGGCCTATATCCATTGAATCAGATACTCTATTTCTGTATGATTCTATTACTGGGTTCTTCAATTGCTTGAAAGTATGTGGAAAAGACATCCCATCTAGCTGGTCATTATCCAACTCATCACAACTTCCTATTACAATAAATCCTTTCTGTTGTTCCTGAGATGACTCCTGCACAACACTCAGACAAAAGCAGTGCACTTGAACTATGTGTGATCCCAAAACATGTTGATGCAATATGGAAGGAGATGACTCACTGCTGCAATGTTTAGAGCACATACCCAGAAGGTTTTTGAGTTGTCTCTGCTTTTTAAGAACACCCAGTCCCATGAAAAACAATATAAAGTAAAGGGTTTTATTTTTAAAATCAATGACAGAAGGGTAGCCTTGGAAATGGGGAAATAAATGATTCTAGGAAGCCAGCTAACATCACAGAAAGGAACAAAGAGAATTGAACAGGAAAAGAAAAATGGATGTATTTTAGATAAAATAAATTCAAAAATATTGCTGTGCCAAATTAAATACAAATTCGGAATTCTTACATATAATCTAAGAGAATAATGCACCTGGGGGCCTTCACACAGGACTTCAGAAGAAGCTACATCAAGAATGTAAAACAGTGCAGAAAAGATTTGAAGACATGGTACTGAATTAAAAAGGTTAATTGTTAATGCTGTAATGTGATCAAATCTGTTCTGAATTTCTTGAACGTTTTAATGCTTAATAGTACCTTGTTAAAGAGCTGTTTGGAGATTTAACCCTGTGACCCTCAATTAGTCATTGAGATGTAGACAAGACAAGATGAGCAAGCTTCTTTCAAGATTCATGCATTTACCCCAAAGGGCACATATACCAATAAGACAGAAATTTGTGACAGACTAAGAAAACCCAGAGCATGCCAACTGAATTGTTAAAAAGAGTGAAGAGCTGTCTGTGCCTACTAGACCATCTGAGGCCGTGATATCTGTGTGTACTTCACTGTATCAGGTATACTCATTTGACCATGTGGTACACCAGACCTTTGTAATTCATGTCTAACCTCAGTGTAGACTTTGCCATTGTTCCTGTGTTAGAGAAAATGCAAAACCTTGCTGGTGCAAGTAAGAAATAGGTCAGCTTTTATTGTCTTTGCTTTAATGTTACTCTAAGACTTCCTGTATGTCATTGCCAGCAACGTAGAAAGGCACATTTAAATATAAGCACTTGCCATATTCCACTCAGCCTATTATGAAGGCAATTTCATATATTTATGGGTTCATATGCTTATCAAATAAAAAGAGGTGGAGGAGATGGATAGGGAAAAAGAAAGCTATTGTTTACAAAATATTAACATGCTAAGAAATACAGAAGAGAAGTGATGGGAGTTAATATTTTCTCCAATCTGGAAGATGCTCACTAAATGTAAATGAAGTTTGTGCTGTCAAAAGAGTATTTATTATGAACAAAAATCTATAACAAAATACTATATATAAATAATCTCAAAAGCCTTCTGATTCATTTCTATGCAATAGCTCTGTAGCAATAGAGCATTGGTGGGTCACAGAAACATTAAGATGGTACATGGACATGTAATATATTTATTATTCCCTATCATACTTCCAATAAAAGCAGTAAGAATTGAGGTGCGCAGCATCATACATGAAGTTTGAATTGTTGACTGCAGCAGATTGATATCAGAGATCTGGGAACCACATAATCCACTTTAACAAGGTACAGATTTTACAAGAATTTAATGTTCCTTAGTACATAGTTCTCCCCAAATTGATCTCCTGTCCATAGATTAATCTAACTGCCACTTAAGCTTTTCTTGGACCGTTAAACCATGGGGATTGCTTTTCCTGGTATTAACTTCAACAGGAACTGCTTAGGTGCAACATTAGGCATTTCAGAGGATACAACCACTAATGGTAAATGATAGTTTACTTTATAGAAAATTACTCAATTTACTTATTAATTATGAGTGTAGGAAATAGTTCTTAGATTATTAATCCAGCAATCATTAACACAGTCAGTGAAGCAAAAAAAAATTGGAACAACACATCTTTCCAGACTTCTGACAAATGCATTATTCTGGATTTCTGAGTGTTTGTGAAAAACTGCTCAATTCCAAACTGACCAAGACTTTTTGTCTATTTAGGATTTTGTTATGGGTCTCTCAATTTTACTCCGAGGGACAGTACAGGAGAAACTGAACTGGGCTTTCAATTTATATGATATAAATAAGGATGGATATATAACTAAAGAGGTAAGGTCTACTTCTTACTGTAGTCACTGAAAGCAAAGGTTGTAAAGGTTGTAAAGGTAAGTCCTGCATTGAAAGAAGAATGGTTTCATTGTCAAATTAAGCATTTTAACAAATTATCAGATATTATGAAGTTAGACACGCTGAAAATTAAAGAAATTATCTCATTTTAAATGCATATATGAACATTTAAAGGGGAAAATCTTTGCAGAAATTGTAAAAGTTCAGAATTCTTCATGTACAGAAATGGTTGGCTTCAACCTATACAGTCCCTAGAATAGATTCATAGGATATTTGGACAAAAAAATGAATTAAGTATGTGGGCAATAATTGTTACTTATTTTATGAAACTACTTCTAATAATTTTTACTTGAAACAGAATTTATAAAGATTCCTACCTCTTTTATTCTGTAAGGATTCAAACATATACTTAAATTACAGTGGGACTAAATGAGTGCTTTCATCAAAATATATGGAGGGGTTTTTTTAAGTGGGATTTATGCAAATATATAAATTACACTTAAATTTTACACTTTTAGGAAACACTTCAGGATCATTATGAAAGGGTAATCTAAAGAATAATTTCTTAGCATACTGCAGATGACTTGTTTTTTGTAATTATTAAAATTTTCACAAGCCACTCAATAAAATTCAAAGACTTTGATATAAAAGGAGGACTCTGCATAAGTGCAGGTGTGTGCATGGGTGTTTTTGATTTTCTCTAGGGAAAACAAGTTTTAAGAAGCTGATGTGCTTTGGCCATTCACTTGCTGTTACAGAACTTATTTCCCTTTTAATTTTTATTCATAAGACATTGGGAGATTCTTCCCACAATCAATGAACTTTCACATATTAAAACCATTTGAAACTAAAATCATACATCTATGAAAGCTGAAATCAGATGCTAGAATTTCTAGGAATTAAGTAGTTCCTTTTTGAAGCTGTTCAGTCAAAAAATAACAGGTGAATTTCAAAATTTTATTCTAAAATGCAAATCCTAAAAATTATTTATGTGTTCTGAGTTAAAGCAGTGTCTACAATGCACATTACATTGCAGAAACATAAGTTTTTTTTCCTCTTCAGGAAATGCTTGATATCATGAAAGCAATATATGATATGATGGGGAAATGCACTTATCCTGTTCTCAAGGAAGATGCACCTAGACAACATGTGGAAACATTTTTCCAGGTAGATTGGGTAACATAGAAGTCAAAAAGACTGCTCTGTGAGCAGGTACAGAAAGATTTTCATTGCTATAACAGTTTTGCATATCCTTCCAATTCTGTAATCCTTTTTATTCTCTGTGGTTCCATCCCAAGTTTCTCAGATCTACTCATTACATCCTGGTTTTAACAAGCTCTTTAAGCATAGTCCAGTATATCACTTACTGTGACTTTTGGACTGGTTGTTCCTGGGCCGACATGTAACTGAAATGAATAATGAAAAGGACTTGTTTTACCCAGGAATTCAGGAGGATAAACATACTGTAGAGGTTTGACCCTGTGTGGATGCCAGGCACCCACCAAAGCCTCTCTCTCACTGCCCCCTCAACTGCACAGGGGAGAGGAAATATAGCAAAGGGTTCAAGAGAGTACATCTTTCCTGATGGGCTCAACCTTGGCCAGCAGGAGGTCTGTCCTGGAGCTGGCTGGCATTGGCTCTGCTGCACATGGGGGAAGCGAAGCCTCTGGCAGCTTCTTACAGAAGCCACCTCTGTAGCCCCCCTGCTACCAAAGCCTGGCCACACAAACTCAATTCCCATACATTCTTTTTTTTTTTTTTTTTTTTTTTTTTTTTTTTTTTTTTTTAACAGAAAATGGACAAAAACAAGGATGGAGTAGTTACCATAGACGAATTCATCGAGAGCTGCCAGAAAGTAAGTACTCAGTGTTAAGTACTGAACACGTATCTGTTGGTTATTTCTATCATAGCTCTACACAGACTTCTGGAGTGTCAGTGAGGGTGATCTGAATACCAGAGACAGCATTTTCCCGAGGTAGAGTATGTAGGTACACCATTACACAAAAACACCAAACAGTGTAAATCAATTTGTTTCCTGAATCTGCAGAAGAGCTGTTATATACAAGCTGTCACTGCTTATTAGAAAACTGTGCCAATATCCTTTCTCTCTTTAATAGTGTATTGCACTTGATAGGAAAAAGTTTCTTCACATTCAGCTAAATATTTATTTCTATCTTCTGCTCATGCTGGGGCATACAGTCCTGTCACAACTGGCCTATAATCAGGACAATAATAATATTGTCTGAAAATTTATCACCCGTGGGTGAGTTCCGCAGTGAGTTGTGATGTGCTTATAAGCAGTGAGGCCTTCTAAAAAGAGAGTGCAAGGGGCTTGCAAAGTGTTGGATGGCAAGAGTTAACACCAGACAAGTTTTCTCAAGGCAAGGCTGAGAACTGATTGTGATTATCAGCCACAAGCCTTTACACTACCCAGGTGGCTGTTAATTTCTTTCAACTGCTGTGGGTAGCTCTTGGCCTCTAGAGCCACGATAGAGAACCTCTGAAGGAGTTACAGCCTGTTTTCACTCCTTTGCTCTTCAGAAACCAGCTTATTCTCAGACCAGTATATGATATGAGGAAAGGTAAGATGCATTTTCATAAATTTAAGGAAATCCTGTTAATTTGACAAAAATTGTAAGAAAAAGAAACACGATAAAATAAGGATGACTAGCCTTTGGTATGATAAGAGGTTCATAGAACTGTAGAATCTGCTGAGCTGGAAGGGACCCATCAGGATCACAGAGTCCCACTCCTGGCTCTACACAGGACGCCCCAATAATCAAGGTTGTTGAGTGTAGTAAAGCATCACATTAGACCTAGTGAATACGATAGGCTTGATTACATTATGTAAATTGATACAGAAAATAAGCCTGACACTATTTGTTACAGTGAGAAATATAAGAAGCCGTAGTAGTGGTCTACTGATACCTTGCCCAGCAGACTGATTAATACAAAGCTGATGGAGACCAGCACTATAACCTTTGTTTATTGATTCTTACCTTCTATGTCAAGAATAGAGTAATAAAGAGACAGAAGATAACAAGACTGTCAAGATAAATGCATTTATTGAGTGATAGTTTTTTAACTATTTGGAATACGGAAATCTCTAGATGCTCAAAGATGCTCTAGAAGCAGTCTGTTTTTATATGCATCTGTAGCTATTCATTGGAGTTGCTCTTATGAGCACAGCTACTTAGTAAGTGAATCTTTGTTTGATTTTAATCCACTGATTTTGGGGGATGAAAGAGAGCCAAGAGCTCTGCTAACCATGGCTGTTCTGTGGATCCTTAGCAACGGGCACTGGGTAGTGTCTCATCTGTCAGCAGTGCTCTGTTGCACTGACCGTAGTTCCAGCTTGTCAGTCTTGTTCAGTACCAACAAAAGGCATTTGCTCTGCTAACTCTGTGTGATGATCAGAAACAGAGATGAGATTAATTTCCCAGCTGAGGTCTGTAGCATTCCGGAAGTTAAATGACACATTAATCTGCATATGACAGCAATTATGGTGATGGGCTGAGTGATTCATTTACAAAGAAAATTAATACCTTTAGTAAGGAATTGCCTGCTCCTTATCCAGTGCAATTCAGTTTCTCAAGTCTGTTAGATTTATTTTGTTTATTCTAAGTATTCAGAATACATGTGAGAGAGATGCTTTCTAAACTGCTAAATGATGGAGATACAATGAATGCTACAGAATGCTACAACTGTCATCATGCTGCTTATCTCACCTTCCCTTGCTTTTAACTTCAATGGTTTTTTTGATACAAAAAGTGTCCTGCTGCCTAAATTTTTGTCTCTCTGACAATTAAGAACTGTTTTTCTTTTAAGACTTCTGTGCTTCAAAGTGTGTAATTAATGTTTATATCGATATTTAGTTTTAGAAATGAGGTTTGGGGTTAGGATTCATAGAATCACAGAATACACTGAGCTGGAAGATCCATCAGGATCAATTCCAATTCCCGGCCCTGTGCAGGTCACCCCAAGAATCGCCCCAGGTGCCTGAGAGCATTGTCCAAATGCTTCCTGAACTCTGTCAGGGTTGGTGCTGTGACCACTTCCCTGGGGAGCCTGTTCCAGTGCCCAATCACCCTCTGGGTGAAGCGCTTTTTCCTAATATCCAACCTAAACCTCCCTTACGCAACTTCAGGCCGTTCTCTCAGGTCCTGTCACTGGTCACCGCAGAGAGGAGATCAGGGTCTGCCCCTCCACTTCCCCTCACGAGGAAGCTGTAACTGCAATGAGGTGTCCCCTCACTCTCCTCTTCTCAAGGCTGAACAGACCAAGTGACCTCGGCTGCTCCCCGTACAGCTTCCCCTCCAGAGCCTTTACCATCCTCATGGCCTCCTTTGAGTATTCTCTAATAGCTTTCTATCTTTCTTATATCATGGCACCCAAAACTGCAATTTTCAAGGTGAGGCCGCCCCAGTGCAGAGCAGAGTGGGACAATCCCCTCGCTTGCCTGGCTGGCAATGCTGTGCCTGATGCTCCCAGGACACTGGTAGCCCTCCTGGCTGCCAGGACACTGCTGACTCATGTTCATTTTTTCATTGACCAGGACACCCAGGTCCCTTTCCACACTGCTGCTCTCCAGCCTTGCATTCCCCAGTCTATACACACAAGCAGGATTGCCCCACACCAGGCACAGAATCCAGGACTGGCCCTTGTTAAACTCCGTATGGTTGGTGATTGCACATCTCCCTATTTTTTCCAGGTGTCTCTGCAGGGCCTCCCTAACCTTGAGTGAGTTGACAGCTCCTCCCAGTTTAGTGCTCTCCACAAAGTTAGTATTCCTTTGAGTCCTGCGTCCAGGTCATTAATGAAGATGAAGAGAACTGGTTGAGGATGAGCCCTGCAGGACCCTACTAGTGACTAGTCAATCAAAGTCCTTCAAGAAACTGAGTTCAGGAGTTAATTTGGCTTTGCTCTTTTCAGGATTATTTATTTTACAAAACAACATGGCTGCTGCTTTTAAAAGACAGCTGCAGGAAACCCTTTTCTTAACATCCTGATAGGTATGAGATCTAAAAAGGTAAGGTCTGAATCTTTAAATAGACCAAAAGTGTGTTCTGCCAGGGAAAGGCTGCAGGAGCCTTTCTTTGAAGGTTACCTCAGGCAAGATTTGCAGTCTCTGAGAACTGGCATTCCTCTGAGCTGGAAGCCAAATTAGTGAGTTGCAGAAGTACATCCCTTTTACTGCTGTTTTGCAATAACTAAAGGAAGTGTGGCATGCTTACTTTACAAGCAAGAAGGAACATGGCAAAACATCTTTGAACAGAGGTCGTACTTCAGGTTCCTGGGGTACATTCCTGAGATTTTTTTTGTGTAGCATCAAGAGGCTCTGGTGTGTTCTTAAACACTCATTTTACATGTGTGCACCTTTTTTTAAAATTGCGTTGTGCTGAGCACTTGTTTGGCACAACTATCAATGCAGCGGCACTGTACAGCCTGAGGTATACAGTTGGTTCAAGGCTCTTAATTCACAGTCCCACTGCAAAGAATGGCCTGTCCATTCAAAAAGTGTTAAAAGTTATGCAGGGAATTATAAAGCATTCAAGCTTTGAGCACTGTCTTCTCTGGCCACTGGGTAGAAAGATCTGAGTAGAACGGTGCTTCCCCTCATCCTTCCTCTATCTTAGGGAACGTGTATGACCTCATTTCCCTGCCCTCCCTATCCCACATGCGTTTGAATGTCAGTCTGCCATCCAGACTCCAGGATTCTTCCCGCTCCCACAGGAGAAATGGACGATGCTGCCCTAGACATGCCAGACTGTGTCTCAGAAAGCAGTGGCTGTTTGTCTGGCTTCATATAAATTACCTTAGAGTATATCTAGGTCCTGAGAAACAGTAGTGTGGCTACCTCAAGAGCTGGGCACGTCCCAATTCCTTACCTGCCTCCTTTCACTGCTTGGTGCTTGTGGAAAATCGTCTGGCATTGCTTCATATCTACAGCAGCACCATGAAGAACAGAGACAAGGACTAAGGGCATGCACAGGGCATAGGTGACTGTCAGGGGGAGTGACTTCTAGGTCCTTCTGAAAATGAGAAAAAGGCTTCTGGCACAAGTGTTTTCTGCAGGAGTAACCTTTTCCATATACAATGCTGATGGTCTGGGTTAGCCTGAAAACAGCAAAGAAACCATTTCAAACCTAAGAAAAACTGGCTTAAAGGTAGGTCAGATCTGCCAAAGTTCATTCATCCAGCTTTGTGCTTCATATGGACAATGCCTCATATGCACTAACACCTCCCTTTGTCTTGAGTTAGGAAGTGTTTAACAAATCTAAGATGAAAATCTGTGTAGAAAAATGTACTGAAAAAAGAGTCAAATGAAAAATATACACTTGCCAAGGAATTCCAATGCAAGCATCTGGGGGTTTTCTGGTTGTTTTATTTTTTTTTTTAATGGGAAAAAACGCTACATAACTCATCATGTTCTAAATATTATGACAAGTCTGTATTTTCTTGTGAAGACTCTTCCCATCTGACTGACTAAGGGAGTGGCATTGGAAGTCTTCTGTAAAGAAGCAGCCAACCTCAGAAATACGGAGTTGATTTTAGAAAACTACTAGTTTCATTCATGATAATACATATATAACAAAATTGGTAGGAAGTGTCAAAACACTTTGCAAATTCAGAGCGTGTTCTTTGCTTCACACATTTGCTGAGCGTAGTTGCCAGTGTATATACAAAAACATTTGTACTAATTATATGACAAATTACTTAAGTCAAACCGAACTTTAACCTTACAACAGTAACATTCACTGGTTCATTGATGTTTCAAAGCAATGAAGTGAGGAAGAATTTAACTTTCAGTAATTTAATATAATAGCTTTACTATACAGATTTTTTAAGCATTAGCTTATATAGTGTATTTTTTGAAATTCCATTATCACTGCTTCCCTAAGTTATTTTATTGTACAAAGTAGTGCGTAGATCATTCCTTACAGCAGCATCGTTTGAGATGACATACTGAATCAAAGATAAAAAACCCCACTGTGCATGTTTCATAACATAAATTAAGCTAATTACTCAGACCTGTCATTTTCTACAAAGCAAATCACCCACTAGACTGAAGAGTGAATAATTTAACTGGAAATTGATACTGAACATGTGTTACTGGAAGATTAATGTACAAAAATCTCACATACTTATCAGTAGTGAAGAATACTGTTGAGATAACCTTTCTAAGAAGTGTTTTTTTGAGGCACATCTTTCATGAAACATCCAAAAATAATTATTCAGTCTTTTTATTCACTAGAATTAAAGATGGCTATATTATCTCTGAAGAAAGTACTAAAGGGTAGGATCATTACATTGGAGACCAACAAATGCTAAATGGGCATGTAATAAACTCTTGTATTGTGTATATATATTGTTTTGTGCAAACAACTGCTGATCTAGAAATGCCAGCAAATATGGGCTATTGCAAGTAACTCTTCTATACACGGGAAGGTAAAGCTTACAAAGAAAAATAATTTTTGCTGACTGCTGTGCTGAGTGTTACCTACTGGTAAAACCTGGAGTAGAGAGTGATGCATCAGTATAATACAGAACTTGAAAGATTAATATTTTATTAAAAAATTACCTAATGCAAAGCAATCAGAAAGCAGAAGTAGCATTTAGAAGCAGTCACCATCTTTCAGTGTGAACACACAGAAAATCTCAACTGCGGAGCTGAAGAGTGTTGTGGTGATACTTGTCAAACTGACTGATTTTGGCTCGTGCAAAGGTGCACACTTCAGTCTATTTTTCTTAGAGTTATCCCTAACTATGCAGCAGAAGCCCTAGGATTGCAAAAAGGAACCTATGTACTACGCACAGGACTAGCAATTACATGTACAGGTTCACACTTGATACCACTATTCCATGATTATTTATTGTCTAAGTGTATTCTGTTATACTGAATATAAACTGATAACCTCAGAAATGTTCCAGATGTAATTTTCTCAACGTGCTATTGTATTCTTGACAGAGTAGTTTTAGTTTCATTAATATATAGAAAAACTTATATAAGCATGGATCCATTAACAGCCTTTTTCTGCTAACCATTTCTCCAAACCAGCTGAAAAAAATGTTGCAATTAACTAAAATGTTCTATCACATTTCAGTATAGATATATGCCAACTACATTTGTAACGGTGTATGATTTTTGGTTTTGTGTTGTCTTTTTTTACAGGATGAGAATATAATGCGATCCATGCAGCTCTTTGAAAATGTGATTTAATGAAGACATTAGGTCTACAACTAATGGAAAAATACAAGCTATTCTGCAACATTATCTAAAAAATTGATTTCCCACTTTATCATAAATAAAGTTACTCAGCTTTACACTGAGACATGTATTATGCAAGTAAATTTTTTATTATAAACTTCCCAACAAAAAATCCTTTCTAAATTATACAGTTTAGCACTTCAGCAGTGGCTACTTAGTTAACAGGATTGTTCTGAAAAATCAAGTTCTTACCACAAACGCAAACAAAATAGAACTGACATTATGCACCCTTATTATCATTCCAACCCCTAGTCAAAATAGAGAAAATCACAAGGAGATTAAATAAATATTCTTAGTTTTGCTACTCTTTTGTACTGGACTAAACTCCAGGTGTTGAAGCATATTTCTTAAATCTCTAGCTTCTGATTTATACAGAGGCATTACAATTTGTTTTCTTCTCATATTTCTACGGTGTAGTCCTCATTTTTGAATGATCTTTTGAGTTAAAATGCTATAATCAATGTGCAATGCACATCTTGCTACAACTGCCTTCCAACTTTGACTTGATTTTCTCTTCAGAAAAAACCCCAACAAACCCAAACATAACTAAACAGATAACTTGAGAGCAAGATGTTACAGAACAAAAAAAGAAAAAATTGCTTATAGGTATTTTTATTCCCTAAAAAATATGAATACGCTTCTATCAATCTCACCTAATAAATCTGTACTTAATTTATCATGACATGAATATCAGGAGTCCTACATACTGTATTTTTAATTCTTCTTGGATGTGTCTGCAAAATTCTTTGCCTAAAATTAAGGATCTTCTGACTTCTAATTTTTCATGAAGAAACTTTAACTGGATCCTAACACTGCTTTCCTAAGTATGTGTCCTTCTGCCTTTAATGAAGAGAAAGGCATGAACTTTTGAAACTGCCATCCCACTTTAGTGCTGAGAATGAACATCACTAAGTAGTAACATCTAAATGACTGCTAGAGAGGCTAACATCCATTTCAGCTTTTTGTAATACCTTTAACTATGAGACAGAACCAAGAAAACAATGAAAACTTTAGCTATATATCATCTATATGTGATAAATGCATTACATTTTTTAAGATCATTTCTTCATTAAGATTGGAGCTACTTAATTCTGAACCTAGAAAGATTCTTCTAAAAAAGTATGCATATAAAATATAACACTGCCCCTCCATCCATGTAATTTTTAAGATATATTGTCCACAGAGTCTATGCCAATACTTCAAAATAGGTGAAATGCTATCAGATAGGCCAACCTTCATTGTGACATTGCTGCAGAAAATGTGAAAGGGGATTAATGAAGTAGAAAGAAGGTTACAAGTATTCTTTTGTAAAAATAAATCAGGTATCTATTCTGGTGTAGAGATGGGATGTTAGAGGCACGCTGAAGGCTGCTCTGCTATCACCAGTGTAGGATAAGAGTAGTACAATACATGTACACCTGAAATCTGCTGTAGCATGTTTGTGTAAACTAAATGTGCACATTTTGTAAAAAAAAAAAAAAAATAAAGTAGACATGAAGAAAAAAAGGACCATGATCAATTTTTTGAGTTGTTAAATACCTGCTGGCAAAAATGCTTATTGAAGAAATAAAATTTTTTTAAAGCATAAATACATTTATCTTGACTTAGCACAGTTCTGATCTTGGCAGAGATTGGTCCTGAAGTGAATTTTAGTCAGGCTGTGGTAATTTTAAAAAAACTTCTGTAATTTCTTTCACATGAAAGACTTTTATTAATACTCTATGCATCAGCATCTTGTTATGACAAAAGACATCCTTTCCAACAACTTTAAATGCCAGAATTGAATATTCCTCAGGGGAAAACATTCTGTGCAAATTTTGTTACTCCAGTTAACTCTCCCTCACAGTGTACTCAAATAAAACATGACCCTGAATAGGGTCAAATTCAAATCTAATTTGAATCAAATTCAAATACATTCACAGACAAATGTTGTACCCTACAAAGCTTGACAGGTAAGCTGGCTTGTACACTCTTTTTGTTGTTTTTAACTCATATTTTTTATAGCTTCCACGTTCAGAAGCTTATTAACTTGTCTGGACCTGAATTCACAAGCAAGTCCCAAGCATATCTGTGACATTACTGAACTCAATGCAAAGGGAGCACAGTGTAAGTACTCCAAAGTTACATCCAGCTCCCATTCAGTAGGCCCAAAGTTAACAGAGACTAATGAGCTGAGCAAAACCTCTGCTGTGGCTCTGTGGAGCAACCTGATGCCACTGCACTGGATTCTCAAGAGCCTCTCCAGGCTCTCAAAACATCATGCTGAGAATGCACTGAGCAAGTTCAGCTATGCACCATATGCTGCCTGTTTACTGGGTTCAGCTTCACACCTTTAAAAGCTGACTCTGAAGAAGTCTGTGAGGGCTCACAGTTCTATGTCTACTCTAGTCCTGATGAATCTAAATGCATCCATCTCTCCTGTGTCAAAAAATAAGTTATATATTTCAAAAGCAACTATACATATACAATTTAGCACCAAATTAGATTTTATTTAAGTAATTACAACCAATTTATTTTGCATCACACAAATATACAAAACATATTAAGCACAGCAGATATATTAAATGAAATTGTAATTTAAAGTAAGATTCAATATCTACTCTGTCTTTGAAATAACAGCACATTAACCAATGTCATTGTTAAGCACAATGCATATGCAAATATACAAAGAGAAGTCTTCCATAATTACATATTCACAAACTGGTAAGAGTCCTGCTCTCCATCATACTGAAGAATTATTATTATTTTAAGAGAATGTACCATACCCCAAATAACTGTCAGTGATATTTGCAGACAGTTTCTTTCCTAACTTCACCTTACAGTACAAATCACTACAGTTTTCTTGTTCAAGAGTAGATAGAACTATAGGTTGGAATTTTAGATTTGATGATAGCCACAGTTGCCTGTTGAAGAAAACAAAACAAATTTAAACAAAATAAGGGGCACTAGCACTACATATGACAGTACTCATAGTCTCTACAAATTGCATAATTCACAACTTTTACATAGTTATCTTTGCTATTATCAAACAGTAGAAAACTAAAAAGTTAATCTTTGCTGAGAAATTTACTGTCAAAAGGGCTGAAAAAAATGAACTGAGAAAATTCACCATTGTGATAACTAATGCTGGAGAGTAAACATCCAAAAGAAGGGACATGTAAAATCATACCTAAAACTGGGCATAAATATAGACATGAAATAGTAAGGATTTTTAAGTAGAGGAGTGATGTTCTGGAAGGCACTTCCAACAAAAGTAAGAATCATATGCTTTATAACTAACTTATAAAATAAATTTGATAAATTAATTGGTTGGATTGTATAATATTGCTTTGTAACCACAATTTAGGAGTCTGTTTCCAGGTTTTTTTTGCTTTATCTTATTACTGTATTTTTAAAAGACATACAGGAAGACCTACTCACAAAACAGGTAAGACTACAAGAAATCAGGGGACTGACAGAAGAATTAGAGGTCAATGACTCACTGGATTAGTTACATTATTAAGACCTAAATTTTCAGAACATTAAGATGAGACATAATTTTCCTTGTCTTGTCTCACTTCATATAAATAAAAAACTCTCATCCTCCTTCATTTTTTGTAATGTTTTTCAAATCTGTAAGACAAACACTGCTACTGCTCTTAAATGAATATGAGCACACACACAAAAATGAAGAGGCACCTACTGATTATTTGGGCACCTACTGATTCAGGCACACAAGCTCGGTACTGGTAGGCCTGCATGTATGGTCCCTAATCTTCAGGTTATTGCTATTCTTTTCAAATAACCATTTAATATAACACATACAACTGTTCATAGGGTCAAGAAAGCAAGTATTTTCTCTTCTAGATGAACATCCAAGCCACTACTCCTCACTTTTTCTCCTTTTCTCTTTTGTGCACAATGTACAGCATAACATTTGGCAAAAGAACGTTCAACGGAAGAAACCTCTGCCATCTATTACTTAAAGCATCTTTTTGATTTATAGCCACTGCAGATCCAAACTCTGCATTAACCAGGGTGGGCTGGAATGTGAGTGTCAGATTCCCTCAGTAAATGGCATAAACAATAAGCTGTTAGTGGGAACAGCAGGCATCATCAATAACAGCAAAAAGTAACTTTTTACAAGAGTAAATCTTGTTGAGAAACATATTTAGTCCCAGAAAATGGAGCACCAAGCATGTATCCCAGCCCTACTGAAGCAGGAACATGGCAACAAAGCCAGAGATGAAAGTTCTTTTGGCAAAATTATATTCAAAAGTGCAGATTACTGAATAATCATCTGATCAACTCACCTTTCCACCATACTGCTCCAACTTTTGTAAAGCAACAGTAACTTTTTCTCTAAATTTCTTGTCCATTAATCTCTTTAAAAGCTATTGGAAAGGTAAAATAAAAAGGTTTGTTGCACAATATAGTACAGCATATGCAAAGAGGCAATAATAACCTATTTTGTTACTTTATTCCACTTTACCTTTGCAAAATTAAAGCCACAAAGAAACATTACTTTATAACTTGCAGCTGATGTCAAAGTATGGAACGCAATAAAAGCAAATGGAATAAAAAGTTAACTAAAGATAAACTTAAATTCAAAGAAAACTGATCTGTTAGCCAACAAAAATATTTCTTTTTCTTTTAGTGAACAAATTTGAAAGAAATATCCACCTTTAAAAAGTCATGAAAAGTTGTCCACATGAAAAGTTAACTTTTTTTATGTGCATTGAAAGAGATTTGTTGTAGTGGAAATACTTCAAAAAAACATGCTGTAGTTTCTCTCTTTTGTATTGGATGTCAAAAAAGGTCCTTTTATTTTGCTGTAAAAGTGCACTTTGCAAGCAGGTTGAAAAAAAACATGAAAAGCCTGTCTTACAGAGGAAGGATGTCCTCAGAATGACTTGGCATAAAAGTACTTCTCATAATCCCACTCAAAGCTTATTTAATGAAAACTTCCTTGTGCAGAATTCCCATCTGAAAGAAGTGGGAATATTTGCTTCTATTAATGCATAGAAGCGTTCATGGTTTTGTTAAAATACTCAGACTTAAAAACTCATTTTGCAATAAATTTTCCTCCAAAACAAAACATCTGGATGTTTTATTAAATAGAGAGAAGACTTCCATTATTCTCCAGTTTACATTAACAACAGTTTTTGGACCTTGCTAGAACTTTGTAAGTCACCATACTATAGGAATGAAGGAGTCACACAGGGGACCATATGAAATAATGTTTTTCATGGAACTGCTGAGTTCTGCACCGTATCTGTGCAGATATTATAGTAAACAAGAGTGCCATTAAAATACAAATGATTTTTATTACAACATTAAAAACTTACATTTGTGAGTAGAAGCTTAAGATGATCATTAAGAGATGGGCCCACAAGAGCACTCAGTTGCACTAAAGCATCCAATCCTCTTTCAAATACTTCGTCATCTGCATGGGCCTTCAGAAGGGGCAGAAAGAAAGAAAATCCTGTGAGTAATATTCAGACTAACACACAATTTTTTCTAAACTGCAATGTCTGCATTATGATTGTATGGAGTAGTTTTAAACATAAAAACTACTGTGCGTATATACTAATACTGACTGACTATTACTATCTAGAGGCCATGTTTAAAGCCAGAGTATATTTCTGAAGTGAAAAACAAAAGCACCCATGAAATGTCCCCAGAACCCTTGCATTTCTTCTGAGAAAACTAATAATTTACTATTGATGAAATTAAAAAATTGGCATGCAGAATATCTTGCTACACTGGCAATTTCAGTATTTCACTGCATATTAGAAATAACCTTCCAAATGCTGCTATGTCGAAATTGAGAGAAACCATTTTAGTTGCAAATGTAATGAATTCTAGGTAATTTCTATGTAATTCATAATGATAACTTTCTTTGTTGGAGAAACAGAGGAGCCAATAACCTTCTGCCTCAATTAATTTAGTTCCTTGCCAACTACACCTTTGTCACCTGCCAGCAATTATCAGGCTCTTATCTACTTCTACAATTCTTTGTCATCTTTACTGCTCCCATGGAACCCAACTTCTCTAATGGTTTAGTTATCTTGCTTTTCCTTTAGCAGAGAAATAGACTCATAAAAATTTATTGTGGTCTCATATTAAATTTTAAGTTTGTTTAAACAACTGTTTTTCCTCTCCAGCATCTGGGCCCTGAACATGTTCTTTTCAACTATAAATCATTGACTGCTTATGCAGTAGAAGGTTTAACAAGACTTAATACCAAAACAGTGCAACAATAAAAACTATCAGATGAGCAACATTAATTGGAGAACTATAAATCTAATTTTGTCTTCAAGCTTAACCAAAGACAGTGATAACATACAATTCTAAACTTCTGTTGCATCTCTGATTTGAGATCACAATTAATCTTCAAACTTCAAGCCATCTCTGTTAAATCAGGACTGAAACACAGCTAGATAAAAAGGACAGACACTTACTGAACCAGAAAACGGCTCTCAAAGACATGAAAAAGATCCAAAAGAGATAACCTCTCAATATCTCATTTTATTTTCTGATGGCGTAGAAGAGTTAAAAATATTTTAAAAATTAGGAATATGACCTCAAACACTTTAAATGTATTCTTCCCTTTTCCTCACAGACATATTCTGGAGATGGTGCTGTGCAGGGCTGGGAGTTAGACCCAATGATCCTTGTGGGTTCCTTCCAACTCCGCTTATTCTGTGATTCTCTTTTACCTTTGTAGCATGTTTTGAATTGTTACATGTAATAGATGAGTATTTATTCCTGAATATCCATTTTACTTCACCTCGTTTTTATTTTTTCGATGTTATTGTGTGGACATATAAAAAAGCCCACCACAAATACATATTTTTATTTCTGCTTATATTAAAACCTTTAATAGAACAGTTTCATAAAATTTTCCCATAGCTACTGTTATGTAGTTATACAAGAAGTTGCCCATCTGAATTTATATTTAGAGACGTATTTAGCTAATAAACTAAGGTAGGGTTAACAACAGAAAGAGAAACCATTCCTACCCCCCCAAACCAAAAGCCCATGCAATAGATTCATTACATTAATATTATCCATGTATTTCTCACCAGCAGATGAAAAAAAGAAAAACAAACCCATTAAAATCTCTGCATGAAGAGCAAGACATACCAATGAAGCCTTTAAGACTGGAACTAGACGAGGCAACAAGGGAATAGCTTTTTCAGCAGCACCTTCAACCAGAAGTAATTCTTTAAAACCCTCCTTGGAAACAAAAGTATAGGGATGTTTTGTCTCTCTTAGTCCCTGTTGCAAATGTAAAACATGATTTTCTTAATAGTGAGCCTTCTTTTACACAAAAACGTTTTAAAAGTTCCACATAGCAGCAAGATAATGATTAGATTTTGTCAGATCAGTTCAAAACATAAAGTACACTAACTCCACCATGTGGAGCCACTGGGTACAACTCTGCACACAGAATATTCTAATTAATTTTTCTTTTAGAACATTGAATATTAAAACTCACATTATGAATACTGCCAATTCGATCAATATTTGTACTTCACTACCTTTAATCTAACAATCCAAGGTATTTTTTCAATGAGACCATGAACTAGAACAGGCCATGTTTGTAAAGGGGTTTTGTACCCTGAAGAAAAAAAAGAATAGAAAGTGAACTATGGAAGGAAAGACACCCCACACCACTGTAGACAGTACAAAGATGCACTTCTGGCAAAGGCCTGACTGGAAAAACTCAAAGATTTAAAGCCCTGTGGCTGAAGCCTTTTTTCTTAACATAATAGAAGCTTTATGTTACTTTAGGAATTGACAGTTTTGTTTAATCTTAAAAGAAAACAAAGGAAAGAAAGAAAAAAAGAAAGGAAAAATAGAAGCAAAGAAGAAAAAAACAGAAAAAGAGAGAAATAAAATAAAAATTTTAAAAGCCACCTTAGTGTATGCACTTTATTCTACCTGCAACATTGGATTCAGCCATTGGATCACATTTATTTAGACACCTGAAATATTTTTGGTGATAAATGTCACGGATGGTTCTGAGAAAACAGAAGCCTCAACCTAATGTATAGTATTTCTCTTCCAGTTATTTACACTGTACTATTTCAGTCTATTGAGGAGAGCATTCTTATTTCACAAGGTAGGCTTTCATACAAAAATAAGCAAAACAATTGAGTTTACAAAAGATCTTCAAAACCACAAATTTCATTCAACAGCTGGGAATCTGAGATGCAGTCTTGCATTTGATCAGTATTATGAAGATTAAACAGCTCTACCTAGCTCTCCCAGAATGCTCTAATTAAACTACAAATAGCAATGTTCTTGACCATTTTCATTCATACAAGTGGGTTTGGTTTTTTTTATATTTCCCTAGTAGCTAAGCCTAAATTAGCTAGTTTAGATTGTTTAAAAATGACATTTGCCATTAGGAAATGGTTGTGTGCTTAATGTTACAAGAAATTGAGTTTACCTCTGCCAATGTTATAAGGAGAGGATCAAAGGGAACAGTTTCAGGAAGGCAGTCCCACTGCAGTTTGTGCTTTACTGATCCATGCACTAACCTATATAAAGAAAAAAGTTTTAACAAATTAACATATACATAATTTATTGCTAAGACTATTTGCTTTAAATGTATCACCAATTAGTTTGTTGTATTACTACATTGTACACACAATCACAATACATACTGCTCTCCTCTGGGAAATCACAGGATCACAGAATCAACTAAGTTGGCAAAGATCTCTGTGATCATTGAGTCCAACCTGTGTATATGTATAATGGTTGAATGCAATTATAATAAATTCCCAAAATATGGCAGTTTTCAAAATTCCACTCCTAATCACATAGAAATCAGAAAACAGAAGTTGCAAAAATTATAGATGCCTCTCATACCAGCACAGAAGATATTCCTTTTGCAAAGTTACTTATTTTGGTACATATATCAAGAAACATTTTCCTCAAATAGCAATTGGTAAGGGAAATCAGTTGAAACTGAAAAAGATCATATTGGAATTTACTATTTACTCCTAAGACACAAATAAATGTATTAATGTATTAATACTATGTATTAATGATTATTTTATACAAGTATATACATGTACATTTTATTAATGATGACTTATATTTTTGTAAAGTAATTCTGCATCCATGTGACAAAACACTAGAGTATTTATTGTCTAGGCATATATATAACTAAGTAACTTAAAATACCCTAAACTATTACTTAGAAGTAGTTTTGTTAATATTTGATATTATTGAAAACTACAGAATAGAAATATTCAATAAAATGTTGTCATACTACTAACTTCAGATAAAAAAGGCTGTGAAATGTTTACTTACTAAAATGACACTAGAGAAGTAAACACATTTACCTGAAGAAATTGTTTGTGAAAGAGGTTTAGGAAACCAAGTGTGCACATACTTAACTATTCTTTAAAAATGTAGCTTTGATATTAATACAACATAAAAAAGAACCAAAATGAGACCATTTCAAATGCATGGCAAGTTGCTTTCTGCTCTGGGAAGAGTTAAGTATTAGAAATTTTTCCAGAAATTAATGGAATCAAACAACCTAACTAAAAAATGAAACATGAAGAGATGTATTTCATAATATATTTAGTAAAAATAAAAACCCAATCCAACACACCTGCACGGAATGCCACCTCTAGCATATGTAGCAGCAAATGCAGTTGATGGTTGAGAATAAGGACCAAACTGTGAGGACAGAAAAAAAAGCATTATTTATTCATAACAGTAATGTTTTAAAGCTATTATGAATATGTTAAAACTGAAGCTTACCAAAACCTGAACTTAATCATGTGATTCTAAAACAAATCAATAAAAGAACTGCAGCTATGGGGTGGAAAACATAAGTGAGACACTTATGAGAAAACAGCTTCTAAGACTCATCTGGCTGGGGAGTTGTTAAAATATATAAAAATGTAGAATCAGTGGTCTCCTGATGGAATAGCTTTATTTTTCTATTTTTTCTTGTAAATGGTAATATTAAAGTTTTACAGGTTCTCTCCTTAGCAGATCAAGGACTCCCACTTACCTGAAGCTCTTGTTGCTATATTGGAAACATACAGAAAGCACGTTTACTGCAATTCCATCTTGATCTGAGTACAGACAGAAGTGTATGGTGGCAAGATGTGGGAGAAACACCAAATATTGGGCAAGATGGTGGGAGGGCACTGGAAATGCACAGGGAGGTTCACACTGGGTGAGAATCTAGGAAGGACACTGGACAAGGACACTGGAGAAGGACACTAGGACCTTCATGCAAGGAAAGGCTGAGAAAAATTGGTTTTTATCATATACATGCTTCTTATGCATATGAACTATTATATTTACTAGCATGATCATCCAATGCTGCTTTCCAGATTATACATATTATCACAAAACATTCAGAAGGAAATACCATGAAATCTCAATTTTTGTCTTTTGAGTGTTTAAACCTCCATTATGATTAGTAGAATTCTGTTCATGGCTTAATTTCAGTCATTGTGCTACTTGCAAAGAGATTTCAAGTAAAAAAGATTCCCAAATTGAAGTATTCAGCCTCTGTTTATCAGTGAAGTACTTCTGCATTTAATTCACTTTCCAAAAAGCCTGTGGCATTACTAATTGTCCAAATTATATGGCCCAGTGGTGAATATATTCATGCATTCAATGCTAGTTCTCCAGGCACGTGACTTCCATAAAATAGACAACGTCTTTCATTACTATTCTCCCAAGAGCACAAACTTTTCCTGAAGCATTACATAGTCACAGTAACTGTGAATTTCAAATAATGCTCACCAGCAATTAATTTTCCAGATTTTATGAAGCCTTGAATACCTTCAATATGCCACCTGATTCTTGGTTTCATTGCACAATTGAAATAAGTTTCTCTAAAGGAGCAGGTGCCAAAGTTTAGACGTATAAGGAAAAGAACAACAATCCTTTTTAATGTTTAGCTCTAAGTCTCTTTCTAGGGCAATAGTACATAGAGAATAACAGTTACCATCCAAGCCACAATTGTACCAAAATACATTTTTATAAAAATGTATATACAATGTTATACTTCAGGTATTTGAGCTTAGAAGATAAGGAATGTATGATTAATAACGGAAGTTTAATTTCTATTAAAAAAATAGGACCAGAAGAAGCATGTCCTGCATGCCATTTCATAGAGTAAGGAAAATTCTTCAAACCACAGATGGATTTTGACCAAACAAAACCACCATCACCTATACATACCGGATCAATAGTTTTAGGATTCAGCTTGTCACTAGGCTTTGGCTGTGATTCTGGAAAACATGTCTTGCTTTTCTGTGCTGCAGTCTTTGTTTTTATTTGGATGCCTGATGACATTCTTAGAACATTGCTTCCTACGAAAAAAATTATTAAAATAATTCTCATTCCTATATGAGAGAATATCAAGGGTTAGAATCCCCAGACTCAAAGACTGACATGAACAAACAATCAAGTAAGTCTGAGTAAGTGCACTAGGAAACAAATGCTTATTCTTATATATTGGACACAGTGCATGGAATAATTGTAATAGTCTTGTTACTCCATTTTTCAAATGCACACATTTCCCAACCTGCTCCTCTTTACTTGTGTTCTTTGAGACCTGCAGCTAAAGTGAATTAGATACAGTCTGCTTTTCAGGCAGCCTACAGAAATCCAAACAGCAGTACAGGGCTCTGCAGAAGAGCCCAGAGTCAAAGAGGGTTGGGTGCAGTTACATCAGAAGAAAGCAACCATTTGAGGAGTGTCCAGGATGAAGGAATGAAGCTAGTACATTCAGGACACAAACTCCAAACCACAATCAATAAGAGATGAGAATAGAAATGTAAGCCAGCAAAGAAAAAACACAGAAAATGAATTCCAATTTTAATAATAAGAATGAAAGTACTTTTTTAAAAAGAGTGCAAAAATAACTTTGTCTACATCCTTAAATACTGATTTAAGTACACTTATCTTCTATAAGGCAATGTGCCAGCTACACATCACTGCATATGTATGTAATTGGGCTAAAGTGTCCCTAATAAAAATAATAGTTCTCTTCCTATTTAACATACCAAGTCTGATACTATGCTGAATAATATCAATTATCCCAAGATTTCAAATATTAATAAAATTATAAAGAGTGAAAATGCTAGTTTTGAATATTATTAGTGTTCAGTAGTTTTTGCTGTGGTATATTCTGCATGGAAAAAAAACAATTTAGTAAATAAGGAATTAAATTCCAATAGTGAAAAAGAAATTACACTATATAGAGATGAAAATAACAGGAAGATAAACATGGAAACAAACATTGCCTCAGGGATGAGCAGAGTGCTTGCTATCCAGCCATCACCCTTGATGACACCTGCCTTTTTCAAAAACATGATTAAATGCCAAATACTGAGATCAGGATGAATCAGAGAGACAGACTTTTTTGGCCATGCTACTTTCTTACCCTCAGCTCTACCAGCTACCATGCAGTCCTTGTATAGCTTGGCTATTTTAATTCGTCTCTCCAAACAGGATTTCCAGTCAGGTACCTTTCTCATCATCTACATTATGAAATCTTTAGGATTGCTTCTGTTTCTGATAAGTGATAAGGTCCCAGCACATGTGTAGATATGCTGTCTTTATGACTTGTGGAAATAATTAAATGTTGTGAAAAAATGATTAGCAAATTAGCTAAAATACAAAGCAAAACTAAAACTGAAAGTTTAAATTCATACTTCTTGACTGATGATTTAATCAGAACTAGTGATTCAAATCAGTTCACCTACTGTACATATTTTTTTCTCTTTCCTACCATTTCCAGAATGTGGCCTGTCCCCACTGAAAGTCTTTTTAAAAGAACTAATATACCACAATTAGACAATTAAGCCTCTTCAGAACACACAAAAACTTAAATGACACTTATGGGAACTATTCTGTTTGTAAAATGGAATCAAATGAAAAACATTAATATAGAAAGAAATCTACTGATTTTGTATGTCCATTTATTATCACAAAATTCTAATCACATTAGAGTTAGAAGACAGATTTTTAACTGTCAGAAAAGTAAGAATCAAGATCGTTTCATACTATAAAAACACCAGGTAAGTTCTTGACAGTAGCAGCACATATCACAAAATACTGCTGTCAGTGTCAGCCTTTGAAATGTACAATTGCTCATAATACAGTCAGCCTGCTAATACCTACATAAACATTTTTCTCAGAAAAGTATTTAGAAGTAATTCAGGTGTATTTAATCTTCTCTATTTTCCAAGTAATCAAGATACATGCTAAGGTACGTTAAGTTTTAACTAATGACAAAATCCAGAAAAGTCAGTGGTTGTACCATGAGAGAAAGTAAACAAAAAGTGTGACAATAAGCAGGAACAACGTCAGCCTTTTGGTACAAAGTAAAATAGGAGTAATGAACAGTGATAATGGTTTTGTAAAAATACAACTGGGACAACATGCCAATGTACTGGCAGGGAAGGAGGTACTACTGAGCAGACAAAGACCTTTTCATAAGGAGGTCCCACTCTCCAGAGATGAAAGCTCTTACACGTAGTGAGGAGCTGGAAGGGTCACACGTGTTTGCAGAGCGATCAGACGGCTGAAGCACGGCTGTGAATCAAACAAGCGACATACGAGGTTTGATACAGAAGTGACCCATCTACTGGCAGATGACAGACTTCAAATAAAGGAGCGACACTTTAAACAGAAATAGGAAAAACGCTTTTAAGCGACATCTTTCAAAGGAGGAAAAGTGCAGCCTGCAGTTCGGGTTCTAGAAGTCACTTAAAGGCGGGCAGAATGGAAGTCAGTAGGATTTGAAAGGCGAGGTTGCTCCCTTACCCTGCGGAGTGTCAACTCTCCCAGAGTGCAGAAGCAGAAACAGATGAGGAGCTTCGAACACCGTCACCGCCGAGAGGTTCAGGCAGCGAAGCTCCGGCGAGTTCCCGCAGAGCCACCGGCCCAACCCTCAGGAGCCCCGTGGGACACCCAGGGGCCCCGCGGGACCACGAGGGGCCGCCCCGCTCCCCTCGGCCCCTCTCCCGTCCCCCGGCTCCGCTCCCTGGGCACGCCGGGATCCGGGCAGCGCCGGCACCGCTCCCCTCGGCCCCTCTCCCGTCCCCCGGCTCCGCTCCCTGGGCACGCCGGGATCCGGGCAGCGCCGGCACCGCTCCCCTCGGCCCCTCTCCCGTCCCCCGGCTCCGCTCCCTGGGCACGCCGGGATCCGGGCAGCGCCGGCACCGCTCCCCTCGGCCCCTCCGCACCGCAGACGCTTCCTGCCGGTTGCCAGGGTAACTACGGGCCGCCGGCAGCCCAAACTTCCTCCGTGCTTGCTGCAGACAGAGCGACAAGAAGACTAAAAGGCCTAAAAGATCGTGGTTTGTTGTTGTTGTTGTTTTTTATTTTTCAGCCTAACTTGTATGCTGTGATTAGAATGAGAACGGTGAATTTTCAGGTGACATCTCCACTCAGTTTTAGCCACTTTTTAAATACCTTCTCTGCTATACAATCCGCTCATACAATACTGAAAGGTCCATTGGAAGCACAGCATCACATCTGAATGTGGTAAATGAGCTTTTGGGTAAAAGGCTACTTTTTAACTTGACCACGAGAGTGCTTTCATGCTTTCTTCAAGAGATGTGTATATTCTTTCACGCACACAAAAATAAATCTTCAAGCAAATTGTTTCCTTGGTTTGCTTAAATTGTGTGGGATACAAGCTCTCCACCATTGCATTCTTTTTCACTTCTGTCATTTCTACTGCAGAACTGGATGTGGATAAGAGAGACTATTTTCCTGATTTTCCACAGGAAAAAAATTGCACTGACGGTGAAAAGTAGTTGTAGACTATTTTTTAAAATGCCATTGGTGTTTTGGGCAATGCAGGCATTTCATAATTGCTTTTATCCCACATAAATACTTTATATCTGCCAATAATGGGGAGTCAAAAGTGAGGACTTTTGCAGAATTAAAATCGGGCTGCGTAATTGAGTGCTGTTGAAATGCATTAGTGCAACATACCATTTGGAAATAAAGAAAGAAAAAAAATCTATAAATAATATTGGAGAAGCGAAGATTTCTATTTTTTTAAGTGTTGTTAGTTAAACTCAAGAGACATTATAGTACTTTAACAGAATTTTTTTACTGTTCCACAATACTGAAGGCAGTAGAAAAATGGATGTCTTTTTATCTGAAAATGTTATGGATTGATAAATGATCTCAGAAAAAATCCAATATTTGAAAAGCAGACCATGAAAATCTTTGAAAATCACACTGAAAAATGCAAAGCAGCCTGATCATTTCCAGGATGAGAAAAAAAATCTGCTTTTCTTTTGAGCAAGGTTTATTTTTAGTTCAGTGTTTTAGTATCATTTTATACATGTATGTGCTGTAGCTGTTTTGTGAGTACAGAGCAGACCACAGCTGTGGAAGAAAGTAGTAGTACAATTCCTAAGTCAGTAGGAGGTATGAACTGCTGCGTAGCATGAAGCAAAACCCCACTGATCAGCTCCGTGGAGTCAGCAGCTCCCACTGAGTTCACGGAGGCACAGGAACGACTGGGTTGTAAAAGGACAAGGAAGTCTCCAGTCTCTGTGAAAGAGCAGTGCTTAGTACAGAGTCCAATCATTTTCCTGAGAAATGCAAAATAAGAGAGTATCACGATCCTGCAGTGTGTATGTACCACGGGGGGGTCCTGCTGTTCTTGGGGTGTTGAATGTATGGCAAGGCTCAGCCACCTGAGTGAGAGCAGGCAACCCGGTATTTTGGGTGGGCTTGGTCCTCTTGTGTGGGAGCCTAACTCTCCCACGTGGGAGAAATACAGACTAAAATGATCCTAAATTCCTGGAGTAGGGTAGGATGAAACTGTATCCTTATCTATATTTTTCTAACTTGCATGAAATTTTAAGAGTTAGGAAAAGAGAACTCCTAAGGTTAAACGCAAATTCAGTCCCTTCTGATTCCTACAGTATGATCTTAAAATGGTTTTTATTACACTTGTCCTATGCATTTGCAGATCCCCTGCTCCCTGAGTAGCTTCTTCATTATCATAACTGCCCTTGGATTGTCTCACTTAATACAGACATTGGGAATATGGGTCAAAATGCTTGTAATAAAACATATTTGTTTAAAATAAAATGCTTTTCATTCTGTGTCTTACTGGTTTTGGTAGTTTTAATAGGAACTAGTCTGTGACATTTTAAACATATTTGGTGGATGGACAATTTAGGAGGGAAAATACTGTATGATCACAGTATGGATCAACAAAACATGATGAATTTTAGCATTTGTTCATTGTGATGATACCGGTTCGTAATGTTAAATATGGTAGCATGAGCCACTGTATGCTTGTGTAGCATTAGCTCCAGCTATGAGTTTCTTCATTATGTATTTTTAGTTTGTTTAATTTAACTGCCATAAACCTTCCTAAAGGTTTGAAAATAAGCAAAGAAAAAACATTAATAATTTCCAATGAGTATTTATAATGAAAAGAAACTTATATGTTTGTGTGTTCAGTTGAGCATATAGAATACAAAAATGAAAGTTAACTCAGCATTGATTACTTACTTTTCCATAACAATACTCAACCAATTTAAATAGAACCAATGATTAATTAATTATCTATAACTGCTGATAAAACCAATATGCAATTTGACTTCTTTTTTTTAATTAGTCACAATTAAATAGTTAATTACTGAGGGGGAGGAGAATTCACCAATGCCAAATGAATTCTGAGGCTTATGAAATAAAAACTAAGGCTTATTGGAATATGGCTAATTGAAAGAACATAAACCAGTCACATGTTAGATCTTTTTGTCTGAGCATATTTATACCTTTGTTAAGCTAATTCATTTGGCATGGTTTAGACTTGGCATGTTGCCAGAGCCAGTTGTGAAATTGTGGGGAGGATATTTCTTGACAAGTGCAGGCTTTTGAATGTGGAAGGAAGTAGATACTTTAATTTTTGTCATAATTTAATTAATTTGCATTGTCAACATTTTCCTCTCTGTTTTAGCAGCTTTTCTGTTAGACAGTAAGTGGTTTATGCTGATTTGTTCGCTATTTTTTTACTAAATACAAGAAGGAGATTAACAATAGACTTAAAAATTGACTAATTTTACATTTTACTAGAGTCTTAAATGTTTATCTAATAATACACAAACATATATTTTCATTTGAGATTATTTTAGAAGCTTATAAACCAAGTGCAATATTAACCACAGTTGGGGGCTGACAACTTGCAACCTAGTAAGAACAGTAAAAGAACAAAACATGTTTCCTCTATGTATATGGTAATTCCTTTCATTTCTCCAGAAACTCTGAAAAGTTAGAAATTCTCACTGGTCTTTCAAAAAAGTTTAAAACTGAATTCTAGGAGTGTGTTACTTAGATAGTCTTCAAATACCATTCCACAAAGCTTTTATCCTGACTTGACCACTTGGCAGTGCTTTATAAATAGTGCTCTCTAAAAGAGGAGTTACGGTGTTTGGCAATAAACGTGAGCTACAGAACAGATTGTTGACACCTAATTGTAGTTTTCAGGTTTGTCTGCAAAGATTAAATGCTCCAGGCACTCGCATTGACAAGTTGCATCAGATGATTAGTTCAGTGCCTGTCACGTTGATGGACCTGTGAATATGCCCTTTTATCTTCAGTGAAAATTGGTGTGAAACAGCATCCCTTCAGTTGAACAATTCTGGACAACAGCCCATAGATTCTACCGGATTGCTTACTCTTTTTCTGTAATACACCAAAAATTATTTGATTGCCTATTATTAAGTGCTAACTTGCTATAGGGACTTTTGATTAGCAGATCAAAGTCCTGTGTAAAACTCAGAGGCAAGGTCCCAAGAAACAGACTGACCCGCAGGAACCTTCAGGGTCTGATGTTTCAGAGTAACAAAAATTCATACAGGTATGACCCCCAAATTTACAAACTTAATGAGATTCCTAATGAGTATCATGGAGTACATGGTACACAGAGTACTGTTAGTGTGCAGACATGCTGCTTTGGGTATGATTCGTGAATGAAGATGCAAGGCTGAGCACAATCAAGTACTTGCATGGACAGTTGCATGGACAACTGCAGTTAAATTCCACACTAGGCTTTTTGATTGCTCCCAAGGATATCTTGCTGATCTGAAATTATTGGGAAATTCAGGTTTTTCCATGAACATGAGTGCCTGAGTGAGTTGGAGAAATTTATGTCCATATAGATATAAAGATGCTAACTCATTATTGCTCCACTTTACTTAATTTAAGTGTTTAGAGCAGCTCTGCTATGATTCAGTTATACTTGTATTCATCTTTTACCCGTGGCCATACAGAACCAATGTTCCTGTCTCCTGTATATAGCTAGTACTACCAGGAGCCAAAGTAGACCAATTATACCCATCCTTCAGTGAACTGTACTAATTTACAAAATGAAATTAGGATTAAAATGAGACATGTCAGGATTTGAGTTTTTTTCCGATTTGTCTAACTTTTCATATCCCCATCAATAATGGCAGTTTGAATTTGCTCTTTCTGGTGATGCCATTTCTGGTGATGCCAATTGCTCAGGAAGGACAATTAATTCCATTCCATCACTCAGATGCTGGCAAAATCACAGCTACTTCTGTAAAACTACTTTGCTTGTTTATGGAGAAATCCATTCCCACAAATTTAGTTAAAAAAGAGAGTTAGGAATCTCCTCCATTTCTTTGAATCACTAAATCTGAGTTTTAAAATACTTGATTTCCTGCCTCCCTGCTGTTCACTGGAATCTTAGTTCCTAATTAGTCCCAGGAGTCTGAATCAGAGCATTTCCATAGTTAAACACCTAAGAAGGAGATTCACAGAAAGTACCAAAGATGACCTGGTGATGACCACCACTGAGTCATGGAAAAAGTAAAGGAAAAAGCTATGGTTTCAGAGAAAAGTAGTTGACAAACAGTTGGGGAAAGAAAAGGGGGAGTTGGATATACATTTGTGATTTCTTTTCTGAAATTGACAATTGTCAAAGTTTTCAAAGGTAACAAAATGTTTTAGGAGGCTCACTGGATTATGGAAAATCTGGTTTTTCCTGATTTGTACAGACTTGAACCCAGACTCTCCTGCCTCTCAAACCTGTCAAACACATGGTGATATCTGAGTATTATTCTCAATTGCTTTAGGGCATAGCAATGGTATTCTAAATTTTCCCAGAGTACACACTTTAATTAACTTTTTTTTTCACTAAACAGGTGAAAGTATTTGTAAGTAGAAACAGAATGAAAGAGTGTATCTGTGAGCATAGCAATCCTGAAAATGAAGTAATACCCAACATCACAGAAAAAAAGTGAAAGAACTAGAAATGACATGTTCTCTTTATAAATCAAAATCTACCTTTAAAAATGGACAGGATATTAAGAGATGACTACTTTATCACAACTTTGGGTGCCTTGAGAAATGTTCACCACTATTTTATATTGCAGGTACTTGTATCTAATATGATACATGCCATTCCATGCAAATAAAAAAAAAATTAGTAGTGTGGCCTTTCTCTTTGCCCTGCACAGAATGCCATTATTCTCTTCCTGCTGATTTTTGTGAAATTGGAATTTGATTTTAAGAAAAATAAAAAAAGTTCTCATTGAGTAATGTTCTATAAATGCAAGACAGACATGAATGAGCTCTAACTGTACTCACCAGATGATTTTTCTGTAATTATTTGAAAAAAAACCCCTCCCTACTGAAATTCTAAGGCAGGATAAATATAATTTAAATTCTGCTGAGGGAAATAATTAAGCAAAGTTGAAAACTTGCACCTCATTGTCAGGGTGCTGCTATGAGGGCTGATTGACATGTTTTCCCCATCAGAGTTGAATAGAGAAAAAAAACCAAAACCAGTTGAGGCACACACTGCAGTTTTGTGTTTTCCCACTCGGTGGCAATGATTTCCTCTCTTTCCTTCCCACTTCTGTGCTTCCTCCCAGATAGCTGCTGCTCTGCATTCTGCAGCCTCTGCTCAGAGGAAGAAACAAGGGAAAAATCATAGTTTTCTGTTACTTCAAATATCAGAGATAGCAAAATAGAGGAGTTTGTTAAATGAAAATGTAAGTATCTTATAGTTCACTTGTCAGAGAAAATGTGTTCTTTGATAGGAATTTTTTTACCAGTTTTATCCCACTCTGGGGCACAGACCAGTAGCGGTGTGTAACATATTGAATACGAGCAAGTTTACTGGATTTTATAGACCTTCACAGAATAATGCAAATAATAATAAATACAAAAAAGTCTGCCACAAATTCACAAGGCATCATGAGAGCATTTCCACTCTTGTCTTTTCTTTCTTTCTTTTTTTTTTTTTTTTTTTTTTTTTTTTTCTTTCTTCCCAACAGCAGGAATAAACCCATGTAATTGGTACTACTTGGTCTTCTAATTGCACTGGCTAAACAAATGTATCTCTGCAGAAACTGTAGCTAGGTGCAACATGTTCTTTCATAACGTTTACAAACCTTTCAGCTTTTGCCTGAGTCCATGAGGTTCCCTTTGCTGGATCAGACGTAGCAGAGAGCTGCAGCAAGGGCATCAGCCTGTGCTCTGTGGCACACACAGCTTGGGAGTACTGCATCACAAAAGCATTTAATGTCTCCCACACAACAAGCACAGCTGGCACTTGAGATAACAAGTCCAGGCATGGTAGGAAAAATATCTTTGCTTAAGACATAGAGAAGGTTTGAAAGAAAGGCTTAAGATTTATAAGACTCAATTCAAGATGGTGTCTCAGAACTAGTAACAGCCTAGAAGTACTGGCTGTAGTGATGGTGATGAGCTGTGATAACAGTCATGACTAAATAATAAAGACAGACTCAAAGGTAGTGGTGATGTAGCAATAGTTTTCATATTTTCTCCTTTCAGAAAGTGGTTCAGCAACATCCCCTCTGTCCCTGCCCACCCAGGAGTAGCAAGTGGGGGAGGAAGGCTGCCCTGCTCTCTCTCGCTCTGCTACTGGATTTTGGAGGAGGATGAATTGAAACATCTTTGCAAATCAAATAAACAGAAAAAAACAGAAAAAACCAGAAAACCCCAAGAAGAAAATAAATGAAAGAAAGAACAAAAATAAGATAGTCCAGGAAAGGTGTTGGGAAGTGGGGGGAGGAGAGGGGACAGTGGAGACAGTGCACTGGAGTTGCAGTGAGAAAGAATGCGGTTAGTGGAGAACATGGAGGGATTAAAAATGAGGATATTGGAAGTGCAATGTCTTCAAACTCATGCCTTTTAGACTTTGTCTGTTCATGGATTGCAGTTCCTGTAATTCAGACATCATTTTGGTTTTCCACAGTTCTACTTTTTGATATGAGAAGAGACTGGGCAAGAGAAACTAGAGGATGGAGAAACTACATAATTAACTAGAGGAAAAGGGGGCAAGGAGGAAGGGAGATAAGCTTTTGGTATATTCCTCAACATAGTACATTTCTTCAGTCTGTATTTGAAATAGTAGGATATGAGCACGTGTATTTTTGAGGAAGGCAAAGGAAAGGATGGGAACGGGAAGTGTGGGGAATGAGGACCTCACTGCACTGTTCAGCTACAGACTGCCCCGCTACTGCTGGATGCCAACGTAGGTCATGCTCCCTGTGCGGGTTGACTGGAGAATCTCAAACTGATGTCCCTGTGGATGTGAAACTAATCTCAAGAGCAGGCTGAAAAGAGTAGTGGTGTTGTCAGAAAGGCTAAGAATGCAGGAGTCTGGAAAGTTGGTGGATTCTGTAGGATAAACACTAACACATACACACTATAGGAGGCAAAGAGCAAACTTCCCAAGAGCCTGCCAGGTCATTTATTTGCCATGAGACAAGGTATGGACAAATGGCCAGTACAACATTTACTGTCAGCTTCAAGTCTGAAAGGTAATTCAGTTCACAAGAGAACTGTGTGTTTAAATACTATGAACTTGCCATCTCACAAAAAATATCACTTCAAGACTGTTGCACATTCTGTCTAACTGGAAGACTTTTGTTGAATGGAACATAGGGGAGATCAAAGATTAATGCATCATAGTGTCTGTTCATTGAGTGTCCAATCTGAGAGAGCTGAAGAGGGTGCCCAGGGAAGACTACATGAAGTGAGGCAACTGAACATACCACTTCCCATGAGTATTCTCCCAGCTTTCAGCCTTTTGCCATTCAGTAACATCCTGAGCCAGGGATGGTTGCAGCATATTCAGTAGTTTTCAATGGATTTCTTTCATGGGCAACTCTCCTGTTGAACCACAGGAGACTTAGTATTCACAGTAGCCTGACGAGGAGTCTTGCAGCTCACCCTCACCTTTTTATGTTGGTTGAGTATTTTCTATCAATTAATTTTATTTCTTGTCAAATAGTTCTTCTACTTAGGCTTTTTCAAGGTATCAGGATCATGAGCAGCACGAGTTTGTGTCATCCCACATATTTTAGGTTTTTTTGATTGGATAATGAAAAATATGGTATCACTTCTCAGAATCTCAAAACTATCTCTTTGTTCCTAAAGTCCCAAACTTCTTTATGTTTCAACTTTTCTAGACATTCTGTAAAATTAGTTTAAATTGTGGCAATTTTTCTAATCAGTAATGCAAAGCACTTCAGTCCGCAGTGGGCCAGAGTGTGCTTTATAACTGTCAGCTGGTTCACACTATACGTGGAAATTTTATTGCACATGGAAGACCCCACAGTGTTTTCTCCTGTCATCCTCCTTAATTTACTATTTCCTATACTTATTTACTTCTTTTGCTACTCTGAAAATAGATTCAAGTTTTGGCCAGGCCACTTCAGTCTGTGTCCTGTTCTAGGCTGATCTCTCAAATGCTTCCATCAGCTGCTGGTTGTGTAGATTTCCATCCACAAAACTGAAACGTCATCATTTTCATTACCAGCCCAATCTAGGAAGTGCAGTGCCCCACTGAATATGTTGGTATAACATATCCTTGAGAGCAATGCAGACTCAGTCCTGCAGTATTATTCCATTCTGTGCATCCATCCATTTTATTTAGCATATATACCATGAATGCAGTTCTAAAATAATTCCATGAGCACTTCCAGCATGGAATTCAATCTTGCAACTTACTACAGTTTTCTAAAGATGACTTCTGCAAAGAGTGGTGTTATAATTGTGGAAAGCAAAACAATCAGTGAGGCATGAATACTGGTAAAGACACTGATGTCCTTGCATGGTCCCAAAAGGATCTGTTAGGACAAATACAGTGTGCATTCCCCAAGTAGTGGAGAAAAGCAATGAGGTGTGGGAGAAGGTTAGGTCACCAACTGGAGGTTTTTTGTTTGGTTTTGTTTATTCTAATTAGATACATTCTAGTTTGAATAAATATTTTAATACTCTGCGATTTTTGCTGAATACTAATTATCCATCAGCGGCAATAAGTGCTGCATAAGTGGTTATTCAAAACTTACATTATTTCTTTGACTCAAAATAAATAATAATATTTTACACCCTCCTTCTTCACTAAAGTGTGATTTTGCACTCAATTGTTTTAATGTTATGGCTTTAGATAGTGACAGTAGTAGTCAGAAATTTATTTAATAGTTTGTTCTTAAATTGAAGAGGCAATGACCATTTAAACCTACTCTTTAGTTTTTGTTCTTTAACTGGTCTTTTACTTACAACAACATGTCAGCCAGTAATATTTCATTTCTTAGGTCTCTGAGACACTGGACCTTGTCACAAGGAAAATGAAAAAAGATTAGTCCACTGTTTTGACAAGCAAGCACCAGATATTTTATTGCTAAGAAAAATCTCTTTAGCTGAATCTGACAGTTAGACCCAGACATATCTAGGTATTCTAGTATTGATGTATGTGCTTTTAAAAATATGCTTATATTATTATTTCCTTCAGTTTTATAGGTGCAAATACAATTTTATGGAGTGCTGCTGTTTAGATCAGATTATTATGATTATTAGAGATATTCCTCTGCCTGAATTAAGGTGTAAACTACACCATATGCTGAAGTCAATAGTATGGATTTTATTTAACAGTAAATGTGAGGTAGAGAGAGATAGAAGGAAATAGAAAAAAGGAGGGGGGGAAGGTTGGAGTAACAGATTAAGTAGAAAGATATCACCATCCATGGATCCAGACAGTGTCCCATTGGTCCTGTTCTTCTGTTCTCAGTGGTGGGGAGGTCACTCAAAACTTCTCACCACTTACACATTTCAGCAAACAAAGGAATCATTTCTCATTGGGTAAACAGTTCTCTTATTCTATTGGTTAAATGATTCCCTTGCTTCCAATGCTAATTAGTCCCATGCTCAGTCTTTCTCTTCTTTTGAGTCGGTGGGCCATGGCCTCTCCCTGCTGGACTCAGAGCTGATTTCAGCACAGTTGCTGAGTTGGCTTTCCTTGTAGATTCTTTTTGTTCATTATCAGTGCTCCCCCAGCTTGTTTACCTCTTCCTAGTTTGAGATAATTGGACAATAGTACCACCTTTATCCCATCTCAAGTTCCACTCAGGTGGCTCAACTTATTGCCCAGAAATCCAGGGTTTCACTGAGACATATTCAGAAGGGGGTGTGTTTGGTGGTCACAGATGAGCAGTTACTTCTTTATACAGTTTGCCATAGTGGGTAAAGTCCTTTGGTGACCTTAACAGTGTTTGAGGCAATTATGACCTTTAAGTCTCTTACAGTTGCTTCCTGACCACTAAGTAGAGCAAACCCTGGGAGATGGCTTTTGAGCATCAGCTGTGCTTGGGAGCCTGTGAAATTGGGTATAGAGCAAGTACAAATGCAGCAGTGTTTCTAGAGCCAACATGGGTCCAGAGGCACTCTGTGCCTGTATTGCCCTGAGCAGGAGCTCTGCTGTTAATAATAAGGCCTATGGACTCGTGCCAGCAACCACCCAACACCGCACCCTTGGACCTGACATGGTGAGAAAAAGGATGGCAAGAAAGCTGCATGGTGCCACACAGTCAGCAAGAAGCTGTAGGAATTCATTAGCTCTCATCAAGGTCTGACTGGGCTTATTAACTGCAGCTCAGCACCGTATTTCTTCAGTTCCTGGTGTGCAGGCTGTAGGTACAAGAAATTCTCTGTGCAACCTGAAAGTTCAATAGTTATTTTAATAAGAGAAAATTCTTATTTTGTGAGATCCTGAGATAATTTGGACTTAAAATCATGCCATGTAGCATGAGCCTTTCCCAGATTAGTTCCAGCTGAGCTGGTATGTCTTCACAGCATAACCTTTTTGCTAATCCCTACAGCAGTACCTCTGCCCCAGCGATGTTCACCTGGCCTCTCAAGTTGTGGTTTGAAAGACTCTGCATGATGCCCTATTTCCCCAGGTGCTTGGTTGGTGCATAAACAAAATATGTGACGATACCATAATCTCTAACAAAATTGTGAGAGGTTCACCATGCTGAAGAGGCCTAAGGTCCAAATGCACGTGTACAAGCATTTTAACTATAGATGTGGTGACAGGTTCACTGTGAAAAATAGAAGCACCAAAAAGCAGAGGTGACAATCAAATCCTGTGACAATCTGTTGGTAACAAGCCATTGGAAACACATCAGGTCCACTGAAGATTTAGAAAAATTAAATAGGAAGCACCATTCCCAATGGGTTTCTTTGGAGTACTGTTAAGCAGTAAAGCAGAATCATTTGGAGAATGAAATTGAGATTTAGAAAAGAGTTGTGAAAAGTGCTTATACTGGAAATATGAGCCACAAAAGTGGCTAGAGCAAAACAAAAAGAGAAGAGTTTTAGATTATAAAAGAAAAGGTTCAAGACAGTATTAAGTACAGATGTTTGGATACACCTCTCAACTACAAAGTAATTTACAGTAACAAGACTGAACTTGAGCAGGCTGAAAAATGTCATGTGACAATTATACTGAAGGAATTGTTTCTGCACAGTAGAATATAATAAAACTGATTCTGCCAGGCCCAATTCAATGCTGTTATGTGCCCTCAAGGCACCATTTATACTCCAATAAAGGGAATTTGCGCATTGAAAATTATTATATCCTTAAATCACAAAAATTCCCTGCATTTTGTCCTTGCAAAACTACAAAATGACTAATTCAAGACTCCTCCACAGAAAGTTTAGCAGTTAGTATTTTTCCCCCTCATCCCAAATATGTGTTGCTAGGTTGGGATTGTTTTTTTTTTTTTTAAGGATCTTTGGGAAGGAAAGGGCTTTGAGGTAATGAAAGATCTTCTATCAAAACAAAAGAGGAGTCTTTAATGAGTTGCTCTTTAGCTCTATTGTAAATGTAGTGGCCCATTCCAGATCAGTCAACTTCTTCATCAGCTTAGAAAGAAATTCCCAATAGGGCAAATCCCAGATTCTGCCAAAACTCCATTTGTTTGTTTATTTTTTCTTATTTTGACTTGCCAAGGATTTGTGTTTGACTTGTTGCCATGAATAAAACTATTCCTCTTTCAACAATGGGCTCTCTGGGAATGGTGTGGGAAAATTAATCCCATTACACAGCTCAGAAGTTCCCACTCAGTGGTGACCCAGAACAGGCAGCTTATCAGGCACTTAGCAGAGCTGTCAGCTGGTCAGCTCAAGTGGGATATTCTTCTTTGTGAAGTGAAGCAGGCCAGCAGGAGCAGTAGTAGGGGTTTGTTTGTTTGTTTTAAGTAAATAGAACAACAGGGAACTTCTACATCCTTGACCTGAAAGTCATGCTCTGTAAATAAAAGGCATTAATGGTAGAACATGTAGGGTGTCATTAAGACACTGGTCAGAAGTGTTAATTAATTTATAATCCACAGATGAGAGGGGTCTCCCCAAGATGCTGTGTCTGATGAGATTTCCTGTGACTCTTTCTCTTTCCAGTAGTTCAGACTATCCAAGTCCTTTCCTAGGTGTCTCTTAACAGAGTAGTTTTCCTTCAAGGGACATTGTTTTCAGATTCAATGATGCCTTTATATTTTTGCTCTGAGTGATGGGCATCTACTGATACTTCTTGCCACATGGCCAAGCTCCCCTGATGATATTGAAGGGAAGATAAATACCTAGAGAAAGAGTTCTCTTTTTTTTGCTAAGGTGGAAACAGTGGCAACACTGCCTGAGGAAGGGGCCTTGCTTCACAGTAATGAGGTGAGAATTTTCTGGGGAGGGACAAGATTATCCATAGAAATATTAAAAAATGCATGGAAAAACACGTGAGAGTACCTGGGTTTTGGAGAGAGCAAGATTAATACAGAAGAGGAAAATGTGATTTTTTTTTAGTGTAACTGTGCCTTTGACTTATGAAGCCATCTCTGCATGAAGGGGAAGCTGCATGTGGCTTTTAAGCACTACTGTTTTCCAGAAGCCCAAGCACTGGAGACTGAAATAGAATAGAGTGCCAGATTGAGCCTGACCCCAGTCTTAGTAGTGTTGAAGTCTTAACTGATTGTCCTAATTGTTCAATTAAAGCAAAATATTATCTGATTGTGGCTAGGAAACACCACACTGTATCAGAACTCAGAAAAATTTGGATTCTGGTCATGGTGCAGCTTGTGGAAATCTTTTTGTGTGCAGTCCTTGCCATTATTTCCCTGATATTCTCAGTATTTCTCGTTTACCTCAATGTAAGTGTAGGGCTCGTATTCAGGAGACATAAACCAAACTGTGCTCATGAGAGTTTTGAATAGACTAGTGACGACAGCCTAGCCAGAAAGTATAGTGGTTAAAAGTGCCATTTAGAGAATGGCCTTCTCAAATTCTTCTTTAAGAGGCAATGCATTACTTATTTTTTTTTAATTTCCTTTATTTTAAACTATTATATTATTTCAGAGCAGCTCTCAAGATGAGCCAATCTTGCAAGCTACGAGGTGTCATCAGTTCCCAGTGCCAGTGAAGACACTGAGGGACCTCAGTGATTCCACAGACCAAGGACTCTACAAGGAATTGTCCTTCAGCTATAGTTTGATATTTGTGTGTTTTTTCATAGATTCTTAACCAATGGCATGGCATTCTGTGATTCTGAGTTTCTGGTTTGGGGTTTTTTTTCTGTTTTTTTGTTTGTTTATTTTGCGGTGTTTTTTGTTGTTGTTGTTGTGTACTAAATATTTAGGCCACATAGCATAAAAGGCTAACAAAATGAAGCTGTGTTAAGAGCACCTGGGTGTGCCACCTAATACTTGCTAAAGGAAATAAGGAGGCTGAACTAGATAAATATGATCTGTGTTTTAGTTTTGCAATTTTTTTTTTAATTGCCTGTTACTTCATTGCCCAAGGTCAGTCTTGTCAGACAAGTGGACCAACAGTTCTCTAGAGTAACATAAAACCATTAAGTTGCTCTTTGATCTTGCACCTTCTTTAGAACCTTTTAATCAATTAACCATGAAGCTACTCAGCTTGTCTTATTTCCTGCACATAAAACTACTCTGGTCGAGCTGACACATCACTACATTATAGATCAAAGATTGAAGGAAATTTCACATCCAACCAGGATAATTATGTGGAATTTTTCTGAATCCATTATATACATTTTCATGCCTCAAATGGATGAAAAACAACATTTTGATCTAGAATGAATTAAAGGATTCTTGTGTATTTTAAAGTTTGGTTAAATGGGTTTGTGCATGATTGGCCTTACACAAGGTGTGGATAGATTTCATGGCAATGTTGCTGAGCCTCAGCTGTCCATCTGTCCTTTGAAAGTGACCACTATTGATAATAATAGGAAACATGACCTGTTGTAATATAAGCACTGTTCTCTTGCTTAGGATACCTTTAAATAAAAATGATATTTCAGTTGTTGAATGTATTGTAAAGTGATACATATTGAAGTCCTCTTAGCTCAGGAGTAAAATTTTGATAATGGAAAGAGTTGTGGTTTTAGGCTTGTGTAGGGCCACACTTCTGTGTTCTAATTTGTATGCATAAAATGCTTTTTTATCAAGAATCAGAGATACCTTCAGTATTATGTTTTTAAAGATCTATAACTTTTTATACTTGTATTTTCTAGTTATATGGGAATGAAGGTGTGTCAAAACATATATTCCACTCCTTCTGGACAAATACTGGAATACACAAACAACTTCAATCAGCTCTTTGTTTGAGCTTCTCCCTTAAGTGGGACAGAGTGTTACCCACACTGGTCCAAAGGAGCAAAGCATCTGCTCATTCAGATTTTGCTTAAGGCATATTTTGCACAGCTGTTTCTTGTGGGACTGGTTTGTTCCCCTTCTACTTGCTGATGCCGAAAGCAAAGATGTCCTGGCCCAGATAAGAGTGTCACCTGGTGCAGGTGCAGTGGTAACAGGTAGAAATACCAAAAGCCAGCACAATTTCTGAAGAAAAATGCGGCCTAGTAAAGAAGCATTTTTGAAAGAATACATGTTATAAAATAAAGGTGTAGGATCTTCTTCACAGATATCACCTTATTCCCTGAAGACATATCTTGAATTTAGACTCACTAGACTTAGAAGGAGACAGGAAATAGGAACCCTTAGAGCTTCTATAACTCACATTCTTTTCACTGCTAAGTTTAAGCCATGCTGTTTGCAAATCTGTATTGATTTTTCTGAATGTTACACTTCCTTTAGCTAAACAGCTCCCTGCTGATATTTGTCATCTTCCTTTTAAGCTGAATTAAAAGTGAATGAACAAGTTTGTGGATAGCGTGGATAAAGTGCTCTTTGGTAGATGTACTTCGTGTCTTCTGAACAAAGATGAGTACATTCAGCTCTTGGTACTAAGGAGGAAATATTTTCCTCAATCTCCTTCTATATAAATCCCTCATTTAAGTCTAAATGGAAATTTCCCAGAAAAGGGAAGGATATTTGTGAAGCTTGCTTCTACATTTACCACTGCAGTGTCTTTTTCATGCTGGATTCAGGATACAGTGGGGTGCTTTCCTTCTGGGATTTGAAAAGACACAAAAATCCAAAAGGAGTCAGTAGGAGGTTACGCTTGGTTTTGAGCGTAAAGCAAGCCAAACTTTAAGTTCTTTACTTGTTTTCTTTCTACCTCCAGCTATAAATCATCCCAGATTCATCAAACTGTTTGCAAAGCTAATCCAAGCTGGACCAAGTTACAGACTGGACCAAGATGTAGGTTTATAGTAATGTCTGAAAACAGGAAAGACTTTACATCAGAAAGGAAAAACTATCTGGTTTCATTACATGTGGCTTCAAGTTTCATTACAAAAGGTTTTATATGGCTTTGATGGTCTAATTTGGCTAAAAAAAAAAAAATAAAAGAAGTGATCTGCATGTGCACACAGCTATTTCAGTGCATGTATGTGACTAAATTAGATATGCTGTACCCCAGTGAACTACAGTGTGTTCCACACAGACATGCTGCATTTAAATGCATGGAGTACAAAGTCAAGATAGATTAGGTCAAACCTCCTCGCTGACAGCTACCTTGAATTCTTAATCATACCTGCTGTTGTTCATAGCTGCTCAGGGGAATCAAAAAGCCTGAATAAGTTCATATCCTGAAAAACAAACAAAAAAAAGTACTCACTTTCTACCCTTGTATATATGTATATATATACACACACACACACTAAAGATTTTACAAGAAGAATCTGTTTTCCATAATGCTTTCTTATGGAGCCACAATTGAGTCTTTAAAAGAGAGTATTAAAGAAATGACTGCAAGAAACGACTTCACTAGAAGCAGTTTTACTGCAGTAGTACTCACTTAATTTTACTTTTTTGGTTAAAGACCTTCTGTCTTTCATTTTTGATTGCTGTTGCTTAAGAGGAATTGCCAATTCCCTTCATTCCCCTGGAGTTTGGAGAGCAGCACTGAAGAGCAACCTCCTTTCCCACAGATCCTCAGCATCCTTTAAACGGGGAACCAGGGCAGAGCTGAGCAAGAGGGGCACAAAGGTTTTCCCAAAGTAACACAAGTGATGGTTCCTTTAGCCAGTAGACTGCAGGTTGAACCACAGTTCCAAACCCAGGTTTGATGCACTGAATACTCCTTTTTTCTAGCAGATAGAAGTTGCAGTGGCTCCAGGCCAGCTAAGTTGGGTTTACAGCTGCTTTGCATCACTGAAACAGCATGAAGCAGCTTGAGCCTACAGTGAATCTGGTCCTCGATGTCTTCAATCTTTAATATTTTCTTCTGTCTCATCTAATACTGCTGTTATTCTACATTTTACAAATCTGTTAATTACCATATGAAATTCAAATGAATTGTGATTAGTTTTGCTAAAAGAACTTATTCCCAAACAGTCTTTTCATGTCAGCATGAAGTAGGACTTGTGTAGCTGGTCACTCTTTTCTGGGCTGCAAGTGTCCTTTCTACAAAAGTTTGAAAATACATGTTTGTATTTGTTACCCTCAAGCAATTGCAGCAGTTAATTCCCTTGTGAATTCACTGCCTAGCATTTTGATATATCCAGAGCTGGTTCCTTTTTAGCACTCTTATTTCCCAGGCATACATGCCTTATCTATTTGCTAATTCTTTGTTCTCTTAGTAAAAAACCCAAACAAAACAGACAAACTGGGGCATATTTTCTGTTTGTAATGTTTACATGTGATTGCTGAACAGATTTTCAGTTAGTGCTAGGTCTCTTTACCCTTCCTTTCAATTAACCTGGTTACACTTGCTTTTCAGAATGAAAACGTAGAGGTGCCATTCTCCATGTTACACATAGACTGGGAATTTTATTACTTAAATGTTTTGACAGCCACAGTTCCCACTGATTGGTACTAGCACTTTGCTGTAACAGTTTAAAAAATAATAAGTTATTTTTAAGTGCTCAAATGTTAATTAGCTGAAGAGTGCTCTTTCCATTGCCAGCATGGTGTTTTGCCCTGACTAGACGCCTCATGTTATCTTAGGGAAGGCACATGCAGGAAGATGATTGCTGTGACTTGCTGCGAATGGGAAGGAAGAAGTGGCATCTGGGAAGGCTATGGGAATGGCAGGCACAGTCAGGCCTGGAGTCGGGTGGGTAGGAAAGGGGGGAAGCAAGCAGTGTCTGGAGTGCCTGGAGTAGGAGAGAAGGTGGGGATGCCAACAGCTGGTCTGAGGTTTGCAATAATGGATGATGAGCACTGTTTTGATCACTTGGGACTTAAACCTTTTACTTCTTACATTTAAGCTGCTTTTCAAAGTTTCTTGTTACAGTTTTTTTGTTTGCCCTTTTTGTTTATTTTGGTTTTTTCTCCTTTTCTTTTCTTTTCTTTTCTTTTCTTTTCTTTTCTTTTCTTTTCTTTTCTTTTCTTTTCTTTTCTTTTCTTTTCTTTTCTTTTCTTTTCTTTTCTTTCTTTTCTTTTCTTTTCTTTTCTTTTCTTTTCTTTTCTTTTCTTTTCTTTTCGAGTAATAGTGAATCTTTTTCTGCAGAGGAGTATGTGCTGTGACACATGATCTTGCTGTGGATATTCTGCATAAATCTATGTGTCTTCTGTGGTCAGTTTTATTTACTGTTGACATTGTCTCATGTTCTTACCTTGCCTCTATAAAATAAACATAAAACTACACAAAAATGGGTGAACTGTTAGGGAAGGCGATCCAGTGAAAAATAAAAAAAATTAAAAAAAAATTAAAAAAAAAAAAAAAAGGAAAGAGGAGAGGGAACAGGCAAACCCCAGACTCTTTAAATTTGGTATTTCAAAACAGCAAGCAACTTCTAAGGCACAGGTCAGAAGGTACTCCTCTTATTGCTGTTACCATAGCAGAAACACATAAATGTGATTAAATAAATAAAGCTAATCAGAAGCAAAAGAAAAAAAAAAAAATTGCAGTAAAACCAGCTCAAGCTAACCTAGTCTCAGAGGACTTTGAAAGAAAACATACTTCTAAAGATGTTCTGTGAGAGATTTTAGGCACAGCTGCAGGGAAAAAAAAAAAAAAAGGTATCCTTTTCCTTTCTCTGCAAGCATTAAATCTGTTCTGGAAATTAAACAAAGTCGACAAAATTTCACAGAAACAACAGATTGACGCCTAGAATGTGAAAAACTATGAGAACGAAGAAAAATGTCTGAAGAAAGGCTACTGGATAGTTTTAAGGAACTTTAAACTTAACTTTAATGTCAGAATAAGCAACCCAGGCACATTAATCCTATCTTTACTTGTCTCTTGTGATATGGAAAGTATCCTAAAAGGAATTTTAAAAAAAGTAAAAGTAGTAGCAGACAAAACCAGATAACCCTGGTCTATGTCTACAAATATATAAAATAGGTAAGTTTATATCACTCTATAGCTGTCAGACTGTTTCACATGAGCTAGTTTAATATTTTCTGAATTATAAAGACTATGAAAACATTTTATCTCTGTAGCTGAATGTATAACCTTCTTCTTTAAGGCAGGTCTTCTGATCCCTCTACAGATGTTAATAAATACCTAAAACAGGAACAAAAAAACCAAGTCCTAATTTCCTGTATGTAGTATAGGACAATGATTGAGAGTACTGAGGCTTGATGTGTAGAACTAGAGGAGTTTACCTCTTATCTGGAAAGAAATAAAAGGATGGAATTGTAAAGACCAGAAAACACTATTAAGATCAGCATTCTGAAATAAAGTTGTGGATCTGGGAGGCAGTTTTAAAGCCTGTTCCCATGGCTGAGCAAAATTCCTGCAGCATGGGTGTCATGCTGTAGAGCTGGAGCATATTTACTGGGACTGTGGATAGCCAGAAGTCTTGCTGTTCAGTAAGATGACTGTTTTTTCTCAGCTTGACAAATGACATGCAGCTCTGACAGGGTACTTCTCTTTTGCTGGCCATCACCCCTACGGACACTGGCCAGAACAGCAGCAGCAGGAACGTACCCTCCAACTCTGATTTAATCACATGGAGCCCAGGAGACTAGTGAATAGAGCTGTTAACTCTCTGTTTGGTTTGCTTTTCCCATCTGTGTTTTATTAAACTGAGAGCAAGATTTATTCACTTTTTTTAACATCAGGATCTGTTGGTGTCCAAGATGATGGTTGATGTTAGGGTATACAGACACAGCTTAACCTGGCTGAGGGCCAAAGAGGCCTATGATTTCCAGCCTAGACAATTTATTTACAAAAGGACACAAAATCCCTCTATTCTAAAATATTTTAGAAAGGATGAGCATGACTTCCCACTCTCCCAGGAACACAATATGTAAAGAACACAGTGAAAGAGCAGGCTCTCCAGGCATGCAGGCAAACACTTCAGTTTTACTCTACTCCTGACAGCCCCTACACACTCACAACTACCAATGATTTTCTGATTTCCACTCCAGGAATCTTAAATAGATTGGAGGTACCAGCTCTGTCTATAGATACTTTTAAAAGCCAAGAATCCTGAATGGCTCAGCTGGTGAACTGCACTTTATGGGAACTGAAATTATGTGCCAGGCTCTCCACTGTAAGGTGGGATAGCTGAAGAACAGACACTTGCATGCCTAATGAGCTACTGCAGGAATAGCACTTGCTTCCAAAGGAGAAGAAAGCAACCAAAAGATGAGATTTTGAATTGCTTTGAAAAGATACACTTTTCCTCAAATAATAGGGTTAACTCAAGACAGAAATATTGACTGTGTTTGTCAAAACTGTAAAGGGGTTTTTTAAAACATGTACGTTTCAAGCAGCAGCAGATAAAGCTCCCAAAATAGAGCTTCAATACAAAGAGCCCCCAAGACTCTTGACAGTTTTCCAAAACTTCTGGGCATTTTCTTCTTAACAGCAAGCTTCTTTCCATAATGTACCACTCTCTCTCTATCTTAGTCATCACCTTAGTGACCATATTTTAGTCATCCTCTCACCAAAACTAACATGGTGACAATCCACTTACTGTAGTGCCTTGCTACTGTCCCTGCAAGTACACTGTGGATTATCAGGTCTGCCACACTTCTTGTCATTTCCAAAACCTCTGCATGCTCCTCTTTCCAAGCAAATGCCTTCATAACATCATATGAGTGTTATATTGGTTGTGGTACCTACACAGAGCATCCTCATATTACAATGATTCTTGTAATACTAAGGCTCATGGTATCCTCACATGGCAATGAAAAGTATTCTGAAGACAAAATTGTTACTACAATAGATCTTATAAAATGAACTGCATCTCTTAAAGCTTGTTCATAGCCTACCATTGGTTTGCTTAGAACAGAGTTTTCATCCCTCAAATATCCATCTGCCCCAGAAAGGTTAAAACAGACTGCAGAATCTGGTTCCATGTGTGATAGCTGCTGCTCTGAACTGACTTTCAATGTTAACAAAAGAACAATGACTTTTGTTAGCTTTATTCAAGAATGGTCTTTTTTCATGCTCTTTCACAATTTTGTCATCTGTGAGATGACAGTAAGAGCTGTGCATGAGCCAGTACAAATTAAGCAGTATTCATGTGTTTTCTCTTTTTTACAGCTTTTAAGAATACTGGCAGAAAATGATGGAATCTTCAAGTTTTATTTTTCTTAGATTCTAATGAAAAAAGAATTCAAATTGTATGCAGAGCTGCATTGACATGAGAACTTGGACACTACCGAGTCATATCCTTCAGATCCAATGCATTTTATGGATTTTATTCAATACATTAAAAGCTGACTGTATGAGAGTGATTCCTAGAGAAAGCAGCAGATACAAGGAGAAAAACCTAATCCCCAAGCTCTGTGTTAAAAGCTGTGTGACTTATGTTTTTGAATGAAAACTTGTGTCTGGAGCATTCTGCAGTGAACTAAATTCTCCACTGTGGTAGTGATACCTGAAGTGGCAGTTCCCCATTTCCTTTTTGTGGAATACAGGTACAAGACAGCCTATTATGGCAGTATGACAAGAACCTTGATTGGAAAGGTGTTAGGGTGACCCAACCCACTGAGGAAGTTCTCTCTTGTCATGCACAGTGGCACTTTGTGATGCTTGAGGATGCTTGAGGTGGTGAGAAAAGGGGTTAAGGAGAGCTGAATCATCACTTGATGTAGGTGCCTTGTCTTTCTTCAGAGGGGCAGGTGACAAAGCTGGGTTTGGTTTTGGGGTGTTGGGTGGGTTTCTTTCTTTTTTTTTTGTCTTTTAATTCTAACGGTGTTTTCTGGTTCTGCTTGGGCACCACAGAAAATCCCTCTCTTGATGACCTCAAGATCACCAGCAGCTGCCAGTATTGCTTGAACACCATTGCAAAGTTCCTCTTTCTCTGTCAATATGAGGACAGAAAGCAATCCAGCTCCAGATACTTGGTACAGGGACTTTGAGCTCCAAGTGATGTTTCCATATCCAAGAACACTGTTTAAGGACTGTTAGGGAAAAATGGCTTCTTTCTCCTCAAAGCTACCCCTATTTACAGCACATTTTTAGCAGTCATAGATGCTGCAAAGAAGGCCTCATACCAAAGGCTGTTTCACTGGATATTTAGACAAATTCTAAAGTAGACTAAGTAAAACACAGAATTATTTGTAAAAAATATTTTAGAGAAGATAAACTTGGTTAAGTATCATCCCATCCAATTGCTTGAATTTAAAATACTCAGTCAAAGATTAGTGAAAATGAATCCCTCTAAAGAATCAAGTTACTTGCTAGAACAACTATCAAATCGCCATTTTTATAACCATTAAAGTATTAGGATAGACTCAATTTGCCTTTTCCTCCAGTGTACTTTATTTATAAGTCTTTTCTTAGTTTTGGTGTAAGTTCATCTGAGTTCATAATGCACAGAGATTTTCAGATGTCACTGCCTCTAGGTGTGGTAATCCCAAGTAAATTCCTTCTTCAGATTTTCAGCAATGAATACACTAGATCTAGAGTTGGGTTTTATACTGTTTTTTACCAAATATTCTTTGCAACAGATGTTTAATTAAAGGCTGCTAGACAATTTAAACTTCTCAGAAGAATACAAATAAAAGCTGTTAATGAAGTAAATATCTGTTTAATTTACAAACATCAGTAGCATTACTGATATCAGTCCAAATATGACAAAGCACACTGCATTACACATGTACATCTAACTTTTTTTGTAAAAAAAATAATAAAATAAAATTGAAAAAACATCTGCATTTTTACAGGGTACCCTGGGTTTTACTGAAAGAAGAACACAACCCACTATTGATTACCAATTCTACATTATAATTTAGCAGCAACATGTTAACATGGGGAACATTAGGGCAGTAAAGTAGTTTTATTATTTGGGGAAAATCACAGTTTTTGATAGCACAGCCTTTTTTTCTTTTTTATAGAAAAGGTAAAGAGCTCCATGGGAATATTAATTTATAAAGATCTATCTTCTAATGTCATTTTCTACACGCCATCTTATTTTCTGTAAGTACTGTATATAGGGAAAATTAACTTCTCTACAATTGCCATCTAGTGTAAAGACATTTTCTGTCATATATTACAGGTTCTTGGAAGGTGTCCTGAATATCTGCTATATGTGAAACTGTCACCACTTTCTATTCAGTGACACCAAGTGGTCAGATTCTAAGGAAAAGTAAAAGGGAATGGAAAGATAAAAACAGACTGAAAACATTTACCCCAAGACGACATGCTACCGTTAGTTCTATTGCAAAAAAATCCTGATTTTTAAGTCCTTTAAAAAAAATTACAAAAATACTGGGACAAATATAAATTAATATATATTAAAGCATTGAAAAACAGTAAAAGGGGTGGCCTAAAAGGGTTAAGTACAATGTACTTTGATACAATAAATATTTCTCAATGAAACCCAATACTGTATAGAGTTGTTTAGAACTCATAGAAACAGAAATCCATATTATTACTAATTTATCCATCAATAATCTATTTTATCATCCCCAGAACATTTATATTACAAAAAATTAATACTGTAAAAGGGAAGATAAACAATTTTTTATGCTTCTTTTGCTAACATGCTGACATAAAAGTACACATCATAAGGAGATTTCAGGATTATAGTATATTCTTGTATCTCCCATTTCCCATTCATTAAATGAGACCCCATCTTCTCAAGATGCTTAAAAATTCCAAAAGACAAAATGTCTTTCAAGCAATTATTATTTCTGTATAATCTGATTCTTTTTTCTCATAAAACTTCCTCATCCATAGGTAAGTGACTGGTATGGCCTGTCAGGACAATAAAATAGACTGATACGAAAGTGAAAAAACAAGCCTCGTGTTCTGGTCAGTATTTCATCTCTGAGATGTTAAGTTGAAAGTCACATGTGTATAGTGTCAGTGTATCTTCAGCATGTTATAAAGAAGAATCCATGTTAAAAGCAGTTAAAGTTTCCCATCTCTGCTGCAATGTTACCAGGTCTTTTTTTTTTCTTCAAAGCTCCTCTTGGGTATGAGAAGTCTCAGTTCAAGCACTTGAATCTTTTTTTCAATGAAGAAAAAGTCTTTATTCTCATAATAAAAATAAGTCTGTTCTGTATTTTACAATATATTTCAAATATTTCCACTATGAAGCATTAATTAGTCCGACATGGTCAATAAGTATACAACATTTTCAAAAGACAAGTGTGACAGGGACACTTAGGAGGGACAACTTGTACAGCCACACTTCACCACTTTTTCAACCTCGTCCACAAATGACGACCCGTCAGTGCATTCGAAGGAGTATTTCCGTCTCTTGCTCCGCAGTGGCCCACAGCACTGCCCGGCTGAGCACCCGCCTTTACATTCTAGTCTCGATACCTTCTTGGTCGTCTGGCACGCAGCATACCCTTGCTGCTTTTGGTAGTAATCTCGGACTCGTTCCCCTCGACAAGAGATTTCTGCACAAAACAACATTTAAAATAAGAGATACAATTTTGAGACACGGGTCAAAGAATGTGCAACACAGGAAGATGCTGTGTTACTATTTGCAGTTGGGGTTGATATTTTAAAGTTTGACTCAGACTGTATATTGGAAACTAGTGGTTCTACCAAATGTAAGTTGATTAATGCTGGGTTTCGTTCCCTATACCTCCTATTTTCAGTAAAGCTTATATTATGTATATGTAAACCATAAATACGAAGCTATTACAATGACAAGAAAATTGGAAGCTTAAATCTTTCCCTCTTTTATAAAAATACACATCTTCTGTTCCTACACTGCTTGCAGCTGGTTCTGTTTACCATAGGGAAATGTTTCAGAGAGCATGCAATTTAATTTATTAGACCTGGAGTTTAATATTATTAAACTCTTATTTAATATAAGTTACATTCCGTTAACTTCATAAATTACTGAGGTATAAAGCCAGCTAAAAATGAGACATCTGTTAAAAGTTCTACAACCATATTCTTCTATTCACATCTATGTACAATACAAAATAAATGCCATCTGGGGTAAGGGAAAGAGAGGGAGAGGGAGAGCTTTGATAGACAAAGGAAAAAGAAAAAGGTAGGGGGAAAAGTCATCCTGTTTTCATCCATCTCACCTGCATAATTCGCTGTGATAAATCAGTTGAAGCTGAGAGGTCAAAAGTAGAGTTTGTGATAAAACTAGGAGCAGAATCATTGGATTTGGCTTCTCAGTTGCAGAAGGTAGAGAAACAATAAATACAGAAAGATACAGCAGGTAAAAGGTAATAGTTAAATATAGTAAAAATGTGTTTCTGAATAAAGGCAAAAAAAAAAAGAAATGTTTTCACGGCAAAACATTTGATGAAAAAATCCTCAAAATGTAAACAAATTTATGGGAAAGGCTTGATTTTTCTCTCATCAAGATAAATTCTTATGGTACAAAAAAAAGCAACAAATGTGTGTGTTGTGGAAAAAAAAAAATTGGTCATGTTTTTGGCTGTTCATGTGCTTGGCTGTTCATGTTTTACTAAAAAGGCCTATTTTCTAAGACCACAACAACATTAATTAATTTTTTTACCTTTATCACAACTGTCCCCCGTGTATCCGCTGCCGCATTCGCAATATGCTTTCCCAAGTCCTGAAAGCCTACATTTGCCATGTTTACACCTGATGGATTGGCAGGGGTTAAACAGCATTTCCTCTTCATCACAGAGGACTCCCCCATGTCCCTGCAGGCATTTACAACTGTATGAAAATGCATTGATCGGCAAGCAGGTACCATGCACACATCTACAGGGGAAACAAGCCCAAGAGAATAAAAATAAATTATTCATCAAAGTTCAGGCCAAGCAACATTAACTACAAATACTTTGGACTGTACTCAGGAGAAATTGCTTTTGTTTCTAATGGACTTTTTCAGTGAGATGCAGTGAAGTAGTTTATAATTGGTATGCAGGTTTACACAAAACAAGCTGCAGTACAGAACTCTCTCTCACCAGAAAATAGCCACTGTAGATGTGTTATGGAAAAATTTTACAAGCCACAGTTACTAAAAACAACATTTCCTGTCTACCTAAATTTTAAGCATGCTTTTCAGAACACAGCAAAATCAAGCCAAAGAAAAAAGAAACTCACCTGAAATTCTGGTTCACATATCATTTAAAAGGAACTCCGTATTGTCACTCATGAAATATGGGGCTCCCAGCACAAAGACAGGTCAGGCCCTTCCTAACAGAAACTATTCTGACTCAAGAAATGGTAGTATCAAGCTGAACACGTGCTTTCCCTTCAAATACATTAGTCTGCATTGCCAACTGCCAGTAGCAGGGTCTTGTATGAGGCAGGTCTGTGCTTCACTGCAAGGCAACAGCACTCACCCAGAGTTCATACCAAACCTCACATTAGAGGAGACTGTGCATTATCAAGTCTCACCCAAAGTGATTAAAGTAGCTAATCTCCCAGTTGAGCTTTGACAAACATTTGTGGCAGGCCCAAACCTTGTTAGACAAAAAAAATTGTGAGTTAAGCTGCGTCTGCTAAGTTCTGATGTATAGTGGCATGGGAACACACAGCTGGTCTTACTTCCCTTTGAGAGAGAAGTGGTGCTTCCCAAAAGGAGGATGCTTAATTACCTGTTCATAGGTGTAATTCTAGGGGATTTCATCTTCAAAACATCACCAATGACTCAGAATAAAACTACTTCCCTTTCCTCATTTTTTAGCACAGGGTCAATAACTTCCTTCCAAAAAAATGTTATTTTCTTTAAGTGTTGTTTCCATAGAAAAATTTCTATCTACATACAGTTTCCTAGGGAGATCACAGTGAAAATTCCTGTGTGGAGGAATGCAATCCTGATATACAAGTCACACTTCCTGATGTTTCTCCTCTCTAATATTTTTCCCCTCTACAGTGTAAGCTTCTTGAGCTCACAACCTCCTTAGTATGCTATGTATGCCGCCTAAATAAATGCAAATCTTTAGATAAAAAAAAATAAAAATTCCATTTGATCTCAAATAAAATAATTTGTTTCAATTTGAAGATAGCAAAAATTCATCTGAAATTGTATGTCGTTGTAAAATAAGAATTCTATTAAGAGCAACATCTCATTTTGAAATTTTTAAGATAACATAGCCAGCTTGGGATTAAAACCTGCAAATATAAAACTAATAGGTTAAGCACTTCCAACTTCTCTATTAGTCTGTATATTGAGGCAACTGTATTCTCTACAAAAATTAAAAATTGTTCCTGTGATTGAAGTCTGATATTCCAAGACTGTTATTAAGCATTCAAAATTGAAGGTGTAGACGGTATCACAGAGCAGATAGCTTTTGTTTAGTTTTCATTATGTTCAGCATTTGATCTTTTCACCATTTATAAAACATCCACTTTTAGGACATCTGATCTACAAAGTTACTCAGGTGGCACTGACATCCTGTCATACTCTATACAGGCTTTAGATATCAAAGCAATCTGTGTCAAGATCTTTGGTAAAGTTTTGCTTTGACTTAGAAGATGATTAAATTTTAGCTAATGCCAACTCTCATACTTTTGTTTCCACCTGCTCTTTGAAGCTCTAAATTTCATCTTCAGACTATACTGAAAGGAACATCAAGCTAAGTGCAAACTCTTGGGCACAGTTTCATCTCATCTAATTTTAGGTACCTGTGTCAGGCACTCAAGTTAGATGTATAATTGCCATAAGCTCCAGACACAGTCATGGAGAGAAATGAGCTTATCCAGAGGGTGATTAGACAACTTGAGGTCTAATTTATTCTTTTGAAATGTGCTTATTCCTTTACTGACTAGAGAACAAACTTTGGTCACTATATTTTGAATTCAAACACATAGATGTAGGTAAAATAAATCTATCTCAAGCCTTTTCATGATGTGCAAGGATCTCCAAAAGATCATCTACATTTTTGAAACAGAGATCAGAGTGACAATTCTGTTGCTCAGATAAAGCAGCATGTCAAACTGTATTAGATGGATAAAACACATCTATTCAATAGACAATTTAGAGATGAATCAAGAAATAAAGAATTAAAATCCACAGGAACTAAAGAACAACAAAGCCCTCCTCCACTCAAAATAATTTTGGTTTGGCTTTCTGTCTTAAAAGCTCACAGCACTGTATACAGCTGAACCAAACCCAATACTTTCAAGAGCAAACAAAATATTAATGCTGTGCTCCCTTGCTTTTATCTTTGATCCTGCCTACATCTGATACTGATAACTTGTAATTTGCTGCAAAAACCACTCAGTTTGGGTGCTAATGTGCACAGTTATAAGAACCTATGAAGAATCTAGTATTTCAAGGACAGTTTAAAGAAATTCTTTGGCTTTTCTTATAGTAGAACTTGTGGTTACAGTTTGATGTTATTTTTTAATCCTAAAGTATAGAAGTATAAAGTCACACTTGTATTTTTTTAACCTGCTGTGACTACCTTTCTTTAAAGTTAAAAAGAGAAAGAGGACAGGGTAAGAAAAAGACCAGTAAACAATGAAATGCTATAATGACATCCTTCAAAACCTGACTGCTCTATCTCTGGGAAAAGTTCAAAACTTAATGGCACTGAAGGAGTCTATAACCCATATAAAGAAAACTGCATTGTAAAGCATGCTAACTACTGTATAAATATTTAAAGTGTCAGAGGCTCCACACATTCTGTGAAAAGATTATTTAAACATCATTTTATATGGGAGTTGAAAATCATCTTATTAGAATGTCTTAGCAAACTTAGGCCACTGGTCCTTAACAGTCAAAAATGACATAGGTAAATGCTGCACTGAAAAAGCAGCAGCCAAAAGATCCAAGCAGGCTTACTTTACCAAAAAAAAAGAGATATTTGCCAAGCTGTAAAGAGTACTGTGGTAATGACAAACAGAATGACATCTTGCTGCCTAAGATCAATAAATACAGAAGAATTTTGAACTTCTGACATTTCTGATCTTCTTGTGCTGGGAGTCCATGAACCCAAATTGAATCTGTCTCTACAGCAAATTTAAAAGATCAATACTGTCATATACACAATTATGCCTAACTTTTTCTCTCTCCACACATTTATATACATGAACCTCTCTGTAGACATATATAAAATGTCTAAACTAAAATTTTCTGCTCAAATCAGTAAATAGAATTAACACACTCAGACTTAAACAGAAGTTCACTATAAATATCAAAATCTATTTTCCTGCTAAAACCTGGGGTACTCTGAAAATATAAAATATTAGATATATCCATTTATAATTTTTAAAAACACAGTAGAGAATATTAATAATAATAATAATAATAATTGTATTATCTTCCTCTATACAATTGAAAATAAGCAAATAGGTTTTTTTTTCATTTGCAACTTCTTCAAAATTATTTTTGTGCCAATGGTCATACCCACAGTTGCATCAGTGCATCTCATTACAAAAGAAGCCCAGTCAGAAGTGTGTAAGAGAACCTCCCAGGCTTTAGGCAGAACTTCAGTGAGATGTGTGAATCTGTTCCTCTAAACTGGGGACTTTTCCTCATTAGGTTTATGGAAAGAATATATACTATAACCTGGATGCTGTTTTCACTTTTCCATGCTCAGGTTATGTTGCTTCTTGCAAGTGTGAACTTTTATGAAAAAAATATACATAACAGGAGACATATACATATTATACTCCTGCTCTTTCTTGAGGAAGGACATACTTATTTCCAAGACATGGGTCGTTAGTTTGTTGATCACAGAGTGGTCCGGTCCATCCTCCTTCGCACTCACAGGAAAAGCCTGACTGGCTGGTAGCATGGCATGTTCCATGCACACAAACTTTCTTATGACAAGGCTCACAACCTGGCAGAATTCCCACTTGCAGTGGCACATTTCTGAAGTCCTGGAGTTCACTGTTGATATATAGATTACGGATGCAGCCATGGAAGCTAGTGCCATTCTGCCCTGGGGACTGGCGTAAAGCTGCTATGTTATTTTTCACAGGCATGCCTAGGAAATTAATAAAAGCAAATAATCAGTGTAATAATCTCACAATTCTCTATACCCTTTTTTAAAATTTTTAAAACACTTTTAAAGGACTGCTTCTTCTTAATTAATTACTCTTAGCTATTCAGACTAGAACCATGACCAATAATGTAGTTTTTGGAAATTGTCCTGGTTCTCAAGCATGTGTGTAAGCCAGCTCCGAACCTGTAAGTCCCTAAGTCACACTTAAGACATGTATATAAGACTTCATCATACAGGAAGCTCAGAACTGTGAAAAGGTCAGCTCTGCCTGGTTTTGACCTAGTGCTTTTAAGTCCAGGATAGCACATAGTTTCTGAATCCCAGAAAAACAAAAGTTGTTGAAATTTAGCAGCTGATACGTCATTTTTTGTAAGCTAAGATACTCAAATCCAGAAAAATTTAGTAGGACCATCTCATCAAAATGGGGCTGGCATACACATTTCAAATGTGAAGTTTTGCTATGGAAAATTACTTGGAAAGGACAGGTTGAGGTTCCAAAACTAAAAATACTTTTGTTTAGCATGTCTCAAAAACAGATTAATGAAATAAAACTGAAAGCCATCCACAGTTTGATATTACAGTCTAAACCAGTCAATAATACCAATAATTCAAACTACTTATGTATATAAACTTTTAGGTAATGCAAATGTCCACAATGCTGACCATTTTCAGAGTAATTCCTCTGTTACAGTCTATAATTGTAACAGGTGAAATGACAGCTGTAGGTGTATGTGCTGCACTTATCCTGTTATGATAATTCAAGAATAATTCAGAAGGAACATTGCTATTAAACTTTTTCTTGTAAACATGGAAGTTTCTTCTACTCTACCCCCGCTTTTCTTTTTTCTTTTAACTTATTGCCAACATACTAGCCCATAGTAGGTAGTCCTTAAGATGCTATTTTCTAAAAATGAATACACAAATGCCGAAGTGAATCCCAAGACTCACGAGTAAAGGAAATCAAAGTGCACTGAGCACATTAAAAAGGATCTGTTTACCTGAAAATAAATATTCTTATTAGCTGCATAGGTTTATTCCTAGACAAAATCAACAATTTTCCTTCTGGTACTTAGATAATGACAAGAAAGCAGCAATGTTCTGCATAGTTGCTCCTTAATCATGTAAACTGATACTTCTAATAATTTTCTGTATTACTCTGAACAGTTAAGAGTCATGCAGAAATGCTTTGCAACCTAATGAAGTAGACCTGCCTTTCATTTAGAGGTTATTGTAATTTCATTTGTGCTAGGCTTCAGTGATTATAGAAATGAACAATATTGTATTCATATTGTTGAAGAGCCTAATCTTCTTTGATCTTATCAGTTAAGTAAGTGTATTGGGTTTGTGTGGCCAGGCTTTGGGTAGTGGGGGGGCTACAGGGGTGGCTTCTCTGAGAAGCTGCCAGAGGTGTCCCCCATGTCTGAGAGCACCAATGCCAGCTGCCTCTAGGATGGACCCATCAAGTCTGCCAAGGCCAAGCCAGTCAGTGATGGTAGCAACAGCTATGTGATATCTAAAGAGGAAAAAACCCCAAAAGAGTAATTGTGCAGATGTGACCAGAGAGGAGTGAGAACATTGTCAGAGGAACAGCTCTGCAGACACTGAGATCAGAGAAGCAGGAGGGGGAGGAGGTGCTCCAGGCACTGGAGCTGAGATTCCCTTGCAGCCCGTGGTGCAGCCCATTGTGGAGTAGCTGGGCCCTTGAAGCCCATGGATGTTCACAGGGCAGCAGAGATCCACCTGGAGCACATGGAGAAGCCTCATGCCAGAGCAGGTGGATGGATGCTCGAGAGAAGACTGTGACCCCATCGGAAGCCTGTGCTGGAGCAGGCTCCTGGCAGGACCTGCAGAACTGTGGAGAAAGGAGCCCACACTGGAGCAGGTTTTCTTGGGACTTGTGACCCTGTGGGGGACCCACGCTGGAGCAGTTTGTAGAGAACTGTCTCCCATGGGAGGGACCCCACACTGGGAGAGGGGAAGGACTCCTTTCCCTTAGGAGGAAGCAATGGCAGAAAGAATGTGATGAGCTCACCATAACCCATATTCCTCACCTACCTGTATTGCTTACAGGAAGGAGATAGAGAATCGGGGGAGAAAAAGTTAAGCCTGGAAAGGAGGGAAGAGTGGGGGGAAGGTATCTTTAATAAGTGTTTTACCTGTCCTTATCCTACTGTGATTTGGACTGGCAATACATTAAATTAATTTCTTCAAGTTGAGTGTGTTTTGCTACATCAGTAAACGATAGAGGATCTCTCCCTGTCCACATCTCAACTCATGAGCTTTCATTATATTTTCTCTCCCCTGTCCAGTTGCGGAGGGGGATGGTAGAGTGGTTTTGATGGGCACCTGGCACCCAGCCAGGGTCAAACTTTAAAAAAGGCTTTGAAGTATTATATTAAAGGACTCAGACTGCAAACAATCATGAGTTTCCATTTCCTCACATCTACTCACCTACCATATTCTCAAACCAGGGACAGGGCAGAGTCATCAAGGTCCCTTCACCCTGTTGTCTCCCTTGAAAGCCACACTCAGCTAACATTCATGGGAAAGGCTTGAAGTATCTCAGCAGAATAGATGCACTGAGCCTACTCTTTGTAAAAATAAAAGGTGTATAAAACTAAGCACACCAATGCAATGCTGAACTAGATGTTATACTTGAAAGTGTCAGGAAACTTAGGTGTGATTTCTGGGAAACATATAAGCATGTATGTATGATACCAGATAATAGGCGGTATATCACACATCATTCAGAAAAACTTTTGTCTATATTCTCTAATAAGGAAGATGTTTGGAAAGACAATGCAAACATATGCACAAGGTTTCAGCCTATACACTTTTGCTTCTAGCAAGCTAACATATGTCAGAAGGCCAAAGTTTGTAAAATCTGCTTATATTCTTTAGCAAGATTTCTTAGATAATTTTTATATAAAGATTCTTTGCCAGTTAGGAAAGAACTGCAATAGAAACAATACAGACAAATATCTCAGATCTATTTTTGGCAAGGTAAGAGTGTAGTTCCCACCCCCTTTTAAGCTTTTGGAGACTGAACCAGACTATGGGTAAACTGCTGTTGAAGGAGGAAAATGGGAAGAACCTCTCTTAAATAACAGTCACACAGTAAAACTGTCAAAACAAGTATCTTATTCTAGAAGCTGCCAGAACAGAGCAGGCACAAATGAGAAGCAGCTGATAGTCTACCTGTCTCAGAAATGGGGACATCCATGAAAGAAGGTGCCACTCTCAACTAGTAAAATATGCTCTAATTTCTGAGAGAAGAATGTGAAGTATCAGTGATGTCTGTGACTCCTTTGAAGAATTTTTGAGAAGAAACAGATTGTCCCTTAAGAAATCTTACAAAAGCCATGCACTTTCAATATGTTTTACTGAAATTTGTTACAGAAAGACTGAAAAATATGAAGCACGTGTATTTCTGACCACACAAAAGAGCCATATACTTGGAAAGGTAAAAAAACCCCAAAAGATATAAGTTGATTATCTCACTTTTGGTAAAAATAATGTTAAATTATCCGTTTCAAACCAAGCTAAATATTGTGACCCAAGAGTAACATTAAAAAAAAAAAAAAAGAAGTAGGGGGAAGGCAGGAAGAGATGGAACAAGAGGGAATGAGAGCACACACTGTACAAGGGCTTGCTGTCAAGTCTGAATTTCATTCTGCCAACTGAGGTGATGCTTATCAGAAATGCCATTTTAGCAGGAAAGTGGTAAGAGTAAGTGTAAGTTACATGATGATATAGGTGTCAAACTAAGACTTTGGCAAAGATAAAAATACTGCATAAAATCCTAGTGAGAATTTAAGTTCTTAACTGATGGAAATGTGTGATAAATTCTCTAAAAAAATCTAGATATAGTTGGATAAGAAAAAAATTACTGAATCTCAAAAAGATGGGTAGTATAAAGATACACAAGTGAAAATTACCATCTTGAGAATTTAAAAAAAATCATAAATACATAAATTAGATAAAGAAGAGGGAAGCTTAAGAGCTGAACATCAACCTATTTGGTTCTTTTCCTTTATTTTATTACCATGTTCTTCTATGATTGGTTTTCATGTTCTTTTGAATCAACATTTTCTATGGCAGCAGAAAATAATTGTCTGTTTGGAGCCCAAATGTGAAGAATTATAATAGAATAAATGCAGGACCTCCCTAAAGAGCATGCACTAGAATGCAAAAGACTGCTGCTCTTAGGTATCAAACCACTCAAGGAAAAGATTATTTCCAAAAGTTATTCTTCCGATACTTGAAGATGACGATGCAGATTAGTACGATTCTCCCAATGGAGGCACACATCTGCAGGGTGAAGAAGCAAGGAAGAGAACCATATGTCACAAACCAACATCGCCGTGTTAAGAATGTGCCCAGAATAAATGTTTACAGTTGGCAGGCTGGCCTCATTTCATCAAAAGGTGCTTATAACAGACAGGAGGATTATTGTTCTGAGCACTAAGCTCAGATTTCAAGTAGTACAACTGGCCTCAGCAGTCATTAGACAAACTAATGTTGACAATACATGTAAGCAAGCACACAGTGTCTTATCAGAGTCTAGGACCCCTTCTTGCAAATGTGGCATAGGACACTGTAAACATCGGAAGTGATACACAGGAAAAAATGCAATGTGCTTCTACAGGACAATCCTCATTTGAAGGCATCAGTACCTCACACAAACGTACTACTGATAGCATAATTTTTTGCAAGGAGGCAAGATGCTTAAGTCTAAAAAGTTATTCTCAGGCATAAAAGAATTAGGCAAAATGAAAAAGAAAGTAAGTATTCTTTTTACAGAAAGATCAGAAGGAGACTCCTTACATGCCTCTTGTAAGAGTATAAGGTTAAACTAAGAACATGAAAATTTGTAGAATTTAAGCAGTATTTAAAAACCATGCTGAATCTCTGATCACAAAGAACTCTGACTTGCTACCAAGTAAGGAGGCACAAAGTGTGGGCTGAATTTTCTTTTACCTAGATTGCACAGGCCCATCAGAAATCCAACAGGAACTGCTAGTTAAAACAATGTGTTTGAACTCAGAGTTCTACAGAGTAAATTGCATCAAATGATCAGAATTTTTCAAATACTTTAGCTGCACAATTTAAATGAACAATTAAAAAATATATATTTTTTCTCAAAAGAAAAAAACCCCAGGCCCTGACACATACAGTGAGGCAACTGTCCAGTTGGTTCCCTTCTTACCTAGTGTCCTAACTCCTATCAGCCCTAAGCAATAAGATCTCCAGACATAAATTATACTTTGTGATGTTATACATTGCTTTCATTTCCTGCAGATACCAGTACAGGGAAATAGAAATGTAAACCGAGCAAAACAGAATGCTACCATTCTACACTTTCTAAATATGCATTACTAAATCTTCATGCAGTTAAACAATGTTAAGCACACTTCTTCAGTATAATAAAAGGCTAAGTAACAGTAGAAAATGACAAGATTTTATAGTCATAAAAAATAAACATAATTATAAAAAAGCAACAGGTTCAGTTTGAGGACATAATATTTCTTAAAACTGAAACTATTGACATTAACTGCTGAAGTTTCATCTTAAGGTGTTATGTCCATGAATGAGTCTCTTACCATGTGTTTCTTAAAGCATGCTACCAGAGTAAGTTATCCATAATATCTCTAGTAAGAAGCAGTAAGATCCTCTTACCTCCCACATACAGCGGAGAATCAAAATTCAGAGTGGATTGCTTGGACAAATTGGTAATTATCTTGGGACTTCCTCCATCAATAGATAAAGATAGAATCTGATCCATGGCTAGCAGCTCCACAATGTGGAAATTGCCATCATTAATTGTTTCCACACTGCAAAATAAACATTAATATTAAACAGGTTGATGGTCTGGTTTGAACAGTTTTTTACCTTCTTCCCCTCTAAGAGTCAATACAGTTTCAGAACAGAACTTCTCCAGGAGTGCATTCTCTTGAACATTACATTTTAGGCAAAGACATGCATGTATGCTTAAAAGCCAACACAATGTAACATCCCTTCTTCTGCACTAATGACGACAGGGCTGGAATACTTTTCCTATGAAGACAGGCTGAGGGAGCTGTGGTTGTTTGTTCAGCCTGAGAAGAGAAGGCTCCAGGGAGACCTTAACAGCAGCTTTTCAATATTGAAAGGGGGTTTATAAGAAAGATGGGGAGAGATTTTTTACCAGGGCCTATGGTAACAGGAGACAGGCTGTTTTAAACTGAGAGAGGGTAGATATAGATCAGATAGAATCTATTAAGTAAAAGAAGTGACATAAAGAAAAATTTATTTAATATGAGGATAGGTTAATACAAAACAGAGAATTTGTGGACCTGTTATTGGAAATGCTCAGGATCAGGTTGGATGGGGCTTTGTACAACTTAATCTAGTGGAAGTTGTCCCTGCCCATAACAAAGAAAGTGGAACTAGGTGATTGTTAAAGGTCCCTTCAACCTTAACCATTATGTGATTCTAATGTTACTTCAAGATCATATGTGCATGCAAGTCTGTGTGTATTCTACATTTTGCAGAGAATTGGGTTTACATATCTTGCTTGCAAGTATGAAGGCCTGAGTCAACTCCAGTGATACATAAATCTACTATTTCATGGAATATGGAACTGCATCTAACTTTAGTCCTGCACATCATTGGTGCAGACAGATCCACTGACACTTGCAATAAAGTTGTTATCTTTACTGAGCATGGTTATTTGTGTTCAGCTTCTGGCTAATACAATGAGTATGAATATTGTTTTCTTTTTCTCATATGGTCTACATACACCATTTCTTTCTGCTTACTAACAAGATATGAACTCACTAGCGGGAGAATGCCTGAAGGTTGTCAAGGTGAAACTGCTTGTTTCAAGCATGGTGCTTACCCTGCACAAGGACAAGCCTACTCACGTTACTAGGCACAAAAAAATGGCTGCGGGTGCTTATCAGCCTCAATATCTACGTAGCAAGTGCTTAAGTGCAGGAACCACTCTGCACTTGAACACAGTTTAAGTACATCAGAGAAGGAAGAATATCATTACTCAATTCTGGGACTAAATATATCATTGTACTTGCATAATTTATAGTCCATTTTCCACTGGAGACTTAGAGCTGAATATATGCATGGAAGGTGTGAGCTGTAGTCCAGAGACCAGACATTAAAAGCATTCCCATGAAAGCCTTTATTTGTTTCAGGGCACCACCAAATACGTGAACTTAAGCCTTTGAAAAAAGTTATTTAAATGAACCAATTGTATGATAGCCTGAAATGGACTGAACAGTCACACAGTCAATTAGCTCCTCTCATTGAGAAAGCAGGATAGCTGAAAGGGATTAGGTTCCTAAATCTCAAGGCAAAAAATCAAGCAAATTACCTTAAAACATCCTTTGTGATGTTTTAATTAACCTAACTGCTTTTGTCCTGGAACAGATCAGCAGCACACATGGTCATTCACAGCTGTGACACGTTAAATACCTTCTTAGCCATTTATTACCAACTCTGTGAACAGCCTCTGCTCACTGTGGATCAAAGATCTGCATGGTAGCATGCATGCTTTACATAAACCCAGCTCTATGTGAGAGTGCAAACACATGACAGAGCAGACACTAGCACAATAAACACTTTATGGGAGCTGGCAGGAGGGGGACTGCCAGTTTCCATGAGTGGAAAGGAAATGGTCAGGGCTCATCATTGCTAAAGAGCAAGATTTTTTTCAAGGTACCAAGAGGTTTGTTTGCTCTGATCAAGCAATATAAAAGATGCCATGATTAAGTTACTTAACACATTTCATTGAATGCAGGCAAAAAAAAAAGTGCTAAAAAATCAAAGTGCATGTAACTTCTTGACTTCAGGAAGCAGGAAAACCTAATATAATGTTCTTGTTTCAAGGAAACTTATTTTACAACTTCTCAACCTTTCACCCAACAGTATTTAAAAGAATAAGAGCAACACAGAAAATACATTTTTAGAGCAAGAGGTCATACCAGGGATAAACCATAATGTGCAAGGGGAATGTGTCTCTGATAAGATTATTAAAAGCCTCTGTTTTAAACTGTTTTACTGGTAAAAATTTACTGCACAAAGAGGAGCCCTCCTAGGTAAGGGTGGCTTGAATTGGAGGGGAAATAAACTCAAGGTATATCTGCGATATTTCCTGCCAATGCACTGACATTACTTCTATCCCATTTCCCATTGGAGATATAAGAGCTGAATGCATAGATCATAATGAAAAGCTGTAAGAAGAACTGATTTAAGGCTTCTGATACTCCATAGAAGAATAACGATCTGGGAAGAAATACTCCCATATTTCCAATAAATATATGATGAAAACTAGTTTACAGAATGAAAAGGGTTTTTTTTGTTTGTGTAAAAAACAGTTAACATTAAAAATTGATGCCTAGACAGAATAAAACACAAGTGAATCAAATTTTTCCAAATAACCATCTCCAATGAATGAATATTATTTATTGGTCTTGGCATCATCTCGTTTTACAGATTGACTGATGAATGCTTTTGGGATGATGGCTCTTTCAGCAGTCAGTTCCCATGAACTGGGAAGGAGGAAGGAAAAAAAAGGGAGGGACTGAAGGAAGGACTGGAAACATTCCAGAAGACAGCTTTAATAGGTAACAAAGGTACAGAAAGACAATGAATGGATAAAAAGAAGGTAAAGACCTTAAAAAGGACAGAAAATACCACAAAGATCCTAGGAGGGTAAAACAGTAAGAACTGGAAATGACGAAGTGATTAGAGTAAAAGATCCTGTGCTACAACATACTGCTTTCTAGAACCTGAAATAGAAATTGAACAGTATGCAATTTGTAGAGCTATTACTAGATGCACATATATACCTATATACAAATGTGAAGATGTATATATGGTTTCCAAAATGGAATCATGAAATCACAGAATCTTTTAGGCTGGAAAAGACCTCTCAGATCATCAAGTCCAACAACAAAACCGGCACTGCTAAGTCCACCAAACAGTGTCCCTAAGCACCACATCTACACTTTTAAATACCTGCATGAATGGTGAGTACACCACTTCCCTGGGCAGCCTGTTCCAATGCACAACAACCCTTTACATGATGAAATTTTTCTTAATATCCAATCTAAGTCTCTCCTGGTCCAACTTGAGGCCTTTTCCTCTTGTCCTATTGCTTGTTACTTGTGAGAAGAGTCTCACCTGGCTACAATCCTCTTTCAGACAGTTGTAGAAAGAGATGAGGTATGCCATCAGCTTTTCCTCGACAGCAGGAGACTTCACTACAGTTGGACTATTACATGAAAATTTTCAAATATCTCAGTAACTCACCATCACACTTATTTGAAATTAAATGGAGGTTAATAACAGTAACAACAGTAATAGAAACAAAAATAATAACACTAAAAGTGTGTATCTGCTTCACTAAACAGTGTCACTCTCTAACACGTCACTACATTTTCCATCCCCTTCTTCACTACACTTGCATTCTTCATATGCCACATAATCCAAAAGAGACAATCAACTATGTAGGTGAGATGCTTTTTATTATTTTGTAACAGTAACCTAAATGGGACTTTGTTAATTGGTCACTTTTTTATTAAGTCCTTACATGTTTATGGTTTTTTTTTCCTGTGTGAGTACTGTTTTTCAATCCTTCTCTAGAAAACTATAATGGATAAGTGTGAATTACCAGTATTTATTATATTTCAATAATGCCAGAGAAAGCATTAAATTTATGAGAAGGAAATATATGTTTTGAATGGGAAGAAGTATTCTAGATAGATTAAACAAATGGGAACCAAAATAACTTGGAACTACATATGACCCTCATTCGTATTGCTTCTTATTCTCAGACAGATGTACCTATTGAAATAAAAATTAACAAAAATAATTAAACTCCTGAAAAAACAATCTAAACTTTTTGTTTAGCCCTAACCAAGATAGAAAAGAAAAATAATACTATTTTCAATTGTAGAAACTTGGAAAAGTGAAAATCTATACAATTGAAATACATACACTATTTCTACATGTTAAACCATTTCATGAAGTCGTAAGGAAACCTTATGAAATACAAATCACATAAAAAAAAAGGACTCTTAAGACGCTTATTGGGTATGTTTTTTCTAAACAGCTTTATATTGTGTTTTATAGACTTTTTTCCCCCCTGTGGAATGCTTTTAGTAATCTACTAAAATGATAGTTCCCTTGGTGCTGCTACCTAACAGAGTTCAACACTGTTTCACTGCTATATATATTTAAGCTTTTGATTTTGTATTGCCATAGGAGTACAGTCATTTATAAAAATCATTTGTTTTCAGTGAGATGTCCCTAATAGAATGCAGAACAGTGTCACTGCTACAAACTCTATAAAGCAAATATACACTATATATAATTTTATAACACAAAATAGAGCAAAAAGAAGATTCAAGGAAAACTGATTTAATACTTCCCCTTTACTTCTGAAAGTAGTTTTAGCATCAAGAGGGCAGTCAAGGCCAGGAAGTGATGCCTGTTGTCTTTCTGCTCACTCTTGCAATGACTGTTTGCAAATTTTTGTGAAGTTATATAATACCTCCCAAAAATTCAGGTCGTAATTTTTCAGAGAACCAGAGAAATTTGATTTTAAAAAAACCTCAAAAATTATTCTCCAGAAGCAGTTGTGGATTCTGTCTCTTAAATACTTTGGAAGCAAAGGCCATTTCTTTTTCAAAGGTAGTGCCTTTTTTCAGAATCAAGTTTTTAGCTTTCTCTTCACTAGCCAGAGGAAAATCCTACATTATATGACTGTCTAACAGAGAAGAGAAGCTTCTATTTAATTTCTGCTTATACAGTACAGTTTTACATTTTATTCAGCACACTAGGAAATTATTTGGCAGTTACAACAAAGAAAAAACTCCAATGCCACTTGTGAGCTTTACACAAATGTATAAATATTCTGCTGTAAGCTAACTCTTATTCTGGTTTATTGCATCAAATATACTTATCTGACATATCTGCATTAGAGTTATTTGCCAAGCCAAATCACATCTTTTGGCAAGAGGCTTTTAAGTGTCTGACGATACATTCATTTGCATATATTTCTTTTAACCATCTATTAAAAAATGTGACACTGATATAAGGAATGAATATAGGTTTTGTTTCAGTCACAAATGTGTTTCATCCAGGTTCACCTGTAAATAGCAGAGGCTGGATATGATCCTGTGTCATAGCTGACCCTCACTCTACCCCGGTACAGTTCCACTGCTATATGATCTTTATCACCTTTGTACAGCAGGATCCCACTGTCTTCATCTGTGGCAATCTAGTTAAAAGACAGAAATATTTAGAAACAACTAAAATTAAGTATTTAATAAAAATGAGGTATTAAGTGAATCGCTGAATTTACTGCCATAGTCTGTTACTTCATAATAAAATTCTTTTTTGAAGAACAAAACTCTTTCTATTCCTATCAATAAGCCCACCTACTCCCATATGAATATAGAGTTATTGCATTAACTCTTCTAGAGTTTTTAGCTCAAACTGTGGAAAGCTCTTTAAGTGATCCAATGACAACTTTGGGTCATTTTCCACATCATGAAAAGTAATTTATTCTCATTTCCAGAAAAGAGAATCTACAACACAAGCAAACTTACCTGTAGAGTGATATTGGTCTGGGGGCGTATCTTAGCTGAAGGGATTTGCAGATAGGATTCTTTGTTGATGAAGTTTATACTAATCAACTTTTCACATTTCTCACCCTGGTAGCCTGATAAACACTGACAAATTGGTTCACTTTCTTTTATGATACACTGGGCTCCATTTTGACATTCATAATTATCACAAGGGCTGGTGCGAGGTAGAACCATTGGCGGTGAAAATTCACAAAACAAGCCACTAAATGAAAACAGAAAACAATCATTATTTCCAAGAAAAAACAGCTTTGACAGAAGACAAACCTGTTTGTACTGCCTTCAGATCTTTCTCACCTGTATCCTTCTGGGCAAATGCATGTATATCCATTAACTGCGTCAGTGCACTGCGCTCCATTTTTACATTTGTTGTCTTGGCAGTCATCAAAGTCAATATCACAATGCTCACCTACATACCCAGGTGTGCAATCACATCTGTAACACAGGAAAGCAAATCAGATAGCACAGTGCCCTTTAACGATCCAGTGTGATTATGACCAAGTTAAGGAACTACTGTATTGTTTAAAAATCAAGGAAAAAAAGGCATTACTGTTACTTTGTGCGTAAAGACTATATAGCTTAATCATATTAATAGATGGGGTATCTACATATGTAACGAATAGAGGTTTGCTAGTTAAAATGCTTACACACCTGCCATTATATTGAAGAATTGTGTGTAAATCTAGAGAGACCTCATAAATAATTTTGACAGTTTTTAGAATTTATGAGCAATGCAGAATATTACAAGATGTTGTTCATGGCTGCAAACACTAAATATAATCAATATTCTTGACTAGTGAAACTGAGGCAAATAGTCCAAGTCTTGTACTGATGGTTATTTTCTTTGTCAACTGAAGAGCTATGAACGGACCAATGGTCCATTTATACAGTTTAAAGGTTATGCATAATTTTTTCCCTTACAGTTCCACCAGTCTGATTTACAACAATAGCTCCATGGTTGGTGAACTAACAGAAATCTCAAAACACGTCATCTGCCGTCCCTGAACCCCCACTGAACTAGAAACAGCTCATCCTCAAGAGAGTATGTAATGATTTTTGTTTATTTGTTTGGGTTTTTTCCATGTGAAACTCTCATTGCTAATGCTAGTGACTTTTCTTTGGGGATTTCTCATATGTAAGACTGAGTGAATGCCCAGAACTCTGTGAAAAATTAATGGAAAAGATTACAAATCCATGCATCTAACATGGTATTCTTTTTAATTCAGATGTCTTTAATTGATTTCATGAGATCTTGTGATTCCCTCCTTGATGTTATTTCTTTCAGTATCCAACATTTTCTCTAAGCTGGCAAGTGTGATTTTAAATAGCCGTGTAACTTTAAATTTAGTACTTGAAACAAGTATGTCTCATTTTTTATTCAACAAGATGCATAAACAAGAAAAGGGAAAAAGAATATAAAGCATGCTATTAAAAGTCTGACTGAGATACATTCTTGAAGTATACTGCATGTGATGTTTTCTGATTTATAAGCTCAGAATGTAACAGGAAAGGTTAATGAACTGGACAGTAAAGTATAAGACACTAAACTAGGTTTATTGAAGTGACATGAAAAAACTAACATAATGCACTACAACATAACCCAAACCATTTTTCTATTTTCCAGTTGAAAACTATCAACTTAATTTCACATACAATTGAATATTTAATATATTTTTCCCATATTTTAAATAAAATGTCATTTCATAACTAGTGGAAATGATAATAAATAATCTGATTTTAGCACAAAAGCATGCTATTTATAAAACAGGTACTTGTGAGAACAATTTAAAGCTGCAGGTTTCCTGTATTTATTAACCTAAAGCCTATAAAACAACTTTAAATTGTGCATACTAATTAATCATGATAAGGATATGGCATAATTAAAGATTAGCTTTCCTGGGGAGGGAATTCTTTACTTTATACCTTCCAGCATGCCTTCCTAATAATCTCTTTCACAATTACTTCTCTAAAAGCAATATAATTATTTCACTTCAATTAAATGCAATTATTTTCCTACTGCCCAGAGTCCTAAAAGGGTTTTGCACAAACCATCATAAAGACTACCCCGTGTTTCCATTTAAAATCTGATTGGAATTAGAACTGTTAAGGATCAGTAAAATTCAGTAAAACTTACTTAAGATAATAATGCAGCTTTACATGAAAATAATGGCCTGTTATGCCATAATGCTTACTAATAATCAAAATGAATACTTTGAGAATAGAATTGACTTCCACTTAAGCAGAAGGAAAGGAATATAGGCAGGATAGAAAATACAAATTTTGATTCAGTTGGACTCTGAAACAATATTTCAGACTTACTTGTATCCTTTGGGTGTCAAGATACACTTTGAATCATGCTGGCAAGGATTCAGGTTTTGGGCACAGAAATCTAATTTCTCCTCACAGAGTTCACCTGAAATATAATGTATTTGTCAATTCAGTGAAAATATCACAGTGACCTGAAAATAGCAATGAACAGAATTTTAAAAGCAATGGCTACAAATTCCTTTGCTAACACTGAAACATGCATACTTCTTTACATAGTAATAAATACGTTTAGAATAAATACTAATAAATAAATAGCAATACAGAAATAATAAAAATAAATAAGAATATACCTGGTAACTCCTTTATAAACAATATCAAGTTCAACATCAATCATCTATCCATGGATATAAATGTTAATTTTGTAATTTTTAAAAATTTACAATATTTATCCACCTCTGCTATATAGCAACACTAGTGATTGAAAGTCTTCTCACTAGAACAAAAAAACCATCAATATTATTTTCTCTTATTTCTAAGCACATTATGCACAGATTTGCCCTATCACTATAAGTAATCTATTACCTGAAAAAAACCTGTTAATATCACTGCATGTCAATACAATTCCAAATATCCAAAAATGAAAACTTGTTTTCTACTTTTCCTTAAATATGACTCTCCATTTTTTGCATTTGTTAATGTACCATAATTATCTATCATCTGTGAAGAGAAAAGAAATAATCTATGTAAAATATCTATCCTTCCCTGCTGATAGAGGCAGTGGCTCTAATTTCCAAAATGGGGTTATAATCTAAATAGTATTTTAATATGGTTAAAAATTATTTTATTTGCAACTTTATGAAAAGGAAACACATGTTTATAAACAGATCAACAGTATCTTGTTCCCTGACTAACTCACCAGATGATACCACGGATAGTGCACTTGTTAAGCTTGTAATCACTGGTTTGTAAGGTAGAGACACTTATTCCAGCATCCACATGAAGAATATATGTATAATAAACAGGTATAAACCCTGTGCCTGCTGAATTCAGGGACTGACAGATCCGTCAGACTCTAAAACTACGGAGGGAGTAGGATTGTCCCTTGTCCTCCATCCAGTAATAAAACATGAGCTGGCAAGTAAAGTAGAACTGTACATTAAAATGACAAAGAAAAGAGCAGAAGAAAGGACTGAATGATCAGACACTTTCAGTGCTCAAGCTGAACTTGCCTTCAAAGAGGCAATTTTTTGGTATCCCTCAGTTTTACTGAGCTGAGCATGGCAGTGGCTTGCAGTGGAGTGGACAAATAAACAAAAACTTCAAAAGCGCTGAGGAATAGTCTATATTAAAGCAAGGATAGAGAAAAAGGCAAAACTGAAGCAGGAGAAAAGATGGTCATGCCAGTAAAAACAGAACTGAAGCATATATACTAAGTGCAATAAGACATGGGACCTCTACACCTTCAAAAATGAGAGGACAAGCCAAAAAACAGCTAGACAAGTATTTTGCAGCCATTAAAAAGATACAGCGTGGTTCTACACAAAGATTTTTTTTTTAAAGATAAATAAGTGAGTAAATAAATAAATACCACATTCTCAATTTTCAGGTAGTGCATTTTCTCTAAAAACCAAATAAAGGTTTGAGGTAACATAAGAAAATGGCGCTCATGCACAGGCCACTTAACAGCCTCAGGAAAACTGTCAGCAACGTGACTTACTCATTATATGTAGGAAACTGAATGGAGATCAAATGCAGGCCACTGAAGATGACTAATACAAAGGATTATAATTCTATCCTCAAAATCTCTTTGAGCTCTCAATAGAATTATTAGTCTGGAAATGTGCAACTGTTATGACTAGGTCAGTGCACAAAGAATCCTGAAATACCAGGGATTCTTTGCATCCCATGCTATATTAAACAAAACCCAGATCTCTTTCTCTTTTCAAAGGGCTTTGTTCAAACAAATACATATATAAGAGGTCTTCAGTGCTATTCTTCACATAGCATTTAGTCAATTTGCAGAACTTGTAATAGCTGAAATCTATTTAAAGACGAGCAGTGTTTAAGAGTGAGATGCAAGTATGGGAACAGAGAATTCTGATTTTAAGGATCATGGGAGTAGAATAAGCAAAAAGTGACTGTTGTTTTAACCTAGTTTGTGCACATTCCCATAATTTAGAAATGTATGTATGTGCCTACATATATGTGGATATATATGCACATTTATACACACCTACACAAATATCTTATTATGGCAAATATTGTATATTAAATTGTATACAGAACTGAAAAAATATATGACAGCCCAACTACAAATAATTAAAATGTTGTTGTATAGTACTAACAAAAATTGGGACAAAAACACTTCTAAATATTCCCAAGATTATTAAATCTAACAGCATATCAGAGTTTCTGAAAGTGATACACTGAGCCTCTCTCCCAAGCAGGGCTGGAGCTTGCTGTCTCTTACATTTTCACAGTAATAGTTCAGTGAAAAGAAAACCAAAATACCTAGAAAAAGGCAATTTAGGAGTGGCATAATAGGAGCAAGCACTCTTACCATTGCTGTCAAATTTATTGAACTGATTTTGCTATAGGATATTAATTGGGCCATGGCTTAGATTATCATTGGCACAGACTTCGGACATACCTTGTGGGGAAAATAGCTTTATTGAACAGTGTCTAAGCCTGTCCATTTTTGTATATCCTCCCCCAGGTATTTATAAAATACAGGATTTCTTAGAGTACACCGCATTTCAGTATTCATAGGTTGATGGCCCTAATATCTTCAGAACTATACTGAAAGCTGAATCACCTCATGTGGGGTGCTCAGGGGCACTTGAAATCTCCTTATTTCCCACTCTTAGCTGTGAATCCTACATAATGATTGGACATTTAAGTTTTAAACAGGTTTACAGTTTTGAAAAATTCCCACTTCAAATCATAAAATCAATGTTACACTACCAGGCATACTGCAGCCAAACAGCTTGCAAAGATCATCAAACATCACCAGGCATTTTTGAGATTATGTTCAGACTTTGATCTGAGTACTCTGTAGAAAAACACTTAGAAGCAGGACTTTTTGTGCTGTGACAGCAGGAAAGTAAGGAAACTTTCCCCTTGCATTTGTAAATTGTATGCATGGTGAATCAAATCCCTGGAGTTTTAGTTAAACAGTCCACAGCAAATAGGAAACAGGATTCAAGGAAAAGGATATGGTAAACATGGTGGCCATATAGCAAAAGACTCATGTAAAAAATCATATGATCATAAAAGTTAGCTTTACTTATAGTACCATCTTTAGTTATTAAAAAAACCCGTAGCATTAATGACAGACTTGTGCACAGGATCAGTAAAAAGAAAAACAAGAAAAATTCAAGATGGAATCCAAATATGTACAACAGATACTCTATTTCTGAATGAAGATATAAATACCAGAAGAAAAAGCCAAGATAATCCATGTGCAAGGTCTTCTACAGCTAATAGATAGTATTAATAGTTGCTAATAACTGCTAATAGGTCTATACTCCAAATGGAGCATTCCCATGGCCAAAATAAAACTGAAAAACTTAACAGAAAAGGTAAGTAAATTATGGGACATGGAATCTGAAGCACTGAAGAATATAGTTTCCTGCTAAAGAAACCCCTCCTTCAGCATACTGAATAATCATTGTGTTATTCAGAATTTAAATGAGACAAGGTGAAAGGGAGTAGTTAATTTTGTTGAAATGAAAATATAGCGATGAAAGTGAAACACTCATTGGAGAAAATACCAGATTTACCAAGTTAGGCTCCTTGGCTTTACTGGAAGGAAATCTTAGAGACTTTCCTGATTCAGGACACATAATACAATGTTTAAAGAGCATACTGCAAAATAATGAAAAAAGGTTGTGAGAAAGAAGTCTCAATTCAAGGAAGCTTGACACCAATATTTGAGGACATTCTTTTATTCATCTAATAATATTGTAACTGAGGCTTCTGTAAGAGCTTGGCTAAGTAATTATGTTTTTGAAAGATGGGAACATTTCTGTGTGTAGGAAAATAAGGAACAGACTAGTTTGTTTAAAAGTAAGTAGCGGATAAAGTGTCAAAAAACCTGTGAAAAGTTTCCAAAGTTTAATTAGAACCAGCAACAACTCTTTTCATAAGACATCTTACTTAATTAATCTAGGGAGTCTGGATTCTGGTATAGAGTAGCATTGAAACAGTGGAACTCTGTGTTTGGCACAAATGAACACGGCCCTCCAAGCTCCAGACAAATATTTACTGAGATTTTGCATAGAGTACAATGCAGACTTAAACAGCCAGAAAACATTATTAAATACTGATGTATGCTGATGATACTTGATATAGCTATCCAAGGCTATTTATGTTTGCTAGATTCACAGGTCAGTTTGTATTTCCCCTGAGTGTGTTAATTCACTCTTATGACTTGATAAGATTATAAATCACAAAAACCTTAATCACAGAATACCAGGTTGATTCCTCAAGGATCATCTCTTGGCAAAAGCAGAACAGACAAGATGGCCCCACACCCTGTCCAGCTGATCCTAAAAGTGACTAATGTTGGGGAATCCACCACTTCCCTGGGAAGGTTATTCCAATGGCTCAGTGTTCTCATTGTAGAAAGGTTTTCTCTTTTTAAATCTAATTGGCATCTCCCCAGGAGTAATTTGTACCCATTACCCCACCCCTTTTCCACGTGACTCCTTGTGAAAAGGGAGTCTCCATTTTCCTTGCAGCCACCCTTTCAAATACTGGAACAGGGTGATAAGCTTGCCCCAAGCCTTCTTTTCTCAAGGCTGAACAGACCCTTAACTCTAGATTTTCCAATATATAGACATGCAGTACAAAAAATAATGAGTAACAAGGTAATGAGGTGAAAGAGGATTTACATCTTTGTTATTTTGAATAATTGGGCAATAAATTTAGAATAAAGCAATGTCAGCCACTACATTTCTGAATGAAGAGCACAGCTCTAACAAAAATGGACATGGGCTTCTGAATATAATAGCACATTGCTAATTACAGGCAAGGTTTTGAAGAAACAAGTTTAAAATCACCCTTAAATTATTAGCAAAGCTGAGTTTGCTATTTGAACAAAAACTAGACAGAGAATGAGAAAGTAACAGTAGTCAGTTTTAATTATCAAAACTCAGGTTTTTCCTAGAAGAATTATTTCCTCTTCCAAAGTCAAAATACCAAACACCTACCACAGACTAGAATAGAAGGATTTTATATGTGTGCTTATATATTCATTCCAGCTTCTGAGCTTAGTTATGATATACTGTGAGTCAACTTTTGCAGTGTTTATGTTTTATCAATTAGGTATCACTATATGACTCTGTGACTGGATGTCTCTGTTTGATGTTCTGACTCAGCCAATAGAGCACATAAGGGGTTGGAAAATGTCAGTGTCATTTAACAAACCATATATAGAAAATTGCTGCATTTTTATTAAGCCTGGAGTTCAATGTACAGTATACAACATAAATTATTTCAGGTCTTAAACTCATTCAGAAAATACAAATAAAAGTATCTACTATATGAGGGACAAAATTAGAATTAACAAAATTTTGCAGTCACAGTAGGATGCATTTTATAATCATAAATCTAAATATTTTTTTGGAATTTAATTTCAGAGTCAAATTGCTGGATTGTTCCTATCTTTCACCATCTCGTAAGTCTTTTTAGCTATCCCCCGTGCCAGTGTAAGATAGGGCTTACTTAGTTTAACATTTCTATCTGTTTTACATTTGCTGTTTGGTAACAGCAAAGAAATAGTAACTTTTAGGCAAGTAAGCTTTAAGACAATTAAGGTATACAGAAGTGTGGATCGTGGACTAGAATGAGTAATGGCAGTGATTAAACCAGTAGCAGGTAGCTTAGGTGCCAGAAATATCATGTATAATTCCCCTTTATGCAAATGCAGTAAAATTACTTTACTACTTGAGCTTTTAATATAGAACAGCCATTTAAAGTATATTAAACTAGATGAAATAGAAATTTTTATGAGTGATAAAAAGCAAGAGTAACAAATGTATCTCTTTATTCTAAGAATATGTAACACGTGCAGTTCTTAGAAGGATGGGGATTATGATTTAATTTGATGAAATTATTAAACTTTTTATCAAGTTTGATGTCACATGATTTTCATTTGATTACTTGCATGCTTAAATTTCAGGAAGGTACTTATTTGATTATCAAGTGAATTCAAAGTAGTAAAGCAGCTCCTTTATTGCAGTGGCAGGAAGGTTGTCTCTAAGGCTTGCCTAAACTGAGATAATTGCTTGAAATGATCCCTTTTTTTTTCCTAATACCGTCACAATTCAAAAGATGTCTTTCATGATAAAACTGACTGATCCTCTAAGCACCTTATAAACTATCAGTAACTTCATGTTCAGCTGGCAAGCTAATGTAAATATGTATCACATGCACATCTGCTTAATTTTGGAGCTGAACTTAGTTCACATCCCCTGGATGTTTGATAATTTGTTTATGAGGACTTTGTTCTTTCTATAATCAGTAATTTTAATATGTTACAGTTCACACTTGTGAACAAGAAAAACAACAGGCTATTTTCGCTGTCCACATGAGTAGTAATAAAATGCAAATACAGCAACATGTCTAAATGGAAGACAGTTTAAGCATGGAAAACCTATGGTTGGAATAATTTTCTGGAAATATCTTATACTCTGCTTCAGTTACAGAGAAAATTTACACTGAGTTTACATTGTAGTAATTATTCTTCAGAGGTCTAAATTAATCAACATAGATGATATAATTGCAGTCTTGCTCAACATGTTACTTCATGGATAATGAACATATTTTCATTACTATATATATTATATTGCTTTAAAAACTGAAAATATATTTATCAAATTAATGGCAAATACACCACAAAATTATTAATTTGCTTTTAAAACTAAATATGCAACTTCGTACTGTCATTAACTATGCTAGGTCTCAGATTGTATATATGACTGGATTGCAGAGAAGATGGTTTATGTCTGTTAGTGTGATAGGTGCTAAGCAGAAACTTAAAAAAAAATTAAAAATTAAACACCCAAAGTCAGTGTCATAAATCTCTTCAATATTACCTTTCTTTTACCACAGCTCCAGATTAATATGGTTATTTCAATTTTTTAAGATATTTATAGCAAATAAAAAGCCACAGAAATGATGAGCAAGAAGATTGCCATTTGATACTCCAGCATGTTTTCTAGTAACACAATCTATTGAAAAAATTGAAGCAAAACAGTGCTAAGTGCTATAACACAGAGAATACATTGGCACAGAACCAAGGGATGGCTGTAAGGTGAGGAGAATAAGGATTTCAGAACGTAATAATTTAAGCTTTTTTTAGTCCTGTATCAGTGTCTGCACAAGTTTTTAATACATCTGAAAAAAAGACAATGAATGCAGTATTAAATTACTCCTGCACAGCAATCTGCATCTTCAACAACATTCTTTGGACATGTATTCACAGCAACAGCCTAGTGCCTAATTTGAGGATTTGCAGTGAGCTTTCTAAATTATATCTATATACGATTTATTTGGTCATTTGTAATAACTGAAATCCATGCACCTTTAAGAAAAGGAAAGTGAGAAACCAAGGTAAGTGAAAATAGGCTTAAAAGACAACTGACCTTTTTCCACTTCATTCAGATTAGCAGCTTGCAGTGACAAAGACAGAAGAGACAAGAGACTTTTTACATTGTAATATGACAGCATAGCACATTAAGCTAATGCACAACTATAGCAGCAGAGAGGTTGATATAGCAAATGAAGCAAGCTTCAAAGTCTCACCTCCAGCAGAACAAAACAAACAGAAAGGTAAGAAGTACATGCCACCAGCGGCGTAAGAGAGGTTCTACTTCTGGATCAGTTCTGTGATCTAATGATTGACGACAATGAGCAAGAGAAATGATTATCTGTAATCTATAGAATGTACATAAAATGACCTGAAGTTTACTAGACTGAGGTTAAAATAAAGGACATGGTAATGTTAAGAGAATAGCAAGATTAAAGAGTGCAGGACATAGTGAGGTATTTTGAATGTTTTATTTCTCCAGGCTTCATCAGACACCCTGAATGTCTGTTGATTCCATTTGCTTACTGTTGTTTCACAGTTAGAGTCTTAAGAAAGCTCATATTATAGTGCAAATACCATTCGTTGTCTTTCCACCTGTAACTGTGGTGGTTGCTGTAAAACTTAACTGAGGCAGAGAAAAATGGATTCCTGATTCTTAAGCAACAACACAATAAGCTTTTTAATTGCTTGTTTTTAAATCAACACAATATAGTTCAGAAGTGTTGATTTTCAAGGAATTGTTAGAAAAGTCAAAAAGAGACAGTTAAGTTTTACACTGGAACATTCTTGGCAGTTCATCTTGGATTCTAACAAGCCCTCATAAAAATAAGACTTTATAGAAGAATGATTTACATTTCATACCAGCAGGTTTCAGCTGACTTCTTCCTTACACTATGCTGCTGAAATGTAAAGCATATTTGCAGATAACCATTCACCCAGAAAAATATTCTGGGCTGGTGCAATTCCATGTTGAGTTCATATATGCTGTGATATCTTGAACAAAGATGATTTGGAGTACTGTCAACAGAATTAAGAGGAAAGGACAAGGCTACAGTAGTATTTTCCTAGTATTATATACTGTGCCACTTATGGCTCAGGGACTTTCTGTGCTAGAGATCAATACCTGTGAATCTAAAAATCTTTGTATATACTGAATATATAGCCTGTTTTCTTGATTGTTAACTGACTTTTGGCCAGCTAGTACATGAATTCATTTAGTGAAAAATACCTTTCATAAAAAAACAAACATTAGAAATATCCATATCTGATTTTAACCTGTTAGGACAGATATCAAAAACCAAATGCTTACAAAGTTCCTCATGAAAATCACTCTATACGTACTTGACAGGGATTCTGTTATTTATCTTTCAACTCAGGTTATAGGCCAGAGAGAAAGAAAAGTTCTACAAATTATTTGGTACCTCATACACACTTGATGCAACTGTACAATTACTTGATATTCTGAACATTACCCTTTTTAGATCCTGATGTGCCCAGACTGCTTTCAGTTTAATTCTTAATACTGAAGGTTATTTACTATGCAAGACCATGGCTGACAGATATGGGGACCCCTTGGCTAGCTCAATGTTCCATTTCACCTTATAACTAATTTCAAAAATCACTTGAGATCTCACACATTGTGTCCTATTCTTAGATGCTTTGTATGATAGATAGTATATTGTAGAATTCTGTACTTTATTCTGTATAATGGAAAACCTAAGGTTTTGCTACAAATTCTATAAATTCACTCTAGTGATGCATTTAAAAAAAAAGCGTTGAAAAAAGTCTGATAAGCTAGTGTAAATTCTCAAGAGTTTTTAACAGGGAGGCTAAACTTACTGATTAAAAATAGATTGTTTAGATTTCCTTTAGAGCTGGTGAGAAGATTCTCACCTATTCATGTGTCTTACTGACTTCAGTAGAGATTATGAACAGGTATTGTATCTGTAAAACTCACCATATGATTACACTGAAATTATGCACAGCTATGAAACGAATTTAAAAATGCATTTTCTTGTATTTTGATTAAAGAACTGCAATACCAACAGCAAAAATTTTATCAATGTTTATGCACTCCTTTTTTGCTCTATCCATAGAGAAATGCTTCAATTTTTATTTCGACTGTAAATTTAAAATTTACATTTCATTTTCAATACTCCAAAAATTCAACAGGCACGCTTAATCAAAGTTTTAGTCTAGCACATATAGACAATCCTTTGTATCCAATTTATGGATATTCAATAAAAAGCAGTCCTTCCCATGGCATACTTTGAATCCAGCAAACTATTGACTCTAGCAGTTAAAGTTAAAATAAGGTTGAAAATGTAGAAATGAGCGACATAGTTAAAAACACTTGCAAAGCTGCAGAGGAGGAATGCACTTGCACGTGAACTATCTGCTATGCAATAGATACATGAAACCTCTTAGCATGAAGCTGCTGAAGAGGAATACTGGACTGATGTGACTTTGCTTTACACTCTTCCAGCCTACACAAGAGAATACCTGATCCCATTTTAAAGGAGACAGCAACTGATGCCTGGGGAGCTGAAATTCGACTCACATATACCTGAAATATTAGTTGTAGGAGAAATAGAAAACATCTGTTTCTGCTCTCGGAGGCTGTTACCTGTTATTTCTTTCCAAGGCTTAAATTGTCAATTGCTCTTAGGTATTAAGGTATTGGTACTTAGAAAAATAGTATTTTGTCTTAAGAGAAGATTATGTCTGTCCTTCATCCACTTATTGTTAAATAGCTTTCAGGCTTTTTTATTGCTTTAGATATTGTAGGTTATCCTGCATGGGGAAATTTCTACCAAACATTTACTGAGAATAAGTACTGGGTGAATACTATATTAGATTATGAAGTTGTATTTCTTATATCTGTGTTTTAACATCTTCACTCACTATGCATTCCCAATACTTAAATTCTGACTTTAAATCTGAATACCTTGAAACATGGGAGCAATCCAACATTTTGTGGAACTAGTGATGGAAACACATGGCATGAGAAAGGAGTTATCTGGGTTTTCAATAAATGAAATTAATTCATGCCTTTACCTCTCCTTACAGTTTCCCAGAGCTCAACTTTGATTGATTGATTAAAGTAAAAATATAGGATAACTGAGTAGAGTTAATTCCCAAATTATGGTGGATCTTACATTTCTTTTTTTTGCATTTCAAATCATAATTATTTTAAGCTCTATGTTCTTCTAGTGGTCAGCTAGCTGATAGAAAATAGATCTGTCTAGTTAGAAAAGCTATAAAACTTATCAATGCGAACAATAGATCTACTTCCCCCGTGCTGCTTTTCCAACTATCCTTCATTCCTACAGAGACCATGACAGCAAGCAAGAGATCCTCTGTCACAAAGAGAAGGACATGCTTTGGCTTGGCTGCCAACTGATAGAAACAAATGATTAGACACTTGTCTTTTTATTCTGTGCAGGAAGCATCACACTTGGTATTAATATTTCTAGCGGAGTACAGGACAGCATCCAGCCAAAGTTCCTCAATGGCACAGACAAATTCTTTATAGTAAAATGAGGATTACAGATAAAATTAGAATATTTTTCAGATTTCTACAGCTACAGAGGTCCTCCACTGAGGTGTCTAGGCAAACAGTAAGGAGGAACACATTTTGAATGACCTTTTAAATATAAGAATACTGTAATATCAAAACGAAAAAAGGAATTATTGAGTGGACATTAACTCTAGTTTTGACTACAAACCGTACAGGAGAAAAATATGGAGGGAAACCTGGTATTAAGTCAGTTGTAGAGTAACTACTAATTCACCTGCAAAGTGGAAAATCTTACTGTTCTGCTAGGAATTCTTGGAATTACCTGTGCTTTCTCTTATACTCCTACCTGTATATTCAGGTGGACAAAGGCAAGTATAGTTATTAATTCCATCCACACAAGTAGAATTGTTTTCACAGTCATTGTCTTCACAGTCATCAACATTTACTTCACAGTTTTCACCTTCAAATCCATCTGCACAAGTGCACCTGTTAATACAGAAAACCAAATAACCACATGGACACTTTAGATGGGGAATCCAGACAAGAAGTTCTGAAATTAATAGAATTATATTAGAATTATAATATTCCATAACAGAACATGGTTGATATAATGTAAAAAGCCCTTATATTAAAAAATCCCAAAGTATTTTTCGTATTTTAAATAACAGAAAAATACTTCTAAATTCATACCTTAGTCTTTACTTTAAGGACCCTGCTAAATTAAATCATGGAGCATTCCTTTTGAAAAGCATGCTTCCTTTACATTTTAAGATTATATTTCTTATGGAAAGTGATCCTTTTGGTTTTTTAAGGTTAAATACAGGGAAAATACTCTGGAATCAGTGATTAGTATGTAACAGTAGTTTTCCACAAGCATTCAGTTAAGTGCACCAATATAAACTCTCTTTAACGTACATGCATTCATATAAAAAACCAAAGTCTGTATAAATTCTCCAAAGCAGTAATTTATTTTTTGCTTTTAATCATGTTTCTGCAAAACAAATACATCGAAATAGATAGCAAATGTAAAAGTCACTCAAACATGACTGCACATACATTTTCACGTAGTTTGCACTATCTATAATTTCTGAAGCTTTCACTATGAGATTGTTTTAATTTTCAAGATATGTAATGTTCAAACAAATAAATGAAAAAGGTCAAATTCTGAGGCATGACGATGTCAATTTAAATTCTTGAGGCATAGTATTAAGATGTATACACTTAATTTTTAATAGAAAACTATTTAATCCTTGGGCAGAATTTGGATTAAAAGTAAGAATAATGCCATAATGAATTGCAGGATAATGAATTGTATCTTTTTGAAGTGTCATTTCTAACAAGCTTGAGGTATAGATTATTAAATGACTAATAATCTCACATAAGAATGCTAAAGAACTTTATTTCATAATTCATGAAGTACATCTGGAGTAATTGTACTGTGTGATTAAATAACTCAAGATTAAAAATGCTCACAGCATGTTTATCTGCTGGCATAGTGAGTTTCAAATGAATCATTAATTTTCTGTTTCACTGGGATTTACATTTTATCATTTACATGCTGTCTGTTGAAGTAATACACACAACAACAGATGAATTATGAGATTTTTTCAGCAGGGATCTAGCTAGCTATTAATTAACATTATGGAGTCAATACTATGTGTCTTGACCTGATATGCCTCAACTAATTACAATCATTTGTTATTGTTTTTAACAGATTCAAAGCTTTAGAAGCTTTCCAAGGATGGCAAAATGTTCCAAAAATTTCCCACGTGCTAAAAATCTGCCTTTGTGGTGCACTTACCAGCAAACACAGAGAACCTACAGATTAACACCAACATTACCATATAAATCTCAGTAGTTTTCCATCCTGTTATTACAATTAAAAAACCTACCAGAAACCATCTTTTTCTCCTTCTTTCAAGTGACAAGTTCCACCATGGTGGCACGGGTTACTAATGCAAGCATGAATGGGAATATCACAGTCTTGACCCTACAGGGAACAACAAATATAATGTAAGAGGAAAATACAGACACTAGTGGAAGGGAGACAAAGAATACTTCAAGGTTGTTAAGGATAAGCTTACATTTCAGTGAGCTTTTTCCTCTTTATGCAGTGCCTACCTTGAAACCATATGGGCATGTACATCTGTAGAAGTCAACTGGATCATTATTGCAGGTTCCATCATTTTTACATGGATTTGATAAACAGGGATTACACTTTGCAAGAATATTAACATCCACAGGCCCTTAAAAATACAAATTGGATAGTCAGAAACAAGCAACTATTAATTTACCTTGGACAGGACCTATCTGCCATATTGCCTTAAATTTTAAAATAGACTTTAGACTTTGTGGTATTTCTGTATTAACGAAATGCTGAACTGTCCTTAAGTCTTTTGATGCGACCAAATAAATTTGGGATTGGATTTTTGGTTTAAGTATCACTTTTTCGTTTTTGTTAAGAAGCTGACACCAAAGTGATTCCCGTATTCCTATTCTCTGAAAGCTGTACAGTTCTAATCTATGAAAATTACCTTCCCTTTCTACTAACAAAATGAAGAATACAATTTCAGCTTTTGCTTTGTTACAGGGTAGGAATTGCCTGTGAGGAAATGGGCTATCACAGTTTTCCATCCTTCCCATGATGGTTTTACAGAGAACACTTTTTTAATGCATTTTTGTTTTAACTTATTTTTTTATCTGCAGGATCACAGAGATGGCAAAATGAAATGTTAAAATTCCCTGTAAATTTCTTGAACATCTGCAAACTGTAATTTAAATTGCATTGTCCAAGCTATCTCACCATAAATAGCTCTATACTGTGTCTTTTTTCCTTACAAGTCAGCCACTGTTCTATGCATTACTGTGTTAGTTGAGCCCACAAATTATGTAAACTGTACCTTGAACCTATGTGCAAATGAAGACTGCAATCCATGCTTGCAGGCCACCTTCTTCTATTAATGATTATAATTAAAGGATTCAGGAACGAAAATTGACAAAACCCTAAGTTTCAGAACCCAGACTTAGAGCTTTGACTTACACAGATCTTGTCTCTTTTATATAGATGTTTTCTAGGTTTTTTTGGGTTTTTTTTGGTTTGTTTTTTTTTTTTTTTTTCTTTTTTTTTCTGTAGTTTTCCAGTTCTAAAGCCATTTTATGGTGAATATTTAAGTTAGGTAACCTTTTTTTTTTTTGTCAAGCAACCACAGAAATCACTGGTTTCTTGTTAAAAGTTAGAAAACACCTGTGTACAAATAATCATTAATTTTCATAATTTTTGTGAAGTTTGATTACTGTAAGAGAAAATGGGTGACTTTGCCAAATGCCTATTAAGAGAATGAAGATACATTCTCTATCACCCACTCTATGGCTTAATGACAATACTGCCTCCAGTTCGATTTCAGATTTCCCCTATTAAAAAACCCTTCAGTTACCCACAGGTGAGTTGTTCCTCTGAAGGAATAAACAGTGATTTCTTCTAATCTAAATGGAAAAAACCCCCAAACTCCTAGGACCTGCAAGAGCTAATGTCTGATGGCTCCATAACAGGTTTTACACAAAATGAGCCAAACTGCAGAGTTTTCCAGGCTGAAAGGGATTTGCTGAGATATGGGGCTTTATTCTATTTTTAAACTTAGATTGCCTAACTTTCTGATTTTTCTTTGCAAATTAATCTCAGATTAATTGTAAAGGAGCAGGCTTGGAAAGAAGCCATGTGGTTGTAAGGATCCAGTAGGAAGTGTTAGACAAAGAGCGGGTGACTTTAATTTTTTTTTTTTTTTTTAAATCTGCAGTTGCTGGTATCCTTCTGTGTCACAGCTTGCAAGCAGAACCTGGTAATATGTGATAAAGTGCTTACTGCCAAAGCCATAGTCTGTATAGATCATTAATTTTTTTTTCTCTTCATTACATTATTTTGAAAGAGAAATCTATAGCTGGTTAAAGTATGTGTTAGATCAGCATACAGAAGAGGTAGAGAAGTTGAAATAAACATGATAGAATCAACATCTAGAAAGTCCTGACTGTACTCTAGTCTAGTGCTGATTATGGAGTATATTAAGAGGTTCTGTGAAAAAAATTAAGTGAAAGAGGCACATGCATAAAAATTTGTAACAATGCACTGTAGCCTGGGAGTCAATCCTTCCTTCTGTTTATTCTGAAAACTATATCCTCTTTTCAACTTTTCATGCAATAAAATGCTAATTAATTGGCACAAATTAAAAAACATTCAGTAACTAAGGTCTTGTTCCGAAATGGTTTAGCAATCTAAATTTCGCTTCCAAAACAGAGACAGAAAATGGGAACCTAAGTCTCAACAAGATAGTAACAATATTATCTGATTTCATACTTTATTTCAAACTAACACATATGTAGTATCCAATATAAATGAATATTTTGATTTATCATTCTTCAGTTGTAAGATCAAAAAAAAGCAAAGACAGTTTTGGAACCTATTTGCGTTTTCACTATAGTTTTCCCTTCCTCTTTCTGCTTACATGTGTTATAAAAGACTTGTATGTGAAAAAGAATTTGGTTCATAACTTATTGTTTAGTTTTTCAAATTGTAGACATCTATGTTCTTGAATAAGCCCTGAGAAAAAAAATTCTTTTGTAAATAGAAAAAAACTGACAGTATTTTATTGATACAGAGACATACATGTAGCTAAGATGCTTTAAGAAAACCTATGACACAAACCGTCTCAAAACAGCTTCTAGAGAAACCTGTTCCAACAAAATCTTTGAGCTCTGACATTTTATGACTCCTCTCTTGCATGTGGCCTCAAAAGCAATATCTACACTGCTAATGAAATCACCAATTTTAGTACAATGCAATGGAAGTAATAATTTCAGTTAGATAACTTTCAGATTTTAAATCCAGACTTTTGAAATAAAAAAACTGTTCATACAATATGCTATATATATACATAAAATGATATATCATGAATAAGCAGCTGTAAATTCATCACAGGGAAAAACGGACAGTAAACATGCGTGTCTTAGGAAAGATGTCTGCTTGAGGTACACAAAAGGAAGGTCAGAAGGTCTGTTCTTAAGCAGATCACCCATTCCAGATCTACTTATAACCTTACCTGGTATCAGAAAACCACAAGGCCCTGGAATCTCTAGAAGCAGGGCATGGATGACAAAGAGGTAAAAGCAAAAGATTGAGAAGCTGTTAGAGGCCACATTAAAAAAAAGAAAGAAAAAACCCACCCACAAATGCAAAAAAATAACTGGAAGAAGAAAATATTAATGGATGATTCCTGCAGTAAAAGAATTCAGAAAATTAGAGTAAGGCAAAGTGATTTTGCCGAGTTTTACAACTGAGATGAGATTTTATTGTAAAATGCCATTTTCACTGGGAATTATCATTACGTAGGTAAAATTCAAGCACCCATTTCACTATCAGTTGGATCCATAGATAGTGATAAGAGGGAATTACACATTACTCTTTTCCTGTAAATACATATACAGTAGTAGACCATCAAGAGATATTCTGAAAACAGCCCTTTTATTCATAGCCAAAAATTTTGGTTCTAATGGGAACCAAATAGCATCTTCCTAATTTCTATTATTCAGCAGTTTGTTTTTAAACAAAAGATAATATTACTTTGAGCAACAGACACAAAATGTCTTACAGGGCCATCATGTCACTGAGAAGCTGCTGATCTGCAATCTGTAATTGTGAGCATCTTCATATGACAGTGGCAGGAAAATTATTTTCTTTCAAAGGTATCCATAATACCAGATCTCCTCTCTTGGAAGTGAAACAAATACACAGTTCTCACCCTGCATAATAATATAAAAGATATTTTCTGATGGGCAAGAGGGAGTAAGATATACTTTCTGGATTGCCTGACAGAAACATAATGATTGTAAGCAGAAGTGATACAGTTTGTAAAAAAAACCCCTTGTTTGAAAAAGCTGGAAAATAACTAAACAGGTTCTTCATGTCCATGCAAATATTCTTTCACTCTCAACCCTACGGCAGTGTGCAATAAAAGCATATCTGCAATATTGTTCAGTGGATGTTTGCAAAGAAAACAATCAGATTGGCCAGCAAATGTCCTATCAAAAATGAGGTTAAGAGACTTTACAACAGATGAGTGTCATATACAATGAACACTGGCATGACCTCAGAGATGTGATGCTGAAAAATTTCAAGAAGGATTCAGAGGGAAAAATAATTCACTGGCATCACAAGTAACAAGATGGCTTCCAGTAGTTTTTATATTAAAAAAAACCCAAAAATTTTTTTGACAGAAAGTCTCTAAAGGGAAAAGATTGAATAGATTAAGTGTGCAGTAAAGAACAACTTTGGATAAGACAAACTCTGACAAAGTCCCATGGCTTTTTTAAGAACAAAATGACAAAGGGATAAAGTTCACCTTTGAAGATACATTAAAAGATGAATAAGTCAAAACAGCTTGAAGATTACCTAGACACTAAGTTACTTCTACAAGACTAAAGATCATATTCATCTGATGCCTCAGAAATCGCAATGAGCTTAGTAATGGCTTACAAATGTAAGAACACATAATTGGTTGGGGTTTTTTTTCAGTTGGAGTTTTAATGTTTTGAAATCAGGCCCATGAAAAATGAAGCTACAGTAGAAGCTTTCTGTGTTTTCAAAATATTTAAGAAGAGATAAATCAGTGGAATAGAGGAAGATTAAACAGTAAACAAAGTTCTCACTTGATGTAAGTAAAAAGGGTACTTTTCTAAAAAGTAATGGTACAGTTGAGAAAAAGAAACCAGGAATTAATGGGCAATAGTATAGGTTGTGATATAAATGCCAGCAACACTGGTACCAACATGGAGTTAAATACCCTGAGAAACCTGCCCGTTTAACAGCATTTTAGAATGAGGCCTCTATAGTGGTTATTACATTCCTTTATCTACCTTTTCCTTGGTTTTTTGTTTGTTCATTTTCGGTTTGGTTTGTGCTTTCTTCTGAAATACTAGAGACATATTATGCATTTAATTGCAGACTGCAAGGATTATCAATGTATTTACAGTGAACAGCTTGAAGGAAAAAGGCTAAGGGAAGTGTAGATGTTTAAACTCTATTCATGACTGGGGCAGTACAAAGTACCTGTGTACATCCTGTACTATGATGTACTATGTACACATGAGGAATACTATACTGCAAATCCAAATACTTTTTTCTCTATCTATTTTAAAAGAAATAGGAATTAAAATCTTTAAAATAAATACATTTTCTGAGTGGAACCAAAGGCCATCTCGCTGAGTAATAATGACAAGGCTGAGTGAAGATGCAATAATAAGTGTATTTTGAGCACACACGACTCCTAATTCACAGCTCAACTATTTGTACAAGTTAAAAACTGACACTTCAAAGAGAAAAAAAATAACAACCGTACCTTGGCAAGTAAATTTCTTAGAAGGAGTTGTGAGAAGAAGTTTATCTGCCATTTCTCCAGGACCAGCACAACGTGCAATACCAGGTTCTTTGTATTCTGATTTTACCCAGTCAGATAGCCACTGCATGTTACAATCACAATAAAGAGGATTTGCTCCAATAGCCCTGTGGAGAATAGACAAATAAAAAAGGGAATCAAATTTTAAATGGCTGCTTTTTAAAAAAGAAGACAGAAAATGGGTTGGCAAAAACCATTAAAAACCCAAATCTGCTCTACCACCAAAATGCCTGTTAGAGCACTAAGTGTCTGGATTTGGGTTCTAGATCAAGAAGTGATAGTTTTAGTAGAAAGTTGGTCCAGAAATCTAGATATTCTTAGCAGCACTATGTGTGAACTTTGATGAGCTAATGCCAACTAGCTGTGTTTCACTGTTAGCTTGTAATGGCAAAGATCAGCTGCATCAGCAGAGTGAGACTAATACTGTGCAATTAAGTTAACAAGTATAAAGTATTTCTTCCGAAGCAGTCAAGACAATTCCACAGAGTTCTGCCCTGATATTTTTCCTTTTCAGTTTATGGCTCCCAGGCTGGTACAAACCATCTGTTTCTAAGCTTCCAAATTTGATTTAATTATTTCCTCTTTGGAGCTCTCTCACTGAACTCACAACTATGTGCAGAATTCTGTAAGAGTTCTCTGCTGTGTAAGTAAATAAAACTACATTATCCTGGCTTTGTGGTAGTTACATAATAATTACCTCATTATGAAAGAAAATCCATTTCTTTAAATGATGATCCTTCTGATTTTTTTAAATTAAAAAATAATTTAGCTAGAGATTTTCAGAATTAATTTCTGTAACAGCTTTTTAAGTGTTTATTTTCTCTACTAGAAACTATAAATGCTCTTAAAACTCTGAAAACAATAGCACATTGTGTAGTTAATTCGGAGGATTGAAGCATTGTGCTATTCTGTAAAGATGTACTCATGTTCCTTTTCAGAAATAATCATGGAACTTTTAACAGATAATCTCAACATGTGTGAACACTATCAAATGGCAGTATCAGAACATCCTCCTTCTCTAGATGTTTCAGTAATTTTCTTCAGAGTGTTCCACAGCTTTGAATCAGTGGGTCTTCTAGAGATATAAGTAAGTCTTTGGCAAGCAAAGGCAGTAGAAACTACCAGAGCTGACATGCTCTTCTCTGCCTCACTGAGTAGAAAGCCCTCTCATATTAACTTTTTAATACATTCAAGCCGAACTCAAGAAAATGTACATCTCTTTTCAGTCAGGCTTAAGAGCCTGTAAAAAAAATGAGCAGTAAAAAATGAGACTTAGTGACAAGGGAACTTCCCATGCAAGGAGAAACACCTCGAATTTGTCCATTCCATATTTGCAAAAGTGGATGTCAGCCTGAACTAACAGAACTGTTCTGCTAAAATAAGAATATTAACAAGGATAACTGGTATCCATTAAGAAAAAAATACCAGCAACAATCAAATCTATGTAAGTTTTACTGATATTTTATGCAGGTAAGGCAAATAGTGGCATTTGTATGAATTATCAATGACTGGGAGCTTAATCAGTATGAAATTTCTGAGAAATGGCAAGCTAAATGTAAATGTCCAATACTGAATGAGAAACAGATAATTAAGTTTTTAACAACTGCTGCTGTTCAGAAACTTAAACCCCCAGATATATCTAAAGGCACTAGTCAACTTACTCCTCAAAGTCTTAACTATCCATAAACACGAGGTTTGCAGAAAGGTAGCTTGTTCTCATTTAGGTTCCCAATGAAAATTAAAACCCAGAAAACTATTGCCTCAAATTATGTTCTGAAATCAGATGTGATGTATTTAGTGTCAACAGATACAGACACAGAATCACAGAATAATTTACAGCACTCCGGAGGTCATCTATTTTCACCTCCTGCACAAAGCAGGGCTACCTTGGCAGTCAGAGTTGTTTAGGGCTGTTTCTAACTGAGCTCTCGAGATCCCCAGGGATGGAGATTCTCCTGCTTCTTTGGGCAACCTGGCTGAACCATCCTCACAGTGAAGAATTTTTCATTATGTTCAATCAAATTTCCCTTGTTGCAGGTTTTGATGGTTTACTCTGATTCTTCACTGTGCACTTCTGAGTCTTCATCATTGATGTAATCCTTAGAGGCCTGAAGACTACTAGGTTTCTCCTTGGCATCCCTTTCTTCAGGCTGGATAAGCCCAGGTCCTGTAGCTTCTCTTTACAGCTCATACGGCCACCTCCCAAACTTGCTTGCCCCCCTGGACTTGCTGTAGTTCATAAACATCTGCTTTGTACTGGAGAAACTGAACACATATTCCAGATGTGGCCCTAGGAGGGCCAAGAAGAAAGGAGTGATCAGTATCCTCAATCCCCTGGCTGCTCACTTTCAAATTCAGCCCAGAGTGTCTCTAGCCTTCATTGCCATAAGGACGCAGGGCACACAAGTTCAACTGGCAGCCCAGCAGCAGGCCTAGGATTCTTCTGGTGAGCTGCTGCCAGCTCTCTTGCCCATGCCCAGCCTCTACACTTGCATAAACTTCTTCCAGAGAACTGCTTTGCATAATGTCTTTGTTTGACTACATGAAATTTGCTAAGCATAACAAAAAAAATACAGTATACCACTGAATACTCACAGGTGTGATAATGCTGAAAGATCATTAAAGGCTCCTTCAGGAACAACAGAAATATCATTGCCATGTAAAGACCTTAAAGAGGAAATAAACACAATAATGTCAATGCATAAAAATCATCAGGTTAACTTGACAAATTTCATCTTCTTTCAACAGTTTTCAGCTTTACACATTTTTTTTTCTTCCAGTTCCTCAGTGTTTCCAATTGTTTGTGTTTTTTTTTCTTTTTCTTTTTTGGTAAGCTCTACCTGGCAGCCTACTTGTCATTTGATTTTTTGCATCCTGGATTTTCATTAGACATGTAAATACTGTCGTTATTTTAAAATTGAAAAATACAAGTTGATAAAAGTAGGCACACTGCTGCAAAGTAACGATTGGATTTAGAGATAGCAGATAGAAGAAGAGTTTCTGATTTTTTTCAGCAGCTCCCTGAAATTTGCACTAATTATGTTCATATGTTCTTTTTAATCTTTCATGGATGCATAGAACATACAGGCATTGACTGTTAATAGAAGTATTAACATTTTTGTCTGAATTTGATAGCAGAGGTAAAGAATGAAAGATTTCCATAAGCATTACTACTGGGAATAGTGATATTTCTTTTGTAGAAAAGCTGCTGTTTTCACCAACCATATGAAGTTCAACAAGGGCAGGTGCTGGATTCTGTGCCCGGCATGGGGCAACCCCAGATGTAGGTTCAGAATGGGCAATGAGATGCTGAAAAGAAGCGCCACAGAAAGGGACCTGGGGGTCCTGGTCTTCAAAAGCTGAAGATGAGTCAGCAGTGCCCTGGCAGCCAGGAGGGCCAAGCGTGTCCTGGGGTGCATCAGGCACAGCATCGCCAGCCAGGCAACAGAGGGGATTGTCCCGCTCTGCTCTGCTCTGGGGCGGCCTCACCTCGAGTGCTGGGGGCAGTTTTTGGTGCCAAAATAAGGAAGACTTTGAACTATTAGAGAATGTCCAAAGGAGACTAATGATGGTGGTGAAGGGCCTTGAGGGGAAGCCATATGAGGAGTGGCTGAGGTCACTTGGTCTGTTCAGCCTGGAGGAGAGAGGGGAGATCTCATTGCAGTTACAGCTTCCTTGTGAGGGCAAGAGAAGGGGCAGGCACTGATCTCTCCTCTCTGGTGACCAGTGACAGGACCCAAGAGAATGGGCTGAAGCAGAGTTAGGAGAGGTTTAGGCTGGATATTGGTGAAAGGTTCTTCACCCAGAGGGTGGTTGGGCAATGGAACAGGCTCCCCAGGGAAGTGGTCACAGCACCAACCCTGACAGAGCTCAAGAAGCATTTGGACAATGCTCCCAGGCACATGGTGTGACTCCTGGGGATGGTGCTGTGCAGGGCCAGGAGCTGGACTCAATGATCCTTGTGGGTCCCTTCCAACTCAGCTTATTCTGTAATTCTGTGAAAAGTATGTCTCCTTTTCTAGAAATTTATTCAGTTACATGAATATCTAACACATATAGAATTATGGTTCTTGAAATTATCTATATTTATATTGAACAATTGAAGTTATGAAAGCACACTTAAATAATGTCATGCTTGAGGTAGTTAATCCAACCAAGTATTTACATGGTTATAAATTACCCAAATGGAGGCCTGTGGTGGCCGGTGAACATACATTACAAGGGACACAGAATTTTCAGTAAGACAAGTCCCTAGTACCACAAATAGCACTTGCTGTTAGGGTGACCAAAAAGGCTTCTCCCAGGATGCATTGTTCTGTTCTGTTAATCTATCCCAGTTTGGATTCCCCAGTTGGCTGCTGGCCTCTACCCCTCGTCACTCCCCCAGAGTTTCCCCATTGGTCCTCGTTCCCTGGTCCCGCCTTTTCCCCGCCCCTGGATAAAACTGTGAGTTTCGGGATCATGTTGGTATTTGCCTCTGTACCCTTTGGCAGTGTAGCAGCAATAAATGCTCCTGCTGGAATGCACGGAAATGCCCTTCTTGACTCTTTGCTACCGACTGTAATACTGAACCCACCCGTGCATCTGTGGGGGCACGTGGGACCCCCCCACCCCGCAGGGACAGTATTAGAGGCCAAAATTACATGTTCTCCTGTGGATGTTTGAAAAGGAATTTTTGCAGGCTTTTTACTTAATGACAAAGTGAAGCTGTAAAGGAGACTGACTGTTCTTTATTTTCCTTTGTCCATTTTTGTGCCCTGTCAACCATGTTTTTCCTAGTGGTAAAAAGGAAAGTTTTCATGCAACCAAAAAGTAAGGTTACTGATTTTCAGTACTTAACCACGATGTCATGGTTTTGAAAATACTCCCACATTAAATGAAACAAGACAGAAAGAAATTTACTGTTGGGTTCAAAATTCAACTGCAAACCCCCCTCATATATAGTGAAAGAATTTATGCATACAGCATTTCTGCTATACTTTAATGCTTGTAACAAGGAAGAAAATAAAAAAAAAGAAATACATCTGGCATTAAAAATAAGAAAAGTAGAAAGTGCATGTCTGAATATAAAATGTTCTCCAGCATCAGGTCACTTCTTGTGCAGCATTTTGAGATTGTACTTCCCCAGAATGAAGCCACTTAGTTTAAGGCTACATAATTATCACTTCTCAAATATTTGATAGGTTTTAAAATCTTCTAACTTCCTACGGTTCTGCTATCTTCTGTATACAAATAAAAATTACGGAAAATAGCAATGATTAAAAAATAATACTTACAACAACCTAAGTGATTTCAGCCCATCAAAAGTTCGTGCAGGGATACATCTTAGGCGGTTGTAACTAAGAATTCTAAAAATACATAAAATGCTGTCAGTAAGTGTGTCAGTCATTCAATAAACTATGCAGAGCCAAATGACCAAAATCAGCTTTTGCACACACAGCTAGTTAGGAAACAAGTTATTTTACAGCCTCCAAACCAAGCAAATTTTAATATCAACTAAATGCCCTTTCTTTCCAAGACAAAAAACCCCACTGCTTCCAAAGAGTCACTGTTACATGTTTAAACTTACAAGGTGAGCAGCTGAGTCATGTTGCTGAAGCTCTGATTAGAAAGAGTGCTGATTCTGTTGTTACTTAAATCTCTAAAAAATAAATTCAGAAATTCAGACCTTAAAATGACTGCCCCAGTCCCAAAACACTGTAAGTTAAAATGACAGATATATTTGCATTAGTAGAAGTAGTATCATCATTGATATAACTATTTAAAGCAGCACCTGTTTTTATTTTCACATGCCATATACAAGCCCAGCAAGTGTTTAGCTTGATCAATAAAAAGCATTCTCATTTCAACACAGATGAAAAAGCAGTGCAATTCATTCATCATGCTACCAAGTTAATAATGCAATCCTTCATAAACTCAAGCACAAAAATGAAAGTGATTTTTTTTTAAAGGGAAAGTCATTCCAGTCATGTCCCTAATGACACCTAAGTAAATATCATTTAATACTCTACTTAACACTTATATGTGGAAGACATCAAAGCCCAGAGCTATTATTATAAAGAACTCTATCTAAGATTTACAGATAAAGCCTTAAGGTCCTCTTTGTTCAATGTTCTAATGAATACAGTCTTAAATATGATGGAATCTGGAGTGGTGTGCTGGTAGCTTCAAAGATGCTTAAATGGGAATACTCTCTGTTCTTTGTTCTCATATTGTGCTTTACTTTTCATTTTATGTTGACTGCTTACCTATTATTTCATGTATTTTGTGGTGAAATACTGCCTTTGTTTCTGAGAGAACCCTGATGTGTTAAGAGTACTGTTGAATAGCTATGCAATATACGTATTTCCCCACTTGAAATTTTCGTGAAAGCATGTAAGATGACTGACTCAAAGTAAACATATAAGGCAAGTATAACAGAGCAATATATTCATAAGAGAAAGAAAAAGTTAAAAATAAACAAATTTCCTTGTTAATTGGGAGCTCAGGAGACTCGTATGTAATTCTTTGTTTGGCCACAGAACTATGAATAGTGGTTTCTTTTTTCAAACACAGCTGAGGAACATTCCCAACTACATAACAGCAGTATGAGTAAACGTACAAAAGAATTTAAAATAATGTGCCCTGCAGGTCTGATAAATGGAGACTGTTAATACTCATTTGCATTCTATTTACTGTTTATTCATAACTTCTCTAAACAATTCACAAAGATTTCCTACAAGTTCTACACTGGATGGACTTGAAAATATTGCAAGGTTTTTTTTTCCTGATGTTATTTGAAAAATACAGAAAGTTTTGAAAGTATGGGTTTTTTAAAAAATTGTGATTGTGACTTCTTTTGTTTAACATGAGATAAATAAAGGAAACCAAGCTCTTATTTTTGAATTGCTCTAAACCTAGTGAAAAATGAAATTTAAGAGATTCTGTTACTCCCCTCCATCTTCCATTCTGATTATAATGAAACCACAAACTGCTTTCAGAATGTAACACAGTTCAGCCTCAGCTGGTATAAATTTTTATAGTCCTAACAAAGACCATGGAACTACTGCCGGAATTACAGCCATTTACATCTACAGTCTTCCTGTTTTTCTCACTGTACACTTAAAAGGTACAGAAATCATATTCAAACCATTCATGAGGTAGAGGTAATAAATATTAGAGCAACTAGGGTTTTGCCTGAAATAGTGAGTCAGCAATAGAGTTGTCAGCAAGGCATGTTAGACAAGCCCTCTCCTTGTGTCCATACACAATGAAAACCATACATTGTGGGAGAAACAATTACCCTGACTTTATAAGATCTTACATCTCTTTGGAAGTCAACTATAATTTTTGCTTATTGATTTTGTGATGTAATCACTGGAATAAATACCCATGCTCATAAAATGTGACTGAATATATGTAGGATGTGATAAGTAGAATAAAATATCCTCAGTTATAAAATATGGTTGGGCATTGGCTGAAAGATATGATACATTTTACAGGCTTTTTCTTATAAATAAATTCAGTTATAATTGAGTAAGGTATTTTATTATGTTTTTAATTCCAGTAAAGAATGTTGCTTCAAAACTACTTACATGAGTGTTAAATGCTTGTAGTTGGAAAGCTCTTTTGGAACAAGGGTAAACTGATTTCCATCCAAATATCTAAACCAGAAAAACAAAACAAAGAGCATTATTTATTTCATTAAAATAGCATAGTAGCATCTTCATCCACTAATCTCAGAATCCAACAGTAAAGTTAATAGCAAATGAATACTATTTCCATTTCATAAGAAAACATGCTTACAAATTTTGGTTTTTAGAGGCACAACTGAAGATTTGTAGCCTAAGATCCAAATGCTACTGTATCATATAGAATGCATATTATGAAATAACATATTAAGAATCATCTCTGGCATTATAGTTTCTATTACTTCATAATGACTCTGCAAAATAAGGTCTTTATCATCTCCATTTCCCACATGCCTACAGAGGAAAGGTAAATCTGACTTCCACAAATCCCATTGAGTGTGGATTTTTAGCTATTATAAATAGAAACAGACTCTGACATTGCAGAGCTAATCCTTTACAGTATGAAGAACAGTACAGTCTGGTTTTAACTCTAACAGCAAATTCATTTGTTGTGCCTGTGGTTCAGGTCACCTTCCTTAATTTATCCCTGTATATTTCATGATACATCACGTGCTACAATCCTATTCCTATGAAGTATGTTAGGGACTAAAAACAGTAATCAATTACCTTCACTAGAAAAGTTACATTTTTTTTTCCCCCTCTTGGTAGGTTTACAGCTCCTGTATTATATTGCTCACTCTTCTTCCATGCTCATAATTCTCAATAAAAGACCTTCTCATCCTTAGAGTTAATGGGTACAGAGCCATCAAATTGTACCAGCACCTGTGTTACAGGCGGAGAAAGGTAACAAGCCTTGCCTAAAAAGCTTCCAGTGTGCAGCAAGACATAAAGTACAAGTGGAGGGGTTCTTCATGTAACCAGGGCAAGTAGTTTAGAGATGATAAGAAGTGCTGAATTTACCTGATGGTTTGAAATGAAGCAGATAGTGGCAAGAAGATTAAAGGCCTTTAGTTTCTCAGCTGGGGCAAATGACTTTGCTGATGGTGGTATTACATATGTTTCCTGGAACCCAAGTGGAAACTACACCCTCATTATCCCTATACAAAGAAGGTATTTTTGCTATCCAAATACTTGCAACAAGCTTGAGCTAAGAGCAGTCTTTGAAAGAGACATTTTTAGTCTGATTTTGGGCTTAAGGTCTTTATGTATACCGTAGCATCTGTGGAAACTTTTGTCTTGGCTAAATGGATGAGCTGAAACACAGTTAAGCTTCATGAAATAACCATCTACGTCTAATAAAAAAGCTTTCTTTCTTTCTTCCTTTTTTTTTCCTTGGACCATGCCTTCCTAGGGCTGCTTGCCAAATCCAAAATGTGTCTCAACAAGCTTTATACTTACACTATGTTAATGGTGGTGAATAGAGCATGGGCTCATATAATTAATTATTAAGAAAACCAAACCAACTTTTAAAATTTTTGAAGAAGTAAGTATTCTGAGGAAATTCTTTTATCAACAGATAGATTAGGTTATATTATTAAGCTTCATTAGAACTGAAGTACTACAAGTGTCCACTTCTCTGATAAAATTCCTCCTTGTTCAAATGAAGCAACTATTAAGATATTTTATAAAACACATGAAGATTACATGTTAGAAGAGCCATGCATGCTAAAGAGCAAGAAGAATCAATCAGTATGCAACTGTTAACAGGAACCACCTCCATTATCCTTTTGAAAAATATGCCAAATTGCATGCTTAGACACTAACTAAAGCTTACAAAATTGTACACAAATGGCTTTTCAGTCACAGGGTTCCACTTGCAATTCCAAAAGTATCTCTCTTTAGCTGCTTTGTTTTACTTTGCTTTGATAACCTTATACTGCCAAATTGTGTTTATACCAGACTGTATTCAAGAAAGTCATCTCTTTGAGGAAAAAAACCCAAAATACCAAACCCAAAACCTAATGAAGTTATAGTTTTATATATGTGTGTGCTAATTTGAGTTCTTAATAATTTCAATTTATTAATGGCTAAAGACTTTTGGATGCTATTAAGCACCAGACTAATGATGAATATCTCAGAATCTTCTATACAATACCAAACCGTAAAACAGTAAAATTTTTTAGTGACTTACGAAACATAGTTATGCTGTTTTCTGGAAAAGCACTATATTAACCAGGCATTATGAAACATTATTAAATACTTGTCATATGTAACACAAACCAACATTTTTTCTCATAAATAATTTCTTTTTTTTTCGATATTGTGACCTCTCTGATCAAGAATTAAATAAATTAATATCTCAATTTTTAGGTTCATATTTTCCCTTTCATAATGCATAAAAATTTGCTCATATATTCGTATGAGTAGCTTATTCAGTTAATATCTTCAAACAATACATGAGGGAGCAAGCTGTTTTTTATATCTATGTTACTGTTCACCTGCATATTCAGATTGTATCTTTCATGAAATGCAATCTTAACAATTTTTCTCATAGAAAAGAATGTATTGAGATTAATAAAATATCCCAGATTTTATAAAACTGCCTATGTGAAAAGGAAGACATACTATTAAAACCAGTATTTTTTAAATATCGCAGAACTATCACAATCTCTGTATCATAGAGAATTCTAAGTTGGAAGCATCACAAAATCACAGAATCATTAGGACTGGAAGGGACCTCTGGCAATCATCCTGTCCAACCCCCCTGCCAAGGCAGGGTCACCTAGAGCAGGTAACACAGGAACTCATCCAGTTACGTTTTGAATGGCTCCAGAGGGGGAGACCCCACAACCTCCCTGGGCAGCCTTTCCAGTGGTCTAACACCGTCAATGTAAAGAAGTTCTTTCTCATGTTGAGGTGAAACTTCTTGTGGCTTAGTTCATGGACATTACTCCTTGTATTGTTGCTGGGCATCACAGAAAAGAGTCTGGCACCATCCTGTTGACACCAGCCTTTGAGATATTTGTATGTATTAATGGGATCCCCTCAGTCTTCTCCAGACTAACCAGGCCCAGCTCCCACAGTCCCTCCTCATAGGAGAGATTCTCAGCCCCTAATCATCTTTTTGCCCTCCACAGGATCCTCTCCAGTAACTCTTTGTCTTTCTTGAACCTGTGGAGGCCAGAATTGAACACAATACTCTGGAAGTGGCCTCACAAGGGTTGAATAGGGAAGGAGGATCACCTCCTTTGACCTGCTGGTTATACTTTTTCTAGTGCACCCCAGGACTGAGTCCAACTCCTGGCCCTGCACAGGACAATCCCCAAGAGTCACACCATGTGCCTGAGAGCGTTGTCCAAACACTTCTTGGACTCTGGTAAGCTTGGTGCTGTGACTACTTCCCTGGGGAGCCTGTTCTAGTGTCTGACCACCCTCTCAAAAATAACCTTTCTTTGCCATAGTTTTACTTCACGCTTAAGTGAAACTGACTGGTTTGTAGTAACCAGGGTCAACCCTCTCGCCCTTCTCAAAAATTGGGACATTCTCCAGCTTCCAGTTGACTGGGACCTCTCCAGATTACCAAGAACATACAAAAATCATTGAGAGAGGCCTTGCAACGACAGCCATCTCTTTGATTACGTTTGGATGACCCCATAGACTTAGAGAAGGCCAGCAGGAGCAGCAAATCCTGTGCAAGTTTGGGGTTGGCTGGGAGTTAATCATTCTCACAGTCATGGTCCTCCAGCTCAGGGCATTGGAACCCTCAGAGCTGATCATTGGTATTGAAGACCAAAGTGAAGAAAGCACTAAGCATCTCTGCTTTGTCTATGTCCCTGTTTGTGAAGTGACCATATTCATCAAAAAACGAACCAGTGTTATTTCTGGACTGCCTTTTGCTATTAAGATATTTTAAAAAGCTCTGTCTATTGTCCCCAGCAGTACTGGCCAGCTTCTACTCTAATTGGGCCAATTTCCTTTCTGCACCGATGAGCAGCACCTCTGTATTCCTCCCATGTCACCCGACCTTGGTTCTACTGGATGTACACTTTTCTTTTTTGCCTTAGCTCCAGAAGATCCCTGCTTAGCCGAGCTGGCCTTCTGCCTCACCTGCTTGACTTCTGACATCTTCTAATGGCTTGCTTTTTAGCTCTTAACAGGTGATACTTGAAAAGTGACCAGCACTGATGAACCTCAGTACCTTCCAAAGCATTTCCCAAGGAGATCTAACTAGTTTCCTGAGCAGCCTGAAGTCTGCTCTCCTCATATCCAGAGTTGAAATTTTGCTGGCACTTTTCCTCCTGTCAACAGAGATTTGCTTGACTGCTTTATGACCACTGTGGCCAACGCAGACACCATATGCCACTTTACTCACAAGACTTCTTATTAACATGCAACAAAACCAGGAGAGCACCCTTCCCAGGCCACTTCCTTAGTACCATAAAGCCACTGTCCAGGTGTTTTTAACTCCCTGACAGAGATGAAAGCTATTGATTTAGAGCATTAAGGTGCTTGATTTAGAGGTATAATAAACATGTTCATTATGAAAACACATTCATATTGTTTTCTTTTTGCTTTCTCGTGTAATTGAACTTCATTCCTTCCTAACCAGTGACCAGAGTTTAATCAGATTCACTGTTGCCCCTAATTTAACCCATTGTAACATATCATCTACACGTGGTTATATAATTGTTCAGTGCTGGGGGTATAAATTCTGAGACTGATTACAATTTTATATACATATATTTTTAAAGCTTTTCAGTAACAGATAGTTCTTAAGAGTGGTTTGGGACTTACAAAACTTTGCTAATTCAGACTTAACCTCAAGTTTCTCAAGATAATGTGGAAGTCTTTATAAAGCAGTGGATTAACAAATTTCAACTCATCTACTAAATTCAATTCTTCATTTTCTTTTCTTGACCTCATTCTTGACCCTGACAATAAAAATCTGACATTAATTTTCATAAAAGAGGAAAAAAGTGTGCCACTTACAGTTCAGTTACATCTTTTGGGATGCCTTTAGGCAAAGCTTTCAGACCTTTGTTGCTGCAGCGAACTACTGTGTCCAGACAAGTACATTCTGCAGGGCAGCGGGCCAGGGGAGAGCAGCTATTGTCATCATTTCCTGGTTAATAAAAACAAACAGATGCTAAGATTGCTAATAAATGTCACTTCAGTATTAGCAATAATAGCCTAACTGGATTTTCTTTAAGCCAACATGATATTTCTACAGTATAATATCTCAATAGGGAAAAAAGTTAAATCATCTATGTAAACCATCACTCCAAGAATTTACATTTCAGGTGATGCTTTACTTAGTACAATGCTGTTTTACTAGGTAAGAATGTTATTATATGGGAAAAAAATCATTAAAGAAAGAATAAATCCTGAAAAGAAAAACAATAAAATTAATAAAGTATTAAAAACAATGTCTTTAAAAAAAGATACAGCCTTGAAAATTGACAAATCAATAATGCAGTAAATGGAAGTATATGTGAGAGATACAAGATAGCAGCGTTTCTTTTAATTAAGAGTTAATGAAGCCACAAGCTATAAGATGTCATGTTATTTGATCAAGTAACCTGAAAGTGTGCTGGATTCAAGCATTGGTGTTTGAAAATATTCTCATCTGAACTATAACATTTGATCAATTTCTTTATACTACTTCTAAATTATTAATTACAGTACAGAACATAGGCAAGAAAAACTTTTGAAGGCATATGTACAACAGCCTATGCTTGCTGATCATCCAAAAATGAGTGGAAAAGTTTTAAACTGACATAGAAACTGAGCACGAAGGCCTTTAAAGTGCAATACTTTGGGATCTATGGGAGTCATGCAGCTGTCTATATGAAAGCTGAAATTATAAAAGGTTCAAATATTGATTTCCTTACCATCATCACATGTAAAATCCTGAATTGCTACATCCTGGATAGGAATCTCTTTGAGGAAGTAGGGTTTTTGGCAGCGAGGGTTCCCCGTCACAATGCGTTTCTTCCTTAGCCAGTCTCCAAGCCATGCGAGATGGCAGTTGCAGTTGAAGGGATTGGCCAAGAGGTTTCTGAGAACCACAGGAAAATTTATCTCAGATGACACCATCCTTTCATCCTAAGGATTCTACTTCTATTTTCAAAAAAGCATACCTAATACACTGTTCTTCAAAAAATACTGCATGTAAACCATAGGTGAAAGGTGGAATTTAGGCTCTGTGTGGTGAATCTCGATACAGCTTGTTCAGAAATAATTTAAAACTGTCAAAGACCTGACTTCATGTCAAGCCACTCTGTACCAATAATGCAATAATTTCATATAGAGATGGAGGCTGATTACTTTACATTATTAGCTTTAACCTGACAACAGCTATTCCATTAATTTATCATCTCAAGGTTTCCATCTTTTATTTGCTCCAGAGAATAAGTTTCCTATCTAAAATGACAGCTAAGTTGATTACATGCCAGTTACAAAAATGAATTTACTTCTAAAAACCTCAGTACTTTTGGCATTTCCTTATTTCACCACAAACCTATCGACAATTCTGTTATTTATAAACATGTCATCCTTAATATGCAAAATTAGTAACTGGGTGCAAAGTGTCACTTCTCATGTAAAAAGGGGATTAAGTACTTTCCTGAATGATGCTACCTACAACCAGCATTTCTTCACGAAACTGAGTGGCAGCTTTGCTTACTCTTTTCACTTCCCTTAAATTATACAATATTTAAATAAAAAAAAAGATGCTTCTTTTTATAGAAAATATGACTGAAGCTTCATTATTAAACACATATGAATTAAGATTCTCAGCAGGCCAAGGAAATTTAAGCTAATAACTTTGTGGCACAGGGCAGAAGGACAGACAACATGGTAATCTGACCAGCTGTGTGCTGTCTACCCAAAATGTGGCTTTCTACACTGGTTTAGATCAGTGGGCTTCCACGAGGGGAGTGACCAGGGTGTTTTTCCTGCCTTCTCGGACACTTCTGGAAACCAGTCTAACACTGTATCAAAGGGCACCATGAAAACATACTCTTCATGTGCCCAAGGTGGTCCATAAAATAAAATTTCTCAAAACTGCCTCTATGAAATCTTTTTATCCCTTAACTTTACCATGTGCTGTGAAATGACACATCAAAGTATTAAGGGAAATGCCCCCCAAAGGTCAGAGATTTAAATATGGTTATGGTAAAAGAAGAATGTGACTTACAGCGTAGAGAGCGAATGCAGTGTGTCGAAGGAGCCGGGTGCCACAGTGGTGATCTGGTTGTCATACAGAGAGAGCAGGCGGACAGAGCTCAGCCCTGTGAAGCTGTCGTTTCCCACACAGCTCACCCTGTTGCTCCTCAGCATCCTGAGAAAGAAGGATCAGCATTTTTCAGCTTAGCCTGGGCAAGGACCAGGGCTGAAGTGGTTGCTGGAGTGAGGACGAAGAGGTATGACTCCAAAGGGGCTGCTGCCAGTGAAGAGACCACCAGTGCAGTGAGCCCTGTGCTGCCTGTCACCTCACTGAAGAGACTGAGTGCAATGTGTGTGGAGCAGGCTGGAAGACAGGTTGGTAGGTTTCACAAAGGCAAGGTGTGTTTCACAGAATCACAGAATGTGTAAAGTTGGAAAGGACCACTGGGGACCATCTGGTCCAATGTCCCTGCTCAAGCAGGGTTCCCTAGAGCTTTTCCCTAGAGAGTTACTCAAGATTGTGTTCAGGTAGCTTCTGAGTATCTCCAGACGAGACCCCACAACCTCTTTGGCAACCTACTCCAGTTTCCCCATGGCATTTGTGGTTTTCTCTTGTTCTTTCAATACGAGAAGCAGTAATTATGAATTTTTAATTGACAAGAAATGAAACTGATTGAAATTCCCCAAATTAGAGAAACACAGCAGCCCTCTCTTCATATTGCCAAGGCTGATGATTCCAGAACTGTTATTTATATAGAGCAGAGGCATGTACCAGCTGACCTCCTCTTCAGGCCCCTTTCACTTCATTTTCCTTAGGACAAATTCCAGAAACCACTTCTACTGCATTCAGAAGCATTTCATTCAAATAAAATCAAGCTACCCTGACTCCTCCTCAGCATGACTCTAAGACAGTACAGCTTTCAGAATCCTAAGCTATTCTAAAATCTCTCAAATTTCTGTAAAACTTAAGAGCTTTGAAGTCTGTTGTTCTCCTCTCTGTCCACCAAAAGATGGTAAATTTCCCCCATGCTCTTGTCTAGGACTAGCTGCTTTAAACAATTTTAGCAGCTTTAACTACAAGGTTAGAAATTGTAGACGTGCTTTATTTAAAATATCTAATGTCTGTGGACAGCTGAAACCCCAAAGACCATTTAATCTTGGCTCTGGCCTGCAGATCAGGAGGACAGGCTCTCTGAAGAAGGCCAAGATGCTGCAGACTGTATAAACATCTTTTTTGAGTGGAAAGAACTAAACTGCTTCATGGAAAGAATGAAATTAGTTCAAGATATAGTGCTTTTAATCTTGCCTTCACTGTTGAAATGACAGAAAAATTACTTAGGAGAGAATCACTTCCCACATTTCAATACACACTAGAACAATTTCCTCCTCCAGCAATTCCCAGTAATGGCTGAGCTGAAATGAATCAGACTCCATTACGTAAAATGTGTAATTCCCGTGCAAAATTCTGTTACTTTGATGATTATTCCCATTTCCATTTCTGAAGTTGGATGTTTACCCATTCTCAACTGCTTCATTGCTTTACAGGACTCATTATACCCATAATTAATAATTAATAAATTAATATAATGAAGAGCTTCTTGTAAAATAGGAACAAAAACTAAAATATGCTGGAATAATCCATAGCTAATTCTCCAAAATAATTTTTTTTAGGACAGATACAATAATATTCTCAAAAATACTTGCGAGAAAAGAAGAATAAAAACACTAAAATAAATATACTTACAGTGTTTTGAGACTTTCTAGTCCTTTGAACATTTTGTGTTGAACACTTTCTAAGCGGTTGCTTGTGAGCAAGAGTTCATTCACACCAGAGGCTCCATCAAATGCTCCTTCTTCTATATCTGTAATCTTGTTATTGCTCAGGTTTCTGTTACGCATGAACAGAAACAGAGAAGAACTGAGAGGGTTTTCTTTTATAAATATCCTAAATTAACTGTTAAATGCTGCAGACTACATAAATTTCAAGACAGACTTAGAATCTTAGTTTTCCACTAAGGTCCACTAATATCCTCCAAGATCATCAAATGCCATCTTGATGCAACAGTCAAGTTATTGTGTAAAAGCACAAAATATAAATATACCATTCAACTTCAAACCAGTAAAAAAAAACTGTATGCCCTTCTAATTAAAGAAGCAAAGATTTTTAAAGTAATCTTTGGAAGATGTTTTTAAATAATGGCAATTACCCAACCCATGCTACAGTCCCACAAGAGCATATTTTCCTAATTTTGAATCTTATCTCTATTTTTTCAGGTCTCCAGGCTCTGTAGCATTTTTAGATGAATTTAATAACAAAATTATACTGTATGAGTTCAGCACAACTAACCTCTCTGATTTATTTCTGCTTGATAGACGAATATGGGAAAACAGTATAAACAGCAACATATGTAAAGGAAATGTGTGAATGTAAACAGTACATGAAATGTTAATAATTTATGACATTAGTTAGAAGGGAAGGTTTATAAGCAAGATAGTTCATTTATCTGCAATTTGCATGCAAAGTGGATCAAAATGTGGGGAAAATGACCTAAAATACTGCCAAAATATTTAGTATTTACGATTTTAGTTGAAATATGGAAATTACATCCCAAATGTGTAGGATCTGTACTATATATACACAAAAGCATACATACGCAGCAGCACACATTTTCTTAGATATTTTCATGTTAGTCTCCTTTTGTTTTGTTTGTTTCATATCATTATTTACACATATTACAGAAGTACATAGCTACACATTAAATAGTGTTATAATACACCAGCGATTTTTAAAAAAGTCTTAAAAACTCTCTGAGACAAAGTGAATGGAAGTAAAGCTAAAGACTCTTTGATGAAATTAATGGTATTGGGAAGAAAATCAAACATTATTTGATGAAATTTCTAGAATAGTGTTTAAATCATTCAAAACAAGAAAGATACTATTTGTTAGGAAAAAACCCAAGAAGTTGTGGCTTAATCTTTAGTGCTGACTACTCTCTCTAACCTGAAATAGAACCTACAACTGAAATGTAACCTACAACTTGCCTGTGAGGAAGGATACAATCATGGAATCAGTTAGGTTGGATAGGACCTTTAATATCATCAAGTCCAAGCATTCAAGTCCATTACAAAAAGGTATCCCTAAACCTTTTAAATTCCCCAGGGATGGCAAGTCCACCACTTCCCTGGGTGGCCTGTTCCACTGCTTGACAGCCCTTTCCATGGAGAAACCAAACTAAACCTCCTCTGCTGCAATTTGATATCATTTCCTCTCATCTTGTGACTTGTCATCTGGGAGAAAAGGACAACTGCTACCTCACTACAACCTCCTTTCAGATAGTTGTAAAGAGTGAAAGGTCCCCACTGAGCTTCCATTTCTCCAGGCTAAACAACCCATTTCCTAAGCCGCTCTTCATCACACTTGGGCTCCATACCCTCCAGCAGCTTTGTTACCCTTCTCTGGACTCGTTCCAGCACCTCAATGTCTTTTTGGTAGGGAGGGATCCAAAACTGAACTAAGTACTCAAGATGTGGCCTTACCAGTGCCAAGCACTGAGGAACAACCACTGCCACCAGTGCCAAGCACTGAGGGACAATCTGCCACCAGTGCCAAGCACTGAGGGACAATCACTGCCCTGGTACTGCTGGCCACACTATTGCTGATACAGGCCAGGTGCCATTTTTCTTCTTGGCCACCTGGGCACACACTGGTTCCTGTTCACCAGGCTGTCAACCAGCATTTCCAGGTCCTTTTCTGCTGGGCAGCTTTCCAGCTACTCATCCCCAAGTCTGCAGCACTGCATGGGGATGTTGTGACAGTGCAGGACCTGGCACTTGGACTTGCTGAACCTCATACCGTTGGCCTTGGCCAGTCTGAATTCCTCTGCAGAGCCTTCTTGCCCTCCAGCAGATCAACACTCTCGCCCAAAATGGGATCATCTGCAAACTTGCAGAGAGTGAATTTAATCCTCTCATCCAGGTCATCGATACAGGTATTAAACACAACTGGCCCTGTTACTGAGGCCTAGGGAACACCACTTGTGACTGTCTGCTGACTGGATTTAACTTCATTCACTACCCTCTGGGCCCAACCATCCAGACATTCTTTTACCCAGTGAGGTATAAATCCATCCAAGCCATGAACAACCAGTTTATCCTAGAGAATGCTGTGGGATATGGTGTCAAAGGCTTAGATAAAGTCTAAGTAAACAACCTCCACAATCACCGCTTTCATTTAGTTTAACAGTGGAGCTGTTCAGTCTGCAAGATGCTGTGGAAGACTGGAAGGAAGAGACTAATTGTTTCTATCTCAGATGGCTTGTCCATGTCAAGCCCTTAGTTTCCTAAAATCTTTTTTGTTCTTGTGGTAACACAGATACTACTTTACCCACTTCACACAGATATTTTAAAGATTAATGTTGCATAGCTAATCAATGTTCCAGTCCATACACATGCTTTGTTACTGATGAAGCATCCAATCAATGAAACATTTAGGCCTTAGTTTTTCAATGTCATCGGTGCAGAAATATCTTTGCACCTATTTTGAACCTCCAAAAGAAATACGAACTTCACAAAAGAATAGAATTCACTCATATTGGTGTCTCTGTAACATTAGTACTTCACTGCTTTCCAGTGATGCTTAAGCAGTCACTGTGTTATTCTCTCAATGAAAAAATGTTGTAACAACTGATAACTATATTAGGAAGTTATGGAGCAGTATTATTAAAATAGTTAACTTTTTATTTATCTTTTTAAATTTTTTTCCCTTTTAAATTAACCAGATTTTAAAGCCTTTGGGAGTTTCAACAGACAGGTATCCCAAGACTGATTAATATTCTTTTTTTTTTCTCTTGTCTTGAACACCTCCTCCACTTAAAAGGAATATTGTTAAATATGAAGATCTGATATAAATGTGTGTGTATGCATGTGCATGTATGATGCATGAAGCTTTTTTTTTAAATTTTCTATAATCCTGCAATTATAGAATATCTTGGGTTGGAAAAGACCTTAAATATTATCTAGTTCCAATCAGTCTCCTGTAGGCCGGGACAACTTTCACTATACCAGGTTGCTCAGAGACTCATCCAACCTGGCCCTGAATACTTCCAGGGATGGGGCATCCACAGCTTCTCTGGGCAACTTTCTCAATGTCTCTTCACCCTCACAGTAAAGAATTTCTTTCTGATATCTAATCTAAACCTACTCTCTTTCAGTTTAAACCCATTCCTCCTCGTTCTGTCATGCCCTTGCAAAAAGTCTCTCTCCACCTTCCTTGTAGGCTCCCTTTGGATACTGAAAGGCCACAATTAGGTCACTCTGAAGCCCTCTTCCAGGCTGACCAATTCCAAATCTCTCAGCCTTTCCTTGTAGGAGATGCGCTCTCCATTCCTCTATTAATTTTGGTGGCCTCCTCTGGACTTGCTCCAACAGGTCAATGTCCTTCCTGTGCTGCGGACCCCAGAGCTGGATGCAGCTCACCAGAGTGGAGCAGAGTGATAGAATCCCCTCCCTCGCCCTGGTGCCCACACTGCTTTGGATGCAGCCCAGGACACACTTGGCTTTCTGGACTGCAAGCACACATTGCCTGGTCATGACCTTCATGTCAACCAATACCCCCAAGTCTCTTCTGTTCATCCCTGAGCCCATATTGATACGTGGGGTTTCCGGGACCCAGGTGCAGCACCTTGCACTTGGGCTATTGCACATCATGAAATTCCCAGGACTCACTTCCCCCTGCACCTTGTCCAGGTCTCTCTGGAGGGCATGCTGTTCTTCAGGTGTGGCAACAGCACCATTCAGCTTGGTGTCATCTGTAAATTTTCTGAGGGTGCACTTGATCACTTTCTCTGTGTCATTGATGAGGACATTAAATATAGGTCCTTAAGGGACACCATTTGCCACTGCTGTCTGTTGGGACTCTGATCCACAGACCATTACTCTCTGGATGCTGCTGTCCAAACAGTTTCTTATCCATCTAAGCCCAGCCATTGAATCCATCTCTCTCCAATTTAGAGAGAAGGATGTTGGAGGGGACCATGTCAAAGGCTTTACAGAAGTCCTGATAAATGACATCTATAGCCCCTTCCTTGTCCACTGATGCTTCGTATTGATACTTGATATTTCCAAAGTACACGGTAGTTGTAAAAAGTGCTAATCTGAGATCCTTGAAGATTGAAGAAAACAGGGTATTTACTATATAGCACCAGAACGCTGTTGTGCCAGACATTCCTACATTCTTTTTTCTAATTATCACAGCCCAATTCAAAGTGGCAAGGTGTACTCAAGTGGAGAGGTCAAAGGCAAGTTCATTTTACATTGTCGGAATTTTTAAAATCTTTTTATCTAAAAAATCAGTAATAAATATTTAACTAATTGTGATCATGCCAGCAAGGATCTGGTTAAGGCTAACAATAGTTGAAGGAATATTACTGCTCCCTTAAGATTTTGATCACTAATAACTTAGACTGATCTCTTACAAATGGTAGTCACTTGGTGACTACTAATCTATTTCCACTTGCATTTTTCTTCACTTACTATTTATGTTTGGATTTAATCCTGAAACGATTGAGCACAGAGTCCCAAAGTCTAACTAAATGATCTACCCTCAAATACCTCTTTTACATAGGCTAAAAAAAAGATTTTCATAGTCTTATTTTTAGAAACAACTGCACTGGTAAAATTATCAACTCCTCTTAAAACATTAACTGTTAACATGGCCTTACATGGATGACTTATCAAACCACTTCTTCTCGGTCATTTTAATTTTGATATTCCCCTCACCTAATGACAGTTTAATGAAGCACAGAATCAATGGCATGTCCTTAATGTGCTGTAAGAGGCAAAATTGTCTGGTTAGAGAGTAATACAGCAAGTTACAAAAGATTACTGGAATCTTTTCTAAGCAGCTTATACTGCGAGCTCCCTGCTGTGGCTGCACAACAGACCAGCTGGCTGGACGTTGCCACAAAGGTGCTGGAGCTATAGACCATGAGAAGTGGTTGCTGGCAGTGCCAAGCCCCATAGAGAAGAGCTGCCAACTCTGACCTACCTCAGGGATTAATTTAAACCCATTCGTGATTTTCAATTGGAATATACTGAATCTTTTGTAGATTAGAACTAAGAAAGGTGGAGAGACACAGCAAGGAGCTAATACACTGTCTGAACAGACAAGGTCATTGAAGTTGCACTTACATTTTACGCAGCTGAGGAAGTTTCTTAAAGATTCCAGTAGCTTCCAGGACTGAAAATTCATTGTTATTTAGTCGCCTAAAAGAAATTACATCAATTTCAGAAAAAAATGATTCAGGCATTGGTACAGAATGTTCCACATTAAGTGAACTTTTCAGTCTGGCTTCCCTGAATAGATGATGTTTAACTGTAGCTGAAGAACAATTCCTTATATAGTGACATTTCTAATTTTGATAATTCCTGTGAATGAACATTCTCATTCCTGTGAATGAACATTCTCATTAGTTGAACTTAGGCATATGTAAGACATTTTTAAAACCTGATCACAAAATTTTATATAGCTGAAACCGAAAAGGAATATAAGATGATGTTTTTAATTTTTCAAACAAAAATGTAACTACGGAAGGATTCCATGGCAACTTATAAATAAAAGTCTTTAAGAAGGACATATAAACCACTGAAGATTAGTCTTCTGTTCTTTAAAGGATATCAGATGGAGTCTGCCAGACATCTGGAGGTACTCACAGAACACTATTTACAAGAATGAAATAATTACTCTTCTTTTGAATAGGGCACCCACTGCGTTGGTCTTCCCATGAATTTAAAAACACTTCTCTCACCATGATTTATCCTCATACTACTACAGCTGGCACACATATATTGCTTAAGACAGCATTAAATGCTGACTTGTAGCACTGTAAGAAGATATGCAATGAGCAACAAATACTAGCTGGGCACTTCTCTTTCCTGCACAGGTATCAAGGCTTACAGTACAGTACACCTTTAACAGCAGCTAGGTTAGGGGACCATCTGTATTTCAAAAATTACCTGCATTGACCCAGTACTCCCTATTTTCTCTCTTGAAATAAAATGGAAATTAAGAGTCTTAGATCCTTTATATACTCTAATTATTATTTTTCATAAAATAATATTATTTTATTATGCCATATTATTAAGGAAGGGAGTCTGTCCAGCTTTTCTTTAAAGATTTTAGGAGAAGATATGACTGACAAGATCACTGTGAAATGGAATTCAGCATAATTCTAAACCCAGAATGCTTTTCAGAATTGTCTTATTGCAAGACAAGTTTAAAAAAACCCTAGAAAATTAAAGAAAGCTGCTTGTTCATCCTTCCCTCCTGTTCATTCTCATTGATAGCCAGAAGGGAAATTAAGGTTGTAAATCTGAAGGTATGGTTGTACAACAGTTTCAATATGGAACCAAACTGAAAGAAGACAGAAGGTTTTGGATATACACAAAACATTTGTATACCACACCAAATTACAAGGAACATGAATTTCAGAAGATGCTATCACCTCTAAAAATCAGCTGAATGACTTAATGTCATTTTTAGTGGGACCATATAAAGTATTCTTGCACATTGTCAATTAACAAAATTACTTCACTCTAAACAGCCTTTTCTTTACCCTCTCTATCAACAACAGAAGCACTGACCATTCTATAAATGTTGACATCTTCAAATACTTTTCAAGTGCTATACCATCTAGAAGAATAACTTAATAATGAAAACATTTACTGATTCTAATAATACTTGCTCTACTGAAAACATTTCTAACCCCATTGAAAAAGGCAATCAGCTTGATCATTTATTCTTTGCCACAGTCTTCTACCTATTAAAAGTAATTTACTTTGTCTGTCCCTCAAGTTTCTTTCACACAAATGCCCTCAACCTTTCCAGTCTTCTTTTCCACGATTCTTGTTCTCCTTGAATTTTTTTCTGAGCAATTATATCCATCCTGAAAAGTGAAGACTTTAACACAGTATTCCAGCTGATAGTTTACTACTTCTATGTACAGTACAATAATTATTTAATATAATTTATATGCTACATTCCTATACCTATATCCTGAAATGAAATTTGCATTAGTGCCCAATAGCACTTCTTCATCTTTAATATGTATGATAACCACATCCTTTTATCTTGACCTACTTGCTGGTTTTTCCTCACTCATGTATGTCCGGTGCTATATAGTTCTCTCTAATTTCATATGTAGAATTTTAATTCTCATTTAAATTGTATTTATTTTGTTTAAATTAGTCCACACACAATGGAATCAAAATTATTACCGATGGCTGGAAAGTTTACAGATTTGATCTCCATTCTGGATTTTAATATTATTTTTTGCACCCAGTGCTCTTCACTGGTAAAGACAGCAACTATAGTTGTTACCTATCAATCACTAGATCAAGAAAATGATCTTAAAATTACATTTATCTGGTTTAGTCAAAGAAAAGTACTGAAATACCATTCTCAAAATAAAAAAGTAAACAGAGGCATTTGATGATGATGTCTATACATTCTGTTTGGATGGAATATCTGATGCTTTTTCCTGTTTTAGTAACACAATGGCTAAGATATTGCATGTTTTTGAACAATAGCTGAACTTTCCTGGAAGGCAATATACTGCAGTGATATTCATGCTTTCCAAAATAACCTCGTTAGGTTATCATCTATTGTACAATCATTTTAAGAATTCAACATATAAGACTGAAATTATTTCTTATTTAGCATTTATCCTGGGGACTTTGGTTTGAATGATTTCTGAAACGCTTCCTGAATTTTCCTATGTATTAGAAAGCTACCTGAAAAATATTTTATTTCTGGGGTGCAATTACAGACTTGTACTTTATATCAAATTGGCAGATTACACAGATATTTCACTGCTTTTCTGGAAGACTGTGAGCAAGCGACAAAATGGGAAGTTAGAACAGCAGTTAGTTGGTTTAGTTATAATTTTTTTAACTTTAAAAATTAAGTATCTGCCTTGAACAACATTAATATTTTCAGATTTTTTTAAAAAAACAACTACTTTGAAGAAATAGGTTTTTTTCCTGTGATATTATTACTGTTGCAATCTACACGATGGACACTTTTTTTAGAGAATCAGAGAATATGCAGAGTTGGAAGGGACCTAAGGATCATTGGGTCCAGCTTCTGGCCCTGTCACTGGTCACCAGGGAGAAGAGATCAGTGCCTGCCCCTCCTCTTCCCCTTATGACGAAGCTGTAACTGCAGTGAGGTCTCCCCTCAGTCTCCTCTTCTCCAGGCTGAACAGACCAAGTGACCTCAGCTGCTCCTCATATGGCTTCCCCCAAAGGCCCTTTACCATCTTTGTTGCCTACCTTTGGACACCCTTTTTTCCTTACTTTTGATCTTCATTTCCAAGCTGAGATTCAACTCCAAACATCACCCTGCAGCAATTAGTCTAGCTCTCCTCATCACCTACAGAAGGATCAATGTAATTTGACTCTAACAAGTATTTTTTATATCACATTTTGTGGGTAAAAAAAAAAAAAAGAAGGCTAACTAGCTGCTATTCTCATACATGCCAGTAAATATTGTGAACTGGAAATCAAAGAATGGGCCTAGAACTAGACTGGGAAGTCCCAAGATGAACAACAAAGACAATGCATCGAAGACCAGGAATAACAGGAGGAAACAAGAGAAAGAGCTGTAACTTTTGCATCAGTGAGGCAAACACCAAAAGACTGTATTTGGCTAGAGCAAATGGATTTTTAGCAGAAGTAAAAAAAATGAAGAAGCAATTTTTCTATCCTCTCTAGAATATTTTCAGGACTATTGAAATTTTTATTACATCAAATGGCTTGAAGGACAATCCGTACAGCCTATCAAGTACCATAGAAGTAGAAGGTTGAATAATGACTTTGTTACTGTTTAACACCCTTATACTTGGGTAGAATGCTGGAAAGAAAAGGGCTCTTTAATGGCAAAAATGATAAAGGAAGCCATGATGGAAACTGAAGAGTGGTAGATTCCATCTCAAACTAAAAGTTCTCAGTTAAAAAAAAAATTACAGAAGTGAAAGGAAATAATTACCTTCTGCAAAAGTCTCAGGGGAATGGTGGATTTTTTAATCCACTAACATTTCAAACAAGACTGGATGTTTTCTGAAAGAAGTTCTGTAACCAAACATTTAGTAAAAAAAAAAATTGTTGACTGAAATTTGAGTGTTTAGGATATAGACTAGATGAAGCTTGATTATTTAATTGTTCCTTTTGAATTTAAAAGGTAGGAACCATAATTACAGAAAGAAAACACGTGACACTTTATCTTCCACATGTAAATAAATGAATATGAGAAAACCAATTAAAATGCTAAATTAAGATTATTATTTCTTCAGAGAAGAGACAATTAAACATGTTTCCTCCTAAAAATCAAAGCAATGCATGCTTAATCACTTCAACAACTCCATTTCTCATCTCTTGGTTCAGTAACTATCATATTTACAACCACTACTTTATGATCTCCTGCCACACTTTAACCTGTTACCTATTCCACCAGCTTTTATTTTTAAATTAAAAAAAAATTTTCTCAAAATGTTGGATAACAAAAAATGTATTTCTCTTCTGAAATCTATCTCCCTTCATCCAAGACCGTATCCATTTTTTCTCTGATTGTAATTTTCAGATTTGTAATAAGAACATGTTGTGGTTTAGACCCAGCAAGACACCATGTTCAATACAGCCACTCGCTCACTCCCCGCCAGCAGGATCGGGGAGAGAACCAGAAGGGTAAAAGCTGGAAACCTCGTGGGCAGAGATAAAGACAGTTTAATAGTAAAAGAAAAAGTCAAGTACACAAGCAAAGAAAAACAATAAATTAATTCACTGCTCTCCACATGCAGACAGGTGTTCAGCCATCCCCAGGAGAGCAGGACTCCTTCACATGTAACAGTGTCTTGCAAAGACAAACACAATCACTCCTAATGTCCTCCCTTTCCTCCTCCTTCCTCCCCTTTACATCCTGAGCACAATGTCACATGAACTGGAATAGCCCTTCAGTCAGTTTGGGTCACCAGTCCTCACTCTGCCTCCTCCCAACCTCCCAGGCACACCCAACTTCCTTCCCAGCATAAAAAGCAGAAAAGGCCTTGGCTCTGTGTAAGCCCTGCTCAACAATAACAAAAACATCACTATACTATCAACCCCGTGTTCAGCACAAATCCAAATCATAAGCCCATACTATCCACTGTGAATAAAATTAACTCTATCCCAGCCAAAACCAGCACAGAACATTACTAAGTTCAACTCATTCTCCCAGCTTAGAGACAGACAAAAATCTCCATCTGTGTTTTAAAAATATTTCAGTTTTGAATCCTTTTTCGTCTCCAGGTATTCAAATACTTAACAATAGTCTCATTATTTCATATCTCATTGCCATACTGCTGCTTTGATGCCAGCTGTAGACTGCTCTTCTAAGAGATGTGCCATCCTGTTGCTCATCTCACCCCTGTGGGTGACAACTTGATCACAATACTCTTGTCTCCACATCTCTATACTGCTTTACTATATCAAATCAAACTCCCTTTTTTTTTCCCCCTCAACATTTTGCCTTGTTCTTTAAACTGAATCTCCTAGGAAAACCAGCTATTTCCTTCCACTTTTGCTCTGCAATGACAGCCACTTTCATCTACCTTTCTGCCAATCCTTCAACCAGCTCTGCACTCCCTTCCATAGTATTTTTTGCACATGGGGAAGCCTTGTAAAGCTGTCTTATTTTTATCTTTCACTCCCTGCTCGAAGACTACTCCAGTTGTAATGCCTACAAATCATTCCCATATGTCACTTATTAAGCAAGTAATAATCTCTGAGTTCTTCTCTGCCCATGTCTATTCATTATATTATTATCTCATCTTCTTAACCCAACTCTGTCCTGTTTGTCTGCTTTATCTTCCTCTGGTCTCCTGCCTGATAAATGTAATGTGTGCTTTGCATAACGATCAGCTCTGTCTGTTTAAACATCTAGGTAGCACTTTTTAAGACAGACCCCTCTGGTTACTGGGTGCACTACTTTCTCCTGTAGTTAAAAGTAAAATAAACCCCACTACCTTTCAAAAATCCAAGTGGGTTGCTCAGGTCCTGAAAAACTAGAAACATAGAATAGTTACCTTATTTATTTATCATGAGTTTTTAAGGCTACATGGTATTGAAATAATGCATAAATAATTTTTATGAATATTTAGTCCATTGAAGTGCACCACAGAGGTTACTTTTAATTTTTGCTGTTCAAAAAAAGTAAAGCTGTGGTTTTATATTTGACTGTTTTAGTTAGTTTCTCCATAAGTAAATAATCCTTTCTTATGGGTTCAACTTACAACTCTGCTGTGTACTGGGGGATGTGATCAGGAATTTTGTTGAGTTTCTGATTGGAGCAGTCCACTGTGGTCCCTTCACAGCGACATTTCTCAGGGCAGGCCAAATCTGCAAAGCAGTCTCCACTTAATTTGGATCTGTAATCTTCAGTGCCTGTAGAAGATTCAAGTCAAAACACAGATACTAAGTCAATAAAGTATAAAATTTGCTTCTTGTGAGAGGGTTGAAAAGACGTCTGCAATGCAGATAACGGGTGGGCAACTTGGGAAATGCATGATAAACTTTGTGATACTGAACAGACACAAGGGCTTCAAGAGAGGGTTCAATATAGGGACTTAAGATATGCTGGAAAAAGAAACTGAGACCAACTTCACATAGCAGGATAACATTAACTTGAGCTTTTCACAGCTGTACTTTCTGCTGATTATGTTGTCAGCCAATCTAGCCTTGTTTATAGCTCATCACACAAATGCCACTTTTTGTTTTAGAATTTGTTTTCTTTCTCTGCATCAAGAATAAATAGATCCTGAGTGCCACCTTTTCTCTTTCTCTGGTTACAAATTTGTATTGTTGACTGGACTTCATTAACCTCTGATTTTTTTTTATAGTCCCAATACTCCACATCATCTCAACACATAAGATTGAAAGCCCTGTTTCAGCTTTAATTTAAAAAATGTGTGATCCTGACTTAAGCCTCAGCAGCTTGCCATGCTGTAGAAAGCTGCGTGACGTTCCATGGTGCTTGACAGAACCATGTTTTACTCATACCTCACAACCACATGGTTAGATCAAGCACAACAGAAAATCTCGCTACATTATCAAAACTGCATCCATTAGGCCAAGGATAAGAGCAAGGGAAAAGAGGAAGGAGTAGGTATAAATCACAGAAGCATTTGAAGTTTAATACTTGCTTACATGACATGGCATTCTTATTACTGAATGTCCAGTGCCACAGTAACAGTATCACTGTCACAGAATAAATAAAAGTACAATATATATTAAAAAAAAAGAAAAAAAAAAGAAAAAAAAAAACACATTGAAAGTTTCCTCCACCATTTCCCAGAGTCAGTCAAAGAAAACATCCTAAACATATCAGGAAAAAACATCCAGTAAGGAACTGAGGGTGGGTGACAAAGAAAACAAAGAGAAGCCGAAAGGACCTGTGGGTTCTTCTTGGACAAAGGTGAAAAGACTGAGACTAGTAGAAGGTGCATCAGGGCTGGGAGGTACACTGTGATTTAGTTCAGACACTGAACTTTACTTACAGCCAAAATGGTGAACTCCTGCAAAAGTAAAGATAGCCAAGAAGGAAAGAAAGACAGAGTAATGCCAATTAAGACAAAAACATGAACTAAGCTCTCATGTTCTCTACTTAGCTTTCGTTTGATTAGAAGATGGTTCTAGGGCCATTGTCTTTAGCAGAAAGAAAGAATAATTCATTTGGAGTGGCATTTAAAAATGAAGATAAGATTGGGGTTTATTACATATTTCATATAGGATGATGATCATGCCTCCCATGAATTATTCTTCACTATTTTGAATGTGTTCTTTAAAAGCTGCTCCCTGAATATATATAGGAGTTATAGAATATTCTGAGTTGGAAAATACCCTGAAGGATCATTGAGTCCAATATACATGCTATGCCACTTAAATCCTTAATAAACCAAACAAATATAGGAGAAACAGATTGCTCAGTGGAGGGGAAGAAACCCCAAGAGTCATCACATATTATGTTATCTACCACTTATAAATGTTTTAGTAATACATAGGATGAAACTACTATAGAGTATTTCTATGAGGTAGCATATAAATGATATTTTTTTCAAAGAAATGATTTAATAATTGCCAACTTTTAGACTTCCAAATTACTATAATGAAATTTTTGTAACACTTCATAGTGTCTGCAGAGCAACATCTCCAAATGACATATTTAAAACAAATATTAAAAATATTTAAGTGTTTAAAGAAATGCTAAGATTTTTTTATAGTATCTGCTTAAGTATAAAGAAGTGTTCTTAGCACTTTCAAATACTGAATGAACAAGTCTACAAATAAGTTTTTTTTTTCCTCCTGTGTCCAGAGTACATCACTGTTAGCAGTTTAACCAATTAAAATATTCAGGGACAATGCCTTCAACAACTAAAATAATTTTAGGTAGCATCTACCTGATAGCCTGATAGAAAGAGAAAGCACAGGAGCTGTATTTCAAGAAGCAGGTATACAGCCCATTTTGTTTAATTTGTTTCCTTTCTTCTTCTTTCCCCCCGCCTCCCCCTGGAATAGCAATTTTTAAAGAGTACTTAAAGAAGCCTAAACTGCATGTGTGGCCATATTATAACCAGGCTGTGAAGACACCTGCTGGCAAGAAAACACTTGTAACTCACAACAAAAGTTGTTCTGGTAAGGTTGGGTAGAAGCCACTCTGTGGCAGCTGTTCTACACATTAAGGAATTGAGTGGTACTACAGGTTCGTGAAATTGAATACCTCTGTTTTATGCTGCTTTAAAACACATTTTTGTGGATGCCAGTGCTGATAAATTGCTGCCTTATTTTGTATTTCATTTTGTCTTTTCTTCATATTCAAAACAACATTAGTATAAGGGCATGAAGAACTTCACATGACTGCTGCAAATGTAAGTGTTAATTCACACAGCATTTGGAGAAGAGCTGTTAAACACATGAGCTGAAGAGACAATTAAGATGACTACAGAATGATGATATACCTGTAGTATTTGAAAGAAGTGCACTGGTGTCCTATTCAATTATTGTAGATATTTTTCTAGATATTAAACTATGGCAGAAAATCCTGATTGCAAATCACATACTGTAATTCATCAATAGATGCATTATTCTCTTGTTAATTTTGTTATTTATAATTGTTATGAATATAACATGAGTATATTTTTTTCTATTAAGAAAACAGTGCACATACTGACAAGCAAGGTAAAATAAAGAAAGATCCATACTTCAAAGAGCTAGGGCCAACAGCAGTAAATCTTTTGTAAAAATATCATAGACTTATTGTAGCTTAAAGCAGTGTGTAAATTGCTATTTCACCCCAAATCTAAAGTCATATTTTCTTTAATGGAAAGCATTTCTGATTCACTGTATGCGTGTGACCACCAAAAGCCTCTAATTAAGAATATCAGCTTTCTTTTCCAAGCATTCCACTGTGATTTCCTAAACAAAAGGAGGGTGAGCAAGCAGTAGATGCAGCCAGCGTAGAGCATGAAAGCAATGCAAGAAAATGTTCATTTGTAGAATGTTTAGTTTTTAAAGTTGTGCTAGCTCTTTGATGGCAGCATGGTTTCTTGTGTTTAAAAGCAGCTCAGGAGCTACATTTTAAAAACAGCAGCAGCAGAAAGGCAAGGTACAAGGTAAGTAAAAGTGTCAGTTAAAATATGAACTAGCAGGTGCAACCTTCTAAATAATTTAAGTATAGCTATAATTTTGGCAGGTTGTGTGCAAATCTGTGAGACAGAAAAAGGTAAACGGAGCTGCATGCTAAGCTCTTATATTCAGAAAACAGAATTACTAATATTCTACAAAGGAAAACTATGTATAGCTACAGGTATTGACTAATGTTAATACACATGCATCAGTTTCCTAAAAGCTATGACAAACTTTGCTTTTGGGGGGAAAGGGAGAGAATATCTGCAGTTAGTCAATCTTACTGCAGAGCCAAACCTACCTGGAATGAAATACTGTTCTTTAGCTAAATAAAGAGAAAAAAAAAAAATAGAAGATGCACCTGAATGTCAGCAAGCAAAGAATGAGTTTTATTAGATTAAGTATGGACTGCAGTTAACTACAGATAATTTAGTAAAAAAATGTGTATTCACAACGAGAGCTGATAAACAACAAAGTGTGAATAGTCATAAATGTATCCGGAACATGGATAAAAAACCAGTTTTCATCTGGTATTTGCACTTGAGACTGAATAAACTGTAGAATGTGAAATGCACCTGGAACAGCTGGATACCATATGACGAAAGTTAGGATTTAAAGAAATGTAAGTAGGAAACGGAATAAGATTAGAAAAAGAAAACAGTAAATTTCAGTATGAGGCAAGCTGCCTGTATAAAAGGGATCTGTCATGTTTCCATATTTAGCTTAGAAATTTTCAGATCTTTCACATATTCCAGAGCCTGTGGAAATTTTACAAAATGATTTATGGTGGTGATACTTGTAGTGAATAACTTTAGCATTTCATTCTGAAGTTTTACATATTACATTTATTTTCTTAGACTTAATGCTACTCAGAAATAGTGCCAAATGTGTAAACTACAGTAATGTTCCGTGATCCAATAGTCTATGACTTCCCAGATTTCCCTTTATTCAGTCAAAAAACTAAAAAAAATTCTGCAATGTTTAATAATTCTGTAGAGAGACAGCTGCTTTCATTAGAACTTCTATAACCACTACTTGTTTTGCCAATAAAGGAAAAATAGCAGCTGAACTAAGAAAATTACCTGAGCAGCGGAATTTCTTGCTTTTGATCTGGCCGATCCTTTTGTTTGCCAGACGGCGGGGGCTGGTGCAGCGGGCACCACTGGTCTCAATGGGGTTTGTGTGAAGATAATCCGCCAGCCACTTCAGATGGCAGTCACAGATAAATGGGTTCTGAGCCAAATGCCTTTCATGAAGAAAAAAACCAATAATATCACACATTATTTCCCTTTTGTCTCAGCAGTACCCAATGCTTTTACTGCACTGTAGAATATGAAGTCGTACTTGAGAAAACCATAAACAAGAACATACGTACAAGGTCTGAATCGCACGTAGGGGTGAGAAGGTGCCTTTTGCAATGGTCTGAAGCTTGTTGTCATACAAAGAAAGAAGATTCAAGTTGTGCAGATCTTGAAATGCATCAACTCGCAGACAATTGATCTTGTTGGCATTCAATAATCTGTTTAATGGAAGACAATTATAAAATTGAAAGAAATTGATCCATGCCGCAGCTTCAGCATTTTTCACAGACAATTCTTTGTGCACCTTTGCAACCAGAACAAGAGATGTAGTAACAAATAATAATTGACAGTGACATGAGGAATTTCAGTGAATTGAAAGTGATGTAAGGAATTTCAGTGAATTTAAGTATCTTCTTTAGGTTATATGTATTCCTACATATTTAAACCTTGGAGTTGAAATGTGTACATTTATTTAGCTAAAATCACATTTCTTGTATGTGCTGGTAGAATGTCTGTGTGGTATTTGTGTATAGTGCAAAGAAACAAGCCTAAAAATCAAGTATATTCAAGGAAAACTAGTTTCTTTTGCCAAATAAACAAACAAAAAAGGAACTGAACACTGTGTTCATTAGCTGGAAGAGATGTGCAGTGGCACTTTTAATTATATGTTACTAATCAGCATGCTGCCACATTAACAGAGTTGTAGTAAAAACTGGTGGCATGGAATATATCCAAATCTGTCTTGGATCCTTTTCCTCTGCATCTTCAAAGGGAACCTTTTCTTCCCTGTACCTCCCAGACTTTTAGTGTTAAAACAAACAAGCCAATCTAAACCAGCTCCTTTTGAAGAGAAAAAAAAAAAAGTCATTCCATTAGATGCATTTTTATAACCCAATATTTTTTTACTCCTTTCTATGTTGAGCCAGAAATGGAATGAAATGGTGGATTTGAAGTCTAATGCTCTGATAGAAAGTTTTGCAAACAAGTAGAAACCTACTTGGACCTAAATGTACTATCTATACAATGCATATTAAGATATGGACATTGTTTTTAATACAGAATTGAGAGTTCAGAAAGGTCTCTTACATTTTTTTTTAACAAGATCTGAATTATATTTTATAAAGAAAACATCTTTAAAGGAAAACAGGAAAGTATACCCTGCCCACCACTATACTATTTTTGTGACAAAAGTAAATCAAAATGCAAACCTCTAGGTGGTGCTAGAACTTGCATTTTCTTTGTATATATTTACTGTTTTGCCGTCTTCAATTAGCTGTTAGTAATGAACACGTTCATGGTGAAGTCTGGACATTAGAAAATTCTAAGCATGTGTGAAGAAGCCTTAGATTCTTTAAGAAGACCCTAACGCAACAAGTTAGTTATTCTGGGACAAGTTCTTTCAAAACCACCATTGTTTTATGGTCTCTTCAACACATTTCTTTTACATAGTACACCTATTGCACAGCCTCTTCTGCTAAATATTGACAATATTTGATAAACATATTACCATGACATTCTTTATTCCAGTATAAAATCTAAAGAGCAACGGTTTCAAAGGTTACATGTGGAAATTTCCAAAGTGTTAAATGAAGTAGCAGCTGGAGTTCACAGAGTCAAAGAATTGTACTGAATATCAGAAAACATTAAAAGCCATCAATGAAACTGTGATGTAGTACTGTTCTTTCATGGGTACAACTAGAAAGGCAATTGCATAGCATTTCCACTATATAGCTTCTCTTTATAAAACACACAAATATTCCTTTTATGGTTCCTACACAACTTCATACGTGCTATTTGCCATTTAGAGGGTATCATATCTTTATGTGTTTTATCCTTAGAAATTCCACTCAGCAGAATGATTTAATTTTAATCATTTTAGGCTGAAACAATAACTGATATGATCACATTTGTGGATGAATGGCAAGCTGGCCTAGAACAGTCTTGACTCTCGGTTTTAGCATAATTTTTACTGTACTTTGATCTTACATTTGGGATTTCCTGCCAGTTCTTCTTCTGGCATAAATCTCTCATCATGTTTACCCTTTTGAATGATCCCAAAATAGAATAAATAAAAAAATACTCACAGCAGTTGCAGAGAAAAGAGTCCTTCAAACAGGCCCTTTGGAAGTTCTGTGATTTTATTGCCATAGAGGACTCTGTACCAGGGAATAAAGCAAAGCTACCATTATGAAAGGCACATGCTATGGCATTTTGACTTCAAAAATAGAGAAATTCCAGTATTCCTGAAAGGAATTTAATAACATCCACTTGATACTTGCAATATCCTTGTGGTCCTGTGAGGCAGCAGGATCACACATTTTCCCAAAAGGTGTGTAGCCCAATGAGCTCTCTGCAGAATCAGCACCTCACTGATTACAGGTTTACCAAGGGACCTTGCTAAGTGGATTTGCTGTTTGTAAAACAACTAACTGGGGAATAAAAGACATGTTTGGTTTTGTTCAACTCCTTGCCATGAACATATTTACAAAAAACCCCATAAGTTATTAGTGTCAAGCTGTAAAAGAATGTTCAACTACCACTGTTCTGAAATGATTACTACAACTTTCAGAATTGATTGAATTTATAGCAAAATTTTGCAGGGAGCCAAAAGGCCAAAATAATTTCACCATAAGAATATAAGAAATTTTCTTCTGTTTACAGGTCAAACAGATACCTACAGTGAATTGAGTGAACGTAAGCCCTGGAAAGCATCTGGAGCTGCTTCAGAGATCTGGTTATTACTCAGGTCACTGAAATAAATAAAATTTGATTCAATTAATTCAAGCTATTTTCAAAATAATGAAATTTAAGATAATATGTAATTAGAATTAAGCATGAATGTGAGAGAGAAATTAAAATATTTACATGAGACACTGCTGAAGAATTTTAATATAAAACCACTAAAATTGCCAGTACACTAAAACATAATGCATAATTAAAATAGACCTTTCAAATGCTTGAAAAAAAAGACAAAATATTTATTTTTCCTAATTGCTTAAGCACATTTGCTTAAGAAACCTCTGCTTGCTATGACCACAGCGCTATATAGCCTCAAAAATAATCTTAAATTATCCTCATTCTCTTTTTTTACTAGAATTTTCACTACAGGAACATACTGCTCCTATGCAGAATCATATTAAACAATTTCAATATTTTTTACAAACCCAAGTATTATTAATATGACAAAGATGCTATATGGTGTCAATAATCAGGCTGCCATATCAGTTTACCTCCTAGCAGTCAAATTTTTTAAGTGCTCACACATTAACTACAGTTCCCCTGTACCATCTTGACTTGTTTTTTATCTTGTTATATATAAATTTATGAAAGTAAATGTAAGTTACTGGGTACATACATTCTTCGAAGCTTTTTATAGGGGGAGAAAGCTCCAGGAGGTATGACCTTAATTGAATTTTGTTCCAAGCGTCTGCAAAAGAACAGCAACAGCATAAAAATACAACCCCCAAGCTAAAGAAGAATCTAAAGCCATAAGAAACTAGAAGGGATAGACTTCAACAAAGAAGACAACTTTTTCTTCCTTTTTCAGTATAATTTTTATTTCTTTCATTAAAAAAAAAAAAAAAAGAAAAAAGAATAAATTATTCAGCCAAACCTTTTTAACCTATTGAGAGTAATACTGAAATTAAAGACCCAATATTGATTTTATATTTAAAGAAAACTTATTTTCAGAGCATACAAGAGTTTTCTAAAATTTAAGATAAAATTGTCATTAAAAATTTCAAACTTGAATTAGTCTTAATTTACTCCCAACGTACTATTCACATATAGCAATTTACATAGTAATTTTTATTTTAAAATGCCTAAAGACTTCCATGAGTTCATTGAAATATGCAAACCACGGGAACGAGAAGGGGAATGTTCCTACAGAGTAGATAACATATGTTGCTACCTGCAATAAGACAACTGCCATGTTCTTAAAGATGCACACAATTTCTTTAAATACGGTACACTAATTATTTTCTTTAAGATATAATATTAGGATTGCACAGCCACAACTCTAACTTCTTTAAACAAGTATTTTAATCTCCACTTGTAGCTAATGTTACTGGCCACACTTGCTTTGTGTGTATAGTGGCTGTAATTGAATATTCCCATACCGTAAAGTGTGAATTTATTGATGGAAACCATTTTCCAAGAAGTTCTTGAACTTGGAGAGATTTGCATTTGGGAAATCAATGCAGATATAGACCTATGGCTCAGGTACCAACGAGTCAAAACAGAATCACCAATGAGCACACTTAAAATAGAAGCTACTTACTCACACACCCCCTTATACCACGGTTAGGGCAGTGCAAATTTCCACCACGTAGACATAAGGTAAGAAACTATTATACCAAAAAGTACTACAGGAAAAGGCAGGAGTATTCAAACTCCATACCATGCTTATCTAACAAGCTTTGTATTTCCCTCTTTCATGCACAGGTATCAACTCTATGATTTATGTACATAAAGACAATGCCAAAATCTACTTAATAAAATTAATCAAAAATCTGTAAGTTTACTGTGTTAATCTAAATTACAAGGACATTGCCTCAGAATTTAAGGAGAAAGAGCCTTTTTAAATCTAGATGCAGAAGTATTGGCCTATTTTTTTCCTTTTACTCTTGTCCTATTAACAGTCTTCTGTTTCACTTTTGTTCTGATTGAGACATATGAGCCTCTGTGTGTGTACAGTGTAACTAATAAACTCAAATAATTTGAGTAAGCTTTTCCAAGAAAATATTCTAACAGAAATTGTTTCTTTTTGTAAAGTTTCTCAAGAGATCATGAAATGGCTTAACTGAAGCTTTTTTTCCCTTGCCTTCATTAAGTCTCGTTCAGATGGAGATATTTATATATTTAATACTTAAAATCTATTTATTCTGGTCATGCTTTAACTTAGCAGAATTTGTTGTTGAATGGCTTATGATGAACCAAACAAAAAAACCCAAAAGCTCCAGAAAAATCTTCCAGACACAAAGAAAATATCACTTCATCACAACTGTTTTAGTCCTTTCTAGGAAAATGTCACCTTGCTATAGATTTCAGGTATATTTTAAACACTGAAGGGAATCCCATGGCATAAGACTGAAAACTTTTTCCATAAACATGATGCTCATTCATACTCTGCCTTGGCTGAGCCTTTTGGATCCATGAAACACATTTTGCATCAGACTAGGGGTGCTGGCCAGGATACAAAGCAACAAGGTCACTTCTCTTATACACTTGGCTAGATGCAGGAGGCAAACACCTGAATAAGTAAAAACTTGCTGAAGTTAAAGGCCAACACCAAATTAGGCCACACCCAAGTATTTTCTGTCCTTACATTAAAATTTTAGCTTAGTTTTCCCAGACAATAAAGATTTGGCATGCTTATCACCTAAGATAGTTTTCTACTCAGATGGCTAAATCAGGGAGAGGTAAACTCTCCAGATAATAAAACTTCCTCATTTTAGCAACTGGAAGGAGTTGAGAAACCAAATTAACCCAGCCATGAAGAGCACGGTTGCCAACCATCCATACCTGTTACACACTCTATTAGGCAGCAAGCAACTGCCTAACCACCAGGGATAGCCTAACCTGACATTTATCAGATGTGGAGCTCTGAAAACCAGCCAAAGAATATCTTGCACAGGCACATACATAGGGCATATGCAGAGGACTGGAAGGGAGCCAGGGGCGAGGGGTGGGTAAAAAAGGACAGGGAAGGACTAGGCCATAATACAGAGGAGGTCTTGAATTGCCAGAGAGAGAGAGACTGTGGGGAAAAATGTCTCTGGGTATATGGGAAAGAGATATTGCAGTAGCAATGCTCCCACATGAGGCTATCATTTATAAAATGGCTTATTAGTCCATGACGTAGAGATTTGTAACTGGAGTTACTAGTGTCTGCACTAGGGCTGGAGGGGCTCTAGCCTACATTCACATATCTTTAAACATATAATGATCTTAACTAGGTAGAGATAAGGCATGTAACTCGAGGGCTAGCATTAAATAAAGACACAATGCATTTTCCAGTTTACTCTCTTAATTAAAAATATATATTAATTCTATAAACTGAAGTACCTTACAGGATCCATGTAGGCCATTTTTCATGAGAAGATGGAATAGCAGCTTTCATTTACTTTTGTCCAATTTGGCTACAAATTACATGGGTCCAAAGCTTGAAGAAGTCTTGCTGCAACATATTTCTGAGAGCTAATTTTCCAGCAGTTCTAGTACCAATTCACTGATGGATATGAAAATGAACTTTATGTCAACTTTACCTAATATTTCCTTTTAGTGAGACATTTATATTCTAGTAGACAAAATGTGCAGTGCTGGGATATATTTACAAGCTCTTCTGGATAAAGGATTTGTTATAGTAGGATCATCTAAGTATGTCTTTTCTTATGCCAAAGTGTAGGAACTGAAAGACATCACATTTTAGAAAATGAGATTAACATAAAAAAGGAAGAATAAGATTATATAAATACAGAAGAAAAATCTTTTTTACTCCACTTTGTCTATAAAGAGAGCAAATCAAATCCACATTTTCAAGCTTTGTTATCCTCTAATTTTCTACTTTATCTTCATAGAATCAGCTGAATTTCACAGAGTGTAAATTTGCATCCACTATTCCAGAGAAAATCTAATTAGATATATTCCAGAGTCACAAAGTACAGATAGACTAATATCCAAAGGAAATTTGCATTCTACTGATAAAACCCATAGTAATTAAAAACTCCTTTATATTAATGCCCTATATTAATGAAATATTATAAATTCTAGAATAGGCTGGGTTGTAGTTATCTATTACTGAAAAAGTCAGCCATTAAGTGCTTGCAAATGACTTGGCCAGAAATAGCATTTTATCACCAAAGAACAAAAAAAAAAAAAAAAAAAAAAAAAAGCTTGAGTCAGTATTTTTCCATGAAATTTGTATTAAATTTTGTTCACAACAACTTCTTTCAAAGTCATTCCAGAAGTCATTCTTCCTTATAAATGAACATCTATGTACCATAAACAGTGCCTTGGTGGTTTCTTTTTCAAAAGTCACAGTCAATTTTAGTAGCATATTTAGTAAGCTAAGCTAATGGAGGAAGACAGTTAAGTACATTCTTCATCAAAGCTTGCACTGCCTCATGTAAAGAAAGTACTCTGCCCATCACCACACAAACGCTAATTAATGCTTTTAATTAATTAAGTCTCTATCTCCTTTTAGTGTTTCACTTCAAAGAAGTTCTGCATTGATACATAAGTGTTTTATTGTCTGTTAATTCTGCCAAACTGGTTGAAACCTTTTTTGAAGACTACTCCCTAATTTCTCCTATCTAGGAAATGTACTGAGAACATTTCTCTTTGGAAATCTTTCCCCTCTGCTTATCACTGCAGACACTGTAATGCACAACCACTTACTATTCTAAGAAACAAAGGTGCTTCTGCAGTTGTGACTTCCAACCTAATCAAATCAAATCAAAGTAGGTCCCCAGCCAGTAGACAGATTCTTCCCACACGGTCCCCAGAGAGCCCTGTGACATGTAAATCACTTGACACTTTCCAGGAGGATGCTGTTCTGTACTATAAGCCTGCAGCACACCATTACTGATTACTACTTCCGCACTTACAGAGACAGACAACATGCTTATTTATACTGACACTTTTAAACTAGCTTATTTTCCCACTATAAAAAGTCATTTCTGTGAGCGACTGCTGCACCAGGAAAGAGGGCAGACTGGGAATGAAGAACACCCTGTTGTCTACAGAATCATTTTTACTTTAAATCATACAGATGGGGTACAAGATACTAAGTCCTCCCAGTAGAGAATGGTAAAAAAATGCACACCAAGATGTGCTGCACCTAAATGCATGTAAAGGGATCAGAGATATATAAAAAGTATTTTGTAATACTAAAATAAAACAAAACATGTTTCTTAAGAAAACATGAATTTGAATATGGAGGTGCAAATTAGACATATATTTTATAATTAAACAATCAGAACATAACATCTTGATTAAGTAAATTTGGATGACAGAGTAGTACCTTTAGCAGTTAATTAATCTATACTTTTAATTCCACTATCTACTAATTTACAAAAAGTCTTGCAAGAAGGTTGTCAAGAAATCCCAAAAGAATTTTACTACAGAGAGAAAGTATAAGCTGTGCAATGAGTCTGATGTATTGCACAGATGCTGATTATACATGGTAATAAAATTGACAGCTCTTCTTTGCATTTTCCCCATCTGCTTTTAAACTAAATGGCAAAAACAGCTGTCAAAAACCCAAAAAATAGATTTCAGTGATGGGATTGAGTGCAGCTCCTGAATCTGAAGAACTGCAATACACAGCCAACACATCTCTCATCACATGCAACATCTGCCAGATTCTGTTTTTTTTTTTTTTTTTTGTTTGTTTGTTTTTAAAATAAGGAAACAGTAATGATCTCCCTTGCTGGAGGAATCCTCGAGGCTATTAAACAAAGTACCTTTTTTCTCTCTCCACAACTGTGCCTCTAGAGTGCTTAAATCCACTAAATGTCACTCCTAGCTTTAGCAGCAGAAGAATTCTGTTGAAATCTGTGATATCATCCACATCTAACAAAACAAAAGATGTATTTTGAACGACTAGATTACTTGCATTTCTTACTTTCAGAATCTAATTCTGTGTATTAATAAATCTGTTTGACAGCTTCCTAAATATTTGTATATAAAGAATCACTGTCAATGTTGCCCTAAAGCTTGCCAAACTGTTAACATCCAGTCTAATTGTTCTATCAAGTATTTCCTCAGGGGATTGATTTCAAATGACAGATGACTCCTTCAGCTGCATTACATGAAGAAAGTAACAAGAATTACCATTCTAAAGCTATTAAACAATTCATCGCATTTACTCAAAAGCAGGTCTCAAACCTGCATTTTGTTACAGAAAGGACCATCTCATGCTCTGAACTCTAGAGCATCACTAATGATGATGGGCTTGACATCTCTCCATTGTTACAGATTCAGCCTATAGAAAAATACACCACTTGTTAAAGAATTATTTGGTTAGCACTTTGGCTTCTGTCAGTGTGGCTCCAGTGCAATTAGCCTGAGCCACCCAGAGTCAAGTTAGTCTCTCTAATTAGCCCATTTTTGATGAGAATTCTTACACTACCAAACCTAGTCAAGCTGTTCAGATAAGTGCTTTAAATTCACAAAAAAGTAGATAAAATCCTGGATCTGTCCACCTGTTCTAAAAGAGCAGAAACACTACCTTGAAAATCCCTCCACTGTGTGAGACCAACAGTGTGACAGGAGTTTACCTTCTAAACAATATGTGGTTTCACACTACAAATTTGCCATAAAAATAGAAGTCTTTTAACTGAGAATATGTGGTTGCTTACTTTACCATGTATTTAGAAACGTAATTGATGAAGAAACATTTGAATGATAACAAAGCACAAACTACTGAGAAGTCAGTATCCATAGTTTCTTTTGAAATTACTTCACTCCCATAATTGCAGAGGAAAAGAAATCAGCAGTGAAGAGCCATGTGTAAAAATAAAATCTAAGATTAACAACACCTTTGGAGTGTGGCACAGCTGTCAGAGATCTAAGAGGGTTTTTCTGGAAAAGTGACATGGGCCTTCTCCAGCTTCCCTTCATGATGTATAAAATATTCATTTATTCCATGCTTGAGTTATTTTCTTTCCCTTGGCAGCAACAGAGAGGTCCATCAAGGTGCCTCTTCTACTTAACACCCACGAGAAAATTGCACAAACCCCCAAGAGGTGGAATGGTGTTCATGCTGGCCAGTACCTACTGCTAGTGTTTGGAAACCAGCACTGGTTTCATGTGTTTCTTGTCTGGTTGTTGTGTTCTGTGTCTCTATGTTCTCTTGACTCCTGAAATTATCCTGTTGTCTGAATTTGATTAGTTTTCAAGATAGGACACAAGGGTATGAAGAAAGCCAAAGATGTGAACAATGGCAGCATAGAACACATGCTAATAAAGAACAGATTACATGTTATACGTACAAAAACATCTGACAACTCAAATGAAAAAGCTGGTTTTCCTGTTTTGTAAAAAGCACAAAGGCACACGATTTACAGTAATTTTCAGATTAGGAAGATATTTGAGTAAGAGCATGACAAATCATTTCTCTTGTGTGTGTTAAGCAGGAAGGATTAGCTATCCAAGTAGCAAAATCATCTATTTTTGAAGTAGTCAAATGGAATATGGTTTAAGTTTTGCCCAAGAAATATTAAGATATGAATGCCAAATATAAGTCACAGGTAATTCAGTGAAATCTGCATTGGTAAATTAAATATATTAGGGTGAAGACGTTAATACCTCCACAGATTTCTTTACCTCATTTTAATTTGCTTAACCTTTATTCAATACACTGCATTATGGATAATGCATTTTTTGTTATTTACATGTAGTTATTCTGTGTTTTTATGCATATATCATATAAAAAAATGTTTAGATTTTAGCAAATTTCTAAATTTTTGATTAAGCACAAAAAGCAGTTTTATATTGCAATGGGCATAAACTCTGCTTTAACTAAGAAATAATGGCCGTCCCAAGATCACAGAAAAGCACAGCAAGAAAACTGTATCATTGGCAGATGAACAGTCTGAACAGAGGTCAAGGAGTGGCAAATCATAAAACCTTTCTAGTAGAATTATAATATAGTATTATTTTTATTTTCATGCAAAGATTTTCAATGTTTATGGCCTTATTTGCAATATTTAGCCAACTAGAGAGGGTAAGGGACATTTTTAAAATTATCATGCAGAACATGGAAAACTTCAGTCACAGTGTATATTGATACTAAAATTTTAGTTTCATGTCAGCTATTTTGCAGCAGATATTTTCATTTCATTAGGAACCTTTTTGGTCCTCCTCCATATGTAAAGCTGTACTCATGAATTCTCATGAACAAGCATGTAAGCAATACATTATAACTAATAATATTGCATCTGAAGATTATGTACTATTATTATTTGATATAAGATTTTGGACATAAAAATGCATTAAATTTTATCAAAAACAGAAGCAAAAGTTCTAGATTTCACTGAAAATTCACTGTCTCCATAGTCCAATGGTGTAAATGTGACTATCTGGTCCAATGCATTAGCCAGGACTGATCTTGAAAACACTGGTCTTAGAAACCTTTGGGAAGAGATGATAAGAAAAGGTTTGAGGAAAAGGACACATGAAGTACAGTTGAAGAGAAGTTAAGAATATAAGAAAAGTTAATTTTAATATCAGGACAGCGATATGAAGTTGCTCAAAAGTTTGGAGTGTTAGAATAAGAGCTGAGAAAATATTAGCCAGACCATATGAATTTAAGGGGCATTTAGTTACTTATGTATCTTTTAAGACACTTTATTTTAATCCAGCAATTTCTGAAAATTCAAAACCTGACAGTTTTCTGGCTTCCTATTGACCAAAGTATGTATCAGTATTCATAAGCAAATTAATGCTATACCAATTAATTTAATTTTTTATCCATAAGTAGACATCATCTTTTCACTTGACAACTGCAAGTGAAGAGCCACTTAGAAAATAAAATCTAAGATTAAAAGCACCTTTGGAGTGTGGCACAGCTGTCAGCATTTGTTATGAGAGCAATTAAGAAAAGATTTTGATAAAACACAGAAGTTGCAAAAAGAGCCATAAGAATGATTAAATTATTTTGAAACATTTTATAGGGAGACTAAAGAGATTTAGCTATTTCAGGTAACATCAGAAAGTTAACATATATTTTCTCAAAAACAGAAGACAAATTATAGAGGATTCTTGCAAACTGCTAAAAAGCAATACAGTGTAAAGACCAATGACTATATAAACATATGTATATATAGAAACAACTTGGAAAAACCCTTCTAGAATCTCACTGGATGTGCAAGATTCTTGCTGATGGCTTAACTGTTTAAGAGGTAAATCACATATATGAATGGAGATCTACGTCCTAAGAAGACTGATGTTTTGATTTAAACTAAAAAGCAAACACAAACCTAACATGGAAAACCAGTCACCAATTTAATGTCTTGTAACTTAATGCATCCTCTCCACAGTATTCCTCATTCCTTTCAAGCTGCAAAGATACAGGGTTTGCTCTCATTTCTGTCCTGCTACATAGACAGCCAAATCATGCTTTGAGCTGCTAAAAATAGAGAAAGCTGCCTTATCACTGACATTTCAGAATTTTCCTGCTATGAGAGTCTTTAAACTGTCTTCAATAAACATGCCTAAACCCTCCCCAGGTGACTTTTCTCTGTAAAGGGCCATCCTTACAAGTATCTTTGCATCTTGATAGAATAGTCTCTCTGTTCAACTGCTACTTATTTAAGACTGTACTTTGGGCTTTTATCTAAGGATTAATATTAAAAGACAACAGAAATGGCGAAACTGTACACATGCCAAGTGTCACTGGGAAAGATACAGACACAGAGCTCCCAGTACCCAAATAAAATTCCTCATGTATGCAAAGCACTTTCCCAGTGTCTGCAGTGTGAGCAGATCACTTTATCTTGGTTAAGTCCATTTGTCAAAATCAGTTCTGTCAGATCTCTTTTCCTCTTCTTTTTCTTTTTTCTCTCCTTTCACTTCCTTTTTTCCCCCCTTCTCCTTTAATATAATCTGAGTGTTACTGTGAGAAGCAATCTCAGGAGTTTTTAATCCTGCTTAATTTCAAACACAACTCACAAAAACGCAGTTGAGTGCTTGGCATAACACACAATCATTAATCAACAGACTTATGAAAACAAAGTATAAGGAAGAATGAGATGGAGGAAGATGAAAACATCAAGAAAAATAGCCAGAAATCAGGATGGTAAGATAAGACAAGACTAAGAGAAAAAATTAGGAAACTCATGGAAAATGTAAATAATGTTGTCATGGAACAACTGTACAGTTTCTACTTTTGGCATTCAAACATTATAAAGCTCCATTCACATGAAACAAAAACTTTATCCTGAAAGCCATAGTAATAAGAAGTCAGGGGCTTTTCAGTACACTGGATTGTGAAGTTGAACTGTTAAAACTCCTGACTCCTACATATTTTTTCATTTCAAAAATTATGTGGTTTAGGGTATTTTCTGCCCATTACAAAGACTAGAATTATCTATACAACTGTTCCTTTTTTAACAGTGGCAACCTTCCAGTCACCCTTTCCTCCAGCAAACCTTCCTCCTCCCCTAAAAACCATTGTAGTGACTGTTATCCTTCTGAAAAAGAATTTAATTAAGTCCTTCCTTTGACTAATATTTTTTTTTTTAATATAAAAAAGTGAAGGAACAATCAATTTAATTCCATTTCTCTTTGCTTAAATAATCACTTCTACAAATTTATGGACATCAGCACAGGTACTCCTTCCCCCCGCCTTCTCCCTCCCCCAGCCCTTAGAAACACTTATTGCAGGTCTATTTACTTTTGTTTATGCATAATATTACAGTAAGGAAAGAAGTTCAGAACCACTTTGACAGGTTGAGCCATGGAAGAGAAAACAAAACCAAAAGAATATAAGAGCAGCAGTTCACAAAGGTAGGTCTAGCTCATTAATGGCTTTTTGGCCTCCTTTGAAATAAGGGCCTGTCACACCATTCTGAGATAAGGTACCAGTACAATTAATAGAATTGCTGCTGGGTTGCTATTTGTACGCTTTCTCATAGTCTGTTTGAACACATGCCAAAAAAATGTCTCTATTTGAAGTGGACCAGAATTATTTCTGCTGATCATTCAAAGAATTTTCAGAAGGTGAATCCTGAAATTAAACCAAATGAAAGGAGATTAACAGTGACGAAAAACTAAAATATGGAAGGAATGCCTGCATAGAGGCTGATAAATGCTATTGCCATTAGAAAGGCTATAATTTCTAGCATCAATTAAAGTAATAGTTTTGAACCTTAAGAATGACATTTAATGCCTTTAATACATGAACTGCATGACAAAGGAGGAAAGCACTAGGTACGTAAGGCCACTTAAGCTGCTTCTGTGTAAGAGACCGAACATGCCAATGAAAGGGCATCCCCTAAAAATTTCTGTAACAGGAGAGGGATTTAAACAAATAAATCTACACCAACTCAAATTATGATGTTTGAGATGAATTAATGAATAATGTACCAAGCTTTGCTTAAGTCTATGAAAAAAGGCTAAAGTAAGGCATACAAAATAACAAAAGTTGGAAGATTATTTGTATTATTTATGGCCACTGTATTTTGCCTCACAATGTTACAATACAGACATTAAAATAACAGGTCTATGGGAAATATTTTAAGTTCCTGAAATGTTTTCTGCAGGTCACTCATGGTATGAAATCTATTCATTTGAACCAGAGGCAAAGGTACACCTGTGCACCCTTTTAATTGTTGTGTTTACTGTAGAATTCATAGGTGCACTAAAACTGGAGGAGTTTTGGTGCTCAACAAAATATTTTAAAATGTTTTTAAAATACATATGGAATATGAACTATTTCTTTCTCAAATATTATCACATTGATTGGATAAATCCTGAAAAGTTCAGGTATTCTTATTTGGCTGTGAGTTTATTTAGATAATAAGTAAGGATTAATTTTGCAGAAAGGGTGTAACTGGTACAGATGCAATTGTACTAAGTCAATACCGATTAAGAATTATATTTACTGAGATGCGGAATACTTAATTTTGCTGAAGCTTTATCAAACAGAAGGGAAAAATAGAGGACACCACAGGTTTTATTCTCCTTCCATTTTCACTGGCAGCTACTTGGAGATAAGCAGTCCTGTTTCTGAAAGCATCTTCCCAAGAGGCACTTGGCAGACAATGCACTGCCTGCTGACTGCCTTCACGCAGCGGGAATCGCTGCTTCCAGCCAACTGACTTCTGTACCAATTGAGAAGTCAGGCAGAGAGTATGACAAAATCGTCTCAGCAACACCCTGACAGTCACCAGTAAATCCAACTACACTGGAATGAAACAGCATTTTGGCAACTGGCTCTGCCTTCTCCTGCTCCTGCCATCACAGAACGCCTGCTCGTTCCTCAACCACTTCAGCTTCCAGTGCTATACTATTTTTCTTAGTGGTTTAGGCTATCACAGCATACTCAGAGACAGGGAAGCTGCAGTGCAGTGCAAGCACATGCTCTCCTTGCCAGCTCTGCTACAGAGGTAGCCATCAGCCTGAAAGGACAGTTCCTAATGTCTTAAAACAGCATTCTGAGACAGTAGGGCTATCAAGGCAATGTAAAGTCACAGCATCAGTGTTAGACTAAACAGAAAGCCTTTTCTTGTACTTTTCCACAGAGAGCTAACTCAGAGCTTCAACATGCAAAATTTTACTCAGTTGAAACTGCCAAAGTATAATACTTAAGAAATTCAATATTCCATTTAAAGGTTCTTTATTTGACACACTATTTAGATACAAACTAATTTATCAACCCCCTAGGGCAAAAAATACAAGCATACAATTGTCAACATGGAATATACATTTTAAACCTGCAGTTTCATTGTATTTACCAAAAGAATAGCAACATTAGTAATACCACTTGGCTTTATACAATATTGCCCCAGACAGACTGACAGTGTAATGAATTCAAAGTGTTCTTGTGCAGAAACATATCAGACAACATTTTTTTTCCAAACAAAGTTAAGAAATAGGTGTTTCATAGGGTACTGAGAAGTTGATTGAGGTCAGGGTTTCCACTGAGAGAAAGAACAGAAGAAACGGACAGAGAACTTGGCAAAATATCAGAAAACTGTGAGCATGTGTTGAAGACAAACTTCAAAAGAAAACTCAAGAAAAAAATAATGGAATTACAGATCTTTTAAAAGTAAATATGGATTATATTCTTATTAAAAATAACCTGTTCTCCATATAAGAACAAATAAGTAAGAGGCAGATACGGATGGAAAAACAAAATCTCACAAAAATAAGTTGTCAGATTTTAAATACCTCTATAAAGGAGGTTTGACAATAAAGTTTAATGTCAGCTGCACAGGAAAACATTATTCATATGAGATACAATAAAGAAAAGACAAAAGGATGGAAAGGTGTAAGCACCAGAGGAGTTTGTGTACCATGAAGTTGGATGAAGGACAATATAACAGGCTGGTGGTACTCAGCATTGGATTCTTCAAACACCGCTCATAAGCAGGGGAGAGGGCAGAGAAACTTGTTCAGAGCAAGGGAATTTGAAAGTATTGTGGATTTTTCTAAGGTCCCTATCAATAAAGTATAAAATGTTCAGATGAAAATGCAGAAAAAGATTGACAAGGAAAAGTACTGAAAAGATTGGACAATAATTGGTGTAGGTAAATTAGAAGTATAATCTTAATTTTCTTGCAGTGTGCACAGGAATCTGGTAGTGTTACAAAGACGAGTGAATAAATAATAATTTGGCTGTTAAAGCCTGTACATCCTTCAGAAAACAACAGGGAGCCAGCACATTTCTCTTTCCCCCTCTCACTGAGAACTGGGGAGCGCCTGCCAAAGCATGTGCTTAAAATGGTGATTAAGGTAATGAAGCCATGTGTGTGGGAACTGTGTAGTGGTGGTGGAAAAGCAGTGTTCACTGTACCCTTCTGCCTTGTGCTCAGCAACTACCCAGTATTCCTAACGCTGCCATGACAGCATGGGCTCATCTCTTCAAGTATTTACTGTCAGCTACCATCTTGGCATACTGACAACATTATTGCCTAAGAAATAATTGAAAAAACAGATTATTTTGTGGGATACAATCATTCCTTTCAATCTAATCTCAAGGGATTGCTATAAGCAACAGTTGCAGAGGACTTCTTTAAAAATGAAGCTTTAAAATACTTCTTATTGTATGATAACAATACTGGAATGTCACAATCTTCCTGCATGTTAAATTTAGTTAAAAGCAGAGAGGACTGAAGTCTTTCATAGAGCAGTTTTAAAATGTGACATACAACCTGATTCAATGCTAGAAATGTCTGTGGATGGAATAATAGGATTACTTTTACCAACTTCTTGTTCCTGACAAAATCGTAACAACTGAAAAATAAGCCTAGGACTCTGCAGGGCTAGTTCATGATGCAACATGTTAACTGGCATTATTTAACTGGCAGTTAAATAATGCAAATGAGTATTAGGTTGCAAAAGGCAAATGAAAGAAAACTAAAATTCTTTTAATAAAAACCTAATGATTCACTGTCATCTGGAATATTGTATTCAACTCTAGTCATTGAAGGTAAAAAAAATTACAAAACAAGTATTTCAGAGAAATAGGAGGAGATTAATTACAACATGGAAGGTTTTGGCATCAAAAAAGATTGAATGGAGTTAGAACATCAGTTCAGAGAAGAGATGAATGAAGATGGCATGCAAAATAGAAGGTGACAGGGCAAATTATGTATCTGACTGCATTTTCCTTCCGTCTACAAAGACAAAAGAACATCAATGAAACTTTAAAAAACTGTATTTTAAACTGGAAGAGTTTGAGCACAACTCCCTCCCCCAAAATTTAGTATCTTAACATGAAGATTTAAACATAGTAGGGTTTAAAGCAGACTGGATATTTAAAAGAAAACCCTTTTTTTCCCTGAAAGCTATGCAAATTTTCAAGTTTCAGAGCAACCCCAACACATATTGGGAGCAAAGAAAATATTTATGCTACTGGTATTTTATTTCTGAAATTGTAAATTTCTGTTTCCAAAATATTCTTTAGGGACAACTGATGTGGGCCACTGGCCAGGGTGGAGTGCTAGTCTCAGACTTCCCTCACTTCATTATTGGTAAAACCTTTTTCACTCTGTAAACCACACATTTTCCAGCCTCTTCTCTCTCTCTCATTCTCTTTGATGCTATGAAGCTAAATACACCTCCCACCCATGAGAATCATAAGACAACTATCACTAAGTGTTTTCTTCACATTAAAGCAATGAGTATACCATAAAGCTTTCTCCATATAACCAGCAAAATATATTTATTGTCAAAATTTATCTCCTCTTCAACGTACTGACAAGGAAGCAGAAACAATCCTGTGATTCTCATCAAATACTTACAAGACCCTCTACTCTAATTCTTCCACTCAGTCAGTTTGTCCCTCAATTTCAGAACATTTTCTTCCTTCCTTCCTTCCTTCCTTCCTTCCTTGCTTCCTTTCTTCCTTCCCATTTCTCTCCTTACCTTCCACTCAACAGGGAAGTCTTATTCTCTCTATGATAAGGTCAGCCTACCACTGGCTCAAATCATATCTTGTATCATATTCTTCTTTCTGAGTCACTCAAAATCTATCACTGAAGTTCAGTTCTGTCACTACACCAACATTCACTGTGTGTGCACCTGTTTAACATAAAATGATTACTAAAATTTGATTTTCTAATGTTCTATCTCTTCTTACCCCTCCTGAGCAAAATACTGTGATCTGCATTTTATTTAGCCAGAACCTATGAACTAGATACAGTAGAGAGAGATAACAGATAGTTTACACTGTATCAGTATGGACTACATACACTGTGCATATTTATATGAGCACACATATGTCTATATTTTAATGGATTATGGATCTCAAAATCTGAAAAAACCTCACTCTGGCAACTGAATGATGCCTAGCCTATCAGGAAACATTGAGCATCAGTTTGCAATCTGTTAAATGCCTATAATCTGTTAAATGTATACTGAAGGTGTTGTGACATGGTTACTTTTACCTTCCAGGACAATAAGCTGCTAAAGAACATAACATTCCATGCTTAAAACTCAAGAGCACTTCTTACATATCTAAGAAAAGTATAGTGGAAAAAAAGTCAGTCTTCAGTGTCTGTAATCATGGGTTAGCTCCAGTGGTTAGCACCAGAAATATAGTGAGGAATATGTGACACATACTCCCTACTTCTTTCTTGCAATATTTTTCCTCCTCTATGCACATATATGCATATATGCAAGTAAAAACGTTGATATACAGTTCATTAAGTAAACAGTTCTTCCTGGCCACTGTGAGTGGATTTTATGAAGGAGTCACTTTATTTGGAAGCAGAGGGATTTTGTTGAGAGTGGTGAAAGGTAAAAGTGTTTGTACTACACAGCTGAATGACTGTATTGGTTCATGTGGGGTCAGCCAGGTCAGTATTAACAACAGTAATAATGAACTGACAGATGTGATTATTATTCACATCCTAAGAAGAAACCAGGGTAGTTCCAACCCTGTAATGTTCAAAACCACAGGTCAGATATTAACAAGCCAATTAAAATCTCATTGTGGAGCCCTAGATTTAAACATTCAAGATCATCTTGTATCATCAAAATACTCACAAGCTTTTTATTCTGAAAATTTTCTCCAACTCATTTGCTTCTAGCCAGACTCCACTAACCAGGTTGTTGTCACAGCTTTATTGCCACTATTTCCCTGGAGGGAACTCCCAGCTTCCCTTCCAAAACACTGCCCCTGCCGATCCCAGAAAAGAGAGATCTTCATGTTGCTGTGCCCCTGCCCATCTTGTTAGCAAGCTCACCTTTTGCTGCTCACCTGCACAGACAACAATGCAGCAGTAACTCTCCTGCTGTGCCCACACAACCTCTCAGCCACATTGCTTTTGGAGACTGTGGGCCCTATAGCACCCTTGCTATGACTCTGCTCTACAGTCAGGACATGGTAGTACTTTTTGCATATGACATGTCACGGGACACTACCAGTGTTCATGCTCTTTGGCACACAGATATGTGGCATTAACACAATGACTTCATTTTACTCTTGTCTTCTCAGATTGCCCTCTGAGGATACTGCTTTAAGCAGAACACTTATTATTGGTGGTTTGCTGATCTTTCATGCAAAGATACGCCTCTCTAGTAGCAAGTCTGATGAATAAAGTGACTGAAGGTGAGTGGCACAGTTTAACCCCAACTGGCAACTAAGCCTCACAAAGCTGCTCACTCACTTCCCCCCACAATAGGATGGGGAGAGAATCAGAAGGTTAAAACTGTGAAAACTCATGGGCTAAGACAAAGACAGTTTAATAGGTAAAGCAAAAGCTCCATGTGAAAAAGCAAAGCACAGAATTCATTCGCCACTTCCCAAAGGCAGGCAGGTGTTCAGCCATCTCCAGGAGAGCAGGTCTCTGTCATTGTAACACTGTCTTGGGAAGACAAACGCCATCACTCTGAACCTCTCATCCTTCTTGCTTCTTTCCCTGGCTTTATATGCTGAGCATGATGCCATATGGTACAGAATATCCCTTGGGTCAGTTGGGGTCAGCTGTCCCAGCTGGGTCCCCTCCCAACTCACTGTGCAGCCCAGCCTCCTCTGGTGGAGTTGGGCAAAGAGCAGAAAAGGCCTTGGTTCTGCGTAAGCACCGCTCAGCAGTTACAAAAACATCTCTGAATTGTCAACACTACTCTCAAATCCAAAACATGGCATCATACCAGCTACTATGCAGAAAACTAACTCTATCTCACTCCAAACTAGCACAGAAAGCAAACCTGAAAGCAACAGGCTTTAGAGTCTGCAGGGAAAAGCCATTCACTTACAGAAGAGCAAGGATTCCCAAACTCTTTTTAAACCAATTCAGAATGCAGTTTACTCATGAAATATGAGCAGAACATACAAAAATAACTCATAAGATAGCATAAAGGCCTTAAATGCTATCATACACCTGCATATTCTTTTTTATATCTTAAGTTGAAGGTATATACTGAAATTCCTACCCTATATAAGGCATGAATTTTTACAAATTACAAAAAACTACACAGGAAAAAATGTTTTCCATAAGTTAATGGCAAAATGTCAGATTACGCACATTTCAGTAATGGTTTCTGGAAGGTTTGTTGGGATCTCAGTAAGGCCTTTCCCACGACAGTCCACAATGTTGTTACTACAGGTGCATGCAGTAGGGCAGTGCAAGACACTGCAGGACGGAGCCATAAAGGACTGGTGACCTGCAAAGGAAAACACAACATTTCACTTTTTGCTAAATTTTAGGCAGAACTTCTAAAATAAACACTGTAGCCTATCAGTGCTTTCAAACTGCATTAATTTAAACACACAGTGAATAGTAACATGTTGATACAACCCAGAGAGGTGAAAGACATTCTCAACTATTGTGCCAGCACTACATAATTTTTCAACTTCTTAGCAATAACCATTCAATATCATCTCATTTAAGATGACTAAGTGTGATCCATTCTTCAGGTATATTTTCCTTATTGCATGTTGTTAAAAACTAATTACTGATTTATTTAGTTTTCAGAATGTTGTATAGTATTAAAAAATGCATGTCAAGAGAAACTAATGAACTTTGCTACAAGCACTGAAGGTGACCTGCCAGTTTTGTTCTGTTCTGTCAATACTTATTTGAATATGGTCCTTCAGCTATGTATTGCTTATAGACAATTTTGGAGTCTTCGTTCATTTAATGATGTTTTCATTCAGTCACACAAAAATACATAGAAGTTTTGACTTTCACTTACTCTGTTTTAGCTCATCAGACTTCTTCCTCCCACAATCTACCATTCTTTCTAACTCAGGTGGCTAATTTACATGAGTTCCCTCCTGATTTCTTAGTGCTGTATGTTAAACTCAACATTTAATATTGCATTTAAACTTAATAATTTCATATTTAGGTATGTTTTAGAAAGTAAAAACTGCATTATATTTTGCAAACAGATTGCGCATTTTAAAATATATAATGCACTCATTCTTCTATCAATTTAATGATACAGAACAGTTGTTTTGTAATGGTACAGAAAGACATAAAGGGATGGGAAAGGCACAACAACCTTTTCTTTCTTTTTTCATTAAGTTGGAAAAGCTAGAGACTGTTTTGAAATTCTCAAGGAAAAAAAGAAACAACTTCTTGACTATGAAATCACAATTTAACTTAAGATCTCTCTCACAGTATTTAATGTCATCTATTAATATAGGAAGGTTACACTGATAATGTAATTTGCAGCCAGTGCTATTCCCATTTAAAACTTCATATAACAGCTGTCCAAGTTCTAAATTGCTGAAAAGATTTTGAGGCCAGGTTGGAAGGGGCTTTGAGCAAGCCTGTCTGGTGGAAGGTGTCCCTGGCCATGGCAGGGGAATTGGAAGTAGATGATCTTTAAGGTCCCTTCCAAGTCAAACCATTTACAATTGTATGAGACAGACTTTTACAATATAATAACTTGATTTCACATTTATGTTTGTGTTACAAAAGTACAAACAGCTGCCAAATCTAATAACACACACTATTCTTTTTATACTATCAGGAAGGAAATGTTTCACCTACCTTTATTGAACAAAAATACAGTGATTCAGGGAGAAAATACAGTTATTCCCCTTCCTAATAATCAGCATTATAATGATCAAGTTATAAAACTGTTCTTGACACCCAGGCTCTGCAGCCATAACATTTACATGTAAGATATATGAAATGATCTTGTTAGGAAGCCTTTTAAATGTACATAAAAGCAGAATTAGTGGCAAGAATACTGTTAGCATTTGCTGTGTGAAGGTGGCAGTGCCTCACACTTTGATGTCAGAGGCTATTTAATAAGGACAGAGCACTGTGCTCTCCACAAAACTCTTTTTAAAACATAGATCTGTGCGAAATTTGGCATATTAAGCAATAGGCTTCTGGGAGTTTGCAGAAAATCAACCAGTAGGAGAAACCCTGCTGAACCACTGAAAAGACAGCAATATTGAAGCTGGTTTTTAATGTTCTTGGCAAAACTTGAAATAGTAGACAAAATTTAGAGAAGATTTTCCATCTGAGTGTAAAAATATTTAAATAAGAAAGATAAACTTGCCTTCTTCCTCATCTAGAAGATACAAATAAGGAAAAAAAATTGAATAGAGAAAATGTGATTAGTAATGAACTGTTAGTCATTTCATTATTTCATATAAAAAATAACCTGATGTATTAAAGCATAACAATAAAATTCAGAAAGTTACTTAGGAATTCAAAACAGTATTTAAAAGTCAGAAAATAACAACAAGTATATACCTGTAAAGTTTAAAAAAAAAACCTCCTTACTACTAATGGCTTTATGTTCTCAATCAGTACACATTTTATTTCATTTCCTGTACCTCTCCCCCACAATTATACTTTTAGGTTATGAAATCTATGTCAATGCAATATTTACACAAAATTTGAAAGGACAGGAGCACCCCCACAAATACCAATAAAAATGATTAGCTTTTTCTTAATAAGCATTCATGCTTGGATTATGCAAAAGCTAACAACAGCCAACATGCAGTGCCAGCAGCCGGCCCTGAGCGGTCAGCAGCGTGGCTCAGGCCGGCCTCGGTGGGTGTTTCTCTTACCGCTGCAGACAAACTCGCGCTTCTGGACCTCGGCCACGTTGTGGCCGCGCAGGTGGGACGGCCCCATGCACTGCGTGTAGAGCCCGACCCGCGGCCGCTGCCGCAGCCAGTCCGACAGCCAGGCCAGGTGGCAGTCGCAGTACAGGTTGTTGGAGTGAAGGCGGCTGCAAGGAACGACACATGGCAACACCTTCCCATTAGGAGCAGCAAACAGAAAAGCTTGCCCAGCCCTCCCTTCGGCAAGCAGCTATTCCAATTTATTAATAAAATTGTTAATGAGGGACTTTTTACGTATTTCGTTGAAAGTCTGGGAGTTACAAGTTATTAAATAAAACTATACAAGCAGCAAAATCACTTTTTATTTGTGGTCTAATTAAATGGAAGAAAAAGGGTTTCTTAACAAATTAACTTTTCTGTAGTTTCTTGTTTCTTGTCTAAAAGAAATAAGTAAATATACAAAAGCTTGAAAGCTGACATGGGACTCTTCCATCTAGATCTGTAAAAATAGTGAATAAGACAAAAATGTCTCAAGAAAATGCCCTAGAGTGGTAATATAATGTCAGCAAAAAAGGGTTAATAAAAGATTTGGTTTCCAATTAGATATATCTGTAAGTATGGCCATTATTAGTCTCTATAGAAACAGCCTGAAAGAACCCTTTAACAGGTCATACTCATTTTCTGCTGAAAAAGATAGAGTAATAACTCAATATAAAGCACCTTCTTTCACATCTCTTTTCTGATTTCCTCTCTAGTTGTTTAATAGCAGAAAGTGGGATTGGCTGCTTTTGGCTGCTAGGCATCTATGTTTTAAGCAATGCCTAAAATTAAAAGACCAAATGGAAGCAAGTGATGGAATTAAAAAAGTTGTCTCTTTGTTGGTGTGATCTGACACAAGACCATGGCTCCTTGCCAAGTGGCAAAAAGCACTTTGCCACTGATAAAATATCAGACAAATGTATTCACTAAATCAGGTAAATGACTCTGGCTCTTACATTTTCTTAAACTACCAAAAAGGATGTCCATAGCTATAAATCAAATAGTTACTCAGAATCATCTATAACAGGGAAATGCCATTTCAGTCCTTTTTAGCTGATGTACTCAATCCTAACTAAATAACTGGAAGGGAAGTGCAGGAAATTCAGAATGTAGACAAAGAGTCTAATTAAATCCATTAGAAAATAAATCTGCAAAGCAACATGAAATGTGTAACCAACATAAACTAAAATATTAACTAACAATTTTTCCCCCCCATAACTGACTAGAAATTAAAGGCAATATATTTTCCTGTACTAATTCTTGGGTGGGTGCTTTGCAAATACAGCTCACAATACAGCACACTCATTCAGTGCAATCTGTGGCCAGCTGTAGGCAAGAACACCATTGCAAATCAGAACTAATGCCACTGAAATCAATACAGCTATACAAGCATATTCTGACTGCAAAAGCAATGTTACAGCTATAATCCAGGACAGTGTGTGTCCAGTTTATTCTGTTTCTAAAATATATTTTCAGAAAATGAAATATCCTAACCAAAGAAAAGATAAATATAGCTAATTTGATTAACTCTATTTTATGGTTCAAAAGAGAAACCGTATTTGAAAGTTTGAAAGAAGTACAGAATGCACATTTTCAAGACTCAGGCCTGCAAGAACAGAATGAAATTCTATTATCAAAATCTAGCTGAAGTCACCAAAAGCCCATGGTCAGCATTATTTAAGTACTCTCGTATTTGTCCAAGCAAGAATAGTTGCAATTCTGTTACGAAAGCAACAGAACTGCTCACCTGTGTGAAGTTTCTTCAGTGACACGTCATACGTTAACCTGGATGAACAGTCCTACTGATTTCAGAACAGTTATGCAACCCAGCATGGGTAAAAGAAACTAGACAGGTTTTTGTAAAAGTAGTTTTTTAACACTAACAGCTACTTTTGAGCTCTGATAGGAACATCCCATTCATTTTTAATTCCCACTTCACTGGAAAATCTGTTTGAAAGTGAGTCTCTGGACTAAACCTGGTTTTGCCAGTCAACAGAATCTAGATTTATTTGTAGTCAGTATAAACATACCAAAACATAATTCCAGCCTGTATGACTTGCATACACAGTCTTTTCCCTTTGATTTGTTTTAGAAGCCTGAAGTGTTCCTCTGTGAAAGTCATAACCTCTAAAAATGAGGACCTTATTGTAAATGCTGACACAACTTTAATTATAATAGCACTACTGGATGATGCTATAATTTTATGTTACAAAGAATGTTGGCAAGCCAGTTTAGTTTAATTAGGTCTGCTAGCAGTATGGTAATAAAAGCATAAAGATTTCCCATTTATCACGTCTGACAATCAATCAAAGAATCTCCAATGTTCCTAAATGAAATGTGACCCATTCAATAGCCAAAAGTAAAATAAATTTTTGACTTTCAAAAAACATCAATTTATTTCTCCATATAGCTGTAACATGTAAAAAGAATTCCCCCCGCCTTCATCTTTTTTTTGGTTAGAAGGTGAAGCTTTTCTGTGACTGAATACAGCACTGTGGGAATACCATTTGGGAGGAGGGCACGAAACCGTTTTTATAGACTTATTCATCTCATATCCTAAAAAAGTTAATGGAAAAGGATACAACTGCTTCTTTATCTCCTGAGCCTCAAGTATAGCTTTGGGGTCACTCGTTAGGTTTACCTTCCAGAATTAGCTTCCATAGACGCACACACAGACTTCACGCTCGTCAACCTCATCAGACATCAATATTTTTTATTTGAGCTTATGCTTGCTTTGCCTGTATATGTATTTATAGATCCCTGAAAAAACTTAATAGAGGTAAAAATAAAATATTGAACTGATAAAAAGGGCAGCCAGTTTCAGTGGGACTACTCACAATGTTCTGAGTTTGGGCATATGGTTGAAACTTGCCACAGACAGTCGAGTGATGTTGTTATTGTTGAGAGTGCTGCAAAGCCAAGAAGAAGCATATTAACATGTTAAGAGTTTTGTCACATTTAAAAAAGGCACAGCTAATGAAAGTCATGGGGTACTGCTTTTAAGGATGGGTATTAGGAAAAACCACATATTTTTAGTTCTATTTTTCCTCCTTGTTGAATCCCTAACAAAATACCACAGTTTTACCATTACCAGTCCTAAGTAAGAGGTCGCAGTAGCCTATGATTCACTCAAAAGGAACTTCCACCATATTTATAACATCTATGGCATTCAAGCCAAACTTGACATCCTGAGGTAAAAAAGAGAGTCCTTGGGAAAATGTCTTGGTTCTAGGATGCTGATTTCTCTTTCTAGCTTCTGAGAGTCTGTTTTTTGACAGATGATACAAGAGCTGAATGGTGGTTTTTCCCAAGAATTTTAGGAAAACAAAAAGGACTGCACTTAGGTTTTATATGGAATGAGTTGCTATAAATGATCCAGAGCTGCATGAACAATGGAGGAGTTTCCAATATGATAGAAGGAGTCAGGAATTATAACACTTTAGCAAACTAGCAATTTAAATTTTAGACAAGGTGTTGGGAAATTGAGATAGGAGCTAGAAACAAATCTTAGCCAATTCTTGGCTACACAGGCCCATTATACTCAGTAAGTGTAGTTTGTAAAGATTCAGAAACTTTATGAATTAACTTGCAGTTAAATATTGTCTTTAGGCTGCAAATAAAATGCAAACAAGCTTTACTCCAGAAAAAGGAAGCAAGCAACAGAATTGACAGATTTGACTTAGAGATTACTTATTTGAGCAGAAGGAGAATGAGCTTTATGTAACTAAAACAGTAATAAATAACTCCACTGAAAAAATCTATTCTCACTTTTGAAACAGAAAGTATTTTCCTTTTTCCTTTTGTCTTTTTAAAACACAAACCGTAATTTGTATGTATTTTCAACACATTTTCAAGTACTGTCTGATCTTGAAACACAGAAAGGTAAATTCACAGCACCCTGACCAGGATCAGGCTATATATCTCCACATTAACCAAGCAATTATTTACTGGTGCAATGTGCTGCATTTTACCTTTGTGTGCTTACTCATTCCATGTACAAAATCTTTCCTTCGCTGTGCATAAGGGATCTCCCCTGTGGGTTCTTAGGGATACATAAACAGAGAGAAGAATAATTGATAAAAAGATAAAAAAAACCCAAAACTAAACAAATAAATAGGGGAATTGTGGCCCTTTTCAAAACATAACAAAAATGAAACAACAAAAAATGGCCATGCACAAAAGGTGTCTTAATGAATAAATGTCAGTAAATTGTGGCAGTTTTCTTACAGTGTCCACATGGTAAATGATGGCTCCCACAGTTCTTCCTGTATAACTTCTTACAAGATTTTAAAATCTTATCTTATCAATGAACGGGAGGGAAATCAGTCCATATTTCCACAGCTGTTAAGAGAAGGCAAACCTACAAACGTTTTAATTTCCAATTTTGACTGTTTGATGTTTGCCTTGCTATTTTGTATATATGAGCTATTAATTTATTTTTGCAAGGGTAAAGAAAATTAAAAATAGGAATAGATGTAAGGAATACATAAGGAATTAAATGATTTTTATAGCTATTTCTCTATAATGATAAAAATGCTTGATTTCATTACAGAGATGTAATTAAAAAAAGTTGGCTCAATACTTTTACCTAAGTGTTACATACTATAGCAAAGAATTTGATGACTGACTTTTTTTTTCTATTTTGTAGACACTTTCCTTTTTTTTTAACATGTCAGCATTATATTTTTCTCATAGTCTGTTTCCCAAATACAGCAGATTTCCCATTTAAAAAAAAAAAAAAAAAAAAAAAAAAAAAAAAAAAAAGGAAAACTAAAATTTCACAGAAATTCATGGGGAGGAATATTCAGGCTATTTTGTATCTTTAACACTAACAGCCTCTAAAATTCTACAGTTATTTAACCAAGATATAAAGACTTGTTACTTTGGTAAGCATTTCAAATTGTCACTAAACAGGATTACAACCTATTTAAAAGCTTTACCTCAAACTTGGAGTTTGAAGTAATATCCACTGTCTGTGCTCAGTTAGAATAAGTGACTCCAAATGAAAACAATATGCATAGCCTTATTTGCTACTCAGTATATATACAGTATGGTCTGATCTACACATCTTACATTCTTTAAGCCATATTGTAAAGGAAGCTTAATTAGATACAAAATCTTCAGTTCTGTTTGGAATATCTATCTCAATTTCTTAAAATGCCATGAATCTGTACATCATTTTTATCATATAACATAAATCAAGATAGCAAACATTTAGTTGTATATTTGAACAATGCTAATAGACTATGTATATTCATTCACAAAAATTCTATCTACTTTTCAGCAGGCTATTATTTCAGAGGCTTCTTCCTTCTTTTTTCCACTCATTGAAATCAGTGTAAAAATTCTACTCCTGACCTCAACTGCCAGGATGACCTTTTAAGAACACTAAAATTGGAAGCATTAAAAAATGCAGAAAACATTTCATTTCTTTTTTTTCTTTAATAAATATGTAACCCTTGCACTTGTAAAGAAAGGCTCATATTAACAAAAAAAAAACCCAAAACAAAACCATAATAAGTAGATTAAGCCATTACTGGAAAAAATATTCTGCCACATATATGAGTTCCAAATATAAAAATCTCAGAGAACATCACATTTACTGATGGACAACTAATCATCAACTTAACAATTAGATGTAGTATTGAACCTACACTATATTTTACATGGCTTTATACCAGAGAGTTAACAACAGGCTTGTTATTCTGTGATTGCAAAGTAAAAAAATAATATCAAATTTGGCTGCCAGTTTCATTCACTCACAAGTAAAACCAACTAGTGTTTAATAATAAAAAACTTTTACCACCAGCTACTCACATACTCTTCAGTTTCTTAGACATGTAGACACTAGCTATTGCCAGAGAAGCTTCTGTTCTTCAGAATATTTAAAAAACCTCAAAAACCCAAACACAACAAAACCTTTCTCACCCTCCTCAAGTTGTGATTTATCAGGTGTGATTCAAATTAACATGAAGTAACTCACTTACACACAAATTCTTTCACTTCTCTTAATGAAGAAAATCCAGAAAAAAATGTGTCATTTTGACTGACAGAGCAAGTATTTCAGGAATGTGTCCTGTGCCTCAGATTCTTTGAGAACTAAGGCACTTTGCTCATTACAGTAACTATTCTCAGATGATAATTTTGTTACCTTTAACCTCACTGATAGCCACTTGAAGAAAGTGAAAAAAAAAAGTATGCAGAGTTGCAACAATAATCTTCTGTGACACAAAAAAAGATTTTCCTACACATACAAATGTATTTATGCACATAAAACTTAAAATGTTTTAAAAGGAAGCTATTAACATGGACATGATAACTATCTTAACATATAGCAGTAGTGTTTGCTAGAAAGTGCCTCTTTGAAAACATCCAGATTGTCAAATAGATATAGCATATTGCTCCTTACATTGAGTCTGAAAGATCAAATTGATGTTGAGTATACAACAAAAGCAATCCTGAAAATGTTCAGCACATTAACAGTAATGGATAATTTACAAAATTAATTGGGTTCATTAATACTGCTGCCCTCCCCATTTTAAAATGAAATATATTCTTTTCTTACAGTATCTGCCAGTGGCTTTTTTTATTATTATTATTATTATGTTTAATGGCTGTCTTGGAGAGTAAAGGAGTATCTCTGCCTCTCCATATCTTCTTACCATTTTATAGCACATCGCAGTGGATTATTTTAAGACATCTTTTCACTAGACTATCCTGACACCAGGCTGCAGCTTGCAGATAAGCTTCTACATTAGCACTCCCCAGATACTGAGCTCTTGCTACAAGTAAGAGATACAAGGAATACTTACAGCACTTCCAGGTCACGCAGAGCCCTAAATGCCCCATCTTCAATACAGCTGATCTGGTTGTAATCCAGTTGCCTGTTAAACAGATTAGGAAGGCATTTGTAAGGGAGAGGCACGCTGGCAAGGAGAGATGTAAGGGAAGCCTCCCGAAGGGGTGGCAGAGCCAGGCCATGCGAACAGAAAGGCTCTGGCCATCCCTGCCGCCCGCTCGAGGCTGTCGCACGGCGCTGGCCTGCACGCTGCCACAGAAATCCCTTTTTGTTCTCAACTGTCTGCGCAAAACAGCAGCACTGGGAAAGCTCCAGTAAATAATAACTGCACCTTCTATTAAATGCCAAAGGAATGCAATTTCATTACATCAAGAAAAGCTATCCATTAAAAGCTCTCAGCATCATCTTGCTGAAACAATTTCATTAAGGTAAAGGACGGTAAATCACTTAATGTCACACGCATCCCCTCGGTGACCTAACAGAATCCATTTATCAGAGCAGCCCAGCTGCATGTTAATTCCACCCGCCGCGGCAGAGACCAGGGACAGACACGAGTTTTAGGGGTCTCCCTGCATGTGTGCATGCCTGGAGCAGGTGGGAGGTGTTACCCCCAGGCATGTGGGGGCTTTAGAATAATTACCTCCTGGAATATGTCTACATGTAGAAATAACAGTGTCTGAGGCATTTCCAGACTTGTTTACTTATCTCCTTTAATTCTGCTCCAAATGAAAGTAGTGTTTCTGCTGTAACCTTCAGTATCTGGTTTTCTACGGACTTTAGGCTGTCTACAATTATATGCAGACGGTATGTTGTAATGGAGCACTTGAATTCTAGACATAAAACTCAGCAATCCATCCCATACATTATTAATCATTAAGTATTAAGATATGAAAAATTTAGATTCATTTCTCTGAAGAATATTATTACCTTTTCAATTCAAAACATTGATACAGCACATATAGCCCAATTAAAAATGTCCGCTTAAATTAACAACCATGCAAGTATGAAATCACACTTTCTCTACTGATGAAAGCTTTCCCTATAAATACTGAAATGTCTTATGCATTTCAGGGCATGACTTGCAAAGCAAAGATGATAAAACCTCACTTCAAAACTTCTCCAAGCTGGTAGCTTGTCAGTGTCAAATAATATACATGAGTAAATGTGTGTGAACAATACTAAAAAAATGAACAAAATACAAATGAACTCTGCCCTTCTGTCTTCAATTATATATTAGCTAGCAGGGCTAATGACACTTTTACTAAAGCATTTTCTGTGATTCTTGTGGATCCATGATAACATTTTACTTTATTAATAAATCATCACACCCACCGCTGAACGTAATGTACCAACTTCTATAAAGTTCTTCTAGTTTCATCTGAATTACTACTACAAGGAAATTAAATATTGTCATAATTGTAACAGTGCCTGTGTTTCTGTGTACTGAAAGTTAAATGCAAACTATCAGTTACTGAATATGATATTTAATCATTTTGGTGCAATGTTACAACAGCAGTGCTGCAGTGTTGGAATATTTAAGTCTACTTTCTAAGGCTTCTTCAATTTTTACTAATGAATTTCATTTAACAATTAAGATAATAGCCTTTTTATTTTAAAGAAGTAAAATATATACACAGTACAATTCTCTAACCTCTCTAACAATTTATCAAAGCTATTTAAATTACTACAATGGCATGAAATGTTACCCTTGACACAATACAAAAGAGAAATTGTTTCCAGACAAATTGGAAAAATCTTTTAATGCTATCAAATTTGCCTAATGCAGTCTGTAGGTTAATCTGTAAAAGGGTGAGCTGTATGTTTGCCCATATCTTATTATCCTTAGCTGTCAATGTATAAATCAGTGCTGACACAGCTTCTTCTAAATCATCCATATTATACACAAAGGAAAATCTTTTAAAGCAGAGAAAGCACTTGAGCAAATCTTGTCCTACACAAACTGAAAGGCAGATTTCTTCCACTAGACTGTCAGCAGTTGCGGTGATCCTGAAAACTTTTGGACTTCTTCCTTTAATGAGTCACCATGATCACTACCTTAGTGAAGGGTGAGTTGTTTCCATTTAAACCTTCTTACTCTGTTTGCACTGAACTAATGGATTGGTTTCAGTTTGAGGAAGGGAAGTTTGCAGATGGGGAGAAAAAATATTCCCTAGTTTTAAAAATTACTGTCTTTGAAATATGCATTCATCTTTATGTTTTAGATTATCTCCCATCAGTTACACCCATGATATAAAAATGATTAGACACACACCATGAAGAGCAATTGGCGTGATATATGTATTTTTATTTTTCTAAGCTATGAAAAGGACATGATTTTGAAGACTGTGTGACTGGTTTGAATAGCAATTTATGGTAAAAGTAAAGGTTAAGGGTAAGGATACCTACACCGCATATATGACCCAAACAGAAAGTTAGGCAGTATTCCACAACCAGCATAACATTAACTTATGATGTCCTTCTAACAGATATACTGAAGAAGTCTGATTGTTTTTTTTTATTTAAAAAAATACTCTATAGCAAGTATGTATTAAGATATGTCTTGAGACATAAGCAAGAATACTAGAAATTAAAAAGTACACATTTATCTATTTTTATGTTATGCTTTACAGTTTATTTTAAACATGACTTTCAAAACCACACATAAAAATCTCCAGTATCATAACAAAACCTTTCTCACCACTAAGCTACTGAGGATACTAATAATGTTAATTCCATCTTAGAAAGTGTTTTTTTCCCAAAAGAGCTGCTTTTCTTCTTTTCAAATTATTAGAACACTCTGAGAACTGAAGCTGACCAGACATGGACCAGCAGCTCTGGCCCATTCTCATCCTTCCCCTCTCCCCAGTTTCTCTTCATCATCTTCCTGCCTGCTCCATCTCTATTTTGGATCTTTTCTGTGTGAGATCTCTCCATGCTTTTGTAAAGTTGCTGTTCCTTTCTGCCTCCAACATTCACAAGGCTTTGGCAGTGCCATTCCTATGAAGCTCATAAAATACCAAACACCAGTTGTCACATTCAAAATCTTTCCATAATCACAAAGAATTAACTGGGCTTTGCACCCATGTCTGCAGCATTACCTGTTATTTCATACAGTTACTAACCTACTGCTACTTAAAATGTCAATGTTTTTGTGAGTTCAGCAATAAGAACTAGTAAGAATAATAAGCATTCAACTAATAACAAAATGTCTGCTTTAAAATGTTTTTTTAATTATTGCTCTTGTGGATATATCCTATGCTGTAGAAACATGTTGCTAACTTATATTTTCTTCCCTTCTGGCACATGTTGTCTACCAGATAATGATAAAGAAGTATCTTAAAATAAACTTTGTTATCCCTCAAGTAGAACATTTAATGACTAACAGAAGTTGCATACATTTAAAAACTACTACCCTCATACAGGCAAAATCCATCATCTGACTCTTGACAGAGAAAACCTTCTTTACTCATTCCTAGAGGGTTAAAAGTTGGGACAATTCAAACAACTGTCTGCTTTACTCTCCTGTTCTTCACAGTTTGAGGACACTTTGTGGTCCCATGCTAGAGAGCTACTTTTTACAACAGAACTGAGTTATGTTTCCTATTTCTTACTTCTCAATTTCAGTTTCAAGACAAATCAATAATAATTTCAGAGGAATTAGTCAAAAATGATGTAAACAAAATTATGCCAGAATTTATTCTGTTTTTATCAAACGTCAAAGAACTGCTTGTTTCCCATGACTATTACTATTTACATCCAAGTAACCCATACTTGCTGAACAAACTAGAAGAAAAGGGAGAACAGATCTATAGTTCAGGTGCTTAATCCCCTAAAAATTGTCTAGCACTCAACTCGCTTAATCCCAGAATTATCTTATAGGAGTAAAATAACAAAAAAAAGTAAAAATGAAACAGAAGAATATCATCAAAAGGAGAATGTATACAAGATGAACAATCTATATGTTAAATGACTCAAAGATACTATCACATTATTAAGAAATAATTTTTTAAAAGAAAACAAAACTCTAAAAATAGTATTGAAATGCTATTTATTTAGTCAGTAAGAACAAAGGGGTTTTTTTTGCCAAAGGCTCACCAAAGGATCACCAACCTGCTTGGGAACAAGAGGTTTAGTAGGCACTAGAAAACTGTACCTATTCTTTCCTTCATGGCTTTAGAGCTATTTTTTATTATAACAAAAATCTTAGGCATACACAGAATATATTTCAATAACACCTTGTGAAAATCCTTCTTGATGTAAACTTGAAATGCAGGTGGCTGAATAGACTAGTGGTCCAGTTGAGATTCTCAGTAAGAGCAAGCATGAGAAATATTGAATTCTAGATTCTTTAAGCATATCTTAGACAAATGATGCATTTGGAACAGCACTTGTACAAATGAATAGACAACTATACTTCCAGTTGCAGTGGAATTTTATGTGTGATCTGAGAAAAAATAAGTAATTAGAACAGCTTCAGCAGGAAACGATTTTTCAACTACTAATATTTGAAATTAAAAAAAGTCCAATCATTCCCAAAAAAAGTTTAATACAAAATTCATTTATGTCCTTAGTGGCAGTGTTAAATGTTTCAAAATCAGCATAAAAGAGGCATCAGGGCAACAAGTAATACCGATCAAGGTTTTGGACAAAGATTAGTATAATGGGAAGGACTTTGATTGGAGGTTGGTGACTGTCTCCCTCTTCACTAATTCTTCATTTTCCCAGGCAATTTAATGGGTGAAGCTACTACATTGCCCTGCAGCCTTTATCCCTGGCATGACAGCTACAGTCTCCCTGCTTGCTGGGAATGAATGGAACCAAATAAACACAAAGAAGAGAGGAGTCGAAAGAAAGGCCAAGGGCATGACAAGAAAAACAGGGCACAAGATACTTGCATGAGATACGATGAAAATGTGCCCTGATTTTTTTTGGTAACATTTGAAATTGCATATATTTAGAGCACAATTCCACCATGATATTTGTATATTCCTTTCCATCCTCTGCCAAGTATTGATTACACAGAGAAAGAGAAAATTGGAATCTTATAAAATCTTACACACTTGAAATGGAAAAGTCATAATGTCAAAATCTACTCAAAAGGAGAGCATAGCATTATTGTTCTTTCAGTGGTGTCTTACACTTTTATGTAACTAAGTTATTTTTCTTCCTAATTCAACCAGCTTCAAAAAAACCATCCCATCTAAGCTTACAATCGGGGCACCTAAAGCATTTTCTTACCATATCAAATATAAACAAAATTCCTGAGGTTGGGAAAATTTAGAACATCTTTCACATCCAGTGTGTGCTATATCACCAGGGAGGGTTATGACACCTTCATTAACATGTATATTAACAAAATTGTGTTTATTTTCCCATTTAGATAATAATTTCTCTTTATTCTTTTAAAAAGTGGGTGCCACTGTGTTCTCTGAAGAATCTAATGTCTTGGTGAATACTTTTCTCCCTGAAAAATTAGCAAGGTAAGGGTAACTTTCAGAATTATATTTCCAGAATTTCACGCTTATTTCTCTCAAGACGCAGATGAGTAGCTATACTTGCAGTGTATTACTCTAAGTCATTCAAGAATAATTCCTTGAATAGAAAAATTGAGACTTTGACACATTGCAGCTATTTTGTTTTACTACATTTGAACAGCCAAAATAATGGATACTGGTTTTATAGTTTGGAGAACTACTACAACATACGCTTCCCTCATTTTTTGTCACTTTTACTGAAGAGCTTAATGCTTTACAAACAACTGTGCTGCGGTGGTGAGAGTGAACCCAGGGACATTCTGTTTGGCGTCTGTGAGACGACCTCTGAGTTTGTGAGATGGCACCTGGCATTAGCCTCCCCAGTAGAAGACAGAGACTGAGTCCAAAGAGGGCCACCAAGATGAGAGGGTTGAAGCAGGTGACATTTGGGGATGGTCTGCAAGAACTGCATTTGTTTGGCCTTCAGAGAGAGGGGAAAGGGGCGACCTTACTGCTGCCTACAACTGCCTCAAGTGAGAGTACAGACAGAGCCAGACTCTTCCCAGTTATAAGACAAAAGGCATAACAAACTGGAAACTGGGTAATTCCAGTTCGATGTAAATTACATTTGTGAGGCCTGAAGGTTTCTCAGTTTGGTTTTTTTTTATTATGAGGGCGTGGCAGGTTGCCCATGTTGTCAATTCTCATACTGTCTTGCCCATTTTGTTTTTATTTTCTACAGATTCTATACTGTGAGTGTTATTAAGATGTCTAGAAGCAAAACACAATGGACACATTTTATGGAAACAAAACTGCTTCTTCTGAGAAACATCAAGAGGACTCTAGAGCTAACATACTGCAGGAGATTTTAGTGGTATTATCAACCTTAAAGGAAGCCGTTTCCTTCAGGTTATCTGAATTAACACCTCATTCCCTTTGTTCTGCAAAGACTAGAAGTATACAAGTATCCAAAATATTCCAACTCCTGATTCAGAACGAAGGTATTTGGTGGAGATGAGAGAATGGTGAGTCTCCATTCAGGAACATAAAATACTTATCAGGTCGAGTTCTGTGAAATTTGTTAACCACTTTTAAAAGAGCTTAATAGAACTACTATTCTGGATGGTTATCAATCATTCCATGTTAAAAAAAAAGTCTCATAAATTAAAGTGAAACTGATGTAATTACTATTGTTACACTTTTTTTTTTTTTTTTAAACATATATTACAATATGCTCTAATGCAGATTTCTTTTCTCTTTGTACCTTCCCATATCTCATAGATGAGTTTGGAAGAGATGTAACATTTTTAACACTATGCTTAGCTACTGGGCTATTACTAGAAAAATTATCCAAAACTAGAACATATATGGAATTCTCTTTATGAGAATTCTTAGTAAGGACATACAAGTACTTGGTTCCGGGACCTTAGGTTAATCACCTTCATAGACTCATAGAATCACTTAGGTTGGAAAAGACCTGTAAGATCATGGAGTAAACCTGACATTGCCAAGTCCACCTCTCAATCATGTCTCTTAATGCCATATATTACACGTTTTTTAAATACCTCCAGTTTATGGTGACTCAATCTCTTCCCCAGGTCACCTTCCCAAAGCTTTAAAAAGTTTCTGGTGAAGAAATTTTTCCTCATGTCCAATCTAAACTTCCCCTGGTGCTACTCTATGCCATTTCCTCTTATCCTCTCGTTTATTACTAGGGAAAGAGACTGACACCCACCTGGCTACAACCTCCTTTCAGATAGTTCAATTCCTGCTGGAATAGTAATGCCTTCTACTACCTATCACTTATCAATTGTCTCCTTAATTTTCTTGAACAATGAAATATAACTTGTAAAATTCTTGCTATACCTTTCTTCTCTAAGTAATGTCCAAGGCTAGATGAAAAGCTGGGGTTTATCTCTCCTTGCCAAAGATTCTGGAAAGGCACAACAGCCTGATCTAGTTATATAAATGCTGTGGTAGAATCCACCCAACCCACCCCATGAACTCATTGGTCATTCTGCAGAGTGACTGTAGAGTTTTCAGATTAGGATTTTGATGGCATTTTTTTCCAGGAACAACTAATGAGGAGATATCTGTAGCATTTGTCCTATCACAATAAAAAATATGCCACAGATATGATTTGAAATTTGTGGCAATACTATGGAATTTATGATTTTTTAAAAAATTATTTCCCCAAAAGAGAAAGGCTTTAAAGGGTAGAGCTACTGTTTTATGCAAGTTTCAGACACAATTCAGGATCCTTAGCTTAAAAATACACACTAAGATAAAAATAATATCTCAGATAGAGATTAGCATCCTAATGCTGTTTCTAACTGGAGTTTTCTTACAATGTGTAAGTACACTTATATTCTAAACTGCTGCTTTGCCACTAGAATATTCTCAATGATGCTGCTATTTTTACTACCAAAGTTCCCTTCTGCAGCTGTATAAATTTTCAAATATAAAAGATCATGCAGAAAAATGCAGGTTTCTTGTAGCCAAACCTCTTTTTCACCATGCATAGTGATGGGACTAGTTCTGAAAAAAACTCATAACCTGTCAATTAAACCAAAGTACCAAAGCTATTTTGAGAAGCACTTGCATGTTTAGGAACACAATAGATTTGAACATAATAATTTTTTCCACTGAGGTACGATAGAATTTCACTGCAGGAAAGAACTGTAGTAGGTCAAATTCTCGGGCATTCCACTAAATCTTAAAAAGACATTTTCCTCACCAATTTGTGTGCAGTGCTGCAGGCAACAGAATGAAGTAGAGTCCATCACAGAAAGACAGAAACTCAAAGGGCTTCCTGTCCCATCCTCTCCTACTGAGGATACATCACAACCCTCCCTTTACAATCACAGAGCACTCTGTTTACAAAGCAGTACAACTAGAAAGTTTGTCTTTATTTTTTAAAACTGGCAACTTCAATTAATAAAAATTATTTCAGCAGGAATTACATGAAAGCCTCGTATAATGATTTGATATTTCCCTGTATTTATTGATGCCACATAATTTAGCAATCATATTTTTTCACAGTTCCATCATGCTGGAAGCTCCATAGTCTTTCTGAAACACATTATTGCATGTCCTCTGTCTTTGTTGGTTGTTTATAAGTGACAAGTCCTTAGCTTACAGCAGGGGTTATAGCTTTTGAGAGCATGACATTTTATTTCCTGCTACAGAAGTTCATCACAGTCTTCAGGTTGCTTGACTCGTTCAATCCACTAAACTGACCTACCACTCTGAACAGAAAGTTGAAAAGTCACTGCTTTGCCTTGTCTTGAAACTCATGTATTTCCACATTTAGAAACCATAAGAATACAAAACCTGCCCGTGAACATCAAGGTCACTATCTCCAGGAAAGTGTCTTTCTTTCAGAAAAGACAACAGAAGAAAGCTGAGTGAGAAAAATAGTCACACAAGTATAAAAACATATGTTAGCAAAACTAGATAATAGCATGATTTTCTTTTATGCAAGCAAACAAAAGGCAAACTTTTAAAACCAAGGCAAAATGATTTTTTCCACTTGAAGCCATAAAATGTTTCAAATTGCCTGACATTCAAATATTAAACTCAGGTTTCATAAACTAATAGTTATAATGCCATGTTGTCTTCAACTCTATTTCAGTGTTTTACATTTCCATAAGGCAATTTTCGGATGTTTAAGACACGTTAAAGTACTTTGCCAAAGCAAATGGTAAGTATTGGTTTTATGCAGAGATTCCTTACGTAGCTGTAACAGTTCTTAGAAAAAAGATATCTGATACAATGAAATAGCACTGTATCAACAAAGTATTATCAGAATATATGGAAAGAAGAAAATACTTACAGGTTTTTTATGTCTACTGCTCCTCGGAATGCCTTCCTTGGTATTGCTTGAATCTGGTTTTCACTAAGATCACTAAGAAAAAAAAATTAAATTAAATGTAAAAATGCTATATATATATATATATATATATATATTTAGTTTTGTATATAACAAAAAGGAAATATAAGAAAATAATTTCAGCCATTATGGTTGGGTCAGTATTTCCAATGAAGCCAATTTTACTACATTAACTGATTTGTAATTGAAAAGAAGTAGCAATAATAGTCAAAACAGTTTATCTGTGTTGCACTAAGTAGTTCCTTTAAAAATAGCAACTTGTATGCCAAAAAAAAAAGCAGAAGTGAGTGTTTTCACTTTTCAACCATTCCAAATCCCTGTTTGATAGTATGTTCAGCTTTATGTAAGGAAGACTGTAATCCAGCAAAAAGAACAAATAGTGAGCTATTGAGAAACAACGATGAAGCTGTGTAATATCTGAGATCAATATGTTTCTGACTTTTGTTTCAGAGTGTCAAGCACCATATATTTTAAAAGAAGGAATTAATATACATTCTGCAGCAGATATCTAATATTCCTCTCCAAATCCCTGTATGATCAGCTGCACCATGTTATCTGAAACTATTATCTTTTACAAAAGAGAAATATTATTAAAGTGCCTATAAAATTATTATTCAGTAGTGGGTTTTTGCTATCAGTATGAATAAACAGCCCTTTTTTTCTGAAATCCAGACACATTTTTGGCCTTCACAGGTCAATATTGGAAATGAAATCTAGAGAACTGAAGACAGCAGTAGAAGACACAGAGAAAATAAAAAAGAAAGAAACAAAAGCAAATTAGGATCCAGAACTTTCTATTTATGCTATGCACTATAAAAATGATGCACTGCAATAGAAGATGACCAATACATTAAAGTCTGTATTGCTGTATCTATACCACATGCAGTTTGGAGGTTTCACTTCAGACAATAGTTTGCTACCCTGGACCAAATACACCTATCACACATGGTACATGAATGTTTGAAGTCTTGCAAAGGGGCTTATCTACTTTGTTGTACTAAAATTATGGAATCAGATCTTCTTTTGGAAGCCTTCCGAGATGCACCTATCTGTACACAATATGGGGAACACAATTAGTTGAAGAAGCTTTCTTGAGCATCTGAATAAAATGTACAAACAAATCAGATGCATACAGGTGTATCTACAGAGGGATTTTAAGTCCATTTGCACAGCAGTTTTCTTGTGGTTAACTAGATTTCATTTTTCTAAAACCAATCCAGGATCTTCACTCCAAAGCATACCAAATACAATCCAGCTCCTAACAGAAGTGAAGTTTCTCTGTCTTGAGCTTTAGAGACATCTTTAGAGGGCCTTTTTCAGAGAGTTTTTAGAGAAACATTGCAAAACTGTGCACAGAAAAAAAAGATCTAGCTCAGAGTAAGTGAACAAGCAAGAATAATTTAGTTGATTAGACATAAATAGTCATGCTTTTGAGATATTCTTTCTCTAAAATGTAATCTAGCATGGGCTCATATTACCAGTTCTGAGAAATCACTCCTGAAGGTCTCTTTCAGATTTATGAACTCGCAAAAAAAATTTGAGGATTTTATAAAACCCCATGCTGCCCAACTTTAACAAAATTTATATCAATATAATTATTTTGAAAATATTTCCACATACATTGACAGCAATTTTGTTTTATCCAATTCCTTGTTAATTTATGGAAAATCACTTTCTATTTACTAAATCTTTCATAGTTCATGCACCTAACTGCACTGCAATATCTTACAAAGTATACTTAAAACTAGACCCAATTTTAGTATTATTAACCGTGTGTGAAAAAAGAGAATTTGTGAGCTGTGATTTAATTTTCAAGCCACCTAAGTAATCTTGAAATGGGATATGACTGCACTGCTCTGACAATAAATTCAGGGGCAATGAATGAAAAAGCAGCCTTCAGCATTTGTTACGGTAACATGATTTAACAGCCTACTTCCTTGGAAAAAAATTCCCTCATAAGCATAAAATGCAAATATCTATATTTACACTTCTGCTTAATTGACTAATACATTTTACCTATATAAAAAATTATGTGTGAAGTGGCTAAGCTAGCAGTAGTGATTTGTATCATGATCAATGATTAGTTTATAACACAGATATATGTATGTATCTATGTAAGCCACTGCCATACTCATATACTAGAAGAGATAATGGGTAACAGTGCATTAAGCTTTTCATGGCATTTGATATAACATCATCATTCACCATTTTATATAATTTTTAAAAGTGAAAGATGAGCAATACTGAGGCCAAATGCAAATTGTTTTTAAAAATCTAATACAAAATATCAATGGTCAAAATCTTTGTTTCTGTGGGAAATTTTGGCACAAACACAAGGACTTAAAGGACAGCTATTGTGCCAGGTTCCTCAACAGACCATACACTTAGGCTGGATGTGCAAAAGACAGAAGACTAACTAATTGCATGCTAGATTTTCTGCTGGGTCCGCACAGTCAACACCATTTCCATGTAACACAAGCTCAAGAAAACTGAAGTATAGTGTTCCCTGGTAATTTTAGCTCATTTCAAATGTAAACTGCTTGACTGCAAAGGTTCCCAACCTTGCTGAACAAGGCATTGTTTAAAGCATCCATTTAAATATGCAGAGCTATGTAAGGTTGGCAATTGTTGTTTTCCAAAAGTAATTTTTTTGCAATGTATCAGCTGGTTTCTGAAACTTTCTTTGAACTGTTTCTCTAACAGAAGTGTAAGTTCATTTCTACACTGCAAAATTCTACTTCTCATAAAAAAATATGATTTTCCTTATAGCAGGAAAATTTTTAGTAATCATTTATTGATTGCTTCAAGTTTTCATCTGCACAGTGTAAAAAGGTTTCTTCATAAAAACCTTGAGGGGCTTAAACAAACATTCAACTTTTTCTTCTTGCATAAATTACACCTACATTTCACAACTCAGAAGCTGTGTGTGGTCTTTTTTATTGATGACTGAACCCATTCCACTGCAATTCTTCGATTGCTCACAAAAATGGCCACAAACAGCACAAGGTGCATTGTGACTTTCAGGGCAAATGGGGCAAAAATCTATTTTGTAGATTAAACCAGACAATTTTGCAGGCCATTACACTACATTGATTTGACTTTGCAACTTATATTCTGTAGTGAAGAAAGGTGCAAAACCCCTTTTCAGCCTGATGGTCATTGTATTGCTGCACTAATAACTGTGTGGACGTCATCTTCCATTTCAAAAATAGGCAGCATTTGAACAGAGACTCTATGATGGCAATTGATACCCCTAAAATGAAAGAATGTCTAAGCATTTCAGTAACATTTAAGCCAGGATACAACAAAACATCCTACTTTTATAAGAAAAGATCTGTTTTTTTTAAAAAAAGGCATGAACCTGTTTCGCATTAGAAAGCAGCAATATGACCAAGATACTTTAAGTGGAACAAATTATCCTCCACTAATATTACAGCCCAAGACCTTAGATCAAAATCCAGAATACCTCTGAAACAGCAGAATTAATTAAAAAATACAGCTAGAGTGAAAAAGCCAAGGCTATCTGACAATTTCTTTCTTTAGAGCACAATGATCCAGTGAGATGTTTAGACAAATTCATCTTTATGCAGATTCTAGCTGTCATAGAGGCCTCTTGCAACTAAATTGTTCTTGACTCTGTTATATAATTCCTAGAGAGATACACTCCAAGTTATTAAGGGGAGTACCTTAGACATTGAGCTTTCAAGAAAATTCCATGGCGCAACTTTGTGGGTCTCATTTATGTCATTCAGTGGTGGGCAGAGCACCTTCATTCCTCGGCTCCACCACTCCTTCTTGCTCCAGCATCACCCAACCTGTGCTCAGGGCCAGGTGTAACTTCAGTCGCTCTGAATGGGAGATGTTCTCAAGGAGAACTCTCATGTTTGTTTCCTCAAGTTAAAAGGTAATAGGGGGTTAAATGGCAGATTTGCACCAAAAGCCACCTAGGTGAGTTGGACTGGCAGCAGCTGACAGAGACTTTTTAGAGGAGGCACAAATGAGCATCACTGCTACTCTAGATGCACAAACCAGCCTGGGTACAGCAGATTGTTTCACATAAGTTTAGGATGTATATAAGTCAAGAATTCTTCTGAGTTGTAATATCTGGCTGCAACCCCATTTTCTCAAATGTAAAAAAAGGAAAACCAAACCCATACACCAAACAAAGCTGAATCCCACTATAAATGAAGATACACAGTGGAAAATGCACAAAGATTTCTGAATTTTTGCCCAACTACAGCAATGTTCTGAAAAAACTTGCATACTATTTTTTTCTCTCTTAGAAGGTCAGGTGTGTTTTTCTAAATCAAAGACTAAATATGCTGCATCTAAATAATTACTTTTTATAATTAATATAGTCTATCCAAGTATTCAAACTCATCAATAAAACCAGAAATAGTATAGATTCTCTAAGATCCATCATCAAATAAGTTCTGCAATTACGTGCTTATGTAAAATAAAATTTCTTTTTAAACAAACTAGATAAAGGAAATTTACATGCAATGGATTCTGATAAGCACATATGCCTCAGCTTTTAAACCGAATTCCAAAGATTAAAGATTTAATTCGGATATTCTGACAAAGCTACTGAACTTGTCTAATTTGACATTATGCCTAAAAGAATGTAGATTTCTGTATTTCACAAAGCAATGAACTAGAAAAAAAAATCAATAACAAAAACAACATCAAAAAAAGCCCCAAAGACCTCTGCCCCACTCTCCCTCCCCCAACATCTTCATTTTGTGTATGCAGGGTTTTTTTCTCTAAGTATCCATGGGTAATGATAATGTATGACACTTGTGGAAATAGCAGGAAGACCTTGCCAAAAACCTTGTTACTACTGAATCCCTCCTAAGAACAGGCAGGAAATGGTACAGTTATATTTATCATATCTACTGGTCAGTAGAGAGACGTGTGTCAGGGAAAAAGGTCACAGCTTAGAGTCCTGTGAACATTTGAAATTCATACCAATAGAAGATACAAACACATTCTTAGAAAATAAAAGCTTGAAGACTTACATCCAGTATTGTTTTCTTATCTGAAGATAAAGCTCTGAGATACCTGAAATTAATGAACCTGATAGAATGTTTCAGCTCTTAAAAAATGCAAACACTACCACATCTCAGTTATTTTATCACTTACCATGTATGGTTCTCAGTTGAATATCCTATTTACCCTTAAAAAGGAGTGCTCAATTTTTAATTATATAAATTGAAACATCACATAAAATATCTATATCATAAACTGTTAAGGCAGTATCACAGTTTTGTTGTGTGGCTAAATCATTGTTCATTCTGAAACACTAAATCTTTTGAAGATGGCAAACCTGCTTGTAAATTTAATTACTTGTAATTTTATTTTCCTCTATGGTTTAACCTCCCTCTGTGTCTGACCAGTGATATCATAAATCTATACTGCCATCCTGTACTTTGCAAAATACTGAGTACTGGGAATGAGTAATGTGTCCTGATTTTTAAAGGAAGAAATACTCAGCCAAACTAAGTATTGAATGCTTACCAGTTTACTTACACCAGTTTATAAAAACTTCTCAGAAAGTGGCTATTCCATGATCAGCATCCTGATAATTATTTACATATAAGTGACATGAACAAAGTAAGCCTTGCTAAGTACTTCTCTCTTACTGGAAAACAACAGTCTTAACATTAGCTAACTATATTCTGTATGAAATCCTCCATGCCTGTGCAAGGTGGCAAAGTGTCATAGATCATGAGACTACTGGACATTCAAAGAAATAACAAGAATGAGAATTATTTAAATTATTTGACTGAAAATCAATTATATGTATTTGGACATGGGGGATTTCACTTGGAATACAAAGATGGTGAAAAAAACCAAAAAACAAATTTTAGAATAGGATAGTTCAGTTGAAAGGGACCTACAATTATCACCTAGGCCAATCAGATGATTTTGATGGAACAAGTAACAACTTCTTTCTAGGTATCAATTAGACATTTATCCTAAAATAGTAAAGCTAGCAAAACGATTTATTTATGAATATCAAATGTTCCTGTCCATTTCAGCTGTTTTTATTATGATCAGCTTTTTCTTCAGTGTTCCTGCAATATTTCTGTATCTGAGTACACCTTAAAAAATACAGGTGGCAGGGAGAAGACAAGCACTACCTATTCATTAAGGAGCTCCTTGCAGAAAGATCCTGTGAAATGTGCTCTGGTATAGGCTACTCACCAGATCCTGGACTTGACTAAGATACCTGTGAGGTCTTGCATGGTCTGAGATACTTCTCTAGTCACAGTCACATTAAAGAGGCACATCATCTAAAACCTCAAAGCTATTCCAGAGCAAGACCTAAGAGCTATTGTTTATTCCTCTGGCTTTGATCTTAGGGAAAGCAAAGTACTCTGCCTCACTGGGAGGCACTGAAGACACCAGCAGTAAAATCTGAGATATGGAAGGCGAGAACATGCTGACACACGATAGTGTAAGACAAGGGAGCCACAGCCCCAAGTTTCAACTGTCTTGATATGTCTCCAGAGAAGTATGGCAAACAATTATTTCATATTATCATGAACACTGGCAGCTGCCTCTGCTGGCAAAAGCTGCCATAGCCATGGGCTTTCTGATTCAAAGAGGAGAGAATGAAACCCCAAAGTAGATTTTTCATGTTGCAATGGATCTCTGATTTGAATTTTACTCCTAAGATGCCAGTTTTCTACTTTCAAAATTTGAACAAATACCTTTTTCTACTCTGTATTAGATGTCTTGGGTTAACATGGAAAATTTCTGATCAGATGGGTTTTCTTCTGCTCATGAAACTTCATTTATCACTATACAACCATACTCCTAAATTGCAAAATTCCAGCATGACTAGGAATTGAATCTAAGACCTTTTCTGAATGCTACAGAGGCATGCTTCGACAACCACAAGTTTTGTTGTATTAGGATAAAGTATATATGAAAATTATTTCCCAAACTATGTAATGAGAATCAAACCAAAGTAAAAAGTCTTCAAGAATACAGATGCTACTAAACATTGTGGTGCTATACCTGGAGAGATAGTTCCTTCAAAATTAGTAGCTCAGGTGAACTGAAGATACTGAAGCCTATTGGGAATTCCATCATGGCAGAAATATATCAGATTGTAACACAAGCTTTCTAAACAAACGTGACACAATGTGTTTTAATCTATGACACAACATGTTTTTTATCCTATGTCCAGAAATACATTAATATATACAAACAATTAAGTACCTTTCCCATCAGTCAAGCGAGGCTTATCCAGTTAATTGTAAGAATACTGACATATGCTTGGCTTTAACTTTATACAGCTACTGTATAACAAGTTACAGTACAGCATCACTTATTCATGAAGATAATCTTATACCAAAATGGCTTGTCATGTCCTTTTAGCAGGCATAGCTTTCTGGCAGATCTACAGATCAATTATGATGGAACAAGGAAATGTTTAAAAATGTATACTTAAAAATACTGTCTAAACTCTTGTTCTGAAAAAGCAAAACAAACAAAGAAATAAAATCAAACAACCAGCAACTCTGCTGCACCATTATTCTTTGACTGTGAAATAAACCAGTTAACTTCCTATTAATTTCAATGTTTTTTTCTTCTGTTCTTTAGTAAAACAATCATTGCAGCTATTGCTCTTCATATTGAAGATACAAAAGGTGTCCAATACTATCAGCAGTAGCTAATACGTCTCTATGGCACATCTATCCCTTTATAAAGATAAAACCTATAAATTATAATTTCAAACATCAGTCCTGTAAACCATTATTGCTGCTGCTTCCCATAGGAGGATTAAAATTTCATGTATGAGAAGGCTACTACGAGCCTCCTTTTACAGATGGGGAAACCAAGGTTGCATGTATCAGCGGTAGCATGTATCAGTACCCTGCTGAGGAGCACAAAACTGATGAGAAAGATTTAGATCACAGAGTTTCAGGTTCTCTCTGCATCACTAATTTCCATTTGCTCTGTTGTCCCCCTAGAGATTCAGATGCTGCACATAGTAGGCACATAACCTATTCTCACGCCAAAGCAGGATCACTCCCTGGGCCATGGTGTGCTACATTGCCCAAGTGAGTATTTCACATTTCACAACACAGGGCAATCATCACTGCAACACGGACTGAATTATTAGAATCACACCAATTCCCATGGGAAGGAACGCAGCTTTTTTTCTTCCTAAGAATATTCAGACTGAATTTCCCTGCCCACTTTTATCTCTCATTTTTTAATGATAGCACTTTTGATGATATCATTGATGTTTCTTTCATTCTTAATGTTTGAGGTTTTTTAAATGTCATCCATTTATAAATCTGTTACAGAATCAAAATGTACTTTTTATTATAGCTTCTGGCATACTATTATTTGTATATTTAAGCAGCAGGTATTTTAATCCACTTTATCTATTTATTTATTAAAGAAGAGAGATCATTTATGTGTAAGTATAGAACATATACAGCAAAAGAGAAAAAGTAACGCACTACACAATAGCAGTACTGGTAGCCTGGTGATCTCCAGAGTTTACCAGTACCTTCAACCTTAACATTTAGTACAAGTCATCCAAAATTTAAATTCTGATAATTAGAGCTAATATTTTTTTTTTTGTTTGAGAAACTCTCTCATACCCATGCAGTATTATACACAACTTATTTATAATTTTGAGTATTAGTAATTAGTGATTTCTGCAGAATCTAAATAGCACAGAGTACAAGTACTAGGCCTTTAACTTTTTAATAGGAATACATTTTGGGTTTGGACTAAGCCAAAACCTTCAATCTCAGTCTTGGCAGAAAATTTAACCCATGGGCTACAAAATCAATTCTACTCTACAGTGTCTCCAAAAGTGTACTTAAATCAATTTGTATACTCAGATACTACTGAAAATAATTGCCTAAGAACATTCACCATTTATTCTTTATTGTTCTAGAGTGGCCTAGCAGGGCAAATGCTAATTGTGCAATAAAATAGGAGTATTACGACCACACATGTATTTTATTGGAGTCTTAGAAATTATTTTTGAAAAGGAAAACAGTCTTTAATAGTCTGTTCCACTAAATTAACATAGAACTCTCTTTTGCTTAGACTATAAAAAACCCAAAACAAGAAAGGAAATTACACATTGTAGCTCCTAAAGAGGAAAGGACCACCCACAATTTCAGAGAGAACTGACATACTACTTCAAATTTGGCTTCAGCGTAATCCTTTTCATAGAAAAACTTGAAGCTCTTAAGAACATCCCTCACACCCCAAAGAAAAAAATTGACAATTTTTATCCTCCACACAGTCTCAAATTGGTCAAGCTGAAGGAAGGCACTGAGTAACATTTTACTGACTGCTGCTTATCATGCATCCCTAATAGCACTATCTTTCCCCAACAGGGCCCAAGACAGCAGCACAGCTGTGATGTGTGCAGGCATCATTGACCTACAGCCCTACTTGCAGTTTGCAGAGTGGGAAATGACTTTTACCCATATGGATGTATATCCATATGGTGAGGCTGCACCTCGGGTGCTGTGTTCAGTTCTGGGCCCTGCAGCACAGGAAAGACATTGAGGGACTGGAGTCCAAAGGGCAATGGAGCTGGGGAAGGGTCTGGAGCACAATTCTGATGAAGAGCAGCTGAGGGAGCTGGGGGTGTCTAACGTGGTGAAAAAGAGGCTCAGGGAAGACCTTATTGGTCTCTATGACTGCCTCAAAGGAGGTTGTGAACAGGTGGGGATCAGTCTCTTGTCCTGGGTAACAAGTGACAGGACAAGAGGAAATGGTCTCAAATTGTGCCGGGGAGGTTTAGGTCAGATATGGGTTTTGTTCATGGATTTTCCTCTCCTTTTTCTTTAACCAGTTTGGAATTGAAGGCAAAATAGAAAATAACTTAAATCTTTATATGTCACTTTTTCATACAAGGCCACAAAAGACTGTTTCTTTGTAGGGAAAGGGTGAAGATTCTGCTATTTGCATTTTACTTGTCTCTGATAGGTGATTTGGTGATTAATTTTTAATCAACTATTACACTTGACAGACTTGAAAATGCACTATAAGTTGAGAATTTTAAAAGAATAAAACAAGATTCTGCCAGGTAACTTTCACTTCTTCTGGCACATTAGACACTCAGCATATGCATGGCTGAAACATCCATTTGGCTTGGCTGGGGATCCGCTCACATTAAGAATAGATGAGATGGCATATTTAATTTTCCAAAAGACCTCTTCAACAGTATCTGAAAAATCTATCACTACTTTTCCCTGTAACAAAACTTCTTTTTTAGAAGAAGTTTGCAGCTGTCAACATGTCTTTAATATTTAATATTGTTTCACCTGCTTTGGAATTGAAACTGTAAGCACTTTCAGGAACTGATTGAAAGGTTGTCTGGTACATTGTCTAGTTTCACTACACAGTCTGTAACCCTGTATATTCTCTTCTGAAATATCACTCAGCAAGCTGTGGCAATTTCTGTTTCCTCAAAACAGAGCAGAGCGGATTCCTGATCCAATCCCATTATGCAGAGCTGCAATTCCAATACAGACAAGTAATAATTACATTCCTGGACACAGACGTTTTTCATGAAGTATAGATCCAAACTTTTACTCTAATAATAACCTGAGTAGTTCAAGTCTTTCCTAGCAGTAAAACAAACCTTGAACAACTTGTCAAGAGACAGGGAAAAATTTGAAGAGTAAACTAGAAAAGATCTTGCAAAGACCATTAATGTTGAACAGCACTGTGCTCACTCTTCCTTCGAGTCAAATGATGCAATTTGGGGATTGTCTCTTGAGATGGCTCATTGCTTGATAGGACAGATATATTGTACAGTCTTAGCTTTATAGAATATGTATAGCTGCATAATATATATGAAGCACTGATGCTTCAAGCTTTAAGGCTGTTGCCTGTCAGTGCCAAAAACTACGCTAAAACAGTGAAAGAAACCAAAGCAAATTATTAAAAGGATTACCACAGATGATTTTAAAAAAATCGACAACAGCTAAGCTACCATCATGGCTGCTTATCAAGATGACCAATTTTATGTGACTGTTTTTCTGGTCTTCACCCATCTCTTTATGGATATCTGTCAATTCTTATACTGTAATATCTTTCACAAAACTATTTTGCTTTACTGGGTGCTGGTTTGTTGGTATTTTTCTTATTCTGCATAACGGAGTAAGTACAGGGACTAGCACCACTGGGCTTCTGGACCAAAGAACTAGGGCTTTTAGGTGTTCTATGAGAAAACTAATAATGGAAAGGACAAGAAATGTATGTTCATATTATCTTCCACTTCACTGACAATGAACTATAAAACAGTAAAAACAAGCTCAACTTTTTGAGTAACTGAATGACTGGATTTTTTTTGTTTATTCTATTTCTTGTGTGTTGTTTATGTGCTGGTTAATACAATTAAAAGCTCTTAGGAGAAAAAAGAAATTGTTGAGAAACTTCAGGGCAATTACCAATACATATATTCAGGTACTCCGGAAGTAAAACTTCCCACTGACCAGGATTAGATTACTTTAATACTCTAGCTGCACATCCCAGAAGTGCCTAGCCTCAAGTTTCTGTTCAAGGGCTCCAGGCTTTTCTTTCTTCTTGAGCCTGCCTTCTATTTCTCTGACTGTTCCAGCCTTTTCCCCTAAATTTCTGTCACCACAATTGTTTTCCCTTTCAGTGCCACACAAAGAATGAGAATTTCAAGAGGTATTTTCCTCTTATAAAAGGAGCTGAGAATACAGAAGAGGCAATATAACTGGTCTGTAAAGCAAGAAGAGTGCATCCTACCTGGATTCAGGGGCTATTTAGAATTGAAAACCCTTGTAAAAATGGTAAAAATGTATGTAAGTAATAAAAAGAAAATTCGCCGTTACAGAATGAATTTATCACAACCAATTTCTTAATCAATAGCAAAATAAAATGAACAACTATGGGTAAAAAACTGCATCAGAGTGCTTCTATTCTGTATTTCAAGAATGTGAAAAATCCCATTTCTTGTTACAGCCCTGTATGTATGCTGTTGCCACAATACCAGTATGTAAATCACATTAAAATGTTCTAGGAAAAATAATCCATGCAAAATGGAATTTAATATTTTTTATAGAAAAGCTTAAATTTTATTGCTACTTCTGCCATATTTATCGCCCTTTTCCCTCTCAAACTTGCAAAAAAGGCTCAGCTGCTTGTACTAGGAAAAATTTCCATTCAGACATTTTTTTAAGCTTGAAGTCTACAAAGCTGATTTTCTGTTCCAGGACTGCACTTTTCCACTGACACCATCAAAAAGTAGCTGCTCTTAATTGCACTTTAAAAACCCATCTTCCCTCTTTTCAGATATTTTTCCTCTATCTGTATATTCTCAAGCTTTTTTTTCCCCAAATTGCTAAATTCTTTCCCTTCAACCAATATCCAGACTCTCCTAAGCAGCTGATGGAGCTTTGCCTCAAGTAGCTATCCAGAAAATTCCACTTATCAGCCCAAATAATTAGGGTAAAGGGCATTTGTGTGGGGGGTGGGGTGTTTTTCTCTTCTTCTTTGAGGGTTTTTTCATTCAGGAGGATGGGTGTTGTGTTTTGCTATGTAAGGGCACACAAAGGCAGTTGGATGGAATGGATATGAGTTAAGCAATTGCAATCAAATGAGAGCGCGGCACACTCCGGATGAGCAAGGGTGACATTGACGTCTCCATTCACAAGATACTACACACTCCAGCAGTGAGTAAATGGGTAATTTCAGAAAATAGAGGTCCAGGTGACCACAGAGAGGCTGAGAACAGTTATGGTAATGGGAAAAAAAAGACTATTAAATTTACTTTAAAAAACCCCAGCAAAAAATGCATAAGCTTCCCTATTGCTTAAGGACTAATTTAAAAATATACCATAAAATGTTTAAATATTTAGATTGACTGCATTTTGTTTGAAGCATAAATGTTAAAAAGGGATTTAAGAAATAAGGCTAAATATAAGAACACGTGGCATTGCACCTGTATCAATAATAGCCACTAAACAGATCAACATCTCAGCACTGTACAGCTGGGCTTTCTGCTAAAGCAGTCAGTGTGAATCCATTTGCACTTCTAGGGAATTCAGGAAGACTTCTGCCAGCTCAAAAATCCTAGGACATGCAACTTTATAACAGCAGGAGCATCTGTATTCACTCTTTTAACTGAGTATGAACAGATCTCCTCTTAGAACGGGACCAGGTCTAAGCCCTGAGGTGATTGAATTTAAACGATATTTGCACAGATAGCAGAGAAGGTGGGAGAATTTGCCTCTTCATAGCTCCACTGCACTTGCTATCTCTTGCCATATGGCTAATTCCTTCTCATGCTTATTCTTCTGTTTCAGTTCATGTTACAGTATATTCTTTTTACAGACCTGCAGCTTCTAACATCTGTAGCAAAGGTCCCAGAAATTGATTTAGAGGCTGAAACACAAGCATATCCAACCCTGCTCCTACGCAAGGCTATATATCTTTGTTGGAAGACTGACACATGGGCCCCATATGCATCAGTGATAACATAAGCCTTAACATAAGCCTGCCAGGCACAGATGTACTTATAGCTCCAGAGAGATGCAATCTAATGATGGATAGGAATAACCCAATCATACGAACATTTGTATTTGTAAACCCTACCTAGTGCTACAGACAATATGTCTACATTTCACTGCCACATTTCTGCAAGGATATCAAGATGTTCCTAAGGTATAACGGGCATATGATGAAACTTAATGGTATGTAAGATAGAGAGACTGCTTTCTGAAGCACAGCTTCATAGCTGGAAGTTCTAAAAATTAATTGCTCTTCTGGCAAACCCAACGAAAATTAAATTAAATTAGATACTGGAATTCTTTCATTTGAAAGCTCTGGCAAAATAAAGTTAATAGATGGAAAGCTTTCTGCAATTAAAAGTGACAGGTGCATTGCTTTCTGTAAGCTTTTAAATCACATCTGTCAAAAAGCCTACTAAAATGCATTTTTTAAGCTCCTTCCAATGTACTCAACTTTTATGAATCAAAATACTGTAGAATTATTAAAGATATATAACTTAAGTCACAGCTTTATGGCAGTAAAGAGCTAAAATTTCTATAGAGTTAGTCATCTAACATATTTAGGACAATGGATTAAATCACAGAGTAACTCTGTCTCCTGTTTCCATTCACTTCATTTGTCAGCATGATTTCCTACTTCGGTTCCTAACCACTGCATGAGAAACACACAACTTGATTTCCCTAATTTAAAGCCAAGTTTATAGTAAATTCTGGCCAATCACAACTTTGCTTGAATTATCTATTCTATGTGTTTAAGGTGATTTAGGAGAGAGATGGTTAACAGTATTTATGCCTTTGAAGAAACTTTTTCAAGACAGAAAGTGTCTTGGAAAGAGGCAGAAAAGTCTGAGGTCAGGTTCTGCTGTGCATTTTGCAAGTGAAACTATTTTCAAAGAACATGTGTTCCAACAGTGGGAGCAAAACCACTTATTGCATGTCTTCCCCCTGCCCTTCAGACATACCTGAGCCAATCCTCTACCTCTCATTCCTCGCTCACAAAACCAGGAAGTACTTACGCCCAAAAATCAACTCAAAACTCCAAACTCTCTAATGATTATTTACAGGTTGTTTTTTTTTTGTTTTTTTTTTTTTTTTGGTTTGGTTTGGTTTGATTTGGTTGGGGATTTTTTAGGTTTCGGTTTTTGTGGGATATGCCCAGCCCTTGTCCTGGAGGGATCTCTGCTGAGACAAGAGATTTCGCAATCGCCCAGCAGGACTCCCTGAAGGGGCAGCCACTTCTTGGGTCATGGCGAGGAAAAGTGGACCCACAATCCTTTGAGAGACACTATGCAGATCTTTCTGTAACCCATTGGTCTGTCCCAGACCCTCTGTAACCCATTGGTCCCCTACTGATCCCCTGTATCCCTATAAAAGGGAGCCCCCTGGCTCTGTGGGGAGAGAGAGCTCGTCCCTGGCTTTCCCCTTCGCCGGAGGGGACCAACAATAAAGCTCCTTCCATGTGGAACCAGCCACACGAGCCTCTCGTCTCTCTCTGGTCTGGTTTGGCCTGGGGGTGCCCTGCAGAGCTGAGCTGGAATCACGAGCTGACAATCACTAAAGAGCTGACAGCCCCTGCAAGGGCCCCTCTGCCAGCAGCTGAGGGAAGACACTGGGCCTCGGGAAGGCAATTCCTTTTGGGACCATCTCTCCGGACCAGTCACCTCTTCCTGGGTCAGAGCCACTGACCTCCACCACCAGCAGTAATAATCATTTTGTTTTGCTAGCTGTTTTACTGTTGGTTTTGTTTTTCTTCAGTAATCAACAACCATCCCCAATTTTGACAGGTTAGGAATGAAGTTTACTTGGAATGCTTCTCATCCCCACTAATTCAGAAAATAAAAAAAAGCATTACTCTTCAAAGATCCTAACTATCAACTAAATGTAAAGCTGTTACACATTGTAAGATGACTTGTGACAATATGAATTTTATAGGCCATGGCACAGCACCTTCAAAGACAGAGGATGGAAAATTACGCTCAGTGGTACATATCTCCTATTAACCACACAAATACAAATAATCTCATCCCAATTCAGGAGAGCACTGAAGTATGTACAATTTATCATATGTACTCAAATCCCAATAAATTCATTATAACTACTCACAAGTTTAGTGTTATGCAGGTGATGAAATATATCTTTAAATCACAAACTACTTACATAAAAGCAACACTGAACAGATTTCAGTTATAGGCTTCTCTTATTTAAGCATATATGAACAAAGACAAAATTCTCCTCAGGTGGGAAAACAGAACAAGAAAAATAAGTAAATTTTTTTTTGTTATCCATCTATAAATTTTCATCATGCCCAATGCCAAATTATTGTGACATCAAAACTAGTATTTCAGACAACTGGACCATATGCAAGTCCTTAACACAATTATCTTTCGTATTTAACAAAACTCAGGGGTTTGGTGCTGCTTTTTGAGTTTTGTTTTTGAGGAATGGGGGTGAATCTTGCCAAGTTCTCAGTTACTCCTGCAAAAAAATAATTTTGAAACTCCAAAGTCCTCACATGCTTCTCCCTAGAACTCCTTACGGGTTCAAGGGATTTTTCTCAGAGATGGAAATCTCTTCCAGTGGCCAGGTAAATGAAAGCTTTGGAGTGGAAGGTCAGTATTTCAGGAAGATTGACCATTCAACATAATACTATACTTCAAAATTATGTGTCAGGTCTGCATCCCTGCAGAATAACACAGGAGCTGTGCTATTGAGAACAGCATTCTGAGGAGGAATCAAAAGCAGTTAACATATACACTGGAAGAGTATATATATTGCTGGAAAAGTAAATACAGATAAGGATTCATCCCTGACTTGCAACTGAGTAAGTCTGAGAGCTGAACTGCAGTGCTACTGAGTGCTTCACGCATGAAAACTAAAAATACACCAAAACTGCCAAAGGAGCCAAGGTGTCATCAGGATATGTCTACAAACATTTGCTCCAAACAGGGACAAAAATATTTAAATATTTTCCCTTAGTATCAATTTTAACTAGACCGTGGGTGAGAATGAAAGGTCTGCAATCTGTGAAAATGAAAAGATCAAATTCAGCATTCAGTAGGGATATAGAATATCTAATTAAGCCCTGGATCTGCAGTAGTTTTTTTCCAGTTTCTGTTCCATATCTCTTTTTCCCTCTGTTAACCATCTTCCCATCCACATCTATAAATAATGAAAATAAGCCAAAGTTTCCTCACTGATATGTTTTATACGAATATCTGAATGGAAAATATATCCAGAACTCTCTTGATGAGCTGTATTAATTGAACAGAAAAAAAAACATATAGAAATATGGACTTGAAAAGGGGTATTAGATAACCCTCTTGTAAATAGAACTTAAAATACTGGTATCTTAAGGAATAGGAATAACCAGATTCAAAGCCAGCATTAAAAACAGCCTGGTGATACAAAATGAAATCTAAGTCTCTGTGTTGGTAATATTGACTTTACTCAGGTGTTAAGTCTAATCTTAAAAATAAATGTTCTGATGAACTTTAGGATATGTATTTTATTCTCCTGCATTTGTTTTTTCTTTTCCTTTAACCTAGCTGAAATTTCATTATAGATACTTACTATTTATAATACTGATTAACATGTATTTTTATATAGAACAGGAAGAAGAGTCTTACATAGACTTCTGCATACCTATACCAATTTCTCCTTGTTGGGTTTTCTTGTTTTGATTCTACTTTTTTAATTAGGGACACATCACTTCCAGTGGGAAATTACCCTCCACATATGAAAACAAATGTTAAGTATGGTACAATGCCTGACCTGAAGAACCACAAAACATCTCACAGTGTCTGTTTTCCACAATACTTTTAATATGCATTATTTCCTTTTCCATACATACAATAATAAGCAACACAAAATAGAGATTCTCAGTTGAGGCAGAGATGACATCTGAACTTGCAGTTGAACAAAGAAACATAGAAAAACATTTGAACACCAAAGAGAAACTGACTGCTTTGTTTTGTTTTTTAATAAAATCAGGATAAACCTCTGGGTAAATGTGCTTAACAATGAAAATCACAACAGCCAGGATTACAATATAAGGATTTCATATTACTGCCAGGTACGTACATGTCTAATAGTGAATGTCTTTGTCCTCCTTACATTTATGAACAGATAAAGATTATAGCAATAAATCCCCATGCTGAAATAAAACTGAGACTAATCTCAAAATGAGGAATCTAATCTCCATTAGAAATAAGATATAGGTATTTAAAATGAATAGGAGGTCAATTTGCTACAAGCAACATGACATTCTGTATTGTTCTGTATTGCACATGCAATGCATACTCCTGCACCACAGGTGAAGTATGTTAAAACTTACAAGCTGACACAAAAAGCAACAGATTGAAAGGAGAGTTTCATTAAAAGAAACCAAATGTGTCAGCAACCATCTTCAAGTTGAATTTTGGTCATACAGCTCCCTGGTATTTTTTGCTTTGCTTTTCTAACTAGTTCCCCTATGGATTAACCTCTTCTCACCTCTGGTTGTATATACACTGCAAGATAGAGCTGCTGGACAGTTCATTAGAGAAGCTCCTGCTGTTTCTTCCACTGGAGAGGAGGCACCTCTAAGTTATCATACACAGGCAGGCCCAAGTCAACATATCTTCTAACAACTTCTGGCAGCTTTGATCATGCTGGTGGTTCATACAAGTTTCACAGGCAAAAAAAAAAAAAAATAAAAAGGCAGGAACTTTGGGGCATTTCCTGCTACTCCTTTGGAAACAAAACACCCTCACTTAGTAATCCATGTACCATACTAGTATCACTGGGCAGGGGCAGTGGGGGACTGGATTTGGGGGCTTTTTCTGTCTGGCACACCTTAAAACTAGAAAAAATATATTTAAATGGAACACTAAAATGCACTGCTAGAAAATTTATGTTTTAAATAACTCCTAGATAGAGGTTCAAACATAACACTAAATCGAAATTAAGTTTCTTGATTCAATATTTCAAATGCCTGTTTCTGAGATGTGATCCACCCCAAGGTTTACAAGAAGCTTTGCTTTTTCAGCCTCACCTTTGTAAACTGCTTGAGGCTGCTTCACTTTTCTAGAGTTGCTCTATGTGACATGGTGGCAAAGAACCTTAAATTGCACTTAAGCACTTGAAACAGGCTCCTTCATACCCAGCAACATTTCCCACTGCTCAGCTAGGTCTCTTTCCTTGACACCTCTGGTGGCCAAGCCAAAAAAGTCAATGGTCTGCAGCAATGAATGAATACTCCAGGATCCTTTCATAATGGTGTAGGCTGATTGAAGCCGTGTTTGAGAGGCCTTACCTCATTTCCCACACATTTTCTGACCCATTTTGTCTGCCTCTTCTCAGAGGGGTTTTGCCTGTTATATTGAGGACTAAGCAGTAAACTAATTATCTTGTTCAAATCCCTTTGCAACCCCTCTAATCCTATTAGTTATAAGAATGTGTGAATACTGATTGCACAACTTAAAACAGGGAGAAACAGAAAAAGAGACAGAGGCAGAGGGAAAAAGCCAAAAGGCAGGATCTGGGAAGATCTGCTAGGCACTTCAGCTTTTCAAGACTTGTCAGGACGCTCAAGACTCCCATCCATCACAAGACAGAACAATTTGTAAGGTCCATATTTTCATTTTCTGTCAGTCTTTCGTGTCTGCCCCAGAACTGCTGCTATTATCCAAGGCAGCTCCGAGTCCTTTGCTCACAGCAGAACTTGCTGACCCGTGACTCCAGTTAACAGTTACATTTTCTCTCTTTCCCCTTTCATAATGAACATTTTAATGACGGGGCTGACAATATTACAATGTGTCAAAGAAGCCATATGAAGTACCGGAAATGAATGGATGTTAGTGTAGGCATCTACAGGCCCTATGAGCCCTACTTCTTTTCTTCAAAGAAGCCTCACAAGTCTTATTAAAGAGCCCTCTCGCCCTCTCCCTCAGCTGAAGATACCGGCGCAGTTGCCTCCTGCCGTCCAGTGCTGAGTGAACTTTAATCACTTTTCCTATTTTGTTCACACTGGGGAAGGAGCCAGACTTCAGTGAAAAGCCTGCAGTCACTGTTGATGTTAAAGAGCATGAAATTTATCTGACTTCCATAAAAGATGAGCTCTGCCCTTCCATTCCTGCTTTTGCTAAGCTGGCTGCTCCGGGGACAGCCATTCTCTGCTCCAAAAACAAATATTTGCTTTTAGCGTGGATGGATGCTGCTGCCTAGGAGCGCCTTTCCCCTTGCTTTTTAAACTGTACACTTAGTTGTTTCCACCTACAAAGAAGACTTGTGGTCTTGGGAAAGAAATTTAACTTTATCATTTAGACATGCTGTTTTGCAAATGAAGGTTTTAAAAATTCAAACAGTTCCTGTTTTACATGAGTAATAAGCTCTGGCTAATTGGTTACCATAGAAGCAAATTCACCAGAATTCTCAAAGAGAGTAAGAGATTTACCTTTTATGTTTTGACCCTCCTTCCCTACAGAAATGTCTGTCAGTGAAAACCTAACTAGGATAAAATACAAAGTTTCTTTTCTCACACACCGTACTTGGAGATTTGAGACATCATTTATCTGGTGAAAATTATAGTAAGTTGTATTATTTCACAGCATTCTATTACTTGGTTTTAAAACCTTGCTATTTGGAATTGGCTCTAAAATTCCATTATTAATGCTTGCTTTCCTCACAATGGCAAATCAATGACATTTTTGTGCATATCTCGCAGTGCACATCTTCTCTAAGGATTACTGCTATATAAATAAGTGTTTTCAAAACAACTGACGGTATAACTTTAAAAATGTGTATTTCAGAAGTGGTAACATTTCTGTGTCATTTAATTACTCACATATTTCAAATCCTGTAGAAAAATGGAATGCAAAGAACCCAAAAACAATTCCAGGAGCAATTTATCTCCAAAACATTTTATGTATATAAAAAAACCTGAAAAGCAGTAACAAAATTGCATTGATAAGCTTGATAATAAAAAGATTGTGCTAGAAAGGAATGAAAAGTGGTACTGATCCACTGACCATCCACTGTGCATGCCATAACCCACTCTAATCCCCAATTGATACTGACAACTGCAATGACAAGGGCTAAATTGGAGCCATAAGTGGGAGTAATGATAGACTGCCACTTCAGTACGTCAGCAATTGCCCGATTAAAATGAATAACAAACAAACGTTCTCCTGTAAAGCAGAGACCTATCAAAAGGAAAGAATAGCTTCTTTAACTGTAACACATCCCCAAAAACATGCCACCGTGGGCGGGACGTGCGCCCAAGTGCCCAGCAGACGTGAGCTGGCCCTCAGCAGGAGGCAGATGCACAGAGGAGGCTTTTCTTGCTGTACTTTTAGCTGTGACCACCTAGGGGCACTCAGCGCCCTACAAATCCATTGCAAATCTCAGCTTTTGATCCAGCCCCATTCCGGTGTAGAGCACAAAACATATTTTCTGTCAAGCATCCTGCCTTATATTCAACTTGAACAACAATGATGAGTATTGTTTATTGATACTTTATTACTGGCAGATAACCAGCCAGACAGCCTTGTTCCCTCTAAATGCTTCTAAAGAGCTTTTTTTGATAAAGGCTTTAATATACCATGAAGATTTTCAATCAATAGGCAAATATACAGACCATATCTTTTGAGAAAGTGATTTCAGAATTTAAGGCTGGACTTCTTCCAAACTGGCAGGAAACTTCCAAACTGCATGGAAAGATGTCTAGAGGGAGTTCACTTAATTATAATTCACTACTGCTTTGAAAAGGACATGGCAAAAATGGACAGGAATATAAAACTGAGAAAGCACCATAAGGTCAAGAGAACTGCAATTTTTTCTTCTTCACATACATTCTTCCTTTGTACATTATATTTTTTATATACAAAATGTAAGCGCAGACATAACTATTCCTACATTTTGGCATTCTGTGAATTATTAAAAAAAAAAATTTGGTATCATTAGCCTTCCAAATTTTCAACAAAAAACCCCTAAATATTTTCAGTGAAGCAATCAGCAAAATAAAGTTTTACATTGGCACAAATGGTTCATTTAGGCTAAACTGCAGCAGCCTACTAGCCAATCCTATCTGATATTTTATGGTCAGGTTTTATAGCATGAAAATTCTGACTTTCAGCCACATTTTTTTCCGTTCAAACAGAGTTCACTTAACAAGCAGAATGCAGACCTGCTGCTTTCCCTTGTGGCCAACCTCACTTGTTCAAAGTCTTTGAGAATCTTGGAACACAGCAATAGCTCTTAAAAGAACTTTGGCCTGCAGCTGTTATTAACTAGCTTTGGACGTATGGACCTCCGTTGACAAGCACCTCATGTAGAGAGGTTAAAAAATTGCTACCATATGCTTTCAGCTTTTTTAACCCACAATGTAAAGGCTCAAAAAAAAAAAAAAACAAACCCAAACAAACCCTTTCAGTACCTTAAAAATACAAATCAATTTACACATAAGCCAACACTTCTATCTTCTACTGCCTTACAGTTATGAAATATATATGTCATTTTTAAAAGGGTACTGCAGTGTTCCAAAAGGCAAGAGCTGATTTCAATGAAAGGAACAACTGGTTATAGGTACAAAGATCTCAGTGGGCTTTATTATTGGACACAAATTAAAAGCCACCACACACTTAAAACCAACATTAAATAACAATAAAAATCTGCGTCATGAGAAAATGTCTGCTGCAGAGAAAAGCACTCTCTCCTCAATGAAAGCTAAAGCTAGCACTGTTTATTACACCTTTAGCTTCATGTGTGTATGCCTCACATTAATTTTCTTTTTTTGTGATCCAGTTCAGATCTGAAGGAGGAGCTGTATGCTCAACTCCTTGTTCCTTTTTTCCAGACAGATCCACTGGTTTACTGAAAGGTATAACTCTCTGGACAAGGACAGTGTCATGAGACCAGAGAACTTTTCTTACTCACTAGGGAAGAAAGGTACCAGTACTTGTACCATACATAGCCTGAAATGGATATTCAGTATTTTTGACTTTGCTGAAATAAACACCCCAAAACAGTTAATTGCTGAACTCTCACGTCTCTGTTCCACAGACTCCAATTTCATTCTCTAAAAACACCCTGACACCGTTTAGTGAAGAGGTTAGTGAGCCTCACTTCAGCATACATCAGATTTGGGTTTGAAGATTTCAGATTCTACAGGTACTGTACAGATTTCCTTACTTACAGGAGGATCCCCACTGAGTATCAACAGGAGTTTATTTTTTAATTTTAATTTATCATGGCGTTAAAGTGCCTACTCAGACTGTTAGATGAAAAAAAAATATTACCATGAAATGAATCGCCTTATACAAGACAGTTCTGCCATTCACAGTGTAGCCAAATATCCCAAGCAGTAATCAACAATAAATTGGAGTTATGTTTACAAATCCAAGCTACTGCTCTAGGAGATGATGAGAAAACCCAAGGAGACTTACTTGCCCTTCTACCATAACTTCATGTATTTAAATCCAGGCCAGTTTTCCCAAAATCCAGGAATATTCCATGTGCCAAATACGTTTTTTTAGTCAGATAACAGAATAACCACTGGGAATATTAAAACTACCAAGAATTAGATCTAGATAAATGGGCAGGAAACTGTAGATCTAGAAGAAATGCAGTCACTAAGGAAAGATTTTCTGTCTGTCATAAGTACTTACAAAATTTCATGACCATGTTGCCTAAATACTATACCTATTTAATACTTTTATAGTATTCTATAGTAAAATAAAAATTCATCCTGCAAAGTACATAAATACAGTATTATAATTTCATTTTAAGACAGAGGAAAAAAGGGATCAGTACCAAGGGACTAGCAGTGGGAATCATCTCACACATCTTCAGCCAGATAAAAAAAGTCTAGTCTTAATTGTCTACAGAAAGGTGAAGACACCTTTAGAAGAAGAGTAGCTTTATCTCTGTCGCCACATTTGAGAATACAAGAAGTTTTGAAAGGCAGCTTGGATTTAGCACCTCAGTTTCAGGGAAGCCAAGACAGAAATCCACACAGACTGACCCTGGCATGCTGCCTAGCCAAGGTCAGAGAGCAGTCCACATTAGTTGTGTACTGAACTGATGTCTCCCAAATACCAGGATGGTTCCCTAAGCATTTGTACATTAGGATATGGCATTCTCTAAAAATGCTGGATTTTTCTGAGTAGAGGAAACAATCCAGACTCTGTTCTCTAGCCAAACTAGAGCATCTAGTAGAGTATCTATGGGCATCTCCTGAGCTCCACAGTCTGCTCTGACGTATGATAGACATCCTGTATTAGAAAACTTACAACTACTCAAAGCTAGAGTCAACTATCCCAGTCTCACTGCCTCTTCCTCTAAGGGATTTAACTGACAGCTTTTAAACCTCAACAAGCTCTATCTACTTTCATGTTAATTACAAGAAACACAACCTATTTTCCAAGAGGTGACCAGAATGGCATCCCAGAGACTTTCAAAATAATTTACCACTCAGACTCACTCTTCAGTCACAAGTAGAGTCAATTTTTTCATTTAAATTATTAGCTGGATCAACAGTTAGCTCTTAAACATACAAATCTGCTTACCACTTCAGGCTCAAAAACCTTAGTTAAATTCTACCCATATAAAAATGTGATGAGAAATTGCTAAGACTTAGAAAATACAATGCTATTGAATATCCACATAAACTTTCACCTAAAGCTGATCTTCTTAATAAAGAGAACCTTTTAGATATTACTTATATGGCAGCATTTGTCAACGTATGGACACATTGCCTTCTAATGAAGTTGCACTAAAATATTGAGGTGGGGAGGGGATGGGTGGAGTGCGTGCATGAAGTTGATTTTGTGTGCTTGTTTAGTTGTGAAGGGTTTTTTAATTTGGTTTTTGGACAAATTCTTAGACCATGACTTCCAGGATTGCACAGCTTTACCACACAGGCACCCCTAAGGGAGGGATCCCCATTCTCCACTAACAGCACAAAGACATAACACAGGAGGTTCATGGAAGTGCTTCATCTCTGTGTGCATTCCCTGGCACACAGCCAGGAGCCTGACAGCCTCAGCCCAGGAAACCTACTAGAGCAGGGCAGCCACGGGAGCCTCTACTTTCCCACAAAAAAGTCAAACACAGAAGTTTGAATTTTTTCAGTTTGGAAAAATGTTCAGGGTGGACCCTAGGAAGCAATAAAAAAACCTCTAGCCTAATTTTTGTCATTGTGAAAAAATATGAAAATATCAAAACCTTTCACAGTATGAAATACAGGAAAATCCATTAGTGTACAAGTCCACTTACTGAATAATACTTTAAAACACTTCTCCCCTGTTTTGGCTCTATGCACCATCTGATCATTCAAAAACTAAACCCACATGATAAAGACAGAAAAAGATACATTTTCAAAAATGTATCAACATGTATAGGTGACTAACAGAAAAAAACAGATTATTTTAAGACCTTTCAATAAATCTCACCTAATTTTCCAACAGCAGTATCAGCCAGCTAAAGAAACCAGTTAAAATGTACCTACCCTCCCATACTGACGTAGGCAGTAAAAACAGCATCGATATTCTGATTGGCATTCCTCCCCATATACTATGAGGATTTAGCCAGTAGTCCATGGCATAAACTATCTCTTTTTATATTTCTTAAACACATCATTAGTATAAAAAGTTCACTGCTTTTCGAATGAGGACCTTTTAACTAAAGAAAAAGAAAATAAAATAATAAAAAGAAAATAAAAATTCCTTTCTAGACTACCGCTTTTCTATGCTTTTCTATGTGAGACTATTGAGTGACTCACAATTGTTTTACTCTAAAAAGTTGTCAGCATTTACAGTAAGTTCCTTACAATTTATTCAGTATAAGTAATTTAGGGATTTTAATTAAGCTTGGTAAAAATAGGACACAACTCTTTATTAATTTTGCCACTGTTAATAAGAGTGTCACAGAAGAGAAAAATGTCTTGAGTAGTTTCATAATATTTTTATATTTTAAGTAAATGTAGGTTTTAACTCTCTAATGGAAGTTTCAATTATAAAAGTATACTAGGTCTTAAACCTACTTGCAGGCATGAAGCTAAGAATTTGATAATTACAGTAAACATCAAATTCAAGATGTAATAAGCAAATAGTCAACTTCTTTACAGAACAGACCTTTTTTATTGCAATGTGCAAGATGACATATTTCCTATATATTATGGTAAAATGGATACTTTAACAATAACAGAGCTAAATATAGGAGAAATTTGTGATTTAGGAGGAACATTTGTTTTATCTGAATTTAATAAAGACACCATGGCTTAGATACAGCTGTTTTGATGAGTGAAAGCCACAAGAAGTTGAAGTTTGGTTACTGCAAATTTAATTAATTTAGTGAACCCATTCCATTACCTTAACATATGGTATTCTTTACAGAAGCATGTTATATTTTATGAAGTTGTTTTAGCTATATCTACTAGCTTTCATAATCTGGTTCACAATTCACCAACTCCCGGAAAGCATCAGTTCTTATTTGCATTTTTAAAAAGATAATGAACAAAATGTTCTCAGAACAATAGGATTGTCAACATAGGGCAACCTGTGAACTTCTACATTTCCATTCAGATTTTGCAGTACTAGTACCATTTCTAATGAACATCTGACAAATATTTTAATTCATGAACGATTTAGCATCAGTACAAATCTGCCAAAACGAGCAATTCTTGAATGAGAAGAGAAAACACAGTTCTTTAAAGAACAGGCATTCTTTAATGGATTATTCCTCTGTGTTGCTTCCTGGGTTTAGATTTAAATCAGGGCAACTATTACAGCAGGGACCTCCATTCCTGGGGGGATACTAATTCCATCTCATGCAGCTAAACATCAGGCAGGCTTAGACTATTTATCTGGACGTCAATAGCATCATACAGTGTCACAAAACTGACTAAGCAAAGATTGAAAATCCTCTATTCAACAATCATGTCTTCATGGTCACTTGCACAAGTGTTATATTTCATACTGCAGCTATTATAAAAATTGTGCAACTATACTTTATGGGTAGCCAAGCACTTTTTAGAGTAAATGCAGCCCAATTACCTGTTCCAACAAGCAATAGGAAGTTATTTCACAGAGAGGTGATGAGTAAATATCATTAAGAAAATTTATGAGGGTTTTTTTCAATAATTATTGTTTTCCTATATATAAATTCTTTTGTTACTTACTACCTATTAGCAATCAACTTTTCAGGATCCTGGTATGAAAGCTCTTTGGAGATTTCAGCAGTACTGCAAGCATAATTATCCCTTGTATCTGCACAATGTTAAACTAATTGCCCTCACATTTCCTAAGCAACGTCAGAACCCACGTGATGGTTTAAACTGAGCTCTGCCTTGTGAGCAGAGCTCTACCCATCAGGCTGGCAACAGAGTGCAAACATCTTGTTCCTTGCAACTTGCTTTTCATCCTGAAGCACACTGACTCTTTAATACTAAGAGAGAAGGAAAAGAAAATACAACCAGAGCTGTGTTAGCACCTTCAACAACTGTAAAGCATATTCTGCTTCATAAGAAATCAAGTCTAATTTTGACAGAGTTATTTCTAAAGAAAACAACAGAATTTTTAAAGAAGTGATGTTTCTGAAGTTATCAGAGAAATACAAATGGCAAATATGCACAAATGACAGTAACCAAACTCCAGATTCTGAGTTTATCCTTTAACATATTTCTTTGACAGCCAGAAGCTTTTATGGGATACCAGTAGCAAAACATTAAAAGCAATTTCTTCTGGATTCTGATAAGAGTCATCTGTCCAGCATCTGAAAAGCAAAGCAATGACGAGTTTTGAAATGAGAGCAAAGATGTGTCATATATGCCACGAGGGCATGCGCAAGTTCTAAAAAACAGCAAAAGAAATAGGAAACTACACCAAGGGGAATTTCAGATCACTTCACATCAATTTTTGCCTGTGGCAGATTTGGTATACTGCATTACTGAATTACAAGATGCTTATCAGGCTTTCTTGTTCCTGTCTACAATAGAATAAAACTAATCTATTTATAATTTTTATTTTTACAATCTTTAGAAAAAATATACAACTTGAACAACTGGAAAGCTAAACAGAAGAGTGAAAATCAATAATTTTTATTTCTGCACTTAGCATCTTTCCAACAAAGAGAATAGAGAGTCACAAACATTCCTTTGGATTAACTTAATTATAACCTTTTCACATGCAGGGACCTAGAGACAAACTGCAATCAGTACAAGTTCTCACCTTTCTGTCTGCTCAGTTACAACCCTGTCTCTCAAGTAATTCAACCCCAGTATTCCTGCTAAAACATTTTGAACTTCAAATTTAGTTCAGTGTCAAGCATCAGCAGCAAGCCTAGCAAGCCCTGACCTAAAGGATTCAATCTGTAATAAATTACATACATTTTAATCAAGTAAATACAGCTAAATAAGTTTGAACGGATAGACACGAAGAAAAAAACCCATTAAAATTAAGTTAGGTTTGAGGTATGCTAGTGATTCCAAGGACATCATGTACACATACATAAAGAGAAAAGCTTTTGAAATACTAAATAAAAGTAGTTTCTAAACATTAATATCAAACTCTTTAAACATGTGCAATCTAGAAAACTACAGAAGATTTCAGCTACTGGTCTCTCAGCTCTATTCTTATTTAAACTTAGTTTATAGGAGATGATACTTTATTCAAAAATTCCAAGGAAATATACTCTAGATTATTGTGATAGGCTTCTCTACTTCACAAGTTTAGGAAAGTTTAAAATTCCCTCTGTAACTCTAATCTATTTTAAAGAGCACTATAACACCAAGAACAAAGAGGTTTTTAAGTTGTATTTGAGGGTAAAGAAGAATGAATAACATGAATCTGAGTCTCTGAAAAAGGATTTTTCACACTTGGGAATTTAATTAATTAACTAATTAATGACTCTGTGAAGTGTGAGATGGTGGGAATATGAATCAGAAATTTCCATCATAGAATTTTGTGCTTGATTTCTAGAAATCATTTCTAGTGAACTTAAAAAAAATTTACTGAACAACTTAAAAAAACCTACCAAAACCAAGTAAAAGCTCTACTGCATGTGAAGTCATTGACAATTAGCCTAATTACTTACATGAAAATCTTATTTAGTTAAAAAAGGATTGTATCTTATGCCAGTATATAGATTTACTTGATATTGACTGAACTATTTTCCATAGTTCCATAAAAAATTGGCTCAGAAACAGAAATTAAAAATACATAGTTCAAATCAATACAAGATAGTCCACCAGCTCTAACAATTAAGATGATGCAGCACCCAGATTTAAATACTATTTTCAATAGTTTTTAGTGTTTTAGTAACTTGTATAAAGTTTCATATAAGGGAGATCCCCTGCCTCTCACAGGCTGTAGAAAGGGCTGAATGAAAACCTTGGAAGGAAAAGCAGAAGACTGAAGGGAAGAACCTTTTTGGCATGTATGGTTAATGAAAGTCTGCATCTACACTCCAAAATTTGTAAGCAGATCTGTCCTACCATCTTTGAGTCTACTAGTCTAATGGGTAGTCTCTTCTGCCTGGGAAATGATCTTGAATGAAAAACATCTGACCTACAAGCCACCATACAACTCTTAAAAGCACTGAGTACCTAAATCAGAATCATATGAGCTCTTGGTGTTGAACTGAAACCAAGCTGTCCTTCAGTCTGGCCCTCCAAAATGGCAGAGATTAGACAAATATTCACCAGCTTGAAGAACCTGAGAAAAACACTGACAAAATTATGATCGTGTGTCAACATGTGACCATAGTTAAACTGCTCACATGTGTAATCAGCAGGGACCTTAAACATATTATTTGTATCAACCAAAAAAGAGAGACCTGTCCAAACTATTGTCACAATAAAACTTTGAGAAACAATCCAACTCCAGTACTTTTATGAGGATGTAATCAAAGTCATTCATCAAAACACCATTTCAGCAGAGCATTAGGCCTCCATTGACATTTTCTCCAGCAGCTCAAAGGTTATTAGGAAGAGGCAAGTATACCACATTTCAGTATTTTCTCCTTGAAGCCTAGATTACATCTCCTGGAAGTGCCTGACTGAAAATAAATTCAAGTTTCCTGTATTTGTTTAGAGGAATTCAAAAGGAAAGCATGGGAAACAAATACATAAACAAATTTGTCCAAGAGAGAGGCATAGACTGATACTGAAACAGCTGCTGAGAGGCTGCTGTGGACCACAAAACACACAAAAAGGAGGCTGTGAGCAGGGTTGTGGTTTCTAAGCTCCCAGGGAACTTCTCAGGCAAGAGATGGAAAATGACAGGACCACGGATACCAGGCTTTCAGAAGGAACAGCTCTTTGGAAGATGCTTGCAAGACCTCAGCACTCTCTTCAAAAGGGTGATGATCTTATAAATTTGAGACATTTTGCAAAATTCACATTGTTCCCTAAAACAAGCCACAACTTCAGATTTCACCGTGCCATTGAGACGTCTCTTCTCCTTTTTTTCAAGGATGAATGAGGAGGAAGGAAAAATTGGGAAAAGCACATGCGTAATCCCCTTGCAAAACTGTCCATGGAAATAACTTCAGTGTAGCTGGCCCTCCAAGCTGTTGGAATGCCTCCTCATATATCAAAGTAGGAATGAAAGGCGGTAGCAGGAAAATCACTGACAAATTCCTACTGAGTCAAACTATGTATTTCCATACTAAATTACACAACATCTTTAGTATTATTTTTCCTATTACAAAGAGCAGCCCCTAAAAATAACTGTAAGATTTTTAACATCTTCTCCTGGCCATTATTAAGAGTCTTCACCGTTATTCTCCAAAAATAATATTCCACATGTATTTATTTAACTATTTAAAATCAAAGCTTTAATTCAGGAGGAGAATAGTCCTCAGATCCTACCTTAAATAAAATTTGAAAAATTAATGCCAGTGCAGAATGGAAACGAGGATTAATTTCCCTGTGGAAAATACTTAAAACACATAAGACAGTTAATGGAAACAGAACTGTGCTAATGTATTTTACATTATGAATACACATACATATGTTATTACTTCACACTTACATCATGTCCCTTATCTGATAATCCTCAGATGTGTTTAAAACATTAATGACTTTATCCTCACAGAAGCTCTACTATGTTGGAAGCATTTTCCTGTTGATTTCATTCCCCTCGTGTGAGCCCTCTGGGCATGCAATACTACATTGTACCTGTTTGGACAGTGCCTATCAATACCATGGAGAAACCCTCATTAGCAAATTCATGATAATTAAGAAGTCACCATGGAACAGGGAGATTGTGCACTGTGGAAATTATTTATATGCCCCAACTATCATACAACCATACCATATTCCTACTTCTGTCTGCTTCTAACCCTTCATAACTCTAAATCAGAGCTGTTTCTACTGTGTTACACACTGCACAAATCTACCATGAAAAGAAAATTCTACTACTTCAGAGAATTTACATCTAAACTTAAAGCAGAAAGACTAGGCAAGGGAAAAAAGACAAAACATAATGTGATTGTAAAGCCACAGGTTAGTGGTATCTATAATTAAAGCTAATTATTAAGACACTGGCAAGTTCTCTTCTACCCTGCTTGCAAAAATCACTTATGTGTGAAAGCCACTTAACTTGACCCAAATGGCTGACTAACAAAGGGGATCTTAACAGGATAATAAAACCCACGCTTTTTGACAGAAAAAACCCATGCCTTTGAATTATATAAATTGTTTAATTATATATGGTCTATTTAACTGAGGTTTATAGAGACAAGAAAAAGATTTTAAATATTAAAGGCATGACTGTTTCTCAGCATATAAATAAGACTTTTCTCTAAATCCCTAGTATATTGAAAATTTACATTATTCCTCATAGGATATCTATGTAGGCAAAAGACACTGGAAAAGATGGATTTGATAAACAAAAAATAGCATTTCGTAAGAAAACATGAACATCAGAAGTTAAAATACCAACTGAGAGAGGATTTATGCCCCTCTTAGACTGAACAAGATTTTGTCTATGATGTATATGTTGGTGAACTCAGAAAAGAGCTATCTCCCCCCTCACTGATTTACATGCTTTGAGATTGAAATAAATAAAAATTCACTTTTAGGATGCTATTTATAGTTCTTTGCTATAGGTTAAATAGAATTCCCACCTCAGTAGACACCCTTAGTGAAATATTTCATGAATTAGTTCTAGAAACAGATTTCCAAGAAGCTATAAAGACCTCAGTCCTTCAACTATCTGGGAAAAAATGTCACATGTGATTTTATTTCACTTTATATTTGAAGTTGTTTCGTACAATATGTTCCCATCTTTATCTCTACCAATGTATATGCCAAAAGAGGATAAACAGCTCTCTTATCATCCCCCAAATGTCAGTTTCCAGGAGGTTATCTTACATCTGGCTCTCAGTGTTCCTCTTGGAAACTGGACATAAATGATTACCAGCAGCGCTTGGAAGGCTTTGGTCGAGCAGAAGCTCTGGTCAGGCTTTGTGACATAAGCCTTTATCCTTCATGTCCAGAGTCAGAGTGTTCATCACCTGAATCCAGATGCCAAAAACTAGAAGGCTGAGAATCTCAGTGGATTCCACTGAGTATTGCTGTGCCTTCAAAGAGCAGGAAAGAGTTTTATGCCAAATATTCAAAGTGAGCACTTTATTGCCAATCCCTGGAAGCTACAGTGGAGCTATTTCTCTGGCTCAGAAAACTTATATTTCTTATACACATATGTGAATTAACTGAAATAGTGATCATTAGGCCATTTAAATTTGTAATGGGCACATGAGTATTTACTGGAAATAAGGAATATCATATTCATCTTGTTAAGATTAGGTAAAAATGCCCAGGCTGTGTATTTTTTGTGCTTCTGTATCAATTACTGCATTGAATGAAAGAGACCTGCACTTTTGGTTTCAAAGTTTCTTTCCCATTTTCCAGTCTAGAAATAATTTCATAGCCTCCCTGTATCAATTTCAGTAGTACATAATTTCACAGATATTTAAACCAGATTATATTCCTATTTCTATAAGATCCATAGGTTTCTAAGATACAAATTGAGGTGCTGCATTTCTCAAACTGTCATCATTCAATGAGATTCCAAAAGTCCTTCCTCGCCAAGGCACTGAATACGTAATTATTGGGATTTACTGTAGGGAACAGCATTGTTGTAAGCTCAGAGCACGCAACATTTGTATTGTCATAAAATGAATAAGTGGTATCACAAGACAAGGAAGTGACTTGTCAAAACCCCAGGACAAAACAACACAGAAACTCAGTATTTAAGAATCATTTTTCTGCACCGCAAAATAGTTCTGAGGTTCAATACAATTATATGATACCCAATAGCCCACACCAGCAACAGTTCACAGACTGTGAATTCTTGTTTTTCACATGACAGGACATAGGCTTTCTAAGTTAATGAGAAAGAATAAGACTGAAATGCTGCACTTGTTGACCCCAGAATTAGAACCATAACCAACTACATCACGTAGTCATACAGATTTTTTTGCTATAAATGCAGATGCAGCTGTATGTTTGTATTCAGCATGTCGCAGCAAATGCGAACATTTACAATAGCTCAAAAATATCTTGCTCCAAAACCTCATGAAAATGCACTTGTAAATTTAAAATTCTTATTCTAAATAAATTTCAGATCTACCCAGACAGAATTGTACTTAAAAAATTATTTACTCAAATGAGTATTCTACAGTCCTTGCTAAGTCAGTCTTCAGCCATGAATCCATTTGTTACAATTTTCTTCAAACTTATTGTTGACTTCAGGTGTTACATAACAATTGATGCAATCCATAAAACAGCTTACTTATAAACAGTTGCAAGGAGGGAGTTTAGTAAAGCCTCTGCAACTGCCCACAAATCAAATGTGCTAGGAATAAAGAAAAACTGTTTACAAAATCAATTTCTGTGAAAGAAGAGTTAAAGAATCCTCTCAAAGAGTTAAATTAAAAACCAGAATTTGTTTCTCTGCAGAAAATACTACAACTGCATCTCCAATCTTTAGAATGCTATTTAATGTACACAGGTAAGATGCTTAAGTGTGGGGGAGAACGGGCAAGCAATACAAAGATAATGATTTCTTCAGTCCCTAGCTTGTCAATTTCATCCTGGAGAAGAATTAGCAACCAGTCAAAACAAATGCAGAAACGGTACATTCTGAATATACTGAAAAATGTCCATTTTAGAAGGAGTAGCACAGGCAAGGTTGTGACCATATGGATTTCTGGAAATCATACACAGGAAGAGAGGAGTTTTGGAAATTATAATGACCTAAGTGTCTTGTGAGACATACACAGAATATAGTTTTGACATAATATAAATATATTTCACCCTACAATTTGTTATTTTTAATTAGTTTCAGCAAAGAGAAGTCCTCACCTCACATTAAAATGAGTTAGATGACTTAACACATTCTCCAGTGCTGTTTTCTATTATGTCAGCTTATAGAAATAGAATTATTTGGTCAGGAAGGGACATTCAGAGATCTCTACTCCAACTCTCTGCTCAAACAGGGATCAGGTGGTTTAGGACCACATCCAGTTAGGTTTTGGAACACCTCCAAGGAAAGAGATCCCCTAATCAATCTGGGCACCTGCTCCAGTGTTCAGCCATACTTCATGGTGAAATTTTGCCCTCTGTTATATAATCAGAATTATATATATTCATTTTCTATATTGCCTATTGTTCTACTGCTGTGCAGCTCTAAGAGGAACATGGCTCTGTCTTCTCTGCATCCTCTGGTCACGGTGTTGCACACAGCAGCAAGGTCTGCCTCCACTTGCTCTTACTCATGCTAACCAGACCCAGATCCCTCTGCCTCATGCGCCTCAGCCTCCAAACACTGTGGTGTGATCTTCTTCTAAGGAAGAGCCCAAACCTGGTCACAGTTATCGAATTACTTGAGAATACACATTTGAAAAGAGTGCTGCCTGAAATAAAGCTTTAAATCATGACCTAAAAAGAAGACAGCATTAGTATAATAAAAAAAATTTTCAAAATCTGTATCCTCTTTCAGTTTGTATTTTCATCGTTAAATATTTCAAAGATTCAAAGTTATTCTAAAGAAACTTAAAATACTGGTTAGAAGTTTTGAATGAAGTATTACATGTGGTCATAAAAAAAATAATTCCAACCAATGCTATGGACAGTAATATGCCATCAGAATTTTAATAAATCCCAATGAGACATCTTTTAGGCACTAGATAAGCAACACATCAAGATGACTATAAGATATTATGAATGCCAAACAGAATCTCTATGGAGATCACTTCAAAGGCCATTTTCCTGCATCCATAAAATTAAGTTTAAATTGTGTGCTGCATGGATCTTTTGTATGTGGTCCTGTTATCATGAACAACCAAATTCCATTACAGATGTATGAGCAATTGTTCTCCATCTTTTCATGACAGTACAAAAATTCTCTTTAGATAAACTTTCATTTTTATTTTGATTTTACAATATTAACACTGATAGACATTAAAGGTTTGCTGGAAAGGACTGATAGAGCATTTCTATGAACTTTTATTTCCACTCAGACTTAGGACATAATCTTTAATCTTGGTACATAGAAAACTTCCCTTGATGCAATTTGGTATTTTGCCTAGGAACAAAAATTGCAGAATCAGGTCTGCAGTTTGAATTATTCTGCTGCTTTTTTTTTTTTCTTTCTGTAGCCCATTTCATGACTGTGATTAATCGACTTTAAGGCAAGTAATGAAAGCAACACATTTGAACTGCCTTTTCCTTGGAAGTCAGCTTATATATTAACAGAAAATAAATTAAAATTCTTAAATTACAAGTTAAAAGAAGAACAAAGTAATGCTGAAGCCCCATTATTTGAACATTGTGGGATTTGTTTTTAAACTGTTTCTTCTCATCACGGGTCAATTTAATTAGAAGTAACTTCTCAGAACTACCTATAGTCATGAAACTAGACGGAAAACCTGAATGTATGCAGGACTTACAAGGCCCTTCAGTTCATTCTTACTCTTCCTTAGGGCTTCCCTCTAGAAAATTAAGACTGACCTTTGCCAATATTATATGACTTTACGCCAAGAACTTTCAGCAAGAATTGTCAAATTTTGCAGATTTTAAGATATCTTTTACCCCAAATGATGCATTTCTCCCATGCACCTGGAACTTTACCAAGATTTAACGTTCAGGGTCGTTATAGTTTCACACTTCAGTTAGGCCAGACAAGGATAAATCACAAACATTTTGCTCCTTCTACTTTCAGTGGTGACTGACACTGGATTAAAATGTTTCCTGTTTGCAATGATTTCAATGTGCAATTCTCAGAGCTACAGAAAATTGTTGTACAATTATGAATTTAACCTACAGCAGATGATGCAGACCTTGGTACAGTAAAACATTCAAATACATGCTAATTTTGACATTCTGCAAGCGTGTCATCAAATGATAACTTACAGATAGATGTTCAAATTTTTAAAATATTTTTTCAGTGTCCTAATCTGGGAAGCCTTTAAATGTATGCACTCAACAGGACTTCTATTACTGAATTCAATAGAACCAAGATTTCACCCTCTGATTCACAGCACCTATACTGGATTAATCACAGCAGCTAATTTTAGGCTCCTACACATAACCTTGCAAGAACACCACACTTCTTAGTATTTATTAATGCAATCTTTTCTACAAAATTGTTCAAATACCTTTTTTTAAACAGCAACAGAATGAGAAAAAAAACAAAAACATCTACTCTCTTGCATTCTCAATCTGTTCCTGTTTTAGTTTCTGTCACAGAAACTGTTTTCAGCAATAGTTTTTGACTAGATTTCTGCTGGTGTAACCAGACACAATTTAACAAACTTCTGTTACAGGAAATGATGAGAAAAAAATATTGCAACATCTCTTTTGAAACCTAATTTAAATATCCTAATCCTGATGTTTTTAAAAACTGGTCTAAACAAAAATCATAAGCACACATTACTCTACCTTCACTCCTCCTTTCTTTAAAAAACTAATGGAGTAGCTTGCCTTTCCAGTCAACAAAGCTCTTTTCATCAAGCCATGCTGACTATCTCTTCCTCCCTTTTTTACCCCCGCAATGAAACTAGTATCTTGTTAGTATATAATAGAAATTAGTATATTTCCTGACACACAGCTTAGTAAATCTTAAAATGTATGTATTTCTTCTACAAAGGTGATTGTCACTCTTTCCAGTGCCTGCTGTTCAGTGTATAAATCAAGATTTGAAAAAAAATTATTTCCTGAAATTTAATAAGCTTACGATGTTAGTATTCTTCTAGCCAATTCTGTGGAATGCCAGTTTTCAGCTACTGGATCCACATTTTTCTATTCTCACATTCTTAAGTTTTAGTAGCATGGAGAATTAAAATCTCACTTTTAATGGCCGTGGATCATCTCACCAAGTTTATTTATGCTTAAATCAAGCTGTCAGTGGATAACACTATGGAACTTTGTGACTTGCAGAATAGAGACTGCATTTGAATTTTAAAGCTATTAATTTTGGCAGAGGTGGGCTCTTTTTGGGCCAACATTTGTGGTAATCTCATTTGGTGTATCTGGTAGACTTTCCACTCAAGATGCAACTTTGCTTGCTCCACCTGTTCTTTCATGTCCTCTCAAGTGTCTGCAGCTCTCATTCTCCAGCCATAACCATTTAGAGGGCAAATTCTTCTCTGCTAATGCAACCATCTGCAACATCTTACTGATCCCTTCCTTTACCCTCTACATATCTATGTGGACCCTAAAGTACTACTCTACTCACATGTGCCAAAACCCACATGAACTTTCTATAATTTTCTTCATGATCCTGTCTCTATATCCAGCTGCAGGATAAATTAACCTTCACTATTTATGTATGTTTCAGGAAAGAAGTAAGCAGTAAGCAATCCTTTGAAAATCTGCAAGAATAACAAGAATGTTATTTTCATCCATTTACAGCTGAACAACTGAAAAGAAATTTCATTCATAAAATGCACTGGTAGTATTCCTCTTTCTTGTATATACAATGATCTGTATGGTTATACTTTTCTGATTTCACAGTACTGTCATCTAAAGAAGTAGATGTCTAGAAATATGGAATAGTCAAAAAATTGATTTTTAATTTTTTTTTCCATGTAATAGGAATAAGCTCATTTTTTTCTCCAAGTTAATTAGCTTTCCTATTTACAAGGAAACACCATGTTTTATTACCATGAAAAGATTATTACTTGGATAAAATATCAAACAGAATAGATTTGTAAAAGTGTTGTAAATAGTTTTCCCAAAAATAACACTGAGTATATTTATCTTGGATACAGCCAAAAGCTTAAAAGGACATTAAATTAACATTCTCTGAAGAGTTACACAAATTTAAAATTTCTTTCAACTCCTGTGGGAAAAAGGAAAATAAGCACTGTTATTTCTATTTTATGGCTAAAGAAACACAGACAGAAGTTAAGTGACTTGCCCATAGCAATGCCGTGAATCAACGTCAGTGCCAGGACTAAAATTTATGAGTTCCTTTTTCCTACCAAGAATGCTAAGACACACACTGCTCTTTAAAACATATACTACTTAATATTTATTACTACAAAAATATGCAGTGTGCACCTGGAATTGGATTAGTACAAATATAAGCTAAAGGTTTACAGTCCTTTGCTATTAGGTAAGTTGGTAGATGGATAAAAATACTCACTTAGCTACTTCATTACAGCCTTACAATTACAATTTTAGGCCAAATTAATACTCTGCTAATCATCTGCCTTCCCTTAAAGCTCCTCCCCCCTTACTTGAATGACAATCAGTAACAATCGCTGGCATTTAAAAATGGCTGCACTGGCTGGTCTTCATTCCTAACCCAGATATCCATATACATGTATTTCAGATAACTTACCTTACTTCTGCTTAGTCAATATTCCTATTTATAAATAGGGTATTTTTTTCATGTGAATCCAGTAGTATCAGGAGACCAAAACTGAAAGGAAGTCAGAATTGCCTAGCAGCACTTAACAAATGCACAGCAAGAAAGGAACTCAGGTAGATAAGAGTAAAAAAGTAAAGAGGAAGCAAAGCAAATTGGAGTTGTTCATTCCAGAAGTCTCAAAGATGGTCAGGAATTCAACCCTACTTTCATTGCTGTTACTGTTGCTAAAAAGACAGCTTTGCCCCTCATCTGACGTGCATGCTTCTCCTCTGAAAGTCCAGTTACCAAATTTTCCTTTCAATCCCAGGATGACCCCCTCCACAGGGTAGCATGGAAAAGTTCAAAATGCAGTTCTCATTGTCAAAGCTGTGCCTGGATAGCTTTCTAGTGCTGGCCCAAAGTCTGTGTACAGTTTAACATATGTATTACAAAAATTAGGCAGAAAAAGAACTTTATCAACAACTAAAAAAAAAATGCAAATCTGGGCAAAGGAGCCAACAAAATTCTATCAGCACAGAAAGCTGTAACACAGTTTACTATGTCTAGGATTAAAAATACTTCACTGCATTATGCTGGCAATATTTCCCTTGAATGAATTCTTAAAACAAATTAAACCCAACACAGAATTATTTCACATAGCAACTGGTACTTAATGTTGTATGAAAATGTAATTTGGAGTTTAAATTAAAGCTTGTTAAAATGCTTATCTGAGATATTTACTCAATCAGCTTGAAACATCAGTTAATCGATGAAATAGTGATAGCAGTGTTGTATAAGTACAGAACCATCTACCAAAACTAAAGAAAATACAAGATAAAACAATCTGTGAGTACTACCTATTTCAGTATGAACACTTTACAAATCTGCAGGAACCTCATCTTGCTACAGGGGATAGGACATGTGATAAGCAATATAATCCTCCAGAAAACCAAAAAGAATCTTCTCAGTACTGAAAAGTTGTGAGACTGAACAGAAGGAAAACAGGAGTTGTTAAAGGGATGCCGAAGAAAGAGACAGCAAAGAAATGTGTTCAGTTCAAGTCAAAACATGCAAGAAAGTCACAACATCTCAAAAAAAAGAATGCAAACACTGAGTCACAAATTTCTTTCCTACAATTTAAAAACATTGAAAAAACATTTGAGCAGTTTTTTCTGACCATGCCATTTTTCATGAATTTAGGAATATTTCCTTCTTAAGCTCTATGCCTTCTTACACACTGCAAACTCTAAGTACTGACAGCAGTAAAATCTATTTGTACTTACAACAATGCAGTTTAAACCAACACCTGCTGCTAATTTAGCAAAACACAGATTTAAACTCCTTTTGCCTTCATATCTCTCTTCCAATTCTAAACTTATTCTTCTTCAGCCCTGCTAAAAATCAATAAACAACAACTTTAAGATAAAGAAATAAATATTCAAGATTAAGTACTCTAAGAAACTACTGCCTCATCATCTTTATGTCAATAACGTCATTCTTTGTTTTTACTTGTTTAAAAATCATCAAAACTTCTAAACCTTAGAATTTAGGTGCTAATGCAAAACAATAAAATATCTTTGGGGCTTGATATATGAAATTTGACTGAATACCTATATTCTTCATTCAAGAAGTCCCTATACAAAACATAGGTTATGAACATTGCCCACTCTGATGTGGGGCTGCTTCTGTGTGACCAAATCCTTCCAAGGAGAGCCAATGACAATGCTCCAAGGAAAAAAAAAATTGTCACACTACAGAAAGGTTACATCTAAATGGAGACAACATGCTCGTCGTAGAGTTCTTTTGAACAGTCTCAAAAGACTGTTCATCACAAATCTCAAGAGTAGTGTAATTTAACGATAAGGTGGTTTTGTTATATATAAGCTAATCATAATTATATTAACTTACACTGGCCAGTCAGGCAGGAGGGAAGGTTCAACAAAGCATTGTACAAATGGCTTTGTAAGACTTTAAAAGTCCTCTCAGACACACTATCATTCACACAAACGTAATTTTATTAAAAATACATCACACCTTTATTTTAGCAGAAATGTGATCCTGTTTTACGGATGAGTTGGTGGGGAATGTAAAATTACATTAAAAATACTTTACAAAAAAGAAGTTGCAACTTTAATATGTATTTATACACATCATAAAAGATTCTCTTCTCTTCGACTTCCCTTTATCAAACCAACAACATACCAGTCTCTTACAACACAGGAAAAAAAACAAAAAACCCAACATTAAATACCTGAAACAAAAAGTTTTACCATAACTGACATTGACCTTATAGGAACAAATACCTATCACAGAAGGCACTGCAAGTGTCCCACAAACACCAATAATTAATTCATTTCACAGCACCTTCTGAATACAGTTTTTCATCTCATTATGAGGTACTTCAAGTTTAATTACTTCATATTTTACATTATTATTTCTGTTATAAGATAAAAAGCTATTTGGCAACCTGCCTGCTTTGATCAAAGTATCTGATTTAAGAGCAAAACAAAATGAAAATTGAACATTAAATACTATGGCAACAAAAATTTCTGTGTGCACAAACATACTGGATTTCTTAATAGCATTATTTATATTAATGTCTGTTTTTATACAATACCAAGTATTTGCCTTTACTTTTCCTTTGTAATTTTTTAATCACCTCTTGTCCTGGTGCCTCAAAATTACTGGCATAAATTAAAACATAATTACATGCAGATTTCTTCCAAGCAGAAAAAAGAGACAGTTTGGGAAATTCCATGACATATGTAGAGGTTTCTTGTAGTTTACTATATATTTACTTTGCAGCTCTATAATCCAGCCATGCTGAATGCAGCATACAAATTATCAAAGAGGAAGAGGTCTCTGTGGCTTCATCAGGGAACTGTAGAAGTCATGTACAAAACTTTTATTAGAAAGATTGTGGTACTGCTAGCCAGTTTCTCAATCTCATTTAAGATTTTCCAGCATTCAGAGACAGATATATCAGGAACACAACTACCTGGGACAGAAACACAGACAACATAACGCTGAGGAACACAGTATCTTTCCTAACTTTCACAAAGACCACTCATGCCTGTCAGTATCCACCACCACAATTAAATATATTTCAAACACATCATTGCTCATTCAAACATGCAACAGTTTACCCACAGACTGAGCCTGAGGAGCTGCAGATCCCAAAGGGGTATTTTGGATTGCTAACTATTTGCCTAGAAAGTGGGATCATTTGTTTAGTTTATCCACACAAACCCTAGAGATAATGAATTTTTTTTTTACAAAACTGATAAATAACTTGATATAGGCAAAAATTCTTGCTTCATGTGTTAAAAATGGTGTGCCTATATAGGTGAATTTTATACATATATAGATAAACATGTAAACAGACACGCAAACACACATACATTCTCCTTCTCCACAAAAAGTCTAGATTACCAACCTTCCCCAAATGAAAAAAGGATTCTCTGATATAAATGCATTCTCAGACTACGGCTGATTTGTTTAATAAGTTTCTAGACATTTTTGCTCAAATTTCCTACAATTAAAATCTTAAAAGACATTCAATGACTTGATCAAACAATAGACTTGCTTAGTCTTGAAGCTGCATTTGAAGGGGATGATAACAAGGTTTAACCAGTTTATGAGTGAAAACCCCCATTAATATTTCCAAAGTTGAAGTGAATTTTCTCATACAAGAGATCCACTGGTTTCCATAAGATATGAATAGAATATCATTATTCTATATGCGTTATTTCTGCAGCACTGATTCCTCACGTGGAAGACAAAGAATTGTCATATTTTGTGTAATTTCCATTCAAGTCAAAAGAAAATTATTGGAACATTTTTGTAAGCAAAAACATGATTAGTGTTCCCCACATAGTTCTGCATAACTCAGATAGGAAAAACTTTTTGATCACGGCCAACAATTAGGTTCTTCAGATGTTAGTCTCCTTTGAAAAGAAGGTTTCCCTGTGTGTTGTATTCATGCATCTTTGTAAATGCCACAAATTGGAATGAAAATCTGTTTAGCTAAAAGGTTCAAATACAGAGGAGTTGGTGTTAACACTAACAGAAACCTGCCCACCACACTGTTTTGAAAGACATTGAAACTCAACAGCAGACATGTCTTTGGAATAATAAACAAGTAAAAAAAAAAGAAACCAAACACCACAGACCACAGCCATCATTAAATTCTAATCTTGTCTTCTGCTCTTCAGGCAGTTTTTCAACCTTTTCAACCAAAGAAATTTTTCAGATATACTCCTCTTTTGAAGTATCTTTATAATTCATGGAAGAAATCCAGGAATACAAGGGGAAGAGAATGAACTAGAAACCCATAGAATGGCTATCTACAAATTTCTGAAAATTGTTCTCCAAATAAACATGTTTTCTTTTGAGATATGGCCAATAAGCATGGCAAAATAATGCTGTGTTCCAGAAGCTAACCCGTATCTTTAGTCTTTGCCTTTGAAGAAAGGTATGTTCTGTCTTCTCCAGGAATATTAATTCTTTTAGAGACAAAGATGAGGCTGGTCTTACTGACCATCCTACCCCTGCCTTCCCTTTTGCTCTCCTAGACCAATACTACTGCATTGCCCTGTTCCCTATCCCCCACTTCCCCCAGCACAGCAGTTGGCATTCTGCATATCCCCTTTATGGTGATGAACAAGTAAGTTAAGTGCTCTCTGGATGCATTTCAGTATTTTCTGTGTGTGTTCACATCTAACATTCATAAACTATGTGGAAAGATTGTTAAAAAACCAAAACAAAACAGAATAAAGAGGAAAATAAAGGGGAAAGTAGAGACATTTTCTGTGCTTTATATGCTTTCTGAGTAAAATGAAAGCATTATTTCACTTTTAACTTCAACATCACATTACCAAAAACTGAACTTAGGTACCAGAACAAACAAAATTAAGGTATTTACCACTAACTTTTTAACTGACGGCAAAATGATTTGCCTTTTCCATGATGGCAAAACCTTCCCTCATTGAGCTGCAGAGAATATATTGGTGTCCATACCAATATCAGTCCCATAACCTCCAAAAATCAACAGAAATCAAAATTGCATAACGTAATAGATTATTTTTGCTTCATAAGCTTAGAAATACAAACTTGTGTAAAACAAACAAAATTTGATTCCTCTCTGTGAATTTCTTTTTACTATGAATACAGATTTGCAAATCATTGATATGGTCTTTCTATCTAATGCCACCCTTCCTTGCCTTTAGCTTCCTACAATAAACTTACAGCTATTACTATTTCAAATTTATTCTTATTACTTCAGAATGTTAAATTTCACATCTGAAAACAGGGAATGTTTATGCTGAAAAAACCGCCTCCCCACTAAGGCAGTTTTCTGTAGTATTATTACTCCTATGCTTTTTGCTTTGGAACTTGTTATTCTGAAAAGACTTGTCAGCATTAAACTTTAAAAAAAGAGAATTTATTCAATTGTTTCCTTAAAAGGATCCCAGGAATTTTTCCTTTGAGTAAACAAAATCATTCTTGTTCACCTGTACACAAAAGTGAACTCAAAAAGACTGGTGAAAAATAAGTCCAATACTGCAAGGATAAAAATTTAAACACTTAATTTCAGCATATTTTGATGGAATATAGTTCAGGGACAGAAAAAACAAGATATGTGCAAATGTCTGTGTCCTGTTAAGAAAAAAACAGGCAGCCTTAATAATAAAATCATTACACCATCTTATGATGGCAGAGCCCAGAAAACTCTTAAGGTTTGTATCTTTTCACAGGTAAGTACAAACTCCTCCGAGCAAATAGCATTAATTATTGTTACTAATTAAGTCTAGACAAGCTAGATCTCTTCCCCTGGAATGTTTTTGCCAAGCATTTAATACCTGCAGACTTCAGGCTGGGTGACGGGCTGGTAACACTTCATGAGTTACCCCAAACGCAGCACTCAAAGCTGGCTGGAGCTTTGTGTTAACTTTGCACCTGCGCAGGGCCCCCGGCTTCGAGAGGCTGTGTGGGATCAAGTGCTCCTGCCACGGGGGTCAGTCAGCTGTATCAAAATCACAGCAGACTCCCTCATAACAAAGTCTCCTTTTTGTTGTTAATTAAGACAGTACCAAAGAAATAAACTTACTTATTCAGTCATGAGGGCTGAATGCTCCCAGTAGGTAGTCTTTTCACAATTCAATTTCCCTGATGGGACTCGAAGAGGAAATGAAACAACAAATTGTGCTCCTGATGATCTAAGCAGAAGCTGCAATTCCATGGGGAGTCCTGCTAGGTCAATTAGTTCATCAGGCTAACAGAGTGCAAATCCAGAAACCAGTGTCCCACCAACAAAGGTTTGAAAAAGTGAAGTTCAAGGCCCAGTTGTAAGGCAGTATCCAGTAGATATTATTGTTAGGTTTGGCAAAAGCACATTTATTGAGTATAAAACCAGGGCAGCAGTACTCAAAAGCCAGGGGGATACGCCTGTCCTGCCAGATTCATTCTTTTGAATGCAACAGATGCAGCCCACCTTTGTAAGATCTCTAATGAACGCTCCTGAAAAAAGTTCATCTCAACAAAATGTTTCCCACTTAAATTAGTTATTGAAGAGTTAAGTACCTTTAACCAAGCCTTTCTCTGAAAAGTCAAAGTGCACTGCTGCACCTGTTGGGTTTTTTTTCTTTTAAAGTGTTTTGATATTCTGCAAACTCAGTATTATTTCATATTATATTCTTATTGCATAGTATTGTTTTACAAATCTGTGGCAAAAAAAATTAACAGGACATTCTTCTTACTATACCACCCAACAACATTGTAATGCAATTGACAGCATTTAAATATTTTTAAAGCCCCACTTCAAGCAAATGTATCAACCTGTGCCAAGTTTTTACCCTTGATATTTTGAATAAGAACTTCATACTTCAGTGGGAATTTTATAAATTGCAAGCACTGTTTCTGGTGCCACAAGGACACGCTTCAAAAGAAAAGGTGGTCTAACAGACGGCTGAAACTGCCAACTTTCACCTGTAGTCCTGTGAATGTCCCAAAGTATCCAAGCACCCATTTTATTACTGTAACCTATGGGATCTGAATTACAGAACTCATTTTTACCAACCTCGCAGCAGGACTCTGGGATTAACAATTCTTCTCAGTTTGGGAACAGAAAGGACTATAAATTCCAGGCAGCTGTACTCCTTACATCTGCATATATTGCTGCAATATAGTTGTCTTACTTGAATAGTCAAACATGAGGCAGCTGAATCTGCAAATTGTCGTCAATCCTGTTATGTTTATAAACAATTACTGCATTTTCTGCTGCAAAGCCACTCTAGATAGTCCAAGTTTTTGCAGAAATAACAAAAAATAAGTACTCTTTTTTTTTTTTTTTTTTCCTTTACTGGTCACAGTTGTAAACAAAGATGTGTAACAAAACGTGGGTTATTTGGTTCTAGTTTACTTTATTGCTATCAGCTACTGCAATATTAGACCTTGATGCTTTATTTACAGAACTCCTCACTGACAAAAAATAGCACTGTATAGTGAGTAGACAAATGCATTTCAAGAGCACATCTTGAAAGCTGTTTTTGTAAAACGCCTTCTGGCTGCAGTATTTGAATGTACTGTATGCTGACAATCAGTAGGGACAACAACACAGATGTGCTTTGTTTGGCTCCTAATGGATTCAGTCCTGAAAAGCATTAAAAAGAAAGAGAGTGGAGAAAATTTAAGCTTTACCTTTTCATGAAACTCTGATCATGCACTCTCTTTCTCCTCTGGCCATGTGGATTGAAATAGGGCAGAACAATAATACAGGCTATTTATGAGAGAATGCATTCTCTTTTCTTTTGAAAAAAATATTAAAGCTACAATATATATTCACAGAAAACTATCCTTAGATTGTTATGTTTAATTTTATTTTCTTAAGAATAGGTTAATTTCATTTAAATTTAAAATCATGCACTAAAACATTTAGGTCAAGACTCTTTAGATTGTCTATCTAAAAATAACACTTCGATTGTTTATAAGTCCTATAGAGGTTGTAAAACTTGTTTTACTTAATTAACTTTTTATAATTTAAAAAAATGTTTTTACTTGCACTGTCTTGAAATAATTTGAGTGCTTCTACATAGTAAATATAAGTGGTGGCTGAAAGAAATTCACAGCCAATGATCCATTGTAAAGCCAGTCCTAGCAGTTAGAGTTTTAATGGTAATGCTGTTGCCAGTAAAATCACAATATAAAAGATATCAAAGAAGCACCTCTGAACATGATTATTTCATTTTACACTGGAAATCTGCATTTTGATGCAAACGTAGACTACCACTAGATCTGATCAATTATCCAGGTGTTCTGACATAAAACTGAAACTAGAAAATATGGTAACTTTACGGGAGCAATTGCTAGTGATCATGTTCTATGAAAACACGATTTCCGTGAAGACTGCTGTTTTGAACAAAGCGTACCTTTTCAAGAGGGAATTATGCTGACTTCAATCCCTTTTAAAATCTTCTGGCAGGAGGACTGGTGTGACAGTGTACATGAGTTGGTAAATGTAAAGTAAACCTGACCTACAAGTTTAGCACCTAAACTTATACAATATCACAATTGCTTTCTCATTTCTAGGCACCATGCTCAACTGTCAGCTCTAAGAGTCTGTGTCATGTGGGACTGAGAAAACAGGCATAGAGCACCTCATGTGAATCAACAGAGAATATGTAAATATAATACAAACATCATTATCACAGTCCTGAAGTCTTCCAGATTGCAGCAAAGAAGCAGAAATAATGACACAGTAACTTGTGTGAAAAATCTTGCTAATAGCAGGTTATACTGTTAGTTTATACCAGATGATGGCTTTGTAAATATTTATATCTAATCCATTTTCACATACCACAGTAGAAAGGATGAAAAGTGGAATTAGTAACCTTAGTTCCAGATCTTTTCTTCAAGTAAAACAACATCAGTACACAAGACCACAAGTTCTCTCCTAATTCTCTTGCGTTTTCTTACAAGGAAGAGGAGGAGAGATTCCAGACACTTTGAAAAGGCTGCTGTCCTCACTGTAAGAACATTCAAGTGACCTTTTCAACTGATGATACTTCCATATGACAGCTTCCAGGAGCACTAATTAATGCCCTATGGTCTTCACATTTGTGTGCCTATTAACAATTATTAGCTCACCGGACTTCAGATGATTGCTTTATTTCTATCTACAATAGATCCTGCACACCAAAGCTGCATCTGAGAACCACTCAAACAACTGTTTGAAAACATCTCTCATAAATGTCAGGCCACCATTCAATTGCATTTGGCATCATTTTAAATGACAGCTAAACTATGCAAGTGGAAACTTGCTCCAAATAACAAGGTAATCATAAGATGTACTTAATTAGAAACTGCTCTGGGTCCTAGATTCTCTGCTGCTTAGTAATGACCACAGTTTCACCTGATTATGGACTTTAAATTCAGTCAAGCAGACAGATAAATTCTATAAAAAGAACACAAACATGAAGAATGCTCTCAGGAAAGTGGACTTCTCAGGAAAAAAGTTCTTGTTAAAACATGATATCTGATGGACTCATCAGATCAGTTGACAAAGGCAACATCATTAATGGCAGTGACTTCTATAAACTCTGTAACACAGGCAGTGATATTACTTTGACCTGGAGCATAAAAGAAACTCTTCTGAAAATACATTATTTCTAGTTCCAGTATTTTTAAATACCACGTTGGAAAAATGGAAAGGAGAAAACTAAATGAAATGAGAAAGCAGGCTCTTTAATGACAGTACTTCAGATGCTCATATTGCATACTCAGCAGACATTTTGAAGGTTAATTGAGCACTGACACTGCGAAAAATTTTAAAAGAAGATCCTATACTTAGAAGATGAAGATAGATAACCTATAGGAAGCAAGGTACATTTTTAACAGTAAACAACAAAAAAAAAATTGGAAAACCTACTGGGGAAAATTCAGCTTTTCATTATGTATTTACATGAGAAAAAAGCATTTAAAATAAAATTTTGTTTTTAACATCCCTTTTGAAAGTATGCTGAGAACCACTTAGGTACTTGAGAACAACATACTAGCCAATTCTGAAATTTTATGCTCCTTACCTAAAAACATCCAGTAAAATTGCCTTGTATAACTAACCAGCAGCAGACATACAATGAAAAACACAATCAATTTCTTTAAAAAAATTTAAAAAATAATTATGCCAAAATGTATTATTTGTCATGTTTATAAATTTTGGAGCAATGAGACAAGTGGGATTTCACTTGGTGCTCTAAGCTCCTCGCTGTTTTCCTGTCTGCCTACATGTCCACATCACACAGCTCTTAGTGTTCACACAAGTCATTTCAAGTGTCAAGAATATTGTGATGGTTCTTGGATGAGTCAATAAATTATACTGATTTACTTTAAGGAAAGACTGAAACACTGATAAAAATGACAGCTTGGAATATAGAGGTGATTTCACAATAGAATAAAGAAAATATCTGCCTTTGTTGTATGATTATCATGCTACTTATATTTGCAAAATAAACTTCAACAAAGGAACCAGAATTAAAAATATTGTTTTTTTAATTTATATTGAGATTTTAAATCTTGAGCCCGAAGTACCTCCACAAAATTAGGTGTGTCATAGTAGAAGTGAAAAGAAGCAAAACCCAATGTACACCCGCAATATCATTACACTTTCTTCAACTAGCAATGAAGTGGAGTAATAACTTTTTATGATTTCAATGTGAATAATCTCAGCCACTGGATATGCCACAGGAAAAATTCATAGTTCTTCCCCACACCCACCTCAAACCAGATTTATCCAGTCTAATGCAGTCAATGATAGGAGCCATGTAATTTGGTGCCATGCAATCTTCAGATAGCTTTATGGAATATACCATATATTATTCCTCATTTCATATGGATTGGTAAAACCTGTCTTTTCCTTGGTTTTCATATACACACTTGCATTTTTATTTCCCTCAGAATATAATCAGAATTCTATTAAAAGAATGCAGAAGATTACTACTTTTCAGAGGCACCCACACTGTTTTCAGGAAAGGAACCAGTGCTTTTACCCAAAACTTTTTACAAGCTATTTTTAAAGATGCAGCAGTAAAAGGAAAGAAATCTAATACTAAGTTTTTGACTTTGATTTTACTTTAAAAGAGTTAGAACAAAATGCTAAGTACTAAGTAGCATTTTAACAAAGAATTGTCAAAATACTTTTAGAATTCAGAAATGTTTGTGGGTTAAGAATTGCTGAACAACACTACACCAGTTCTTTTATTCCATGCATAAGTATCCCCTGCAGTGCCATAGGAACTTCTTGATGTATTTTTCAAAAGGTTTTTGACTCAACCTACCAGGTGGTTTTAGGAACTCAAATTCTTGTGCTGAAGCCCTGTGCCAGCAGTTATCAAAGAATGTGCAGCATGCATCCTAATGTTCTTGCTGTGTGATCAGTCTGTTTCTATATTTGTGTGAATATGTATGTGTATTACCATATTTGTGGTCCAAATCTTGTGACATTGAACATGGAATGGTGTAGTGTTTTACTACAGCTATGTACGTAGCAGTCTCACCAACAGAGGCTTTTCAAGCAACCATTAACTGACTTCACCAGAATGGTTTGAAAAGCAGGCTTTTCATTTCTAATGGTTTAATAATAATGTTGTTTTGTTTTTTTTTTTTTCCAAAAGAGATGTAAAGTTTGGTTTAGTGCTAAAACAGATTAATTCTCTCAGGTTTCTACCTCCACACCATGGGAGACCTGACTAGGTTAAATATTGCCATGGTTTAAGCCCAGCTGGAAGTTAAGCCCCATGCAGCTGCTCACTCAACCCTCCCTCTCTCCCTGGCCAAGTAGAATGGGGATGAGAATAAAAGTAAAACTTGTATGTTGAGATAAGAACAGTTTAACAATTGAAAATAAAGTAAGATACAATAATAATGGTAAATGATAACATTAATGATAGTAAAAAGGGAAAAACCAGTGATGCACAATGCAATTGCTCACTACCCACTGAGCAATGCCAGACCCCTCCTTTCCTGAACTCAGATCAGCACCTCTTCCAGGTAACTCCCACCAGTTTAAATATATATATATATATATATATATATATATATATATATAAAGTGTATCTTTATTTAAATTATTAAAAGAAAAACATCAAGTAGTCTAGTATTCTGTTCTTCAGCTCCTGCAGTTACCTGAGCTTCCAATAAATGTATATACAGCTATTAAAAATGAGAGCCATGAAACATTAAAGGAAACCTTGGTCTTTATGCTTTATCACTGGATACTGATCATGTTACAGAAGATAATTATTATAGCTTCCTTTTATTGGTTCCAGTATCTAGTCACAGCCAAAAAATCAACTCTCATACAACAAATATCTAACTCCTTGACTTCAATCTGAACAGGAATGGGGATTAAGGAGAGCTCCATGATGCCACATTAAGGGGAGTGCATGTTGTGAGAAGCTTCTTGCTGCTCACTCTGCAAATACTGGGTAAATTCTTTAATAGTGATACCTCTGGTACTGAATACAGCAGCTCTACGAGTAGCAGCAACTAGACCAGGCAGCTTTCTGGAAAGTTTTTTTTCCAGAAAGGGTAAATTCAGCTCCTTGAATTGCCTCGAAAATTGCTCGCAGTGAAGCTACACTATAATACCTGGGTGTTTGCTCTTGAAATTTTGACTGCTGACAACTATGGCTAAGCATCTGGGATCAAAATTTACTGCAGCACCCATGTATTGCTCTATACCAACTCCATCTTTGCACTTTCATCAGTTAATATAAAAATCCTTCATTTGAACTTATTCAAGCAATTTTGTTTAATTATCAGCTCACCTAAAGCTGGACAACTAGAAAGTGCTTCTTCTCTTCCAAAGCTGCATATATTTGAGATGCTAGAGGATAGCACTTAATACCTCTAAAAAGCTGACAGATGACTACTCAGAATCCAAACCTCTATGAATAAGACACCTTCCCCCACTTCATGCTTATATTCTTTTGTAGAATGAGTATAAAGTTTCTACTAATAAACATAATTTTTAAAAGCTAGTCCTCTGCATTTTAATACACACAAAATTTTAGCAAGCGTAGTACATTCAGGTATATCTACTACTTAATGTGTGCAGAGTTAATGCATCATTTTTGGCAACATGAGAAAACATTGTAAAGATTAAATTGTATACTACTTTTCATAACAGGTTTGAACTATTACTATCAAGTATTCTCAGGGGAGAAAGACAAAAACCGGACACTAGAGAATAAAGCCTTTACCTATAACTGCAAATAACACTGCTCAATGACGTTCACCTCCCAACCATGTGGGCTTTTTTGGGCAATGTCTTTATGACTTCTACCTCTTGCCGAAGTTCCCTATTTGTCTCTAAGTAACTTTTTTCCACCACTGTAAGATACATTGTACTTTCACACTAATGACAAAATCTGCATGCATCTGGCCGAAAGTTAGCACAAGTATCTGTGGCTGACTTAGGGAAATCATTTCTAGCACATAGAGAAATCCACTCCCCACTATCAACATGTTTTTCTGCCTAAAGTCAGCTCTTAAGAGCTGCAAAAGGTAGTTTAAATGCAGCTATACTCTACTTAGTGTAAGAGTAATGATTTCTCAATAGATAATAATTTCAGGTCTATGAGGGTGGCTCCAGAGCCAGGATGAGTAATTAGAACCAAAAAACAACCATTGTTAAGCCTCCTCCCAGTACTCTTATCTGTGTGCCATCACTGTTGCTTACAAAGCAGCATGGAACAGGAATATGGGAAAATCTAATACAAACCATGACTGATGCAATTTTTAAGAAAGAAAAACCTAACTAGGGCTAGCAGAAAGGATCCTGCAAGCTTATAAGGAAGTGTAGGTAGAAATAAAAAATGGAAACTTGCGTTCAAGGCTGTCTGGACAACTGAATATCTTAAAGCATAAAAGCACATTAGCCTAGCAAAAAAACAAAGCTCAAGGAGGGTTAAGTTAGCAATTTCAGTGGTTAAGTTCAATTTAGAGTGGGACAGAAGCAGTCCATAGCCAGTTCAGCTTACAGTTCCCCCTAGCTTAGCACCAATCCTGATGAGTGCTTCCACAAAGAATCACCAGCCAGTTGAAGGAGGTGACTGTCCTGCTTTACTCTGCACTCTGCTCACCTTGAGTGCTGCATGCAGTTGGCTGCCACAATAAAAGAAGGTTATAAAGCAACTCAAGGAGGGCCACGAGGTGAAGGGCCTTGGGAAGCTGCATGAGGAGCAGCTGAGGTTGCTTGGTCTGTTCAGCCTGGAGAAGAAGAGACTGAGGGGAAATCTCATTGCAGTTGCAACTTCCTCATGAGGAGAAGGGAGAGGCAGACACTGATCTCTTCTGTGTGGTAACCAGGGACAGGACCAGAGGGAATGGCCTGAAGTTGTGTCAGGGTAAGTTCAGGTTGAATACTGGGAAAATGTTCTTCACCCAGAGGGAGATTGGGCACTGGAACAGGTTCCCCAGGGAAGTGGTCACAGCACCAAACCTGACAGAGCTCAAAAAGTGTTTGGACAACACTCTCAGGCACATCGTGCAATTCTTGGAGTGCCTTGTGTACGGCCAGGACTTGGACTCTGATGGATAAAGTCTTTAGTGTGAGGGCGGTGAGGCACTGACTCTGTTTGCACAGGGAAGTTGTGGATGACCCATCCCTGGAACTGCTCAGTGCCAGGCTGGATGGAGCTCTCAGCAACCAGGTATAGTGAAAGGTGTCCCTGTCCATGGCAGGGTGGTTGGATCTAGATGATCTTTAAGGTCTTTTCTGATCCAGGCCATTCTATGATTCTATGATCCCTATGGGTCCCTTCCAATTCAGGATATTCTATGATTCTAGGAATGATTTAGTTAAAATATTATAGCATACTGTGCAACATGTGCTCTGAAACCAACCCAAAAATTTTAAATTAATAACACAAAAGGCAGCACATATGTACATACTTGAAAGACTTTGTAAAAAGAGGTGAAAATTATGTATTCCACTTTCCAAAGTACCTATTAATATGCAACACTAATCAACATACAATTTAGAGCCATTTCGAAGTGGTTACTGATCATCTCCTTAATATTCTTTACCTTGCTCTTTAGGCATTCTGAAGAATGAACCATGCACACATTAAGAATTCTCAGTATAAAAACAAGCTGCTGAAAAGCAATCTTTCAATATTTATGTTTCACTATTACACCATAAAAAACTGTAAAAATGCACATACATCTACAGTAAAAATAGGAGAATGCAAAATAATACTGAATTATATTAACCCCTCTTCAGAGAGCACAAAAGGTCCTAAGATACATTTCAGTCTTATTTATATAGCAGAATATTAAAAAAAAAAATCATGCTTACTTGAACTCCCTTCACTAGATGAATTTCATAGCTATGCGATATTTTCAACTATCAGTGTTGAAGCTTTATTCTTATCTAGGTCATTTGAAATGTATGTAGATATGTGATCTGTATGTACAGTTGTGCATATAGATATCCACAATCAACATCAGGTCAGGTTTTACACCAGTAACACAAAACTGAAGAAACAGGCATGAGGATGCACAAATATATCTGCATGTTAACAGAATACTAATAAAGATAGACAGTGTTACACTGGGGTCTAATTGTTGGCAGCTTTAATTTAATAACAAATGGAGAGCAAATTTTCACGCCATGCTTAATCCACCTGTCAGTGGACTATTCCCTGCAGTGTCCATCCACAAATGTACAGCCACCTCCCATGCATCAGGTGTAACAAATAGACAGTCCCATCAGACATATCCACAGAAAAACTAACCATGTTTTCTTTCGGATTGTCTGTGGGTCCTGCTCAGTGTGCGCCATCTTCTCTGTGAGAGGAACTCAGCCACAGGCTCAAGAAGCAAGCAGAACAGCAGCATTTAGAAGCAAAATGCCTTTGGATCCACCGCCATGGAAAATTATATCCCTAGCAGCAAACGTGGCTGCAGAAGTACGTGGTAGTAAATCACACGAACACAGGATCAACGGCAATGATGTGCTAATGCACCCTGTGCTCACAGCGATATCCACTGAAGTGCGATTTATAAAACCATAGAACAACGCCATCCCTGTGCTTCAGGACCACACAGACTTGCAGCCTTTCCTTTCTGAAATCAAGTGTAAACCACGTTATTCAGGTAATACTAGCTGGACCTAATTCTCCCATGAGTGCTAACTTGATCCAGCTTTTGTCCTGCTTATGCCTTACTGCCAGAACTTGTAACAGATTTTGGTTTTTTAGCATGAGTACCTAAAATGTATGTTGTGAACTGTTAATATCAATAAACAAGAACAAAATACCATATTATCTTCAACCCCTGACTGTCTGGATTTGAGTCAGTATACTCATGGGAGAGGCTTTATGGAATAATCAATAAAGAAGTAAAAAAGCACAGCATCTTCTCTAAAGGAGAGAACAGAGGGCACACAGCAATTTAAAAACCATGCCAATAACAAGAAAGGAAAAACTAAAGTGGAAAAGGAAACCCAAAATACATCCTCTCAACAGACCTCCCAGCAGAGTAGAAGACAAATCCATAAAATCTAATTTTTGGTATCCAGCTGAGATGCAGTAGGAAGCTCTAAGCACTCAGTGCTCTGCATCAGATAGGTACAGAACAAACATATATAGCTGTTCAAATTAATCCTGTGATTAGTAACCAAGTATCCAGTGATCTGCAATATAAGGTACTGGTCTGTTCTGCTGCAGGAATAACCAGCAAGTCCTACTCTCAATCTAGGCAGGTTATCCCCTAAGTGCAGGCTTATTCCCCTCTTAACAAAGTGCACAGAAACCCTTAAGCTTTCTCTCTTGCACATCATGTTATTATCAGAGTTTTTCCCAGCTCCAACCTCTGCTCACTACCTAGGCACTAACAAAGTGCACGCAAAACCACAGTGCTGCTACTGACCTCCTCTCAAAAATGGAAGAGTCAGGAAATTACTCCTGGAACACCCACACAAAACAAATCTGTGAAATGACACAGAAGCTTATAAAACTACTCTGATTACAGAAATACAGAAGGATGGTTATAATCATCAAAGACTTCTAAATATAGAGAGGAGGATGACACTGAAGTGAAATAACAGACTTGAAAAATGTTAGATTTGCTAACACATATTGTAGTGACCTTAGTTTGTTTTGTACTTGCAGAGTTGAAAAAAGGAAGGTCATGATGAGCTGTCAGAACCTAACAGCACACAGGCATGAGAGTGCTGCATCAGAGGCCTCATCCTTACTCCAATTAAATTGTGACACAGCAACATCGATTTTAATGGGCTCAGGGTGGGATCTCTGTTGGAGTTTCTGTCACCATTGACCCAAATCAGAACTCAGATGCTTTGCTTGAAGCAAAAAAAACCGGTGTCCACTAATCCCTGAAGCCCGTCTCTTTACAGTAATCCATTTTTCAGGAACATTTTCTGTGTAAATATGTCTATTTTTCAAGCTGCACTCTCTCAGAAGTCTTGAAAAAGATCAAAAAAATTTTCTGTGGCATGTAATGATAATCTCCTTGTGAATTTTTAAAAATTTTTAAGTCTTACATATTAAAAACAGGACTTAAACATACATCATAAATTATTAAAGGAGAACCCAACTTTAAAAATAAACAAAAAATCAAGACATTGCAGTCTATGTATACTTCAACATAATTTCTCCAGAGTTAAGCTTTCAATGCATGCAACACCTACACAAGACAGGTGAGTTAGAAAAAAACACAGTACTTACTTCTCTGGTTTTGGCCATATGTTTAAGCAATCATTACCAATTTTTGTCATTTAAAGATCTAAACTCCTGAGGAGGTACAATAGAAATATCCAGTACTCAAATGCAATCATCACTCAAGTACGGATTTAACAAACTGTATTTCAATGATTTGAGGTCCCACTACAATGAACAAACAAAATGAAATTATTAACGGAGTTTTTCACAGTTATTTGTTAATTAATCATTGTATTCAGAGACGAAAACTAGTGCCACAGGACATTACCAGAATACTATATCTGATGCATATGCATAGTTTTTTTTCGCAGATTCCTTGTGGCAGTGCTACCTTTTCAAATCCTGCTCATGTTTCATATCACTGCACACCAATGCACAACTACAATTGTGCTATTCTTTGTACATACTAAGGGACATAGATAAAGTCTATACAGTAATCTTCTGGTATTTTTTAATATTACAAATTGTAGAAGGAAAAACCCCGCTGTGATCATTGAACCATGTCATGATCCTTCCTAGGAAATCTCTACAGAGATAAAGATAACACAAACTGACCTTTAGAAATCAGATGAGGGACGCAGCTATCATAACAATGGTAGCTGAGTTCAAATGCTCAGTCTACAGAGAACAGGAATATAGAATACTCTACAAATAATTTTTTATTTCTTTATTCATTTAATCCAAGTGGAAATGTTTTTTTCAAGACTCCACTTGAAAGCTGGAGGCAAAAAAAAAGATAAATATGCTCACTAATTACACTAGACATTGCATTTTTTTTTTTTTTAATTTAAATTAAAAGATACTTCCAAGATCTCCATTCAAATTAGGAGATCACTGTTGAACAAGTGTACAACAGGTTTCATCATTGTCATCAGCAATTTAGAAGCAACTTGTACTTAAACATTATTATGCTGGAGAACAACAGGCAGCAGAAGCATGGGATTCTGCCTTCTACACACTTTCACAGACCGGATGACACAACAGCATGCACAGAAGCTCTGACTGCTTTTTAAAGCAAAAAGTGTAATGGAAAAAGCAGTCAGTTTTTCCTGATTTTTAAAGAGTTAAGTGTTCTCCCTACAAGCTGATACCCTGAAAAATGGAACATCCACAGAAAAACCCATACATTTGGCAATCTGAGTCATTTTTATATGGAATGACCAGAGGTGGGGTATTAAGCAATCATATAAATGCATTTGTAGTACATTCACAGCCAGCTAGAATGGGCATATTGGCAAACATAAATTCTTGCATCTATACCACTTGATTCCAAGTTGTGTTGAGTATGTGCATGCAATGAATGAAGTCATACAAGACACGACATGAGAAATAAAATGCAAGTAGTGAGATAACCCACTTGACATAAAATGCTAGAAAAAAATCACTTCCTGTAAATATGCAAAAGCAACTAATAATTACAATCTTGTTTTTGTTAATGTGTTACCATACATTAAAAATGTTTCACCTTGTCTTAACTATGATAATATTGACTATCTCTGATTTAAATTCAAAAGATACACAAAAATCTTAAGCTTTTATCATTATTAATATGGAAATTTAGCTTATAGCAGTGAAATATTTTTTATGCATATCCATCAGCATATTTATAGGTGCCTAAATATAAGCAGCTTGATGGCTTTTTTTCATACTACTATCAAATTCTTCTGTAGCAGCAAGTATTGAGTGCTTAAAAAAATTAATAACTAAAAGATATCTGAATTTGGAGTCGGAAATAAGTCATATTGAAAAATTTCATTATTCTATTTAGAAGCATGCATTTGAATCAAGTTTCCAATTTGCAAACTGAATTGCTATAGATAGACCATGAGTAAAATGCTACTGGTTGACACATGAATGATTGTACATAAAAGAACTCTTTTTAGAGATCAAAAGGAGATTGCTCTCTTGAGCAAAAAAAGTATCATTTTCATAGAGAAGAGAAGTTACTACAAGTTTTAAGAACCTTAGTCAAGGAGAGATGTATCTGTTTATATAGCACATGCGAATGCCTTCAGGAGAAAAGACAGATAACCCATCTAAAATTATACACCTGCAAGGTCTTTTGGTTAAGCATTTCTATTTTCCTTCTGTCATCTTTCCTGCAATAATGACATCATGGGTTTTGAAAGAAGAATTATGTAATGGAGAATACTGTAGAAAAAATTGCTATGCTTTTTTTTTTTCATTTCTTTGTCAGATCTCCCTTGCACACCCATAAAGGAGTTTACCGGTGTCTCCCAATGCTCCACAACATTTATGAATACATAAACAATGTATTTAAGGTCTGAGTAGATGATCTGAGAAAAGCTAAAACAAAGCATAAAGCAGGAAAAAAACTACATCTCATGTTACTGTGATGCTGAAGAGGCCTCTTGGTTATCTGAGGCACTTTGCACGTTATTAAATTTGAGGACGTTTTGTCAATAGAGTTTGCAGGTAACATAAAGGCTTAGTGAAAGCACTTATGTTTTAAACAATTTAACTAATATTGCTCTATGAATATTGCAAAAAAATGAATTTTCACTGGTGAAAATGTGTTGGGTTTTTTTCCCTCAGGTCAGGGATAAAACTCAAGTCCTGTAGGAAGACTTACCTTCACCTCATAGATTTTGTTGGGGCTATGTCAGTTCACACAATAATGATCTGGGGGCTTTTTCTTTTTTTTTTTTTTCTATGGTGAAAGATTTTCCAGATAAAAAAATTGCTTTTAGCCTCAAATTATATTTTTGGGGTAGACCTTATCTCTTCTGCCAAACATTTCATCACATTGTTATAATTTTTTGTAAGCCTGCCAGATCCACACCGAATGAAGATCAGACAACTCTCAGACAATTAAGCATTCTTTGAAATACCATTAAATAAATTAACTTAAATTGACTTTCAGAAAACTATAGGACAAAAAACCACAAATTAATAGCAGGAAAGTTTCAGGTATCAGTCTCTTTCTATTTCTCCTGTTCACTCTTCATCAGAATGAAAGAAGTTAATAAGTAGTTTAAGTTCCTTTATTAAAAAAAAACAAGTCTTCCATGTTCTTTATGTGATCCTAAAAGACAGCCTCACACACTATAAAGCCAAAATCACTCTTTTCATCTCACACTCATTTCCAACACAATCCTCCAGATTTGCTTGCAAAGTGCCTAATGCTAAGAAGTGCCACTGACAATCCTGATTTTAAGTTAAAATCCATTTATCTTTTAAAAATTAGCTTGCTTGCTGAAACTTCCAAGTGTTTCATGATGTACCCAACAGGTACAGAGCTCCTCAGCAAAGTACTAAAAAACTTAGATACAAGTAATCTGTATTTGCAGATTAAAAATACCTTTCTTAGCAGCTGTGGCTTACCATGATTCTCAGTTATCAATGAAATGAAAAGTAGGTTGAAAATCATCACTGATTTTTTTGATGTTAAATGAACAAGGTTAGGCCATTCTCAGTTGGGATTTTGTAGGTAGCACCAGACATTGACCATTGTCTAATATCATATGTAACCATTTAAAGCACAGATTCTTACACTTTTAAGATTATTTGCTTCTGAATTGTCATGACTAATAAACACATGGTGTCATTTTAGGTTCAGAAGGCCACTTACTCTCTCTTTTGTTGACTCTGTTCACCAACATGTGATTTTTCTGTGAATCATGAGCATTAACTTTTGCCAGGACAGAAAGCTCACTTACAAAGGTGCAGGGATGCAAGGAAAGTCGTCATCTCTCTGTTTTCTCCCCAAAGGAGTCTTCAAAACCAGAAACAGCCAAAACTTCTTGCAGAGCAAGCTCCCATGAAAGAGCCTCCTGGCCCCATTACAGTGTTAAGAGCAAAAGGATGAAATGAATGTGTCTAGTCTCTGTAATCTCTTTATCACCAGCATTGACCTGTTCACTGCTGAGCAGGTCAATGATGACTAGGCAAAGATATAACAAAAAGTCACCATTCCTAAACATTCCTCCCTCTCCAGAATTACTGGTAAAAGATTTTGCTAGCTAACATGTATAAACCCCTTAACAATTAAAAAAAAAAAAATTGAAAATGTTAATAAGAAAAATCAACATACAATGGCCATGAAACAGAACACAAACAACTCCACTGTTAAAGAAAACTGGATTTTGTTGGCACAATGTAAGAGCTGATTAAGTAAATTAATCACTTATGCAACCAAGTGGAACTTTAACTATGGAGCAATAAAAACACCTCATATAAAGGGCAAAAGCATTCAGGATATCCACTAATTCAAAAGACTGTTAATCTTCAAACTTGCTAGTTAGAATGAACCTCCCCTCTTTAAACCCTGGGGGTTAGATATAGCTCACATGAACTGCTGAAATGAGAAAATGTAAGGCATGTATTAAATATCCCAGAGGCAGCAGTACTTAGTCCTCCAACAGCCATTCAGACTAGCTCTTTATACCTGAATGCTCCAGTGAACTCTTTGTGTTTGCTATACTAGATGGCATTTTTACCATGACATCAACAACTATATATCATCCCTCTTTTTCTCGTCTTAGGTGGACTCTAATTTTCTGCACTTAATACAGATTCATCTGTAAACCTTCTTTTTCTAAAACTGCTTTCATTCTCTTCAGGAAGCAAAACAAGGAATTTGTAAGAGCATGTACTTTTTATAAATTCCAAAGAAAATTTTTTTTTTAAAAAATCAAGTTTATATTAAAACTAAGAAATATTGAAGACTTGCACTTTAGGTCAAGAAAAAAAACCCCAAAAACCCAACAAAACTAACCACAAATATTTATAAAGGGAAATAGGACATCTGAGTTCAAAATAATATTTAGTTATGAAAACAAGGGAGCAGCAAAGGTAGCCCACTGAGCTTCCAGTGAATATGTACATTTCTACAGGGAAACTAATCTATGCTTCTTTTATAGTCAGAGAGCAACAGAAATTTATGGGATGCAAATGATCAAAGCACTTTCAGATTTTATCAGCATCAGAGAAATTATAACCATTATTCATGTATACCTTTGACTCCTTTTTCTCCCAATTGATTTAAAGGGAGATGAATAGCTCTAATTCAGATGTCTTTGTTGCAGAGAACACCTCTGGTCCTTAGGCTTCATGGGAGCTTGTCTTTCCAGCCCAGCAATTAAATTCAGTTTCAGTGTACAACAACACTTAGTTATGGAAATTTTTATTTGATTTCAATAGGACTTTGACATCTATGGGTCTTAAAACTGCAATCACACTTCAGGACCACTAACTTTATCAGCTCCTAGATCTGCTCAGGGCCCTGCACATACAGAAACAAAGTGAATAATATTCAGCCATAGAAGAGTGTTAAGAACCAAAAAACTGAACCACAATCTATATATCAGGTGTTACCTACCACTTATATGGGCTAAAGAGAAGTTTTGTATATACTTTTAAGGGTAAATGAAAGGATATACATGTAGAGGGCATTAATGACAAGTTCTCGTTTATAACCTGCAGATAGAGAAGTTCCTTAAATATTCAAATTGCATTGCACTAATCCTACTGAATTCTAATATGTTTAACCCATTTAGGCTCATGGATATTTACTGCTATAATTTATAATTAGTAAAAAAGTTTATGTCTTAATGCAACCAATTTTCATAGCTGTTTTAGCAGTAGTCAAATCCTAGAAGGAGATGGAAAATTTTTAACATAAACTAGAAATTTATAAAGAGGTGGTTGCTATTGTATCCTATATGAAAATAAAAACAACCTACAACTAGTGAAATATAAAAATATAAAACCTTGAAAGATTTCAAGAATAGAGGAAGGCAGTCCTACATAATTTTTTGCTTACACTCAACTCCATATCAGTGATACTTCCCTCATAAACTTCACCGGAGATACAACATCCCCTGTAATGCAAAACTTTCCATACAAATAAATACATACTGCCTAATAAAAGATAGCAGTGTGTTATTGTCTTTTTTTGTACCTTTCACTCTTCCTCACTTCCCCCTCTCCATTTTTGTGATGGAGTAACACTATCTGACTCCTTTCATTTCATTCATTTGAAAATGATGCCCAGGGTATAGAACTACCCTGCAAAAAAGGTAGAGCAAAAGATATTCATGCAATTGACTTATTGCTCTTCACATAAAACATAAATGCACATGATGCCTTCTCCTTTCTTCTTCCTCAAGAAAAATGTTTGTTTCAGACTACCAAAAAATATTTTCAAAAATTTTTATTTTCATAAACCTAACTTTCCAATAAACATGTGATCCGATATGAATTCTTACATAGGCCATTTAAACTTCCTGGAAGTAGACCAAGTTCTTCCTTTTCTTGTGTGAATTCGTAGTAGACTACCTTTTCCATGGACACTTTGGGAGATGAGAAAGACATTTCCTCACTGTGTTGGGCAGGAGAAGCCTACAACCCACCCCACAGAGTGCCAAGGAAAGCCTTTTCCTGCTTTTGAAGCTCATGTAGCCAGGAAACACAGACTGCCACATGACATCCCAGGAATCCCTCGAGTGCTAACTGTCCAGTCCAACAGCATTCACAAACAGCCAGCTTTTTCTACCCAACATCATCCGAAAATAAGTCAAAAGTGTTGAGGTTTAACCCCAGCTGGCAAGTAAGTACCACAAAGCTGCTTTTGTTCATTCCCCCTCAGCTCTCCCCCATGGGGAGAACAGGGAAGGAAAACTCATGGGTTGACATAAGAATAATTGATAATATTCAATTCAGCTTAATAATTGAAATGAAGTAAACTATACTAATGATAATAATAGCAATATTAATAAATCTAATGGAAAGTAGAGAGAGGGAGGAATAAAACTGAAGCAAAATAACTGCTGCAAACTACAACTGCTCACCACCCACTGACTGATGCCCAGCTTGTTCCCAAGCAGTGATTGGCTCCCTTCCTGCTAACTCCCCCACTTTTTACTCTGGGCATGACATTCTATGGAATGGAATATGCCTTTGGTAAGTTCTGGAGCCTGAGAAGCTTCACATTACAGCCTTGGCATCATAAAGGCAAAAGAATCAGGTCAGTAAAACAACATCGTTTAACCTAATTTTTAAAGCACTCTGCATCTTTTACATGCCACTGAACAAGTTTCTTCACAAACCATCCCTGTTTTCCACCATAAAACAGCCATTTTTGTAGGGCTTTCCTTGCCACCTAAAAGAACAGTGGTTTTTTATTTCATTTATTGAATATTTATTAACTCACAACAGCTTTCCCAAAATAACTCTGCTAGGAATACTTGCATGTTGTATAACTAAGTTACAGAAACTAAAAAAGGCCCAGTGGAAAACAGGTGGCCCCAATTTTACTCATCACTCTGGGACATAACTAAAACTCAAAACAGCACAAAATTAAGAAAAGCAGATACAAATTCTTCCAAGCTTACTTTCTTTTCTAGTGTAAAATCTAAAGCAATGATGATATATATATGATCCCAATTCTTCCTGCATTTTCTGTGTACAGACTGGTAGGCTAAATATTTCTTCCATTTTTTAAACCTACGGAGTATGCTATACATTATGCAAGTGTTTTACATTATAAAAAAATTACCACACATATTGGATTCTGTTTTATAGCCTCCTCATTGTTTAGTCTGTACAGCTAATAGTTCTCTAATATTTCTCTCTCACTCAATAAAAAACTTAATCCCAAAGATTTCCTTTTATTTTTAAGCAGGACATTTCAAAATTGTATATGACATCTGAACAAGAGCTATCCACAAAGTTTCACTTCATTTTACTGCCCATAATAACCATTTTCCTAGTTGTTTTACATTCATATGCACACATTTTTCCCAAAAAATGTGCAGTACTTGCAGTACTCTACATCAGAAAGCTTCCTCACTGTACCAAAGCTTACAATAAAAACAGAAGTATGACATTAAAAAATTCAAATAGGCTCCAACTAATGGAGGCCAAATCCAAGAGCAAAATCTGTGTCTCGGTTTTTATTCACTGCTTTTGGAATCTATATTAATGCAGATTTTTTCCTCCTTACATCTTTTGATTACTGAGAATTTTGCTTCCCACTGTTTCAGACAATGGAGGCTTAGAGAGCAGAAACAGTTTCAAGGGGTGGTGCACATTTAACTACCACTTTTCAGCCCTAAAAGCACACACTGGCTTTTCACTTCGTTTGGACAAAAAGACAAGGAGGCTAATTGAAAACTCTTATCTTAGCCTATTTCTACTGCTTTATCTCAGTTAAGTACAAAATACAGCTTAACGCAGGAATCACTTCATAAAATTCTGGTCTCTGAATACAGTTATACTTAATGACAATTCTTTGATCTGGCCTTCAACATCTATTACTCCAGTTAAAAAAGAACCTTTTAATTTGGCACACAATGAATCTTTAACTGCAGTTGTATTTTAAAAACAGAACATTAATGCATTCATAACTGTGCAGTTATTACCGCCTTCCTTTAAACTCCTCTTCTCCTGTAACAATTCAGAATCTATATGCTTTTGGGTGCAGAGTGACTCATTTTTCTTTCAAATTAGTAATGAGTAGTCTATGATTTACAAGATTTTACTTCTGAAATAAAATCCATACTTTTTCCTTTTTTTTTGTGATAGTTTGATACTTTTATATGTCATTTTTTTCCCCCACAGTGTTCCTACTAATCCAATTCTATCTTGCAAAGATGTGAGATGAATCTATTTAGAATTCAAACCAGTAGTGTAGGTCAAGTCCACTAATAAATTCAATAGCAAAGAACAGCAGAGGTAAATTCTCCTTCCCTTGACAACAAAGTATTTTCAAGGATATATATGTATGGGAAGAAAAATAAAAAAGCAGTAACTGCAATCCCCTATTTTCAGTGAATAAAATATTCCAGGTTTTCCTTTCTAATAGGCAGAAAAATTAACTTGGGGTTTTTTTGGTAAATGGAAGTGAAATCACTGATTACTCATTTACAAAAGTATATTGAATTTGTTTTGAGCAGATGTTTTTCTGCTACATAAGAAAATTATAAAATGCTTTGTTCACAGTATTGCTGTATTTATTCTTGATAATTTTTTACTTTTTGTTGTTGTTTTTGTTCTGTGTGGTATCTTGGCATGCTTAGGTAATCCTTCTTAGGTAATCTTGCTGGAATAAATGGAATAAGACCTTATGAGGCATCAGTGCAACAGGACATTTACTAAAATAACAGATTCCTACTGACCCTGATGCTTGTTCCAATCCTTGCAGTAGTTCATGACTTAAACCTGCTAGTATCTACTTGTACTTCCTCAACCTAAGAGCATTACATACATACTCCTGCTGGACTCTGAACTTGTCTATGGATGCCATGAAGCTCATACCACATGAGAATTTCAGAAGTGTTAATAAAGTGGCATTGAAGCCTCTGTTAAAACTTTCCTTGATAGATGATCGGAAACAAAGCTGGCTTGTATAAATCTATACAGTACTGCTCAGAGGTTGTATTTGACAATAAAAGTAAATTCATCTAGGGACTATATGTCACTTAAGACCTAATGCCAGAGAGCTAAAGAACCTTTATGACAGGAAATTCTTAAGGAAACTCAGGAACATACATATATATAACCATATAATATACTACACATTACCATGAGAGTTCTAGAAGTTTCTAAAATAAAAATCCTAAGGTGTATGAGATCATGGCTGAAAACAATCATCCAATGCCAAGACATTTTTAGGGTAATGACTAAGTTGTGACTGAAAAAACAGCACCTTAAAATACTGTTTTATCTCACAAACAGGACTCGATTGCCATAAATGCACTTGATTTGCCATGAATCAGCACAAAAAAAAGAGATTTTTCTGCATTTTAACAGTGTTCTGCTTTGATTCCCACGTGTTTACATGTATGCATACAAAGCAATGACAAGAAATAATATTCAGTGTTCAAAGTGTGAATCTGGGCACTCACAACTACAGAGTCCTTTTGAGAAATCTCAGTAAGTGACTCAATTCCCCATACAAAATGGTCCTTCTACCCCTAGCATTCATGGGGTTTGCTATATTACCTCCTTTTTCTAATCCCTAGTTCATTAATATCCTTTCTCCTATCCATACTGTCATTCTTTGTAAATTACAGCATGTCATTCTCATACTCTCTCATACTCTTTCACTGTGTTCTCCTACACTCTAATATATAAATGCCCTTGTAACCTCTCCTCCTGCATCATTCCTATCAGGTGTACCTTTTTCTCAGTGCACCATCTCACACCTCTTGTAGATGCACAAGGAATGTTCTCCTCACCTGGGGCATCAATAAACTCCAGGGTGAAGTCCTCAGTACTGAATGTCTTAGTCTTAGCTACTTAACACTATCAAGTTCTCCCAGATATTATTTTAGTAATTAATAATAAAGATGGATCCTGACAATTAGTTCAAGAATGACAAAATATACAATGGGTCTAACTGATTAAAGATCTTGAGATCTTCTCCCCCTCCCTGAGTTCTTGCTTGCTTACTCAAGAGTGAATTTTTCTAAGCAAAAATACTTTATATTTTTATGTATATAGTCTATAATACTTTCAGTGACCCTGGAGGAGAGATATGCCATTTTGATATGGAATATCACTTTAGCTGGGTTTATACAAAAGTTCAAATATGAATAGTTTCCTATACTGTATTTATTCTCAAAGCAAGGTGGTTTTGTGAAGAATCAGGTGTACTACTACTTTTTGGGGAAAAAACCCTCAACAAACTCTAAGAAAAGCTAAAAAGCAAAGCAAACATAAAAATAGAAAAAAGTACTGGAAAAAAAATTTAACTGTATTCTTACACTGAGCTTTCCAAAGACTCTTAAACAAAATGGTATTAAGACAACAAATGTTTGTTAAAAAATTTCATTTTAACAGCAGTAGCTTTAATACAAAATAAATCTACTGGATACTCTTCAAAAAAACAAAAAACAAAAAACTAATATTAAACTGTTTTTCAAAACAATAATCTCTATCTCCTTTAGTATCTTCTGCTAGACATGTTTGTTTTTTCTGATTTTCCAAAAATATCTCTGAACTCCCTCAAATCTAAATATTTAGCTATGCTTTGTGATCAAGAATTATTCAAAAGTTTCCTTGTTGAGTCACATAATCCTCTGCATCAATTATTTTTCCTTTCTTAGTTTCACCTCTTCTGTGTAGTTCTACATTACAGCATTATCCCCCTTGATAAGTGGGAACAGTACACTGCTCCTTGAGCATCTTTCAAAATTTCTTGCCCATTCTCCACTAAATTTTCTATTTTCAAGGTCCAATCTCTGTCCCTCTGCTGAACAACTAATCCTATTGGGCTGATAGGATTATACTACAGTCTTTGCACTTTACTACAGTCACTGCAGTTCTTCTCTGCACAGCCTCCAAAGCAGCCGTAGCAGCAGGAAATGGAGCTTCCATGTGGTGCCTGTAGCTGTGCTTCCCATTCCCAATAAGCCCTGCCGGGTCTGCATTTCACGTGTAGATTTCTTCTTTCCCTTCAAGACTAAGTCCCCAGTTCCCAGTATGGAGTGCATTTCCACCCATTTAGCTCAGCTGCTCCATGATGGCTCATGGGCTAGAACCACTGTTGAATATTTTCTGTATTAGACGCATTTAGCACCTCTGGGTTCTTGCAGCAGTAGTGATAGAATCCTTCCAAGTTTGCTCACTCTGCAACTGTGTTTTCCAACACTGAAACTCTTGTCCAACTAAAGCAGGGAAAAGGTATTAAGCAGTTAATTTAGACAGAAGTAAATATGGCTATATCTTATAAATATACAGAAAAATCAGAAAGAAAATGGTAATATTTTAAGATTCTAACAGGCACCACTCAAGAACAGAGGTCTTAAATTTTATAATATTACTCTTTCCAGCTGAGCACAACTTGCTATACTGACAAATAGTCTTCTATACTACACTGATTAAGTTATCAGTTTCACAGTGCCTAAAAGACCAGTTAAAAGACTTGAATAAAGATTTTGTGTGGTTTTATCTCTAGTAAAACAAAATACTACGCTGCTACTACAGTTATAGACTGAAAACACTAAAATCTACACTCAAAGTTAGCAGAATTACACTATGAAAAAATAAAAAAAAACAAGACGACCCCAAAAAAAACAGAGAATGGCATTTTATCCATACACATTTACAGAAATAGTTGGTTCATCCAGAAACCTGAAGCCATGCTCTGGGTAATATTGCAGGGAGTAGATAACAAAATCACTTTGGGATTCCTACTGACACAAAAGATGTTCTTATAAAACAGGCTTTTGATTTGAGAACTTAGAAGTCTTTGGTACAAGAACCATGAATCTCATTTTGTAGCAAGACTGAATTTGCTCTGCTTAAGGACTCTGACAAATCTTATTGAATTGCGTCAATGAGGAATTGCCAGACAGTTTCCAGCAGCTGGTAGAGGGATAGGTAGCTGTGATGTATCTTTTTTAAAATTATTCTACCATTTTTTTTTAGCATTTTTGTTTCTATTATATAGCTATTGGCTTAAGTATGATTAGGCTTTCCATGTGACTATGTAAACTTGGAGGTTAAGAACCCAAACATACAACCCTTATTCTATCAAGTAAGATGGAAAGAAACAAGCACATCCTAAATCTAGTTATCTCTTTCATTTCACACAGCACTTATAACCAGACTAGGAAGTCTCAGAGCCACTCTGCTCTCCTTCATACCCTAGAGAACTCTTATTATTTCAGTCCAACTTGCTATCTTAAGTTTACAACTGGCCTAAAACCTTTTGGGAAAAGACACAAATACTTTGGTTCTGTGAACTAATTAAAAAAATTTGGGTGCAGATGAAAAGAGACGGGACATGCAATTTGTCCTCTAGTGCCAATCCTTCTAGTATTATTCACTCATTTTTTTATAACTTCAGAACTCCATGAACAGCATCATGCAGTGTTTGTAAAGTATTAAGGGACATATAACAAATGCACATTTGTCAGTTACAGCAATAAAAGTTTAGCCTTAAGGGGAATGGAGAAGGCTGGGTGTCAGGAAAAAAGAGAAAGGCACAGGTCAAATAAATTCCAAAGAAACCAAATATCTTGGGGTCTGTGCCAGCATGACATTACTCATGAAACCACATGGAGCCAAGTCAGTAGAGACATCCCAATACACAGGTCAACGTATAAAGTAATACTTAAATTATTATCTCAAAATAGTGGCAGAGAGAGAACTGAAAACTATCAGAATAGAAAGCAGATTAAATTATCATGCAGCAACCCTTTTTTCCCCCACAGGTCTTTAGCTCATGCTACTTGGAGAACAGTGATGGCAATATTCAATTCCCTAGCCAGAAAATACAATACCAGCCAATGTTTCACATGATATTACAGCAGATTATTTGTATTCTTTGTATTAAGGAAAATCTATTACCGAGAAGGCATCCATACCTCAGCATTTCTCATATACATAAATAACATGGTTTATAAACCAACTGAAAAGATTTTGCATACTAGCTGCTCAAAAGAGTAATTGGTTTAACATAACAGACAAAGAAGCAAGATTGTTCAGGTCACTTATTTGTGAATTAAACTAAATGATATAAATAAGCATGGGATTCGATTTATCCTGTTCACCAGCTTGCTCAAGCTAAAAATGACTGATTCACTCTGAAATGCTGTATCAAATACAATTGATTTCTGCAATGTGAGAAAAGGAAACAGCATGATAAAAGGAAATGCACGTTAGGGAAAACTTAACCTAGGCATATAGAGCATCAGGTTTGTTTAGAATTCATCACATGGCATGTGAGATGAACCAGCACAGCATAGATTAAAGGTAACGTGTTTCTCCATGGTTTAACCTAAAGCAGAACCTAAGAACTAGTTAGGCCTTTTCCTCAGTCCAGGATTTTTCAAATCATCAGGTAACTACTTTTGTGGACATCCGATGACATTGCCTCTTGGCTGGTGCAGAGTTTGTTTTTTAGCCAAAGAGTTGTGCATGCTACAATGCTGCATTTAAGAGGTCATTGGTTTAGCATCAAAAAGGTTACAAAAAGCAACCACATTGACTGTGATCCTTCTCTGAATCCTTAAGCACTCAACTGGTATGACTTGGGAGGTGAAGGAAAATGACTGGAAGGTTTTACTCAGTAGAAGGTTTCCAAGCAACCTTGCACAGTTGAGCAACCTCAAGCAATGGGAACAATGGCTATCTTTGGCAAGGATCCATTAAAGGGAAGCCTGCAGCAATACCATTGTATTCCCACCACCACTGGCTATAAATATAGGCTACATTAAATAGGATAAGAAATAAAATAAAAACAAACCTGGAAACACCGTGAGCAGAGAGCTGGGCAGACTGACTAATTTTGGCATCGCTTTAACTCCAATTTTGGAGAATATAGTAAATGATTAAGAACCTTTGCTTAAAGCACTAAACTTTGTACTGGGATATTTCTAATACATTTGTTCTGGTCTAGGCACAGTCCTCACATACAGCAAAGATAACAAGGTGTTGTGAGGTTGCTAGTCACTCACAACTGGTAACCAGTTCAACCCCTTAAAGCTATAATTTAGATCCTTGCTGGGATAGTTTAAGGTAGGTCAAGCTTGGTCTTTTTCGCATTCTTATCATATGCTTACAGAGGATTTTCTCAAAATCTAAGAATGCCAGCCCACACATCTGAGTGAATTGGTGGTGGTTCTGAAGAGACACAACTTGGATGCCAGACAGCTACGCAGTGGTTTTAGACTTCAAATTGCAAGATAGGTAGAAAAAAAAAAATATGGTGAAATGTTTTTTACTATTATTTCTCACAGCCATGTTTTCAATGAAACTGCTAAAAAGCATTTCCTTTTGAACACTGCATCCAAATGATTTGTGTTATGTAGGGCAACCAGAAATCAAATTGTACACTTTTCTGCCATTAGCATTTATGATCCATTTGCATAAGCCTTACAGCTTGTCTCTTTCTCTTTAAAAAGAAGCCTGATGTTTTAATTAAAGTGTTTGTAAAGGAAATTCAGTATATACAGAAATAATCTAGAAGATTTCATTTAATAAATTAATCTGACTGGACTTCCTTTGAACTCCCACAGCTTCTGTGCAACTGATTTTCTTTTCAGCAAATAAGCAACCATAATTAAGAGGTTTTTGAGCTTTGCAGAAACACACAACCTTGTAATACCAAACAAGTAACTGAAAATTCACAATATGTTTGGTACATGCCATTTGGCACTAAACACCCTAGTTTATTTCCTAGAATGTCAATAGAATTACATTTCCAAGAATAAATCACCAAGTACACGCCCCATATTCATTAGATACTCTTGTGATACCTCTAACTACAGCACTAAAATACCTTGGGGGAAAAAAAAAACATTGTGAAGGTAGAGATTGTAAAAATAAAGCAAACACATATTCGCCTTTGAAAATAAAACACTGGACTGATAGACTTGGAAAAGGAACAAATTACTCAGATGCTGTGAAGTAAAAATAATCTATAGATAACTAGGTAAATTTACAAGCCATCCTCAAAGCATTTTCTTGTACCAGGAGTTGGTGAGCAGTAAAATTTAACATTCATTCAGCCAAAACTAATAAATTAATATTTGTAATGCTGAATACAACACCTGTTGCCATACCAGTTTTTGGAAGTTCAATATTCTGCTTTTAAAAATCAGGACAGGAAAAAAATCAAGTAATTTTAACAGTTGTTTCCTTATTTTAATAAAATCAAAATAATAATACATCAAATATGTCTTAGATCTTTAGAATTATATCAATAATGAGTATATTTTCTGATTAAGTTTCCCATTATGCAAACAAGTTCTCCTTGCATAACAAATGTAATATAGTGAAGTTTTTCCATTTTTCCAAATACAGGTAGAATATATCTTTCTCTAGCTTTCTATTATCCTATTACAACAGATGGTGATGATGCATAATCAGATTTCGGAATCTCATTCAGATCAATTTCTGTATTATCTACCATCATTTAACCATTTGAATTGTTTGCAAGCTCTCTTTAATGTACAGAAAAGACTTTTGCATCAAGCTGTGCTCATTGAGTCACACACAGAAAAGCTTTACACCAACTGAAGTTGTTTCACAGTTATTAAATTATTATACTTGAAAACTTAACTTGCATAAGTTTGTACATGTACTGAATCTATAGTCTAAACTTAGGATACAGGGGGTTTTTTTAGGGTCTTTCATCAGTGCAAATGGTTATTTTACAGTTGGATTTTTTCCCCTGCTTTGCGTTCTTACCGTCTAATCAGCCCAGAACCCAGATTAGGACTGTCATGTTGCATCAGGAGTTTACAGTGAGTGCTCACTAGAGTGCCTTTAATCCTCCAAGGTTTACTCAAATGTCACAACCATCTGGAGGAAAAGGCGACTCCTTGCTGGGTCCTGCTGACCACAAATTATTTGTAAGGAGAAAAAACAGACAATAGAAAGCAAAATGCTAAGTATTTTCTCCCCTCTCTGTAAAACACACTTGCAGAACTACTTTTGACATCATGAGCAAAATCAGGAATAACCTCACAACTTCACTTTAACTACTAAAACTTATTAGATGCCTACGGTCATTTTGTTATCAGAGGCCCAGAAGAGCAAATAACACAATATAATGAGAATATGTCCATGAGAAATTTTCCTATGAGTTTGTAATCAATTTTACAATATATAGACATCTTGTTTGGACTAGAGTTCCATTATATTACATTCTTTGTCAAACACGCTAGTTACATTCCAAATTTGAAAAAAATTAGATTCTTTACTCCAGATTTTTTATTTCTTCCTAACTCAGAGATACTCATAAAATTCCTGTGAAAAACTTAAAATTGCATAAATATATGTTAAGTAGTGAGAAAATGATATTGCCTTAATCAAATTACAGTAATATAATGGCAGCTTTACAACAGTTTTCATTAAAAATCTGGCATAAGAAATATATGGTATTATAGCTTTGCTCAAAGCTTTTACTTCAGAGCAATGAGGAGGAGGTCGTATACCCAATGCAGCTTCTGCTTCTTGTAAGAAAGAAGTCTGTGTCTAGTTTTCATTTTGAGAAGATACATTCCTAATCCTCTTCTCAGAGGAAACCCACTTCCTAATCTAGAATGGACAAGACTACAAAGGCAGCTGCATCCCATTCTTTAAATAGCTGCATTTGCCACTGTATTTGCTTTCCATGCACCACCTCGAAGAGTTTACGTGTGTTTACTGTTAGTTTTCCATTTAAAAAATAAGAGAAACAAGGAAAGAAATAGGTATTGTAGGTAATTTAGCTTCACATCTTCTATACTTGTCAAAATGGCATTCCTGTCCTTACTTTCTGCTTCTTCTCTGCACAGTATTTCACAGCTAAAAAGTAAAAAGGGTGTGAAAACACTTAACAGAAGTGTGGAGCTTCCCATAGCCACCATCTAAACAGAAAGATTTTTTTCAGTTAACAAGGCACTGTCCAGATTTAGCTTGATCAGCCTAATAAGTTACTTTAAAAAACAAATAAAAAAATCAGAAGTAAATGCTTTATTGCTTGCATAGGGTATATCGACAGCATCTTTGACCATTGGTTTTATGCAAGCTCACTTTCATGTTTGATCACTTTCATGTTTGATCATATAGATGCCATAGTACTGTTTTATATTCAGAACTGACTAGATAAATATTAGGGTTGATTACTCAAAGTGTCACTGGATGACTTGCAATTGCAATGAAGTGCCCTTGTTACCTATTAAGATATCTAGTTGGCAAACTTTCAGCCAAATTTTATACCTACTTCAAATACATTCATCTACAGTTTTATTCTCTTCAGTGAACCCTTGATGTCCAATATTTGCATTCATAAGCTTGTAAATACCTCAGTGAAAGCTGGAGGAAAAATCACTCTTATTTCAGAAATACTGCCAGCTGAGTTGTACCACTTCTGAATCTGCCTTTGCTTTGCAAGCTGTAGGCTCCACTCAAAATTAATTTCTGATACTTCATGACAAACAGTCCTTATGTGCTGTGTAGGGCAGAAAGCTCTATTCCTTTTCTTACAGATACAAGATGTGTTCAGATCTCATTATAAAAGAAAACATGACATTTTCATTTTTGTCCATATTCTACTACTTTATTTACTCATAAGGAAGTACTACCTTCAGCACTGTATTTGAATTAATCATTAAAGCCAAAAAATGTTTTGTTATAAGAAACATAAAAATATCAGCTGAATTCAAAACTTAAAGAAAACAAGCCTAATGTCTTCAGTGCTTTGCTTTGAGCTGAATTTGGGAAGATGACAATTCTATCCTTAGATCCTTCAAAATAAATAGAGCAGGGGTTTGCTTTGAGTTTTAAATCCTATCTTGCAAATACCAGTTTTATTTATATTCCTTAAAATTTCCCAGGAGAGAATTGCAGTCTCTTCTTCCTTGCCTTATATCCTCCTACCAAACATCAGGCAGCCAACTCAACCTAAGGAGTAAGAGGGGCTAGGTCATCAAAACAATTCAGAAATCTAAAGCTCTACAAATGCATAAAATACATTTACTCTGAACTGTTTATAAAAGAGAAAACAGTTTTTCTTGAGAAAATCTGCTTTCTTTCCTGCTATGGTGTGTCTTGTACGCGACAACGTTGTCATTGGTTGACAGAAGGTACTCAAAGCCAGTCAAAAGTCAGAGTCAAATGATGAGAATTGAGAGTTACCTCTGCTCTCAAACAAATTTACTTTCTAATATTGAGAAAGTATTGTGAAAAGATAACGCAGTTCTCAGAATTCAATAAAGATATTAGATGTTACCAGTAAGCTTCTAAATAGCATTAAAACATGGAAATGGTTTTAAGCCGAATGGTATAAGCCTACAATTTGTGGGAACTATTTATTTAAAAAACAGTAAATTCTCTCTTTCTAATTTGGCATATTTGTATAGCACAAAATCTTTAGGCCCAATAGCTACAACTCATTTTACATACTAACAAAATCACATACCCCTCTTAAACCTTTACCTAGTACAGTTGTGACTATCTCTAGGAATGGTAAAAAATGTCATCAGAGAAGAAATATGCAATAAATAATCCTCAATCCATTGAACAAGTAAATGCAATGTGGGGGAAAAAGAAAAAAAAAAAACCACAAACAAAAAAACCCCCAACTTTCTCCTACATTCTGAGCAGGAACCAGACAGGTTCAGCAGAGCAAGAACAAAACAATCTACAGTAATGTATTTTTCAGATCTGTGAACTCACAGTAAGTACCAATCACTATGACACACTAATTCAGTCAAGCACCAAAAGCTAGAAGGAAATTGATAGAGAACAAGCAAATAAAAATCTCACACAGTTATCATTCATAGACACCTATATTGTGCCAGCAGCAGTGGGGAGACCAGTCAGCAAATATGAGCAGATGTTATATCCTTTAAGTTTTGTACAAAAATTAAAGATATGAGCAATATAAAAGTGTTAGCACAACATAATGATAGATATTACTGTCATGTTCTCAAACTAACATGTTCTCTGTAATGAATAAGGTTCAGAAACTTCTTGACTGGATATGTCAACATAGAAAGTTAATCATCTTTTCTCCAAAGTCTATTGAGAGTAATGTCACTATTAAGATGTGCTATGATCCAAACAGTACAGACAGAATTTACATCAAAAGTGATTTTTGTAGTAGGGCACTTTGCATATGTTGTAATACATTGATTACAGAGATCGCAGGGCAAAGTCAGTATCTGCTTCACTGATGCTTTCAGAACCAGGCAAGGCTTTGGGCTACTCTGTGTGACAGGGTTCAGGTGACAGTGAAGCCTCATCACAGAGACTTCTAATCCCTCATTCATTTTATGCACTGAGCCCACAAACAAGCAATTGGAAAACAAATATCCCATCCTACATCATGTCCAAATATTGATGTTTCAATACCAACTCAGGTGCTTGGCAGAAGGATCATGTTGAAAGATAAGGTTGTGTTTGCACTCACTAAAAAGAAAACTACAAACAACAAATATTACAGTTATTTTTCACAGGAAAAATGACATTGTGTTCTGCCTTAAAGCAAACTTAACATTTCAAAACAGAGAGATGGGACAGATGAAACACAGACTGACCTTGCCTGTAGAAGTCAGAAAGGAACACTGCTGGGGAGCTATTAATACAATCCAATAAGATTAAGGATATGCTTTTCAACAGGTCTCCATTTGGAAATAACCAGTCATAATAAATGAAATGATAGGATGCTTTAAAGCACAAATAACGTTAATGGCCACCCCTAATGAAGGTGTAGTGGTTTGGTCCAAAATACTCACTACTGTTTACCTTCTGTGAGATAAGAATTAGGAGAAAAGCAAAGCAGGCACAAAACTTGAAAGAATATAAAGACATAAAGACCTAAAAGAAGGGGAAAAAAAATAAAATCATACCAGACCTTCAGAACACTTCTCCCCACACCTTTCTCCCTTCTCCCACTGACAATGTAAAAAGACAACCCTTGAGATGTTCAGTCTGTTTACCACTTCCATAATAACCTTGTTCAGTTCACTTAGGAAGAGGAGTCTCTCTTGCTCGTGCTATGGAGATATTATCACAACGCCTGGGCTGGTTCTCTGCTCGCATCATGTGTGAGTCCCTTCCCCCGACTTGCAGCTTTTCCCACAGCTGCTTTTGAGGGTCCAATCTTGAGCTACTGGGGTACAATTTTAAGGCTGAGCTGCTCAAAAACAGAAGTTCTCTTCATGAATCTCTGGGAGAATTTTCATCTCTGAGAACGAGGCCCTCCTCCTTCCCTGGGAGAAAAAAGGTCCTCATCATCTTCATCTCTAAGACAATCTCTGGGAGCATCTCTCGGAACTGAGGTCTTCTCCTTCCAATTGGAGCAAGAGTTCTCATCACTTCCATCTCTCCCTGTTCAAACTTCTCATCAAATACAGCTGCTTCAGCATTTGCTTATTCCAGCACAGGTGCTTTTGCTCACAAGTGCAGTTTGAATGCTCCACCCGCCAATGCTTTCATGAAACTACAACAGATACTCTGATATATCATAGTCTATCACCACCATAGCTTTACAATAGAATTTCAGCTTTAAGCATCTCCTCTTTCTCCTCCCTCAGGTTTTCAGCTCTTCACAGCACTAAAAGGGTTAATCTCACCTGGGCCTTGCAGCTGGAATTTCGCTTATCGCTGTTGGTCACATGATCTTTGCCGGGCAGTGGGCAGCCTCATCTGAATCTTCATTTTCGGCTGCACTGGAGAGGAGGGCAGAAACCGGGCTGCTCTGTCTGCACGTAGCAGGGATGTGGGGAGGCCGCGGGTGGAGCAGGGCCGCACGGCTCCAGGATGGCTGTGGCCTGGCCCGGCCTGGCACGGCCCGAGAAGGTCCCGGCAGGGCCCCGCACAGGCCCAGCCCAGGTACCAGTCCTCCGGCCAGAAGCAAGAGAGAGAGCTTCCCGGGGTTTGTCCATTCTTAAATGTGGACCACAGAGGTGGTCATAATTCTAAGTGGCTTAAAAATTGTCCATATTCAAATTAGCCAGCTGATAGGTTCTGTCATAGAGGAAGCTGTAAGCACCTCTTTGCAAGAAATCCACTTCCAGGACTATGCTTGTTAACCCATGACAGAAAGTTTCTTCTATGTGCTACATTGATAAAGAATGTGCACTCCACAAATGTATCAACAACAGGAGGGAGGATCAAGCTCACAAGCTCCATGGCCTGAACAGAAAAAGACAAAACTATCAAGAAATTTAAAGACGTGCTAAATCCTCAAGAAACACTGCTGGGTGCAGGAAGAGAGGACTGAATTTAATTTCTCAATACAGTTTAAGAAGATTTATAATATTTCCTTGAACAGTTGACTAGAAGGCATGCACTGTTCCTACCATACTTTATGCTAATATAATTCAACTTTCAAAATCTGTCCCAGTCATTGCATTTACCAACATGTTCCTATGCAAATTTCCTGCATTTCTTAACTTCATCAGTTGTCTTTTGGACTTAAAGAAATTTACAATATTTAAGTATATTCTTAAAAAATACTTCATGTCAGAAATGTTCAAACATTTTACTAATGCATCCTGTTAACTTTGAAAAAGAAATAATCCCAGATGTTTATCTTTTGGTAATGCACATCTGATATAAATTAAGTCATCTTAAAGGTAATATTTTCATATGAAGGGCATAGTTAGAAATTTGTATTAGCCTCTTGATAAGACTCAGATCAACAATCATGGTCACATCATCAATCAGATTCAGCTCACTACAGCATGAATATTTTTAACTCTGCTTAGCCACCAGATTCATCATACAACCTTGCTGCTTCTTCAGGTGTACTAAAACTTTAATCATGTTAGCCCCAATAATATGCAGTGCTCCCCGAGGTGTCTAACCTTTTATAAATAAGATGGCATTTTAAATAAAAAAACCCAAACGATGTATCAGCACGAAGGTATTTCTACACGTCTATTAGAAGATGCAAAGATGCAAAAAATTAGACAATTAAGGCAAAAAAGATAAGCATACTTATGGGTCTATATAATGCAGAAATAAAACAAACATAGTGAGCAAATATACCAACACACCAAGTACTATCTACTATAATCAACTGCTCAAAGAAAGCAATTTAGGGTTCTAAAATTCTTATGTCTTTTCCACACTACAATGAAAAAAAGGAAGTCACTAGCACAGACTTACTGTTTCTCTGACAAAATGAAAATATACTGAGAGTCCTCTTACAATAGGTTCTATAGATATCTCCTATTTCCATCCCACTTTTATGTTAAATAAATGTGTAGAATGTGTAAAGCTCCTACAGGATTTTTTTAAAAAACAAAGATAAAATTCTTATGAAAAGAGGTTGGTTATTTAAAAAAAAAAGTCCAAGAACACCAAGCAAAGAGATTCAAGACTCCTTGTCCAGCCATTGGAGAGATGTCACCTGGGGGTACTTTGGAGAAAAAAAAAAACACTCCTTGCTAAGTTTCTCCCAGAAAGAGTTGTCTGCTCATCATAAAGTGTTAGCTTGCATTGTCAGTCATCTCTACCTATTTAAACTGAAAGACAGCTGAGGAGTATAGGAACAGCTTATATAAGTTTTCCTTATTCCTACAGCTTCTTAGTGTAAGCTAATTCATATTACTTATATGTATGTTTTCATTTATCAAAGATTTCAAATGTAGGGAAGAAAAACCTTATGGTCTAGGTAAGACCATGTGGTGGTTTGACCCTGGCTAGATACCAGGTGCTCACCAAAGCCATTTTATCACTCCCCTCCTCAATTGGACAGGGGAGAGAAAATACAACAGGCTCATGGGTCAGGGTAAGGGTAGGGGGAGATCAATCACCATTACTGTCATGGGCAAAACAGACTCAACGTGGGGAAGTTAATTTATTACCAATCGAATCAGAGGAAGATAATGACAAACTAAATCAAAACACTTTCCTCCCATCCCTCCATTCTTCGTGGGCTGAATTCCACTCTGAAATTCTAATTCCTCCTCTCCCTCAACAGCACAGGGGGACAGGATGTGGGGCTGTGGTCAGTTCATCATATGTTGTCTCTGCTGCTGCTTTTCTCCTCATTCAGAGGACTCCTTCCCCTGTTCCAGCACAGGGTGCCTCTCATGGAAACAGTCCTTCATTAACTTCTCCAACATGAGTCCTTTGCATAGGCTGCAATTCTCCGTGAACTGCTCCAGTCGAGTTCCTTTCCACCGGGTGCAGTCCTTCAGGAACAGTGTGGGCCCCCCGTGGGTGTCTCAAATTCTGCCACCAAACCTGCACCAGAGTGGCTTTCTCTCTCCACAGGTCACAGGTCCTGCCAGGAGCCTGCTCCTGCAGAGGCATCTCCCAGGTCACTGATGGGCTTGGCCCTGGTCAGCGGCAGGTCCCTCTTGGAGCAGTCTGGCACTGGCTCTATCAGACATAGCAGAAGCTTCTGGCAGCTTCTAACAGAACCCCAGCAGCCCCCCCCATACTCCTCGCTACCAAAACCTGGCCACACAAACCTCATGCAGACAAAGCTGCCATCCAGCAATTCCAAACGATATCTATCCATCACCAGATCAGCAGGAACTACTTCTAATGTGGAATAGGAAGCACACAGAAGAAGGGGTGATTTATCTTATCATTTTTGAGCCTGTGGTAAGTGTGTGAATTAAGTGATATATAGGTATATACATATATGTTTAAATGCCTGTTTCAAAATTAATTCATGTCTCTGTGCAAAGCTTCTTTTGTAATGTAGCGTGCATTCCATCTTTATATAAAATTTCATCTATCTTCAGCAAAATAGAACTTTCACAGAACAGAAAGGCACCTTTCATAAAGTAAAATACAAAAATGTACAGAGAAAATGGGTTTAGCTTCATGAAGAGAAAGGAGCTTTGTTTTTTTGGTTATGTTAAACAAGAAGTGAATTCTGATTCCTTCAAATTACTTCTACTGACTGCTAAATCATTGTGTTTTGGCTTTTTCCCGATCTTAACCATTACTTTATTGCAACAACAAGAGCAAGTTATGGATTCACTGATATTACCTCCTTCTGGAATCACTTCACAGGTGTTAAATTCCTTGCACATTTTGATTTCAGGAAAGGGAGACCGACAGCACAGAGCAAACCAGCCAAAAGACACATTATGCTGGACTAAAATTAAGACAGCCCAGATGGGTAAACACTATCAACACAAAAGACTACAACAGGTACTCATAAATCATGCAACAGAAACCAAATATTGGTTGGAAAAGGGAGAAGGAACAGAATAATGACACAGTTGGTTTTGATTAAAATGGAAAAAAGCCTGAAAACTCTGGGTATTCAACACACGGGCATAATTTCAGAAATCTATGTGACATCAGTTGCTATAAACCATAATGGCTGCCCAGAGAGTATCAGATTCCACTAGGAACTTCACTTTTATTTTTAGACTATTATAATACAAAGAGGGCCCAATTTTTGCAACAACAATCAGCAAACCTTTCTTTTATGGCAGTGTGATAGAAAGAAACAATATGACTTCTCTAAATATAATTACTAACCTTGTCAAATTAATACAATCAGTAGTGTTCCGCTAGATTAAACTTTCAGCTGGATGAAAACAGCTCATTCTAACCACTTGCTATTCTACTGAAGTTAATTCCTCTCTAAATAAAGAATGACAAATACTGAGACCACTTATTTTCCAAACTTGTGCAAAGAATTATATTAAAAGACAAAGAAATTTGAACAAGGGAGGTAATAATTAATTGGAGAAAAGCTTACAATGATAAATCTGAAGGTAAATAATAAATTATAATTGGTAATATAGTGTTGGATTTGAAAGTAGGAAAAAAAGATGCAAAATAGATAAAAAGACCAGTGATGAGTGGCATCCCTCAGTGTTCTGTCTTGGAAGAAGCACCGTCAGAAAGTTTGCAGATGACCTGAAGCTGAGCAGTGCAGTTGCTACAACTGAAGGACAGGATGCCATGCAGAGGGACCTGGGAAAACTTGAGAAATCGGTCTATAAGAATCTCATAAAGTTCAACAAGTCCAAGTGCAATGTGCTGCACCTGGGTCAGGGCACTCCCAGACAAGGTTACAGACTGAGAGAAGAAGTCATTGGGAGCAGCCCTGTGGAGATGGGCTTGGGGGTTCTGGTAGATGAAAAACTGGACATGGATCAGCTTGTGTGTGTGCTTGCAGCCCAGAAGGCCAACTGCATCTTGGGCTGGATCAAAAGCAGTGTGGCCAGCAAGTCAAGAGAGGGGATTCTCCACTCTGGTGAGACCCCACCTAGAGTACTGTATCCAGTTCTGGGGTCCTCAGCACAGAAAGGACATGGATCTATTGAAGCAAGTCCAGAGGAGGGCATGAAGAAAATCAGAGGGATGGAGCATACCTCCTTTGAAGATGGGCTGAGAGAGTTGGGGCTTTTCAGGCTGGAGGAGAAAATAAAGACCTCATTGCAGCCTTTTCAGTACTTGAAGAGAGCTTATAAAAGAGAGGGAGACTGACATTTTACATGGGAACATAGTGCTAGGAAAAGGAGGGAGAGGAGGGATTTAGATTAGATAATAGGAAAAAATAGTTTACTGTGAGAGTAGTGAGGCACTGGAACAGGGTGCTCAGAGAAGTTGTGGGTACCCTATCCCTGGAAGTGTTCAAGGCCTGGTTGGATGGGGCTTTGAACAACCTGATCTAATGAAAGACATCCCTTCCTGTGGCAGGAGGGATAAACCTAGATCACAATTTACTTCCATAGCAAGTCACTCTATGATTTTCTAGTCAGATTTTGAATGTGCTGCTTTAGAAGCATAAGCTATAAATATTACATTAAAATTAATTTCAATAAAATGTTATTTGAAGGCAGATGGTAAGAAGGGTTGAGATGGATATGTCCTTACTCTTTGTATATATCTATATAAATTTATAATATTAAAGTATTTATACCTGGCACTCTAGACTGATTGTATGTATCTACTTCTCTATAGTAATTACTATGAGAGTAAAACAGTTCTGAGACCAGTAATCCTAGAACACATGCAAGTACAAATGTCGGACAGTGAACGCCTTCACTGAAAGCAGTCTTTCAAATATTCTGTGAGATAAAGCATTGAACTTCATCTACATGAAAAAAATCAAAACACAGCAGTATTAAGTTATCAAAGTCAATAGCTTCCATGGGAAGTAAAGAGAAAAAGTTGATTGGTACCGTTTCAGCAGGTATCCGTAAGTTGTTTAAACCAGTATTTGGGGAACAGAAACTTTTGAAAGCAATCAACCAAAAACTTTCAGAATTAATGGGATAGAAGTAGATGCTAAAATGAGCTCTTTTCATCCTAGGTACACTGCCAAATCACTACATGCAATTGCTTAAGATTTATTTATCCTGTTTATTTATTACAGATTTAATTGCATTTTGAAGGCCCAGATCTGCTTTACATGGGGAATTCCCCCATGCAATTCCCAAAAATCTCATCTTGCAGAAATAGCTCTGCTCTAAATTGTGTTACTAGGCAGCCATACTGCAAGCTGATGAATGTTGGAAAGCATAAGTGTCTTATCAACACATAAAAAGAGACTGTTGACTCAGCTAAGAATTTTGCCCATTTTCAATTCCATCTTTTCCAAACAATAGGCTATGATGATGGGGAACGTGAGGATAACCACCAGCATTGACAGATTGAAAGCTTCTTTTAATTCCTTGCCCCATAGCCAACACCATGGATACTTTTGCACCACCTCTGTGATCTGTCATATAAAGCCAATTTTCGGAACACATTTATTTTGCTAAAAAAAGCAAACCCACTGATTTACTGAAAAAGCTAGGCTTGAACGTTTTGTTGTCAGAAGATGATCTATCCCATGACTCAATAATGAACACTTGATCAAAGAGGAAGAAACTAACATAGTTCCAACCAAATCAAGGGAAATATTAACGTCCCTGGGAGAACCTTACCTTCCTTTCGAGTTAGGTGATTTTATAAAGTAAGAGCGCAAATGAAGGTTCTTAAAAGAAAACATGTAAAAACAGCTGGGTAGAAAATTGACATAGTTTGTCTAGGACTAAGAAGACCATAGGGAAAATTATAAACTTAGCACCTGCTACTAGCATCCCTAAATAAATGCAATCAGGAAGCAGTAATGCCACTACTAGCCCTTACTCAATTTAAACAGCAGTGGTATGATGTTTGTCTCTAGACATCAGCTTCAAAAGGCTACCTTAAAAATATAACCCAGACCCTGAGATAGACTATTACTTCCATCTCCTATCCATTGTTCATCCTTCAAAAAATGCAAGCGTTTAAAACCATTAAGAAGGGCAAACTTACCTGTTAAGCACTGCATTGCTAATTGCAGAGACGAATATAAACTTAAAAGGCAATTACAAATTTTCTTTAATCTGATCATTTAAAAGAGGGTAAATTATGCCACATAGTGCCTTTAAATCAAGGTCTGCTTCTTTAGGACTCCTTTACTGAAGAAAAAAAAAAAGAAAACAAAAATTCCAGTATTTCTTTTCTTCTTGTAATAAAGACTAATCACAAACATTTTTTCATGAAACTTTACAGCAAACAAATCAAATTTAAAGCCCTTAGCAAAGCAGTACACTGATCAGGTATAATTTGTCAAGAAGAAGAATCTGCTATAAAAAACTTCACCTAAATACACAAATGCTTTAATCAAAATTTCAAAATTAGATACCATATCACAGTTGTAACTCTCAGGCTTTGGTTGTTTACTATATTGAACTTTTCATGAATTGTCTTTCAAAACAGAAAGAAAGATACTTAAGAAATGTCTTCACTTTCAGAATTAATAGACTACTGAATATTATACAAAACTATTCTTGTTTGTACCAGATGAAAAGCTTCCTGCTCTAAGAACCAAAACATTGTTTTACAGAGGCCAGGTTTTTTTGTGCCCAGGCTGCTTCACTGATTTTAAATTGAGGGAATTTCGACATACTCATCAAAACCAGTATGTATAAAAACAAATCTAAGGCAATAATATAGTCCACCTGTAGCACTGAAAGCGTATTTGACCTAAGCAAATCCAAAGTTCCTCAGATTGCTGTAATAGCCAACATGAACATCAGCCTTAATTGGTTATTAAAGACTAACATAATTAAGTGACAGACAAGAAAATATGACTATTTCAATGACACATTAAATTACAGTAATTCTAATAATCAGTAATGTTTGATATTAGCTTTTTCCCATCTTGTATCAATGAGAGCACTAGGATCCTTCAATTTTTTTTTTTGTCTCAAATGTAAGCAGAATGGGAGATTGGGTTAACTTCTTTCCTGAATAATTTGCTAAAAGCTAGATCCAAGAAGATAATCAGGAAAAAATCAGAGCTTCCTTCCTCCATACAAGAAAAGACATAGCAACAGAGAGAGAGAAGAAAATGAGATGGCCAGCATGTATCATAAAAGAAAAAATGATGAAAAAAAGAGATCAGTGACTGAGAATAAAAAAATAATAATGGAGTTAAGGGTTCAGACCCATGTCCCTAACCTGTACAGTTAGTATAAAAGAAAAAGAAAAAAATACAGAAACTGAAATCATAAAGAAAATGGAAGAAAAATAAATTCATTAGGGGTACTTACTGTTAATAATATCCACATTCCACAAACTCAGTCACTGAGATTTTATCACTGGTGGGAAACTAAAATAAGGTCCCTGTAAAATTATGTGATTAGAACACAATCATTCAAGCAGACCAAACTCCTAGGAAATCCCTCCAAGTGAGTAGTTTGGGTTGGTTTGGTTTATTTATTTATTTTTACTTAACCTACATAATTGCTACATGCAGATTTTTATCACTTTAACTCAAGACATGGGCCTAAATATATTTTTGACAAATGTCAGGCCAACTTGACCAATCTGCTTTAAGTCAATGACTTTTCTTCAAGATGCAATAAAGACCACTTCCAACTAATGTTGCTGCCACTACTGGTTTACAAAACATGTCAAAACGAGAAGCATACAAAAAGAAAGATTAAAGTCTCAGAACACAGTCATGTCCTAAGATGCATTTCAAAATCAAACAAAGGATCTCAGTTTCTATGGAGAGTAAGAAACAAGGACTGAGAAGAAGTAACTTTTCAACTAGTAGAACTATCATCCAGGTGTCTTGAAAAACTATGAATTCCCACCCCCAAATCCCCTTCTCCTTGAAGGGAATATAGCTCCTCAACTTTTAAAAATGTGCACATTTAAACTATATAGCTTTACATTTTTTTATTTTTCAGACACTGAAATTTCATCATCTCAGCAGAGCTGCATTATTTAAGTTCAAATAAACTGTTTTCAGCCTGAAAATCTGACTCCACAGTAGACTGTGAGGGTAGTAAACCATGAAGAACCTGAGTACTTGTGACCAGCATGAATGAGCTGCATGACACTGAACAAAACAACATGTTTCCCTGTGGTCTACTTCCCATATTGTCTATGCATGCTCTTGAGACCAGGGACTGTCTCACTGTATGGCTGCCAAGTGCTCAGAAAAGTGGATTTCTCTAAAAACCTACTGGAGTCTAAAGAATAATGCAAATAATATAGTAATGAGCTGTGCTTAAAAGAGGGGAAAAAGCTGGGTTGCATTCTTGCAATGCAAGAAGAGATTTATTTCCAGTATCTCCAGATAAATTGTATCTGACAAAGCAGCGCTCACACGTATACAAGTCACCAACACATAGTCTCTTCTGGTATGCTACTAAGACAGAAAAATTTTTGGATCATGTCCAAATCATCCAGCTATTAAAGCTGTGGGGGTGTCACAGACTTTCTCTGGAAAGTCTACTGGCTAGGGTGAGAAGTCACCAGCTCTACCATTTCACCCCTACTTTTTGAGACCATAAAGATGAAGATTATACACACTGTCTAGCACACTGTCTACACACTGCTGAAACTCTCCTGCACCTCATATTAACATGAAATAATCTCCTACAAAACTTATTTTATCAAAATAACATCACAACACTGTTTTGAAAATGGATGATAAAAATTTTGTATTTAGTAATTTTTTCACCTCAGATTCATGTTTACTAATATACGTAGACCAGACAAGGGGATCAGGGGAATAAGGCTCACTAAATAGGTTACTGTCTTACAGGTCTATACTTCCTAATAAACAGTCACAATGTAGCGAGTGTCAAGTGGGTTTTAAGATTTATAAATGAGCAAAATGCCCTAAATAAGTTATTGTTCTTTTTCAAGCCCTCATATTTGTATATACCCCTATAAATGAACTCTCATCCCTGGCAGATACAAGAATTCATGCACATTTAAGAGATTAAATCTCTCTTCTGTTTTTCTGAAACATCAGGTATGTATGCCATCCACCTGACAAGGCTCTTCCCTATTTGTGTGCCCAGAAAATCTGCTTGACACTTCTGACGTAAAAATGAATCATTAATAGGGAATGCTAGGAGAAACTGTATGAACATTGCCATTTTACAAGTATTTACTTCTTTAAGAAAAATCATAGCATACATCATCTGACTTTAAATTTACCTTAGTATGTATTTCTTAGTGAAGATTTAACTCTCTTCTATGTGTTCATATGGTCATTCCTCACACTATTTCTGCTGTATTAGGTCACTGCTTCATCAGCTGCACTGATGCTTTGTCTAAAATTAGCTGGTTTGGTTTGGACAGAGATTAGAGAAGTGCCCAAGAACTGTTCCTGCTGGATGAAAAATGAAGATGAAATGATTTGGGACTTGTCCAAAATTGTTCAATTTCTAATAAACAAGAAGTATTGAGTAGGCTTTCCAACTTCAGTAGAAGTTTGCTGAACTACTTTTCATTCAGAAACTATGAATTGAAATGATGATCAGACTTCCTACTGGGCTTCTGGTGGACAGGTATGGAAAGCCCATTTTATAAATTTAATTACATTTATTATGTTTCAATATATTAATATTGCTAACATACAATACTTCAGCACAGGAAGGCTTTTTTTTTTTAGCTTTGACAATCTGTATGATGTATAATAAAAACAGAGACAAGACATGTCAATGTATTAACACTTTCGCCAATCTGAGCTAAGGACAACCATAAACAAGAATTCTCACTATAATGCCTTACCAAAATCAACAACCTCCCACAGATCCATTCCATGCCATTCATGCCTATCCCAAGATAAACAATGGCAAGTGAAACCAACCAGCAACTTGTCAGCTTCTGACACAGAACACATAGTACTGAAGAAGCTATGCAGATTGTTTATTTTTATATATATATAGATATATATATATACACACTCCTATTTATGCATCTATATTTAACTAACCCAATTTTATCTGGTCCATTTGTTATTTAACTTTGTATGAAGATGTTGGATATACTATGCTATACCAACAGCACATCAATACTTCCAACCAAGCTTCTATCAATGGCATACTATGGATGGGAACCTATTTTGAACTGCTAACATTCTCTATCCTTTCTACTGAAATATTGATCTCTACAGCATGTGAAGAAAAAAATCTATATGCAGTTAATGAACAGTAGTGCCACAGAATACACAGGATTTATATAAATTTTCCAGCATCCGTACTCAAAGAAAGCTTGTTAAAAAGGAGACTGATAGCAGACAGGATCTCAAGGTAGCCAAACAGACTGAAGCAACAACAGGAAGAGAAGAAAAATTTTAAAAATGCAATTTAAGAGGAAAAAGAAAAAAAAAGTTATAAAATCTAAGGAAGAAACATCCAGCCCATTATTTGTCCTAATGATTCCTATTCCCTCAAATGGGTTCAACATCAACACATGGGTACACACATAATCTTTGAAACTACATCTGTTCTTTAAGATGACAACATTTGTATTCTTCAAGAAGGAAATCTTAAAGGCACAGGACCAGGTTGCACTCCTGTTCTGAAAAAAAAAGCTAGTGGGAAAGAATTGTCTGGCAGAAACTTAAAGACAAAAGGAGAGTTTATGACCTTTAGAAGAAGGGGCAGGCCACAAGGATGTTGTGAGGCTGTGCAGGGAGAAAATTACAAGGGCCAAAGCCCAACCAAAACTTAATCTGTCTACTGCTGCAAAAGACAATAAAAACTCCTTCTATTAATATATCAGCAACAAAAGGAGGGCTAATCAAAATTTCATCCTTTATTGCATGTGGGGGAAAACATAGCGACAAAGGATGAGGAAAAGGCTGAGGTACTTAATGCCTTCTTAGCCTCTGCACTAGGTAAACTGACTCAGGGATCTCAAAGGCCTTTTCCAACCTAAATGATTCTTTGATTCTATTCCTCTGGTCCTTTTTTCCTAGTGCTTCATTTGGAAAAAAAGGAAGGGCACTGTAGATCAGCAGTCACTTTCAACCAGTTTGTGGACCTCTAGATCATGCAGCTAGGAACAGTTCAAAATAAGTATGCCAAGCTCCCAGCTGGAAAAACACCAGGCATGTTGAATCCATATGTTCTGTAACAGAAAGCTTTGCAAATGTTTCTAATGCCATAATTCTTCTCCAGTGGTAGCTAAGAAGGTCTCTTTCCAATTTTCTTTGAAACCTTTCATATTCTTCCTGTGTAATATCTTTAAAATTCATTCTTTCCTGCACTGGCACATAATAAATAGTCATATAATTAAAATTCCTAGTATGAAATCCTTACCACAACATCATCCTATGGCACAACTCCTAAGTTATAATACAATACATACAACATGCAAATAAAGGATTTGGAAGGAACTCAAGAGCATCCCAGTATATCTTACCCATTCTACAGACCTTGAGTTCCCCTAACTTCTCTCAGAAGCTCAGCTCTACTGAGAAGAGTCCACTTTCAGTAGTCTTGAGTAGGCATTCCTCACGAGCAGCTTAGCTCAGCTTCCCCTCCTGATTCAAAATATGAGTCTTCCCTCAGACATTCATGTTGAAAGCTAGTATATGACCATTGAATCTTTTCTAAACTAAACAAAACTAATTATTTCAAATTAATCTCATTCACCGCCTTTACTAAAACTCCAGCTTATTTTGTTCTCCACCAAACATGTCCTTTAATTTGTCCACATCCTTCTGCTTGAGTCCATTGAAACTAGCTACAGCATTCTGACTGACAACCCCCCAATATCAACTTGCCTAGAATAAACAGCCTGCTGTGTCTTCTATATGTCTGAAATGCACATACTGTACTTAAAATGCAATTTAGGAAGATACATTGCACTTCTGAATAACATCCTGGCTGAAATAGCAATATCCTGGAAACTGTTGCTGCATATCTCTTATTTAAGTATCTCTTTTTTTAAGTGTATTTGACATTTCCCCCTTAAACATTGCATTTTTCATTAAATATATTTCTCAATAGTATTTTCTCCATCTGTAAACATTACTGATAGTTTCAGTTTAATGAGGCAATTTTTTCTGTAAGTAATATATCTTAGAATTTTAGGCAGAAGTAGCAACAGAGGTATTTATCAGGAAGCATAAAAATTTTGTGATTCTCTGACTTCTATCAAATCTCACTCAATGCTTTGAGACAAATTTCCAAAAGTCCAGAGATCTGATTCTTATTTATATATGATTCTTATTATATATGATTATACTTGGATTCAACCTTAAACTTAGGATCTCCTGCACCTAGATTCCCTCTCTGGCCTCTTAAACCAGCCAGGGATCAGCCATTTCTTTCAAAGCCTCCAGTAAATTTTTATATTATGCAACCCCAGATCATCACTTTCGGGTAGTCAGATTTCTTTCATGGGTAATCCTTTGTTTGAGTGGGATAACAACTAAGCAGAATTATCTGTCTAGGCAGTAACCAGCAAATTATACAAGGCTGAACCCACATAATTAAGCTCATCACACTTAAACAAATTATATTACTAGCTTTGGATAATTGGTCTTAGTAATTACAATATAGAGTGGACATTCAAAAAAAGCAGAAAAGTACCTACTTATTTGTAGTCTCCCTAATACCTAAAGTTTCTAATGAACATAAATAAAATCTCAGAAACAATTCACTACTCATCACACTTGGCTATAATTTTCAGAAATGTCCCTATCTTTCCATCCTTCACCAAAGCCTGTAGCATCTTGTAAGACTTCAAGGAACTGAAATCCATTTTGACTGGCACTACGTAAATCTTTACTCAGAATATACAGACTTCAGACACTGGATGGAGCATCAAGGGACAAAACATGCTCAATACCGATGTTTACAGGAACAGTAAAATCAGAAACACTATCACATGTATTCACACAGATCCAAAAATTCCAAGGTTTGATCTTTCTCATATTTAAGCTATTTTGGACCAGTGCCACCCAGATCTGAAGTTCTTAAGTATTTCCAATACTGTCAATGTGTCCATAACTTATGTCCTTTCAGGTTGCATTACAAAACAGGCATGGCATCTTTATCTTAACTGGCATTCAAATTACACATGCTTTCAGAAATAAAAGCATAAAGAATGAACACTAGCAAAATTCTTAAACTATTCTCTTGTTTTCTGAAGTTAAATCATGAGATTCAAATAACTCAAAATTGCCTGACATTAATAACCCTTCTTGGCTAATAGAATAAAAGATATAAAATTAATGCACAGATCCATATTGGGATGGTTTTATTTATCTTCTTGGGACTAACGTTTAAAGAAAAAATACAAACAAAATTATTTACTGACATTTACACTGTAAGGATTCTTTCTTTCCCATAATCATTAGAATGCTCAAGTTTCACCCAAGTGTGCAAGTATACATGGTCCTAAAAAGAACTGTCTTTGGGGGAAGTGTGTGTGTGGAATATTTCATTAAATCCTAATTGGTTTCCATTTCATTTAATTTTTAAAAATTCACTTGCCATGGGCATAATCACCTGACACAACTGTCTAATGCAGCAGAACTTCATTAAACAGAAAACATAAAAGCTTTTAAAATAACTTTTCACTTCTCCAATGTAAGACAGTAGCTGCAAAATTATCCTGCCCAGGTATCTGAGAAATGAATTCTATCTTGACATGTTTTTAGTATGTTGTGGAACTAGTTTTAAAAGCTGTTTAAATGTAATGCATATATCTATCAGACAGTTTTTGCTTTCCAACTTGGATTCTAAAAATGCTGATTCGAAGTGATGGGCCACTGTTGCTTCTTTTTGAAAAATAATTCTCTGTTTTTCGAATACCTATTCATTGCAGTCAGAAGTCAAAAATTATATGTGTTAGCATACAATTATTGCTAATTGTGTTCTTGGCCAATTATTGCACATTTCCTCCAAGATCCCTTGGCTCCATTAATCTTTCGCAGTCTTAGTAAAACCAGATCTTTTAGTACTTTAATCTAAAATGTTTACCGTTTTTTGTAAAAGTTATTTTTACTTTAAATATAATAATAAAAAACTAAGTGGTTTCTACTATAACAGACAAAATGAACGCATTTCAGAAAAAGACAGCATATTACTGTTCATTCCACAGTTCAATGATTGCTTCAAACCAATTCACACATAAGAGCCTGTGCAATCAGCACATGAAATCACTTTTCTTAGAGGTGAAATAAACTTTCCTTGCTTTGGTTCATTACAGAATTAAGCATATGTATTTATGATCACAGCATTGAAGCTGAAGTTAGAAGGGACCTCTAGAGATCATCTAGTCAACCCACCTCAAAAATGAGTTAACTAGAGCACATGGCTTAGGACTGGGTCCAGTCAGGTATCAAATAGCCCCAAGGATAGAGACCTTAGTGTCTCCACGGGTGACCTGTTCCAGTGCTTATCCCCCTTATCTTATTGTAAAGAACTTTATAATCTCTAAACAGAATTTCTTGTATTCTGATCCATGCCTTTAAAAAAAGTATTTTTTGTTCTAAGGAAAACCTTTTCAAAGTACCTATGCTTTGGGACCCACACTTAATTTTGGGTTTTTGTTTTGACAATTTGTCATTTTCACATTTTGTTATTTCCTGAAAATAAGTGACAGAATATTATTAAAAATTATATAAACAATTTCACGGGATCTAAAACCTAAACAATCCATTGGATTTAGGAGGCAAAATGCATTTGTAATGCTTAATTTATCACTATGAAACAAAAATTTTGAATTATTCAAGCAAGGCTCAACCTGCCCAAAAACCATTCAGTACGCTTAGGTGGAAAATACTTCCTTTGAAAAGAAACATTTTTCGCTGGTTCTCAAAAATATCTGTAAAGCAACTAACAATACCAGAACTTCTAAACAACTAATCCTACCCAGTTCTGTAATGGAACTTGAGTTTTCTATGACTGCAAGTAGCAAATAGTCAAGTCATTTCATGTAGACATAGTTATGAAAGGACAAAAATTTGTTGCTCACCCAGGCAGTCTCCAACTAGTGAACTGTTTTATGGAAAAAATTTTACAAACCTCCCTTTTTCCACCTTCAGCTGTTCCATTCCCATCACTGTAAAATAAAACCTATTAGTTAACTTTATTGCAGGTTCCTTGATTGATTGTTTATTTTATAATGACTGTCCTTTTTGGAGCAATCTGGTGGGAGAAGAAGCCTTATGCCTAGCATATCCTATGTGTCTTCTCAATTGTCCAGCTTGTTTCAGGTACTGTAAGACCAGAGCTGCTCAGGTTGGCATTGTCCTTGGTAAGATTTTATACTCATTTCTAAAAACACTACAATAATGCTTTTTCTTAAAATTTTTTGAAGGTGCATGTTGGTTTGAGCTGCTCTCTATGCTGTAAGACCACAGAAAAAGTCTGCACTCTATAAGTTTATGTTTCTTGATTAATTAGTCTCCCTCTTGCACTGGTCCTAATCTCTTGCATTTACCTTTCAAAACACAAAAAACCATACTAAACTGCAATGTTGAACAAAACCAGGTAGGGTTTTTTTGATTGTGATATCAACTCACAAAACTGTTACTAATTTTGCAGAGAGGATGTTGGCTAAGTTACTGACATTGTTAATAATCCTTCAGTGATTCCTCATAAAACCTTGGTCTCATTAAACATGGGAGTAGTTTCCACACAGTGGATTGAAACAGAAGAGAGCTCTTCATCTTACTGCCACACAAGAGATATCCAAAATACTCCAAAGGGAGACAGTAAACACAGATTAACTTTGATAGATCTCTGCAGTGGGACTATTGAAACACAGTGGAGTAATTCCAATTGTTAAGACACAAAATTCAATCATCCATGTTATTTTTGTAATAAAGGTCATACACACTGCAATCAAGTCAATTTTTATTTGGCTTATCAGTTTTCTAAAAAAAGAACAGAGGTAGATAAGAAGAACAGTCAATAGGTTTGGAACAAAATGACATTTTAAAAAAATCGCAAAAAGTTTTTTTTTGATCTGCTGCTAAGATGTAACAGGACTAATTAAAAGGAAGAAGAATGCCATAAATACTTGTCCTACTTTAGACAAAAAAAATTCTTAAACAGCTTAATGAATAAAAACATGACTGAATAATTCTAACATATCCTTTTTCAGCAGGTAATGTTATCTAGTTTAAAGAGAAAAAACCCAAACATTTTGAGAAAAGTATACTACTGACCTAGTTAAATAGCAAACAAAAGCAAGGGATGGAAGAATCCCCAAGTAGCATTTAATTGCAAAGGACATTTCAAGGATTTTTTTATATTTTCCCAAAGAAATACTTTGCAAAGTTGTATTTCAGCATCAACTTCACAATCAACTAGTTTATATTGAATACAGTACCAATCAAGTTCAACATCAGCTCTGCAATTCACTGTGAGTAGACTAAGGAATGTAAATGCCATTAAGTGTCCTTCAAGTCTTATGTTAAGCTTGAGCACCAAATTCCTTTGTAGTTCTTCTTGGGTATTACCATTAGTATAGAAGGGTTAATAGCAGAGGCTGATGATTGTTTAAAAATTCACATTACTAAAGTGGATTACATTGCATCTACTGAGGGGATCAACAATGTAAGCCTACACTAAGCCATTATTGCAGAAACAAAGCTTGCATTTTAAGCCTTTGGAAACAAGCATAAAATGGACAAAAGGAAAAATTCTTCTGATGTAAGAACAAGGCAAACACTACATGCTTTTCATACAGACTCACATTTTCAGAGCCATACAGAATACATGAAAATGGACAAATAGCATCCCCTAAAAGCTCATCATGAACTCCTGAAAAGATCAGCAAACTTGAAGAAAAGGACAAAATGGATAACTGTAAGTGATCAAATGGTATAAAGGAAGTCTTGTCTTCTCTTTTATTCTAGACACAGCAAAATTAATTATCTTGAATTTAGGAATGATGACTAGAAGAATCAAGCATGCTTGTTAAAAGCTGGGGGTTTAGATCCTCAATTCAATGCTTGATGTTTCAAGGCACTAAATGCTGCAAATTTCTGTTAAGGTCAGTGGAATCTGAGGTTTCTCAATACATACATTTATCTGGCCAGTTAGAATTCAAATCTCATTCATTTACGTTTGAAAATACTAACAGAATCCTTTGGCCTTTCTTCCACACTTCCTCTTATGCTCTCTGAATCCATCACTAAAATTTATCTCATTATACAAAATTAAAAATGAACAAATTTTAAAAAAATAACAAATTCCAGGCTGAGCATGCTTTTTCATCTGGAATAGCTACCCCAGCTAGTTTCTAAGTACCTCTTTCCAAAATTCTCCTATGGATGAAAATGCTTATCGTTATTTCCACTTGTAAATATAGGAGTTCAAGTTTTCTAACACATTACTAAGCAGAGTAAAACACTCTGATGTTAATTTCCTTATGAAAGGAAATTAATATAATATATTCAGGAGTAAATCACTGCATATGCTATCTCTATTACAGAAAACACCCTAAACTTTTTCAGAAACCTATTCTTCAGCAGAGAAGATTATTTTATAATAGCACCAAACAGCTTATTTTAAACCCCATGCTAAGCTTCTTCAAAACAACTAAGAAGGAAAGCATTATTCAACATTTCCACAATTTAGGCTTGCTTTTGTTTTAATTCTGTCTCAATGAATTGAAATTGGATCAGCTACTGAAAAGTTGTGCAAATCTAATACTTAACATTAATCATAGCTGAAGCAGACTACTGCAGGTTGTTTTCTGAAGAGTTTTTAAACTGTTAACAGGAACAGGATTTATGACATTTGCCTTCTATGTTTACTTTAAAAAGAGCATCATTATTTAAATGATCCTTTATATGACTACAGAAGTTCACATATAAATATAATAAAGTTCACACATGGAACAATAATTTTCCTAGCACAGGCAAAATTAATTCAGTGATTTTTGTTAGTTCTTAGAGGATTATTTGCAAGATTCAGACTGAGTACTGTAAACTATTTTGCAAATTGGGCAATTTATTTAAACAAAGATGGAAGATCTTTATACTAACTTCAATTCCAAAGCTCTTAAAAGTAGGATGACCTGGGTACATCCTATAACCTTTTGCACCTCTAGCTTTGGATCCTCTGAAGGATAGATAGAAGATAACAAAACTGAATTCCTTCCACACTGTCACCAGAGTCATATGTTCTAGCGAGTCAGAACAGGGACAAGTTTCTCAACATTTTTCCTCTTCCCATCTATGATAACGTGTCAGCCACATTTTCTCCTTCCCTCAGTTTAAAAGCTGATCTTTATCTTGTATTTTCAACATATGTAACCATATGTCCTTTTTCTGCCTGATGGTTTTTTAATTCCTTAAGAGAGGGGAATGGATACAGTTGCATTTTTCATTAAGGATGTTGCAATATTTTCTTAAAATATGTTAGCTCTTCCTGAATTTTAAAAATGTATTTATCAGAACAGCAAAATTCTAGCAACAAAAAGAAGAAAAAATTGTTGTGCAGAAAGACACAATTTAATTTCTTTAAAAGACATTGTGCACCTTGCTACCTTTTCATCTACTGATGAGATAAATATTAATTCTGAGAATGATCTTCTTAGGAAAACGGGAAAGGCAGTATATAACCCCTTTGATTTGACTTCATTTCATGAGCTTAGATTTCTTGGCTCAGAACAGTCAATTTGTTAGCACTTCAAGTATAAATTAAGGAACTCAGAAGACAAATAAAAAATAAAATTAAAAAGATAATTTAAAAAAGGCAATTTCTTAAAAACCAGTAAGTTTTTGGCAAGTGATAGGAAAAAATTGTCCCACTCTACAGTTTTTCCTTTGTTCTTGCTACATTTTCTAAAAAAATTGAACAGAGCAGAGGAAACTGGTTGCAGTAGACAAGAGCATTTTTTTCTGACATGTAATTAATTCTTTGCCATAGGAACCACATTGACATCTCATGTAGTACACATACAAATAGACCAAGATGCGTCATTGACACTGACCTGATATCCTCATTTTTCTGATTACAGATAACACTCTGTGTTGTAGAGCTACACAGAAATTTTTGCAAGCAAAAAACTCAAAAGTAACAAGGAAACAGAAATCATAAAGTGTCTATATTCCAATAATTAGGAGCTGAGAAGCAGAAATACAACATTGCTCCAAAAGAATAATACCTAAACTTGGTTTTTAAGGACACTTTTTAGACACAATCACATATAACAGAAAAGAGATAATACAGTTACTTAGCATTTTTCAGAGTTAATACATTAATAAACAATAATTCCCATGCAACAACAATTTTTCACATGTATCTTATGAGGCTTAAAAGCTTACACCCAGCAACCTTCAGTGATCCCAGTCTGTAATCTATGAGCAGGATGAGCTAGGACTAATGGCAAGAGACAGAGAGATGCTCTGGAGGGAGGGACTGCCTGCCTCGTTCATATTCCCCTTTATACTCTTCCTCTTCAATATACCTGAGGAGTCTTGTTCTTTTGTCCTTAAGCAGCATATTAACCTTCTCCAAGTAATACAGAAAAGGCTAAAATACATGAACTAATAAAACCCTAAGACATTTCTTTTGTAATTATTTTTACATTCACTAACTCTTTTCCCTCCTTGCCTCAATTCTGTTGCATTCCCTAATCTTTTAGTTATTTATTAACATGAAAAAAAAACAAGTTTTCTAAAAGTAAAATAACATTAAAAGGTAATTCTCTACTAGAGAAATTTCCACTCATCTGACATTAAAACAAAATTGTACTAGGATGGTTTTTTTCCTCCAAGTGTTCCTACCATTCTTTTAAAATACTTTTTATAATACTTGTATGAATAAACGTATTTCTCTTTCCTAATCTCTTTCAATCAGAAGTAGAACTGGCATGGAGGAGTAGTATGGACCCTGCTTTTGCACCTCAGTGAAATAATGAATTGCTTACAAGGGCAAGAAGAAAGGCCAAAACTATTTTCAACAATAGCAAGAGGCAGAAAAATTATATGCTTACTTTTGTTAGCATTTAGGGAAGTGTAATCATGTTTAATATGTTCATCTCTGAAGGAGGTGGGGAACAGTATACATCTTGCATACTAGAGAGATGAAAAACACTTCTGTGGAAAAATGCATATAGTTCCTATTTTTCAGGTATCTATCAAATATCTCCTATTAATTCTTTGAACTAGAGAATGTTCTGCCAGCTGAACTGGCAATAGTGTGAAAAGGAACCTATTGGGCTTTGTTCAGTGCTCAGCACACTAACTTATTTCTGATAACTGGAAAAAGAGCAACAAGCTCCTCCACAGGCCTTGGCATAGAGAAATACAAGTCCTACATGAAAAACTGTCTTTGAAATGAAAAAATGAATTATGAAGATCATAAATAATACAGACAAAAATCAATCAAGACACACTGCAAAGCAGAAGAACAAAAACCCTTGTATTTCTGATAGATCCCTTGGCACAAGGCACTGAACTAACTCAATAAAGATAATGAACAGAAACAACTACAGCATGACTCCTTCTGGTACAGATAGATCAAACTGACAAGTAGGTAGTAAAAATAATAAGGTGGAAATAACTACAGTATCCCTAAGTCTAAGGAGTTTCACCTGTTGATCCCAATTAGCACCTGACCATGAGTACAAGCTGGAACATGCACTGGATGAAGGAAGTCATGGAAGCAAAAGGTATATCCCATCAGCTAAGAATATCTTCCTACTCGAAACTCAGAATCTGGTTAAAAGAATGCTCCAGCCCCATCCTGGCTGGTGTGTCCTGGCCAAAAATCTAAAGAAGCATTCATAAAATAGGGGTTTTTCCACAATGCCTCATCTCAAATTCCGCCTACAGATGTACGAATTTAGGACTTTGGTTCATAGTACACTCATGTATCAAAGTAATAATTTATATGCACCGTAGGAAGTGATACAATAAATACAATTGATAAGTAAACAATGAAGAAAATAGAACCAATGCTAGCACATTAAATCACGGATAAGGAACCCAAACATATCTGATTAAATGTCAATGATTTTATTTCAATATACAGTTTACATCAAAGAAAAATCTGATGGTAAGGGTAAGAAGTCTTCTCAGTTCATAAGAACTTTGAACTTTATCAGAACTCAAGTAGCAGTCCAAAGTTCTAAATGAAAACTCAAGTCATGCTGCTCCAAACCAAAGAACAGAAAAAAAGCAGGAGAAAAAATTCTGAATGGTTTTCATCCTCTTCACTTCAGGCTGATTAAATTCTAAGATATTTCAAACTGAGTGATATTTTGATCAATAAATACAGAATTAGTGATAGAGGCATGTTACTATCGAAGGGGAGGAAACACATTCCCCGATCACAGCATAGAACTTAATTTTACTGAATTATTACAAAGGGTAACAAAACAGACATTAATAGCTCAGCAGAAGAAATCAGACAAATCCTGAAGAGGGTATGTAATTCATGCCCTCTAACTTTCAATGAATAAGTAGTCTCTTTAAAATCTGTATAGACAAAGTCTCTGGGGCTGAGGCTGGTGAAGCACTGGCTGGCCATGAAGGTTCTCAGCACCTGCCTGGGCACAGCCTTGAGCAAACTGCTTCAAATTCAATGTTGCTCTGCTATAGGCTAAAGGCCCATCTGATTTATCCTACAAATTCTCCGATTGCTTTATCATTTGTGGGCAGGATTCAACAACATTTAAGAAACCTAAGCTTTCTTGGTTTGATTTTATATTCTGCAATCAGTCTTAAATGATAAAGTACTAATAGAAAACAATTTCCACTAAAGTAACACAAAGTATTACTCCTGATATATGATTCTACTCTGAACAACAATGGTACGCAGACACTCCAAAGAGTTGGTGAAGAAATAGTTACTCTGCTTGTTATTCTGCCTTCATAAAACAAGTCTTTATTACAAGCATACTTTGTAATGGCATTGTATAAGCAACAAACGAAATGTGATTCAACTTGACAAAAATGTAAACATTTAATCAAAATAGATGAGTTAATCACAAAAGATTGCTTATCATGTAATGTAAAAAAGATAAAGTAAATCATTAGGCTATAAATAAATGCACATAACACATGTTCACATGTGTTATTTCCAATGTTTTCCATTTTAATGTTCATGCTAGGGTTGTTCACCATGAGGATTGATTCAATTAAAAAAAAAAAATTGTTCCATCTTCAGAATTTACTGCTTTAAGACATTACACAAAGTAAAATGAATAGCTTAACATTTTGAAGCTTCCTCTTGCTCACACTGAAACTCCTCCAATTCTAAACCAGTCTAATTAGGCACCTACTGTTTAATATAAAAGAATCTCTGAACTTCAAACAGAGGCATCTGCCAAAAAAATTGGATAGTGTTTAAAAAACCAAACTGCCTTCAAGTATTAGTGTTTCTACAGCGGTCCTTAGATGGTTTTAATCAAAAGTCTCACATCAGACTGAAAATGTGATTTTTTTCATATGTATATAGTAGAGCTAACCATTTTTTCTTTTCTACTCTTTCCATCCTTTAATTTTTCTCCTAATTGTTTTTGAGCTGCTTAGCCTTTGAACATGAAGCATGTTGTCAAAAACTCCCTACTTCTATTTGTGTGTTCTCTTCAGTTTCATGCTATAATAACTGAATATAACTTGACTTGTGACAATATATCCAGTCACTAGTACTCCTGAAAATTTCAGTCACATGTTAACTGACTCTAATGTGAAAAAGGGACATAAAACCATACTTGGTGTACAGAGATGCCGTGTTTCCTGGAATACAATGAACACTGTGTGTGGATGCATACACATTTATACATACAACTGTGAAGGCTGTATTTTGATTATAATACCGATTTTTGTCATGCAATTAAGTTCTCAGCTTTATAAGAACAAATATCTAACTCTTTCAAATAATTATAAACAGAGTCAATGCATTACCTGGGTGCTGACCACACATGCCAAAAGAAAGATTCTTATCCCAAAGTTACAGTCATTACTATACTGCTCTCAATCTTTCAGTGCATCTGCATATTCAGAGTGCAGATCTGCAGATTGTGCAAATTCCTGCACTTGGCTGAAGCAACCCCCAGTATCAATATAGGCTGAGGGATGAAGGGATTGAGAGCCCTGCAGAGAAGGACTTTGGGGTACTGGTGGGTAAAAAGCTGGACAAAACCCAATAATGTGCACTTGCAGCTCAGAAAACCAACAGCATCCTGGGCTGCATCAAAAGAAGCCTGACTGAGTTTGAGGAGGCAATTCTGCCCCTCTGCTCCATTCTGGTGGGACCCCACTTGGAGTACTATGTCCAGCTCTGGGGTCTTCACTACAGGAAGAACATAGACCTGTTAGAGCAGGTCCAGATAGGAGGGTAACAAAATCCATCAGAGGGATGAAACACCTCTCCTATGAAGACAGACAGAGAGTTGGGATTGTTCAGCCTGGAGAAGAGAAGGCTCCAGGCAGACCTAATTGCTTCTTTTCAGTTCTTCAAAAGAGCTTATATGAAAGATGAAGATAGACTTTTAATAGTGCCTTCAGAAACACAACAAGGGTAACGGTTTTAAACTGAAAGAGTATAAATTGAGAGTAGATAGAAGGAAGAAAATTTTACAGTGATGGTGGTGAAACACTGGAATGGAATGCCCAGAGAGGTGGTAGATCTCTGGTAGATCCAGAAACGTTTCAGATCAGGCTGGACAGGGCCCTGAGAAATCTGATCTAGTTGAAGATGTCCTGATCATTACAGGGGGGTTACTAGATGATGTTCAAAGGTCCCTTTCAACCCAAACCATTCTGTTATTCTACAATGGACAGAACCAAAAGGATTCAAGCCACATACAGCCATTAAAAGCCTGGCCCTCTATAAACCAATGACAAATTGCATTCATGTTCCAGGCATGCAAATTATTGCGCCCTTCAAATGGTAAAAAGTAAATTTCTATGTTACATCTCCACAAGAATTGCACCTGATAAAACTGAATTTGTCAGTTAAGAACACAGAATCACAGAGTCATTTAGGTCAGAAAAAACCTCTAAGATCATTGAGTCAAACGTTGGGCCGATCACCACGTTGTCAACTAGACCATGGCACTAAGTGCCACATCCAGTCACTAAACACACAGACAAAGGCATCCTCCTTCTGTTCTGGGGTTCCCAGTGTCCAGACAGATCCTCAATATCTATGACTGTTCAATCAAAATCATTATAAGTAACTGTAATCACTTATTTCCTTCTGTTGAAGGAAAAGACTGGAATAAAAGACAACATGAATCACAATTTTTATCTAGACAGCATTTACATATTTTTCCTTTTCTCTTTTTTTTTTATTTAAATAACTTATATGATCCTATCAATTTGACACACAACACAGCACAAAGATACATATCCATTTACAAATTTCAGCAATAAAAAATAAAACATCCACAGCTATGCTCAAGCCCATAGAAACAATGCATTCTCATGCAAACCAGGAAAAAAGTAAAATTTTGGAATAAGAATGACAGTTCCTTTTTCATTCCCTTAAAACCTTTTAAAAATTCAGATTACTATTCGTGTATGTCCTTATTTGAATTGTGATCTCTACAGCCCTAAAGAAGTGAGGATTTTCAATCAAAATAATTTGAAGGCAGCACTTTTTAAAGTAAATTGCATTAAAAATGGAAAAAAGCATGCAAATTTCTGCAGATATGGGTATAGTATCTCTAGCATATGGCAGAGGGCTGGAAACCAGACCAGACATATAACCTGCTCTCAGAAGGCTTAAAGACTTTGGTATTACTCATCTTGCTCATCTGAAAAATAAATGCAGATCAAAGATTCACCTGGAAGAGAAATGGCAGGTATTTACTGAGATCTACAAATATTCATCTACTTGCACAATTTCCTACTATTTGAACAATCTGAAATAATTTGACAGGGGGTGACACCTTTAGCTATGAGAAAATAGTTGTATTACAAGTTCGTGTTTCTATAATTTCTCAGACTTCCATTAATTATTTCTTTCACTAAACCAAGATTTTATAGCAAAGCCTCAAGTGCATACAATTTTTAACTGGCAAATGCAAGTGAAGGTGATCTCTGAAAAATAAATGTATTTCTTGAAATATTTTCATGAAACCAGGCTTCATTGTGTCATGCTGAAGAGTTACAATTACCTGAAAATAATTTTGATGGCATTTCTGAATAGAGTAAATAGTATCAAATTTCTGAGTTGATTTAGGAAGAGAAAGAAAGATGAGCTCTCAGACCAAAATCTTTGATTACAACAGACATGTTTTCTCATATGGTTGCCTCAGTACGTTACTGGATTTGAACCACACTTTTTCCACCTATTGTACTTAAACTCCTCATTTTACACCAAAAATGCTCTGGGTATTCTGGTGTTTGAGGTTTTCACTTGTTTTGAGGCTTTTTGAGGTTTTGTTTTGAGGAGGAGTCTTACAGAGGAGAACTTGGTTTTTTTGATCTTATGCCCCAGAGAAGGAAACAGAATCACCCCAAATAACTACATCCCCATCAGCATATCATTTCAGTTTGTTCCTACTGAAAAGAGCACAAAGGGTCAATTTGCAATGCAATTCTAACTAAGACAAACACTTGATTTGAGCCACAATTTCACAAGAAAATGTCACTATATAATACCTTAGAATTTCTAACTGGAGTGACAAAATGCTGAAAAGGCACTGTTCTCAGCCTTTCTGTCAACTCAAATCTCTTAAAATGTGCAGCTAATCTATATCCTAATGGCACTGAGTGGGGGATGTCATTAAGAGTGACATTTACTACCCAACTCCACTGGCATCGGGATATCCAAATAGTACCAGAATGTACACCCACATTATTTCGATTACACCTAAAAATTTACTATTAAGATACCAAAATATGGTCAGTTCAAGTCAATGCAATTTATCCAGAAATATCTATTGCAAAACACTACGGTTTAACCGAGAAAGCTGGATAAATCACTGGACTAAATAATTCTGAATTTTCAGGTGTGGTCCTAACCACCATTTATTCACACAAAACATCCTTTTTAATAGGGAGAGTCAATATTATGACAAGTTACCATTAGTCAAGTCCTGCTAGGAGATGTATCCATTTTCCAGGCATGAATCTACTGGGACTGCCTGTTAGCCATGGCAACTCTGGTGGTCTAAGCAGGCAACATGTCAACTTGCTTACTACTTAAATTGGTTTCTGTTTTCTAACAAATGTTTCCACTAACAAAAAAACCAGACAAAATCAATGCACGTGTATGTAGTTAAAAACATTTTCGTAACATTGGAAATTCAGTACTGGAGAAGCAGAGATACCCTGAAGTTAGCTTGATAATACAAGAAGAGATAAAATCAGACAGCCTTTCAAAGGGCCCAAATCTTTCTTTGAGAATATATATTATGAAGTTATACAGATTGAAGCTGAGAATCAGGTCTGTGTGCAGTTCTTGATCAGATGCTTAAGTCTTTATACTTTGGTCAAGCCCATTTACCTACTTCACAAAAGTAAGTAAACCAAGCCTCAAAGTGATTTATTACTGTTACCTACATCAATGAGATGGAGCTGTGAGGCTAATGTTGCTTCTATGCTTGAAAATCCAGGGATGAAAGGCACAGCATAAGTCCAAAGTAGTAGTAGCATAATTAAGTGTTCAGTGTAAAAGCTACCCTGGGCTTTGAAAAGCTATCTCGAAACGTGTGAATATCAACTCATTTCTGTATTAACTGGCTCTGCACAGTTATCTCACACCACCATAAAAATTCCAGATGTGATACAGTACTTATATTTAGAAACACTACCCTTTGTCAAGATAGTGGTACTTCCAATTTTGGGAGGAAAAATTTCTTTGATATAGTATTTAATAGGACTGCTTATGTTAAGAGAGTGATTATGTATGAAGGTACACACATAATGGTCTAACTCATTCATGTGAGCAGAATGAACTGCAATTTAAATACAAAACTTGTCAGCTGGTGCTGAGTTTAGATGGGAGCTGCTGCCTACTTTTGAAGTTAGAACAAATCAAATATCAGGATTGGTCTCTGTGTCTCTTGTCTGATGTCATTTTTTTAGTGATGATATTTAAAGAGCACTAAAACATTTTGAGAGGAGGAGGGACACACTACATCTTTTCTGTAAATCCTTAGCCATTAAAAAAAAAAAACTTCAAACATTTATTTTCATACAAAATCCCAGATATTTAGTTACTTATATATATTTTGAAAATGCCAACCCCTTCAATTCCTAAAAAAATACTGTAGGACACTCTAGCTAGTAGTTCTAACACTGCATCACTGATATTACATCTTGGTTTGACTATAACAAATTTCTCCTCATAAAATTCAAGACGGCCTTCTTCCAAAACTACTTAAAAAAAACCCAAACAAACAAACCCCACACAACAAAAAAAAAAACCAAGCTCTTAATAAATCTAGCACCTGAAACCTCTCTGTCAAATTCCAGTATTTTATTAGTAGTATTACAAGCACTGTGTGAACTCTTATTATAAATAAGTTCTATATGTTTTCTTTGAGAAATGCTATTAAATATGGGGAAAAAAACTTACTCCTGTAAGTAAGTAAAAAAAATCTGGATCTAAATTATTAGATCATGAGATTGTTCTTTTTAAATACATTCTTCCAAGAAATGATGAACAAATGATAACAGTTTGATAAGTCATGAATTCCACAGACACCAATACCAACCTATTCAATAAATGAAACATGAATAAGACAGCAATCTGGTATCTTAAAAGTATGATATATTAAGATGGCATCATCTTTCAGGTAAGCTATTTACACTTTTAACATGACAAGAAGCAAAATCTCTTTTAACGTTAATAATGAAATAATGAAGACTCGTAGGTACAACAGACTTCAACTCCTGGGCTTTAAAATATAATGTCAATTAAGAAACACCAGGAGCTAAATCCACAAAATTAGTTCCAGGTACCAACATCATATGTCACCGATACCCTCAAGTTTCCCATTCAACAGCAACCTAATCCTTTACACAACTAAAACCTCCACAACAAGGGCATTTACGTTCAAGACCACGTAAGTTCTAACATTCAGACACTTGCACCCACAGTAATGCCTTATAAAATTAAGCAGCTTCCTCCCTAAAATATCAGTTTGGGGCAAAATATAGCTAGCCATAAGAAGATCACTCTGTTTCAAGGATGCAGTCATTTTCAAAAAATTATTTAAATTTATATGTTCTCCATCCCAGGAGGTGGCCCTAACCATCAGGTTCCTTCTGAGCTAAATTTCTCCTTTTCTACAAACTACTTTGTAAGACCAACCAAATACTCAGTATAAAGAATGGGGAATAGGAGAAGGGAGTCACCAATGGAAATGCAATGTCAGAAAGTAGGATTAAAACCACTCTGCAGCTACAGGTACGTTTTTCCCGAGAAGCAGAACTTTTTCAAAACTGAACATGACAACAACTTAGATCCCAAACCATTGAGTATGTGAGTAGAACCTTGTCCTGGCACACACGGTGTGTCTCTTCCAAGATATAGGAGTAACTAAAAAGAAGTCTTCAATGGCAATGTCCTATTCATCTTGTGATGAATATGGCAATGTCCTATTCATGTCTCCTGTTAAGACAACATTTGTTTAGCTTTCTCTTGTTTCTCTTAACAAAGCCAGGCTATCCAAATCTCAAAAGAAAGTACACCAGTAAGAAAGCAAAGGATGGAGAGTCACCCGATTATCTGTGGGGAGAAGACAAACTGTGGTGCTGGCCTCAGCGTTTCCTACTGTTTTTCTTAATTCACTCCCTGTCAGCTTGCAAGTTCCTAGGAAACATCGGACCTGGGCACCAACTCAAGACTTGTGAGAAGTTAAATCCATAAAATTACGGGATTTCCAGAAAACATCATGTAGGTGCAAACCACAAACTTTAATCATTCCCAGCTGGCACTTCAACTTTGTAGGCACCACATTCCCTTTAATATATCATGTAATGACACTCCTGCCTTCATTCATGTCAGAGTCATCACATCCTTGAAAGAGCTGAGGACCACAGGCCCAGTCTTGTAGACTACACACTAAAATATCAATCCTAGATCTGTTTCATTTCTACTACATCATTTCTGGTTTACTTACTTCACATCACTCCTTGATCACAAATTCTCCCTCACCTTCTCATTTCAGGAAAGAAGAATTAAAATTCCAGAAGTATATGGTAAATAATGTTTTAGCAATAGCCAACTACTTAGCTAACCACAACCCTTCCTATCATAACTCTCACACAAAAAATATAAACAATTATTGCTAAAACAAGGTGGTAGGGAGGTTATTTTATCTTTTCAGGTGTTCTGAATACTAAATGTAAAGATGAGATCATAACCCAAAATAATTATTACGAAATTAAAACAGAAGAATTGATTTCTTGCTAAATAAAAAAGATACAAAAGATATTAGGATCACAATGCAATAAAAACACCACAAGTAAAGCTCTAAGTTATACCATGTTTGCTGTAAAAAATGTTACTTGAAGTCCACAAAACAGGTACCATGCACCTCTCTTTAAGCATCCTAAGAAGCTTAAAATCTCAGGCTCAGACCAAGGAAACCAATAAGGAAGGAGAAAAAGGTTGTAAATATGCTACAGAGAGAAAAGGAAATTAATTAATTTTAAGCAAGCAAAATAAATTAATCCAGAAACATTGAGATCTCTGCTCTTCTGAAAACAGTCCTACATGTTAGACCATAAATAATCTGAAACAGATAACCACTGATATGAAATATATCACAGTTCAAAAGCACTTGGGGAAGAACATAATACATTTGCATGTCTTTGAGTGAAATATCCTGAAGGATGAAAACAGAATGCTCTAGATAGAAATGAATAGGAGAAGTTTTTTTGTTTTGTATTCTAGGGGTTTTTCAGTAGCACATGCTGCATTACTTATGAGTGAGATTTTAAAAGTAAGAGGCCAGTAAATATGAAAAGCACTGGATACTTTTTTTATGGTTTTAATGTCAATTTTAATTATCTGGTTATTTTTTTCTAATATATAAAAGGCATAGCAGAAAATTATAGAAGTGTATATTATTCTACTTTAGCAGAATAATTTGACTAAATTCGAAGGGTGGTTTTTTTATATTAGTAAAGCCTTTCTTTCCACTTTCACCCTCTTTTTCACTATTGAAGGACTCCAGAAGGTTTTCATTTCTGCACTACTCTGAGAAAAATGCATTCTTCTTTGTTAATGATGTTTCCTCTGTCAAAAACAGGAGCTTGATGAATGGGTTGAAAAGCCACGTAACTTCACTGTTGCTGCTGGAACACTAACTTTAGCTTTGTCAAAAGCCATTTTATAGCTTTTCATAGTAATATTCAATGAAAGAAATGTTCCACCTACTAAACTGATTATTACTTTGTGAAGGTAGAAGTTCATTTATTGAACAAAAGAATTAAAATATGACAAACCAGAGCACTTAATATAGTGATGCTGTAACTTACATTCAGATCAAAACTGAATAGCCATTAAGGGAAGAAATGTTGGTGAAGACTTTTTAAAAGCTCAAGAAATACATCTGCATTCTTCTGTTACATTATTAACAAGAGCAATAAGAATGAAGTCACAATAATATAAATAATTTAGTTTTTTCTGTAACCTAGTTTGTGGCGTAGCACGATGAAACTGAAAAAGAAGAAAAAATGGTTTATAATCTAAATATAATAATTCATATGTGAATTAACTGGATTTCTTATAGAAAGCATTTCACCTTAAGTATGATTAAATATAATTTCATATTAAATATGGTAACAATCCATAATTATTAAAATTACTACATTTTCCTTATAATTAAAAAAAAAAATGTTGACCTTCCTAAATGTTTAGCTTGTGAAAGTGTCACTCTGAGTCAGAATCAGTTTACACAGCTAAATAATTCCCTACCAGATGTTATCAACCCAGTCTTTAAAACAGCCATTGAAGTATGTTTTCCAAAAGCCTTGGTGGCCTTCCACTAATTCAGACAATAGAAAAAGGTTTCTTAGTTTTAAACCTAAACTCATCACTTCAAATGAAGCTGCTGGAGGGAATTGAACAAAACAATTAGTTGCTAATAACTCTGTAACATTCTTCTCTTACTGTCCAGTCCTCTCCCCTCTAGGATAAGCAAACTCAAGTATTTCAAGATTTTGGGGAGCTACATTTCATAAACTCTGTAATACTAATTTATAGTTCTTTTTAAGGCTTGGTCTTCTATAAAGTTGCTATAATTCCATAACCATCTATAAAAAAAGTTTCCCAAAGTAGACACAGATAAGCACCAAACAGATGATCAAGCCTTATTACAGCAGGAGCTTTGGTAGGTCAGACAGACTATATGCCTTTTCTGCAACAGAACTATGACTTAACATTTATCCTGTGACCCCCAAACCACTCACAAGTCATATTTTCCTATGCTACCTTGTCTCTGCTTTCTATATTAATTTCTCCTGCTCAACACTGGTCTTCACTGTATTTTGTGAGTGGATTTCAGATCACCTACCTAACACACTCCTGACATTGTGAACCCCAATTTCAGCCAAGGTGTCTGCAGCATCCACTCACTGACCATGTGCCCCAAACCCATATGTTACAAAGGCAGGGTAGAACTCCAGTACTTGGGTACTTAGAGCACAAGTAGATCTAGGACTGCACTTGTGACACCTTCTCAGCCTAACAATGAATTGGCTGTTCCCAAGAGAGCAGTTTCAGCTAGGAAGATAGCTGTTAATGATTTATCTAATCCTATTTCCTTAGATCATTTATAACAACACAGTAGAAAACAGAGTAACAAATAACAAAAGATATGCAGGTCATATTCACTGCTCAACATTTATCCTGAAGGCTAGAATTCCTGTCCCATTCCCACACAACACACACTTAAAAGTAGGGCATAAACCAGTGACTGTTCATTGGTTTCCTGGAGTGCAGCAGGACCTTGCACTGTTAAGAAAAACATGTGAAAAACATTAAGCTGCATCACCTTGGGGAGAAAACTTAGTGGCAACACAGGCTCTCCACAGCCTTACCCTCATTCTGACCACCCTACTGAGCTTCAAGCAGAAATGCACACTTACATACACACATTAGCAGACTAGAGCTACCAAACTCACTTGAAGTATTTGAGTTACACAATTTATTTTAAAAATATGTCACCATCATTTAGATAGATGCTGGCAAAGACAGCTCGATCAAAGTAATATACTGTAGGGGATAGCTCATTTGTCTTGACTTCCATCTCCTTAAATGCATTTAAAGAGTCAAAAGGAAGCTTTTATGACATGATCCTTCCAGCCTTGCCCTTTTCATCTGGATCTCTGAAAACATATTTCTCAAATACACATAGAAAATAGTTTCAGTCAGTTACCTAATTCAAAGCACAGGCTGGCAGAAGTGGTGAATCAGGAGACAGTAGCAAGGAAAAATAAATTCAGAGAGGGGTACAAAGAATATTTTTTTCTGTCAGGATACCCTTAGACTCCCAGAAAGGTGGCAGGTATATTAGCCCCTGAGATAGGCAAAATGAGATGGCAAACCATGCAGGCAGAAGAAAAGTTTAAAAAATTACCTTTTTTCTTAAAACTTTCTGCCTCACTCCCTTCTAACTATGCTGTTCCTATAGTGATAATTATAATAATCTGCTTTATTCTCCACCTCTCTATAGAATTCAGGACATTTTTCTCCAAAAACCAAATTTTAGAACCCTCCACTGAAAAAAAGAAGGCAGTTTTAAAGGCATACCTTTAAATTACCTTTTTATTAAATTACCTTTTTATTAAAGGTAACTTTACAGCACAAAGAATAAACTAACAGAAGATTAACACAATTCATCAGACAATTAAATATTACTGTACTCAGAGTTAGCTTCTCACCAAACACTTCAAACAACTACACAACAATTTTTATTACAAATCAGGCAGATATTTACCTGAACATGAAGAGACAACACAGTTTTACATTAATGTATCTAGATAATAGAACTGGAGATGCAGAGAAAAATTTTATTATTTTAGAACAGAACACCAGTTACTACCTATTAAACCTTTTCCACAGGCAAAAATACAGACTAAAAGAATAGGAACATTGAATGAGGAACACAGTTCTGAGGAATACTTTTTGACTTACAAATTCTAGAACAAAAATATTTTGTAATCTAAAAGAAATTTTAAAAATTAATTCACTAAGAAAACAGCTTCTCTTGAGATAAGTTATCAGTCAACCCGATTCTACTCACTCAGATAAAATAGTTTGTGAGAGTATTTTTTAAATTTCATCCAGTTTTTGAATTTTGGATTCATTTATCAATTAAATGCCTGATTTAACCAATGCAATCAGAATCAAATAGTGTCAATATTTACTAGTATTTTCAGCACTGTTTCAAAACGCAGTAAATTACTCATACTAATTCCATCTTCTGCATTCACATAGATTTTTTTAAATGTTGCTAGTTCCTGTTTCTTTATTGCACATTACATATAATTTTGGGTACATGGCTTAAAACCTTTTGAAAACTTTTCATATTAATTTATATATTTGGATGATAGAGACATTAAAGCACATAATGCAGAAAAAAAAACATACAAAATGCTTCTGGAGGTCCAGGTTATTAGACGAAGCATAATAATTTTGTCATTCAAATACTTGGAATCTTTTACAAAAGATTTAACAATGCTTGAATAAAAATTCTCCTAATATCTACTGCCAAAGTAAAAAGTATTCAAGATGCTGAGACTCTTGCTAATGCTTAAAAAATATACCCAGAACTTAACTGCCACATGCATTCTCAATTCAGTAATTTCTAGTTGTATTTTTATTGCTCTCTTCTATTTCCTATCTCTTATGAAAAATCCCTCAACCTTATGAGGAGTTCATTTATTTCAGTCACTCTCTCCTCGGTGTTCACAACCTTTCTCTTTCCAGTTTCTAGAAGTATCCTTGCTTCCTTAGTAGTGGAAAGGGCCTGAATGCTAGTGTGTTTCTTTGCTACTTTTCTACTTAAAACCCCATCCTCCAGAGAGCTCCAGACACTTTAGGTCTGTTCAGCAGTTTCCTGAGAATGAGCAGAACAAGCCTGACCCAATACAATAGGTGTTGCTACTGCTTAACAAAACACTTCAGAAAGGTAACGGACAGGTGCAACTGAAGATAGTAGACTATACTGTGTTAAGAAAAAATTTTATTTCACTCCCCAAATACATTTTTCCATTTTCACAACACATTTTGCTGCTATTAGTTCTGCACTGTACTCAGAGCTCTCCAGACCACGCCCAATGGTTTAACACAACCACAAAAGCTATAATTTTAGGGGGAAGTCCACTACGGAGGTGGAAATTTCTTAAATTATATGGCAAGGTTACAGCATCACACTGACATTTTATGAAGAAGTAAGGTGAAATCACTATATTTAATAGAGGTAAAAAACTAAATATACTGGATTTTTTTAAAAAACAGTAGCATCCTAAAAAGGTTATATTCACTTGACTTTAGTGCTCTCAGAAAAGGGTGAAAGAAGTTTCCATCCAGACTACAGGGTCTCTTATCACAGTCTTACCATAGTTTAACACAGTTGGCCATAGTCCATTTAGTTCCCACTTACCTGGAGAAGAAAAGTAAGTTGGCAAACTGGGTGAAATCTCCAGGCAACATGGAAAAAGAGGGCCACTTGTTTGAAAAGAGAGCCTAGTCTAAGAACAGATAAGGAGCCTGTTTCACAGCAAAAGATCCAGTTAGCAAGGTAACATCACAAACCACCTTAACCTGTGATGTGAATGATGCGACAGATGTGTCTATGTGACCCACATGTGACACCTCAAGACTAAGTTGCAGCATTGAGCCAAAATTTACACTAGCTGTCTTTGATCTGCCCATAAGAAATATAGGTATTAGGTTAAAGCTGCAAAGCATTCAAAATATGTGAATCATCTTTCTTTACTCAAGTATCAATGATCATCTTCAGCTGAAAAATGAAGTATTTGTCATGACAGTCCTTGTATCCTCCAATTTACCAATATTGTCTTGATTCTACAAAACAAAGATCTTCAAGGGCAAACCAGTGAAGTTATCTGTCTTTCCAGAGGGTTTTTCAGCTTGGTGTTTTCTTTCTTTGGTGCACTGCAAAGAGCAGGTGGCAGGGAAAAGGAGAGGGTGAGAGAAAGGTAAAGCTGCGCCTCGTTGGTGAATATTAAGAGCTACATAGATTTAATGTTCATTTTCTAGGTGGATCTTGTTTTGGAGGCAATAGATGTTATTCTGCAGTATCACATCAAACAAGGCTTTTGTCATTTAACGATTTTTCACATTACGAAAATAATAAAAACTTACAGAAAGTGCAATATCTGAACTTCCTCTTGCCAGCACTGTGTTTTATTAATATAAACAAATATATCACTCTTGGGTTATGTCATACTAAAGTTTTATAGGAATGCAAGGTAATAGTGAAGCTTTCTAAAGAAATGAAGAAAAAGACCACAGTGGCACATTTAGTTTCCTGATTAACAATAACGTCAAGATACATTGGCAGTAAAAGTTTAATAAAAATTGGATTGCAGCTACTTCCTGAGGCTTATGAGGTGTCTGTAGCATTGCACCACAGCACAGCATATCAGAACACAGTGAGGCTGTTTACCCTGTCAATCACTTGTCAATCTATCCAGCTTTCTACAAATACCCCTTGTATTTGGAAGCAGTTTCACAAACCTCAGTAATTAAAATTTTTAACACAATGATAGACACGTTTAGCAAATCTACTAAACTAAAGCAACTAGCATGCACAAGGAACAAAATTTAATGTCATGGTTACCTTTGGGCAATCAGATGTAAAAATCCCATACAGCTATTTAAAATACGTGCTTATTTTTCAGGTACTATTTTCATTTGTCTTGGGGAATTTTTTTAATATTTTATTAATAAGCATGTGTGTGTGTGACTTCAAAGTGAGCAGATAATTTGTTTTTCTTCTCCACTGCATGATTCCCATAGAAGTAAAAAGAAAACATTTCCTTTTACACAAAGTATCTTGGAATAATTTATAGTAAAGAAAGATAGACTAACTAGATTTTCCATTAGGAATGCAGAAGAGAATTTTCAGGAGAAAAGGTCATCTTCTCCAGAAAAGACAGAAATCTAGACATCACAATGTCTATCAGCTGAGCTCACAGTAAAAGTCACCAACAAGTAACATCATGTTGAGGTTGAGGACAGTGATGAGACATAATATACCGAAAATATTGAGAAGAAAAAAGCTTTCACTGCATCCAATAATTTTATGAATTTGATAACAGAAGTATGGAAGAAGCATGACTAAACATGAAATCCCCTGGGATCTGACAAGTTATACAAGAAGAATAAGTGTCATCAGAAATTATTGCTGATATTTTATCCATTAAATGATCCTCTATTTCTTTGCACACAATTTTTTCTTTTATTGATCCATGACATGTAAAAAGGGGATTCGACCAGTATAAAGCTCCTCCTGACTGCCCAGGAAACTTAATCTGGAACTCTGTCAAATTAGGGGTTTGATTGGAATATGCAGTCAGAGTTTTTATTGGTGAGGAAATAAAAATTTCTGTACTGAATTACCCTATCCTGTGACTCTGGGTTCAGGTGTGGCAAGCTTACATTTCCTGAAGAAACAGAGGCCCCTGCAACTCTAGCAGCTGGCCAAACAAAGTATCAGTCCACAAAAGCAGGAGAAACAGTAGCATCTTTTTCCCAATATAAATCTAATTACGATTTTGTAAGTAATAGCCATCATAATTCAGACATGCAAGATGAACTCTTCATCTTATACCTAAAACACATTTCTGGGAACTATAATCTGCATTTTCAAGTGACCATATACAAAAAGGAAGTTATATAATTTGCCAAATTTCTTGGTGCTGAATCATTATGCAGCTTCACTGTTTTTTGAAGCTGCATCATGAACAGTGTACCATTTTTTAGAGTCATCTTACCCATTTCACGCTGAAAAAATGAGTGAAAACAGCAAACACCAACTCAGGGACTGAGAATAATCTGAGAACAAACAATTAGCTCCATCAGCCAGGAAACCATATGTACATTATAACAGTCCTGGCTAGTACTGTGATAGGAAAAAAGGAATCTGGAAGGACCAGAAGGTTTCTGATTTTCAAAAAATCGTATTTCAACAAGACTGTCATTCACTTTAGAGACAATGTCAACTACTAGGACATTGATCAAGCCATCAGACCAATTAATTGTAGACCATTAAGAAATCTTCAGGGCTAGAGCTGGCACTGATAGAAGTGGAAGAGTGAGGAAGATTGACTTCTTCATGATGAAAAACACACATCTTCCATCTACAGACATCACTATTTTTCAAGATTCACATACAATTTACAATATTGTTTCCTACATTTTTCATATGCTTCCCTTGGCACCAGATTTCATTAAGATGCTGGCAGTGCCATCTGCAGCTCCAAAAGCACCTCCTCTGTCAACAGTTTGATCTCAGATGAGTCATTCAGCTTGGGCTAGCAAGCAAGCAGAAAAGCCTCTTAAGCCCATGTAAATAAGTCAACTCAATGAGCTGCATTAAACACCTTTCACGAAACAGTCAGTCAAGTGAAGATGGGCAGAAAAATTGCCTTTACCACAGTTTGAAATTCTAACCTTGAAATTTTGAATTTTAAATTCCAAAATTCTAAAATGTATTACAGGCCACATTCCATTGCTAAGTCCTGCACCATCAAGACAAACAAAAGACACATCATTCCACACAGCAATACAGGGGTCCCCAATCTTTGGTAGAGTTACCTGGAGAACCTGATGGAAAGTAATCTCCCAGCTGCCAGTGCTGACACTCACAGTAGTATCAGTATCATATGTCAGACATCCACTACCGGACATGATTTCATTTAGCAGAGAAGCTAAGCAATACATTTAGAAAAAGTTAACAGAACACATTTATACAGAAATTGCTTTTATCAACAAGGAGCAGCAGAGGTTGCATCAAAAACAGGAGCCACGACAAAAGTTAAGACCTTTCTGTTCTAACAATAATTTTCCTACTCTCAAACCTTCTTTCTGAGTTAAGACTTTTTGGGTCGGTCTGGCTTGAAAATTACTTGAAGATACAAAAAAAAAAAACAAAAAACAAAAAACAAAAAACAAACAAACAAACAAACAAAAAACCTGACCCACTTTTGAATTATATACAGATACTAACTTAGGAAAAAAAAAAAAAAGTGGAGTTATAGGTAAAGTTAGTACAATGCTAGGAAGCTCACAGAAGCTGAAAGTAACTGGCTCAGCATCCACAAGGGGGAGCCTGCCCTTGGGAACCAATCTGAACTCTTGCACTTCATTAGACAGTTTACAGTTGTCGGACAGCTCACCAGTCCACAATTTGGTACAGAACATTTTCTGCAGGTTTTAGACTTTAATAAGGGCTGATGTTTGCATAAGAGGAGAGTCACAGAGAGGGAAAGCAGGAAGGAAGCTGAAACAAATCAAGAAATGGGGATGTGACCTTTACAAAGGGAATATATATAACCTGTCTAAATACACTGATTTTTAAACGGAAGAACCAGCCCAGGGAAACAGGAATGGAACACACGTACCCAGAAGATATATTTCTTATCTTGGTTCCTATAGTATGTCTATTTTCACTTCTAATCTGCTTGGAAATGACTAAATATTTGTTAGTATTTCCATTTTGGAACTATTTATCATCATAGCCATGGCAATACATTCACATAAAAGCATCAGAGCTGCCAAATTCCTTCATTACAATTTGGATCATGGTGTAGAGGCTGGGGCGTTGGCACTTGCATCTCACTGGACCCATAACAGCAGACACTCATCATCATCAAGTCATTATCACATTTTCCCTTCATGGCTATGTTTATTTTAAGAAATTCCCATGTGTTCAAACACTACCTAGGCTTATTTCAGGGTACCAATTCTATATAAAATTCAGCACAAATATTTCTTTACTTTCCCTTTACAGTTCATACCCTCTGGAGCAGTTCCTACAGATTCACATCTTCAACACAATATCCAAAAGCAAAACATAAAGCATAAAACAGACAAAAACCATATTTACTATAAATGTTTTAACCACACCCCCTGCTCTCTCTCTCTCCCCCCCCCCCGAAAGTTACTAAGACACCACTTTTTTTTTTTTAAAGTCTCATATTTGGAAAGTTTTACATAGTGTAATCCTCTCTAAACATTACACAACCTCAAAAGCACTGCTGATAAAACTACACACAGCAGGATATTGTTATTAAGCAAATAAAGCAAAGCAAAGGATCAATTAAAATGTAATTTCTGATTATAGAATATTTTCCTCCGGTAAGGAACAGAAACCAAATTCAGAACATCTTTTCAATCTTGTTCTGGACCACCCCACTGAAACATTGAACATGACTGAAGTTGTTTGGGTTTTTAAATTACTGGTTATAGCTTTCTGTGTACGATGTTTACTCTCCTTTCTATATGCAAAAAAAAAAAAAAAAAAAAAATAGACCCTGGGTTTTCCGTATCTTGATTTAGAAAGAAAGACATTCCTAGCACACCCAGGGAAATTCATTAAGCATGACATGCCAAAATGATGATGACCTTACACTTGAGCAGTACAGATACATTGGTTATCTTCCGCTGGTATCTTTCCTTGGGCATATCAAAACTACTCACCCTTTTTTGTTTTAAATACTTGCCAAATTTATATGGGATCTGTACTATTATTGTACAGAATTAGATTACACCACTAAAGACTCTTTGCAACATTCACATTTAGCAAACTAGTTGAGAAGTCATCCCAAGTTCAGAAGTCAAATAAAACACAATGGAAAATACAGTCATACAGCCATAATTAAAAAATGCAAGTAAAGTGAACAAAACACATTAATAACAGCAGACTTTCTTACAAAACAATACCACCCCCAGCTAATCATGCAAAAAAGGAGGCTCTAAACACTGTTATAGGAATCTAGTTTAAGTTCCATTTTCAACAAAGTACACAGTTAAAAAGCTGTACATTTCTAAGGAACTATAAAGTGAAACTGTAGCATCACATTATTATTCCCTATATGAAGATATTAAGCTAAGTTTCAAATTTATATCTAATTCATCAAATAATAATGCAACATTTAATGGATAGATATTTTTCTTTCTTTTGGAGAAACTGAGAGAAATCTTTTCAAGACAGACATCTCCACCTTTATTGGCATTTTCTCTTTGACTACTTCTCAAACACTGGGATTTCTTTTAGTTCTTTGAGGGCTTGTTGTTTCTGTTTGTATTAAAATGTTAGTATCTTAAACATTAATAGTGAAGGCCCAAAGAATTACCAGTGCTAATGCATTTGCATACCCACACATCACACTTTAAGGCCTTGCTGTATGCATGAAAGGCAGAGTTGTGAACACTCAAATTCCTATTCCATGGAATACACAAAACTGAGTGGTTATGCTAATAGCACTTTACTTCAGGAAGCAGACTTTGAAGTCTTTTACAGCAACAGGAACAAAACTATGTTTTTACAATATAAAATGTTTTCTACTTTTGTTTATTCAACATGCAACAATCCTTATGTATCTTAATCTAAATTTCTCTAGAGTAAGCGTAAAAGTAAACTTTTCTGCCAGCACTGAAAGGCTCTCTAGGCTCCAATCCTACATTACAAACTATTATGGTAATCTGCAGCTCTTGTAAGAGAAAGTCTTCCCTGGACAAAAAGACAAATCAGCAATCAGCAGATTCCCAAGTATTTGCACCTTTCAGTTAAATGTGAGCTTTTTCATGTTTCAGAGTTTACTGCCTACTACCAACCCATTGTCTAGGGCCTATCTAGTTATGAGAAGCACTTCTGGCCAGCAGTGCTGGCTCCTTTTCACCACCCTAGCCCAATACACTACATGGAGCACAACAGTGCAAGCTGTCATTCATACTGCAAGGAAGAATTAGGCTCCTCTCCCCACTTGGCACCTTTGCAAATAAAATCATGATGAAGAGAGCATATAAGAGAATGGTATGGAGACCAGCAATGAACAAAATAAATGGCAGAAAAAGCTTTGATTTTCAACTACTACAGAGAAAATCCAATACCCCTGTTATTCCTAAAGGTTAAGTCTTGTGAATTTATTATTCCAGAAAACTGTCCAGTTCCATTTCTTTAATAAGAATTTGTGTATCTGGGAGTACTATTATTTTTACTTCAAAGCTGAATATACACCAAATTATCATTCTTAGATCACCCCTCTCAAAAACTTGCAACTCCCTTCAGAAATCTTTTCTTGACCAATCATTTTCCTAATTCAACTACATTTCTCCCAGTTTTGCTTTTTGTTCTTCCCAATATACATGCACACACGATACTGCCATTATTTTGTTATTCCACTCATTTAAACAGGCTAACAGCACATACTAATTCTAAAGCCTTCCCTACAACTGAAATCCATTTCTGCTTTCTTTTATTTGACTGAGGAAAAACAAAAAATAGGTTTTGCAACCTGATTTACAAAAACAGAAAAAAACTCAGTTTAGCCAAAATATTAGTGAAATATTTTTAATATTGCAACAAAATGGAAAAAGTATTCATTTGAAGTGAACATCCCATAACATTAACTAGCAAAGCAAACAACATCATCATCAGTTTTGCAAAACTCCGTAACATAGTTAGAAATACTTTCTTTTCCATTTCCTGCAGTTCCTTTGATATGTACACATGAAATTGGATGATCGTATTGTTCCATGCTGCACATTTACAGCTATTATCATTAAGTCTCTCACAATAGTTTTTTCCCCAGTGATCACAATCTTTAGTTTGCCATATTTTGTATTTCCCACATTCTCCAGTCCATATCCACAGAAGAAATAATCGCAGCATACTTTTTTTTTTAAATTTAAGTCCCTTAGTATTATTTCCTCTACCAAAATTTACTGGTGTGCTGTTTACACAGTTTAGATCAGCAACCAACTGACTACAAAACAATGGACCAAATAAATACTTCACCCCAGTATCTAAAACTTCAATAATATGTGGCACAACTGGCCATGCCCCAGCACCTTTGAACAGAGCATAAGCTTTATATGCAAGACTTCAAAGGTGATATTACACTGCATGTTGCAAAACTGCTTCATCTTAATACGGCATGCTAATTGAACAAATTTTACTAACAGTAGTCTTTATTTTAGAACTTAAAACACTTGTACAATTTTCTGATTATTTCCTACTCCAAAAAGACTTACAGCATGGTGAAAGACTCTCTTCTTTTACACAGATAGAGGCAGTTATCAGCCAGAACAGTGAAGATGATCTGACTGGCATTTAGAGCCTCAAATCTGAACGCACATGGCCACCCTCATTACACTGTGGTTATGATTTTTAATAGATGAAATTTAAATTTGGCATCTGCTAAACTTACATACAAAACTCAAATTTTGCCATGAGACATCTCTGTACTCTGTGCCAAAAGAATAGTTTCAGCTTCTGCACCTCTGACATGAACACTGTACTAGAGATCAAGTAGCAAAGCATTCCTCTATGGATTTGGTAGGCTCTCAAAAAATTCTGTTTTGTCATTTTTAGAAATGACTCTAACATAAAAAATTACAGCTTTTGAGTGGTATTTTTATTGTGTCATAGGCACATAAGTGACAAGGAGAGTACTGTTGCTATAACAAGTTATGGCATAGGAGAGTTACACAAAAGTATTGGCTCTATTGAATTTACAGACATTACTAAAATATAGAAGGGAATTAAGCCTCTTGCCTTTTGCAAAGAATGCACAGTTCATAAAGAACACAGAAAATATGACAGAATCAATTACTCATTGACTACATTTAACATTTATGCAGAAGTAGTAAGGACCAGATAGGAATCTTCTCCAGTTTCAGAAATGATCACTGCTTTCATGCAGTATACATATGTGTCAGTGCCATTTTTTTAGTTCATCTAAATAACTTTTAGTTTAATCTTTTCAAATGCTTTTCTCCCTCTTTTAGATGTACATTTACATTCTTTTCTCTCTAATAAGCCTTCCATAACTTTGCATTCAGAGAAGCAGCTACTATAAATCCACCTTCATTACATTAGCTGTTATCCTATCTTCACTGCAACCCTTCCCTGTGGGTCTTATCAAACTCAGTATGCAACCTTTGCAGTTTCAGGGTCAATCAACTATCTAAATCCCTGTCAGCTATCCACCGCTCCTACAAAAAGCCACATAAGTGGGAAAAAGCAGAGTTGATGCTCCTTCTATCTCCCTCATGTTAAAGTACTAAAAGCACTGAGCAGCTGCCACCAAACCTCCCCTTGTACACGCTACCTTATAAAGTACAAGCTGCCCTTCCTTACAATTGTGTGGATTACACATTCATAGCAAAAATAAAAATAGCATTCAACTGTCTGGATAGAAGGAGAAATGAAAAGAGGCAAAGGTTTTGTCTCTTGTACATATTACCCCACAAATCCTCAAGGAGTGCTTAACTGAAAGAAGTACCCCCCCAATTCAGCCCCTTGTTTCTTCCCCCTAAAGACTAAGGGCCTTGGAAAGAAGCCTTCAGAGTGTGGTCCTTTAAACACCCTTGAGACAGGGAGGGCCTGCACCTGGGCTTGGCTGTAAAGATGAAAAGAGTTCTGCAAGTCCCAGCTTTATTCCCCATGAGGTGGGTCTGAACAGCCATTAGCAGAGCAGGCCTCTCAAGTGTCTGAGGGAGAGAATAAACTCCGCTCAGCATTCATAAGCAGCCTTTCCCAAGTAAAGCCACCAGCCCTGGCTCCAATACCCTTACAACAGCTTCAAGGATCAGGACAACAGTCTCAGTTGTTCATCACTGCAGCCCTGGCTTCAGTTCTTCTCCAAGACCAAGTATTGCACTTAGGATATTGGCACTTTCCTTACCACAATGAGAGTCCCTTTTAATTGGTACTTAGATAATTTGTGTGACCTTCCCACCACGCCTCCGAGTCCCAAACAGTTCAGAGTAGTGTCAGCTGAACTTTACTGTTATGCATGTAGATAGTGTAGCCTGTCTTCCTCCATGCGTTACTCGTCTTAATCACTCACCAGCACAGCAAACCTACAAGCTCTACCAGGACTGAGAAGAGAGCAAGCTGCATGAAGCACAGAGGGTAAGCCTTTCTTATCTATCCTAAGCATCTCCTAAGGCTCCTTCATCCAACATTTCAATTCATAAATGGATATTGCAGGATTATTTTTCAATTAAAAACACTTAAGAAACGACTGAAATTGCAATACACTGCTTTAACTGCAAATGTTCAAATATCTCAGACAAAAGCAAAGGCAAATCTCTATCTGAATACTAAATTTCAATTTTAAAAATATATTCAGAGAAGTTTGAAAAACACTAAGATCCCACTGGCAGATAGAAGACTTACTGCAGCTGTAATATTTCATCAAGTGTTAGATGGTTTATGTCAGTTGAGTGAAAAAAAAAACATTTACTGTATCAGCAGATTCCATCTGCATTTTCTAGCTCAGTTATCGACATGTGAGAAGGACACGATCACGAGGAAAAACAACAATAATAAATAAAATTTGTGGATCATCAACAATTGACTTAAGCTGTGCTGGGATTTTTATTATTATTCTCTTACCATGCTTTGAAGTTGTGGGGTTTATTCCCTGACCAAAAACCAAATAATAAATAAACAACCCCCAAAACAATCTCTAAACCTATATACAATTTCAATTTTCCTACAGTGTGCTTGTTAAAATACATCAGTTGAAAAGCATCTGCTCTTTAACAAAGAGCATTTCATCTAGCATTAGATCTAGGATGCAAAAAAACCCAATTCAAACACGCTTTCTAGGGCAACATTACTGCAGAAAGCATTTGTAGATCAACATTACAACAAAAAGCATTATGAAGGACCCAGAGCAAATTAAACCTTTTAGATGGCTTTGACTTTGATACAATGGAACATATGGAAGTGGATCTGTGCTGTGTGAAGTGGATACACAATTTTGTAGTAATGCTCTTTCCCTTGCCAATTTCCTATTCTTTTTGAAAAATTCAGACAATTCTGCAACCAGAACACAATATGATATCTGTTTCAAACTTCCTTTTTGGTTTTTCTTATAAAAGCTTGTATATACTTACCAAGAATGTACAGACAAATCTGGCAAAATAACTTTTTTTTAACTACAGTAAAATTTTTGTGGATAAATTCTGTATACATTAGTAATTTTCTAAGAAAAACTATACTCTTTAAACAATGTACACTTTGGGAAATATTTTTAAAAGGAAAAATACATGTGTTGTTTGAATGCTGTGTGAGTAACTTTAAAGAAGCATTAAAACAAATTCAATGCATTTAAAATGCTATATAAATCAACATTCAGGATGAAGGGTCAACAGGGGTTAAACTGTCTGTCTTTCTTGATTGCATTCATAAATGTCTTTTCTAGCTGTATTATAGAAGCAACCGCAGCATAACTTGGATATTAAAACCTCCACGGAAACCAACAATAAAAGCTGCTAAGAATTTCACAAGGGTTTTTTTTTTCTCTTAGGTGTTAATTAAATGATCATTTAACACTGAAATGTAAACACAACATTTTCATCTACTGACAGCATAGCCTCTTATAAATCCAGGGTAATAAACGTCCTGGTGTTAATACTCTGAACCAAGTTCCCACAACACACTAAGATGCCTTGTCGTGTCTAAGGTTAAGCATCTAGACACAAAACAAAGATTGTGCCTACTCGACTTCCAGTTCAATTTTCCCATCGCCCAGTGACCTAGGTAACACTTTGAGCAATAAAGAATAAATTTAATTTCTCCAGCATTTTGTGAGGATTAGGAACAATTGTTGGCCTGCAATGACTTTTTATCCTTAGATTCTTTCTCTTCCAGAGCATTCCCCCAGTTCTAAAAGAAAATTCTGATGGTTTAAGACACAGAACAAACAGAACTTTAAATTAGGCTTTTTTCAATCAATTGGAACTGTTGGAGGGGAAGCAATCAACTTTTCTTTGGACTTTTCTCAGCTATTCAGTTACTTTAGGCTTTAATCTTCCACTTGTAGAAGAATCCTACCATCATAGGAACAAACCTCTATACGTTCAGATTTTCCCTTGGCCTGATTTATTCCTCTTTTCTGTTCTTTTTTTCTTTTTAATCAAGATGACACGGCTGCACTTAAATGTCCACTCTGTGCAAGCCAAGACTTACAGATGTCCTCTTTATAACATTTCACACCATGTTTCTGCACCACATAATAACAGCAATTCCTCTGACATGCTTTTTCACTTCCTTCATTCAGTTTCAGTTTCCTACTTAACTCCAGACTGAAAAGGTTTCCTGTATCACAATTTACCAAAGCTTTCAAGGTCAACCCTCCAGGAACAACCCAGGGACTGATTCAGACTGGACATGAATATGGTTACAGGTCACCCAAAACCAGCCACTTTTATTTTCGTATTAAAACACAATTCTCTGCTTTAACTGCTATCATGCCAACAAAGACACAGAAGGTAATTATTTATGCTGGGGGTCAAAGTACCAAAACCACAATAGCTAAAGTAGGCCTCTTAATTACTCTGAATACCACCACACTATTTAAATAGATCTATGGCTTGAGTAATTAATATGATTCATGTTTTCACATTAGACATATTTAAATGCCGGCAGCTAATAGCATAAAATTTTTTAAATAACACAGATATTTATGTTGGTTGAGAAGAATTGCCAGAAGTCGTGTTTTTGTTTGCTTGGTGTTTAACATAAATTTCCAATTAAGGTTAAAAAGGGACTGAACAGTTTTGGAGTGTTTCTTCAAATGAAAAAAATCAGTAGTTATAAGCATCACAGAATCAGAGAATATTCTGAGTAGGGAGGGACCCACAAAGATCAAAGTCCAGCTCCTGGATATCCCTATAGATGCCTTCTGCTGAAATTAGTCAGCTATATCACTTACTAATGCAGCTTACATAAAGAGTTAATGATCTGCCCAGATGAGAATTAGTTTACAGTCCCAGCAGTTCATCCAATTTTCCATTTTATCCAACAGCAAAAGAAATATTACTTGTAAAAAACTGACAAAATCATATTTTTATAAAGAAATAAAGACAAATTTAACCACAGTTCAAAGACAGCTTCCAATTATCTCTAAAGTAAAAACTACAACAATCCATACTGATAGCATCATTTCACAATAAAATAGTTTGTTTCCAATTTCAAACATCTCATACTATTACTTCCAGTAACAATATTTTACCTGATTTCTCTATATTTGATACACCATTTTTTTTTCCTGCAGAGCACCATAGAGGTGACGTGCAAATCCAAAAGAAAGCATAGCTCAGGAAAGACCTACAGATTAAGAGATTCTGTAACAAAGGGCAGGAAAGAGTAACATAGTGAAGTCTGAAGTCCAATAATCACACAGAATGATAATACATTTCACTTTTTTTTCCCGACTGCGTTTCAAAAGTTCATTCTGGTTCTACCAACATTTCCACTCAGCTGAATCTAAGGCTGAGTGCTTGCTGTTGCTAGGATATAGCTACTGCAAGTTGTACACCAAATGCATATAAGCAATACTTGTTCCTTTGCTCAAAAAAATCAATTACCTGATGAATTGCAAGCATTTTTGCAGCACTTCCGAAAACCTCTAACATGCCATCCTGTCATATCAGTAAGGCTTATATCTGAAGCAAAGCTACAGGGGTGTTTTTTGTTTTGTTCAGTACCTTGAGATGACAGTTTTCAGTTTTGAAACATTACAGCAGAGAATGAAAGCTCAAGGTAGAAGCAAGTGGTGTTAGGACCAGAAAAATGATGCAGATGTGAGTCAAATTGCTTAAAGTATTCAAGCTCCCAATTCCCTTTTGTCTTTACATTAAAAATAAGCAGGTAACAGAAGTAGCAGTCTTTATAATGTCCCACAAAAGTTTATCTCCTCAGTCTTCCATACCAGAAATTAATGCCAGAGAAGAGGCATTACAAACCTAGCACAGAGGTAACATGCTCTTAGTTACTTTGGTTTATTCTTACAGGCAATGAACCTTAACAAGCATATTTTTAATACACATTAACTCTTTCATTTTTTAGATAGGCCATTCTGTCTACAGATTGGGATTATTGCAAAAATAAACTCACAGAACTGTAATTGGCAGTGGCCATGCAGCATAAGGGACCACATTCACCCTGAAAACATTCCATACTGGGGCAATAAGACCTCCTGTTAGCAAAAATGCACTGATGCAGCAAACCAATAAGTGAGCTTCCACACTGCAAAAAAGATTAGTAATTACACATACATTAAAGATTTCTTTTTAATTACCATCTTACAATAACACAAAGCCAGAACTATATATTCATTTATACCTACACCAATATGCAGTATGTCTTCACTAAATAATAATTTTAAAATATAGTTACATTCTAAGAACAAGAGTCACAGTTCAAGAGTGATGCTAACAAAATAATGCTAGTATTTAAAATCTAACTAGCAGTAGAATTGCTAGCTCTAAAATGATAAGATTTAATTCTATCACATGAAAAAAAATAATGGAGTTGCCTTGTGTGCTTGCTGCTAGAATACACCATAACAAATCATAAAAACTCAAACAAGTGAGTAAAATACCTCAACACACTATCCTGGGGAGAATATAGCAACAAGGTGGCTTCATAATTCATGTTTGAATAGATGTTTGTTAAATCGCTGTCCATCCAGCCCACATCTGCAATAAAGTGGAGCACACTGTAATGTTACTGCAGCACAGTGGAAACCAAACCACTGCGCTTACCTGACAGCAGCTCCACTAACAACGTACTCTCAAAAGGAGAAAAATTCTTCACTATTGCCTTTTGAAAAGGAGCAACTCATTTTTGCTCCTATTTGGATTTAACACCCAGAGCAGGTGTTTGCAGTTGGAATATTTCAGAGGCTTTGAGATAACGAGCATTTTTCTAGTGAGTGATTCCTTTATTGAGTTGTTAAAAGGGATTCAGACTGAAGATGTGTCTTTTGTACAAAATTATGACTATGGTCCCACTTACCATGAATACTGTTAAAAGAAATATGACAAAATCATATTACACCTTAACAATAGGGAGTCCAGCACTTAAAAACATTTAAAAGTCCTTGTTCTAGCACCTTACATGCACCATCTTATTACCTTCTTTCCTTCCTATCTGATGTGGTTTGTTTTATGTTGTTTTTTTTTTTTTTTTCTTTTTTTCTCCTTCGGCAAAGGTGAAAGCAAAACAACGCTCAGCAAGTGATGCAAACGGCACCTCCAGCACAGCACCGAGAACCAGCGGGAGAAGTTCCCCGGGCCGCCGGCTCCCCGCGCCGGGAGCGGCCACGGGCTGGGGCTGCTGGCCGGGATGAGTAATGATGTCAGTCCGGCCGGACAACGGTAACCCTGGCAACTGTAACCTGCAATTCCTGCCTAACCATTGTGGGATTTATTGTGGCAGGGGCCAAAGAGGCCAAGAGTAAAATGAAGCAGAGAACTATGGTGTCTGACACATCGAGTACCACACACTTTAATCATAGCTGGCAGAAATTAATTCAGGAGGAATTTTTGCAAGGGCCCCCCGTACGGCATGTTTTGTTGTTGTAGCTGCTGCTGCTGTTGTTCTGGCCTAAGATAATTTTTTAAGTTTTTTGATGTTTAGTACTTCTTCCCTGTAATTATTTGCTGTTAGGAATTTTTTTAGTGACTAACAGACATCTCAAAAGTGATGCTTATTAATCAGACTACATTAAGTTTTGGGTTTTTTTTCCCTTTAGCGGAGAAACATTCACAGTGCGTACCTTTTCAAGTACACATATTAGAAGAAAACATATATAAGACCACATGCACTACAAAGGTTGGTTTCTTTTTAAAGCCAACATTGCCTAACTTATACCACAGATATTAGTTGGTAAGGAAACTTAACCACATTCCAAGCTCAAGAAATGTAAATCAAAAGGGACAAGCTTTGTGCATGTAATTCAATAACCTTTACATCCCACTGATTAATAAAGGTATCTTTTAAAACTGATTTTTCAAACAGCTTGGGTCCAGCACTCAGTGTCCTGCAGCAAACAGCAATCAATGAACTGTGATCTAACCAGCAAAAGTCAGCAGTCAAAATGTATTTGCCTCAGATAAGCACTCACTAGGCTGTAGTAGTTCTCTGTGCTAAGGTACCTGAGCCTACACAACTTAGCGTGAGTGGGCATACAGGTCACCAAAGAACGCATCTCCTCCTTGAGGAATACTACTTGTTGACCAAGAACTTATATCATCATCCCAGGGGACTTACAAGAGCACCTTTATTTTAATGGTGTTGCATGAAAGCATAGGTTCATGTACATTGTGCTTTGAGAGATTGCTTGCAAGGTAAGATTGATATACCCTCCAGCACTCTTCATATTATTTTTAGAATTAACTACTTCCTATTGAAATATTTATGTCAAAACGCCTTTGTAGATAGCTCTTAATGGGAAAATCAGCTTCTGTTTTGACTAAAATTATCCATTTTAACTAGTTTCAGGAGATTTCTTGGAAGGCTGCTAAACTGGAAAGAAAGTAGCCTGAAAAATAATTTAACTACCTTTGAAATTAAGTGTCTTTAGACACAGAAAATAATGCACTGTCTCTTTTAAATTCTCAGCCTATTGCTTTCCTTTACTTACACTTCCCATCTGTCAACAAGTGCTTGTAATTTTATTACACTGTCCTGTAGTTTATGCAGAGTTGGTATTATTTTACAGAGTTCTGTTAATGGACTGGATAAATGGTAATGCTATTTAAACTAGTCTCCTGCTCCAGCAAACACAGCTGCAACTGTACTACTATTTCTAGGCAAACATCTTGACCTGAACATGCAGTGCTCTCTCAACCCGTCCAAAGAGAAATTGGAGCAGACAGCAAAGGGAAAGCATAGCCGGCCGCTGGCGGCAACCAACTGTGTCGAATCATAATTCATATACAGTGTAACCTCTTTCTTTTATATTGCATTTAGCCTACACAACAAGCATATGTGCTTCTTCACCTGGCATCTCATTTACAGCCAAGGGTCAAATGGTAATTATTATTCACAGAAGCTCAATAGTATGTTGAAACCTTGCAGTACACACATTGTTTGATTAGCTGTTAAATGCCAAAAATAAATACTAAACCCAAAGCAAAATATATATATTACTGATCATGTTTAGAGAACTTTAATTCTCCTTAGAAAAATATTTATTGGGATGTAAATACATCTAAGCATATACAATGATACATATAAAAAAACAAATCACTTTATACTCTTCAAAGGGAACAAGCTACATATTTTCTGAAAACTGACCACAAGCATTTAACTAACATCAGTGCTTTTGTTGGCCCGACATTTTTTTTTATTACAAATTTAGTGCTAAGCAGCTGTAGTTTTTTACTATCATTCATATTTTCTTTTAAACATGAATACATTATAACCAGACATTCACTTTCATGGTCTGATCAACAATAACCCTTAGGCAGAGGAAATTTAATACTGTGAAGCCAGTGATCTCTTACTTTCCTCCATATATGCTATGAGCAGTTGTGTGCTTTATGTCAAAGAACATTATAGATTTAAGACTAGCATCTATCAAATACACAATTCTGAGATAAATATATTCAAATACGATTTTGACTGAAGTGTGTATCTCTTTTTTGCCTGCAAATTATGGCTCATTTCTGTTTTATATGAATCTAGGTAGCAACCATTACACTATAGGTGAAATAATAAAATGATCATAAATCCCTTTCATTTCCTTCCTGATAGAAGTAATGTCTTTATCCCAGCTGATGGAAATTATAAAAGACTCAACTGTTAATATATACTACCATATTTGAATATATTATAATCTTAGAGCAAAATACTTTTGTTTGTCAGGAAAAAAGCCTTTGGCAGCTTTCTGGCCTAGTCATTTAACAACTCATTATGTCTACAGGGAACTTCTGGAAATAAAGCATACATCCAAGGCAAAGGAATAAAACAAAAATACACAAAGAAATGTTTACAACAATAAGAGTAATTTTCAGTTTGCCATTGTATATTGCTGTAAGAAGGGAGAAAATAACTATTATTTCACAATAGTAAATTAAAAACCATCTAAAAATAAAAGCTTCAATATCACATTTGTTCTCAAACATAATTACATATGCTAAAGGGGTACAAGAGGAATCCCACTTTCCTCCACCTTCACTTTTCTTTTTCCAAGCACACAAGTGATGAAACCCAGTATTAATCAGCAATTTTGAGAGCAGAAATCTCACCTGGAGTCTAAAGAACTGTATCAAACACATATCTAATTAAAACCGGCTGAATTGGTGCAACCCTTCCAAAGCCTACTTAAGCATGCCATGTGTTATCTCTTCCATAACACATACTGCAACTTAAAGATACCTCACAATTTATTTTGTTCAAATAAACCAGAATCTAAACTTAATTCTGTTGCAGTTGAAATCTGGAATAAAGTGGCTTCTTAGAAAGGACAATGGGTCAAACCATTTATTTTAAAATATTTCCAGGAGCAAAACATTATCAAACCAAGTAATACAATCAAAACAAAAGCTCATTACTCAATTTGTTGTTGTTTTTATTTAAGATAAAGCGTTTAATGGTTTTTTCTTCCCAGAGCTTGAGTTACTAGCTTTGTCCTCTCTACAATGGGACAGAGGAGAGACTTCTCTACAGACCTAGCATTTGCCAATGCTATCATTTTTCTGGCCAAGTGTGTACAGCCACAAAAGCAGAACACCACAAAATCAAAGTGCTTATACAGTGCTGTATCTCTGCGTCAGAATCTCCACAAGCATTTTATATTTCTTTTAACACAGAAACTATAAAAAAACCCCGCCAACAGGAGAAAAGGAAAGTCAAAGTATTATTTCAGCAAAACTTCCTTACAGAAATGGGAATCAATGACAACACTCTCACACAAGTATCAGTATCTGACCTAGATGTAAAATAAATTTTTTTAAAAATCTTGCAAAGTAGTCAAAGAAAGTACTCAGCTTAAAGAAAACACCCATGTTCCATGACACACCTTCGTTCTATTTGAGGCAAAAGACAAAAATCCTAATAATAAGACACAATAACAGACCAAATCCAAATTTTCCCAAATAACAGTTATTGGGCCATGCCTACTTACAGCCTGTATAACTTCGGTGTCCCCAGAAAGAGCAGTTCAGAAAGCAACTGGAGGTTATTTCTGTTTAGGCGCCTTTGGAAAGAAAAAGAAAAAGTTGTGTTAAATTACAAATGCTACAGCAATGCAATTCAAACACTTTGAGTTGGAATCCCAGTGCTGTAACAAGCTGATTTTAAAGACCAGAAAGGTCCATTAGCGGAGACATGGTCCAGTAGTAAATTTACCGTGGACTAATTACATTTTCTGGTTTTCCCCAACAGACCATATTACCTATTTTATGAAAGATTTTGAATCTCTGCAGTGTGAATCAATCACTACATCAGGACTCCCTCCTGCATAAACAATATGAAAGCTAAAAATATAAAATCAGTAGTGTAAATGCAATTCCCTACCAACTCTATGTTTGTCTTGGTATAATGAAGGAGATAGATATTTTGTGACCATGAAAAGGTTCAAGGGTGTATCTATCAAATGTACACACTTTCAGTAACAAGATAATGTTATGTCTAAAGATCCATATAACCTATTTATATAAATTTTAAAAAGCAAAGGAAACTGTTACAGAAATCCCGATCAAACAGGAGTCAAAAATCCCAAGGGGTCACAGTTTATATTTGGCATTACAAGGAGGTTTTTTCATGCAGTTTTTTCTCTTTAACTGTAAAGATAGGAACTTCGAGAAAGCTAAATTAAAAAAATAGAACCCAATCAATTGTACGTAAGACAGTCTACTAAAGAAAAAACTGCAGCTGAAATCTGGAAGGTGCCTATTTGTCTGTGAAGATTCTCACTGAGCATGCTGACTCAGTTGCTCAGAGGTGACAAGATCAAAGCCCACTGAATTATACCCATAGACAACAGAACCACCACTAGATAAGGCAAGCATATTCTATCTTCACGATCTTTTCTTAACATACAATGCAGATTCTTCTTTCTACCTTGTGTGACAGCCTTGGAGCATACAGTCATCCCAGTCGAGAAGTCAAGCTTATAACAGGTTTTTTGGTTGTTTTTAAGCAATGTACCACATGTGCCACCTGCCATCCGAGCAAAGCAGCCTACTGGAAAAAACTGTTGTGTCCCATAATATTTATCACAAGTTACAGTTTGCAATGAACGATGCTCATTGTCAAAACAGTAATTCAAGGCACTCGTGGAAACCAGACGGCATGGGACTGATATATACATATATACACACATACACATACATATATATAAAAATATAATCATTACAGTGATTACACTACATGCTCCAATAAATTGCTATCAAGACATTCCACAAGGTGAAAAAATATACTAGGCATCAGTCTTGCAAAATTAAGTTTTAGAATTTCATAAAGGCTCAGATTTTCCTGTTTGTTAGTATTAGGGCTGAACTTAAACAATTAAGCCTGTTTAGCCTCTCTGGGCTAATTTTTCAAAAAAAATTTTTCCATATAAAGGTTTTTCCAGTTTAAAGGTGTTTCCAGAAATTCCCATTTAGATGCACTGACGTTAAAAATCCGATCTTACATAGCTCCATGGTTTAGTTCACTTAGTTATTGCTCCCTTAAAGCTCAATGTGACTACTGATGAGAGTGAGAATCTGAAAAATATTTTTATGGACACAGAGGTTTGCAACCACTCTTCAGGTCACAAGCAAGCAGTCAGCTTTTTGAGTTCTAGATACCCATAATTCTCCAGTCTCAATGTCAGGTTCCCTTCTGTTAGTCAAGCTACAGAAATCCTGATTACTCTAAGCAGAAGAAAACTAAATCACGCATTTAGAGATTAAAAGAAAATTTGGAGTGAAAGAACCAAAAAAGGAAAGACTACACTACTAGGATAAGAGAGATAAGTGACAACGCATTTTAATAATTGAGAAAAAATTCCTAATTCAGCAACAATTAAAAAAACAACTGGGTTGTGATCTTGAAAATCACATTTCCAAATTAGTAGAAGGAAAACTTTCCATATAAAAGAAAGATAGAGCTCTAAGTTAATGACTAGTGGAAGACTTCTGATCGAACATTCCTTCAGAAGAAAACCATCCCTACATAAATACAACAAAGTGATACATTCTATTGTTTCTGCATCTACTGCATTTTCAAAATAAAATCATTTAAAAATAGACATTTTTCTGACCGTTAGTAAATTTATGTATAAAATTATATGCCAAGACCACAAAACTGAAGTACAAGACAATTGTTTCAAACTAAGTTATATTTGCAATCCAAAGAGATTTTGAAAATGAACAAATGATTAAGTAAAAAAGAAACAAAATTCATTCACCACTTCTCTTAGCTAAATAGAGACTTAAACCTCTAAATCTGTGATTACAGATCCAAAATTACATGCAGGGTAAAGACTTTAAAAGTTAGTTTCTAATCAACTGTTCAGGACAATAATCTCTGTCGATATTTCTTAACTCTGTTGTTTGGACACCAGATAATAATGATGAGCTGTTACTGAAAGGGCAGTGAAATTACTCAGTATCTGTATTTTTGCAGAAGTTTCATATAAGAAAGGCTCTGTAGTACAATGACATAATATTAATTGATGATCAAGTCTGGCAGGCAGGCTGCCTTTCACTAAATGCAACAGTCTTACAAGGACACACAAGATCACTCAGAGGGATACTTTACAGGCAAAATACTTGCTCTACTATTTAACTCCTTAAACAAAGAGTAAATACCTTAGATCAGGAGTTTCTGTTGTTACCTGAGGTTCACATGGCCCACATAACTGAGTATACCTTTAACATACTGATGCATCTGCCACTGTACAGACTTTCAAATGTAAATTATGGACAATAAATCAACTTCATTAATTAAAGTAGCAATAAATAGCACTACCCTCATGTCTCCACAGTTTCTACCAAGTGAGCTTGGCACTTCAAATTAGTGTTTCAACACACGATTTTAATTTGCCTTTCACAAGACTAAAATATTTGTTCTTCGAACACTACACAGATTGAGGGAATACACAAGTTAAAATACTAATCTCCTATGAATCCTGCATTTTGTATCTTCTACTTTGAATAACTTCATCCCAGTCACTGAATTTTCTTTTAGAATTAAGCTTTCTCTACCAAAAATTTGACCATTCATTATTGCCTGTGACCAAGAACATAAAACATTATTAATTTTCATGAAGGCAATAATGGGAAATATGTCTTTTACTATACTTCAGAAAGAGGCTTCAGCTACTCTTTACATCTACAGGTTATATCAGATGCTTTTAAAAGAGTCAATTAGCTGAGTTTTCTATATGGAGATTTTATGAACTAGACTTCACTGGAAAACATTTTGCAAGACTACAGTAGGTAGTTCTGTCTAAAAAAATGCCATGAAATCATAAGTGGATTGGAAAAAGTAGGCAGAGCAAGTCTGAAACAACAGCCTAGTATCACAGTACACAACAGTTTCCCATTCAACAGTCACCATGAAGAGTTTCTCTTTGGAAAGAGCCACACAAGGAGTCCAGAAAATACATTACTATTTTAAAATGGTTCAGTATTTTACATGGTTCCCCAATAGTTCCACTTTTTCAGGTGACCTGATGCTTAACTTTGTCTGAAAAAACACCTATCCAGAACACACAAACATACTGCAACAAGAGTGAGTGAGAAAGATACGATCCCTTTCTCTCTGGAGCTGAAACCCAAGGTAAGCACAGTGGATCACAGAATCCAAGACTGTAGGTTTTAAAGAGCTACAGCTACTTTGGGTAAAAACAACCAGAAACACTCCACCACATCTTCTTTCAATGTGTGCTGGCAGACACTTCAGCACAGCTACCTAGCAGGTCATGTTTCCCCTGGGGCAATGTGAGAAGAGAAATTTCAGTTTCACCAACTGAACTGCTCTCCCAGAACTGACATGAAGCTCAGAGTGAAGCACTGAGAAACAGTGATGAGATATCCCATACTGCTACTATTCAGTTTTCCAACTGAGCTACAAATATTTGAGTTTCTCAAGCAGAGAGCTCAGAGGAGATGAAGCATTAGTGGTGTGAGCAACAGAAAATGTACTGAAGAATCTCTTCTAACACTGTAATAACTTGGACTGCAAAGTCCTTTGGTAGTGTCCAGAAATAAACGGGTGAGGCTCCAATATCATATAATCCTTTCAAGCTGCAATTCAAATACACATGATTTTTTTCTTCTGTTGCTGAATGCATCTTTAGGAAAGAGATTGGGCAAACTTAGGTAAATTTTTCAGCTCTTTATGATGAATTCAAGCAAGGTCCACACATTACCCAAAGTATACAAAGTATTTCAAATACTTCAGCTTAAAGCTCCCAGAGCTCAGTCTTCTAGACACAGTAAAGACTAGAAAAACATCTTCAAAGTAAAATGATGGTAGAAGTATACAAAAGGATTTACGGACAAAGAAAAACAATCTTTGACAAATAAGCAGGTGAAAATACTCATTAAAGGAAGCTCAATATCAACAGGCAGATAAAAAGTAGGAACAAAGAGTAAGTAACACTTTGAAGCAAACAACATTAAAGTGAGCAAAAAAGTGTAACTTGATTTGAGCTAGTGGTTCTAAACAACAGCCTATTTTAGTTGAAATTGGTACATATCTGAGTTGTACTTGTCTTCTGCATGCAGCCAGAGGATATGTAGATGATGACAGATAGAGGTACACTGCAGGAACAGCATATTGCATCCCCAGTAGCAATATATCCTAACCCATTGAAGTCTGGCCATGCCATAAATCCATAGTGATGTCTCTCTCAAGTTTTCACACCACAATAACTATGATCCAGTAGCAATCATGCATGGAAGACGAAGGGAAAAAAAAAAAAAAAAAAAACATGATTGCACTGGGTACAGTGTAATCATCTACAATGCTATAATTCACATCCATTTGTTTCAGACTTGTTACAGCCTTCACTGTTGTTTCTGATCCCACTATATCAACTACATACAGCCAGAGAAGGTATGTGAGACTGTAGAGCCTTTCTGGGGAAATGAGTTGTTGCAGCATTTGCCTGTCCTCGCAGTGAAGAAGTTTTGCCCTCATGTGCAGTTACACTTCTCACTTTGATTTATGCTTGTTGGCTCACCACACCAATGAGCCCGGCTTGAGCTTCTCCATAACCACCTCCCAAGTACTGGAAGGCTGCTATTTTGTCCCACCTAAGTAATTTTCCAATGGGTTTTAGTTCAAGTAGATGCAATTCTACCCATAGATCCCATAGGACAAAGAAGCCCTCAAAGATAACTTGAGAACTGATCGGAGTTAAAAGCTGTTCCAAGCAAGTTGTAAATCAGCTGTACTCTTTAATTAGAAACAGCCTATCCCATTGGGTGCATAGAGAATGAGAGCCTTCCAAAACTCTTAATACACAGCAGAGATGCATTTTATTCCACCACCATTGCTTCGGGAAAAAAGAATAGAAGGCTTCCAACTCAAGATTATTGATAGCAGAATTCATTATTTTTCATTCCTCCTTCGAAGTTAGCCAAGAGAAGTAAATACAGTATCTGCACACAGTAGCACACACCACTGTACAGTTTAGAATTTTATTCTTCAAAGGAGCATATCTACACCTCCTGTTTGTCAGCAGAGGAAATTACTATTACACCCATTCAAAAATAGCATATAACAGCTACTGAAGCTCATTTGCAAAATATAAATAAACTTTAAAAGCACAAAAGCCTGTTTTCATTATATTTAAATTTAAAATGGAAGAACATGTCAGTAATCAGACCTCTGTGTGTTCACAGAGGAGCACTTTCTACTCACAACTGAGCCCATCAGGCTCCTTAAGTAGTTCCAAGACGTTACAGGGATATGCATCCTCTGGGAAGGTCTAACAGCAGTTCAGGCTTTATGAGCTCAGGAAATATAGAATCCACCTACAAAATTATCCAAGTACCTCAAAACAGAATGCTAGTGCACAGCACCCAAACATCTCCATGGGCTGGTTTAAGTATGATGTCCTAAAAATCTGACTCTAATATATAGGGTCAGAATAACAGACATCAGCATAAGTGACTCCTATTACCTCAACAGAGAAATTACAGAGAGCTTTCAGACTTGCATCTGAAAGGAAGGCAAATCACTACTTTCCTACAAAAAACATTGTGCTGTATCTGCCAGAGGCAGAAAATATTTGTGCATCCGTGTCCAAAGCCGCAATCTGCTGAACTTCAACACATCTGGCAACTGCTGTCTGTGAATGTGACTTGCATGTCATCAAGTGAGAGGAAAGCCCAAGATTAAGAGCTAAGCAGAAGGTTGTGCCAGTTTTTCCATTAAGAATTCTCTGCAAACAGAATTTCTCTAGTCAAACTACTCATAATCTCATTAAGCCTAGCAATACCAAGTTTACCAACCACATGAGTAAAAACCGGAATCTGAGAAGTTAAAGGCTGTTCTTACAGCATTTGGGTGTCCAAGAAGTTTTTCCCCAGGTCAAGAACCACTTCAGCAGGACTCCATTTTCCAGGCTAAATAGTGACTAGCTAAAAAAGATATCCAAGTTATTCTCCATTTAATTTCAAATATAAATTAGATATTTGTTTCAGTAAGGAAAATATAAATTCTGAATGGAAGCAGGACACTACTGCAAACTCAGCTTATTTGTGTAGGAAACAGTGAAAGGTACTTTTCAACTATAATACTACATTGAAACAGGGTACACTACTTGAAACCTAAGGTATTTTCTGTCCTTCATTTTCTTCTCCCATGAGTTTGATGTCAAGTCCAAAATTACCACACCCTTCTCCTACCGCATCAGTTCTCCCTACATTATGCAGAACAGTGTTTTGTGCTGTCAAGAGCTTATACTCATTTTGCCTTTTTAAAATGTTTTTTTCACTAAGAAGGAAAGCTAGAAATTAAGGCTGCTGTTTTCTGTATTCTATATTATATTTCTATAATTAGTTGGTCATTATTCCTATTAACTCTGCCTACAGCACAAGAAAAAAGCATGAAAAACACAATAAAAGCCTGGAAACTGCAGGCTGGGAAGCCTCATCTCAATGCCTGGGAAGGCAATAGGGCAGAATAGAAGCTATTTCTATTCCAGACACAGTAAGGACAAGATGATGACTGGGAGTAGTCTGCATGGATTTAACACTGGGAAAATGATGCCTGACCATCCTGGTAGCTTCCTACAATGAATAAGGAACTTGGCAGTAGATGCTTGTGGTACTGCCATTCATAATGATTGTCCTTATAGACAAACTGATAGAGTACAGACTACAGAAGCAGATAGTGAGGTGGGTTAAAAACTGCCTAAAGTCCCAAGTTCAAAGAGCTGTGGTCAGGGGCACAAAGTCCACTTGGAGAACAATCACCAGTGATGCACCCCAGGGGTCAGTAATGGAACCAGTACTGTTCAAAACTTCATTCACAACCTGGAAGATGGGACACATTGCACCCTCAGCATATTTGCAGATGATACAAAACTGGAAAGAATGACTGGTGCACTAGGTGTGTGCACTGTCTGTCAGAGGCACCTGGACAGGCTGGAGAATTGCTTGAAAAGGAAACTTAGGAAGGGCAACGAAAGGGAAATGGAAAGCACTGAACCTGGAGAAGAATAACCCCATGCACCAGCACACACTGGAGAACCACCAGCTGGAAGAACCACCACAGAGAAAGGCCTAGAGTGCAGGTGAATAAGAAATTAAACTGAAGCCAGCAATGTGTCCTTGAACAAAAGGCCAACAGCATCCTGTAATCATGAGTGTTGCCAGCAGGTCAAGGCAGGCGGTCCTTCCCCTACAATCAGCACTGGTGAGACAGATGGAGAGGTGTGCCCAGTGCTGGACTCCCCACTAAAAGAGACAGGGAAATATTGGACCAAGTCCAGGGAAGAACTGTTAAGATGACTAAGCAGGCAGATTGAAGCACCTGTCACATTGGAAGAAGTTGAGAGAGCTGGGACTGTTTAGCCTGAGGAAGAAAAGTCTCAGAGATATCTCAATGTGTATAAATAAGTGATACATTTCCATCTCAGGTAAGGAAGACTGAGCCAGACTCTTCCCAGGGGTGCACAGTGAAAGGACAAGAGACAAATGGGCACAAATCAAAGTACAGGAAAACTGTATTTCAACTTAAGAAAAGCGTTTGACTGTGAGGGTAGTCGCACTGAAACAGGTTGCCCAGAGAGGCTGCAGACTCTCCATTGCTGGAAACATTCAAAACCCAACTGGAAACAGCCCTCAGCCACCTGCTCTGATGGACCTTGAGTGTAGCATGGGATTAGACAATTTACAAAGACTTCTTCAAGCCTCCACTATCTTGTGAAGTTCACTCATTGGACTTTATTCTACAAAGTATACCACAAAGAAGGAAACAAGCTATAAAACCTCCACAGAGTAACAAAGGTTCAAGTACCAGATGAAACAAGGATGATTTTGACAATACCTGGAATTACTTCCAAGAAAAAAAAAAAGGCAAAGAAAGAGGGGAGGTGAAGCTGACCTAGTAGGTGGAATTTAGCTAGGATTTGAACAGACTGTTTAGAGAGACAAGGCCTGCAGAGAGTCCTGATAGGTTTGTAACTGTCTTTCTGCCACAGAGTTCAGACAGTAAGTTTTCACCCAAGCATTTTACTATAACACCTGCATGGACATTCTGCCTAACTAGCCAGAAAGGCTGGTGCACCTTAAAAAAATAAAGGGAGATTTTGCCATATTGTATTTGATTATCTGTCTAGACTATTATTAAAGACAAGCCACCACAATGAACTACATACTATGAAGGAAAATAGGAAAACAAAACATTTCTTCTGATGAAGTTTCAACCAGGCTCTTCATTGTAAATGAGGTAATGTAACAGTATGAGTCACTGAAGTTGCAGCCAGATCCCTCATACATTTTGGAGTTTAACTGTAAAATTCCAGATAGAAGAATTATGCAATCAAAATAAGGAGTATCTTAGATAATCTTTCAAATATGCTATATTAAAATGTAATCACAAGCCAATTTTCACCTGTGGCCACCTAATATTAAATCAGTATGCTAATAAAATTCAATTGGCTCTGCAACAGATAAATTTGATTTTTACAGAGTAAAATGAAAATGTATAACTTTAAGTTTAATATCAGTGCTCTATAGAATCGATTTAAAATAGCTTCTGAACACAAAACACCGTTTGAAACAAAAACATTGGCACAAGAGCTCTGCAGAATCAGATTTAGTTTCACCATTTTGCAACAGTGCAAATTACCCATTTCAGAGGAAGCAAGAAAGAAGAGCATCCAGCAAACAATGCCACAAAGGATGAGCACAAAACAGATGTGGGAAAAATAAACAGCGTTCCTGCCCTGGAATTTGTAAAAAGGTCTGCAAAGAGCAAACAGCACTTCTCACTGCAATTTGACTTCTAGACCTATAAAAGGAGTCCCATGAGAAAAGACACTCAGATGAATAAAATATAATAAAAATAAATAGTGGGCATTGACAAGGCTTTTAGAAGAACATTGCTCTTGGACTTAGAGTTTTATCAAATATTTTGTAGTGTTCTGTAATCAAAATGTAGCTATAATTTGATTTTTTTAAAATTCCATTAGAACACTGCATCTTTTTAAATACTGTCTTCAGAGACAGACTTTGTCTACCTCTGATTCAAGAGACATTTTTAGAAAAGATATTTGAAGTTGCTTTGATAAAAGCCTGCTAATGCAGAATAACTTTTTTATTCTTTTTCTTGAAAAAACTGTAAATACAGGTGGCCAGTATAACTAATGTAAGATAGTCCCACATTCCCTTGGTAAGTGATTAACACCGCAGGCTTTGTGGTCTCCTCCCTGCTCTAAGAGGAGGAACGTGCTGTGTGCACGGCCCTTAAACTATGTAAGACTAGCTAAAAGAAGGATTTTTCACATCCATGATTAACAAGGAATAACTGTTCACCCCCTTCAGGGCTGTTCAAAACCAGGTATCCTCTACCTGAACTCATTATTCTTCCATTACCTATCACACACCTGTGCAAAGGTATTAACCCTTCAAATGCTCAAATATTCCGACTGAAGCCACACGGGTGATTAAGTACCAATGCTATAGGGAGGAGACAAGAGTAACATCAAGCAGCCTTAAAAAACAAGCACATGCATAACCCCACAAGTTTTAATCAGTCAAACCTAGACTTTCCCAGCAGCAGCAGTCAGAACTGTTCAGAACGTACCCTGAATGAAAAAATTATTTCCCAGACTTCACTAATGAACTCACACACCAAAATGAAGACCAGCATTCAGTGAGAAACTGGAGACTAACTTTCAGCTAAAGAGCTGACATCAATCTGAGAGCTCAGTACAACTTCAGTACAACTACTATGCAACGCAAGATCTTACCACCAAAAAACTGATTTCATTGCCACAGTTTATAGTCAAGCACAAGATGAAATATTGTTCATTTATCAGCTGTGCTTTTAGGAATGATAGCGATATAAATGACTCCTGGAACAGTAGTTCCACTGCTAACACAGAATTTTTGCCTGGGATCCTAAAAATCCACATTAGCCTTGACACTTTACACCTAAGTATTTGTAACTTGGGGGGAAAAAAAACAAAATCGTATTTTTCTTCAGCTAAAACCACAAAACTGCATCATAAAAACAGAAGACATTTAACATTTTTTCCAGAATTCTCTGCTCCTAAATTTTTGATCATATATCTTCATAGAAGTGAAATCTAAGGCTTCTAACACTTCTCTTCTGTAACTGAAATAACTATGCATTATCAGATTCGAAACTCAAAAAGTTCAGCCCAAACCCGCTTATTCTAGGATTAATTTATTAATGCAGCTGACATTTAAAGAATCACAGAAAATACTGCCATTCCTCTTTTAGAAGTGTTTTCCTACTTGGAATTCACATTTTATTGATAGAGCTAGTCAATTAATTGGAATAAAACTGCAATCTCATGCTACACATCAATGCATAATGAAAAGTTAGCACATAGGTTTATTTTAATTTCTGGACAGCATGTTTTTTCCCATCAGTGATTCAGTAAGTCTGCACCCTAAAAAAGAGCATACACATAATACAGTGTGGCCCTTTACTAGACTAGACAGAAAGAACAGTACTTGTTCATCTAGTCTATTTTGAAGCAGCTGTTAATGCTCTTGATAAAGGCCCAGGCCTGCTGCAGTTATGCCCAAGACAAACTGTATTTGATTTTACCCTAGATGGAACATTTTATTTCTTAGCCTACCCTGTGATGCATGACTTTGTAAGATGAGATGCTCAGTAAAACACCATACATTCAGAGACCATTTAATAATTTCAAAACCTACTAATGCAGCGTAATAGTTTACCACATTTATCCAACTAGGTTAGAGCTCAAGCAGATAACTCTTATCCCCTAATACATGAAATACAGCTAAACCCCACTTTATTTTACTGAAACTCACTATTTTTGACAAGATGACCTCCTTTGTATTGAGGTTATAATTAAGCCCTTGCTCCAGCTGAAGCTGCAAACACAGTAATTTCACACAGATTTGTATCCTGGAAAGAAATCCACCTAGTACCACAGTTTGTTTACTAAGTAGAAAGAACTTTTCTTGAAACTATTTAGTTGAAATATACTTTACCTTCTGTGAGATGGCACAGAAGTAAGTTTCAAATTGTTCATCCACAGCATGTACAAAACAATACTGACTTTCAGTACTACTCAAACACTCGTAAGTCCACACCTAAGTAAGCGCTCTCTTCATGTTAACTTTGAATAACCTGCTTTAATGTATTTATGGAGATGAAGCCCAAATAAATAGCAAGTAGAAGCAATTCCTCAGTTTGCCATTTTAGAACTGTGTTGCAAAAATTTAGAAAAATCAATGAACTGTAGCAAAACATTTAAGTCTTGAAATATTTCTTTCTACATCATTCAGTAATGCATTGTAAGAAACATGAATATAGAACAGATAGCTTTCAGTTTAAAAGCTACTTCATGTACCAACTTGATGTTCAACCCTTACAGCATTCTTTTCTTGAACTCATGATTTCAGCTTACTCACATCATGTAGCTCAGGGGGGCTGTTTCTTGGGGAGGTATGGTGGGGTATTTAGCTCAGACACCAACTCAGAAGTTGCTGTTATTCCTTTGAGAGCAGCATTTTATCTACACACAAGTTTTCAGTAGAAATAGGTTTGGTAGGGATTGGTGGCTTTTTTTTTTCCTTTGTTTGTGGGTTTTTGGGTTGGGTTTTTTTTTTTTGTAGTTTGGCTTAAGTCTACACCAGTAACACTTTAGAAGTGTTAACATAATAAATGGACATTTTAAAAATAAAATCTATTAATTCAATTATCAAAAGTATAGGGCCTTGGCCTGGAAACATTTTAGGCCACACAAGTAACCTTTCTCACAAGAGTAATCAGTGAGACTACTCATGCAAACCAAGTTATTCACATGGTAAATGTCTGCAGAATCAGACTCCAAATTAGCATTTTAGGGACATACTGCTCCTTCAATGGATTATTCATAAATACAGGAAGAAAAAGAGTGAGTAGTTTTGAAACTATTGCTGTAAACTCTTCCTATTCTGACATTTTTTCCATGTCATAGCCTTAGCATAGTAACAGCTGGAATCCCAACTACTATACTTAAAAAACATATTAGGAAAAATTATGATTGAAAAGTTTTCCTATCAGGCAATTTTTTTTTTTTTTTAAATAAATGAAAAGGTAACTGCTGTTCTCTATAAACAAGTGAAGAGTATATTTAGCTCTCAGAACCTGACAACCCTATATTTCTGGAATACATAGAACTGTAAAGAAATTTTAGATTTAACTAGCTTCTAATAGAACTGGTTCAACAGTCGATGGTAGCTGTCTTCAACAAAATTTTATACTTCCCTCCAGATGACAATAACTTGTAAAAACACTGGGATATTTTGAGCAGTATTTGCAACACCAGCGAATGAGGTGAACTTGGGGAGAACAATGGCCTACACTTACTAAAAATAAGTTTTAAAGCTGTGTCTTATAGTGTTAGTTTTTATAAAGTGGAAACTTTCAGTTTATCTTTATTTTGCTTTCTTAAGATACCATTTCAAAGTATTATAAACATCACACCCAAGATGACAGCTTTACAAAGAAAGAAGAATAAGTGTTTAATTTCACATTCTCATGAGGAGTTGCTTCAAAAGGTCTTTCCCCCATAATAAGCAGGGATCTCTGGAAACCCATAAGCATTGTGAAAATCCTCCATGTCTTGACCCTTTTCGTCTTCCTGCAATGAAGCATATTGAAAACCACTGCTGACATGTGACTGTGGTCTCTGTAAGAGAGGTTCACAAAATGTAACTGGCCACATCCAACCCTCTCTCTGTGGGACCTGCCATGTACTGAAGAGCCATATACTCTTTAGAGGCCCTGCTCAAGGACATGGGCTCACACAAGTTACTAGCTAATACAGAAAGTCTTGCAGATGTTAAATACAGGACAGTCAAGACTAATTAATCCAAGAGTTTTTAGCACTGCTTCAGGATGTACTCAAAGGTACAAGCTGTCCCAACTGAGCTTCAATTCATACTCTTTTTCAGTCAAAGAGGGTTGTTTCAGAAGACAGAGCATCTACATGACACAACAGACCATGTGATTCTTCTGTTCAGTATCCAGTCTGAGAAGAAAACCAGATTTGTGGCAGACTTGCCAGCTCAGGCAGTGTTGTACCAAACTGGACTGGAGCCTTAAGAACTCTCCCCTTAAGAACCTTCAAGACCATCAGAGATTGGAACTAAGTGAACACTGCAGTGTATGGCCATTTATTTGACTGAAGACTTATCACAGAAGTATCTAGCTAAAAGGCTTACAGCACTATCAGCAATTCACCAGTGTTTCTCCAGCTACTAAAGTTTCCACAAGCCTAAAACTTACTAAGTTGCTAATATCCACCTTGTTTTCCCTCCTATTTCTTAAGCAGCATGCATAGCCACACAATCATTTATTGCAAACTGAACACTTTTACTTTAATACAGGCTGCTGTAGTAATAATCACTTGTTACAGCAGTATTTACTGTAGCCTTGGGTTCCATTGCACTTCTACAATTACACTGGTGTGATACAAATTCCCATTGTGGAACATACTAGGTCTAAATAGCTTTGTGTACATAGTAACCTACATACCTAGTGTACTAGAGATACATTGTTGTTTTATTAAGCTATAGGAGAAACCACCTGACAGATTTTTATGGATCTAATAAAATCAATCTTAAGTAGATCTCTTCTGAAGAGGTCAAAATTTTCTTCTCTCTGAGATTAATTTTGCAAAGTGTTTCAATTCTTCCATTACAGGGAGCTGAGGATACCCAGCATTTTGAATTATGAGACCTATAAATGAGTATTCACAAGTAATTCATTAACCAACCAAACAGTTCCTTCTAAATCAGAGTTAGTGGTCTAAAGAAGAAAATTTTGTAACTGAAATTCCAGTTAAAACCAAACAAACAACCCCCCGAAAACCAAAAAAAACTACCACCCAAACAAACAACAAAAAAAAACCCCACCACTTCACTTAGATAGGTGGGCATTTCTTTTTTTCCAAAAGGGAAACTACTGTGAAAGTCTGTTCTTCACATTAAAGAGTACTAAAGCACAGGAAATATATTTTAAAATTCAGCCTGCATACACTAGCAAGATACTTCAACATAAGCAGTACTACATGTAAATAATCTTATAAATCAAATTGACTTCATTTAAGCTGCAGTGAAGTTCTCTTATACCTTCTGCTTGCATACTGAAAGGTCTGCATCAGGTATTCTTTGACAGCAGCTTGGCACATTACACTTAGAGGGAAAATTTAACACCCTACATATACACATTGAAAAAAAATTAAAAAGCTTTAAAGTGCTTGCTATTTAATATATAAAAGAAAATACTTGAACAAAGTACCCAAAGGTTTCCTGAGAAATCATTTTGGATTTCAAAATCCCAAGGAGATGAATTGGCTGTCAGATAACAATGCGCCTTCATCAGATGGACTTGGCAGTTGTAAACAAGAAGAATTCTCTCAGCTTTTCCCCACAAATATGAAATATTTGCTCTTAGCCAACAGCTGGGGCAGTTTAAAGACATCCTGTATATATATTCAAATTACAAGTCACCCACACACCTAACACAAACTGAATTCCACCAAACTAAAGAAACTGACAAGTATTGGAACAGATGTAATGTAACTCTGAAGACAAAACATAACCTAACTTTGTAGGTCCAAACAACTAAACTTTCAGACAGCATAGTTTGCCTGCTGAAGGGTGAACAAACATAACTCACAAAGTATCAAAAGTATCACAATTTCTCTTCAGAACTAGTATCTTATGTAAATGGAAAATATCTATTGTTTTCCAATTATCAAGGGAAAACCAAAGCAAAAATGAAACAATGTAATGGCAAAATACAAACACATCAGACAAGTTTTAACTATTGAAGTTCATTTTTCTCTCGTAAAACAATTCTATACTTCAGAAATATAAATAGTAAATGCCTTGATATGACAAAAGTTAAAAAGTTGTTTTAGATTTGTTAATAAATTACATGGCAGGATCATACTTTGATATACTTAAGAAATGAGGCTGCTGATAAACTGTTTTAAAACTTAAGCATTTGTAAGCATCAGTGTCAAACCACATTCACAGTGAAAGTGTGGACCTTCTAATGTTTGTTCATGTTTCATATATGTGTATTTATGTTTGCAATATGAACTACATTGCTGTTTAATTTTTTATCTAGATGCCATAAACCAAATTTAGAAATGTGTATATATTATTCCAATATATCCGTCAGCAAGAAAAGCTGTTTTAAATCCCTATACCTTGTACAAAGTTGAAAACACATTGTAAAAAAAGCATTGAATTAGGTGTTTTAATATGACTTAGAAATGCACAGCAGGTTTTTTTTCCAAAGAGCAATCGATCTCATTAAAATTTATTAAAAAAAAAAAGTTGTACTATATAATAATACTCCCATTTTTTAGGTCAAAAAGTTACTTCAGCATATTTGAAAAAATGAGGTAATTATCTCAAGTACGTCATATTTCAACTATTATAGAAATATCATAATTACAGTATTGGTTACTAAGTCTCTTGAACAGCTTTGTCTAAATGACCAACCAAACCATAATGGTTTGTGGAGGTTTTTGTTTTAAACACACAGCAGCTGTGGATACAAAGCAACTACGATACGACAAACCACGTTCAGGCCAGGGCTGCTTTTCAGTGGAGTAAAGTAGCAATACTTTTATAAAGTTAAAGCAGCAGCAAATGAAACACTAAGCAAGACCTCAGAGGCATGCTTAAAGAAAAGGTGAAAACAATGAAATAGCAAAAACTAAGATGCCTAATAATGAAGACACAACTCAAGTTCTACAGGAACATACATATTAATACTTTCCAGGCTCCACACTAAAACTACATCCAACAATCAGCATCTTGCCTTTAACAAGTCAGATGTCCCAAGTCGCACAATACGTTTTTTAAAAATTTCATTTGAAGAGTAACAAAATAAGAAGGCACACACTGAAAACTAGTTTGGGAATTACTCATTTCCTAGGTCTCACTGCAACTAAGCAGGTGTTTGTACTTCACCAGATAAGGTTCTCTCATCTCTGCTCCATCTTTTCTCCCCACAGTACTCAATCTTTTTTTTTAAATCCAAATTCAAATTATTTTTGAAAACTAACAGTTCATATTTTTTCTAAGCCTTTGTAAAATCTTTCACCATATAAAAACTGGAGAAGAATTCAATTACTGCTGTGTACCAAGACAACACTTTACAGCCAGTAGTTAGTTACGATAAGACATATAAAACATCCAACACTAATACCTAACACTACAGGTCAAGAACAGGCTTTTCTTGGTGCGTTTGTGTTTTCAAAAATCCTTGTGTATTCAAGATTAAAATGAAAATATTTGATAGTATTCAAACTATTTGCAACAGGAAAATTGCAGTTTGCACTTTGAATCCAGACTGCTCCTCCCCAACCTAGTCTCTTACATACTGCTTGAGAATTTCTTACTTCTCTTGTGTCTCAGTAAGGCTAGAAGTCCCAAGTTTAAAAAAAAAAATTAAAAAATCTGAAGCCCGAGTACCTTAATAGACAATTCATTTGAACCCCCCAGAAGCTGATACTTTTAGAATTAAAAATACTTACAGTCTCTCCAGTTCTTTTAAATCCTGGAATGCTCCTCTCTCAATAGTACTAATCTTGTTCTCCATGAGCTGACTGAAATACAGAAATTTTTGTATGTAAGTTTTAATATCTCTGAGATAACTTGTTGCATTAACAATGGTCATTTAAAGGCAGCTACATATTCTTTAAAACAACACAACAGCTATTCTAGACTGACATCCACTTTAACCTTCTGTATCCCTGTCACCAACAATTTACATGGGCTCATATACCCAAAAGAAGGAAAATACACCTCAGTAAAAGAAACAGGAATTGATATTACATTTGCTCATTTACTTAAGGAGTCCCAAGTTAAAAAGCCACACATATGCCTACACACTGTGTGCACACATGCACACACACCATTGCCCTTCGGCAAGACCCCAGTTGAACAGAATGAAGGCGATATTAGTCTCACATGAGAATAACAAAACTGAAACGCGGAATCGTGGTGTTGGGAGAAACATCAGGGAAAGACTGAACAGAGACTGTAACCGTAACAGTAGTTCTGCTTTGTAACAGAATTAGAAATTACTGCAATGTTGTATTTATTTCAGAGGGAAAAGGAAAAGGATTTTACAAGACTACTTGCTCAAATTAAACTGGCCTTAACAAATAAGCTAAGTAGTTAGACGTTTCCTCAGAACACAAAAAAAACACCCAACCAAAAAACAAAACAACTAAAAAAATCCCAAACCACCTCCAAATTTTAAAGCCTCAATAATGCTCGAAAAAAATTGTTTAAAACAAATAAACAAGAACCCACCCAAACAAACCAAACAATTTCTTCCTCAACTTCACTGATAAAGTGTTTCCTTTTCGTCCAGAAACTACAGCAGAGTAGTAATAATCACCTGGGACTTACTTTTACATCCAGTAAAAGAATAACTTTCTTAATTAATTCCCTTATAGTTCTGATTGAGAGTACCCATTTTCAGTGTGAACTATAAATTTCACAGCCTTAAACTGAAGTAACTCCAACAGTTATTCAATCAATTTTAGCAAGTCTTACTTGTAAGCTATGTGCTAAATTAAGTCCTCAAGTTCTCATAATCTTAAGGGGAGATTAAAAAAAATTGAACAAATGATATTTAAGGGAATTGCTGACTTGTACATAACAGTGTATAACACTTGGCAGAGTGGTTTTAAGTTCAGATACAGTAATACAAAAGTTAAAAAGTAGTAACCCATCCAGCTAATGAACTGAAATGTAACTATAACCTGTAGCATCAGTCCTAAAAGTTATCAATGAGAGAAAGAGAAAACTTACAGAACTCGAAGGTGCCTTAGACCAGCAAAGTCAGTCTTCGTGATTCTTGTGATGTTATTTCCATTAAGATCCCTAAGAAGAATAATTTGTAAGCGGCTAAATTAAAACATTCAAAAGCTATTTTTAAATTGTTTTGTTTGTTTTCATGGGCACAGAGTTTTCAAGTTAGGAGACATAAATGAATGCGACGAACTGTTCCTACAATTAACACCATGGGTGTTCCTGATTTCCCAGTAACTGAACTAAGGTTTACCTTGAAGCCAGCAGTTTGAAACTTCGTAACAAGGGAGTCAGTTCTGCCTGCCATGACAAAGCTTATGTTTAACTATAGTCTTTACCCATAGAAGAGTCCAAAGCTCTCTGAATGGGGCTGTAACTGCATTTAGGAAACCACCAAACTTAGTACATACATGTATATCTATATATATGCTACAACTTTTATTTGACTGTTACAAAAACAAAGTGACTGAAATCAAGACAATTTTCACCATTTCAAGCAATTTTCAGATTTCCTCGTATGCCTAAAAAGGTGGCATAGGGCTTAACTACCTGTAACAAATATTAGATTTCAAACAAGCATTAACACTTGGAGTAAGTGATGGGAAATAAGACTTTACCAAAACTAAGCTCTCCACTTGCTGCACAGGAAGCAATACTGACTGCAGAATGCAAAGTATGTTCAGAAGCAACAGAAACCTGTATTTAGGCCCTAGCACTTCTGATCATACTTCTATACTAGTTTTTCTTCTGGAGTATATGCCTCTTTTTCATAACTTTTTGGGTTTAAGATATGTCTTTCAATTCCAATCACTACAAATAAAACCAGACTTGGCAATACATGAGATAAACCATTAGGAAGTGGTAATGCATGGAAGCTATTCTAACAATTACAGCTCATTCCCAACGTAGCTAGGGGAAAAAAAGTAGTATTTTTTTAGTGTTTTATACCACATATGGCCAAAACACCACACGAAACCACACTAGTCTCAGGAGAAATGTATCCCTGATACTCTTCCTAAGTGAAATTCACCACTCCAGACGCGCGTCCACATGCCATCATTAGCAGAGAGTAAGAAATAATGCGCACACCACTTCCACGCCTAGGACCCCTCTGAAAGGCAGCCTGATATGATAAATAACCGACCACATGTAGAAAACTGCCCAGCTGCGGGCACGCGAATGGAGGGAGGGATCACCGTTACGGCACGACTGAGTGCCCTGCGAGCGCGGCTATCGCCCAGCGGCGTGCCCTCGCCCACCGGCAGATGCGCGCCCCCGCCCGCCCCTCCGCGCCGGCCACCGCGGCTCCACGGCGGGAGGGAGCGCTGCGCGCCCCGGGGCCTCCCTGCCCACGCTCGCGGAGCGCGGCGGGGCCGCGGCCCGGCTCTGCCCCGGGGAATGCGAGCCGTAATAGCCAAGTTTGACGGGAAATGGGCGCCGGCGGGGGGAGAGGCCGCTCCGCCGCCGCCTCGGGGCGCCCCCCTGGCCGCGGTGGTGCCCGCCCCCGCTCCCCGCGGAGGCGGGAACCGCGCTGCTCACCGCGGCTTCCCGGGATGAAAGGCAGCGGCTGGGAGCAGCGCCCACCTCTTCCGTGTCTCCGCGCATCGCTGTGAAACGGGCACGGCCAGGAGCAGGAGAAGGGAACAGAACCCCCCCCCCCCCCACCCAAAGGGCGTCGGGACCCCAAAGCGGGCCGGCGCCGGGGGCCACCTCAGCCCGACAGCCGGCAGGAGCCCTAAGGGGAGCCGGGGACCGAGGGGCGCTCGCTGCCGCCCCGGCCGGGTTACTTACAGCCTCTCGGTGTTGCGGGGGATGTTCCTCGGGACGCCGCGCAGCGCCAGCCCGTGACAGTCCACGGTGCTCCCCGAGCAGGAGCACTGCGCCGGGCACGGCTGCGGCGCCACCGCGCCCGCCATCGCCAGCAGCAGCCCCAGGGACAGGGTGAGCTTCCCCCAGCCGCACATCATCACCGCCCGCTGCAGACCAGCCGGGCCCACCGGCCTCGGCCCCGGGGAGGCGCAGGGCGCGCCGCCCTCCTCCTCCTCGCCGCGGGGAGCGCTCGGGCAACTTTCAGGGTGCGGAGACAGCGAAGTCCGTTCTATCCAAAGCCAAGTCAAGAAAACAACCCCGGCAAAGTGAGGCGGGTGGCACCCGTCCGCGGTTGAAGGCAACTTCGCCAGGCACGGGGCTGGGCCCGGGCCGTCCCTCGCTAGCCCGTCGATGGCTGGGAGAGGCGGCACTTGGGTCTCGTCTTCACACGCTCCCGGCGATAGCGAAGCAAACCCAGGGGCTCAGGGTGCGGCGGAGTTAGGCAAGCTAATTATCTTCCTCCTCGCCCCTTTCAAAGCCGTGACTCCCCGCTGAGCCCCCGGCGAGAGGCCGCGGAGCCCCGTCCGCCCCAGCAGCGCTTCCTGCGCGGCGGCCCGCGCAGCGCTGCAGCCGCTCCCACGCGCGTCCCCCGCCGCGGGCCGCTCACAGCCCCACGGGGGGCGGCGGCGGGGCTGACACCGCGCACACACCGCCCTGCCAAGAGGCGCCTCAGCAAATCATACCCCTCTCGCAGGCATTCATCAAACTGTCTCACGGAAGGAGGAGGGAGGGGAAAAAAAAAGTCAAACACACAAGATGCTGTTGGGCTTGGCTCTCCACCCCCCGCGTCCCCTCCTGCTGTACGCTCCCAAGCCAAGTTTAGCAGGAAAGGGCTGGTCCTAGAACATGATAATAATAAGCAGTCGAGAAGTGATTCGTTGCCCTGCTGGAAGGGAGTTCATCCACGACCTTCTCCTCGGTGACAGATCACAGTTATAGATCCTCCTGTGATCCCGGGAGCACAGCGAGACAGAGCAGATAACAAGCGAAGTGCGGCGAGAGCGGGAGGGGCGGGGAGGGGTGTTATTCTGCTCCCCGTGGTCTCCCGGATACCGTGGCTTTGCTGCGGCAAAGGCACCTGATGGAAGAGGTGGGAACTGCTCAGTCCTTCCAGGTGAGGCCAGTTCAGCAGCTCCTGGGCTTGCTGCAGGAAAGGGAGCAACTTTCCTCCTCTCCCGGAGCCCCCCAAGGCACAGCCGCTCGGAAAGGGATGGCGCCTCTTTCCCTGATCCCGCCGGTGCACCTGAGCTGTCGGTGCTGGTGCCGAACAGCCCGGCTCTCGGCTCCCTGGCGGCGGCGCTCCTCCGGCGCGGAGGGAAACGGCGGAGGGGGGCGGTGGGGAGCGGGAGAATGGAGGCGACACGCCGGGCTCCTTCCCTCGCACCCCGAGTCTTTCCGCTTGAACAATGGGATAGCACCGCCGCTCGCAGGCCGGCCGGCTCTCCTCACCGCCGCAAGGTGCCTGCCGCCGACCGACCGCCGAAAGTGCTCCCCGAGCGCGGCCACCAGCCGAACGAGCCGCTGGCACCTCGCCAAGAGCTCCCCACGCGGCCGCCCGGCGCCCCCGCCCCGGCCGGCGCAGCGCCCCTCGCCCGCTCCCACGGAGCCGGGAGCGCCCCACGCGCCGCCCTATATAGGGCCGGCCTGGCCGCGCCCCCCCGGCCCCGCCCGCAGCGCCCCGCGCCCGCTCACTGGCTGCGCCGCCGCCCGCCCGGCACGGCCCCGGCACGGCCCCGGCACGGCCGCCGCGGGGCGGGGGGTGCGCGGCGGCGCCAGCGGTGAATGAAAGTTGCGGGAGCGCGGCGGCGGCGGGGGAGGCAGGTCCCCCCAGCCCGGCCGGGCAGCGCCTCTTCGCTCCCCTCTGCACTCCCCGCCGCACGGAGCGTGGAGTTGCTGCGCGGAGTTTGCCACGCAGCCCTGGTCTGCGCGTGTCCAGCGCTCCACGAGGGAGAAGGGAGAGAAGAGAGCGGGACTGGGACTGGGGTCCGCCGCGATGCTCGTGTGTGTTTCAGTTGGAGAGGGAGGGGGCTGAAACGCCTCTGGCCGCACTGGTACTGGAAATACCTTGTGCGTCTCACCGAGGGTCTTGGCTGGGAAAGAGGACGAGGATTGTCGTGGCATATTCTTTGGTTGCAGATTTACTGCGAAACACACCAGAATCTCTCATGCATTATTTTCGAAAATAAAATAAAGGTCAAGTGTTAGTCCATATATTAAAATATGTCAAGTAGCAATGTTAACACTGCTCCTTTAGAAAACACCTTCAATTAAAAAAAAAAAAATTGTGTTCTAAATACACACAATGTTCCTAATAAATTTTCCCAATGTGTTGTTTATTGTCAGTGCATCTTTCACATTCCTAGGAAAATACTAAGTGCATCTTAACATTTTAACTCATTTTGTTCTTCCTCGCTTGTGAATTCAGTTCCATGTGATTTGCAACAGCTCTTGAGTCTCCAGTAATAGGTGAAAGTGATTTGTCTTTCATTAGACGGCAAACCCCAGCAGGGATGACTAAGCCTTCAGCAAGGTGCAGTTTGGAAATGCTCAAGGGAGTCTATCGTTTCTTCCATATGGCTGGGTCCAGCTGAGTCTCTTCATCCCCGACGTCTCTGCTGCACGATCCCCGCAAGAGGCTTACTGTCTGTTTTTGCCCGTTACCAAGAGGACAAATTTCTCAGATATGCTATTCTAGAGCCGAGTTAATCTGCTGAAGTGGAGGCCAACGAAGTTACTCCTGACTTCTCTTACTGTAGAATGTGAGTCCAAAGGAAAATTGCTAAAAATGCACATGCCTACAAAAACTTTATAGTGTTTGATCCATTTGTTTAGACAATGCACAGCAAATATGATTGTTGCAGTTTTCAAATGCTGATAATGGAGTCTTTGCTCTTACAGAGATGCAAAGATACAGTTTTTACATTGATGCAGGAAGGAGAATTCAGTGAGTGTAAGGGGAGTACACCAACTTCCGTGTATAAATGCTTTTCACTCTTTTCTCCCATTTGGTTGTTTTAAGTCTTTACAGAGGTTTTCAAAAGGAATTTGCAAGTTTCCAGCAAGCAAAAGAAAAGAAAAACCCCTTATTCTAACATATTGCTTTTATGCCTCTACTAAAATCCTTTATCGTATAACTCGAGGCAGAGAAAAACCAGAAGATACAAATGTTAACCATTCTGTACTTTTCATTATTTGTTTCAAGTACCAGCAATGTGCTTAGTGCTGCAGAAGACACAAAAAGAAGAAACAATAAGTCTTTTAAATATAGTAATTCTCAGAAAATCTAAATCAATTCTTTAAACATTAAAAATTGTGGAACTACTTTATGCAGACCTGATTCAAAATCTAAATTGGTCTTAATTTAATGTACTTTGTTTTCAAAGACAAGTATTCTAAATATAAGCAAGATCATTTTTTATTCCTTTTGGGGGGGGGTACATTGATTTTTAACATGTCCACCTTTGAAGCATACCTTTCAGTCATTCAGATTGATTTTCCTGAGTGTCTTGCCTGCCAGCATATTGAAACTCTCTCTTTGTGATCTAAACACTTCCATGGGAGAGCTCCCAATGTCTGGATTTGTCTGAAGACGAGGCCTGTCAGACACAGTCTGGTATCCTTGCTGGAATATGAACCTGCAGAGTGCCCTGTGGCTGCAGAATTAACTCTCAACCACTTCCAAAGTTTTGAGGGAAAATATTCCCATAGAGGATAGAAGCTGGGAAAAAATTTTAACAACATGATATATTAAAAGAAAAACAGTTAGAAACATTCGTCGGTGGAAGAGCAAAAATATTACTACAGCCATTTCAGAAAATACTGACAGCATCTAAAAGCAGATTTATCTTCTCTGGATTTCTTTGTACAACATTCCACTCTTTGAAGGGTAATCTAAAGGGATACTCAAAAAGCTAAGATCAGAACTATTAGCATAAGGAGATCAAAGTCAATAATAATAGGTAACATCTTCAGAATAGGATCCAGAACATCAAAAAAGAAAAAGCTTTTTCTTTCAAAAAAGAAAAACTCCCAGCTGAGGTTGGTAACAGTGACTATGGCTGTGCACAAAGCTCTGTGCTATGCAGATACATCTGACTGAGCTCAATGAACATAATCAGCTCTGTGAACATCACTGTGGCTTTACAAGGCCAGTATGCTTGAAAGATACTGAACCAAATGACTCATCAATTTGTAAATAATTGAAGGTCAATAAGGTGAGAGAAAAACGGCCAATAGAGGTATATCAAGAAAAAACATTATAAACTAATCTGTTTTCCTTCTTTGACAAGGTAACTAGCTTCTGGGTAAGGGGAAAGTATGATAAATGGTGATATTAGCAGGCCATTTGCCACCATACACATTAACAGTCTCCTAAGCAATCTACTTAAATATAATCAAAATTTAATTGCTGGAGAACGTGGACACGTAACTGGGTAAAAAAAAAAATCCAAAGCCTATATCCAGGGTATGGTTGATGGTCAATCTGAGACTCTAAAGATAGTACACTCTTTTAAAAAGCTGTTAAGACTGTTATGGCACTGAATGATTCCATTAGTGATTGAAAATTAACTATAACTATTAACAGATGATACCAGAATGGAAAGGGATGCAAGGAGCTTGCAAAGCAGAATAACAATTCGAAATTATTTTGATAACCCAGAGAAAACATGTGTAATTAGTAAATCTTAAGGCAGACATGAACCTAACATTGCGTTCAGAAAAGAATTTCAAATGCATAAATGCAGAATGACTAGCTGGGCAGCAGTACTCCTGAGAAGGATATGGTGATGAAAATGTATCATCTTAAATTTATTATAAAGGAGATTCCATTACAGAAAGGCAGATATCATTCTGATGAGGTATATATTGCATAAGGAAGGTAAGAATTTTTAATTTCTTACCGATTACTAAAACATCATATAAGCTTCTGTCAGCTTTTATGAGGAGGATAAAGTGTTCAGTTTTGGACATCATTCCTAAAATATGCTGTAAATAAACCAGAGACACTTCAAGGAACAAAACAAAGAATATAAGTTTAAGCAAACATAAACTATGAAAAGAAGTTGGAAAAAAGTGAAGCTGCCTAATTTTAAAACAAACAAACAAACAAATAAGCAAAACACTGCACCTCAAATAACAAATTGAGGCAAAGGAAAGACATGATAATACTTTCCCAAATTAAAATGTTTCTGTAAGCAGCACAGGGTTCAGTTAATAATAACCAGTAAAGGGTTTAATTTTCAAGAAGGAAGGTTTATGAATCAGGAAAGCTGGTAGTAACGAGGGGTCTGTAAACCAAAAGATGAAAATGGTGGTTTTTTTTCATTGTCCCCAAGTCAAATTTTACTGAAAATTTTAAAACAGATTAAGCACATACTAGATAGGAATTATCCAGATGTACTGTATTTAGTGTCTGAGTGGGGACATTAGATAATTGTCTTTTCAGATTCTTTTTAGTTATGATTTTTCATGGGCATAAAAAAAGTAGCAGTATTAATAATTGTCAAAGAGGACACCTGGCTCTGTGTATTAGTTTTATTATTTATTATCACGTATTTATAATCCAGGATCATCTAGTGCTTCCAGTCAGAATTGTGCTTGGAAGTGAAGTGGTACAACAAAAATATGCTCCCGACCCCCTAGCTTTTCGTTTTTATGTAGACATGATGTATGAAAGGCAGAGGGAAAGAAATACAGTTTTTTAAAAACTGGCAAAAAGATCATTTTGTATATCAAGCTAATGTGAAGTTCGTTAGTTATTTACCTTTAAGTAAGTGGAGATCTTGAGGAAAAAGCAATGCAGAGATGATGCTGGCACTCAAATAAGAACAGAAGAGGAAGTTTGTGCTATGATAGGTGCAAAAAAATGTCATGAGGAAAACACAAAAATAATGTAGGAAAGAAAAAGGATGCTGGAGAAATATAAACACATACAGTGAGAACAAAAAGCTTGAACTTGCAACAAAAGAATGGGGAAATCATGTATTGCTTTGCTAAATAAATCTGAAGAAAAACCCCATACTTGTCTGTAAGAATCTATTGTAACACAGACAGAGAGGGATATGTGCAATCCACTGGAAGCCATATTTAAATATTGTATAAATAATATTTTGCTTTTATTGCTTCCAAACATTTACTAGTTTTTTTACACTCTCATTGGATGAATTTGAGCTTGTATTTTTCAAGCTTTAAGTGTGTTGCTCTTTAGACTGTGAACTACAGCCTAAACAGCAACTTGAACATTATAAGTGTACCTACACAATATTTTAGCTCATGAAATTTTATTTAGTTGCTAGCAATCCTCTCTAGTTTTTACCTAGCCAAGTTTATGGTCCGAAATGTCTCCAAATTAAATACAAGATTAAAGTAAACTCGAGCTGGCAGGAAAGGAATATAGGACCATGTCTGTGTTTGTACAACTTCTCCAAGGCAGCTAAGGATCAAACTTCCTGACTTCTCTGAAACAACGCCCATAATAAGCATTACAACTGGTAGTAAATATTTCAGAAATGTATCCTTAATCTAAAGCTGAGAGACCTAAGGTTTATCCAATATCAAAGGGATACTATCAAATTTTTAAGGTCATGGATTTCACACATGTAAAACCTTTAGGCTCCTGTGGAGCTGTCTAGAGTCTCACAATGCTTTACCATAAAGTATGATTGAAAATTTATTTGAAAAGTTTCCTGGGTTTTAGGAGCTGATAATGAAAACCCTGAATCCCTCCACTATCATTCTAATAGAATAGGGTGTATTTATTAATTTCTCAAATAAGTAGAACTTCAAGTACTCCGTGCAGATCTGTTGTATAGCAAGACTGTCATTAGAATTTACCCCTTTAGAAGAAACATTTACAATACCTCATGGCTAGGTCTAGAAAAATCTGAGAAGTGAAGAAATGGAAGTGTCAGAGCTGGGTGAAGACAGTCCCATCACAAGACTTGGACTATGCACACCTCTTTTTTCAGGTTCTGTTTGCTTCACTTGTGCTTAGATTTCACATGGCAACACAGCATTATTTCAAGATAGCTAGGCTAAATTTGTTTAGAAAATGAAGGAGTTATATGAAAGGCTGTCTGACCAGCAGTAATCTGACTACTACTACATAAATGGATAAATTTACCTCTACTAAGAAGATAAATTTCCAAATAATATCTGAAAATTTTTTAAAAATGGGATACTGAAACTTAAAGGGAAAATGGAAGAAGTGCTTCTGCAGAGAAAACCAACAGAAAACATTGCCAATCTTTTCCCCAAGTTCTTATGCAACAAATAAATCAATTCATTTCACTATTTACCTGAAACACATATTTAAGTGCTTATTTATTGTAGTGCATCTTCACCTAGCACTAAGTCTCATAATTTGTGTTAGTAAAGTCTTTAACCCTTAGCAGTGACCTCTCAGGTGCTATCAAATGTAGAAAATGTGATAGCTGTTATATGTTCGATACTCCTATGACACAGATTAATGAACACAATATATTACTTATCTTGCATGTTATGGCACTGGGGACCTCATACACCTCATGCAGTTTAAGAACTATTATTTCAACTAAAAAAACCTTTAATAATTTATGAGGAATTTGTATTTGAGAATCCAAATACCACTTCAGCGTGTGCATATTCTTAGATTTCATTACACTTAAGTGTAAAAGGGATTATTCAAATTATTGAGCCTGACATTTTTCATGAGACAGACCGCTGCAGCTGATATTTCTGCATGAAGACTGATAATTTGTGCTAAGCAAATAACATCCTTTCAGGGTGAAGGATCCATAGTCTCTTACTATGAAAAGTAACCAGGAAAACTCAATCTTTAAATGATTTAGGTTTGGCTTCACTTTGGCTTTTTGCAAACAGAAACCTAATTTTAACAGCAAGCACAGTCATGCTACTTTATCCTCATTTGTTTCAGTGTTAATGTCTAGACTTTAAATTAAATTGCTGTTTTTGTTCCCTGGGGATTGCCACCCTGATATAGTTATAAACAGAAAACATATCCTTTCTCGCAGCATTCATTTTGTCAGACTTCCTCTGTTGTAACTGAATCTGAGGATAAAATGGCTTTTCCTCTTGAGATTAACTTTTGCCTATTCCATCAATGCAACTCACAACTTGTGTTCACTGTCATCTAGCAGCAGAGGTAGAATACTTATTCCTGGGACAAGGAAATAAACTGCAATTGTTTGGTTATGTTGTGGTCTGTTTTAGTTTGGGGTTTTTAAAAATTTTTTCATAATGACCTTTCCAAGTCTTTCTCTGCTTCTCCTCAGATTTTTGTAGAAACATATCTGCCCCAAGGTAATTGAAGAGGGTTCGTCCACGTTTACCACATGGTTAATTAAAGGGTTTTTTCTTCCCTTTCAGGATGTATAACAATCAAATGGATGGATATGCTAATAGTACAAAGGATATTTTTTAGTTTTAGGTTAAAATGAATGTCTCTTTAGAAAAAAAAAAAAGGAAAATATTGTTAACCAGCATGGACAGACTTTGTGTCCTTCCTTTTTGCCTCTCTGTAATGGAAAATTGGTCAGTTCACTGATAACCCTTCTGTTTGCCCTACCAAGGAAAGCAGACCTGCCCTTCTTTCTGGCCTCTCTGAAGACTCAACTCAACAAAAAAAAACTCAAACAAAAAAAGACCCCAACCAAATAAAAAAGAAAATCAAAACCCACACCATAACCCAATATCCACTGGACATTTCAGAGGCAAAGGTTTGTTTTAGTGAGTGGTTCATTTTGGAGAAAGGGAGGCTTGTAAAATGTGTCAGTTAAATACTGAGTTCTCTCAAACTTTTCTGGCAGTTTTCATGGAAGAAGTTGTTATAACCTGATTTTGTCTAATCATACAAAAACTTACTGGAACATAATATTTTCATTATGTATGCATTCTTTATTTTTGTTTCTTTATCACCATGAAGGACAGCATAATGTACTTAAGTTGTATCTGATTAGGAATGAAATTGTGTCAGTTCTGGAGAAAACAGTGCTGAATTTTTGTTTTCTTGTTATTGCTTAAAAATGATTTTGTGAGGACATATTTTCCTGGAAAAAAACCCAGTTTCTTTCCATAGATAACTTAAAAGACATTTTCTAGAGAAATAATATTTAGCTATAAAAGCTGGTAGGTATTTTCACCTGGGTATATTCTATTCATAAACAAATTTTGACTTCTCAGTCACAACCTGAATGAAGTTTTAAATGGGCAAGTGCTGGATTCTGCACCTTGGATGGGGTAATCCTGGATGTAGGTACAGATTGTGGAATAAGATGCTGGAAAGCAGTGCCAGAAAAGGGAGCTGGGAGTCCTGGTCAATGGAAAGTTGAATGTGAGTCAGCAGTGCCCTGGCAGCCAGGAGGGCCGAGCATGTCCTGGGGTGCATCAGGCACAGCATCACCAGCTGGGCAAGGGAGGGGATTGTCCTGCCCTGCTCTGCTGTGGGCGGCCTCACCTCGAGTCCTGGGGACAGCTTTTGGCACCACAATAAAAGATATTAAACTATTAGAGAGCATCCAAAGGACAGCAATGAGGATGGTGAAGGGCCTTGAGGGGAAGCTGTATGAGAAGTGGCTGAGGTCACTTGGTCTGTTCAGCCTGGAGAAGAGGAGACTGAGGGGAGACCTCACTGCAGTTACAGCTTCCTCGTGAGGGGAAGTGGAGAGGCAGGCACTGATCTCTTCTCTATGGTAACCAGTGACAGGACCCAAGGGAATGGCCTGAAGCTGAGTCAGGAGAGGTTTAGGTTGTCTCTGTGGTTCTGTGACTCTGTGATTCTGTAACCTTTGAAGAACAATTATTAAGAGGAACATAAAATATATTCCTCCTCATGTTGGTAACTCAGTGTTTTCACCAAAATATTTTTGCCTCTCCTTCTCCCATTGTTTTTGTTTACCTGGCACATTGCTCTGTTCTCTAAAAACACAACATGCGAGTAACAGGGAATACTTTAGTGTAGTTACTGTTCGGCTAGGAGAGGGTTTTGGAAAGGAGACAACTCTTTAAGCAGAGCAAGAGGATAACCTACAAATATTTATTTTAAAATAAATATTATTAAGGATGCACGCCCTTTAAGACTTGCACCTTGGAATATTAAACAGCTTGTACTCAGGAGGAATGAAGCAGCCTCAAATGTCCTGCAAAGGACAGGAAGATACTCAAGAGGAGGAACTCCACATTCAGCTCTTCTGAAAAAATTGTGCAAGTATAAGATCAAGGCCTTTTTTTCTCTCTACTGCTCCCCTGCATTATACCTGCTAGAAGGGTAGGCACTAGAAAACAAAAACTACAGAAGAAAAGAAAAGCAGAAATATGTATCCTAATTTCCCCTTGGAAAAGGTAGAAATTGTGATTTCTGAATTGTGCCATTTCTCCCTACCCAAATCTCCCTTGCTTAACAGCATATGTTAAGGGTGTAGGGTACAAGTTTCACTGCAGACCTTAGAATAATACCAGATGAGAGATATTTATTCTGTCCATATTGCATAGCAACATTTTTCCACAGCTGTAGCAAATATCATGAAGCTGATTCTAAGAAAACAGAGAGTGTGAAGATGGAAAGAGACAAGAAAATTTTTTCAGATGACCAGTTTTCTCAATGAAAAATTCATTTCCTGATCAAAAAATGGTAGCTGTAATTCAATATGGTTTTATAAGAAGTGTTGACTAAAAGAATAAATAATACTTCATTTTAGTTGTAAATTTCATTTTGACCTGCTTAAACCAAAATATGTTGATTTTTCTTTTAAAATGATGACTGCCTGCCTGATATAATTTTTTTTTTCTACTTAATTTAGTTTTACCAAACTAAAAAATAAATCAGAAAGCAAAAACCTCACACTGACCCAAATTTTCACATGAAATATCTGCTCCAGTTTTGGTATAATCAATGAATGCAAGGTTAATTAGTCATGTAAATCCAGTCTCCAGATTCTTGAGGCATCTATAAGCAGAACCTTTGCATACCTGGGAGAAGTATGTAAAGAAGTGAACTTTTACTATGTTAATGATGAGAGCTTTTTACAGTCAAGTCGGAAATGGATAAAGATCTTCAGAATTATGAAAAAGATTGCCACTGGAAATTGTGTTGTTCTAATACAGTTTTAAATGAGTTTTCTGAAGAAAGAGATATTCCTGAATGCAATAGGAGCAAATTTAATCGTGAAACAATTCCTAAACCATCAATAAGGGTATTTGGCTGTTTAAGATTTGTTTGCAATTTGACAAAGTACTGCTAAAAAAATGGTCACAGAATGTAATACTAGATTAAATTATCAATTTTTTAATATTTAAATGAAGAGAAGCAAAACCAAGTGCATAAGATCATTTGGTGTCCTCAGGAAAGTAGTTTATGAAACTATTTCGTCTGAGAACTCTGTTTCTTTCAAGAGAAAAAGACTTGAAATTGCTTTAAGTGAATAGCATAATTTTGATCTGTATTCCAAGGATGTAAGAAAGAATGATAACAATGCTTTCAGATCCTAGCTTATGAATAAACACCTAAAAACACAAAATGAAAGCAGAGATATCAGACTTTAATGTATTTTATAATTCTCAATTGAGAGCAAGATATTTATATCAATAAAATAAAGAACAGAGAAAGGACTGGGGTTCCAGTGAGAGTGAGGTGAAACTGAATTTATATATACTTGAAAACAAGACCAGGTTGTCTTTGCTAGTTCAAACTTGATCATAGCGACAAGGTTAGCACAGGTATGAAAACACAGTTAGGTGCACATTAGAATTTAGGATATAAGAAAAAGAACCAGAATGATTATGGAACCACAATTCACTGTGTAGAAAATAACCCCAAATAGATAAGAAATATTCTATGATGCATTGATAAAGGTAATTTGAAAAAATCCTTAGGCTGCTTTACTGAGCAAGATTGCCTGCCTATTTCTGTATGTTAACTTCTAAGGGTAACTTGCAGGTGTACCTGAAGAATACTCAATTTTTGCCAAAAAGGATTACAAGTAGTTTTGGTACTGTAGGATAAAATAATGAATATTATTTCATCCACTTGAGTCTGTAAGTTTTTATTTAGGTTTGGGGTTTTTTTTGTTTGTTGGTTGGTTGGGTTTGGGGATATTTTTAGGTGAGAATGGAGGGTTCAACACATTTCCTTTGTGTTTCAAAGGCTAAGATAATTGTATAACTCTAAACATAGGAATATTTTCTGGAAATCTACAGATATTCTATCTTTTTTTTTTTTTTCCTGAAAATATAGACAAATCTGATTCCTCTCATGTAGGATTAGAGATCATGGATTAATTTCACTCATCATTTGAAATACTCCAGTGTTCTGATAATGAGATCATGGTATAATTTCAGTCATCATTTGAAATATTCCAGTGTTCTGATAACGTGGGTACTACTCACCAGAATTTAGTTATGCAAAACAATGTGTCTCATCTGAAATAGATCACTTCCACCAGCCCAGTGGGCCTGGCACTAAAGCAGAATACTAATTCAATACTGAGTAAGAGTCTCCTCTTTTGGCTCTACTGCTAACATCCACCGAATCATAAATATACATAACTTCATGTAAAGTACAAAAGAGGAGTTCAACAACTTGGAAAGAAATACTTCAGTTTTCTCTTGATAAGTGTATAAAACTTTACAATCGAAACCAAGTGCAGCTTAACCATACAGCTTGTTTGCAAAGAAATTCCTATTGTCAGTGCAGCATACTTTTTGCCACATCAGAGAAATTCTTAGCTCTCTATTAACACCATGTTGAGGAATGAAAAGAAGTTCACATCTACATTTGAAGCAGGAAGAAAGTTGTATGCAAAACAAGACATTTTTTACTGTGTATATGCAGCAAATTAAACACTGTAAAGTATTTGCTCCTTAACACCATTTCTAACCATTTCTGTGAATGCTGACTTCCCCAGAACTAATCTTTTAGCATCTACAAAACAAATAATTCCTTTGATCAGGATGTAGCTTATTAGAACAAGCGTAAGACAGAGTTGAGAAACTATTTTCAAACTGCTAAGAGTCCTGGTTTATTTTAGCCTGGAAACTCCATTTTACCACTTCTCTCACTCTCATTTTGCAGCCGCAGCTGCACGAAATAATTTCCTCAAGCTAATAAGTGCTGCATTTATATGTCAGTCCTCACCTTGATCTTCCTCTCAGTGCAGTAACTGCTGCTCCTGCAGGGGCTTGCTGAGTTGTTGTGGTTTCTCTAACCTACTGTGGGGTTTATGCATTTAAACATGCTGGTTTCTTGTATTATTAAATTTTTTCATTGGGACAATATTATTGTACAAGAGTGTTGATTTGAAGAGAAGCTTTTCTGAACAGAAAAAATCGCTGTCAGTAGCTAGCAGAAGGTAGAACAAAATACTCAACACTTTGTAGCGAACTGAATGCAATGCTCTGATATTCTATCCAGTCCAGAAATCCTAAGTGGAACCCATGAATTATAGATCACCAGTATAGAGGTTAACATCTGAAAAAAACCCATATTTGCAATCAGTAGATTCTGAATCATCAAATTTTCGTTTGTTTGTTTGAAGCATAGGCAAAATCTCCAGTGCCTGTGTTTCTTCAGTCTTTAAAGTATATGCATTGTGATAAAAAAAAGCAAAGACATTCTCCTCAGGACTCTGCTTATTTCAGTATTCAAGATCAGTGGTATTAAGCCAGTAACTGTATTTTTCTTTTCCCATGTTGTTTGTTGTGTGGTCAGTGGTTTTTCTCAGTCTCTATGTTGTTTTTCTGTGTACACACTGAAAACAAAATGGTGAATTTTGTCCGGAGCTTTTGCATGTTGTTTGTCACCCTAAGATCTAACACAGTTCTGAAATATTTACATCAACTATATGAGAAACTATTATTTAATCACCATTCTTTATGCACTAAGAAATTAAGGTCTGAAGTTCTCGCCACGTTTTGGGTGCCTTACCTGAGGTGCCTATGACCAGAGGCTTTAGTCATTATTATACAACTTGTACTCCACATTGTCTGTACTTCATTACAGTCCCACACAACACATCAGCCCCTCTTTCCATTTAGAGATTCAGAATCATAGGGAACAAGATTTGCAGCAATTCAGTGCTGTCAAAGGGAAAAGCCCCCCCATTTTTTTCAATGATTTATTAGGTCTGATTCCCATCCAGATTCAGAGGATATATATTCTTGGCATGGCTCTGATAAGGACAACTCCAAGACTGAAATTCAATATGACTCTTCAAATCATGAATTCCAAAGTTTTTCTAAAGAGATCCAGTCTTACTGCTCCCCATCCTCCCAAAAAACCAAACCAAAACAAACCTAACAACCCCCCTAACAAACAAAAACAAACAGAAACAAACAACAAAACAAAACCAAAACAACCAATCGACCAACCAACCAACCAACATGCTCTTCATCTACTTATCATGGAATCCATCTAAATCTCATTCCTGTGAAAAGTGACATACCTCATTCTCTTTTCATCCACTTGTATTTTGCTTTTACAATCTGTCCTAGCAGACAGCTGAGGAGGCAGAGGGGCATCAAATTACTGAACAGAAGTAAATAATCAGACTTCAGGTGAAAGAGGATATGTAGTGTAAAACAGATATTGTCTTTGCTTATAAATATAAATTATGCATTTTCCCTGTAGCTTCAAAAACAATGACATTAAATCCTCAGCTGTCAGGACTGATAAGTAAGGAGTGATATTAGGACAGAAAACTAACAATAACTAAATACTGGAAGAAGATAAGGAAGAGAGACCAAAGATGTAGCTGGAAGAGGAGATGGACAAATATTTTTTTAATAGACTTTCCAGAAGAAAAAAAGCATAAGAACTCATTGGTCAGCTCAGGAACTGACTAACATGAAAGAAGAAGAGAGCTGAGCCAAATGTTTACACGGTTTTAGGAAATGCACAGAAAAGACTGCTCTTGTCCATTAGGTCCCTTTTGCCTGTTCCAGTTATACTTCATACTGCCCATTTCAAACTAACTGAAGTCAGCAAACCATCTAAGCAAGTGCTTAGGTTCATTTTTCTTCCTCATTTAATACAGATTACACAAGATTGAATAAATATTATGCAACATACTTCTATTTCCCATACTTAAATGTAGCTCTTCTTGGCTTAACAGGAGTGTTTCAGGATTGTAACATAGAAGGATGTAGATAGTAAATTCTTGGCCTTATTGAAGCAGTGGTAAAACTCTTGCTGTCTTTCATGGAAACAGGATTTCTTCAGAGTACTTAGCTTAATTTCTAGCTGTTGAAATTCATGTGCATTTCCGACATTTCACTACATAGAAATCTATAAAAGAGTTTTGTAGTAGTAAACTTTTCACACTCTAAATCTTTAATTTAAATGGAAACTTTGTAAGAAGCTACATTAAGGCCATAAAGTAAAATAAAATTAAATGAAAAATTATGTGTATAAAGAAATACTAAAACATGGAAAAATGCTAAAGTATTTTAATAATTTAAAAACCTCATGAAGGCTGCAGCATAATTTTCAGCCAAAATATTTCTGAAACTGGCAGCCCACAAGAACCCTGGAACACCCATGTGGAAACATGTTTTTAATTTTGGAGTAAATAGTTTTTCCTCATACACAGAAGTATTTTCTTTAAATAGCATAAGATGGCTCAAAAGAGTGCGGAAGCTAAGCATTTTTGTTGTGCAGTTAGAAATTAATTATACATAGTTAGAATCAAAGTTATTTCTAGGCTACATCTGAAAAGTCTAGAAAAATAAACATTTCAGAAAGCAAAGCTTATTAAGAGGCCTCTCTTAATGCAGTCATTAGCAGCTTAGTTTTCCAAGTACCATTCATCTGATCATTGTGTTTGGGCACCCAGAGGTGTGAACCTACTGACAGGGACCTTCAGATGCCAAGATTACACACTCACAGACAATAAAACGTGGAAACTTTTCAGTGTTCTGGGTTACCAGGGATGTCACAGGGAGCAAAGCCTCAGAGCACAACAAAGGAGGTTTTTCTCAAAGTACAAAAGGATCTGTAAAAGAAAAGGTTTTTCAGTTGAAAGTTATAAACTGTTCCTAATATATGTCGTTCTTCTGCCACTGTAGCTAACATTAGGAGTGACTTTCAACACTTTGTGTATATATTGTGGTTGAGATAGACAAATTAGAAGTCTTAAAGACAAAAGATTTTTCCAGAAATAAAATCCAGCATCAGAATGAGCAAAGCTAGTGAGTGTAGCAAGTCTGTCCTTTGGGGTTTTTAGCTTCAAACACATAAAAGAAAAGCACCTATTTCACTCATCTTTCCTGTCATTAACCTTTTGTACTCTGCCCATCTTGGGTATGAAAGGCTTCTCACAGCCCTGAATACTGGCATTTCTGTCCCCGCAACAGGTAGAGAAAAATCAATGAATAACATCTACCTTATTGCCAAGCAGAAATATCAGTCACTGAATCTTATTTTTCATCTTTCAAATTATCTGATTACTATACCATGCTTTTCCTAGAGGTGAAATGATACACTTCTAATTTTTTATGTGTTTTTTCTGCTCAGTTGCATGTGAGATGCTATGTTGACTTATATGATAAGAATATTTGATCACGTTTCCCAACTACACGTTAGAAAACATGTAGAGAATGCTAACAGTGATCAAGAGTATGGAAAAAAAAGTACATGAACTATGGTGAAAAGATTGCCTACGTAGAAAATAATGCATAAAAAATTTGTAATAAAATAGGAGAAAAATAATGAGTAGTGGGAAAAAAAGGCATACTGGCAGCTTTGTTTCTAGCAAAAGAAAATACCATATTCAACTGAAGTTAAAGTTGTCAGATTAGAAATCAGTGGGAACTAATTTGGCATAGTACATAACTATTCACCAGCACTATTAGTCACAGGAAGTTCTGAGAGCTGGACACTGGAGAGATGAGAGAATTTGAGAGTCGGTTTCTGGAGGAAGGAGGTGGTCCAAGCCAGGAACTGGAGAGACTGGTCCAGGGTCAGCTACCAGGAAGATCCATTTGCATCTGTGAGCTTGTGAGTCAACTGCAAAGGAGGCCACTATTGACCAGAGCTGGGCACACGAGGCAGTGGCAGCCGTGCCTCTGCTGAGCTGTGTGGTTTCATGACCATTAGCAGATTCAACACTAGATTTCACAACAGCAGTAGAAAATGCAAAATAAAAATAGCTTTCTTCCATGTTGCTCTGTATAAACACTGACCAACAAGAAAAATATGCTGTTGATCATAATGATTGCATTCTGCTTTGTCATAAAAATATTAAACGGTCTTTTTCATCTACGGTGTCTTTATATTCTTCTGTTGAGTTTTCCTCTGAATTTTTACTACTTTTTTGAACATTTTCAGTTTCATAATGCTTTACTAACATGAAAAATACTGTAATTGTTGCTGAAAATAAACCTGTACTTACCTCTTAGTGTTGCTTTCATTTATGATCTCTGTACCTGTCTCTGACGTTCTGAATCTCTTCATGGCATAAATTAGCAATATAATTGTAAAAACTGAAAGCTGCTCTGGAGCTTTTCAGAGGAGATCACATTTACTTTACAGTTGCTTGTTAATTGCTTTAGTGCCTAAGGATGTACAACATATGTCCTGCAAAGAGACACCCATATGGTTGTACAGTGTATGTCCTGGCACTCTGTTGCCACAGACTAGAAAACAGACTTCTGTTTAAAATGCATGGCCCATTGCATGATTGAAGGTGTGACATATAAAGGATTATAACTGACAACATTGAAGCCCTACACCTGTCACAGTGCTGTGTTAGGAGGATGTGTATGTTGTTTGCCTGAGAAGGGGAAGGAAGATTGACTCCAGTGAAGAAACAATTAAAAGGTATTTTAGAATTTCGCAAAGGGGAGATTTTCTTTCTCAACTGTCTGATTTATTTCTGTCAGCATAACTCAGCTATAGCTCAATTTTGATTCAAAAGCTATAAAGTTAAAGAAATTAGTAGAGGAAGAAGATGTAAGGGCCACATGGAACCACATTTTGAAAGGTCATTAAGACTTTAAAGCAGCAGAGAGGTGATTAAGGATGTCTATTACAAGTAGCTACACTTTTAGAGGCCTAAACACTTTGAAGAGCCTAGTTTTTAGGTTTGCACTTTTCTGGTATTTTTCGAATATTTGAAAATATGCAAGAATAAGCATACCCTCAGAAACTCAACAGTAATTGTGGATGGCTTTCTTAAACCAAGGTAAACCTCTTCCAACAAAATAATTGCACTCTAGCACTTGCATTGTATGAGAGGTTCATTCTCCTTAGCTTCAGCTTTCTCAGTAAAGTACTAGGGTAAGAAACTAGTCTAAGGAAAAGATTAGTCTCACCTAACTCTAGCTATTTAAAGTATAGTATTACTAGAGCCTGAACTAATCATCTGGGCCTCCATTGCACAACTGCAGAAAGTACTTCCAGAGTGTGTCTTAGAGATCTTTCCCAGGGTAGGAGGAATCATCCTGTGGAGAGGCTCAGCTCTTTTCATTGACTTACTACATACTTAGGTAAGTGATTTCTCTCATCTACATTTAGACAGCAAATTTATAACACTGATGCTTCTTAAATAGTTAAAAAGAAGTGAAATACATGACTTCACAGTGAGTCATCGTATCTGAAACCTGAGTCATGTTTCAGTGATGCCTTTCTTTCTTCATTGACTACAGGGGAAGCGTAGGAGTACTCCTACACTGAAATGATCTTCTACCTCAGGTGTCTAATTTAAATGGTTAGATTATGTGAGATTAATTAAGGTTTATGTGACATTTGAAAGCAACCTGATTACTTTGCTGGAGTTCCTCCTTCTCCTGAAGGGTACAGTTATCTTCTACATTGTGATCCTTTCCAGGTTTTTGCTCATGAAGAGAACAAGTGACAGAATTAATTTCTCCTGCTTAATTTTCCCCATTGGTGTAAATTTTCTGAAGTAGCTTATAACAGTAAGCTTATAACTACTACTTTCCTATTAATATGAATTGGGCCTGAATACCAAAAAATCATAAACAATGGAAGAATATCTAAGGGATGCAATAGTGAATAAAGCCATTTCCAAATTCTCCAGCTGATCCAGAAAAATAGGTGGCTTTTTTTCTATTGTACTCTTGTGCCAATGTTGCACTTTTGGTCATAGTAATTTACTAATTGAAGAGCTGGAGCATATTTGAATTAAAAAGGTTCCTTGTAAAAGGTTATTTTAAAATGCTATGCATAAAATTTAATTACTCAAAAACATTTTTATCTACAGTTTCCAGAATTTTAATGATAACAAGTCTAGTAAAATTCAGAGAACTATATCAGAAGAGACAAGTGAAATAAGAGCCACTTAAGAGAGTAATCAGTTAAATCATCAACTAATTGTCTTCTTAAGGTCTTTTGCAATCTTTCTATATAAATGCTTATTAGAATAAACAAACTTTTCAGTTTTTTCAGAAGCTCCACATCAAAATGCATTTCTTTCTTTAAAAATGTGCTCATAACTAATAATAGGCTATAGAAATATTTTAATAGTTAAATACAAAATAATGACACTCATTATCACTTATGTCACTATGCTATTCTTGTCTTAGAAATTTTCCTCTTTCACACTTAAAACAGACAAAAGAATACTTCTTTATTGTTTATTGCTTTTACACAGCACCTCTCTTCATTTCCTCTGTTACATAGAAAAACATTATTTTCCCTTCAGGAAACCTCCTTTTTTTTTTTCTAGGTGCTGTCATTTACAGATGTAATATCTTTCTGTTAAGGACTTTTTACCTTATTTTTCACTTCATGTAATTTGTGAAGCCTATCCCAGAAGATGCCACTAAAATGAATTATTTAGCAGAACTCATAGGAACTCATACCAAGAACATTCTCTTGAAAATGCTCAGAGAAAACTTCTCATATGAGCAGATTATTCCATCACTGCATTACTGAATTCTTGCACTTCACTCTGAGCCATATGGTAATACCTACTGCTAGACATAAGGTTTCTAGGAATCTCATCTATCTCAGTAAGGATGCTAGAAGCACATGGGGTTCAGTATTTGTTGGTTCAACACTTAGTTGGTGCAAAGCAAACTATCCTTGTAGCATTCCTGTTGGGCAAGCTGTTGTTACCAAAGAACCTTTGCTGGGCATTGAGCTTAAATGGTTAGGAAACCCATCTCCTTTTTTCCATCCCAATGGCCACCTGCACAAAGAATTTGAAGAATAGAGGTGGGTGACTTAAAGTAAGTATTCCATTCACACATTTTTTCAAAACATATTTTATTTACAAATATTTCCTGTGAAATGCAACTTAATCAAATTTACAAAGCAAGGCTGCTTTGATCCTTGCAATGAAGTTGTAACATCGGTTTTAAAGCCTCAGGATTCAGCATTTGTGATTATTTCTGTTTTAGTAGGAAAACAGATTTTCAGTCCATCAGCTGTGAAAGCCCTGGCAGTATTGCAGACTAACATTTTTGGCAAGGTTCACCGTAAAGAGCAAAGCAGGGTTTCACAACTGCTGGCTCCAAGGAAAGACAGCAGTAAACAAAACAGACTTTCCTCACTTAATATAGATTTTTAAAGATTTGGACTAAAGAACAGTGAAACACTGATATGACAAAGTTTCACACATGGCAATGACTAATTAGCTATGTATATGCATTCAGAATGGCAAATTTTACCTTGAAGGCCAAAAACAGAAGGCCAGTTTGCTTGAGAAAAAAATGATGTTATTTGTTACAAGTCAGTGGTTTAGTTTCAAACCTGTCTTGGGTAGTTTTCAGGACCGAAATACTGTATAAACATGACTGCAGTGCAAGAGAAACATAAAAGGAGAACTTTTTTCCCATTCTTTTTTTTCAGGCAAAGATGTTTTGACTGATTTAAAGAAAATACACGCACATATAAACATACCCGTATAAATATATATATATATATATAGAGATACTTTTACAGTCACCTTGCTCAATGAAAAAAGTCAGGACATAAATGTCACCCACAATATTTTTAATGGATTTTTTTCTTCTTTAGTTTTTATTTATAGAACCCAAGATATCTTGGACTATCTGTATTTTATTCTTATTTTTCTAAATTTTTTGTTTTAGTTACTCACTGTAGGGTGTTATTAATAGATTACATTCTACTACTTAAGCTAAAATTCACTGCTAGCCTTAATTAACTGCTAGATTTGAATGAAAAAGGATGTAAAACTATACATGATGCTTGTAGAAATTTAAATTAGCTTATAGGGAAAAATATATCATTGTCAATGAAGCATATTAAAACTGTGTAAGTTTGCACCATCAGTCTGTGATTTGCATTTACATATAAAGAATTACACTTTTACTGTAATGTTGAGCTCTACAAAGCTGTAATCTCCCCACAGTATTTTCTTCTAGAACACAAAGAAGGAAGGGAAATAATCAACTGAGACTGGATTTTTAAAACAGCTTATCCTCTTGAAATCAGATTTATTGTATTTAAAATTGGTATGTATATTTTAAGAGAAAGTATTTGGACTGATTTATTAAAAAATGTAGAATTGAATTTTTAAAGAATTAGCAAAAAGAAATTTTGTGATAGGAGAAAAAAATAGTAATTTTATACAGCAAAGCATAAAGTTGAAGATGATGTATTTGTGATTTGGAACAACTTTTAGTTTATAAATAGGCCTAGATGTGACTTTAATTAAGTAACCTATATAAACCAGTGGAACTACCTCTCCTCCTTTAAATTATGCAGGTGCTTAATCTCTGCACACAGTCTCCTAGGAATAGGAAATGTTTTAGTTGTGAAACAAAGTTAGATCCCTGCCTTATTTATATCTTGAGACACAGCCTTAAGTAATTCATGGTAACCCACATGATGCTTTGGTGAAAATACACTAAAGCCTGATAATATTTACTGCATAGCTGCAGCTATATTTTTATTTATGTATTTACATATTTCAGTTTAGGGTTTCACAACTTTTCAATAAAGATTTTATATACCATTTAATCTTTCCATTTTGAGCAGGTTTGTTGGGGTTTTTTCCCAGGTAATCAAGAATAATTATTATGATCTTGCAAAATAAACAATGCCAAGATATATTGTTCCATTTTCTGCAAAGAATTAGCTTCATAAAGTCACTAAACAGTTAATGATACCTCTGGAAATTATCTAGTGCCTCTGTTCAAGAATGGTCATCTAGTTAGCCTGGGAACATGCCCAGTCAGGTTTCTAACATCTCCACAGACAGAAATTCCACAACCTTTCTGGGTAAATTGCTCCAGTGTTTGATCATCTTTACAGTGAAAAAAGGTATTTTCCTCCATTTAAAGGAATTTTTTCGTTCTTTATTTTGTGCCCATTACAGCCTATTAGCTGAGGAGTATTTGACCCTGTACTCTTATTTTCATCCTGTGATGTATTTACATACACTGATAAGGCTCCCTGAGCTTATTCTCCTTCACACTGTGCAGTTTCAGCCCTCTCATCCTCTCCTTATATGACCAATGGTCCAAGCCCTTAATCATACCCATGGCCTTTTCAGAACTTGGTCCAGTATGTCCCCATCCCTCCCAGCACAAGGAACCGAGCACTGGGCACAGCTCTCCAGATGTGGCTAAAGTGGAAGGATCATCTACCTTACCCAGCTGTCAACTCTCTTTCTTATAGACTCCAGGATGCTGTTAGACCCCTCTTGCAAAAAGACACACTGCCATTCCTGGCTCATGATCAACTTCTTCCTCTCCAAAATCCCCAGATCCTTTTCTGCAAAGCTGCTTTTGGCCAGCTGGCCCTCAGCATGTAGTGGTGAAGACCTGAATTGCTTGTGTTTTGGGAATGCTCCAGCAGTTCTCAGGGTGGTTAAAGGTCCCCAATGAGGACCTGGACTTGTGGATGTGAGGCTTCCTCCAGTTGTCTGAAGAAGGCCTCATCTACTTCTTCCTGATCAGGCAGCTGGTGGTGGACAGCTTTCACTGACTCTGTTCTGCTGAATAATCCTGATCACACTTCCACAGGCAGAACTTGATGCATCTCAGTTGCTCATGTGAAGGGTGTGCATTAGTGTACAGGCACTTCAGATGGGCTCCACTCATTCTGATTTCCTGAGAAAAGTGCAAGAACATTTCCTTTGTGCATAACACTTGGGATGGCCCACTTTTCAGTGTTGTTTTTTTGATTAAGAGGTCTCTCTTGCCCACACTTGCACCCTTTCATTACCAACCCTGTTCACCACTTTATTACTGAATCATATCTCTCTCTTTCATTCCCAATTTAAAACTCTCTTCACTAGGTAGGCCAGCCTATTGCAAAGACACTTTCATCTCACTTGGTCAGAGAGATCCCTTCTCTTTAAAGCAGTCTTTGGTCCTCAAAGGTGTGAAAACTGAGTCCCTGATGTCAACATGTGTTGCACTTTTCTATAGTTACGGATCTACAGGTGAGGCAGGAGTCTCAGAGACGATCCAATCAATTAAACAGCTAGGCTAATTAACAATAACCAGCCACCAACATCCTCACGCATAAACTTATGGACTAGAACTCATACTGGAAAAAACAGTCACAATTTCTGTTATCTCTGCAATTGGTTCTCAGCTCTGTCTAACATCAATGCTATAAGACTATATTCATTTAATGAAGACTGAAGCAAATGAGTGGAAGATTGCATATGTGGAACCAAAAATGTAAATCAGGTTCTTAGTAACAAGTAGCTCATCTTCCCAAAGTACATTATAATCTTAAACAGCTCTGCAATTTTATCACTAATGCATATTATTTTGCCCCTCCCAATCCATAAAAATATGAATAGGAAGGAAAAACCTAGATAATACCCATACTATTTAACATCTCTTTTAAAAAATATATAATCAGAAAGCATGTGTATCCAAGCAGTCCATAAACATTGTATTGAATAGAGATTTATTTTGACACTATTTACCATTCTCTTCTCATATAGTCCTAAAAGTGGACTACCCCTCCTTGAAGGGCCTTGAAATTACAATGCATTGCAATGAATTCTTAGTGAGCTATTGTTTGATCCACAGTCCTATTCCCTTTTATATTCTAAAAGTCAAAAGCACATAATCTCATCCAGGTAAAACATGTAAGGGTTTTGTTTTATTTTTTTTTCTTCTTTTAACTTCTCACAGGCATAGGAGTTAATGGATCTAAAAATGTTGGAAGTATCTTCACAAGAATTACTTTTCAATTATACATAAAATTACATACCTACATTTTAATCAAGCAATCCTATTGTACTCTTAATGAAGAAGTCATGTCCTTCAGATGTAAACATTCCTTCAAAAATCACAGCCATATTCTACAAGATATATTGAAATTACATTGGGTTTCTCTGTAGTACAAATAGAAGGCAGCTATATTAAATCTTCAGGAATTATCTTTTCAAAGCTTAACTCCAGTAGGGGAACCTCAAGTCTCTTTCTGTCTACTAATCTCACACCACACTGTATATCAAAACAAAGGTTCCTGCTAAGGAGACATATAGAACAAGAATCAGTATTAATCTGTTGTCGTTTTTTAAGGTCAAATTTTTTCTTTGGTGAAAAATATTATTCATGATAATAAGCAAAAGAAGAAGATCTTTGTGAAACAACAGATTTTCCTCTTGTGATCACTAGACAGAAACAAAAGTAGAACACTCAACTGTGTTTGTTCAGTAGCACTGCATGTGCATGACAGTCTTAAAAAAAATAGTATAGTTTGGACTGTATTCTGTCTCATGTCCTTTTATATAGTTTTGGCTCTGGAGGTCTTAATTGCAAATTTGAATTTATTATCAAAGAAAATATTTTCCACACAGTAAACAGGTGCCAGGTAAAAGAAAGGGAATTTGCATTAGGCAAGTAAATGCTCTAACATCCAAAGAACATAATAAATCTGTCACAAGGGGAAGATTTCCTAAGTAAAATAGTAAAAGAATGTTTGCTCCTCCAAACCTCTGAAGACTTGAAATAAGTAATTAGCTCAAAATTGAAAACATACAGGAGTAGAAAACCAAATGAAAACACACTAAAAAAAAGTTTTCCTGAAATCAAGGGGCTAACTCAGTAATCCCACAGTAAAATACTTTATATTTCACTACATCTAAGAATCATACTGTGGATAAAATCCTCCCTTCCTCATCTTATACAAAATTTATAGATAATCACTGAACAAATTGGGGAAAAATGCGTATGGTCTAGGGAACAGTAGTTTCCCTAAACTAAATGTAAATCCTTCTGCATGGAAAAGAACAGCATAAATGTTATCAGTCTGTGGGAGTTGCATTGCTTTCATATTATATATGAATAATGTATACATAACTGTGATACAGTAGAAGATACCAAAATCTGTTTAGGCAAACTGCTACTCTAAGCTAAATCTTAAGAAAATTGCATAAAACAATCAGACAACTGTACCAAAACATAAGATATTGTGAATTTACAGCAAAGGCCAAAGTGACCAATTATCCAAAAGTAAAGCTAGCAAACAGAAATTCCCATCTAAAAATTCCCAGGTACTTTATAATCATTTACATAACATACAACTCAAATACAAACCCTTTGAACAAAGCTTTATACCAAATTTTTATTTTTAGGAATAGGTCACAGGACAAATAAAGCCATACATTGAAATGGTATTGTACTTTGAAAAGAGAGTTTTAAGAAATAAGTTCATAATTCTCAATATGTGCATACACTGCTCAAACTTTAAGTACTTTTTAGGGCAGCAGAGACAATACTACTTTAGGAAATGGATAAATAGCTTAACAGTGTAATTGTGAAATGCACCAAATTACAAGTGAGCATCAGCATTCAAGAAGGTCTTCTTTAAGCATCAAAGCCCTCACAGGTAATAATGATGGAAAATAAACAAATAATCCTGTCTGACTTTTCCGGACTGTCTTGATTTGTCTGAGGTACCAGTTAGGGGAATTTCATGGTTTTCATGAAAATTTAAGTTAATTTACCAGGAGGTAGCAAGCCCAAATAAGTACTAAGCAGCATAATACCATTTTTAAGCTCATGGCATACCTGTAAGTCCTCTAGTGAAAAGGAACCTCAGACCAAATGGCCAACCATTCCTCTCAAAGACATAGTTCAAGTTTAGACAGACAGAGTAACAGTGAGGAACACAGAAGCTGAAGATGTTCTTTTCAAGGGTGTCTGAGTCCCAAAGACCACAGAGTCATTTAAAGACATTGGTCAAGCCAGGGAACAAAGTAAGAGCTTATGATTGTAGAAGAAATTACTTTCCAACTGAAAGAGAAGATAATAAAAGGCCTTTTGCAATAATAAATCTTTTAATATAGATAGATAACAAATAGATAACATATAAGTTAATTAAAACAAATAACCAACCAACCACAACAAAATACAAAACAACAAAAAAAGTCCTTAACAAACCCCCTTACAATCCACAAACTAATAATAACATGCCTACAAAAAATTATTTGAAATCCTCAAAGTCAAACCAATAATAATTTTATCAAATGTAATACATACATCAAGTAAAATAATATGAGCACAGATGGATTATAAGCAGGGTACACTGGTATAAATACTGGGCCCCATTTTTATTGAACATTTTCATCAGTTACCTGTATGATCAAACAAAATACATCCTATGAATTATTTTAATTTAAGACAACAGTTTCCATGAACATTATGAGAGCCTCAGTCTAAAATTATCCTAAGAAATCTGTAGCCTACACCTATGGAAAGCCCTTGAATATTTTAAGGTGCTGCATTTAGCACAGCAAATCCCATGCATCTGTGCATGTTTGAGAAGTGATTGGCTGAAAAGGAGGTTGCTTAAAAGAGCCCAAAGGATAAGGTGACCTCCAGGTTGAGTATTAGAAATCAAGGACATACGCTTATTACAACTGAGGCTAACCACACACTGGGCTATGTTTTAAGTTAAAAAAATTCCAAAGTTTTCTTTAGGCTTACATAAAAATATTTTGTATTCAAGTTGTGAATATATAATCATCAATCTTTCATTTTGCCACCTTGTATGATACCAAGCTTTGGAAATATCTTTACCCAAAGTGATTTTCTGTGCTCATTTGCTCTCAGCCCAGGGCTAATCCCTCACTTCCATTCAGAAGGTTCTATCCCCCAGAGTGTTATAGACTGCCATATCTGAAAAATTCAACAGACAACTATCCTCTCCACTTCCTAGGTGCTGTCTTTGAACACAACAAACTTTACAAGTGGAATGACTATCATCCATCACAATATCTGAAAAACTAAATCAGATCGGGTAAAAATTCAGAAAAACCTAAATATAAGTAATGTGAAGTATCTTGCCTATTGTTCATGTGAATGAGCATGTCTAGACCCTCTCAGGTATGGACATGCCCAAGTCAGCATGGATGGTTTATCTGGGTTGAAGATTAATTGCTCCATATATACAGAAATTGCTACAAAAGGACTAACTCCATGCAAAACTGTGCCATCTCCACTGAGGCTTATCAGCTCAAGTGCAGCACCGTGCAACCAACCAGAGCCATCTCAGATACTCTTCACAAGATGTTGAGATTGGGTTTGAGGTCAAGCATAGAGAAGCATTGCCATTTTTTCCACAAACTGTTGTCCCAGCTGAGTTCACTAACTGATTACAAAAAGGAGTATCTCTCCTCTTCCCCATCTGTTTCTGGTATCAGCTATGCAGCAGTGACTAACAGCTGAAAGGCAGTTAGGAACAGATGCAATTTTTTCACCATTAAAATTCATGATAAAAGCAAGCCAACCCAATGTGCCAAAAGTCTGGCTCCATGTCCAGTGAGTGCTTCAAGATTTTAGTTTGGGTTCAAATATGTAAAAAGATATCACTCTCTGGATCAGGCTTGACATACAATACAGTATATGTTCTGTATAGATTTAAGGAGCCAGATGCAGCCTGTAGAGCTGAGCCAGAGCTAATATGTTCAATATATAAAACCACAAACTGGGTGGGAGGTAAGCAGGTTGGAAATACAATGAACATATATATTGCATCACCTTCTCTTTTTGTCTCACTAGTTCTATCAAAGCTATAATAAGAATGTAAGTAGTTCAGGGACTGAATTTATTTTATTTCTTAAGGAAGTTACTGGATTTCCTGTGATATAAGCTGTATCTAACATCTTTATCGTTTGCATGAGAAAAGAATTCTTCAGCATATTGTGATAGTATCTGTTATTCTCCTGGATATATCAGTTTCATTGTTGAAGATCATAACCTTAAGCCACCTCTGTTGTCTGGATAAATAAAACCAGCTGGAGTGCTCCTTTAAAGTATCATTTCTATTATTGTTTGATTATACTATTATGGAAGCGTTTCTGGAGAATATCTTATTCTATCATTTTCTGTCCTAATTACTAGATTTTACTTCAAGAAAAGTAGTGAAAACTGAGTCTACTGAACCACCTGGCAGTTTACCTAGAGGAAAAAACATACATTTTAGCAATGTGAGTTTGATACAGAAAAAATGGGGTCTTTAGATCTGTGTAATTTGAATTATGGTGGACTAATTTTTTCACTGCCTAATAAAAGTTTCTTTGACATACTTTTTGACAAGTCCAGAGGTTTGGACCAGCTGCATTTTAATGATGTTTCTATGGGGGCTTCTCCCACTGCTTCTTTTCCTTAAAGAGCTTTTGCCACTAGGTGTGCAGTCTATGTGTACAAAACAATCTTTTAACTATTAAATTGAGTCCTGATCCAATATTTCCACTCAATTTTGGTTATATCTTTATTATTTGAATTTAGAAAGGTTAACAACATCTTAAAAAATAATCCTTAAGAAGAAAATAAATGCAAAGCAATTACACTCCTGCAGAAGATGTATGGTCAGAGTCCTTCAAGTTGTTTTTTCTTAATCATATTGTTAACAAGATTTTGCCATGCAATAGAATCAATAAGACTTTTGCCTACATTTAAAATATTAAGGTTATTATGTTAAGGTTAGTTACTGTAAGATGCTCAAAGTTAGTGTGTGCTAGCAAGTTTTGTAGAGAGAGCATAAGCATAGCATTATTGCTAATTTTGAATAAGAATGCTTCAAATGAAGCTATTAAGAGATGGTATGGTTTTATGGGTTTAAAATTAACTGAGTACTCAACAAATGAGAAAGATGAACTACTTTTGTACATACTATGCTACATTTTTTTATTACACAGTTGTGCATTTATTCAAATTCTTGAAAAAAGTCTTTATTTCATTGCAGGGTTATGAAATACATAGATTACAGGTAGTGAAAAGTGATAAACCATTCATACCTTTGATAATAAGGATTCTAGGTGAGTGAGAAGAAACAAGTGCCAGACTTTTCCCCTTGTGTTTCAGATTCTTTGATCTGAATAAGTCGTGCAATACTATAAATCAGAGAAGAAAAAGATAACTGATACCCACACTTGGGAAATGGTGCTTTTTGACTACAGCAATTTTTCCTGAGCTCTCCATGGAGTTTGTATTTACACCAAATGTCTAGAACACAACACCCTCTTGCTACTGCCCCTGTCATATTAGGCCATTCATATGCACAGATCAGCATCCCTTAGTGGCATATCTGGCCATACATTTGACAAAATACTTGTTTATTATGGACTAAGTCCAGCTCTGACTGAAATAAGTGGAAAGACTCATGTGGATTTAAGTAAGAGTTGGTTCAGACTCCTTCTGAGCACTAAGATTTATGACATCCTTAACATTTCATTTCCTCAATTTTAAGCATTTGGGTTTTGTAAATGACGTGCTGGATAAATACACTGTTGTCACTTCGCAGACTTAACTGGTGTGTGAAAAGAAGTCTTTTACTTTCAGATAAACTGAGGGATGGTGGACTACAGTCTGCTATTCAGCTCACATAGACTTGCATAGATCCATGAACCTCAACTGGCTTCCAAATATCTGATCTGTCAGCAAATGGAATTCAAGAAAAAATTTTCTATTTCTTTGAAGACAGCATGTATGGAGGTGCAGGTCAATTACCTGAGGATATAGCCTGAGCAAGAAAATAATAGATTACAGGCTTTCTAGATAAGGTACCTATTTGACCCAAAATTTTCTCCTCTAAAGCACAGAAATCACAGAATACACATTACAGAACAATTTTGAGAAGCTCATGAAAAACTAATGTTTATCACAGAAACAAAAATGTTTTTAACTTATGGCTAATACCTGAATGGAATTATTCTTATAAATTGTAGCATTTAAATGTTAGGGCCTTATTGAAGTAGTTTCTGTGCTGTTGTTTTCTTCATTCCAGAAAGACATATCTCTATTATATGCACCAGAAAAATAAAATAATTGTAGTCATTTCCATTCAAAACTGACGTTTTTAAGGTACCAAAGTCTAAACAATAGTTTTGCAAGCCTGAAAGGAAATGTTTCTGAAAAAAGTTTTAATCATAATAGTTTCAACAACTTTTTCAGTTATAGGTCACGAAGCAGTAAAAAAATGTTCTCTTTATTACTTTTCTTTTCTGTAAAAGCCTATTTAGAAAGAAAAGTGGACGTTGCATGCAGCTGTTTCATCGTCAGGACTAGGACCCTTCTGCCTCCCTTGCTAGCTGCACAAGAGAGGAACTAAAGCTGGCCTATCAGAGTGTAACAGTTAGTGGCTTGGCTCAATAGGAAAAGATTTCCTTGAAAGATTGAGTCAACCAGTGCAGGAATATTGTTACAGAAGTAGGCATTACCAAAACACTTTCTGAGATTAACTATTTGAATAATACTTATTTAGATTTTCTTGGTTTTCAGGTGTTGTACCTGTACAGTATAGCTGTAATTAAATCAACTATGTGCTCTTAAAAAAATATATCTATATTCAGGGAATAATTTTTACTTCACTGCAACTAATTAGCATCAGCTAGTTGCAAAATTTCATCAGCAGTGTATGGACATTTCAGAATATAGGATCAGCATTTTTCCATTTAAAACAATTATTTCTGTGCTTTGTTCTCTCCTTCCTTTTTAAAGAGACAGTTTAATCATGACAGAAAACTGTGAATAACAATTACTATAACGGATAATATTAAGGGCTTGAGCCTGTTTCCACAGATCTTGGCAGAAGTTTCGTTACAGACTTCAGCAGAAACAGGGACAGCTGCTAGGGTAACCACATACATTAATTTCATTTTTCATAAGGACACATCCAGTGCTCACTGACTTGCGATGAGGCAGCTGCCTAACTCTTCTTGAGTAGTAGGGAATAACATTATCAAAACATTTACATACAGCGTTCACCCTCGGTTTTATTACCTGTACTATCTGATATAGCAAAGTCAGGTGAGCTGAGGCTTGGTATCATTTATCTTTTTTGCCTTGAAGTAGCGTGGTATATTTTGTAAACTATCTAATCAATTCTGAAGCTGCAGAGGATTCTCTATATAATGGGGGAGAAATTTAGTCAATTTTGGTGTATACAGAAATGGAAGAAAGGAATGTATTCAGCTCTTGCATATGATTAGCACAGCCATCTGTTTCACCTACCTGCATAATTGTCAGCTAATCAATTGCTAATTGCAAGTGTCCAGTTGCTTAACAGCATTGTACCTGCAATTGAAATTCATTATCCTAAACACCTTACAGAACTTCAGTCCCTGAATTATTTATTTCCATGAGAAAACAGTGAAAGGAAGATGTCAAAAGAAAGCAAGGAATGGAGATAGAGGTAAGAAGGGAGAAGGGTAGGGAATACAGATGTAGGTAACTATAAGATGCAGATATGTGTAAGACATATGAGAGTAAGTAAGGCACAATGGCACAGGCTTTTTTATGATGTGTTGATGGAACAGGGATGTGATGGAGAAGGTGACAGGTGGAAACTGGCACAGGAAAACAAGCTTTCAGCAAGAGTAGGCAAAAAGAGATGAAGGGTTATTGAAAGAGGAATTTGGAACTCTGGCACACAGGGAGAAGGCTGCAGAACATGCAGTGAATGTGGTCAGTGCTGGTCAGATTGTCGACGCAGTTATCACGATGGCTTCTAACAGTAATTCCTTTGTTATCCTGAATTATAGATCAAAGGCTTTGGTGAATGATTTAGCATGATGTAATAATGTATTTCTCTGGTATTATAAGACCAATGACCTTTTTGCCTCCAAAATATGAACTTGACAGGTACCATTATCTCAGTAATCTCATGTAATAAGATTCTGATCTGTTTAAAGCAGAATTTTGGCATTTTACTCTTAAAGCAGAAGAAAGTAAAAAGTAGAGAGAATAAAAATCGATTTTAATCTCTACTTCACTACTTAAATGCATTATTATTTTGGAAAATATAGCTTAGGAAAGAATAATGCATCTGTGATTATTCTGATAAAATACATATGTGTATTACGAGATGTAATTTTCTTTATCCTACCTCATTTCTCTCAGAAACTTGCTTATAATTTTAACAGCATGGATAATGCAAAGAAAAAGTCCATGTTAAGTTTATCAGGAAGATTCTGGATGAATATTTAAGGAAAACCCAGGAAAGAAGAGTTATGTTTTATATACATTTTTAAAAAACCAACTGATTCAACTGTGCTTGAATAGAAAGAAAAAAATTTTAGGAGAGCAATAAAAAAAAATCTTGTCCTCTTAATAGTTTTATCAGATATTCTCATGATATTTGCATTATTTTGGAGATAATCCATGAAATACTCTTCTGATTCATAATTTATTTGTACCCATTTGTATTAATATTTGTTACATGGTAAAGGGAATGATAGATAGTGTGATGGTAACAATAGGATAGTATCATATAGAGTCACTTCATTGACCAGCTTAATCCTGAAACAAGAGGTTGTAGACTCAATGAACTGTGTCAAAAAGGTTTAATGGAATCACAGAACTATTAAAGTTGGAAAAGACTTCTAAGATCATCAAGTCCAACTGCCAACCCAGTACCACCACCACGTTCACCACTAAAACATGTCCTCAAGTGCCACAGCCACTCGTATGACAATATCCATATGATAGGAGCTAGCCCTGCCCTGGAAGCAGTCCAGCATTTGTTGAAATGGAAAGAATTATTTCTGTTGCCTATAGCATTTCATATAAGATAAAGGAACTGTGTAGATACAAAAATGCTGCTAGCAAGGATTTTCTTGCTATTTTCTAAGTCCGTGAGAGACTTTTCTCTCACGCAGAAGAGGTAGCAGAGTCATGTAAACAACCAAACACCTGCAGCCTTGAAAAGTCTTGTTTATGGTATAGTAGAAAAATATTTTGAGAATGGATGTTTTAGGATTTTAGCCAATCACCCCCAAGGGGTGGCTGGTCCTTTGTCCAATTAGACTATGAAAAAAAAGTCTATAAAAGAGTTTATAAAATAATTAAATAAATCAATCTTGCTGCACAATTCCTGCCTGCTGGATCTTCTCCTGCTCCTCCTCCCTATGGCTGCGGGACACGGTGATATACCCTAGGGCCCAGGCCTGCGGTAATAGCACAGGAGGAGTCAACTAGAAATATTTATTTAATTTCTTTTCAAAATTTGTGATTTAATCACAACTATTTAAACATGTCTTACATTACTACATCCAGCTTCTAGGAACACCTTTCTCGGGGGCACAGAGACACAGTATTTTTCCAAGAATCCAGCTCTCCAATAATCCATTCTTCATAGTGATTTGAAGTATATTCTGGTGAATATTCTGGTGAATATTCTGGTGCATTTGCTGTGTGGAATTAAGTAGTCTCCACTGGCCAATGTTGGACATGGAAAGCATGGCCTAGTTTGATTTTAGTTTTCACGTTTACAGTATGCTGCACTTGAGTTTGTAAAATGATATGTGATTTCTTGAAGCTTACTTTGGTTTAGGAACAGAGTTGGTAATTTAAAAAATTGATTTTGAATAAATAGAAATGGCTAAACAAATTCAGTCCCTGTGCTCATTCCCATTTCTCTTTGGTTTTTGTTGTTTTTTTTTTATTTTTTAACAGCTTTTGTGAAATCATGCTTCAAGTAATTTACTAGAAGTCATTAATTACTGAATTCGCTTAAGCTTTAAAGATTCAGTCAATGCCAACAAGCACCCTTTCCTGTGATTCACCTGGGCTAATAAAATTTGAAAAGACTAGAAAATATGAATACATATTTCTCATCATCTCTCTTGTTTATAGAAAATTTCACAAAAACATGCATAAATAAAGAAGTGTCAGGTGTTAATGAAGAAAGAGATTTTTGCCACACTGCAACCCCAGCAATAATCAGAAATTGCTTATGCTGTTCTTCACTGAAGTGCCCTTATGTTGGCACTATAATGTGTCAGAGAAACTTTATATCTATACATAAAGTTTATCTATGATATATATATCATTCTTATAAGTATTTGCTTAAAAAAATATTAACAGTAGAACTGATCCTGTTGCCTTAAACAGCAAAGCTACATGAGATGAATAAATGAGTGAAAATTGCATTCCAGAATGTTTTTATTTCTGCTTCTATGTTGAAGGCAATTTTTAAAAGTATTTTATAACTTAGACCAGAGAAAAAAGGAACAAATCTGTGAATACCAGTGTGAGAGGAGAGGTAATAAAAAGAAGAAAAGATACAACAGTATTTCTGAACTGATGGTTCTCCTACACAACGTTCAGCATCTTGAGATCTCCAGGTGTGTGCAAATATGAGTAGTCATCCTGTAAACTTGCACAGCATTACCATTTCTGAGTCAGATCAGTCTCTCTTGGATGCAGAAATCAAGGACCGGGGGCAGAAGTAGCTCTAAGTTTTGCCATCCAGAAGCCCTGATTCCAGAAGCCCTGGAACCATTTAATATCCCCAGTATAAACCAGAGCAGCCTGGAAACTACTGCATGCCAACTTTTAGTGGTCTCTGAGGCACATTTTGTTGTCTTGAGCCACTGCAACAAAGTAATCCAACCACAGCGTCTTACATACAGTCATTCTTTCTTTGGATTTGTGTATATATAGAGAAATTATTTTTGGGTCATTCAGCTTGAATACATTAGTAACCTGCTCAATGAGAAGTACTCCCTAAAAAAACCTGCAATTTTGTGTGAGAAATCATTAGTGTTAATTCCCCCATAATTTATTAGTGAGCTGTTCCAACTGTGCTCTTATTAGTTCTTGATTAGATATAGATATAGCTATATCTGTATCTCATTTTTCTCTTTCTCTAGCTCTATTTACACACAACAATTTTGCTACAATTTAGTATAGATTTTAAAAACTACAGAGATAAAAGATAGGTTAGATAATATCTACTATTACATATCGCATTAGGAAGAATGAAAATTTGTCATACTCAACAGAAACTTCAGGAGCTGTCCAGACTAACTTGGAAGAGCTATGAAATTTTTGTTTGGATTTTTTTGGTTGGCTGGTTGGTTTTTTTTTTTTTTTTTTTTTTAGATTAACCTGATAATGCAAGAATTGGTTTCTAAATACAAAATGACACCAAAAGAAAATTATCTTGACCTAATCCTATGTACTTAATGCTTCAGACTTATGTATTTATCTTTGGTCAGTGGAATAACAGAATCAACAAAACAGATCCAGAGGGCACCACTAGGGTTAGGACTTGAATGCTGCATTTGTGTGAGTTAGATGAGAAATAGCAACCTTGGAGAAAAAAAATACTTAATATCCATTTCCCTTCTACTTTGTAGAAGCAACTATAGAATTGGCTGTTTCCTCATGAAAAATACTGACAATAATGCAGCAAGACCACTGAAACAGAGGAGATAAGACTCTGCACAAATTAAATATTAACATTAAAATGAGATTAGATCAATGGCAAGAGTTTGCAAGTTTGCTTTTAAAAAAAAATTAATCTTAATTACTCTCATACAAATCAGGTGAAATCACAATAGAACATGGCTCTCTGTGGGTATAAGACATAGCTAGAATGTCTCTCTCCAAAATATGTGACTCAGGGTATATTCATAATCCCAGTTTTAATGACAATGTTAGGCCTTAAAGAGACAAGTCTCCTCCACAGCTTCTGTTGACCTCAAAATGATATTGAAGAATCAAGTAACTTTTTCAAGAGTTAAAATATTAATATGGGTAAATAAAGTGCTAAGGGAAAATTGAGGAGGTTTGCAAGGAAAAAATAGGAGGGAAGGAGACTGGATAATCTTTTCTTTACAAAAGAATATAAATAAGAGAGAATTAAGATGGACTGACAGCAATGTAAAAGTATTTAATGGGGGAGAAAAATTGATTAGAATGTTCTTTATAAGATAAATGTACAAAATATTTTTATGCCTTACAGTTTAAAACAGGCAAGTTTAGAGTAGGATAAAATTGTATTTTATTATAGCAATGAGATTAATTAAGAATTTGAACAGTTTATACATGTGCATCTCTGTCACACATTTTAAAAAACAGATTGAAGCTTTTCCTTCTAAAAAGCATAGACTTAAAACATCAATTAATTAAGAAAATCTTCCAGCTCTTGCCAAGCAGAGATGATGTCAGACTGGATTATAACAACGTTTTTCTTCAAGCCTTGGAATCTGTGATATATTTGAACCCTGATTTTCCTTTCTACAAACTCTCCTCTACTCATCTGCTTCCAAATTACATATTTTCATATTCACTGTTGTTCAAGTTTTATTTTTCAGGTGAAACATTATACAAATTCCTAAAAAAAAAAAAACAACAGAACACCAAAAAAAACACAACAAACCAAAAACCCCACCAACCAAAAGGTTTATATTGTAAAAAAATAAAGTATGGGCAATGAAAGAGAACAGAGCAAAGGATAAAAATAACAAAACAAATGGATAAAACCAACAAAATATCCAGGATTATGGCAGGCCAATGGTACTAAGAGTCTGAAGGTCTGTCTATATATTGAGTGATTTGGTTATAGTTTTCAGGGAGGGAAAAGAAGATGAATGCTAATGAAGTGATCAGAACTGAATTGAGAGGGGGAAGGATTAAAAGAGTGAGGAACAGGTTGGGAAAGGCAACAGAAGAGGGAGAGGAAGGTCTCTGATGATAACAGAGGGTTGTTCCCCAGTGGAAACAGAGATCGGGAAAAAATGTCACGTGTTTGGGAAAAAGTCCAAGATCTGGATTTTACTGATGAGATTAAGAGATCACAGTTGCTTCCTGGCTCCTTCTCTTCTCTATGGAGGCAGGACATGAAGCCAATGGCCACAGTTCTTAAACAAGGGCTGGTAGTTTCCATGTCTGAAAGTTTCACAATCACACTTTTGCAGTTTCATTATTGATCCATTTTCAGAATTTAACACTGCCTCAGGTTTTTTTTTAGTAAAAATTTTTTCCACCTGGTTGTTTGTTATACATCCTATTTTAAATCCTAATGAGATAATTTGAGTTCAGGCATTAATCAACTTTGGAGTAAGCTTTTCTGTTAGCTTCATACCCTGGCTGAACACGTGTCTTTAGAACCCAAAGACCATTCTTTGTTATTTCCTCTTATCATCAGGATATTTTATCATCAGGACTTTCCTCCCATCCCCTAGCTGCAGGTGATACCATCCAAATACCATCTGCTGGGAGCATCTCCTCCAATCATATCCAAGATTAGGTCTTGTACAAATTTGACTTCTACTTAGCTTTGGTTGCTTGTTTTGCACCCATAGGCAAATTCAATCAATCTAAACTAGTCACTTTGGCCTAAATATTTCACTGTAACTGTATTACCTGTAATGGAGCTCATCTCTTCTACAGTGTCACCAGAGACTTTGATGTGGTTTCTTGGCTACAGAAACAAACTAATTCCTAATTAAATTAGTGTTGTAAGATTTTAGGCACTATAAGACATCTCCATAGCCAATAGTGTCTATAACTATATACTTTTGTACTTTTTCAGGAATGCCTTAATACATTTTTGTGATATAACTATAACCCATCAGACAGTTTTATCATGCTTTTAAGGCATGCAAAGTTATTTCATTCCTCTTCTGCTGCAGGAAAAAAAAAACCCTACAAACCCTGCACTTTCCCATCATTGCTATAAGACAGGTGAAAAATCTGTATATTTATGAAAAATGGATCAAAGCCTTCCTGTATTTATCATAGGACACTCTCATCCATCAGTGTAATTAAGTTAAATAATGTCACAACATTTAAAAATCAGCGCTTGCCAAAAGTAAGTGAGCATGCCCAGGAGCATTGTGAATCTTGGGCAAACTCCTACACTCACCTGCATTGCCCTCACAGACATCATGGGTCTGGGTTGAATGAAGGTTGCCAACCAGCCTCCTCTTCCAGCACTTTTAGGATCTTTCTCAGAAAGCCATCTGAAGTAATCAAAAAATGAGACAGAAACAAAGAAACAATTCAATCAAAAAACCCCCCAAACCCCAACAACCCACAACTGTGGATTGTGCTGATTCCAGGTTCCCAAAGAAGTCTGGATAGCGAATTTACATGGGGGATTGTGTGGTGGGTTAGCCTTACCAAATGGCCAGATTCCCATGCAGCCACTCAGACAGTAAGTTGCTCACTCATTTACCCAATCACTCTTCCCCTTAAGCGGGGAGGGGCACAAAACAGGATGAGAAAGATCCTTGGCTGAGATAAAAACAGGGAGATTGATAACCAGCTACTGTGGGTGAAAGAGGCTTGGGTTGAGGAAAATTTATTCAATTTATTGCCACTTGAAATAGAGTTGGATAGTGAAAAATGAAGATAAACATGAAAATATGAAATTTTCTCATCTTTCTCCCAGACTCACCTTCAGGTTTCTCTGCCCAGCCCTGAGGGGTGCAGGGAGAGTGGGGATCTATGGACACCTTCTATCAGTTCTTCTCTGCAGCTACTTCTTCCTCACACTTGCAATTTTCTCTAGTGTCGGTGCTTCAATGTCTGCAGATCCTTCAGAAAACATCCCCCTGCCCCAGTGTGGGGTCCTTCATGGACCATAGTGTCCATGGTAATAGTATGGATATCTATTCTGCAGTGGTCCTCTCCATGGGCTGCGGGGAAATATCTGCTCCCCAGCCTGGAGTGTCTTCTTCCTTCCTGTCATCCTAGGCTCCATGCTTTTGTTTCTCCCTCTTTATTCCTTCCTTCTCTCTCCCCCTGATGTTTTTTTGTCCTTTCTTCAGTATGTCATCTGTAGTGGGTCCACTGCAGACCTGACTGCAGTATGGGGCAGCCCCTGATGTCTGCTCACAAAGGACTCCCCTGAAGCCCACCAGCCACCAGCACCTCTCCACAGAGGCCAGTAGTGCCTGCCATGCAGAGCACTGTGTACGTCTGGACTGACAGGGGCAAAGAATCACGTGAAGGAATGTTAGAGGATGATAATCCATCTTAACTGAAATTTTAAAGTAATAGTAATTTAAATGAGTGTCCATGTGTCTTCACTCTGTGTAGCAATACTGATAGCTACTGCTGAGGTCGTGATGCTGCGTGGGCCTGCAGGGAAACCAGCAGCTGCCGCTCACAAAATGTCCTCTCCTTCCTGGTTCTTGTGCACGAGTAGTGTGTGGTGTGGACAAGCGCCACATGGTGCTGGTGTTAAAGGCTGTATCACTTGGAAATGTATGTGGAATTTGTGGGCCAGCTGTCTTCACAAAGAACCCAAATTTCTGCCGAATGACAAATGCAAGAGGAGCTCTGCAGTGCTCCTCCAAGGTTCTGAACTGGTGACACATCTGAACTAGTTCAGCCCAGGATGCTTCACGGGGATAACTTCTGAGTGAGTATCTAGGCATATCTCAATTTCTGCGTATTGTAACGTGGAAATCAGCAGCATTTTTTGGCTGATTTCAATGAAAAATGAGAAAATCCTTAGTTAATTCTCAAGGCCTTATGGGAAAAAGAAAGTGTTCAGAAGGAATCAGCAGAGAGAAAATGAAAAAAAAATTCCTCCAATTCTGAATAAAATTCTTTTTTTTTTTTACTACTACAATAGGACAAGAGGTTGGAGAGAAAAAAGGAAACACTGAAATAAAAGCTTTTAAAATGATGAATAAAGGATGCTAAGTGTAACTTAAAGATGGAAAACCAAAGGCAGAAAGAAAGAAAAACTTTAAAAGTAACATAAGACCATAACTTTTTTTTGGTCAAGAATGACATCTGTATAATTCTTAAGATTTTAACCAAATTCCTCTGGAAAACTACATTAGATACATCTGTGTAAAACATATTTTATGGTTTAACCAGGTTAGAATGACCACATTAATTTTCTGCTTCACTGCAATGTTAAGTAATAAAGTAAGATGTCTTTAAACATAATGAGTCAGCAGAGTTACAGGTTAACTAGCTGTTACCTGTTACATCCCATTGCCTTTTTGATTCTTGATACTGAATATGGCAACTAGTATAGCAACATTTTTTAGTTTCAGATAATAACATTATATTTTTTCTTGGTCTAGAATGGCTTTTCTCCAAAAAAATAAAATAGATGCAAACTGGATGTAACAAAATTTTGTACTATGCACAATGTCTACAGGGGAATATTAAAAAAAAAAAAAAGAAAAAACAACTCTTTTTTTTTTAATAACTAAAGACAAGCAATTAAAATTGAAATCGTAGTCTACTTATAATTAAATTATCTTAGCTGACATGTTTAATCACTGGTGGAAAGTTTAAAGAAAATTATATTTCTTTCCCTCCCCAATTTTCTACAGAGGTGATGTGAATTCTTAATCAGATAAAGCAGAGAATGCATCTAGAATCAATCTTATAATGATATATACGTACCGAGTAGGAAAGAAAGTGATATTACATGAATAATTTTATATATATGTATATATGTATAATTAGTCTGTTACAGACATCAAGGAGTTGCTTTTAAGCTGAGCTATTCTAATATCTGAAATTATATTCCATAGACATGTGATTTGTCACTTCCTCAGGAGTTTTTTTTGTCTGCAAATGTAGGACCCAGGATTTTTAAAAGTAGCAAACCTGAAAATAAGCTTCATTAAAAAGGGTTGTAAGTCTCTTCCACAGGTTTCCTGTTTCATCTTTGATGTTTGTTTGAGTTTCAGGAGAGACTGGAATATAGAAAAGTACTGAGTATGTTAACAGTGTTAAGTAGAGAACAGAGTAAGTGAAGTGTTTTCAGTATTTCCAGTCTCAGGGCTTATCTGAAATAAATAAAATTATTAGTGATATACAAATATACAGTAAGAACAGCACTGGCACTTATTCTAATAAGTTATTATATCAGTAAACTCCTCAGTCTCAGTAAATGCTTGGCCCTAGGTACTCTTCCAAAATCTATTGTCCTATTTTCCGTAATATTGAAACCAGATGAAACTTTCTTTCTGCATCCATCTGACCCTAAGCAACCATTCTCCTTGTCATTTTAATTGAATAATTCTGTGGTTTTCAGTTCTTTTTAAAGCTTTGGATTACTCTGAAAATTATTTCCCCAGACTAAAAAGTGCACACCAAACTGAAGTGTACATGTTTGTGCACATTTTGACCTTTTTTAGGTGTTTGACTTTGGGATAAGAGTTGATGACAGAATATAAAGTCATTATTGAACGCTGTTTATCTTATCCAAGGACTTTCTTCAGTTAATGATATGAAAGTAAAAGCTTTCGGTAGCTACCATCATTCTATTCAATTCAATAGTTGCACTTTAATCCATGGAAAAATTAGAAATTCTGAGAATTACAAAAATTGGGATAAAAAATAAAAATAAAACACTTGCAGATGTCCAGGGAAAAGCAACCAAGAATAACTTTGTTCTTTAAATTGAATGAGCGTATTTGAGTCTACACTATGAGCACCTTTGCCTTCATCAATCCCATTGTAGTTCTAAATTTAATTAAAAATATCATTCTGATGGCTTCATTCCAATTTGAAATTTTTCAATAAAAAGAGTATTTATTAAGATGCACACAATAAATGAATTCTTTTATTATTTATTCTTTTATTATCTATTAAATTCTTAATTTTTTTTTTCAAAAATGCATCCCCACTGATATCCAAAATTTTCATTGTCCAGGTCCTCTGAAGTCCTACTGAATTCAGTAATGGACAGATCATGTTACTCCACATCGAGTAGGGCACCAAGCAGAGGTTATTTCAACAGGAAAGATGCCTTGTGTTAGAAGATCACTACCATTAGTTTTATTGTAGTCACCTTCTCTGCTATTAGCCTTCTTCCCTGTTTAGCACACAAGATAGCTTTAACTTGTTCTATTTCTATTGGGATTCTAGGATATATGAATGTAACTAAAGTAACACCTAAGCTAACAAAAGTTATCATATTCTTTTTGCAGTTTGTGCAGTTGTACATAGTAGCAAGAGTATTAGATTCAAAGTGTCACAGCTTATTTTCTGTGGAAATGCTGAGGCACTCATAGAAAAGATGAGTCTTGGATCATTTAGAGCTTAAAAACCTTCTCATGATGAGGAATTATGAAAGGAGGAATTCTAACCTCCTGAAACTTCTCAGGCTCAGCAGTGGCCAGTTTCTGTGATGCAGCATTTTGTAGCTTTGCAGTCTGGTAGACAATACCTGTAAGACCTTTGGTCCTGGTTCTGTTCTCATTGCTATTTGTGTAAACCAAGAGCAACCTGAAATTATCCCTGCTTTACAGCATTTTCAAAGAGAGGAGAGATAAGCCAGTAGATATCACTTACCAGGGATCTTAAAAGTAAAGAGATTGTTTGGTGCTATGAAGATGTTGTCATAGCTATTATGCATACCAGTCTCAGTCTATTTTAAGTTGACTAATTACGGAAAAGTTGAATACAAAAGAAATGCTCTAGGGCCTCCTAATCTGAAATAATATCAGGCTGTGCTTTATCAACTCACTGGGGCCTGTTTGTGAAGATTATATGCATGCTTCTATCTGCTTTGGAGGCAGAGCTAAGCCAGAGTTAGCTCTGTGCACTGGAAGAAACACACTGCTACCCTATGTGCTTTTTGGGTGAGCTGGTTCAGACTCCTCTAACATGAAAAGGTCTGTTTTTATATAAATACAAGGAGAAATAATAGGCTCTCAAAATATATGTTCCATCCCTATAGTATTTCTTTCTTGTTAGTGTTTCAGCTCTGCAGAGGTATCTGAGAATTTCAAATTCTTACATATAATTTGTTAATTGTCTTAATAAATACAAAACTTAAGGCTATTGTAGGTGCATTTTCTGTCTAGTTTTCTCTCACATCTGAAATGAGAGTCTTGAATTTAAGAATTTTTAAGAGCCTATAGATTTGACAAATCTGATATTGGATTTGACTTAAAAGAGTCTTTGAAATGTAATATTTTATGCATGGAACACATTCATATTACTTTGCTAACCTGCCAAAGGCATGATTTCATCTGGGTTTTGTTTGGATTCTGCAAAATCTCACAGGAAGCAACTGCAGAAGACTGCTGGAGGACACCTACATTTAAAAAACGTATGCTACTCTGAGATAAGTTCTCTGTTTCCCTATTCTTCCCTTTTAAAGCTTGTACATAAATGAGAAATACATTGTCATTCAGGGCTGCCTCAACCCAACCACAAGTTCTATGACTGACATTTATGCAAAATGCTGATAGACAAATTCCGTAGTTATTTATCAACACTAAGCAGTCTCTGCAGACATCACTCAGCAACCATATCCCATCATGCAAGCATTCCTATTTCCTTTCAAGTCATTCATCTGTATATGGGAGCTATTTAAACAAATAAACTTACCTAGATATGAAAACAGTTGCCACATTCATACATATATAAAAGGAAAACTTCATTTAATAAAAGACTTTCTTTTGGACATATGAAAAACACCCTGTAATATGTGAAGAAGCAGAGAAATAATACCTCCTTCCTATGTACATCCCATTTCGTATACAGAGAACTAAGCTAAAAACTTCAAAAGGTAGAATTTATTAACCCATGCACACGCATCTTTATGTGTTTAATACTTATGAATAAGAAAAGGGCACAATGACTTGTGTTACCTATTTACTTTTAAGAAAAATATTTTTTATTACCATAAATAAAGTTTTAAAGGCAAATCTCTGTCTACTTTGTGTAAATTCACTAGAAAAAACTCAACTTACTGTTCTTCCTATGAAGTTTTTACAGGAACAGGATTTTTTTTTTTTTTTGCTGGGACAGGAATAAGAATTTCAGAGTAATTTTAAATGCTTGGAGTATTTAAGACTGAGCAACACTGCATTGTGTGTCCCACCTATATATTAAAGTACAAAATAATATATTTTATGCAATATTTTTAGTACCATGAATTGGCACATACATTTGGAAAATGTTCATTTTTTAGTTTGGTATGCTAATGCCAAGTGGAAAAAAAAAAAAGAAACCTACAATAAAGCTTTCCTGATCAATAACTTGCCAGCAAGCTGGACTTCTGTTTGTCCCAGTACTCCTCAATAACAGATTTAAGTGTTCCTGAATGATGATTTGTCCATTTATTTTTTATGTGATGATTTAATTCAGAGTACATAAGACATTCCCTCACTATCTGCTTTTCAGATTAAAAAAATGCTGACCTCAATCTGAATCAGATACATCCATCCAGGAACAGAATTTTTCCCAGACAGCTGTGTTGGAGACCTCTTCTTCAGCTTTGGAATGTTACAACAGCAATGGGAAGTAGCTTTGCAAGAAGGGCTCTGTGTTCTTCTTTTGAAAAGCAAGTGGAGGGAATTCCAGGTACCATAGTCATTTACAAGGGGTGTGTTCTAAGCCCTGCCTTATGTCAGCTCAGCTCCAGCAGGCACAAGGTGCTTGTCTGCTCCTCTCTAATGCAGTTAAAATGGCAACTGTGGGGCAAAGCTGAGATTGATCTTTCCAGAAGTCCTACGTGGCTTCCTTCAGCTACACAGCTATCTTGCCTCTAGTGACCAGCCCTGATACCAGCTTATTCTTGAAGACCATTTTTAATCATTAGGGTCAGGTGTCTGGGTACAGAAATGAACCCCGGACAGAGTTTTGGAGAATTTTGAGAAAAAAATCTAATTCTGATAACTCTGGCATGAACAAGGGAAATTTAAACAACCTGCCAAAAGAAAACAAACTTAAGTCCTAATGTCTCATAAAATTCAGCTCATAAGAAAAGACAAGAGTCAGAGCCCTAACAAATGAAGCTCTTTCTGACAACTGATGGGAAATCTGCAAGCAAAGGCTATCAGTGCCAGAGAAACAGTTTCACAATAGGAAACATTGTTTAGAATTTTTTTTATTAAAATACAAATATGTTGGTTAGTTTTACCAGTTTCATTAATCACTACATGGTTATAACTGGGTGCAGCTAGTCCCAATTAGTTGCTTGTGATTAAAATGATCTGACATGGACAAAGGATTTATCACTTCTCTTGCTTCTGTTTCCCTGATATCTTCTTCTGTCATGCCTTGTGATAAAAGCCTGAAGTTATACTTGGAAAATCTATACTTAGAAACCCTATTAGAGGTCTACATCAATTTCACCGCCTTATGAATTAGAAAAGGTGCTGTACATCACCAACCTAGACATCAGGTTTTTTCCTTCTTCTCTCATCATAGTTCATCAGTTATGACACACACAGCTTAGATCAAGCTGGCTGAGTTAAAACAGACAAATCCTTCCACTAATATAGCAGAAAAATATTTCAGTCACTTTGCCACCTGCAAGGTGTTAGGAAGCATACCAGATAATATGGTTCCTCAACCATTCTATGGGATATTTATCCTCAGCAGGGTAAGAGCAACATGCCCAAAGAGTTAATTCTTTAGAGTGGCCAGTCAGATAATGTTACTCTCTGTGGCTGATGAATTGGGTCCTCCTCCAAGGAGAGGCATTGCTCTTATGATACGTTTGGGAAAATGTGATTTAGAAGGTAAATTTCCCAGCAGCAAGCTAATTCTTCTGAGCTCTACCTTTAATACATGATTTAAGGCACACAAGTCACTGCCAATCTTGTGACGACATATTCAAATACAAATTTTCCAGGGAAACCTTTTTGATCCTGTGTTTGGATGCATAAACCCCACTCTTCAGGTTGCTAGAACTTAGTAAGTCTGATTTTCTTATGCCTGCAGTTATGTTTTAAAATGAAATAGTACATTAAATTATTTTCTTTCTCTGCCTGAGCTCTTCCCGCATTTCAGATAAAATCAAGTATAATAATTATAAGTGTATATACTTAAGCTGCTGGAAAATATCTGATTCCTTCACACTTAAGAAATATGTGATTCATTCAAATCTCATCAGTTCATTAGAGAACACGTGAATTTCACCCAGAGGGCAACAAATGATATGTTGATAAATCCAATTATCATAATTTTGTTAGATTGGCTGTCACAATGGGAAAATACCTTACTAAAAATACAATACTTTAAAAGAGAAATATAAAGCCATTCTGCTATAATGAGGCTATAAAATATGCATGTGCATTTTAAGAACCATCCATTGCCCCTGTGCAGACGTGCAGAGTACTTGTTATTTCAGGAAGTTAGTGATGCATACATATATCAGAGAAGCATGTCGTGCCATCTTCTCATTTCAGTCCACAAGAGACAAAACCAAGTCAGCACCAGGTGAAGAAAATGACGTATTCCTGTAGAGTGGATTTTTTATTTACATGGTACCACAGAGTATAGTGGGTCTCTTTGCAGCTCAGTTATCTCACAGATAGTAGTAATTCTCACAGCAAACTTACTCACAGGTTCCACTCTGAGGAATGTTGTGCATTTGTCAGGGTGATATGGAATAACTACTGCAATTGGAAGTTGGCTATTTGTTAATACATCTGTCTAAACCCCAGTCACTCTGTGGGATGGAACAAGCAGAGCCTTAAAGCAACCACAGTTTTCATTTTCTGCCTCTGTCACAGCCTTCCCCTGGATGGTGTGAATTCTCCTGGAGCATGAATTTCTGTGTTTGGCACAGAATAATGGTGGAAAGAAAGCTGACTGTAAACTAGAGTTTACCACATCCTCCGTCAACTGGGACTGAATATTCCCAAAACAACCTAAGAGTTTCTTGGCATTCATTTCATCATATCCCTGTTCAGTTAAAATGCTGGTCTTTTACAGACCCTTTATGGAGCAAAGATTTGATGGCAAACTTTGGAGAGAAGGCAAAAAAAGGTACCTCCTCAGGTACAAAGGTGTACAAAAACAATGGTCAGGAGCGCAAGAAAAATGTTAGTAAACTTCATTGTTTTTATATTTTCTTTTAAGTTGTATTTGGATTTAAAAATGTTCCCATGTAATTCAGAAAAAGGTATGAATATATGTCAGTATGTCTAGCACATCTGTGTTCCATGTGGCATATTGTTTATATCCCTGTTGCAAATCATAAAGAGCTTAAACTGGTGTCCCTGTTACTCAGTGCAAAATTCTGAATCATCAGGGTTTTGATTATTGTAAGATCTCACCATCCTGCATCTGAAAATCCTTCCTTAGAAGAGCAGTAGGCCTCTAATAAATGATCTGCATTTGACAAACTGCCATTTCCAATGAAAAAAAAAATTTAAAAGTAATACACTGGAAAATTTCCAGCTAGTTTGCAACAGAATTTAAAGAGAATTGGTTCCTTATTTTTCTTTCTTGCTTGCTTTCTTTCTTTCCCTTCCTTCCTTCCTTCCTTCCTTCCTTCCTTCCTTCCTTCCTTCCTTCCTTCCTTCCTTCCTTCCTTCCTTCCTTCCTTCCTTCCTTCCTTCCTTCCTTCCTTCCTTCCTTCCTTCCTTCCTTCCTTCCTTCCTGATGCTAGCTTTAGGACTAAGTTTAAATGAGTGACACTGGGATTTCCATCATCCCAACTCTTCTTTCCAGGACATGAGCTTGTTTTGAAAACTTGTTTTACAGTAAAATAGAAGATAAGGCCTTTAAGATATTTCCAAGTAAGAATCAGATATTTGTGTCAAACAGGAATTTGGACTACAATCAAAATAGTTTCTTCTGGGTCTAACATAGAGGAAAATTATTGAAAATTTATTTTACTAAGTCTTTGAAACCTCTTATTTACCAAAACACCTCACAAGAAATCTCCTAAAAAACCTCATAACAAACCGGTTGCATGGAAAATGCTGTTTTTACAAAACCTCAAGGCAAGTATGCCATGTATTTAATTTTTACAAAAAAAGCTGAACTTCACAGTCCTCATCTTGTCCATACAACCTGATGAGAAGTATTTTTCCATTCTACACCATTGCTGTTCACCTGATAGCAAATTAAAGCCATGTTAGAATGTTATGATCCTCATTGATACTGATTGCCATGATAACAACTATATTTTATGCTTTTAGTACTGGCTGTTCCAGTGCCATGTCCACAAACTTGAGCTTAGCTTTATGGTCTGGTTCCAGAAATTGTGAGACCATCTAAATTGACACAGGAAAAACCAAAGTGAAGTTATAGAATAATGGTGGATACCATTCTTCAAATCCCTTGTCACAATGAGATTGTCTGTCACATACCCAAAGGTAATTTGCTGAGACCCCACAAGGCATTATAGAAATAAATTCTTCAACACCTCAGCCCACCATATGTTTCATTAATCATCACTCTAAAGGCAGTGCTGCTTTGATCTTCCTTCTCTCCCAACCCCTTATCTTGGGAAAATATATTTTCACTTCTGATTTCTTCTCTGTAGATATAGAAGAAAATGAAAATATGGCATTTGACAAATTTTTAATTTGTGCTACTGCTAAACCTTTTTATATCATGTTCATAAGTGTAATAATTTGACCAGCACAGAAAAATAAGTCAACAAAAGGCCAAGGAAAACTCAAAAAAATTGAAATCTGACATTGAAAATGTAGTGCTGGAAGGCAGATTCCAAGGTGAACAGTTTAGTTTCCTTACTTGCCCAGTGAATGGACACAGTTGTTGATTTTATTGAAAAAGGACTGTAATGAAGTTGAAAATGCAACTATACTCCTTATTGAATCAAAGATGGAGCATTATATTGTGCATGTCTATTAAATTAATCAGTGTTTTACAGTTCACAGGTGGAAAGAGTGTCTATACAGCTCAAATTACTGCAGTACTGGACTATTCTCCTGTATGGCCTGTATCATCTGCTCTGTGAATACCAATTTCCTTACCAGAACATTTTCTAACTCTCTAAATTTCCAACAGTTACAATAAGTTTTCTTCTAAAAATTAATCAGCCTGCCACAGAGCCTCACATCTCCTTGCTGTCCCATTAGGTACAGATCTGGGCCAGTGGGGGCTTTTTGGACATTATGGCTGCCTCATTTAAAAGTCACATACTAGTTGCCCATGGTGGGTTTGAAAATGAAATTTAATTCAGTGAAATAGAGGTGATTTCAGAAACTAGCTTCAAGTTTGATCCATTAATTAAGTTTTAAAATTTAGAATTTAAGGTGTGGAAGAAAAGTTAGTTTAGATCATTTAAAGACATTTTATGAGCCCTTTTTACCCTTTGCAATTTGGATTCATTTTAACAATTATAATATTGAGATTTACAGGCAGTACTTCTTTTATTTCTGTTAGCATTTTAAAAATCTTATAAAATATTCTAGAATGTATTTCTAGAAAGTATGTCATGTACATGTAATAAAAAATGGACTATCTATATCCTATGTAATATGCTTTCTGATATTACTTTGCCATTCCTGTTTAATTAATTTTTGGTTTTTAAATAGCTTCTTTTTTTTTACTGAAACCCACTGCCCATGAGGTATTCATGCATAGAGTGACATTTTATAAATTTTTTGATAATATAGTCACACACACTCGCACAACATACATTCCATTATACATAAAATTGAGCATTCAGTACATCAGTGCACCCAGTTTCCCTACTCCTGTCAGTTGCAGTCATACTCCAAGCTGGGGTTTCCAAAACTGAGTAAGGTGAGAAAAATACCTGTAAAGTCCATTAGAATCAAATTACAAATCAATTAGATGTGTTATGAATGTAATGAGCATGGATAGGAAGAAAAAAATCTTGTCATAGATATTTACTTATACATGCATTCGCTATCCCTTGTTTTCATTTAGATTGTATTGTTTGTCATTATGCTAAAAAAAGCTACTGGAGTAAATAAAAGGAATTTTAATGAAAATGGTACCTGGCCTATCAATAATTTTTTTCCCTCTTCCCCAAGCATTGCACTGAGGTTGACCAGAGAAATCTTTTTCTATGCAAACAGATCTTGTGCTGTCACCAGAAGGATAGTTTCCAGGATTTTAAACTTTTTAAATTTTTAAACTTCACAGGATTTCTTTATAAAATTAGACTCAGTGCCAATGTTCCCTTACCTATGCTACACCACAGAAAACAGTGTGAAGGACGTAACACTGTATGGTATTTGAAATCACACACAGATAAAAGCAGGAACTCCCTACAGCTAGAAATATAGACTCTTTGAGGCATTAGACCAGAAATGTCACAATATTTTATTTTCTAGAGAAGTGATAAAAGGCTGCAGGAGAGGAAGAGAGCTAAAATATTGTCCAGTGCAACATGGTTTAGCTCCAACTGGCAACTGAGCACCATGCAGCTGCATACTCACTATTGTAGTTTAGACACAGTATTTCAGCAGGTCCCAAGGAGCATGCTGTTAAATTGTCCTACTGAAAAAGTTCATAGTTTATTGCTGTTTGCTGTAGAGTTCAGAATTTTATACATTCGAAAACTGAAGTCTGTGGTATATTTAGGTGAGCCAATAAATATTTAAGATAATGCATAAACAAATTTGTCTAATTGGTGTAGTACTCAATTTTTTTTTTTCTCAGAATGTCAAGAATATATTTTCCTTACGTACTTACTAGAATTAGCACGTGGCTGGTATATCTAGAGAACCTATCTCCAGCAGAACAGGACACTTGTCTTTAAAGTAGGGAATTACTAGAACTTTTATGGACAAAGAGACACAGCTGATGGACTTGCTTCCTGTCATGCTCTTGAGACAATGGATGAACATTTGAACAGGATTAATATTTCATTTTCCCCTTTCCAAACCAAAGGGCTCAATCGGATCTGGAAATACCTCTTCCTCCTCTCAGCCCTTACTCTACTGATGTCATCATAGTCACACTATCCCAAAAGCTTCCTCTAGAGGGCGAATAGTCCAATCAAGACCTGAAAAACTGCCGAGTACAATCAAGCTTTGAATACCTTCAGGGTTTCCACAACCTTTCTCAAAGCTTGATTACCCTCAGAGAGAAAAAATATGTCCTTATATTTAAGCAGAATTCCCATCTTTCACCATGTGACTATTGCCTCACCGTGCCCCTCTGAGGAGAGTCTGGCTCTGCCTGCCCTATGTTTCCACTAGGAGGGTGAAGTTCTCCCTGCATCTTCTTGTACATGGTGTGCCAGTGCCTTCACCCTCTTGGGAGCCCTTGACTGCACTAACTGAAGCATGGCATGTTTCAGCTGGTACTGGGAAGCCCAGAACTGAACACAGGACTGCAGGTCGTCCTTCAGAAGGAGGGAAGGGACAATTCCTCCCTATGTGTTGGCTGCACTCCTACCGATGCAGCCCGCTGTGCTGCTGGCCACCTTCACTGCAAAGGCAAGCTGCTGACTTTCCACTGCTTTAACCTCAGGATACAGACACAGACAAATGTGTTCTATACTCATTATATTTAGTTTGATATATAAATAGGTGAAGTAAAAAAACAGTTTGTCAATAACTGAGTGCTGTAGCACAATGCTTTTGCTCTGTAAGACTGCATAGTGTCTGAGTGGACCAGCCTAAATCCCACCCCCTTCTCTTGGTGCACAAAGCTGCATTTTGGGCTTGTGCTCTTCCCCTACTCTGTGCCTGTGAGTACGATGTGGATTTAAGGACACCTGAATTAAAAATTGTCTGCGCCCCAATTTTAAAGAAAACAGAACCAGGCTTAATTGCTTGCAGGTCTGCAGGAGGCTTTCCATTGGATTGGGATCAAGATCTGTACATTTAATAGGCATTTACCACAGATCTCCAGGTACAATCTGATATTAGACTGTTACTAAATCAAACTATTGTTTTTTGTTTATACAAAACTTTGGAAGAAACTTGGATGAAAAACACATATGGTTCATTCTCTCAAAAACACAAAGGAGTTGTGGATTGCTTTGCTACTTGCCTTAGGCTTTCAAAATAGTCTTTATTATGTCTCTTCTATAGTCTAAAGAAAGTAAAACAGAAGGAGGATTCTAAGCATAAGAATTAATGAAGTACTGTTTTTTAAAAATATCTTACCAAAGGTAAGACAGGAAGAAAACAGTGTCTAATGTTTTTCAAAAGCTATTAAAATTTTTCAAAAGTTTTGGTGGGGTTTTTTTTGTGGTTTTTTTTGGTTTGTTTGCTTGGTTTTTGTGTTTTGTTTTTTTTTGGTTTTTTTTTTTTTTTACTTGTTTTTTGTTGTTTCATTTTTCTTCTGTTTTTTTGTTGTTGTTGTTTTGGGTGGGGTTTGTTTTGGATTTTTTTTTTGTTTGTTTGGGTTTTTGGTTTGGTTTGATTTGGTTTTGGTTTTGGTTTCCCCCAGATCCATCAGATTATTTAATATTAAACAGAATTTGAAGATTTTTTTTAGTCTCACTTTAACTCTGCTGAAAATATTGGCCACAATGCAGCAAAAGCTGGCATAGAAATAAATGTCTTTGTCAATAGCATAGTTTGACTTATACATGGAATAATCAGAGCTATACAGTCCAAGGAGGTTGACTCAATTATATCAGCTGAGAACAGTGACACATCTCTGGGAAGGCAGTCACAGATCAGTGTATGACATCATACATTTGGACCCACAGTCATGGAGTATGAGGAGATTCATATAGACTGGTGTGGTTTAACTTTGATCATGAGACCTATCCTTGAAACACTACCTGTGCATGAAGGAGTGCCATCTGGTGTAGCCTACACACTTTAGAAATAAGAAAGGGAAATAACAGAATGTAATAGGACTGAAGCTTTTGAGGAGCTTTCTAAGAACGGATGTGTGCTTCAAAAGATATTCAAAACAATTAATTGAAAGGAAATTGACTTACATTGTACTTTTATACATAATCTGAATCAGAGCTAATATAGTTATTATACATTTATGTTATCAAACATCCTTTAAGAGGTCAAGTGTTATTGCTTCAAATGTTGTCTTATTCATTCATCTTCCTGGCCTATCCAATTTCTCCAATTTCTCCTGAATATATATTCATTTTATTATTTTTGTGATAAGGTCTAACATGGATTTCATCATCAGCCTTCTATGTCTTAAGTTTCTTTCCTTCAGTGATCTCTGAAGTCTGGGATGAACTACTGCATTGATATGCTTTGCATATCATAAATCATCTGTCTGTTTGCCTTACTATAAGGGAATTTTATTTATTTATTTATTTTAAACACTTAACATTTGAAAGTGACTCCTATTGTCCATTTTGTCCAGTTAAAGTAGAGGAAAGAATATAGTGACTACTAAACATGCTCCTTACATCCACCACTGCAGATATCTGTAACAGAAACAACAGGCTAATGCTTTCTCACATCTGTGTCAGTATACATGTTCAGGATCCCATAATCTTGGCCGTGAGCTCTGTGTGAGTACTTGGTTTGTGTGGAAAGGTTTCAGAAAAGGGGGACTGCAGAGGTGACTCCTTGAGAAGATGCCAGAAGGTGCCCAAATGTCCAGTAGAGATAGGGCCATTGCTGGCCAAGGCTGAGCCCCTCAGGTGGTAGTGCCTCTGGGATAACAACATTATGAAGGGAAAAAAGAGCTGCTGTGCAACAGCTCCTGGAAGTGTGGAGTGAGAATATATGAGGAAGAGCTCTGTGGACACCAAGGTGTGGAGGGGCAGGAGGTGCTCCAGGCACTGGAGCTGAGATTGCTCTGCAGCCCATGGTGCAGCCCATGGTTGAGCAGCTGTGCCCCTGCAGCCCATGGACGTTCACAGGGGAGCAGAGATCCACCTGCAGCCCATGGAGGAGCCCCACACTGGAGCAGAGGGATGCCTAAAGGAGACTATGACCCCATGGGAAGATCACAGTGGAGCAGGCTTCTGGCAGGACCTGTGGAGCTGTGGCAGATCCACAGTGGAGTACTTTGTGAAGAACTGCAGCCCATGGCGAAGACCCACAATGGAAAAGTTTACAGAGGATCACCTACAATGCACTGGAGCAGGTATGAAGAGTATGAGAAGGAAGGAGGGATGAAGACGTGTGATGAAGTTACTAAAACTCACATTCCACATCCCTCTGTGCTGTTTGGGGGAGAAGGATGCAAACTCATGAGTGAAACTGAGCCTGGGAAGAAGGGAGGCATGAGAGGAAGGTGTTTTAAGATTTGTTTTTATTTCTCATTATGCTATTATAATTTGATTGTTAATAAATTAATTTCCCAAAATTGAGCTTGTTTTGCCTGAAATGGTAATTGCTGAGTGATCTCTCTGCCCTTGTCTCAATCTACGAGTCTTTGTCATATTTTTTCTCTCTGTCAGTCGAAGAAGAGAGTGGTGGCTTGGTGGCAATTGGCATCCAGCCAAGGTCAACCCATTGCAGTGTGCAGGGGACTGTTGTTGCTCTGAAGGTAAGCAAACAATTATTTTAACCTGTATCCTTATAAACATAACATGCACATAAACTTCTAAGTCTTGAGAAATGTTGGCAGAATACTGTTCTACTTCAAATTATCTAAAATTCACTGTATGATCACCAAAATGAGAAGAGAGATGAATACTATCAACAAACAGAAAATAAAGAGAATTTATGATATTCATGGGGAAAAAATTGTAAAAACCATGTTTTATATAGCATGCATTTGCTTGTTTGTTTCTTTGATTATCTATGAAGGGAACAATAATAGCAAAAAGCTCCTGAGCCTTTAATCCTGAGCTTTGTAATTACGCATTTATCCTTCCATCACCACTTTTCCAGTAACTTCTGTAGGTCTGATACTTGCACACCCCCCTTTCAAATGTAACAGGCAAGATCTCTTACCTGCAATTAGGGTCTTGCACAGCATCATGTTCTGTGAATAATTATCAGAAAAGTAATTGGAAAGGTCAAAAGATCTGCCTTTCAAGTTACATTATTCAGTGCTTAGTGACACAGAAAATGAAAAACTGTCAGCTCTTTCTGGGTTTGTAGCTTTGCTGCTTGACTCCTCAACAATGCAAAATAGTTTCTCTCCATTGCTTACACTGAAGAGAGAAGCTACAATACTGAAAACTCACCATGGATCTGGACAACAGCAGTATCTGCTCATGCAGCTAACCAATTTTAGAATAACTTCAATAAGCAGAGACTTTAGAGCTGGAAACAGAATAATAAAGCCCTTCACATAAGGGAAATATGGAATCTGCAAAGTGTTTACTTAGAATAATAATGAGATATTTTTATTTGAATGAAATTATTCAGAGAAAAGTTTGTGCTGCCTATTTCCAAGAAGTTTAAAACTGACAACAAAATTACAGGCAGTACCTGGTTAATCGATGATACATACTACAGACCGTTTTAGAGACATGTAGATACATTCCTGGGTAAGAGTCTCAAAGTCCAGGAAAGAGCATAACATTTCTTTTGAGATTGTTCTGTTAAGTAAAAGAAATGTTTTCTCTTTTTTAGGTAGATTCTTTGCTCCTCACCCCCACCAGCTGTTATCTGCCTCTCCCCCCCCCAACACACACAAGTTCCACACCCGAAAGCAGAAGAGAAATAGTCGTTTCCTCCTCAATCTCCACCAATTTTCCTGACGATGTAATTAAAGGGCTGACAGGGAAAGTGCAGTACTTGCTGTGAAATGAAATTGTTACACTAAAGAGAGTCCTAGACAGCTCAGTGATAAGATAATTTAGATGGCAAGGGAAAGCAGCTAATGTATATGTGGGTATAAATGACAAAGAGTGGAGATTTGAGCTTTTGAAAACGTGGTTCAGACATCTCATCTTGAGACTGTGGGGAAGAAGGTGCAGAGCTGTACTTTAAGCTTTCCTGCCAGTCATAGGTAGAAGCTGAGGGTTATTGAACAGGAACCGCATCTGAATGAGAAACTAAGAGACAGCAGCAAATTGATGGCAGGTAAGTGTTGCTAAAGCAGAACAGTGAAGTGAGGGAAAAAAGTAACAAGTAGAAAGAAAAATATGGTGGTTTCCTAAAGAAAGAGTAAAAAACCAATTTTAAATATTCCTTTCAGATACAAGAAGGGATAAGAAGAACACAGTAGCTGAACTCTATGTATAAACAAACAATTTTTCTAACTTTTTTTTTAGCAAAACAAGATGAATTACATAGAAATTACTTTGGGTTCTTCTGAAAAGAGACCTAATATATAAAGATATGAGACCTATTATATCTGGGTGAGTCAGGAGAACTGGTGCATGGGGTATTATATGTGTAAAAGGAGAATATCAGAAGAAAGGAATGACATTTGCAGATTTCCTGCCAGCATAAACCATTTGCACTGCAGTGAAAGGTAGAAATGCCAAGAAAATAATTGCAGGAAACTTTGAAGACTTTGTAGGTCTGAATGACAATCTAAATCAGGAAGTTTAAGCACTACAATGCCCACAATAAAGCATCTCTATTACTCTGACATTTCAAAAATATGAAAACCATGAAGTGGTTCATGGAAGGGGCTAATTTGAGAGTCACTGCAATATGCATTGCCTGAATAGCCAGAAAGACTCGTGGCTTTATTTGTTTACTTCAGAGAAAGGAGTCATATAGACAAACTACTGGTATGCAAATTGACAGTGGTAACGAAAAATTAGATCTAAGATACCCTAAAAGTTTACCACAGAAAACTAAATATTTGAAGCAGTAAGAATTTGTAAAATTCTTAAAAGATTTTAATTTGAAAATTAAAGAACTGAATGACAGTTAAAAAAAAGAAAGATGTATCTACAACCCTCTAAAGCAAGCTTAAAAAAAATAGTAAGCTATTGCTTATTTTCTTTTTTTTCCCTTTTAATCAATATGTTAGTTTCACATCTTTGCATGACCAGAATACCAGATCCCCAGCTGTAGAATGAAATAAGAGTCTGAAGGAATATCTTCTTTATATTACAGCCAAAGTAAGGATAGCCTGTAAGAAAGCTTACTGCTGAGAGATTTTTCATTTATAATTTTGTAATAATGGGTTTGAACAAAGACAAAAACAAATTCTGAGAATCTTCAAGGTCATGTCCAAACTATGTATATAGATTTTTAAAAACTTACTGTAATAAAAGATGTTTAAAAAAATCACAATTGAATGATGGCCTGCTTATGAAATATAGCTAAATTTCAGTTCTGTATACAAAGGATGTACCAGTAAGGGTTGGTGAATGTATGCTGTAAAAATCAAGGCAGGATCTGCTGAACATTCAAAAAGAGCTGCTGGAGAACTGAAAGACTATTAATGAACTTTAATGAAGAGAATGTTAGTCTTATGTCCACAGGCTAATGAACAATGAAATGCTGAAGAAATCTGTGAATAAAGGATAAGTGAATTTCCGCCAAATAATTTTGTCTTGTTAATGGAATAATGCTTGAAGACAAAATTATTATTTGTTTCTTATGTTTGGTATCTATCATTTGATAATGGTTTCAATGTCAAATTTACTGAAATAGATTCCAAAATGCAATCTGTGCCTAATATCTTTGCATTATCACCCATCTTGCTTTTCTTTTTCTTATCCTTTTTCAGTTTTAAAGTCACCATTGTATTTCTTCTCATCTGACTGCTGAAATTCATTGTACTTTTTTGTTTAGAGTCTCTGCATTATTCCTTTGTTAATGAAGTGCAATAATCCTGAAATATTTCCTCATTATAGTTGATGGCATCAAATCAGATTACCTTACTTAGCAACCGTTACCAAGAAAGTCAACATCTCAAACTATATAATCCATGTTAGCATTGTAAAATGCTTTCTTTTATTTTATTTTAAAGCCTCATCTAACCTCCCTTCTTCAGAGGGAAGGTTTGGCATTTTTTTTCCAGGTAGTCATTTGTGATCTCTTAGCAGTCAAAAGAAAACAATTTTGCTAAGTGAAAGACTCAACAGTTCTCACTCTTCAAACAATTCTGAACACAGTCAAATGAGAGCAAAATCATGTTTCTTTGCTAGGGTGGCTTGTTAATAAAAATAGATTTTAGGACAAACTAATTTGTAAACTGTTTATTGTCGTTTATAAGCAAATTTAGATAGGTGTCTGGCATGGACAGTTCTGCACCTATAAAACAGCACCCATAAAGAAGATGGAAGAGAAAGGACTTGATTAATGAAAAAAACTTCCTTTATGCCTGTCACTTTCAGTACTTAAAAGTGTTGGTACTTATTCATGGTTCTGTGTAATTGTTTTATTCTACAATAAGCAGAAACAATATTTTTTTTTTAATCATGACCTCTAATTTTTTCCCAGTGACTAAAGATCTTAGCCCAGGGAGGTGGTGGAATCACTGACCTTGGAGGTATTTTAAAAAAACTGGATGTGGCACTCAGTGCCATGATCTAGTTGACAAGGTGGTGTAAGGTCATAGGTTGGACTCGATCTCAAATGTCTTTTTCAACCTAGTTAATTCTGTGATTCTGTGATTCAGGATGAAGTGAAGTACAGTTCATCATACGTGATATCCTATTGAGAAATGGGAATAGAGGCAGTGGGATTCACCTGCAGGTTTCAACATAATTTGCAAAATATTTGGAGGAGGCAGTGGCTACTTCCACACACAGCCTGTAAGGTTGCTGGAGCACTTATCTGCTCTGCTGAAGTGCTGGGGCCAAAACTCTCTTTACATTTGATTTAGAGCAGACTTGAATTCAGCTTTTCTACATCTCAAGAGAGTATGATAACTTCTGACTTGTAGGGTACTATGGAATGAGTAAATATCAATATCAATCTCCTTTTGAAGAGGCTCTACTTCATGTAACTAAATATTAATTCAGGAAGAGAATATGAATGGCTTCGCATAACGCAATCATTAGAGTACTCAACTGGATGCAAAGACAGCCGGATTCCAGCCTGTTTCACTCTGTTGCCTCTGTGCCCCATTGTGCTGTTTTTACTCCATTTTGTATTTACAAAACACAACATTCCACCATGCCTTTGTCTATCCAGAAACTTTTATTTAACATCCTGAAAAGAACTGGCTTGACATTTCTTCAATTTTTCTCCATATTTTGCTTTGCTAGAAATGTGAAAATCATATTTGAAATTGTTTTGACTGTTTTAGAGATGCAAATTTCAGCAATGAATGCATGCTCCAAAGGCTTACTTCTTGGGTAGTTTTTCTTGTCGAAGTTTGTTGAGGAGTTGAAATATAAATCAGATTACAGATGTTTCTTATTAACTTGGCAGGATTTCTTGTTATTGTTATTATTTTTGGTTTTCATTCCTAAACACCTTAGCCAGTGACTGTTTATTTAGTACAGAAAGTCTGCATGGATTCCTCTGATGGAAGGAAAAATTAAAACCAAGGTTTTTTAGGTTTTCTAATGCTTTAAAAATATTTGTTGTTCTTTAATTAAATTCAGAATAGATTCAGACCAAAATTTTTAAACTTGACTATTTTAATTTGTTAGAAGATTGAAAAATGTCCTAAACCAGGACTGGCAAGAAAAACTCCTTCCTCTTTTTCTCCCAGACTTTTGTAATTGAATAAATTTTCTTTGTGGAATTTTAAAATTTTCTAGGTCATATGAATGAAAATAACCCTTTTTGCCCTGGTACTCCTTCAGAGTTAATTCCAATTTCTTTGGACTGTGCAGTTGCACTTTACTGCTCTGAATACCACTTCCACTTTACTTTTGGGATATAAGGAGATTATATAAATTTATGTGACTCTCAAGCATGCTGATATCTCTAAGACTTTACCTTTTGGCACATCCTCTGGCAGCTAAAATATCATATATGGTAAGCAGATACAAAGATGATTAAGGACTGATATGGCATTTGTACAAAATATTTTTAAATGTGTATTTATTTAATAGTTGTTCGAAGTTCAAAATCTCTGCTTTTACTGTATGTGATATAGCAGTTTCAATTTGAGTTGTGTGAAAATAAATAACTACGCATGACAATGATTTTTTCTTTGATGGAATACTTTTGCTGAAGACTGGAAAAAATACAGATGAAACTTTAAAGAGAGTAAGGAACTTCTGTGGCTACAGTGGCATTTCATAAAAGAGCACTTAATAACCAGCTTTGTTGCCTCTCAACTTTTCCTTTGACAGTCGCAAATTTCTAATGCTAGTGCATGAGAGAATATAGGGGTGGTCTTCCTTAACTATTCAATTATATTTCAAGTTTTGTTCTGGTTTATTTTTCATCATCTTTGAACTCTCATTCCAATATTTTCTCTATTTTAACAACAGTGACTATCTGAATCAACCATGTTTTGAGGAATAAAAGAAAACCACTTTTTTTTTTTTTGTTACCTGTTAATATTATGAACATTGTGTAGTTAAAGAAACTTTTAGATCTTTCCTTTTTAACATAAAAACTCCCAGCAACTTCTTGCACAGTGGAAAAAGGTGGAATCATAAAACAAACACAAACATTCTGTAACACTTAAATTCTATACACACAGACTTTCTGTAGACTTCAAAACCAGGGCCTAGTTACAAGTGCACTGAAGTCAGAGGATCCACTTGACTTTAGAAATCTTTGATTGCTTTTCTATTTCCGAAGTCATTTTGGCAGCGTTGACTGGTATTATAAAAGAGATTTACATCTCCTAACCAGGGATAATAGTGAATGGTCATACTGTAATCACAATCACACTGTTACATAAGATCTGGCACAAAGAAATAGTAGGGAAAACAGGAGTATTCAGTAACTTGGTTTTGAATAAAAATAAGGCACTCTTCAAAGTTAGACTTACAGTTCTGGTTTTTGGGAATCATTGGCCATGTCTCTAAGAGGTTTATCCTTGCTCTTCTGTTATCTACAATATTTTTGACCACACTGCTTGTCCTTCCAGAGTTTTCATTAGGTTGTATCTGAGGAGTAAGTTCAGTAGTTCCAAAACTGTGAATTACCAACTTTTGCTAAACAACCCAAGTTTCAGCCTTATCCTTTCAGCTGTTTTCCTCCCAGGATCTGTTTCTTCAAAACCCTTTTTCCATTTTTTCAGGGCAGAAGCAGTAGTTTGCTTGTGTCAGTAACAGTGTACTATGCAATCTTAGAGTGATAGAAGAACATTCCAGATATTTATCTTAATATAATACTTCTGGTATCTCTAACTATTTTAATACTGTTTTCTCTTACAAAGTAATTGTTTTATGTTAATGTCAAAATCATTTGAAGATGACATGGCTCAGAAAAATATTTCTGCAGAAATTATTTCATTTAGAAGGTAAAACAAATATTTCTCTTTTCCATCTGTCCCATTCAGCTATGCCACCTTCTGCATGCTGATTTTCACTTCTCAAAACTTTCCCACAATTCACTTGATATTTTAGATAACTACCCTCACAAGAATGAAAATATATAACTGAGAACTAGCAATGAAAATTAGGATTTCATCGCAGTGTGGTCAGAAGCCTCAAAATCTTGGTTCATATTTCTAGGATATAAGAATTTTAAAGAACTAATTTTAATATCATTAAATGATGTCAATTGTTTGTCAATCCCAAGTGGAACAAGATTCTGTCTGAGAACAACAAAAAAAATATTTTAACTTACCTGATCAACATTAAAAAAAATTCAAGACAAGAAATTGAAAAAAAACCTTTTACTAGTACACTCTCAATATTTCTTGATATTTGTGGCTCAGTTAGACTTTTGTTCCCTTATTACATAAACAGCTCTTAAAATATTTGTTATCTCATTTCTGTGAATAGAACTATAGTAAGTACCTTAAGTCTTTAATGCTTATTCCAGTACAAAAGAAATGCTGTGAATTTATTCCAAAGATAGTTATAGCATCTACATATTTTTTAGTTACTTTCAGTACATCTGTACTTCAGGTAGTCTCCAAATAGCTCAACATATTTGTTTGTTTGGAATATCTTCCCAAGAAAAGTGATGGAAATTTCATCAGGAATATTGCCCAAAACTACAAGACCAAATGCTATCTAACTGGCCCTTTACTGGCCAAATGATTAACTAATTTTTATGGGGAAAAATTTCAAGAGATTTTGTACCACATAGCCTTTCTTTGAAAGCCATTTTCTATAATCCCTCAGACACTATTAGAAAGCTTATTTAGCAATTTTAATGTGAAAATAACAATGCAAAATATTAAGTCTTTCTAAGATTCTGAGTCATGAACATCATGAACTATTCTCAGCTCTTCTTTTTCATGCCTCATTTTTGATGAGTTTCTCATTACAATCCTGTTTTCCTACATAAGAAAATGTTTACAGACATTGTTTTGCTAAGTTTTTCCACTTTTAAAAATTGAATCCCATTTGTTTTAGAGTAGAATTGACTAAAGAAAACTTTTTATAATGAAATATTGTGGATTTTTATGTCAACTTGTTGATGGAGGAAAGTGTAAACTAAAATTTTCTTGTGCTGAGGTTTTTCACAACATTCCTCAATATTTTTTAAAATTTTATTTATTTTTATTTCGGAAGCATGCTATTTTAAGTAAGAAAATATTAAAGGTATTAATCTATTTACAAGATATATTCTTTTCCTCTGAAACAAATGGCATTTCCCTACAGTGACCATGGAGCAGCATCTAAAATACCACATTTTTTTCTCAGTGCTACCAAAAGGAAATAGCAATTTTGCATCAAATGCCTTTGATTACTTATTATGAGCAGTATGGGCATAGAAAGATAAACTGCTCCACTGTCACATTTTGATTGTTCATTTAGACTTCAAAGAGATATAACAGCAATAAATTTTCATATCAGAATGGAAATAAATAATGGTCCCGTCCTTTATTTTTCCCCATCTTTTTTGTTTGCTCTCTTGACTTTGCCAGAGGAATATACCCAGGATATCACCACCTTAACAGTTAATCAATTTTTTAGACTAATGGTTTTCATGTCCTTTTGTTAGAGGTTCCCCCTCCTTTTCCTCAAGCAGCTGCTGTTTTCTCTGAACCATAGCAACCAGTCAAGCAAGCAGAATAAGTAGCTCCCTGAGAAAACAACGCCAAGTCTGCTCCATAGGTGATCTAGTGAAGAGAACTTCATAGCAACCACTCCTGTCCTCCATTACTAGGCTTATAAATATGATTTCTCATAAGTGAGGAGTGTTACCAGGAAGGGAAGCAATATCAGTAATTATACCAGCACTCGTCTGTGGTCCTCAGGCAGATAGAGTTGAAAAAATTCTTTCAGCAGTCTTCCATGTATTTTGGATCCCAATGCCACAAGGGTAATTCTTTTTGTGCTAGGAAGAGGCCAGCTGGTAGTAGCAGAGAACTTTTGAAAAGGCTGTACAGCTGGAAAAGGGTAACCTAGCAGAGCTCCTCTAGTTTGGTATCTTCCAGCCATTATTGCAGCAGCCTAGCAGAAATAAGAGCACTAGGCAGTGACTATCAAGAGTTACTTCACATGAATTGGCACCAGCAGACGTTCCCATGTTTTTCACAGTCTGTTGAAGCTTACCTGTCCCACCTGAAGCGGATATTGCTTTAGTTTCACACTTTCCATCAGAGGCAGAGTAAGAAGCACTGCTGAGTTTCAGATTTTCCTGCCTTCTAAGGGAATACTGATGTGTCAAAGTAACAGGCAAATCTTAAGAAAGTTTTTGGAGGGAGAGGAAGTGAATATAAATCTACTACTTTGTTACATCTCTTCTATCAGGGAGTGTTTTTAGAGCACAAATATTTAAAAAGCACAAGATTAAAAGTCAAATAAAACAAGAATGATCAACTACATAAGCTTACATAATGGTTAAAATATAATTCTGATTTTTTTTTACAAGATATCATAATTGCTTTTTGTAAATCCTACAATGATTAATGACAGTGCAGAAGGTTGACATTTACAGGTTTTGGAATAAAATCAAGTAACTAATTCAATGGAAGAAGTATTCTTGTACTTTGTATTTTTATGCAAAACATGATTTAAAATTTATGAGAATAATTATGTAGTCCATGTATACTGTTGACTAAATGTAAATTAATGTCACTCCTCTGGGGCAAGGCTTGTATGTCTTGTTATCTAACTTGCATTTGCAGATTGGAAGAACAACAAAAATGCCTATCTGTTTTAAAAGTTTTCAAGAAATTCCATCATTAAAAATTCAAATAACATCTGATTTAAGGTAAGAGGCATCTAATTTTTAAAGCATCTAATAATATCATACTTGCCTGAAAGCCTGGTATTATAGCCAATGAATACCAAGTGAATGTATCAAATTATCTGGGATAACTGCACAGTCTGAGGTTTCCAAAGCACAGAGTAAGGAATAATTAATTATACCAGTTGCCAGTGAGGTGTAGCTTTGCCCCTCAGTCAGCTGTTTGTGAAACTGTTGTTCCGCTATTTGAAGGAACACAAGAAAGTAGTTTCCCTGGGTTACTGCAGCTGGGAGAGGTACTGCCGTTCCCTGAGGAGTTTTGTTATAGAACGTTTCAACAGAGTGCAGACAGACTTTCAAAGCTGAAGTGAAACTTCACGACCTTTCAATTAATACATAAGAGGATAACTGGAATGTGAGATAATAAGAATAAAGAGTCCATTGAAGCATTTTATTCACATATGAAGCTTTTCTTCCATTTACCTTAATTTTCAGACTAAAAAGTGGCTGTTGCTCTTTAGTTTTCTTTCAAGACTTTTTTTTTCACTGATGTTTGTGTCCTGAGTTTAATTAAGCTTTATGAATTCCTTACAGCTGGAAGACTTAGCAAAGGCTTAGATATGTTTTCCTGGCATGAACACTGTTATTTTCAGACTGAAGCTGGTTTTAATTGGATGGTGGAAGAAATAGTTTATTGCAATAAGTGAATCAAATTCATGTAGGAAACTACTGAAATATTTACAACATAAAGAAGAAATAAATGATCTGGTAAGATACTATAGTACTTGATGTGGATGTAAGTCTTAATATGACAGGGAGTGGTCATAAAAAAAAGAGAAACGAAAAGAGATTTGACTAACCCTTAGAACAGGTCTTGGTATCTTAACCATCTATACTGTGCTATCTTTACTCAGTAAATTACGCATACCGCCATGATGACATCACTCCAAGGTCCTGAATTAATCTACCCCTTTTTATGGTCTTTCACACCTTTCATTGTGGTCAAGAACCTTGTGAAGAATGAAGTGGATGCTAATATTTATACAGCACTTAATGTAATTGGGTCCTGACCTGGCTAAGCACAACAGATATATAAACACATATGGAAAAAAAAGAGAACTGCTGCAGGGCTCAGCATGCATTTGTTCCCAGAACTCAGTTTTTGTTGGTCCTCTGGGCACAGGAAATATCAGATTATTATGACACACTGGCTGTGGTCTGTCGATAAATTAATATTTAACAATCAAGAGAGATTAGGAACTGAATGTTAGCTTTAGAAAAGCACTCCAAAATTCCAAACTAAGCTGCTTCCTTGAAAACAATAGGCAAAGCCCAATAGAAACCAATTAACTTGAAGGGTTAAATAGACTTTTGGAGAAGTGCTATACTTAAGATTTGAAAAATATAGGTTTAGGAAGACGAGTGACCTAATATAGAAATGTTAAACATAGAGTTAGTAAAAAAACACCTCAGCAGTTGAATGGCAAAGGTGTGGGAAGGGCTACTTTTTTCTCTCTAGATATAGAATGTAATAAGAATGCTGACAGAGAGACAAATCTTGATCTTCCTTGGAAAAAAAAAGTAAAAATGTAGATTAACAGACAAATATAAATTAGAGAATTGTGAAGGTATATCTTATGGAAGTTGTTCTTTTCCTAAAATAGTTTGTTTTAAGGAAGTATGTCGTTTTTTGGGTGCTTCAAAAACGTTTTTCTCTAACTCTGCAGCACCACTGTAGAAATAAATGTGTGTGAAGAACCCAAAACAAAGAGCCTCTCTGCCTCACTCAAAAGTCTTAACAGATTTTTTTTCTGTCTGCCAGTGAGGCATACTTAAAAAAAGCTGCAGCTGGCAAGTAAAAGGAGAGGCTGAGAGGTAAAGGCCAAAGTGTACATACAAAACCATCTCAAATTCAGTGCTTGAGCAGATAAAATATTTTCTTTCTAATCATTTAGCATTTTTAATCTTATCACTGCAAATGATACATTCATCAGTATACAAGTGACTGCATTTCCTATTTCTGTTCAAGAGATTTATCCTCTAGCTGTTATTTTGACCTTTTGTTTATATGTTTACAAACCTAAGATTGAGTGAATGAAGAACAAAACATGAATTATTAAAGTAGTATAAGACTGCTAAATATCTTAGCCATTGCTTTTCTAAACTTTCAGTATTTGTGGTTGTAAATTTTTATTAGAACAATGAAATTTTGTGTATTGTATTACCTGGACCTTTGTGGAATGCCAACCTCAGCTCATTTTTGTCTGTGTTTAATACAGGAATATAGTAGTCCCTATTAGAGAATGTAGTGCATTCTAATAACCTTTCACAGTGAAAATCTGCTAATTCTTTTCTGACTTTAAATCGGCTTTTCTCACTTGAGATTGTCCTACACTGCTGCCAGAAAACTGGCTTAGATTTTAAAAATTATTAATCCACTACTAGGGAGGATTTCAGAGTAAATAAAATAATTTACTTAATTTTTTTTTTTTTTTGTCTGGGTTGGTTTTTATCCCTGAATAGACATAGCACCAGTTGAATTCAATAGGCTTTGTCACTTGAGGTCCATCTATGGCAAAAAAAAAGCAACTAGCACTCAGAAGAACAGTAGTGTTTTCCATATACCACCCCAATCACAACTGGTATTAAAAGAAAAAAAAATAACAAAGAAGAAATGAATCAGCATTTTAAAGGAAAGGTGCTATCCTAGACATGTTGGGATACAGTCTTTAATGTGACAGCAGGCTTAAACTCAACAAGAAGTTGTAGTTGTCTGAAATACTGCAGGTGTCTGTACAGAACCACATGCAGCATGGGAAACAATGTGAGGAACTAGAGCTCCAGAGTGACAGAATCATGACGTTGTTGAATTAGGAGTAGGCATGGCTACTCTGATTGCAGTGCTGCAATAGATGGGAAGCTCAAAGGTGAGTTTCAGGTATATTTTTGCCTTCTGCATCAATAACTTGTTTTACATAGATATTTATATCCATATAGAGTCAGATGTTGGAGGCCAGAGAACATGCATATCTCATCCCCTTAGCTTCAGCCTTAAGCTGCATTATTAATCAGCAAAGTTGTCTGATCTTGACTGAAAAGCTGTTTTAAGGAGCATGTGGTGTCAGATGCATCAGAAGGATCAGCTGTCGTTATCCCAACTCCAAGGTTTTCGATCCCTTCCTAAAGGGTGAGCTGTAACAACCAAAAATTTGCTGAGAGAACACTTTGGAAAACATGTAAAAGAAGTTGTGAGAAAATGTCTCCAAGTTCCTCTTGGAAAAAGCTTTTGCACTTCTGGAGTTTTTGTTATGGTATACTGTATAGGAAAGTTTAAGGGAAGCTGGAATACTGAAGAGAAGCTTCAGGTAGTTAAATTCCCCTGCACCATGTAGGAACTCTTAGAATGGAATGAGTCTGGAGAGATGGCAAATTCTGAAGTGTAGGTTTACCTACAACTTTCATGCTCGAGTCCCAGCTACTCTATTCATCTGATTTTTCATTTCTCTTCAGTCATCCCCTGGCATATGTACTGGCTAGATATCTTTCCCTTGTGAAGACAAATTAAGGGAAGATTTGGAATAAAGCAGGACAGCTGCGTTACCTGACAGATGAATTTTCTGCGCTGAATTCTATGAGTGAAGGTACTCAAGCTTACCCATTCTTTGTCTCTGCTCCTCAGGAGGAGGGTAATCATCTTGACAAAGGGTGGGGGATAAGTTGTGCTTGCAGTGGAATCTTATTTTCCTAAAAGAATAATAGATCTGCAGAGGACAATTTGAGACACACGAAGGAGTCTAAGCTTTAGTAAACAATCATATTTATACAGACTCTGGCTGTGAAAATATTGCAAGGTATAGAAATCCCTAGAACAATAAATCTTCTTGTTCTTCCTGATGGAGATAGATTCTAAGGTCATCAACTATAAGGATCAGATGAGTCTCACATGAATGCTTTGGCCCAGAGCTGCACTGGTAATAAACAGGATTTTTATTACATTTCTAAGTGCTTCATGACATGTGTTAAATTACTGTAGGCTTCACAAACTGCAGCTCAGAAGTGTTGTGCAATTGGATAGCTCAAATTTGTTCCCTTAGTTCCATTTCAACACAGTGCTCTTGCAGTGCTCTCAGCTGCTCTTGCAGAACAAAAAATTGTCGTTTGCTTCTTTTATTCACTATCTGATCTGAACCATTCAACTTTTGCATGATTATGGTAAATGATCTAAGGATTTTTCATATTATCATAGAGTGAAATACTTTCTTAATTGTATTTTTTAGCTGATGTACCCTTCCATTTTGTATGTTAGTCTGTCATTACTCTAAGTTTGCATCTAAAGTGCAGAACATAGAAGCCCTTCTCAGGCTGTGATAACCAGATAAATCTGAGCTTTCTATCAGCCAGGATGGTGACATGCAACCACCTCCTCCTGGCCATTCTGTCCAGGCTAGACCAGGTCTTCATGTATAGCTGTAATTTAGGTTATAAACTTTTGTCACAAAATAAGTGAGTCTATCTTTCACAGGGTCTCACTATCTGGGCTACACTTCAAAGCCAAGTGAATCCATGCATGCATTTGAACTGATGTTAAGTCAGAATGTTAACTCCATTTCTGTGTTTGGACATATTCACTCCATTTCAAAAATCAAGAGTGAAATAATTATTATGATTCATTGTGAATCAGAGCTTCCACCTCTCAATCAAGCCTCTCAAAGAAAAGACACAAAACAATAAGTATTGTGGACAAGTTCAGTGCAAAACTGAAGTAAAATAGTTGTGGCATTTTTGTTTTATCACTGCAGCGAAAGCTAGGGACATATCCAAGTCTCTGCTTTTAATGAAACAAGTATATCCAAGTTTCCTCAGCAGAGCTGATTGCCTAGTCCTCAGCTTATTCTTCCATTTTATTAAGTACTTGGAATGAATAAGGCTAAAAATATAATAAAAACAATTCCTGCATTTTTGCATTTGAAATCAGATGTCTAAAGGTTAAAGCAGCAATATCACAGGGTGAATATTCTACCAATAAAATAAGAAGAAATTTTAAATGCAGAAACATAGTCAGTCAATGCTTCTCCCTAGAATACTAAGAAATATTAAGAAGTATTTGGTTTTATTCATTTATTCATGGAAAACATCTACCTTCACATCTTTGTAGAAATATTCAAAAAAAACATAATTTGACCTTGAGGTAGGTGGTATCTTATTCTGGACAAGCTATTTTTTTGTGACAGAGAGATGATTAGTAGATGTTCTTTTAAGAATTCTGAAAACTATTGCAGAGGAAAGAACATCTATAATTTATATTCAGAATAGCAACTCAATAACTAAAGGTTAACAGTTTGGAAAAATTACAACAAAAAAGCCTTAGCAAATTGTTAGTGAAGTAACCTTATACTAAAGGGAATCTTTTTATACTTAGTGCTAGTTTAAAAGGAGAAATTCTGGAAAGTTACTGAAAAATAACTAAGGTGAGAATTTAAAGTAAAATAGCTGTCTTTAGATGCTGTTCAGATCTCTTTTTTTTTTTTTTCCAAGAAGCAAGATTTTAAACTTTGCTGGCATCATAATAGATCAGTTAATTTTGCGTTATTTATATCTGAAAATCTGTAATGTTATTTTTCATTTCACTCTGACAGTATTGCAAAAATTATTTTGGGCGTTATTTTTAACTGTCAGTAGAGAAATTCTCTAGGAAAAGAATGAAATTCTATCATGTAATTTATATTCAACTTAGATTAGTTTCTTTCTTTTTCAAATGTCCTTGTTTGCTAATTTCTTCTTTTGAGCTAAATTATTAGCGAGTATTAAATTAATTTGCTTACCATGTTTGCATATATTTTTCTTCCAGGAAGCAGGAAGCTTCTATGTGGTCACGATTCCATGTTTTTTCCTAGCATGTTTTTCTTTAAAGTTAGGGCTTGACTTATAAAATAGCTTTTTTTCTGAGAATCACAAGAGCTTCAAGGATGCTTCTGTGATAGTGTCCTTGGGTAAATTTATACTTTTTTTCTACCAAACAACCTCTCCCATATATTGGCTATTTGACGGATGGTTTCACTTCCACAGCAGTTTTCCCTTGTAGCCATATTTCGGTCATGGTTCATATTGTTTCAGCTATTTGTTTCTATTTAAGAGTTCAATATCTCTGCATTTATTCTAAGAAGCCACTATTATGCCTATCAGCTTCAAAGAGATTTAACCCACCTATTAGCACAAGGGGGCTTCATAACTACAGAATAATGTTTCATTAGTCCTATCCATCAAAACATGATTGTCTGCATCATGAGGAAGTAAGACATTGGACATATCAAGTTCTAAGGTCATGCAAATAGATTCTGCTCCTAGGGCTTGTCAGGTGCATCGAGCTGGAACATCCAAGGGTCAGGGACAATACCCCACCTGTTATAGTCTGGGAAGAAATATCTGCTGTTGAGTGGAGAAGGAGCATATATTTATGAAAATAGAACATGTATTTTTGGAAAGAAGCAGAAGCAAATTGCAAAGAAGTCCAAACATGTTGGATTTTGATCAAGGTAAAAGCATTTTTCTGCTACAGGCCAAGAAGCCAGAAGCAGGCTTTTTCAATTTGGTACCATATTCTAAAAATCACATCAGTTTTCTCCTTTTGATTATCAAAAACTTTTGTATAATCTGTTCCATAACAGTTTTGTAAGCCTTGTGGCAGATTAATCTTGTCACCTGTATGGGACTACTTATTTTTATGAAAAATTTTTAAGTTCAGTCATACAATAACTCTCACAGCTTTTTATTTTCCGTGTTTAAAAAAAAAATAGGAGTCCACCAGTAACTAAATGCAAAGAGAATTAATAAGATATTTCAAGCACCAAATGTCATAAAAACACTGCAAGACTAAATATTCAAGGACAGGCCATTAAATTGGTCTCTTGCATTCTTTTAAATGTAATTTTAGCTGAGAAACAATCTCAGGAGGTAGATAAGATTAAGTGGGTAACGAACAAAACCAGAATTGCACTCCTTTTACTGGAGAGGCTGAGGAAGAGGTGATGCTATGTAAATATTTTTTGCCATCTTCACATGCATTCAGGTGCCTTCCAAAAAAGGAAGAGCATTTCCAGCTGCCTTCCATGGGCAAACATCTTATTACTGATGCACAATATCACTCATTAGACCTTAAAGGCAGACGGAACCATATTTGCAGGATATTTTTGGTCAACTTGTCAGCAGTCTGGTAGTTGATATGAACACTCTTTGATTGGAAAGAACACAGAAATTGATGATAGGTGCTTGTTTGTAGTCCTCACTGTACCAGCACAGTGATTTCATTTGGTGCTACACAGAGTCAATCCTCCATGAAACAAGACACTTTTGTAACACCAGATATACAATAATAAGAATGAGTGTAGAAACTGCTCTAAGAGGCCAACACCCTAGCCCTAGGTACTGTAAATAGAGACAGTTTTATCAGCACTCTCAGAATCAGCACCAAAATCAAAAAATAAAAAAACACATATGTATTTAATGTCCAAAAACTGGTACTCAATATGGTATTGTCTAGCCTAGTACTGTGCCTCATTTTACTGATAGCATAACATATTTCTAGTTTTCTTCATCCTAACTGTTACAAGTGTTTTATTTTTGAAATGAAACCTGGACAGACACTTTAGATGTCAATTTATATATGTAGTTCAAGTTCTTAAGGCCCACTAAGTCTTGAAATAATTAATGATGTGTATACAAGTAAACAATAATTGTTCCCAATGGAAACAAATCTCTATTTGTATACTAATTGATGATTCTTCTAAATATAGCCAGTTCAGGGGCAAACCCCAGGATTTACTTTTCTTCCGTTCAGGATCAAATATTGATATATGAAATTTTAGTTCCAAATATGTGTGCAAGGTTTAAAGGGATATATTTCAGAAAGGCTATGTCATTGCATAGTAATAAAAAAATGTTCAAATCTGGACACTTTGGCACTCAACCTCAAATATGAAATGAATCCAGGCAATGTTACAAGAAAATCTGGGCTTATAAATTTGAATGATCCCCAGGTAAAGATCTAAGAAATAATTCAATAAATTTATGAAATATTAGTAATAGAACAGTCTATGATTGTTTGTGTATTCTGATCTTTTCGAATTTGAATATGATAATCTTTCATTTTACGTCTTTTTTCTGAAATGGAACAAAATTATTCTAAGATGCATGCCAGACTCTCTTCCCATAGGACATTTGTGAGTAGGTTTTCTGCAGAAACATGGTAATTATGCTGTATTTACTATTTTTACTGTTTATGATGCTATTTGTGGGTGGGTGTGAGTGGAATAGCTTCATGTGATAATGACTGTATTTTTTATATATGCAGCTTGTTGCAGTAGCAAGGCATCTCCCTGTTATAAAAGGATATTAAAGTTATAATCTGCCAGCCAACATTAAAGTCCCGTAACTCCCAGCAGCTGAATTTGTTAAACAAGTTGATACCACTCTAGGTCTCTGGTGAGGGCATATGCTGCACCATGATACACTGCTTATCTCCAGGCATAGCTGTGCAAACAAAGGCTTTGAGAAGGATTTGCTTCTCTGACTAGGAGAATGCTGAATTCAAGGGTTATTTTTTTGTTACATGTTGAAGATCCTGTTCTTGTTGAACACAGAGAAAAAACTGAAAAAAAGACAGTGTCTGGGTTCTTGAGTGGTCCACAGTCCTATTAGGGTGATGGGATAATGAGATTATTTTAATTTGCTAGCCAAAACAAACTTTTTTCTTCAAAAATCAACCAAAACAACAAAAAAGAAAAAGCAAGTCATCTAAAATAAATGTAAATATCCTTTGTTTTGGGGCTTCTCTTTATCCCCTGGTCACAGTGTTAGGACCTTTTCGCCAACTTTGCCTGCTGCAGGCAAAACCCCAGGAAAACCAGGCTGTTCCCTGTTCCAGTCTGAACACAGGAGAGCAGCCAATCATTAGGATCTCAAGCTTCTGCTCTACTCCCCTGAGGCCCTACTCCACTATGTGCCTCTCCTCTTTTTCCCTGAATCCTGAGTTTTCTCATTTCATTGATCTTAGTGATCCTTTCATATTCCTTCTACCAAAGGATCCCCCATTACTTGACCCCTTTCTATGAGGTCCCAAGATAAGTAAAAAGAAAGCAAAAGAGACTCATGCTGCCTTTACACTGATATTATCGGTAAATTAAATATACTATTTTACGTATTTATGCTATGCCTCTTAATTAAAATGGTAACACATCTTTTCCTGGGAAGTCTACAATCTGTGCATTTTCCCCCCTAAATCTGAAGTTGAATTAAATTGAAAGCAGAAAACAGATGAACAGCTGTCTGTAATAATAGGTTTGTAAGTGTTTTAGTAGACACATCAACAGTTTTTGGTATACAGATAGGGAAATGGGACATATGGCAATGGTGAAGAGCAATTACGACATTTTTTGAACATGCTAATAACACATACATGTAATCATAATCACTTTAAAGCTTCCCTTGTTTGAAGCTCTTTATCTTCAAGTTGTTCTTCTACAATTACATCCTAGCAATGACGCAATATATTACCATATGAAGCGTGACTACTATTGTACCTCTTAAATATCTATCAGAGACAATGCTTTAATAATATAAATTACCTCAGGGTTGAAAGCATATTTTGCAATGACTCTGTCTAGCTGTCAAAATCTTTATTGCTATACATTAAAAACAATGGAGTTATATTAGCAAGACCATGGCACTTATGAAGCCTTTGTAGTCTGTTCAATAATTTTTCTGTATCAAATATTAATTTTATTGTCAGTTCTTACCTCATTTTCTGCCAATGCTGTCCCATTAAGACTAACCATGTTAGATCTTCAGTCCTCCCTTACATTTCAGATTTCTGCACATCTTGACTAAAAATATGGCAGGAAAGTATCATGCATGATTCAGATTCACGTGTACTTACCAGTATTCCCACTAGACTGATGGCGCATTTTTTCTTGTGATTACCCCTGTAATGTTTCCTCTTTGTGGCTGCCAGATTAAAGCTCGATCACAGTTCAGAAAAGATGGGCGAAAGAGTAATGATCTGAGTTGCCTGCACAGGAATTGTCCCCAGACTTGGCCCTGAGAAAACTAGATTGATTGTAAGCAGAAAACAATCTTGCCCTTGACAGTATGACACACAGGCTTAAGACATTCTCATATTAGCCAAGGTGGTTAATTTAAAATATTACATGCAGTGTCATGCTGATTGTTATCTCCTTTCTCCTCATTGTGATCACAAAAAGAATGAAAAAGAAAACATTCTTCTTTGTAAACATATGCGTGTATCTTTTTTAAGAGACAAACTTAGTATAAAGTGAATTGACATTATTTCAATTATAATCTGCACTAATGATCAATTGTAGCAGTGATAATTATCAGTTACAATTGGTTGCATGCATGTTAGGCAGAGGCCCCTGCAAACAGAATTTCTTGCTGAATAGGGCACTGATCTAAAGAGCTGGCAATTTAAATGCAAGACAGGCAATATCACTTTCCCTTACAAAGATTTTTTTAGTATCCTGAAGATTAATGAGTCGGTGCCTGTGTGTCAAGAAAGCATGTTCATTAATTTTATATCAACATTTGATATACAGAGGTGGTCTTATTTGATGGAAAAGGCCTGTTGGTTTGGTAAATACTATCAAATGCTGTAAAAAATTATTTTGCCAACAAGCTCTAAAATCTGTTCTATTTTGTACTGTGAGCCTGTGGGGGGGGGGGGGGGGGGAGAAAAGACTAGTTTTCCAGGGTACTAGTTCTCTTACTACTTTACATTTACAGAGCCCTGCTTCAGTAGAACATTCCACCTTACTATGGAAAACTGCATGTGAAGCTAGGGAGGGGAAATGGCACTTCTTTTTCATTCAAGAAAGTTTTAGGAAAACGTAAAGTGATGAAAGAAAATATTTGTTCCATGTTAATTTATATGGTTTCTCTGTGATATTAAAGCTAATATGACAGTTAAAAAAACAATCAATGAAAATCACATCTTAAATAAAATTCAATCTGAAGGAAGACTCAAGCATGTAAAAAACACAGTATTACCAAAAATACAAATGAGAGAGCATTGATGGTGCTCTAACAACTTCACATTCATCTGGTACCTTTAAAAATTTGGGAATCTTTTCAAAATTAGCTTTCTGTAAAATGTTTTCACGTAGGAGAACACAAAAGTAACTCAACAGATCACAAAATCATTATAAAAATAGTTATAAAATCCTGCAGTGCAATGCACTAGCAATTTTCACAAACTCTTCTGTAAGTGCTCTGCCAAATAATTAGAGACAATTGTCCAGAATAGTAGGAGACAAGAAGTTATATTCCCTGGGTAGAAAAACAAGGTAAAGAGCCCACATTTTTTTAGTATCATAAAAGGACCACAGTTAAAAACATTTTTAAAAGCACGTAATGTTATTTTACTTAACTGAATCCTAAGCCCTTATTTAACTGAATGTTGAGCCATTTGGGATATAGCATAATTGTGTTTACTGTAACAAAGTAGACAATCAAGATTCTGCTTATCTGTGAAAACCTCTTTATAGAAAACATTAATGAAAAATCATGGTCATCATGGTTTCCTAAAGCTGGAAAGAAATTTTCTGGTTACAACTTTATTTAAAAAAGGTAAAAACAAAATCTACAAACATATTTATGTCAGAAATTAAAGCATTTCTAGCATCAGTTAAAAATAAAATTTTATTGAGTGTTAAAAAGGAAGTTGATCAGTCTCTGAATTAGAATATTGGCCATATTCAATGACAGTAGGAGGCGAATCAATATCTTCAGAAAGTTACATTTTCCTAATAGGCAATGTAAAAATTCTTAGCTAATTAGAAGGCACATAGCTGATTTTATTTTTTTCATTCTGACAGTACATATACAGTGCCCCCAGTTAGGTGCCCCCACTGAGGTTCTCCCAAACTAGATGCTGCTTGCTCGCTCCCCCTTTCCCCTCCTCCTTCCCAGGACAGCAGGATGGAGTTGGGAATTGGAAGCACAAAAGCTGGAAATCACAGGTTGAGATAAGAACGATTTACTGAAACGAGTAATGAGCTAAGAAAAGGGACTGTAACAGCAACAATATTAGTAACAAAAGGTATAAGACAAAGAAACAATTTACAAGGAAAGTCGGTGACAAATACCAACTGGTTTCTTCTTTCTTCCCAACCATGCTTTCTCCCATCAAAAGGGGCACTCTTCTCCAAAACTCGAGCATCCCTTTCCCAGACCCCAGCAATGAGGTGAGGGTGTATAGAATAACCTACTGGCCACGCCCATGGCCGCAGGCTCTTCCCCCGTCATGGCTACTGCAAAAAATTAACTCTGTCCTGGATGAAAGTAGAACAATTCCTAAATCAACCTTCCTACTGTTTGGAGGAAAAATAACTAAACAAATGATACAGAGCATAAATAGCATTATCCAGCTATGAAGATGGCATTAGCTATGCAATTGCAGGAATAGAAAATGAACATTTTTCATCCCAAAACTATTCTACGTATATATTGTTGAAAATATTTTGTCTAAATTCCCATCCCATCTGTATGGATTTTGTCTTTGATCCCTTAAAATTTTATACTCCAAATTACTATATTTGTAATCTTTAATATGCAAACCAGCTATTATTTATGTCATATATAACTGTATCCATGTTTATGATTAATAATCATGGTAATTTAAAAATTCAAATATATTCATGCGGTTTCCTTACATTATAAGTGTTATGTACATCCCAGATAGTGAAGGTGAGAATCTATTCTAGGAAGATAGCAAGGAAAGAAACAAACACAGACGTGAAGGATAGCATTTATAAAACTATAGCAATGACATTTGAGCGCTGGTGAAAAGATTTAAATATATTTTCTGGGGGAGCACTGGATTAATGACAGCTGAGTGAAAGACTTGTCCATTTATAATAAGAGGTTTGAACAATATAGCTAATGAAATTACTGGTGATATGAAGAGTAGGCAGATTTGTTGGGGGCTAAAACCTATAATCAGCTGTACATCTTAATGACTTGGTTAACCAAGAAAGCAGATATTGTAGGAATCCTGCAACACAAGCTGTCCCAAGCTACTAATGTCTGCAGAACTATACAATTTTTACAGATAGTATAGAGAAAAATGAAGCTATCACTTTGTAGGATTCAACTTCAGAAAGTAACAAAGTGAAGCTGTGACACTTTAAAACACTGTGCAGGCAAAAATGGAAAAATTTCGTTTAAACAGCTTAATAAAAAAATATGTGCGGGTGATTGAGACTGAAAGGACCCTAAAACAAACAGGAGATAATTATTTGTGACTAAGGGTATCAGAGAGCTGTAACAGCATCACAGAGCCTCTGCAGAAGAAACATTGTTCTTTCACCAGAAACTTTGCTGAAAACACTCACTGACTGTATAGCTGAATGTTAGGCATGGTTTAATAATATATATAGTTCAAGAACCAAAATAATGAAAAATTACGGGAAGGAGAAAATATGCAACTGTCTGCAAAATATAACTACTGTCCCTTGAGAACAATACTGGAGATTTGTAGATTCACCACTGTACCGGTTTGGCCAAATTTAGAAATATATACTCTGAGAGAAGGCACAACCACCCCTCCCCCACCAGGTTCGGGAAAAAAAAAATAAATTTTCCTCGAAGGAAAGTGAAGAAGATAAAACAATTTATTTAACAAACACACGGGAAAGGAAAATGAGGTTAAATGGTAAAATCTTTTGCTGTGGAGGAAAAACCTGGGAAAGCGTTAGAGTCCTTCCTTTGGTCTCCTCGGAGCTGGGGCTTGGCCCAGGGCCAGGCCCTCTGTGCCCGACGAAAAGTCCTCCCGATGTGCTCTGAGGTTGAAAAGCAGTCCAGTAGCAAAGGGAGAAAAAATCCAGAATTCTAGAGAAGGGAAAAAGCAAAGTCCAACTCTCAGTCTCTCTCTCCGGAGAACCAGAAACTGAAACAACTGGCCAAAAGCTGACTGGAACACAGCAAGCCGGGTGCTTCCTCGCTCCCCCCACCTTCCTCCCTTCTCCCACTGACAATGTAAAGACAACCCTTAAGATGTTCAGTCTGTTTACCACTTCCATAATAACCTTGTTCAGTCCATTTAGAAAGAGAAGTCTCTTTTTGCTCATGCTATGAAAACAGTATCACACCGAGACAGCCACCCACTTCCAAATATTGTTCAGTCCATTTAGGAAGAGGAGTCTCTCTGCTCGCATGCGAGTCCCTTCCCCCGACTTGCAGCTTTTCCCGCAACTGCTTTCGAGGGTCCACTCTTGAAGTTTTTTGGGGTACAATTTTAAGGTTGAGCCGTTCAGAAACAAGAAAAACAGAGGCCCTTCTCCTTCCCTGGGAGCAAAGGGTCTTCCTCATCTTCATCTTTAAGACTATCTCTGGGAGCATCTCTAGGAACTGAGGTTTTCTCCTTTCCCATTTGGAGCAAAAGTCCTCATCTGGTTCATCTAGTTCATCTCTCTCTGTCCAAACTTCTCATGAAATTACAGCTGCGGCAGCATCTGCCTATTGCTTATGACTTGAACACTCCACCCCCCATATCTTCATGAAATTACAATGGGACACTCTGATATATCATAGCTTCACAACAGACTCTCAGCTTTAAGCATCTCCTCTCTCTCTTCCCTCAGGTTTTCAGCTCTTCACAGCACTAAAAGGGTTAATCTCACCTCGGCCTTGCAGCTGGAATGTGGCTTATCGCAGTTGGTCACCTGACCTCTGCCGGACAGAGGTGCCGCTTTGCTGAATCTCGGCCGCAGTGGAGGGGGTGGTTCCGAGCCGCTCCGGCTGCCCACAGCAAGGCAGTGGGGGGGGTTCCATGGCTGGAACAGGCCCATGGCTCCAGGATGGCCGTGGCCCGGCCCGGCCTGGCCCAAGCAGGGCCTGGCCGGGCCTGCTGGCCCCCACACGGGGCCTGCAGCCACCTGTGCCAGCGCCGGAAACGAGAGAGAGCTTGGGGGGGGGAGTTTGTCTATTCTTAATTGTGGATCACAGAGGCGGTCACAACTTTAAGTGGCTTAAAGAATTGTCCATATTCAAACTGGCCAGCTGATAGGTTCTATCAGGTCCCAGAGGAAGCTGTAAGCACCCCTTAGCAAGGATATCCCTTCCGGGACTATGCTTGCTAACCTATGACACCACTTTGCAAATGACAATGTAGGGTCCCCTGATAATATTACAGTCATCTCAGGGCTTGTGGGGCTGCTACCTACATAAATTTTAAACCTTTGTAGAATCACAGAATCAGAATCAATTAAATTGGAAAAGACCTTTGAGATCATTGATCCCAAGCTATGACTGAACACACCATGTCAACTAGACCATGGCACTGAGTACCACATCCAGTCATTTCTTGAACACTTCCAGGGATGATGACCCCACCATCTCCCTGTGCAGTCCAATCCAATGTTTAATCACCCCTTCTGTGAGGAAATTCTAATGTCCAACCTAAACCTCCCCTGGTGTGGCTTCTGACTATGTCCCCTTATCCTGTTGCTGTTTGCCTGGGAGAAGAGACTGACTCCCACCTGGTTACACCCTCCTTTCAGGAAGTTGTAGAGAGCAATAAGGTCACACCTGAGCTTCCTTTTCTCCAGGCTAAACACACCCAGCTCCCTCAGCCACTCCTCATAGGACCTACCCTCTAGACCCTTAACAGCTATGTTGCCCTTCTCTGGACTTGCTGCAGCACCTCAGTGTCCTTCCTGGATTGAAGGACAGCATACATATATATATATATATATATATATATATATATATATATATACACACAAAATACATACATATATACAAAGGACACAGCAGAATATTTATCTTCATCTTGTTAATAAGAGAGTGTTTGGACTCCAGTTATTTCAGCTTGGTTTCCTCACAGCCTTACTAATATATGCAAAGCAAATATGCATTGTTATGAGGATATTTTATGGACCATTTTTCATTCACTAGGAAAATGCATGATTGGTGATAGATCAATTTTCTACACTCCATCTACTAAAAGTCATAAGAAATCCTAATTGCAGAGAATATTTCCCATAACTATATGCCATAAGACTTGTCTTTCTAATAATGGCCTTCATCTTCCCTAGGAAATATTTTTGAGTTTATAGATCAAAGGTCATTGAAAATCACTGCCTAGTGATGTAAGGTATTCTTCAATCCATTGCAGATGTTTCCTTCAGAAAACTGTCACAATCAAGTAAAATTAAGTGCCCTGTAATATTTTTTTAAATCAAAAAAATAATCTGAGATTTTCATATTAATGTCATGACTCTATGTCCGGCCACAGTTAGCTTGTTTCCTTTACTCCTGGACACATAAACATATCCCAGCACCACTCCAATCTCAGTGGTTTTTTTTTACAGAAACCCTCCTTCTTCCAAAACACTCAATCTGAGAAGAGCAACCAACTCTCAAGATTTGGTCTTGCATTTCCTTATAAGCTTTTGTTACCTCCAAGACAAAACATAATTTCCAAGCAGCTATCCCCTAACTGATTGGAAGGAATATTTTGGCTATCTCTATTTCCTCTGGGTGACTGTACTTAAGGCACACTCAAGTGTGTTGGAGTTTTATTGGCCTTGAGAAACAGATGACTTGATTCATTCATATGGAGTGAGTTTGAGCGAGTTTGAGCAGGTCAGTAAGCAGCTTGAACAGCTATGGGCATTGTGTTCAAGTCCCAGCATGCTGGTACAGACACAAGATTAATGTACAGAGATTTTACTCCATCACTTAAAGCAGTCAGTATCTAACTTTACATCTGGCTGTAACATTTAGCTCCATCTTGTCATTTAGAAAATCTCTCAAATACAAAGGTTCCAGGGAGAACAAAGTCTCTTGCTTTCCTGCTTATGGAAGAAAATGCATGACAGTTCTGGAGGAAAGCAGCTTGCCTTACCATATGCAGTTTGATCTCACAGAATCGTGTAATCATTAAGGCTGGAGAAGATCTTTAAAATCATCGAATCCCACTGTTAACCCAACGCTGCCAAGTCCATCACTAAACCATGTGCCTAAGTGCCACAACTACCTGTCTTTTAAATACCTCCAAAGATGGTGATTCCACCACTTCCCTGGACAGCTAGTTCGTGTGTTACTACACTTTCAGGGAAGAAATTATTCCTAATTTTCCATCTAAACTTCCCCTGGAGCAAACTGAGGCCCTTTCCGCTTGTCCTGCTACTGTTATTTGGGCTCATGAGCAATGCACAGTAAAGGCTCACAGAAGAAGATCAGTGTGAGGACGTATGCTCAGACAAGTATTCTGAACCAGTGTTTGAGGAGGAATTTAAGATGAAACGATGTATAAAGCATGGAATTGCTATTTTATCTGGAACGTAGATAATCATATGCTTATGTCTTCACTTTCTGGGAACGTAGGATGAGTAAAATCCAGGAACATCTGGTTTCCTGCAATCTGCATATCCTCAGACATCTAAGCTATTGATTTTGATGACAGTGCTCACTGTAGGACACTCACTGTTCTGAAGGAGGATTTCTTCAGTGGTGTAGATACAAATCATGCATACCAGCCTGTCATCGTTTTATCTATTGTCTTCAATAAAATTATCACATGTGCTACCAGATGAAGACTGTTTAAAATGGATGAAATGAATTCATCATTTTTTTTGTTTAACAATTTTGTACTTACTCTTTGCCAGAATCTTTGCTATTTCCCAAGATTTGATCAGAAGTTGATCAGATGTTTGTCGGACACTAAATTTTTCTGCATCAGGACTGAGATATTTTCCAGGCATATTAATGCACATGTAAGAGAAAATTCTTATATGATAATTTATAAGAATTTATTTTTTAAAAATTCTTATAAGGAAATTCAGTTTATTCTGTATATGATGATGGTCTTGCATTGGTATTCTCAATTCAGAGTCTCTTGGAAGTATGTGTTTTCCATTTTTACTGTAAGTTACTAAACTTGTCTACTTTTTTGCATTCTACATAGCGAAGTGTCTTTTCAGATTTTTTTTGGCTGTTTAGAGTCACTAGGGATGTCCTTCATAAAAAAAAGAAGGGAATTCTATTTGCTGAGAACTGCCTAGTACAACTGCTGATCTTATAAGCACAAGGAGCAACAAGCACAACACAGTGCCTGCTTCTGTACCTCCAGCTCAAAGTCCGGATAATTAGTTCTTAAGCTGGAAATAATCCTATGATCCCAGTATCTCAGAGACTGGTTCTTTCTGTTGACACACTAGGACTGTCAGGATTAAAAAGAATTCTTTAAGTTTCTGTTGGTGAACAGGAAACAAAGATATGTATGCAATCTAAATATTTGGCACATGTAAATTAAGAAGTTAGCATCTTCTTTTCCTTTCAAACCAGATTTTTTCAAACTAATATAAACAACATTCTTTACATGGCATAAGTTGCTATCTTTTTAGAAAATTTATTTGTTCCTCTCATTTTTAGAGAAATATGTCTGATCAGATTCTCATTTTGTATCAAAGTTCTTAAAAATAATGGATGATAAATCCATTTGAATTAGATTTTATGAGTTGTCTCTGATTTCAGTTGACTTTGTGTCATAGGTTAGCAAGCATAGTCCCAGAAGGGATGTCCTTGCTAAGGGGTGCTTACAGTTTCCGCTGGGACCTGACAGAACCTATCAGCTGGCCAGTTTGCAGTTTGAATATGGACAATTCTTTAAGCCACTTAAAGTTGTGACCGCCTCTGTGATCCACACTTAAGAATAGACAAACTCCCCCTCCAAGCTCTCTCTCGTTTCCGGCGCTGGGACAGGTGGCTGCAGGCCCCGTGTGGGGGCCAGCAGGGCCAGGCTGGCCGGGCCACGGCCAGCCTGGAGCCATGGGCCTGTTCCAGCCATGGAACCCCCCCCCCACACACTGCCTTGCCGTGGGCGGCCGGAGAGGCTCGGAACCACCCTCTCCACTGCGGCCGAGATTTCAGCAAAGCGGCACCTCTGTCCGGCAGAGGCCAGGTGACCAACAGCGATAAGCCACATTCCAGCTGCAAGGCCGAGGTGAGATTAACCCTTTTAGTGCTGTGAAGAGCTGAAAACCTGAGGGAAGAGAGAGAGGAGATGCTTAAAGCTGAGAGTCTGTTGTGAAGCTATGATATATCAGAGTGTCCCATTGTAATTTCATGAAGATATGGGGGGTGGAGTGTTCAACTCGTAAGCAATAGGCAGATGCTGCCGCAGCTGTAATTTCATGAGAAGTTTGGACAGAGAGAGATGAACCAGATGAACCAGATGAACCAGATGAGGACTTTTGCTCCAAATGGGAAAGGAGAAAACCTCAGTTCCTAGAGATGCTCCCAGAGATAGTCTTAAAGATGAAGATGAGGAAGACCCTTTGCTCCCAGGGAAGGAGAAGGGCCTCTGTTTTTCTTGTTTCTGAATGGCTCAACCTTAAAATTGTACCCCAAAAAACTTCAAGAGTGGACCCTCGAAAGCAGTTGCGGGAAAAGCTGCAAGTCGGGGGAAGGGACTCGCATGCGAGCAGAGAGACTCCTCTTCCTAAATGGACTGAACAATATTTGGAAGTGGGTGGCTGTCTCCTTGTGATAATGTTTTCATAGCACGAGCAAAAAGAGACTTCTCTTTCTAAATGGACTGAACAAGGTTATTATGGAAGTGGTAAACAGACTGAACATCTCAAGGGTTGTCTTTACATTGTCAGTGGGAGAAGGGAGGAAGGTAGGGGGAGAAGGAGAGTTCTGAAGGTGGTATAATTTTTTTTTTTTTCTGTTCTTCTTTTAGGTCTGTTAATAAACTTCTTTATATTCTTTCAAGTTGGTGCCTGCTTTGCATTTCTCCTAATTCTTATCTCACAGAAGATAAACAGTAATGAGTATTTTAGACCAAACCACTACACTAAATTGGTGTTTCTGCCTGGTTACAAACCCAACCCGCGACACTTTGTTATCTAGAATTCTTATTAGACTACCTTTTTAAAATGAAAATGTGTCTCTAAATAGAGTGTCAAAGGAATCAAAGAGTAGGTGCAATTCTGCATCTGACCATTTTCATTGTCATCCTACATCTTTGAAGTGGGTTTCAAATATTTTGTTCATTTTAGTTCAGTTTCCCACTATTCATGAGGAGAGCAAAAGAGCAAAATGAAAAAGAGTACAGTGTTCACTAATAATTATGATAAATTACTTTTTCCTTCTAGAAAAGTAGATGTTGTAATATTTGAGAAAATCATTTTATAAAACCCAAGCTAATTTCTGGCAGACATTTGCACAGTGTTTTCATATGTCTTTCTTTCACTGATTATGCAAATAAAACAAATAAAACTAAGAAAAATCATCACTGTATGTTTCTGATTTGACACTGTCTCTCAGTTCCATAATATAGATATAATATCTCGGAAAACAATTTATTCTGTTCTGTTCAGTTTCTTGAATTATATAAAAATATATATCAACTTGTCCTTCATGCTAGGTGTGCTGATCAGCATAAATGTATTCATGGGCCATAAACTTCTTTAGTAGAGAGCATTATTCAAGCAGTAATAGAGAAGAAAATAAAATATTTTATTCCTCATCTTTATTCACTTTTCAGCTTTTGAGGGCTTATTGATTAGGGTGCTGAACTTACAGTGCTGAGGGAAAATCCCTCTTTTCATCTTCATAGCTTTATCAATTTTTCCATATTGTTTTGGGTAGGACCTAAATCTAGGAAATCACTTTAAATTTGAGTAGTCTCTTCACAAATAGATTATTCATGTGCCTAAAATTCAGCAGTATAACAGGTTTCAGGTTTCAGTTGTAACAGTCTAAGGATAGCAGGCATGGAAATGGAGAGATAGTTTAAGTGCAAATTCCCTATTACAGGAATTGGGTTTTGATCAGAGTGGCTGCACACTCCTTAATGAAAGCAGCGACGCAGGTCAGATTCACTGACCACTCTGCTACCAACATCACCTTCACAGGCATATATAACAATTAGGAAAACAGAAAAGGAAGGTGTGAGAGAACTGAGTACACATTACAGAAACAAGTAATCCTGGGAATTTCTGTTACACATTTTCCTTATCATTGTTTACTACATACCTTGCAGGGATTTGGCAAGAAATTTGAAAAGGAATGCAAAGCTCTTCTACTTCAAAGTAAAACAGCGATCAAGTTTGTGATGCAACTACTTTGTGACTGATCTAAAATAATCAATATCTAGTGTATATTAATAATTCACATCTGTGAGCCATTTGACCATTAAGATTCATGTAAGTAGGGAGGGCACTGCAGCCTCTGAGATGTCCAGTCCTCTCCTGTCTTTCATCGTCTATCCCAAACAGAGCTATCACCAGGTCTGACGCTGTCACACACATAATCTATGTATGTATATCTGTCTGCCTGTCTGCCTGTCCTCAAATAAATAGACAAAAATCTACATATTTTTGTGTGTGGATGTACACATATATATTTACATAGAGACATTTACTGCAGGATACAAGGAGGTATTTACCTTTTAATTAACTAAAGAACATCAGAACTGGCCCAGTGTATAAAGACTTTCTAATTCATGACTTTTCCTAGAAACCACAAGTCATAATTATCACAATGGAAACACCCTTTTCAACTTCTTTTCCACCTTTTGTATGAAGAGATTTTTTTTCACTTTCATGAAAAAATGGAAAAGACTTTTTTAGATAATTGCCTTTAGAGAACATAAAATCCACCTGAAACACATTCCCATGGTCAAAGCCTAAAAATATTTACTGCTTATAACTGAGCTACAGAAACCAATATGTGAGGTTTGTTATGGGTCTGGACTAGAAAGTCTTTCCTGATTTTAGGCTGATATTCTGACTGAGAAATGTTGTGGGGAGACTAAATTTAGTGGCACAAGTGAAAGATTCAAAAAATTTATAGAAATTTTTCCTTTCAGAATGCAGGAAAGATAAATTTACAATAAGAGTGTTGTAATCACATATATATATATATATATATATATATATATATATATAAAAATGCTGACCTACATTTTAAGAGTGAGCAGTACTGAAAACTTAGTCACACTTGAATCATGATGATCCCCATTCTGTTTCTTAGTCCTATTTTGCATTCTCAGAGTATTATTTATTTTATTATTACTATTATTATTATCATAAATTTTTCAGCAACAAGAAAATTCTTGCTTTCCATATACTTTTCATTCAGGTTCCATATATCTGTCTTTAATGTAAATAAATATAGAAATACAACACATTTGCTTTTTATTATCAATTCAGTATCCTTTTCACTAGAAAGCTAATCCAGGTTAACCAAGAAACTCTAATTTTGGTTAGTCAGGGCTAACATTAGCATGCCAGTAAATACCATGTGAACTGTACTTGCATGGTTTTTTTAGCTTTCAGAATTTACTGCTAAGGTTTCTATTATTTCCAGATGATGGGACATGGTGATGAAAAGTATGGGAAAATATGGTTAAGTTAATGGGCTTCCTGCAAACTAAATCATTCTGAATCATTGAACGTGGCTTCTGCATTATCACATTGTTACTTAAAAGCAAAAAGGCAAATTACAGTGCTGGAATTTCCTTAAAAAGATTATCTGATGAACTGATTCCAGCAGCGGTGGAGAAATGTCATATATTCTTGGGCTTGATGTACGTACCTTCTCTGTAAGATCTTTATATCTGTGACAAAGTCACAGGCAGTGAAGTTATATTCCCACTGGTTATGTTACCATTATCATAGCAAGTGTGTAGAGAGATTCTATCTAGACTGAATGTTGTTCAGCTTCCTTCATTTTAAAGAGTTCAGATATTCTGCAGTAGATTAAAGCTAAACTCAGAATACCATTGGAAAGAGAGGTTTGTTTTCTTCACACAGGAAATTAAGATTGGCTGTTATTAATTTTCAGATATCAGAGCCATGCAAAAAAAAAACCAGATAGGGGCTTGTTAATTATTAGATCTTAGCAGTGTACCCACACTAAATGGTAGCCTGTAACAGATTTACCAAAAAATTATTTAAAATACATTTTTTAATGATTTGAATACTTGAGGAGTGGATCTCTCCAAATTGTGATAGATGAGTGGGTCTTTTCCGTTAGATTTGGCATACAAATGTTTTTAAAAGAAATGCAAACATATTTTTGTAATTTTTTGTCTTCTCATATTGCTGCAGTGTTAAAAGCTACTGATCTTCTAATACCTTTGAAAGATGCTTTGAAGGTTATCGAGATGCCAAAGAAAATGTGTGCTGTGCCTATAGAAACATCCTATCTATACCTGGGTTGACTAGGAAATCCTGCATTGCAGCAGGTTTTTCCTGCTCTTTCATCTCTACATTGTTCTTTCTTCAAATTTTATATGGACCCTTGTACCTGCGTGAGGCCACCCAGCAAGGGTGTTGTGCTTGGTGCTTGCAGGTACATTACAGAATTCTAAATGTAAATCCAAATTTTGAGCAAGTACTGAAGGCATCATCTGCTGAAACCTACAGACACTGGCTGCAGGGTGTCTCCTTATCAACACTCCCTGTGCATATGGTTTATACAGAAGGGATGAAGTATACTTTAGATCTGGCAGGAAGGAGCTGTGAGAGAGTGGAGCATATGGTGATCCTGTCATGCATTCCTGCATCTCAGCTGGATTCTCACGTAGGAAAGCAATATGCATTTGCCTCTTAGCCATTGAAGGTGGCTGCAGTAGCTTCTGGGTAGACATAAAATCATTGGAGAGATGAAACCACAGAACATCTTTCAGCCTGTTGATATGTTCAAGGCAGAATTATGTAGGTCAGCGATGACAAACACTTATTGAGACTGAAGACACTGTTAGATGAAAATGGAAAGATACAAACTTCCCAGAAAAATTCAATTTAAATGTTTTTATTATTCAGAACTGTCTAAATGTCCTTTACATTAAGTCCTTTTCTACTTACAATGAACACTTATTATTGACAAATCTGCTGCTCCCTACAGCAAACGTGAAAATGGTTGCAAACAGTTATTTACTGCTACTGCCTACTTGATGTTTTCCTCTTGCATTAATACCTTGGTCTTGTCTTTCAAATGACACCTTGCACTTTGTCTTGATTGTTGTGAGGTCTAGGTATATCCTAAGCTATACTGGCCATCTTCCCACCCATGTATGATCTACGTATTTGTCTTGGGGTGACTTTATGTGTATCCCCTATTGCTGCTCTATGCACAGAAATTAATTTTGTGACTTTAAACTGAGCCTGAGAGAGGGGAGAGGAAAAAAACTGAGCAAACTTTTCAAAGCAGTTGTTCAAGGACACAGATATACACACTCCTCTGCATCCTGCTGCAGCAGCAAGAGCGGAGAAAGCACCCTTCTTGCTTTCCAGCCAGCTTTCGGCTCTTTTTCTCCAGAGAGTTGAACTTTGTTTTCCTGGGACTTCGCCTTTTCCCTTCTTCTCTTCTGGACTGTTTCAACACATTGGGAGAATTTTCCACCGAGGCCCCAGAGGTGGGCCCACACCGGCCCAGCTCCGAGAAGGAGGAGAGAGACCACACCTACAGAAGGACTCCAAAATCTTCCCAGGTTTCTCTCCACAGTGAGAGGTTTTATTATTTAGCATTATTTTCCTTTTCCTGTATGTTTTTTAAATAAATAGTTTTTATCTCTTTCACTTTCCTCCAAGGAAAATTTCTTTTTCCTGAACCTGGTGGGGAAGGTGTGGTTGTAACCTGCCTTCTATCAGAGGATATTTTCCTCCAAGTTCGTCCAAAACCAGCACAATATTTGAATAAATTTAAACCTCATAACTAATGAGAACTCTAACTCAGGACAGACCTCAGCAGAATTTCACAATTGCATTCCTTTGTTTTGACACAGGGCTCATCATAACTCCTTTCAGAATTTGATACAACTAGCTTTCTATCTTCTTATATTTTCATTGAGGCCATTCTTTCATCTCTAAGTTTATAGTAGTAGTGCTGAAAATTTGCTAAAGTCAGGCTATGTATCAGCTGGTTTTCCTCTACCCATGTAGTCTGCTAGCCTGTGGGAGAGAGATATTAAATTGATTTGGTATAATTTCTGGTTGATAATATGCCAGCTGCTATTAATTTTTGTGTTTCTGTCTAGGTTTTTAAAAACAATTTACATATCTCTTCCTGTAGTTTTCCAGAGGCTGATGTTAATCTGGTTAGTCTGTTATTTTCTGCCATCTCCTTTTTGCATTTCCATTTCTTCGAGCTATGTTTGCCTGTCTCCCCATTCTGTCTAATTTCTCAGAGATAACAACTAATGATACTGCAATTTCATCAGCCAGATTTTTAATTGCACTGGAGTGAAGACTGGCTGCTTCAACTATTTTGAGAGTATTTAGATATGGTTTGACCTGTTCCTTCCTTATTAGAGGAAGAGGTCTTACCCTCTGATAATTGCATTAATTATGACTGCCCTATGACATTTTCAGGAATAAATTGCAAAAAAATTATTAAACTCCTCACTTTTCCTCTATCAGCCTGCAATAATACCACACTACAACAAGTAGTCAACAAGTAGTCAACCAGTCTTTCCTCTTATGGAATGATTTCTTGATATAATTTATCTTCCTAGTTAAAGGTCTTCAGTTTTGTGTTGTATCTTCTTCTTGCTCTCTCCCTATGCACTTATTCTGCTTTTTGTATTTGACCATAGTAACCAAAACTAGTTTCCACTTTCTTTTTATGTTTGAAATTCACAAAAAAGCCCATGATTTCATCAAGCTCATCTCTTACTGCACCTTTAATCTTTTTTCTGTTATAGTTTATTTTGCACCCATGACCTCAATATTATTTTTTTATGGAACTGACAGTTCACTTTAATTTCTTTTTTTCTCTCCTAGGACTCCTTGTTTACCAGTTCGATGAATTTATAGAAGCCCACTTTCTATAAATGCCTCATTTTTGTTTTGTTATAGTTCCCCTCTTTTTTTTTTTTTTCCCTAAAGATCATGAACTCCATCATTTCACTCTCTCTCTAGATATTTTCTATTTAGGTGTTAATAACCATTTTCTGCACTTTCTGTCTATTGATGTCTCCTACTCTTATATTTAGAAGTCATTACCAATGTGTATGAGTTAACTGAGAGTTGCTATCTTCCTTTTCACAGAGTGAATGTGTATATTGAGTCTGGCTGAGTTAATTTTCCCATAGCAGCCCTCAGAGTGCTGTGCTTTGGCCAGATTTTGGTAGAAGGGGAGTTACAGGGCTGGCTTCTGTCAGAAGCTGTCAGAAGCTTCCCCCATGTCCAGCAGAGAAAATGCCACCTGGTTCCAGGACAAACTGGCTGCTGGCCAATCAGGAATGATAGTAATGACTCTGTGAAAACATATTTAAGAAGGAAAAAAAAGTTATTGTGAAGATTACTTGCAGCCAGATCAGAGCAGAGAGAGAATATGTGAGAGGAACAGCCCTGCAGACACCAAGGTCATTGGAGAAGGAGGGGCAGAAGGTTCTTCAGGTGCCAGAGCTGAGATTCCCTTGCACTCTGTGGTGCAGACCATGGTGAGGAGCTGTGCCCCTGCAGCCCATGGACATCCACGAGGATGCAGAGATCCATCTGCAGCCCATGGAGGAGGCCCACACTAGAGCAGGTGGAGGCCTGAAAGTAGGCTTTGGACCCATGGGAAACCTGTTCTAGAACAAGCTCCTGGCAGGAGCTGTAGGCCCATGGAAAGAGCAGCCTACACTGGAGAAGATTTCCTGGTAGGACTTGTGACCCTGTGAGGGACTGACATCGGATCAGGCTGTGCCTGAAGGACTGTACCCCATGGAAGAGCGACCCACTCTGCAGCAGCTTGCAGAGACTTGTTTCTCATGAGATGGAATCACATCGGAAGAGTTGATGGAAAAGTCTCCCATGGGAGGGATCTCATGCTGGAGCAGAGGGATTCCTCTCCCTGAGCAGCGAGAGAAACAATGTATGATAAACTGACCATAACCCTCATTCCCTGACTCCCTGTGCCAGTGGGGGAGGAGGCAGAGCTCAGGAAGAAGGGAGAGGTCGAAGGAAGGTGTTTTTAACATTTATTTTACTTCACATTACCTGCTCTGATTTTATTAGTAATAAATTCAATTATATCCCCAAGCTGAGTCTGTTTTGCCCTTGATGATATTCGCTGAGTGATCTCTTCTGGTCTTTGTCTAAAGTCATGAACCTTTCATTATATTTTCTTTCCTCTGTCCACTTGTGAAGGGGAGTGATAGAGCAGCTTTGGTGGATGCTTGGCATCCAGACACGGTCAACATATTACAATGGGCTATACAAATTCACTTTTATTTGTAAGCCTGGTCGTTTGAATGACTTCTTTTGTTGCTCACAAAACCGCTCATTCCCTTCCTCTGGCTCTGGTGGTATATAGCGGATGATTCCATTATAGCAACACCATACTTTCACCTTTGCCTTTGCCCATGATTTTTTCTGCACTTAAAAGACAAAATGTTCTTGAGTTATAATATATATTGCCATGTCCCTACCCCTTCTTTTTTCCCTCTTTGTCTTTGCAGAACAAGTTCCTCCCTTATATAATACTATTTCAGTTGTCTTGTTATACCAGCTCTCTTATACCTAAATCCTCAGGCTCCATTTTTTTCTCCTTTACTTGTCTGCTCATGGCAGATTTGAACAACCAGGTTATGACAGTGTCTGGTTTAAGGGACAGAAGAAGCAGTACAAAACCAAGACTTTTGCACAGTGAGTACCTCATATTTCATTTCTTCCTCCCTGCTAATAACTTAGCTTAGGCACTAGGCACAAAACCTAGCTCCTGTAACGTCATTTCTCTTTTAACTGAAGACTCATGCTTTATATGAGTAGTCTCTTTTAGAAGCTCTGTGTCACATTTCCAAGTCTTTACCTGCCCACAGTGAGTTAATCTGCTCCTCAGCAATCCTTATATTGCCTAGTCTTGCACGCACATGATTCATTGATACGACTTAAGCTGCTGACTTTGCCACTGACCTTGCATGGTTGAACATGTACTTTAATTATTGCTAATGTTGTGGTCTTTTTGGAGAGGAAATATTGATCACAGCCTTAAACAAATGGTGATATGTAAAAAAGCCCATCATCTTAGATTTTGGTCCCTGTATCATATATGTCTGTGTCAATGGCTCCAAGCTAACTATTTGCACCTTGAATTGCACCTTGCACGTGAATTCCTTGCTTATTCTTGCTCAGTAGTACATACATTCCTTGTAAATGTCTTTTTCTCTTCTTTAGTTAGATCTTATCCACTCTGGTGGTGATGGTGTTGTATTCTTCCAGTCAGTTATCTTCCTATGACCCCCAGTTGTAGCAAATTACACACATACACCCCCCCACCCCCTTGCTCCCCTCAAAACAACCAGTCAAACAAACAAACAAACAACAAAAAAAAACCAACAAAAAACCTGAAACAAGTCTAAGTTTGGTGGACTCATCATGTTTTATGACATTCCTTGTCAGAACGATTCACTTCTCTGACTGTCTTGGCCATCATGAAATAGAAGTCGTTTATTAAGGAAAATAAATATGTAAGAAAATCGGGGACCGTACTCTCCTTGGCAAATTTGTAAAAGCAAATTTACATATCACTGATATCGTCATGTGATGTGATCTTACCAGTTTCCACTGGCATCAAGAAGTCCCGTCAATAATAAATTTTATAACATTATTACACCTTTATATCCTAATTTATAACTAAACTAAAGAATTTAAATATATTAGGCTGCAATGCAAGTGAGTGTTGCATAGCCATAAACTATTCCAACACCTACAAAGTTTTTTTCAACCATGCATTAAAGATTTTCTGAGCACATGCTGCTTGGTAATATCCTCTTCAGTTTTTCCAGTGTTTTAGAATGGACATAGTTTCCTCAGCTCACACAGGCACTTCAGCATGAGTGATGCAGAATTCCACTCTATACCAGAAACTGATTTATTAGAGCATTTGGCCTGGGCAGAAGAGACCTTTGCTACTTCCCCTCTGGGAAAAATGAAAGTGAGAGAGCTAAAGTCTTATGCCTTGCTTTTTTTCCTCAAAGTATCCATTGGTAGGCTGTACTGAAACTTAAGATATTTCATATACATACAGATACTGTACTGATAGAGAAATGATAACCTCACAGCCTGAGAAATTTGGAGAACAGACTGAGTGCTTACAAATCTGATTTTGTATGTGGAAGTTTTATATTGTAGGAGTGTAGCTGTGACTAAGGAGTGAAGAAAAGAGGGACACAAGGGAAGGTTTAGCATGGGAATAACTGTGAGCACCTTAAATGTGTTATCATTACTGGGTGAATAAGGGTTTTTGAATGATTTGTTTATTGGAGTTGTGCCAGTCTCACTTCTTATCTTCACAAAATCTACAACAGGGTTTTATACTGGAGGGCAGAGGGAGTGTAAAGTAGGGGAAAGAGGAACAATGTGTTCTAACTACTCTGATTTTAGCTTCTGAAATACTCTTTCAGTGTATCCTTTTGTATCTGTTTGATATTCCATGAATGTAAGACTACTGGGTGGTTAAAGGTGGAGATGATGGCACTGGGAGTACCCATATTTCGCACAAAAACTGGGAATGACCAGCCACTAGCTTGCTTGCACCTGGCTTTGATGAGAGACTCCGTCATGGATCCCACAAACCTTTTGTGATTAAAGTTTTGAGGAACACAGTTCTGCTTTTTTTTTTAGTTGATTGATCTCTTTATGACAAATATATTTAATCAAAATGATTCTACTTAACTCCAAGGAGAACTGTTACTATTCCATTTGCTTGTGATAACAAATTGCCACAGGCTTGCATGCAAATAATGGAAGACCTACTGGTATTGCACATCAGATGGTCTGAGCATGTTTTTTATAATCAAAATTTTGAATAATCTCAGACACTTCTACCACTCCAAGGTATATGTTAAAATGTTCTATATATTTTAAAATCCCCCAGGGATCAATCATATCCCTAATTAATAATATAGTATAAAGATATGTGTAATAGAGACAGGTAAAACTGTCATTAGATTTTGATAACAGAACTGTCCCCTTCTTTCCATCTCTAAGTTTGAGCTTCTGCTATATTATTTTGTTTAAATCTCTTATGAAATCATTATTTAATTGCTATTTCAAAATAAATTTTTAAGCCTTCTGAGAACAAATTGTGTATAAAAGAGACTATATAAATATATAGATGAGACTGTATTGCTTTTTATTATTTTTCTCCATTAGGACAAAAACCTCTACTCAAATTCACTACATACGTCTGCTACTTTAAGTCATGGAAGTATTTACTGCTGATTTACATTGAGATAATATGCAAGTGACAGATCCTAATGAGTTGTATGAAATCATTCCTTCTACAGTTTAAACAAATAAAAAAATTGTGCACATGTATTTGGTTTTTCACTTCATAATGATATCCAGTAACATCTACTATCACCTGAAACTTAAGAGGGACCCAGAAAGAAGTGTATCTCTTCTATATTGCAAAATAGTGTTTCATAAGTGATGGTAGATTGTAGGGTATGCCCAGCCACTGCCCTGGAGGGACATCTGCTGAGATAAGGAGATTGAGCAGTCTCCCAGCAGGACCCCCCTGGGAAGACAGCTACTTTTCAGTTATGGTGAGAAGAAGACAAACCCAGAATCCTCTGGGATACCCTATGCAGATCTTTTGTAACCCATTGGCCTTTACCCTCTGACACCCACCCCCTGATCCCTATATAAGCTGGCCCCCTGCCCCTGCAAGGGCAGAGAGAGCTTGTCCCTGGCTCCCCTTCGCCACAGTATGGACCAATAAAGCTGCCTCGTGCGGAACAGCCACACGGGCCTCTCGTCTCTCCCTGGTCTGGCCTGGAGGCTGCCCTGCAGAGCTGAAATCATGAGCTGACAATCACTAAAGAGCTGACAGCTTCTGCACAGGCCCTCCAGCCAGCAGCTGTGGGAAGACACTGGGCCTCGGGAAGGCGATTCCGTTCGGGACCATCTCCCTGGACCGCTCACCTCTTCCTCGGTCAGAGCTACTGACCCCTAACCAGCTGTCATAGTAGATGATCACATGTAGATGTTAAAACAATTGAATACTGGTTAACCAGCACTAGCCCTTCAAGAACAGAATAAACTATTTCATTGTAGAATGTAGAAAGTGGAACAAGGGGCAGTGACATCTGGTTCCTGTTTCTCAAACATGATTTAGCAAGCAAGAATTTAAAAAAGAAAAATCCCCTTGATTTGAGATTATTTTTTGCAAGCCTAGTATCGGAAATCTCACACAACTCAGCAGAGGTTCCACATTTTTTCTGCTCCATGTCCATTTGTTAGCTTTACTGAACATTCCATGCTTAGTGCCAAAAACTCATTTTTCTAAATGCGTATGAATTTGTCTATTCCATAAAACACCTTTGCCAGCTCAAAGCCATTTGCAATTCTAAGAGGGTGTCTTCCTCCAGAATGAGGGCAAGGAACAGAAGAATGTGTGTAGGAACTTTGTCCATTGTCCCTCTACTTAAAAAACTTCAAGACAACATTAGCTAGAAACATCCTCTAGATGATGATTCCTGAATTTGTAATGATGCAGAAGCCAGCTCTGCAGAGAAGCATGAAAGAACTGTCATTCAAAAGTCTTTATGGGAATTTGTAAGCAAGGACCATTAGAAGATATGTTGATACCAAGAAGACAACTTCATATTGCAATGGTTTTAAGCACAAAATTATGACTACTACCTACACAGTCTTCACAGGACATGGAAGCAGTGTTTCCATTTTTTTCCTTGTACCAGTAGCTGTGATTTTCCATCTTCCTCCTGAGTTTTGAGATCTGCTTTGTCTCTTGTCAAGGGCTGTGCTACAATCTGCAGCAATAAAACTACGTAAATCAACATAAGGAAATAGTTTAGTTAACAGGGTTTCAACAACAAAAAAAAGCACCATCTGTGCATGCTAAACCAATTGTTTCTCTTGCTAGTTTCTCTTCAGTTACAATATATCTATATATAGAGAGAGAATCTTATGGACTGGATCCAGATATTGTTTGTATAAAACATGGTACTGCTTATGAAGATGAAAACATTTCTGTCTGTGGTACTGCTGCATCCAAAATTGCTCACTTCAGGCCCATACTAAATACGCTCTTGCCCTTTTCTTGTAATTGTGTCGGCTGTTTAAAAACCCAGACCTATAAATGTTTAACCTCCACTAATTTATTTATGTATATATGTATATTCTTGAAACAGGGTGACAGATGTTTAATATATGTTCTTTATATATTTAAGAAAATTTTTTAGAAGTTAGTGTTAGCAACTAATTTATTTAATATTTTTCAAAAGTTTTAATTTTATTAAAATTAAGGTTAAAATCTTTTCTTATTTCTGTGGGGATAGTCATTATACTGTCTCACAGTTCTAAAGCGAAATGTTCAATTGTCAAATTAAGTATATAGAGCCATGAAATTGTGGTTTTTTATATATATATAACTTTTAGTTTTCTGTTTACTTTGGAGGCTTTAGTTCTAACTAGCTGCTTGCAACTGAATCATAGTTAAAGTTATTTAAAATTGTTTGGGGTTTTTTTGAGTTGGGCTCTTATTTTTACAACATCACATGACTTCAAATGTTGAAACTTTGAATTATAGGTTTTTAAAATTATAATTTCTTTAAAATAAATGTTTAAGATTAAATAAATACTAAAAATTGACAAAAACTTTAGAGTTGAGAACACCATTCATTGAAAAGATACTTATACCTTTGTTGTGTCTGCAAATTATTCCTTTCAAATGTACATTGTACATTTGCAAGAAAATCTCTTTTTTTCTAGTTTGGATTTCCAGGAGATATGGGAGACTTTCTGAAGGCATAAAGCTTAAATAATCTTCTCAGGGTGTCTAAAAATAAGCCCTACTCTCTTGTTGCATTGAGACTTAGCTGTGGCTTTATTGCAAGCAAGTCTACTACCAGGGAACTCTAAACTGTCTTTTCATTCACCTGTTTAGCAAACCTCTCTGGCCCACTCTCAAATTCAGCATGTCTCAGGTTCTCAGGTAGAAGCTATTTTCCTTCCTCCCAGAATGGCTGACCTGAACCAAAGCGCAGCAGCCCAGGTCCCATAGTCAGTCAGCTTTTCTTATTGCTGCTCAACACATCCTTCTTTTACAAAACATGAAAAGCTATTGATATATAGCAAACTGTGTCCTATAAAGATAATTTTATTGTCCAGAATGGCCACTCATTTTTGATTATTCTCATCCTGGTTTGTAGCTATAGCATGCAAAATAATGGGAAATGGGGTTCACTTGTTGCTTTTAGAGAACTACTTGACTCCAGGCACAATAGCGCTATATCTTGTAGACAGAGAAAAAAAAAAGTTGTGTTTATATCTTACCTAGTCCCGGCTACCTTCCTGTGAACGCTTATTGCTCCTAAACTACAGAGAAACTGTTCCCATGAACCTTGGCTCTACTCTGATGTTCCTCCTTCCACTGAAACACCACATCCAGACAGCCCTCCTAAATTATCCTTGATGATTATCTGTGAGAGGCATTTTCTGAGCAGATGGGAAGTCCTGTATTCATCTGTTACTGTGCCTGTCTGACACTTGGACTGTAACCACCACTGCAAAACTGAGTTGGTGTGAGGTAAGTTCCTCAAAAGTCTCCTGAGAAATGTGCCTTGGCTGGACTAGGCAGTCTCTAGCATTTCAAATAGTTGTCTGCTTCTGAATAACAATGGCAACAAAGCATTCATAGAGCAAAATTACTAAGCAGACTTTTAGACTTGGTTAATATCCACATCACCTTTATGTGTCCTCTCACACTCAGATGCTCTGGGGTTTGACTTGAAGGGGTAAAAGCATTTGTTACGGCGCAGTTCAGTGGTAAAATGTGGGATCTGAGGTAGTAAGCCAGGTCTTGTTTTCATTCTAGCACTTGTTCATTCTTAAGTGGGGGGCTTAGAAATACTGAGAAATCATGGCTGTCTGCAGCATGACTCTGAAGAGATATTGTGTGTGTGGTTGTCTCTGCTCCAGTCTTCTCACCTTCAAAATTCAAGAAGGCGTGTCTGCCTGTGTGCTCAGGTCACTAAGACTGGACCTTACCAATTTAACGTGTAGGAATACACACATCCTTCTCACTCACTTGCACTCACTCCCATAGCCAGGCTGTCAACAGAGCCACTGAATACATGATTCCTGTGCAACCTGCAAGTTAATGCCTGTGGAAGAAGAAATCTAATAAAAGCTTCAAAATGTGATCTACTAACTACATAGAATTCATTGCTTTGGGATAAGCATCTTTTGACCTCAGTTTCCCAACTCAGTTAGTGTGAAGTCAATTCAGAATTTAAAACAGTGGCATTGTAATTTTAAAAATCTAATCCTTTTTTTTCCTAACCATAAACATGTAGTGGAAACATATATGAACATATTTTCAGATAGAAGGAAAATAACTTTAATTAGAAGTTTAGACTTAGCAGAATATTTAGCAGGTCTCTGCAATCTCAGCAAGTCTATTTATAAAAGGAACATATGTATGTATGTATGTGTAGTTATTATATATATTCCACTGCTGAGTTTGTGACAGCAGTGAATATAATAAATATCACAAGTTTTAAGGTATTGAGAGAACATTTCTATCATTAAGCTGCTGAAGCATACACACATACATCCTTAAGTCTTTCATGGCACAATATTCCTCAAGCATTCTATATTTAACTTTTTGACAAGCTTCAACCCTTCTGTAATATTTATGATTTCTTGAAAAGTCACACTTTTTTGTGAGAAAGTGACTGAATCAGATGAAGATAATTTTTTTTCTGGAATCAAAACATGAAGTCAGCTATTTGGATAATAGTATGTAGTATTGACTGTAAATTCCTTTTATCTTTCTCCTGTGACATTACATATCCTTAATTTAGTAGTTGCACTTATTAATATTTTTTTAGTATTTTTCTTTCCTGAAAAAATTACTATATACATTTCAGTTCATTCAATATTATATTTTTGCACTTTATCTTTTAAATTTATAACAAATGAGCTGCTTAATGAAATACTAAACCCTGAAAATATTTCTCAAGGGTCTCCAATTTTGTTATGCATAAGGAATCCAAAACTGCAAATGAGAAATCCCTATCTTGTATCCTAAAAAAGTAGTTCTAATAGCTGGAAAATATTTTAGGATTTTTTCAACTGTAGAGTACAAAAACATTCTTCTACATTTACATATAGGCATGAGAAAATGCAATATAATTCTCCAACTTTTTGGCCTTTGAAGCAAAGAGAAGAAAACTATTTTCCTCTGTCTTCAGACCAATTGATGATACAGCTATAGCATATTCTCCTATACTAGGCATCCTAAGGAACTTTTTATATGTTGTATTGCTCTTGTGAAGATAAGCTGACAATAGATTATTCCCCATTCAGTGTTCCTGTAAGGAGTAGCTAGCAAAATGTGGGTTTAAACTATTATTTGAAGTCTCAGTGACCACAAAAAAAATCTATCATTTCTGTTTAGGGGATATCTGGTCTCTGATAATGGTTAGTGGGGGATACTTGGAGAAACAGTTTAATTGATGGGAGGCAAGGAGATGTAGGATCTGTGTGCTCCTAAAGGTCCTGAAGGTTATGAAGTGGAAACATAAAGAGTAATAAAGCAGTTTGTGCTCTTAGTTTGAAACTCTTCACTAACAAAGAAATCTGTGCTATTATTTGGAAAGTTGATATTTTGAGATGGATTTCCTTGATTCTGCAAAAAGTTAGAGCATGAACAGTTGAAATTAAGCATGTCCCTCCTTTTGAAGCAACTCCAAGAGACCTTCCTCACTGGTACAAAAAGTGGCCAGTGTGATCATTAGTTAGCACCATGCTAGGGGAGATGCAATATCTTATACACGCTTCTATCATTGAATAGTTTTGAACTAGGTGAGCTCTCTGCCTAAAAGATGGTCAGTGAGGCTGGATATTCTGACAAGGAATTTTATGAAACTGGACCTTAATTTGTTCCAGCCTCTAATTGTCTATGGAGAGGGTGAAGTCTTTTAAATAATAGTGTGACTGGAATGAAAAAGTCTCCCTAAAACTAAATAGCTGGTTAGTATGGCATGAAAAAGAATTCTTTTTGTTCAATGTATTTTGCACTATGGCAACAATAAAAGCTAAATCAAACTTTTTCAGTCTCATTCTCTAACCTTTATTGCAACTACATTCAATAAATATTAGTCTCCTTGTCTATTTTTTAAATTACTTCTCCAGATTAATGACTTCCTACAAATAAAAGATAACTTTAGACGAAAGAAAACAAAGGACCCCTTTCTGCTGAATATGGTATTCCAAAACTATTTATTGAATATGAGTATAAGGTTTGGAATTGTTCTGAGTAGGGCAATGTTTATATCTATTTAGATATATGATTAGATTATCATCAGGAATGACGACATGCCTGTATGAAGCTTTTAAAACAACAAATTCTACAAAAGTGTTTCATGATTAGTGAGGAAATTATCAGCTCAGTTAAATAATAGAAATTAGGAAGGAGTAGTTTTCATTTTGCTTTGGAAGCTAATATATTTTTTATTCTAAGAACCCTGTAATGAGGTACCTTCCCTCTCCTCCCTTTTTCCTTTCCTCACGTCTTCACCTGCCTTTGGGATTGTCACCAGCACCAAAATGCTGAACTGTATCTGCATGACTACAAATGTTGACATGAATACAACTGCTAACAGTGTAATCACATGTAAATCTACCATTTACACAGTTGAAGAAAGGGGAAAGAATACCATTTCCAAATGGTAACTCTTTTGGAAAAGGCAACATTACAATTTCCAAATTGTAGATCTAGATATACAAAGCAATACAAGCAAAATTGCACTTTGAATATAGAAGTTCTGAGTTGGAACAGAAATGGTGATGAAAAAACTGTAGTGGGTGGTGGAACGGCTCAGGAACATCACCTGGGAAAATACACAATCACCATATATTTAGAAGCCAGATAAGTGCTTACTTTCTCCATCCTGTTTACCATCTTGATGGTAGCCAGAATGAGGCTACAAATCCTCTTCTGCTGGGAGCTTCTGGCCTTACTGTGACTGTACAACACTCTGAGTACACACTCCTATGAAAAGGTCCCTGAGGTTAATACTTTTTTGACCATATTGTTATTTACGTTTTTCTCTGCTCTAGTTGGTGACTCATGGCTAAGCTTATGAAATGTCAGTAAAATATCATTGACATTCATTTAAATGAATTTCATGTAAGCTCATGGCAGACTATTTTGCTAAAGTTGATGTTGTAGTCCTGAGACATTCTTCACACGGAATGGAGAAAGAATAAATGGTCCTTGAATTAACCATACCATTCATATTTGTTCCTCTTTTTAAATTATCAAGCATCCTGGGATTGGAATGCACAATCAGTTTATCCTAAGTGCTTAGGATGTTTTACTTTGTCTTTACTGCAAGTCAATCCATAAATGTAATTTTTAATATGTTAAACATTGTTTATTGGATTTTTTTCACAGTTATCTGGGATGTTCCCTGAAGTGGTATTAAATTCATATCTAAATCTCTCTCTCTTTAAATGAATTGATAGCAAGAATTTGGAACACTGAACTATAAAACAGATTAATTTAGTAACATGTTTTATTCAATTTTTTAGTTTTCTGATATCAAACATAAAAGCTTAGTGACTTGCTAGAGATCAAATTCTGTTCCCTGTCTGAGAAGTGTGATTATGGGAGTGGATAGTATCAAAGACAGCACACTGTCTTTGAAATGACAGAAAACTTTGCTTTGATTTAGTCTTTAAACAGTATTCTTTTCCAGAAAAGACATATCAATCCACTTGTCTGACAAGTTTTATTATTAGAATATTTGGTTGTTGTTTTACTTTAGCTCCTGGGAGAGCAGGGAAGAGGGCCGCATGAATTTGAACTAAAACAGAATGTGTGGCTGTGAAACTTACACTTTCAAAAGCAATGAGATATATAAATATTTGTTATGTTAATCTACAAAATTACTTTTATTATTTGACCCATATGGCTATGTGGATACCAGTGCATATAATTCAATCATATATCCCAGTATTACAAAAAATGCAGCCTTAGAACTTAAACACATTTTTCTCTTGTGTCAAAGGTGAATCATTTCCTTATGTCTGAGATATCAGGATATGAAGAAGATTACTTTCACAGACAAACAAGAGACAGCTGCCCTTGATAATGTAAGATTTATTCTTAACATTCTTTTCAAAGGATCCATTTATGTCCAAATTTTCATAATGAAACAGAACTTTTCAAAACTGTAAGAGAGGCAAGGCAAGGCAAGAATATAATCCTTTTGCTCTCACTTTTGGTGGACTGAAATTCATTCATCATGAAGTGAATTCAAAAACAGACAAATGTAATGCAGAGTTTACAAAGAGAAAATCAAGTTTCTCGGTTTAGGAGCAGAGTATCTGCCTGTTGAATAAGTGCTAAAGGTATATGCATACACAAATTCAATTTTATAAGACCTTAATTGGGGTGTGTTGGGTGATAATCATCCTGCAGGAATTTTGGTCAAGTGCACACAAGAAATCTATGTCAGATTTATTTATATATATTTTTTCCCTCCAATGTGTAGCATATAGAAGGAATCCATGTCTTCTAAGTCACAGAGAATGAAATGGCAGATTTGCATATTTTGTCTGGTTGCTCAATGATATTTGAACTTCAGATAAAAAGAAATCAGTCCTTACATCTCAAGAGCACACTGTGATGAGAATGATCTGGAATCAGAGCTGAATGGCTTATGTCTCTTATGAGCTTTAATATGAGAATAATGAAAGCTGGAGGAGTTGCAATATTACTCTAATAGAAAGATTGTGCCACACGATGTCTGTGTATTAATTTATGTGCTAGCTACACGTGATTATTCTGTGGTCCATTTTTGTTTAACCATGAAACAATATATAACTAAAGGAACTGTAACCATTTGCAATTAGATATGCATTGCTTTTGTGAATATGAATATCAAATAAACTTTTGAAATTGTGTTCTGACTGTTTACCAGGTTCTGCTGTTATCTGACAACATTACACTGTCTCTGGGTTTGAGATGTCTGTACATTGTCCCCAGGACCTTATGGCTGTGTTCTGTGGAGCTCACAAATGGAAATGTGACTGTACTGACCTGCATCTTAGTGTTGTTCTAAACTTTAAGTTATTTCATTTATTCTAAGCACCATTAATTTCATTATCGTAGTCAAAAGCCATTCATGACTTTTTTATTGCCTGAAAGAAGCCACTTTACCTAAGTATCCTAACACTCCTCTCAATGGCTAAGATTATTAAAGGTGTTTGTGTGTTGTACCATCCTTATCACTATTGATGGTCTCTTTTACTCCTTGTTACACAATGGGAAAACTGACTGCCTTATTAATGTTCTTGTTATCTTATTGCTTACATTGCTATCATTCTAATATTAATAACATCTTTTAGATATACATTTGTTTTAAAGTATACTTTAATTTTAAAACAAAAACTCCCTCTGTTTCATTTTGGTGAGAATATTTAAGATCTTTTGCTCTTAAAAAAGTCACGGGATGAGAGAGAATATAGCCACAAGTAAAAATAATTCTAAAAGTGCTCAGTTTAAAAGGTAGGAAATAAAGAGTAGAAGTAAAGCAGTAGTTTTCATAGAGGGGATGAAGTCCCACAGGAATCTGTTCTGTGTATGTGCTCTTCAAAATCAGGAAAAAGGAAAGAACAATGAATTAAATATATTTGTTAGAAATATCAAGTTATCAAGGTAATAAATTGAGGTGTTAACAAAAATTTGCAGAAGAAACATACAAATTTCAATGAGTCATAAAATGGAATAAAATATTTTGAATAAGTGTATATGTAAAGCAATGGAGAAAAATCTAAAATTTATGTACACAATAGGCTCACATCTGATCTAAAATTCAAGAATTAAATACTGGATTTATAATAGTTCTATGAAAAATTATCACTATAAAAAATACATCATAGTGAAAAATCAGTAATAATTACAAAAATTTCAAAAAAATAAGAATAGAAAACATTTTAATTTCACTGGGTACACGTATCATTATGAGCACATCTTGCATACTAAGTACAGTTTTCATCCCACATCTCAAAAATGTAAGCGTGAGAATTGAAAAATTCTGGATAAGAAAAATAAGAAAAATAAGAAGGAACAGCTGAGTTGACATGGACTATTTAGATTTTCTGGATCTCTTATTTTAGAATGAAAAAGAAATAATCTGTGAAGAATTTAGCATATTTATCAAAACCAAAGTAGCATGGAGAAAATGCCAAGGGAAGGACTGCTCCTTGTGCTCTATGCCACTAGAGTTAGGGAGGCATCAATTCAATTCAGTAAAGCACAATTTAAAGGAAACCAAAATTAAGAACAAGGTACATCTTAACATTAATTTATCTGAAGGGCATCACATATATTAACAAGTTTGTATGGGTTGAAAAAGTGACTTAATACTTCATGGAAGAAATATTCTTTGGCCTCCACATTGGCTCTGTAATTCACTGGGAGAAAGCTCTGGGAACTTGTCCAGTTCTTTTGCTCTTCCCTATGCATCCCTTACCAGTCATCTGTACAGGTGTGCTTTGGGTTTGGTGTGACATCAAAACATTCCAATACTTTTCTCAAACATTTATGGCATATGGTTGAGCATTCATCCCAGTTTAAAACAAAGTGCAGAAAGAAACTTATTTGGCCAAGGACTCCAGGCTAAGGTCTGGAAAAAAGAATCACCTGATATCTACCTGCACAAGGATTGTTGCACATTATCAGTGTTTCACCCTTCATATGGACTCAAATTTACTTCTGCCTCCAACCTTCAAAGTTTAATATTAAGTAATTAATGATTTTACTGTGGGCATGTCTGCTCTGCAGACCGTAGCGTATTTTACACATAACAAGAAATGGTTTAGCCAAGACAGCAAAGAACTCATTGTGAGCTAATTTGTTCTGCTTCTCATATGGGCTGGACATGTGAGTTGAAGTCCATGTTGCCTCAACACACCTGCTTCTGGTGTGTCAGCTAGCTAATTTGAAGGTGGCTCGGCAGTATCCCTGCATCACAGTCAGCAGCACGGATGTATGTGTGTGTCTTCTTTAAATTTTCTATCCCAATCCCAAAAGAACCAGTTTTCACTTCACTGGTTTGCTGGTCTTGAACCTGTCTATGCTCTGAGAATGAAATTGGCTGTTTCTCTGGGACTGTAGTTTAGAGCTGCAGTCATGGCTACACCCGCTGTTTGGACCTGGGGAGCCATAAACTTGTGTTTTGGATCTAAACCAGTGGAACTTTAGCCTGTGCTTTCAGAAATCACTCAGAGCTGACGAAGTTAGATTAATTTGAATTCAAAGCTTTTCATCTTCTTTGTAATATCTCTCAGATTTTCCTGTAAAAGCAAGAAAAGTATTAGAAGAGAGAAGAAAATGACCACCTGCAGTTTTTCTTCATTTTATGAAGTACTTGAAAGAAGTAACTCCACTGTGGGGAGGTTGAAATGACCCTGCTAGCAGCAGGAGGGAGCTTGAGGGCAAAAGATAAAGTGACTATTTTGACTACAAATTTCCCTGCATACACTGGTTTATCTACCTCTTTTGGCTGTATTAAGAGAATAAGTTTTTTGCACATAAATATTGCTGGTTTAGGGTTCCGCTACACTGAATTTTCAGACTAGATTTGGAAAACCAGAATACGATGCTATCCCTTTATCCTTTTAAAAGCAGTTATTTCCCATATGGGTTGTCTGATCTCACAACATGTAACACTGGTTCTGTGGCTGAGTAAGGGTTTCTACTGCAGTGTGTCCTGTACCTCCTATGAAGTTAAGATATGATCCATATTCATATTCAGGCTGTTTTTTCACTGTTTGCCACTATAAGGAGGAACAAAAAGTAACAAAAACTAGTTCTTCCCCCATTATGGTTTATTCTCCCATCCAGTCTCATTTGCAAGTTTTTGTCAGACTCTTAGTTTTATTGAAAAAAAACACATGAAAGACATAGACAAAGAGTTCAGCCTGGTTTAGTAGCAAAGGAAGTTTTCAAGTTGATGTTTAGTTGTTTTTTGTAAATATATTTAAATGATAAAATATTCAGTGAGTGACATCATAAAAAAATTTCAATATGGCAACCTTTTGATACCTCATTCCTTCCTCAAATGTCCTTAAATTAAACGGTGGTAGAAAATATCAGGTATAATAAATTATTGGCTTCAATTCACTGCCAGTACCATATTTGTAGGTTTACTGCTGTTGTTTTTGTTATCCAATCTAGACTGTATTTTCTATGTAACAAGAACTCAGTTTGAAGAATTTCCTATAACATAATTACTATAACTGTCATCAGTTTCTTTGTGATATATTCTAATTTATTGTCATTATTTCTAGCTATACACTCTTCAGTTATAAAATACACATTTAATCAAAGTTAATAATTTCTTTCAGTCTACAGTGATTACAAATGTAAAATATTTGCAGTTTGTTATCATGCTCTTCATTAACATATTGCTTGGTTTCCCCATGACTATTAATTCTGTGCTGTAGATTGCCTCACTGCCTCCAGAAAAATCCTTATTCATTTTGAGTGAAGATGCCAGAATGTGGCCTTTTAAATCTTTCTTGCATTATATTTTAATGTCAAATAAACAGTTCAGCAAATTGAATTGCCACAATATGCAATATAAATAACATTCTTGTTTGGGCTGAATGGTGACTGCAGAATCTTGCCATGCCTTTGAATATTTTGCTCTTTGACAGATTTAAAGAATCCATTTACCTGTAACTGGAAAAAGCTTACACTTCTGTTTATTCTCTCCTACATCTGCCTGATCAATAGGTCTGCAGTGAAGGGGGCATGATGAATGGTTGTAAAAGGCTGCTGTTAATACACAGCTCAGAAGAATAACTCTCAGCTCCAGTTTATATCTTTGGTGATTTTTTCAGTATACAACATACATGGTATTTCAGTGTTTGTTTTTAAGTAACAAAGGAACTACACAGAAGCAGTAAATGGCATTCTAGAGACAGGGGAATGACAGGGAATGACATTGCCATCATTGATCTGTTCCAGTAGACTCAGAAAATGCACATTTTTTTCAAATCACTATTTCAGCTTCATACTCACAAAACACTTCTTTAATAAATGCTAGACGATTGTATTGATGGTGCAGTTGAAATATATCTAAATTTTAGTTTCTGCAGATGCCATGGAGGGATATTTAGTCCATTTGAAGCACTATTTTTTCTCCTTCTTAAATATTTGAATGAAAGGAGGAAATAGTTGTCACTCTTTTATATGAAATGGGAAGAGTTCTGGAAATGTATTCTATGGTAATGCTTTACTCTGTTATGGTTTTGAGCTTTGTACCTTCTGCACACCAATTTCCTGGCTTCTAATAGCTGCAACAAGAAAAAAAATTGCCAAATGATATTCTGCTATCCACCAAAATTTTAACAAAATTGCTTTAATAAAAAGAAGGATTCAAATATTTTTCTGTTAATTTAGAAAAACTATTCTACTCTTTTTCGCAGATAGAGCTACAATGATAAAGTGTGATTATGTTTCTATTTGCTGATACCTGAATTTCTGAGCTCAGTGAGCAATATTTAACATCTCATAACTGTTGTCTTTAGCAAAAAGTTATTTTTTTTCCATTTATATTTATGCTTTAAAATAAATTTTCAATAATTGTTTCATATGCAGATAAAAAGGTTGTGTTTAAATTTTATTATTCATTGATAATAGCAGAGGCATGAGGTGAGAGTTTGATCAAGAGCACTTGTGTCAGGCTAGAAAATAGCTCGTGCTGCCTCCAGTGTCTATAGAAAAAAAAGAGTTATGGTGAAGGTTATCACAATTATCCCTCTGTGGTGGATGATTACAGTGGAATACTTACTTGTGGAAAACCTCATTGCTAGATTATGTCTATTAGTTAGGACAAAAGGCCAGCACTGTCCTCATTCCCCCCATAGGTGATGTTCTCACAGGGACATTCACAGCTTTCTCTCTGAGTGGGTTTTCAAAGGTGTTTTTACTGTCCTTGAAAGAGCTATTGAACATTTACATTTCAGAAGATGATGTTGCAGTGTTAGACAGACACGGTAGCGTACACAGTAGTGTGCAGAACCTCCCTCTTGTCCTTCCTCATTTATACAATATATACCCGTTCCTTTATTCAAAACTCTCCTTGGTTGCATCTTCATTGGCATAAAGATCTTCTTGGGCATCATCAACAAACACTACCAACTTACAATTTTGACCAAAGTTAATAGGAACTGCAAGCACTTTATAACTGAGGCCAGTGTCAGAATTGATATATAACTGCAGCCATCCAGGAGGCTGTATTACAAAATTACAAAAGTTGTATTACAAAAATTTGTATTATAAAAATTAAAGGTCTGTACTGTAATACAGTAATACAGACTGTAATTTTTAATAGATATTTTTTAATAGATATTTTTTCCTACATTTAAAATAATGGATTTAAAGCCAAAAATTCCCACAGGATTTAGGTTGCCAAAGCACTGCTATGTAGCTGGTGGTATTTTCGCTAATGATTCTACTCTGCTTGGAATGCTCTTTCTTCATGACCCTGTTGCTTGCAAAGCTTTGTATGCTTGTTTTTCCCCCTGTTAGAATGCATCACTGATTCTATATTTCTTAGAAGTATCTACACTGGTATGTCACCTTCTTTAAAAGACTTGCTGCCTAATAGGAAAGAGTAAGAATCCTCATTATACTTCTTTGCTTATGTGAATTTTTGGTCATAATAAGGAGTTATACCAACTAGGGTACACAGGAGGTAATGAAAAAACAGGGAAATTGCTTCCTATTTCTCCACAAGTAACATGAGATTTCAGACTTATTTGTGGGCAGTGCACAGTTACCTTCAGCCCGAATGAGAAGTTACTATCCTCCAGTCATTGTAAGGGAATTATTCTTTCCTTAAACTGATAAAAATCAAGCTCAGAAAAAGGCATAAATGCAGACTAGCACACAACCTTGCTGTATGGTACCATGCAGGCATTTATTTTTCTGTCTATGCTGTTTTATTTGACTGCAATAGAACTGTTTCTTTCTGTTTCTTACTGTCTCACTGTTTTCCTAGTTATTGCAGTTCTGGCCTGCTTTAAAAGTCCATAAGGGCTGTGCTATAACATTCTTCTTTAAACCCACTTTTAGATATTTCCTTGTAAGAAAATCACCATGGGTTGATTTTTTTTCTAATTACTTCAGAAAATATCCTGTGAAAACAGGTAGAAGGTTTTGGATGAGGGATTTAGTATCCAGATGCCATGGGCAGTTTGATCCACTAAATAATTCACTAGCCATGCTGTACAATGACATTAAAAAATCAGCAACTCCTTGTACTATTATTCTGGCAAGTTCCTTACAGATAACTTCCAGTGCTTGAAGACATCATGTGAATACTCATCTTTTTTCAAAACCAATGGCATACAATTTTATTTTTTTTTTCTAGTATATTTATTAGAACTGAATTTTAATTTGCACTGTAGCACATACCTAAAAATTACTTTTTCACCATAAGTTGATGTAAATGCACTTTGGTTCATATTATCTACATCTAGAAACGTTCTAATTACAGGGATCTTAGCTGGGGAAACCAACTGAAGCTCAGCAGGCTAGCTTTTCTTACTGGGATCTCTTGATTCCTGTGAATCCGCAAAACCAAAGTAGGATTCTGTCAGAGACTGGATTAGATCAATGTCTCCAGATTCAATCCTCAAATTTCCTTTTTCCTCCCTTATCAAGCTCAGAAGCTGCAGTCCTTAGAATTGTACATGCCTCAGTAAAATGAAGAATGTAAAATCAAAGGAATATCCAGGAGATTAAAACACTGTTTTGATGGTTGTGGTTTCATTTTTGGGGGGAATGGCTTTTTTTCCTAATAAAAGATACATAAACAACTCTGAGGAACTGAAAACATGGAGATCACAAATAAATTCTATGTTTTCCACTGTGGTTTTGGTTGGAGGAGATGATGCATGACTGAAGCCTCGATAGTGGAACAGGTTTAGTATGACTTGCGACAAACTAAGAAATGCCTCGTTGTTTATTAGACAACAAGATTAGTGGTTACCTGATCAGAAATGTCTATCTCAGCAGATACTGAAATAACCTTTGGGAAATCTAGCTTCAGGTGATGCAGTAGGAGCGGTTGGATGCTGCAGATGTATGACTTGAAAAATCTAACCTAGCTATGATCACTGCATGGCTGTAACTCTGGTCCTGCCAGAATCACTCTGGTAACTCTGGTATTGCTCTCAAAAATAAAGGTGAGCAACCTAGAAGCTCTTGTTATTGAAATGTTTACTTAAACTTTCCTTGTTCTGTGAGGTTTGTCTAGAATGATCCATCATCTTGTTGTTCTTTTGCTCCTATGGGAGATATTCCAAACGTAAACTTTTGTTTCAAGGATGAGTCTCTGTGTGTCTAGGCTGGTGAATTATAGAAAGCATGCTTCCCACTGCTGCCTGTCCACAGTCTGAATAAATCTGGAATCCCAGTTAAGAGACTGGGAACCTGTGAGGCAACTGTGGGATAGGTTCAGTGACATTTTGCTTACATATAAATTAGAAGCCATAGTGAAAGCTAAATGCACATGGAAATCTGTCTCTCCTTTGCAGAAAGACCTGGAGGTGGAAAGGTTTGAGTAAAGCCTTGTTGGATTTTCACAATTAATCAACCACTTAGGAGACAGAAGAGTCATGGGGTAGGCCTTGGGATATTAATGTTTTTCAAGTAAAAAAGTTGGGTTTTTTTCCAAGAACAAACCACTTTGATGCTTTCAACAAATAATTTTAAAAAGTAGTAAAAGCTGTGGATTCTCCTATAAAAGTTTTATCCCTAGTGCTGACTTAATAAATCCTGGAAATCTGGCCTTTTGTGATTCTAAATATGTTGAATTTCTACTTTCCCTGACTATTCCTTCAGGCAAAAAATGAAGATCAAGTCCTCACAGGGAACCTTGCAGCAACCATCTGAGGACTTCTGAAGGTTTTGCTCATTACCCAGTATGCCTATTTAGTAAACTGCTCTCTACAGGTCTAGCACAAACTCATTGGACAGTATCACTCAGTGGAGTATATTAGGTTATGAACTATAATGTCACATTGAGTTATGTCATATATGACACAACCTGACCCTAAAAAAATATGATGGATAGTGATGAGCAGAAAAGGACGTTTCAAAAACTTCTGTCAAAGTTAACTTTTCTTCATTATTATTTTTATAGCTGGCCTTGAAAATAGCCATAGTTAGAAAATAATATTTTAATAGGGCACAAGGATTCCCCCCACAGCGTAATCAGATATAAGTAATTAGTGAAAAAGCAAGTATTTCTCATCATGTAATATACTCCATCCACAAAAGGTAGAACTTCTATGACTATACATGTCCAGCTGCTCTGTCTGCTGGAGGAAACCAACTTCCCTTCAGTCTGATGTGTGAGGCTTTTTACAAATCTGGAGAGATTATGCTAGATATATATCATATGCTCCCTCTAGCTGAGATTGTTTTATACATATACATGTATGCTTTCTCTTAAATTCCCTTCTTCAAATTGATGGCTCCCTAGTGGGCTTTTTAACACTTATGTGGTGTTTATCATCTTTAAAAGATCTTTTAAATATGTGTGATTGTACTTAGCTTCATGAGGTGAGAGTGAACTGAAAGGACAACAGATCTGTCAATGCTGTTTAAGGTTAGTTTTACAGGTCTCAATTTTTGATTATGCCGTGAAACCTCCTACATGTTAACATCTGATATAAATCCCATGACACGTGTTTCAGGGTCATGCTGCTAGATGATATAAGTGCTATATATGGAATCAATGGCTCTGAGAGAAGTAATGCTTGTGGCTGTGCAGTTGTTGCTCATAGTGCCAAAGATTGAAAGGTGATTCATGGTGCTATGAGCAAGTTAAAATGTATTTATTATTATGAAAATTGCCTTTCTTTAGTTCACCCTTCTGCTCTTGCCTCCTCAAGGAATTGTTTAACTTCCATAAAATACAAATCCACCAATTTATAAATTTGTTTTGTCCATTGGCAAGTAGGTTCCACTTCCTATCCAGTTTGTCTCTATTTCAGATACATCTTTTCTTCAGAAAAGGAAATTATTGTAGGAAGATTTAACTGCCTTGGCAAAAAGTCCATGGCTTAAGATGTTTAGCATATTTTGTAAGTCTGAGGCTTTTTTGTGATTTTACTTAAGCATTTATGATGGTCTTTGCTATCAATAACTGGTGAAAGCTAAATTAGAGGTCAATGAAATGTGCAAAACTCTTGCCACTTCCTTCTTAAATAAGCAATGTGAGTTAGCAATTAGTAATAGAAAAAAAAGCTTCTTTCCTCTTACAATTATCAATATTATAATATTGATAATATCAAAATTATCAATATATCTTTCAGAATTAAAAATGTTATATTTGACTTTAGTAAGTTTTGGACCACACTAAAAATAATTAAAAATATGAAATTCATGTAACTTTTAAAGGGAGGTGAGATGGTTTCACATGTCATGGGTTTTAGTATGAAGGAAAAATATTTCTTCAAAGCTTGGAGTTTCCAGTATCCTAAAACTAGCAATGTCCTCTGATGTTTTAGCATACAGTCTGTATGCTGTGGGTATATTTTCCTCCTGGAAGGGAGGTCAAGAATCCCCACAAAACTTGATTGACATCTGTAGTGAAGTTGGCATTGCTCATTCTAGTTCTGGGGTTAAAAAATATGAGTTTTGGGAAGCAAATGTGTATTTTAGGCTTTGGGCTTAAATATCCTCAAAGGAATTCTCACTATTTGAATCTGAAATAATTTGTCAAATTAGCACGACTGACATTGCATGAAACACATTCTGACATTCTGCAATGTGGAGTACAACAGAGTCATTGAATTGAATTATTACTGCTAGGTGAGGCATGAAAAGGCTTGAACAGCATTGCATGAGTGTGAAGCTGCTAACCCAATAGTGGAGCATGAAGGAATTCATTTAAGGTTTTTTTTAATAAGAGAAAAGGGATTTAATTGTCATTAAATTATAACAGAGTTTATGAAGTGTTGTTTTCACATGTGTATTTAAAAGATCCAAAAGCATATGAAAAATATGAAGGCTGGTTTTAATCAACTGTTCACTCCTTTAGAGTATAAATACAGTACCAGTTTACCTTACACAGAAAAATAAGTTAGGCATCCTTTGTTTTCGTGTTTGTACTACCAGATCTGATACTTGCACTAGCAGATCCAGTACTCAAGACAAATGTATTCTTTAACGTGACTGCCATGGACTATATATAAAAGAATTTTCTTTTTTGATTTTTTTTTTTTTTTTTTTTGGTGAGGAATTCATGTCAATAGTGTCCTTCTATGCCTTTTTAGTCTGATCAACTACTGAGAGTTGAAAGGGTTTTATTTTATTTCTGAAGAGAGATGATTGATAACAACTGCTGTAATGAGAATGATCACTTAGTAATCAAATCACTTTCCATATACACTCTATGTTGATATGCTAAAACATTTAACAGTTTTTGGCCACAGTGGATGAAATATGTTAAAGCATCCAAGCTCAATAAAAAGAACAGAAGAGTTGACAACAAGCATTAATGCTTCCCACGATGGACAGAAGTTCTGGCTCTTTTGGCCTCAGGGAGATAGGTTGTTTCAACTGCAGGAGATGCATGAATGTTCTGATATTTCTCTCTGGTTTAATCTGAGATAGTATGTTTTGAACCTAATAAATATAAAGGAATTTCCCAAACACCTGGAAGAGTGGCCAAATTTCTGGCAAATTCAAGAGTCTCTTCTTGCACAAAAGTATTACCTCCAGACTACTACACTTGATACCAACATAGGTAGTCAGGTTTACATCTTCCACCTAATTTTTGATCCATCTGTCAGATGACAAAACATATCACCGGTTCTGCGAAGGGGTTTGAGATCATTTGGACCCATAGTGCTGAACTGTGGAAGCTCTTGCTTGGGACTAAGTGGAGTTTTCTCTCCAAGTGAATGATGCCATTAAGCAAGGGGTGCAAAAAACTCAGGTCCATAAGGATGGATTCCAGGCAAAGACGATTGTAAGTTTAGCTAACTTTTACTGTCTTAAGTTAAGCAAGCCTAATAATTTAAATACACAAATTAAAAGTCACATCCATAATGTATTAAAAATTAAAGCTATATTAAACTCAGGCACAGGTCCTGCAGCAATCACCATTCCATATACCCTAGTGTAAAAGTATAAATTTAGCCACACTTTTTGAGTTCATCTCCAGATTTTCAAAACTTCTTAGCAAGCCCCTTCAAAGCTCAAACTTCAGATGACCCAGTACCCCTTTCAAGCTCAAATGAAGAAGTTTGGCTGTCAAAAAAAGCTTAATCACTTGAAGTAATAGTCTTCCTAAAAATCTGGCTTTAAGTATGTGTATTATACATGTTTAAATCTGTACTTCAGTGATAATGAAAAATGAACTGTCTTGAAACTACACACTGTTGAAATTGAGAATGATTGTTTATCTTGCAGGTAACCAGCACATATATGCTCTGGAGGCAAGCATCTGGTAATGTTTGCAAAACCACTAATTTGTTATAAATTTTATACAAAATGCTCCCTTTGAGTGAAAGTGTTAACTGTTATACTGTAATGACCAAAATTTGGAGAGGCAGTTTGAAAACATTTTATTCACATTGATGAATAGTTACTTACATAAACAGCTGCATTAGAACTCAAAATAGATGTCTAAATGCATAAAGTATCTTGTGATGCCTGCACACATTATTAGCTGATAAATATTCTGAAATTGTTTCACAACCCACATTTTCAAAAACTATGAGACTGGATGTCATCTTATCCCTTTTTAAATCATCTTTTTGTGTGTGTTTGTTGGCAAGATTACATCATTGCTGAGTAAATGTTTAATTTAGGTGTCCTCCTTAGTGTTGTAATCTTTTTGGTCCATTTGGTCCTGAATGCTTCATGCATGTGCTCCAGATCCTCGCACAGGTCTCTAGTGAATGTAAAAACAGAAACACATCGAAACTGGATGTTCTTTAAAGAACTAAATATGCTGCTAACACAGAAAAAAATCCATATTTGACTGAATTGTGAAAGGCACCATGCTGAAAGTTTAATGTGTTTATTATGCATCATCCAAAATAAATTGTCCTACTTTAATGATGGTTTCTTAAAATATACATTAGGAGTTTTAGTGATTAAATGGACATTGTCAGCTAGGTAACCATGCAGTATTTTACTTGTTTGGTTTTTTGATATTTTTGTGGATTCACGTGCATTTTTCTATTTATTGGAGAGGTTTCTTTCACTACAGTTACTACATGAATATCCCTACCAAGTAAATTCCCCTCCTCAACCTACTGCCGGCTGCTCTGAGGAAAATGTTTACTTACATAGGGCAAATATAGTCTGAGTTGCATCATCAGCCTGAAGAGATTACAGATACCAATCAAAGAGCCTATCCAGGCAAGTGAATGGCACTACTCTTCCATCAGATAGGCAGCTGACAAATGGACAAAACTTTTATTCTTTACTAGCCAGAGTTAATTGAGCCAACAGAAGTCATGATCACATATTACTGCTAAAAGCCATCAGAAGATTACTGTTTCCTTTTACAGGGACACACCTATGCAGGTGCTGCTTATTCAGACCATGAACTAACCAAATTAGACCCACAAGGATGTCAAATCCATAACACAAAATTCTGCAAGTTTTACCTAAGACATATAGACTTTCAGCTGCTATTATTTGCTACAGGTCTACTGCAGACACAGAAGTGTTAAGTCATGAAAAGTCACAGGCTAATAAATCACACCTTACTCCTCAGTGCTTCATATCAGTGTCAACTGGACATTCTCCTGCTGAATCTCAACTGAAATTGGACTACATTGGTGTAAGTTAGCTTTCTAGAATGGTATAAATAAGGAAATGTTGTTACTGTATGCATGGAGAGGATATGAAGACCATCAGATTATGACCCCGGTTTAGGAATCTTAGTTTAAATCAAACAGAATTATCCCTTAAAAGAAATATTATGAAAATATTTTTTTTTCCAGGCAAGGAAAGCTTTATTACATTCCTTATGTGATGTTGAACACATAAGCAAAGGAGTCAATTATTTCTGAGATTTCCTTGCAGTAGAGTCTAGTCAAGAAACTGGGGGAGAAAAAAAAAAAATCCAAAACAACCTGGGCAGAATTATTGCTGTAACACTATCAGTTATTTTTGGTAAGGAAAACAAGTGGACACAAGGGATCACAGACCTGTAAATTGCATTGTTGTACTGAGCAAGCTGAATGATTCATACACCAGTAGTTGTCAGTCTGTAAGCAATTAAAGGAGGATATGTTGATCAGTTCTAGGCACAGTGGATTTATGAAAAATAAATACAATGCATAAATGTCCCTCTTCTAACCAGATTTGTCTTCGAATGAAATAAGCATATGTACTTTAAAAAGTGGACATTTTGGTACAGAACAGATTTTAAGTGCAAACTTGTATGCATTTTAACAAGTAGGATCTATGCTTGAAGATGATAAAATGGTTACATTTTATCTCAAATCACTACTGGATGTGGGAAATGTATCAACATGTTGAACTACTTGAAAAGTTCATGTATGTCACATGCCCAGAGGGCAGTGATTTGTTGACAGGAAATCAAAAGGGGTCAAATAATTTTACCTTGATTTAAATTTCAACCAGGTTAAATTTTCACAGCTTATTGGGGCAAATTCCCACCATTTAGAATTTTTTTTTCTAGGGTTACATGGTTAATTGTGTCAGCATCTACTGATATAAACCACTGAAGACATAAAAACACGTTTTGAGGCCCTTCTCCATTTAACAAAACACTTGCCTCCTGACAATTTTGTGCTTCTTACACTCTGTAAGAGAACATGAAATATTATTCCCTTTCCATGTTCCTCATTTATGAGAATAGTTTTCTCTTCTCCCCACTCCCGCCTGTGGGATACCTAAAGGAATTCTGCTCCTAATCTCTTCTCATTGTACAGTCTGTACACCATGGAACATGGGAAACTTTTGCCACAAACAGCTTTTACTTAGTCTGTTCTCAGCCAGCCATTCTCAGATTGATTTACTATTCCCAGCTCTTGTGACTTTCTCACAATATTTATCTCTTTCTGTAAGTAGTTTGGAAATATGTTGCATCTGAATTTCACTACTGAACTGGAGTAGCCTAGAGACATTGTTTACACTGTGGTTTATTACTATCGCCTTTTACTGGCATTGTTAGCATAATGTAAGAAAGAAGTATTTTTTTCAAAAGAAATATAACTACATGGTTGGACACATTAAAAATCAATATTTGGGATGATTTAGAAATTTATTTTCTTGTTTAATTGTGGTCATAAAATCAACTAGGAAAGGGTGAATTTATTATCTATCATTGTTAATTTATTTTTGGTGAGCATTAGATTACTGAAGCTTAAAATTTAGTTTTGCCAGCAAATTCAGTCACTAATATTTTAATTGCAAGTGAAGAGGAAAGGTTTTTGAACATGAACAAATTCAATGGTTTTGAAATTTGAGTATGTATGCATAGAAATTGTTTTTTTCTACTTTTCCAGGAGTAACTATTGCACAGTTCTGACACAGTTCTACACGGTCGAATGAGGAGGCTTGGTTTGTTATAGAGAGACTGACAGCAAAGATATTGAAAACAGCACTGGAAACAAAATGGTGAAGAATGATTTCCTGAGTCAGAGCCATTCTTAATGTAACCTCTATCAGCATAGGCCTATACACATCAGAGGACTTGGGCAGGGCTTCATAGCGTTGTGAGTGAACCTGTAGGAATCTTTTCCAATCTAAAAAGAACTGCACATTTTGAACAAGAGCTCAGTCTTCTGTGCAAGTCACACTCTAATGGCAAACATCCTGTTAGAGCAAGACCAGCTGAACATTAAGCGTTTGTCATCATTTAAATGGAAAGTTGAGATTTGTTTAGATGCTTTAGCAGAAGTGGTAGAGGTTTCCAGGCTCACATAAACATTTACCTTTATTTAGTGATAAGCCCATGGCCGGGAATCTTATGGGTATTTATATTTGGCTGGGGCAGTCTTGTAATTATTTAATAAGGCACACTAAAGATAAGGTTATCATGATGTAAGTGCCTGTAATCCCTCCGGGGTGTAATTGCCTCATGATAACCTCATCCCTTGAAGTTGTCTCTATTGCTAATATGAAAAGTGTTTGTTTTCTGTGGGAACATATATTTTGTGATGGGACAGCATTAAACTGTCAGATCAAAAAGTTAAATAGCATTTGGAATGAGCAGAAGGGTTCAGATGGATTAACTCAACCCTTGTAGATGGTTGACCAGACGAACTGAAAAAATCCAAACCATTTTAAATGAGTCAGGTTTTAAGTCTGAAAGCATCTGAAGAGAAATAGCTGTTTTCCCAGAAACATGCCTTAGGTTTCTTAGACTCTACTAATGAACCTTGAGATTCATGAGTATCAGGAAATATGTTTCAAAAGACATAGTTTTGGGGGTTTTTTTGAGGGGTTGGTTTGCATGGCTTTTTTTTTGTTTGGGTTTTTTGTTGTAATGGTAACATCTGTATCTTTTCTTCAAAATTCAGCATTTTGACTAGTAGATCACCCATTCAGTAACACAGCATTGTGTATGGCATTGTAAATCATGAGATAAGCATTAATAAAATGCACATGCTTCACAAAACAGTCTTGGAGCACATCTGTTATACTTGTTGCTACAAGGAATTTTCAAAACACTGAAGTACATTAACTCACTTGAAATCTACCACCTGAAAACTAGATGAGTCTGTCATGAAGACCCCGAAATATATAAATAGCACTTTCCTCAAGACTAGAGAAGTGTATGGACAGGAACATTCCTTGGAGAGGCAGAGAAATACTGTTCCTGAAGGACACAAGTCCAGGTCAGGGACTCAGCTTTTCTGTTGCTTCAGGCATCAGCTGACATAAATTTGCACCTCTGAGCAGTTGCTCACGGATGAGTGTATGACAGGCATGCACATTTTGTGTCCCATTTTGCTTTCATGAGAAGCCCTGCAGCCTGCTTGTACAAGCTGCTATGTACATTCTTGTGACAAATTCACTGTGAGGTCCAGCAGACAGTCACCCCTGCAGCTCCAGAGGCTGGAGGGACTGCATGGAGAAACCTTTCCCATCACATGAAGGGTGTTACAAATGGGAGGTCAGCATGGCAGGCTCAGTGTTTAGGTTTCTGCACTTTTTATAGGCTCTGGCTAGTTGTGTGCCTGAAGATGGAAAATATTTGGAAGTATACCAAAAAATTCAAAACTAACCTTATATTTCCTTGGGATTTTTGGCATCAGTGGCTCTTTTGGCTGCGTCTGAGTGGAATAAGCTGTGTCTTTGAGTTTAGTACATTATACAGTAACATATTACACTTCTCTATATTTTGTGCCTGGGAATTTCACCTCATCCATCTTTCACAATGTTCAGCAGAGACTTTTAAAAATCCCTGAGCCAGCTTTACGCAATTAATTGAAGACAGAGCCAAACCCTAGATCCTGATTTCAAACCTAAATCCTTGTTCCGCTTAAATCTGATGCTATGCTGGGACTAAATTAAATACAGAATCAAAACACTCGACATCTAACAAAATTTGAATTTAAATGTTATTTGTTTGGCTAAGACTGAATATCCTAAGTGCAAATTCTGGCCATTCAATACCTACCCTTGAAACAAATCTTACACTCAATAGTAATAGAATTAGTGAGGAAAAAATGGCATAGTTTAAAATAGTTCATCTCAATTAAAGCTAGATCTCAATTAAATGTTTAAAGCATTGAAGCATTTGAAGTTATATTTCATTTGAACGTTTAACTATTATTTTGATTTGGTCATTAGTTAGAAACTCTTCAAATATCTCATATATGTATCTGTATCCCTTGGTCTTCCCTCTTTCCAGTTGTTGAAGTGTTGACCACAGCCTAGTTACTCGCTATTTCCTTAGAAGAACTAGGCAGCTTTTGTTTACACACAAATGTATGTCTTAGGAAAATACATGGGCGATAATTGTTTTTTTATTCTATATTACACCATCATCTTTATGTTATTTATATACACATTTATATTATTTATATATGCATATTATGCTATTTAAAAATAGTAATGAGAGTTTGCTACAATTTTTATCCATTTTTTTCATATTTCCATTTCAGCTATATTATTCTTAGTCAAAACATTAACAGCCCATGTTAGCTCATAGCTTTCATTTTTCCATCTTAGTGTAAGTCACACTCAAATTTTTAGGCAGAAGGGCATGAGACCTATAATTTATTAAAACTAATTAACCATTTCTCAAATTTGGACAGTGACATTTGGGCAGTTTCCCTTGAGTACTAGTGCTACTTTGGAGCCCTCTCCTGGAAGCTCTATTTGTGAATTGGGAAGCAGCTCATGAGTTGTTTTTCATTTGGAACTTGCTTTAAGAGTATGAATTGGAAAGTTTGCAGCTGTCTAAATAGTGGAATAAAAGGGTTTTTTCCTCAAGTTTGACTATTTTCTTATCTCTTTATAATTAGAAGTGGGAAGTCAGTGGTAAAGCCATGATTGTTAATGATGTTGACTATATAGTCCTTTCTTGATGCTTGGCCCACTTCTTTTAAATGTCCTGATCTGCCCACAGAGACTCCAGGAATCTCAATTCTGACAGATGTTTTAGCCTAAATCATTTCAGCTCTAACTCTGATATCCTGACTTTCAAGACACTAGAGAAAAGAGCTCGTTTTATAACCTTTTTCACTGAGTATTTCCAGGATTTGTTTTACTCTGTTTCATCCTACTGGATTGTTTCTGTATCTGACCAGGTAATGTATTACTATTTTACCCCAGGCTTAAGATTCATTCTGTATATACAAGATTTATTACTGATATCATTTTACTCAGTGTTTAACTGCCTGTTCCTTGATTGCATATTTTCCCACACATGAAAACAGAAGGGATTTTGAAAGGCAAATATCGTGAAACTTTACAAAAATCCCTGCACAACATTGTGTGCTACCTTTCAGTGATAGCTAAAGAATTTTTGATTTATCTTTCTTTCTAAACTAAACCAGAAATACCCACAAAATTCACCAAACTTTCAGATTTCAAATTAACAATTCTTGAGGCTTCCAGAAAGAGAAGATTTGTGAGATCATGTGGAGAGGATGTAATTAATCCTGTCATCTTCTTATGTGTCATTGCCATGTACAGAGTAGTCATTGTGCTGTTTCTGCACCTCTCAAGTCATAATGCCTGTTCATACTCTGTCATCTCTTCCCAATCTCATGGAACACAGGGGAGGGTTAATTATTTTATCCATTTTCTTACTTTCTTCAGGTCAAAATTGAGCAGAAACATAGCTCTCATCAGGAAAATATGAACTGATTAGTGTTCCATCTGTGGCATGCCTTGACTGCCAATGGATTTTTTAATTATATTAAAATGATGGACTTTGATATGAGAAGTGAAATAGGAAGCTAGTTTCTAATAATTGCTTTAAAATGCACTTTGGAGGAAATATGGAAATATTAGCATTACCAGTAATACAATCTGAATGAGCTAAATGGGAGGTTTAATGAGAAGTTCAGGGCAGGATGGAGCAGGCAGAAGATTGAAAATGTCATTGTGTGCTGGCTATCATTTCCCAAGCGATACTTTGGCCTGCCCCTGCTGTATCTGAATACCAAATGAATGGCTCAGCAGTGAGTCTGTGCTGATACTGATTTACTCATTGCCATTGCTCCTACAGATGCATAGTCATATCCCTGATATGTGTTTAGAGATGATATCCACAGAATAATTACATTAACGCCTAAACTAAAATTGACTTGTCCATGTTTGTTCTACCTTCCAAGAGTGTTCTTTGCTCCTAGCTTTCATGTTGGAAATCCATTGCAATGTACAGTACATAGCTTGTGTTGTACTGTTCTAAACAGCCACAGTCAGTGAAAAAATCCAGCTGAATTAACATTTTTGACAGTATGCTACAGTAGAGAAAAAGGAAGAACTATTTGTTGATCTTTGCAATTAAGTCCTCCAGCCTTAGGACAAATACTGTTCATCTGAGAGCCACAGGAGACTGCCTTGGCTGCACTTTCAGTATTTTCCCTTTCCAGCATTTTAGCTTTTTCAGATTTTACTTTTTATTTGAATATACCTTGGTGAAAAAAAAAAATTAAAAATGTGTATTTCTTTCCTTCCTGCTCTTTAGTATGATCTTTACTATAAACAAAGTACTGCAATCAGCCAAAATTGTTTTAGCTCTCTAAAGAACACTATTCAAGAGACTGATTTGGAAAACCCAGAAATGACTTGGGTATAGTTACAATGCAACACAATGAATTAAAATTAGGGTCAGACATTGAAGACCAAATGTGTGTGCGATTAGATGCATAAAACTAAGTTCCTAAGGATCTGACAGTTATGAGATTTCTGCTGTTAGCAGGTTTGTGTGTTGTATGTAGGATTAAGTTCATGAAAGTATCCTGTGTTACATGAACTCAAATAGTTTATCAGACAGAAAAGATTCTATGTGGGAGAAAACTGCCATGAACATCAAACCTTGTGGGACAATGGATAAGGCATCCATAAGATATAAAGATGTAGGAAATTGGTTTGTTAGATTTGCTGCTCATGAAAATACTTGTAATTTTTATAAAATGGTAAAGTTCATGCTCTTGCTATTTCTAGTTGTATGAATTTTCAGTTTTCTGAAAAATGGGTTTCCTTGTTTCCAATGAAAGCTGGATTTAAGACAAAATCAATGCTCTGAAATTGTGTTTAAGAAATAGCTGCATTAAAAAAACCTTACAACTACAGCAGTTTTAGTATTTAATACCTCTAGTAACCCTTCAAGTCTTATTACTTTGGATAAACAGAATGCATATCCAAGAACCTACTTTCTTTTTATTTATATATCATCTTAATTAAAATCCCAACCCCAAATTTTCTGGCAAAGTCTATACCCACTTTCAGTTATTGGCATCTTCAATACAGGGTAAAATCCATTACTTTTTCAGAGGAATATTTGAAATTGCAGTAACTGACACCAAAACAAGACATATAGAGCATCTAGCTTCAAATGTCAAGAGAAAACTTCAACACACCATAGCTGTCCCAAATTTTCTGTTCATTTTCTAAAAATGGATATTGAGCAGTGTAGAACATAGACTGGTTTGTAATGTTATTAGCCTTTGAGTCCCTATAGTCCTGACTGGCTCATAGCCAATCTGAAGCCCCAATTAGGCAAGCACAGAATTCCATTCATGCTTAAAATTCATAAAACATACAGTACACATGTTGAAACTCTACAAAAATAGTGTGGCTTACTTTTATTACACCCTGATCTCTTGTTTTCTACCTTCTATTGCTGTCACTTACTGCCTTTATGGATAAGTGACTTAACGATACTTTATCTGCAAACAGTTCTCCTGTGTCTTGTTTTATTTTTACTAACATAAACCTTTCTGTAACTGTGGCTTTCTGTTTTAGTGAACACAATCCTACAGCACTGTCTCATTATATGACCTCGTAATGCTGAAAAATTTTAGGGGGGGGAAGACTGACTGTAAAGAGACTGTGAAGGTTCTGTTTTTTTCTATAAACATGGTGAATCCATATTAGTGAAATTCTCTATTTTATTGCTTGCTCTAGTATCTATGTCATCACTGACATCAGCATTACATGTGATTTGGGTGCTTCCACAGGGATTGCATTTCCTTAAATAACACTAAAATCTGAAGAATCAGCAAAGAACCTTAAAAATATAATTACACATTGCAAAACAGACAAAATTATGGCATTGCGCATTTTCAGTAACAGATTCAAAAATATATGTTGCAAGAAAACAATTGGGGATGTTGTTTCTTCCTTAGTTTAGGGTTTTCCTCTGAGGATGCATCTCAGACCTTCATCAGGCTCTCCAGAAAGGCATGGGTATCCTGAGGGGCCCATGACCTATCTGCCAGTTCTTTGCAGATATTCTGGATACCCTAGAGGGCAAAAGTGGGTAAAAATGAGGCGCCTGCATTAAGGCAACTGAATCTCACCCTTGATGAAGTCCATTAACATGATTTGATCTTGGGTCAACATTCCCCAAATAAAATTATCTGAGCAAATGCCAGAAAATTGGCAACATATAGCAGGAAGCCAAAAATGAAAAAAAAAAAAAGAAAGAAAGAAACTCTCATACTGTCAACTCACAGTAGCCACTGAATGGAAAGACAGAATTATGTGTAAGGAATATTTTGGATAATGATGGTGAAAGGATACAATTAAAATATGCTTTTCAAATGTTGGTTTCAACATTTGAGAGTGTTGAGATTTTCAATCTATGCAGAAATTCTCTATGGAGTTAGTAAATTGATACCTTCTGAAAGAAAGCATTAGTCAAAGGAACTCTTTCTCATCTCTTGCATGTTATTGATGGAGCAGTTTACTTTAAGAAAAGTCTAGAAAACAGGGATAAAATATTCTCAGAAAATAGTCTAAGCTGCAAAACCATGAAAACATTGCAAGATTTACAGAAAAAAATTATACAGAATCAACAAAAATTCTCTTGGTGAAACAAATGCAATCATATCTCAGGCATAAAAAACTGAAACTTAATTCAATTTTCAACACTTTCAAAAATTAGCTGTAGGCACCCTTACCAATGAAGATACTATTTTAATATGAATTGACAAAATGGCATTTTCTGACAGATATTCTTTTTCTAGCCTAAGTTATTTAATATTTTTTATGTAAATCTATTAGTAATTTGGGCAGACTGAAAACTGCAGTTTTTTGCATTAACTCAGGTGCAATCAAGTTAGCATTTTTGTTTCAAAGCATGAAAAAGAGTACTATTTTTGAAGGCAAAAGCCCATAGCTGTTTTTCAGCCAATCATACAATCTAAACATTTTTTCCAGCTCATAATATGTCTTGGGAAAACAGATGAATATTTGTAAATAATTATTTCAACAGAAATTAATGAGTTCACTGTTGCATATCTTTTTATATATTGCCTCACCAAATTAATTACATTTATTAATAATATAAGTCTCTGGGGAGACTTATATCAACCACTGAAGGGATTTAGACTATTTTTTGGAGTAAGTGTTTCACAATTTAAAAAATATTGTTCCATATTTTAAGATGTTTACTGATAAGTTACTTAAGATGTTTACTGATAAGGGTAACTACAGCTGTGACAGTCTTTTGAGAGGGTGATGAGGAATTTTTAAAATCTCAAAACTGACAAAATGTTCTATATTTGTAATTTTACCATTGACACCTCAAAATACAGATGAGAATCTTGAGAAAGGAACATCAAACAGAAAGATTTCTAGGTACTGACAAGATACTCATCTGTTGTCATAGGTTGTTGTGTTGGAGTTATGTTAATAGTGCAATGTAAATTAATTTCTAGCAGATTAAATAATCCTGTATCTATAGTAAAATTGATAAGAAAGCTAGAATAGGTACTCCAGAGATATCCCATTTTTCATTACTAGCTAAAATTAAATCTTTTTATTTGTGTGTACAGCTACAAATGCACCTACACTCTGTGTGTGTGTGATAGCGAGAGTACGTTTGTAAATGTGCAATACCGTATGTATGGCATATATGTGAACTGAACACTGAAAACAAAATTTTATTAGAGTTGCTATAAGAAGTATTATCCTAAGAAAGAGCTGTTCTAAAGAATTCAGACATAAAAGATGTTCACAAGAGGGTGGTTGTAACCCTAATGTACCATTTCACCTAATTACTATAAACAATTGCAATCCTAATGCATCATTTCTCAATTGATCTTCTGAGGAGTTGGGAGAAGAGCTTTATTCCTGAAGTACAAGCTTGCTGAAAGGACATAAACCCACTGCTATGAGCAATGATTGAAAATAACACCAAAGTTTTTAGGGGGGAATCAACAGCACATCTTATGTTTGTAGTGATATTAATAGTGAGAATTTGTGTGAAGATTTTATTTACTATTGTGCCCATTTTATTCTACTCGTGTGCCCTGGGTGAACTGTTAAAAAAGATAAAATAATGGGTGCTCAACCCCAAACTGACCATCTCAAAGCATCATTTCATAGACAGAAAAACTAAATTATAGAGAAGGTGAGGGATTTTTTTCAGAAATGGTGAGTGACCACATCTCAGATGAGCTTGCTGGGATCCCTGGACACTCACCTTTCAGGAACTGTAAGTCACCCATGGGTACTGAAGAAGCCAGTGCCCAGACCAAAAATAGAAAACACTTTTCCTGTGTTGTAGGTTTACATTAAAACCACAAGTGCATTCCTCGTATTTATCTGCCAAACCACTTCTGGGGTGATTTCTCGTTATAATGTCTTAAATTACAGAGTAAACCAGAACTGGATCATTTTGGTTTTGCTAAATGGTTTTTATATAGATTGTCAGATTGGACAGACAATTCATGTCTTCTTTAGACGGAGCCTGCTTTTTTCAGAGTTCCTGTGGATGCTACATTTAAGGTTGCTAATTGACCCAAAGGACACTTATTTTGAACAAAAATATATGTAAGAGCAATTAAGCTTTTTTGCTGCTATTTCACTTGTTTATATAGCAATGGGGTTATTTCAGGTTAAAATATATTTCTTTCAACAAATTCAGATATTTTTGCTGGGAAAATAATGCTATCATAGCTAAAAGAAGAGCTTCTGATAAACATAGTTAAGATTCAAATGGAGACAAATGAGTTTAAAATATGGAAAGTGGTGGCAGATATATCACAGTTTTACTAACATTATTCAAAAATATTGTTGGTTTTGTATGCAATCCACTGTACAGCTCTCAATGAATATGCCATCCACCTACTCCTGAGAATATTCATGACACTGCTGCTAGATGGTATAAAGTCACTGTCACTAAACTACAAAGGGGAACAAAGAAGGTTGACATTCTCACGTGCAGCTCTGCAAATCACATCATATTTGACATAGACTTCAGCTGATACAATCATTTCTACATTGAGTCCAACACAGTATTTAACTCTTTGCTTGCCTAATAGGATATTTGTAGTTGTTGTGCCTTCAGTAGATTTCTAAAAGCAAATACCAACAATATCAAATGAGCGATTTCAGACCTTATGCATAGACAATATACAAAGCCCAAGAAGGAGGACAGCAGAGTAACCTTTTATTTTGAAATTAGAATAATGATACAGCCTTATATCACGAGGCTATAAAACCCTGACATTATGGTGCATTTTAATATGCATTCTAATAATGAAGAGTCTAATAAGACCCTTTCCTTAGAGTCATTTTACCTAGAGCTTTTTCCAGGCAGACCTCAGTCTTCGTGCCAAGCAGATCCTTGTTGGGGTGGGCAGCTTGTATAGAAGATCTCCCAGTGCAGAAGTAAAGGCTTGTACAGCACAGGGTGTGGAGAGGAGGGGGAGACTGTGTGATTGAAGCCCTCTCTGCTAATGGGCATCTTGCGAACCCTTACTGGTATAAATAAAGTTCTAGTGGATGACAGTAACTTTTCACTGAACTGCTTCTCTCCACCAAAACCTAAACCTTTCTTCTTTTTTTGGTTGGTTTGTTTGTTTGCTTTTTTCAGATTTAATTAGAATCCAACCACAATGTCAAATACAGGCATGGGAGTTAATTATACCTTGAAAAAACCTATGTTTTGCATAGGTTTTCAGGTAGCATTTAGGTAGACTGTGGCTATTTAAATGGTGTAGCTATATTTAAATGGGAATACTAATAAGTATGTCTCCCTTGAAATTTGAATTTTCATTTTGCCTTTGCCAACAATTCAAAATACTGGTAATAATTGAAAAAACTTCTCCACACAAAAAAAACCCCAAACCAGAGTACTAATTACTGATCTGGAATGCAGCTACCTGAGTTGAAGTGAATTAGTCACAGCTTTGGGGAACAAAAGTTTTCTTGCATGATCTTGTCATCTCTGTCTGAAATTTAACTGTAGCATTAACAATAGGATAACTGAGAGATATCTCTTATCTTTGAAACTCATGAAATGTTTATCAGAATATAGCATATGTGTATTTAGATTAGCCTATTCATGGGTTCTCATCATCCTTGTGAAAATGATACAAAATCTCTGAATGTAGCATTAGTACTAATGTCTGGTCATCCAGTATATTCTTAAAAATAGTTGTATGTCACCAAACTTTCACGTGAAGGCAATAGAAGTAAAGAAATTCAATACATAAGAAAACAGAACTACAGTAAAGAATGTGAATTCCCAAGCTCTGGGTCTGTGAGAGAAATCTTTTTGGAGAGACAAAGAGAAGTAGGAAGAAAAGGTGATTCATGCAGTCTTGTCTTGACTGCAGAATAAGTCTGTAGCTTAGAATCTGTGCATAAGACATCTCTCCAGAAAACATTTTCTTACATACAACTGACCAAAGTGCTGCAGACAATCAGATGAAAAAAACCTCCTTGGGTTGGTAGAGATAGAATATTTTAAATCAGTGTTCTTCTGGGCATCAACTGAGACAAAGCACAATATGGCTTTAATTTGCAGAGAATTTCAGAGATTAGTACTTTATTGTTTTCAAAAATATTTTTTCTTTTGCATGTCCAAAAAAACCAGATAAATTATTATCTGACAAATATCAGGGAAAAGTTGCTAAAATAATTTATTCTTGAGAAATATCAATGCGGGAAACATCTAATGACAAAAGACCCCGTCTTCAGCTGTGTAAATTGGTCACCGAAAACTTGGGACCTCATTGTGCCCCATTAATCACATGCTCTAACCTGTTTTCCAACCTGGTAATGGCTTTTTTTCCAGCAAAGATCAAGAAAGATCTTATTATATATCTCTTCTTTTAAAGACCATTTGAAAAACATTTGTGTTTCAGTCGGAAACCCTTAGGACAGGGACAGGATTCATCCCACTTAACTCTTAAGCACTTAACTGGGGCAGCTGGAGTTGTTTCCAGTCATCCAAGGTTCCATGAAAGAGATAGGCATCTCCAGAGGGCAATTCAGTTGACTTAGGATCTCTCTCTATAGTTCCACTGTTATTATAATGTTTTTAAACATTACATAATATTTATGTCTGTTTACATTAATTATCCAAATTACTCTCTATAAAGTTGGGTACCAAGCCCTCATTCTTGTGGAATGGTCTGAAGCCACAGCCTGGGAAAAACAGAATGAGTGTTGATGACTTTTCAGAGTTTTAAAAGGAAATGAGATATGATTTTGTTTAAAACAAATATTAGTAAGACTGGAAATTTTAAAATAAGATATAGGATCTTTAAGTCTGGGAGGAGTATAAAGGGGATTTGTTAACAGCAAAACATAAGAAAAATGGAAGAAATTAACAATCATCTGCTGTGCAGAAAACAGAAGCTGCTATTACTGGCACAAGGAAGTGAAGAAATCATTGGCCTTTTGTCTTTTATTTTCTTTCTTGTTACAGTGAGTAAAACCTAAGACTAAAAATCTAAGTCTCTCATGTAGAGCAGAAAGATTCAGAGATTTTTCTTTTCCTTTTCCACTTTGTCAGCCCAGTCTAAAGTTCAGAAAGTCTGATGAAAATGAGTTGTACTCACATCTTTTAAAATAGTGATAAGCAAAAAAAAGTAATCCTTTCTCCTTCTGGTAAAGTAAATAGTGTTTTTGGGAATTCTGTTTTTCCTGTTCAGTTTGCTTCTATACATATATTTTGTCAATATTCTGGAAATAATTAAGAGTCTTTGGAACCCTTTGAATGTCAGGGTAAAATCCCTGGGACACCATCTTCCCAGTAAGCAGTGTAAGCAAATTACAGGGCTTGGTATGTGGTTTATGGTTAAAGATTCCCATAAAACAGCCTGCAGCTTCTTGCTTCAGAAACAGTCAGGTTTTTTGTGTGTTATTTAGTTTCACCTTCCAAACCATAGGAAGAGGACTGGAACTATGGAAAAATGACTATTTTAGTGGTTGGGCTTTTTATTTTATGTGTGTGTGTGTGTTTTCTTTGTTTGTTTTTTGTTGGTTTTGGTTGGTTGGTTTAGTTTGGTTTTTTGTTTGGTTTGAATTTTGTGGTTTTATTTGTTTCTTGTTTTTTTCATATTGCAATATATCTTGCTAATCAATTAATTGGTGGTGTACAGAGATAATTGCCTCTTTCTGTGTCAATGCTCTGAAAAAGCCAGCACATACAAACACCAATAATGCTGTCTAGGTCAGGGTAACAAGTGAGTCACACATCAAGGTAGGTTAACAACATCTCCTTTAAAAAAAAATTCTTCAAAATAAAATAGCAATAACATAGCTGAGTTGACAAAGCTACAGAGTGTTGCTGGGGATCATGGAGAGTCAGCAAGTGATGTCAGCTGTTATTTATGTTACAAGGTGTTAGTGAACAGGAGGCATGGATCCCTTGTGAAAATAAAGTCATTGATGATAACAACCATCACATTTTGTAGGATGTACTGTCCACCTGGGAACCTAACAAAAGTGAAGGTGTATTTTCCATACTTAAGCAATATATCAAAAGATATGTGGCATAAGCTTTTCAGGAGCAAGCACCCTTAAAGGGTATTTTTTTATACTAATAGTTCAGGCAGTCTTGTCTGAGCAACAAGAGGTGTGAGGATGGACACTGTACGTGAGATATTCGCTGTTGTGTAAAGAAAATGAAAAAGAAAACCAAGAAAAGCCCCATGGGACTCCAACTGGTTCTTGGGCTGCTGTTGCAGTTCTATGTGAGCATCTGCAGTTTTCTAAGACTATTCAGATGTTAGAGGGGCATCTGCAGTTCATGGAGAAGCCCTAGAAGTTCAATGGAGCTTATTTCCTCATGCTTGTTCGTAATCTAACATTTGTGGGTTGGAGTGTTTACACTTTATTTCAGTGTGGCATTTGAACATAATTTCATAAGAAAATGAGTCTTGGGACACCATCATACCTGTGTTTTCAAAAACTATGTATTTGAAAGTGTTGACAGATTTAAACAAAATTTGACAGACAAAAGTTTCAGATATATTAGGTTTCTGTAAGTTTCATAAAAACTTGGTTAGAAGTAGGAGGGAGAATTTTGGGCATGATTTACTTGCCTGAGCATGGACTGTACTAATATTTGTGCTGTCCTAGTTTCCTGCCTAGTCTCCAGCTACCATAACAGAAGGGCCCTCTCTGACTGTATCAGGTATAAGGATATCCCAGAAATCATTAGATGCTTGTGTTTAGGAATACTCTGTAAATCTCCAACACAACTTTCCAAACTGATGCAAAACCAGCATTATAACTCAAGTATTATTAAAAACTAGAGAATCTACACAGAACAGACTGCTTAGAAGTGCTCCAACTACCCAGAAAACTTCTGGTTAGAATTTGCAGCTGCCCAGTTTTAACATCTATAAGAAATCCTGCTTCCAGCTTTATGTAGAACTTCTGAAAGAAGATTAATAAATTTAAAAATATTCTCTGGTTTACAAAACAGAATTATCAAATATCATGAAATTTTCAAGTTCACAAATATATCTTGGGACTTTCACATAAAAAAACCTGACATTCATTTACTTTATTGCATACAACTCTTCATTAAGCTACTTTTTGCTTTTAATGACCTAAATTTCTTCAATGCAACGTCTTTTTGGTTTTGTTGTTTGTTCAGTTTTGTTTTGTTTTTTTAATTTATCATCTACAGGAACCTTGCTACTTTTATATTTTTATTTTATTTTGAGTTGAGATTGCCTTGCTTAAGGACCACTTTTTGTACGTTGTTCTAAACACATAGCCCCACACATATGTATAGAAGGAGTGAAGTTTGCTGGGAAGACTGACAACATGGATTCATTCAAGGGGAAGGTCATTTTTTTTCCATAGTATACATCATGAGGATTTTTTATAGACAAGTCCCTCTATTCTAAGTTGAATTAAAACCAGCTTGCATAAAGTTGTCCAATACAGGACATTTTAATAAATATTTAGGAACTTTTCCAATTTTTGCAGCATTCTGTGAGATGTGGTGATTTTTAATAAAGCAGAAGAATAAATACCCTAGAGAAAGTTTTAAATGAGAAGATTGGGGGGGAGGGAGTATCTAAAGTAGTATTATTTATAAAATATTTATTACATGCTTATTACATTATGTGGCTGTTACTGCAGCAGTTCTATGGAGACACTCCAGCATCAATTTGTGCCACAGCACAGGGATTTGATACTGGTTTTACTCTGATGCCAGAGAACAGCTTTGGCCTTGCTAGCATTTTCAAGAAAATGCAACAAAATTTTGCTGAAATGGCAGGCCCTGAGGAATCTCAGGTCACACTTAGTAAATAAGAGTTTTTTTCAAATCTGATGACTAAATTTTCCTCAATGGAGTATTTACACCTAGGTTCTCTGTTGTGTGTTCTTCTGCATGGCAATAAGAATATAAACAGTTTTCTTTCTTCTGGGAAATTTAATGTACTCTGTACCAGACATGTAGGCTTTGGTCAAGACTTTCACTATAGCGATTTTTCATGCTTTTAGAGGTTGCTTCTGTTCTGGGTACAAGAAAGGGGATGTTTTCCTCGCATGTTTCAATGTTCATGCAGCTGCTTTTAGGAAAAAGAGGAAAGAATAGGAAGTGTCCTACCCAGAATTCAGTGAAAAAGCAGGCAAAGATGGGAACCTAAAGCAGACTGATGATAATGTGACTGATTTAAGAGTAAACGACACTCTATTCACTTTTTAATCCCTTGAAGTTGCTCAGATATGCAGATTGCATTGGCACCCACACTGACATCACTGAATTTCAAGAGAGGTGTGCTTGCAATTCACAGTGTTTTTTGTTTTTGTTCACAGCAACAAAGCAGACAGAGAAGAGGGGCACTCTCTCATGCTTGCAAACCAGATGAAGTTGGTAGATTTCATTTTAGGTCTACCAATCCCTTCAATATTTATAAGGCTGGCACAAGTTAGGGCAAGTTAAAGAAAAAGAGAGAGAGTCGAAATTTGTCCATCAAGCTGAGCTGGAAAGAGTGTTATTATGTAATCTGTATCTTAAGGGAGAGGACAAGGTCTTAGAGCAGTCATATCCTGAATTCTTGCAGAGTGATAATGCTGTGACAAGAAGCAAGAATTATTAACAGGACCTCTGAAAGCTGGTATCTTTCCAGCTCTCTATACTTTAATCTTCTGTCTATTAACTGCTGCAAATGCTACCTTGGCATATATTACAGCCACATATATAATTTCTCATTTTCTCTCTAATAGCACCCCCAATGGGATATAATACAATATTGCTATTTTACCTGCCTGTGACATATGACGAGGTAGATCATACCCTTCAGTTGCCTGAAATTCCCAAAAAGGTTGAGGAAAATAACATCAATCATTCATTGCTAAAGTATCCATGAAGAGGAAGCAGATTGGCTTGTTACACTGGATTACTTCTAGTTTAGTAAAGAACAAAAAAAAGCACCTCAAGGATTCAGATTTGGTCTCTTTAGTTCTGCTTTGTGCACAACATCTCCTTTGTGAGCTGGCAAATGACACCGTTACTGGAAAAAAATCACATGCTCTACAACTTGATCTTAATGAAGCACAGATTTGTGGTGAAGCAGTGAATTGTACAGTTAAAAGACAAAAAAATGTGACTTTCTTGGATTGACTAATGAACTAGAGTCTTTTCTCATTTATTTACAGAGCAAGATGAAGCCAGAACTGAATAAATTATCTAGATATTAATAATTTAAAACAAAAAAGTAATTTGATTTTTTTTCCTCTAAATCTTTTAATTGAATGAAACTTTCAGGTATTATTGGTATCAATTCAGCATTTCACTCAACTGATCTCTTTCTTTGACAGGTTAAAATTAGACAGGCATTTCTTGGATACTCTCTGAGTGCACTGTGCTTATGAAAAGGAAGTTACAGTTGCACACTGAAGGGAAAGGTGCTAGGCATCACAAGAACATTCACATGCCTATTTTCAATGTCTAATACTATTCATAATAAATATGACAGGATTCAGATAATGCTGTCTAATTATGTAGCATAATGAAATGGTTTGAGCGAAGATTTGTGTCATACTGGTTTTTGATAATGATTTTAGACAGACATTGTTCAGACTTGACAGTGAAGAAGGATCCAAAATTGGTGTCTAGAGGCTAGAGATGATGATCAGGTATTTTCTGGGGAGCTGTGAAAAGCTCCTATGTGTATATATCTGTCTACATACTTACTTGTGTGCACACGAATATATACATTGTCTTGCTCACCATATAGTATAGCAATTATGTGAACATGATAATATAAATGATATTATCCTTCAAGAAAGCAAGATATTATTCATATGGGATTTTTATGATCTACAATGTGTCTGATAGAGCTATATATTAATAAATCCCCTAATTCTATGCGCCTCCTGTGTAACATAAGTAACATTTTAAATATATTATTATGAATACTGTCAAAGTAAATCTATATATATGTATGTTGAAGTTGGAGAGAGTTGAATATTCCATATCCTGCGTTGCATAGCTGTGACAGTTAAAGTATTCTAATCCTATTGAGGACTTGTGGTAGTTAAAGCTTCATATAGTTTGGCTGTGTTCTTTACTGAGTCTAGTTTAGGATGATCTTTCAAATGAACAGATGAGGGCGTAGCAGGGAAAAATGAAGACATGAAAGAAATCAGTAGAACTACATGACTCGTGGAAGACAATGAGGGGTGCTGCAAGAGTTATGCAAAAAATTAAATTGCACTGACTCAATATCAGTCCTGCTGTCTTCTTCCCTTGAAATTCCAGCATTTGTAGGATCATACATCTTTCCTTCTAAAAGTTTCATTTTTAACCACTCAGAAATTCACAGAAGTTGTACCTTAGGAAAGCCTTCCACTTGGGTTCTTCATCTTGATTTAAATTTTCTTCTGAAGGCGAAGTCCATATTTTTTTGCTATAGACATTCATTGCCTCAAACACAGAGGAGCAGCATCACTAGACAATAAAAAGAAAGCAAAAAGGATGATGATAATACCAACAAAATTGCAAAAGTGTGCTTCAACATCTTGGTGAAGAGAAAAACAGATGCACAAATACAAACTGAAATCCTGTGGTTTATGTTTAATTGCACTCTTTGGAAAGATATTAAACATCTATTACCCCAAAATTAATTAATTAATGATTAATAAATTAAAAAGAAGCATTTCAGTTAAAAGGAGGGAAGAAAGTAATTAATTCCACCAAGGTAAATAATTAATTTTTGATTTCAATCGCCCGGAGGAATCCTTTTAACCACAAGCCATTTCTTCTTTTTTTTTCTATTACATTTCAACATTTTATAATGAGCATTTATGTCTCCACAGCCAGCATACTAATATGGTCTCTATTGTTTTTTTTCCAAGTTAGTAATTAAAGACACAGATGTGTTTCTTAGATCACTGATGTTTCACTCAAATGATTGTACTGGGTTTGGGCTGAGTGGTCAAAGCCTGCTGACAGCCTGGGCAACTGTCCTCCCCCCAGTGCTGTTAGTTATCATTCAGAGGATGGCAGCATGCCTTGGGGAAGTCAGCAGTCATGTCACTCCTGCGTGCCATGGTTAGGAGCACAACAGCTGCTAACCCCGTAATTTGTTGTATTAGTTCTGGCAGGCTTTTCAGGACTGAAAATTAAAATTTATTTTTGTACTCTCTGCATCTGTAAGAATAGTGGGAGGATCCAGGATGGCACAGAAGGGTCACTGAAGTCTCTATTTGGACTAGAGATGGGCTTGGGATAAAACTCCAAGGCTGATTTTGAATCTGGATTTTCTCCAGTGCTGAGTGCTCAAGATAATCATTGTGTGGATTAGAACATACAATAAAAACAAAAAGAAAAACTGTTTTTTCTGTTGTACAAATTACTATTTTCTAATTTTCTTCCTGTCTTCCTTTCTTCTGTTAATGGTTTTCTTTTCCAGCCTACTCCACCTGCCCTTCAGGGTAGCTTTACAATGCAGGGTAACAATACACAAGTAGACTTTTCAATGAGATACAGGTGAATATAGTGAATTCTAAACTTTCTTACCAGAAGTTTTGAATTTAACCCAGCATATGGAATTTTTTTTTGGTGGCTAAAAGATTAAGAAGAGAAAAGCAGCAAACAAATTAACAAAAGTGGAGATCTCCCTGAACTCAGGATAATGGAGAGTTCCCAGGATTCATGTTAATATTCTTCTAAGACTAAAAGCCACAAAAAAATGATTACATAAGAAGCTTAGAAACTTCTTCTGATCAGGGGAAGATTGGTGTGATATACTGCAACACCTTAGTTTTGCTACCAAGCTTTAACTGAACTAGAATAATTAACACAGGTTATCTTGTTATTCCAGTGTTGTGCTTTTAATACTCCAATTACTTCATTTTGTTAAAATCAAGGGCATAACTTTTGCCTCCCTTCCAAGTTATTGATATTGTGCTGGGAAAGAACAAGATTAAGACATGGAAGCAAAAGCTCAAATGAATGCAGGTACACTACCACTTTGAGTCACTGAGGGTGTTATTTCAAAAAAAATTATATTCAACCCAAACCTGTTTTATGAGTGATAGGGTAAAAATGTAAAACCCAGTACTTTTCCAAAATTAATAGATATTTCCTTTGGGCTAACCATGATGACACAAATAAGATATTACATATTTTAAAAAGTATATTTTGTTGTACTGAAAGCTGTGTGAAAGAAAAATCAATTTATCTGAAGAAATAAAAGTATTAAAGTAACACTTGGACTTCTCATGTTTTTCTTAGGGTGACAAAGTTTGCTATGGGAGCGTTTTTCCTTTTTATTTCACCCCCTCATTTTCACTTAGTGTCTTGCCACACCTATCCTGAAATTCTAGCTAAGGAGAATTGATATCCTTTTCAGATAAGAAGCTCTGGGTCCACGAAAATGCCTTTTCTAATGAAGGCATCTAGATTTTAATTTAAAATGTATATTTTTATCTTTATGCCTCATGGACAAGCACAATTTTTCAGGGTCTACTGAGTATTAAACAAAATATATTGAATTTATTCTCATATACTGTTACAGATTTGGGCCTAAGTGGCGATTCACCTAAAGAGATACCAGTTTTCCCATTTATTTCACTTAGTGAAGGATCTGCCTCCTGTGGAAAATTATCTTTGATTGCCATGGTTTTTCTTCCAAAAGCACTTAAATTTTTATATCTCTATTTAAATAAAAATTCATGTGTCTTTAAGTGAAACCAAGGGCTAAATCAAATATAAATATTATATACACATTTCAGGTTCTTTTTACTATGCCATGAGTGTGAATTTCTTATTTTAGGAAAAGCATATTTAGGACAGTCAGTATCAGCATGTTCACTATTCCAGAATACAATTAACAGTCTATGGAATGTGTTTGATAAACCCTGGCATGGGAATCCTGTGCAAAGTTTGTTAGATCTATAGTGTTTAACAGCTTTATGGCCTCTGGTCTGTCCAGCCTTGGAGAAAAAACCCAAAACCTACAACACTTGTGAGTTTCACAAATCACTCATATCTGAGTTTAAGTTTCCCTGGCTGGCTGCCAGGTGCCCACCTAGCTGCTCTCTCACTCCCCCCCATCAACAGGGCAGGGGGAGAAAATAACATGAAAAAACTTGTGGGTCAGGATAAAGACAGGGATATCACCTACCAATTACTGTCATGGGGAAAACAGACTTGCCTTATTAATTTAATTTAGTGCCATTTAAAATAGAAGAAAATAGTGAGAAATGAAAGACAAAATTTAAAACACCTTCCCCCATCCTTTGCTTTTCTTCTTCATTCCTTCATTCTCAACTCCACTGCTGCCCTGAGCAGGGCAGGAACACACGGAATTTAATGTCATAAGCTAGACCAGAAGGCAGATAATGTCTTCTAAACCACAGATCTACAGCACTGGTCTCAGAAAATTTCAAACTATTGACAAGTCTAAGAGTTACACTTGAGCAGTCCTGAGACCAGTGATGCACATGCTCACAAATTTAGTAATTACTGTATACTTGTTTGAATATTCCTGCTGGATAGTAGACATCTGAGGCAGATTTTTTTATGAACTCCAAATACTTCCCTTTGTAAATTTGAGCTTATAAACAAAAAATGTCTTTTAAAAGTTTTAAAATTGTGTTTAATTGATAACAGATTTTTTAATGCTTTTTTTTGTTTGGTTGATTTGGTTTGTTGGTTTGTTTGTGTGGGGTGTTGTGGGGATATTGGCTTTGAGCAGTACTGTGAGGGCTGCTAAGGGAAAATGAACCCTATCTCAGTCAGACCCAATACAGGTATTTGTGGGGTTTTTTATGACTGGTAACATTTAAAGGTGTATACATTTTATTTACCCTTAAATAGTACAAAATGGAATATTTTAGGAACAAAAACGAAATTTAGAAAAGGTAAGTAAAGCTTTTTTTCCATTTCTGCATACCATTACAAAGAGATATTTACTTTTGTGAATGCCTCTGTAGTCATAGGGATGTACTTTTTCCTTTTTGGCTTCACTCTTAAGCAGATATTCTTACTGGAATGTTAAGTTCAAGTAAGACTAACATATTTCCTTATCTGTATGAAAGTGTTGGCAAGAAGTGTTCAATGAAATTAATAGCTTCTATCTCTCAGAGATGATTTACCTTTCATGTATTTAAATATGTAACCATTCTGAGTGATTACAGCATTTTTTAAACTGTTTATAGACTATGAGTAAAATCATCTATTATACTGAAACTCCAAAATCTACTCATCCCTTAGGTAACAACTGGGCAAGGATTTCCAAAGAGACATCTATTCTGGGAAACCTAAAAACAAAACCAAGCTGAACTAGGCAATATCTCACAGAACCACTTTTTCATATGCTTGTCCTCACATTTTTAATTTTTCTTAAAAATTTGAAAAAATACTAGGTTAGGCTCTTAGTCCATATGTAAAGTGAATTCCTGATACTTCCTCTCACCTCCTTAGTACCACAGTAAAAATAATAATAATAATGTCTATAAAGTATTATATTGATGAGTATTTAATAAAATCTCATCTTGGATAAAGACGGTATTTTTATTTCATATGTAATTTACTTTTATCTGGAAAACAATTCCTTCACATGACACTATATTTGATAGATGATGAACGTTATGGAGTTGATGAATGTCCCAGTTTGAGACAAATTAAGGGAAATGCTCTGGGAGGAACATCCCCTCCAAAGAAGTCATGTTTCAGCCACCCCTGTGCCACCAGGTTTGGAAAGAAAATTCCTCAGAGGAAAGTGAAAAAGGAAAAAAAGTTATTTATTTAACAAATACAATGCATGCAGGCATGGGAAAAGAATAATGCTAAATAATAAAACCTCTGTCTGTGAGAGAGAGAGAGATCCTGGTTAGATTTCAGAGTCCTTTGTGGGTGTGGCTTTCTCCTCTCCGGAGCTGGGGTTTCGGCTTGGGCCCCTCTGGTCCAAGGTGTAAGGTCTCCTGGACGATGTTCTGGTGTTGTTGAACAGTCCAGAAGAGAAGAAGAAGCCAAAGTCTCAGGGCTCCCTACTTTAGCTAACAAACAAGAAATTAGCTAAAAAGCAAAAGGAATGCCACTCTCTTCCCTGCTGCAGAAGCGGAGCAGCTGGGCAGAAGAAGCCAGCGAGCTGATCTGTGTTTTTGAACACAGCGCTGAAGGAATTCCCCTGGCTTCCCCCCCTTTCTTAAAGGTCTGCCTTAAAGCTACAGAAAAGGCACAGCATTCATGTATGGGCATAGAGCAGGCAATAGGGGATACACATCATAAAGTCACCCCAAGACAACGAACTTTGGTGGTAAAGAGTGCAAGAGACAACCTGCATCAATTAACCTATCAGGCATAGACAGCAACAGTAAAATATGTCTAACTTAAAAAGAACTACAAAACATCTACTTCACTTAGCATCAGAGTGGCCATGAAGCATGGCTGAATATCCTATAACAAATTTAAACCTGCAATAAAAGACCAAAGTCACAACTCTAATGTATCATAGGAAGACGAAGTAGATGACAGTTTTCATTTATGTTCTATATCCCAATAAAGGTGAAGAATTTGCTAACATATCTTCCAGGATAACTGAGGAAGTAGACTATGCTCTACACTCAGATTTATACCATCTTCTAATATTTCTTTACTGTGACACCAATGTCCCACACTTTAAATCAAACCTCTTGACTTAGATTTGCTATCTGAAGACTCTCTGTATACTTTATTTTTTACCTCTTTTCATCCTTTTCATAAGCATATCAAACTCCATCTTGAACTCATTAAGATTTCTCTTATATAATTGAAACACTTACAGAATATCACTCAACATCATTAGAAACTGTCTTCCAATTTGTCATCAAAATATATTCACAACTAATTTATAATGTTTTTGATCTTGTGTTGCTGTTATTTTAACCTAAGTAGTTCATCTGTATCTCGGTATTTATACTCCAAAATTGTTTGAAATGCCATCATATTGTCTTCATATGAGAAGCAAACCTATGGAAGCTTGTAAACCTCTCTCCACAAAATAGAAAAAATGCACATCTTTTCACTTTGTACTATTAAATGTCATTCTATTTTGCACTAGTCAACACTGTCATTTAATTCATTCTACACAATGATCCTGTCATCTTCTGTATTAGCAGAAACTCCTAACCAGTATGGTCCAAAATTATAAAAACTGTCACCTATTTCCTTCTCTGTACCAATTAATAAAGAAATACCCTGTATGAATAAATGTAGCCTCATTTATAGATGATTTTTGAAACCAAGTCTTTTACGCAAATGTAACTTGGAATATCGGATCAGAACTTCTTTATAGTGAATATCTCATAAAATAAAATACATCAGAAGAACTGTTACCTTCACCTTTGTTATTCAGAGGAATATTTATCAAATCTTTTCTACTCTGCACTTTACTTCTGTTAAACCTTATTTCACAATAAGGATTTTGCACTACTTACTTTTAACCCTCACTTGGCTTATGCTTCTTTCATGTTTCATCTGTGTTTTTGTAAAAATGTGTTAATTTTTCTGTTGAATTCCCTTAGTTTAAGGTGTAGATATCTCTAAAATTATCTAAAAGTTAAAAAAAAAAGAAACTGAGAAAAGTGTTGTTTACCTGTTGTTCAAAAATGGCCACTCTCAGGTGAGCTGCCCTGAGTACAACATTCAAGACTTGTCTTTCTTTGCTTGTAAAATTTCCTGACCTGATAGGCTACACATACAGAATTCTGTATTTAACAGGCTTTACTTTCCTTCAGCTAAAAGCTCCTTCAAATATATAACAGCAATAAAGTGATAAAAAGTATTGCAGATTTCTCTTGTATTAAAACACATACTTTTTGTTTATTTTCTTCCTAACTTTTATTGCACAGCTTTGGGAATAGTAATACTATTTAACTAAATTTGTGTCTCCAGGTTACTGAAGTTCTAGATTTCTAAAGGCAAGTACCCCATTCTGGCTCCTTTTATAACTTCTTTCTGAACCAAGAATTTCTGAGGTTTGTATTAGAAATATTAGATTGGAAGTGAATATGACAGTGCTAGATCAACAAAGTGTCTTCTTGACAATAACATTTCTGCAGTAGATTATTATGAATAATACATATTTAACTTATTTTGCATAGTCTGAAAAGTTATGCAAATCACATTAGTAAATTGCCTACCATTTTAGTTGTTTTGACAGAGAAGGTAAGTTGTCTTAGCTGATACTGCACAAAATTGATATGCAGTTTGCTCACACTAAATCTTTATGATTATTTTTAATTAAAAGATCTGGATCTTCCTTATTGAAAGGTATTTTCATACAAAATGTTTATACAATTGGAAACTCCATGCTCTTAGCAGGATGCTATCAGAGTATCAGAAAACTACTGAGCCAAACTATCTAAACCTTCTGCTACCTGGAAATCAGAACAGTAGCAGGAATGGGAAATGCAGACTTACAGTGTGGACATCTGTGATGTGTTCAGAAGTCAGGCTAAGCCCAACATAGCTATTTGCTCACACCCCCAGCCCCAGTGGGACAGGAAGAACAAAACAGAGTAAGTCAAGATAAAGATAGCTCAATACATGAAGGAAAGAGAAAGAAAAAAGTTGTGCAAAGGTAGTCACCTCCATAAGCAGACGGACACACAGACAGCCTCCAAGCAATTTTTGCCTACCCCAAAACCACCACCCCTCAGTGTTTATTGCTGACCATGAAATTATATGGCATGGAATATTTTTAGGTCAGTTCTCCAGGTTGTGTCCCCTCTGAACTTTTTGTCCACTCTTGGCCTACTCACTATGATGTCAGTGTGGCAAAAAGGGAAAATTTTGTTGCTGTACAAGTACTGCTCAAAAATAACCAAAACACTAATGGCTCATTAAGACTGTTTTAGACACATACCCAAAACACAGCACCCTATGGGCTCCCATGAAAAAATAATAACTACCTCTGAGCCAAATCTGGCTTACAACCCCTCCTTTCAACCTCGCTTATCTGTCTAGTCACTTTCTACATAGGGAAAATAAACCCCTGTAAACATACTGCATCTATACTTCTTTAGATCTCTTCTCAGGCTGAGATGAAAAATATTCCCCAAAGAAAACTATGTCATCCATAGATATCTAGTTTTCACAATCCAGTTTGTCAACAAGCTAATCATTAGCCAGCATTTCACCCTCATGGCAAAAAAGGCCAACAGTATCTTGGGCTGCTTGAGGAAGAAAGTTATCAGTAGGTTGATGGAGGTGATCTGCTCAGCATTGCTGAAAAACATTTGTAGTGCTGTGCCCATTTCTGAAGTCCCCAGGACAAGAAAGACTTGACTTGACTGCAGTCCAGTGCAGGGCTGCTAATGTGGTTAAAGACTGAAGCATCTGTCAGATATGGAGAGGTTGAGAATAATGGGTCTGATACTGAGCCTGGTTGAGAGTACTGAGAGTTCAGCCTGCACTCCTCTCAGTAGTGTCCACTGATGGGACAAGTATCAAGAAACACAGATTAAAAGAGATGAAATTCCATCTGTGCACTAGGAATTTTTTTTTTTTTTTTTTAATGGAGAGGGCTGTTACAACTGGCACAAGTTACCCAGAGATGTTGGGGAGTTTTCATCCATGAAGATATTCATAATCCATCTGGACACAGACATGGACAGCCTGCTTTAGTTGTCCTTGTTTGAACAGAAGGTTTGGACTACATGAGCTCAAGAGGTACCTACAAATCTAAATGACTGTCTGATTCTATAAATTCAGATATTAGAAGGAATTACCACAGACATGTAATTGCTGCTCAGAACAGTAATAGAGAACGTATTTTTTTATTTAATAAATTAATATTAAAATTCAATGCTTATGTTGTTGTTCTCTAAAATCAAATACTTTACAATAGTGTCTGAGCTATATTAGCTTAAGGTGTTAGAAAACTTGTTTTAGATTTGAGATATATGCTATGTGTAAATGATTTTTCTGTTTAAACAATCTGAAGTCAATTGCAAGTATAAAAAAAAATTTAAAACAAAGAAAGAAAGGAAGGCAAAATGAAAAGAAAGATGTTTACTTTTGTTAGCAAGGAGGAAAAGTGACCACAATAAATTGCAAAACATATTGTTGGAAATATCTCTTGCTACAACTCATTTAATGCTATTACATGTGGAAAAGAGAACTATAGACTGAAATCACCTTCATTCTTGCTTACATAAAGAACTAGCTATTTTAAGTGGTGTTGAAATAAGCATAACCAACTGCTGTGCCAAGTATTACAGCAGTGAATTTGGCATACAGAGTTATTGCATGTGATATATAATCTAACAAATTTCCAAACAAACATTCTGGAAACAATTACAAGTAAGCAAGCAACCCTGAGCAAAGACCATTGAAGTTTTAAATTGCATTTTGGTCACCCACAACCATTTTAAAATATGTTCCACAGAATTTCTGTGCCTTGAGCAACAAAAAGGGAGTTTTGGCTGTCTTTCCAAGCGAGAGTTTAATGTTGTGAATCATTAGGAAGCATACACATTAGTCTCAAAAATAATTGTTTGGTTTATAGTCACTTGAGGCTATAGTCTCAATCAGACCTCAGCTGTGGTGGGCTAGGAGAACATACAATTCAGTATAAATACAGTTTCTTGATATATCACTGACAGTAGCATATGTTACACCATTAACTTCCAAAACAAACATGCAAAATTGTTACCAAAGAAGGAAAAATGCTATAGCATTTAAAAAATAAATTTCAAGCTACTTTGAGAATAATATGATAAATTCATAGATGCATATCTTAACTTTTCATATCCATGTGACTTAAAAATATTAATAAAATAATAAATATTTTAACAATAAATAATGTTTGTCACAGGACCTAACCTAGTATTTTTTTACAAGGGCGGGGCATGTTCTTGGGAGGTCTAGCATTATGTCTATTCCCATTTATTCAACACACAGTCCTTCAGATATATACAAGGTTATTAGTAAAAAAAAAAATCCATAAAAATGTCTTTGTTGTTTTGAGTAGGCATATTTTCTTTCCTCTGTAGAAAGAGCTTGTTTCTTTTTTTAAGTCATCAGGCTCAAAAGACTCTGTTCATGGGAGAGGTTGTGAAATTGTGACATAAAGAGGACCAAGAACTTTAAATTTGAATTCCAGGGTATAGAAAGAATCTTGTGTCCCTACATAAATTGAAAAACTACTAAGCAAACTTTTGTTATGTTTTGGCATCTTCAGCAGCACAGTGCTGAAAGAAGCCTCTTTAAAAAACTAAAGTATCAATATTACTAACAATACTACTTCTAAATAAACACACCAGTTCAGGAAAAATCCAAACAAATGAACAAAACCAATGTGATAAAAGATCAAAAGATACTACTGTAAAACCCATAACTAGTAGAATGATTTTAAATTATAAGTCCAGTCCAAACCATCTTATAGCCATTGGGTTCAGTGTGAGTAGGACAAGGCAGCCATTTGTGCTATTGCATTTTCTAATGATGAAAATCCCTCTCTGAATTAAAACTATCAGTGTGTCCCCCTGTGAATTTAGTAGTAGAAATGACCTTGGGGTGCTGTTGTTACTGTTATGCAGAAGGAAGGAGTTATTTTCTCTTTATGGATATTTTGTATCTGGTAAAGTATGCAACTGATTTTGGTCTTAACAATAAATTATTCCTGATTTCCATTAGAGGATCTTTCAAAATATCCCTGCCTGTTCCCACTATGAAAACAGACAGGCTAATATCAACCATATTATACAATAACAATTCCCCAAAATTATTTAATTACTTCATGAATGGAATTAGTTTCTAATCTTCAATGCCTTGAAGAGGAAATGTAGTGTTTTCCTTCTGAGATGCATCAACAAATGAGTGATTCTGGTTTTTTGACATTACTAAATGTCAAAATGACATTTAGTGAAAATGTGTTTTGACTTCACTAAACCTGTCTTATCTCTATTGGTGTACCAAAACAGCAAATGGGAACACAAGAAAGGAAGAGAACACAGGAATATCAAACGTGGTTCCTTTACAACACTCACTGGTAGCCACACTTATATTACATTATATTAATAGTTCACAAAAATTCAAACAGTAAATATTTCATATTCCTGCCTTACAGGCAAGGAAATGTTTCCTAAAAATCTACAGCAAAGTATATTAAAAGGTATAGCCACTAATAGGCACAGATGTTAAGTCCATCGTTCTATGGGTATTTAACATTCTGTTATGACAATAAACCAAGAGATAGTAACACAAACTGTGATACACTGTAAACAGATGGCATTAATTTGTTCTTTTTAAATTTCACCTTCGTATAGTAAAGAGTAGGGATAATATATTTTCCCTCAAGTTTAAGAAATCTTGTGGAGTGAACTAGAAGACAAAAAGGGTATCAGTTTTTAATGCAACAGTTGTGCTTATTTCTAAAACACTTCGTTAAAACTATACTTTATAAATAACAAACATGACTGGATCACAAAACTGTAAAATCATTCATTGTAATGCCAGCAAGCTTTTTCACAGTTCTCCTTTCCTTTTCCCTTTTTATCTTGTTTACTTGTTCTTGTTTCTGTATCATCAAGCCAAGGGTTTTGTTTCTGAATCTTAGCACTAAGAGAGGAAAGGAAACATGTACAGGACATTTAAATGATCCCCCTTCACCATTATAACCCTGCCAAACACATCATTCTGTTGTTCCATTTGATACACCATTTGATACATTTGCAGCTAATTCTGTTTTTCAAGAAATAAAGGAGAGAGTTTGGAGTAAAAGGAGTCAGCTAGATAAACACACATAAAGAAAAGGGATTGCTGAAGTATATTTTTTTTAAAAAAATACGTGTGTTTTTATCTCCTTGTCCTGTATTCTAGCCATTAAGAAGAGAAGGTATCAGGAGAAAAAGTAGCACCCCTTCTGAAGCAATCTTCAGTGGCAGTGCTTGAACACTTGCCCTACTGCTGACCCAAAGGTGACACAGCAGTGGAGAAATATTCCCTTCTCAAAGTAGGAATGTCCTCTGTTCATCTCAGTGAGTGTAATGGCATAGAGGTCAGGTCAGGAGATGGTTGGCTTTTTTAGGAGCTCTTATCCTTGCTCTGCAAGGTGAGCAGAAGTTTCTTCTCTTTTTCCATTCATTCAGCGCAGTGGAAAGAAGTCTCTTGGTGCTTAATTATCCAGAATCCAGTGATGCTGCTGTACATTGCCTCTGTTATTCTTGGCGGAAGGGAAGACTCATTCACTCTTCTTTTTGAGGCCTTTCCTATTTCTAACTCTACAAGATAAGCATTTGAGGGTCTGCTGAAGGACAAAGCTTCAGGGTGCTCATTGTTCAGCAGCTGCTGGAAGCTGTTTGAAGCAAGGACATTCCTTTTTCTCTCATCGTTTCTCTGGCATACATTTGGACCTTTTAATCAAGCAACACTTTTTACATCTTATATTTATGAAGTAAAAGTTCATCTTAATCATTCTGTAGTTTAACCCCATTTAAGAAAATATCCTGCAAGGCTTCTCACAAGTATAGCAGAAACACTTGTGACAAATATGTCCTTCACTTCAGCAATCACATACCAATGGCAATAACCTACCTCATGAGATCTGCATTTTTTCAGTTTATAATGTTTTTATTGTGAATTGCTGTGCAGAGAATATGCATCTTGGGTGGAGGAGTAAACACATTGTAAATAGCATAATTTCCTAAAGCATAAATTTGTTAATGAAACCTAAGAAAAGTGTTAAAAATACCAAATGGTCCTACTTCCCTTTCTAATAAAAGAATTGGTAGTTAAATGACCCCATAAGACCAAAATGAAATTAAAAATTCTACAGGAGTAAAAGGTGAGGTTGGATGGATACATACCCAGTCCTGAACTCAAAATATTTTTCTAAGTTCCCACAGAGGCAGTTTGAATTGAAATGGATGAATATTTATGCTCCTGGTAGCTTCAAAGGACTCTGACTAGTGGGCCAGGGAAAATGAGTTCCAGGCTGCTCAGTAAGGGAGGATGGGCCAGAAGCCAAGGGTGATCCACCAAAGTGATGCCCACTCCAAGAAGCATCTGAGTGTGATGGATAGAGAAGGATGCCAGGCACAAGGTCCCACAGCAGAAACAGCAAGGGGAGAAACCAGGCTCAGGGTGTGTCCAGGAGAAGCAGAAGAATCAAATACTAACATTCCACCAGCATCACTAGGACAGGGACTGATGGCCTCATCTGGGCTGAGATGGAGCCATGGCAGGGTGGCATGGGAGGCCCAGGTGAGGCTGGGCAGGGACAGTCAGTCCATAAATGCTTCACAGTGGTTACTATGGCTCCAAGGGTTTAAATGGGATTTGAGGACTACACTAAGGTGGTGTTGATTCAACTGGAGTGAATATTATGTGCTCTGCATGACTATTTTAAAATTAATTGCTTTTCTTCTTAATGTAATGATACTATAATGTGAATCACCTCTTAAATGAGGAGTTGTATATAAGTACCTACAATAACTTGAAACAAACTATATAAACTTCAGTTGAGAATTTGTCACAAGCCTCACTAAACTGTATTGCTACAAAGCCACGTGTACATCACAACCTTATGTCAAACACTTTTCTCTGTAACAGGGTTAAGATTTTGCATTGTTTGGAATATGGCCTGCCAGTCCATTATTTTCTGTTATTTCCAGCTGCATTCTATCTGTTAAATGCTGCCATGGGTATCATGCATACCAAATCTGGCCCTATTTCCAATATTATGCCTTGTAAGTGCACACCAGATAGAAGACTTGGGACTCTTTTGTTTATCATTTCATGAAGCTAACCTGGCTTACCTTGTCATCTCTTTGTATCAGGGATTGCTGGGACAAAGATCAATATAGTCTCCCATTAGTGGTCCAGGAAGGAGAAAAATGGTTTCACCTCGACCTTTATAAAGCATTTGAACTCAGGACAGCTCTTTGGCTTTGCTGCTTTCAATGAAGATATAGTGCAATACATCTTCATAGCTTTTGGAGCTTCTAACTGGAAATTACAGTCTGTCACATAACTTTTCAACATTATCTTTGACTTCCTTATTGTCAGACTATAAAAAATCAACATGGGGATATAGTTTTCAAAACATTCCCAGCTTTATGCTCTTCCACAGTGCACCATCTTGAGCTTGAGCTAAGCACTCCTATGTGACCATGTAACAAAATGTTTTGGTATCCAAAGTGGGTATCCTTTTGTCAACAGCTGTTTTTGTTATGATGTATAAAGTATACCTGACTAAGGACTAGACTTTCTCCTATTGCCATACTACTGTAGTGGTACAGAGCTTTAAACAACAAAACTTTATCAGTTCTCCCTGAATATTGGTTCCCATATTTGGGCCATTTTTGTTCCCACATGGTTCTAAAGGATTCTTCTGAGATAGTGCAAGATGTGTGTTGTCTGGAAGTTTGGAAATGAATGAGAGTAAATCTCCTATTAGGTCTGAGGGAAGCGATGGACACTTTGTTTGCAGGTGTTTGCTGAATGAAGCATCTCTTTGAATCACAGTTTAAGTGCTACTGAGTGTTTTTTCACCATTGGCTGCATGCTAAAAATCCTCAAGTCTTGTGTAGCTGTATTTTTAGCATTATTTATATGGAGGTAAATGTTTTATTGCAAAAATTACTAGCCTGGCCTAATTATCTTAACAGAGACAAAGCTGTATACATGAAAGATACTTCAGGAAGCTATCTGTGGATTTAGTAGTTATGGGTTTCCCCAAACAGGGTCAGCCATGATTTGCTGGAATTGTAAATGGTATTTGCAGTAGATTTCCTCTTCAGCTTGGATGAAGGTCATGTATGTAATGCACTATTAAACTACATTCACATCTACTATCCTAACATATTAAACAGTTAATTCCAGATTCTCATTATCATTATAGTGGTGTGACTCAAACTGTTTCAAATGACACACACCAATGTGGATTACCCCCTTTTCTCTTGAGTAAATATAGAACAGCTGGAAATCAAAAGCTCAAAAGCAGAGTCTGCCTCTAAAATAGTATAACATAGTTCTGTGTTGACACTACATAAGGAAATTAAATTTGGACACTATGCTCTAACATAATATTTTCTCAGACCTAGATCATTTCTTTGGCTTTACTTCCCAAAGCAAAATCATCCCCATGGCAGCAAAAAAGGAGAAAAAAAAAAAATGAAACAAAGTTTCTGAATTTGCATGGTGAAATGGGATAAAATCAAGGACAATTTTGGTCTGCAATTTTACTCTCCTTGTGGTCAAATTATATATTTTGAGACTACTAAACTCATGAGGTCATGAATCATTCCAGCAGTTCCTGAAAATTACAATATAAATAATGGATATTTTTATATTAAAAAAAACCAAACCTCTTTTGCTTGCATTTTACTTACTAAGCAAACTTTTTAACTTGTCATAAAGTTTAAGAAACAAAAGTTCAATTAGTCAGCTTAATTACTCTATATAAATGTAAATTGGTGCCAGATGTCAATTACATTAGTCATTATTATTACGGACTTTTAAAAAGTATTTTACTTCACTTTTCCTATTTAATTATGTTCTTACATGTTTTCATTCTCCTTACTGGCAATTAATACTATGACATCTTGATCCTGGGCCTAGAGGGGACACAGATGAGTGTGGGTCTCCTTGTCTCATATCTCTCTCTGGGAGCAACACTAGATCCCTTGTGGATCCCCTTGCAGAAGCAATGCAATGCAATACAAATAAGGAGGACTTACCACACTTCTCATTTCTTCTCTCCTGCCTTTCATCTTGGGGCAGAAAAGCCATGGTACTTCAATTCATTCTACATAAATATGTGCAAGCCCAACTGATACCAGTGGTGATCTATAAGGACACAGATAGTCAATTTAAGCAAATTAAAATGCAAGGTTAGAGGTTGCATTTCTAATCTGTGCTTGAGAACAGTATTCCCAAACTGAAGCAAAATTCTGTGAACCTTAATACAGCTGAAAATTTTCTACCCACTTGGAAAATTAGTGTGTTTACATAACCTGTTCAGTATGAATATTCACTGCTGGTTTTACCCCTCCATTAAATACCTTTCTTTTGGACTAGTTTTAAAATGGGAATGTATCCACTCTGACAAATTCTAGACATTTCCATGGACAGAGTTTTGTCATTTTACTATTTCTGTTCATGGTTCATCATAACAAAGCACTGCAGGATAAAATATGATCTGTCCTCCAATGTGTCTTTCCACTTTTTTCCTTGGTCTCTCTAGATTTGCACCTTTTTTTTTTTTTTTGCCCACTGTAAACTCTGATGTTTCTTCTATTCTGCAATGAGGGCATCTCTAAGAAACTGCTTTTCTGTCTTTTACTTGCAACCAGGTGTTCTTGCTAATTGCTGCTAAGTGCAAAATTTTTATAACTGAGTCATTAGATTCCTCTAGACTTTTTAATGTAATGGGCTGTCATCAAACAAATGATATGAGATTAAACAGTCACAAGTCTTATAACTGAGTAATCTAAAAAATGTTCAAAATGATTTAATACCTTATATCAAATGTCTGACATAGTGATAAGTGAGGTATGAGACCTATCAACAGGAAGAAAAGAGATTAATTCATGACCAGTCAAATTACTGAGTGTCATTTAATATCCAATTAATCAGAGCTGTATCCTGGCACCTCAGTAAAATCTTACAACCTTCTCCTCACAGTCGATTAGTTTCCACAAGTCTTTATTGGATGTGGTTTAAACAAAGTTTAACACTGATGTTTCTGTGAAGCAAATTACAGAGAAATTCACATCATTCACTTCTATCAGTCTTATATAGTACCTTGGAAATCTGCAGCCCTAAAGAAAGTGCAACAACTGGAGTGCGCCTGGTCTCTGCTCTACATCTTGGGTGACCACTGAAAGAATTGCTTCTTCCTTCATTTACCCTCTCATGCAGACTGTTGTGCAAGACAATTTTCTGTTCCTATACACCCTAAGCTAATTTGGAATTGGTTTCTGTCCTACTCTGTGTTGGACATATTTCCTGTCATGTAAATTTTTACCTGCTTATTAACATATAAAAAATCCTGCTTAAAACATATCCAAAACTCATTAGAATTAATCATAAACCTCTTAATTATTTCAGCCAGATAAATCTTAGTTTTTCAAGTTAGTTCATTAATTCGAGACAGTCAAACTTAGTTCTCATCTTGAGAAGCACTATCTTTTGGTTTCATTCTCTCCAAAATATTTCTGCTATCCTGTCCTTCAGCCAGCCTTACTAGACCACGTATTCTAGCAAATATTTCACCAAAACTATAATTTTGTTAGTTACAACAATTTCCATGTTATTACAGACAAATTAATAAAAATCTTTAAGTGCATGTCTATCCTACTTCATGCTATGCTCTTTGCCTTTCTGCTTGACTTTTTTAGGCTACATATTCCTGTACATAGACCTCTACTTTCTGCACAGATCTCTAGATATCTTACTACTTTTCACTTTTCTTTCTTCCTTACAGGTATTTATTTGTATTTACCTACGCTTGGTCACAACTTTTCTGTTCTTATTTTCATTTGAATTTTGAATTCCTTTCTCAGGTGGACTGTTTGCCGCAACTAAAGAAACACATCATGCTTGCATATTTCCCAGGCATTGAGAATAAATTTTGGTTTTCTGCATTTGTCTTCTTTTTTCTCATTGGAAAAGTAGGTTCTGCACCTCATCCACAACCGTATTTCTAACATGTCTTGTACTGTGCCTCTTGTGGATTCCCTTGCCTGCCAATATTGACCTGTTTTGAAAAGCTAGCTGCAGAAATAGATGCTTAATGTTTAGTAGAGAAATTCCTATCTGTTCTGACTTTTAATTGAAAGCTGTTTTGGTTTCTTTAAGCAATCTTAAGAGTAGAATAACTCTTTCTTTTTACTTTTCAGTCAAAATAATTTCAAATACCTTCTTTTGTTTTTGGGAAATTCCATTCATTCCTTACTCTTTTATCATTCTGTTCACAGACGTTCTTTTTTTTTTTTTTTCCCAAGAAGTCTTTATTTTCTACCTTCTTTTGCCATTCCAATTCCAATTAATTTCACCTGTAGTATTTCCCCTCTTTCTGGTATTATGTAATGACTGTAAATTGAAGCACACTAAAAAAATTTTGGCATGTATGAAATGTTTTGGCTATATAAAATTAAGGTTTTTTTAATTACTATTTGAAAAATATAATAGTTTAATTTTAGTTGTTGCTGATTTGATAATATAATGCAAAGTATTATATATATGAGGCTGACACTTAAAAAAAATAATCACATATTATTCCACCTTTTCTTTACAACTTTATCTCACAGCTCTGTCACCCACAAATGTATGAGTTTAAGATCAAGGGGTCACATTAATTCATTGAATAATCAGTATCACCAAGTACTTTTTCAATGCAATGCATGTGTCTGCCTGCAGAGAAGCAAGTCCTCAGCATGTCCTCATGCCCAGTTTCTGCTCATTTTGCTGCCTCATGAGGTGTCTTGTGAATATGACGGGCCCAAGTACCCACATCTGAGCCTGCTCTGAGAGGCCACTGAGGAGCAGTGACACTGAATGCTTCACAGAGAGAGACGTACATCTAGCACTTACCACATCCTTGCAACTGTGCTTTGTGTGGGCAATATAAAGGCAGAGAATGGTAGATTTTTTTTCACAGCTTAAAGCACCAACAATGGTAATTAAACTTGTTAATATCTGAACTTCAACAATTTCGATTCATATTCTAATAAACACAGAGGAGTCAGAAATAGTCTTCAGAAGCAGTTTTGTGTTCTAACACTGGGTGACTAGGCTACCCTTTAATGGTGAGATGTGAGCAATATTACCCAGATTCCTCTAATATAGTGTTATTTATCAAATGCTAATTTATTAGTTCATAGCAATGACAGAGTATAAAGCTTTAGGGAAAAAGATACCAGGATAGTACCAATGAAGCCTAACACTTACATACTCTTTCTTAGTGTTGTCATTGTTGTATTAGACATGTTTTCAACTATGTAGAAGTAGCAACTACATTTACTTATATTTTGATACTCATGAATTGCATAAACCTGCTTTCTACCTGTTTGATCTGCACAGTCTACACTCCAGAAGATATAGAAGAAATAAATAAGCTGAAAAGTCAGCATTCACTTTATCCACTTTGTTTAAAATAAAACAATTTCTAAATGAGTTGCAGAAATCTGACAACCTAACAAAACAGGCAGTGAAGCAAGCATTACTGAAATGCTTGAGAGACTGTTTGACCAATGCAAAAAAAAAAAAAAAAAAAAAAAAAGTGCAATGAGCAGAAGTTAAGAAAGATGTTGCATTGACCTCCCACTCACTGGAATTATATTCCCAGTTTTGTTACTTCTCTGCAGATGTTGGTAATGGTCAGGTGGGAAGCCAGTGCCAAACTGCATCAGAGCAGGTTCTGCCATGAATCACAAAATGGGTAAAGATAGAAGGCACCACAGTGCATCATCTGGTCCAACCTCCCTGCTCAAGCAGGATCATCCTAGAGCACATTGCACAGAATTGCATCCAGACAATCCTTGATCAGAAAACATCTTTATGGGTCCAAATATGACTTGAAAAATGTAGGGGACATCATCCTAATCATACAAGGAGATGATTTCACTTTCAGTCGTTCCACATGAGGCAAAATATGTTGGATATTTGGCAGAGAAAAATATACGCTGGCAGCATTTCATGTTTCATGTTAGAAAAGAAAAATCAAAAGCATGTTTTTGCCAGGTTCTTACAGTGGCTACTGAAAGACAAGTAATCTGTTCAGCAGTTCATGAGGAAACATCCCATCTCTCTTATCACTTCTATCTTCTCATTCTCCCCATGCCCCTGACCCCTGTAAGCAATAGACAAAAACACACAATGTAAGATAAGAAATCCAATGTAGAATACAAGAAAAATCTTTACATAGAAACACATTGATAGAGGTCCTCAGGCACTGAATCTCACCAGCATTTGTTCTATTTTAAAGTGATGAAGGTAGAAAATGGTATATAAAATCATAGAAACATATAATCATTAAAGATGGAAAAGACCTCTACGATCACCGAGTCCAACCTTTGACCAAACACCACCATGTCAAGTAGACCATTACACTAAGTGCCACATCCAGTCATTTCTTGAGCACTTCCAGGGACAGTGACTCCACCACTGCCTTGGCCAGCCCTTTCCATTGTTAACCACCTTTTTGGTGAAAATTTTTTTCTTAATGTCCAACCTAAGCCTCCCCTGGCACAGCATGTGGCTCTCTCTACTTGTCCTGTTGCAGTTGCCTGGAAGAAGAGACTGACCACCTGGCTACAACCTCCTTTCAGGTATTTATAGAGTGGTAACAGCCCCCTTGAGTCTCCTCCAAGCTATACACCCCCAGCTCCTTCAGCCTCTCCTCATAAGACTTGTGCTGCAGACCCTTCACCAGCTCTGTTTCTGGACTTCAGCACCTCAATGTCTTTCTTGATCTGAGGTCCCCAGAACTGGACATGGCACTTGAGGTGTGGCCTCGCCAGTGCCAAGTACAGAGGGACAATCACTTTCCTCCTCATGCTGGCCACACTATTTTTGATACAGGCCAGAATGCCCTTGGCCTTCTTGCTACCTGGGCACAGTGCTGACTCATGTTAGTCTAAGACTGGGCTTCAGAGTACTAGTTTTTCCCCTCCACATCAGCAGAACTTTAAAAGTTATTTTTAGGTTTTTTGTTTTGTTTTGTTTGTTTGTTTTTGTTTTTTTGGGTTTTTTTTTTTGTGTGTGTCAATTTGTTTCTCTTTAGTGCCCTGAGCTGTCAAATGGCTTTACTTTTTTGAGATGTTTTGCAAGATTTCTGACTTAAGTAAACTGCCTCATTCTCCTGTCTAGCAGGGGCAGTCTGGTAGTCTCATACCCAAAAGGTGGGCATTGCTACCAGGGAATAGAGAAAGAATGTTTTCAGGACATCCTTATTAATCTCACAGCTTTTGTTGTAGTTACCTTCCAGCAGCATTATGCTGTAAACTCCACAAAGACCTAGCTAAATACTATGAAATTGAGAGCAAAGCAGGCAACATGAAAAATGAGATGTGGATCATCATGAACAATGATGGACATAAAGAAAAGGGTAGATATTAGCCTCCAGATAGTAGGAAAATGGATAATAAACAAGAAAAACTGGAATTCTTGTTGGCAAGAAAGATGTTAAGTGAATGGAGCCAGTGAAATCAGTTGGGGGGGCTCATTCAGTTGTTATCCCAAAATCATGTGAGTTTTATAGAAAAAAATGGAGCATGCAGAGGGCATAACAGACGGCATTACTTATGACAGGCATTCCCTATTGTGAAACTATGAATAGTTTGGACAGTTGGATCCTAGAATAATTGCAGATAAGCACACTCATGAACATTGCCTGGAAAGGAAGATCTGTAGGAGTTTGTGACAGACTACACACTCATATGGAAACCATGATATATTCATTGTCGGTCCAGACTGTGCAGAAAGAAAAAAATGTATAATGGAGAACTCACATTCAGAGAAATGTTGAAGGTTTGAGGCAGGCAGTAGTAAAACAGCATTAAAGTATTTAAGTAATCATACAGGATGATTTTTAACACAAAAGGTATTGTAAGGTATTTGCATGGATCATGCTGCATTGAATTTCATCACAAGAGATAATGACGATGTAGTAATCACTCAGATAGAAAATGATGGTTGAATAGTGGTCAAAACTTCTATTCAATGTAAGCAAATAAAAGAAAATCAGCAGAAATAACAGAAACAGGCCATGATTCAAAGAAGGCAGATTCTCACATCTGATGAAAATTAGGAATATAATTGATGCAGAGGAACACTTAAATGGAGAAGCGTGAATAAGACGTAGGAATTTTTCAATATGACTTCAAGACGAATTTCAAGTTATTTAACTTCAGTGCAGGCATGTTTTGCAGCAGAACTGGGAATCCAGGGCAGGTTTCCTGAGCCAGGGAAATGCCAGGGGAGTGCCAAGACCTGCCAGGAGTTGGCAGCTTACACAAGAGAAGCTGTCAAGCTGTGGGGCCAAGAGTGATTGGTGGCTGCCCCTCACTCCTACAGAGGCAGCCCTGAGGAGCACGAGCAACCAGGAGCACCATGACCAGAGTGAGCAAACAGTGTGACACATCACCCAGGGAGGTTCAGACAGCGGTTTGAGCGAGAGGGAGCCTCTTTGAAGGAGGGACATTCCATGGTCCAAGTGCAATGGGAGAGACTTGAAGTACATATAACCCAGTAACTGGACACCAGTCTGTGACCATCCACACAGCTCAAGGGCACTTCTGCAGTCTGAGGTGTGACCTTCAGCTTCTTCCTTCAGCAGGTCTATCTGGGTGGAGGATCACTGCCAGGATAGATGGTGCAAAGTCCCCTGAGGGAACAGCAGCCTTTGATCTCAGACGAGTGCCCACCATCCTCCTATGACAGCCAGGTAGGATGACCTGTGCCAAAACCTTTCTCTTGGGTCAGGGACACATGGAGGACATGCAGGCGGCGGTGAGAAGACTGTAGCAACAGGGAGGCTGAGAAGGAATGAGATAGCAGGTTCCAGCCTCATGGAACCTACAGTTCCAAAAACTCACCCACCAGCACACTCAGAAGGGAAACAGGGCAATAACCTGCAGAATGGAAACTTGCAATGGCAAGGACCTTCAGGAAGAAGAGACTCCCTCCCAAAGCCTGAGATGCCCTTGCAGACTCACTTTACTGTCCTGCAGAATGAAGAGGAAAGGCTTATCACTTCAGGAGAGATGCTGGAGCAGCCCCATCTGCTCCCCACATAACAGGTAGCACAACTAAGAAAAGGCAATGGGTGATAGCTGTAGACAGCTCTTTTCTGAGAGGTGTGAAAGTCCCCATTTGTTGACATGCCACACTCTCTAGAGAGGTGTGCTGTTCGCCAGGGGTCTGTTTCAGAGATGCTGCTGAGAGAGTATGAAGTGTCACACAGTTTGCTGATTATTATCCGCTGCTGTAGTTTCACATAGATGCTGGTGCTACAGCCAGGAAGAATCTGAGGTATAGCAAGAAGGACTACAGAACCCTGGGTGGGACAAGAAGGGACTCTGGGACATAGGAAGTGTTTTCATCAATCCTCCCAGTCATAGATAAGGGTTGAAAGGGCCAAACAAATCTGGTAAATCAACAAATGGTTATAGGACTGTTGCCACAACCAGGAGTTCAGCTAATTAGACCATGGGACTTGCTTTGAAAAACCTGATCTGCTGAGGGGTGATGTGGTCTCTCTATCAGAAAGGAGGAAGAGAAGAATCATAGAATGATTTTGGGTGGAAGGGTTCTTAAATCATCTAGTTCTGACCCCTCGGCCATGGGCAGGGACACCATCTGTTAGACCAGGTTACTCAACACCATCTCCAACTTGGTCTTGAACACTTCCAGGAATGGAGAATCTACAACTTCTCTGGGCATCCTGTTCCAGTGCCTCACCATCCTCACAGTGAACAATTTCTTTACAAATTCTAATCTAAATCTATCCTCTGCCAGTTTAAAGCCATTACCCCTTGGCCTATTACTTCAGGCCCTTGTAAAAAACTCCTCTCCATCATTCTTGTCAGTCTCCTTTAGGTACTGGTGTTGTGGTGGTGGCTGCTGCTGCCCAAGTTGTTGGCGAGCCACAAGGCCGAACTGCAGCATTAAACTCATGGTGGGCCAGCTCAGAGGTTTGATATCTCCCTTGATGGTTAAGGTAAGCACCCACTAGCCCTTGTGCTAACCACTCAGTTACAATTGGTTCATCATTTCCCCACCCCATTTTATGTATGACCTCTTGAGTATGCATCACCCTGTTGAATATGTATAAGTTCTAGAAAGTTCTCTGTTGTTCAATACCCCATTGGTTTCCACCCCCCCCCCCCCCCCCCCCCGCTCCCTCCCACATTGTCTCTGGTTGGTCCATTTGTACTCTCCTCTCCCCTTTGCCTAAACCTGATTGGTTAATTGCACCCCTATAAAAACCCTGGACCCTCCCCATTAATGTGTTTTGTCACTGGGTCCTCTGCTGGAACAAACCCTTCAAAACCCAGACAAAAGACCCCCTCTCTGTCTCTTCATCTTCAGTGTGTATGCTTGGAAATAGCCGCTTGCATTTGGGCCTGTCATCACTCCTGGGACTGTGGGTGTTGGCGTGGTGGCTCTACAGCCCCTCCTGAGGGTCGCCAACTGCAGATAGGGACTCCAGAGGTCTCCAGATCTGCGGCGGACACTCGGGGAAGGCGTAGCACTGGTCCTCTCCCAGATACAGGGGTTTGCCTCATACTGGTGGATTAAAAGGTCTACCTGGAGCCTTCTGTTGTCCAGGCTGAGCAACGCAACTCGCTCGGCTAGTCTTCATAGGAGAGGTACTCAAGCCTTCTGATCATCTTTGTGGCCCTCCTCTGGACTTGTTCCAACAGGTCCACATTCTTCTTATGTTGAGACCCCCAGACCTGGATGCAGTATTCCAAGTGAGTTCTGATGACAGCAGAGTAAAGGCATAGGAAAATCTCCATCAACCTCCTGGAACACACTGCTTTTGATGCAGCCCGGGTCGTGGTTGGCTTTGTGGGCTGTGACTACACATTGCCAGGTCAGGCTGAACTTGTCAACCAACACCTCCAAGTCCTTCTCCTCAGGACTGCTCTCAGTCCATTCTCCACCCCAGCCTGTATTTATGCCTCTTACTGCCCTGTCCCAGGTTCAGGACCTTGCACTTCACCTTGTAGAACATCATGAGGTTTGCAGAAGCCCACCTCTCAAGCCTGCCCTTTAGATGGCATTCCTTCTTTCCAGAGTGTTGACCACACCACACCACCTGGAATCAACAGCAAACTGCCTCAGGGTGCACTCAGTGCTACTGTATGTGTCGCCAACAGAGATGTCAAACAGTTTCAATCCCATACCAGCTCCTGAGGAACACCTCTCATCACTGTTCTCCACTTGGATATCAAGCTGTTGACCTCACGACTTTAAGTGGGAACATCCAGCCAATTCTGTATCCACTGAGTGGTCCATCAATCAAATCTCTGTCTTTCCAGTTTAGAGACAAAGATGTCACGCAAGACAGTGTCAAATGCTTTGGACAAATCCAAACAGATGGCGTCAGTTGCTCTTCCCTTACCAAACAACACTGTAACCACATCGAAGAAGGGTGACAAACTGTCACGTCTGTCAGGCATAAATTGCCCTTAGTGAAGCCATTTTGGCTGTCACCAACCATATCCCTATTTCCCATGTGCCTTAGCACAGTTTCCAGTAGGATCTGTTTGCTCCATGATCTTGCTGGGCCCCAAGGTGAGCCTGACTGGTCCATTTTAAAAATTGGGATTACATATAAACAAATTGACACAAGAAATAGTAGATTCTGCATAGGACTTCTTTATTGTCTTCAGATCAAGGGAGGATGTGTTTCTGGATGAGATGCTTCATGAAAATGCACTTTAGTTAAAGTGCAGCAGCAGGGTTGAAAATACAGTACCTATATGAAAGGTAATGGCTTATGATATAAAGCAGGTCAGACAAGATGATCTTTTGATTTCTACTAGTATTAGAATCTAGGATCTATGAAAAAAATGAAGAAAATGTAATAACCATCAATTTTATTACATTTCTCTGAAGTCAGGAAGTACAGGTTGCCAAAGGTGTGATAAGACTGAACTGACATTAGTGCTGCTGTAAACTTCTATTGTTAAAGATGACAGGAAAAAGAGGAGTTTTAATTGCTGAAGCGATTCCACAAAGTCTGCCTTGCTTAATTACTTATTTATTTATTAAAAAAATGTGATAGCAAAACTTGAATGAAAATTGTATCTGCAGGGAAACAACATTAAATACTTAAGTACACTGGCCATTTGTTTCATTTTCCTCCCTGCTCTATTTCTTTAACATCAGGGTAATTTATCTTTTGCTTAATAAAGAAGACAGAAAGTGAAATTCTGCAGTGACTTGGAGCAGGCACAATGAAAACACTTCATGTCTTTAATTCGTTTTCTTTCTAATCCCCTTCAATCCATGAATATTAATAATAAACTTTTATTGCCCTTGCATGCCTTTGCTATGGTATTCATGTGCCTAAGATATTAAGGGAGAAAGAAAATATTTATTTTAATTGTTTATTTAGGGTGTTGATTACTTGTTATTGATTGATTAATTTACTGATAGTTAACTTTTTACTTAGGATACTGTATTGAGAACTCTGGATAACAAAGTTCTCTATCTGACTGGAGACTAAAATTGTTGTTCAATCATTAAAGAAAGGTTAATACTAAATGCTCATATCATGATAGCAAGTGAGGACTGCAATAAAAGCTTGGTAACTCCAAGAGTTGGATGAGAAGTTGTCTGTCTTGTGCAGCAAGAAGTTCAGAAGATAAAAATGAAATAAGGTCTAGATGATGAGGGTATAAATATGAAGGCAGGTATGAGGAAAAACAGGAACAGTTCTGTGTATATTTAGTGTTTTGTTTATACATTTTAGTTCTTGTTTATATACAATTTTTTTGTTTTTAAGAAGATTCAAAAACATTTTTAATTGTAAGAGTGAGAAGACTAAGGGAAACAAACACCGCAAAGGGATAGCTGATGCTTGCCAGTTGGTGAGTGCCAATCAATAATTAGGTTATTCTTGAGGAAATGTCTTTAAGAAATATTTGAAGGAGAATATAAGAAAGCTGAGTAATTTAAAAAGCTGTACTAATTAATTAAATACTAGAAAGGTAAAAGAAATACAGAGATCATTGTTCTGAGAAGTAGTTAATTATGTGTGTAAGTTTGTTAAGTATATAAGTTTTCAGTTTATACTTTGGCATGTGAAGAGGGGAGGTTTCCTTGACCCTTAGTGTTTAATTTGTCTGTCCATGCCCCAAGATAAGCTGAGACCCTTGCACCCAACCAGAGTGTCAGCATCCTGTTGTGGGGGGGGCTCTGAGCAGTCCTGTGGGATTGGGGTGGTTTGACTGACTTAGTCAGGAAAATATGCCAACAGGATAAGGGAGAACCCTCAACAGGTCTTCCTCTTTATTTGAGTATGTTATCTGCTGCTAGCAGCTGTTAATGCCCATGAAGGACTCACACTAACAGGTTATGGAATAACATTCCTTAATAACATAAAATTTGGCAGGTTAAGGTTTTAGGATTGTTGGTGATAGTATCTGATTGCAAAAATGTATTCAAAGAAATGTACAGACAAGCTCTAATCCACAATAAAATATTCAGCCCTCACAGAGTATGATTCTTTCCCAACATGCTACTGGGGACAAGACAGATTCAGCCCATCAACAGATCCCAGCAGTTAAAGTTGAGTCTTCCCTACCTTTTCCCCCATTCTCAACTTTTATACTATTTCTTTGTGTTTAGGCAGAACTTGAGTGACTCTAGTCATACATATCTTTGCTATTGATTGTGGTAATATTGTCTCACTTTGCTTTTAAGATACAGTCAAAAAAAATATAGAGCACATGCCTGGTAAGGGGTGATAATAACTTGCAGACAGATAACTTTGGGATGGAGGTGTGTGTTAATATTACAATTAGGCTATAATGAACCAAGTTCATCTGAGGAGAGTGATTTTGCCACAGCTGTTGGCTCAGCAGCAGGACATCTTCCCCTATCTCCCCTGGTTGACAGGCACTGTGGTTTATCAGCTGCAAAGTACCATTGAGTTCCCCTCCCCACAAGGACTTCCACAGTCTGGCTCTGGTGTCTCCACTCCGCTCCACCTCCATTCCATTCCCTTTAGCTGGTGCTTACAGTTGCAGAATGTGTGTATGGGGAATCATCATGGAATAGGTTTTGAGCATGCCAACTGCATTTCATCCAGGGAGCAGGAACTGTATTTTACCCTATAATTTCTGTAGTGTTATAACTCCTGTTATAGGTAGGTAACTGACCAGCTGGAAACAGAGATGTTTTAAGAGTTGGTGTGAAAGTTGAAATAAATATTTCAACTGTTTGATAGCTGGAACAAACTTCAGAAATTATAAATAAAAGAACACATCTTTGCCTGGCCACTTGTAAAATACTTTGCTGTTTGCCTTCATGATCCACTTAGAGTAGCTATAGGATTTTATATTAATACCTCAGCTGCTATTTTGCCATGGAAATATTCCATTATATCTCCTGCAAGCACCAAAACCCAGCTTATTTTTCTGCAAGCAACAAAATGAAATAACTTTCACTATCTTTCAGTGTACAATTTTAGCTGACTAAAAAACATTCTTGTTTTGAATGAGAAGGTAGACAGACCTTTCAGGTAAATGAATGAAGGAAAATTTCATTGTTTCCATTTATTTCAGATTACATGGAAATTCTAAGATTCAGTGATCGTCTCTTGTAAACCTTTTTCAAATGTTACAATCTAATCAACTGTTCAGTAGATCAGTGTAGAGAAAAGTTTGCCAGAATAAAACAGTTCAATCAGAAGAAAGAATGTATCTTCTATATTGCTAAAATACTTCAGGAAGAAGCCCAAATTTGAATGAAAGAGTATGACTAAAAAGCATGGTTCTGTTCCTACTGTGTAATTCTGTTGGTCTCCCAACACAGCAGAGCCACCAGTTTTAAGGCCCCTTGGGTCTACATATTTTTATTCCTCTTTTTTTGGCTTAGTCTTCAAGACTGAAGGTTTTAGAGAGGATTTTCCTTAAAAAAAATCTAACCTTCTTCATCACTGTCTTTCATCATCATCTCTTCGGGAGGGCTACTGGGGGCCCATCCAAAGCAGAATCAAAGAAAACTCCTGGAGTTCTTTTTAGCTGGAAATTCTTGGACCTGGAGCCAGACATCCCTGTAACAATGCTTTGGGTAGTGATGAAGAGAAATCTGGCATCTCTCTCTAAAGTCTCCTTGTTAATATCTTCAGGCTGTGTGGACAACTGCCAAATGGAACTTTCACCTATAGCCATTATCTTCAATGTGTGCATTTGTGTAACTTTCGCTGGAGAAATCCTAGATGTTTGTACGCAGCACTTTTTGAGTAACAACTATAAAGAGCCACATGTATAAATAAACATTTTTGTTCTCTCTGTGCCTAGATAAAGACAAGGCTCCAGTTGAAAAGCAACTTAAAGAACAGCCTTTCCTTTGTTATATTACAGTAATTTGTTTGATACACAAGGAGAAGACAGACGGGAATGGGAGTTACCCTTGTAAAATGTTTATATCTGTAGTCTGTGCATATATGTTTTTGTTATACTTGTAATGTATTTTGTTAGGCAAGTATGCAAGACCTCCTTGAGAAAAAACTTTAATTCACATATCGACTTTTCTCAGGGCATGTAATGAACTGCAATGAACATGCTGTTCTAAACTGATAAAAATCCAAAAAACACAAGAATCCTTTTGTATAAAAAGACACCTTTGAAGAATTGTAAGTAAATTTCCTCAAAGGAAGCAAAGAAGAAAGAAAAAGTTACAGTTGAGATTAAATATTTTTTTATAATGGTGGTTATTTATTGATCTGTATATAATTTTTTCCAAGAAATACTACAGGAATTACAAAATTTTTGAACTGCATTCATTTCATTCATGTGTTTGTATGTCATTAAATTTCTGAAAGAGCTATAGTTAACAATTATTTTCATGAGTAAAAGTTCTTCCAGAAAATTTTGAAAGATACCGTTTTAGAAACATAGCCATCAAGCAAGACAATGCCATGTGAAATGAGTGACCAAAAGAGCTCTGATGAGACAGAGGGAAAATTTAGAAAACTAAATTTTTAAAGTAAATGTTATAAAGTAATTAGGTGCTAAAGTTGCTCATATGAGTACTTGGTATGTGCAGAAATGTGTATATAGAAAACAGACTGTTTGGGTTCATAGCCTCAGATATATTTGAAAAAAAAAAGGTTACGTCCATTTAGAGACAATTAACAACTAGAAAAAGCAAGTAAGCTTGTACTTTTCTAACACTTCCCTCAGCCTTGATCTTAGAACTAGTGTCAAACTAAGAGCTAAGAAAATGTGTATATACAAGATCATAATAAACAGTCAATAATCCAAGATCATCCTTCCTATAGAGAATGAAAAAAAAATCAAAGAGGAAGGAGCACATTTTTAGAGAATTCCTTTGACAGGGCCCAAGTCCTGAATCATTACTTCATGTTTCTTAATCTTGGCAGTAGAATAAAGTCCTTAGCAGAATAACGTTTTAAAGTCCAGATACACAACACTTCAGAGTTCTTATCATAACTTCTCTTTTTATGTCTACATAATTTACAGTGTTTGCAGAGAGAAGTAATTTAATACCGTGATGATCTTCCATCTAGCCTGTTTCCTCTCAGTGACCTTATGTTTACTATAAGAAAGCACCAACAAGGTGTCTTATTTCTCTGTAGAAAAATGGCAACTATTTTAAACAAAGAGATTTTATCCAAGAGAATCATAACTCTTCCACTATCCTCATGCTTTAACAAAAATGCTCATTTGTTCTAGGGGAGTGGTTTAGTAGGAGAGAGAGAGACAACTTGGCTTTGCAGCAAAGGACGCATTTAAAATAAAATAAAAAATAAAGCAATAGTAAGAACCACAGGTTTTATGTTTTAAATGGATAGAGTTCTAGTTGGAAAGGAGTTGCTTACATATTTCATATCATGACCTCACATTCAACCAGCCCTTCCTCATATGCCCCCTAAAAACATCCTGCTGTGGTTCCTGGCATCTATGAAAGGTTGGTTGAAAGTTGCAAGTTAAGCATATTTCCCAAGAGCTTGGACAGAGAATAATGGAAATAAGATCTCAGAATCCTTTTACCCATCCCGGAGCTGCAGTCCAAAGGCTAAAGTGAACCAATCCCAATATTAAAATATGCAATTTTAGTAACATGATAGGTTGTTGTGGGACATCTCTAGAGTACTTTATTGTTGATAAGAAAGTTGAATCCTTTGGAAAAATATTTGTCAGGCTTTTTACTAAACTAAAACAAGCTACGGTGTCACATTTAACAGAAATGTAAATTTTTTTGTAAATGAAACATTAATGTCACCTAGGCATTCAAGTACTGTAGTTCACAGAATCACAGAATATGCTTAAGTGGAAGGGGTCACTGAGTCGAACTCTTAGTCCTGTGCAGGACCACCCCAAGGATCATACCATGTGCTGGTGAGAGATTGTCCAAACACTTTCTGAGCTCTGTCGGGCTTGGTGCTGCGACCACTTCCCTGGGGAGCCTGTTCCAGTGCCCAAAGCCCCTCTGGGGGAAAAATATTTTCCTAGTATCTAAGTTAAACCTCCCTTGACACAGCCTCAGGCCATTCCCTCGGGTCCTGTCACTGGTCACCAGAGAGAAGAGATCAGTGCCTGCCTCTCCTCTTCCCCTCATGAGGATGTTGTAAAATGCAGTGAAGTCTCCTCTGTCTCCTCTTCTCCAGATTGAACAGATCAAGACAACTCGGCTTCTCCTCATACGGCTTCCCCTGAAGGCCCTTCACCACCTTGCTTGCCCTCCTTTGGATGTTCTCTAATAATCTGTTGTTTATCTTTTATTGTGGTGCCCAAAGCTGTCCCCAGGACTTGAGGTGAGGCTGCCGCAGGGCAGAGCAGGGCAGGACAATCCCCTCTCTTGCCCAGCTGGCAATGCACCCCAGGACAGGGTTGGCCCTCCTGGCTGCCAGGGCACTGCTGACTCACATTCAGCTTTCCATTGACCAGGACCCCGAGGTCCCTTTCTGCTGCACTGTTTTCCAGCACCTCATTCCGCAGTCTGTCCATACATCCAGGATTACCCCACTGCAGGATCAGAACCCCGCACTTTCCCTTGTTGAACTTCACACTGTTGGTGATTGCCCAGCCCTCTGATTTGTCCAGGTCTCTCTGCAGGGCCTCCCTTACACCAGCCTCGGAGCCATGCATTGACTCCATCAATCTGCCTATTCCTATCAATATTATTCCTTGTTACCAGAAGAATCTAGGAAATTACTACCTGTGCTCCTCATCCTTGTTGTGCTCCGAAATTAATACTGGACCTTGTTAAGGAAGAAATTTGGCAGAAGGGGTTACATAATCATGCAGACACCCAAGTTTATGGCAGCAAGGCTGTAGGTATCCCAGATATTACACAGATGGCTCTGGAATTGGTAGCTACATTGCTCAGAACTTTAGTAGGTACCAGTTATATCATATTATATCAGCTGTGATTATTCTCCATATTTGAATTGATAATAAATGATGAGAAACTTTGGCATTTTTAAAGGAAAGTAAGTTTATAAGCGGCAATTATAAAAGAATACTACTCTTTAAAGTTCACCTTTTTTAGGAAGGTCTGCCTTTTTCCCATTGGCCAAGGTGAGAAATATCTCATTGCAGGACACTTAAGCTGCCTGGCTAGACTGAGAAGATGTGTGAATCAAAGTGTTTCATAATCAAGTTGCTTGTGGACAACTAGAGTTTAGGGAGTCTCATGCCCAAGACACAGCATGTCTATAACAGTGGCAAGCACAGGGAGGTCAGAAAGCTCACAGTTTAGACACAGGCTTGTATATCTTAATGATTATATAGCTAAAAGCTGCAAAAACCCATAAAAAACATTGCCTGCTCTACCACAGTCATAATTTCCACAAATGAGAAAACTGTGCTTTTGTAATTTTCCTTGAAAGGTGAAAACAGTAAGCATACTTTTTGTGGTAGAAGATAAAAACACTCCACTTCCCTTTTCCTATTTTCTGTTTCTTTTTCTCTTCACACTTTTATATCAACACCATCATTCTTACAAGAAGAAAATGCATTGTATAGATAGGACAGTAAGGCCCTCATAATTCATTTGTGGTCTTTTCTCTGAGATTTATTGGGTTTTCTATCACAAATAGAGATAAGAATCACATTCCACTTCTCGCTCTTTTCATGATACACTACAAGATCTATGCTGATAAGAACAGGGATCCTGTAGTTTGACAGAGGACCTAGAACGTATTAAGAAATGTTTTCATTTGACTTCTACAAACTGTGTGAGCTTTTTCTTCAGGCAAATTATCCTTCAGACTGTTGTGTTCAGCAGTCACTCCAGTGCTATTTATGTTTATTTAAGAAGTATTTATAATCTCGGTATAACTGATTTTCCTGGAATTCACCTACTCCCATATTCTACTTCTTGAGAAATAGTCCTCACCTACCTGGCCTTTTGAAAAAATCTTGTGTGGAATCTGGACAGTAACTAATTTTCATAGTCTCTGCTTTCAGTTCATTTGTTTACAGGGATTCAGATTCCATGGACTTTGGCAGGCTTGAAAGAAAAAAGGTCATAGAAAATGCAATGCATTTTAGCATTAGATAGCAATAATTTTCAAATTACCAGATCCAACTGCATTGAACAAATTTAGATCTGATTTTTATCTCTGTTTTAAGAGGAGCTACCCCCAGATTCAACTCAGAGTTCTCAGACTGAGAAGTACAGGGTAGGAACTATCCTTTTGCTTGTCTGTCTTACTCAGCATGAGTTGCACTGTGCTTTTGGTGTGTCAGATCTGGCCTGAAATCCTCAAACAGAAAAAAACTGTCTTTCATCTTCAAATCTTGCCTCAAGGTTGCATATAGATGACAACATTCCAGTTATTTGCCAAGGAACTGGACACAAACCCAGGGTGTTTCCCCTTTATTGCTCATATATGAGAGATAATAGTGGGCTCTTATTAAGACTCCCAAAAACCTTCACTGTGTAAGCTGTTGGATAGTGCAGAACAAATGAGGGATTAGTTCAGTCAAGCTCTCAAAATGTAAATCCACTTCAGACTCAATCACCTTGAACATCAGAGACCTAAATTAAAGAATATTTGGACAGAGTTATTTGCTAGGAAGCATCACAAGAACCATGGCTGAAGGTGCACATTATTTCTTTAATATCCTTTCTCATATGCATGTGAGAAAGTTCCTGCATAATGATTTTGTGAATCATATTTAGGTAGTACAAGGATTTCACCTTAATCACCATACAGGATTCACATACGTTTTACATACATCCATACAGAGAGGTTTTTGCACATATAAGTATATACAGACTGCTGATGAGTGATATTTGCTCTCTTCCCAATACTTTGTGCTTTAATCAGAAACAAGCAGCATATGTTCAGACTCACATGTTGTAGTGTTTTGCTACTGATCTTATCAGTCCTTATATCCCAGAGGAATGGGACAAAACCAGGCAAAGCGTTTGTATCTATTTCTTCCTATTAGTTGGAACCACCCGCAAGTTAAGGCTAATACATCTCAGATGTCTGCAGTGCTTCATAATGCTTTTATGAAGAGTGAAGTTCTTATGTGAAAGGAGATATCAAGGGTGGGTGGACAAATTAGTGTAATAAAAGGGTAATTATCATTTACTATATGTGTGATATGATATATTCCTTCAAAAGAAGGAACTTTTGTTATAAAAAATCTGAACAATGAAAAATGTATCATTCATGATGTATCAAAACAGCTCTGCAATTATATCTTAATGTTTTGAGCATGTTTTAGGTTCATGTTACCTGTACAACTGATTCATGATACTATACATGATGAATATGAATCAGAGTTGAATAACAGTCTATTAATTTTTCTTCTTTGATTGTATCTTCATTTGACAGATTCAAACACAATTTAAGCCTGACTGCTGTTCATATACCAGCTATCTCCACAGTAGTTTTATGCTATGTAATCCTGCTGGTCTTGCACTGCCTCAGTAGTTCCTAAATAGATTACACAACAAAAGAAAGAGATAAGATCCTCAGTATAAATTATATTTGATTTATTCAATATGATACCATACTCTCATTCAGAAATGTATGAAGAAATGCATGGAGAAAGGAAAAACTTCCTTACTATGCTTTTTTTAAAAAAAAATATTAGTTGCATTTTCAGGTAAGCATGCTCATGTCATCTCAGCTTCATTTTTCTCAGTGGTATTATGCACTAAATTTGTCCCCTTTATACAGCAATCAGAAACAGATAAACCTTCTTTAGAAAATTTGACTCTCTGTTTATGATGCTGGAATGGGAACCTCACATACTGGACCTTGTTGAAAGGCACTTCTATGTCTGGTTAGCTTTAGACTTTGAAATGCTTGATGTTATCAACCTAATATAAAATTATTAATTTCCCCATTATTATATAAAATATAAAATTTAATGGCAGGTTTATTTGATGTTTATCTGATGAATTATTTAGGTAAATGATGAGATTAGCATATGTCCTTTAACTGGATTTTAACAAGCTCTATCACATTCTGTGGTTTTGATTAAAACAAAAGCTGTAAAATTTTTTATCCATATATTCAGGGACAAAACTTAAAATGGAAGAATAAATTATCAACACTAAGAAAATAAACTTCACAAGGCAGAACAATGTGAAAGCAAAAACACTTAAAATGAGAAACAAATGTTTCCAGTAAAATAAATGTTGTGGGTTTTTTTTAAAAAATAGGCATTCTTAATTATTTTTTTCAGGATGAGAATTTACATCAGTATTTGATTCAATAACTCCTAACCTTAATAAAAGCTGCATGTTAAAAAGAATTCCCACCATAAAGTAGTGATTTTTTGGTATCTGGAATACAATACCACCATATACAGGTCAGATTTGGCTGAGAGCAGAAAGCATTTAAATCCCAGAGGTAACATTTTTACTTTGAGCATGATTAAACTGTTTACATTTTTTTAATAAATCCATACTAAAAATGTGTGTCTTAAGTAAGACGTGTCTGTATCAGAAGTTTAAAATGTCTCATGGTTTCTAGCACAGCTTTGGGAAGTGGCAACACTTAACATTTTCCTGTGTATAACAAACACATCACGCACTTCTTTCCTATGACCAACTAGGCAAAACTCCAGCTGGTCAAATAGGCATAGTTCCTCTTAACAGCCTATCCTTCAGAAGAAATGCACCTCCTTTTCAAAGTACATCTTACTAAGATATTTTGAAGTACGTATCAGTGAGAAATGTCCTGATATTGTTAACAATGTTACCTTGTTTCCTTGCATTTGGAGAGGACAGAATGAAAAAGAAATATATTGTTACAACTGCATTTTAACTATAATTTAGTTGCAAAAGAAAAAATGACAACTAAATAGCTATATATGTCTGTGTTCAGTGGATATTAACTTGGCAATTCTTTTAAAGTTCTTTCTAAAAGTTTCCTTATTCCCATTGGACTGAAACCCTGCACTCAGCCCAGGGCCACAGCTTTCCACCACCCTCTGAAGGAAGAAAAGCCTTGAGCCAACACCCAGCTGTGACGTTTCTAAGGTGTGAGATATATAGATTTCCAGCTATGATTGAAATAGAAAGAAGGAAATGAAGTAGCTTAAACAGGGACATCTAGTGCTGCTAGAGCTGGCAGGTACAGCCCAGTACTTATCCAAGACCTGAGCTCTGTGCCAGCAGCCAGACACTTGGTAGGATATGCTGGAGCATCTCAAATGCAACAAACAGAAGAAAAACCTTGAAAAGTTATTCTTCCCTGCTCACCCTTGCCTTTCTGCCTTGCTGTAGCATAAATATGTTGTGATCTCTTTCCTCTAAAAGGAGAATCTCCTACTTCTTTTATCATCATACATGAAGTCACAGTAAACTGAGACGTGGCACTAGTATGAACTGCTCAGGAAAACTACAAGCCTAGTCATGTCAATGTTTGGATGGTTTTATATGTATTTACATATTTCTGCATAAATCAGCTCAACAAGTTTTCTCACATATATATCACACCAGTTTAAAACAAGATATTAGATTTCTTCTCATCCATACTAACACACAAAAATGTTTTTACTGCATCTTGATTCCTGGGATGAAATAAGTGCTACCTCACTGCTATTTAATAAATGAAAATGTATTTCATTAAAATATATTGCAATTAAAAATATACACACATGCACAGTAGAGCACTGTATTACACTGTCCTCCCTCACACTTCTCCGTAAAGACTAAGCAAAAGGAAAAGAGACTGAAGTACAATAAATTATACTTCTGCAAATTAGCAAGCAAGACAGAGCTTCTCTCAGACAAAACTCATTTGTGCAAGGTTTCCTTCTGGGGGAGGGAGTACCACGCATCTTTGTATCTCATACTACCCAGCAAATCAAATTTTGTTGCCAGTAAGCCTTGTTAACATTTATATCACAAAAAAAAAGATAAAACATCACTGAATTGTGGTCATTCTTTTGAATGGAGTGTCTTTTATTTTTTTCCCACCAGAATATATTATTTTGTTCTCATGACAAATATATGGAGTCCATTCCCACAAACATCTATGTACAGCACACAGTTAAACCCACAGGTCATTATTCCTCATGGAATTAAAGAATATGTTTCATGGTTGTGAATTAGGATTGAAGAGAAGAGCTTTTCTCTTTCTCCGGGCACAAGTCCGATGCAGAAATTCACAGATAATAATGTTAGTGGTTCTTGACAAATTCAAGAGCGTAAGGTCAGCTACATCCTGTCCCTGTGTGTGTAACTCACTGGTGAACATGTATTACAGGTCTCCATCTGTGCCTACTCTCCACAGGACATGATTGTACTAATCCATACCAGAAAGCTTGATTACAAGCTTCAGCAGGTTTTTGCTGAGTGCTGGAGCTCTTCTTCCAGTCCCCTGTATGACAGCTGGGATAGCAGCTGTCACCATCGGTGTACAGCAGATCTCCTCACTTCTGATGAAAGACCAGAGACACTGGTTTATGAGGTGTCCTGTGTCCCCCCTTCACAATTCTTTACAGGACAACTTGAAGAAATTCCACCTGCATATCCTACATCCACTCCTTTTGGGGCCATTTGAAGGTCCACCATTCTCTTTCACAGTGCCACCCTTTGACCATCACACTGACAGTGTATGTCTGCTTAAAGGTTTGGGCTTTTAATTTGTTTTCTCAGACCTGAAGTCCCCTTAAAGCATTCCCGCTGACTTCAGGGGGCTATAGATTAGGCACTGAAACAGTTACCCAGCTATTTTCTTTTGCTGGACAATCTCCAGTGAACTGTCTTTATACTCTCCAGCCATACTCTTTTCCATGATTTAATCTTTGGCTACATGTTCATCCAAATTTTTATATCTACAAGTTAATTCAAAATGTTCAAATCAATTAATTTCCTATACAGTTGGGGCCTTATCAGCTTGACTTCTCCAGGGAAGTTGTCAGCAACTATTCCTAAACTGTAGGAAGCTACTGTATTGCCCAAGCTTGGGCAATATTAAACTCTTTGTCAAGACTTAAAGTTTTTCCATTCACATTCCCACATCTCACTACAAGACAGTCATTGAGGCCCTACAGCAAGTCCAGAGAAGAGCAACAAAGCTGGTGAAGTATCTGGAGCACAAGTGTTAGGAGTACGAACTGAGGGAGCTGGGAGTGTACAGCCTGGAGAAAAGGAGGCTGAGGGGAAGATCTCTCTTGCTGTCCAAAACTGCAACAAAGGAGGTTGTAGCAAGGTGGGGTTTGGCTTCTTCTGCTAGGGAGCAAGTGACAGGATGAGAGAAAATGCCTGAAGCTGCTCCGGGGGAGGTTCAGATTAGATTTTTTCATGAACAGGTTTGTCAAGCATTGGAACAGGCTGCCCTGGAAGTGTTCAAAAAGCATGATGGGACTTGAGGACATGGTTTAATGGTAAACATGGTGATGATGATGGATTGATGGCTGGACTTGATGATCTTAAAGGTTTTATCCATCCTTAAATATTCTATGATCTTTTCCAATCTCTCTGCTCTTGCTTTTACCAGTGTTTCCATAGACTTAAGGCAACTAAGGCACCAGAGAGCTGATGCTGTTCCTTGGCATCTGGAATAGGTTAAAGTGCTGGTCATGGAATTTTTTGTGGTGACAACCTCCTGCTTCCAAACATGAGAACAAAATGTAATATCCTGTTGAGTAGTAACTGTGGGCAATTCAAATTACACATGGCAAGTACAGGGGCAGGGAATCACCTAAGATAGCCCCTTCTCATAAGATTTCTTGTACAAATTACAGACTCATTAAGTATGGCTGCATTTTGAGTGATTTACCTATGATAGTTTATACCTCAAAGCTTTTGAAATTCTTTTCATATGCAAGTTAGAAAAGATAATTCCATATTATATAGTATTTTCCTTCTGAAAATTATATTTTTCTTTTTGTAAAAAGTACCAGAATAGTCATTCTCACACTTACTGCATCTAATTGTGCTAGAGTGAGCATATTATTCTGGAGTGCTAAGCTAAAGGTTACCAAGGAAGAAAAACATATTTTTTTTTCAGTCTTGACAGTGCCTGGATAATTGCTGTAGTACTAGCATGTGGATCTACAATAAATTAGAAAGAAAAATTGTAGGTGTTTTTTGTAGTTTTTCTGTTAGAGATAAGAGAAATTGGCATTAAATTACTAATTTGATGCCATGGTTACTTCTAGTTATTCAGATTGTTTAAATGAACAAACATGTTGATTTTGCCTTAACCTGTTCCTACTCAGCTACCACTGTAACTACAGATTTTGTGGGGAGGTGGGAGTTGGAGTTTTGGTGTGGGTTTTTTTCTAGCTTTAGTTCTTATATTTAGATAATTTTCATGTCTCATACACTGTCAGTATTACAGAGATTGCAAGAAGAATTGTTTAGCAACCATGCAAATGGTTGAAAACATATTGGCATAGGGGGAAAACCATACTTAAAAGTTATTATCAGAGGCTATAAGCTAAGGTCACTGTAATTTATTTCTATTTTCAAAATGTATTTTGCAAAATCCTTTTGAATAAAAAGCTCTTCTGTATAATTCCACTAACATAAAAGTTATAAATGAAGAGGAGAATCAAGTTCACAGACTAAGAACATACTATTAATTTCCAGCATGGAAAATGGTCGACAGTGGGAAATCTCATGCTTCTGTAGTAATGTTTCTTGTTATATTGAGCAAGCAACAGTGAAAGATGGTGACTAATAGAACATATACATATAATACAACATATCTCAAAAGTATTCAAGCCTTAAGAGAAACTGCATGGTTTCTGAGCATTTTGGCTATGGTCCAGTAAAGCTCTTAGCACTTGCTTAATTCTAAGCCCTTGAGAGGTCTCATTGCAAAAATTCTGGCTATGCAGCATTCTGTTTTCTGCTTGTTAGATGTTGTCAAAAGTCAAGATTATTTTTTCAGAAAATTTTGCTGGCAATTTTCTTTCTGTTAACATGTGATTAGCTGTTTATTCAGATAATGACTTTTATTTCTTTGAAGTTCCTTCTTTAAAAACATAACTGACCTAATCTCTTCCTCAAAAATTCATAGCATCAAATTTTACAGAAATTAATTAATTCTTCCAAATTCCCTAATTTGGGAAGGAAAAACTCCTGATAACATTATCAGCAAGAGCTACAGTTTGAAACTGTCTTCCACCTTAACTGATCATAGGAAAAGCATATGGGGCTCAAACAACATAATTGTTCATCTGGAGGGTTCTGCAACATAGTTGGCCTGTCATGGAACTAATCCTGGTCCCATTTACAGCAGCATAATTCCCTGACATCCATGTAAACAGCACTGCTGGCATTACCAAGGACATGGTTCCTGAAAACAGTAAAAAGACAAAGAGCACAAAAAAGAGGTTAAAAATAAATGAGATGTCCACTATTGACTCATGAATAATATTGTTTCCAAAGAGTAATGTTTTTCATTTATGATCCATGATTACATACTAAGATAGGGATTTAGTGGAAAGGTGTCATTGTCCCAAGTACTGCTCAGTCCATGCGGTAATACATATATATTATGAAAGGCATGATAGGATTTGGTGTCATGTATTTTGCCACAAATACTTGGTTTGGGCCCATGCATTGACATGAATTTGACTTGGATATATCTACAGTCACTGTTTTTATTATTTTCTACCTTAGTACTTTTGTCTACAGTGAAGGGAAGCGAGGGCAAACACATGTAATGCAACGTCCTACCCAAACCTAATAAAGATGTCTTTTGCTCTCACAGCTCTGCATGAGACAGCCACAGATGGGCAGGAGTACTCAGGAGCTTTTGCCCTGAACATTTCTGGACATGCTGCATAGGGACAGCAGAGGATGCTGTCTGTCTCTTGAAACGTCCTCTGGAGTTACTGACATTTGCCCACTCATTGTCATGGAGATTTTTAGGCAGATCTATATTTGCATAGCCAAATTTGGCCTGTAGCAGATATGGTGATGCTGTTACACTCTTGGTTTTTTAACAGGGAAAAGTGTCTGTGTCTGTGTGTGTGTGTCTGCTGTACAAATGTTTTAACAAAATACATCTCATTATATTTCAGTGCTATGGGAGTACGTGAAGTAAATAAATACTGTAGTTAGAAAACTTGGAGACCAGGTTCTGTGCATGTAGGAGAGAGGACTGAAAAAAACCTCTTACTCTCCAGGAGATATAGATGGGCTTCTGTGAAGTTTCTCTTATTGTTAGCCAAATGTTGGGGCCCTCCCCCTGCCATGTGGTCCTGGGAGAGGGGCCCTGAGGGGAGAAACAGAGTTTCCCTGCCCCTGGTCAGCCTCAATCCCCATTGGTTGTTTTGTGTTCCCCTGCACGGGCAAGGACCCTCGGGTCCCGGGATTGAGCAGTTCCTCAGCAGAGCCCCGGCCATGCAGCTGGAGAAATAAACATCTCTGAAACATCTATCAAGAACTGATCCATATATATTTCTTTTCCATGGACCTCGTTGTCTCATACACGTGTTGCAGTTTCCCCACTGTAACATTAGCCTGAGGGGCTAATTTTCTTTTTTTTTCTATTTTGGAAGGAATTTACTTGGAATTATCATTCCGTGTTAAAATATATTACAAAAAAGCTGGAGAACTTTATGCATACTCATTTTCCAGTAAAATTATTTTTAGAGCTCACAGAGCACCTCAATGCTGTTTTCAGAGCATCTCAGTGCAAAATGCCATAAATTTTCACATATTTCTCTACTGTGAAATGAGATCTGAGGTAGCTATAACTTTCGGTTGCCAGATACTCATTTCTTGCATGAGATCCTTTGAATGCTGCGGCTTTCTTGTAACACTAAGAACCTTACATTTTAGTCGAGGCTCATTATTCTATACAAGTAGTCAGGTACATCACCATGTAGTTCATATTGTATGTCTACTGATAGGGAGCTATGAATTACAGTTCTTTAGATCTCTCTCTGCCCTGGCTTTCTGCCTCAGCATTTGTAGCATAGTATTACACTGTACATTATGATCATTCCACTACCTGCAGCAATTTAGTTAACAAAACGCCTTTGTATTTATGTTTGTTTCTACTGTGTATGTTAGCTATTAGTATTTCAGTCAATTATAAAGATCAGCTAAAAGGCTATATAGGTGATTTTGAAGATATGAAATCCTATTTAGCACCAATTAAATGAGTGTAAGGAAAAAGGACAACTAGAGATACGACACAGAACTTCAATGCAATTGTTCTTCACAAGCACTTTTTCACTTACATTCACAGACCTGAAGCACGATTTTGGTCCAATTATGACACTGGTTCTACGACAGAAATATCATGAAATTCAGGCTGGAGACATTCCTCTTACTCACATAACTGTGCTTTCAGAAGAGTAAATACTATGAAACAGTCTGTTCAAAACCTTCATACGCTGACATATACAAATCTGTTACAATATTTCGCTGTACACAGCTGCTTTTGCCTATACAAAGCAGACACATACTTTCCAATGGAGGAAAAAAAATCAGTGGATGGAATTCAGTGCAGGCCATGACTTCTAACCACGACTAACATTTTGTGAAACATGGCCTGCTATTGAGCTAACAGACTAGATTCACAGTTTCAGATCTGAACTAAACCGATCAGTTATATTTTTTTTATATACAAATAATGTTAGAAGCTTTTTAACATTTTTAAGATTTGGGCAGACAGTGTGCAAATACTGAATTTTACTGGATGAAGTTTCCATATAGGTTAAATAGCTATTAACTGTTGTTTGGTTTTGGTTTTTTCCTTAATTGGCATTAGACAAATCAGAATTTCCTTTTTTTTTTTTTTTTCTGTTTCTTGTTGAAATGTTTTTAAACACAACTGAAAAACAAATTATTGCTTTCAGATTTAAAAAAGAAAAAAATTTTGTTGCCTTCAGCTAAAATCAGAACTTTTTTGTAAAAGGTCTTATGCGGTATGTTTAAATCCTTTACATAGACAGAAAATATCTCAAGTTTGTTATAACAGAGAATTATGGAAAGACTTAAGTACATAAAAATATTTGAAAAGGTGTTCAGTATTTTGTCTGTTAAAAAATAGCAATTAAAAAAAAAGAATGCTTGTGCATCAGCCATCTAACATTAAAAAATAAATTTAATTCATTATCTGTGGGATTTAACTAGCTGGTCCCAACAATATATCTCCAATATTTTTACACAATTGAATTATTAAACAGTTTTAATTAACATATATGAAAATCAGTATGCAAAAAGAAAAAAAAAGAATACTTTTACGAAGTAAAGTGCTTTAAATCCATTAATCAAAAATGATCAATAAAGTACATAAATTTTTGCAAATATCCACTTCTTTGTTGGAAAAAGCCAATAGCATATTAAGGACATAAATCTCTGCAGCACTACAATGTGCACCCTTAATAGAAAATGTTCAAATAAAATATTAACTATCAGTGAAAGTACATGCTTGCTATGTTGCATATGATTACTCTTTTTTTTTTTTTTTTCTTTCATGTTTGCTTTTCTGGTACCTGAGAGAAATCAATTATTTCCAATAAATTTTGAAACAAGTTTATCCATCACTCATTTTTAATTTGCTGCCTGGTACAATGTTATCACAAAGCATACCTTTGTAAAGAAATAGCTTCCTTGTAAAGACAGCAGCTAGAGCAGCTAAATGCCTTGCTTTTTAAAATAATGGACTTACCCAAAAACTGTAGAGTTCAAATAAATTGGATTTTAATTCTAACAAATGCAGAACCGTAAGATAAAGAAACAAAATATACCTTTCCAATCTAATGCAAACCTCTCAGTCACTCAGCCAGATTGCAAAGGATAATAAAAGAAAGGCATGAGGATAATGATCTGACAGTAGCTGATTCCTTCCCACAGATAATGCCCTGGAGAATGGGAAAACAATGAAAATCTATTGAATTCTGTGAGAAAGTACACTATTACCTGGATTAAAAAATCAAATCAAACCAAAAGCATATATTTTTTATGTCTCAAAAACATATCTACCTCGATGATCACCCAAGTCAGGGTAGTGTTTGTAGCCCCTACAGACACGTCTGAGCTGTTGACTTCACAAGTCGTATCAAGTGCTGAGACTTTCAGCTGATGTTGCTCTCTATACTGCTATTGATGCGCAAGCATTTAGAAAGTAACTCAGGTTTGTCTTCAAGCTATGACCAGATATCTCAGCTGCAGCAGAGAGGCAGCTAAAGAATGGAACATCTGTGAAAATTAAGTGTGGAGGCAGCCGTTTCTAATCAATCTCGGGGTATGTCTACACTGTCAGACTGTAGCATGATGGAGAGATACTGAAACTAACAAAGGTTCTGCAATGAGAACAGTAACATCATGTGCGAGAATCTACATGAATGCAAACTGTCTAGTAATGTAGCATTTAATTCATGCTTTTAATATAATCTTAACTGTATTTTTCTGTGGTCAATAAATCAGGAAGAAATACTCTGGTGGGGAGAGTCTTAATAGCTACAACAAGTCCATGACTGTGGAGAAAAAAACTCTTGGGAAAAGAAGAATCTGAATGTGGGAGAATTTGGGCCAAATAGAGCTGGACCCCGGTGCCATAAAAAAACTCTGGGCTCTTTACATTGGAAGAACACTAAAAATGCTTTTCAAAGCAGATGCTATGGGAAGTGAGATGAAAAATAAATGGGTGGGAAGGAGAAAATGGAATATCTTTTCACCAACTACAATAGTCTTTATTCCTTCCTCCCCCTTGTTTTTTCTGAGGTGATTGGGTCACTCCTGTCCACAGAGCAGTAACTTGATGACACCAATAATGTAGTGACAGCTTCTTCTGGAGTCTGTATCTGTCTCTCTCCAGCAAAACTCTCCATTGGAGGGCTGCCCTTTTGGCATTTCATATAATTTTGCTACTTACAGTTTTACAGTTCAAAATGTTTCTCAAAGGAAGTTCATGAATTCAAATTATTTTGTTACACACAGCGTAGTCTGGGGGTGTATTATTTCTGAAGTGCTCTCCCTCTGATGTTCTGGAAGTTCAACCATATTGCCAGTGAAGTCTGGACTTTTCTGAAGCCCTGATAATCAGTGTGGGCAGCCTGGAACGTGTTTGTAATAGTTTCTGAGCTGTGGATAAATATCACCAGTTTGCAGTCTCCAAAATCAGTGTATATTCTGGGCAGAGTGAGAAAATAAAGAATTTTCCAAGCAATACCAACATACAAGTCTTTTAATTTTGAATAGTCAAGAAAACAGCTTGATGGCTGGCATATCAAAGACTTTGTATTTGTAACTCTGAATGAGTAAATTACTACACAGATTTATTTTTAAAAACATGTAGCAGTTTCTCTATTTTGTCCTGAAAGTATTCATGCATTCCAAAGAAGCCCTAACCCCTTGCTGAACTTCATGAGAAGAAAATACAAAATTCCTCTGACCACATAGTCCTATGAGAAACCAAGTGGTTCAAAAGTGCCAGAAGGTGCTTCTAAACATGTACAACTCAGAAGATAATTTTACAAGACTTTCGTGCTTCATGTCCAAGCACATTTGCCAAGATAATTGAAGAGACCATTCTGTCCTCTAAATCACAGAATCTTACTCAAATCAGTGTCATGACTGCTATTCTTTTACTCAGTTGAGAAAACACAGAAAGAAAGCATATTTCTGAAAACTGGGCTAAATTTGGGATTGTTGTGGGTTTTGCAGCGTGTGTAGATAGAGGTTGGTGAGAATATGACTGAAGTAGCACTCTGAGCATTTCTCTGATTTGCTCTTGCTTCCTTCAACATGTTTTCTAAAACACTGCAAGCATGCTGGGACTGTTAACAAATACTTTTTCTGAATGAATAAATTCTGCTGTGGTCTAGCAATCCTTAAATGTTGCTTCTTCAGGGAATTAAGCCACCTTTGCTATTATTTTATAATCTTCAGTCAAGCTGAACTTAATGACCCAGCCAGTTATTTCTATGCCCCAGAGGGAAAAAAATAGCAGCCTAGATATTGTTTATAGAAAAGGTTTGAATGTACCTAGACATGATATATTTTAGTCTACCTTGTTCTCATGCAGACACTACTGTAATTCATATCTTTTATTACCTGATAAATTAGAATGTGGTACATGGGTCCTAAAACCTTATGTGAAGCCACCCGTGAAATTACAGTGGCAGAGAGCGCTGGCCTCAGTAAAGTACCCATCAACAGGACGTTCTTCCATCTGCCACAGAGGAACCCTACACAAAACTGACAACGCAACTCTCAGCTATTCAGCCGTGACCAGAGTCAGGGCCTCCTTCATTTTCCCAAGGCTAACTTGAGAACTGCCCAAATGAAGAGCAGCACAGCTACAGCTCTCACAGAGCCCTTTGGCTTTTCAGTCATAACTCCTCCTTTCCCTCCAAGTCTCTGTGACACTGCTGGCAAGGCCTCAAGATAAGAACTGCCAGGAGATTGAAATCTCCCATCTATAAGCCATAGGGAGAGCCTAGAATTGCCTTGCCAGGCATACTGCTCCAGCTGGCTACTCCACATACATGAATGCTTTTGTCACCATCAGACCACTTGGAAAACTACCTAGTGTGGCTGTGCTTGCTCATCCAGCCAATACCTGCCCTTCCTCTCTTGCCACAGTGAAAACAGGCTGCTTAAGACAGCAGGAACATTTCTGAACTGCTAGTGCTAGAAGAACCACCTTCCCCAAAAAGCCCAAACCCCAGCACAATCCAGAAGCAAATCTGTAGAGCTTACATGAGCTTCCTATTTTGTCTCTACTGAATGGAAACCATTCCTCAGACTGTTCTCTTCCCCTAACATTGAGCATACACTCCTGATCTTGGCTGCAGTTTCGGCAAGCTATGAGAGAAGCAAAATAATTCCTGCAAGCTGGATCAGCCACTGTTCATATTTTGTTCCTCCACAAAAGAAACACAAGTCAGTGTATCCTATGTTGTCCCAGGCAGTTTTAGGACAGATGACACTGTTGGGGCTGTCCGAGGCAGCACAACATCCAGCTTCAGACGTCTTTGGCTTCTGCTGCTGCAGGCAGGGATTGGCTGCAGCAAGCAGGAAAAGCTGTGAGCTGCAGCAAGCAGGAAAAGCTGTGAGCTGCAGCAAGCAGGAAAAGCTGTGAGCTGCAGCCTGCAGGGAAAGCTGTCAGCTGCAGCCTGCAGGGAAAGCTGTCAGCTGCAGCAAGCAGGGAAAGCTGTGAGCTGCAGCCTGCAGGGAAAGCTGTCAGCTGCAGCCTGCAGGGAAAGCTGTCAGCTGCAGCAAGCAGGGAAAGCTGTGAGCTGCAGCCTGCAGGGAAAGCTGTCAGCTGCAGCAAGCAGGAAAAGCTGTGAGCTGCAGCCTGCAGGGAAAGCTGTCAGCTGCAGCAAGCAGGGAAAGCTGTCAGCTGCAGCCTGCAGGGAAAGCTGGCTCCTTTGCAAGGAGCGAGCCCCAAACAAAGATGGTACAAAAACGTCGGCAGAGGCAAGGGATGAGACAGGGGTCTCTATGTAGGTTCCAGCTGGTTTATTGCCTCTGGAGGGTCCAGGAACAAAGACCAGGAAAAAGGAGAAAGCACAGCATTTTATATGGGGGCGGAACAAGGGGAAACAACCAATGGGGGATCGACTGAGGAGGAGGAGATAACAGGGGAATATCCAATAGGGATAGCTTAGGGGAGGGAGTTACATGAACCAACCAATGGGACATCGAAGAAGGGAGAACTTTACAGAACTAATGCATAAGCAACTAGGGGAAATACATAAACATGAACTTATACATAAAACTGGGTGTAGAACTCCTGAACAAACAAAACACGTAAACTAAGAGCCGCTAGAAACATGGGAATTCGCCATAGCCACAGGGTGAAAATCCGACCTCTGTGTTCTGGAGGCTTGTGCACCAGTCCTCTGTATGCTCTGCTGCAGTGGCCACAGCCACCTGCGCTGCAACAGACAGACATGAGCAACCTTATGGAAACCCCCCTCCCAGTTTTCTTACTTATAAGAATGCCTTGCTTCCTTCATGTTCCTGTTACGTCCTTGATCTCTACTGTGAACATGACCACTCATAGGCACGGCAGTGTAAATTAAAATATTTTACAATGATCACAAAGAAAATTTCCAGAGATGCATTGAAATAATGTTAACAGGTATGGAGACAGGATGGGATGACTCACGAACTTGAGACTGGAAAAGAAGATTGAAAGGGGGAAGAAGCCCAGGCCCAGTATTCCTTGAGGTTTGTTTGCTAGACTGCTGGACATACATGCTAAATAAATTTGAAAATTAAGCTGAACAGTTGAAGAAGCTTCCTCTGCTGGAAATTGTATCAGAAGCAAAACCACACAGCAGTGTAAATTTAACCACACTTCTTCCTGTATCCTTCATTGCACAATAGATAGTATTATCTGCAATACCTGACACTTTTTGAATGACTGAAGGGTGTAACCAGTGTAACCATCTTAGGAAAGTTTAAGTGATAAAGTTTGTTGTCCTTTTCCACATCTGAACAAATCTCAAACTGTGATGATTTGGCCATTATTAATTAAACGAGTTTGTAATGCAGTGCAAACACTTAACGCTAGTCAGTGATGGACAATACTATCAATAGGGATAACGTTGTTTAGCAGCCAAATGCAATTCGATTCTGACAGGTAGTCAGTTATAATGTCAATTATAACTGTTTCAAAATGTCAAGCATAAGTAAAGAAAACCCAAGCAGAACAGTTATCATTCTTGAAAACTGCATGGCATTTTTAAGGAGAGCTCATGCCTTTTTAAATTTCAACAGCATAAAGTACAGAACAGCTGCTCAGTCACAAAGTGTGCTGGTTTTTGAACATTCTTGATGGTTTTGAACTGTGGAGATGTTTATCTGTCTTGCTGAAACATATCATAAAAAGTATTCTTCCAGTTCGTTGCTAAGTGCCATATTTTGGAAGCACAATCTGAAAGGGAACATACAAGCCGTAATCACCATCTGTATTTTTCCTTTACTTAAATACAGAAAAAAGAATCCTTTCCATACTGCAATTAAAATCATCAATGTTATATAGCAGTAGCATATCCTTCTTGTACTTTTTAGTTTTCTCCTCTGCAAGCTATTACAATACTCAAAACAGAACCTACTGAAAGAAAATACTAAATCACTTTAAATGAAACTATGGGTTACGAAAGAGATGTGAAGGTAACTTGCTCCACATTTTCAAGCACTTTGACACAAAGGAAACAAACACAACACCTGGTGGATAATTCCAAGTCAAACTCAAAGATACAGACTAAGCTGAAAATAGCTTTTGCCAATTCTATGCTTTGCTTTGCAGAACACTGCTGCTTCCTGTAGCCGATTCACAAAAGTGCGTGAGAGAAGAATGAGATTATTTTCTGTGGGGTTTTCAGTAATGAAATGTGTCCTTGGCTTGTTGTAACATGTCAGCTGAAAGTTGTAGAGAAGGTGTGAAGAAATGAACATTTTTCTTACTATTAGCATAAGTGTTTTGCTTCTGAGGAGCACACAATCATAATAGCATATTATAACACAGTAAAGATTTTCTATTGAGCTCTAGGGCTTTGAACATTTAAAGACAGGTAGCTAAATTGGGACTTGCACTGAAGTTCAGTATCTTAGTCAAGAACCATCATCTAAAAATTCTATCTTTACATGCCTTTCTTTTCGCTGTTTTAAAGTTCCAAAGCGATCCATTTTTTTCAGAGTTAAGAAGCTCAATATTTTTCTTATACCCCAATTGCTCTGGTTCTGATCGTGATCCCTCATCCAGCTGCTTCTTTTGAAAGGATCATTACAACAGGTGGCATGTTTAAACTACTTTTTTCTGCTTTTAGTCTGAGCCAACAGCTTTTACATGCTGTTAGATTCAGCACTTATACAGGTATGGAAGTTCCAGGTCATGTATCCTTTTGTTATCTTAAAGGATTAAATATCTGTTCAACACTTCCCTGAGGAAAACAGTGCTCATCATGAAATGATCCATTCTAAACATGAAGTTCTTGTGTGGGTTTCTTTAAAGTTTGTGTTCAGTGCAGAAAGGAATTCAAGATTTGTGAGCTGAGAGGAAAGGGTGAGAATACATAGCCTTTGCCTCAGAGTATGTGACTAGAATGGAAGTAAGGAATTTCACTGATGGACTAGTTATGGAGTTCCCTCACTTTAAGGATCTTTCTCCACCTACTAGGTTACCTGTAAGGAGTCCTGCTACTTCTTGTTTCTGATGCAGTGAATTTGTAAAAGTTTTATCAGAATTTGAGAGCTTCCAGCATGGAAGTATTTTGCATTCACATTTATCTATAGAAGTGCATAAGGCAATATGTTCAAGGACATCACAGAGATTCAAGAATAAAGGAAAATAAATTGCAATGAGAGTCAGTCAGAGCAATCTACTCTGGAAAGTAAGCAAAAATGATTGTTCTGTCCCAAGGATAATAACTTACATATTTCAGTGTTGTTGCTTTGCAGCAGCATCGAGTATTGTAACAGCAACAGAACAAAAATTCATTTACACACAGTTTTTAAGCTGTGGTGTGATGGAAGTTGTGTGAAGTTGGGACAAGCCAGTAGAGATAGGAAAGCTAGACCAGGGACATTTTAGGGGTCAGTAAATCTCTGTTACTCATCTACATGGCTCTTCTTTAGTCAATTTGGGCCCTTTTTGAGGGACACCTTTCTTGGTTCTGTCATATCTGTGTAGTGGAACAGACAACATAAGTAGATACAGGGTTAAAGAGCAAAATTATTTCCCTACAATCCTGAGAACATAATCTAAATCATGCAGAGAAGGGGACTTTAGACACACCCAACTCCTCAGAACTTCTTTAATGCTTAACGGCAGGTTGCCCTTCTGCCTTCCTGGTATTTCAGATCTTTTTTCTCAACTGATTAGCTCTCCACATGCACAGCAAAAGAAACTTTACACTAGGTTCTGTTATTTCCCTGAGGCCCAGATAGCCTTTCAGTATGTCTTTTACTTTATATGCTGTAGTATTCTAAAGAAAAATAGCTTTGTGGTGTGCAGGAGTTTCTTTGTCCAGGTTCCTATTAAGTAACTAAGATATTGAATAGTAAGGATTCCAATGCTCTCAGTGCTCTACACTTACTGACAGAACAACTTATTTCCACCACTGCACAAGAACCCTACTCCTAAAATATCTGTGAAGCCAGGAAAAGAAAAATCAACAGATTAACATCTATTAGTACTAAGTAAATTAGATAATAACTACATAAAGAGACAAAGCACTTCTGTGCACAGTTCTAAAAAAGGAAAGAAAGAATAGAAATAGAAATAGAAATAGAAATAGAAATAGAAATAGTACTATAGAAATAGAAATAGACTACCCTTACAAAGAATAGAAAACTCCTTGTTAGACTTTTTACTGATTGCCTTCTTGGGCTTTTATGGAAAGAAAGCAATAATATAGAAACTTTGAAGGTCTCTACAGGTCCTTTTGCACACTGTTTTTTAGAAAATTTAAAATCTACATAGCACTGTAATAAGTTTATATTTTCCTGTCATCTAGCCAGAAGAAATCAATATAAAATCCCATTCTTTTTTCCACACAGAATAGGAAATCTGATTAAGAGTTCCAGGGAAAATTACCTTAATACTGGCTACCACAGTGTAGCACTTTTTTGCTGGACAGCTGTTACTGTTTTCTCTGTGCTATTGCAGTACCTCTGGTTATCCACCTAGGACAGAACAAATGAATTAATATATGCAAAAAGTACATATTTTTTTTAAAATACAACATATCTGAAGGTGCATGTTTGGCACCTGATGACCAATTTGATCTCAGCATGAATACTGAGAGTGATGAAATGTTTCCAGACATGTATTATTGGTAGATTAAATTAAGATTTAATAGTTTGGGGATTTTTCTGCATTGAAGGTGGTAAGGAGCTGAATTTAGGATGTTTCATCAATCTGTTGATCTCTGACCCAATAATCTATGTAGGTGAACATTTGCATAACATGGCTGCAGAGTTATCTAGCTATCCTTGCATCAATCTTAGCTACTTCTTTTGGACAAATTCAGTCCAGGAGCTTTTTCTTGATATGAATCTTTGGTTCTGGGTTTATTCCTCTTGTGTAAAATAAGCTCATTGATATTATCTTGGCTTTTAGTGGACAGTTAACAACACTGAAAATCTTTGCTTTGTAGCATAGATTGGCAGCCTGGTGAAGAGAAGCCCAGAGCAAGAACAGCAGGAGTGTTGGAAGGTCAGGATTTGTACTGGCTGGCTGTGCTGGAGAGCTTGTACAGCACATTTGCATAATTTGCTGTGGAAATTACTCAGTTCTTACAAATATTTTGAAAAGAAAAGGGTTGTCTGGATATTACTGGATTTACAAGAAATATTTGCTAGTCTCATGCTTTGAGATTTAGGTTTGCAGAATACTGGTTGAATAAAGGGATTTTACTCATTAAACCCAGGAAACAGACTTTGAATAGAAAGGCAAGAGCTTTTTGTTCTGACTGTGTAAAATCAGGGTGAATAGGACATGTTTCCAACTTGAAATCATGTTTTATATAGTAATAATAAAAAATAATAAAAAATAGTAATGTAATAATGAAATCAGGACTTTTTTTTCAATAATTTTATTAAAATATCAATACCAAGGAAAATTTAGAAGGAATGAAAAGACAGAGTGAAAAAGTTGGCTTATAGCTTTTTGCTTATACAGACACTGCTTTTGGAAACTAAGGTAGACATTTTAAAGATAGCATCGTGCCTTAATTCAGTATACTCTTCAGTATCTAACCTGGGCAAAACTGATAAAGAGTATCAAGAAGAACTGGGAAGGAAACAAATGAAATTGAGGCATGTGCTGCTATGAGACGCTATGAAGGGCAAAATATGTATGAACTCAAAAAAGTGGTAGAGAAAACAGTAATAAAATCTTAAATTCCATGGTCTGGATAAAACTCCAGATCTTACCTGATTACCTGAAGGTCTAACATCAGTCATGGGGAATGTGTTTATTTCCCATTCCATATAAATTTTCCCTATTCATTTGTTCCTGGTCACTATAAGAGAAAGGATACTAGGCTATCTGGATTTTTGATGTGACCGAATATGATGGTTCTTATGTTTTTTGTTACTCTTTGCTTTCACATCAGGGAGCTTCCTAGTTAAGATAGTTTTGACCTCTTGTTTGTGACTATCTGCAGATGCCATTCAAATCAACAGTACCACAATGTGTTCATATATTCAAGACAATTTACTCTGCTTATTTTGAGGTGGTGGGACAACCATATTTCCCCAGATAGCTGAATGAATAGCAGAGTAGTAACTCAAGGAGGATTTGTAAATTATTTTGATATATTTTGACATTATGTATCACCAGCTATGGATTATAACCTACAAAAAAAGCATGTAAAGGTTTCTAAGTATCAAAATGATACCATCAAGTAAGCCCTAATAGGGTTTTTTGGTCATTAATTTTTCTGCCCAGCTCTTTGGAAAATGGAGCATCATCCCAGTTTGTTCTGCAGCAGAGCTTGGAAAGGATGGCATAGCCAATATGTTGTTAGTGGTATAGAAGATGAAGTATGGTGAAGATTATGGGCATCGTTTCAGTCTTTGTGACAATTTGTAATTTAAAATTTCCTCTACAGTTATGTAATCTCTTCTGTGTACTGTAGCAGGCTCAGCCTTTCTGTTCTTTCTCCCTGGTTACAGTTTCTCCATATGTATTTTCAAATGAAATTTGGAATTTCAACCCTATGTTTAGGAGAAAAAGTGAGCTGTTATTCTACCTACCTCCTGTACAGGTGTTTGCTTGGAAAAACTTTTTAGACCATTTACTTTTCAAATCTAGTTTTTTTAATCACAGAGCAATCACAGAAAGCAATAATTATGAGGTATTAAAAAATAACATGTAAGACAACACAAAAAAGAGAAGCTGGAGCCACACCAAAGACACCGTGAGAGAAACACTTCCCTAAAGGCAGATCTTTCCTCAGATTCAGCAGCAGTGAGCATTTCACATTTGCCCATTTATGGAGGATTATGAGATTGTTTCTGTGCCGCCGACTTTCACAAGAAGTTTTTCTGAGGCTGGAATTTTTTACCTTCTTCTGCAGCCTTGAAAGTAGCTTGCCCAGATGAACCTAGCAGTCATATTTCACCTAATCAATCCCCTAGCACTAGAGCAGCCATGGCAATTAGTGGCATGTTGTTCTACCCTGGTTTTGCCTGAGAAATAGAGTTCTCTAATTTTCTAAAGACTGAAAATAGGTTTTTTCTACCCAAAATCTGATTTTGATTAGAGTTAAGTAAGGGAAATGTAACACTGTGAAATATAGGAAGAAAACTTTCTGGCCCTCAACCCTTTTGCTCAGTGTTTTGGGGAAAACACTGAGCAGAGCAAAGTTTTTTTGTTTGTTTATTCTCAGGCACAGATACTTTACACAAGAAAAAGCAAAGGTTGTTATTTTGGGATAGGTAAAAAAGAAATAGAGCTATGGGGCACCTGAAGTGTCAGCAGATTAAATCCTTTTGTTTATTGTGCAGATGGAGGAGAATACTTTTTATTACTTGACCTTTTTGGATTCCGAATTTAAGAGCTTGTTAAACAGTCATCATAAGCAGAGAGTGCCTCTGAGAGCACATGGCGAAAAACACTGGTGAGACACAATGTATTTATTTAATCATAGCTTATATTGGATATCAAGGCTGGAAACCATAGCTTGAAGAAATGCCAAAAGGAGAGAAGTATATTTATTTTAAATATTTATATATGCCAGGGGTTCACTGCAAGCATGAGATTCTTCTGTGGGAGTGGAAAGGAAAAATTGTACATTATGTATTCCAACCCTGTCACTCTGAAGAATTGTAACCGCCTATTAGATCTCTGGCTTAAGAAAATGGAAACAATGCAGACAAGGCCTTGTTTGAAGACAACTGAGTGTCATGTTATGTAATGCCAAAGGAAAGCTGCCTATCAGACACTCTTGAATAAGTTCTGACTAGTGGGCATATACAAAATATAGCAGTAAAGTACAAAATTGTTTAATCTGAGGAATTTTTGTCCTTTTATGTGATTTGGAAGTGCCTGTACTTTTTTATGCTGATGGTTTCCCTAGGTGTTGTTACAATTTGAAGCAAAAGTAAACTACTTTTCTGAGAATACAGATTCACTTTCAAATAAAAATGCATCTAATTTTGAGAAAAAAATAGCTCTTTTGGGAGGCAAAATTACTGAAAAATTTTCAATTCTGTAGTAATAAAATGGTAATAAAACTCAGAAAATTTGCAAATCATAGAACATCACATAGTCCATTTTGCAAGACAAGCTTTATAAAGAAAATACTATACAGCTTTATTCATTACATTAGATAAAAGAGATCTGAAAAACAAACCTGGAGTAGACCATGTCTTGTACACTCTACAAGAAGTAAACTATCCCTGGTTTTAAACTATCATTTTATACACAAAAATCCAACAAGGTCAGTGATTACCCATTGATTCTTTATAATGGTCCTCATTCAAAATGCTGTACGTCTGAGGATTGTGTGCATACTTATGATCAGAATGGGATTTATATTTGCAACTGCTATTATTCTGTCCCCAGTTATTTGAAAATCATTTTATTCCACTAAAATGAGTATTTCCTTTCCCATGTTAGTACAAGGGTTTGTGTCTCACTGGCGTATTCTTCAGTGGATTTTCTGTATGCACCACACAAGGGACCATAGGTCTCACATAGTACAGTTAACATTTTTAAATGCTGTATCTGAGTACTCATGTTTGGTTCTCATGGGTTTAATTGTATGCATGGGGAGTTTTTTACTTTCTTTATGGAGACTGAGGAGATGAAGCGAGTGATTTTGTATTACTTGTGGAATGCTTTTTGCATCTTTTAAACAATGGTGATATGCATTACTGGAAGAGTTGTCATTTCCAGTTGTAATCAATTTGCATGGCTGCCATGGTGTAACATGTAAAATCACAACAGCAGGGAAATATGGGAACAGGCAAGTCACTACTGTGCTTAATCTGGGATTGTTTGTTCATCATATTTTAAAGTTTAAGTTGCACTTGTCAGTTGGGATCATGGACTGTCTGATCCATTAAGTACCCCCAAGCTTTTCACTTACTGGAGGCTCTTGGCATTGTTGCAGAATGGTGAATTTACTGGAGGACATTCTTTCCCTTCAGGGTTATGAAGACTGCAGGAAATCCTCCCTTGGTTATTCTTGTTGGGGGCTAAAGAAAGAGTTTCAGTGTACTTTAAATACCTTAAAAGAGAAGTGGGTGTGGATCACTGGCAATGTTGCTGCTGCTGACATGTCAGTCACTCCACAAAGTTTCCTGCCTTGTTCCAAATGTCATCCTATTTCCCACACATTCTTAAATACCCAAACTGATCCTGCACTTTTCAATACTGAGTCAGACTGACACAGTTTTTCCTGAATATGCAGTTCTAATCTCTCTGACTCCCTGCTACACTGAGTATCATTTTGGCATGCTAGCAAGTGACAGTAATATCAATCTACTTCGTATCACTAGCTGGTTCCACTTCAGGGGATGCATGGCTAACAATAAGGTTGGTAACAGCACGCTGTCCATAAAAAAGCAGATTAAAGAAGATATGAACTATTTGGATACATCTTCTGTAGTTGTATGATTTCTTACCAGTTGTATGAAATCTTACCAGAATTCTTACTGGTTCTTCCTAGCCAGAATTCAGACAATCCCAGTAATTTGTCAGAAAAAGTGGAGGAAAAGAAGAGATGAGTATTGCAAAACATTCAGTTTCCCTGATTTTATTTAAATATAAAAATTCTCTAAAGGAACAATAGTAGGAACAAATTAAATAGGGTGATCCAATCAATGCTAGAATTTTCATGACTTGTTTAACTAGTATTTTAGACAGGTCCCACAACCTCTGGCAATGGACTCATTGGAAACAACACATTGATAGCACAGTTTCTGTCAAGCACACTTTCACTGCCAGGTAACAGTGACTTTCATTCCCCTCAAAGCTCCATGTTTGCATTTGTTTGAGTTTCTGCCTCACAGCTGAAAACTATGGGTGCACCATCATAACTGGCTTTTTGCTGATGGTTCAGCAGGATGAGTTTATGCCGGCTTAGGATAACCAGTTGTTCCCTTCTCTGGAACCTAATCTTTATGAGCTGTATGATACAATCCAATAACATCAGCTGTCCCCTTGTAGGAAACACAAATTTGATGTCTCCTAGAGCATTGCACCAAGGCACAGAATGAGGCAGGGCAAACGGTTGTAGTTGGAGTTTTTCAGGCACTTGGAGAGATCTGGTTCTTCCATTGCCGACCTCCTCGCATCACAGCTGGAACCTGAGCACCCACCTCTGGGAGTGCCACAGGGAGCAGACCAGGAGGCAATTGGAGTTGGCTGAGAGGTGACCAAGAGAGGAAGAAGCAGCACTGGATTGTTCCTGATTTCCTAGCAATATGTGACTGTCCTTCCAAAACATTACAGACAATAGATGGAAATGGAAAGAAAACCCAGGAGCTCTGCATGTCCGTTTTGCTAATTCACGCTTTGCTTTTGTCTTGCTCTCTACTTATGAACAGAAAAATATTCAAGGCATAAACAAATTTTTAATGCAGTAATGCAACATGCCTTTTTCTCATCTGAGTATAATAGTTTTAATGTAAAGGTGATGACATCCTTACTTGAATAAAAGTAAAAATCCAGAAACACAGAGGTGAAATACAAAATATCCTTCAGGACAGGATTCAAGGAGGGGTGGAGAAAAAAAACTAAATAAGAAATTTTTGTTTGCTATGAAAGGAAGAAACAAACATAACATTTGAGAATATATTATTTTGTTTATTTCAATATTTTTTTAAAAATCAGTAATTACTTTGAATGCTTAAAAACATTGGTACAAAATATTAAAAATAAAAAACAAATTTTAAATTCCTGTTGACTCATTAAACAAGCAGTTTTATTGTGCTCAGGACAAACATTATAGAGATGCTAAAATCTCTGCATTTTACAGATGCATCCATTGCAAAAGTCCCCACAAAAAAGTTAAAGATGAACTATGAAGCACATTTCTCAGGTTCAGCAGGTCAAAAAATTTAGACCAGAAGGAAGCTCCAGAGTTGAGGACACTAAAAGAAGTTTCCTCTTCTGACCTCCTCTAATTGAAGTGCAGAATGACGCAAAAAGAAACACAGTCACCCACATAAGCAAGTATCACTTACTGTGTCTGTGAAATTTGATATCAACCCTCTAAACTGCAACTAGAAAAATTAGTGGCATCCACTGCAGAAGAGGTAAATTTGTTAAACGGAAATGATGGAAAATATGTCCTGCTGCTTCCAAATGATGAGAGGCAATTTTTAAGTTAAGTGCGCTGCAACAATCTGGTCACATGGTGGCCAAGACATTGGTACTATTTGTCTCAAAGAATGAGGTGCTGTCATCTCACCCAACAAAATGAATGAGCATATGATGAAAGATCTATTGCAGTTTTCTGGAAGAATTAGGAATTTAGGTCCCTAAAATGACCCAGGAATTGTTACTACAAAGCTGTATCTGTGAAAGTCAAAAGTCAAGTTTTCTCTAACCCATCTCCAGTGTTTGAGTTTGTATTTTTGATTTGGTTGATTTTTTTTTTTTTAAATGAAACACCAGGGGCAAAATCAGAAAAGACTTCCCAAAGACCTGGTAGAAATTGCTTGTTTCCCTTTCCTTTTCCATCTCCTCCCTCCTCTAAATAATTGCCAACCTTTTGAACAATCTTCCCTCCTGTGTGAGCTATGTTTCTTTTATAACTCATCTCTTTTTCTCTTTTCCTCATCCATATCCTCTGCTGTTTTTCACGATATGAGTTTTGATCCTACCCTGAGAACTGGGAAGTTGCACTCAGTTTCAAGGCAGTTAAGAAGGATGTGGATGATCTGAGCTAGAGCAGACATGGTAACAAAATCCAGAAAAAATTTAAAATAAAATAAGTTAAATAGACCTGAGAAGAAAAGGAGGTGGAAAAACAGCTTAAAGATAAGCATTGAATAACTGCAAGAAATATTTTTGCCAAAATCTATAACCTTTCTGTCTAGTTTCATATGCGAACCAGTGGGAACCTCTCTCTCTTCTTCTTCCTTCCTCATTGCAAATAGTTGTGAAAATCAATAACAGAGAGAGAGAAAAAAAATCCAGTTTTAGTTATAATTTCCTCAATTCCATCTGTTAGAATCTATGCCTGTCTTCATGCTGGTTGGTGGCTGGGAGAAGTGAAGATGACAATCAGGCAGAGAGCAGAACAGAGCGTTAAATTCAGATTTGAGAACAGAGTGTTTAATTAAGATTTGGCACTGTTTTCCTTTGAATTTGTTTGGAATCAGTATATTGTAAAAGATACCTGTCTTTAAGATAAAATCAGGAGATTAATGCTCATTTCTTGATAAAATGTCTGTATTTGTATAAATTCATGTTGTTATCTGAAAAATAATACAAAGTATAGTGTGAGAGGGCAATGAGACAGTCAAATGATACTTACCATGCTTGCTCTCAATCAAATACTTTCAGATATTAAGTTCACATTTTTGTCCTTTGTAATGACATAAAAATGTCAGGAGTGATAAGAATATTTCAAGTCACATATACTGGGATATGGATAAAGGCCTACTGAATGACAAGCAGGCTTTAAAAAGCAAGAGGTGGAAATACAATAAAACAAGTGTTGGATTGGGTTGGTAATACCTTGGTTGACACTGAACCCTTGAGTTATTTTGAGCTGATGCTGAAATTTTCATAATGTATTCATGTGGGAGAAATTGTAACATCTTTCAAGCTCAGTGGTATTTTACAATGTTTTACCAGTACCTGTCACCATTCTAGTAATTCCTTTCATGTTCTCCTTCCTCTGTGCCTCCCTAATGCTCATGTCCCCCGGTTGCATGTATGGGTAAAATCCTCACCCTGCATGTGCGTGTGTTGTGACAGCTATAACTACCTCTCTGGTGCTCACCATTCCATTATCCTTGTTACTGTAGCCTCCAAATTCTGTCAGTGTAATTCATTCAATGTGGGATTACACTTGAAGGCCATTCAGAAGCTCCAGCTGTTGTGCTATGCAGAGGCCAGGTTGCTTGGTGATGATAGCTATAGAGAGAATATTAAACTTCACTGTTTCCAGATTTGCTTTCGGGATGCTGCTGTGGTCTATAAATAGCTTGTATGTTTGAGTATGTAGTGTCTAAGAGCCTCTGCTCTCCCTGTGCACTGCTGTCACAACTAAGGACAGCTGCCCATCAGGACATAGTTTCATGCAGCTCTCCTTTATCAGTGACCACACATAACTTTGAACACCTTCATTTTACAGAGGTACAACCACATATGTGCCCTAAAAGCTAATTGTGAATTATATTAATGTGAGTTTTGATTATTGCTTGTCCTCATAGGAATAAATGAAACTCATAGCTGGTTTTGGTTTTCTTTATTAAGATACTTGTGTTTGTTAAACTATGCCCTAGTGGTGTTTGTATTCTAGTGTTATGAAGTATAAGCTTGTCAATGCTTATAAACAGGAAAACCCATGTTAGTACTGCTAATTTTCATGAATTTTGCTATGTTATCTTAAACGTGGTCTTCTTAGACTTACCAACAAGACTGAAAGGAAGCAGCAGTTAGTGATGCAGAAAGATTGCTTTATGGATATTATATTTGGCAATATATTTTTGCATCCTTGCATTGTACTGATAATTAAAAAAAAAAAAAAAGTCCTCAGAACCTTAATATGGTCAGGCAAGCCTTCAAATTTCAAATCACATGTGAGTATTGATTTCAAGTTTCAAACTAGTCAATGTTTTGATACTAAGTTAGGAACTATTATACTTGAAAAACAACAAATTGGGTAGAAGTACCCCTAGAGTCCTAGTCTGCTTATTTAACTAGGCACTCATGCATTCCTGCCAAATCTGGTTTTCATGAAAGTCAATTTATTTGTTCGCTATGTGATATTTGAAACCATTCAAGTAATTGTGAGATGGGATTAAAGTCTCTGCTGAAATGTTTCACTGATTGGAATTTTTTGGCCATTTTTGAAGGCAATGTGGGATATGGTGATAGGGTGTGAAAATGTACTGAAATATTAAAGCCACATTATTGATAACTTTGGAATTTACTTGTGTAGGCACATTACAGGGATATTTTTTTAGCAGGAATGGCTCTGACTTATTTAGAACCTGTGGATCTGGAAGACTGAAATTTAAGCCATTTTCAAAAGAAAATTATCTGATAACATTAGCTCTGTTCCCTTGCCAAACAACATTCCATTAACCAGATGAAATGGAACTTAATAACAATCACATAAACCAATTAGTCTCAATTTATAACTCCATTAGGGGTGTTATTCATCACCACATGGCTTTATGGAACTATGGTTCCTTCTGACATTAGGCAGATTAAATAACAAATATGGCCTGGGGTGCTAAACAAAAATGTAAATGCAGATTGCCTAAGAAAGATTTATGCCTCTGAAAACAGATAATTTTGAAATCTCATACTTCTTACACATTCAAGAGATATTCTACACTCGAAAACCAAAATATATGTGTCTAAAAGTATAGACAACAGCTGGATTAATAGTTTCATAATGTATAAAATCAGAGGGCTTTCCAGATCATCTGAATATTGTCTAAATCATAGGCCATTCACTCAGCTACCAATATAGTGATCCTAACAACAGTAGTAAGAAGAACATGCACATCTTCAACAGAATAATTTTTGTTGTGTTCATAGAGACTGTTGCTACCATCATCCCTGGCAACTGATTAATCTTATTCTGGGATGTTCCTAATTAATGAATCATGGTTCTTTTCACACTAGAAAGTACAATAAAACACTTTATAGATACTTGCCAAATTAGGTTGAGAACCTCTCCCTGTCTTGATCTAGTGATCAGTTTGATTCTGATTCAACTAGATTTTATTAGAAAACCTGGAAACAAATTGCCAAAATACTTCTGCCTGAAAATGTTTTAAAAACAAACGTTGTGTATACTGTATCAGTTTCAGTGTTTTAGAGAACATGTAAGGGACTACAAAACTATTTACTTTTCTTTCGGAATAGTTATTTGTATTCAGAAAAGCATCCAAAATTTCAAATATTTTTCTGTTTAATTATTAACATGAGATTTTTTTCATTTGAAACATACGTATAGAGGTCTGTTTGGAAAATGCTTTTAAATTTTGATGATTTGTATTAATCTGACACTTTTATTCTTCTAAAACCATCAGATTTTCATAAAACTGAGCACACTGTTCATATAATAGTGACATATTACTAAAGAATTTTGAATAAAGATTTTGATGTAGGCTTAGACCATTCCTTCAAAATGTTTCTTTATTTAAAAAATATTTTTCCTGAGTTTTAAAGGCATTAATGACTGCAAATTATAATTTAATCACTGTAATCTACTCTACCCAAAGATTGTTGATGACAATTATGAGAAAAATGGAAGATTTCTAAATGTAATTGCATGTGAAGTCACATACATGATGTTCTGCAGTGATGGATTCATGTGGAATAAATGAAAGCTGTGGAAATTTTTTACTATTTTCAAATGGGATTGTAGGTGTACATTTTACAGATTTTTAAGATATCAGGATTAGACCTAATTCCACCAATAAATATTATGTATGCAAACAAACAGTCTCAGATGAAGAAAAGGGAAACTAAGAGCTAGAACAGTGAATACAGATGGTCTGAAAAAGGGAAAGTAAAGATTAGGTTTTTAATACAAAGTTCTATGTATTAGTGTGACAAATGTAAAAAAAAGCTTGTGAACGTTCTTTAAACTTGACACAAGCAGGGTTTAAGAGAATTTTACTTTTGCTGGTACAAAGTAGTAAGCATTTATTTTACGTATTCCCACCAGGTTCCAAAAGGTCTTGTGGTAATTGTCTTTCTACTTTGTTTTTTTTGAAATGGGACTCCTCGAACAGAGACAAAATACATTTTTGTTTTATGGGATGTAAAAAGCTGTATTAATTTAAAATAGTACAGAGGAGAAAGAATCTCATCAGAAGTTCTAGTTTTATTTAGTGATATGTCAGAGCCTCATTTGGTTTAGCTCAGTTGACTCAAACAGAATGAATGTTAAATGACAGTATTTTTCAATAAATGGTGTATGATATGCAGTGAAGGACAAAGAGCATGGCCAACACGGCTGAAGCAAGAGGAGAATATGAGGGCAGGATGGAAAGCAGCAGAGAAAGTGGACACAGAGAGCTGAATCATGAGGGTGCTGGAGACCCTCTCAATAGCTCAGTTCCTCATACACATTTTTTAAGAGGACATCACATCTTGCCCACGCAAAAATGTAGGTACAGCATGTATGACCTCCAACTAGAAAATTCTTTCCGATACACCAGTACTGGTGTCTCTCAAATTTTCCACACAGACACACAAAAAGTATAAATCTGGAAACTGTAAATTTTTTTAATATCCAACTATATAAAGAGAGATCACAGACAGCCACATGCATTTCTCTGTATACTAGTTAATACTTCAGCAATGAAAAAATACCTAAAATATCTTGAACTGAATATTTTTTAACCTGTATCTCCATATGGTTTTATTCCTTGTAACTTAAGCAACTTTGGGTCTATGAGCCAGAGGTAAATTAGTGACAAGTTAATGCCTGGTGGATTCAAAACATGTTGGAAGTGTGAATGATATTTCCTTTAACTAAAGTGGCCAAAGATAGCTTTTTCATCTTTTTTCCTCCTTTGCATTTTATGTTTTTCTTTGAATACTGAATTTTATTTTCACATTAGTATTTAGGGAAAATTTCAGATAATTTTCCTAATTAGTGCCACTTACAACTATGAAATAAAATAATGTTTTAATTTCAGGTTTTGTTTTATTGATGTGAAGATAATTGCCTAGGATGGAGACTGATTTCTTAATGTTCTTTTCTGTTCTTTTTTGTCTTCACTGAAAGTCTAATCAAGGATTTTAAAGTATAATTTCCATGTTGGACTAACCTCATCTTTAACTGTAGTTACCTCAAAACTAGAAAAAATCTGAATGAGTTAAAACTTGACTAAAAAAAATTTTTATTGCTGTTTTCATTTCTGCAGTATTTTCATACTACCTACATCTATTTTTAGTATCCATTTGATCATGCTGCACAATCTATGTTATAGTATTTCTCTTAGAAAATGTTGAACTCTTTTTCTCTTCCCTGTTTCTAAGTAACTTTCTAGCAGAAGTGAAATGTGAGGATCTTCCCAAAGAGCTATGCTTTCCAGTTTCCTATGCTACATTAATACACATTTATAGGGATTCACTGAACATGTCATCTTTCAAGCCAGAAATTTTGCCTTGATTTAAATTAGAGAGAGTATCTGTTTGTCTGTAATCTCCATCCATTTGAGTGCATGATACAGACAAGGCAAGGATACTTACATGTCTAGAGTACGAAGATATGCTGGATCTATTCTAGGTGTCAGTTAAGTTTAACATTTGGCATGTGTGAGATCTACTGTGTGAGAGCTGACCCTTCCTCTGCAATACCCTGCATAGTAATGCAACACCCTCCCATGTCTTTCCAAACAGCTGTACATCGAGGAGGTGCACAAAGGCCAGAAGGAGCTTTCAGGAGTTCCTTTGGAAGAGTTTGGGTCTATTTTCTTTTGGCTCATAGACTTAGGAGAAAACCAGACTTCCAGGGAGAAAAACATTCTTTAAGGTCTTAAAAATGGAAAATAAATGAATACATTGATGAATAATTTTTATCATTTTAGTTGAGGTCTTATAACTATTTCAACAGACTGACTGTAAACTCTTTGTTCTGTGGGAGATGCCATCAACTTGAACTGGTTTTGGTAGTGTTTCTACAGGTTTCCCTCTTTCTAGTCTCTAGCCATAAATCATCAATCTGTTAGATGGACTGAGATGCAGTCAGCTACTCTTCAAAGGTTCTGCCATCAAGGTAGTGCATATGAAATAGTTGGCTTTGACATTTAGAAATGTGGGAAACTGATAAAGAAATTGAATGAATGCATTAATAATACTTAAACTCTTTGCATCTCTTCTAATGGTTTTCTTGTAGATGCCTAATGTTATTGGCACAAATCTGACTTTCTGTCAGGTGTAAATGGAAAACACAATTTCACTGCCTCACTTATCAAAATGCACAAGAACTTATTTCTCTGAACAGTCACTGTAGAGGAGTAAAACATAGGCTTTTACCATCTTTCAAAGTCATTATGTGTTGAGATGTGATAATGACCTCACAGCTTGACAGAGTTTAGGAAAGGTACTCCCTGGTTTAGTGCTCCCACTGAGACTCTACAAGCCATGTGCTGTTTTCTGACTCCCCCCTCCCCTGTGGCAGTCTGGAGAGGAGAATTTGGGACACAAAAAGTAAAGATCATGGAGTGAGATAAGAAGAATTCACTTCAAACAGAAATAAGAAGGAAAACAAACAGTAACAGCAAAAATATTCATTAAAAAGTGTACAAAAGACAGAGTGATTCACATGCTCTCACTGTGGAGCTTAACCTGACCCAGTCCAACGACAGCCACTTTACCCCAGCTGCTCCCTCCAGCTCAGAACATGGGTAACCCAACCACTCCCTCTGCCACTTTTACTCGACTGGAAGGAACCACTTCTTCCCAAAAGAGACTCCCTTCCCCCCACTACTGGCACTGAGGTGAGGTTGCATAGAAAATCTCCAGGTACTAGCCATGCCCCCTCTTGGTTTCTGCAAAAATTAACTCTGTCCTGGCCAAAACCGGGACACAGCTTTATAAAAATAGCTATAAATTCAGAACACTCTATCATTATAGCTAATAAATAGACAGTTGGATATAGTAATCTAATTGCTATAAAATTAAAATATATTTAAATAAGGCAAATTTATTCTTCTATTTGGGCTGGGCAAGTGTCTTAAAATTAATGGGCAAATATCAAACATTGAAAGTATGCAAAATTAATGTATTCTCAAATTAAGGCTATACCATTTCTTAGGACATACTTGGCTGGTTATTATCAGCTCCATCATCCTCTCTTGTGCTCACTTGTAAATGATCAACCCTTTCCTTTCTCAGGCAAATTAGATATAATCCTCTCTATACTGCAGTGATATATTCATGAGATAATGGGACAGCTCTATAGAAACCTGTGCTAACTTCAGTGCACCATCTAATCTAATTTTTAAGAACAAAGGAGTACTAATAAGACATAATGACAGACTTTCTCAGATTTATAGTTCAACTGTGCACTTGGAGAGGAAGGATGCCTTTATCCTTAATTTTTTTCTTGTCTTCTCTGCAAGAAATATTTCAACCTACCTCTTCAGTTCCCTGTAAGATCATTTTCAGTTTTCATTTTAGACTGTGATGTATTGATGCTATAGTTTCAGTTCTGTGTAAACATCTTCCCTCTGAATGTGACAATAAGGAATATTCTAGGATTATTATTCATATTATAACTCATATCTGAATTAGTCACTTGATTTTTGACTACTTTCTGCAACATTAATTTTAAGGAATATTTAATACTCTTTTGAAGTAACATAGGCTGGCTACTTTAATATTTGGACAGTGTCAAGAAAAGCTGAGATAGTTCTGGTAAATCAGTATTTATTGCAATCAATAATAGTTCGAGCTGAATAAACTGCAACCATAATATTTTTTCTGATGTTATCTAAGCTATAGATATGAATAATGATATGCTTGAGGTGAAAAATTTCGTTTGCTCTTTGTATTTGATCCCAAGGTGAATGACATCAATTAAAAGCCTCTTTTCCCTTATGTTATGCTTTGGAGCAAGCCTAATGACATCGAGATACTCATTTCCCTTATATTATGCTTTGGAGCAAGTCTTAAATTATGAAAATGTACTTACTCCAGTTTTAATTTGACAATATTGAGATAAAAATTAGACCTAACCTATTGGCAAGCATTCTGAAGTTCTGGGTCACAGGAATGGGTGGGCACAAGTCAGCCTTTCCTTATCACTGCCCAAAAGGCAGGTAGTCTATTCAATATTATTTTTCCCAGGACAAGGAACAAAATAAAAATACTTTACTAAGGTGAGAAATATTGATTTTATTTTTTTACAGATAAATAAGAGAAGGTCAAATAAAACAATGGATTTCAACTTGGTTGGATAGTTACACTGGATCATGAACACAAACTGCGTAGTTTGTTATCAGTAGACTTGTCACTCAGTTTTAATTGCTTAGCAGCTATGAATGGTCTGAAATTTATATGTATTATAATTTTACTTTCATATGATAGTGCAACAATGTTTCCATGTCTTATTATGGGACAGAGTATGGCAACATTTTTATTTATAATACGATTATAATCCCTACCTTGAATGCCTTTGTGTTGGGATCCCTCATTCCCTGCATGAGAGAGAAAGTGAATGTGTAAGCTGCCTCCTCCCAGCTTCATGCACATTTATACTCTCTGTCCTGCCACAACATAGGGTCTTTGGATCTTTTCTGGACTTCACTAATTGCTTCTCCCTGGCAGAAGGAAGGACCTGATTTCACACACAGTGGGCAGCCTTCTTTGCAGCTGCCTGAAGCCAATGTTCCAGTCAGGAGATGCAGCTTCAAAAGTTGCCACTTTATGAGTAGAAGGTGTGCAATTTGCACTTGTTCCATGTCTTTTTACCTGTCAATGTGAAATTGCTAGAACAGGCTCAAGTGGCAAGAACCCCTAAAGGAAAGAGAGGATGTGCTTGTGGCTCCTGATGTGTAGAATGACAAGAAAAACCCTTTTTCCTCTCTCCTCTGCCCATATCAGAATGCTGAGGAAGAAATGGACCAGGAAGCAACAGGTCTGGGATTCAGTTGTGGGGTGACAGGGTTTTATGTAAGTGAAGCAGGCTGTGGAAATATTTATAGAAGAATTCATGAGTTTTACTGTACAGGCTATCTCTTCTTGCTCCCATAGCAGTTAAATTAGTAAAGTTATGTCCTAAACTCATGCTTTGAACCTTGGTTTTCTTCCCGTGCATCTAGGACAATAAAGCATCTTATGGAGGAATAAATTGGTGTCTGGCTCAAGCCATGGGTTGAAATTTAAATTTGGAAATACTACTTGTCAAAAATAGCTTGTCTGCAAAACATGTTTGCTTTTACACTTAGTTATGTTCAGACAATAAAGCAAGGGCAAAATGACAAACACAGGAACGTTTCCTTATTCTTGCAGTAAATATTCTCTGGTTCATTCAAACCAGCCTTTGCTCAGACCCACCAGCAGGAATTGAAGTGCATGGACTGCCTTCACTGGAAGATATTTTTCTGGTCTCTTGGAATGTTGCCACCTAAATCTTGTGGGTCTAATCTAATGTGAATTAAGCGGTAACCAACTCAACCAAATTGAGTCAAGGCTGAATACTACCTAAAGGTGACAGCAATAAAGGCACTTCTTTCTTATCTAGTTTATTCTGACAAATTCTGTGAAAATATTAGTAGGCACTTTTACAGACACCAGTTGGAGGCAGTGTCACTTGGCACTACTACTGCTAGAAATAGAAAGGAATAGTTTAATCCTAGGAATGATTTTTTGTTTGTGGTGAGGTTGAATTTTTAGCAACAAAGTTTAAAAAACTCCCATTTCCCATGCTAGCCACAAAGTTTGTGAATCTGATGAATATCCTCTTTACTAAATGTAACTCAAGCATATAAATCAGACAACAATTAGCTACAGTGTTTTGTAGGGGCTACTCAAACTGTTGGGTTATTCTGATTTGCTAAGTCTAGATTCCCTTGGTGGGAAAAAAAAATCCCAAAAAATGGTGTTAAGGTGTGATTTAATCCTTATTTAGATTACTTTTTTTGTGCTCAGTGAATTTCTCACAGTTTTTATCCTCTAACAAGATGCTTAAAGAATTTTCCCATATATTTTACTTTATTTGGAAATGAGTGCCTGAAATCCCAGAAGTCCAGCTCTCATAAAAACAGTACTTACCCACTGTTGTTGGCTGTTGAATGACAAGACTGAGCATATTGTTCATAGGAGGTTGTCATACTTTGCTCTCCTTATTAGTTTCAGTTTTATCTTTTTAATTTCCTGTATGTGCAACAAAAGTCAGAGGATTTGGCGAACACTGATAAAAAGGATTAAATCCTCAGTAGCTGTTGGAGATAGTGCAGTTAGGAAAACTGCAGAGCCGATGCTCCTTCTCACTGACAGCACTAATATTTGATTTTCTTTCTTAGGACAAATTTGTGTGGTCTACAGAATGGGTGTTGCTAAACTCAGGTACTAATATCTTTACAGACTTTTACCTGGTTTGATCACTAATGGTGAAAGTATGGCCACCAAGCCCTGCATTTATCCTGTGAGGCTTTTCAGACTGTGTTCAACTTAGTTCTGCTGTGAGTGTTACAGTTATGTTATTATTTCAATCAAAAACTCCCGTCTCAAGAACCACACAAGACACTATAAGGATGATTATGCTGCTTTTATTTTCTTTTTTTTTTTTTAGTTCAAACTGCTAATATGTGATGTCATTTGTTTACATAGCTACACCTGGCAAAGTCATTCTGTAGGCATTTCATTCTTTTATGACTTGCAGTAGAGAAAACAGAAACTAAAGATGACAAAACAAGCCACATCTGTTGGGACTCATTCAAAACAAATTTATTTTACAGATAGCTAATTACTGATTTCAAACAAGCTTTGGTAAAACTAAATATTTCTCTTTAAAAAAAAAAAATTGGAAGATGACAAAAAAGTAAACCAGGTTTTTTTCAGGAAGGTCAAAAAAGTAACTTAAAATATAAAACGAACATATGCCTATTCTTATTTGGTGTACTGTAATACATATAGTACAGTTATATTATAACCATTCCCATGCTGGCTTTATTGAAAGTGTATGATCTTGTATAACAGTGCTGCTGTTTTCATTTCAGTGTTTCTGGACTTGGACTCATTCATAGTGTCATATTAATGATTTTTTTACTTCTAGCAAAGAGTTAAAATAGAATACAGAAAAATTGTGATGGATTATCTCACCATAGTGATAAAATATGAATTTCTGATTAAAAATATAGCTACAGAAAAAGTAAGGAAAAAATAAAGCGGAAAGAAGAAGAAAAAAAACTAATTAAGAAAAAAACCACAAAAAGGAAACAAAAAATGAAAAAAAAATGTTTTAACTACAAAGCAATGATCTATGTAAAATGAATTTTAAAACTATTTGCCCAATATCTGAGTTTATTTTATTTGGGTTTTTTAAACCAATGCTTTAATTGTAAGGTATATGCCTGTATTAATATATATTTGTTAATCAAGTACTGGATCTTGGTCTCTACTCAGTCATTTAAGAAGAATTTAAGTAAACTTCCTCCTCAGATTACTTAGGTAGAACTAACCATCATATCTATTTCCCAGGGACATGGATAACAGAAGATGCCAGGCAGGCAGTAGCTGCAATTGCACTCCACTATTGCTGCCTAGTTACTGGCCAGATACAGCAATGCTGTGCTGCTGGGGAAACGTGGGTGCTGCCTTTTCACGGGTTTTATCAGCGCTTCAAATGAGCAGGAGCAGTCAGATCCTTCTCAGATCTGTTACTGTTGGGATGTTTCTTCAGACATTAAAAATACTTAGTCATTGAAAAATGCTAAAGCTAAACAGCAATTGTTCAAAAATAAATTCTGTGATTGGAAAACCTGAAAAGCTTTCATTTTGATTGTGCAAATAGTCTTAAATGTTTTCAATAAACCCAGATCTGTTATCAACCTGACATTCAGGCTAGGGTGATACAAACACTTGTGATGGTCTAAGCAAGCCATGAAAGTATTTATCATTTTAAAATCAAAATTTTATGGTCATTAAATTTTGTGTTGTTTTGACTCAAAAACTAAGTGGAGCTTACTAAATATTACAGAATTTGACAAACCCACCAAAACCAAGGACATAAGTTGTATCTGAATTCTTTTGAAAATAACTAATTCCAGTAATTCTGAAACTAATCCATGTTTAAAAGGATTTGGCACAGAAAGAGCTGTACCTCTAATTGCCTTAAATGCAGCAAATACAAAAATCTGCCTAACCCTTGTGGGTGCCCCTACCCTGGAAGTATTAAAGGCCAGTTTGGATGGGGCTTTGAGCAACCTGGTCTAATAAAAGGTGTCCCTTCCGGAGGTGATCTCTAAGGTCCCTTTCAAACCCATAACATTCTATGGTTCTATGATTAATAACTCCATTGTATTACTGTTTATTATTCTTGATCAACGTTTCTTCAGGTGACGCTCTTTAAACAAATCTATTATGTTTAATTACTATATTCCTTGTTCTTCTAAGTTATTTTTGGGGATAACTTAAGATTGATATTTTCAAATTTCCCATTAATTTGTGGAGTTTTTTTCCGTGTTTCCTTCTTCTTTCTGTTATATTTTTTTTCCCTGAGTCACTTTATTAATGCCATATCTCACTGTGCTGTCCAAAAAAAGTTTTTCTTTGCTAATTTCAAGTTTAATGAAATTTAATTTTTTTTAGGCATTATTCACATCAGTGTAGCTCATGGTTTCCTTCCAATGACCATTGTTGATGTTAATTTAATCCTCCATAGTAACTCCAATTACTTTATCAAAATTCTCTGAATTTTTCAGTCCTTCTCCTAAATATTGCTGATTTTTGCTACTTCATAATCTGAAATTCTTGCATACGCATACCTAATTACACACAACCTTGTCCTATTGCTGCCCAATTGATTCCCTTATATCTTTTTATGTTGATAATTGGTGGTATATTGCCACATTCTTCACATACCTCAATGCTTTTAGTGCACAGCTACAATTTCTCTCTCCTTTTTGTGAAAATGAGATAGAAACAGATCTGTGAGTGATTTTTACAAAAAAGGATTTGCAGTACCTTAACACACTATAACTACTTACTCTAAATCTCTACTGTAATTGTTATTTCCTCAAAAGAGCTCATTGGAAAGAAACATTTTTTCCTTGCAGTTTTTATACATCTCTTAGTGTTATGCAAGATTTCTTTTGAAGATAATTTTTTCCTCGGTTATTACCTCATTATGAAGCAAAACTAATCAGTGAACTCGTATTGTATTGTATTGTATTGTATTGTATTGTATTGTATTGTATTGTATTGTATTGCATTCTATTCTATTCTACTCTATTCTATCTTATTCTATTCTATTCTATTCTATTCTATTCTATTCTATTCTATTCTATTCTATTCTATTCATCAGTTTTTAAGAGGTTTGTGCAATGAAATGGGATTCTCGCTTTTTGACACAGCACTTCATCAGAGTATTTTAAGAGCATAGCAAAGCTCAGAACTTTCAGATGGATATCAAGGTGTCCTGATGACCTATTGCAATAACTCACTGCATGTTGTTTTAGCAATATCATGTTTCTGTTAATGAGTCACAGAAAAGTCACTCACTATAAATTTCCTGTCCTAAAGAGAGTGCACAGCATAAAAATATCCAAGAATGTAGTGAAGGAGTACCAAGAGGTGTGTGAGGTCAAGGCTTTCTATACAGTGCAGCAGGTTGCAGAATTAAATTAAGGTAACTCTTGAGTGAATGGTGCAATGTAGGCATATTTGACAAATGTACCTACATGCATCTTTGAGTTACACATTGTTTTTGATTTCTGTCTTTGCATGTTTAAATGCTGGTATAGATGACTTTGCTAAAACAATTCTTTCTAATGTTGCTCCAACATGACAACCAACCCCAAAAGATATTACTAGCAACTGGGAAAGAAAGTGTGTGTGTGTGAACTGTTGAGAATCATCTTAGCACATTACTCAAAGAGTATGTGAGAAGGAAAAAAAATGTAAATACCCCCAAAATAGCAACAAGGTTTACGGATGTTGAGAGTGAAGTAGTGTCTTCACATGGTAAGATTAAGGCTAATTTAACTGCTCATAGAGGACTCAATCCTGAAATCACTGAACTTCTAGGACCTAAACTACTATGTTCATGCAAATACAAAGTCTGGAAACCAAAACCCAACCCAAACCAAGTACATCTTTGACAAACAAAAGACGTTGAATGACAGTAATGGGCAATTAATTTACCAGAGTTCAGACATTCCCTGTTTCTATTTTTATTCCAAGAAGACAAGTGACGCATCAGGAATATTTAATAGGTAGAAACCCCCAGGAATTTATATGATCAGATAAAAAAGGTGTCCTGAAAACTGTTATCTGGAAACATTCTTAGTCAGAGGACATCCATACCACAGAGCATGACAGCTTGGAATACACAGACTCTTGCTGATATTCACAATGTAAAATAATGCAGGCAGGATTCAGAGTCAGCTTTGTTCTCATCATCTCTGAAGCATCAGCCTATTTAACAAAACAGTTTTAACTGTAGTGTTCCCACACCATCTTCTCATATCTGACAAAGCCTCACCCTAAATATTTGCAAAAAATTGCTCAAGGATTTGTTAACAGCTCATCACCTTTTGCTGAAGGCTGACACGAAAAAATAACCTTGTTGTTTAACAAGGTCCTCATGTCCCTTAAGTGTGCCATCCTGCCCATTACCCCATTATCTCTGAGGCCTCCTATGGAATATTAAAATATTTTAAAATCATCTCTCAGGAGTTTTTTAGGATTTTTATTTTATTCATTTTTCAGTCTTGTATTCTACCTGCTGTAACTTAAATTACTACTCACTTGTACTTTTTCCCAATCTGTTCCTCACCAGTCAACCTTCTGTAATTTTTAAAAATTTACTCTTCAATATTATTTTATTAATTGCTGTACTGTACTAACATTCAATGTATAAGTGCATTTGAGGGTTTTGAATTCTGTATTAATTGTTAGTAACATTCTTAGGAAATGTGATCTGTCATTGAGTTTTTCTTTCTACAAAGATACTAGCTAGACTACAACCAATTGCAAAATCATTCTGATGTATTAGCCTCAGGTTAGTGGATGGTCTCAGACTGTTCTCTTTTCTACATAGTTAAATTATACTGTCTACTGCTTTAATGAATGCTGAATTTTTCAATAAGTAGATTAGCAAAACTGGTGAATAGGGAAAGGTGTTCATGAGCCTGTGTGACAAGATATTGTTCAAATAACTGATCTTGTTGATTCTTTTCATGCCATTCACCCATAAAATGAAAAATCTGTGAGCATCCTGGGGAACAAATAAACCAACAAATTCAGAAAGGCAAAAGGAGAAGAAAAATGAAAACATTTCGTCACAGCTAAATACGAAATCCTGCTAGAGGGACGCATTGCAGGTAGTTGAGACATCTTCCCAGAAAGTGGCTGCATGGTCTGTGTTTACTGCATGGGGATGGGCAAACAGGATCTCACAGCTGGGTTTGACTTTCAGTACATGCCAGCTTTAGTAATCAGAACTCAGGACCCTAATGGAAGATCAGATTTTACAATGTCTTTCAATTAAACTCAGCTGATCCTCAATGATCAATTGACAATCTGGCTCCCCAAATACAAGGATTTTCATTTACACTCATCAAGCAACCCTGTATTTTTATTGTTCACTGACAGTGACCAGGGAATAGCAATCCTATCTGGATATAATAAAAAATTATTTGAACATTTCCTCACATTCAGGGTTTTTGGTTGGGTGTTTTTTCATTTTTCATGAACTACATGATTTTGGCAGGGACTGTGTCAGAAGTACCACAAAATACATTGGTTCCCACAGTATTGCCAGGCTAGTTTTCAAGCCAGATTGGTTTGGCTAAGTTCAAATAAGTTTTGTCTGACTGTTCTAATTTGCAGATGAATATGATGAATGAAGGAGCCCTGCTTAAATTTCTTTGCCCGTCCTATGTATCAGTTTTACCCATCCTATGCAGCAGTGGGTTTCTTGATAAAGTAAGATAGTAGAAAAGATAATAAGACTAGTAGAGCTGATGTGAGAGATGGGTGCTATTTACCCATTTGAACCTGACTTTGCAGAAGGATATTGAGATAAATGCCTTGGATTACACTGTCCAGCAGGAGAATGTAGGGAGCAATAACTTTTCTATGATGTAGCTCTCTTGAAGACACATGGGAATCAATAAATTATAAGTAGGATGATGTTGTGTGCACTATTTGTAGAAAATTGGTAATAGGATGGTAAACTACAGTCTTGGCTTTTCTAGAACATATTAGTATTATGCCTCCATGCTCAACAACAAAAGCTATGTGCTTTTTCCTCCACATTAAGGTGGAATGAAGACTTTAATCATACTGCTTTCATGAAACATGCTTGGGATGACAAGGTTTTAACCCTAGGTGCAGTAGATTTGCTGTCAAAGCAAGTTTTGGCTTGTAGATGCAGTGACTCGGAAGCAATCAGCGGGTCCTTGCATGCACTTTGCATTCTGCCTACGTGGGCAAAGGCTGCGGTGCAACAGGGAGAAAAAAAACTGGCCTGATACTTGCAGTCAGCTGCCATGGTTAAAGCTTCCAATTCAACAAAACAATCACTTTTCCAAGCCACACTCTGGGCCAGTGTATTTGGACTTTCCAGATGCTGGTTGCAGGGAAGTGTACGCAGGAAGGTGTGCAACAGGAATACCTAAAGTGCTGTGAAAGCTGCCAGGTGGGGACAAACAACTGGAGCACATGTGGAGTGCTGAATCTCAGGGAAGGAGACCTGTTCCCTGCTGGGTGGCTGCTGAACATCTGCTCAGAGAGATGATTCATGCCCTTCAGGTGACCATTATGGAATTTTAAAATTCTAAAATTACATCTGCACCACACTGGCCAAAATATCCCTGGGCCTTGAACCATTCTGCACGTTCACCTAATAGCAGTGTAGTTGTGACTGTTTTCACCTCCAGGTCAGTTTTCACCTCCAGGTTAACCATGCTGGCCATTGTACTAAATGAATTTGAAGTGACCCAATTTCCATCATATTTTCAGCCTGGGAACTCTTTCTTTACTACCACTTGGAGCTTTCCAAATTACAGATAGGAAAGAATCACAGGGTGCATTTTCTGTACTTATAAAAATGCTCATTGTGGTTCTATTTCAGTGTGTTTACCTCAGTCATAAGAAAATTGAATAAATGAAAAAAAAAAGAGTTTACAGTCAAATGATAAACCAATATAATTTTTAACAAAAAAATGCCAAAAATGTAAGCAATCAAACAAACAAAGTAAAACTTCTAATGTGTTTCTGTGGTTCAGACAGGAGATGGGGAGTTTTTCTTGGCACGGTTGTATTTTTTTCTGAGAATTTGTTTGGGAAACATATCTCAGCTATGCATTTAAGTCACAGCACATTGTTGAGAGTGCAGAGGCGGGTCATTTTTTCAGTTTCAATCCCTGGATTAAAGCAACCACATAAACTGGGTTTATGAGGTCAGTTCCAATTTTTTCCTCATATATCAGTGTCCCAGGAATGTCTGAAAACATCTTGTTTTTCATTTCATCCGTGAAAAAATTTAGGTTTTGCTTAAAAACCAAACCATTTAATTGAGACATTTGCTACTTTGGGTGTTTTCTTAGACCAAGATTATCCAAAAAAGGCTAGTGATTTCAGGTTTTTTATAGGGTCTTTTTTTGTTCTTTTCCAAAGCACATTTAGGTCTATCTAAAGGATCTCAACTGGGAAACCAAAGATCATTAGTCAGTTTTTAAGATCTTAGCATCATTTTCACCAAGTGAAATCATCTCTGAGGAATAAATATGTAAGGTAGTCAACACCTCTTGTTCTGGGGGGAAAAATAAAAAAGTCTCTCAAATCTATGGTTTGGTTTGGTTCTTTTCAGTTTTTAACTCAGAAAATGAATGCAGGAATAATGCACTTATTCATTGCATCCTGAAAACTCATCGCTCTTATTTTGACTGCCATTTATTTTTTATTGCAGTGGTGTCAAGAGGCCCTAATCAGGAATCAGCATGAGATATAACAGGTGGCTACTAACAGATGGGGAAAATACAAAGTAACAGCAAGGCGATTGAGCTTGATGAAGTAAGCCTCAGTCTCAGTGCAGCCCTTGCTACCTAGAACTATAGTAAGTTGCCAGTCCTTCTCTTGCTTAAATAACAAGTGGCCTCTTAACTATTCAGGACACCACTCAGAATAGGTTGAGCATGTGCTCAAGGCTAAAATGGTTTAAAGAAACTGGGAATTAATAGAAAGTAAAGAATCTGCCAGTGTGATTTCCTGATATGCCTACGGTAAGGATTGGCCTTACTTTCCTCTCCTTGTGAGCATCTGTACAGCACACATAAGCTAGCCAAGGTGCTTACACATTTGTGGAATTTATTGTAGCTTAACCAGTTACAGCATTTTGGCTGAGCCGCTGGAATTGCCAGTTTGCAACATTTTCACGGGGGGAAAAGGCAGGACTATATGACTTCTTGTAACTTTTCTCTAAACTATTGTAGTTGTTGTTGGGTGATGGAGCAAACACAGAGGATACCAAGGCTACTTAACTCATAGCAATTTTGTAAACAAGTAGAAAATTATTAATTAATTTTAAATCTTAATGCAAATTAGTTTGGGAAAGTTTGGCTCAATGTTCCTGTATACATGCTCATTGCTTTATTTTTAACAGAAAAACATCAGCTGTTAACTTGCTTATCTCATCCTACTCATCTTAGTCTGCTTTTTCTCATCCTACTCTGAGCCTCTTTTACCTAAAACCATGCTTGCAATGTATGAACAAGGTCAGTCTCTTTCTTCTCTGCTTGATGAGTGGCTTTGGTGACTATAATAGAAGAAAAACCTCATAAAGAGAAGAAAGAAAGGAGAACGGGTAAAGCTGGTAGACCAGAGAGTATGCCTCACCAAGAGATCTACTTCTGGGTAAGAGAAAGCAAGAATTTCCAAGGGAACACAGTGACATTAGAAAGATAATTTTAAAATTATTACCAGTGATACATATTTTCAGCTGAGATAAGAGTCTTTTTTAAGCATTGACTTTTACTGTAAGTAAATTTCCAGGTTCAGTAAACATATAACAATAAACAATGTCCATTTTCCAAGGTCTTCTGAAATTTGACAGGTATAGTTTAAATGCTGCTATAGCATTTTAGAGAAAACCTGAGAATTAATGCCAGGTCTTTGTGTCAGATCTGGAGTTTCAATGGGAGTTCATCTGTGTTAAAATGACTGAAAATGCTGAAGTACACAGCAAGATGCTTTAATTATTGGGGTTTTTTGCTTACAAGTGCTCATTTTGCCTGTCATTCCTCTACTCATGAACTACTAGGAAGTCTTAAATCATGCTATACAGTGTTTTTCTCCCCTAAAAAAGGAGTAGCAGAAAACTGGTGGTAAGTTTGCTTATATGTAAAACCGTAGTTTGGATGTCAGTCACAGCACCAAATGTCAAACTGTGGAAGATATTTTTGCAGCAGCATCTGGTTCTTCACAGGTTTCCAGATGCTGCTGCAGTGGTGGTTTTGGAGTTGTTTCTGGGTCAGTTATTTTGAGACATGGGTTGTCTGACTGTTTTGTCCTCTCAGAAAATGTTTTCTTTTGATTTAAGCTATAATACTTGAGATTTAGATATACAATTCCATATATAATTATTTTATAATATAAAAAACAAAACGTAGGGAGATAGAGAAATTTAGTATAAATAACTTATGCAGAATCCTTTTTCTGCATTTTATTTAGAGATATGACCCATTGTACTCCTGGAACATTTCAGAAAACAGGGATCTGTAACTACTAAATAGCATCAGCAAAGTGCTTAAACAGCAATGAGACTTAAACAGGAATTAGTGTAAAAGTCATTGTGGTCATGCTGCTGGCAAAAATAATGCTATTCTTAGTAATGGGAAAACAGATGATGCTTTAAAATGCAAACCACAAAAAATGTTAAATAAGGTGTTTGAACTCATCTGTGGATTTGGTCTTCAGCAAGGGACTGTGGGCAGTTGCAATTCACAAGGCAAAGGGCAAGGCATGAATCTTCAGAGTAGGACATATAGACAAGGGCAAGCACAGATAGCAAAAGTCTTTGGCACTTGTGATGCCAAAATAATCCCAATGCCAGCATGAGTTTTGGTGCACAGGATGTGTAACACAATGATGCACTTACTGCTTTTTCAAAATGCATTTCAGAAAGACCACCTGTAGGTCACAATTTTCATTTCACAGCTCATCAGTAAAGCTATAGAATGTGCTTCATATACTACAGAAAAGCTGTGTTGGACTGTTTGGGAGAGTCTTTAGAAACTATGGGAATTGTTTAATGTATCCTTGTGCTTACAAAGCCATTTCATTTCATTAAGAGCGAGACAAATAGGCAAAGACTAAACAAGCTTTGTGACATAAAAGATCTCCTAAATTATCCCAAACTAGATTTCTCATCCTTATTAATGTTAGCATTTAAGATACCAAATGTCTTGAACCCTTCCAAAAGTTAAATACAGCCCTGGTTCACATACGTAGATTATAATCTGTTTTCTGCTAACATACCCATATTTTAGGAGTTGGACTCTAAAGTAAGATTTTCATGTATCCAAAAAAACACACTTGTGTATGACTATATTTCAGCCAACAGCAAGTGTTCTACTATGGTAAACCAATGTGCATTCCAAATAAAGGAAGAAAAAGTTATTTTGTAGTGCAATAGACAAAATAAGGAACAACAACTTTTCTTTCACCATTCCACAGCCTGTCACCCAACATCATTTGCATAATACTGCCACCATGCAAAGAATGGACAGGTGTATTTAAGATAACATTTTGGATCAGGTAGATTAATTCATTCCAAGGATTAAAGCAGCAGACTCTCAGATGTTAACTTAAAAATAATTCTTAATGACAATACTACTAGTAAGAAAATATTATTTTGAGCACAAAATATTTCCAAAGAAAAGATAAAGTTATAATGTACATAAGGAAGGTGTATAGAAAATGTTGCAATGAGTAGCAGCATGTAGACAATCAAAAAAAGTAGAAACACAGTATTTCTATTTTAATTTATATCAGATGACCATGCTTTTATGATACCGTGAAATATAAGTTTCTCATCTCTGGACCCAACAGGCTATAGATGTGGTATTTCTTGAGAAATAACTTGTAAATGTACTCACAGACACAGCTTTAGTCTGTGAGTATACTAAATTGATAATTTCAGTGCTGGAATATATTTAAAGAAGGAATTTGAAAGAAGAAAGTAGTGATAAGATTTTTTTTTCCAGGGCAGAAAGAAGCTCTGCATGTAGACCCCAAACCTGAAACACTATTTTATATTCTATAAACCACCTACACACGTGCTTTAAGCTAAAAATGTATTTAAAACATCTATCCTAATTGAGGCATAGGTTTTAATTTACTGAACTGGGGGCAGAAAAATGGATAGTAACTTTATGTCATAAGTAGAAGAAAGCAACAGAAACAGTGGTGTTTATGTTAAATTTCTAAATAAAAAATAAAAGAGTGAAAACCTGCATTGAGGAAAACTAGTGAAGAACACATGAGAACATCTGTTCTTTCTGTACTTCTAAATTCTGAGAATCCTTCAAACTAAAATTATTGTAGGAATAAGAGATACCTGTTCTAAATTTTGTTTTCTAAAATGAACAATGAGATTTTCACAAGGAAAATGAGAGGTCAGTTTGAGTCCTGTGGATCTGATACTTAAAAAATATATTTAGAATACATTTTAAAAATAATGTACTATAATTTATATGAAAAAAACCTTAGAAAATTTAATAGAGCTTGTTAGTAGGGATGACCTAATAACAGTTAATGCTGAAGTATAGAAACTTGTAAAATATCTAAATTAAAACAAATTATTATTAAAAGAGTTTCCATTTTTTTCTCCTGCTCTTTACAACACTCCACTAACAAGAGAGACTTTCTTTTGACTTCATCTGACATTGACTTCATCTTTCTTTGCCTCAATTTCCCCATCTGCACAATGAGTCCTGTGGTATTTATAACACTGGAAAGTCCTTTATGATCAGCTGAAAACAAGATGTTAGGTAGCTGCTAGACTCCTTCAGTAAGGCTTCCCACTATGCAGTACTCACTATGGAGAACATCTGTAGCCTTAATCATAATGATAAATGCAACATTTTGCGTTACTGAGCAAAAGAAGTGCTACATACAATAGAATCACAGTCATTTGTATTCCAGTGACACCCCCAACGTGCTAGCCACTGTTCTTGCACACACATACAGTCAGACAGGCCCTAAAGACCATGTTTTTAGGAAGTGACAGCAGTGCTTTAATGACATGTCAGTAATTGACAGCATCAGAGACAACAGCATGATACATGCTTTAAGGCACAATACATCCTAAGCTTGCCACATCTATTCAGAGACTAGTCTAGATAAGGCTTTTCATTTATGGTGATGCAGAATCGTAAGAACTGTGTTTAATTGGAAGTACTTCTAAATATATAATTGTAAAGGCTAATAAATTCTAATTAATCGTGCTGATTCCTAAAAATCCATAACCATGTCAACTCACTGTTATATGAAATTAAATATAAGCATATAATAAAAGACAATCAAGAGTCTTTAAAATTTCACCTGGTAAGTGAAATTAATGGTGAAGATGGGAAATGGAGTCATAGTGGCACTGCCTTGTTTTTCCACATTTTCTTGGTTTAGATGATCTGTGTGACCCCTTTGCAGATAGAAATCTAAGGAATCTAAGGAAATCCAAGAAATCTTTGCTAAGGAATGAAAAAGCACAAATTGATAGAACTATCTCAGGCACTGTCCACTTACAGACAGCAATTCATGAACACTTCAGTTCTAGTGATTTTTATAGGGGGCTGTAAAGCCTTCTCTCAAATTGTACTTTCTATATCTCACAACTATTCTTTCTTTGAATGAAGGGCATGTTCTGCCTAAGGGGAAAGCACGCCTTGTGTATGTATTAGTTAACATCCCCTCCATTACTAAGCGGAGATTTGGTTCTCTCCAAACAATATTGAGTAGAATGAAACTTCCAAACACTAGAAGGTTTTTGGTGATTTTTCAGAATGAAACATTAGTAGAATCTGAGGGGGGAAAGAAAGAAAAGCACTTGTATTTCCTACAGCTTAATGAAACAATCAAAATTATACAGGAGCTCCAGCTTCTTAGCACCAATTGTAAAATATTCTCTCAAACCTCATGGTTGTATGAGAAATTGAGAAAGCAATTGGATTCTTAATGCTGGAAAACTTCAAGCATAAGGAGAAGAGTATCTGGGAAGAATAAAAGATTGACAAAATATATGAAAACCACTTCTTTGACAGTATGTTTTGAAAAGAAAATATGTTTTATATGCATTCAGTAAACTTGTTTGGGTTTTTTTGGTTTTGTTTTTATATTTTGGTATGGTTCAGTTTGGTTTGGTTTTGTGAGAGTAAAGTGTCATTATAGAGATCAGTGATCTCTTTCTTTTCCATTATTTCTGTATTACTCCTCTACCAGTTATTCTCATGTTTATTCTTCATTTTCAAAATGGGAAGATGCAGGTTAACTATAATTTTATTTTTTAAAATTACATCTGTAAGTACCTTTCAGTCCTTTCAATGTAACACTTCCTTTTCTACCTCTTTCACCCTTCCATTTCATCCTACACACTGACAGTTTCCCTATGGTTTGAGGCTTATGTGGACTTGGGGTACAGTATTTGTTGAAATAATTGTCTTTATAATTTAGCTGTACTTAAATGAAGAAGATAATGAGTGTTTAGTATTTTTTTACCTGAAAAAAAGGGGGAATAAAATTTTGGCTAGTGTTTTCTTTCATTTTAATCAAAACTTTCTGTGAGATCAGAAACTTTCTACTTTCCTATTCCCAACAATTATTTTAAAAGTGAGTTATTGCATGGAAAAATTGCAGTGGTTCACCACTTAATCTGAAGTAAACAGATTTTAGTATTGATTTAACTGAAATTGGCTTTAACCTTTATACTTAAATTACTGTAATCTCACAATGGTCAATTTACCCTCATTTTTTTCCTTTTAAGGTGTGAATCAGTTACATTTCTGTGGAAAGAAGTGAATTTTAACTTTGGAAATGTCTGCTTAAACCTTAATCACAACTAAGCTAGTAGATGTCACATCAACTTCTTTGTAATAATGATCTCTTTTTCTCTACATTTGTAAAGGGAGAAGGGAAGGATTCTGAACATGGCATGACAGTAGCACTATAAGGAGAAACTAAGTGAGATTGCTATGAAAATATATAAAAGAACCAAAGTATAAAACATGAACTAAAATGTAGCTCTCATATTTTCAATCAACAGTTACGTTTTTTCTTATCTCTGTAATATTAACTATCGTGTGGTCCTTGAATATACAGCAGAGCAACACCTAGATTCACTAAAGTGGCCGTTGTAACTTGGTTATCTTGACTAGTTAAACATGTTTTCTGGAAAAGAAAAAGTGAGTCTATTTTCATGTTAGAGAACTAAGAATATTTAAGAAAAAGTGTACACTATAACTTTCATTGATTATATAGACATACAGAGTACAAGACTGGGAGGAGAAAGACTTGTAAGACTCCATTTTTTTTGCTTTTGAATTCAAAACATTTTAACTGCATTAATTCACTTTCTGAAAGGAGCATCAAAACACTAGTATTTTTCATATTTGGATGGAAATTAGAAGCACTTGGATGTGTTCCCAAGTCTGCTGAATAGGGATCTGTACAGTGAATCCTGTATCCATTATCCTGCATCAGACCATAGTAAAGTATTCTGACTGCTCCACAGATTTTGGACCATGTGGAAACCTAGATCCATCTAGGAAAAAAAAGAATGCACTCTTGACATAAATAAGGATTCAAATCAAAACAAAAAAAAAGAGAAAAAAAATGCCTTGGAACCACCCATTTTGCATTGGCCTACATTAAATTCAGTCCTGCCTTTTTTGTGTGATCCAATATAAAAGATGTAGGTTCCTCTTGCCATTTTCTGAGCAGGAATCTTTTTCTAAACCCCTGTCCATTCTGCAATTTGGTCAAACATTTTTCTGAAGTATTTTGTCATCTTTGAAGAAAAGTCACTACATAGACAAGAGGCCTATCAGCACACCAAATGATAGCAACAATTTTGATGCTTCCACTACAGTACCAGTTAAATCATCTTTATGCTGTGTTCACACTGATTGCAGCATGCTCAGGCCATATTCAATTTTGGCTATACCCATTACTCACCTTGATCTGTATATAAGCTATGATTGTTTTCTGTAACTGCTGAGAAACCAAACTGAAGGGTTCTGGACTACATACAGAAGGGTTCTGGACTGCATACAGAATCATTACAGTTTAGTTCTGTCATTAGTAAGAAAATCTGGAAGGGTTACTTCCTGATGTGTTCACATGGAAGCCAAGTGCTGGAATGAAACCAATGCATGTGTTGTAACACCTGACATGTTAGGAAAACCCATCCAAGGCTCTTGCCAGAATACTGGTTTTGCTGGTAAGCAACTACCATAAATGAATCATTAAACTGGAATCAATGTGTTGAAACAAAATGGATATGAAAAAAAGAATTAAAAGTTGTAGAGGAATGCCATTAGCAAAAGGTGACTTTACTATTTCTCCTGCTGGGAATGAATCACTCAGCCAAAGAAAGCCTAAATTCATGTTATATCAAATTTCTCAGAAAAACTAGAGTGGTGCACAGCAAGGCATCGTTCTCTTTTACTCTTGGCAATCTGATTTGGAACTGCTCTGTACAATGCTGGCACACTGTTGATGAAAGAATATCCACAAATCTCCATTGCCTGGAAAATAGAGCATTTCTTACATCTTGCATGCTGCACACCTTCTAGCACACAAGGGTATTCCTCCTTATTTTTTACTATACATACCTCAAATTAGGGTTTTTTTCACCTCATGTTTTAAAAAGCTTCACTTAAATTTTCCTTTTGTTGTAACTCTGGTTCCTTTTTCTCTCTGGTAATAAAAAGAAAAAAAAGTAAGTATCACCCCAGTCTTCAAAAAGGCAAGAAGGAGAACCCAGGGAACTACTGTCCGGTCTGCCTCACCTCAATCCCTGGAAAGGATGGAGTGCCACATTCTGGAGGCCATCTCTATCCACATGGATGATAAGAAGGCAATCAGTAGTCAGCATGGATTCATTGAAGGTCATGCTTGGCCAACAAGATTGCCTTTTACAATGAAAAATTACCTGGATGGATGAGCGGAGAATTGTGGATATTGTCTACCTTGACTTCAGCAAGGCTTTCGACACAACACCCTCATAGGCAGGATTAGTGGGCAGTGAGGTGAATTGAGAACTGGCTGAACAGCAGATCCCAGATGATCAGTGGCACAGGGTCTAGTTGGAGGCCTGTCATGAGTGGTGTCCCCCGAGGTTCAGTACTGGTCCTAGGATTGTTTAACTTCATCAGTGACTGGGATGAAGGCCCAGATGCCTCCTCAGCAAGTTCACTGACAACACAGAGCTGAGAGGAGTTCTGGGCTGATCCCCCTGGGTGCTGTGCAGCCCTTCAGAAGGACCTGGGCAGGTTGGAGAGATGGCAGAAAGGAACCACCTGAAATTCAACAAAAGCAAATGCAGGATCCTGCACCAGTGGAGGAATTAGGATCCCTAATTCTCCTAGGCTATGTGATCCCCTTTATGCCCACAACTTTGGGGGTTTTTCTGTGTGACATAATTAACATGCACAAAACATGTTTTCCCATATGTTTTTCATAAAAATTGTTACAGAACTGATTATTAAGCAAAATTTATTTTACCATAAACCTCTCTACAAACTCCTCTGCATAATTTAGCAGTAATTTATAGAGTGACAGTTGTAAGGTAGTCCCATGAGATGAAAAGACATCAGAGAAAATAAAGTTTTTCAAGAAGAAAATCTTATGCACTGGTGTGGCTTGCATTATTAACAAGATTATCTTGTAAGATGGTCTTGTTAATAATAAACATAGCCACATTTTTCACACTGCATTGGAATGGTGATTCTTAGCTTCAGTCACGAAAAGAAAAATTATTAACAGGCATGAAACTAGCCTCTTTGGAAAAGGCCTTAAAAGGATATTGCAACATAGATAAAATACAAACTCACAGACCTCACAAATTTTAATGCTGGAAAGCCTGACCATCCAAGAGGAAGTTTCTACTTAAGTAAACAAATGTTTGAGAGCAAGGAAATATAAAATTAATGGCATGCAGACAGCATACATCTGCTGTCATACCCCTTCCATAGCCTGAGAGTTTGAGGAAGCTTTTCAGCGTTGAATCTCTCATATGTTTTAACCTTATGGACTGCTTAACAAAGGAATTTTAAATTTTTTTCCAGCTTAAATGCTGAATATTGACCACCTTTTATCTTGGTTGCAGACTAGATTACGAAGAAATTCAAGACAGCGTAACACAAGTATATTTATGGCGAGTTCCCAGGAGCAGAGCTAAAGACCTAAGATTTTCTGCACTTTAGAGGAGATGTGTCACCTAACAATATGCAGAGGACATAGTCAAAACAGGACGAATGCAAGTTAGTGCCTAGTTGCATACTGATATCTTATCTAAGACCTTGAATTCTGACAAAACAATTCAGAGTAATTCAACACCCACAGTCTAGGGGACAAAAATAACTCATTAGGTAATAGTTGGGTTTTCTCATGTCACGTTTTAAAATAACATTGTTCAAAATGATATTAAATGAATAAACATCATACTGTCTTAGCCTGCAAAATTGTGCATCTTAGATTTGGTTTATGATGCAAATTATACTTGAAAGCCTTTGTAATAAAGAACATTTGTTTATGTCACGTGTGTTTGATTTACGATTCAGCTACAATCCCAAGCGGAAACTTGTGATCTGGGATTGGTTCATAACTAATGGTTTTTAATACCAGCTGAATAAGTGAAGTTTCTCGCTTTTACAGAGCTAATTAAGTACTGAACAAGAGAGAATAGCTTCCCCCAATTTCTCCATTACAAATAAAATCCACAATTCTTCTGTCCACATAGGACATGTTGTAATCATTTAAAGAGATACTAAGGATGGTAAGTACTGACAGCACATTTTGTTGTGTACAACGAAATTCTCCAGCTTTTCAAAGAAGTGTATGTTTTCTGTTTATCTTATGACTAGTAATATGAAATTCATATGGATATTAAAAATCTCAAAGTTCATATTCCCAATCAGGCAGAAAAAGAAAAAATATAAACAAAATAGAACAATAACCCATCCTTTCCTATACATACACACTTTCTGAACTGAGTTTCAATTTGAAATATTATTGTCCCAGTCTGCTTAGAAGCACTCTGCACAGTATCTAGACTAAGAAAGAGGCTGGAGCTGGTCTTGGGTTTGACCTGTTTCCAAAATTTTTTTATGTATTCTTTCTACTAACAGTGGGTTGATTTCAGCCTTTTGACTAATAACACATTTTTGTATAGCTGATTGATTTGGCACAGTTCTTTAGGAAAGCAGCCCTGTGTTGCTGGCTGCATGTCTTTTGAGGGAATTTATGTTTTCCGTAGTAGCAATTAACTGTGAAGATGGAACAGAATATGCACAGATTTTTTATACTGAAGATGCAAGAGGTGGGGGAAAGAAAGATGAAAGATAAAAATATGAAAAGTTGAAAAGTACAGAACTCTATACTACAACTAAATTTTGTGGTGTGTACAATCCTTCTCCCTATATTTCAGCCCTCAACAATAAACATTATATTTAAAGCACACATTTAAAAAAAATGCTTACCCTTCCATGAAGACTTAACTAGTGGCATACTCTCTCTGCATACTTGTCATGTCCTCTCCATCTTGCTTTATAGCAAGTTGTTTTCTCACCATGCCTTTAGAAAAACCTTTATACACGTAGTTGGAAATGCATTTAAAGTCAGGCCTATCTATCCTCTTCTCATGTCAATTGAATCCTTTTGGACTGAACACAAAATATCCATTCTCCACTGTGCGTGCACATATACCATATCCTTTTAATCCTAGTGACATACTATCTGGGTAAGAACACTCTCACCAATGAAAGAATAAAACACAGAAACTAACAAAAAAATGCTCTACAGGAGCAGAATGGCTCAACATGTTTGAAGTGAGCTATTTATAGAAATCATCGTGAGGCTGTAAACTTTAAATAAACCCCTTATTTCTCTGCTTTGTTCATGGCAATGACCTAAAGAGGCATATACCAGGCTATACCAGGAAGCAAATACATCACCATAAAGAAATTCTTCCATACACTCTATGAATTGTTATGCTAACCTGATGCAGGAAAGGCCCTTGAATGGCTACATAAACACTACAAAGATAAGAGAAGTAGGTATAAAATCCTGCAGGCAGGAGTTCACAACACCCTCTACAAATATCTGTATTAAGATCTAATGAGTTGTCCATGTCCATTAATGCAAGACAGGGAGAAATGAGCTGAATTGTTGAAAGAAGAATGTTGCTCAGGAATAGAAGGAAATGCCCTAACTGTAATGGCAGTTCAGACTATTTGATTGCCTAATGCTTTGCTGCTGCTTTCAGGTCAAAGAAAGACCATATTAGAAAGAGTGCATGCTATTTACTAATTTTTTTTCTATTGAAATATTCAAACTTCCTTCTTGATCCATCAGGAATCTTTCTGTATCACATTTCTCACTGATCAGCACCAATAAGTGTTCATAGATTATTTTTAAGTGACTACTGGTAAAGAAATAGTTCATGCATTAAAGCAGATTTTCATGCTAGTAGAATTAGTATTAGTATTAGTATTAATATTACTGCTTATAATACTGCTGCTATGACTGATACCATTACTACTATTTTTTAGGCTGTCTTTGTGTGACCAATACTAATACTCTCTTTTTTCTGGCTGATCTTAGAATTTTTCCTTTAAAATACAAGCAGGAGAACAACAGGTAGGCAAAAACCTACTGGTCCAACAGTTCATGAACCAGCAGAGAATCGTAATTAGAATAAATATTACATAATGTGATCCTCAAAATATCATCCTGGTGAGCTTAGTACACCTTCTCTGTTTCTGTCACAATGCAAAGAGATAGCAACACAACAGTAATATGCATATAATGGTTTAACATAACAGCAATGTGGTTATACTTTGTTTCACATACATAATGCTAATTACAAAAGATTTTAATGAAATTTACTCATGAGGTATCATAAGATTTAGGGAACAACCCCTATTTTTGATGCAGGTTACAGTCTCAGTACCAGAAATTTATTTGAGTTACAGGATACTTATATAGAGACATGTTAATGTAATATGTAATCCTTAATAACCCTGAAATCAACTGAAATTGAACAGTCGTCCATATTGCTTTGAAAACATGAATATTTCACTAAAAGTATGGATATTATCTTTTTTTAGCAGGGCATTAGTAACTGCATTAAGCACAAAAATCTCATTTTGTTCTAGAAATTATAATATATGAAAATGCTGGGAAGGTAAGCAAATGGGGTCTTTGAAGTCATAAACAAAGAAAAGTTATAAAACTTCCATGGGAAAATAAGCAAATATTTACTCTAGGGTATTGCTCAAACCTGCATTATTTTTACAGGCCAGAAGGCAACTGTAGTATTTTAAAGCTCTTGTTGCAGTAGCGGGACACGCTTTTGCTTTCAGAGCCTCCTTTCTCAGGTGGTTGCCACATGTTTGGCTTCTGTGCAAAGGTATATTATTTCATGACTTACCTTTCTGGTACACAGTTTGGTTGAGAATGGGGAGATTTCTTTTAGAATTGGAGTGTTTAGCCATTCTGCAGAATAAATATAAACCAGCATAGCAGAGGCTAAACTACGGATTAGAGAAGAGAGAGGAAATGATTGAAGAATGAATCCAAATATAGATTCTGGCTACTGGTCAGAGAAGCCTGGAAGCATAGAAGCAGCTATCCACTTGAAATGAGGGACTGTCTCCATATTACTTATTATAGAGTAATAGAATGGTTTGGGTTGGACCTTAAAAACCATCAAGTTGCGACCCTCCTGTCATGGGGGTGGGTTTTCTTTTCTAGAGGGGAATTTTTAGTTGTAATAATGTCTGTTAAAAAACCAGAAACTCATGCGAATGATGTACAAGACCCTGTAATGGCTATCCAAAAAACCTTCGGAACCAGCCTTAGGACTCCAAAAGTCCTTAAGTTCTCCTTTCCATTACTAGTAAATATTAGAGACAAAATAGTAACCTATCCTCCACACACCAAATACGTCTTCTAAATTAATTTCATGGAAATCTTCCCTGATGTCTAAAAATTTCAGTCAGCTTTTTTATTCATTTTTCTCTTTTGGGACTTCTCTGGGACCACAAGCAAGTTAGGGCAGAAAAACACTGTAAGAGGCTGATTTTATGGTATTTACCATCTGACCAGAAAGAATTATAGAAATCTCCCAGCCCAGAGGTGTTTACAATCATTAGGTTTGCATAGCAAGAACGCTTAGGAGTTCTTTCACTGAAACAGCTCATTTGCCAACCTTTTTAAGTTTCACCCTCAAAAGAGCTGAAATTACTTCAATTCAAAACAAAAACACCAGTGCAAAAATAAATACCTAGTGCTGTATGGTAATATGATGTGAGACAGTCTTTACCTTCAGTGGGTGAGCATGTAGTGGCTGGGGTAATATTTTCTTCAGTAACATAAGTGCAGTTCCTAACTGCTGTTTCTAGCCCTGTACTTTTAGCACTTTTCTTGTTTCAGCCACACCTAACTCAAACTCAATATATTAAAATTATGAAAATTTTCTGTGTTGCTCTTTTCTTCTGCATTTCCTAACCAGGATGCTGTTTTATTTAAATAATTTTTACTGTGCCATTCAGAGAGAAGGAATCAGAAATGTGAGAGAAGACTCAGAATATGTACCATGTTCTCTTTTGGGTTTGACTCTTGCTGCTACGCCAGCTTTCTTTGATGGCTTCACCACTGAGGACTGTGAGCCACACACATGCAGAGGTCAGTTGTGCTAACCTCCATGGGACAGATTTTATCTGGCATGGCAGTTCAGACTCCAAAGCAGCTGCTAGTTCATGTCATCAGCACATCTGGCTCCATATATCTGAATTTTCCTTTTAACAGTGTAGCTGGCTGGATGTATGTGAAAGACTAAGCATGGGGTCATCTGCCCAGGAGGTATTAGCCATATCCTTCAGAGCCTTACTGTGAGTCTCAGAAATAGTTTCCCTATTTTCTTGTCCCAGGGACAGGACTTATGTCTGCCTGGTATGCAGTTTTTCATCCAGGGCAAAATCCTGTCTTCACAGCTAGCAATTAGCATTTTCTTAGTGATGTCCATAAAGGCAGAAATTTTTTATTAGATGCAATCTAGGGAGCCGAGAAACACTGAGAAAATTAAGTTGGTGGCCAATATAAGCATTTATCCATGCTTTTCTGACTATATTGTCATCTGTAGCTGCCAGGATAATCTTCTTGCAGATTATTTTCTGCCTTTCCCATTAACACTTTTCTTCCATTGAATATTTCCAGGAAGATATAGTCATTGTTTTTAGAATTAGTTGTAATATGTAAAGAGAGTAACAGTCTCTTTTTGTACAGTCCCATTTTAACTCCCTATGTGGATTTACATCTTCATCCTTCAAATATGCTTGAACAAGTAATTTTTTATACTCATTTAAATGCACAGTTTTATTGATTTGCAAAAGGTGCTTATGTAGGATATATTTTTGAGTAATTATTTATGAAAGTAGGGCCATAGGACCTATTACAAATAGTCTGAAAAGAAAACCTAAAATCAAAACTGGTTATCAGCATTTCTTTCTTCAAAAATGTCAAAAGTAAACAGATAAAATTATTACTTATCACCTTGTTAAATAAGACAGAATTCTGCATTATGCTGTTCTCACTGTAGCTCAACAAAGAATTTAAAACAGTTAAATTCATGATGAAATATTTCACTAAGCTAAGGCCTAGATGAATAATACATATTTCACAGATATAGTGGAAGGTGAGGTCTTTGAGGTCAGCTTGAACCCTTGACTTTGGAATTTAATACAAAAAGTTTACTTACAAGACTTAGTAGAGTGTGTTAAGTATTCAAAGGAGTACTTCTTTATACAGTTTATTATAAATTCACTTCTCTGTGTATTGTATTCACTAGAGATTCATGTTCTACTCATAAACCCTGTAATAAATTTTTTATTTCTGATTTCAAATGCTGCAATCATTTTTCTAATAATAAATGTTATCCCAAAGGGACTGTGAATATGCTGATCACAAAAAGCATCTCATGGGAGCTTCCATAACAATGAGATGAAACCCTCTGGCTTCTCACAACAGAGTGAGGAGAATCTCTCTTTAATATCTGTGTCTACTGGACATTTTTCACACAACAAAGTGACTTTTTTATCTTCATGAAAGAGCGTTTTTCTATTATATACAGACAAATTCAACTTGCTATGTGTATGGCTTAGTGGCAGATAATATATTAATGAATTACACAACGTAGGTGCTCATTATTTTGAAATACAGTGTGGCATTATTTCTAAATATTCTTCCTTCAACTCCTCTCTCAAATAGGGAATCTTGAATAATGAAAACATAATTCTAGATAAAATTTTAAGTCAATGTCACACTGATGTATCACCTCAGATCTTTTGACCAAAATTTACCTTCTTATATATTTCGGATCTGTATTACCCAACAAGACTGAGATGCACTTCTAAATTTGGCTTAGAAATAGATATCCACAGGTTGGATTTCACTTCAAGCTCTGTTGATGGATCCCTTTTTTTCTCCTGTAGGTATAAATATATTTATATGTATTTATATATACTCTAATAGCAGGGCCAATATGAATAATATATATACCACAGGATATAGAGTATCTGTCTTCCTCATAATCTTCAACTTATTTATCCTCACAGTCCTGAAAAGAGATTTTCTTGCCCAAAGAAATACAAAAAGAAGAAAGAAAATAATTAATCTAAGGCCACGGTAATGACCCTTCAATACAGAGGAGAGACACAACATCTAATTGCTCTCATGTATTACTGAAGACTGCCCTTACCATTACATGGTTTTGGCATTCTTCCTGTGCTTTCTGTATCCCAACCTTAAAATAGCTACTGAAATTTTTCATTCTTTATTTTGCCTTTCTTCATCTCAATTACACACTCTATCTGGCAATCTGCCCTGCCCCTGAAATCAGAACTCTTCTTGCCTCAGTGTGCATTTGGCTTAATCCTTCTCTATAACTGAAAGCACCTGCCATTCCCTTCCTGTGTTCTGGATAGTGTTTTTTTAATGTCTAAATACCTACTTTGTCCCAAAGTGTTGCTTGCTATTCACAAGATACCATTTCCTTCAAGACAGGTTGAAAGAGGACTCTGTTTAATAAAATTAATTATCAAAAATTCTTTTTTAGAGGAACATTTAAGTTATTCTTCATATATCAGGAGAAGGAAAGGAATGGAAAGCTCTTTTTTTCCTCAAAATCTTCAACCCCAAGCCATGTAACATTCAGCAGTGATCTGAGTGGCCAGAGACCCAGCTAGGTGTGTTCTTGTCATTGTGCTGATCAGTGTCACAGCAGTTTCATGACCATGTGCATTGGTGCAATGCAGGCCAAGGTGTGTTGCTCTTGGCATGGGCAGGTGAGATGACAACCCAGAGGAGAGAACAGCATGAACAACAGCACCAACAAATCTTTGAAAACTGATGATGAAAAGCAAGTTTTCAACCCACTTGATAGAGATTGTGTTTTATTGAGTAGATGAGTAGTTAAACCTGCAGCAGTGAGAGGGAGGTTACTTCTGGTTTAACCCAGATCTGCTGCAGCCAGAATCATATCTCTGGCTGTGCCCTGCATGCACAGGTAATAACACCGATGAGTCTCTAAACACTCAAACACAAAAATGCTCCCAGCATTTTGGAATTTCAGCCTTAATTTTGGTCCTATCAGTGTGAAAACTACATTTATCTGAAAGTTGTTATTTTAGGATCAAAGCCTCCTTTCCCATGATGCTCCTGTATTATACAGTCTGAAGCTGTGTATGCTCTGTGTTGGAATAGTTTCATATGCTTAGATAAGTGATTGAGATGATGAAGAAAAAATGCCTCTGGCAAGTAATGAAGGAACTCTCATGGTCAGAATATATCTTAGGTAAAACCACAATCACTGTTGACTGGAATTTAAATAGACAGAAAGGCTGAATTAGGCAAACACTTAACAAACATATGCAAAATGTGATGCCATACATTCAAATCTACTAAAAAATTATTTATGTTCCACCTCAGATATAATAATTCCGAATATATTATGAATATATTGATGATAATATATTTTGACAATATTTTCCTGAAAGGAGCATAAAGACATGAAGGGACTCTGGACCTCTATGTCATTACTTTACATAGAAATTCTTATTTCGTTAAATAGCATTGTAGGATTAGATGCTAGTATATAGAAATGCCAGAAACATTGTTTATTTAAATTGGTTTGTACTTCCTTCAATAACAATCATGGGATATTGCTGTAGCAAACACATAATAATTTTATGGTTCTAGACCTCAAAAATATCCTCAAGTTATCTTCAGCTAGTTAGTCCTCTGAGTCTATTGATTAAATTTATTTATATTGCATAGATCCATTGAGATTCAACTATCTCCTTTCTGTGTTTGGAAAAGAGTTGAAGGAAGAACCCAAAAAAATTATTTAAAATATTTGAAAAGGTCATATATTACAGATCATAAGTAATTTAACAGAAGTAGTGGGATTATAACCTGGACTACAGGTATTTATTTTCCTGCATGATAGACTTAATTCTTACCAATCAGGAATATTGGAAGGGCAATTATAAGCATTTAATAAAATTATTTTTTTCTTAGACTCTTACATATAGCAGCAGTGTCATATAGCAGCACTTTATGAAAACATGGTAAAAGGGTAAATGGTTTTCCCAATAAAATGCAGTCTTGTGCTAAATCCAAATGGGCAAATATGAATCCTAAGAGGACATACATCTCCTTGTTGATTTCTCCTCTTTGAAGAACTGAAGTACATGTATTCATTTTAGCACAAACCAGACTTCGCCATTAACAAAAATAGGTTCCTAATCCTTCCTTCCTTCTCTTTCTTTCTTTCTTTCTTTCTTTCTTTCTTTCTTTCTTTCTTTCTTTCTTTCTTTCTTTCTTTCTTTCTTTCTTTCTTTCTTTCTTTCTTTCTTTCTTTCTTTCTTTCTTTCTTTCTTTCTTTCTTTCTTTCTTTCTTTCTTTCTTTCTCTAACGGTATAGTTAGTTAAACATAAAGTGGAATTAAAATTCTAAAGGAAACAGTCAAAATATCCTATATTATTTTTTTCTCATACTCATGTAGCTAGAAGGATTTAATATAGTTGATATTAGTCAACTATTTTATTTTATCACTTCTGAAAGGTTTTCATAAACTTTGTATCTCAAACTGAGCTTCCAACTACAACCAAATCAAGGTAAAATTTAACTTTAACCCAAGAAATAAGAAAAATAAATGTATTGATTGAGGTATTTGGGTAATATTGCTACTAATCACAAATCATAACTGAATATGTGACCATATGCTCAAATTATTTGAAATTGCAGATGCTTTATCAAGTCTTTGTATAGTTGGCATCTGTGGGTAGTTTCTTACAGATCCCATTATTCTATTGGAAATTTTATAAACAGTTTCTAACTTATTCGTATACTCATATACATGTATACACATCAGTTTGATTCTCCAGTCCAGTGCAACAATGAAAGACCAGTTTTCACACTGCCATCATTACTGGACTTGCTGAACTAATGCCTAGGTTTGTTACAATAGAGTTCTTTGGTGGGTGGGTATGTATGTACATATCCACTAAATATATGTGCTACTTCATATTATGCAAGTACTAAAGAAACAACCAAACTCTAAAAATCAACTAGGTGGTTAAAAGCATGAAGTGAAGAAAACTGAAATGGGAATTATTTATAATAAGGGAAAGCAAATTTTCAATGACCTTATACACAGTTATCTTTTTTCATTATCTCAATTTAGTAAGTTGGTAATATAACAGAGATCATGAGCTTAAATGGAATATGTGTTGCTTGACATGATTTGTTCATTTTTTACAGTCAATTTATAAGTAGAGAATTAAAGAAACCAGACAGGATAGTATTAGGTAGCCCATGGACTGATTAAGGAACATTAGCTGCCTAAGGCATCAGACACAGAGGAATTCTTCTAACACATTTCCATATATTTTAAATCTACCAAGTGATTAGATGAAATATACAAGCCTAAAGTACCTGTCTCCAAGAACAACCATCAAGACTATTTGTGTACAAGACAGACAAGCTGATTTGTGGTTGCTACATTGTTAGGTAGTAGGGAACTGGGATAAATAGTGGAACTGAGAGGAGTTACGAGTGAGGCATCCAATGACAAGAGTACTCCCTGAACATGTCACTAGCTCTTGAATCCAACACATCCTAAACATGAGTGAAATCCAGAACAGAAGATAATACTAGAAAAAGGGAATGCTGATTCAATTATGGCACCCTAAGCCTCTCAGGATCGGTCCCATGAACCATCAGCAGACCCTGTTTTGATTCCAGCTGTAGATCCCCCCCTCCTTTGCCTTGAACAGGAGCTCATCACACTCTGGTGAGAGCCAGTTACACCTGCCCAGGGAAAGCTTTTTCAGAATACCTTCTGCTATTTTATTTTTCCCTCATCTGTACACAATACTTTCCAGATTCTCCTGTTAAGTCCTGCTGAATAAACTGCTCTCACGTTTATGCTCCAGTAACCCTGGTGGAGACCTTCACAATAATTTCAACATGCAATTCCTTTTTTCTGACAATTTTTGAACATACACAAAAGAGAGGACATTCCATAAATCTAATAAAGCTGCATGGTTAAGAGCAGCCATCCTTTCCATGCCTGTGAAATTAAATGCAGCACACTATAATTCCCTGATTGTGCCTGTACAATTACTCACAGACCAACAAAAATGTGAATGAGACAAAAGATGATTGTGTGTCTGAGCAAAATTGAGGCTTACAGGTCATTTGGGATTTCAGCAACCAACCTCAGTGCAGTACAGCTTGCTGGAAGACAACAGACACTGATAGGCTGACACTAGTCAGTGAACATTGAAGAAAGTATTTCACAGATGTTTCTTCTAATCGGATTTATAACGCCACTTTGATGATATTTTAAAACTGTTATTTTGAAAGATGCTGATACTTTTGATTTTTTTTTTGATTTGCACAGAAAACAATGTGCCCAGAAAGCTTCATGACTTATCTGCAGGAAGTTTCAGGCTAGTAATGTCCAAATTTGTCTATTTAGAGATATTCTTATTCTACATAAGAAGGAAAAGTTATAACACATGAAAAAAAAAAAACCAAACAACCCACAAACCAGCAGATTATAAAACAAGATCAAACACACAATTTAGGAAGGCAATTTGTGACCAAGTAACAATGAAATATCTACTGAACTGATAAAGAAATATGGATTGGTCTGAGAGAGCAGAGTAGGAATCCAGACATTAAATATCGATGATATAGGTTACTGTGGTGGGGAAGAGTCTTCATGTCAATCCAACTGTCATATCTGACAAGCCAGACTCTTGCTTTTTTGAACAAATCAATTGAAGTTCAACTCCAAATAGATACTTTCTGGAGAAGCAAAGTGGTCTTTTGGATTTGAAGTTGTCCAGTCCCTAAGGGCCATAAGCAAATTGGGCCATACGTTTAGTAATTGGACTTAGGAAATTATGTTTCAGTACCATGTTCAGACTCATCAAGAGCCTCAAAACACCTCTTAAACTGTTGTCTACATTTCAAGAGATTAAATTTCTCTGCTAAAAAGCCCAAAAGACCTCATGCCAGTGGCCTTGCATCTTTCCATCAACTAATATTTCTTACATGGCTAATTCTTGTCCTATGCTCTGTATGGAGCAGGATTCGCACTCCCAGCTGTTTCTGCTGGGGAAAAAGACAACTGAAGGCAGGAGATTGATAAACCAAATCACAATCTTGCTTTATTGTCTACATAAAGATTTAAGCTTACTGTTTTTCTGTTCCCATGTCTGGAGATTTCACTAAAGGATTTTTGAGTTTGCTTGATAAACATTGGGGTATTTATTCTAATAATATGTGAATAATTCTCACTACTGCAAACTTCAGGACAACATTGATTTGACTGTCTGCACTTTTCAAAGGTGTTTAATTCTCCAAATAATATAAAGGCACAGTCATGGATTTAATTTTCTACCCTTTTGAAAGCTGCATTTGTATGTTTGGGGTTTTTTTCACAAATAGTCCATTTTTAAGCAGCACATCTCAGCTTCATAAGAGTGCAGAAAGTAAACTTACATGAATTGACCTACAGGGCATTAACTAGGCTCAGATTATTTTAGTAAACATGAAATCCCTTTAACTTAGTTTGGCCTAAGCAAAACAGTTCAGCATAGACCCACCTATCCAGGGGCATGTAAGAGATGTGTTCAGGACTACAGAGCTCTTCTTTCCATTTCCTTTGCCTTTCTGCCTTAGTTGATAGCACTTGCAAGATATGCTAATGTCATCATTACACAGCCCCTGATTCTCCCTTCAAGGAAGAAAAAACACAAGCTAGAGTGAAAGATTTGTCTCTGAAAGGCCATTTGAAAGGTCACCTGAGAGTAACAAACAGAACTTCACTGTGTTTTCTGGCTTGGAGAATTTGCAAACTTATGAAAGGACCATGGAGATGTACAGCAGTGTATTGCTGAGCCATAGCATTTCCATTACAAAACACAGAGGGGTCTAGGAAGTTAAAATTCAAGGTCTGAATAGAAGTCGGCCAAAGCTGTAAGAGAAGAGCAAGGAAAGCAAAAGGCAGCTGGAGCTGGGCTGGCTTCCAAGGTCAAAGCAGTAGGGATTGATAATTATAAAGAAGACCTTATCATATCCTTGCATTTGTCTGAGGATTTAGTTATAGGATATCAATTAATTATTTATTGTATATGAAGCCTACATTTTAAAAAATGCCTGGGAAGCATTGGGTTATTTACTGTGATTATTCATTACCCATCAGACAGCTTCCCAGGTTATGATCACTCTTCAGCATTCTCCCAAACACCAGATGTACTCCTAAAAGGCAGGATGTCAGTAACATTGACAAAATGCCCTGCACAGAAGTTGTCAGCACTGGGCAGCAGGGATCCATCCTACAGCGCAACATGCCCATGCCTGGGAGCCAGCTACCTGCCCTCTCGTTAGCACAAGGGCACTTGCTAGTGCTGTCAACAGTAATGAACATGACAGGGGACTGCCCCTGGGGCACACGCCACTGACAAGGTGCCCTTCCCTACCAAACAGTTTGCAACCACTGGGTGATCCAATGAATGTGGTAGGGGCAACCTCTGACTTCAGACTGCCTAGAGCTGTTCTTCTTGTTCCTGTCTTGGAACATCGTGGGTGGGGGGGTCTCAAGACATTGCCTTGCATATGCTGTACCTTCTTACAAATGCAGCACTAGCACTAAAACATTAATTAACTATCTCTCAGTAGTGATTAATGACAGGCTCTGTCACAGTAACTCAGTGTGTTCTATTCATTTTGTAGGCACATCATCTCATATCTTCATTTGACATTTAAGAAAGTGTATTTGCTACAACGATTGTATTGCAAGCAACAGCACCTTTCCATTTAGATGCATATTTTGAGATCAGAATGGAACTAATACAAAAGTATTCATAACATAATGTCATTGTAATGGATTTGTAAACACTGTCCTAGTGTTACAATGATGCCAGCCCAACAGATTTGTAACATACTGAAAAGTGAAACACCAGCACAAACACTTAGAGCATGTAGATAGGTTTCAAAAAATTAAAATTTGTGACACTGTCAAATTCTTTCCCATGTAACCTCTGCTCTCTTATTTTAGATTCAGCTAAAAAACCAGCTTCTGTATGTTCTTGACATCCTCCTCTGCTTCAAAACAGACATAAGCTAAAACATTTCTTGAATTGCATCCAGTGTTTTGTGGAAGAGAAAGTTCTGTCTCATGGTTACTCATCCCTTCCAAAGCAGAGTTTTCAGCTTTCAGGCTTTCTTTTAAGTTTTATTCTGGGAGAATGAAAACAAACACACAAAGATATCCCATGTTTGCAATCTTGGCTCTGTCACCAACTCAATGTGTGGCCTTTTGCATATCACTTTGCAAAAAGCTACTGGTGGCTTTCCTAGGCTCAGGGAGAAGGCTTGGCCCTGCAGGAATCTTGTTTTGGAGGAAGGCTAGCTGCAAAGCACCTTTCCCAGGAAAATAAACCTTTAAGCAAATCGCTCTATTTTACAGGATGAACTTTATACCCAAGCCTCAAGCAGACTTGGAATTTGCTTGAAGCAAACAGTTCAAAACCTCAGGGTATAATTAAATGTCTTTGTTTGGGATGAATGTGCTCTCATGATAATTCTCCAGTTGATGAATTTTACTAACCCCTGAATATCTTCACATTGGAGCTGGGTGAGCTGATCTAGACGGGATGGTTTCTTTTCACTTTTTCTCTTATTTGTTTTGTCAGGTGTAAGAAACCGTACAGAAAATATTATGTGCCTATTATTTCATTGGAATTGTTAACATTCTGAACACTTTCCAAATTTAATAGATCTCTCAACGAATTGGTATTCATTCACAATGTCTTTTAAGGGTACTGTGTTCATAACAGCACAAAATTGAAAACAACTCTTGCTGGTGTGGAATCATATCACATTCAGAAAATACTCATTAGGAAAGGAAACAGCAGAACAGATATGCTATGTCATATCTTGCTTTCCATGCTTATTTGTAGTCTTTTACTAAACATTGTATTTCAAGGTAGGAAAAAACAAAGGAAAATATTAAAAAGCTACTTTCATCTACAAATTTGCGCTATGAAGCTGATCAAACACTAATAGACCACTGAGGCATGTGGTGTTAAAATGGCATTAAGTGAAGCAGCTGGACTGAGGATGCATATTAGGACAATCACAGATGTGAAAAGGGGACCCAATACAAAATGAAGTGCCTGGCAGTTTCACAGTTGCCCTCTCTTTCCTGGAATTTCCCTTTAGCAAACTAAAATTAAAGTTAGATTTGGATTACTTAACTTCCTGCTAGTTTTCAGCAAGACATAGTCAGAAAACCTTAAATTTCTGCCTTTGAGCACCAGCTGTCTTTCAGGGAATCAATTACAGAGGGTAACCTGGAATGAGAATTTAATCCATAATCACACCTCCTGAGCCCTGTTATGTTCAGGGAGTTCACACCACCTCTGTGTGAGCAGTGGCAAAACTCACATAGAAAGCCTCCCACCTTCTTTGCATCTCAGGGAAGCCAAGTTCTACTTTAAGTCAGTTTAATTCTATTACCTCTCTTCTGCCAGGATGAGAACTTCCTGAACCTCTTAAGCAGGGAAAATACAGTAATATAACTAGAAAGTTTTGGTAATATGTTTTGGCAATTTGTGCATCTGTTTATTAGAAAAACTGCATCTGGTTCTGTCCTTAGGTCACTAAAAGGATAATGTGAATTAGTTTCATAAAATGAGAGCATATTTTTTATATGTGTAGATTTATACTTCAGTTCTCTTTAATCATTGAAACTCATTTCCCTATTTTTGAGATGAGTAAACTGGAAGTTTAGTCTCAATCTTGGAGTGAACTTTCCAGCTTCCCTTTAAAAGTTCTGCAGATTTTTGACAAAAATTTGTTTCCAACTTCTCCCAAGATTTGGGGCTGCAGATCTTACTCAGTGTACAGGGCATTTGTAGTTGCCTGTCTAGTCTGGATACATTAAGGTTTATAGGATGAAACTTTCTTAACTGAAAGAAGTCTTAAGAATGTATACAATGCTTACCGCTTCCTAATCAAAAATGATCACATATTATTTTCAGTAATGACTATGAAAAAATTTATCTATGATGCTCTTCCAAATGTCAGTGAGTATGTGTGTTGTACGAACACCTGTGTGAGTACATATTGCACACTGCCTGCATCAAATTGTTCTCAGAGATAATGCAGGTGCAACTTCACTAACTTGTGTGATACCATGTTTTTCCCATACAGATGTCAGCTCTAATGCTTTTTAGCTACTGTGGAGCTCAAGAGAAAATTTTTGTAGCAGAGGGAGGTGTGTGTGCCTTTGTCTGTGTTTGTGTGTCAGCTTGTGTGTGTTTATAACAAAACAGAGGTCTAACAAGACAGTACTGTAGAAATCAAGGACAGTGTATGTTATTCATTAGCAAGAAAAATATTTTTTTTAAAAAAATTGACCACATAAAGCATTTCATTGTACACTGGTAAAGAGGGGAAACTGGCCAATAGTAGAGGACTGCTTTTTGTAGTGCCACAGAACAGTGCCTTTTTGGGGACATCCAGTGAAATCCCTTGTGTGCTACCATGCAGGCACAAAGTACTGCACATTCAGGGCTGAGCTGTGTTGTAGGTGCACCCATTGTTAGTATTGATATAAATGACAATAAAATTGGAAAATATGGATTAATACTGTAAATAATAATTATTGCGTTATGTGGCGTGGCAGACTGCAATTATATAAAAACTGTACTTCTCCAAGTAAACCAGATATAACTGGTTAGACAAAACTTTTTTGTTTTTTCTTTTCTGAAAGAGTCAGCGTTCTGAAATCAATATTTTGTGAGAAAAGGCTCTAGTTTTAGCAATAAGCTCTTTGATTTGTAATGTATTTAGTGAGATACAATGCAGAGACTATTTCAAGCAGGTCGATTCAGAAATAAAGGCACAGAACCCCTTGCTTGAGAAGACTGAGTTTAAGTTGCTGCTGTGTGACCTTAGATAAGTCACCAGTCCTCCGAGTCCTGTTTCCTCATCTCATAAAATAGGAATAAGTGGGTTTATTCTGTCTCACAGAGTAATTGGGCAGCTAAATACATAGGAAATGGTTGAGAGAGCTATAATAATAGGGGCCACGTAAGTCCATAATGCTTCAGTAAGGAAATAGAAATGCTAGCACTGAGAAGTACTGTGCTAAAGTAATGATTGTTTGGAGTTAATGTACCCACTTCATGGCTTTTTCAGTGAAGAAAGAACTGAATGTGTAATGTTATAGTGATGAAGTTCTGTTTTAAATTCCATGTGCCCAAGGCTTAAACTGTGAAATTACTGTAGCCACATCTGTAGTGCATTTAATCTAAAAAAGTCACTGCATAACTGCTGTTCTAATAGAATGTTTTAAGAATTTACATGGATGTGAAAGGATTTAAGCAATGCCATTGATGTCTAATTTTTAATACCTAATTTTCGTTCCACAAATGCTCACATACTCTTACTTTTGGTTTATTTACACTAGATTAGATAGGACTGAAAAATGCTTAAATCTATGTACGTTAGTTTCAACTTGTGTTTCTGGGCTTTACTATTTGCCTCACCTTTTTTTCACCTTTTCCCAACTTTTTAAATTTTCAATATTTCTCTGAAGAAGCAATTTTGCCAATCTTCATCATGTGAGAATCTGACCATTTTCTCATTGCCTCAGCTCTCTAAATCTTCCAAAATCTTTTTAGGTTCTCTGTTGAAATCAACATCCTGAGTCCAGAGGCATGTCTTATTCTGGTTCCTGTTTAACAAAGCTTTCAATAAAGCTAAGTCATTTAAAAGAAGCAGCCATATAACATTAAAAATACTCCATGAATCAAAATGAACAAAACAAGGTCATGTTTATATGGACAAAACAAGCCATGGATTTTTCTTCTCTGTCACTCTTTAAGTGCTATGAAAGCCACATTTAAAAATCACTTTACTCTGGTACTGCAGATATATTTGTGGGAATGCAAATTTTGTGGACAGAAAAAATTACAGAGCTTGAATGGTCTAATAATGTATATCCAGAGGGCAATGTGTTAAATGGAACAGTTCCCTCAGAACCTTTCTCTTAATGTGTGACATAATGCAGCTATTGAATGGGAAGTGACAACAATTTTTATTTTCACTATTTCTTTAGTTATGGAAGGCACCAAAATTGCAATAAGGAGAGACAATTAGGAAACACAGGATATTCTAATAATTCACATATTCTAATACAAGTTATATGGCAAGTAAATACCTTTCAATTGTTAAGGGCATCTGTTGATTTTCCGAACAAATTTTTTAATGAGAAGGGGAATCCTTAAAGATAACTATTTTCATGAAGAAATTAATTTTGTTCTAAAAATTTTAAAAAAACCCTGAAAATGGCAAAAAGCTTTTCTGTTTTTCTTCAAGAGTTTTACTTCTCTTTTTGCTAAAAAGATGGAGAAAATATTTTATGAAGTAAAAATTTAATATTTTATTGCATTTTTCACTTATTATTTATTGGTGAAATAAGAAAATATGAATGTAGGAAGAGAGGTTTTCTTCACTGGCCTAAATTTGGGAGTAACTACTGTGGGGCACAAAATATTCTGTATTTGTACATAACGAGCAGTACAAGAGATTGAAAAATAATTTTCATACTCAAAAACTTTTTAATAAGGCTATTGTTGCCTTCCAAACAAGTGGACCCATTACTCTGAAATATTGCAAGAAGATGAAAAAGGAAACAAACAGACTTCAGATCATAGTGCCTTCCTTCCCTCTGTGACAAGATGGATAGGATGACCTAACATGCATTTTGCATCTCTCAATTTAATTGTACTGACTTAAAGTGTCCCCCTAGAGTAGATGGCCGTTATACTTTCCAAATACATTCTTGGACATACCCTGGAAAGGTCTAAAAGCCTCTGAAGCAGAGACATCAGGACAGCAAATCCAACAAACTTTTGTTTTCTGGGCAGCAGCCAGGTTTGATTCCTGGTAATTTTTCAGCCACTCCGGCTTTTGAGAATTGTTTTCACCAAATCAACTTGTGTTGCTAACAGCTCTCTGTTCTGTACCACAGTCAGCATGTTGTCTAAACAGACCATTATCCCTAGCCCTTGCACACAGAAGGCTGCTACCATGGAGCTGACAAGAGGCCAAATGGTAGGCTGGAGATCTGCCAAAGTTCTCCTTCCCAGCAAAGCCTGGAGGTACCTTTGACATTTTTTCACTGACAGGATAGTAAGACATCGTTTAGATCTAATCTCACCATCCAGTTGTCCTACATTGAGGTGTCTCTTAGGAGATGGTGATCCTCATCTTGCAATGCATTTATTGGTACAGTACTCTATCATTCAGTCTTTATCGATTTATTACAAATTAATTCTCATTCCTCTCTCCTTTTGAGCATCAGGAACAAATTTCTTGCAAATATTATTTGGAGTGAGAGAATTTTTACCATTACTTGCTTTTGCTTAAGGAAAAATCATCTTTTGTTGTGTATCAGATATTTGTTTGAAAAATTGTAACGGTGAAGAATAAAAGGTATCTGCAAAATCTGTAAGTGTTGACATTGTTTATTTAAATTTTACCAGGATCTTTAATTCTATGTACTCAGTTGTTGAAATAAAATTCTTCTTTTTTCTTGGTCAATGACATCCTGGGTGGCATTAAACGAAGGGGGACCAGCAGGTTGAGGGAGGGTATTCTTCTCCTCTACTCTGCTCTGGTGAAACTCCACCTGGAATACGGTATTCAGCTCTGTGCTTCCCAACACAGGATGGACATTCACCTGCTGGAGCGTGTCCAGAGGAGGCCACAAAAATGACCAGAACAAGGCTGGAGCACCTCTCCTATGAAGACAGGCTAAGAGAGTTGGGGTTGTTCAGGCTGGAGAACAGAAGGCCCCAGGAAAACCTTAGAGCACTGTGGCAAGGCATATCACCCCTCTCCCCACCACAGGGCAGGCAAGGCCCAGCAGGTATCATCTCCTCATGCCAAAAGGTCTGCCAGCTTAACAGATGTGAGAAGAGATAAAGAACATAGGTGACCAAAAGGCCAGTTTTACACTATAAATGTACTACAGATTAGCACAGAGGCAGAGGTCTCCTGCACATGCCCTGAAAGTGTGCCAGACTTCTTCCCAAAGTCCGGACTCAGATTCCACGGTTACTTTCCTAGGAATTGAGGGAAAGAATTTCAATGGGTGCTCCATTGGCAATTGGATGGTAAGAAACATTGGATCCTAAGTTATATTATTTCTTCACTAGCTGTAAAATTAATGGTACCTTTAACCCCACATGTATAATACCAGTTGTCCTCTTTTATCTCTGTGTAGTAATAGTCTGTCTTAAGTCTTATGTCTGTTAGTTTTGTGTCAATTAAATAAATAATTCATTCTATAATAGACAGAATCAGCCATTGATAAAGAACTTGCAAATGAGGGTGGGTCTTGGGATGCTGGCCACCTCAATAAAGCTACTGCCTGCTGCCGGAGGCATGAGCAAAAGGCAGGGACTTATTTAAACCCACATCTAATTCATAACAAGCACCTTCCAGTACCTGAAGGTGCCCTGAAAGAGACTGGAGAGGAGCTTTTTACAAGGGCACGTAATGATAGGACAAGGGCTTTAAACAGAAGGAGATTAGGTTTAGATCACATATTAGGAAGAAATTATTCATTATGAGAGTGGTAAGGCACCAGAACACGTTGCCCAGAGAAGTTGTGGAAGCTCCATCCATGGAAGTGTTCAAAGCCAGGTTGTATGATGCTATGAGCAACCTGGTCTAACAGACATTGTCCTTGCCCATAGCTGGAACTAGGTGAAATTTAAGTTCCCTTCCAACACAAACCATTTTATGATTCTAGGAATCCAAAATTTGAGGGGCAGGCCATTTAGATTACCTGTAAATTTCATACTTTAAAAAAACTAATTTCCTATGGTAACCAGAAAACCCAGTGCTACATTGATCAGAACATCAGATTTGTGAGCCTCTGATTTTGGCATAGAGCAGAATACTTGTCCTAGTGGCATGAAAGAGCAACTAACTTCTTGGGTGAAAATCTTGTGCTATTCAGTTCAATGAAAAATCTGCTCATAGGTTTTTCACTTTACTGAAGCTGAAGTGATGAAAAGGAAAGGAGAGGTTTAGGAAACCAATTTTCTGTCACCTTAAAAAAAATTATTTACAGAAAAGGGTCCAAAATAAGGGTAAAATGTTTATATACAATATTTTGCAATCAAAATGGTTGTATTCAAAAAACCCAGTTGTTTGGGAAGAGTTTGACTGTTTCATGTAAGCTTTGAGTCTGTTTGCTTTCTGTTATAAAAGTAGGTAGTTATATAAATTTTTTGGACTGGAAATTTGAAGGCAGTTCCAAAAAACAGTCTGAAATTTGATTGATAGAAAATATTAATCAGGAATCTTTTCCAAGGTGACATGGAATTCATAAAGAGTTTCTGTTAAATTTTGCTGTGAAGTGATTTGATAGATCCCATATTAGACTGTTAGTTGTATCTGTAAGAGCTGAGCACATTTTTGATTTACATAGTATTTTCATAAATTTGTCAATTTATTAAGCTTGCTGGCTTTAGGGGTTCCACCATTCTCATTTCAAGATTTTTTGACCACCTTACATAAGGTGAGGTTCATGACAAGGTGAAAATCCATCATTCTTTATTTCTATTTCCCAGAGGGTCTGAACTGAGCCATCAATCTTACATTAATGGATATTTGAGAAAAACAATATTTTGCAGCTTGATGTTACTATCTTACTTTCCTTACTTCCCACACTTCAAATGCAGACATACTTTCATATGTGTTATCTGTCCAGCTTTTAATTCCATGTACCAGATGATACAGAAAATAATTTCCTCTCTCCTGTTCACTGAAATAACAGTGCAGGACTGCCATTTGCAGCAGCAATCTTTTGAACCTATTTTTCTCTTTTCCACACAGGGATTCAGATATAGTTTGCACAATAATCAACAGCAAATAATTTGATCATCTAATTGGAGTGCACAGCAAACACAAGCACCTTACCATGGTTCGTATTTATACCTGCAGTTTATCAGTGTCTGAAATTGCATGTCCAAATTTTAGTAAATTAGACTGAAGACATCTTGACATGCACATGAATCTGATTAGACGTAGTGTTTAATAAACGATTATTTTACTCCTGCTTTCAAGTCCTGTTGTTGTTTCCTCTGATCACAGTGCACTTGATGACACCTCTGTTTTCTAACATCCTGCTAGAAATAAACATGATCTTTGCTTGATTTTTAGACTATTTCATGTTTTTTATGTGTCCAGCACATCGGCATTCTCAGATTTATTTTTTTTCAGCTCTGGAAAAAAAGATAATTGTATTGAAGTTTCTCCATGACTCGCTTCTCTGATGCATTGTTTGAACCATCATTTTTTTATCACAGTTTCTCTTCAATAAATCTACTCCATTAGACATTCTCATATCTGAGGTTTTTTTGGACATGACCTTCATTATTTGTATGTTTCCCGACAAAGAACTCTGAAAAATATGAGAAGCTTACCTAACAGAATTGATTAGTCAGATGTCTGCTTTTTTAAACACAGCTGCAGTTACCAGTCCTGTCTGAAACATAGTTTGACAATGGCTAAGCAGACCCTGAACTTCCAGTACCTGGTTACTTATATGTGCAGAGATTCTGATCCATCAAGGAAGTTCTGTCGATAAAATGGAGGACATTTTCATGTCTTTTGAATGATTTTACATTCTACTGATAGGACCAACCTTGTCTAGTTTGCAAATGAAGTATATCTTCATAGAATAACACAAGATAGAATAACATATGGCTTCCTTTTATTTTTTTAATTTTTCTTTTTATTGCCTATATATTTCATGGACCTTCTAAAGGTTACATCTACTACATATAAAATGTTTTTCCCTCTACATTTATCTTTCTTGAGACAAAAATCTAATTTGCAGAAGTAGTTTTGTTCCTACCCTCCTGCTTATGTCTCCTTTACTCATGAGCTGCTTGTCTGTTCAGTAACTAAATTAAGCTTACTGTTCAGAATACCAGAACAGCCTCTACCTGTACCAGGTAGAGGCTCATTGTCTCCACTTCAGAACCAGAAGTCATGGAAAATGTTCTCCCACAGCCAGCTCGATTTTGGAAGCAGATCAGTAATGTTAGTGTATCTCTTTACCCAATCTAGATAACTCTATACCACATTCCCAAAGGGAAAAAAAAAATCTCAGTAAAAAGCAGCTTGTGAAAGTAATTGTTGTGTAGGATAAGAATCTTTGAACATTATAATGAGATGTTTTAAAGTAGGGCTCTTCTCAAGGAATGGAAAAATTGCTCTTGCTAGGTGTTGGTGCTGCTGGTCTCTCTCCTGATCTGGGTGTGGTAAAGTTTGAGGAGTGACCTCATAACACAGCACTGGCTCTACACAAGCCTTTTCCTCTCCTTGCTGTCATCCAATCTCCCTTGTTCATATTCCTAGACAGAGCATGTGTCTCCTCCCTGTGATGGTCCTTCTGCCCATTAACATTCTCCAGGTCCCATCCAGGTGTTTATACTTTGCCGAGATAGGGAAACTATCAGGGACTACCCACATCTTTTTAATTGAAATCTTTAACTTATCTAAGGGTTTTGTTTCCTTCAGAGAACAATGGCAAACTCTTGCTTTCTCTGCTATGACTGTATTAGAAGTCTAGACTTTTGCTTAAAATTTCTGTATTAGATATGTGGGGTTAAATGAAGAGAATAACAAATGTTCCAACAATTACTGGATTTCAGAAAAAAACATTAAAAATATCTTTTATATGTTTACTTTTCAACTAATAAATCAATCTCACATTTTAATAAGGCTTTTTATTTTATGTACTTGATGTGAAATTTGTCTCAAGTAAATTTTATACTTCATTACTTTTCATGGTATATGATTCAGAAAAATATCATCGGTTACCCGTGACAGATAAAATAAAAAATTTAACTTCTGATATTACTCTCTATTTTGTGTAACTCCGAAAATCAAGGATCCATATCTGAAAATATTACATCAAAGTCACTTGGCATACACTTTATTTGTTCATTTTAATAAATAAGAAATATATAATTTAAAAGCAGATTATAATATTATATACCTTAGCTTATACCTTAAAAGCTGAAGTGTAAAATACTTGCTCCCCCTGGAGATTCATTACTGGCAAATCAGTAGGTTTTTGATAGCCAAACTTTATGAGTGGAGTTAGAAAGGAACCACAAAGTGAGTCTGAATTTGTGAATCCAGCTCTAGGATTCACTTCAGATTCTTTAAAATTCTTTGCCCTGTACTCTTTTTATTACGTTAACACTACAATAATAATTTCCACAACTGTGGTTAGTAGACCAAACTGCCCAACCCCCCTGCCCATTTTTACTAAAAGCAAGGAGCTGGAAGGAGCTAGAAATTTCTGGTAGAAATGGTCAGAGAAGAGACTTCTCCATCCTGTGGGAGCTATCACAGGGTGCTGAGTGTGGGGCTAAGCAGGCAGGAGAACCAGTCCAATGTTCCTGTAGTACAGATGGGCTTAGGAGGAGAAACTCTGGAAGAAAAACAGAAGTGAGGGTAAATCGGGAAGGAGAGAAAGTATCAAGGAGAAATGAAAACGTGGGGAAGGAAGTTCTGTTAATTTTTTATGCACATTATAATGATGCAAGGGCTCTTGAGTAGCTTGCAAAAAATAGATGGATATAGCAGTTGCCCTGAGGAGCTTAAACATATGGGACTAAAATAAGTGAGACTGGAGACAGTGGTTTGAAACACAATAGCCTAAATGTGTGGGCATGGTAAAAGCTGTGTCACTGAGTTCAATGGCAGAGCAGGGCTGAGGTGCATCATATATCAAATTCACACATATCTGAAGTTCAAACAATCCCTATCTCTGCAAAGGTCTGTCTCGGCTCAGAACTCCAGGTAGAGCAAAGAGCACTGAGTATAAAGAAAGGAATAATACTGAAATCTCCAAGACAAAAACTAGAAAACTATCTCTATTCTCTTTTAGCCTTCAAAGAGCTTTGTCTTTAAGCTGGTGGTGTGAAACATGCCCTGCTTTATTGATATAAAAATAGAAAACAACTGATTTACTTTTCATTATGAAATTAATTTTCATTCCAAGTGAATGATCAGTCTCCTCTCAACACAAATCTAACTTAAGATGTTCTCAGAAAGCATTATTTGGCAAATTAAACTAACTTGCACAGTTATTTTTTAGTGGTATTTGCACTACAACTACATTTTATGAGCACAGCACAAGGATACATATGTATGTCTATCAATTTCCTGCTCAGTAACTACTGAAGATATTATTTTGGGGTGTTTTCTTTTTTTTTTTTTACGTAAAAACAATGGCAGTTTTCACAGCAAAACTGTCACACTAAAGCATTCTTTTTCTGAAAAACTTATGATGTTCTCGTATTCAGTATAGTGTGGATATAGAGCCACCTGACACTGTGAAAGAAGGCTAGTACAGCAAACCATCACCGAGGACTTCCAGGTTTAGATGAAAAAATGAAACTCATTTCACAAAGTGGTGTCACAGCATATCTGCAAGGGTTTATAAAATTTCTTAGTCATTTCAGATACAATAGAAAACTTTCTTTTTATTCATCCACATAACATTTTCTTTTCCTGTAATCTGTTACGTTGCTATCCTCAATATCCTCAATAAATCTGTTACGTTGCTATCCTCAAGTACAGGTGAATTATATGTTACATAAAATTCTCTTTAATCAGTTTTATGTTTGCTCTCCTGCAGTTAGTTTTGTGTTCATTGTCTTTCAGTTCTATGCAATGTACCCATTCCATATGGCAAAATGAGAGAAATGTTAGAAACAAAAAAGGTACTAGGAAGATACCTTGTCAAAACCAGGTTAAACATATTGATGTATATAAACATACATATATTTAAGTGAATTTCCTAATAGAAGATTGTTACAGTGGGGATACTGCAACACATGTATCAAACAACGAGGCCCGTGGAAAAGAAATATATATGGATCAATTCTTGATAGATGTTTCAGAGATGTTTATTTTCCCAGCTGCACGGCCGGGATCTGCCGAGGAACTGCTCAATCACGGGACCCGAGGGTCCTTGCCCGTGCAGGGGAACACAAAACAATCAATGGGGAACGAGGCTGACCAGGGGCAGGGAAACTCCGTGTCTCCCCCGCAGGACCCCTCTCCCAGGGCCACGTGGCAGGGGGAGGGCCCCAACAGAAGATAGCATGGAATCAGTGGTTAGCAGAGTGTGGGGTTTTGTTCACTAATCACTTATGAGACACAATAAATAAAATAAGTTTTCATTAATAACAAATAAGATGTTTACTCTAAAAAATACTAAAACATAGGTGGTTTATCACTCTATTTAATTTCTAATTATTCTTCAAGACAGAAAGCACTCTAAGCAGAAACCTTTGGAATTAAAGCAGGATCTAGTGTTGACAGCATGTGTCCAGATCCAGAAGACAACTCTATTTCATGTGTCCACATTTTGTAGATTTTCTGTATTGTGTGACCTTGTAGCAACTTCATTTTTCCTACATGGATTAAGTTGAAAATTTTTTTGCTCTATCTTAATGAGTAAATAAATACAATTAAAAAATATTTTCCTTCAGAGAAGAGCAAGTATGACTCAAATTATTTTTAATATAACAGACTCTAAATGTCATACATATATTTTCCTTTTCATATGGAAAGGGAAAAGGAATAAAGCATTTTTGCTGTCATACACAACAGTTTTAAATTTATTATTTATCTTTGTAGCGGGTTGGGTTTGTAACAGGGCAGAAACACCAATTTAGTGTAGTGGTTTGGTCTAAAATACTCATTACTGTTTATCTTCTGTGAGATAAGAATTAGGAGAAATGCAAAGCGAGCACCAAACTTGAAAGAATATAAAGAAATTTACTAACAGACCTAAAAGAAGGGAAAAAAAAAAAAATTATACCATACCTTCAGAACTCTCCTCCTCCCCCCACCTTCCTCCCTTCTCCCACTGACAATGTAAAGACAACCCTTAAGACGTTCAGTCTGTTTACCACTTCCATAATAACCTTGTTCAGTCCATTTAGAAAGAGAAGTCTCTTCTTGCTCGTGCTATGAAAACAGTATCACACCGAGACAGCCACCCACTTCCAAATATTGTTCAGTCCATTTAGGAAGAGGAGTCTCTCTGCTCGCATGTGAATCCTTTCCCCCGACTTGCAGCTTTTCCCGCAACTGCTTTTCGAGGGTCCACTCTTGAAGTTTTTTGGGGTACAATTTTAAGGTTGAGCCGTTCAGAAACAAGAAAAACAGAGGCCCTTCTCCTTCCCTGGGAGCAAAGGGTCTCCCTCATCTTCATCGTTAAGACTATCTCTGGGAGCATCTCTAGGAACTGAGGTTTTCTCCTTTCCCGTTTTGAGCAAAAGTCCTCATCTGGTTCATCTGGTTCATCTCTCTCTGTCCAAACTTCTCATGAAATTACAGCTGCGTCAGCATCTGCTTATTGCTTACGAGTTGAACACTCCACCCCCCATATCTTCATGAAATTACAACGGGATACTCTGATATATCATAGCTTCACAACAGACTTTCAGCTTTAAGCATCTCCTCTCTCTTCCTTCAAGTTTTCGGCTCTTCACAGCAATAAAAGGGTTAATCTCACCTCAGCCTTGCAGCTGGAATTTTTCTTATTGAAGTGGAGAGGGGGGAGAGCCAAGCCGCTCCGGCTGCCCACAGCAAGGCAGTGGGGGGGGGTTCCACGGCTGGAACAGGCCCATGGCTCCAGGCTGGCTGTGGCCCGGCCCGGCCTGGCCCAAGCAGGGCCTGGCCGGGCCCGCTGGCCCCCGCACGGGGCCTGCAGCCACCTGTGCCAGCGCCGGAAACGAGAGAGAGCTGGGGTGGGAGTTTGTCTATTCTTAAGTGTGGATCACAGAGGCGGTCACAACTTTAAGTGGCTTAAAGAATTGTCCATATTCAAACTGGCCAGCTGATAGGTTCTATCAGGTCCCAGAGGAAGCTGTAAGCACCCCTTAGCAAGGATATCCCTTCCGGGACTATGCTTGCTTATTTATCTCTTTTATTTTTCCAGTTCATGTGGAATCATGAAGAAGAATTCTCTGGGACTGTAATCTGATTACAATGCTTTAACCGCAGCAGAAATGAATGGGCAAATGGTGAAGTTTAAAGAAAGGATTGTCAAACCTGGATGAAAACAAAAGCAAGGTCATAGAATTATCAGTCATAGAATCCTAGAACAGCTTGGTTTGGAAGGGACCTTAAAGATCATCCAGTTCCAACCCCTTTACCATGGCCAGGGACACCTTTCACTAGACCAGGTTGTTCAAGCTCCTTTCAACCTGGTATTAAACACTGCTGATGATGCTCAGTGCCTCACACCCCCACAGTAAAGAATTTCTTCCTAATATCTAATTTAAACCTACTCTTTTTCAGCTTAAAGCCATTGCCTCTTGTCCTATCACTACCTACCCTTATAAAAACTCTCTATCTTTCTTTAGGCAGCCTCCAGGTATTGGAAGACCACAATTAGGTCATCCAAAGACTTTTTTCTCCAGGATTAGTCACTGGATCTGGGATGAATCTGGGATGCATCTTATCAGGTCCCTCCAGGTCTCACAGTGAGAGACCAGAGCTGTATCTCTGCCATGGAAGAGATCTTTTGTCCTTCGAGAAAGGCCATCCAAGAGCACAAGCTCTTTGAATGGGTTCCTGAAGCATGTCCTCTTCATATTTCCAGCTCTGTGACAGATCTAGGAAATCAAAAGGTGGGATTCAGCTAATTGTTACAAAGATCCAAATATAGGGAATAGTTGCCTGGCAGAGTTCAGCCTGAAGAAGAGACTGAGGGGAGACCTCATCCCAGTCTACAACTTCTTTGTGAGGGGAAGAGGAGGAGCAGACACTGATCTCTTCTCTGTGGGTAGCAGGGACAGGACCTGAGGGAATGGCCTGAAGCTGTGTCAGGGGAGGTTTGCATTGGATATTAGAAAGTCATTCTTCACCCAGAGGGTGGCTGGGCACTGGAACATCGTCTCCCCAGGGAGGTGGTCACAGCACCAGCCTGACAGAGTTCAAGAAGTGTTGAAAATGCTCTCCAGCCCATGGTTTGACTGAGACTGTCCTGTGCTGGGCCAGGAGTTTGACTTCTATGATGCTTGTGAGTTCCTTCCAACTCAGCATATTCTGTGATTCTGTAATTCTGATATGGAATACAGATATCAAATATGATATTTGTATATGATTTAACAACAGTAAAAGTATTATGCTAAAGAAGACCAACAGATCAATGACCTTGCAGTTAAGCGGCCTTTTCAAAACCATGTATCATTTCAATGCCATTCTCTAATGAAATCTGCAGAGGCCCTAAGGCCTGGATAGAAAGAGATGATTCTGTCTCTTGATATGACAGTTTTCACATGTTATGGTTCCCTGCCCAGGAGAAATTTTCAATGGAGAGCAGACATTCACTTTTTTAAAAGTTGTGTGTTTTTCCAGAAGATATGACAAGTTTAGAAATATTCCTAATCAATTTCTGATGTCAACAGAATGACACTGTGCTCTGTACTCTACACTGTTTTACATCGTACTCTATCAGTTCATAATTAACATGAGCAATACAAAATGCAGCAGATAATGTTAATATAGGCAAAGAAGTTGGCTGTAAATTTTCCCTTTTTTTACAGTCATTGCTTAAAAAAAATACTTTAAATCATATATTTTGATATCAAAACAAGTAGTATGATGAGTTGGGAAGTGTCAGCATACAAAACCATTCTACAAAGACAAGTTCAAAATTTAACATACAGAACACTCCCTCTTAAGAATTTATTGTGTATCTTTATGGACGTGGGTACCAACACACAAAAGAGGGATCATCTTGCTGCATTTTCTTCTCTTTATATGGCTAATAAAACAAGGAGAAAATTTTTATAAATATATATTTCCATTAAATGTGTTAGAATTGCTTTTTCACAGATAGACTCTAGTCTCTAGTATCAGTAAATAGCCATGGACTAATAAAATTCCATTTAAAAATCTGTTGTTTTGGTTTTTATACAAACATAAAAGTAAGAAAATCTGTAGAGACAGCAGACATTCATATACAAGCATGGCCTACAATGTTTCCATCTTTGAATGAGATTTACAGCATAGACACAGTGCTGCATACCGTGACCAACAGTGCAAATCAAACATGTTGCTTTTGATTAGCCATTTTATTTTTCTTTAATTATGGGCCATTGTGGTAATATAAGAGGAGGTCATGTGTCACCAGTGAGTGAAAAGATATGTAATGACCATTACTATATGATATTTGGCAGCTGCCCATTTTGCTCCTGAACCAATTTTTACCACTCTAAGGGCCTCTCTGGAGTGCACTAGTGAATCTACATTTCTGCAGGAAGAGCTCTCAAGCTCTCTTTTCACAGTTCAATGCCATTTCCAAGGTAAGAGCCAGTACATCACAGAACAGAGTATTTCTGAGAACCAATTTCAGGAAATGGGGGTAGGATGGAGAACAGTGTCACTCAAAAAAAGTTTGAAGAGTCACATAGCAGTATAAATTGATAATTAATGTGGGGTTTAATCTTATTGTCTTCTCAGCAAATTTTCATCACTTGCAGTCCAAATCTGTCAATACAGTCATATTTACTTCCATCAGTGGATCCTATCCCACAGATAGCAGGACTACTTATGCGCTTGACATTAAGCACATATGTATGATCATGATCTTTTCTTCACAGTATTTGAAATAACTTGATATTATTTACTCAGTTCTTAAAAACCTCAGGATTACATAGCTGGAAACAGGTGTCTCTGCACTTGTTCCTGATGATAGGCTGATACTGACTTCATGAATGTGACCCCAAATTCCAAGAGACACATAATGTCAGTGTCACAGCAAAGCATAAATTCTTTTTAAAGAGAAGAAAAATTTGTTAGAAATAGAGTATATGTAAACAAGAGAAGTACAATTTTTTAGATGGCAATGAATTCTGAGAGCTCATGTGCAGTGAGATATTTATTGTCAAAGGTGTTATTTGGATTCCAGGATTATTTCTACTTCTCTTTTCATAATAAATAGCTCCCCTGTGCCACTTAAAAAGGCCATGGCATTCATTTCATTTCATGGAGAATGAGCAGCTTGTTCCTTGGATGGAGTAGAGTTTATTCCCTAGAGTCAGTTTTGGAGTATTTTAAGATGCTTGAGAAAATATCTTCTATGCAAAATGTTAGATGAGTTTTAAATGGGCTGGACAAACTTTTTCTAAGGTAAAAAAAGAATTATAAACCATTAACTTGTTATTTCCAGATTTCTTTTTCCTGTTATAAAAGCCAAACTTAATCTTTTTTTTTTCTTGAGAAATGTTCTCCTCCAAAATCCTGATCTTTTGCAAGTATTTGGATGTATTTATTCAAAGCTTAGAATGGATCAGACCCTAGTGCTGTAGAAAGGCATATAAGGCTGGATCTAGATCTCTTTTCATTATCACTGGCAGCATATCCTTCCATCACTGACATGTAGTGAGCACATGAGGGTTAAATATTTGTTCCAACAGAACATCTTCCTGTTTCTAACTTTCAATAATTTGCATAATTTTACATATTTTGAATAGAAATCTATGAGGTTTCTCTAAGCCTGCCATTTGCAAAATAAAAAATCTAGGCAAGTCATTATGTAGCTGAAGGTACTTGTCTGAGACACCCTGGAGCAGACACCTGCTTTCAGATCTGTGAAAGGAGTTGCAGTCATGACAGGTTAAAGTAGTCATGATAACAGGGAGACGAAACTAAACAAAAACAAAAACTGCTTGATAAATACATTCACTTCTGCTAGTGTTCTTGCCTCTTCTAATAATCTCAAGGGTAAAAACCAAAAGGCTTGACAAAAATTGTTTTGAGCAATGAAATAAATCTGATATTGAAAAGTTCATGGTTTGGAAAATGGCTGAATACAGTACTGAAATACACCCTAGTAAATAAAGTCAGCTGTTGTTTGTTACCAGTCATATTTACAGGAAGTTAATATGTTTCTAGAAGTAAGACACTATTTTAAAAAGTTTTTTGACTTCCTCATGACTGGATACAGGAAAAGCAAAAATAAAGTATTGAATGAAAAATAATGATGCTTCTGAACTCATATAATAAGCTTGCTACTTCACTCTTTCTTATGTACTGAATAGCCTTTCTTCAAGAAATATCTGCAAAATAAGTACCAAAACAAAAAATCTTCTTCTATAATTTTAATAGGAATGCTGCATATTGTTGCCACTTAAAATCTTCAGACTCTGCTTGAACTAACTTGTGAAGAAAAAGAGATATTTGTTATTTTACTAACACTACATGTTCCAGCCAAGATTAAGCTTGACCTTGCATATAAATAATATGAATTTTGAATTTAATGTTCAGAACCAGTGGATTTACAACCAGTCCAAAAAAATCTGAGGCACATCACGGGTGCAAATTTTCCTGACAATATTGACAGAGCAGAGTCCCAGGTCGGTGGCTATTCTTCAGCTGAGTGAGCCTATCATGGCAGTAGATAATGCAAAACCTAACTGAAATTTTACTGCTTTACATTATATATTTATGTATTTATTTATATAAATAAAGCTTCTCTGGATCTCTCTTCAGATGCACTTAAGCTTGACAGGCAGTGCAATCACACAGTTCTGAACCTAAGGAAGAAACAGGAACCATACAATCACCTAGGTTATTACAATATCATTGTATAGTATCATTTTTTTTCCCCTTCTGTAATTAGCAGGATGCTCAAGATAAAATATGTATTTTTTTCATGGATTTAGGGTTGCTGTGAGATGTTGATAAGCCTACAACTGCAAGAGTCAGAGAGAGCACTAGTGTTTGATAACTTAGAGATAACATCTATGAAACAAGATGAATCAGTGGTGAACCTCTGCCTGTGTGCATGATAAAATGCATCAGAAAAAGAGAAATTGCTTTTCCTCACCCAGCATATTTATAGATAGCTGTTGCTAAGAAGTTTTGAAACAGATAAAGTGATATTTATTTTTCTCTTAGATCATCAGGGAAGTTATCTGCATGGTTTGTGGGATTTTTTTCAAATCTCTACTTTATACAAAGCAAATGTGTGAGGCCGTACTAAATATTAATCTCTCCAATGGTAAGCAGTGATAAATGCCTGGGGAAGAGCAATGAGAAGAGGATGAGCAGTCTGCAAGGCTTTGCTGAGATGATTCTTCCTGCCTTCTTCCTCGAGTGTGTTGCTACAGTGGCTGCACCATCAAGAGGCTGTTCCTCATGAATGAACATGTTAGCTTGCTCTCACACTAGAAGGAGTGCTTGAAGGAAATTTTAAGAATACCATTTTTGAAAGTGCAAGAATTCACCAGAAAATGCCAGACCTCTTTGGGCATGTGTTTGTCTTATGGAAGAACTAGACTTTGTGGATAACCTCATGGGACAAGAAGCTAAAGAAATGGATTTCAAGGCCTAATCTAAATAATAGGTGTCAACTTGAAACTCCAGAACTTCATTTGCACCCTGTGCTCCACAGTGAGGATAAGTGACAGGATCACAACAAGACGAAGTTGGCCTATGACATGATGCAGTAGGGTGGTAGAGCTGAAAGCCCATTTCCACACCCCAGCAGAGTGTGGAGGTCAGAGGCATTTCACAGTGGAAAATGGGAGCTTGACAATGGCTTATCCTCACACCTGTAGTGGCAATACTTAGGTGACTTCATTTACATGGAAATCTGAAGGTGGCAGCTCTTCCAAATCCTTTTTCTACAGGAACATAAGAAATATGGAACAGACCACAGCAAAAGAGAGCAGCCAATCTACAGCTGTGGGTCAGGGTTTTAATGGGGAGACTGGGAAGAAGTTGGGTGGTTTGAAGAATACAGAATAAAACAGCAGTCTGAGATTCTCCTTGGAAGGACTTCAGTCAGTTGAGCTCTGTGATTAGAAATGAAAGGAACATGTGGAAAAGAGTGTGAATGAGTCTCTTTCCCCATGTGAGTATTGTTTGAAGGGGAAAAGTAAAACGAAAGACCGGAGAGGTTAAACTGGCTGTTAAATAGAAGCACATTTCTTGCACATAAAGTTTTATTGTGAGGGTTGTGTTTATGGGCTTAGTGAGAAGGGCTGATTAAATGGCAGGTTAATAAAGGGACAGCATGTGGTTTCTGAACTAGGTGGAGAAAAGTTATAAGGTGGAAGAGAAAAAAGGCTGACTGAGAGCCAAAGTATGGAAAGAGGAAATCTTACATTGACACAGCTCATAATCAGTGCACCTTATTCAGTATGGAGGAAGTTGTTGCAGAGAGGAAAAATATATGTGGCATGTTCCATTGCTTTACCACCAAGGCTAGTAAATTCATGACTAGTTACCCCTAGGGACTGCAACTTGTGTGACCCTAAGTTTCAAAATTTCTAGCCCAGCACAAAGTAAATGTGGTATGAGAGCATCAAAGTCAAATATAATAAAGGTATAAAGAACTGAAAGTTTTGTATGTAACCTTGTATGTTAAAATGTATTCTTTTACATAAGTAAGTGACCAAAAATTGTAGAAACAAAACAGTGAAAAATTTACTATGATGCTTTTTGTATAAATCTGCACAATGATACAATTATAATATCACTGATTAATAGAACAATTGATTATATGATCTGGGTGTGATAGCCACTGTAGAATTTGGTCAAAACATGGTCACATCTTCAAGCATCTGACAGTTGGTATTTTAGTGTAATGTCATGCATCTACACTTACAAAAGTGTAGGATAACTCATGTAACCAAAGTTGTTTCCTTTATATATCAACCTGCTGTCTTTTCCAGTTTGAAACCCTTGCCAGCACAGGTCCAAATTTTGTAACCGAATTTTGTCAAAACTTCTACACACCTGTGATGTCTACATTGCTGCTTGCCAGGCAGATTCTGTTTACTCGTATCTGTGGTACTTATCCTTCTTTGTTGACATAGCTTTTCCTGAAGTACAACCCACTTTGATCTATGGTCTTGGAAATGCCTATTTAGTGTGGCAAATTTCAAATGCTTCATCAGCACTTTTGAAAAATACCACTGTTTTGACAGAAACACATTATTTTAAAGAAAATTTAGATGTGCGTCTTTATAATGGAACATTATGACAGGATGCCCTCAAGTGGCAAAATCTAGACTCCACCCAGTAAAAATTAAAGTGGTTAATATATAGACATTCCCTGCTAGAAGACACACTGCTGGTTCAGATATTGACAGTCTAGATTAAGTTAAATATCTCCTGGTTCTAAAAGAGTATCAGGAAATGAATTAAAATCAGATAATATAATTTTTGCAAGATAAAAACTGGGAGAGAAAAGAAGTTGTCAAAGATATAATATTGTCTAGCCTTTAGCCTACATGGATTGAACAATTTCTTGCCTACAATATTAGCTTCTAGTTATTTCACAAGACTAGCAAAATCTTCATATAGTTCCTGGCGCTGCTAGAGAGGAGCTATCAACAGTCAGTGTAGTTGCATGGATTCTAATTTATTTGCATTAATTCAGGCATGAGCCTTCTATTTCAAAACCATACTGTACCAAGTCCCATAAAATGAAGTATATTCATGTATTCATAAATAATCACAGATGATATTTTATAGGTTCATTGTTCTTTGGCAATACAGCACACATTGACACAAATAATTTTCTGAATTCATAGGAAGTTGGGTTTCACTGAGTGACAAACCTGGCAACAACAACAAAAAGAAATATTCAGCAGTTGGTATGAATTTATTTTTTAAAAGTTCTTCAGCTCTTAGCAAGTATTTTCATTCTCTTTCCCCTTAAAAATAAATACAAACCCAGAAGATTTTACTAACCCAATTTCTTCAGTATCCCAACAGAGGTTTTGCAAGGAATACCACTAATACTTTCCTAATATAGTTAGTTTATCTTATATGAGATTTAAAAAAAGTTTTTTTATGTAAGCCAGAGTTTGTAAATTTGAAATATTCATTAATAATTCGAATGCCACCATGATTACTCTGCTAAATAGAACAGAGCAGAACTTTAGTAGTTGCTATTTCTTTCCCTTTAAAACTTTGCTTTTTAACTAAACAAATCTCATCTTAAAAAATATTTGAAAATAAGTGGTAAGTGGTCCAGCTAATCCTAAAGTCTTTCTCTTTAAAGTCACTGTTTTATCTAACATCTGAAGTTTCTCTTCATTTGGTCTGTAATCTTCTTAAAACCTCCTTTTTCCATGAGAGCCACAAGTATCTCCACATAAGTTTTTTTAAGTAGGTAATTCTGCATACATTCATGAGGCTGATGTGACATCATCTGCACTGCTCAAGGACAAAGGACTTGTCTTTATTAAAACATCATGCTTTCCAGTCATCTTTTACTAAGCGAAGACCTATATTATTTCTAAAAGTACCACACTGAAGATTTTGCATGAAGCATTTAAAACAGTATAGATAACCTTATTCTGATCTTAGGGAAAAAACCCCCAACAACCCAGCCCCAAAACAAAACAAGAAAACAAACAAACAGAAAAGCTGTGAAAAATCATTAATGTTACCACAGGTGTGGGAAATGATGCTAGAATAATTCCCTTTTTGCACAACACTTTCCCTGACTCTCTGCTCAGGCAGCTACGTGCCCAAATAATGTGGTCCTTGCCCTCTTACTCTCCCCTTCTGTCTGCCTGGGTCAGTCTTTACATAAAAGAACCCAAGTTCCACCTACAAAGCTGTCTCTCTGTCTTTATTTTCATGGCAGACACTTTTATATCAGAGTACTTTCATCACAGTGGCACCCATACCAGAGCTACAATACTGTAGTTAAGGGTCTGTTCTTTGGCATTTCTATTCTAAAGCACTATTGTATGAGGTTGCTCAGCAGCTAAAATTCCTTCCATGCTGAGACTTGGCATACAAGTGCTTAGCTCAAAAGCAATTTAATTTTTTAAAAATTTTGTTTTTAACCCTCTACTGTCCCTTTGGAAAATGTAAAGGTGAAAAAATGCTGGCTGTCTTTGAGTGATTGCTGGTTTTGTGATGGTGTGAGTGTTTTTTATAATGAAATATTACATGCTGTTTGTCAGTAATGTAGTTTTCAGGAGCTATCTGAAATCCTTGAGTTACCCTCTATGAAATAAGTAAAACAAGATCCAGTAGTAATTCTGTCTGAATGGATGCTGCATTTGCTAGAGTGTGAAGGTGCTCTCCTATAATGATCATTTTTAAATATTACCTTGATGGTTATTTTACAGGTATAAATAAAAATAAGTATATTAAAATCAGTAGACTTTTAAAATCTAAATAGCTTTGACTGGGAGATTTAGGAGATAAAACAGTTGCAACATGGGCTGAAACAGAATTTCTGTCTTCTCCTTCATGAAACACTGTAGAGCAAGGTTCACTCTGAGGATTTGAAGCCATTGTTAGGGGTTGCTCATAGTGGCAAGGTGCCAGACTGATGGACTTTTGGTCTGTTCTCCTGTAGTTAAGAATAGAAAGGGTGTCGAGCATCTCAATGTGGATTAACACTTTAAATTATATCACTGTTATTTCAGAAAAGGCAGGAAAAAACTGAACCATGCTATGTCAGAATGCTGATTTACAGTTCTTATACACCCAGAGACATAATAATAATAATAGTAATAATAATAATAATAATAATAATAATAATAATAATAATAATAGTAATAATAAAGGATTAAATGCACAATGGTTTTTGTGGTTGTTTTTTCTAAATTTTTAAGTGACCAAGACCTGGGGGTTTTGGCTTAAGAATTTCTGGCAGATGACATAAATTTCCAGGAAGAGGCACAGGCACTAACTGGCAGTGATAACTTTTTATTTAAATAAATGATGAAACTTGGGGATTTATTTCCACATTAGAGACAAGGTGAAGGTGTAACATCCCAGCTGTAACATCCTTGTGTACAAAACAGAGCTGACGGCAAAACTCACCCACTGCAGAAAGGGTAACGTATTAAGCCATATAATTTTGTTTGGACGTTAGAATGATGTTTGAAATCTGAGAGTAGGACATAATTTGCTGAAGGTACACTGGCCAGAATTCTTTATTCTAAAGTGTAAATGCCAAAGGTAAATGATCTACACATTTTCTATGAGTTACCTGACTGGTCTTATCTGAACTATCTAAACTGGCTTTTAAGATGTCTGTAGGCCTGTTTGGAAGAATGGTATACAAGTATATATGGCCCTCAATTCTTTAACACTGCCATGCAGGTTTCCCAGTAAACTAAGCAGTCCTCAAGAACCTAGTCATGCCCTGAAGCTACTTTTTCATATGCTTTCTTCTGAATCATCATCTATTCACTTTCCCTCACAGATTTGATTATATAACCCAGTGTACGTCTAAAGACAGAAACATTAGGTATCAAATGTTGTCTAGTCTGAAAAATATTTGTATTTATGACATTTTTCATTCCCAGTTTTTCAGTATAAGCCCAAGAAATGTTTATGCCTTAAAGGCATCTGTATCTCTTGCTGGAAAAGGAAAACCAGACAAATTCAAACAGTCTTCCTTGATGCTGCAGTTCCTTTGTGAGGATTATAGGCAGGTGGAAAAGTTGTGGGCATGAACAAGAGGAAAATTGAAGAGTGGATTTTTCCCAGAATCAGGCTGTTATCACCAACAAGCTGGTTCTTCTAACTTTTCCTTTTGGAAATATCTAGCATCATTAATACCCCCAAAAATGTGCAGACAAGGTACTGGTAGTCCAAGAAAAAAACCCAAACATATGACAGATAAAGTCCAAACCCCATATATATCTATATTGGTGAAATTATACTTGGGTCTGTTACCTTCCATTTTACTGGAAAATCAAATGGAGAAATGTAATTGGAATAGCAGAAGAACTCTAATTGCAAATCAATTGTCTGCTGGAACAGTACAGAAAACCTTTTAGTATTAGCCAGCTATGCTTTTCTTTTTGTGTAAATATCCTCTTTTTCAAGCTTAGTCGAGTGTAATAATAATCTCTCTTTTTTAACAAAATGTACAAAATATCTGAAGCAATTAGACTGCATTACTGTCTAATTACAACAAATGGTAATTTTTAAATCAGAGCTGCTGTCTTTTCTGTAGCTATACAATCACAAATTAGTAAACTCTTAAGCTAGTGAGCTTCTGCTGGAATCACTGGCAAGGTCTTTAAGTACAGTACAGTAGTGTGAACACACATTTCTGTAATACACCCAATTAGTAAATAATTCTGCTACTCATTACCCAATTACAGATTACTTTTCTTTTTTACATGTTTTTACACACATGTGTGAATTTGGGGGTTTAGGAATATGTATAGCCTATAGAATTAAAACAAGATGGACTCATAGATTATTACTTATGAACTATCAAACTAAAAAGCTCTTCCTCATGGATTGGCTATTTGTGAGGTTCTTAATTTTGTTTCAAGTGGAGGTGATGGATGTGTAAAGATTAAAACCAGATGTCAGTCTCTTGATCTTTAAACTAGGTTAGTTGTACTATTTTTTAACTGTCAGTTTACTCCTTTCTTCTTACAAAAGTATGTTCTGTGTTTTGCTTTTGTGATGGACAGTATTTCTTACCTTGCAAGATGTGAAGGCTGATGAGAAATTTTAACAAATTAGAAAATAGATAAGGAACATTTTGATTAGACATCCTAATTTTTCAAAGAGGAGTAAGTGAATAAATTAATCACAAAATTACAGGATAGGGCCACTGTGTAAACAGCTGAAAAAAACCCCTCAGATTTTTGTAAAGAACTAATTACACTAAGTGAATCACTTATTTTAAAAATTATTTGATAAATTATTTGAATTGTACAAAAATAAAGAAGCAAATTCTTATAAGAAATCTGGTATAATGCATGTTTTTCATCTCTGGGTATGTTTCATGTGAATAAAATTTTGATTACAGTTTTAGCTTCAGTAACATTTCCATAAAGTCATAGCAAATTCATAGAATACACAGAACTAGATCTTGATTTAGTTTCTTTTCAAATAAAGCAATTGTACTCTTTAGGGTAAATTATGTACACTAATTACTTATTATCTTCCCATTCTAAAAATCAAACTTTTCTCTCTGAAATATGTAAGATGGTTTCTTCATGTTCTAGACATAGCAAATATTTGCAAAAATGTGAAAGATCTTATCAGATGGCAACAGGGAGGGGTATTTGGGAATATGAATTGATTGTAAGACTATTTGTGACAGTAACTGGATGTTTCTGAAAAAAAAAGAAAAAAAAAAGAAAAAAAGAAAAAAGAAAAAAAGAAAAAAAGAATAAAGAAAAGAAAAAAAGAAAAAAGAAGAAAAGAAAAAAAGAAGAAAAGAAAAAAAGAAGAAAAGAAGAAAAGAAAAAAAGAAAAAAAGAAAAAAAGAAAAAAAGAAAAAAAGAAAAAAAGAAAAAAAGAAAAAAACAAAAAAAGAAAGGTATCTTAATCTTTGCAAGGATGCCCTCTGAAATACCATACAATTGTAGTGATTCCTCAATTGGAATTCTGTGGGCAGTGGCAGCAGATGCTACTTAACAAATATAAATTCAAACCTGAATGTATTCAGAAAAGTGTCATTAAGATAACCAGGTGAATAAATCATTTACCTTATGAGATGAGAACCAAAAACTCTTAGCCTACCACCAGCTGCCTAGAAAATAAATGCTTTTTTTTCCCAAGCAGTATCTATGCCCATGAAGATGCTTCCAGTTCTCCATCCTCTATAGATAATACTGTCTCAGTTTCAATTAAAAGATCACCTGAAGTGTGTATGTGTTTTCAAAATTTTTCAATGCCTTCGGTGTATAAATCTGGACTGAAAAAAGAATGAAAATACAATCTCCCTTTCTTAGGTGCCTTCTCTTACTTACTGCTTCTTCTCCAGTCAGGTGCAACCTCACTCCTGCAGCACCAGGACACCAAGGCTGATCTATTCACAGCCAAAAGTGAAGATATAAAGAGCCAAACTAATGTATGGAACTGAAACTGCTGGAGCTTTGCACATTCATCCGACAGTGATCAACACGAGGTTTCTTTTGTGTTTGCATTCCAAACACAGAAACCTGAGTTTTTCCAGAGTTAAACTGTCTGCTATATACATATTCGCTGTTCTTTTTCCCTCTGTGAAATAAGGCAAAGACCATTTAATGGCAATAACCAAGTTATTACCATTTACCTCTACCATGGATATATCCCTGATTCTTTTATCTCCGGTCTCTGTACAAAGAAAAACATATCCTTTGCTGATGGATCTTGAAATCTAAGGGGTCCCTTTAATGTGAGAAATCTAGATGAGAGTCATTACTTGAATTGCTCACAGCTTATGTACAATTTAACAGGAAACAGCAGGGATATGAGCATGCCTGGATCTCCAGAGGGAGACAAAGGAGTGCATGGATAACACCACATTCCTGAAATGTCATTCCAGATCATAAAGTGAGTCCTCTTGGTAGTGGTGTGTATTGGGTTCATAAAAGACGATAAAGTGTTTACACCTCTCTAAGTAGGTGTATGAGAAAGAATTGTACACCTGAAGTTAGAGAGTGCTAAATTTCAGACGCACAATTCTTTTTAGCATTTACAGCTGGGGCTCTTACCTGTTACAAGCTGCCTCACAGCAGCTAATAAGCAGAAAGATTTGAGTCACTTTACAGTTAAATCTCTCACCTAATGTTTGGCAAGATACCTCAGTGGGAAAGGAGAATATTGCAAATATATTTATGGATATCATCTAATTGCTTATGCATCAAGATAGCACTGGAAAATAAATAAGAATATTCAGGGTTTTTTTCATATGTCACCACAGCTCATATGGGGTAAGTGTTTAGTGGCTGAGCTTTGGAACATTGGCAGAACAAGGGAAACCATGTGAAAAGGTTAGCCAAAAATGTCAGCTTTAACTTTAGAGGAATAACATGTTCACTCAGAATAGAAAAACCATAAAATAGATACAGGACTAAAATGAAACCAGCAGAACAGCAAGAAAGCCTACTTTGTGTATAGAGTGCATAAAGCTGCTAATCAATCTGTATCAAAATTTTCCTGTTTCATGGTCACTTACTTACTGGAAACAAAAGCAAACATTCACTTTCTGCAGATGTTGGATAAGGCTGAGAAATCAGTCCACCTCTTTAGGTGCCTGAGTATAAACAGTAAAGTTTTTCTTTACATACTTCCATTTTGCACATTTTGCCTCACTTAAGATGTTACAAAGCAATGGACACAAAGGAACTGAGATATTTTGTATCTGCTTATTCAAAGATGAGGTCACCATGATAGGAAACATTAAGTATTTGGCAATTCAAATCAGGGACTGGAGCTGCAACTCTAGGTGTATTCTGTCAGATGGACTTGCAAACTACTGAGCTGTGCAGACCCTGTGTTCTTCAAAGATGCCCCACTTAAGGAAAACAACAGATTTTTTTTTTTACAATAGGCAGCACGATAAATGATGTTCAAACATGCCAATTATATAACACATATTCATTTTCCTACCTTCTATTCTTCATGTCGCTTTTCATAATGTGCCTATTTGGATTCTTCTCAAGGAAGAATAAAAAATATATTTTTAATTTGCTTCTTAGTTATACCACAGATTTATATTAGAGAAGGATTCCTTCCTTTATAGTAAACTGAAACTATTCACATCATAGTCAGAGAACCAGGCATGATTAGACAAGTCATTTCAATAAAATAATACAATTCTTGTGTTATTTGATGCAATGTACAATTTTACTGCATTAAAATAGCGCTGAAGCATATAGTGTACTATTATAATTCTCTAAATTTGTGACTATGCTCTCTAATTTAAGAAATTCACCATGATGCTTTTGAGTTGGACACTAGAAATACTACTTTCTATCAGTCTTTAATATCACAAGGGCTAAAGAGTTGAGTGAAACCTATTTCATGTATTTTTTTATGGCCTTGAAAGTGACAGCAAGTCCAGGACAAAGAGTGTGAAATGATTTATCCAGCTCTGACGCTAGAAGAGGTTTTCTGTTTAGGTAAAATGGGGTTTTCCTCTTTATTCAAGCTCTTTAAGGGTTTCTGCAAATGGCTGCAGATGGCAGAAGCCAGGATGTCTGAATAGCTCTGTGATGCCCCACAAACTCAGTTCTGGTGGAGCATACATCTGGGATATTTGTAAGTGTCTCTCAGGAGATTGATTACCATGTTCAGCTACCCCTGCTTTCCTGCCTCATCCAGGCAGGACTAGTAAGGTACCTTGTCCCCCTGTCCTTGCTACAGGACCTCCATGGAAACATTCAAGATCAGGTTGGATGGACCTCTGAGCAACCTGACCTAGCTGAAGATGTCCCTGATCACTGCCAGGGGGTTGAACTAGATGGCATTTAAAGGTCCCATCTAAACCAAACTATTCTGTGACTCTATGATTCTATAAAGCATGAGATGAAATTTTCTTCAGTTTATAAGTGTATAAATGAAGTCTTACTAAATGGTACTAGAAACCCACAGTGCGTGTCATTTCAGTAAATTAGCAAGCATCTCTCAAGTGCAAACATTTTAACATAATTTTGAAGTATTTAAGTAAGAAATATTTATACCTCTAAGCTTTTTCCAACAGGACCAGCATCAGTGCTATAGATTTCACTAAAAAATATCATAGGTAACTATTATGGATTTCAAAAATTACAAGAGATTTGGTTTAAAATAAATGTTGTCCGCTTGAAATTTAGTCACTGAAAAATAGTCAAGAGAGTAGTTATTTCTGACATATCACTTCTCATTGAATTACTCTACCATTGCAGGATGCTTTTCAGCCATACGTATTTTTTACATTCTTTTCCTTCATTGTGAAAATAACTCCAAAATTGTAATAGAAAATATAGTAGACTATCCTGAAAGACTGGAAAATGTACTAGCAAATAAACAAAAAGATGTAAAGTAAATAATGGGTTTGAATTTCCTTCTGCTGCATTCCCGGGGTTTACTTATTACTTCTTTTTTGTCTTTAAAGTCTATAAGTGTTGTTCTATCCTTTATGTAACCTCATCTGAAGTAAAATTGACAACAACATTAATCTCTGGCAGTTCAATTATTTTCATGTTGTAGCATTCAAGGTGGTGCCATAAAGGAATTAAAACTTGCTTCAATTAGTCATCTTTCCTATTAGTAATTTCGGATTTTAAAATATTGTCAAATAACAATAGGGTAGAGGGACACTCATTCAAAGAAGTGAAGATTGTGACATACAGAATTGGAAGATGTCTTTACAAAAAACTGAGTCATGCTTTATGGAGCAGACTTTGTGCTTCACGTACCATAAAAAAATTGAGGGCTTGTTTATTGGGTTTTTTTTTGGTTGGTTTGTGTTTTGTTTTTTATTTTTCAGTTTACCTATGAGAATTATTCTAGAAATATCTTTATCTTGTCCAATTTCAGTAAGAAATCCAGGTATGGAAAAAAGCTGGATTTTAAGCTGATAGAGCCTAACAATGATTGTGTGCAACCCTTTCAAGGATTGTTTATTGAGCAAAAAAGACTGTGTCCCCAATGCTTGCCATGCTCCAAGGAGATCTGAGAGACATGGCAGAGGAGCAGGTGAATGTCTGCATTTTGACTGAGTGTAAACAGCTGTGATGCAACATCTTAACAATGATCATCCCAATTGCTTGTACGTAAAGGAATCATTTTATAACAAAAATAGTTATCTGATTTAAACATCCTTGGGGAGAAGTGAATGAGCATGATCAGTGAGATCCAGCCATCCAAGCCAACATGTGATTTTTCAGCACTACAAATCTGACAAATGTAATCTTTCTGAAAGATTCAGTTAAAACAATTATCGTTGAAGTGTCAAATTTAAGAAAACCCTTTTGTCTTAGCTTTTGTTAATTTGCCCTATTTACAGAGTCTCTGAGCACCTCAGATAATTTTAAAGCAGTGAATCAACTAATATTACCATCATTGAGGCAGCAAGGATGGTACTTCATTAGCTAACTCTTAACCTTTTTCAGTTGGAAGAATTGTATAACATAGAGGAAGTTTTCAGTTAAAGATGAGACTTACATGATTGTTTCCTGACTGTTCAACAGAGGAAAGGCCTACTGGCATAATGTTAACTTTGAAGGTAAAGATGATTAGATGAAAGCTGTCAGCCTTTTGTTTCCTCTGTATAGGTTTCAAGTGTTAGATGAAAGTTCCCCATGACAGCTGTGGGAATACTTCTACTGTGTCAGGATTATTTTGCATCAGTGCCTAAGAACACCAGCCATAAGCCAGGTGTAAGACTACTATTGGGTCGGTACTACAGCCACACCAGCACAGTTTTGTTTGGGGAAAATAAATTTGGTTTTGTGAAACTCTATCAATCTATGTCCAATTCCCACACTAATGATGTTACTATGTTGACTGTTCCTACACACAACTCACAGATAAAGGACAACAGACTGCAGTTTACCGTGACTGATAGAAACATAATCACTCTAGAATACTTAGAGGATTTTCTCAGGTTGTCTTCAGTCCATTAGGAATTATCTTTAAGAAGGTAGTCGTGGAGACAGAATTTTTAAAGGGAAAAATTGATGAATTTTTGATTAGCCTAAGTTTAATTCCTGAAAAAAATATTTAATCAAACACATTATTTTGACTACCTAGAAGATAACATGGAAATAAGAACAACCAAGCATTTTTTATAATCAAATGTCATCTATTCTTCTTTTGAGATATTTAATGTTCTTCGGTATAGTGTCATATATATTGACTCCACTAAGATTTCTAATGTCTTGCATGACAAGTTGAAACTGCCACAAGATGAGCATACAGATGGATAGAAGAAAGTTCTGAAGTTCACTGTCAACTTAAAAGAATTGTCTAAGCAGGATTCCACAAAGATCTGGATGGAAGCTATTCAAGAACATTACTACTAGCAGTTTCATGGAACACAGACCCTGTTTACACAGTGGGAGTGACTGCAGGTATACAGTGGTTTACTTTAGAGAATTACATTACTCTAAAACAAGCATGTCTGATGCTTGTACTTATGCTACAAATTATCCCTATAATGGTAGTATGGTGCTCTTCATCCTGACTAAAATACTGAATGTCATTTGTCAGTTTGATGACAGTGCTAGTCTTGAGGTTAATGGAAAAAAAGTCTGCTGGAGATCTCTTTTCAGAGAATTTGTTCCAATATCCACTTTTTACAGCTTTCTGTCCAGTCTTTCCCAATTAATCTCATAATTTCCCTTCCTTGACTAAATTATGTTCTAGTACTTCTGGGGTAGATTCTTCAAAAGTATCACACCTTGATGTGATGCTCATCTCCCATACAAAATAATGGTAAACTCCTGTTGACTTCCAGGAGCAGAAAGGAGGAAGCTTCATTACTTTCTTTTCAATATATTTTTATTTCATAATATATTTATTGAAATCTTACTTTAAAACAAGATGTCACCAAAGTACTTATATATTTTAGTCTGCAAAGCATTTATTGAGTTAGTAGATCAGAAAGTAACAATGATATATATAGATATAGATATAGATTAGATGTAGATATATATTAGATATAGATACAGATACAGATATAGATAGATATATCAATGCAATTAAAATAGCAGCCTTTAAATTCTTAAAAATCACCCTATAATTTAAATCACTGTGATTTTAAGCCCTCCATCTTTCTAGGGACAAATGAAGTTTCCAATTTGCCTTGGAACCTTTAAAAGTTTTATTTGTGGGAGATTGTGGAAGATGTGAAGGATTTAGAATAGAGTTTAAATTTGCTATTAATTCAAAGCAGTTTTTCATAAGTTATGTCAGTTATACACAGTTCATGGTTATGCCTTTAAATTTCCTCATCACCTCATTAAATAGAGGCATAATTATTCACCAAGTAGAATGGAGAGAAGACATTTTCCTCTAAATATTCTAATTTAACACTAGGCATCAGGTCACTGTAAATGCACCTTTCTCTTGGAAACAAGTAAAAGATTAAAAATTTCTACAGAGGTTACCACGATTTCAATTTCAGTTTCTCTGGAAGTTGATTTACCAGATCAAGGAACAGGAAACAGTCATGTGTTATCTAAAAAGTCTAAAAGATTTTCCTGTGCATCATACTACGATTTATAACTCTTATGTGATTTTGCAAGGAAAATATTCAGGGGATGTAATGATAATGAGGAACAATCTGTCAGTTTGTTAATTGCCTTTCAAACAGATCTAGGCTGCTATCAGGCTGCCCTTAGCCTCCTCTTATTCCAACTAAACAGCCCCAGCTCTCCCATGATCTCTTCATAGGTCTTGTGCTCCAGGGTCCTGACCAGCTAGTCATACTTTGCTGGATGCTCTTTAGTTCCTTAACATCCTCCTTTTACTGGGGAGCCCAAACATAGATGCAGTAATTTATGCCAGTGGGGACTTATTCAGTGTCTTATTTGCGATGACAACACAGCTGCCTCATATGCTATCATACATTCCAGCACAGAAATAATTAAAATAGAAATCCTAAACATCTGACTACCAGCAAGCAAGTAAATAAATAAATTAATAAATAAATATTCCTGTGCCATTCATTGTTGAAGAAGCTACAATGCTGTTAAGGGAGGTGGTGGCTGTACATAGCACAGAAAATAGCACTTTATGAATTCTTCATTCTGTAGTTTGACATTAAGATGAGAACTGAAGAGGGGAAATTAATGACTGCAGGAGCTCCTAGGAAGTCTAGGATATAAGCTGGGATTGTATTCTCCTGACATAGGGCCTCCATACTATGTGCAGGCATGGACATGCCTTACTAAGAATGTTGACTGTAATGTTTATGCCTAACTAACAAGTTTTAAGTGAGATTCCAGATTTCATAGCTGAATATTTTCAGTGCCTCTTGAGACAGAGTTTAAAATCATACACTATGTTTTTGAGACACTGGGGTAGATTTCCATTGCTAGTTTGGAACTAACCCAATCCAGCCCTGTGATGATGTGTAGAAAAGTAGGAAACCCATTTAAATGACTAAAGATGCTTCTAAGCCCAAGTGGGCTTTGACATGAAGACTAGAGGCAGGATAAAATTAATGTCTCTGTTTGCATGTATCTAATCCCCTGGGAAAGCAGCACCAGTAAGCCAGGAGAGTCTCCAATATGCAACATGTACCTTTTACAAGCTGCAGCAGTGGGACCCCTTGGGAGCCTTTTCCATCTGTCACCTATAAAGGTTCCATAGACAAAGATTCCTAGAGTTTGGGGACTTTTGATTTTATGACAATTTTGATATGAAACTCATGAGCTCAAAAAGTACTTTTTTCAGAAATACTCTAGTGCATATAATTTGTATTTTTCAGAGAAGAGAAAAACATTAGAACAGACATTAACTGGAAAGAGGATACAACTCCAATCTTATAGATGACATCTGAGAAAATTTTAGCCTTTTCTTGGTGTTTTGTGGTCAATATGCTTTGTAGCAGAGTCCTTTCCTTTTAATTTCTAAGTCTTCTTGATGTCAATTATGCATGTTCCCATTTCTCTGTATCATCAATGGTATCTGTTTGTCTTCTTCTTTATTTCAAGGGTTTCTATTCGGAAGTGTTACTTCTTCTTCCTCTGTTACTGCATCTTACTTCAGCATAGTAATTTAATTAATTGTGTCCTTCAAGTGACTATCCACATTTTGGATTACCACTTTTTTTGGATTCTTAACCCAAAGTTTTGCAAGATATGTTTAGCGTTATATATTACAATAATTTTTAACATCCACTTTTATTATTTCTGTGTGCTTGTTGATTCTCTTTAAGTTACAGCATGTTATAACAGAGAGTCAGGAGAGATACCCAAATCTACATTTGAAATAGGCTCAGTTGAAGGCCAGTGTATCATAATTTATTATTATTCAGCTATCCCACATTCTTTCAGGTAGCATTGCTTAGAACATTCATTCCAGGATTCTTCTTAGCCTATGGATTACAAGACTACAAAAAAAATTTACTGACATCCAGAGCCAAAAACAAGTGAAGTAGTCACATTCAAACCACAGGGTTCAAATCTCCAGAGTCCCCCCACTTTTATATTGCTGTCACTTCATTTGAATCAGTGGTGTGGTATGCTGAAGAATCAGGACACAAAGGGTTAGTGCAGAATCCAGCTTGATTTAATCTTCATTAGTGATCTGGAGGTGGAAGCAAACAGCTCATTAACGGAATTTGCAAATGCTAATAAATTGAGAGAAGTTATGTACCCGAGGGAAGATTGCAACATAATAAAAGGACATCCAACAGGGGTTTAAAATGTGGACAGAAAAAAACCAATTTAACTCAGGAGAGCAAATATTAATACAACTCAGAAATAATTAAAAGCACAAATAAGAATGCAAATAAATTCCATACCTTACAGTAAAGAATGAGACACTAAATCAGCAGAAGAATATCTATTCTCTTAGGTATTTGGAAAGGAAAACACAAAACTTAGAATTAGAACCGGTCATCAATGATAGGCAAAATAGACAGGCAAAATGCATACTTAGAGGCATAATGCAAGATGCTTGTGCTTTAGGATTTTCAGTGAACTGATGAAGTCTCTGATTCACTATACATGCTCAGTGAATTCCTGCAGGGGATTTTTCATACCTTTGGTTGTCCAAATATTCTCATTTTTTAATCAGTCTGTCAGGAAGTTGACTGGATTTAAACACAATTAAAATTTATATGATAATATGAAGTTTGGAATTTGAAAATGTAAAGACTGTTTATGCCTTTTGACTTTTATTAGTTTTTAAGAATTGGTAAAGATTAAAAACTCTGTTAAAATAAGGAAATTTAGGAATTTCTGGTATTAAATAAAAAGCAAATTTTACACCTCTTTCACCTGGAAGGAAATATTTACAAAGCTATATCAGTCTTTTATTAAGTTTATTTACAGAGGTAAATAACACTGCTGTTATGGTTTAAACTATACATTGTTGGATATTATCATTAATTTAAATTTCTTCTTTGGACCTCTATAGCTGAAGACAGTGAGATGTCAAAAAAAATCAGTAAAAACAATAATTATAAGAACATCATAGTTGTTTATACCTCTTTTTTTATCCCTACATTAGATTCTTTGTTTCCTCACTGTAGGGAATAATATCTCAGATGCACAGAGAAATAAAAATTGTGCTGCTTGCTTTGGCTAGATTTAAAGTTAGTCATGAGCTCATGAGGACATAATGCCATTCAGATGTGCGCCTGAGGTTTTGCTAAACATTTCCAAGTATTTTGACAGCTAATCCCTATTCCTTTTATATTTAGAAAGTTAAAATTATAATTAAAAACTTCAGTTTATGTAGTTCATTGTCCAAACATAATACAGGTCACTGTATACTTAACGTGTCTTCCCTCCAGTAATTTCCGACCCATAGCATTTTTTTTCTTACCTTTTATCCTTATTTATTTGTTTAATGTTCATATCAAACCAGAAAATGTTTCCTTTCTATTCCCAATACAACTATTCTTCTTGCTCTTCTGCCTTCCTTTTGTTAGAGTGATATTTACTGCAGTAGCACTTCCTCTGCTTTTCTTTTCTTTCTCTAATTGCATTGAGGACTATTTGGAATGATTCCCTCTGTCTCTAAAGACTCTTTAAGGTCAGATTACTTGATCATCTCATCATTTGTGCAGTCCCTTAGTTGGTGGTGGCCTAGAGCTTCTCATTTTGAGCTTCAGTTAATATGATGTTCTCCTGTCATTGCCACTCAAGCATATGTATCACAGCTGTGAAGCTGCAGAACATGCAAGTTTTGGCAGTTATCAAGCTTGCTTTGTGTTTGAGGCGGACGAGATAAAAAAGAGCTGTAGCATCCTGAGACACAAATGATCACATATGGGGGAGAAGGAAAGAAAATAAAGATTGTGTAGGCTTTGACCTCAAGTGCACATTTTTCTGTGACTAGTTGCCTAATGATACACATCTGTGAAATCAGTATTGTATGCCCTCTAAAAAAGGGCAGTTCAATTTGTTGATGTTATTGTGGACTGACAGAGCAGGATCTGATCAGCATTTGTAAAGTACAATCCAACTCAAGAAAAATGAGGAATACTAGAAATATGTAGGCTTTGCAGACAGGCAGAGGAGGATGAGCAATGGAATGGAATTTCAGCTAATATGTGTGGTATGTCTGGAATCCCTATCTGAGATAAAGTATTAAAATTGAATTTCCCAGAAGAAATATAGGACTGTCAGAGAAACACCACTGGCAGCATGAGAATAAAAATAGTCATTGCTTTCATTCTGTTATTTATCTGCTTTACAAGCATAAATCAGTCATTATGCTTTAACACAGAATAGTTAACATGTCACTTTCCCCTATGCAATTCCTCAGGTATCCAGTGAGACAATTTTCTTGGCTGTCAGACACACGCACCTTGGAATTGCACACTCATACATTTAGGGCCAGGTTTGCTGTCTTTCACCAAATGCAGCCCTCTCATTCATCACACTGGGTCAGGTCACCAGACTAGTGCTGGTGGGCTTGCTTGGCCGGCTTCCCTGTGTGGCAGCTGCAGAGTGCTGACTGTGATTAATCATGTTGCAGTTACAGTGCTATATTAATTATTTTGCTTCACAGACAAAAAGAAAAACTTTCAAAATTGTTAGGTCTCTAACAAGTCACAAGTTGCCACTTTAGCTTCTTCAAATCAGTGTTAAAACACTGAAAAACAGTATTAGTCTCTTATTTTCTCTTATGATTATGATTCAGGATCGTGAAGTATCTTCCAGTCAAATAAGGTAGCATTGTTTTGAAGATTGTAAAATAAATTAATAATTAGGAAATATTAAAATTTATTTTTTATTTAAGGTTTCATATTTTCTCTAAAAATGTTTATCTTTTAAGCTCTTGCGATCAGCAGCTTTTTGCAGTTTGTACAAAACTTAAAGCCCAATTGTCTGAAACCCCTTTTTTCCCTCTCTTTTGGCTGTAATTGTAAAGAAAATCCATACTTTCTACATTTTTAAATAAAAGTATAGTTTGGGATTTGATTAGGAATCTAAAGGATTTATTTCTCTTTTGGCCCAAGGGTTGAGTCCAATGCTCCTCACAGCTAAACTCAGGGTTGTGTCTGTGGCTGGTTTATGGCCAGAGTGCTTAGTACCATTCTGTTGTACCAAGTTCTGTCTTGTTCATTGTTTTCAAAATCCATCCTAAAGCTTTAGTTCATGATTTCACATCAGAGTTTAGTAAGCCTGATACTTTTTCCCTACTAAAAAAGTCAACAGTTTCTTGGATTCCCATCCTCAACAACAGAGTCCTCACATCTTCCTCACTGTTGTTCATCTGATACCTGGTGGGTGAGCTGATGATCAGAAATTATCCACTTGAGTGGTGGAGGGAGAGAATGGTGTTTCTTTACTGATATCTTAATTAGTTCACTGTGGAGAAAAAGAAGTACCCTCCTTGACAGAAAGCCAACAGACATGTATGGTGAGAAGGAGTTGCATAGGGGAGGACAGAAATCTGTTCTGACAGCAGAAAGCATGAAACTCACCTTTAGCGTCTGGTCCACAGTTTGCTGGGTTAAATAAAATTGTTGCCATTGGGTTCAAATCCCAGTTAATTCTGAATTATTTATTGATTTTTATGGTGTCCTCCTAGTTTTACTTATAATACTCATAGCTGAATGCTCCACATAGGTGTGAAAACCCAATACACTTTATTTTACTGCTTATTCTGATTTTAGTTCAGCATTGTCAATGCAAATCACCACTGAATTCTTGTCTGTAAAATCATAAGTGTCTCTGTTGAAGACAGGAAAATCATGATGCTGCAGAAGTGGACTGAATAAAATATCAGAGTGATGGTTCTTGGTTGGATAATATCCCCCTTGGATCTAGCTGAGGATGGGGTGACATGGTAATGAAGAGCTATCCAGCTCCTTTTTTCCTTTCTGTTTGAAAATTTCTAGACCAAACAAGTTTCTTGTAACCCAGAAAAGTTATTCTCTACTCAATGTCTCCATTCAAAACAAACAAACAAAAAAACAAAAAAAATCCAAATTCAATGTATATGTTGTTCTTCATATCCACTGTGAAAGGTTATCTGTTCTTTGAGGAGCAAACTGCAGAGAAGCTAAAGGTTCCACTAGATTTATCTTCACTGGTTTATGATATTAGTACCTTTGGTTGTGTGCCTTGCCTCTCTGCTCATGCTGAATATACTATAACATATGTATTCCCCTCATCAAAATTCCTTCATAGGTTTGTTTTTTATGCCTTTCACTACCTGAATTAACACATTGATCCATGAACTTGAGTGACTCAGGTAACAAAGTATGCTTCCTTCTACCCCTCCTGCTATAAGCCAGTCAATTCTGATAAAACAGATAAAAATTGCATATCATGTTTTATCATGTAGCCATTAAATCCATTGGCAAACATCTGTCAGAGTGCTAAGAAAAAGAGCAAGAAGCCATACTCTCAGCATGGTTCAGAGGAGGAGGGAATTCTGAGGCCAAATTTTAGTCTTAGAATGCTGAAAAAAGAAGTTTTCAGATATTTTCTTACATCTCATTCCTCGCAAGGTTTCTCCAAACTATTTTTTTTTTATGTAAAGAGGTTACGTATTGGAAGAAATCAGTCTGTTATCAACTTGTCTACATAAGGTCATGAACTTTAGCTTGTAGGTCAAAGAAAGGAATCAAAACCTTTTTCCCACAAAAGTCACCAGGAGAATACCATCCACACTTGACAAAGGATTTATTTTTGATTCAGTACCAGCTAATTGTATGTAATGATACATATTTCAATGCATCATAGAAAACCAAGCAGAACAAAAGTCTTACAGTGAGGCAACCACAATATAATGCAGTATCTTTTGTCATGCACAATTCACATTTTTTTTTGTGCTGTAGGACTAGTACATGTGAAGAGTTGGAATGTTTAAACACATCCCTTTAGAAACTGGGATAGAGATTAAAGTTATGCAGACAGATAAAAGTGAGAAATAGAACCCACCAAATTTTCCAATACCTTGGCTCTGAAGCAGTGCCATCTGGTTTTAAGGACAAATAATTCAGAAGAAGAAGTATCTAAGAGTGACCTAAGACTAAGAGGGATGTCCTGGTGGAAATACATTTGGTGTCTCTGCTGCTGACAGGGGAAAAAAAGTGAAGACAAAAACAGGGTGTATGGCTGAAACAGCAGCGCTTTGATCTTGGACTGTGCTTTTAAACAGCTCTCCACCTTCAGAACCTGGCATATTTTAAATCAGCTCTTATATTTCTCCATCTACATGTGGGGAAAAATGTTGCTGTAGAGGAGAACAAGGCTAAGAAACTCAACACTGAATTTCAAAATTTACATACAGAACACCCTTTAATCCAGTTGTGGTCATAATCAAATACCTTCCCCCTTAAATCTTTATTGTTCTTAATGAGCAAGAGTTTCAACAGTTACAGAGCTGTAAGAGCATGTTAAAGCCTGCCAACCCCCATCTACATATCTAAGATTAGTCAGAGAATTACACTGAAAGTTTGTGGTGTCTAAAATAATCTATTTTAATTTTATGGATAATAGCTTGTGGGGTTTATAAAACAACTATAGATTTATAGATTTTTTTCTAACTTTTATGACAGTTATACTCAACAGACAGTGGAATGGGGTGCATCTCACAGGAAAATCAGAAAATTTGTGAAAATATTTGTCATCCTATCTTCATTGAAGCTTGCATTGGCAACATAACCCAGTGGTGGAAACGGGAAATGGAGGTAAGAATCAGTAACGAAGGCAATGAGGGACAAACTTTCCTTTTTTTCTTTGTAATGCTTGAAAGCATTACAGACTGTTACAAAGCTTTCTGCTGAAACCTTCACCAGCTAAAAAATGTTAGAGCTGCCTTGATCCTTCAGTTTAATTTTCCAAACCTTTGAGTGGATGAGCTACTCCACCTAGATCACAGGGGGTATGTGGGTGACTATAACCAAAACAGTTCTCTAATTCTGTAACCAAGTTGATTCAGCTTAGAGAAGACAAGCTACATTCTCCAACTGAACTCACTCCTGAACTCTTGTACTGAAGCAAGTTTTAGCATGAGCAAGCACTTTTCCCTTTTGCTTTTCCATACTTGACTGTACTTTTAGTGTTGCAAGGGGAGGGCACAGAAGAGGGCACAGAAGCAGTTATTCCATCTCTGCCTGTTGGCTACCCCTCTGTAGCTCCCAGCCTGACCCACATTCCTCCCTGCCTCCTGTTTTCAAGAGGAAGACAAGAAGCCTCTCCCTGTAAACAACTGGTAAAGAACTGGCACAGATTTTCCTCTCTGAAGTACTATTCATGCTTTCCTATGTATTTACATTCTTATTTATTTTCTTAACAAAGAGATTGCCTTCATAAAGTGTGAGGCAATCATATTTCCTGTTAGGAAGGTCTGGAGATAATTCAAATGTCTGTTCTGGTTTTGTTATATGTGTTTATTTTGGGAGAGCTAAGTGGAAATCATGAAAGGAAACTAATCCACAACTGCATATCTTTCCAATTCCCATTCAATGATTTAATTTCACTGGTATCTCGATGCTTCATTGTTCTCAGTACTTCTGAAAAGCACAGCTTCAGGTACTCCATATACCAGTATTATTTTACGGTATCTTAGCTACAGAAGATTGATTTTAAAATAAGACACTCTTTAACATCTTGTACCTTCTTCCCATTCATTTAAATATTGGTAAGGTCAGCAGTTTAGAATAACTACAGCTGTATTCATGACTGTGTTTGTTGTCATCTTGACTACACCAAACTTGGCATCAAATTGCTCATCAACCTCCAAAAGGCTTGCTCTGGTTGTAGGAGGATAATTGAATTGTCAACAAAGATCAGTAAATTAATGTTAAGATTTCCTGTTTGAATTCTCTAGTTCCTCAAATCCTGTTCATAGAACAAGGAGAAGGACTTAATGAAAGATGTCATAAGAACCTGATTAGAATTTATATATTGTAACAGGCTTGCAAAATTGTTGCAAAAATGAATCCCTAAATGTTTTTACATATTCATCTACCTTCTAACTAACATGTTACCCAAGATTCAGCCATTCCCAAAAAAGATCTTCTGTCTCACTGGAATGGAGTCTTCTTTTTCTTGCTTTTCTTTGCCTTTTCTTGTTTTCTGATTAATTTTATAATTTTTATTTTAATCTCTCCATATACTTAAATACATTATCAATGTACCTTTTCAGTGCTTGGCTTTGGTATGATATCTCCAGATGAGGTATTCTTTTTTTCACTCTTATATATTTTTTGCAAGTGTAGAAAAAAGTAGAGGCAGTCATTTTTGTGAACAGATTGAGGGTAGACGTTGTACAAATAATATACTTACTGCTATTTCTGATATGCCAAAGATTTTGATGTTATTGAAAATTTGATTCCCTCAGTATTCCCACTTTATCCCAGAGTCTTTAAGTATATTTGTGCTGTATTTTCTGGTTTTAAAACAGAGTACCTAAAACAAGAGCAAAGGCCGGCTCTGCAGGTGCAATACAAGGTAACTATTCTACACAGGACTAAGGTCTCAGACACAAACACTGAAAATATTAACATCCACCCATCCTTTCTCTGTCTTCCATTTATCTATATTGAAAAATTGCTACCCTTCAAAGTATGCATGTCTATGCCAGGAAGTATCACCTGAAACAGGAGGGGACAGTAAGTAGGAGCAAGACAGTTATTCATGACCCTCTTGAAAATAAGAGTTTTTTCACAAATTACCCAGATGTAGTTACACAGATGCCTTTCAACTCTCCAGTCAGAAAAGTGTTGATGCTATAAAAGTCTAAAAAACACCTAAAATATATCCTCATATGGAAAGAAATTTCAAGATTTTTTCAAAATACATAAATAAATCCAATTGTGGAGATGTTTTTCATGGTTTTCATTGCAACAGTTGATTGTTTTCCCTGCTGTTTTGTTTCGGGTTTTTTTTAGAAAAGGAGTATGGATTTTCTAGCGCACTACTTTCTATGGGGGGATAGGGCGGGACAGCTGTTGTTAACTACTCACAGCAGAAGGAAAGCTGATACTGGGAACCAGCTTCTCAAGTGCCCAAAAACAGTCCACAGGCTCCTGTAGGACCCCTGCAGGAGTTCAGCCTCTGCTGGAGAACTGTTGCTGGTGAAGCAGAGGTTGGCTGAATCTTGCCACTGAAGAGGCAGAAGCAAATGGAGAGTCACCACTGCATTAGTATTTGCAACTAATCCTAATATGTTAGGGCTGCTGAACCTGTAATGCTGCATGCACACGGTCTCTGAAGATACCTTCCCAGCATTTAACATGCTTGACATACAATTGCTATCTCTGGAGACACGTTGTCATAAAAAGGGTGGGATGGATGAGAAGGCTGGCAGTGCGTCTTCTTACCAGGTATTTTTCTACCTGATGAGGATATGGCTCTTCTGATTATGCTTTACAAAAGTCTTTACTTTAAAAAGAAACTCTGTCAGCAACATTAGACTTTCAAGCACTCATGTCTGTTTTTACTACTTTATGGATGGTATTTTCCAAAAGCTACCTCAGTGGCATGGAGGTATGGAGATTTTTGTGCTGAATATGAACCAGTAAAACTTACTCCTGTGACTGTAACTGTTGCATTTTATGCTTATTTAATTCAGGAAGAAGTCTGAAGATCCTCTGAAGAAAGACTATTCTAGAATTAAGGTTGATAATGCAAGAAAGGAAGAAAGAAGTGAGGGGCATCTGAAGGCAGTATGGAAGTCAAAGTCTGTTAGAGCTCTGTCTCAAGCAGAATTGTCTACAGAAAATCTGATGTTAGCAGAATCTCAACAGTTAATACTAAAGATCATTATTCCTTAGAACTTCTGGAAGAATTTAGTTAGCAACCCATTTATAAATCAGGGAGATATATTTTAAATTTTGGCCAGGGTTCTCTGTCAAACAATTCTGTTTAGACTGAAGTGCTGTGGCCTTGAATTCTCATTCACTGAAGTGCTGTGGCCTTGAATTCTCATTCAAACATTGGATGCACAATGCTATTCTCATGTAGAAAAATGCTTAATGCTCAACTTGTTCAATAAGATGATCAATTCTACTCCAGGTATATATTTTCTTTTTGTCAGACAGCATTCAGTGTATAATATTTTTTTACAAAACTGCGGGGAAAGGGTAGTTGGTGATCATCAAATTTTCGTATACCAGAGGTTTGGGAAAAACAATTACATAAAAGTGGAGCATTAAATATGGTATATCCCACATAAAAAAATTGTATTTTATTATATTTGAAAAGCAGCTTTAAGCTATAATAAACATACAACAGCCTAATTGGAAAAGAAAAAAAAGAATTAATACAGGAGTGCCCTATTTTCCACAGGGTTATTCCAGATCCAAATCAACAAAATTCACATCAAAACCTGATATAAAGTTAAATCGAATTTGCCTGTTAAAAGCACATCAAGAAAAATGAGAGGGGAAAGTTCTCTTTTGCACTTTTGATAATGTCCAGACATTGTCATGTTTAGTTTTTTGAATGTGTGCTGACAATGCCAAATCAACATTTTAATCACTATCAATCAAAAAATGCCTGATATTACTGGTAAAGAAAATAAAATTTGGTGCATTTAAATTAAGTAGAAGTTGAGCTCAATTTGCAATCTGTAAAGGCCATGATGAATATTGCAAAGGGTACTTGTTTGTTTCTTTCACACTGTCCAGCATTCACCAGAAATACACCATCTTAGATCCATGTGATGAATGCGATGCACAGATCCATGGATCACAGCGAAATGTTTTCTTTCAGGTTAATGGCGTTTTTGGGTTGACAAATTAATTGTTTTCTGTGTGATAGAAGATGTGTGCCTACACTAAGCAAAAGAAGGTGAATAAGTAACTTGCTGACTTTCTAACTTGGGAATGCATGCAAATTTCTAGTTTTAGAGAAATTACATAGGTAATATGCAACAAAAAAACAGTTCTACTTCCTCATTTGAGTAACTGAGAGCGTAAATGTGGAAGTAGTGTTCTTACCATACACACCTTTGAGTCAACAGCTAAGTTATGTTTTACATTATTAAATGCATTTAATTGAAGTAAATATGAATCCTTGGCTGAATATTATTCAAATTTCAACACTTGACAGGAAGGACATGCTGTGATTTTAAGATATTTAGACAGTTCACTCTAGCTAACTCTAAGGTTCAGTCTGACATTTCAATCCGTTTCTAATCTACTCCTATTATCAAATGAAGGGAAAAAATAGGGTTTTTTGCAAACAACAACTATTTCAATAGACTTAAATGAAAGAATTTGATGAACGTTATATCATTTACACACTACTTAGTATACAGATGCCTCCAATTTTCTCTTATTGCCAAAAAAACCAGGGGATAGTTTTCAATCTATACAGAAAGACTTGCAATGACTAATGTGGCTTAAAACTAGCAAGTTTTAAAGTATGTTTGTTATACTTACTGTCAAAAAAATGTGGTAATGTTAAGAAGTGCCAGCGCTCTCAAGATGCCTGGGGTGAAATCTTGAACCTACCAAGATGAACAGAAATTTTGTCCTTAACTTCACTGACTTAAGATTATATGTGTTTATGTGTCAGAACAGAACAGAAAAGAACAGTAAAAGCATAAAATCTCAGTCCCACTTGGGAGCTATCTCTGATAGTACAAATTTAAGAAAGGAGTAAATAGAGGCAAGAAGTTTTTTATCACAAGATATGTAGCCACAAGACATAGAAATCTAAAGACTAATAATTTTGCTTAGATATTTCCCATCCCTACATCATATTCATGTAGCAGAGATAGAATTTATTTCTAAATATACCCAGTGAGAATATTAGCCTCTTACAACTATGATTCCGGTAGATTTTGATTGTCTGCATTGATACAATGCTAATATTTTCTTTGCACCATTCAAATATATTACAGTAATGTTAACCAAAGTCTCAACTTTTCATCACAGGCATTATAAGAAGCAATAGACAGGTCCATGAAGGCACAGGTTTAATTTACATAGGGATTGAAGGTTATGACTTGAGCTTAAAATATCTGAACATCCCCAGTAGCAATGTCTCCTGAATTATGTCTAAAGATATATTTAGTTAGGACTGTATAGGTTTAAAAATTGAACACATAGGTTATATTTTGCTTTGCTTAAGTATTAGTCTGAATGTTCTATAAATGGAAAATAGTGTTTAAAATTGGGAAAAAAAATTGAGCTCCATGTGAAACATTTTTCTGCAGCAATAGACGTACCATAAGTAATGGATTTATGTCCGACGCCTTGCACTATGAATCAATACTTGACAGAGATAAATCAGCCTGAGAAAACTGAAAAAAGCATGAATCAAAAGAAAGGGGAAAAAGAGAAAGTATTAAGACCAGACAAGTATAAAAATAACTAAGTTAACTGAATAAACATTATGAAAACAAAATATAGCCAAGGGAATAGTAAGGAAGTAGCATAAATACTTCAAAGCAAGTCTTATTTTCATGAAAAACAATATTATGATTAGTCTCAGTTTTCTAGCCTAAAGGTATTTTTCTGAAATTCTTTTGTACATTATTCATATTCTTAGTATAAAGAGCCATGTTGGCTCTGTGAGGATTGGTAGCAGGATAACAACAGAAAGAGCTGCTTTGCTTTCTGCTTTGCGCTCTTGCTTGGGCTCAAATGGTAAAGTGGCAGTGGAATTTGGCTCTCAAGTGTCTTACCTTCACTCTCACAGCTAGAATTTGGTTCCCAGCATTCACAGCATCTTTTGAAAATGATGAGTCAGACAGATGCTGGCAGACTTCCAGATCTTGGTTACGTGTGAAAGGACACTGCTTTTCTTTTAAAGACGGAAAAGAAGGGAAAAATAAATCTCAGATGAGCAGTCATAGTTTTGTGCCCAGAGAGAAAAGGATGAACTGAATTTGCATTAGAAACCCTTGTACCCAATCAGGGGGTAGAGGAATGTACATTACCCATAAGAATACATCTCTTACATTTCAAATTCTCAAAAGCAGGGAGTAAACAAAGTTTATAAGAAAGATTTTTGTTTTAAAGAAATGTTTTGTAAGATTGAAAATAATCCTTTTTAAAAAATGAATATCAAATAATAAAAGAAATCTATATCTTGAAACTCACATTTCAGCTTTCAACAACTATCAATTAACATAACAAAATTGTTCTCAGACACATTTTTCTTCATTGAAACCTACATGACCTGAAGATATGATGTGAATCTCATCACAGGAAGGAACAAGTGAAGACCTTCAGGCAATGGTGAAGATTGAAAATTATCTATACCACCAGCAAAACCACCTTGCTCAGAAAACCAAGGATCAAGGTGTGAAACCTGGGTCCAACCTGGATTCCAAAACTCCCCCAAATTCAGGAAAAGTTGGATATGATATCTTTCATTTAGACCAAACCCCATAGTTTCTAATGAACTAGAGAAAGGGGTAAAGGGTTCAGATTTACTTTACCCACACACAAGGGTGACCTCTTCTGGTCAAGGACAAAACTGCCGACGGTTCTCCACTGATTTCTCAACCTCTTTTTTTTAGCCTAAGGGAAATTACTTCCCTCTGAAAGGAAGTACCCAAAACTTCCCTAACGTTGGTACTTTATTCATCACAAAGAGAAAAAGTATAAATGTGCCTTCTGTATCAATCTGAAGTTTTTGATGATTTGTAGGTATTTATGGTACATGCTAACTTACCCCAGCACTAGACTACCTGGTTCTATGATTGCCACTTTTAACTCTGCAAAAGTTCAGAGTGAAAATTTGCAAGAAAAAAAAAAAAAAAAAAGAGTGCTGATTTGTCAGCTTTTTTTTTGCAGATGGAATGGATGCAATTGCATACACAAATATAAATTCCCTGATGTATTTCGAAAGGAGGTGACTTTGTCAGTAACTGCTGCTGAACGTGGCTGGAAGGAACTTTAGAACCATCCCCAAAGGGCATCATAGGCCAAAAGGTGTTGGATGAGAGCCCAGAAGACTAAAATGAAATCCTGACCAGCAGAGGTATCAATGAGTGTTTTGTAATCAGGCTCAGCAACCCCACAGTTCATCCTTAAGTCTTAAAAAAATTTATTCATATTTTAAACTTTTATAAATGCATAATACCACATGTGGTGGAAAATTATTTCATTTAAACATTAAAATAATAATATTTATTATTTTAATAGCACTAATTTACTGATATTTTCTCAGCAGAAATGTTTAAAAGTTTCTGCAAAACAATGACATGAATAAACTTGTAAATGATTGGTTTCAAATAATTTTGAAAACTGACTATCTTCTTCTGCTATTCAGATGAAAATACAGACATTAAGTCTTTGTTATGGTTGGTGGTTACCATAAGACATACATAAAATATATGAAAGGCTGCTTAAATATTTTCAGTGCAATGACTGAGTCTTCTTAAATATTGTAGCTGTTACAACAGATGAAGTTCCATCTGTGGTTGGTAGTAATGCAAGTTTAATTCAGTATTGTGTTAAATTCATTCTCTTGTTGATGGAATTTCAATTCACCAGGCACTAAAAGGGCCCTTTTCCAAGAGAGGATTAGAAATTTTTTCTTGGGAGGAATGAAACCTGTGAATAGCATTGCTGCCCTTTTAATAACAGATATTTTATGACATCAGTTCTCAAATTCTGAATTCCTTAGACACAGAACCAGTAAAAAAATAAATTAATTCCTTATTCTCAATTGCTTTTTTGATATATTTTTTGCAAAACACATCTATCCTTGTCTCTGAAGAGCCAATCCAGCATCCATGAAATTTGTATATAAACATCCTGATTATTTCTAAAATTTTCTTTAATACCTCATTGGTTTAGGCTTAAAAATTAACTTAATAGGAAATATCATTGCTGTGATGTTAACTGGGGGCCTAAAATTGTACTTGAGAAAAAATGCTTGATCTTTCCCTCAGCTGAAAACTGCTTTTAGAAGTCACCAACAGATGAACATATCTGAATTTCCAAGAGGTACAAAGAGGACAGGTTTCAGTGTATATCCCTTCCAGGAAAAGGTTTGATCTTAACAAACTTAGATTATTCAGTGCTGTGAACTTCAGCCCAGCTTGGACACAGATAACAGAATTGCATAACTGTAATTTTATTGATTTAATTCATCTAGGATTTCTCTTTGTGGTTGAAAAGGAGCTTTAAATGTATAAGTGAAGATTTGGTCACTGGGAGTTAAAATGCTTTGCTTTATTGAGGAAACATCTGGAAAACTTAGATACTTTCATATACGATGTTGGCAACATCAAAGCAAAACTCCAAGCATATTCAGATATAATTGGGAAGTAACTGAAAATCTTTCCATTATAACTCCTAAACTTCCCCAGTTGCTAAGAAAAACACTGTCACTCTGCCACTGGCAGTCACACACAGGCCTGTTTGAGGGCTCTGACTCATACAATTCAAGTGGCTGGGAATCTTGCTGCTGCCACAGGAAACAGGCAATTTCCAGGATACCTCTATTCAGGGCAAAAGCCTTTGTTAAACACTTGGCTTTTTGATTGAAAATATGGAGCATGGTGGGATTAAAGAAAATCAATTGAGTCACCCAAATGAACTCTTGTGAATTTGAAGCTTATTGCCTGGTTCATCCTGTTTCTCCAGGGGGAAGAGAGATCAGGGAGCATTGCCATTGTTGTCAGCTTTTGGTTTAATTTTCTCATGTGAAATAATTTGTCACATTTAACACTGAGAAATAACTAATGGCTGAGTGTATATATGTGTCTGGGAAAAGGAAATACATTGAAATACTGCCTTGAAATACTGCTTACTTTTTTGATACTCAACTGCAGAAATCCCAGGAAGACTGAGAAATGCCTCTTCCCGCTGAAGAGCTAAATTTATGGTATGTGCTATCAAAAATGTTTATTAGTGCTATTGTACTGTCTGTTGTCTGGTTTTGATGTGTAAGTGCAGATCCACCCTCTTATGAGGGTTTCCACTTATTTTTGAAATTTCAACTGACCACTTGGCCATAGAAAATAAAAATGCATGGACAAATCATATGGAGGAAATATAATAAGAATTCTGAGATGCTGCAGAATTTATGAATATACTAGCAATCTTACTTTACTTTAGATCTTATTATCATGTGTCTGAATTTACATTAAGTAATGCAAGCAAAAATTCACAATTAAGAACCTTTTTTTTGTTAAAAAACAAATGCACATATAAAATGGGGCAACACACAATAGCATTTTCATAGCTCAGGGTTTCTATCACAGCTGGATACCTCATCAGTGATAATTCATCAATTTAGAAGAAAATTTACTGAGAGTTTTACAGGTTATTTTATAAGAAAAGGAGTCAATTACTTTTCGTCATATCAGACAATCATATTACTGGGGCCAGGGTTTCTGTTGCCGACAAGGTGGGACTAATGAGCTTTAGAGTTCCTCCACTAACACATGAACTGCAAGCTCTCCCTGTACCTTTCAAATTAGTTATATGCTAGAATGAAGAGAGCTGTGGGTTTAGTTCATCACTTGACATTTTGGGCAACAGATTTCAGGTCAGAAGCCAGGTCAGCATCCAGTCCTCAGATTTGCATTTCCACACATAATTAAGTATCTCATGCCATAAATCAGATACAAGATCAAATTCTAATACATACAGGAAACCAAGAGTTGTTCTTAAAAGTCGAATATCATCCTGAGCAGGATTTCCCTTACCAAAAGAAAGACAGCCTCTGACATCACATCTGGGACCTACATCATCGATTTGATATATACAACTTCAGTGATCTGTTCATGCCTCAAGGTTAGCTTACCACAGCCATTTTAAAGATAGGTAGATATACACATAGTCATCACCTATCAGGATTATCCTTTAATGTCCTTTTAGAAGTAAACCTTCTAGTCTGATACCCTCCCTTTGATTCTTACAAAGAATTTTGATCTTGCGTCTTTTTCTGCCTATTTTAAACAAGGCCAGTCATGGACATGATTTGCTGATACAGCTAGGATCCATGATAACTGGTAACATGGATGCAGATCCATGATAACGGGTAACTACTTCCCAAAGTTCAGACAGTGCTACTGTGTCATGAGAAGGGACCCTCTCTCATCTACTACCATCCCCAGACCTTGTCTTTATCAGCACTGAGCTGCTTCAATCCTCTCCCTCCCAGAGGAAAGGAAAAAAACTTAAAACCTACCCCAATCACAAACATATACATAAGTTTCTATGACTTTTGGGGCTGGAAACCCACCAGCCCTGGATGATTCCCGGCACCTGCGCATGATTTCCTTACAAAATGGGACCAGCTGCCTTTTTAAGAGCCCCGCAACTCCTATGCTCTGTAATACTGCAGTGGGGGAGAAACAAATTTCTTAAATTTTACTTAAGTGAGCTATGGACTGGAAGATAAATTAGAGCTTATGGAGTCATGAACAGGAGGTTAAGCTGAAGGCAGAAATAGAGTAAGGGCAAAGTTTGGAGGGAGTAATGGGATCTGCTGTAAATCAGGAAAGAACAGTAAAAAAAAAGAACAACAAGGCTGAAGAAAAACAAGTATTCTAGAGAAGATGTAAAACATAGGTAGGAAGGAAAACAAGACTGGCTGTGCATGCATAAGGGAAGAGGCATGAGGTATAGTAGAAAGTGAAGACTAGAATTAATATGAACATGGGCAAGGATATAAAGGTGAAAAAAGCACTTCTGCTTATAAACAAGGAAAATAAAACCCCAGCTGTTGAATTACTATGTTATATTTACTTGGTGTATAGTGAAAACTGAAAGAACTTATTTGTAAGGAGGACCCAACTTTAGAAATTATTTCAAAAGGAGGGTTTATACATGGTAGACCAGAACAGCTGTTCAGAAGCCATTACAGTCCATTGTGCAAATTTTTCTTAGTTCAGTGTTTATTGGCTTAATAGAGTGCTCAGCAGGAATTCTTATGGTCCTCTCTATTAATCTTGCTGTCAGCCCTGCACAAATTCCATACTTAAAAAAATATCCCCAGCCCCGCCCCCTTAACCCCCCTACACTTACAGCATGACAAGAATGCAGAGGGAGTCAGACCCACTCTTCTAAAAACAGGAGGCTGCACAGTGAAGATACTGTGCATTGCAGGGGTAACGGGAGAAAGAGGCACATTGCTGTATTTGGCTTCCTCTCATTTCCTTTTTCTTTATCTAAGCACCTTATTTTTTTCTGAATCTCTTCTTTTTTTCACAGAACCAGAATTTTTATCTCTTCTAAAGTATATCTGTCCCTCATCACATTCTGAAACACAAGGCATAAAGAGTTCTACTCTTCACTCTATCTGCGTCTTCTACACAAAATGATCATATAAGTAGAGCTTGTAGCCCAAGGTCTGACAGATATCTTCTTGATATTTGTTTGTATGAAAGGCATTTTTTAAAAGATTACTGCAGGAGGGGATATAATTTTTCCCTCTGCAGTCAAAGCAGAGTGTATTAACTTGTTTTTTAAACTTTTGGAATGATACTTCCTAGGCAATGTCCATCTACAAGGCAGTAAGTACCATTGCATCAAATAGCTAGAAGAAAAGTTGCATTGAAATTGCGTGGGATTTTTTCTAAAAATATCTTCATTATCCAGTGTATGCAAAATAGATCCTGAAACAGCATTAATTTTATGTTTTCCCTTCATTCCTGTGCAAGATAAATTTTCAGAGAATTTTTCTTCCAAATTAAGTGAGCTTTGATTTATCTTTGAACTAGATTCCAGGCTGGGGTAAATTTTTCCTAATTGACTTGTAGTCCCTAGAAAAACTGCAGAGAGGTGTTGACATAACCTTAATCACTGTGGTTCTGACAGTTTGTTTAACATAGCTGTTTGTTTTGGGATAGTGAATTTAGACAAAAAAATCTGCGCATATTGGACTCCACAAAGCACATGAAGGTCTGAAGTAGTTATTGCAACATACTTAACTTTCATCTGGAGTCAGTCAGTCCTCTTTATGTACCACATATTGCAGGTTGCAATCTAGCTCATCCTTCTGGTACCAGCAGAATTTTGGTATCTCTGCAGAACTTTCTTATGGGTCCTGCCCTGAAGTTCATCCTCTTTTGAGCTTACTCTATGAAGAATGGTTATGATTACATTAATTTTCTCTCCCTCTTTCTCTTTTGAAAATGCATTTACTTACCAGAGTCTTTCATGGTGCACCGAAGTTGTGCATCTGAAGACGAGGCTGAATATTCCATGTAGTAAACAGAATGAATAAAGCAACAGACTACAGAATGCTATGTAAATTATTCACAGGATTTAGGATGTTTGGTTATGTCTTGAATTAATCAGTATGGTTTTAATTACACTTGTTACAAATGTAACACATTTTTTTACTAAAGGATCAAGGAGCCAAATTTGAAGATAACAGACTTTTCACATGTTTTCTACCTTCTGTCATGACAGATCAAGCTATCATTCACTGCATGATGTGTATTACTCTTTTAACAGTAATGCTAGTTTTCTTCAGGGCAATGTCATAACAAATAAATATAAAGCATAAATGTGATATCTTTATATCCTTAACATCTGAGGTGTGAGATCGCCTATATTAGCAACTGCCCTTGAGCTAAACAAGATAGCCTGAAAATTCAGATCTCTAGAAGATTTTACTGTTGTTCTCATGCTTAAGAATGTATAGATAAACTGGTGCCAACTTTTACTACATACGTAGCTTGGATTTTTTGGATTTTGTTCAATTTCTAAGAGCCTGTTTTGACAGCACAGATCTGTCTATGGGTAAAATAACTTAAAAACAGGCAGAATGCAGCTTCCCTTGTAGCTGAAAATAACCTATCAATTTGAAAGGCACTCTGAAAGAATTATATAAAAAAAACATTAAGGGACAGACATGGAGTTACTGGGAGTAAATAAGCATAGCTCTTTCAAATTCAAAGAAGCCACACTGATTTGTACCAGATGAGGATTTGCCCATAAAAAATAAGTTTAAAATTTAAATATTTATACAACTGAGGTATTACAGAAAATTTAAAAGTAAAATACTTTTCTTAATCTTCCCAGTCAAAGTTCCATGCCTTTTTGTGGTTATTGGTATGTTTCCACCATGTTATATTTTTAACCAAGTCTTGGCTCTTAAATTTGCTGCAGGCCATCATGTACCTGTATCTGCATGAAATCTGTGCTGAAAAAATTAAGCTGAATAAAAGTAAAGTTATTTCTTTTTCTAAAAGGACTTACAATTAATTAATAATTGCCCTTGAATTACAAATACAAGGTGATAACTAGAAAGGCAAGATTTGCTAACACATAATATCTGAGCAGTTGTCCTGATTTCAGCCAGGGTAGAGTGAAAGAATTCTCCACAAAAAAAAATCTAAGGAAATTTCAATCCACTTATGTTCAGCTGAAGGCTCTCCATAAATCTGATCTTCTTGCACTTTGAGTTGTCTCTCTGGATGGTGCTCAGGTCTCAAGTCCTGCCTTTCCCAGACATGTTCTTGTATTTATCAGCAGCTTCCCTGAAGGCAATGGCTTATTCTGTATTGGAGACCTTGTGTGTAAACTGAAGAAATTTTAATAAAAACCTCTAGATGAGAGGTGTTTTATTGAGGATTTCTAAGTAGAGTCTTGTGTCCTGGTCCAAATATACCTCAAGGAACATGTGATTCAGTAGTGTTAATGTTTTGTATAGTTCTTTGTGCTGATCCATAGTCCAGATGTTCCAGCAGAAGTTATCTGGAAGCCAGTACTCTGCTTGGGACCGTTTGTTGTTTTTTTTTTAATACAAAAAAAGTGAGTCAAGTCATCCGCCTGGAATAATGAAAAGAATTCCCCCTCCTCCAGGAAAACAGCTCAGCTTAGTTCATTGATATTGCAGAAAAAAAATTTAAATCCTCTGAACTTTCACTATGGCTTCTGATTTTGGAAGCACTTAGTGCATACTGCCTGTTCAGCCAGTTGTCCAAGTGTTATTAGAAGTGTCTGGTGTTTCTTTACACAGGTAAGTATATTAGGACGGAGTTTCAGAAAGTTGAAAGGTGCTTTAGCATTGCTGGAATGTCAGCTGTTAAGTCTTTGCTTTTGCTTACAGGAAGCATACATAGGATTTCCCCATTGCAGACCCATTTCAGGGCTCACTTTTTCATACAAATATACATTAGCTGCACATCTGGAGCTGTTGATCTTTGATTTTCATATGAGTTGAACGAGTTACTTAAATGAGCATGCACTTTTCAATGGTCTTTTGGGTCAGTATGCAGGCTGCCCACTTTAGTTGCACAATAACTGAACCCTTCTTCATTTTAGTTAAAATTTCCCTTTGTAATTCAAACTATGGTCATTGCTATTCTGACTTTCCAGATGTTTTAGAACTTTTTTCAGTACAAGTATCACTAATTTGAACCATTCAGGTCCACTAATTATAGATATTTCTGAAATCCAAATGCTACTTCCCCACAGCAGCATCAGTGTATCTATATATGCTTAAGGAGAAATGTATGTAGATGAAAAATTAAGGGTTCATCTATAAATATAAAAATTGAAATAGCTGTAGAAACCTCCTGCCCCTAAAAAATTTAAGTGCTTTTGTCCTCTTTGAATATTAGCTTCAGAGTTATTATTCAGGGCAAGACACATGGGGAAATAAACTATGTCTATATGTTTACACTTTTATTATGTAGAACATTCCTTGAATACTCTAAAATGCAGTAGAGTTCAAAATTGCTGTTACATATAGAATGAAAGGTTTGAAGTGTTGAGTACAGCAGCATTTTTGATGAAGGAGGTGTTTTGAGCATATCAAAAGATTATGGACTGAAGTTTAACATCTCAAGAATACAAGGCAAATGTCTATTTTACATTAAATATATATTTTACCTCTCACTGGTTTTGATATATTTGTTCTCGCTTGTACAATCCTATCAGATATTACTTTATTAGTCTATTAGTTTATTTTCCTTTAATAAAGAATAAACAGTGTGCTAATGAATTTCATAGATTATACCAATTTGAGAGAAAATTATTTTAGATTACTATCACAGTAGTATATGATTTTTTATGATTCATTCTGTTTTACTCACTTGTGCCCAAAAGAGCCTAACCATTTATATGTATATGTACATGTACATATATATGTATACATATATATATTAAAGTATGACATCTGATTATAGTATTACTTAACTATTATCTTACTGCATTATTATAAGAAATTTTTGAACCAGTACTCTCTAAGGTTAACCTTTCCCCTGCTAGAGGATCATGTAAAATTGCTGCAATAAGGATCAATGGAAACTGCTAAGTTACCATTATTGGCACTGGGAGCCCTTAAGTGTGACACCTGAAGATGAGACAATATATTAAAAAAGGCTGAACATGCCTCAACCAAATGACTCGGTAGCAGCTAGTAGTGTAACAGACTGCCACATGCAGCCAGCCCATACACAGTTAGGCAAACAACAAAAATTATGAATGAAAGGGAGACCTGTGCTTTGTCCTGAGAGATACTGCAGCTAAACTTTGACAGAAAATATCTGGGAAAGAATATCAATAATGCTCACCCTGAGACGAAAAGGCCTCCCGAGCCAGCCTCTCAGGGTTATATTCCAGGGTACTTAATACTCCATTTTATCTAACTCCAGCTGTCGTGATCAGAGACCAAGCAACAGGTGTCCCTCCCTGGAAGGAAGGGTCAGGGCTCATGGGAAAAGGGGAACAAGGAGATTTTATAAAGCACACGCGTGGAGTCCAGCTAACAGCTGATGAAGAGACGACTTTGCAGGTAGGAAGAACTCACAAGAAAGTGGATAGAAGACATAAGAATGTTTTCAAAACAGTGATGTTAAATCAGTATGTGGCTAGAAAAATATATCATTTTTTAAGATAACTCAATAGGACTATTTGCATGCCCTGCATATGAATAAGAGACTGCCATACAATGGCAAGGGGACCTGAAGAAAAAAAGAAAAATATTTCTATCTCAAACATTCAGATTTAATCCAGAATTGTGTTGAGGCTATACTTAGAGAAAAAGGTCAAACCTTACTAAAATTCGTTCAAAATAGATGAAAATTTGCAGCTCAAAATGCCTTTCCCAACATTTGCAGAACCATTATATCTTGAGAGGTTTTATTCAAGTTTTTTTCTCTTTTTGAGCTGAACTTCACTGGTTTTGTATTTTTTTTATCATTTTTTCCTTATCATCGATAATACTTGTCAACATTTATGACCTTAAAATATAGAATAGCTTCAGGCAGAGTTAATTCAGTCATGATACTTCTATGCTGAGGCACGTCACCAGGAAAATTAACACTCATTAAAATCAAAAGTGTTTAAAATCGAATATCTCATTGCAAAACTGTCCATTTACTAAAACCCAATTAAAATGCAATTAGCTCTATAAGTGATGTATATAATATCTAAGAAGGTCAATTGCTCTGCACTTTATAGCTCTAATTTATTTTCAGAATATCTAGTGCAAGAAAATTTAGAATGACTTTTAAACTTTTCACTTTTAAGATTTGTTACTAAATGTTGTCATTACTTAAGCATTTTTATTTAAAAAAATATTAATAACTCATTGTGAATAATTCTGCATTTATTTTTCTGTTCCTTCTGACAGCCACTAATGGTACAGTTGCTAGTAATAAACAACCCTCTTTAAAGAAATCCCTCACTTTTGAAGATGCTGAAATACTTATTTTATTCTACAGAGATTAGCATGTTCTAACTTTCAAAGATACATAGTCAAACAGTAAATAGCTATCAATGGGAGGATAGACACCTGTTTGAGGGTATGATGAACTGCTTCTCTCTAGGTACCCCTTTCTCTTTACTGACCTGTACTGACCTGATCTGGACAGTTAGCTGAGATGGATGCCGACATTCCACACCTCTTACATGACCTAATGACATGAAGCACGACTTATCATATATAGTAATTTGCTTTGGAGAAAGTTTTCTATATTCTAAATCTTTTGTACTAAATCCTGATAGCAAAAAGATCAATTTCAAACATTTTTTATGTTGTTAAAAATATGAAAGAAATCTGTATCAAAAGCCAGTGTAACCAACTTGCTTTTCATATACGTTATTTAACAAATTATGAACAACCTTCAGGAGGAAACTAAATTCTTGGCTATCTCTTCAATGAGATTTCAGTGTAAACTATTTAGCATCCTTATTTCCTTCCCATTCATGTTACCAGGGTTTGTTTCTTCCTAATGACTGGTGGGCTGAAAAGATACCCTCCCTTCATTTGATATGCATATTTGAACTTGCTACTTCTAAAGTATGTAAGAAAAAATGTTTCCATTCTTCTGCCTTTCTGTATCTGATAAAATGTCCCCTTCTCCATCCACAAATAATTCTATCAATCTAGAATTTGTCTTGCTTCTATTATGTTTAAACTGCTTTATTTTATTAACTATAAATCAATAGCTCATACATTCCATTATCTTTTTTTCATTTGTATGAACTTATTTCCATTGCTCTTTTTTTTTCTCTTTCAATTTTCCTATTAACTCAGCAAAGTTTTAGCAAAAGTAGTCTCTGATTTTGAATTAGGTTAGGTTTTGGGTTGGGGTTTTTTAAAATTATTTTTAAGTATTCTAGAGATTTAAAAAAGAGAATAAAATTTTTTTTGTCTTAAGTTTTCTTGTTTCTTAGGCAGTGATTGTAGATATGATTGTAGATATTTTATTTACACTCAATTACACCAAAGAGATGGTACCTAGCAGGTAATGATGTTTTTCAGCTTTTTAATAAAGTGAAAATTGGTGTATTTTCTGACTTCACTGCTCATTTTTATCAGGGAAACATCAGGGAAAAATTACCCTCTGGCCTTATGTCTGCTAAATTATAATCACAGAGCAAGCCAGACGTTGTCAGGTTTGGAAGAATTTAAATCCATCTTGTTTCAAAACAGGTTTTTTTCTTGAAAAATATTAGACAAGGTATTTGGTAGTTTCAGAGATAAGTATGACTTTTTATGTGAATGTATTTTGATATGGAATGCTCAAACCTGTGTGAAACCATTTTGGATGTTTGGGTTATAATGTTTACATACCCTCATGATCATCGAGATAAAAGTGTCTTAGGAAGTGGGGTTGTGTAGGTTCATATATATATATATATATTTATATATATAATTTTATTTTAACCTGAGTCATGTACTTGAGGCTGGACTCGTCCTATATCCAACATATCTGGGTGCCAGCCCAGGCTCAGCCACAGTTTCTGCGTGTGCTCTGGAGCATGATGGAGGAGGTAGTGTGGACCCTCCTGCCCTGGGCAGCGCAAACACGCACAAGACAGGAGCACCAGCGGTTCAGGGAGTGCTCTCCATCACCTCTCACAGTGGTGTCACCCACCTGCCCACTCCACCACACAGTGCACGAGCAGCCTGTTCCTCCGGGGCCTGGAACCTGAGCACAGGTTTGTGTCATTCCAGGTTTGGGGTGGTGTACTTTCTTATCACTCTTCTTCAAAGACACAACATATTCATAATCTATCTATATTCTATGAAATTGAAAACATTGCTGAAAAGTAGAACTTTTTTCTCTTTAATGACTTTGATTTTTCTAATGAGATAGTTGGTTTTCTTTTTTTTCTTTTATTTCCCCCTACCCTGGTTTCTCATGGAAAAGTTAAGGAAAAAAAAAAAAGAGGGAGAAAAACAGAACCTCATTTAAAAGCAGATGTATTGAAAATAATTAATACCTTTGTGCTTAGTTTTTTAACAAGAAAATTATTGCTTATGAAAAAAAAACCTCAGCTTAACCCAATCAGAAAATTAAGACATAAGTAAGCAAAAATACCCTATAAGTGATTATTACCTTCTAATCTGCATAGATAACTGTAAATATTCTCCTGGAATGTCACAAATAATGAAGAACTTCAAGATTATTTTTCTAGTCTTTTATTTATTTTGTCATTAATATTTTTCAACGGTCTGGACAAATAGAAGTAGATATCAAACACATTTTTGTATTCTTTAATTAGTATCAAAGCAAGCCCAGAGTGTGATGAGTTTTTAAGGGAAAAACCCATTAAAAGTCTAGATCTATTTGTGCACTTGTGACTGGAGTCAAAGCTGACAGTTTATTGCACTGTTGGTATGTACATAAAATTTAGAATCACAACCCCAGAAAAGTGTTGCCTTAAACAGATCAGAAGTCCCTTTTTTTATTTCAGTTGACTGATACCCTTGGAAGATAGCTTCATGGTTGTTATATTTGATGATAAATTTGTAAGAGTCATTGCCTGTAGGAATGTGGTAGATGAGAGGAATATGGACAGAAATAAAATCCAAGCAGAACAAAAGGTCTACAGAGGGACCTCTCCAACAGTTAAACTCTCATTGATTGATGTACCATTCAGTATCTTCTGTTAGGAGATTTTTACTTCAACATTCTGTTTTTACTGTTATCTTGTTATACAAACTTCTTAAAGTAGGGAAAAATAAATAGTCTCCTTAGTATGTAACTTTGGCAAGAGAAAGGAAATGGTTAAATCAATATCTGGGTGAAAATTCTGGTGATTTTTATGAACCTTACATCTTCATAGTACTATTCCGATAATAAGGTACTTCATATAGTAGATAAATATAAGATCCCATATGTTTTTCTATTATTATTACTATTGTGACTGATGATTATCACACATTAATATAGAAATGGGGTTTGGATATCATTGCAGAAGTTCAGAAAGAAAAAGCTTTTCAAGCAATAAGCTGTACGACCTTTGGATTTTAGATAAGAGGGTATAGAGAACTTATCATATTTCCTCTGTAACTGTATATTTGATAGAAAATATGCATGGAATTGAAAAGGACATCAGCTAAAAATGTATTCACATGCTCATGAAGGGTAATTAAAACTGATAATATGACCCAACTGGAAAAGGGAGGACAGGGTGCATGCATGAAAACTTAATGGAATATTTAAATAGGGATTTTTTAAAGTGCTGGAATAGATTCTATTTTTTAATCATTTTTAATCTGTTCTATAAAATTCTATACTGGTACCAAACTCATTTTTTATGAATTTTTTAAAAGCTGGGTTGGTCCTGGGTAGCAGGAGTGGAATTTTAAGACTTTTTTTATATTGCTATTATTTTAATTTAGTAGTTAGGAGCTACTGAATATTTGAATAAAGGAAAACGCATTCAGTCTGAGCTGTGATTGATGAGGGTACAGAGGGCATCTGAGCCTTTAAACATCACAAGTATATTTGAGAGGTTGGAAGAAACTACGTAAAGTGTCCTGAGTATTTTCATTTTCTTCCTTTTGGAGCATTTTGTAGAATCAAAGACTGTTAAGAAATGATGTGTGTGCACTGTGAAGGACAGCACCATTGAGAGAGGGCAGCAAGAGGCATTGTGCCAGATCAAAGCAGACATTTGGAATAAAACAAGTTTTCTTGAACATAAAACATTGTCATGCCTGTGGATACAAATAGATAATTCTAAGAACTCTAGATCTTAATATCCTTTATCCCCTTGCAAGATAAACCTGGGAAAAAAGTGAAAAGGAGATCCCATGATCTCCCATGCCCAGAGCTCGTGGCAGTTTCCAACAAGCTCATGCAAGGACACGAAAAAACAGAAAGGAAGAAAGACACCTTACAATTTTAAAAAACCATTTAAGCCTTTAACAGGGTTTTTGATTATTGTTCTTTTTTTTGTATATGGGAGAGGATAGCCAGATACTGGTACCATAAAGATATGAATAAATACACAGTGAATGTCCACTTTGTTGGTTTTGAAACATATTTGACCTGGGAAATCAGGATGGTAGTCGAATCACAGGAAAATATACACAGTCTAAAATGGAATTTGGAATTAACTAATAATGTCCCTCCTAATTACACAGTCTAAAATCCCTGAGAGTAAAAGTTGAGTTTTTGAATTGGGAAATATCTTGACTCCTTGCTCACCATGAGAATGACCACCAGGTAGGCAATGCCCTTTCAAAGTCCAAAGCCCCTTTTCCTTTGAGCCTTATTTTGTGCCAAAACTTTTAAAGCTTCCTTGATTCCTTTTAATGCTTTACTTTCTTCCATTTGAATTTCTTCCATTCTGTCAAAGCTCTTTCCTTACAATTTCAGGGTTTTCAAGCCTCGTAATGACCTTTCTGGTTGACCCTGACCCATTCTTCATGTTACCATGATGTAGTGTCATAATGCTTCCATCAAGTACAGTCCCTGAAGGGGTTAATGCTCCCCTGCCATTCAGCTGTTCGTTTCTCTTAAATTTCCCACTGGACTGTCACAAAGGATAACAGAGATGTAATAAAAAGGTCACGCAGGTGCTCCCACAGAATATGTTATCAAGTCCTAGCAGTGAAGGAATGTGAGTAGGCCTATTTGAATGAACAATGAGCAGACAATAAAAGGAAAGTTGAATTACAGGCAGCAGGCAGGTTTGCACTAAAAGAGTAAACAGGATTTACTGTATTCAAGGAGTCTGAAAAATTACACTCATTAACCATGTATCAAGTAAATCGATAATACCATTATGTGTTACAATGAGAATTAGCTTTAACAGCTATTTCATACAACTCAGCAGGGACTCACAGCTAATTCAATTTCTACTGCATTGTATTCACGCTGATATTCCTTCAAAATGGTATTATTTTTGGCTTGTCTTTCATCTATTTCCTCACCTTACTCAATATATCTAAGAAAATAAAATACAGCTCTCAAGAGGTGTATTTGTAACATAAGGTTCATTGCTCCTCCACCTCGTGTCAAAACACTGAAGACCAAACCTTTGTCTTGCATGTACAGCCTCTAATGCTTTCATTAGCCAGTCAGCGTTCTATTCCACAATAGATCAATGCCAGCTCCCAATGATTCCTTAAAACAGGTCATCCATGAGGACTGCTGCAGTAAGGATCCTTCTGTCTACCTCTTTCCTTGCTTTTCCTTTATCAGAGGCTTCCTGGATGGCTATTATTCTCAAGTGCAGCAGCTGCATGCTTAATTGGGAGCCAGCAAATGAAAACAACTCTGTGTTCGCACCTTTACTGTGCTGCATGGCCTAATTTAATAAATAAAGGCAGGAAGGAGGGAGAGATACAAATGGGTGTTTTGTTAAAAAGAACCCAATAAATATGGCTGATGTAGATAGAAAACTCATACCCTACAGAGAAAGCAGAATAAAATGTAAATAGTGAATTGTGGCAAGGCAATACAAGAGTGACGTTTAAGAATTTCAGTGTGCAGAGACTTGTGGCAGAAGTCTTAGCCTTTACGTGAGAGAAATCAGGACAAATATTCAATAGAGCATGTAATAAAATGCCAACAGTCTTCCATAGGGTCATTTCCCTTGGTAAAGACATCATCATCAATTTAATTTATGTCTTTTACTCCGTGAAGATCTTTTTAACACAAAGTGATAGGCACACCAAGATTATTTTGTGTTGAAAAAACCCCAAACGATTTCCAGAGAGAAAATGAGGAAACTAGAGTGATTGAGAGAGGAGAATCATATATCATTTGTTGCATCACCACGGTTGCTCTTCTAAAATTTTTTCCTATATCTGACTATCTATTCCTCTAGACAGGTATACAAGGTACTAAATCCTGAGATGTATGAGATGACTAAGTCTTTTACAATAGTCATTGAAATTCACTTCCACAAGTCATTTCCAACATCCTAGTATATGCTGCAAATGAGACACACATGCCAAGCATGCGGCCCAGATTGAAAACATTGCTTCATAATGTATTTAGCCTCTGACAGTACTAGTAAACCCTAGTGAGTTGCTTGTTTTTCTAAAATTTGAGGTTCCCTTCATTCCTTGTGGGATTTTTATCTAAAATGCACTTTTATACCACTTTTACTAAATAACTGAAAAGCCTGATATTTCCTATTTGACCCCAAGTGGAAGTCTGCAATAGATCAGAGTGATCAATGTTTCAAATTGACCATTAGAGTTTATTTATTGAATTTTTTATTTGTGTCAAATAACAAGTAGATTGAAGAAACTATTCATATATGAGAACAAAAACCAGTATCATAACTGCTGGTGATTATTTGGTCATTCCTGTGCATTGCAAAATAATCCTTTTTTCATCCTTAAAAAAAAAATAGTCAAATGCCATAGAGTGCACAAAGGTTTTATTTGGAACTCAGTTGTCCTCTCAGTTTTTTACCTATACAGTTATTCTTCGGGATCCAAGCAAACACCTGGCTTCTAAATTTGTCTCTTTCAGATTCTTTGCACGTGTTTGTGTGTTTAAATTTTGACTGAATAATAATAAAGTAGTTATTAGGTAGTACTGGGTAGTTAAAATATACTCATGTGCAGTTTTTAATGGGGGTTTTTGTCGTGGGTTTGGGGTTTTTTTCCTGAGGGAATGCCTAACTGGATGGGGAGGCACTCCTATAACATGCTTGAATTGGTGATTGGTGATTGTTTTCAATTGAAAACAAAGTTGCAGAAGGTCAGAATGGGTCACTTGTACGATACTGAGTGTTTCTAAATTGGCTGTTTTCTTGGTGGTTTACTAAGAGCTTGGTTTAATGTTTGCCAGTCCTTTCCATGTAGAATGTTGCTGTAAGGGACATAATATCTAAATGTGTAAGAAACTGTCCTACCTAGGCAAGGCCCAGAGCCGTCGTTTGTATTCTGTCTTCAATTTTCACTGAAAAACATTGCTTGTTATCAGAAGACTGAGTAGATCATCATATACAATTTATTTATTTATTGAGAACTGATGACATCTGTACAAGTTACATGTCACTTCAACTGAGAGTGCTAATAAAATTAAACAAAGTTTTTTAAAAGTAGACAGAAATTGTAAGAAGGTAGTTTTGAGGGGAGTCATGAAGCAAAAGCCTTCAGAAGCAGATGAACAGAAGGAAAGAGGAAGAAAGAAAGTAACAAGATCAGAGTTTTCAATATGTATTTTGAACAAACCCTTCTGCCACCTTGCCCTTTCACATCCAAAGCTGCCTTTTGGGACCACATCCTCTGACATACAGAGGCAGACTGTTATTTGACCAAGACAAAACAACAGAAACCCACAAGACGGTAACACGCAGACTCCACTTCTGTCTGCATCACTCTCTAGTTTCATGCATTCATTCATCTGCAGCTGCCTTCTCTCATCTTCGAGGCTACATCAAGGCTTCCTGCAGCCAGGCTGTGGTGAGACGTCTCGGCTCAGACATCCTGGAGGCAGAATGAAGGCACCCATGAGTGATTGAAGGTAACAGATAGATGGACTAAGTGCTCATTAACAATACGTGTGCATATGAAAAATCTGGTGCCCCAGGCCAACTGTCCATTTGGCCCAACCCCAGCATTTAACAGTTGCTCAAAAATATTTGTATTCCACTATAGTTAATTTTTCCCACATATTTACTGTAAAGGATTGCCATAATGAGTTCCAGCTTTTGAACTAGACTGACCTATCTTGTCAAAATTAGAGCCATGTCAGCAGAAGCTGGAGACTTGTGAAAACTGTGTGTGAAGCCTGCTGCATATGATGTATTTCAATACAACTTTTTTCTCTCCTCATGTAGCCCACCGCATGTCTGATGAACTCGGGATGTTCTGAGGAATGTGTGTGCAGTGAACAGCAACAGAACATGAGGACAGCATGCTGATATACAAACCATTGTTTTTCTAGTAGAATATGCCTTGTCTTACCTTCACCAGGTACACACACAATGCCATAGAGATGAGTGTTTCAATTATTGACCTATTCATCTTTCTTATAGCTTGTTTCTGGGGGGGAAATCAGCCTAAAAATGAGCCATACTATTGTCTTATTTCTTTAAGATCTTATTTGCTAGAGAATAACTAGCAGTAAACAAAAGACTGGAAGCTGGCTTGCCAGCTAACAAAATTGATTACATGAAATGATATGACTAAGATTCTAAGACTGCTATAGCTTCCGAAAATACAAGCAATGCTCTATTGTGTGTGAATTTCCAAGCATTTTTTGATAGCTCTGAACAGAATACATGAGTATAATTCTGTCAGACTTCTATCTCTCAAATCACTTTTTTTTCTCTCAGGCTCTGGGAATAGATTTTGTCATGTGTAAACTTAAGAAATTCATTGTAAAGGCATGTCCTTCAGACAGCATTTGTCTCATCCTACCTATTCTGGGCACTGGTGAGAAGCACTGGCTTAGTCAGCTGCCCAGAGGGCTGTTGCCCTCTAGGTCATGGGTGCATGGTATCTATATTCCCAGTCCATGCATGTTGGTCTCTCTCATCCTCCCTGCAGGAGGAGACAAGGTAAACCTTCCAGTTTTATTTTCTGTGATTTGGCTGGAAAAAGCAAGCTGAACAAGGGAGGGTTGTGATGTTTGAGGCATTTCTTACTTTGTGTAGGTGCTCAGAGGCTCCTACACAAATCCAGTGAGCCTCACAGCCCTGTTTCTGTTGCAATCACGCTTCCTGCTGTTGGAGAAACTGGGAGGTGACTCCTCAACCAGAATATTCCTCCTGAAGCTTTGGACAAATTTTTTATTTGCTTGCACTCAGTATTAACAGACTGTAAGTCAATATTTACTGGAAAACTGTGCAGGGATCAGAGGTTGATGTTCTTGTCATATTTCATAATATTCTAATTAGCATAGGGAAGCTGATAAACCTCACAAGATTAAATTTGACTTCAGACACAGGTTTTCAATCTCTAATAAATTCTGCTTTGGTCCATTTTATGGTAGCAGATATTAATAGAAGAGGAAATACTACTAGACTTCTATTACAGCTACACTGATATAAAACTTCTTCCTCAAGCTGTGGCCCCTTGCTCCGCAGACAGGGGAACGGAGTGGCTCATGTGCCTGCTTTCCAGGGTGAGTCACTCTAAAGCCAGCAGGTTATTGCCATGTGTCATAGCAGTCCAAGTCTCCTGTGAGCTGTTCATGATGCCCCTGTAGCCTTAAAGCCTAGGGTCTTTTTGTTTGAGAAAGCATTCCTTAGATAGCTTGAAGACTGTAACTATATAGTGTCACCCAAATGTTGCATGGTATGTCCAGTAGTGCCATTAAAGGGGGTGTTGGGTATCTGCAGCAGAAGGGCTGCTGAAATAGCATCTTCATGCTGGAAAGTTGAAAATAGCTCAGCCAGGTGTAGCCCCATTCTTTTACCCTTGCCACCTGCAGGGTGAGGTCTCTGAAGTAATTTATCCCCAGAACCATACATAGATTTCGTCTCAGGAATGTGGACAGAATTGGAAGTCAGAACATGAGTCATCTGCAGTGATCTTACAGGCTAAAGTTGTCCCAGGTCAACCCAAGTGTTGAGCCAAAAAATCACAGAAATTTGGATTTTAAAACAGAGAGGAAAGTTAAAAGTTCAAATTTAGAGCATTGGCAGTATTTTCAGGGGTAATGCCATAGTTCTATATTTTCTCCTCTGTTCACAAGCCTTCATGTATAGCATTGTCTGTCTGTAGGTTTTATGATCGTACCAACGTACAATAAATACTGTGTATAAGCAAGTGCTAATTTCATTTCATAATTTCTTGATTTGGCTATTTTTTTTCTGATTTGAACCACCATTTATCCTCAATATTGTCATTTTGACATTCTCACAATGATTTATAATGTATTTTACAAGAAACTTTAGTTAAAGCTCTACAACAAAATCTTAATCCCAGGTTGACACTTTCAAGGCCCTATAATATTACAGGTAATAGTAAATATTAAAATACTGTCTTGTATGAGGGGTTTTATGCAGCAAATTTATTTATTTTGTATGACCAGCTGTTCTGAAGCTGACTTCTATCACTTTTCAAAACAATTGCACTCTTTTCTTGCTTATCTTTCCATTTATTCCACTCTTATTTTTCTTATATATATAACAAATACTAACATCCGATATTAAACAAAAAAATATGACAATTGCTTAAACTAAAAATCTGTGTGTAGAAGTCAACCAATAAATGATGTAGTGGGTTGAACCTGATTTGGTGGACAGACTTTTAGACCAATAATGTGATGCGTTAATTTTATACAAACAACGTAGAGCAGAAGAAAACGTAATGCAGTATTTATTTTAGCACCGTAAAATAAAAAACTGAAGCCAGGAACACCTCAATCATCCCACCTGCACACATCCTGGAGGACACTGTTCCTGACAGCCACCTCCTTCCTTGCCATGTCTCATGGGTGTGCCACCTTGTAGATAAGCCTAATCCGTGTTGCCTATTTTTAGGTCAGCATTTGACTCTTTAGCTATAGCTGAGGCCAAGTGGGCAGCTAGAATGGACACACTAACAGTTTCCACTTCAGGGGTAAAATGTGGGTAGTTCTTTGGGTTTGTTTTTTTTTTGTAGGTAAGTGAATTCTTAAATATGTAAATATGTAATTATGTAGCTCTCCTTACTTTTGCAAATAGTCAGGTACTATGGGAATTCAGCATGCAAGTTTTTGTATTTTGCCTCAGAACTGTCTCCACATATCCTGCTATCGTAGGCCTTAGGCAACTAGAAGAAACAGAAAAGAAATTAAAATAAACAATCAGAAGACTGTATGACATTAATGACATTAATTTTTATTTAAAATACGCTTTGTAGATATTCTTTAGAGAGCTCTCCAGAGTATCTTGTCATATTGTGAGATTTTCTAAGCCCTGATAGATTTCTAATGACTAATAGAGAGTAGTATTACTTTCCAACTGATCAGTGTGGCTTCTTTTCATCTTTGAGTTTCTAGGAAAAAAACCTCTAATATAAAGTCTAATATCTTTCTTCTGTTCCCATACGCAGCAGATGGCACATGCAACTACATCCTACTTTCTAATTCCTATGTGACATTTATTATTCATCAGAAAGGAAGTTAAAAATTATTATCTTTGCAGCTTCTGGTTTGGCTGGTCATATAAATTAGACAAAATATTGCTTAAAAGAAATTATATTTGAAAACATAAAAACTATTAAAAGTATAGCATAGGGGCCACCCAGTGGGGCAGCAGCATATTGTTCTGCCGTAGCATAGTTCAGTGAAGAAAGCACAGTTGCTGAAACTTTTTGACAACATTGTCCACTACGTATTTTTACACTCATCTGTGATATTTCTTCATTTAGTAATAAGGAAATTAGAGAAAAACTCAAGTACCAGTGATCATATATTCTAATATACCAAACTTTTCTTCTATTTGAGGTCTCAGTATCATTTTATGTTTCTTTAGAGTAGTGCTCATTAATGCCTCATTCCAAACTGTAGGCAAAGCTCTCACTTATGTTTACAGGTATCTTTAATTAAAGTAAAATATTATTATTCAATTAAGTGAAAAATGTGTGTTTTTAAGTAGGTATGACATTCAGAGCTATGGTACATCAGATATAGAAGGTGGAAGAGTCTTGGATAGCAAGGCAAATCTGCCTGAGAAACAAAAAAAAAATTACATGCTGGTAGATTAATTTTTCTTTAGACTGAAGTAATTCTAGTGTGGGGTCATCAAATAATTTGAATGTTTTAGAAACCCAAATTCTTGGTATTCAAAAGAACTTTTTTTTTCTAGGAAATTACTTACATTTTAATTTTTTAGATTTTATTTTAAAAAAATCTAGATTTTTTCAGTTACAGGGTGAGTTACAAGTTCACCCAACACTGACTTCCCTTTAGAAGTTCAGGAACTGACCTGGAGTTCTGTACACTTCATAAACTGTTTCCACTATCAATGATGGGAGGGGTGGGGGGGGGATGCAGTGGGGGGAAAGAAGTGCAATTCAGTTTTCTCTTCTGATTTAAAAAAAAAAAAAAAAGTAGATTTAATTTAGAATTTGGTATTGTTTTAGTTTTCTACAATAGTAAGGTGCTTTGGACTATGCCTTCATGCTACGTCTGCTCAGCCTCTTGAATAGAAAGACATCGGTTCCATGGTAACGTGATTTTTAAACACAAAAACAAATCACTGTAAAATATCTTACAAAATACCTGGCTTAGGGAAAGACGGAGTATTTCTACTTAATCCATACTATTGTTACTGAATTTTAGCCATCATAACTAAAAATATTTCCATGTGAGATAGATCTATTTATCTCTGTTACAGTTGTTGCATGCATCTTGCTGCATGCAAATAAACATCTAAAGGAGATCACTGCATGACTTAACAGATTTAACATTCTTGAATTCAAGGCATATATGTACCAGTTAATCTTGCAATTACTCTTCACTGTACACCATTTCTCTGTGCAAACATAGATCTGAATTTCTTAATTATTTCTTTGATGTTGATAATTAAATGCCATTGGTTATAAAGATAGATGTGTTTAGCGGAGGTTACACTAATATGGGATTTTAATCTGAATTACCTTGTAGAAAGTCACTCTGATAATAGCAAAAGAAGAATAGAAGAGACGCTACAAATTTGCCTTGCTTTCTAATCACATAAAATCTACTTTTATACTTTTTTTTTTTTAATCTTTGGAAGGATGCAGTTCCTGATCACTTAATATCTTCAGTGATGCTTCTCAGTGATCAGCTTTTAAAGTGATCTGGATGCAGATGAATCCAGGATCTTGAGGCCTTGGGGTCATACTCTTCTCCAAGAGACTATTGTCCTTGCTAAGGCTTGGAAAAATTTCTATCAGAATATAATTGCTGACAAATAATCAGAGTAAGGGACAAAGTATTGATATGACATCTTATGACCCTGAAATTTTTTATATAAATGTGTGGAATCCTGAGACATCTTTCCAAAAGAGATGTCTCTGCACAAGTAAGCTTGAACCGTTCAGAGTTACCCTTAAGAGTTTTTTAAAAAATAGGAAACAACAATCAAGATGATCACATTGAGCTAAGTGATTCTCATGATACCCAGATCTTCACTCACCCTATCTTCACAGTGAATGAAAAGGCCCACTTATTTTATTTAAGTTTACGAGATTTTAACCCCTTGGTTGATGAAATTTGGATTAATTTTCATGAGGCTTCTGAAAGCTATTATTCAAAATGTTTGGAATATTTTTGAAATTGACAGTTATCTTTATAGCATTCAGGTTTTTTTTAATTTTCAAAATAATGTTCACCAGTAAGATTGCAAAGTATCAAACTTCAAGAATTTACACCTTGCATATAGTTCTTTCAAAGTTTATGTGGTAATGACACATTATTAATACTTCTTTATAAAATGCAGTATATGTTTTCAATTTGCATAAAATATTGTCTCTACCTCTGTACCCTTCCACTTCCTAACTAGTTATTGAAATACCTGAAATTTATTTTCTTCTATATTAAAAAGCTACTGACAGATGGATTAACAGGATCATACTCTTCAAAGCTCCTGAAAGTAATTTGCCTTTGAGAGATGGAAAATAAAACTGTAATTATTAGTCCAAGGATTTTGTAAATTAATCTAATTAAGAATCCAGACTTGTTATGTCTTGGTTGAAGTCCTATCCTAGTACCAAAGGAATTTATAGCTCATTTCACTAGAATTTTTTCTTGCCAACTGCCTATAGAAAAAAACCTAAAAAGATTCCTACAGTACCTACAGCTTGCATCACACTTCCAGTAGGCATCGTATTTTTGCTACTACATCCAGATGGGCTGCTCATTTGCTGTGTAGTTAGTAATATTCTTCAGGCTTGATCATAATGAGGGAAAAACATTTGTAGTATATCTTCCAATTTTTAAATAAACTGTTTAGTTTATACAGAGTGAGCTTGTCCCTTTCCCTCTTGAACTTTCTCCTTTTCCCCAACTTCTGCTATATCATTTTCTAATACTGTACTATATCATTTTCTAATTCAAAGTGTGATAGAAGTCCTGAGAGATATTAACGGGATAACACGATCTTTTGTCTCTTAATTTCCAGAATATTGAAATTCTTAGTTTTATTGGTTGTACGCATATAATTTTCTTACTAAATTTCATAACTATCTAATTTCAAGGTTATTTAGGTTCCTTCTGGTCAACTGTGATATTTCCATAAAATTCTCATCTGTTTGGTGACAATTGACCTCATATTTATTATTTTCAAATATTTTAGTTCTGAAATTATAAGATAAAAATGGATTTAGTAATTTACTGTAGAGCCTACCCTATGAATCTTCTTCAGAGATGGGTCAAATAACCCATTTTTAATTTGGTTCCGTTTGTTTTAGATCATATGAATCATTAAAAAAATATTCAGCAAATCTTTTGTTGAAGGAAATATTTCCCATGCATATGTTTGGATTTTTTTTTCTCTCTCAGCTTTCCTATACATTTCCTACTCATTAGATTTCATTCTACTGACAGGTAGGGGGGAGTTTAAACATTGTTCTTTTTTCCACTGATGATAGGCTGAGAATTAAACATGCTGATCAAAGTTCCTTCATCCATTTCTGAAGCCTTAAAAAGCTCCAATTAAACCAGGCTAAACAGAAGATAGGCAAAATATCTACACTTGATTATATGAAATCTGTCTATCCATCTCCTTTAGTATGATCTCATTCTTTGCTTTTAGTCTATCAAAAGGAAAGCAAAAGCCTTGTTCAACTCTTCCAAGGTAATTATTATCACCAAGTAACAAATGAAGCTTTTAATGCTTAAAAGATAGACAAAACCTAAATTCTTGGTATAGCTTTCATAGCTCCTGCAGAACTGTTCTTTACTTGATCAAAGCCTAGTCTGGCCAATGGACCCACTTTTTCTACAAATACTGGCATTCAGTCCTAGGTGGCAGAGACCTACCCTAGGTTTTTGGTCTTTGTCATTTTACCTATTGTTTTTCCCATCTAAATTTAATAATAAAGTATTTGAGCCACAGAGACCCTTAAAGAGTCCCTTAGCCCCTAAATTCTTTGGCATGTAGGCACAACAAAATCAAGGCAAAATGGAAATTATCAGTCAAACACGTATGGTCTTCAATTTACAGGTATTGTAAATTCTGCTTCCCAGAAAGTATTCACTTTAGAAAACATGAGTTCAAAATTGGGTTTGGACTGTTTTATATGCTCTGTATTTCTAGAAATGCAGCTCTTTGAAAAACGTTAATTAGATTGAAAAAGGATCTCTGAAGCACATATACACTAAGTCTAATAAGAGTGGAATTCCTCAAACAATGTCCTTCCTATCCGGGTGCAGTGCTCTGCATCCATAGATCCAGGTCTGCGCTGAGGCAGGTGGAGCCATGAAGATAAAGCTACCTTCCCAAACCATTGTTTTTTGTCCCCTTAATAAATATTCTCAGAGAGGAAAAAATCCATTGAAATGAAATTAAATGGTTTCACAGGATTTTGTCTTTTTATCGCGGTAATAATTTGGCCTTTCTGCTGAGGCTTTATTATTCTCAAACATAATTCTATATGATTCCCATGCAGATGAAACACTAACACAGATGATAATTTAAAACTCTCCTTATTATTCCTCATAAGAACTCCAATAAATCATTATAGTGTTATCATTATTCCGACTTGTTTTGACAAGGCTACAACCTTCATGTTTCAAAATGAGCTAGGTCTGAATTTATCTAAGCCCAGGGTACTTTATGTGTTCTGAAAATGTCATGAAATTTTCATTGCCATATATCTTCATAGTGCTAATTTTCTGCCAGAACCATATGTTTCTAATCTTAGATTACAGCTGTATGAAACGCTCAAAACTGTGTTCATTAAAAGTATGCCTGTAGTTAGGTCAGCCTATCTATATTTATTTTAGGTATGAGGTGGAGTTTTTGTTCTATAGCTACTCATTTGGTAGGGACTGTAGGATGCATAGGAATGGCACAGAGGAACTGAGAAGAACAGCAAATGTGAGTACAAGAAATTTTTTTTGTCCGTGAAAGGAAAGTTCATATTCTTATTCAGAGGGTTGTGTATACATTAAACATTTGTTCAATCCCAAAATATAACTTCAATGTTGGCATGGAAAGAAAATGCCAAAGGTAATGCTTCAAAGCGTGCATTCCTTTTCATAAATATTCAGGGTTACAGTTTTGGTTCTTTTCAGGAAGTTGGAGAAAAATACTGTCAAGTACACTATAGCAAAAGGGTATCCAAAAGAAAAACATCTGGGAAAAAAGTGCATTTTGAACCTGTGAGCTTTTTGTTGTCTGTCCTACTCCTACTCTCAAAATGGTGCATGAAGGAGACAGATGCTTGCATGTACATTGTTATATGCAAGAACCTTCCTTGGAGGGCATTCCAGTGCATTGTGTGCTACGAAAAATGCCATGCAGTAATGTTAATTTATTTTTGGTGTTGTTGTTTAAGTTAAATAGATACATAAAACTTACATGAGCTGTTGGCACGCAAGTTATTGCTTCCTGGGGACTGCAACAAGTTACTGAAACCTTTTTGAAATGATGTCATGATTTTTTGTAATTGAATATGCATATTTTACATGTTGGAGGCTGAAACACACTTTTTTTGGCAGGCTCTTTCAACAGATGCACATGCTGGGGCCCTGTTCTAGGAGGTCTTACAGCATACGTAAGTCAATATTTGTGCATAATTTATAAAACTGAGCAGTGGAACACAGCTTTTCCATCAAATTTACACAATCATATTTCCCTCACTTTGTTTTTTGCTTAACAGGATGTCAAAGCCCCAAAGACATAAAGAAAAAAAAATTATAATGTAGGATGAGAAACTAAACATTATTAGCTAATTCTAGTAGAAATTGACATTTTTTTCTGAAGGAAAAGTACAAATGAAAAACAGAAACAAAGAGGAGTATTGAAAAACTTGTAATTAGTCTTTCAATCCATACTCTCAAGTCTCTGAATTTCTCTTTAATTAGCCTGTCTTTCAATTTCTGTCAGGTTTTGATGAAAGAGATAAGCATAGGCAAGGCTGTACTGAACAGAAACCATTTTCGAAACATGTCTGAAGTGTTCATAATATTAGTTAGAGTTGTCTGTGTATCTTGTAGTTCTTTATATTGCCTTTGTTCATTTCAACCAAAAGAAAGGGAAGATAAAATAAACATGCTTGTGAGGAAAGTGAATTACTGTGTCTCAAACATGATGATATAGTCATGGAATTCAACCCACTATAGTCACTGAATTCAACCCACTAATTTCTGCTACTGCCATATTGATTAGAAATCCACTGAAAAAAAATCATGCGCTTAATACATCATCAGCCATTTTCTGTACAGAGCAAAACTTGAATAGATACTAAGGTAAACATTGATTGACTCTTTTGACTTATTGCCAAATTATCAATAATGAAAATATACCATACAAAGCAAATAAAAGAGAATAAAAATCTCAGATGATAGTGATGTTTTAATTTATTTCCTATATTTTCATAAGACAAGAATAAGAGTCATGTACTGCTGATCAGAGAATCAATACCTATTATAATGTGTATCATCTATATCCAGTATTTTAGCTATATGCAATGAACACTTGGTACAGAATAGTTTACACATTCCTGAGTACCAGTTTAAGAGGTTTGGAACTATTATTGTAAAGGATAAACCTGAACAGTGATTGCTGTGTATTAGAATATATTTTATTGATGACTTAATGACAAATTATATCAATACAGTGTCCTATCAGGACCATTCTGAAAAATTGAAATCAAATAAACTCTTATAAGAATCCCTTTTTTTGAATGTTTTTTAAAACATGTATTCTTCCATTAGGTCAAATTTAAAACACAGAAATCAGACCAGTAGAGTTCTTGGCGCAGCTCTGTGAAGGTACACAGAACGTACACTCATGGATTTTAATGTCTTGGCTTCTCTTCTGCCTATGCTTTTTCTTTTAATCTTTTTTCTTTTTTTCCTTTATCTTTTTTTTTTTTTTGGAAATACTTTTCATTACAGGCAAAGATAATGTCCCATCACTGATTTTTTGTTGTTACCTTACTATTGGATCTGAGTATATATTTCATCACACACAACTTCAAGGTTTATGAGAAAAGTTTGATGAACCTTTTAGAATGTGCTGGCTTATTTTGACCCATGATGACAGCATGTAATTGATTATTTACTAGTTAGAAAAGTAGGTTGAGGAGGAAAACTGAAAATCCAATCCTAATCTGCCCTCAGATGCTCTCAGATGTGTTGAGTTTATTTCCCATCAAGAAACAATGACAGAATGATCACCAAATTCTGGAATTTCTCATTCCAGGAAAAATGTTAGTCAATATATTAGCTACAGCTTTTTTTGTTACAGAAATCTGAGAATTGGATTACTCCTTTATTTCTGGGACAATAAAAATCCTGCAGTAAGTGTCCTATATGTTACTTTCCCTTTTGGAACCATGAAATATTAAAATATTTTTTAAGAATCTGAAAAAAACAATTTCAATTTGTTGCAGATTCAGAAAATGTCTTTCTTAGATAATGTTTATATTACCACAAACTTTTTAATGAGGAAGTAGCTTTTCATTGCAGTGAAAATACAATAGATCTATTTATTACTGCTGCTATTGAGTAAAACTCTAAACATCAAAGCATTTAGAAGTCAATAAAAACCATAAAACTGAAGTGAACCTAAGACTCTTTCATGAAAACTTGAGTGGATATCCAGATCTTGCCACGTGCAACCTAAGTTAATTGTTTAACTGAAAACTGAGAGAAGAATTCCTAAATTTCAACTTTTAGATTATATACTTTTAGTATGGAGATTCATTTATATAGCTCTAGTTTTTATCTTAGCCTTCATTTTATACACTGTATAGGAAAAAAATTTGGTAACAAAGATTTGTGACTCCACAGATATCAAATGAACGACAACTATGACAGTGTCCCAAGAAGTTCTTGCTATTGCACACCAATGAAGAGCTACCCTGGTGAAAAGCATGGGCTGCCAATTACAGTGACTGTTTTCAGTGACAGTTTAGATTCAGACATGAATTTTCTAAAGAATACGAAATAATCAGGTATAAGTCTTTAAGTTTTGGCTCCTCTTACAGAAACCAAAGTATTTCAACATGAGAAAGTAGAGAGTTTTCCTAAAATACACTAGGTATTGTGCTGCTGTGTACATTTTATCTCTAGGTGAGCTTACGTACGTAATGACCCCAGACCACACTGCAAAAATATGTGAGTGTCAAGACTATAAACTATATGTTGTCACTAATTATAGCCATCAGACCTCAGTCTCATTAGCCAAAAGATTTCATGTCAGGAAAGATGTCTGGAGATCGGCACTAATAAACTTGTTTTCAAATCATCCTGTCTAGAAATAGCTGAAAGAATAACTGGGAAAATGGACCAAGAATTAACTACAGCTTTCACATTCCTGGCAACTTTTACTGGCATTCTACTGCAGACACCACTTTTAACATATTGGTTTCATAAATTTCAAATAAAAAGATAATGATGTCAAAGAGATGGTGTTAGATCTGGCATAAAGAACATAGTTTACATATACAATGATAAACCATGTAGAAATAGCTAAGAATTTGGTTTTATCAAGCATATCATAGTACAACTAGAATAATGAGTCTAAGGACAATTTCTCAGTATGCAGATGTGATTAAATTGAGTGGAACATCAAGTAATGAGGAGTAATAAACTAGGACTTGAATCACCAAGGAAATATGCCTGAGCTAATTTATCGTAAATAGGTTTTGACAAAGATGGATGTATCATAATGTGCTAAAAGGAAAGAACCTCATCTGTGGGAATGAAATGGTGCAGAAGTCTTCTAATTTCAGACCAATAATCCACACCTCTGCCAATACCTTATACAGTACACTTTACATATAAACAGCATTTTGTGTGTAAATATTGTTCCACAGCAACAGTAACATGAAATGAAAAGAAAGACTGTGAAACATCAAAAGGAAGCCAATGGAAAAGGAAGAAAAAAGAAAAATAAATTGGAAAGAGTGGGAAAACAAGTACAAATTCTGTTGAAACTTTCAAAGCTAGATTCAAAGAGATTGAAGAGAAGAATCCTGCTTTATTAGGAAGAGTCAATAGATTGAATACTCCGTTCTTTTCTGTGTTTAAATCCTTTTTAGTCTTTGTAAGATTACTGAGTACTGGTTTCTTTTTCTAGTTGAAAAATATTGCTAAATGCTACCTTTGAAAATACAACCCTTTTTTCCTGATTTTCTCTTTTTTTTTCTGCACTTCCTTTATTGAAAATTTCAGTCTTAACAGAAATAGATTTCGGAATTTTAGTAAAGACAGGTGTTTCGAACTTAGCTGCTTGCCTAAAACTTAAACCAAAATAGCCTAGAAAACTCATTGAAATAAACACCCGGTACATACACACATGTACCACAATATACTGGATTCTGTGATTCTGTGTGCATTTGGTGACTGCCAGCCTATATGCCCTTTTATTCACTTTGAGCTCTTCAGTCACTCTAGAAGGCCTTTCTGTCCCTTTTTAATCACCCAAATTGTTTCTAACTGCAGTCTAATTCTCCCTCTTTATTTACTACAGTCACCACCCTTGACCTGAATCCAACCCCAATTTAATAATTCGTTTTACCATCAGAGTGAGCTATCTTAACCAGTTTCTCTCTCTCATCTCCTCAGCCTGATGACTGAGCAATAGCCACGAATGAAATCTAGTGTTAAATCTGTGCCAATATGTCCTTTTCCTATACATTACACAGAGAGGAAGCCAGATTCAGATAAGGAGAGCTCTCATTTTGTCATTCTGTGTTTTCTTCATCATTCTGAAACACACATTTATGTATCCAGAAATGAAATTAAGTAACCAAGGGCTATCTGCAATCTTAATCTGATCAATGCGCATAATCCCCAAAATTATTGAAATGTAACGTAAAGCAGAAAAGTGACATTTGTTTTCACACTTTACTTTTAATTTCTTGATAACTTGAATGCATCAGCTGCTTGTTAACAGCTATCAGTATATCTGTGCACTGAGAAAGTAAGCAAGTGTTAGCACCTCAGGTTTTTTGACTATTGCAGGTCATTGATGAAGTCAAATACAAACTGAATGTTTTTGAGATTTTCTCTTTGCATCCATTCCTGAAAAAAATCTGACAATATATAAAGATGAAATACAAGTAGAAAAGAGCTGATCTTCATATCACCTACTGACCATTAAATGAGTGAAATGTCTAACATAATAGAATTTATGCTATCCTGTTTCTGGTTCTTTCTATGCTGAATTAAAATGAGAGTTCTATATGTTTTAGTTTTCCATTGTTAGAAAGTGGCTGCTGTACATGAAGTAATAGAGGGCACACAAAGCCTGCCTGTCTCTTTTTCTCTGCATATTTCAAAATAACCTAATCTAGAAGGAAAACTAATTTCTGTTTTGTCTCTGTCTCTGAAGTATATCAGTTCCCCAGGGAAGGGGAAGAATCAGTATAATTTTCAAGATAAAAAAATGACACTGAAATATAGTTTATTATCTTATAAATTAATTTTTATATAATCATTGAAATTAAAATTTACTTGATTAAGGTGTTGCTTATGCAAAGTATATAATCACCAGATTCACAGTGGAACAATATTCTTAAAACTGTATTTAATTAAATTAAATTTAATTTAATAAAGACAGGAAAACTTTTATTTCCAGGAGTAAAAAGTCATTTGAAGTGAATATTATAAAATAGCCATATATCTCACCACTAATTTCATCCTAATATAATATTTCTTTAAGATTTCTGGCATGTCTCAGGAGGCCAAATGCACTTCCATAAAGGCAGTGTGAAGCAAATATGACCAATCACATTCTACTGTGACTATACTTGCACTTTCCATCAAGAAATATTATAGTTACTGGGTTTCAGCAGGGATGTTTTACTATCTGGCAAAAACAAAATCTCCATTTTAGAATTAATATAATGTTGAATAAATATCTCTTGAAAGAGATATGACAAAAAAGAAAGTAAAATTACCACAGCTATTTTAAGGCTGTGCTAATACAGGGACAGCTTTTGCCAAGTCTATGTTTCCCTTTGTTTCTTTACCACCATGTCTGTATCTCTTGGCTAACCTGATGACCCTTAGACAGCTGAGGTTGTCTTTTTGCTGTTTTACATATGTCTAGTCTGTTTCTTTGATGTATAGACACATATTTCTAACCGTAATTATCGTTAAAAGCATTGATGTTTAACCATGTTGTGGTATTTCCAAATGTCTGTGTCTTTTCTAATAAGCAAATGTATGAAGTCAGAGGGAACAGAAGACTACACTAATTCAAAATTATATTATTTGAGTCAGAATAGTGCCAGTGACGCACTCTGTGTTGCCCTCACTTGTTCATGTTTGGGGTTCAGAGAAATTCGTGATGAGAGTGGGAGCCAAAGGAATCCAAAAGATCTCTTCATTAACAATCCTTTTGTTCCCCCCTCCAAACAAACAGCATTTCATCATTCTATAAGATGAAAGAAATTAAGTCCAAAGAGTTCTATTATGAGCCATTGAATAACTGAGCTGATAAAGAGACACTGATTTCTGTCAGCCAAGGGTACACAACAAAGGAGTGTACATTAGCTGCAGAAAAGAAGGGAAGTGATCCAACTGGCCACATACTGGTTACTTAAGTGCCATTATCTGTACAGCTCTCTGGCCGTACCATACCCATGGTCACTGAAGATAATAATTCAGAAATTATTTACAAACCTGAAGATACCCATAATGTTCAGTTAGAAAATTAAATGGATCTTCCCCAGACCATACCTTCATTTTCTGACTCTGAGGCATCATTTTTAAACCACCTGATGAAAACACAGATGTGCCTTCAAGCATCAATAGCAGGATTTTCCGTGATCCTTGTTTGAATTTCATGGTTAACTGCTCACTTAACACCTGACTAAATGAACACATCACTGAGCACTATCTCTAACTAATAAAACAATTATCAATGTCAGTACCACAGGCAGATTATCCTTTCTTTTAAATACTATATGTGGGGAAAAAAAGGTTTGAAAAACAGAAGATTGGAGAGGAGAAAAATAAGTTGGTTTTAGAATTGTTTTCCCTCAAAGACCAACCTTGCATCTGGGACATGTTAAAAAATGCTCATTGTTGAGAGAATTCACATATTTCTGTTTGCTTTGGACTGTTTTCTGTCTGCTGAAAAAGAAATTTAATTTTCTCAGAGTAGATAACAGGATGTTGTTAAAGACTTAAGAGGCTTTTCCACAGACTGGGGCCTCCTTATAAAAGGGGAAAGGGAGGTAAGAGGGTTTGGAGATTGTAAAATACCACTGGTGAAAGATTGCATGTGCTTCAGGCCCTTTGATATGTAATGCAGGGATCGGGCCCCACCGCTTTTGCCCCTGCTAAAATGAGCTTAGCAGTTTATGTGTCTCCGTTAGTGTTTTAGAACCATCCAGCCAAAACCATAAAGGAATAAATCTACTTTTAGCACTTCAGCCATGGGTTGTTGTCTTCTTCGTGTTACTTGCACGTATTTGGTTCACAGAGTATAAGAATACATTATAGAGCACAGATGTTCAAAGGGTTTTTCCAACTGAGATATCTCAGCTTGTTGGGGTTTTTCAAGTGTTATTGTTAATAATAGTTATCATCATCATCGTCATCATCATCATCATCACCATCTCTATGCTAATGCTATAAAACACATTCAAATAAATTCTGTTTTCAGATGTGTGCCTCTCTGGACACAATATTCCTTTGAGAGAGATATTTAAGCAGTTCTGCTTTGCTGCCTATACAGAAAAGAGTCCAGTCCAAAGTATATCCAAGGCTGTCCTTGTTCTAATTCCAGCATTCATTTACTTTACAGCACTGCAGAAGGTGTTTGGGCTCAGGAAGGAGTGAGTAAAGAGGTTACTTCCTTTTGAACATGAATCACATTTATTTTCCTCTTCAGACACTTGGCACAATAACAAGTCTTGTGGGTTTTTTTGGGTTGGCTTTTTTTGGGTTGGGTTTTTTGTTTGGGTTTGGGGTTTTTTTGCCTAATAAATATTGTTTTGTTTTTATAATAGCTGGAGGGTATCTGTCAGTTTGTAGCATGATCTTGGAAAGAGTACATCTACCATCTTGCAAAATTGAAAATAAATCTCTTCTAAATTTATGGAGCTCCCCAAGGTGCTGGCATTGAATATTCAAATAAATTCAGAAAACCCTGAATTAAAAGAGCTTTAAATGTATCTTCAAGAGGCACAGTCCTTGCTCCTAAATGCTGTTTGCTCACTGTGGCAAAAAAAATTCTCATGTTGTTCCCATGAGACTCAAGGAAAATGAAAAAATCCAAATCCCAAAATTGAAAAACAAAGCACATAAAAGCCCATTATAGCATTCTTATCCATGAAGATGTGAGAGGCTGGAAAGATTGATGTCTCAAGATATTTTGGGGGTGTGTAAGCGGGGAGGAAGGGGCTGATCAGGCCTTGCTCTGGTGAAGTGATCCGCTGTCCTGCACTCCCCACCCCAGAGCCTGTATTCCAGCCTGGCAATCCCTGGCACACAGAAGGCAATTTCCACACCCCACACCTGGAGCCCCAGTCCAGCCCCCGAGTGGCCAAATGACCGGAAGTCCCACCTGGGGGAAGGGCCCAGGGAGTCCAAGGGATATTTAAGGCATGAAGTGAGCACGCATCTCGACCCTACCTCCTCTTGGAATTTCTATCAGCTGAATACTGATGGAGCCCAGGAGTTGGTATCTATATGTGTCCTTTTCTATATATTTCTGTCTTTCTCTCTTTCTCTTTCTTCTTGCTCTAATTCCCTCTTCTCAGAATTTTTGAGTAACTTAAAATCGAATGGGCTTAGAGTTTGCTAAGTTAAATGGACAAGTTAATACTTTGAGTATTTATGTTGACTGAATGTTGCACAAAATCTTTTGCCAAAGTTCTCTGATTTTCTAAAGTTGCCAGGCAAGTCTGGTTTTGTTCTTTTTACCTCCTGAGAATATCTTTTCAGTATTTCTCCTGTGTGTCTCACTCAGAGTGTATGAACAATTGTAAGTCCTTTTAAAACCCTCATCAAGTGAGTTTTTTGAGGCCTTAAAGAAGATAAAAACATTGTTACTACTTGATGATGGCAAGATGAGTAATAAGGAGTGGCACAACTGAAAACCATAAAAGTGTACTTTCAGTGTATTTAATGTTGGTAATCAGAAGAATGTTGTTCTGGGATCATTCATAAGAATGAACATTGGACGTTGATAAGAAAAATGGAATCATATTTATTACTATCTTCTTTTTAATGACAGTTTTTCACTGGTAAGAGTTTTTCAGGAACATGGAAAAAAATTTTTTAGTACTGGTGACTCTAGGGAATTCCAAGAGCTAGAAGCTTATAAGATTTACGTTCTGATTCTTTTTTAACTGCCCGTTTGATGCTAAAGTTTCTGCAATATCTAGCACAATAATTTGCAGTATTAATAGCCTCAAACTATTTTGGGTCTTAATCAGTCCTTATGGAGACAAAGGCCAGGAAAATTTTCACCTCCCCACATAAGCCTTAGTTTTATAATAAGCCCATAGTTTTAAAAATAATTTGACCAAAACACTGACCCAGTTAGCATCTTCATAGATGAGAATTATTCTATTAATAATTTTGTAAAATATTAATATAAAGGACTTGCAGCTGAAACATCAATTTTTAAACAGGAAATTCGTAAATTAAAGATTTACTGAGGCCTGTATACAATGTTAGGAAAAGTGAAACATCTAAATCTTCAATGGAATCATGAACTTTTCCATAATATTAAACCTAATGTTTCCACATATTAAGACATACAGCTCTCTAGGTGAATCTTAGAGAACGATACTTAATCTTAACTACAACTGAAGTTTACCTTCATAAGACTTGAGAAAATATGGCCCCTGGTTCCCAAAAAACCTGGAAAATCTGAAGTTATACAATAACTCAGAACAGAAAATTATTGATGCCAATATGCCATTTCTGAGGTAATATTTTTTTCATGTGCACCTGTAGAGTTCTCAGCAATCACAATATAGTGTGGTGCCATGTGCTAAAATAGAGTTTTCCCACTGAATTCAGTGCAACATTGATTTTGACTACAATTACAGCTTTTCTAGTATCTAAACCTGGTCTGTTCCAGCACATCTGGAGTTATCTCTTATGAGACACGATTTTATTCTGGGTACATTATACTATCAGGACACACTGGAGGATGACTTAAGAGAACCCGGCCCATTGAGGCCATAGCTGTGGAACATGCTGTTGCTCTTATTGTCATTCTCCACAGTGGCAGAGCTAGTTTCCTGAGAAACACCAGAGGTGGATATTCAAGAGACTCGAGCAGCCCAGGGTGCAACAGCCACACCCGGCAAGAACTGTTATTGAGTATAGCTGTGGGAATCAGAAGGAGGTTATGGTTGCCACTGCTATGACCAGCACAGGATCTGTACACTTTAATATCATGCCCATATCACTGCAGAGACTAAGAGATGCAGCTATGGAAACCTTGTGTATCTTATCATTGAAACTGCATGCTACTGTCTTTCCAGACTACCAAGACACTGGCCAGACAGTGGAGGTGCCACCTGCCAACCCAGACATGGAAGACAACCAGTGCTGTTGGCTGCATCCCTGTATCCTTCTGGCTCTGTCATAATACCCTTCCTGGGGTGTCTATGCCTTCCTCCAAAAGCTCTCTGAAACCACCTCCTCCTTCTCTTCTCTCTGTCACGCTAAGGTGACTGGGGACACACTATCATCACCACCACCTGCAGCCCATGCTAAGCTGTGTGCTACATAACAGCATATGTTGTGGCGTACACAGGTCAGGCCACAGGGAGTGTCAGAATCAGGTCAGGCACGCTGAAAATTTGGTAAAGGAGAATACTTCTTGATAATCTTGTCTGTGATACACTACACATGCCCAAATCAGGCACTTGAGCCTGAAGTCCCTTCACTGGAGTAACCTCCAAAAGCAAACAAACCTATGAAGGTTTTGTCTCCCCATTTAAAAGACTACATTTACTAGACAGCCACAGACACAATACAGAGCACATGGGGAACCACAAATTACTTATGAAAGTATGATAATCCATGTTGTTCTGAATAATTTGTATCTACTACACTTAAAGGCTATTTCCTGGACTTATTTCTGCTAAGCATCTTTAGGAACTACTCAAAACCCAAACCCACTAAAATGATGAAATGGGATTTTGGTCTAAGGATGGAGCTAAATGCTCCCTGTACAGTATGAGTCTTTAAACAGCTTCAGGTGACAAGTATTTTGAGCTAAATACTATTTATTTTTCTTTTAAATATTGCATAAGTTAAATTGGAGTGACATAACTGTGGCAAAGATTCTATGGTTACTATTTTTAATGTTAATTTTTCATTTTCTAATTTTTAATGTTTAATTTCTTAATTGAATACTATATAGAGAAAAAATTATTCTGTATGTTATTTATTGACCTGTCATTGAAATATGTATATTTTTTCTGTAACGATGATTGTTCACTTTTTCTTTGTTTCAGTAACTTGAAATAATTTTCTGTACTTCTCTTCATTGTTTCCAGATATTTTACTCTATGATTTTGCTATTTTATGTAGGTTTTGTGCAGTGAAGTATGAATGCTGATTTATCTGCAAGAGACACATGGAGGCAGAAGTCTTGTCAGGCACATGGAGAAGAAAGCACACTTTTCACAAATGAACTGTTAATTTCTTTCCCATTTCGGCACCTATGTACTCAGGGACATTGGAGCAGCTGCAATGAGGATGATGGATGTTCCAAACTGGTTGCCACTGAACTCCTGCAATTTTAAAAGGTCACAGAGTGAAGAAAATGAAAAACCTCTGTTTCGGCAGAGGCAAAGTTACCGTGGCATGGCAATCAAGTCAACAAATAGCTTTGTGCTCATATCTCACAAAAAATCCTAAAACTATTTCTGAAATACTTTCTCATCAACTTTATAAGGTTTTTTTCTCTTTAACTCTTTAAGATTTTGATTTTTTATAATTTTGCTTTTATGAATCTTGTGTTCAAAATTTAATCCCAATGTATTTTTAAGCTTCTAATCTCTTATTTACACATATTATGCATCCCTCAAGTATCCAGGTAGCACAAGTATTCCCACACAGTCAAAAAATTCATGCTGTTTTTATCACTCCTTTTTCTGCATCAGTTCTCTACCTATGATCATAGGAAAGATAATTCAATTAGGATTTTGCTTTTTTTCAACTGTAGTTACCAGTAAATTTTTGTTTCTTTTCAGTACTAATCCTTATTTTCTCCTAATTGTCAATCATATTTCCATGCATATATTTAAAGAGAAAAATGGGCTAGTATCTTACATGAAGATTTTCTTCTCATTACTTTTTTTTTGATCATGCAGTCACAGAGCCATGAAGGTAATTATTTGCCTAATTCCTGTTTAGGTCTGATTTGCTGATTAAAAAATATCAGCATACAGACCCCTGATGAATAAGATGCAGGTGCACAAACACCCTTACAAATTTTCAACAGTGAACCAGAAATATTCACACTGTGCAAATTGTCCAGTTCATGTGGGATTCTAAGAGCTTTCCTGTGAGAATCTGGTAAGTATCTAGTAAGTAATGACTCAGAGGATTCAAGTTAGAGATCTAAAGTTACAAAGAATTTATTTTTCTCTTAATGCCCACTTACATCTTTGTTACTTTTAATTACATAATGAGTTGAAGCCATTTCAAGGCTCTTTGCTCCCCATATTCACACCGGCAGAACTCCTAAAGAATCCTAGATTCCCCCCCACCTTTGATATAGGTAACATTACTTAGCGCGTCCTTTATTCCTTGCCTTAAACAGAGTAGAGCTTTTTTCCTCTTGATCGTTACAGGGCGTTTTGTTTTAAGACCCTTAGAGTTAACATTTATTGAATAAGGGTGTTGAGAAATTCACACAATATTAAATGAGGATTCATTAATATCTAACTCATTGGTTTAGTTCTTATATTTACATTAAATCTTCTTACAGATACATGATAGGATTGAATTTTCTAGAGATAAAAAACCAAATATTTTGTTGTCATTCTGCAGTCAACTAACATATTGTGATTTTGAATTAAATGTAAATATCTGATATTTTTAATGAGTCTTGGACCATTTCAAGTTCAATTCATAGGGAAGAGTATGTTGTGGAAAAGCATTGCTGTGTTCTAAAGTAGGAGATGATGACCTACCACCCTCAGTACTCTCCACGCAGATTGTAAGACATGGTATGGGCATGGCAACACGTGAGCAGAACAGATACCAAAAAACCTGAAACTAGATGTTCTTATCACAAGAAATCTTGTGACGTGCTAAATGAGACACAAATGCTAACAGCATGGTCTCCCATACTCTATGCTTTCCAGCATGGTGTCATTAAAACCAAGGGAATGTAGGGAAGAAATGTTCTTCAGTGACCACTGCCATTCAGAATTAAACATTCATAATGTGCAAGAAAATGGGAAGGAATTCCTTGAAAATTTGTGATTGAATTTCATCAAAAAAGGGACAAGACCTCTTCACGCTGTCTGAGACAAAAATCTTATCACAACAGACAAAAAGAAACAAAATCAACTAAGTAGCCAGTTTCAATCCTTCCTTTCCTCCACAGATCAGACCTGAAGCAAATGTGTTTCCCTGGAAGGAGAGTTTTCATGAATCAATAGTCATTTAACATGTTTAAAGAGAAACAAAGGGTGCTCAAAATAGAGACTGGGGAGTTTAAGATTTCCTGAGGTGAGTTGGATTTATTAATGAAAATTTCCTGCAAGATATATCCTGACTGCAAAAGGAGTATACAAGGTATGCACCCTGAAGACCCAGAGGAGCAAAGTAATGCAGTCTGTTCATACCTGTGGTATGGCCACATCAATGCAATTTCTTATAAACAGAACCAGGATGCTTCCAAGAAAATCCATGTGTAAAGACACTGCCTCCAGAACAGCACAACATTGCATCAAAGTAGCTCCACCCAAAGATCTTTTGGATGTGTGATCACCAAAAGATAGGAAGAGAAATAGGGATGAGAAGCCAGGAGGAGGGGAATGTGGAATGTTACTATAAGTTTGCTAGCAATGGTTGTACATAAATTAAAAGGTTAATCCTCATCTGTCTTAAGGTTGTTGAAGAAGAAGGGTGTAAAATAATAAAATAGATTGAACTCAAACATAAATATTTATCTGTCTGCTTGCATACTTCCCTGAACTGTTTACAACTAGGAGCTCATTTTCATAATAAATTTACTGGTGCTAGAAGTACTGAAACAACTAAAGAGACACTAAAGCAGTACCAATTTAATGGATTAAAATAAAGTACCACTTATGAATCCAGACAGATTTATAACTTCTGAACACTAATAATATACCTAGATAAAATCTCCACCACTAACTTGGCTTTGTTAATTCAAAAGCATAAATACACAGTTAAGAAATAATTTCCCCAACAAGGATGTATCAAAAAATACCATAAGGAATCAGTACTAAAAAGCTTCTTCAGATGAATTGAGCCTTTCTACTGAGTATTTTTACAAGTATACATATATAAACATATATGATCCAGTCTTAAATTGGACAAATTAAATTTAATTTAAAACTAGATGTTTTCTTATGGTGAAGGGTCTGGAGAGGAAGCCTTATGAGAAGTGGGTGAGGTCACTTGGCGTATTCAGCTTGGAGAAGAGAAGACTGAGGAGAGAACAATTCCTTGTGAGGGGAAGAGGAGGAGCAGGCTCTGATCTCATCAGTTTTGTGAGCAGTGACAGGACCTGAGGGAATGGGTTGAAGCTGAGACAGGGGAGGTTTAGGTTGGATATCAGGAAAATGTTTTTCACCCAGAGGGTTGTTGGGCACTGGAAGAGGCTCCCCAGGGAAGTGGTCACAGCACCAAGCCTGACAGAGTTTGAGAAATATTTGGACAACTCTCTCAGGCACATGCTGTGATTCTTGGGGTGTCCTGAGAAGGGCAAGGAGCTGGACTCGACTACCCTAATGGGTTCCTTCCAACTCAACATATTCTATGATTCTATGGTTCTATGATAGAATGATAATTATTATAAAGTATCTGATGTAAGTGTGTAGACTCTTATGACTAGGCCAAAATTCTCTTTGCTGAGGAAGGGCTCAAAACTTTCTTTGTGTCAGTAGATTAATAAATGCACATCTCAAACACTAATTCTGTCATACCACCTCCTTCTTTCAGAAGGGTTTTACCAAATCTGGAAAAAGTGTGAGAACGGTAACAAAGATGGTGAAAGACATTCCATAATTCAAATATAAGGAGTTATTGGAAGAGTGACCAAAGAGAGTACTATAATAGAAATTGATAAGATTATGATATTACAAAAAAGCAAACCTGGCAAAAGATGAAAACTAAGAAGCACCTAAAGAAATTATAAAGCACAACTAAAGAAACAGGAAAAAAGAGTATTTTTTCACATAGTGTGTGAGTAAACTGTTGAATTTGTTGTCACAAAAAGGAAAGACCCAAGCTATGAGCGCAAAAAGTAATTAGACAATTAGTTTATTGAAGAAAAATCAGCCAGGAGCTCCCTAAATTGCTTGAGATGGAAGGTTATGTTTACTGTCTGTAAATAGGATAAGAATATTTCTCTTGCTTTTTTTCACTAAACATCTGCTGTTGGTAGCTGTCAGAGAGTCTTGGGATAGATGAAAACTTCATCTGACCTAATGTAGCTGCTGTGCACATGCTCTGTGTAAATCAGGGAGGCTGACCTCATGGCCCAGCGAGATACTTCATCACTTCATTTCCTGCAGGTCCAGTGAGTGGACTTGGAAAGTACTCATTTTCCATGGCACCTCATTTCACCAGCACCCAAATTAATCCTTATGATTCAATGGAGAATACTCAGCTCATGCAAGTCCTAAGCTTTCCTTCACCTGTGAGTATCCAAAAGGGCAGCTAGGAGAAACTTGTTATTTAGTTTAAATGCTTTCAGATATACGAGACAATGGTTCTCTTGTAACACATGATAAATTATCATGTTCAGGCAAACTGTGATCATCAAATCACCATCAAATGCTTCTGATTTAGCTTTTTCCTTACAGCTTTGCTAGTCTTAAGGTGTCTGCAATACAGGGTCAAGAGGTTTTACAGGAAGCTGTATTTGCTTCCCTGCTCCCTGTCTTGTGCATTGCTTTTGGGACTGAGAGGAAATAGGATAATCTCAGAACCAGATGAGGAATTCACCTCTTATTTTTTGAGACTCAAAGATTAGTAGGTTTTATTACCAAGTTTTTGTATTTGTTGGAAGGTTTTGATAGTAGCTCATTCTACCTGCACAAAATTAGGTATGCTTAGACTTCAGAAATTAATTTAATATGAAACTTTGCAAAAGAAACAATGTCTTCCTATTTCCAACATTTTTTTTTGCAACTAGATCTCTACAAAACTCTATTGACTTTCTGAAATAGAGTTTGCACCTGACAGAGCCCAATTTTCCCAAGGTCAGATTGCTCTGCAAACTCAGATATGATTTATGCATGTTAAAATAGATCAAAAATGTGTCTGAAGAAGGACATAATTATATGAGACAAAATATGAAAAAATAATGAAGTCGTTTCTTATTCAGGTATCTATATACAGGTCTTAATCCTTTCCAGGGAAAGGAAGATCAAAAACATGAGTGTCACAAGGTATTTCAGATCCAATTTTATGTCTTATTCTCTTCATTCTGAAACAAGACTTCAAAAATAAATAATTTAATTAATTAATTTTGGACTGCACTGGCCTTTTCTGTCTGTGAAATAATAGGATATAAATTAAGCCATATATATGCAGTTGAATATAAAAGTATAGTTATATATCAGATGTAAATACAGACTGAGTAGGAAAAACCATCTGGATGAGCTCAATCTTGAATACAATAATAACTGGAGAAATGTATGAAAATCTCAGTCCTGTGTAACTATATGACAGCAAAGAACTACATATCAAAGGATTTTGTTATTACAACTGAAAAATATATACTTTTTCATTTATGACACTAAGGCAATTCTTAAAATCTTGTTAAGTACAGTGTAACTTTAAAACTAAGCATTAAGAACACACTAAACCCTTAAAAAGGACAAGTCAAAGTCAGATGCAAGTTATAGTAAGGCAAACATAACTTTCTAGTAAGAAAAATTTGAATAATTCCCAAATCTGATTAAAAGAAGATGACATGAGGTAAACCCATACTGGATTTGGATAACACAGTTTAAAACCTGAAATATTCCCTTATACCTCACTCAGTTACTGGCATACCTGCTCACTGTCTCCCCCTGCCACACTGGGTTCCCTGGGTCTCCAGTCCCCAGATGGGAGGTGGATGCTCACCCAGGGAAGTTGAGCAGAATGTTGCACCAGTACACACCATTCTTGGGGATCACCAGCGTTTGAGTCCACACATCTCTGGGACTTTTCCCTATTTCCCAGTTTTATTCTCCAGCCACAATCTTCACCTTCAACTCCCTGTAATTCCTTCCTTCCTTGTCCTCCCTTTTCCCTCTCTTCCCTTCCTTCTCCCTCTCTTCCCTTCCTTCTCCCTCAATCCTTCCTCCCTAATATTTTCCCCAAGACCACCTCTTCCTTTTGGGAATCTCTCTTCTGTGTAGCACCTCTCCTTTCCAGGATCTCACAACCCCAGTTTTCCCAGTCTAGACTGTCCAGGTAGGGAAGCATAAGACATGACTGACCATCTCTCTTAAATATTTCTTTTTTTGATTCATAGATTGAGAATGTGACACTTTTGTTTAGTCCAGGTGTTATAAAAACCAACCCATACCAGCTGCCCCTGCAGCTGTACTTTTCCCAAACACATACAGCCAATTGTCTTCTGCCTAGTAGTACTCACAATTTGAGCCACATTTACCTACTTTCCTGCTGAAGTTGAACAGCTAGTGCTATCCAACTTAGAAGAAAGAGCTGGCAGGGACAATAACATTTTATGTTGCAAGCATCTGCTAGTCTATCATAACAGAAAATGTGGCACACCTAAGAGTTTGACAGCTAGAGAATAAATTAATCACATTACGTAGTATAAAATATATAGTCACAGAACATTACACTTGAAAAGACAGCTCATTTGCTTACTTCACCCTCGTGGAAAGAAGAACTAAACCATATATTCTCTTGAACTTTATCCAGACATAGTTTCATATCATATGTCTGCAATTATGAGATTTCCCTTACTTTTCCTGAAAGATTTTTATAATCTAGTATCTTGGAATACAACTCTGGCATTGATGAAATTTTTTTCACATAAATACAGTGAGGGCTATTGATAGTTGATGTTACACAGTAATCCACTTCTTCAAGCTTGGTTGGTTTTGGCTGGTAAAATTTATGATATTGAAAGCATAAAGCTCTTTTTTAAGCAGATGCTCATTTCACAGTCAGGCACAGCACAGATGATTAGAATTGTCCTTTACGGGCTAAAGACTACAGAAATCTGTGAAAAAAATAGAGCAGTGATCTAGTACACTGAAGAGACAAGGACCAATAGTGAATATTTTGTGCATAAAACACTTTTCAATGGACTGAAATCATACACAAAAGTCTGACACAATAATTCTATCCCATCTGGTTAGTATTGTTAACTTTAAATATTAGAAATCTCCTAAAATATTAATCTATATAAAATAATTACTGCAAATACATTCCAGTAAACTTTTCTTCTAATCTCAAGACCCTGAAATTCATGGAAATTTTCATTTTATCTCTTACTGGTATCAATTTATCATTTTAACATCTAGAAATTAGTTACCCAGAAGGAGACTCAGCATGGAAGGTAAATACAGCACAATAAAAAGGTAATTGTCTACACACAGAAAAAAGATAATATAATTGCAGAGGAATTACTCTGAACTTTTTAGGCAAAATTCCACCCTTTGGAAAGTCAAAGCAGCACCCACTTCCAGGAGTCCATATGTAGTAAAAGAGGAAATTACTTTTTTCACTATACATATATGGTTAAAAAAAGCAAGAGAACATGCTTCCAGGCGGCCTTTTCCTTCTAGAGATGTGGACCTGTAATTTATACTTCTCCAAAGCATTTCTTACAGATTAGACTATGAAAAGTAGCCTGAACCAAGACTGAGATTCTGTCCATCCAGTGAAAGATGCACAACTATAAAAATAAAAAAAGCACAAGGGAGACTGGCTCTGTATCCTTCTCTAAAACACAGAGCTGTTAAAGTGGGGATACGATGCTGTTAGTGCATGGTACTCTGCAGTGGTATAGGATAGGACAAGGGATCATGGCTTTAAACTGGAAGAGGGTGGGTTTAGAGTAGGTATTAGGAAGAAATTCTTCCCTGTGAGGGTGGCAAGGCACTGGCACAGGTTGCCCAGAGAAGCTGTGGATGTCCCCCACCCAGCAGTGTTCAAGGCCAGGATGGATGGGACTCCAGCAACCTGGCCTAGTGGAAGGTGAGAGAGATTCTAGCATAAAATCAATGCATTTTTCATTTCAGCATTATTTTTTAAAAACACTGCACACATTTATTTAGTGATATTTACTTTTTTCCTTTTTCTTTTTCTTTTTTTTTCTTTTCTATATTGTCCAATTTGTAAGGGAAAATAATTTGGAAATTATAAACTTGGTAAGAAAGGGGTTTTGGTAATTTTCTTTCTAACAGTAAGTCATGTGTTGTACAGATGAGCCATTCTTTGACACATTATCTAAAATGTGTGCCATCTTTTAATTCCTTCTCCAATGACTTATGCCATCTACCTGGAGTTGTAAACATCACTTTGGACGTAAAAATAAGGAAAAGAATGAAGAACTCTGAGATCTAAATATCAAAATATCAAGATCATAATGTCAATATTGAAAGATGTAAGAAATTTTGCAAGAGATCAGCATAATTTATTAGGAATACAGATATCCAGCTGATATGCAGGAAACAAATTTACGGGAAAAATAGGATTCAATAAAGGAAAAGCAAATACTGAATAATCTAGTAGAAAAAAGAATGAAAAATCCAAATATGTGTTCATTTACTATAGGGGCATTAAATGGGATATATTATGGAAAAGGGGTATAGCAACTTATTTCTTATGTATTTAAGACAATTACAGGAAAAATAATATTGGAAGGGATTTACAGGTAAAAATAATAGTTTCTACTTGTTTTAAAAATATTTTAGTTCTTAAATCCAGGAAATTCTCTTTAGAGAAATGTTCCCAGATCAATTTGAAACCTTTTGAGGATTCACCATAATAACTAAACAAAGTTGACAGCCTGCATCTTAAGCCTTTCTGGAACTTCAAAATACCTCATATGTTTGTAAAACAAGAACATATTGGCAATGGCTTTTTTTTTAATAAAACATATCTTTGCAATTTCTGTGCCACAGCAAATCACAGCTGATTATATGATATTACAGCATGTGTTGATGTAACCATAGCAATAATTAAATTCATTCTTGGAACTTGTAGGACATATGGATTCTCCAGAAGGTTCAAACATTTGTTCTAGAAGTGCAACATTTTCTTTTTAAAAATCACTTCATTTTAAAGAAAATACAGGGCTTTTATAGAATGTTCAGACACAAAAGGAGTTGTTGTTCATACAGAGTCTGGTATAATGTACTTATTTCATGCTCACATTTCTCATTTGCTCTTAATCAGTCTGAATTAAGCACCATCTATTGTGCCTGCTACGCATGATGCCTGGCATTTATCAATTCACTACACACTTACATACAGCTTTAAAACTTAATCTGGAGGACATGAGCAGCAATTCCCTGCAGAGTGAAGAGTCAAGAACTCTCAGAAATATAACAGTAAGTGACAAATTAGATTGTTTAATTATAAACATGAGTGTAGGTTATTTGTAACTTCAATAAATCATGAAATAGTGTCTCCACCAGGTAGAATTTTAATTTGCCCTTTCAAGGAAGAGCCCTGAAATATAATTCACCATTATTGGGCAGATCATGGAAAGATCAGATGATAAGGCTGAAGAGAGAACACACAGATGTTAATAATAAGTCTTTTATTTCACTTTGCTATGAGAATTTTAGATGGCAATATTTAGGAGATGCTGAACTTTTATACTAGTCCATAAAATTACAATTGCTGTAAGGAATATAAGGATAAGTATACAGGTACTTATTAAGTAATTCTCAGAACCTCAAAGAGTTAAAGGCAAGATAACCATGACATCTTTGGAAATGGAAATATGGGACAGCTTTCTAGAACATGCTTTATTTTGGGGTGATGAGCAGAAGAGCAGTTATAAGATTTTGGAGCCAATTCTCATTTAATTTTGTGATCACTGCAAGTCTCTTGAGCCCAAATGCAACAATGGATCTAATTATAATTGTTTTTATAAGCTTCCATATGATAAGTGGCTGAAGAAAAACGCTCATTGTATAGAGATTAACACAAAAAAAAAGGGTTATATATTCTGACAAAAGTTTACATACAATTTATTACTTTCAAACATAGTGTAAGGTAGGGAACAATTCAGAGTGAGAGAGTGTACAAGTTCTTTTGATCTTTTTGGTTTGCCATCTAGACCATCCATGAATCAAAAAAAACAGTCTGGCCAAAATTTTCAAATTGTTTTCTCAAGATGGACTACAAAAATAATGGCTTCATTTTGACTTTTCATAAATATTCCAAAATTTGCAACATGTTTCCCTGGAGTTTTAATGCTATTGATTTCTTTTAACTACATTTCAAACTGAAAAAATTCTAGAAACTGACTCTGTATCATATATTAATGGTAGTAATGAGGGTCATCATCCAAAGAAGCAGTCTAAAATTCACAAGAGATGCATTTTTATGCTAAATATTGGAGACCTGGCCTTCATGTTATTAATTGTTTAAATGATTAAAAAATAGTTATCACACAGGGTAGGAAAAAAATAAATGAGCCAGTGTTCTAGAGTTAGTGAATCTTACAAGGCTAAGTAAAGGAGTGGTCTGTATCCATCACAAAATGACATTATAAATCTTTGTACCTTGCAAGGCAACGACATGAAAAATTAGACTGAGCAAGCCAGAGATGCACTATTTGTAAGCCTCAAAGGAAAGGTTAATGCAAGTTAAATATTGACATGTCAGCAATAAGGATTATAGCAATTATAAATTTGCACTAATGCCAGCTGCTGTTTAATTATTATGTGACACTGACAGGTCAGTTTGGAAGATTGACAGCTGAAGGCATTTGCCTTATAGGAATTATTCAAGATCTTTGAAACAGGCTCTGATCTCAGTTACACCAGTTCAATTCTACACACAAATCTCCTAGAGTCAGGAGAGTTAATTTATATTTCCAGCAGCAAGAGCAGAATCTGCTGTGTCACATATTATATTCCTTTTACCTAGAGTCAGGAAAGTGAATTATTAATTGTGCTGTAAACACACAATAACACACGTCTCTCTTCTTTCCATCAAGTCACTCTTTTAAGAACTACACTAGAACATAAGTAAATACTGCTGATTTCTACCTGATAAAAGGGTGAGGAGGAAGTAAGAAATGTGCATTTCTACTCTAAATGGGAATGTTTTCCTTAATCTTAGTAATAATTATAAATCTTGAGCTTTTGGGATGTGCCCAGAAAGAACAAATATGTAGATTGAAGAAGAATTTTACTCTATTATAAGTTAAAAACCAAGAAGTGATTAAAACAGAGGAGTATTTCTGGAGTACAGGGAAAATAGTAGATTGAATACCTCTGTTGAAATATACTGGGTCTGATTATTTCTCTGGGAAAATTAATTCAATGGCTGCCATTTTGCTGCACTTACATTGTTTGCTAAGCAATCTTGACATCTAAAAGCAGACTGAAATTATGGCACTAAATGCCTGCAAACGATCGACACAAAGCCCATGAATCAATTAAATTCTAATTAAACGTTAACAGACTGAACGAATGAACAGGATTTAACTCGTGGAGAAGTCTTATCTTAGTCCCTCCACACACTGGTGCATTTCTAAAAGACTCTTTAAAATAGAAAATTGTGACAATCATATCTTTTCTCCCTGAAGTTGCATGAAAAATAAACCAAACAACTTAGTGATGTCAGTGGGAGAAGATTAAAGCAAGTCTTGTCACTTTTGAGCTTTCTAGATCATTCCTTTTCTATTTTCAGTACCTAAGTAAATCAAGAAACACATCCCAAAGCCCCATAGAGTTCCTGATAAAGCTGAAGTTTTCTGACAGACCTTTCTGTGGTTTTGGACAGTTATTACTCTGTTTACCTATGGTAAAATATGTTTAATTTTGAATACAGGAAATATGTTGGAGTTCAACATCCTCTTAAATAGTTTACTTCAGCTGCCTCAGACTATTTGAAGGAGATGCCAGCTGAAACTCAGCAGGTAAGTGGAATGACATTTCAGTTCTCAACAACTATTTTTGCTTCCAATCCGTCAGTTTAAGCCATATAGAAAATTACAAGGGATTGGGTTTTATGCTTTTTTATTATTTTTTAGCTGAACCGTACAAATTTTGTGGAAAATTATTGCTAGAGGCTTCCATATACTTCTATGTCTCCCCTTTTCTTACACCCAATCTTATGCATTCACTAGTGTCATGGAATCAGGGTTTTAACCTTCCATAGTGTTCATTACACCTCTATTTGAATTCTAGTCTTCAAGTTTTAATTCAAATGTTAAATTTAATTTCTGGATCAGATAAAACCCATAAGTACAGTATTACATGATTAAACTAAAATATCTGACTTTAAGCAAGAATTGTTGGCATTCTTCTTTCTTCATTGAAAAATGGATCTTTCACTTGTTAAAAGAAAGAAATTTAAAAGTAACCTCCAAGAAATTTCACATCCAAAAATATTTCATGTTAACTTTTTACATTTACAAAATTAAACCCACTACAGTACAAGGACCTCTGAATTTTAGTTTTAGGACAAACTTGTGGTTTGGAGTCCCTGGAATGCACTGCACATCTTTCTTATTGTAAGGAAGCAAGTTTAGATCAAGCTCATAAAAGAAGAGTGTTGTTCCCTGTCCTGAACAAGAGCAGAATGAATGGTGACAGTCAGTGGATTCTTTAAAAAAAAAAAACACTCCTAATCCTAATGTAGAAATATCCTGTAGTGTCATTCCATTATGTTCTTCACAATAAATGAAGATATTAATTGAGATTTCTTTATGGCAATATACTGTGGCAGCAATACCACCCTGCAACAACTCCAAAGACCAAGGAGGTGACTGAATCAGGGTCTTTTACCCAGACCTTTCTTGAGCTTTGGAGAAGAAATACAGGTGACCCTACACTGCAGTATTTAAACAGATTATTGTAAGGGCTTTCAGTGATCAAAATATAACCAGGCTTTTGTATTTTTATAAAAGTTTCAGTGTTAGAAATTAGCCTAATGTTTACAAATATGTTGATAGAATGAAGTCAGAGCTGTCTTCTATCAGATCAAAAATAGATTAGTCGGATGGCTCTGCCAGTTATTTTTCTCCTGCACCAAAACTAATAGCATCCTCTTTTGGTTTAAAACAAATATATTTATAAGTGTACTGCCAATTAAATGGAGCAGACTGTATTTTTATTATGTTTTTTGAATTTGAATACACAAATCCAATTTGTACAGAAAACTAAAGACATTTCTGTAGTTTGAGGAGTTGTAAGGGAATTATAGCACATATTTCAAGGACACAAACTTTTAAAAGATTGACCAATCTCAATTATGTTGTTAATTCCTGAGTGTGCTCATATGAAAAAAGTCATAACGAGATCCAAGGGCTTTGGCAACTAAGTGCTTCAGCACCTGGCATTGTACATGGTCTGAATCACAAGCAGGCAGGAAATTAGAACTCTGCATTTTTTATATACTGTAGATGTGTATTTATTTATTCATTTATATCTATATAACAGTAGCAGCAAGTGCCCTTACGAGATTTCCAGGGCAGGGAAGAAATTTCACTAATTTCCAGTTTGGAAGACAATTTCAAACAAAACTGGTTACATCAAAAAATTTTTCTTGTTTTTTGATGTAAAAGCTATTTATCTCAAGCAACCATAAGCACATCTTCATTGTTCTTCCAATCTTCACTTGGTTCCCAAAGTTTTAAATATTTTTTTGCTTGTTTAAAGAACAAGTAGACCTCTGTTATTTGGTAGTTATAGAAGTAACACCACTTTCCAAATCTACTTAAATTAATTCACCTAGAAACAAAAAAATATTGTTGCTGGCTTTGTGGTTTTAATGCCAAGAATAATTTTTCTTTTTTTTAGAAGGATATAAAATTTTAGCTTTTAAAAAATACTAAAAAAATAGGAATATATTTATATATTTCGGTAAAAAACATGGCTCCAAAAGGACCAGATATATTCCTTGAGACATTTTTTTCCTCTAGAAAAAATGCTCTACAGAAAGCTGGGAACTGCTAGGCTGGTTCAGACCTATCATGTCTCTAATCATGCATGCTGTTTGAAACAGTGTGCAACACCAGTTTGCAGACATCGCATTATTTACCCCACTGCCATTTTCCTAAGCAAATTGAATCTTCTTTTCATTAAGACATCCCAACTCTGTGAGCTTCTGAGGTTGTGTCTCAGAGTCAGGATAACTAGAAATGCCCAGGAATCTTTCCTGAATTGATGCACTGCACCTGTAATGTGAATGGGAAATTCAAATAATCTACTCTACTGTGGATTAATTAGTATTTTTTTTAGTTCTGTTTTATATTATGCTACCATATTACTAGTTGCATAATCCTCTAATATTTTTTGTGGCCTTCTCTGTATTTGTCTATTCATGAAATAACTTCTGAACTTCAAAGCTATATTATGAACATTCAATGAATATTTACAAATATATTAACACTGGACTTTTCATGGAGATTTGAAACTCTGTGCTATCAATCTGTTGTGTCACAACTGACCATTTCCCATCTAGTTTTTTAACTCTTGCCATTTGTGGGAGACTTTTGAGTAAAGGCTTGTTCTAATACATAATTATTACTTTACAATAACATCCAAGGGATTCCAATCACTTATCAAACTTGTTAGATCTGATATCCTGTGGCATCCAGCTTCAAAAAAGCCAAATTATTGAACACAAATTTCTTAAACTGGCTTGGGTCCCAATAACGTGGAAATAAAAAAGTTTTTAGTCCCAGACAGCTCTTCAGCTTTATGGTGAGAAAGAAGAAAAAAAAAAAAAAAAGAAAAAAGAAAAAAAAAAAAGTATCCCTGAAAATCTTTTGTGGTATGGAATGAGGTTAGAAAATCATTTAACTAAGCAATATCCTTACCTTCTTTCAGTGTTTCCTCAGTCATACTTAAATATACAAAGAAAGACCCTGAACAATTTGGTCTGACATTTATTGTGCAGTTAGAATAATTGTTATGCACATGGCACTGAAATGATGAATAGAAGAGTTTTATTATAATTTACAACTTTGAACACATCAGAGTTTAGTAATGTCGAAGATAAGAGCTGAGCCTGACAGGTAGCTGAAATCAATGAAAGGCAGAGGCAAATCATGAGATGAAACAGTTTTTCAAGCTTTTCATGTCCCTTCGTGTGTGAAATGCACTCTCACACATATTATGGGTTTGCAAATTACAGGACGCATAATATTTCTGAGATCACTGTAGAAAAATAGGTAATGAGAGGAAGAGAACAGAGTGAGCAAATTTTCACCTTTATTGCATGACATGGAGACTTTTCACAGAAGTCAGGGAAAGGATTCTGCATGCCTTTCTGCTTTCTCTCTAGCCAGGTAAGGCTACCAAGAAAATATTTTTTAAAGCATATTATATATATATATATATATATATTTATAATTTTTTTTTTAAGTTATAAACATTACATTAATACTGTTTTCCCTGAGGGCAAGGATTACCAGAAAGTTATTCTTACTACAATGGTGTTTATGTAAAACCATCTTTCAGAACTCTTCCATAAGGATTCCCACCAACACAGGGCAATAATCAGTGGTGATGATGCCTAAAGATTTTTAGCATTTTATGTATTTTTCATATATTTTTAACTCTGTGGACTGTTAATACATAGTTATAACTTCTAGTACTTCTTCTGCCCTCTCCCATAGTTTAACAAATCCTTAAAAATACATTCTTGAAATTCTGTTTAGTCTTGCCTTTAGTCTAGTAAGGACACTTTTTGCACCATACATCATAGACACAATAAAATGCAGGGCTAAAAGATCCAAGGGGGAGGGCTCCAATGGGGCAGAACCTGGGGGAAAATTGCCTAACCAACCACCCTTCTAACTGGACAATATTTGAGAGGTACACTAATCAACTAGCCTCATAAAATTGTAGAAATATTGTATCGTGTGCATATTGCCATATTGTGAAACTTGAAGGCTTTCAATAAAGATTTGTTTTTATATTAGCATTTTAACACTGTTTGGAAAAGTGGTGTGGTTTATTCCAGCCAACAGGGAGGGGTTATTACCACCACCCAGTTATCAAGTGAGTATTTTTTCTTTATTCCCCTATTCATTCCTATCCATCGGTTTTCACTGATCAGATGTTGTGTTTGTGAAGAGAGTTTTATTCCATGAGCATCCAAACATCTGGATCACCAAAAGGTCTGGGTGGAGCATTTATTATCTGTTTGATATTTATTCTCTATTTATCCTCAACAAAGTGGGATTCAGCTTGCAAGTCTGTAATTCCTACAGACTACCATAATTGTGATGATCACTGTTATAATCTCCAGTTAAACTAACAATAAAATTATATTTGTTGAACAATATCTATTTCCCATGAATTTATGTTAGTTAGCATGAGCTGTTCTCCCTTATGTCCTGAACAGTGAAAGCGTATCCCACTTGTCATAATTAAAGGTAAGTGCTCTAGGCTTATAAATATCATACTCCTCATACTTGTATTTCTGAACATTGGCACAATATGAGCTGTCCTTCAGTGTCCTGGATTTTTTTACCTGCTATCCCTGAGATTTATTACAAACCGACACTATCGAGCCAGAGATGTCATCAATGGCTCTTTTTAATGCAACTCTCCCAGCTTGATGATTTCAAATGTTTATCACCTCCAGATGTTACTTAACACCTTTTTTGAGTTATAAATAGACAACATCTATCCACCTAAACAATAGACATATTAATTCTTACCAAATGTAGGAATGTTCCTAAACCCTTTGCCTTTTTTATTTCTTAAAACATCTTAGTCTTCTCCATGCAGTGAATGACCTCTTTCCTAAGACTTTTCTTGCTCTAATGAATTTAATATATGTTATTTTATAGAAATTTTAGCACAGAATATTTCACTATTAATGTTCTACACTTGAAAAGATCTATTTTTATTGGTTGTAAAATGATTCTGCTTTTAACATTTTTATGTATTACGTTTACCTTTTGACTTCTGCTTTAATTTCACTACCATACCAATATTAGGCAAGCAGCCAATTTGACCCCTCTGTCATTTTCAGAATCATATTTTTCATTAAGGAAACTCTGTTAGGCATTCTTAATTTTATTCACATGGTCTTTTGTGTTCTGACTGCTGACATAATTCTTGCTGAGAATTTGTTTTCTGGTGTGATTAGACATTAGTAGGGCAGTAGATACTAATGGGTTAACATCTCTAAAGAGGAATAACACATTATTTAAATAAATTTAGAAGTGAAATGATTGACATGATGTATAAAGGAAAGTCACCGAGATGTGAAGGAAGGCAGTATCACCTGTCAGTCTTGACAATTATAATTCCCTAGTCTAAGTGAAACATCATATATTATTTGAATAAATTCTTTTCTGTATGGACATCTTAAATTTTTTCTGCCCAAGGCTAATGATTCAATAAGTGCTGGAACTGGTCCATCTCTAGTATTCTGATGCTGCTACTCCACACTAGACTATAAACTTCTAAGTTTTACAACATGGGGTGAAAAGCAACACATTCTCTGTGGCACAATTATCAAAATAAGTATGGAGTGGCTGTAGTGGTTGTATGCTCTCTAAACTGTTCAAGACTTAAAATGATCTGTTGCAGGGGGTCTATATTTTGCTTTGATATTCTAAATCTCTTTTGCTGATCCTTAAAAGCATGCAGAAAATATGCTGTTCCTAAAGAAACGTGCATGCAAAATCTTAAAGTTCTGCTGAAGCACTTCTGCAAGATTTCGAATTTGTAAGTTACAGTCTCATTCTAGAAGATATTTATGAGGATATTTAGTTTACAATAAGTAAATAAACACACTAAGGCTAATTGGCCCCGTTGCTAGTTCTATTTACGGTTTACATATTGAAACATATGTAATGTGATAATTTTTCATAAAGGAATTATTACTGCTAACAGTTTGCCTTTCTATTAGCCTTTCACACACAAGCATTTGTTAATATCTCCTTCCAAAATCTCTGACTGTCTAGGATATGCCTTTCAGACAGATGCAGCCTCAGAAATACACCAATTTGTCTTCTCTTGGCTAGAAACATGACAAAATGTACAGGGGAGTGAATTTGGAAATATGCAGCAAAATGTACCTAAAAATTCAAGGGGGTGCAGGTGCTTAACATGAAAATCAAACATCAGTTCTTTCCATAGATTTCCAGAGCGTAGCCTTAGACTTCTCTTCCTAAGAAAACTGGAGGTGATGTGATTGCCCAGAATGAGAGAAATAACTGACAGTACTGCTTATTAAGCTAAGTGGCGGGGTTTTTTCCAGCAGGATGGAAAGAATATTCTCCAGTCTGATTCAAGGAGGCAAGAATTCCTACAGAGTCTAAACCCCATTTCAAACCCATTTTCTACAAAATATCAGGTATATCCAAAAATAAAGTTACAGAATATTGCAGTCGTTCAAGAAGTAGAAAAAACTTAATTTCTCTCTTCTTTTCCTAGAATCCATTTTAGGATGACTTAAAATACATTATTTTTATGGTGTCTAATCAGATTCTAATCAGATTTCGCAATGGAAATATCACAATAGCAAAATAGGCAAATGTTATACATGACTTGGTAGTCTACATCCCAATTTTAAAATCTCTAATAGTAATTTATTCATGTTTTTACAAAACCCAACCTGTTCTAACAGAGGAAACTCTGGTTTTAAATAAATTCAGGTAGTTTAAAAACAAGCATAAAGAGTGTAAAGCAGAACCAAGACTAATTCAGATAATTAATCCACTTCTGATCCTGGATATTAGCTGGAAAAAAAAAATATAAAAAGGGAATTATTCATTCCTGATAGCATTATTAGGAAACTAAAATATTAATTTAGGCCTTCTTCATAGTGCAAATCCAAAGTCTGTGATGATTCTTAGTTTTTAAACAGATAATACATACAAAATAGGAAGCTGAAAAGTTCCCTATGGAATGTGTAAATAAGCCTTTAATAACATGTAAGATAATAAAATTATTAGAGTCTTTTGCTCTGCTTTGAACATGCTCCCCCTAAGGCTAGCAATGAAATGGTTTCCGAGGTGTTCTTTCCTAGATGTTCTCTCCCTTAACATAGATGTCTGTTGAAAGGCTCGGGGACACCAACAAACCAGAAACCTGCTGTTTCTTGTTTCTACAAACCAGAAACCTGCTGTCAGGTTCATAGTTTGCACAACTGAATTCATAATGCCCCCAGATCCTTGGCTGATGTCAATCAAGGCAGCCCTGCAGATGTTTATGGAGGGAGTATCCTGTTACCAGTGCCCAAGCCCTGATATGATTTTTAAATGATTTTTAGCAGTGGTCCCAGAGCTAAAATGTGCTTCAGGAACTCCAGATTTTCAGAGCGGTGTAACATTTTAGTTTGAGAAGAAAAGTTTTGCCTCAAAATATCTTCTTTTCTAGTGTTATTCCAAGATTTGTATCTGATGTGTTAGTACAGAAGTTTATTCAGCCCTTCTCACTTCTCTGCAAAGGAACTTTGAGATTCTAAGTAAATCTCGTTGTGCCAATCAACACAGAGAATGTCTTCTCTCAGTTACTCACGTCCACACCCCATCTGAGGTCTCCACACCTTACATGGGTTAGTGTTACCTTGAGCCTGAGAAGGTGCTGAGAGGGAAAAGTGAGAAACCCACACCTCAAACTTCGTCCACCACTAGCCAGTTGATCTGGAGGTGGAGATGTGTATGTTTCCTCCATGAAATCTTTATCATTGTACACATTGGGTTTTAAAATAAAAACAACACCCAAATCTTTCAGATGAGTTCCTTATCAAAAAGCTTGGCAACACAAATGAGTGCATATAGCATATGAACAGATGTAAATACACATTTAGAAGTGAGCAGTGAAGTGTAATTTTCACTGTAATATACCTTTTCAAATGAAAAGTTCTATATTTTAAAAATAAGTCTGGACAATGCTTCATTGTTCTAATTTCAGATCTATTTTAGTATCTGTAACATAATCTTAGCCATTTAATTCAAATTTGAAAATGCTAGTGAGGCTTTTTAAAGAGTATAACTAATACCATTTTACTTTTAACAAAGGGAGAATCTAAGAGATTATGTATTTCATCAGTTTTTATAAGATAACTTTAATTTTCTTTGTAAAACACCTTTTGACTAGGTAGAATGTACATGGAAACTTCATTATCCTACAATGAAAACATTTTTCTTTTTATGGGAATGCAGTGGTTCTTCTATTTCCCCAATGGGATTTGAACTAGTTTAGCAAAATCTAGTTTACTCATAACAGCTGCAGCTTGCACCTGTGCAGTATTTCAGAAAATCATTAGGAATTGTATATTACTTTTTCATTGCTATGTTTTGGGGGAAACAAATGGGTAGAAAGTGGTTACTGAGACCTAATGAAAAAGAAACTAATGCAATATCAGTTTGAAGAGGTATTTATTTTTTGAGGTATGTAACTAAATGTACAAAGAATCAAGTTTAAGGAACAAAATTGGCATATTCTCACACCATTTTCAAAACTGAAACAGTAGATAAGCTAGATATAGAATGTTTGATGCTTCTAATTTCTTTCAAAGTGAAGTTTCAACCTTTTTTGTTCGTTTGTTTTCTTTTTAGAATCATTGACAAAAGTCTTCATTCCGGGTTTTAAAGGTATGAACGCCTGATGTGTGGTGAATCAGTCTGTGGATGAATTAAAATCTCATTATGTTATGGATATCAGCCCTCAGGGAAGCTGACAAGGGAGAGTACTATGAGGAATTCAGAGTTTACTCGTCAGATGTTGACCCTCCCAACCGACACTGAAGTCATGGTGAGCTACAAGCACTCATTAAGCTCAGGGAAGGGCATTGTGTTGTATCCAGCCCTGGTCTGGGAGAAAAGAGCTGCCTCAGCATGAACCACACCAGGACAGAAAGCACAGGATGCACATTGTGGCAAATGGAAGGGGACAAGAAAAACAGAAAGCCACAAAGCCCCCCCAAACACATCTGTATTTTTCTCCTCTCTAATACATTTTGCTAACTGACAATGTCAGGTGGCACAAGTCATGCCATGGAAATCCAATCCTTCCGTCAATTCCCAATACCCCCCTTTGGTGACAAAAAAATGAGACAATGAACAAAATTTCTAACAATATTCTTGTAACACCAGTTGTAGCATTTTAGCATATACTCAAGATAGAAAATAAAAATACATAAAATATATGTACTTCCATCCATTTCTTAAAGACATCTGTGGCAAGCTGCCTTACAAATAAACATAAGTGCTTTCCAGTTAAATAAAAGAAAATGAGGGAAAAAATGGACAGAATGGCTCCCTATTAAATGCAGATAGAGTAACAATCTTATTTTAGGTTTTCAAATGGCTACAAAGAAATCACTTAAAATGAAACATAAAAAGAATGAATGCTGTTAAAGACTGTCACTAGGCTTGACAAGTTAATGAGGGCTAGATTATGAGAGTATTATTGTTTTAGCAGAGTATTATATTCCACTCAGATTCTCCTCCTGACTTCATAGACAAAACTTGCTCAGAAATCTGTGCCAACTATTACATTAGGTTAATGGGACCCTGACACGCAAAACAAGGCAATATAGTCCTGTTGACCTACCACATGGGAAAGGGATACTATAACTACAAATTCAGAAGGGATAATAAATAGTTTTACTTATTCTTTTGATATGTGAGAATGAAGCAAAATGATTAAAAATATGTCTAATACAATGAACACCACTTAAAGAATTGTTATACTCCAGGAATATACATCATTGTTCCTAAGTGAAATAGGCTTCACCTCCTCTTCCCACTTCTAGTTTTCTCTTATCTTTGAAAGAGGTAGAATACTTCCTATAAGACCCAACAACTGAGAAAATCTCATAAAGACACTGTTTTCACTAGTACTTACTTGACGATCTGAAAATATCTATCTCTGTTTTTCTTTCTTACCTTAAAAGACAAATATAATGCTTTTGAGCCGAGGCATGTGAAAAGTACTTCTATAACCTGCTAATTTCATTAAGGTCTGGACAAAACAACCACAATTACTTGAGCTTTTGTTCAAAACCACAGCTGTGGCATTGTTGCAATTTTGTTTCATATAATCATTCCGTGGCTAATGCATTCCTCTTGAATGCAGTAATTTACATTGAAATGTCTTCAGCTGACAGGGTTTATAGCCACAATCTGAATTCCAGGAACTGAAAATCTGAGCTGTCTAGTCCAAGCCCCACAGAACAGGCTTAGCAAGTAATTCAGACCTAGGCATGTAGAAGGTATGTAAGACATCCAGGGAAGTGGTACCAGACAGCAGAGGACAGCATTGCCAGCCATGTTCCTGTGGAAGAGGTGGGCTGCACTGGCCATGCAAATGAGTTAAGTGGGCAATTCACTAAATCAATTGCTATCTCAGCTCTCCTTCTGCAACTGTCATGGATTCAGATCTCTCTTTGCTTATGCAATCCATGTCCTATAGCTAGCTTAGATTTTTAATCCCTTCTTGGACTTGGATTCCTCTGAAGAGTTTCATTCCAATAATTTTTTTTTGGTTTTTTAGGAGGAGAAAAGATTATAAGAAAGTCAACCCCATTCCCACCACTCTCATTTCCCCCGAAAGGAATGGCTGCAGGATCTGTCATTACATATCCTATTTAGGCTCTACTAAGATTCATTGGCCCAGAAAGGGAGGATTACTCCCCTGCGCTGTCACTGTGTCATTTGTGCAGAAGAGGGAGATGGCTCTAAGAGTTTTTACTGTATTTTAACATGTTTCTCTTTTGTTTGTCACCTGTGTGTGCAGTTATTGTTAGTGGGATGTTCTGCTTTTTTTACTGTCTGCTTATAGCCTCTGTCTTTCTATGCCTTCCCTATATGGCTGCTTTTCTGCATAACTAAGTACTGATACAATTTATACCCTTTCGTTTGGGCTTTATCTAATTTAACCCCTTAATCATTAACCATTCTTTCCTCTCTTTGGCACACTGTTTGCTTTACTGCTTTCTGTCTTGACTTCTGCACCTATCTGAACAGCTCAACCCTACCCTTTTTTTTGCCTGGTTACACTCCTTGTCGCTCCTTTTCTCTCAGACACAAATGGACCTTTGCTGTCTTGTCATAGTTGAGATTAAGGGACTTCAGCCAATTTCTGCAGTCCTTAATCAATGACTTACAGGACAGTCACTTGATTAAGGAGTGTGAACTTAAGATCTATAATGTGTGACAGTACCCATGAAGTTTGTCTATATCCAGAAAAAAGGCTACACTCCTTACTCCAGTTTCTTTTACAATGCTTTTTTTACTATGTTTTATTTCTCACATTCACAGGATAAGAATAACTCATCTCTGGAAAAGAAGATTAGTTTCATGAATATATACATATTAAAATAGATTAGAGAGAGAGAAAAAAGTGAGTTAGAATTGCAGAAAAAAAACTTTGGTGGGTGTCATATAGCTTTTCAGGCAAAGACAATTATTAATGGAAAAAATTGAACTACACTGAACAAAGATTTATGAATGGAACTGTACATGTGGCAAAACGAATTTCACCTGCTTTTGTGGGAGAGTTTGGACTTTCAAGCTGTGTCTGGGCAAAGAGCCATTTTGAAAGGCTTTTAAATCATGTCAACAGAATGCAAATCAAGCAAAATGTGAAACACTGGTATACTAGGTACACAAAATTTTTAAGCTTATGCAACATTACGTTTTATCACAACACTGTAATATTTTTCACTTATCCGTAGTACTACAGAATGATAACACAAGTGCACGTGAACTTTTCCTATAAACTGTAGGTTGATCAGCTTTGCCTTGGCAGCAGCATTTGTTTAATCAGCCTGCACTGACATTTTGTGAAAGATTCTTGTGCCACAGTGTCCCAAGAGCGTGGTCTCTCTGGATTTTATTCTTGTTTGATGATTGCTCGAATGTGCCCCCCGCCCCATTACTCCTTAAGCTATGCTCTGTATTTTTTAACTGATGGTATTTAAGCTGACATAGCAGCTGAAATGACAGGCAAACAAAGCCACAGAAGCCCCTCTGCTTACAGCCAGCCTCATCCTTGACAGTTGCCCTTGTCCTGCTAATTTTAACTGTCATGCCAATTGGATTTGAGAGCCGAAGAAAAGATGAAATCAGTAATACAGAAATATTGTTCACATTTTATGTCCACATTCCTGTTTACCAGGAGAAAAGGTAGAAAGAAATTCATGTTGCCCAGGCAAGTTTGAGGGTATGGAGGTCATTTTGCCAGTAGATGTATTCACACAGAAAGAATACTTTTGTTTCAGTCTGTGGAATAAGCTGATCAGACTGCACAGAATAGATGAAGGTTTTCTGTAGCAAATTATAACTGTACTGCTATCAGCAGGAGCAGCTTCTACAAACCTCTCTGATGACTGGAAAATTACATGTTAATTTGCTTCTGATAAACAGTGTAGCAACTGTTTCTTCACTACATCTCTCTTCTAAAGTTTCTTAGATGGATTTTGAAAGTTAATTTGGGTATAATTTGTTTCTAATCATTCTTACGGTTTTCCAGCAGTGCCTTTCAAAGGCATCACTTACTCTGCAAATATTTTTATAGTCATTTAAATATATGTCTAATATATACTTACATATATGTGTCTACTTAAAATTCAGTAACTTTTTCTTTTTATTTTCATATTTGCTGAAAGCTGTAAACATGGTCTATTTTTTAATAAACTGTTCACTTTTATAAGAGTGATATCAATACAATGCTGTGTTTAAGGTAAGCAGAGGAAGAATACAAGCACAATTTTTTTCTTGTTAAGTTTAGTCTACCAAGGGAATTCAATAACTCTGTGCCATCTGACATGAAAGCGTCACTTGAGATCCTCTTACCAGGAGAAACAGGAAAGTCACTATTGCCACAAGTGAAATTAGACAGGAAGAAAGTAAAAAAAAAAATTAACATGAAATACAAAGTAATCACATTTCTGTATATTCTGTTCTGTCTCAGCTGCCAATTTCTTCTAATTAATCTGTTGAGTGAAATGGTATTTATTCATGACCTGAGCTCATGTGAAAAAAAATCTAGCTCATGTCATTGGGGACTTCCATAGGAAATTTCCTGATTTTGATGGAACTAGAAAACCTCTTGCATCTGTTAGGCTTTGAAATTTTCACATGGAATTTGGAAATTGAGGTATTTTTTTACATTTTATTGTAGAAAGACTATTGACCAATTCTAATAAATCTTCTATGTTGAACTCCTAATGGGTTTGTGTTTATACGTGGTCTTTTGCTCCTTAATAAAATATACAAAAGAAATAAAACCAAACCTTAAACAGCTCCTTCCCCATCTGTCTACAGAGCTGTCATCTTAATCAGGGACTGACACATTCATGTGTTTCTAAAAATCCAAGAAACAGGTACATTAGCAATTGCAGGCATGCTGGGTATAAGAGAGATTCAGCTTTTTGCTACATGACAGTAAAAATATCCAATTCAGATCTGAGTTTATTACTAAGGGTGCTGTCATTCCATTATTTGTTTGTACAGTTCCCTACACCCTGTTGCATGCTCCTGAATGACATGGCAATAGAAATTAGAAATAATGATTTAACCAAAAGAAAGGTGCCTTGTTCTCTTTCAGAATACTTTTTAAAGGTACCCTCATATGCCTGGGTTTAGTTATTTATGGCAGAGGTCTATAGAGAAAGTTATTTTATGGGTAATAGATTTTGAAGAAGTGGCAAAGATACAAGGTCAGAAAAAATGTGAGAAATCATCCATTAGAAAGAAGGGCTATAAAGAAATTATGACTTATATGAGCAAAGTTCTAATATGGTCATGGTGCTGGCTGAACCTTTTCTTACAATATGCCAAATTAGGAGTCTATCACTCTATGGATTTCATACTACTGGAAACAATGGACTTGAAAATGGATAACTCTGGAGAAAGGGAGCAAAGATGCATTTTCCCGTCTATAAATAATCTAAAGGATTCAAAAAAGTCTTTTCTCTTTTTTTTGTCTTACTTTGACCCTAATATATAAGGCAAGAAACAGTCCTGCCCACTTGAACAAAAAGTGTTGCATTTCAGCTGATGGTAGTAGCATCTTAAACTTTTTCTTTCAACATTCTTGTAAACAGAAGACAACAAAACACAAAGAATAATGAAAATCCTGAGACTTCACTATTATGATTAATTTTTCTGCAGAGTACCACATTTTTAAAGAATGAAAATTTTTACCAACATGACCAAAATACACCCACCTAAACCATATATGTATTTTTCTTTTAGAGACAAAACTATGAAAGTTGAGTGATCATGGAAGTTCCCAGCAGCTCAAATATGATTACTCCACTGAACTTTTCTCTTAAGGAATCTGATTTAACTTGAAAAAAGAATAAAAATTGTTTTTCACTAATTTCTTTTTTCTTGTTTTAAATGCTGTCCAGACCTTGAGAACCTGATGAATTTCCTTTTAAATTCATAATGACTGAGTTAGAAAAGTCATAACAGAACTGTTGCCTTGAGTTCCAGTTATATGTAGGGTTATAATATGCATAATTACCATGCCCTTCTAGTATACAATTCATCTACCTGAAAGTTCAGTAATGTCAGAGATATCTGATAAAACAGCATCTTAAACCAAGGGAAAGGGAGAGTTTCACTACCACATTTTTTTAAAATACTTATCATATGAAATCATAAGATACCTCAAGTTAGAAGGGATCAATAAAGATCATTGAGTTCAAATCTCTGTTCCTCACAGGAGTACCAAAAACTAAACCAAATGACTTGGAGTGTCATCCTGACATTCCTTGAACTCAGACTGGTGCCATGCCCACTTCTCTGGGAAGTTCTCATTCCAGCGACTGACCATCCCCACTCAGTGAAGAACTCTTTCCTAATGATCAACCTGAACCTCTCCTGATGCAACTTCATTCTGTTTTCTCGTGTCCTGTCACCAGTCACCAGAAAGAGGAGAGCAGGACCTGCCCCTCCTCTGACCTTTTGAGAAATCTGTCAGCTGTGATGAAGGCACCCCCAGCCTTCTCTTCTCCAGGCTGAACAAACCAAGTGACTTCAGCTGCTCCTCGTGAGTCTTGCCATCAAGGTCTTTCACCACCTTACTTGTCCTCCTTTGGATGCTCTCTAGTAGCTTTTTTCTTGTATTGTGGTGCCCAAAACTGCCCCCAGCACTTGAGGTGAGGCCGCCCCAGAGCAGAGCAGGGCAGGACAATCCCCTCCCTTGCCCAGCTGGCGATGCTGTGCCTGATGCCCCCCAGGACACGCTTGGCCCTCCTGGCTGCCAGGGCACTGCTGGTTCATATTCAACTTCCCTTTTTGTATCTTTTGCATGTAATCACCCTCTTTTATACACTGTTGCTGTCAATGCTTGTTTTCCTTAGTGCTGTTTTTTCCAGTAAATTGTTATCTCAACCCATATTCTCTGCCTTTTTGTCCCTTTCTTACTGCAGTGGGTGGGAAGAAGGGGAGCAGCTGCTTTAAACCTAATTTCCAGTTGGTTTTAAGCCACAACATATGCATACATAAATCCATAGCAGTTTTGGCTGAAAATCCTCCTATTTCAGTACTGACTTTACAGCACAAATAAGAAATTACCCCCTGACAAAATTCTTAGTGCTGCTCATGGATGTATTTGGACTCAGGAAAATATGTGTATGAAACACAAAATACACAAAATATAAATATCAGACATTACAGTGTTGAGAATTTTCAAGTGGCGGTCGGCAATGGAAGAGACAGGGCAGGTTGCTTGGATGCAATAAGCCAATTTTATTGATACAGAGCTAAGTATTTATACCTTTTCAGCAGTAACTAAAAATAAATTCTTATATAAGCATCAATCTCTATAACAACCATATCTGTGTTTCTTAATAACATTGCAAAACTAAAAGCTAGCACTAACCAGCACAGGTACATACCAAGCATGCCGTTCCCTCATGTTAGCTATTTTGGTAGGCTGTGCTGCCTGCCATGGTTTGCAGCCTAGCAGCGTTAGTGTGTCCACTTCTGACATGAGTTTAGCAGCGCTCTCACTTCTGCTTTCTATCTGTATCTCCACAGAGAATCAGTAACTTGATAGCAAGATAGAAAGGAACTGGGAAGAGATAAACCCCAAGTTCTTAGTACAGAAATAATTACATATTATCTAACAACCCTTGCTTTTCTAACAGTAAATGGTTCAGAATCTCAGCTGGTGCAAATATCCATATTTCAGATGATGATGGTGGAATCATATGGACATATGATAGAGGAAAAATTCTGTTTTATACAGATGACACTGCTATGCAGATAATACAGTAATCCAAAATATAACCCTTCACTGTAATTTTATTTTTAAGTAACAATATTCGGTCATCCCAATATTTGTGGAATTTAAAATACATTATTATTGCTTCTTTTCCAAAATAGTCCAAAATTAGTGTTTTCTAGAAGCATGATTTAATAGGATGGCTTTAATCATCACCATGTAAACACATTGTTTGTGATATGACTGCACTAATTGCTATAGCTAGATTTCCACATGCAAATACAGAGTTAAGTTATATGGATTCTATAAAACCATAACAGATTCTCCTTAACATTGTCTCTGCTAACTTGGGCATATTTACCACTGGGGGCTTACCTAAACATTAGTAGGATGATATGAATTAGACTTCAGTGAAGCCATGCTTGCTTGCAAAAGACATCTTTGAAAAAACAGAAAACAAATTTAAGACAAATAAATAAATATATCCACTTAACCTACAAAATTGAGGCCAGGATGACTGAAGGATGGACATTTGTTATCTATTATCAGTTGTGCAGTTTCTACTACAGTAGCCAAAAAACAGTCTACCTGTAACAAGTAGTATAGCACTTCAGTTTTTGTTCCAAAACTTTTGGGGTTTTCTTTTTTCTTTTTGTGTTTTTACTCCACAGAAACTCATAGCCTAGCGTTTACTTCAATACCATTATAGTCACTTAATTCCCTTTGAGGTTTTTAAGTGGGAGGAGTCATTACAGCAGTACTGAGGCAATTTGGAAGTATATATTAAGTACTTAACAGAATCTAACAATCTATCATATCATGTCAATTGATAGTGTTAAACCACTAAAATATTGAGATATGAAAGCACTGGAATAATTCTTATACACAGCAGTCAGCTTTCAAACATACACAGGCTCAAGGGAGACAATTTAAAAGACAGATTTAAAACACCTGCAGGTTTTAGAAAATATGCTTTTTTTTTTTTACACCATAACCATCACCGTTCAGTGATGTTACGTGCCGAAGTAAGATTTCCATTAGCACAGACTGCTTACTTTAATAGCTTTTTTGGTGCAATTGCCTATGTCAGAGTAAATTAAAAGGGAAGTTCCATGATATGGAGCAGAACAGTTTTGTTTGATAAGCACACATTTGGGGGGAGATAAGAAAGCATAACTGAAGGAAGGAATGAGATGCTAAAATCTAGGAGATAAACTGTAGATTTAAGTTTTGCCAGTGTAATTCTATGTAAACTTGGACTTGTGCATGTCCAGTCCAGCTGACTCAAGTGATCTGAATGTATATTGTAGCAAGCTTTGTGCTTTTTGCATTCTTAGGTAAATTTTGCTTTGCAAAATAACAGTATTTTGAAAATGGAGGACCACAGGCTATAAATGGACTTCAAAATGTGTTTCCATTGTCATCACTCAGAGGCTGGACCCAGGGGACTACTGCAGCCTCCATTTTTACACTTTAGACTAGTTGTGACCTGTCTTAGTTCTACTGATTTCAATTCAGCTACCAGGAAAATCTGAGTTCATAATTCTAAGCCAGTAAAGAATGGTTTTCAAGCAAGGCAATTACTTTCAGTGAAACCAGTTACTAAGAGGGTTTTATCTTAATGTGAATTCTTGTAATTGACCATTAGTTCCTTTCCCTAAAGCAAGAGTGTAATCCAGCCACAGTCCTGCCAGATGTTCAGGCTTGGAACATTCATTTCATGGACAGTGGCTCACTCCTCCAAGCCTGTTTCAGGGAGCCATTCAGGATTTCCTTTTCTTTGAAAATAGATTGGTGGAGGCAGATTTCATACTCATATAATGAGCTACCCTTTTCGTAGACAAAATTGTCATAAGCATCTGAATAGTGCAGAAATCCAAGGTCCCTATTACATAGTCTTTGTTTAACCAAATCTGCAAGAGCAAAGAGAGAAATATGAATTTAAAATCACTGGAACAAAAGCCTATATAACTTGCAAAAAGAAACCACTAATTAAAAGGGATCAAGAATCCATTCTTTTGATCTGCTTTACAGAAGTACTTTACACATGAATGTTTTAATTGTTGGAATCCTTCTGGCCAATTTTATTTCAGTCTGTTTTCTTACCATTATTTTTTTCATAATAACGTTTTCAATCTGTCAAATAGGTTTATGTACATACATTTTGTAATAGACGACTCAATACAGTATAGCTTTTAAATAGGCTCATCAATGTACTAACAAGATTTTATCAGCTGTGTAGCCTGAGATAATAGCAAAAAAAGCAGGAAGTACTAAGATGGGTTTAGCTGGGTAGTACTCATAACCCTTCTGAAATAATTTTAAAGCTGTTATTCAAAGGACTAATCTCCTTTTCTTGTTTCTACAGTCTCTCGTGTGTAGAATTTTTTCATCACAAATGCTTCAAGCCATCAACTGCATCACTCTAAAGTACTGTAATCAAATAGAGCAATCTTCAAATGAAAACCTCTATGCTGAAATTGTAAAATACTTGTTAAAAAATCAATTTTAAATCTCTGAAAGAAATGTGGCAGCTAGATAAAAATATTGACCAAAGCTTAAAAACATTAAGCACAGACAGGTCCAGAAGAAAGACAGAATTTTTGAAATTTCAACAACAAGCAAATTTTTTATACTCTGTTTTGAAAATCTTGGACATTAGTATCTTATTCCTGTATATAGCTCCAAATTGACATTTATTCCTATTATGACAGCTATAATGTAAGCACTTAGTATGTTACCTTATATAATCTTTCTCTTTGACCTGTCACATTAACTTCCTCTTCAAAGCAACATTATAAAAACCAAAGTGACTAAGGTCCAGGTTACCTAGGACCTAAAGCAGTACAATCGACAAGACCAAAGAAATTTAGAACTTAAGAACAATCTTTCTAAAAGTCTTTTTTTCATGGCGAGGGCATTACTGGCTGAACTTTCTAGCTAGCTCTTCACTTTTCTTCCATCATTCTGGAAAAAAAAAGACAAATTTCTTCCATGAACACACATTTGGACAAATTTGACTTTAGAAAGGTGGTCTGAACACACCTCTGCCGTCTGCAGAGATAGACAAAGACAGTGAGGTCTGAACACAGCTCTGTCAGCCCAGAGGAAACTTGCAAAGTCAGATCACAATGGGTAGAACTCTGGTCATGATACCAAGCCACCATTCCTAAAATTAAAAATTGTGAATTGATAAATAGGTGGAAGAGGTCAAGGCTTGTGAAGATATGATTCACTTAAAGTCAAACATTTTCTTTAGTTTTGAATAAATCTCTGGTAGAGGGACTATTAGAACTTTCTGTGTTGGACAGCTGCCCTATGCAAAGCAACAGTTATGCTAACTCCTGAAAGATGAAGCAAATTTATATCTATTGAGAACCAAATCATCTCCATATTTCTTTACTGCTTAAATAGTGCATTTTTCATATTGATAATTACATCCTGAAGTCATTTTTTTCTGCAACTCTAGTAAGAAGAATTTGGGTAAATTTTAATTGAAAAGCACATGACACAAATTAAGTACTTTACAGATTTCAGTGAGGTCCTGTTAACCATTTGAAATACCTTTCTAATGAATTTTCACAAGCTGGTTACAAGAATAAATCCTTTCCTATTTCCGAATTTATAACAGATTTTTAACTGCTATATAAGGAATAGAATTTTAAAAAATATAGCTATTTTAGTATGCTGTCAATACCATAGTTGTAGAATATGTACAATCAGAAAAACAGTAGAAAATAATGTTTCTATGCCTAAAAACACAACTTTCTATCACCAAGTGTTGACACATGGTGCATTGCAATGAAACACTACTAACTGTTGTACTGCAAATATAGATTTATCATTAAATTTTCTTAATTGTAAATAAAGTCCTATGGTTTTCCCCAACAGACACCATGACTTTGTTTCTTTTTTTCTGGTACAGGTTAAAAATGGAAATTTTTCCCAACTCTGCCTGCTCAAATTTAGATGAAAGAAAGAAGGAGGGGAAAAACGGCAAAATAAACATGAGCAGTCACCAGGCTCTTTGGCAGGACACATAAAATCTATAGTTATCACATTATTGATACCATAACAACAAAGAGTTATTCCTTAGAGGAGAAAAAGTGCAGGCAGTTTTTATCAAGTCATTATAACTCAGTGTTTGATTCTATAGTTATGAAGGACAAGTGAGAAATTCTAAGGTGCACCTTTTGCACTTTGGTTTGTTTTTCTGTTTTTTAACGTCTAAGTGGAGTTTATGGATTTAGCACCAAATATTTAATGTGACTTGGTCTCTATGAACCTGGATCTACCAAAGTGGAAAATAAACATGGGGTCTTCAAGACATTAAAAAAGAAAGAACACAGATAAAACAGAATGGGACATTCAGGGGAAAAAGACCATACAGCACATTCTAGTATTTATTCTTTCAATAAAGAACCGAAGAGAACAGATTCTGGAAAAGACTGAATATCTTGAACACTTGAAATCTTCAGAAGATGTTCAAAATATTCTGCAAGATTAGCAAAACCTTGCGTTCATTCCTTTCCACCACTGCGTCCCCAAGGAAAATGTATTTTAAACTGGAAGATAGTGGTAAGAATTTAGATCACAAAGCCTGAAAATACTGGGCTGTGTTACTTGCCCAATTGTGAAATTTTTAATTTCTTCATATAAAGCTGATATTCTCTAATACTATAAACCATAGTCTCTACCATGTATTTTCAGAAACTCATTTTTCAATGTATGTCCGTAAACACTTGTCTCAATTTTTCTGCCTGAAGAACTCTGAATCAAAACTCTGTTTTCCCAGATGTGAGGGTGATGCATTAATTCATTTTTATTATTTGTTTGTATAAGTTAAGTTTTACTATGTAAAATGGTTTAAGTAAAACTAAGCCCAGTAGAGTTACAATTCTCACTAATAAAGGGTATTATGGAAAGACTACTCCTTTCAATATGTATACAAAGGATTAAACTGAGGGTAATGACAGATATGGATCACAAGCATATTAGTCATGGGTTTGGTTCCTATATTTTGATATATACTTTAACATAAATACACTGATCTTCAGTCTCTAGGTGAGAACAGATATCCAGACATGGGTTGGCATTGGCAGGTTGCCAGATACCCACCTAGCTGCTCTCTCAGCCCCATTCAAGGACAGGGGGAAAACATAAAATGAAAAAGCTCATGGAACAGGATAAAGAGCTGACTTATCTGTTACAATCACAAGTAAAATAGACTCGACCTGGGAAAAATTATTTTAATTTATTGCTAATTAAAATAGATTAGGTAGTGGGAAATAAAGAGAAAACCTAAAATGTGTTTCCCCCACCCATCCCTTTACCAAGACTCAAATACACACCTGATTCCACCTCCCCTCCTGCCCCAACCAGCACAAGGAAGATGGGAATAGGGGACCCTGGCTAACCTGTAATTTTTCCTTTCTACTGTTCTTTCCTCCTCATCCTTTTTTCCTGCTCTGTCATGGGATACCACCCATGGGACACAGTCCTTCAGGAAATATCCTCCTGCTCTGGCATGAGGTCTTCGACTGCAGTGTGGACATCTGCTCCATCACAGTCTTTTCACGGGCAGCAGGAGAATCTCTGCTCCTCTCCTTCTTCTTCTGACCTCTGCTGACAGGGCTGTTCCTCACATCATGTTCCTCACTCCTCACTGCCATGCAGTGTGTTGGCTTTTTTTATACATGTTATCCCAGAGGCACCACTGGGTTGGCTGATAAGGTGAGCTGTGCCCTGTGATGGGTCTGTTGTAGCTGGTTGGAGCCAGCTGGAGCTGTGCCTCCTCAGAGAGACCTCTGCAGCTCTCTGCTCTTGTTTCAACATCTGGAGATGATTATAGCCAACACAGCCCATCTCCTGCAAGCCAAGTATGGTCCCTTACCACTGCAATCACAGAACTTGCACAGCTTTGATGGTCGTGATGAAGAAATGGAATCAAAGAACCACAGAATAGTGTAGATTAGAAAAGACCTGTAAGATCAAATCCAGCCATTAACCTAGCACTGCCAAATCTACCACTAAACTATGCCTTTCAGAGTCACATATACATATTTTTACATACCTCCAGGGATGGTGGTTCAATAATTTCCCTGGGCAGCCTGTTCCAGTGCTTCACAACCTTTTTGGTGAAGAATTATTTTCTAACATCCCATCTAAACCTCTCCTGGAGCAACTTGAGTATATTTCCTATTGTCCTGTTACTTGTTACCTGGGAGAAGAGGCTGACCCACACCTGGCTACAACCTCCTTTCATGCAGTTGCCAAGAGTGAAAAGGTCTTCTCCAAGCCTCCTTTACTCCAGGCTAAACAGCCCCAGCTCCCTCAGCTGTTCCTTATAAGATGTGCTCTGGAGCCTTGGCCAGCTTCATTGGCTTTCTTTGGACGTGCTTCAGCACCTCATAATAATAAGCATTATCTATCTGAGACGGAGCCAATAACATTAAGAGATGCTGAAGTTCCTTTTCTCATCTGCCCTATTTCTAATTTAACAAGTGCACAATCCACATCTGATTCACATGGCAAGAACGATGTCCAAGTGCCTTATTCTTCATCAGAGCTGGCAAAGTGTTTGGATGAAGAGCTGTGATCAAGTAATTCTTGAGATACATGTATTTTAATATAATACATTTTGAGGATAAAACAAAATACCTAATCAGCAAAACCATGATTTACTAGTCCCTCTTTTGAGATGATTCTGAGCTTTTTGAGGTAATACTTTCTAAAGAAGCCAAAAGAGAAAAAAATTCACTCAAATAAAACAGAATACAATTAGAGATGTAGCATATGAAAAAGTACCTAAGTGGTAGGAACCATGATCTAATTAAGGTTTATAATTAAAAATAAATTGAGATTGAAAAGGGAAAAATACATCAGTCTGCTTAATGTCAGAAGGAAATAGTTGTCAGATTAGTTAATATATTCTCAGGGGTAAACAGGCTACCAAGCAACAAAGATAGAGTAAGATATGGATGATACAGATTAATATTGTATTAAATATAACCAAAGGCATAGAAGAGAGGAATACCCTACAGCTGTATAATATCAAATATAGAAATTAATTAAAGACCATGGAAAACAATGAGGGGAAACGGTGTGAAAGAAAATAGCTCAGAAACTGACAGTGGAAGGAAAAATCAGAAATTTCAGTCTAACAACATAGGATGCATAATGAGGAAATTTCAACAATGAGTAGCAGTAGAAAATTAAAAGATTTCTAAAAGATCTCTGATGTACTCAGTGATCAGCTTTTATGCTAAATTAAAACAATTGTCTTACTTTACTAGTTTTTTAACTAATTCTTAGATTCTGGGAATGCTAGTCTAGATTTTCATGCTTTCAATTTAGCTTTAAATTTTACATGCTCTAATCTCTGTTTACCTTGAAATTCAAATTATAAACCAATAAAAAATATTTAGAGAAAAATATGTCAGAAAATGCCATTTATCCACATAGTGCTTAGACCTTGGCTATGATTTTTTAAAAAATGTTTTTCCTTGCTTCTTGGAATCCATGTTCTCTTGATGATGCACAAATGATGAAGATGAATGAAAAAATTTCACTGAAATTATCAGGAAACCAGGTAGACCATCTTGGCCAGGCTGATAATGCTGGCCAGCTTTGGTCTTTTTAGAGCCATGGGGTCCAACTCTCCTATGCTGCCCAGCAGAATCATATTTCTCGAGTAGCTAGCTGTGTTTATACTTATTATTTGTTTATCTAGTGGACAACAAATACTGTGGTCCATCTAGTACACTAAGAATCAGAAAAACTGTGGATATATGTAAAACTTATAAAGGAAAGACAAATCTGATTCCTTCATAGAAACTGTCTCAGAAAAACAACAAAGACATAATATAGTGGGAAGAAAATGTGGCTAATACTAAATGAGTATTTCTAAGACTTGGTCCTAAATGGGAATGTAGGTGTTCTGCAGAACTGTCGTGCAAGACAGCAGATGAAACATTATTAAGTGCTCTGACCCGTGAGGTAGGATATCAAAAATGAAAAAATAGTGTGAATGCTTAAAATTTCTGTTAGTTTAAGGGTGTTTAGTGTACTATCCAATTGAAAAATATGTAACAAAAAAAATTGCACTTTTAGCAGTTCTCATCTTCAGCACTAAAAATACTTTTTTCCTGGTCATTTATGGTGCACATATCATTCCAGATCATGGAGCCTGCAGTTCCAGCATTACCTGTTTCTAGAACAAAAGGATATATATATATATATCCTTTAAGCTTCAAGGAGTTCACTGAAAATGAAATTTTTATATAGCAATGACAGTGTAACCAATAAGGAATCCCGCAGAGGAGAGATCTGAGGGATGAAGAGGATGACAAATGTGACAAAACTTGAAGTGAAAAAGCATTGGTTAAATATTTGTGAGGCTCATGAATTAATCTGAAAATACATTCTCCAGAATGTGCTCAATATAAGTGGTTTTAATTTAAGATCTTGTAATTTATATGACTCATTAGTATATGCATAAAATTATAAATATACATATGGAACAAACAGAGGTAATAACATAAATAGCTGGAGATTATTCCTTCATGTTTAGGAGCAGTTAACATTTGCAGTCAGATATTCCTAACACCTTCATAAACACCACTCATCCAGGACTATGTTTTCTTCCCTCTTGTATTTAGTACTTTTTTTCTTAAAGGAGTGTCTTCAAAGATCACAGTTAGTCATAAATCACTAGAAACAGGATTCAGACCTTCAGACACTTGAAACAGGACTAATAAACACCTCCACCAACCAAGAGAAAAAAAAATCAAACCAATTTAAATATATCTTAACCTGCTAGTAGTGAAAATGAGTTTGGGTCTTAATAAAAATAACAATAGCACCATGAATATCAAAATGCAACTCAATTTTTCCTCAGTTAAAACCAAGAATAATAAGTCTATGGAACTGCTTGGTAAGACTTCCATTCCATCTTTCATTCTCCTATTTCTAACATACTTATTAAGTCTTTTAATAATAGTATCCATGCTTAAAAATTATCAGATTGTTGTAACTAACATGAGAGGACTAATGGATATAAAGAATTCCATCCTAAGGCAATGGCATATGTGTGACATGTCCATCCCTCATGGTGATTGATCAGGATGTCCTTGCCACTAAGAAAACCTATGGATCTTTCTGGGTAATGCTAAATTTAGCTAATATGGAAAGACTTGCTCTTGCTCAAGTGTGTACAGCATGTTCATTGGGGCTGGGATGCAACTGGGCTGCAGCAAATTATATGTACATCCTAGTCCAGTCCCTCTGCTGATGAAATTTGGGTATTTTCCTCATTAGGGTGAAAAGTGTTTATTTGATTGATCAGCCTTCTTGTGCTTTGTTCTCTCCTAATGAGAAACTAAGTGCGGACAATTTTTTATTCAAAATAAATATTCTTCAGATGTACAGTGAAGGTAGAGTAAGAGTACAAGCAGAATTAGTTTACTTATTTGCTGGTTACTGGCCAATAATATCACAGCAAAAAGAAAATCAAAGAAGAAAAACAAATCACTAAGTAGAAACTTGCCCTGGAAAACGGCATCTATGCTGATACAACACAAAATCCCTGCCTTTTTCACCTAAAACTTCCCTTTCTATTTCTTTCCTTTTTATTTTAAAAGGAATTACAGCTACTCAGGATGGGAAAAAAAACTACACTGGTGACAAATGTTCTCCTATCACACTAATATTTAAGTCATCATCCTGAATTATCTGTAATGGGACTAAACTTCTAGCTAATATAAACTGAGTGGAACTTCAGAAAGTTGAAACTAAGCAATAGTCAGGGTCATCTTCTCTGAGTGGTATTTGGAGGCTGTCCAAGAACCTGAGGCCGTGCCTGGGACTTTTTGTTAAGAGTGGTGCTGCCATCAGTGTTTAACCTCTTATCTCTCACGAGTCTTAAGGAAATCAAACTCAATCTAACAGTTTTCCTTTAAGTGGAACTAATTGCAGGTTTAAGTCATGACTTTCTCTAGGGAAATGTCTTCATAATCACAGAATTTAAGGCCAGGCAAGACCATGACAGTAATTTAATTTGACCATGTACATAGCCCAGGCCATTACTTTCACCCCATGAAGTCTCTGGTCAACTTAGAGCCTATGTATTAAAACATCTAAACTTAACTTGAAAATACAAGGAAATGCAAGCACACCTTTAAAAAGTGTCCTGGCTCTCATTATGCTTTTTCTCTATTAAAGGGTCTCTATGGACAGAAATTTTGTCCTCCTGTAGATGCTGTCAAGCATTCTTCTTACTCAGAGTTCTGTAACTCTGGCGCCTTTAAGGCAACATCTTTTTCACTTATAAGAGCCTGTCCATGCTTAATTCTGTCCTTGACAACAGTTACCCATTTTGCCTAGCGGATATTTGAGATGAGATCAAAATTTTAAGGGAAGTTCAAGCTTTCCAGAAAGAGACTGTAAGAAAATTAATGATGTTTCACTTGGTAAAAAGTCTGGCTTCTTGCTTCACACTGTAGGGAGTTTGCTGGATTATGTTGTATAGCCAGATGAGGTAAGGGTCTGAAAGAAGAGACTAATGACTAAGATGAATTATAGGATCACAAAATAGTTGGGTTTGGCAAAGATCTCTAGAGATCATCTAGTCTAATCTTCCTTCTCAACCAAGGTTATCTAGAGCAAGTTACTCAGGCCCACATCCAGCTGAGTTTTCAATATCTCCATGGGAGGAATTGTTTCACAAGTGCTTGTTAATTGTATTATCCTCATTTTCTGAAATTGTGTGGCCCAAATGAAAAAATGCTCAATATTTTCCAGCACAGTCAAAGACAGTAAGAGTAGTAATTTGAACATATGATGTTATATGTAAATACCAACACCCTAAAAAATTACACTGGACAACTTGGATCCTAATATATTTTTGGAGTTTCATTCATTTGTTGAAAAGGGAGTGGTACCATCCAACTTTGGTTTTACAGGATTGTAAAATTCAAGTAACTTTGTCAAGTGTTCATACATTGCTGTGAAGAGTTAAACAGAAGAACTTGCCATAAATAGCCATTAATTAAACTTTGAGTATAGAATTTGAATAGTATATGTAATAACCACACTGTAAAGCCACAATGTGGATAAAGAAAAATTTTCCTGTGTGCATTAATTAAGCACTACTTAGCCGGCAGAATGAGTCAGACAATTCCAAGGGGAAAAAATAGCCACTGTACAATTTAAACTATAACATGACTTTGTAGATGTACTGAACTAAATTAGCCTGGAATATTCTTTATAGCAATATCTCCCATCAACCATTTTGGCATAAAGGGTAGTTTTATGAATTTCTAGGTATTAATGTCAGACATCTTTAGAGAAGACAAAGATTTCCTTTAAGTGTTTTCTGAAGTATTTCCAAATCTGCAATAGCCTTTTGAAGTCTGAACAGCAGAACTAGATAAAACATTGGAGAAATATGACCATACTAAATCTATGTTATTATCCTTTTATATATGAAAAATGAAAGACAACTTTAATTTCTAAGTTCTGTGGGTTGCATGAACATGTGCTCTGACATTGTATGCACTTTAATTTTTTTGTTTATAAATCATCCTTAATGCAAGTCCAACAAATGAAACAATAAACAGATTAAATATATCGGCTGACTAAAGAGCTTAATTAAAAGAATCTCTGAAATAAGCTTTTTGTTTGTAATGCTTGGAATTGCTGTTTGGAATGCTACAGACTGATTTTTCAAACCATGTCCAAGAAACACCAAAAGAATTTTAAGTACACAAGAGAGCTTCAGGCAATTCTTTAAAAAATATATCCTTATATTTGAGAGTAGACATTTCAGAAAATTTAAAATAAAGTAGAAAGTTGGTGAAATCTGGTGAGAAAGAGAAGCTTTGTTGGAGTAACAAAATGTAATCTCTTCCTGTTATCCCTAATGAGCCCTAAAATTCAGTTTTGCAAACAGGCTTGCATAAATTATGTCTTCCCTTTCTCTGCATTAGCCCTCCAGAACATTGTTTTTCATAAAATATGTTTTTGTCTCAAGCTTCTCTTTTTGCCTTCTTCAGTGATGACCTTAGAAAACGGTGATGGAGGGCGCCAACATGGAAGACAGGGACACTAATTTACAAACATGAAGAAATAGTTACTCATCAAGGATAAGGTTTAATAACAGCAAAGAATCTCAGAATATTTTGAGGAGCTAAAAAGATAATTGAAAAGCATTTCTATACCTATAGAGTGCATTGATCAGTCTAGAAAATAAAGCTGTCCCAAAAAGGAGATAATCACATGTATTGTGAAGAATGAAGACCTTTTGAGTCAGCACTACTAGTATGTGTATTAATTTATGAAATACATTTCTCACACTTCTTGTGTGAAAGAAGATAGGGGGTTTATTCAGTTAATGAAAGAATAGATTCTCTTGTGCTTACAATAAATATGTTTTCTTTCAACACTGTAGAATCATCTTAAAATTTCCAGAATACTATGAAAGTTGACATCCTTTGCCTTTTCTCTGTTCTTTCTAAAATCAACACAAAATTGTCACAATATATAATCATATAGGCTAGTTTCCATTATCAGTAAAACACCAATGACTGAATCATTGCCTGTTTCAGGTACTCCACAGAGGAAAAAATATTTTAGTGGCTATCTATTCTAGTGCCTAATTATCAAAGAAACTCTGCAATATAAAGATCTGTTTCCTAGACTTTCTAGGGCTTGGTCTAAAAGCTATTCAAGTCAACAGAATTCATATCAAATTAATAGGATTCAGGCCCCTGTGAAGAAAAATATATAAATAAATAAAATACAAATGTTCACCTGTATTTGGCAAAGCACCTAGGAATTGAACAAAAAAAACCCACCAGCCTGCAAACAGTAAGCTTGTAGGTAACAACATATTGTTGCACTTCAATAAGAATGTTTTCTTTCATTTGAAGTATCTTCAAACAAATAATAACTTTTTCTGGAATAATAGTATTTGTTTTACCCTTCAGATTTTAAAATATATTTTATCCACTCTGTTTACTAAAAGAATTAATTTGATTAAAAACTGTGTTAATTTACCCAGGTGTCTTTACTGCCAGAGGCAAATTTAAAAAAAAAAAAAAGAATACTGTCAAGAGTATTTATACAAGTAACTAGTCTACACAAGATTTCAGAAGCATCCAGATCAATTTTTCAGTACTTGAGAAAGCCTCCATGGTACAAAAGATACTTAGGATGTTTGACTAATTCTTCTGTTGGGAACCACTTTTTAAACTCTATTAACTCTATTTTTAACTCTATTTTGATACCTTCACCATATCTGAATATTTTCATACATCTCAGGATAGCAATAAAATTAGAATAGATGCAAAACCCCTTTATTCTGTCATGTTCATTTTCCTGCAGGCCTACAGGATGTTTTTGACTGATGTATATGGGCTAGATTTAAATTATTCAAGAAATTGAGCTAATTGTCAGGCTAATTTTTTCCTTTGCATAGTGTATCACATCACTCTCAGTTGTGTCCCATTGGACTACCCTAAACAGTTCTTTCTCATCTCTAATTCTCATGCTCTCCAATATTCCTAAATGATTGTTGGAGTCCCTCTTAAATGATCATAGCAAAAGTAAGAATCTGAGGTGTGTTCAGAATGCTGGCTCCCATCACAGAAGCAATGTATTAAATCATTAATAACATGGCTAAAGACATTTTTTTCTTTCCATGAATTTTATACAGTCATGTTATTTTAATCATGGACTGAGCAACAAATCAATAGACTGTAAAGATCACATTTTCCTTCACTCCTTTGTCTTGGAAACCTTAATGGGGGTCTAATAGCAGCCTTTAAATACCTTAGAGGAGCTTATTGAAAAGACCTAGCCAGAACCTTCACAGTGGTGTTTGGCAGGAGCATAAGTAGCTGAAACAAGATGTTCTGGCTGGGTATCAGTGAAAGAATTTTCCCCATAACAACAGTCCAGCAGGGAAGAAGGTTTCCCAGAGAGTTGGTATCATCTTCCCCCTCACGAGTTCTCATGACCCAGATGAATAAAGTCCTGAGCAACCATTTTTGATCTCATAATTGACCCTGCTTTGAGCCAGAGGTTGAACTAAAGTAACCTTCTGACATCACTTCCAGTCGCAGAATTATCATGTCATTCTACACAAAACAACAAGGAAGTAACAAAGCAGGGAAAAAAGAAACAGAGGAAGGCAGAAAAAGAAATAATTTGCTTAGCCAAAGTTTCTGGGGATACTGTTATTTTTTTGTCATATACATACCTTCAAGAAGTAAAGACACAAAAATAAACTTTCATTCCCTAAAGTAACATTATCTCATTATCATCATTGTCTTGTTATTATCAGCACTGAATAACAGTTTAAAAACGTGTTTAGGTATTGGGGGAGAGTTTAGGCTTTTTCCCATAGTTAACAACCATGTAAGATTTCTTGGTAGGACTCTCTCACAAAGTCATTTGTTGAAAAAATAAAGATGCAGGTAACATATACATCAAGATGGCTCATTGGAGCATTCAACTCTCTTAGCCCTACCTATTGATAAAATTTGTTTTGAGAATTGCAGTGTTGAGCTATTCAGAACACCATGTAAGTCATCATTATGCCTGAACTTTGTATTCTAAAATATGCAACATACATTCCTGGTTATGTGTTGTGCATTTTAATCCCATCTGTCTCTGTGCTTGATCATCTATTAAACAATACTAATGACTACAGGAATTCAAGGAATGGAATGTTTACTCCTAGAAGGAATTGCTTTATTCCTTTCCAGTTAAGTTTCACTGCAATAAATGTTTAATTTTTTATTTCAGATAAGTGTTAAAGAAGATCCATAACAGCTTTATTAACTTAGAGAGTTATTTTACATAAACATTCACCATCTGTTAACAATGGATACAAGTAAAATCAAATTATAACATATGCAATTATATAGTTTAAAAGTTAAAGATTACTTATTAACCTAAAAAAAAAAAAAGCTTCCTGTAGTGCCTTGTTTCTGGTTACACAGACATTTCCGTATCTTCTTCAATTACTTGACCAAACAAGCTCTATGTGATTTATAAAGATCAAGATGGTTTTTCTCTCGTATTTAACATTTAGTCACGTACATGACAGCTGTCAGACTCATGGTTAAAACTGGGATGATACTCCTGTGGATACACTACCAAGGGAAGAATTTATGGGTCACAGGCAAGGAGCACTGAAAACTTATTTTCCCATAACATAAGCACAACTCTGAATATACCTATGAAACAGCCCAATGGATCAAGTCTTTTTAGAAGGGAAAAGATGCTATTTCTGCACATATGTGTGTATATATATGCAAATATACATGCACCACTAAAGTTCAACAATAGCTCTTCTGACAGCTCTTGGTTCAATAGTTTCCAAAAGACCTTGTTTTCCAAATGTATTAACTGATTGTCATTAAGAAGTAATAGAAAGAATAATACATCTGTCATTACACCACATACTTCCTTAGCTCACTAATAAACTGAGAGTCAGACTGGAAAACAGTCACGCTGATTGATGGCTCATTCTAAAGCAGTGTTCTCCTAAGCAGCCTGCCATGGCACCCAAAGAGTGAATGCCAGGAATGTGCAAGTATTTTTACCAGTGCCATCCTCAGTTTAGCACTATGGCAATGGTTCTGTAGGGAACTGCTCATTGCAAGGTGCAGAGGAAACCGCACTGAGTGCTTCGTTTCTGCAGCTTACATTCACTCAGAAGGGAATTAAAAAAGAACATTAAGTCCTTGGAAGGCAAGCTCCCACTCACGGATGTTGCAGAATTGACAGCTAATGTGTTCATTAAATGTATTGTTTCTGAACCTTTTACAGATTTAAAGATAAATGCTTTTAGCTCTAAGCTGATGCCATATGATTATCTCTAAGGAAAAGAAGAGACACTGTGATTATTTTGAACTTATCACAACATAAATTCACTAAGGAAAAACTGTTGATGTGCTTTTTTGATTCTAAACTAAAAATATATTGCTAAAAAGAGAAAAATTGTGCTAGGTGCAGTAGGGAGCCTTTCATATGTCTAACTCTCGTGCAAAGATTTATATGCTTTGATGATGCAATTACCCACTCTGAAGGATCTGCACAGACTAGAATGTTTGCTTCATTTTCTGTTTCAGTTTGGACTTGAGACATAAATATATTAAAGGCCAAGGCTCTCTAATATGAGCCCCTCTACCCCTCCATCTCTAGTCTACTTGAAAGTGTCATAAGTCTATACAATAGATCTCATTTATTATGAATTTTTGATTTGCTGCCATGAATACCTACAGGTGTAGTTCAAAAATCTTTGATTGCTGAATTGCAATTTAATAACCGACTCTTAAAAGCTATTATAAAACATTACTGACTGGCCAGACACACAAATATTTAATCAAGAGTCAAGACTTCCTTACACTTTCTCTTAAAAGACCAGCTCCTTAAAATAAGAGAAATGGAGACTTTTCAAAGTGTGTGTTTTAAAATACCTCATAAGTGCTGTTAACGAACATTTTTTATTTTAAAAGGATTTGCATATATGTAGTTACTTATATATATAGCATACAAATATTATTTGCAAAAAGAAAACAAAGGTCTAAATTTTAAACAAATCAGTTGAGGTTTAAACTATAAGGTCAGTTATTTCATTAAAAAATAATTACATTACAATAAGGCAATTAGACAGGACTTTGATTATATTCCTTAAGGAAAAATCAGTGTGATCCTGGTGATAGTGTGTTGTCTCATGCTATCCAAACACCACTGTTAAGCAACATAAAGCTAAAGGCTCTTCAGGGACATGGACCTTTAAAACTGAAGCATTTGTTATAGTGTCATGGACTGTGAATGAGAAATCATCTCTCTAACTTACTTGCCGTAAAAGGGAACTGAAAATCTGTAAGAGAAGGGGGGGAAATATAACCTTGATAAAATGCATGTTGAATATAAAAATGTAGCCTCTGATTCTGTTTAGTAACATTTGGTTTTGTTCTCAACTCAAGTGCTATATGAACCTCACGACACTTTAGACAGAAAGAACTAGTTTTAGTCTTTCAACACCTCTTTCTTTAGTAATAGAATGTGAGTTAGAGTAGTTAGGCAGTATAAAAAAAAGTCTAAATCTCATTAATCTTGCTGCCCATTCTGTTCCCAGATGTGCAGTCTCCAATGTGGCAGTCATATTTGCACTTAGGCAGACACTATTTGCTCAGCAAGAAGAGTGATGTAGCAAATGGTAGCAAATACAATATTGCCTTTACCATCCAGCATCTAAAATTACTAAGACATGGTTTCTTCCTTTTTTCTATATTGAGGCAGGGGGAAAAAAATGTATGGTATATCAATTTCCCTGTTTCTAGAGATCAAGTATATTTCCAATTGATTTCTTTTAGCCTAAATTTGAGATTGGGCAAATGGAACCTCCCACACAACTGTTCCAAATGTCAGCAAGGAGTTGTTGAACTGATGTATCTCCATGGCTATGACTGGAAAGGATCTGTGCTTCCCTTCACTACTTTGAACGTGACAGTAATAATTTGAGAAGAATCATACTAACAGGATTTCAGACCAAACTGGCAGTCACTTCATAAGAAACACTAATCTCCAGAGATTTCCCACCAGTTAAGCCAAGAAACAGTGAGAAATATTTGCAAGCTTCCAGCTAACACGTGTGAGTCTAAATCTGCATCCTGGCCTGAATAAGAGCACTGCTGCTCTGGCCAGTTTTCTTCTGTATATCCTCATGCCATGGCAGTTTCATGGTACCAAGAAGATAATAAAGCAAAACAAAAAGGAATGGTAAAAATATCATCAAAGTTAACTACTATTAGCTTTCTTTGGCACTTCAGAAAAAGTTTCCGAAATATAATGGAAAAGTGCTGTTGAATAAATAAGTAATAGTAGGCACTGCAGTACTGAAAGAGAATGAATGTATAACAAATTACAGAGTATGCATGAAAGCATTGTGTTTGCATTATATGTACTTGTAGACTGGTGAACATTAGCAATAAATTGCTTTTTAATTCTTCTTAGATAAAGTTACCTTAAAAATTCATGTCATCTGCAATATGTGATGTACAGTTAGATAAATAACACACATTGTTATTGTCAAAAAGGAACTTGTAAGTTCTTGGATGGAGATATATGACTAAGAATCTTAATTAGAAACTGGCTTAGCTCCACAAAAATAGATAAAAATATGAAGAAAATAATTCCTAAGACATGTCTATCATTCCTCAGGCTGATATATTCAAGGTAGCTATCACAGGATTTTCCCAATCTTTCTTGCTATAAATACTGATTTCCAGCCTGTCAGGTCATAAGTACAGCCCTGCTCCTCTGTAACCCTTGAGCTTATTCTATTTGACTTGCTTGACTTGAATCAGATGGGTGAAAGGTTTTGTTTGCTTTAAAGAAGTAACAAGAAAGAAAAGCACCCACCAGCAAGCAAAGAGCTGTCTAAGAATTATGTGACCTAATTGAAGTGTCTTTGTTTTCCAAGACAGTTATAGCAAATCAAGCTTAAATGTTGTTCAACTGACACCCAGTCTAGGTGTGATATAAAACCTTCTAGGACTGTTTATTGACACATTATAGGTCAACATAAAAGATACTTTTCTCCAGAACCATATATGTGAGGGGAATGGGGATAGAAAATTGAACTACACATACACTAAAACTAAACAGTTGTCAGAATAAAAAATTGGGTCATTTTCATCTGTGGCATGTAAGAAGTGAATGCACAGACCCAGCCCACTCAGAGTGCAGGCTGGCTTCATCAACAACGGGCAGCTTAGTTGAGACACCATTCAGCTGTCACATTACTTTGTTCTTTTACCAGGCAATTAAAATAAAACAGTTTCAGTATTGTAGTATCTGTGTAGACCAAGCTCTCTTGTCCCAGATTGGCATGTTTCTCATATGCAAAATAATTTTAATGTATAAAGTTAGGTCTATTAAATTAGGCATACAAAGATACTTGAACAAATTTCAGTAGTTAATAATCATCGGAATTAGATCATGCCACACTAAAATTCTCTCTGCTCTGCAGTTAATACCATAGTTACAAACAGGAGATGTGGGCTCATCTGTTTAGGATTAACACATGGCATTGTTGCAACAAGAAGAAAAGCAGCTAAGCTGTGAGGAGAATATTTACATAAACTGCTGACTCTTTAGTAATATAAAATTAGCTGTCTTTGGATTTGCTATGATGCTTCACTGTTTCCTTTAATTCCTTTTTGCCTTGCTGTAATGTAAGTTCACCTGGCTTCACCAGGTCATTGAAATCTCTTGGGGAAAAAATGTGAAACGTGCAACATTATCTATAATTTGGAACACAAGTATGACATAACCAAATAGTCATTCTGAAGTAATTTAACCTTGCTTACCCCTTAATTCCTGATGGAATTAAAACATTTCATCTGTAAATTTAGCAGCTATTATTATATATATACAGTAGAAAAGTTAAATACATATGTTCCAGCCAATATGAACAAAACCAATCAATTACCTAAGCATCCCTTAGTTTCAGATAGAGTTAGAGGACATTCTAAGTCAAATATCTAAAACCCAAAAAAGTAACCAAGAGTAGTACCTTCTCTTAGTGCATGTTGCTGTAAGAATTATAGTCTTCCACCAAGTTTGTCTACTCAAGGCTCACAGTTGCTCTAACATACATATCCAATCTGTGATACATCAGCTGTGTCTCATTATAAATAAAACACAATTAAACTGAGGGGCTTTTCCATTCTCTATTTCTAGTTCTGTCTTTAATTCTCAAAATCTATGCTATTTTTTTTTCCCCACAATAAATGTGTCAAAGTCATTGCCTGTTGTGTATTTATGGTCATATCCAGTGAAATACTTAAAAGGAACAATAAGTAATATTCTATATCTTGCAAAAAGTCATTAAACACAATTGTCCTGATACCCTGTACAGCATAGCTAAATATCTGGACATTTGTAGAAGGCCGGTAAAATTTAGATGTTCTCAGCCTCCTGAGTTAAGGAGTGCTTTCAGTCAAGTGTAGTCGTGTAAAGTGTAAAGATGGCAAAAGCTACCAGACAAAGGAAGAAGGAGGGGGAGAAGGTGGTCCAGGTGCTAGAGCTGAGATTGCCCTGCAGCCCATGGTGAAGCAGCTGTGCCTCTGCAGCCCATGGAGGAACACAGGGATTCAGAGATCCACCTGCAGTCCTGTGGAGGAGCCACACATCTGAGCAGGTGGATGCCTGAGAGAGAGCTGTGAACACCTGGGAAACCTGTGCTGGAGCAGGCTCCTGTGGACCTCTGGAGAGAGAAGCCCAGGCTGGAGCAGGCTTCCTGATAGGACTTGTGCCCCTGTGGGAGACCCAAGCTGGAGCAGCCTTGCTTAGTTATACATTCTACCTACTTATCATCTACATCTACATATACCACTCTACTTATACATTTTCTTACTTACACTTTTTACAATTTCTACATGACACAGTACTTATGCATTTTACCTACTTATACATCTTACAACCTTTACATGATACTCTGCTTATACATTTTACAACTTATCCATAATACAGTACATACACATTTTGCAACTGCTGTGCATGAGATTTTACACTGCTTGATTGGTTTCTCTATCCTGTCCATGAGCTCTGCACACACTTTTCTGATAATGTGATTGGTTTTAATCTAGTGAAGCACAGTCCTTTTTTATCTTTCCTTGCTGACTTGGTAGTTAGTTTTTCAGCTTCTTCTTTCTCAATTCTTTTCCAACTTAGTAGTTTCCCTTTCAGTCCTTGATGAATTCCTGAGGGCTCTAACAGGTGGGGCTCCCAATCCAGGCAAGCAGCATCAAGAGGATGACAGCAACAAAACCCATCCAGTGATGACCAGCCAAGTTAGTCCATGAACTCCAAACAACAACACAGCAAAAGACAGAAGACAAACATAAACATATCCCTCCTCTCCCCTCTAACCTTCAGACTGGATCTTAAAAACCCTCTTGGGGCTGATGTGCTGCAGCTAGCTGAAGGTGGCAAGGCAAGGTGAAGCCAGTGAAGGTAATTCCATCCTGGTCCCACTCTGAGGGCTCTGATAAGAACAGCTAAAGATGGTTTGGCTGGGGCACACTATCAAGGTTCTAATACCTTACAACAAAGGGTGACCCATGCTGCAGCAGATCATGAAGAATTGTTGCCCATGGGATAGATTCACACTGGAGAAGTTCATGGAGAACTGTTTACACTACTGGTGGGGAGTAGGTCGAGCTTGGGAAGGAGAGAGGGGGAAGAAAGGTGTTTTTTTGAGATTTAATTCTCACTATCCTGACTTTGTTAATAAAAAATTCATTTAATATGCCCAACTCAAGTCTGTTTTGCCTGTGACAGTGTTTGGTGAGTGATCTCTCCCAGATCTTATTTCAACTCATGAACCTTTGCTATATTTTCTTTCCCCTGTCCAGCCATAGAGGGAAGTGACAGACCGGCTCTGGTGGGTGTCTCCCATCCCACCAGTGCCAACCCACTACACCTTTAATGAAAGAATTAATCTTTTCCTTTAAAATATACTATTTTAAAAAGGAAGGGAGGAGAAGAGAAAGACAAACACTTTTCTATGCCAGGGGAAGGAAGCTCACTTTCAGTTCCTTTTCCTGTCTGAGGTGTCCAGCATCTTCCTTACTCAATCTCCCTTCCTGATGAAGAGAGACTGAAATACTGAGACATGCTGTACCTCAGTACTTGCCACTACTGTTTATTCTGTGCAGAAGAATGTCCAGAAGCCATTGGTTTATAAGTGGCCAATAATTAACACCTGGTTTTATAAGTTCCTATGTACAGAACCACACAAAATTTTTAGCCCTGAGCTTTGGCAGCTATTCCCAGAAAATTTCTTGCATTTTATTTTAAGCAGTCATTGAAGAAAAGTTGTGGATTTATCTCAAAAATCAAGATGAAGCACAGATTCCTTCATCCCTCAATGAGGGATTTGAATTGAGAGAAGTGCTCAAGTTTTGTGCCTCCACTATCAAGCAGAGGTGTAGATACACGTGTGTAAAGAGGTACTTGTGACTGAATTTGGGCAATGTAATTTAAAAACATATAGAATATGGGGACCTTGGGCAATATCAGCATCAGGAGTCAGCTAAGCAGAGGCTTTCAGAATGGCAAGTTTAGTTTTAACCATCTAACAGATGCCTACATCTCTTGTTGGATCTGGTCCATAGTTTTGCCAAGGAAACTTGTATAGGCTTGACTGTAGCTTTTATTTGAAGACAAATCCTGGGAGAGAGCTCTAGTCCTTAACTAAGTTCTAACCTTTTCCTGTGTAAGCAAGCGTGCTTCATTCTTGAATGTGTTTCTGTTCATGCACTGTGTGAATCTCCTACTGTGGAGTATTAATGTCAACAAAAGGTTAATAAAAAAATAACGTTTTGAGGCCTTTTTTCATGCTTGTCTGCTCCCACCTGATTTGTTTTATTACTGAAGCTGATGGTTTTCAATAGCACTTACAGCAGTAGCAGCAGAGTTTAACTCTCACTTCTTATTGAAAAAGCCAAATCAAGAGCTGAGTAATATCTGTTACTTATCTGTGCTTTTTAAAATAAAAAGCAAAAGTTAAAAGCTGACAGGGTCATGGGTAAGTGTTATTGAAAGTTACAGCCAGCAAGGATTTTGCTGCTGGAAGAAAAAAGTCCTTTCCCTTCCTTTTCTGTAGTCAGTCATGCTATTGCTATTCTTCAGAGTTTTTTTCATTTCTTCCCATGCCCTTTAGCCAGCACTGATGTTCTGTCTTGAAATAAAGTTCACCTCTCTAATTTTTAGAGAAAAGGTAACATGATCTAAGGTTTTTTCTTAGACCAAAGAATTCTCCAATCTGGATTTTAAAACTCATATTTCTACCAAATCACCATGCCACTCATTATTTAATTCCCTCTCCTCTTTAAATTTTTGGTTCAGAACAAGAAATAAAGGATAACAATTCTATGATAAAGTACTTTGATATCTATAAAGAAAGAGATCCAAATATTATTTCTTCAAGGCATATACCAGTATTGCAGTCCATAGGGAAGACAGGAGACAAGCTTCGAGTGTGGAACATTTGGGAGTTACAGGTCATTAGAAAAAAAATTAAATCTATTTTATAACAATGAAAATTAGCCAAATCTAAAATGTGTAAAACTAGCTCTGACAAAAATACCTTCCTTCACTCTTAGTGCTAGTGGAGTGTTAATGTTAACATACCTAAGCATCACAAAGGATATTCACAAATGAAATAAAAAATTTGTAGAGTTCATAAGAAATGAGAAAGACAAAAAAAGACATCTAAATACTAAGAAGAAAATACTAACATTTCCTTTTCATCAAATCTGAATGTTTCAGCCAAATGCTGTCCAAATGATTTAGTGTAACAATAGGTAAATTTTCATAAAAGATTTTTATTTGCTACATAAAAGATTTTTATCTGATCTTGATTTTCAGCTAATCCCCCAAAATTATCAGTGAAAAATCTTTCCAACTGATAATTGGAGAAGATCCTAAATTTAAAAGCATACAGGGCTTTGACAAACCACTACTGCTTTGGTGAATGCCAGTTTACCATCTCGAGTGCATTATGTGGAATTACATATGATAAGAAAAGCTTATCTATGAAAAAATTTAGGTCTATAATGGAATGTATGGACAAAATGAAATATAACCTCCAAATAGTCAGCTGATAACAATGAAATTTAGCTAGTCAGTTAAGGCACTTTTCGTGACATAAGCCAGACCAAGATTCAGAAGGAATTTACAATTTCACTTTCCCTCATTCCAGGAAAGTGAGTTGGCCAAATAAAATATGGTATAGGCAGAATTGTACTCTGAAGTCTTGTTTCACTGAAGAAACTCTACAAGAACTTATTTTCATTGTGCAATGGAAAAGGACATTACTTTCTTTTTTGAGATCTAAGAAATTTTCTGATAATCAAAAACCCACTTTGTACCTTTCTGTCCTACACTTATGCCTTCTTAACTACATCAGTGTTAAAAATAAAGGTTGTCTTTAATCAGTTATTTTTTCACATATTGAATCTGACAGTATTGGAATATGCAAACTGCTTAGTACTGGCAAAACATGAAAATGGAATATTGATATTTTACTCACAATTCTTTTCAGATCACGTTACATGTGCTTAGCATCCTTCGCTTTGATTGCAAAGTATAGTTCTTTTTAAAAGGACCATGCTGTTTCCTTCACAACTCTCTGCTTAACAAGGTTGCAAAGCATAATGTTACACTTTGTTACCCTCCTGACAGATAGAACTGCCAAAAAGCCATTCTCTCTTTCTTAAGATGCATTGGTGTGTCAGTCTTTATCCTCAGTTGTTCCTCTTCCATTTACATTACAAAATGAAATTATATCTACAGAAGAGAAATTATTGTTCACATTACAGTTTAATTGCTGTTGAATTAACAAGTAATTTTATTAACAAGCTTTGAATCAACATGTCTGTTGTGCCCTCATGGAAATCCTCCAGAATTGATTAAAGAAAGCTGAGGATTAAGCTGGTGATTTATTGACAAGAAGAATGTCACCTTTATCTACAAACAGGGATGTTTATCTCAGCTGGAGTGCTTCAATCCCAGTGTGCTTCACATCTTTTTTGCCCACTACCTTTCATTTCCCCCAATCTGAAACATAAAAGAAAGGGTGCTCTTAAATCTGGGTATTATCTGGGGTAACCATAGGAATGGGAGCTGCATCTGCCTGCAGGGTCACACATTTTCTTGGGCTGATGGAAAAAAGTTGAAAACAAGCAATGACCAAAAAAATAACAAAAAAACCCAATATAAGGGAAAAGGTCCTTTTTAATATTTTTTTATCTTTTCCTTGATGTATGGCTGAAAAAGCCAGAAGTACAAAGAAAAGTTTATTCCACCAGAAAACTTGACACAGAAAAAGTTGGTGCCATCTGGCTTCATTCAGCTAACAATTGTTATATTGGTTTATAAAGCTCTGGTGGCCACTGCTCCTGAAAGAGATCTTTAATATTATGTGTTTGTACATCACTTAAAACACAGCAGTGGTGATTCATCAAAATGCAAATCAGTCAGGGAGGCTGAAATAACAGCATAAAAGAAAGTTATTAGAATCCTATGAATCACAGCACTTGGTATCTTGCATGTGATATTTTTTTTTGCAATAATCTATTTGACTGCACTTTTCACTAGGCTAGCTGATTTTCCATAGGCTGTGTTTCATGACAATATCCAATATAACCTGCACAAAATAGAAAGCAGATATGAAAGTCATTTCAAGGGGAGTGAGGAGAACTTGCAAAAATCTGCCAGCTGAGCAAGCTTACTTTTCATTATAGTTCATAAAGTGTCCTCAGCCGATGAGCATAGCTTATTTATGCTTTTAAATTTTTCTATTGTGAAGGATGAATGATTATGTCTGAACATGAAAACTTGTTTTAACATTTGCCTCCATTCAAAAAAGTTCCTGCTACAATCAAAACATTGAAAATATATACAGACAGAATTTAAAATGTCCTCCTTCCATTCACTTTTCATTCACAGACTTACTAGAAATCCATATTTCACAGCTATTCTAAAGGAATTTTATTCATGCTGCTTTTTATTAAGAACAGATATAGATTCATTAATTTAGTCAACAATCTATTTGCAATAACCAGATCTGTACAGCAGAAACCAGCAGATGCTTCTGGTCTCCACAGTGTCACACCTTAAAAATTAAATTCTAGTTTCAGCTATATAACTGTTAAGATGGTGAACCAATGCCATTGATTTCACAGAACCTTCCTCAAAATAGTACTTGTCCCACACTGTAATGTAGTCTGGCATCAAAATTACACTTTGGTGAGCCTTTTTATTCGTTTTATTTGAAATATCTGATAAGTAAAGTATTGTATAGCTGACTGCTGAAATCCAGAGACCTTTCAGAGGGGTACCAGACAGCACCTAGAAATAATATTAGCTCTGAGGCTTGCAATCAAGAGCTGCTCATGACCATAACATCCTAGTAGTGATAAAATATGACAGCAGGGAAGAAGGATTCCAAATGGTTTCACACTTCCTGTCTTTACTATTATGCTTTGGAAACAAGGCTACAACAGTTTTTTTCCTCAGAGAACATCTAAAGCACTCAGTCAGGAAAAATCAGATGGACAAGCAGACTCTCACTCCAGGGAGCTGTAACAATGAATTACTTCTGAAATCTTTTGACAGATAGAAAAATGTAGGCTTGTGCTTTGTTTTAGACCACTGTGTCCTCTACACGGTTCATTTCTGTGGTGAAGGGTGTGAAGTGTTTGATCCTTGCTGTTTGTAAACCCAAACTCTGCAGCACTGGCAATAGTCGCCACCCACTGATCATCCAAGTTAATTGTCCCTTTTCAAAGTGATACCATTTGCAATAATTCAGCCTTCAAAGGATGTACCCAAATATTTAACAAATTCACTCCCCTCAAAGCAGGTTGTCTTTGATCTAGTCTACTCCATAAAGAGGTCAGGTTTTGTGTGTGAGTTTTATGAGGACCATTTGTTCAGTAAAACTGAGAACAAAAAAAGGAAAAGGAAAAAGGGAAAAGAAAACAGGAAAGGAAGAGGAAAAGGGAAAGTTGAAGGGAAAGGGAAAAAGAAAGGGAAAAAAAGAAAAAGGAAAAAAATTTCTTCTGACTGTTTCATAACTCCCAGAATGAAAATGTCAAATTCTTCAAAGGATCTATGACATAAAAGAAGTGTCAACAATTATGATATTTTTAAAAAATTAAATATATTAAAAGCCTTAGTTGCACATTCTCTTGGACTTTCTAAAATAAATATACATTGTTCTTTGTGTTCCTGTTTACACCATAGAGCATTTTGGTCTTCCTGACAATCAGGACTTTTTCATTTCCTTAAACTATCTGGAAATGGATCATTTGTACTGTATGCAAATGCAGAGTAAAAAAAAATATGCCTCAGGAAACAAAGTTTAAAGTATTTAATTTCAGGCATAGAAGCACAAGGCTATCCAAGCTTGCAAAGGAGTAGCAAGTTATATTACAGCTTGCTTATTCACTTGGACTTTGGGGTACATTTAAACATTTCCCCCACAGATTTTGCCTACACTGCACCAAAAATATGTACAGTATGTCAGGGGTACTTTATCTCCTGCACTGGATGACAGTCCTAGCTCCCCAAGGTGATTTCTGCTTGCCATGCCAGGGCCTGGACCACATCCTACGTCTTATATGTGTAGGACTGATCAAACTGCAGTCACAAATAAGGAAAAATGGTCTGAGGTAGGAAGATAACGGAAGGATGAGCACGAGTGTAGGGTCATCCCATTTTCTGGTCAGATAGAATGTCCTTAATTTTACTTTTAATTCATATTTCTCAAAGTAAGATGCTGGTACATGCTAAATTTCTCAGCTTTTCTAAGAAATGTGCTTCTGTTCTCACCATTTTTAAGACCACTGATAAGAGTTAGCACAAAAGGTTTAGGCTGGGTGGAATAGAAGGGAACATGTTCAATTCCTTGCTTTCTAGTTAGCTACTCAAAATATTTGAGTTCTGTCTCATGTCATGCAAGAACACACAAACCAAAAGCAAAATACTAGAAGTCTTCACTTGGACAGTTTAACAGGTGTCAGCATCATTATTTTCCTTAAGATTATATGATTTAAACTAACATTCCTAACTTACAGCAGTAGTGGAAGACATTGGAAAACTGAGAAATCTATGACTACAAAAGATGGAACTCTGGAAAAACATGGGATTTATGCCACATAAATCCTTCAGTATTTGGCACAAAATGGCTTCAAATGGTAAAAAAATACATCAGTATTTTTTAACTTTGCAAAGAATAAGTTATGTTTTATTTCTTTCTCTGTAGTTACATATGTTTCTGCTTGAAACATTTCCCATGTGTCTCCTGAAAAAAAGACATTATATATTGATTTAAATTGAGTCATGCAACTAGATCCAAAAGAACTTGCAAGTTTTCCTGATTACAAGTGCTTTCATTATTTTTTTACCAGCACAGTGAAAAAAAAAGGTTTTTCCACTTTTACGGATTTCTAAAAAAAAATAATTTTTATGTCAGACACTTCAGCAAAGAAAAGAAATATGCGACAATTACTGAGCTAACACACTACATTTGTACTTTTCTAATTAAAACTATAATAATGCAATAATTAAATTAAGGTCTCTACTAAAATTGAATCAATATACCAATAGATTAAGTCACGAAATTAATAGCAAGTAATCAAATTAAATTGATCGATTGGCACCACAGTGAATTATTATGTATCAGTATTTTCTGTGAAGATTTTAGGAGAACATACCTTCTTAGTGAAAATCAGATTGCTTTTTCCCCAGAAAAGCTGAGGAAAAAAGTTGGTGACTTATAGGAACTTTTGCCAAGAAATTTTCCTCAAACTCTTGGCTGAGGTAAGAGCTATTAGAACATCAATAAAAACACTCTTTTATAGGACATGTAATGACAAAACAGATGTATTCTTTTCCATACATTTGTTGTTAAGGACAAATTATCACACTGCTTTCAACATTATAAAAATATCCTGGACTTTTTTAATGTCAAGGAATTTGAGAATCAATATGAGCTCAATTCCTACTAATGTCTGCTTATAAAACATGAGCTGCTTTTACATTTATCAGAATTCTACTCATAATTAAGCAATTTTCCCAGCTGTACTCAAATTTCTGCTTAATACTTCATATCATTAAGCACCTTAGTTCTTCAAAAGTTGTATCTTTCCTTAATTCCAGGCAAGTAATCCCAGGAGTCCCAGTTTGTTTTATAAACCCAGTTGCTTAGTTTTCTAATTCAGAGACATTGTTTATTTCAAATCACTTCCTCTGCAAGTAGTTATTTTCTTCAGTCAAATTGTGAGATGAGAAGCCCTGCTGCTCTTGCTGCCTGAAGGTCAAAGGGTTGTGTGGGAGAGAATTTACCATGGAAGAAACAATCCAGCTTTACCTGGGTGACAGCAATTATGCAGAACAACAAAAAGAGAAGTTAAGTTACAAGACAAGAACTCTAATACTTTCTCCCCAGGGTCTGCCACTCACTCAGCCATGAGGAAAAACAATGTCAGACTTCATTTTAGCAGTTGCATCTCTATATCGCTGAGATAGCAAAGCCTATATGATACACACAGCATACTTTGTTGCTTTACTTCCCGGGTGTTTGCTCTTCAGGTTGCCTCCCCTTAGGTTGTCATTCCTTGGAAGAAAAAAAGAACAGACCAATCAATTTTTAATTTAAGTGTCCCCATGAATAGACAGTGAAGTCATAACTTTCTTCAAAAGGCCAAACCTGGCCACACCTTTAACCTGTAGTGAAAGAGAAATGTGGGAAAACATATGGAACAATACTCACAGTATATTAATATCCAGAGCAAGACATAGGGGAGAGGATTGTGAAGGGCATGGACCCTTCAACCCTCGCAATAGGAGAGGTGCAGTAGGGGGGACAACACATTGTCTTGATTGGGGTAGGCACTTCAGGAGGACATACTTCGAAGAGGTACTCACCCACACACATTCCCTGCAGCCATTCCCATTAAGTCCTGAATCTAACAGAAAAGGGAACTACAAATGAAAAATAAGTGTACCTCCTGTGTACATAAAAACACCTCCTGTGTTTCATGTATGAAAGGTATCCAAGGGTGGAATTTATTTATTTTCTTAGGTTGTCATTTGCATATTTTCTTACACTCAGGCGTTTTTGACCATTTAAAAAGTAGGTAATTTTTGCCACATCTCAAGTCGCAACTCCCTCCCTGCCCCAAGTATATTTTAATCACTCTAGAAATGCAAATTAAAATCATATGTAAGAATATTAACAATAATAGGCACTATTTCCAAGCTTTAAAAAGTAAGACTCGGAAAGGTCAAGATGTTTCCCAAAAAATGTGCTGATTCCATCAAATAAATTTCAGTGGCCCATAAAAGAAACCAAAGCTTTCTGATGGGTAATCTTGTCTCTAAACAACAACAAAAGACCAGTCAGTCTCTGAAGATCGCATTACACAATTACTCAAACTATTACTTTATCCCTTTATCAACAATTACTGACAGAAGCACAAGCTAAAGGCAATGGGAAATATAAGAAAAAGAACCTTCAGACACCCCTGTGGCAGTTAAACACTGCTTTATTTTATAAAGCAATGATTAGAAAAATTGTTTCTATCATCAAATCAATAAGAATATGCAAATATGGATATAAATTCCCTGTTGCTGCAAATACTTAGATGGTAAATGATCTATAGAAGTCTTTCACAAAATACACCTTGGATAAAAATGTTTTTCCTTAGTGAGTGATTAAATAATGATGCATAGTAGATAATACAATACTTTGAATAAATTTAGTTTAGCTTTCTTTCTCAAAAGCCTTTCTCTGTGTACATTGATATGTATAGAAATAGAATCTGATGAATTTCAAAGGGGAAATACTCTGGAACTGAGAAATTTTATTAGTTTCACTGTTGTTCAGTGGGGCTTTTTCATTCTATTTATATTGATTAAACAAACCAAAATTATGCACTGAAAATCCAATATTTTCGTCGAAATTTTCATATTTTGGGGATCTTCTTTTAAGGAATACTACTGAAATGTGTGTTTAACTTATTAATTTTGAAAATGAGAAGCATGTCTTTTTCTAAGGGACATTTGGCCTGTGCTGCTGTAAGTGGTAAGTCAAAGTGCCAGAAATATGGGTCCTTATCTAAGGTCTGTTCAAAAGACAATGAAGAGTTCAGTTGGCTTCCTCCAAGTGTAGCAAGAAACTCTTGGGAAAATACATGCTCCCAGTAATCATGCCATATGAAAACTCTCTTCAATAACATCTCATGTCTTAGTTAAATTTCATTGCTCTGCTAAACTTTGTTCTCTTGTTTTAGTAATGTGACACATATTTTACAAACCTAAGAAATATTTTTATTTTTTTTATTCTTCCTGGTTCCACTACTTATTTTCAGCAAATAGAATGGCATACTTTATGTGGATACTTCTTTTCTCTACTCTTTCACTTGCTTTTGCTCCTTAGGTGGTTAAAAATAGAGATTGAGAACTTTTCATGTTTTCACTCTCAACCAGAAGCTTTCTTAATGACATTTGCACCTGTGTCATGAGTCATTAGAGAAATCCTGACCACAAACATCAATAATCTGAAAGGCAAGCAGAAAATACCTGAGGTAAGGCTGTATTCTCAGCTTTCATTAGAAACTTATGTTTAGACCTTTCAGTGAATGTTTCAGAAGGAATGAAAAAAATTTCCCAATGTTTTGCAATACACATTGCATTTAAGAAATACATTTATGCATGTGTTGTATGAATATATATGTCCACATATTTAGAATTATGTTTTTTTTATATATATATATATATATACAGGTATCACATCCATGGCTTATTAAAACTTACTAATCACCAAATACCCTGGGATTTTTACCAGCTCCTGGTGGGCAGCACTGTAACATTCTTAATCTCCGGACATCAAGTAGCATCCTCAAGTCCAAGCCTACTGATGGAACAAGCTATACTCAAGAAAAAACAGTCCCTTCTTCAATATGGTCCTAGTAGATACTGCTCCAAAAATTAGTGAACATATCATGACCAAGTTAATTTGGATTCTCTGGGAGTGGGATAAGTGAGCTGGGGACTCAAACAGTGTCATTAGGGTAAGTTACCTATGAGCATTTTAATCAGATTTCCAGTAGAAGCATGCTTTCTGGAACCCATATGGTTCTGGTGAACACAACACCACAATTAAGTTATTGGGCTTTTTCCACAGCAGCTGCTCTGCATTAATAATCTTTCTCCCACTTTACCCTCTGAGCACTGTAAAACAATGGGTCATTTCTTCATCTGATGCAAACTGCTGTTTACCACTGATTTGAACAAACACAGTGTAAAGCAGTGGAACCACACAGATGTACACCAAAGACCTGGTGTACACCCAATTTTCAAAGCCTCCCATTCCAATCTCAACAAAGAATTGTTGTATTTTCTTCAAAGTTATTCTATCTGCTGTGCAAAATGTATGAATATGCAGCTCAGAAGCTCTCAAGATTTCTCACGTTTGGGACAAAACCTTTGCCCATTGGAAAAAGTATTTTTCAGCTGCTATTTTCTCAAAGGTCTAAGTTTATAGGAAAAGTTATGTTATTGACTGTAAGGATCCAGTAAAGGACACCCATCTCTCTACTGTTCCCAAACATTTAGTAGAGTGCGAAACATATTTCTCCAGGGGCAGGTAACTTCTATACTGAGCTGCTGTTCTCAGTCATACTCTGGAAGACATATAAGTGCACATATATATTTGGTCCCAATAATTTCCCCTTATACACCTATAATAGTTAAAAAGTAGGGGAAATATTCTCCTAAATAAGACTCCTGAACTAGATGGCTAAAGAAAAAGGCAGCTGGAATATCCTGTACTGTTTCTATACTTGGAAGGCCAAAAAATATTGTATTATTACTCTAGGAAGATTTTTTAAAAACCCACGTAGCTAAATAATTTCAGGTAATTTATAAAAATGTTTTTTTTCTTATTGCAACTTTTAAGAATTTTCGTATGCTCAAATGAGTTAGGAAAGTGGTGGCAAGTCAAAAACCATGACTTGGAACATGAGGTGGAGAATATTTTAACTTGTAGCATATATTGCTCTTATTTTGTGATTTGTTGTTTTTAAGATAGCATTCTCCACTACCCTTTTCCTTGAAGCTGCATTTAAATAATTATCATGTTTGCCGTAAACACATGCACAGCAAGCACTTCCAGTGATATATTGAATAGGAGAAAATCATCTTTCCAAGGATATTTGCTTTCCCGGAAACAGCTAGGACTGTGTAAATATTTAACTGTAATTATGCTAAAGCACCATTCTTTTATGCCACAGTCACTCACAAAATACAATCCTATAAATGCTTTTCTCAAGATTTGTTACATGCTGGCTTTCAGTCTTATGGGAACAAATCTCTCTCACTGCTATTGATCTGTTCTTTAAATTATTCTCCCATGAGGCTTTCAGCTAAGAGCATCTTTTCCTTGAATCTCTTTGTATTTTTAATTGGCTTATGTTTGTTTAAACAAAATCACACCAGTGCCTTAGGCTGCAGCCATCAACTCATTGCATTCAAAACCAGACACACTACTCCAGCAGCCTTCACTTCTGTCCTCTACTGGACTCATCTCTTTGGGGATGAAATCTGTCACAAGGCAAAAAAAAAAAAAAAAAAAAAAAAAAAAAAAAAAAAAAAAAAAAAAAAAAAAAAAGAGGCATACAAAATTGCCTTTGGATTGGGTTGCCAGGGACATAGCCAGGATTTGCATAATGCTGTTAGAGTGCTAAAGATGAAAGGAAGGGTAGATTGTGCCATATGTCTGCGGGTCCTGGCTAGCAGGTGGTGAGTAGACACTGCCCCAGGAGGAGTGCTGGAGAGATGGTGCCTCAGACAGCTCCAGACCTTCCTTCCCACATCGTCTCTGAGTGTGGGGAGAGGCTTTACGCACTTTTCTCTGACATGGCACCATGCCTTCCACCCGTTCTGCTCTCCCAGGTGAAGTGAGGCTGCCAATACTGCAGACTCAGCTTTTCCCTGAACCCTGTTCATCAGTGGATGAGTGGTTCCCAAGCTCCCCTCACTGAAGGCAGCACAGGAGCTACTAATGTGTGCTGTTCATGCTCCACTGTGCAAAAAGAAGCTCTTATTTCCCCTCTACCCCTCCTTGGCTGAGTAAAGAGGGTTAAGAGCCAGAACACAAAATAAAACAGAGTATGGGTAGCGAAAGCAATACCAAAAAGCATTTCTTGGAATTCTAGTTTATGCTTATGTACTTTGATCCCAGATTGTTTTTGAATAGTGTGAAGTGAGGCATTTTCAAGGATTTTTAACTTTATCCCATTCTTTCAACTATTTCCAGTCAATTATCAGCTGCTAAAGCACTTTCCTTCTTCTGTGCCATAAATACTAGAGGAAGGAAATAAAGCTTTGCACATATTCTATTATATTTTACTTTAAATTTGTATAAAGCCATGTCTTTACAGGTCACATGGGCATGCTAACTATACAGTCTGGCTTGGGCTGTACAGCCCACATCCCAGTACAGCCTTACACAGCATTATCTTCATGTCACAGTCCACAGTAAGAATTAGTCCCTAAAATGCTTGTTCCTGAGTGCAAGCCTGTCGTGCAGATGCTCTGCCTCTCTGCTCATGACCTTCTCCCTTCCATGCAGCAGGGTAGGTATCATAGGAGGGACATCTACTCTCACGTATCCCCTTATCAAGCCTTATGTGTCTCCTTTAGTGCCCACTCAGTTACTTGCAAACAGATTGAGATACAACTAGGGATAGTAATATTTTTCAAGTCAAATAAAAGTACATCTGGCATGACTTCTAGAAGACACAGACTTATTGCTCCATAGACAAGCACTGAAATGCATCACGGATTATTGATGTTATCTGCAATTTTTGTGACACCAATGGGAGTACCAGCCTCTTGGTTAACTCCATTCAACCCAAGCTTAAGAATACTCAAACTCCCCATTCTTGTATGAACTAAACACTAAAGTTTGGCATTGAACTATTCGTCTGAAATAGTTAAGTTCATGCAAAGTAATGAGAGGTATTGGGCCCCTAGATTGGAGGACAAGACATTGCTGGGCTGTGTGAGCACTACATTGTAGTTTCCCACAATCAGCATTATGTCATAGAATCAGAGAATCAGAATGGCTAGAGTTGGAAGGGACCTTACAGATCATCTAGTTCTAAACCCCCTGCCCTGGACAGGGACACCTTCCACTAGACCAAGTGTCATCAGGCATTAAATGAGTAGAAAATAAGGCAAATTACTCACAGCCATGGTATCAGAATGGAACAGCATTCAGTTAAACTAACTGATTGATTTAGAATAGCTGAAGGAAAGTATTTGTTTGTGCAGCCAGTGGTGGACTTGTAGAAGGTGCTTCCACTGCATGTTGGGGAAGAAGTTCAAACCAGATCAACAACAAAGAACTAAAGCAAAGAACAGAAGGTGTCCTCTACAATCCTGAACCTGTCACCTGTGTGTTCTGGGGCAGGAAGGGCAGAGTGCACTGCAAAGAGCAGCCAGACTCACAGACTCTCCCCAGATAGAGTTGCCTGCTGCCATGTCTGAAGAGAGAGCACTGCGCTACAAAGATTGCTGTTCCAGCCTAGTAAGGCATCTATTCTCATATCCTTTGGTTATGCCTGAAAGTGGTAATTAATATTCATATTTTCCCTGCAATCTTGCCTAAAATATTCAAATAGGTCCTACTGAATTTACACACTGCACAAATGTGAAACTCCCCAGGCAAACCAGGGAATTTACAGACTGAGAACTGAAACACTACCATAATGCAAACCCTTCAGAGGAAATTCTAAAACTTTGGAATGCTTGCAGATCAGTCAGGTTTTCAGGTATGCAGGGATGACAAAAGTACTTTTCACAAATAACAGAAACCACAAGTGGTGATGCAAATTCATCATCAAAAGCAAGATTAATTGGAACAGGTTGGTAGACATTTAAGTATAAGAAGAAAAATTGAACTGCCATCATGAGGTGTTTTGCAAGCTATGAGATTTTAACTAAACCATACAAATCAACAATATACTTGGAGAATTACATTCAGAGGTATTTCTTGAGGTTTTTTATGAGATATGGTGATATGAAGAATTAATAATTTTGTATTTCCTATTAAAAAAAAAGACGATAAACAGATCACTAATACTTTTCAATTAACAGTAGAATGCAGCATAAAACAAATTCTGTCTCAGAGCCTAGATGAAAAAACATTCCTTCTCATTATTATCTCAATTTCAGATCTTTTTTTATCCTTCTTCATATGCCATCCTCTAAAAAAACCATTCCAAAATTTTGTGCTGAAAATAAGGTTGATAAAAACATTGTTAGTGTCATGTGTTGAAGACTTAAATGAAGTTCGAATCTTAAATGAAAAACTTGGAATCTGTTTTCCCAATGGTAGAGTCAGTGGCTCCCAAGATGCAAAAATTGCATATGATTCTTGAAAGAAGCAGCCAGGAGGAGACCATTTCATAGTTAAATTTATGAAGGAAGTAGCAAATATGACTGATTTTTTGTAATGTCTGAATTAAGGTAAACTTTTGAAACTTACATTGCCAACTTACATTGTTTCCAGCATTCGCCAGTTGCAAAATTCTTTGTAAGGTTGGTTACTATTTAAAGCGTGAATTCTTCCCCTAAAGAAAAGGAACCATCCTAGTGACACAAAGATAAAAACTATTGGAAATATTTAGTGTTGTCATCTTGAAAATACAGAGATGCAGTGAAAATACCTATAGCTCTGAAAGATTTGGACTACTGCTATTGCTTCAGTCATTTTTTCTAATTTATTCATTAACAAAATGGCTTCTAATGCATTTATTAAAAAATCTAATTCCTAATGATGTGTTTTACATATACTAATATAAGTGGTATAGGCAGAGAGAAAGTATTTTATAGAAGTGTGAGCCTTGGAAGTGTTTTAGTTAGGTTTAACATGCAGTGCTGCTTATCAGTCAATGACAATTGAGCTGGATGCAGATGGTTAAAGTGACAAGAGGCTGCCCAGGGGTATGGTTGCCTCCCAGACAAGTGGCACAGAGGGCATACCACAAGAAACCGCACTAACACAAGAGGGGGAAAAAAAGGATGCCCTCTGGTAAACCTGTCACTGACCATTGTCATTTCCTGTGCATTTTAGTCTTCTCTATTCAATTTTATTTCCTTCTCCAGTTTCTGTTTTTATCTATACTGATGTTTACCCTTGGAATTTTCTTCTTTCAGATCAATGGGAACTGATTTAAGAGGGCATATAATTGTTATAAAAATGTGCCTTAGCATTTTTGGCAGTCCTAAAAAGCAAATGCCTAATATTATGGGTCATACTGGAAGTTCAGTGGGCTAACTCAGCTGAAACATGGTATAAGCAAAGGAGCTAAAGCTTTGGACTGACTTTGTCATTACCATGTGCATATGTTCAACATTATCTTAAACAACTGACTGACTCAAGACCAGGGTATTTTTAATACACTAAGCTCCAGAGAGCTCAGAATCTATCTGAAACAAAGGCAAAGGATTAAGAATCTAAGCTGAGGGATCAGACCAGCAAATTACTCTCACACCCTTTACCATTACTTCAGTGTCAACCAATGAAGAACATGTATTGCAGCTTTTACTCAATTTTCTCTTCCACAACTTTTTTGCAGTTGCTCCTTTACTAGATTATGCATCCATTTTGCACATGCCAAGCAGATTTTTGAGGAAACACTTGGCTGCTAAATGTGCATGCATATTAGAAAATGTTTAAAAAAACAACAACAAACCAATTGCTGGATGATGTTTGCAGCAAAGGTCTCCTGGTCAAGAAGGTTTCCACGTACACGGCCTCCACTAATCAGTACTTTTTTTCACATCTAATATAATTTAATTTCAACATGAATAGCAAATAAAATTGGTCTAATTCCAAATGTAGATATGCTGATTTTGGCTGGACTAATTTTCTTCTCAGTGGCTGGCATGAGGCTATGTCTTGAATTTGAGCTGAACACAGGGTTTATAATGCAGAGATTTTTTTGTTATTCCTGAGCAGGGCTCACACAGAGCCAAGATCTTTTCTGCTTTTGTACTGCTACACTGGTGAGGAGACTGATGGTCCATGAGAAGTTGGAAGGAGACACAGCCAGGACAGGCGACCCAAACTGACCAAAGGGACATTCCAGACCATTTGACGTCATGCTCAGTGTATAAAGTAGGGAAAGAAAGAGCAAGGGGGGACATTTGAAATGATGGTATTTGTTTTCCCAAGTCACCACTATGGATGATTGGGCTCTGCTCTCCTGGACATGGCTGAACTCCTGCCTGCCCATGGGGAGCAGTGAATTAATTCCTTGTTTTTCCTTACTTGTGTGCACCACTTTTGCTTTCCCTATTAAACTGTCTTTATCTCCACCCATGAGTTTCCAGATTTTTCCCTTCTGGTTCTTCCCCCATTCCCACTGGTGGGGAAGTTAGCAAGAGGCTGTGTGGTCCTTGGTTGCTGGCTGAGGTTAAACCACAACCATAGCGAAAAATCTTTCTCTACCTAAGATCCAGTTTCTCCATATTTTCTGTTCATAGGTGATAGTTTTAAAATAAATACCACCACAGTACTGTAAACAATGACCACCATTTTAACCAGAATTAAATCTGAAAATTAACTGGTACAAGATAAGAATAGAATGTAGATAGAAGCCTCACAGAAAATTTAGATTTCATAGACATCATGAAAAGTTAAACTAAAGATACAGTCACTTCTGAAGGAAAGGAAATAAATATATCTTCCATTTAAGCTAATGCAAACAAAACCTCCATTTAGTGCTTCAAATTGCTGTTCAGTTGTAAATACATTCAATATTTTTTCTCCCAATCAAATATTATTCTTCACTGGATCAGCTTTTTTTATTTTCATTGTTAACAATGGTAGCAATTGAGTAGACACAACCCACAGTACCAAAGTCTTATGCCTACAAATATCATGGACATTTAGAAAAACATTTTATCAATTCTGTTCTTGTGAAAATCATTACCTTGTGAACAAAAGGATTTATGGAAACCAAGAAATCTGAGATAAACCAAATGAGAGTTTAAAAGAAAAATAAATAAAATAAGATCTTTTGCTTGAGTTGAATACTGTCCATTCAAGATGTATAACAATTAAGTCTTTCAACTCAAATGAAATTATAGTCAATGGTCATCATCTAGTTTATATTTTCCTGATTCTTGCTTTGAAGGGGTCTCAATTACATACTCTTAATAAAAGCAAGTTTTAAGCACCTTCTTGTTATGTCTGCTATAAAAGAAAAGCAGATGGAAACAGAATGTTTAAAGATAACTGAATAAGAATATTTATTTAGAAAATTATTTTTTCCTCGTGGTTAATCAAACCTATCAAAAGTGCTAAGGAAGACAAATGTCGTTCTTGGGTTAATATTCATTTGTCTTTGTTGCTTAAAATTTCTAAATTCTGATCGCTGTGTTTGATCACTAAAAACAGAATTCACTAATGGTGATGAAGGATGCTGCTCACTCAAATCTTGCAGAGGATTTACACCCTCTTCAGAGGGAGGAGGTGGGAAAGAATGTGAGGGGGGTGTTGCAGTAGGTGTCAGAGTGCTGAGGGCAGAAAATTTTAGAGTGAACTATAAAGTAGAGAGAAATGATAGGCAATTTGCAGCTTAAGAGTTCACTCAGGAAGAGAAGTAAAAATCTTTAGACAAGCTCAGATAAGAGAATTATGTTTAAGCTGAGGAAGTGAGTTTATTCCAGATGTGTTTGACAGCATGAGAACAGAAATGGAAGTAGTGCATTTGGTAAGGAGCCAGTACTGGGGATTAGTCAGGTGGAGAGCACTGCGAGGGGAGTGAAGAGCTGAGAGCACAGGGGTGGGAAGAATTGAAAATACAGGCTCTGGCATCAAGCAAAGGGAATGAAAACAAAGAGGGAAGGAAAGGAATTAGAGAAGCAGTGAAATCAAAGGGAGGTTTAAGAGCAAAGCCAGCTTTGGTAGAGATCACAAGGAACGAATAAAACCAAGAAGGAAGGGAGAATAAGAGCTACTGAGAGAGTGATGCTGCTGGTTGTGGGGAGGGAATAAAGGGACTGGGGATGATTTGGGGCTAGGTTTCAATAAGTGAAGATGAATCTCTCAAACTTTCCCACATTATGCCCTGCAGAAGGGGTTTTATGAGCGCTGTTGGTCCTGTATATGTGCAGTTAGTTCTGTCAGTCTGATATTGGATTTGTTTTTCCTTATGTTTCTTTTCTCAAACCTACCATCTAATGACTTTATAACAGTGTCATTTTTTCATGCACAGTCTTCTTTGTTCCTACTTTTTAGCATATGGTCAGTACATGCAAACTATATTTTTTGCTGCCAGCCTACTTCAATCCAGGTGGACCTGAGAAGCATTTAGAGGATCGGCAAGCTGTCTGCCATGGAAGAGCATTGTGATCAGAATTAAGAATTAAGAATTAAGAATTAAGAATTAAGAATTAAGAATTAAGAATTATTTCTTAAGGCAAAAGTGGCTGACCTAGGCAATAAAATACATATGCTGTTCACAAAAGAGGAAATGGTATGTCATCTGAATTGCTTTTTTAAAAGGCTGTTTAATTTAGGCAACTCATATACCTACACCCACGTCTGTCTTTGCATAGATTACGGGGCCATATTCTAAGTGCCTGACCATCAGCTTGCATGCATGCACATGTGATCTATAGGCTACAAACCAGTGTCGAGGGTGTTACACTTCAGGCACACCTAAGCTCAAGACAGCAATTGCTTTTCTACAGAGAAGTTCTGAGAGTGAACCTTTTTACTTAGCAGAAAAATTATAGTAATATTGAAATGATATTCTGGTGTCAGAGGAAGGGATAATGTACCCTCACCTTGGTATCTGGACACATAGATGTCTTTGCAGAAATATTAAAAATGTGGAAGATTTAATTACGGGCAAAGTATAAATCTCAGTGTTCATTGCTTTAGACAGTTGTTGACATCAAAAATAAAATAGCTTGTGAGCCCTCTGGTGGTATTTATTTTTTTATTTCTCAGATATTAGCAGGACCTACCATAGCAACAGCATGTAAATGTACTTGGATATATATGCAGTGGTGTGTATTGCTATGCATATTTACATATAAATATATATATACATATAAATATATATATATACATAAATATAAATATACAAGATTAACTAATGTGAGACTAAAGTATCTTGGTGAATTTTAAGAGTCACTGCCAGAGCAAGGAAAAGAAGAAATCACTTGCCATCATGATCTGAGTGTTTATGTGTAAGTCTCCTATCTACCTGGAAGAGGGAATATGACCATATACTAAGAGTATTATAGGAAATTTAGAAAGATCTTTGCTTTTCCACATCACAAGTTCTATCTGTGCTGTTGTGATGCCTGTTAAAAGAAAAAGAAGTCACTATTATGATCCCAAGGAACATAACGTAAAATTAATTCATTATAAGGTTCCCAAGGGATTTGACAAATATAAATACTTAGAAATATGACAAATTAGAAATACTTTAAAATTCCTCGACATCACAGCAAGTTTCTGATTAATATGGTAACAGTAACAGCTTTCCAATTAGGAGCAATAAGTAAGCAGTTTCCATTTGTCCTTACAACTGCAAAACTGGAATGTATCAAAAAATCTTTTCCTATGCTGAAAAGTTTCATAATGTCATCATGCCAAAGACAACCAGACACTGTAACCTTAAGACTAAGAAAAAAAGAAGAACCTAGTAGAATGACATGTTGTTCTCAAATTAGTTCCCAGGAAATTTCAATTAAATTATAAATAAAATTCCATGCTTACTACTTCATTAGAAATTCATTACTAGCTTGTCATTATCATCCCTTTAGCCTATCTTGTGGGGTAAAATTTAAATTTTAGGTGTTACTCTTTGACAAGGACAATAAGCAAGTTTCATTTTCAGAACATTCTTTGTTGTTATAAATGATTGGAGATTCCTGGTTTAAATTTAAATGTTGAATGGCAATACTTCAACAATTTCTATTGACAGTAGAGATAGGAACTCTGTCATAAGGGAATTTGCATAATCTGTCTCTTTTGGATTTATTTAAGTATCATTTGTCATTAGGAGGAGCTTTAAATAGTATAAGTTTTAAAATTGTTCCATATTTTCACCTCATTAAAAAAGCCTCAACATATTAATCAAAAAAACAGGTGACCAAAGAGTATAACTAAGTTGTTACACACACATAGGTTTTGGAGGGATTTTCACTGCCATAGCCTTTCATTTATGGCTTTCATTTATAGAATCTGGAGTAAAGCATTATGCTTAAAAATTGACAAATTTGCTTTACTCTAATCATCCGTTTCCTATTGTCCAGTGCAGGTGTTCCATTTTCTGGCACAAGGAAGGTTTGAAATGTCAGTGCTGTGTGTTTCATTTAATACTCCACTATGTTTCATGTCAGCTGGGAGTCAGAAGTGGTGAGTAGTTACACCTCCCCCAAGAGCTCTAGGAAAAAGCAACATCTCATGAGGATGCCCCTGAACTTCTGGACTGCATTGCAGTGTTGCAGCTGTGCTTTTTCTTTTCCTTTGGACGGGAAGAAAATAAATGTATTCCTGGAACTACAGTGCCTTTGGAGCTCCCGTTCTGTTCCAAGAGGGAGTATTTGGTATCAGACCATCACTGGAGGCAGCCCCCTTTCCCACCCATACTCTACACTGTTTAAGGTCTGCCATTGCTCCTGGATACAGTGGGTTGTTATTGCCAAACTAACCCAAATAAGTTTTACTATTGGAATGTGTGATGCTGAAATGAACATTTCTGGATGCCATTTTTAGCCTTTTCAATGTGCTGATGGGTGGTTTTGGTAAATCATTAGTCACTAATCTAAAAGCTTCAGTGAATCTAGTTTCATGGTCTTTACTCTCTGTGCATTAGTCAATGGATCTGCAAAATGAATTAATAATTCCTGGATTATATCCCCCCAAAAAATCCCCAGAAGTTTAGATCACTGATCTTTTAGAGTACCAAGCTCTTTTTCAGTGTCGTGGTTTAACCCCAGCCAGCCACCAAGCTCTAAGCAGCCACTTCCTCACTCCCCTACCAGTGAGATGAAGTAGACAAAGGGAAGGGTAAAAGATAGAAAACTCGTGGACTGAGATAAAGACAGTTCAACAGGGAAAGCAAAAGCCACACACAAAAGAAAAGCAAAACTATTAGTAGACAATAATTCACTGCTACCCATGGGCAGGCAGGTGTTCAGCCACCCTCAGGAGAGCAGGTCTCCGTCACACATAACATTACTTGGGAAGACCATACGATGTCAGATGGTCTGGAATATTCCTTGGGTCAGCTTGGTTCACATGACTGTGACTTGGGTCCTGACTGTGTCTCCTCCCAGCCTCCCAAGTACCCTCAATCTCCTCATCAGTGTGGCACTACAAAAAGCACAAAAGGCCTCGGCTCTGTGTAAGCCCTGCTCAGCAAAACCAGAATATTATTTCTATATTATCAACCCTGTGGTCACCATAAATCCAAGACACAGCCCTCATGCCAGCCACTGTGAAGAAAGTTAACTCTACCCCAGCCAAAACTAGCACAGTTAGTCAAGTATTAAGCAGAAAACTAAAACATGACTGCAATCTTGACAGTTTGCACAGGACACAAAAATGTTGAGCAATAAAGTTAGATTCTTAGAACAGTAGTGATAGCCCTGACCATTGAATTTGATATTTTGACAGATGATTCCACCAAGCTCATGTCTCCACCACTCTTAGTGCAAGGATAATTCTGTCTGTTTCAGACAAAATAACACACTTATCTTCTTGCATCTGCCTCATGCCACCTAAATGTTTAAGTGTTAAAAATACATTAAAAAATAAGAACTATATTGAAAACATTGAGCAAATTTTCTTGAAATGCAGTCAGTATTGAAATACAGACCAGCGTATGTAACTTCCTTACAAATGATTTTGAGTTATTTTGGAATACCACTTGTGAAATAAATAGACTTGGGCTTAATTTACTAAAGTAGTCATTTGTCTCCCACAACTCCAAATTGGAAATCAAAATACAGTAAAATATTAAATGGTTATTAAATCCAGATGGATCTTCAGATGAAAGCAAGACCCACAGTAATGGCAGCCTTTAAAGGGCACTGTCAGTTTAAAACAAATTTAAAAATACAGAACAAAGGAGTTTTCTTGATTTTCCTATTTTTTTGTGGTGTTTACATTTCTTGAAAGTAATTTTTACTGTTTCTTCTCTGTAGCAACTTTACATGATTATATTTTATTTTCCTAATTTCAAATTCTACCTGCTGATATCCAATGGGACTTACATAAACATCTTAATATATGTACAGAGGTGCCTAATGGGATTTAGGCCCATCATTATTTTGTTTAAAAAAATACGCCCTGTAGAAGATCACAGTTCAAATTTTACCAAATATCTTTATTTGTCTCTCTGTACTCACAAAGTTACAGTAATATTCTTTACAGCAACCTTAAAAGATAGATTGCAGGTATTAATTCTTGCCTGGGATATGCAAGATACTTTAGTCCATTTTTAAGTTCTACCAAAAACACTCTCTAATAACTTTTTTTCAGACACAGTATTGTTAGGCTTATTTATTGAGATATTAGTAGTGAGCTGTGTGCTTCTAGAAGTGTCAGGAGACTACCCAACAATTTGCTATGATATGACACCACATTTGCATCCGCAATGCAATGTGACAGAAAGCAAACTGGGGGACAGTGGCATGGCTGGAGATGGCACAATATAAACAGCTTTTGAACCCATGTAGTGTTTCATTTCTGTGCATTGCATTTGCAATGGAAATATTTGTGTTTGGAATGGGTCAGTACAAAATCATCGTAACTGCCAGAGGCAACTCCTCCAAAGGATTTAGAAAAGGATTAGCACGACTGAAGATCAAGTCACCTTTGCACAAAAGGAAACCATCAAGATCTTTATTTTGATATTTCACCTTAGAACTCTCTAGGTTTCTCCTGAGCCTCAGTACTAGGTTTTCTTGTCATTTCAGGATCTCTAGAGGTGCACAGGATTATCACAAACAGATGGCAGCCAGTGAGACACATCAAATCAGACCTTCTTTCTCAATTCTTGGAATAGGAGCCTAATAAAGAAGTCACAACTTGGCACTTCCTAGGAAATGATATATATTATCCTCAAATAAAATTTCAGAAGCCAAAAATAAAGGCACGTAAAGATCAGGCAGATTGAACTTTTCCCCTGCCGCATCTCTCAACAAAAAATTCCTTTCTTTGTGTACATATTTATATTGCTAGGAGTAGAAGAACATATTAGTTACCCAGAACATCCATTTCAGTTCCTACCTTGTCTAGCTGAGGAAGTGTTTGAGCCACATGTGGTAGACCACATCCTTTCTCTTATGCTAACAGATGATGAAGGAGCACATCTGGATTCAAAATTTCATTTTCACCCTCAACATTTTTGTATTAGCACACTGTCATACTTAATATAAATTGGAAAACACTTAGTCCCATAGCACTTGATTTTCTGGAAGAAGACAAAGCATGACATTATGGAGTCCATAAACAGCGGGGGGTATAATTCATAGTAAAGCTATATAATATGTTCCATATACATTGCAGCTGTTGATAGATTTTATTGCATTTCAGTTAAGGGCCTTATTACATTTGCAGGCAAGATTTATTATATTTGGTTGTATTGCTTGTAAAGTTCAGGATATTTTCACGTTTGTAACTGGCTTATTTCATCTATAATCACTGAGTTTACATCACAACATCATTATAAATGTAGGTTATGAATAATGTCACCTGTTGTTATGACGCTTGCAGTCAGTTCTCATTACAACTCTTCCTAATACTTCACAATATTTTGCAGGTGCTGGATATTAAATTGCGGTTTCTAAAAACATAATTTGAAGTCAATGGAACGTAACAGAGAAATATCTGAAGTAAAGGCTCCTGCAACACAAAAATTACTCAGCTTCTCTATGCTTTATAATTTCATCTATGATAAGATGAAAACATGCTCGCAACTAAAGGAGGAAATAAATGTCACTTCGATTTCATGAAAAATCTTCAGCAATTTACCATGATAGTAAATGCATAGTTTCAAGAAACGCTAATTCAAACTAATGAGATAGTGCACTGAGTTCAATAGCACAAAAGATAACCATCTGTTGTTAACTGTATTTAGGAACCACATTAAAGCACCTCAGACATTCCATTGAGCATTCACATGTTGAAAGTTGTTTCCATCTCGTATGGGTAGATAACATGAAACAACTCTAATCCTTTGCAAATTCTTCATTTTCCATGTGGAATCAGGTGTGTCCTTGGTATAGCAGCTATTTTCTGCCTGATGGTTGGGGCAGAATATGTTCACCAGAGTGTGTACTTAAATGCAGTTTTCAAAGAAATCTATAAGAACTCCTCTTGCATGAGTTTAAGTCCTGTCTCGTGTGGCACAGAAAAGCAGAAGAGGCACTGTGTACACCAGATTAGCAAAACTCTACAGTTTATAACCATTTTGGTTTAGTCCCACATGTGGCCCTTGTCCCAAAGCACTTGAGAACAGCACCTGTATGCTCTCTTCATGGGTTTTAATCATCTGATTAGACTTCAATTGAGAAGAAAGAAATGAAAATGTTTGGGGGTTTTTTTACATAAAGAGTTTTCTAATTGTCTTATCCTTTTAGTTATCTAAACATGGTAAAAAACATAGCCCCGACTATAATCTACTTTGCAGAAGACACTTTGCAGAAGAAAGTGCTTCTCTTGAAACATATCAAAGAAACAGGATGTCAATTCTCATAAAGACAAAAGACATTCATAGAAGAAAGTGAAAATCAAAGGCAAAGAGTAGTTGTAATAAGGAAAGGGGATTTGGAATTCTGAAATTACACTGATACAAATCCTGTTGGGAGCTGAGAAGCAAGGAAACGGAGGAAGAGAAATATAGAGAGGTGTTTTATTGATTTATCTAGTGTCTGTCTTGTGCTAAGAAAAATGTAATTTTGGTGCTATCCCTGAAATATGTTAATATTTTATCTAGCAGTTACCTATGGAGATATTTACTAGAATTAAAATGTCCCTGTCCTGGCTTTAAACTGAAAGGCTGTACCCAGAAATATGTCAAGAACATCAGGAAAGAAAAACTACATTGATCTGGGGAAGCTTAAAAATGTTTGGGTCTAGTGCAATATGACCTGCACAAAAAAGCCCATCACGCATCTCTTCAGAATTGAAAGTTTAGCAAATGCCATAAAATACATTTATATTTTCAGTATAGTACCTTTAAATAAAAAGCATTAGTGTTGCAATCTACCCCCCCAAACCCCAAGGCGAAGCAATTAAAGCCAACTCCCATGAAATGAATATGATTGCTTTTGTCAGTTTTCATCAGCAGACTTTTTTCTCCTCTTTTTCTTTGTTTTCCTTTCATAAAAACTTAAATAATCCTGATTGTGAGCACAAGTTGCAATTCTTATACTTAGGGAAACAGACTTCACTGAGAACCACTGAGTAGAAACCCTTCAGAGTGTTACAAGCAAAGCAATTTTGTAGAACCAGGCCCTTTGCAGATTAATTTCATTGACCTAATTAGTGATGCTTCTTTAAAGAATCCTTCTTTTTTGTCCTTTTGCATTCATGGTTTAGCTTGGAACAGGCTTATGTTTTCCAGTTACATGTTCTCCAACAAGCAGAACAATAGAATTTACATCTGAAAAGTTCACAAAGCGCTGTGTTGTAGAGTGAATTAATCAGTGACCTTTCACTACCAGAAGTGTGCATGTCCTGATAAAGCTGAAAGCCCTTCTGGAGGCAGGAGGGGGGAAATAAAGAACATTGTAAATTAAAGGAGATTGGGACTGGGAGTCTCATTTTCTGTCTTCTGAGTTCAGAGATGACTATTTCTCACCTAAAAGACCAGCCTTAGCTGGCAATTTTTCACCATGCCCAACATATTTAAATGACATAATTGACAACATTTGTTGAAAGGACTGAAGAAACTGGGATGATAAAAGACTTTCTTGCATGACTAGTGTTTGGTCATTCTAGGTCAAGGTTCAGGTGGCACGACAGAGAGTCTGGCACCCAAACTGTGAATAAATGTAACATATTTCAGCCGGGATGTCTGATCTTTGAAAAAGAGTTTCTCCTCTCTATCATTTTCCCAGTATTCTGTGTATGCTATCATATATCTAAATTGAAGGTACAGCTGCATATTTCCAAGCAATGAAGAAAATAATTGATGTTAATTATAATAATTCAAGATGAAATTGTCATGCATAATCTACATAGACTGGATCAGTGCTAATAGGCCAAGTGGTTGGAAAAAATTTTACTAAGTGGTCTAGCAAAAGTAGGACTTCCTGCCTCAGCTGTAGTGCTATTAACATTCTAAGTCTGTTCCTTGAAAATTATAAATGATGTATTTATTGTGTCTCAGTGCTTAAATTTTCCAGATACACAGAAGCGTTTGGATTTTAATTCACACGTCGTAACAGAAGGGGAGGGGGGAAATCAAGGTGGGATTCTTCCCCTCTTCAGCTATTCAGCCTCATCTTTGCAATTTGAATTTGCTTAGAAACAGAAAGTAATAAAAGACTTAAGGAACTTACTAAGTCAGTTTCTCAGCTGTAGTGAGACAATTACTTTCCAAATGATTGCAGCAAAGATCACATCTCACGGAATTCAGGAGTGCCAGGAAAAATGTACTAGCATACACTTTCTACATTCACCTACATAAAACGTCTAAGAAAAATTAAAAGTAAATTTTCTTCTATCTGAAAGGTCGATATATGATGGCATTAAAACTGACCTGTTGGGATTATCTTCCAAGATATATGTACAAGATATGAATATCACATTTCTTATTAATACCATAAAACACAGAATCACAGAATACTGAGCTGAAAGGGACCTCAAGGATCATCCAGTACAATCTTAATTGGCAAAAGCATGGTTCAGAAAAGAAGGCCCAGTAGACTGTCCCACAGAATATTAAAAGTGTCCAACATTGAGGAATTCACCACTTCCCTGGGAGTATTATTCCAATAGCTGATTAATTGTGAAAAGTTTTCCTTTCTGAGTACAATCAGAACCTCCCCAGAGGTAACTTGTAGCCATTACCCCTTGTCTGTTCCATGTGATTTCTTGTAAAAAGGGAGTCTCCATCTTCCTTGTAGCCATCCTTTAAATGGTGGAACGTGATGACAAGGTCTCCCCTACACCTTCCATTCTCAACACTGAAAAACACAATTCTCTCAGTCTGCCCACATATATTTTGCACAGCAGTTTTTGTAAAGCAAAACTTAACACAGTGTTCCAGGTGTGGCTGGACAAGTGCTGAATAGAGTGGGATAGTGGCTTCTTTATCTCTGTGGGTGATGTACTTTTTGATGCTACCCAACATCCCACTAGCATGCTTGCAGCAGCAGCACACTCATCACTCACACTGAGTGTCACAGAGGTGCAATTCTCCATCTTATTCTTTAACAGTAATATTCTCACTATAATTTGTTTTATTATTCAAGAATTTGAGTTCAGAATCAAGATTCCATTCAGAAGTAAGTGGAACACCAGTGTTCAAATCAAAGCCTAAATTAATCATTCATTTGTATTTCATGTATTTGATTTATTCCTATAGTTCTAATTTACAAACCCATTCAGTTTTTCTCAAATTATTTTCTATATTGACTCCCAACTACTTGTCCCAATTACTTGTCTTTTTGTTTGTCTGTCAAGGTGATTGAAGAAACTAGATCGTCCTAAAATTATTTCTACTTGCTTTAAACCTCTGACTACACATTCTAGCCATATCATATGGCCATATCAAATGCTTCATGGAGATCCAGACAACCCAGTTCTATTGTATTTTCTCTGTTTAGATCACAATCTTTTTTTTAAAAAAAACAACTTTTTTTCTTTTGGTGCAACCTGTGCTTTCTATTTCATAATCCTTTGGGGTTTTTTCCTTTTTTTTTCTTTTATCCATGTGTCCATAAAACACCTGGATGGTAGTTTTATATCCTTATGCAAGGTTTACCTCAGTTTGAATTCTTGTGGGTTTTTTACTTTATCTCCAAACACCTAAAATACATATTTTTTTTGCTCATCAATTCATTCTTTTTCCATTCATTAGAGTGTCAATATCCTTTCTGAGAGTATTAGGTGCTCCAAGCAGATCTGCATCTCATAGTCTTTTATTACTCTTTCTTTGGAGTCCATATTTGAAGTAGTTTATGCTTCTACATTAAGAAAATGGCAAGTTTTTCAGTCAGCTTTTGCCCCAAGCTTCTCAAATGAATTGATTTCAGGAACTTTCTTATACTGTCAAATTTATTTTTATGATATTGTGAAGCAGTGATAGAGGATCCACTTTTAGCTTTCATTAAATTTCAGCTGAATTGGCCTCAGATTTTTCTGTCCAAGACCAAGAGAGATTTATATGAAGAGATTTATAATTTTCCTCAGTATTTACATAACCCAACAAAGTTTGCTGATTTGACAGTTATTTCATACAATTACAGTAGTCACGCCTAAGAATAAGTAGGAACAAGCATTACTCCTACCATTTTTCCAACCCATATTCAGTAACTTTTCAAATATGCCAAACAATACTGTGTGAGAAATATTGCTGTTGTGGCCATCAACAGAAGTCCCACAGAGCTGCTCACTTACCAGCTGCACATCATCGCAGTGGGATAGGAAGAAGAACCAGAAAAAGGTAAAACACGTGGGCAGACATAATAAGAGTTTATTAATTAAAAAATTTAAATTATAATGAAAAAGGAAAAAAAAGAGAGGAAGAAATAAAACCCAAGAGAAGCAAGTGATGCAGAATGCAATTGTTCACCACCCACTGACCAATGCCCTTCACATCCCTGAGCAGCAACTGCCCCATCCTGGTCAATTCCTCTGCAGTTTATATACTGGGCATGATATTCTATGGTGTGGGATATTCCTTTGGTCCGTTTGGGTCAGCTCTCTGGCCATGATCACTCACAGCTTCTTGTGCACCTTCTTTGTGGCAGAGCATGAGACATCCAAAAGTCCTTGATTTGGGGTAAGCAGTGTTCAGTAACAACCAGCATTATTCTCATACTGAATCCAAAACACAGCACTATACGAACAACTAGGAAGAAAATTAAGACTATTCCAGCTGAAACCAGGGCAGTATCCGTCCGTTATTCCATACAATTTATATCATACCAGGCCCCACACTGACCACTATAACATCACCTCTCCTGTCCTTTTATATATACACACAGACATCGTTCCCTTAGTCTATGGACCATCCCTAAAAAAAGTCTGTTCACTAACTCCATGACTTTGGGGTCCATCACTCATAAGTCTTTCAGGGTAGGAAAGATGATGTGTGGTGCTGGATTGTTACATGCTGAACAGAGTTCTGATCCAATCACCACTGTCCTTGTTCAGTTTCATTAAAGTTCATTCTTCAGTCAAAAGTAAGTCAGTGTCAAATCTCCAAATCTGAAAAGGCAGAGAGGTGCTGTGCGGCCCCAAGTGTTGTGATGGGCATATAGCCAGCAATTAACATCATAAGGCAAAGTCCTTTTTCATTGTAAAGTCCATTCAGCCCAACTAGTTATCCTTCTTCTAGCCTGAACTCAACATTTTTAATCTCATAGCTCATTAGACATGGAGAAAAATAATTTAACTAACCATTATCAATTATATCTATTCTTGATCATTTATGCAAAGTTATTGCACTCAGCTCCATGGATGAATGACCTGCTCAGAAAAAGGGTCAGTCGTGTTGAAGAGATTTCATTCTCTAAATGGATCAGGGTTCTGATGATCCTCAAGGAAAAGAGGAGGCCAAGTTACCCCTCTCATGTCTCTTTGTCTTCATTTTAAAACCAATGCTCATAAAAGGCACAAAAAAGCTTCTACTTCAGTTTTCTATTTTTATCTTGGTTTTCCTAAAGAATCATCTTCAAATTCTCCATCAATTATATCTACAGAGAGTTTAAACTTATCACATCTATTGCACAGAATCATTATTAATCTGGGGATGCATGTATCATGTTCTAAGTGCCAGAAAATACTACAGAAAGTTGAATAGTATTCTGCTCACTCTGTCACTGATGTAGGCACTCCAGACTTCTACAAGCAATATAATGGGAAACCTCAGGATAGGACAGTAGCCTAAATGAGGACTGATTTCTTTGCTGATCCTAGAATGTATACCTGCTCAGTTAATGTTTGTTAAATAGGTAGAGAAGCTACAGGAAGCTACAGCTGGAATCCTGATGTACCAGGTTTGGGATTAGTAATGAATATTACATTTTTTTAGAGATTTCTTCTCAGTTACTGTTTAAAAAATGCCAGAAGTCTATCTACTTCAAGTAATAAGTAATTTATTTCAGTATTCTCCAGTGACAGATATTTTAATTCATAGGCTCAATGGTAGTTTTTAATATTCAAATTCTGACACATTATTTTGTCCAGTGATCAGAATACATCTCCTGTTCAATATTCAACTAATGGAAGAAATCTGGGGGGAAAGCAGAAGGGAGATTTTGGCATGACAGGGAGCCATAATTCTCCAGTTATATTTAAGATAGCTTTAGGCTCTTTTTTAACATAACAGGTGGAAACATGTTCTTATATATCATCCTTATGAGCTCAAGTAAACTTACCTGGTCTATCTACCTCAAACAAAATAATATTACTATACTAGTATAGGTATTTAGTAACTTAATTCACCATCAGCTCTTGGGCATGAATCCCCTCATGACCTTAAGGTTAAAAAGCAATAGTATGGGATGGGGTTAAAATATTTCCTTCATAATTGAAAATAAATTATAAAGAGTTGTAGGATTAAATTTACTTATCTGATTTAGCCTAAAAATCAAAACAATAAATTTGAAAAGAATGTTTGACAAAAGTAAAAGTAATCAGTGCACAGTCAGAGCAAAGCATAGTCCAAATGAAGCAAGATTTTTGAGAAGTTTTGCATTTCTCTCATCAAAGAATTATGGTCAGCACTTGCTAGATAAAATTTGGGTTTGACAAAGAAACAATATTTTTCTTTGAATAGTTTTCAGCAACTCTACCACTGCTCCAAGCCAAGACAAAGCTAGAGGAAAGCAGCTGTACCTCCTCTGAAAAGCAGCTAAATTTGCAACTTTTTCATGAGTGAACCTGATAAATCAGTCCAGACTTCTGTGAACAGGAACTATAACTTGATATGTATTGCCATAAAATTGTTATAATCAGTCAGACCAGTACAGCTTTTAACAAATGGATTTGTAGAACCAGTTTCTTAAGTCACTACAACTACTTTGATTTATGGACAGCATAGCCCATACCATTTATAACAAATTTACTTTACAATAAATCCCTTAAAACATAGTAAAATTCATTAGTTTCCCCTAAGAGCATACATTCTGTACAACCAGTCACACTTCAGTAGTATAAATGTAATTCCTTGGGAAGAAATTCAGGCCACTATGCCTCATGTATCTCAAACCTATGCTTCTGTAACTCTATCAAAGCTGGATGTCACCAGGAGACTTTTTGGTTGCATATTGCTTCTCAGAGCTATGCATTACTGAAGTATAATCTTGCAGTACAATAAGAATTGAATGTTCTACAGGAAAAAAAAAAGAAGTAGGGGTAAACCAATCAGACAAGGGGTATTTTTCTATCACATGTGGAAGAATCGGGAATAGAAGAAAAGTGGTTACAAATATTCACCAATTCATTCTGTGAATCCAGAATTCAGTCATTCTGATTTCTACATGTTTCCAGCAGCATCAGTTTCACTCACATCTGTGCATAAAGGACAACATTTGAGACAAGGAGACTCCTCTTCTTCAGTGATATTACCTACCCTGCCCATAGGACACCACACACTGTACCTTGGTGGGAAAAGTATTGATGACATTTTAGTCATCATCTTCTGGATAAGAAAAACCACCACTCCAGAAGATGTAGCAGATGACACAGAAATTGTTTCCCTACAGAACAAGGCAGTGGTTTGGTGTTTGCCAGGCTTGCCAGGAGGTGGCTGGATGAGGAACACACACCATGCCATTGTTAGCCCCCCAGAAGCACAGCTGCCACTGCCCCTGCCTGTCAGTGCTCAGTAAGAACAAGAGCTACAGAGCACAGCTTCAGAGATGTTCAACAGGTTTCTTTCTGATGATGTCTTAAACCAGACACTCTCAAAAATCTGGCAGAATAGGCATCAGATCTTGTGGTTTGTCTAGCAAATAAGAAAACTTCTTCTCCACACAGTACTGCAGCAGAAATTTTCTCCTCTGAAATTACTCGCTGCCTAGTTTTTACAACAGAAGAGTCACTAGTCCAGTGTTGTGCCACCCTCCAAAAAGCCATGAGCCACCACTCTGGGTGCAAAACACAAGACTTTGCCTCTCTCAGATCCACCACACATGTTGTGATGAAGGACCTCTCACTGGGGACAGCTATCATGAGCCTATTTACTTCACTTTCCTCTCCTGCAGGAGACAAGGGCTGTCACTACGGATGTTTAGTGCTCTGAACTGTCACACAGAGGAGTTATGGTAAAAGGAGAATAGGAAGGTATAATTATGAGATATAATAGGATTAACTAAGTACCAATGTGAAAATAAAAAGAACAAAACCTTTTATATGAAATATAAAATTGGAATTCAGTGGCAAGTTATAACAAAGAGAGTTTGAAATATAAGTATTTTTAAAAACGGTTATAAGAAAAAGAAATTCCTAAGAAATGGAAAAGGAAATTAGAAATATAACCAGAAATGTCAAGTACAATAAATTAATGAATTCTATGTTTTGCAAACTTCTAGAAAAACTTTTAGTTGTGTTCAAAATTCCAATTCTAAAGAAACAAATATTTTGGCAACAGTGATAGGGTCCTTAGAATGGGAATCTGTTTAGTCATTCAAAACTCAAAAACTGAAATGAAGAGTATTTAGCAAGATACAAAGAAAGTAGCATAGGTCTAAATTTTCCACACCAACAGTGAAAGTATTTATAGGAATTTGAATTTTAGATAAAAGTATTCAGAATATTTGTTAAAGCCTCTAAACTTTGTTAAAATTGTTCCCTCAAACAAAATTATGATTCTGAATGATTTAGAAACTTAGTATTTTTGAAGAACAAAAATTAATAAGATGACTTTCAGTGAAAAGTTCTCTTCCCTAAATAAAATGCAAGAGAATTTTCAAGCATTAGCTTAAAATATATAACACTAGTGACTTACCAGGTGCTTTTCCTTCAATAGATAGGAATAAACTAAATAACTTCAGATTCTAAATTCCACTTAAAATATTTTTATGTCTGAAAATCATATTTGCCAATGCTTTTAACTGATGAAGATTATGAATAAGTATCTAGTAGGATTGTCAAAAGTTTTTATTTGGGTTAGACAACTAAAACTTCCTGAGAGATTTTTCTCTTTGAAAATCTCAAGAGATTTGTATTCTGATCATAACTGCCTATAAAACTATTAAAAATCTGTTTCAACTATACTTTCAAATTTTTATTTACCTGCTTTGAAAAAATACACTCCCAGGGTAAATTCTAGGCACCCATATAATTGTGAGGAAAATAAAATATGTGTTTCCATGAAAAAAGTTAAAATACTGGTTACTTGTTTGGTTTTTCCAAGGTTTTCACCATAGAAAGGTTTATTTCAAGAAAAATAAAGATGTTTACTTACTGAAATTAGCCCCTTTTTTAAGCTTTAAGGAATGGATTTTGACATTATCAGTCTTCTTTTTTCTTTTCTTTTTTTTTTTTTTTTTTTTTGCCCCAGTGTTCATTTTGCCCTGTCACAGCTGTAAAAGGGCAGGTCTGGAGTCCTGGAGGCAAGCTCTTCATTTCAGGCAGAGCAGGTACGTTCTCTTTCGGATGGCAGGTAAGACTTCAGACTCCTAAAGACTATCAAGCTTCATTTTGTCATACTGCAACCACTGTGCCCACTTATGTGAATGAAAATATTTCAGACAGGCTCAGAGAGCCATGGGAAGGACTGTCACGTACAGAAAGCAGTGTCATTGCTAACTTCTAAGGTCACACTGTTCTAGTATCCAAGTGTCAGATAACAATGTTGATAAGTAGATAAAAAGTATTACTTTATTATTATACAAAAAAATGACAGTCTTATCTGAAAAACTTTTACATTCATTGTATTTTCCTCTTTTTTTCTGAACCATTCTTCCATCAAATCACCCAAGAATATTAGGGAGAAATAGAGAAACATTTTTTTTACTGCTGTATGAACTAATAAAAACACATTAATCAATCTCTCCTTTTATGTAGGATGCAACGTGGAAATTTAATTGCATATATCCTGATGTAATGGAATTCACTGAAACACTGTTGTACATTTACTGACTTTAATCTAGGATTAAATTATTATTATGTAAAAGTAGAAAATCCTGCTGTAAATTATAGATATTTTATTCCCTTCCAGTCCTCCTATTCCCTGTACCAGGTGAAACCTACAGAGCATCCTTGAAAACGTACAATAGGACCTGCTATGTGGTAAATGTTCAAAGCAGTATTCAGGAAATTGCTTCTATGGCTTCTGGTATCATTAGGACTTGCCATCTTAATTCACAATAATTTGTGCTACAGCATTCTACCCATTTATAGTAAAGGCTAAATGTAGGACTGCATCTTACTAGATCTACTACAATTATTTCTGCAATGTGTTATGACGTACATTTCTCCTGTACTTAGGGTAGGATAAAGCACGCTATGTGAGCATTTTATTGCGATATATCTGTTCTATAGAGGTATTTACCACCTAAATTAAACCTCCTAAAGGCAGCAACCACATAGAAAAGCATTGTTAGGGAAACAGAAAAAAAGCAAAATAAACTTTCATATGCACTAAAATATGTACAAAACATATGCTGAACAGTATAAGAGTTTGATTATGTACACATTGAAATCTTAAGTGCTCTTTCTGCTGATATAAGTGAATTTGGCCCACAGTTAAAAGAGGTTATATCTCTCACTAGTAAAGTTGAGACAAAAGGCTAATACAGAGTGATTTTAATCTGACTTTTCATGAATTTATCCTGACTGAAGTTTTTATGGCACCAGGATACACACTTAAGTATCATGGATGTATTGACAGCCAGAGGGACAGCGACACAACTTTTATCTGTTTTCTCCCAGACAAAAGGAAAACACCTGGTTTTTTTCTGGTGGCCATTGCTTCTTCTAGATCTATACTCTGTCGCTGATGCAAGCTTGTGTCAGGGGACTTGAATAAATGTAGAGTAAATCCCAAAGCAGCTTCTACAGGACACTGTAATCAAAAGAAAAAAAAATCTTTGTTTTTCTGATCCTCATTAGTTTGAAACCAGATTATTACTTGATGGAAAAGGGGAAACCATGATAAAGCATTTAAGGGGACTCATTGTGCATCCACAGACTGATGAGAGTATGCCTGGTTCCACCCACCTGCCAAAGCTAACAGAGAGACTATCCACCCAGATGAGTGTAAGCACCAGGGCCCCATAGGTCAACAATCAAGAGCAGTCAAAAATTATAATAGTCACACTACTTGTGTGATATTTCTTCTGGAAAACAGGATTCTCTAGTTGTCTTTTGTTAATTATCCAACCAAGTTCAAGAAGATCTGTCTTTGCCTTATTTCCCCACAGTAGAGGTACAAACCTGTGCCTTTTCTTCGTATATAGGTTTTTACGTCAAACACTGTAATAAATTTTTCCTGTACTTTCATCTTTTTAGCCCAGTTTCAAATGAATCCTGATTTAATAAGCATGTCTTTCTGTTTCCCCCCTACCTAATTTACCTCAAAAGAAACATTTCTCTTCCCGTGTACTCCTGTCTCTAGAATTCTATAAAAGAGGCATGATCAATGCAGGAAGGCAGATACACAGAACAAAAGCTCTAATAGAATACCTCCTTTTCTATTTCAGAGAGGACCAAACTTCAGAAAACTCAAGATGAAATATAACAAGCTTAACTTTCAATGATTCCTATCTTTGACCTGAGCCTGGAAAGAAGAAACCAGCATATTTTAAATATCTTTGCCATACTCACACTCAGGTCAGGATCTCACAGTTGCTTGTACTTGTATTTTAGCTCCTGGGGCCCCTTATGGGTCCTGCACAGTAGGCAATAACCAGAAAGAAGTATAGCCTGTCCCATCCCATCTATGATACATTCCTTTTTTCCCCAATCATTCTGGAGGGCAGAAATTTTCCAATTAGAAGCATTTGTCAAATCCATACTCCAATTCAGCCAGGGAGTACCTTTGTGCAGTAAGCAGGCAGTAGGTGTTTTTCTCATTTCATAAAAATCCCTTATCTTCCTGGTACAAAATTATATTAGTTTAAATAAACAAGATTAAGACCTGCACAGTTATACATTTTTGCTGCCTAAAATAAATGTCTGGGGTCTGACTTTATTATTTCTATGACTCCATGCGTATTTGATGAGTCAGTTTCTAGGGAGGTGATGAAAGGGAGAAAGCTTATGAAAAATACTCTAATGCCTACCACAGAAAATTAGCTTAATTACTACTCTGATTATTTGCAATGATTAAGATTTTTTGCCTACATAGGATGATTCTCCTATTTCCAAATAAATTAAGACCCCAATGGTAACCTATTTATTTATTTACTTAATTTATTTTGAGGACTTTATTCACTAAACTTCCTCAGAGCTCTAATATAACAAGTAACCTGTTTCCTCGAAAAAGGCCTTTGCTCTTTGGTCACTGGGACGTGAATCCTGCCATTCCCTTTGATGAGTGTGAGGAAATACTTCTCTTTGAGACTTAGTTTCTGCTATCAATCATAGTTCAAACTTTTGACCAGTATGTCAATACTAAGGAAAACACAGTACACACAAAAGCATAATTTCTGTAAAATCTGACCAGGAAAAAGGAAACTTCTTCATTATGAAGGACAGAACATATGAGACATTTTTTTTCTTAAATATATTTTTTTTCACAGACTCACAAAACCATTAAGGTTGGAAGGGACCTCTGAGATAACCTTGTCCAGTCACCCTATCAAGGCAAGGTCACCTAGAGAAGGTTACACAGGAACTCATCCAAGTGGGTTTTGAATGTCTCCAGACAAAGAGACTTCACAACCTCCCTGTGCAGCCTCTTCCAGTGCTCTGCCACTCTCAATTTTAAGAAGTTATTCCTTATGTTGAGGTGGAACTTTTTGTTTATGACCATTGCTGGCACCCATTAACTACCTATTTGATCTTTTGAGGAACTGAAAAAACCATCAGCTTCTCAGAATCTGGTACAGCAAAGGTCTAAGAAAATGAACACCAAGGGGGTCTAGATTGTGGGAAGAAAACAGTTCACAATAAATAGATCTTCTAAAACTTAGAGAGTCTCCTCTGCTTTTTGAAAAGTCATGTTCTAAACAAGTATTAATTCAAAATAGTATGCAGGATAGTGATTCAAGTCAATAAATAAAAACAATTTTTTTTTAAAAAAAAGCAGTGATCCTTGCTATATATATTTTTTGTATCAAGTCTTTAAAGTATAAGGTTTACTGTTTTCAAAATTAAATTCCAGAGAAACACAGCTTGTGGCTGAAACGCAAGGATCACAGACAACAATAACAAAACCATCTCTGTGACCTTCCCCTCAATGAACAGAGGCCTCATTTCTTTATAAAAGCTCTGCATGTGTTAACAGGAACTTGGGTGTAGCTGGCTGTGCTGATCTCAAGCCTTTACTGCCTTGTGTGACCTGTCTTACTGGGTGAAAGCTGTGAGAAAGCTTCAAGCACTTACAGAAATTGTTTCGTACATTTTCATTATGACTATACAAAGTGACAACTTTAGTAACATGAAGTCTTTTAACTCTGACAGTTAAGATAGAGCACAATGTAATCTTAGCAAACTCTATTGCTAGGAAGAAAGAAAAGTAAAGCAACGCTTATCATCATGACTTTTCCCAATTAATGAAACCTGTCTGGAGTCAAGTTTCATTTTGTGAGCTATAGGTCTTAAATACTCATTGCACACATTTCAGCTCTCAAGGGTCTTTTTCAAAGAGTCAAAGTATGAATTTAGCTGAGCTATTCAAAGTTTTCAGATCAAGGTTTTTCACGTTGGTATTTCCTGCCTGGGGGCTGTGGTGCAAACGATTTGATAAAGGAGTTTCATTTTAGGACAATTTCCAAATATCAGTACTTGGGAGAAGACATACTTCTAGTCTAGTCTATTGAGGAATGTTGCAAGAGCCAAAACACAAGCATAGTACCAAGTTTTTCCCTTATAATCCAGGAAACAAATCTAGAAAAAATTCATCATTTTGCTATATCATTCTGGTCACTGTTTTACTAAATACATTACCAGAAATGTATATATTCCCCACCTGATGGAAAAAAGGAGTAAAATCTAATATACCATACCAAACAAAATCCATACTCTTGCAATCATAATCCTAAACACTGCTGTTTTCCAGTTACATTTATGTTATCATAACACTAAAAAGGTCAATGAGCATCACTGGACAACTGCACCCAAAAATCCTTGTAGATGTAGACATGTAAATAAGCAGTACATCTCTCTGTTTAAACCACCTGCTGCCTAAGAATGCTGAAGGTGTCTTCAATAATTAACTCTATCCCACCATAATTTGTGGGTTGAGGGGGTTCAGGGTTTTTTTGTTTGGTTTGGTTTCCAGTTTTCAGTTTTTTGGGTGTCATAGGTTAGCAAGCATAGTCCCGAAAGTGATTTTCTTGCAGAGGTGCTTAAAACTTCCTCTATGACCTGACAGAACCTATCAGCTGGCCAGTTTGAATATGGACAATTTTTTAAGACACTCAGAATTTTGACTGCCACTGTGGTCCACATTTAAGAATGGACAAACCCCGGGAAGCTCTCTCTCTTGCTTCTGGCCAGAGGACTGGTACCTGGGCTGGGCCTGTGCGGGGCCCTGCCGGGACCTTCTCGGGCCATGCCAGGCCGGGCCAGGCCACAGCCATCCTGGAGCCGTGCGGCCCTGCTCCACCCGCGGCCTCCCCACATCCCTGCTACGTGCAGACAGAGCAGCCCGGTTTCTGCCCTCCTCTCCAGTGCAGCCGAAAATGAAGATTCAGATGAGGCTGCCCACTGCCCGGCAAAGATCATGTGACCAACAGCGATAAGCGAAATTCCAGCTGCAAGGCCCAGGTGAGATTAATCCTTTTAGTGCTGTGAAGAGTTGAAAATCTGAGGGAGGAGAAAGAGGAGATGCTTAAAGCTGAAAAGGGAGGAGAAAGAGGAGATGCTTAAAGCTGAAATTCTGTTGTAAAGCTATGGTGGTGATAGACTACGATATATCAGAGTACCTGTTGTAATTTCATGAAAGCATTGGGGGGTGGAGCGTTCAAACTGCACTTGTGAGCAAAAGTACCTATGCTGGAATAAGCAAATGCTGAAGCAGCTGTATTTGATGAGAAATTTGAACAGGGAGAGATGGAAGCAATGAGGACTCTTGCTCCAATTGGAAGGAGAAGACCTCTGTTCCTAGAGATACTCCCAGAGATTGTCTTAGAGATGAAGATGCTTTTTTTTCTCCCAGGAAAGGAGGAGGGCCTCTATTCTCAGAGATGGAAATGCTCCCAGAGATGGGTGAAGAGAACTTTTGTTTCTGAACAGCTCAGCCTTAAAATTGTACCCCAGTAGCTCAAGATTGGACCCTCGAAAGCAGCTGTGGGAAAAGCTGCAAGTCAGGGGAAGGAAGGGACTCACATGCGAGCAGACAACCAACCCGGGCGGCTGGCTCATTGTGATAATGTCTCCATAGTACGAGCAAGAGACACTCCTCTTCCTAAATGAACTGAACAAGGTTATTATGGAAGTGGTAAACAAACTGAACATCTCAAGGGTTGTCTTTTTACATTGTCAGTGGGAGAAGGGGGAAAGGTGGGGGGAGGAGAAGTGTTCTGAAGGTCTGGTATGATTTTTTTTTTTTTCCTCTTCTTTTAGGTCTATTAATAAACTTCTTTATATTCTTTCAAGTTTTGTGCCTTCTTTTCTTTTCTCCTAATTCTTATCTCACAGAAGGTAAATAGTAATGAGTATTTTGGACCAAACCACTACATTGGGTTTTGGGGTTTTTTTTCTCAAATGCTGTTAGCCTCCCTTTTTACAGTCAGGAAATGAAGCACAAATGAAGGAATTAACCAGAGAATCTTTAGCATCAGTCAGAACAGAGTCAATTTTCTAAACCCTTTTTAAGTGGAAACCGTGACCTATAAATATGTCCAGCATATTTATATTAATTGCATGGCTTTTTTTTTTTTTTTTTTGCTATTATAAAATTAACTGGATGTAGCACCTATGACATATGAGATTTATAGAAAGGACAAAAGAAAAGGCAATCATGACAAAATGACAGATAGTCACATTACAAAGTTCTGAAATCATGCCTCATTATTATCTTCCGCAAAATTCAGATATGTTTGGACTCAAGTGTTCACTGACCTTTGAAAGGTAGATCTAACCTGATTCTGCACAAAGACAAAAAAAAATCTAGAACATTACAAGAAAGTGCATATCAGCTATACGTTCTCCTGGGTATAATTCTCGATGTGTCATATGTGTTAGTACTTACTAGTTCTCTATTAAATTGTAGTTTTCCTACTTGGCATTGGCTTTTTCATATACTAATTAGATTTAAATATTTTGAGTGGATCATAGTTTCAGAATTAATTTTTACTCTAGAAGAATATGGAGAGCTAACTAAGAGGATAACACATATTTTGTCACCTACTCTCAGTCATGGATCTCCACCAAGATACAGCACAGCATTAGCAAAGTTAAAACTTTTCTAAACAGTTATATTTCATTATTTTCATATTTAGAAACAGCCATTTCATAGCAATAAGGGTTTACAACTGATACTAAACCCAGTTAGTGTTAGTGTATTCATGAGCAGAAGAAAATTCAGGTGTTGGTACTGTTTAAAAGGATAAGACACAGAAGGAGTAAAAGTGGAAAGAGCACAGGAAGGTTAAGTGGCTTTCTCACGATCTCATGGTGCCAAGTTCAATGCCATTTAAAGTGGACAACATAACAGCTCAGGGACTGCATTTCAGCATTTTCACAGTGTGTATTTGGGCTTACAGATTTCTTGTCTCATTTCTAAAGGCCAGTTCCTGAAAAGCGTAGAAAACTTTCTGTGGGTTGAGGTCATTCAGCACCTTGCAAGACTGACCCTGATGTTCAGAGGTGCTGAGCACACACAGCTCCTGTTGACTGAGTTCACTGTACCTCTGAAAATCAATTCATGTCTAATGGCCTTCTCACCTGTCAGAAATAATTGCTGTTTGACAGAAGAATACTAACTCAGTCGCCATTTTGTTTTTAAAGGGGGCTATTTATTTTTAGCCTCCTCAGAAACTGATCTGCTAAGGAGGAAGATCAGGAATAAATTGTGTCTCAATAGGGAAATATGTTTTATATGAAACACTCATTCTTCTGGTTTTCAGTCACAAAAAAATACATCTTTTAACAGTTTTTTCCCTTGCATAAAAATCTGTTTAACTAATCCAATCATAAAAAAAAGTATTTTTTCTAACAGTAAGTGTTTAGTTGGGTATTCTCTGCTGAAGTATATGTTTTACAGTCTAGGAAAATCCTTGATACCAGCAGAAGCAGCATAACATGTAACAAGGGGTGTCTTTTCTTCAGCTGGATCAGTGCCCAAGTGTTGGAGAGCCTTTCCACTAAAAGCTATTATCTTCAGACATACTCCTGATGCCTTCATGGCTTCAATGTTCCAGAGGAGAACACCTTAGTGTAATTTTCTGTTGTTCTAAGACAGGTTTGGAGATTAAAACAAAGCTTTTCCATGAATAAAATGCATACATCTGAAAGGATGGGACAGCAGGGCCACATCAGAAAGTGCAAGTACATTCAATGGAAAGTAAAATGCAATTTAGGAAATAGTGAGCTGCATGCCTTGGCTGTAATAGTTAACAGAACAGCTCTACTGTGATAGCATAATGTGTACAAACTCAACAGAAACTTCTAGATTTCATGTCCCTGCAAATCCTTCCTCACAAGGTCATGTATCTGCATGATGAGAGGCCTGTCAAGTGCAGCACAAAGCAAGCATTTGTCTTGTCTCTAGATCAGATCTTCAGTTCCCTTTTCTGCTAAACCTATTTTTCTATTACAAAATGAAATTTCACTTTGAGAATTTAACAAAGGCAAAGAGTTATGAACACTTGATTTTTATTTAAAGCTTTTTAGTCCAATATGTCTTTGTATCTATTCATTTATATACTAGTTCTGAGAAAAATCTGAGTAATTTAGACAAAGTATGCAATGCAAAAGCCCTAAGTATAAGGTTTTGATGCACAGAAAATATTTCCATATGGACCTGCTTAACATGTATCCCTGGGTAAATGTTATTGGTATTCAGATTCTAAAAGCTAGAATAGTAAATCGATAGTGTGCATATATCATAAGACTTATTAGCCCCTAATGTCTTCTAGCTGCCCAGGGATGTATTCTGGCTCAATCCTGTTTTCAGGAAAGTCAATGACTAAATGATATCAAGGACCAGAGCTCCCTCCCTCATGCAGGTGTTGGAGATTGAAATTAAAAATTACTATACTTTGTACCCTAGAGGTTGGATGCCCCAGAGCCATAGGTCTGTATCCTAAGGAAAACAGCTGGAAGCTACTGTGATGAACACTGCTAGGGCAAAAGAGAAAACAACCTCAGTTGCTAGCGAAATAGTTTTTCTCATGATTGCTCTGAAATGGCATATCACCAACACTCTGCATAAGCATCTTTTCTAATTTAAGGGTCCGGATGCTTCTGGAGAAAGAATACACTGGCCTTTTAATTTCTCACGTTGGTAGAAGTAATAAAAGATTACTTAATCCCCATAGTTTATCCTTTGCCACAGTTACAAAATGGGAAAACTGCACTTAACAGTCTGGCCATGCATTTAATATCAGTTGTACATAGGTATTTCCCATGGCATATGTCAATATTTTTATTTTATTTACAACCTGTTGAGTGGTTTGTTGGAGCTTGTTTTGGCCTTTTTTAAATTTCAGCCTACATAGTATTGTAGCGTGCAGCTTTCTTTCCTGCAACTTGTCAATATAATTCCCTTTTTTTTTTCCTTCTGGAAAGGAAAATTATAATTACTAAGGAATCATGCTATCTTTTCTTCCTGACCAGTGCTCTTCATCTCCCACTGCCTTGGGGCCATTACTTTAATAGAATAGCTCTTCAAATGAATTAGATTACCTGTTTCATTGCTATTCTGTCTGGATGACATTCTCATTGAAAGTATCCATCTGCTTAGTAATTAACATTGAAAATGGCATTGACTAAGTAATTGTATTATGGACAAAACTGTATGTCAACAGTTGTCACTTCAGTTTGTGATTTAAACTGATGAACTTATTGATACAGTAAAAAAACCTGTTCATACAGCTGTCTTCCACAAGCATGCACTGCATTGCCACTTTTGCAGGTACATTTTTATCACAGATCTTATGTATCTCTGCAGTATGTATTATGAGAAATGTATAAAAATCTACATTTGTTGGTTATAAAATCTATTTTCCTACTTCCTTTATTTTCTTGTAAAACAAAGCTTAGATATATAAGGAACAAGTTAACAACCATGGCAGACAGGTATGATGAAAAAGAAGAACATTTGGTGTAATTTTATTATTTAGTGGTTTTGCTCAGCTCCACTGCTTCATCTTATTAACTTTCTCTTTTGGGACATGTAAGGTCTGTCAATTTGTGTGATATGGTAAGCCTTTGTAGTAAGGATAAGTATTCCTTGGTGATATACTCCACCTCATCTTTTCATGTTACTTCAGAGCTGTAATGCTGGTCCACATAAAAGTCCCTTAGATACACAAATTCCCTATGTATATATGGAAAATATAAGACTACAATTGTCCTGGGTCGCAGTGTATTCTATTACCATCCTCATGAGCTGTGGAGATCAGGTGTGGCAGTGTTTCCTTGCCTCCTCCCCCCAGACTATCTTGCTGTTAATGGCCCATCATTGTCCTGCTGCATGACTCAGAGATAACTCCCTCCGGACCATCTTCTGTTAATGAGCCTAATCAACACTTGGCCTCATGACTCATTACCCAATTGTGAGATGCTCCACCCAGAGGGAGGAACCAAGCATTCCATCTGGATATAATCTGAGATGCTGAACACCAGAGGCAACCCTTCCACTGGATTCCCAGAGGACAGGAGCTACACAGCCACCACTGGACCTCCTGAGGAAGAGCAGACCCTTTTTCTATAGGATCACCACTTCAGAGGACTGCAGCCACCATTCTACCAGACTGCTGCTACCACCACCCTGACTAACAGAGTGTCAGGTTGTATCTTGACTCTGTCAGTTTGAACCAGTGTTTTCTTTTAGTTTTTCCTTTTCTTTAATTTCCCTATTAAATTGTTATTCTGGCTTGGTGCCTCCCACTGGTTTGTTTTTAAACTAGTACAACAATATACTTTAAAACTTCAATCAAGTAAGAGCAGTTAAACTAAGGATGAGGAAAAAAACTTAAACACCCCCTGTAATTATTCTTTTTTCCTGTGGTCTTCAAATATCCTAACTTAATTAAAAGCAATTATTTATGCCATGATCTCCATCATAGTATTTCAACAGAAGGTTAAAAACAGTTTTACAAGTAAATATTTATAACCATTTCCTTACATGTTCCCCAAAATCAAGTTGCAACTCTATGTTAAATAAGATGAACAGCAAGCTGTCTTCTAGTGAAGATGTAGTGATCAGGCAACAATCTATGTTTCAGTTCACTGGAAACACCAATGCTACAGAAGTAGCATTGCAGACTTTTGCTGGATTATGTGAAGCTGAGAGTGTCTCACTGTAGATCATAATTTAATGCGCTCCATCCATCAACAAAAGTGACAAATCACTGTAGCTGGGGAAGGTCTTCCCCTCCCAACAATGTATTGTGGAGGTTGGTTTATTAACCATCATTTCAATTTAATGTATTTGTAATTAATTTTGTATCTTAGAAAATAATGTTTTAGAAAATTGATTTCTGACTTAAGAAAAATATTTTCTATTTTTACATGTTATGCTCTTTTGACCAACCTCATATAAAAAGATAAAATGCCATTCCAACTCAATGCCTGTTCTTATTTTGATAAAGTTATGAAATACTGACTTTACAGGGATTTGGGGTTGCATCAAAGCTATGCTTGCAATGCAACTGTGTTGGAGAAGAGGGGTGTCCTGGATTTGGCTGGGATAGACTTAATTTACTTAATCGTAAATAGACTTAATTTACTCAATAGACTTAATTACTTTTCTCTCTCTCTTTTCTCTTTTTCTTCTACATCATCATCATCATTATCATCATGTTTTACTTTATTTATTTTACTATTAAATTGTTCTTATCTCAGCACAGGAGTTTTACATTTTTCTGATTCTCCCCGTCACAGTGGGGGTTGGGGACTGAGCCATGTTGTACTGAGTTGCTGGCTCAGGTTAAACCACAGCAAAGGGCTGTGACTTGTCCTTCAACAAGAGACATCCTCTGATATATAAAATTAATTGAGATGGAATTATAGTGCTAAAAGTGGCTCATATTTTGGTGAAGAATTTTCTTCAGTCTGCTAGAGGGAAAGAATTTCCAAAGTCCCAAAAGTAAAGCTCTCAAAGATAAACCTCTGTAGACTTGGGGGAAAGAAGGAAAGAAAGAAAGAAAGAAGGAAAGAGAGAATGAATGAAAGAAAGAAAAAGACTAGCTTCCTGTAAAAAAAGCCTTCAGATATTCATCTCAAATTATTTTTACCTACCAGGGACCTTAAGGTGTGTTGGCTTTGTTTAAACTGTTTATAAGGAATGCAACCCACCCAGGAGAGGTTACATGACAAAAGGCCTTTTTTTAAGAAGACTTTTCAAGTGCATAGCGTTCACTGAAGCTCAGCTCAGCACACAGAAGGAGAAAGGAAGGGAGAAACATTCACTGAGAAGCCTGGAGTTACTTTTCCATGTTTTGAGGGTATAGCACAGACAAGGAAGGAAGCTTCTTGATGGCACTGCTAATCTCTTTCAGGGTAGGGACATTAGCCAGCTCTTGACCTTTTCAGTTTGAGTCTTTGCCCTGTGTATGAATACCATTTCCTGCACTGAAACATACAGTTCTAGTGTCACCTAATAACTAATACCATTTTATAGCACCATATTGTCCTCCAGCAGTGAACTTTGCCCTCAAAGGAGACACAGGTTCAAATTCCATTCCTGAAAGCAGCTCCTGAGTTTATTTAGACTGCTCTAAGCTATGGAATACACAGGGCAGTACAAACCATGCACTCCTCAGAGCCTCGAATACAACTCTGCTGAGCTCACTGTGGAAGCAGTTTCTCAAACCATTTCCAGTGTCTTTTCAATGGAAGTAAGTACCAATTGTCTAACTGTAGCTGCACATACACGTGTGGGAATGCTATAAATATCACAGGATTTGGATCTCCATGATGAAAACAGTAAGTGGAGATCAGTAGAGACCAAATCACCTGAGCTCCTCACAAACTTTCTGTCTGTACTTGGAAAGAAAACAGAAAAGTGACCTAGTATTGAAGACCATTTGCCATTTGCCTCAGGTCTGAAATGAACAACATATGTAAAGATTTCATGCAAAGAACACAGCAGCACAATGCAGTGTAAAGCTCCCTTTATTCTGAAATTAAACTTTTCTATAAAAATCTACAAAATTTATTGATACAGAACTGTTTATTCCTTTATAAATCTCTGACTAATGTCAGTGACTAAATTTCTGAGAAAGCAAATCAATGTAACTGGGTAGTTATCTGTCCCCAGGTGTTATTTACAAAGATTATACTTGTTCTTAATAAGTGCCTATCTAGTGTGAATCTAAGTATCACATGTATAATTCCATCTCTTCATTTTTTTGATGATCCCAAAAAGTCAAAAGATTGAAAGACAAAGGCTAAAATAAAATAAAGATTTCAAGTTTTCATTTTCAGAAATATTCAGGAATATTTTTACTTATAGAAAGGATCCATTCAGGTGTTGCTATGTAATTCTGAATATAGATTTCATCATGGTAACTGGGGACAGATTTAGGTGCACATGATTATAGCAATTAGGCTTTGGAAACATACCTTGATTTTTATTTTATTTTTAAAGCCATTTAATTCTACACAATTGTGTAGAAAATATTCATTCAAGCTTTACTGAGAGGATTTCACTTTCTCATTTTTTCTCCAGCTTAAAATATCATACAAACAATCTTCTCCAGAGGTATTTCATAATGTCTGTCACATAAATGACAAACTAGAAAACACAGCAGTACAAAGCATAAGATTTCTTAGCTAACAAAAGTATTTTTAGTATTTTATCTCCAAATTGTGTAGTGTTTCAGAAAAAAAGTCTTCCAATGACTCAATTTATCCTACCTCATCCTATAATGCACTTTTACTCTGCATAACAATCAAAAACTTTGACTTTTTAAAGTCAAAGATAAATTTTATGTTTTGTTGCTCAGATACCTTTCTTAGCCTTGCCTAGTCTTTTTGCTGATGTATATATTGCAAGCAGGCAATTCCTGTTAAAAATAAGGGGTCATAGGATGTGCCCTGGGCCTGTGGCCTTCTTGTCTTGGAACTGCTGCACTCACTTACTTGTACAACATTATTATTCAGGTGCAGTGATTCATTTCTCATGATACAAAAGATAATTCAACCCCCACTCCAAATTTAGCAATACCGAACAGTTACAACCCTCATTGAAATTAATGGTACTTGGGAACACCCTGCCCACATAAAAGCTGATGTTCTACCTGTGAAATCTCAAACTGCCACATGAAAATTAAAACTATGAGTTTGAGTCTTTTCCATCTGTACATATGCATTGTAGGCACAAATGTTTACTTCTGACAGACATTAAAATTCTCATTAAATCAAAGGCTCATGAAAACAGAAATGCAAGGAATATGACTAATGTGTTTTCACAAACAATAAATCGAGAATGTCTGTTACACTCCTCTGGTGTAATATCTTGAATACTGGGCTTTTTAAAACTAGTTCTTGTGATGTAGAAGATAACTCTTAAAAATATCCAAATTGATTGGCAGGGGTGGGGGGAGAGGGAACAAAACAAAACAAAAAGACCTGAAATATGGGAAAATTCACATCAAAATCTGGTTAATTATTACAGTGGGCTACTCTCCAATGGCTCATTTCTGGTTTGAATTGATAGTTGCAATGCCTACAATGTTCTTTCTATCAACCAATTTCTTTCCATCATTGTTAGACCATACAGCTCCTTCTAACAAGCTTGAGCTCTCCTTTACTGTAGAAGCTGTGCAACTTCATTTCCTACATTACCACTGCAGATAAGATGCACAGTTCCATCTCCTGTGATGTGATTTTGTCTATTCACCTCCTGGACTTGGACTGCAGATACCCATACCCCAATTACCATCAGGGTCTTACTTAACTGTCACTGTCTGAGCTCAGCAGCTCTAGTTTCTCACAGTTCTCACTGCCAGCTACATTTTTAAAATCTTATATAATTTCTGTAGGTCTTATCTAAAGGCTCTCTACCATAGCAATATATTTATTGGTGCGTTATGAGATGGGATAATAATTGTGGGAGAGGTCAAACCTCAGTGTCAATATAGAAGCCATATAACCCTACTTGATATTTTTCTTTTAAAAAATATTTAATTTAAATAAGAGTTTTAAACAATAGCAAGTAGTAGTTTAAACTAAATTGATGTTTTAAGCTAATAAACTGCTTCCAAGGATAGTACCTCCTCTTCAGCTGTCATGCTGTACTAGAAGCCTGCCTTTCACTGTAGTCCTGAAATCACACAGTTGCTTTTGAATCCCAGCAACTGCATTCAAAGACTTATCTGTTAATTTGTAATCTCTTCAGTGTCTGACATATTAATTTTGGTGAGGTGATTTGGACTACACTGAGCACTGTGTGAAAGTTTTTGGGACAAGTTCTTTCTATATTTATTCCTATAGGTCTTATTAATGAAGACAGGCTGGTTTTTCCTGGTTCCTGCAGTCTTTTCCACATAGGTTCTTCATTTTAATGTACTTATTCCTGTAAGAGGGCCTTGTTACCAACAGAGAACCCTTAGAAAATTCCCAGATTCTTCTCAAGAAAGATACAATATATGAACAAAATAAGTGAAAAGACATTACAGAGTGAGGAAAGAATGGCTATGTGTTTGAAATGCATGCCAGAAACCCACATGACGACCCTTAGAGAAAATTCAGTGAAAGTAACAATTCATGAATGGCATTCCTATGGACTTACAGTTAACTTTCAGGTTGGAGCTAACCTACAACCTGGTTTTTACTGTCAAGAGAATTTTAACATTTTCAAATATTTCCCAACGACTCCATAAATGTATAATTCAAATCCAATGTCAAAATAAATAGATTTGGCTTGAAAACAGAGGGATGGAGTTCCTGTCTGACATTTGCATCACAAATCCAGCCAGGAATCAGAGTGCACTAGCCCACTGAAAGCTGGAGAAATCTAACGATAAACAAGCACACTGGGAGGCACAGCATTATTGCTAAATGGATTATTTATGCTAGTTCTCAAAACAAGGAAGGGAGGTGAATAATCCTCTTCATATCTCAAGGCTGCTGATCAAATAAAAATTTCCATTTACAATAAAAACTTTGGCTCCTAGATATATATTGGAACTCCTTGAGCTTTTCTTCCCTCAGTTCAGGAGAGAAAATTGTTCCACAGCTGCAAAGAATCAATTTTTGTTACTCCTGAATTAGGATTTAAGTTCCCTGTGGGACTGCTTAAGCTTTCCATCCCCTTCAGCTCTCTGTGGGAGGCACCCATGGTTCTGAGGAAAAACATTTCTGAGGCCAGGCCAAGTTTGGAGCTAGAAAACACAGCCAGGTGTTGAAGCCAAGTCTGTGAACCTCCATGGCACAGTGGTTCTCCAGACTCAGAAGTGGGGAAGGGCAGGGGAAAGAGTCACATCCTGCTTTTCCTGCTTTTCTTCCCACTTTGTGCTGGATTTGGCAGGAATTTGTCCCCGGTACACAGGGGAAACATGTTTTTCACTTAACTTTTGGTTATGTATAAACTTGAAAAATTAGGCTGGTGACAAACCTGTTTTGCACAAGATTTAGAGGTGAAATTAGCATCACATGTACAGGCAGTGATCAAAAGCCCAGTGGAATTGGTGGGCAATTTTCCACTGAGATCAATGGGCTCTGGATAACACCCATAAACCTTGACTAACGAGGCGTTATGTGGATTAAAGCACAGGTTAAACCAGAAAATACAGTACTTTTGTGCCAATGGGATTCTGGATCTCTTTAGCTTCCCATAGATGTAGCAATGAATAACACAAAGGGAACAGAAAGTCCCATGCAAACCTGTTGTGTGCAGTCAGACTCCAAGCTCTCACAGAGCCCGTGGGCTCCAAGTCTGAAGGAATAAGGACTTAGCTTGCAAGCACACAGAGAGTGCATTGGTGTTAATTTCCAGTGTTCCATGAAGTATAACATTAACAGTGTGCATTTCCTTTTTTTCCTCCTCTCTTATGTATTTTCTTCTGCCGTGCATGGGAAGGAGAAGTTATATCCATTCTAAAACGTTTATGTAGGCTTAAGGCAGGAAGAGAGACAAGGCACTGTTAGACATTTTGAAAAGATGAGGCAATACCAGAAAGTTTTGCAGAATGAACTTGTGACCAGGCTGGTTTCAACAGTCAGGTGTCTTGTAAAAGGCACATAATGAGATGAGGTGTGGTAATCTATGGTAAGAAGAATCTTGCTAGTTAATATTTAAATTAATTTCTCATATCAAAAAGGAATGCACATTCTTTTTCTACATATTTGCTATCACCGGCCCTGCAAAGAGGCATTAGACAGTGGCCAAAATATTTATGTATTTCTCTTTCCCACTGCATCTCTGTAAATTTATGATTTGGGTCAATTAGGGAACAAAATAGATATTATGATGTCTGGGATCTGTAAGCTCATTATCTTTATCATCAGAAATTATTTTAGTCATGTCAGTGCTTGGCAGGAACAATGGTTAGGCATCCAAAATTATTTTAGTTCACAGAAATAAAAAATACAACTTGTAGTGCAGAACAAGAGGAGGAAGGTGGGCACTCGTGCCATCTATAGAGGCAAAGTATTGCCTTTCAGCTGTTCCAGCCAAAGCCAGTATGGTCAGCACAAATCACAAACTTGCAAGAACAGATGATTTTCCTTTCCCATGCAGGATGTAGTAAATCCCACACTGGCCTGCAGGGATTCAGAATTCCCACTTTGAAAAGTGACACTAAGTTGCTGTTTTATATACTGTCTTAGATAGACTGCCGGTGCTGAGTCAGTTCTCATCATCTCCTTCCTGCCTTTCTTAACACCAAGCAGCTTGAATAGCTGCTACTTCACTAAACTGATTAATCAAAGCTTTAAATGTTGTGCAAAAGAAATTTCAATAAAATAAAAAAATCGTATCTGTCAGCTAGGTAAGATTTGAGACTGAGAATCTTAATATTTCAGTGCTTATAAGCAGTTGCATACCATGAGATAATGTCATAATGTACATCAAAGCACCAACCATCCCCTGTCATCTTCACAACATAGTATATGGAACACTATTGAGAAGAAGATGTTACAGAAGCAAAAATGGTTGCACAAACCACAGAGTTATCATGTGGAACTAAGGACTGCATCTAAATTGATGGTTTGCATTTGAAGTATCTTGTGAAGTTTGTACAGCTTTTCAGACCAGTCACAAAGCTGAAACAACAAAAAAAAAGGCTGTAAGTACAACAAAACATCACAGAAATAAATGTAGAAGAACTCCTTTGTTTATTCAAGCTGCATTTCTGCTCTAAACAATATGAAATTTGTCTAGCTTCAATATTCTTGTACATCTAAGTAACATAAGTCTATAGTGTAATGAGAAATGCTGGTCAAAACACCGTAATTCTGTAGGCAGCAACTTAAATATGTTAGACCGAAGTGGACTACAATCTGCATTTCTGAATCTCAACCAAGCTATTAAAATCCTACTATACTCAACCATTCAAACATCATTTGTAAATATTGCAGCATGGATTCAATGAAGATATTCATAATTAACCCTGCAGCAAGTGTTCTCAACATAAATTGCTCAAGAGCGAGAATTTATTTATGACATTGAACTTATTTTTCCTAATTTTGTCACAGTCACTGGTCACTTGCAATCAATACTGTGGAAAACCTGCAGAGAAAACCACAATTTGTAATGGCCATTGGCCTCTCTTCTACCAAGCAATGCGCCCCTGACCGTGTTCAGAATGGAGCATGGGAAAGCGTGGGCATGCATTCTCAGCCCTGAATTAGGAGCTACTGCCAAATTTGGCAGGGATTGGGGATCCAGCAGCAGTTTTTTCTTACGAAGGTCATGCAATCCCTCCCTTGAGAGACGAGACAACCTGCTTCTTCACTCCTGCTGGGTGTTCAGTGAAGCAGAACCTTAGGGATTCTAATGTGCACAGAGAGAAAGCCCTCCATCCCTGAATGGGCAGATGCCTGCCCTGGTGCTGAGGTCAGAGCTGTGGTACAGGTCCTACTGCTCCTCTGAGCAGGCAGCACTCCCATCATGCCTGAAGAAGCTCAAGGGCTGGTGCCAGACCCCTCCGGTGGAAATGGCCGTGTGACTCAGCTGAAGAAGCGGAACAGTCAATACCAACTTACTTGTAAGCAGGGCTGACTCTCACCTGGGGAACAGAGGGATCCATTCCTGCCAGAGCTTTACAAACCTCACTAAAATCTTTATTTAGTCATCTCTCTTAATGGTTGCATGCTGTTGCAGTAAAAAGCAACAGAGGTGTAAGAGAACAAAATAAGAACCAGTGTAAGTAACTCATTAACAAGACAATACAAAGAAGATGAGCCTGGTTAGTTTTTAAATATTGAAAATCTGAAAAAAAAGTCATTATTCCATGTAAAAATTTTCCCCATGCATTTGCTTTTGCAAGTGCTTAAACACCTTAAGGAGTTACTTCACCTGTGCAGTAGCCCCTTAGTGGTTTCATACATTGTTCCCCAGCTTGCTAAAGCAGTCTTGTGGCAACTCAGAGTGTAAAAAGGGCAATCCTGAGGAAGTTATAAGCTTCTTTACAAAGTAATTATCCCTTTATCTGCAATCCTTGTTCTCAATTTGAGCAGCGTATCTGTATAAGCTTTGCTCAATCATAAACAAGGATTTCTACTTCAAAATAAAGCTATCAGAAGGGAGAAGTGTGGTTAGTGTCATGCCCAGCACAGATAGGACACCCAAGTAAGCACCACTTCAAAGGTTAGTTCTGGATAAACTTGTTCCAGGCTCTTACATGCTTTAATCCAGAACGAGCTCCAGGCCCAGACCAGTTTAGTGTTTCTAATATATATCTATACTGGTTTTAAATGTTTAATATACTGTGGACTTTCACATTAAATTACCATTGCTCACAACAAACTTCTATTCCTGGGGCATTGAAAAAAAATAGCAGATGTATCTGCTCAAGCAGATTGAAATTCCTGTCCTGAAAGTGTGTAATTCTTTTTTATTATTATTATTTAAACAACCTCCATGCATTCTCTAAGAAAAGCATACTTAAGCAGTGTCTTAAAAAAAAAATGTTAAAGCTTTGATGTGATGGATGCATTGAACATGTCAGGAAGAGTATTATCAAAAGGAGAAGTTTAAAGCCATTCCCTGGGGTATATATGTTTTGATGTCCTACTGTCCTTGTCATACATGAAAGTATTTGGTCTTTCTAGAAATTCACTTGACCCAGAAAAACAAATTGTTCAGAGTTAGCAGGGAAAAAAACCCACACACAGAACAAGGGCTGGGACTATGATATGCTCACTATTACTCTGCACTCTGTTTGAAGTAGATTAAGAAGAAACAGTAACAAGTAATTAAAATGTGTCCCATTGGGCCTGTACTACTGTCCAAACACTTCTGTAACAAAAAAACCCCAAATCCACAGCAAATTTCTCTGACTCCCAGATGTTTTGAATGAGTTTCTTCATACCTGAGGTTTGGTTCATATGGCACAACCTTCTTGGGTGACAGTATACCTGGAAAACTTTTTTCAATGGAGTGCAAAAGTGGTCTAAGGGAAAGATCAGCCTACACTTCTTTAGTATGAAAATATAACCATTAATACATAATTCAGATAATAGAAAAAAAAAGGTTGCACCAAATGCAATGATACCAGCCTTCCTAAGATTATATGATAATTTATTAATTCTCTGATATTAAATAAAATCTATTATTTTTACTTTTAATAAAATAAAATTTTAAATTACTCATGTCTTTGGCAAAGGTGTTTGTTCCAAAGACATAAAATGCAAGCTGAGAAATGTTTCCCTCAGCTTCAGAGTATTTGTTGAAAACACAGAGAGATCAAAAACAAACTTTAGTGCAGCTTCCAGAACAGCTTCTGTGTCCTAACAGAGGGTAGGAAGAAGAGTTATTTACCATGTGTTTCTGGAAGTCCTTACCAAGTTCTCTTCATAGTTAGCAGACAGACTTCCACAGACTTCAGCATAAGTAGGGTCACAATTTTATTTGGAACTGACACTTGCTGACTGCCATAAATTTCTTCAGGAATGAGAGAGCATGAGTATTGGGGTTCGTCCCCCCTGGCATGGGGCCCAGGGGGAGGGGACCCTGGGGTAGAGGCACAGCTCACGGGATTTCTCCACTCTCTGGTCAATCCCGTTCCCCATTGGTTGTTTTGTGTTCCCCTGCACAGGGAGGACCCTGGTGGTCCCGTGATTGCTCAGTTCTTCAGCGGGACCCTGGCCATGTGGCTGGAGAATAAAGATCTCTGAAACATCAATCAAGAATTGGTCCCTGTTTCTTTCCACGGGCCTCGCTGTCGATACATGTTAGAGAAATCCCCTGCTGCAACACGAGTGTTAGAGAAAAGTGCAGCAAAACTCGGAAACTTAAGGACAAAACTGGCAGCAACTAGATTTATAGAAGGGAGCAAGCAATAAACTTTTCAAAAAATAGTTTGGCTATGCAAGCGTGAACAGCATTTCTGGCAAACCAGCAATCAGCCAAGGCTAAGAAGTATTACCAGTTCAATGATTTCAGAATAATTTTCTTAAAATAGCAGGACAGCAAAAGGAGATTCAAATTGTCTCTTGGGCTTCAACAAGCTCCCCAATTTTCTCTTTTGGCAGAATGACGTACAAGTGAAGAAGACTTAGAACTGAAGTAAATTTTGGAGATGACCCTAGATCTGATACGTCATGTGTCCAAGGAATGATGAATTACAGCCCTTTGGAAAGGTTCACTGTAATGAAAAAAAGTGACCTTGAACAGCAGTGATGGCAATGCACCCAGGAGTGACTACTCTGGTCCAACTGTGAGAGTCAGTCAGTTGTAACTTTTATCATCCTGAAATTCATGGCTCACTGCTGGGAAGAATTTGAAAGAGACAGATCTGCAAACATTAAAGTAGTTCCAAACCTATCCCCTGGCTCTGTGTTCCCTGAACACTTGCTCATTCTCACATGCTAAAACACAGTTTTGGAGAAGTGGAACCTGGCAGCTTCAAACAGGTCTTGTTTTTGGGATAAACAGCATGAATAAATGCACATAGAAAATTCCGTAAGACCATCACAGGTGTGTCCTAGTTTGTACAAAATAAACATTGACACCTTAGACAGACTCTTTCCCACACTGTAAATGTTTTCATATTATATAAAGAAGTCCTAAAATTCAGATTTATTAGCATATGTACAAAACCAATATTCACATGAAAATATTTATTTTAAATGTAACAAATCTTGCCTTACTAAAGTAATTAATTCTCATTATCATTTTTTTGTTTCTCTGTGCTTGTTTATGTATGTCAGTGCTTAGCCAAAGACTTGAACATGAGGTGCATGGCTAAATGTTGAAAACTGTGGTAATATAAGAGTGTATTGCTGATGATAAAATGTTCTGACAAAGTATAAAATGCAAATTGTGTGTTATTGCCTTAAATTGTTCCAGTTCATTTACCTTGCTATGAGCATTCATTACAGCTAATTATTGAAACAGATTTTTATTATTCATAATTACTTTTCACATTGTAATGATCATAAATTTTTGAAAATTCTGGTCATCATCTGTCATCATTCATGCTTGTCAGATCTTTTTTTTGTACAGAACATTTTGCATGCTCATTATCATTAATATATTTGTAGGCTGTTATTATTCAAAACTAGTAAGGATCTTTTAAAGGAAATGTAATACTGTTTCTTAAATAGATCCTTTTAGTCCTAGTGACAGACTGATGCTGAACCTAACTTAGAAAATTAAATGAAATGCCATTAATTAAATGTACAGTTTATTCCTTTCACTTACTTTGCCAGGTTCATGAATGCACCTACAGTTAGACAGAAATTATTTCCCTGTTATTATCATCCAGTCAGCAAGGCATTTTAAAGACCAATTTGTAAAATGAAAAGGTTGAAAACAGAAAGCATTACTTCCCAGTAAAAATGGAGAATGAGAGAAATAGCAAAAGAGAAAAAGAAAACTGCCTACACAGCTGTAAACAACAAAATGTTCACAGAACCGAGAAACACTGAATAACTTGAGCTCATCAATGTGGTCCCATTTTATGAGGTAGCTGTAGATGTCAGATAGCTGTTTCATCAGACAGAATAAACACAGAGGTTTTACTGTTGAGACTACCACTGGTTTGCAGTTTCTCTTGATTGTCTACTTCTGAATAGATCAAAATACAAAGTGAATACTTCCCTCAGAAGTTACTCTGATTTACTATTTCCAGAACAGCAGATATTACCAGATAATTTCATAAAACATAAAAAAAATAATTTATGTGACCTGAACTGGTAGATGAAGCAAGGGCACAGAAATAAAAAAAATAAATCCAACTGATGAGAGAGACATCATGATTCACAGCATCATTCAGTGTCATCAGAACTTTGGAATTTATCCATTCCTTACAATGACACAGTAATAATGGTAGCTGGATAACATATACTACAGTTGATAGAAAAAAGGAAAAAATACATTACATATCAAAACCTAGGGGGGTCTTTGGTTAATATTTCTCAGGTGTCTGAGGATGGAACTGTGGATTGAAGCTCACTAAATATGGTACTATTTACAGAGCAGGTTAAATGACAGGGAAAAGAAAGCAACTACAAATTTCACTTTCTCATTGAGCCTGTGCATAACATATGATGCCATCACAGTCAGGGTGCATCTTTCTAAACTATTTCGACAAAACGCAGTCTGGAAACTTTAAAATAAAATAATTACACATGTTGATAAAACTATTGTACCTCTGACACAAAAAGCAGAAGATAAGGAGGTTACCAGTCATGGTTGACTAAATAAAGCCTTCGACAGAACTTGACATTCCATGATCCAGCTTGAAAGGTTATGGAACACATTCCAAGCTGATTAAATGGGTCAGAGCTTTTCCTATGGACCATAGCCAGCAGGTTAAAGTCAATTGTGTGCCCTCCAATTGGCAAGTGATTAGTGGAGATGTCTCCCCTGGGCACTAAATTGGGACCTTTACTCTTTCTACTAATGATTAACAACCTTGTATTATACCATGCAGCAATAAAGAATAAGCACATGATGCTTCCCTCACACGCTGTTTTCTAAATCACTTCATTACAGGTCTCAAACTTCAAGAAAAAACAACATACAATAAATAGCTGTTCATGATTTTAAGTTACTAACCAATAAGAACTATACACTCTGTTCTTAGCTGAGGAATACAAACACAGAATGAAAACACTTATTGTATTAATTTATTTTCTTTACACAGTACAGTTGAGATCACTATCTGTACTATTTCCTCATACCCCTAGAAGAAATATATTGGAACATTAATGCAAAATCAATTAGGAATAGGTGAAAATACTCCTTTTCCCTATTAAAAATAAAAGCTTGGGAAAATCAGTCTAAATCTCCATCAGCAAATAACTTAAGACATCTTTAAGAAGAAACTCCATCACTTAATGAGACTGTGGTATATTCAGGAAAATTTATTGAAAATTCACTACCCATGATTTGGACACACTTTAGAAGGTAAAGTGATAAACAGAAAACTTTCCATTACAGTGAACAAAGAGAGCTGGAGACAACCAGATTATATGTTTCAAATGGAAACTAGCAGCAGTGTTTTAGGAGAAAGTCAAATATTAATTAAAAGAAGGAAGAAGAATCTTATTCACACAACTATCTGAGGGCAGTTTACTAAGCTGGTTCTTCACTAATTTTGTTCATGGCTAACTCTATCTTCATTTCTCATAATGAAATAAAATAAATATTTCTTTACATTCCCTTCAAACCTCTGTATAATTTTTAAACATATGTACTGGGGGGAGAGGGAGGGGTTGGTCTCTTTTTCGCTGCTAGAAATAGATTCTGAATGCTCTGTTTTAGATAAAGCAAGATATATTGAAAAAGTTTCAGGCAAAATTAGTCTGATGTTTGATGTGTGTTCAAAGGACATCAGATTTAACAATGTTCATCAGTCTGGGGAGAAAACGAGTTCATGGCTGACCCCTAACTAATGTCCCCACTATCTTGAGAAGATCAAAATGAAATTCTCACATATAAAATTTGTGGGAAACCTCATCAAAAGAAAGACAAGAGGGAAAAATACATGGAAAAACTAATAGCTGTTTTTCAAACCGAGATGTGAAAAGGAATCCCTTAACTAAGCAAAAAAATTTAAAAAGCAAACACTAATATTTTAAAAGATTACTGAATCGGTCTGCACAGAGATGTGAGTAGTGCATAACTATCAAGAGATTATTTTTCTAAAGAAGAATGTATGGTAAAGCCTCTCAGATTTATCTTAATTGATATCTTTATCAATGAACAATAAAGAGAAACATCACATCACTGGATGTGAAAAAAAAATAATGAGTAAGAAAGTGTAAAGACTGAAGAGACATAGTCACTGTTACAACTACCAGTCTTGCAAGTTCACTGGAAATGTCATATCACATTTGAAATTTTCTTCCTAAATGATGTGTCTGGTTACACAAGTAATAACTTGGAAAAGCCCTGCAGTCAGGAGGTTAGATTAGGTGCTGACAGTTGTCCTTTGCAGAATCACAATCTATAAATCTCTAAAGCTAATCTGTTTATTTCTTCCCATTTGTAGAGCTGCACTTGACAAAAAATGAAGTTTTGTCCTTGTGTTAGGACATTACAGTGTGAAATGTTGAGAGGATAAGAAACTTGTCATCAGTATGTTAAAACTCAAATTTTTAATGCAGCCATCTGATAAAATATAGGAAGGTAAAACTGTATTCAATTAAAATTTGTAAGCATTAATTTAGCATCATTCTTTTTTTCTTCTTAGAAGCCAGAAATGTTAGTTGGAAGTGACCTATGGCAGCCCTCTTTGTCACAGCAAGGCAACTTAAATGTCTGGAAGTGCAGTCTGCAGCTGTTGCCCTTTGTGTCATCTGGTGCTACCGAGAAGAGTATGACTGTATCAGCTTTGAGACTGCCTTTTAAGCAGCTGTAAGCTCTCAGATCACCCTTTAGCCTCCTCAATATCTAGCCTTATCACTACTTAGATACTTGTCAAACTCTAAAAACAATGCTGTCAAATACCGCAATTCATGTACCGCAGAAAAAGGACACTTTTATTCTTTTCCTTGGGAACAAAGAAAACAATTAGCTGGCACATTTCCTGTTCTGAGGTGTGTCTCCAAGACACCATAACTCTCAAACCTTTTCAAAAATAAAGAAGCATCCCTCCAAAGCTGCCATGGCAAACTTTTCTGGTTCCTTGGAAGCATCAGGCTGCTCTGAGGAAAATACATTTCTTGTTCGCTGCTTCCTGGTTTAAATATCCAGTAATTTGGGGATCTAATTAAGCTGTTAGAAGCCCATTAGCTGCAAGAGAACAATACAAATGTTATATGTATGTAATATGCATTAAAGATATGAAAGGAAATATTTAATAGCCTTTGATGTTCTTTCAGACTCTCAGCAGCTCTCTTAAAATTATCTTGACTACCTTTTATGACGCAACGTGCTTTCAGAACGGCACAAGTGGGAAGACATGTGGCAAAAAATGCCCACAATAGAGTTAAACTTAACCAGTATCCCTTTTTATTGTCAGAGTACTGAATAAATAATGAAAAGGTACATATAGAATGTTCTTCAAACAAAGACAGTTCACTGGGTGTCTGATATTAACCATCATCTGTCTTAGAAGATCTCTTGAAGGCTAGAAATCCAGGAATTGCCAGCTGGTTGTTTTAATAAATGGTAGCAAAGGAAAAAAAAACAACCTGGGGAGTGGCTCATCTCTTTCATCATTATTGTTGATAGGTATATTATGTAGAACTAAGATAACATCTTTGAATGGACATTGTTTTATACCTAATATGCATATTCAACCATGATGATTTGCATAACAGTTTTTGAGTATCTAGCCATAATGTCTACCTTGAAGGGAGGTCTAAATTATTGTTATTCCAGATCACTACTTGACTGAAATGTAGGGAAAAACATGTTATCTAAGATAATGACCCAAAGATTTAAAGTATCATTGTCCAATATCTTAACCCTCTCAGGTAATGAATTAAAAAGTAGTGAACAGTGTGAGGCACAAATGAAGACATGAGAAAAACACTAGTTCTCTGAACTAAGACTGCAATACAAAAATTAAATGAAATTAAATGATTACTTAAACCAAACATACAGTAACTCTTTTTCTCTATAAATTCACATGGAATAAGTTATTAGATTTTCCTATTTAAAAATATTGTTGTTTCTCAGTTACTGTTGGATAAAGCAGTGGAAAGTAACACAAAGCTTCCTTAAAATATCCAAGACAGCCTTGAAAGATGATTATTATTAGTCTTTAAGATCCTATATTGTTTTTCTAATAATATAAGCACATGTATTTTGCCAATACTGAAAGTATTGCATAAATACTGCATAAATGAATATCACTTTCAGTCTTGCTGTCAGTTTGCACCCATGACGATCAGGACTCATAAGCAAATTCAATAAAAAACACACAGAAAAATACATAGATTGACAAGAAGATGCTGTGGACAAAAGAGACTTCATAATCAAGAAATCAGGGCTGAAAGAAGGGTATCCCTAAAAGCATGCACACAAATAAGGGCCTGAATGTGCTCACACTTTCCCTGGGACATCACCATCTGAAGTGCCTGTATAATAATGCATGTAGAGAATAGTGAGTGAACAGGAAGAATCAGAGGTCTGCTTGCCCTTGCAGAGTTACAGGCTCATTAGGATCACAGACACATGGCAGGACGGCTCACACAGCTGGAGTCTGAAATGGACAAACAGGCCAGAATGGCCAGGATGGGCACTTGCCTGCTTAGGGACGGTGATGATCCAGCTGTGAATTTACAGATTGGGGTTAGACAGTGGGCCAGCAATAGTGATGCTGTGAATTTACAGATTGGGGTTAGACAGTGGGCCAGCAATAGTGATGCTGTGATGAGTGTTACTGTAAATAAATCAGCTGACTTAATACAAGATAATAGTTCTCCTGAAAAACCTTGCCCCATGTATATCTTTAGACCATGTAACTGCTTCAAGTCTCTAACATACTTTCAGAATTAACCAGGCATTAACACCTTGGCAATCATGGAATGGTTCATTTTCTCAGGAAATCTAGTTTTTGTCTTGATAATGAATGAACCAATTCTTGAAATCTTACTTTTTTTTGAGGAATAAAATTCTCATTTTCTGAACATGTACCAATAAATCTGAAATAGTCAGAAAACAAACCAAATTTTTGTTGGTTGTTGGAGCAGAAAATGAACAGGACAGCTGGCAAAGCCACCAAAATGAAAAGCTAAAAGGTATAAGGAATTACATGCCAAAGATGATTAATCGGAAATATATTAAAAATGTGCAATGGGAAAGGAAAGCAGAAATTTATTTCTTGATTAAAGAGCATGGGAAGACTTAATTAATGATGTTTACCCTTAAAGTACAGCTTATGACCAAATCCAGAGTTTAAGTCCACTTGAACCCACAGAAATCTTCCTGCCCCTCCTAGAGTAAATAACATGAGACGCTAAGATTGAGTCTATGTGCAGTGAGAATGTATTTAAATTAACTGACATTGGGTACTCTACTTTATCTAACCTCTTTGTGAAGTATTTGAAGAATGCATTATTCTTGACTTGTTCTGTTTCACAGTGGCACAATGCACCTTCCAGTTTACCTAGGCTTCTTTGCTATTTGACAAGCCTTTGAATGTCACCTTAAGCCCTAAACACAAACAAAGCAGTGAATTATCATAATTAAGTTAATTTTGGAGCAATTGTTCTCAGCCTCTAATCATTTTAAATTTGCTGCTTCTGCTGCAGACATGAAGTACTTGTGTGCATAATTGTGATGGAGCATTCTCCCCTCCCCCCAGGACACACTATGATATGAGAAACATTCTAACAATTATCCCAACAGATGTTATTTTGTTCTCACTATTAATGGCTTGTTTGCCATTACTTGCTTAAAAAAAGAAAAGAAAAAGAAAATAAAACCTTCAAGGGGTTCTAAATGTTAGGAGATAGATGAAAACAAGCAGTGTTACATCCAACCATTGACTTCATTGTCTATTCCTATCTTCTCCCTAGATGTGGCCAGCAATAGCTTTACAGCGTTTTTGCTTTGCACAGAATTTCCCCTTTTCAGAGCAAACTGGAGATATAATTTCAGAGAGCAAATATTGGTGTCTAACTCAGACAGCCAGATTTCAAGATTTTAGCCTGCTTCTTGAAATATGTACATAAAGCCATTTCACGTGTGACTTTTATCTTTCCTGCATAGTATATACAGAGACTAAATACTTGAACTGACTCATTTTATGCAGGGAAAACAACTTGCTTGAAAATAGCCTGAAGCAAAATTTGGAGTCTTTATGTTTTCAAGGAAGATGAGGTGTTACAAACACTCTGGAGAAACAATAGAGGGAGAAATTGTGACCAAGTGCTTAGCCAAGCTAAATGAATAAAAGCACCTGGAAGGTGAGCAGAGCATCCAGAGCATTGCACCCTGAAGGCCAAAGTCATTACAATAACCAGTTTTTGATAGTTGAGGTTGTAGACTCCATTCTCTAACCTGCTGAGCAGGAGACTTTGTTGACTGCCACTTTATTAGCAGCTGTGATGTCAACTGATCTCCTACCACTTCATTAAATCATCATTAGATAACCAGTGTAGCAGTTCAAAGCCAAGGTGCTTCCAAATATTGTAAAGAAATGAAACGTGAAAAGACACTTGCTTTCTTCACCAGAATATTTCATGTAAGAACCTTAAGCATCTGTATCCTGATTTTTATTTGGTTCACAAAGATGCTGAGCATTTTTCTTATTACTGTCCCCCATTCTGCTAGATCCCATCAGGCATTGGCGTGGTCTAGCTCTATCTACCATGTCTGATGGCACGAAACTCCATGTGCTGACACACACGTTCACACAATGACAGCGGGTTGACAATTGTCAGTGGATCTGACAACATTGCAAATACAATGACAATCCTTTTTAAACCAATGAAAGGTCAACAATAAAATTTTAGGTGAACTCTGATTTCAGATGCTTGTCCAAAGCTACATAAATGTGATTTTGGTTTTGTTCTCCTTTTCCAGATCACAGGCCAGCAGTATTTCATTTAAATTCGTCTTTGAAATAGTCAAATGCTTACCCTGAAGCCATAGAAATCACTTGCAAGTGATTTCTGTGAAATAAGAACAGATTTGAACCATCATCTATTTTATCCTTTTTCAGGCCATTTTTTCTTCCCTGGACCACATTTTCCTGATACACTCCTCCTCTGCTCTGTGTTCTCAACAGTGTAGGCCAGCTACTGTACTCAGATCTTTGGGGTCTGCTTGGCTCAGGGATGCATTTTTCAGATGCTGCTGCAACAATCAACCTCTCACTGATTCAGAAACAATGCAAAATCACAACATATTGGTGAGACGGAAATTACCTTAATTCTTGCTAAGTTTCTGATTTAGATTTCTATCCTATTGACCATTCTAACTTCCATCCCCACTCTCTCTCTACTGCCCCAACCAACACTAACTCCTTGTAATACAGAGGAGCAGGAACCCAACCCAGCATCCAAAATGAGTGGCATATTGTGTAAACACAGAATACGAAACTGCCTAGCAATGAATCTAAATAACTGTGTGTTTGTGAAAGGTAACCAGATGAGTAACCCACAGAGAACACACACAATATAATCCTGGTTCTGCCTACAGCAAAATGTCAGCTGCTCTAATTGTGGCACATCCCAGCAAGTATTGAAGGTGAGATGATAAATACAGATCAGCTTGACATCAGCTGTCACAAGGAAAACAAATGAACTCACAGTGATGGAAAAGCTGGAGAATACCGATATCACAGACAAATTGAAAGGAAATAACAGAGTCAGATCTTGCCTGGCTGTTTTAATTGATAATTAGGCAGAAATACCATGTTTAAAGAAGGACATATAAGGCATTCAGGAGCAACCATAACATAGAAACCTGTCTCTGAAAACAAGGTAAATATCCAGTGATATCTCTCCAGCATATGCTAGCATCCAACATATACTTAAATTATATGTCATGTAATTAAAATACGTGGGGTCTGTGTTTCCAGCCCCTGCTGACATTAATAAAGCCCCAGTTCTTCAGGCTGTTTCAATAGAGGCTCCTCTGATGTTACTCACTCCTCTCTGTGCACCATATTAGCCTTTCAGTTCTTAGAGCAAAACCATTTCTATGCCTCTGCTGAGAGCAAATCTGGGCAATTGCTCTGGTTTAAAGTATACTTGGGGGGAAAGAGAGAGGGAGAGAGAAAAGTGTTTCAGAGCCAAATCAGTTCACTGCAAGCTGACTGTGGGTGCACAGACCTTTGTGCCAGCACAGCTAAGAGACCCATTCATCACGGCATGATGAACTAGCAATTGAGAATGTTTCTACCTCTTGTGGTTGTTGACAAAACCTTGACAATGGAGGGAAAGAGGCTCAAGTTTGTTATTTTTTAAATCTTTCCCTTACAGATGAGGAAATGCCAGCTAACTCACAGGACAGGGGCTGTTGCAGAAGCTGGAAGTGCCAGTGAAGGAGGCAGTTTCAAAAGCCAAGGGAATTCTTAAAACAAAAGCTGCTGAAATAATTCCTTGCTGAAAATTGGAATGAGCACTTGTAACTGTGGACCCTTCTCATAGCAGCTGGTCTGGAACCACTTTTCTTACTTTTTATCAAACTTTTCAGGCCATCTTTACTGTGTCTTTCTCTCACAATTGCTGAATACTGCCTCAGTCATAAAACAGACACAAAGCAGGTATATTGCAGCACTCAAGCTGTGCCTGTTTTCAGTCTGTAGTTTTCAATTTTTCATACAATAAGTGAGTACCCCTTCCTACTGAGATACTTTCAGTTATAAATGCCTCCATTGTAGATGGTGCTCTGGAGGGAACTGGTTCAGATAATGCAATGCTGAAAGGCAGGGGAACATTTTTCCTAATTGGACTCTTGAGTTTGGAAAATCTTTCTTTACTGGCTGGAGGAAATACTTCAGACTCAATGTCAGGACAAGAGATGATATATAAGAAAGGGAGACAGAAGGAATCTAAGGTAGAGCCTAATTTATGACTCTTGAATAAATCTTTTTTGATTGATTGCATTCAGTCTGTTTCTGTGCTCAGTTGAAACTCCCTTAAACAGCAATCCTGTCTCTTTGATTTGAAAAGAATTTAGAAATATGCCTCTCTCTCTCTCTCTTATCTTTGGTGTTCAAATGACTGTAAGCATTTTTTCAGTCTAAGAGTACTGGTCCATATTAATTCCTAGTATAATACTATGGCTCTGTGCCCAAGATCATTTTGACCCATTATATATAACACAACAAAAGGAGAACTGTAGAAGGAAAAGAGATTTAAAGAGCATATTGAAGACTTGCAGCAGTAGCAAAGGATAAAAATAGGTGAAAAACAAAAAGGGAGAAAAAAATATCTTAAGACAATGTGAAAAAAACTGCAGGGCAATAACCCCCCCATTAGAACAGTGAACAACCATTCTAGCTTTCATTTGAAACCCTTAGCAAAACTTCAGAGAAATAAACTGACAAAGCTCAAAAAAAAAGGATGAAATTTACACAAGACAGTAGAATTAGCATCAGGCATAAAATATCTGCACTTCTAATTGGTTTTTTGTCTTAACACAGGGCGTGTCTATGCCAATTTCAAACTTAACTGGATGTCCTTTAACTGAGTCTAAGAAAATTACCCCAGAAGTTCTTATTTCTGTGGCCACCAGTCAGGAAATCTCAAAAGTGAGTTGGCACCTGCCTGAAAATTCCTTAAACATCTAAATGGCATACCTGGATGTACACATATTCCCAATTTTTTAACATTCTGAACAAAGGAAGATGAAGTAGTCTGGACAAGTTAACTTGGAAGAGAGAGAATGGCAAGAGTAAAATACACTGACAGACATCAACTAGTGAATGATATAGTACAGGTAATAAGACATAATATTTCTTGCATTAAAAGGACAATGGACCACACGGGTGAGAATATTGTGTGCATATTAGTCAAATCTAAAATTCATGTAGTTCACTTGTAGAATAATTAATAATTTAAATCACTCCTGTTTTCACATGGGGGAAGATTTTTATCATATATCATGCATATAGACATTAATCGTAATATATATATAGAATTGTTTCTATTCACTAATTTTATATCAATCATATTCCTCACTTTTTTAATTGTAATCTTGGTGAAACTTGACAAAAATCATCTTTATTTTCCAGCTTATTATTCACACACAAATTTTGTATTTGCTGCAAGAGTATACCCATTAAAATCTATTAGCTTTACGGTGTCACAAATATTATAATTATTCAGGTTCCATTGACACACAATAGCTAACAATGCACATGGCATTATTATTATATTTAAGGGACCTTAAAAAGCATGTGGTTTCAACCCCCTACCATGGGCACAAACACCTTCCACTAGACCAGGACAGTGCAGGACAGTGTCAGCTGCTTAGAAAGCAGTGACATGTGGGTCACTGTGGATAATTACATCAGCGCAACTGTCAGAGCAATCTGCAGCAAAGAAAGGTCATGTAATACTTAGGAGCATAACCCAAAGAACACCAAGTAGAATCAGGGCAAGTTTTACCCCAATACAATTTTGCAAACCAGACTACCTCTATGCTTAGTTTTGTGGTCCACATGTGAAGAAGGATGTGGAAAACTCCAGTGAAAGGTTAATGAGGAGGAGAGGCCAGGATAATGAACAGAAAACAAGCATTTCATAACAGGGTTTATGAACTTATTGTAACAAGATAAGAGGCAAAATGGCATTCTAGACTTATTCCTGAAAATATAGAAGGAATATTTGGAATATTTAATATGCACAGTGTTAGCTTAATTAGGTTGGTGCTAACTTGACCAAAGTTACTGAAGTTTTCTGAGAATTAAATTTGGCTAATTCTTTTGACACAGACAAACATCAGACAGATTTTTCACAGAGATCAATATTTCCCAAATATTTAAGACTATAAAAATGTGCACATTTTGGACTCTAAGCCGTGGGCAGTCAGAGATGTACTCATATGATCACTCTCTCATGGACAGGAAGATGTACTCAGGAGCTAAGATATGGAGACAACCTGTAGTTTTAATGTGCTATACACCTACAGAGAATGATACCAGGAAAAAAAGAGAAAAAGGAAAAAAAAATCCAAATAGGAGCTAACTAGAAAGCACAGAAGAAAGCAGCCACTGCACAGTGCTGGTTTAGAAATTCTGCTGTGCTACTGGTGAAATGGTAACCTTATTGACAGAGGTCTAGAAAATTAAAACACACTTTAACCCTATGTGTTTGCAAAGATCTGTGAGTGTCTAGAACTGCAAAATAAAGATGAAATTTAGTATAAAGTGTGGTGATAATGTCTCTCATTACATTTTTTGCGTCCTGCAGGAACCGTGGCAGGACCTAGAAAATCATGGTTCATATTAGTGAACATTTGGAGTGAATAGACAAGTATCTAGATCTGACATGTGAAGTAACACAGGAAACACAATGTCAAACAAAGCACAAAAAAATTTAGCTAAATGCAGGCTGAAGAATAGAGAACCTAAAATTATAGCAAAGGTGAAATTGCATGGCAGTTCTTGCATAATTTCCTATAATCATAGAAAACAAATACAATACAAAAGGACCATTTTTAGATACTTCAGTAGTACAACAACTAAGGCAGGTAACATTCCCCTTTCCCTCAGTATGGACCTAGAGCTGTCACTTGCCAGTACTTGTACTGAATAAGACATTTTTAATGTAAACCCACCTAGCAGTGTTCAGAAAATTGGTAAAAATATATGATTCTATGCAGTAGACTTGTCACACTGAAGAGCTACTCCTAGAAATTCAAACTGAAAGCATGCCTCACAAACTCTGGCTTGATTGAGCAGCAGAGCATCTTCAGCATCAATGAAAACAGAGTGGAACTACAGATACTGAGAGCAAAGAGATCAAATTTGCATTTTATTATGTTTTAAACACACCATTTTGCAATTGTATACCTATCATATGTGCATTTATACATCTCAAACATGGAGCTGTGACACAAATGTACTGTTTGACCTTCCAATTTTGTGTATTTCACAGGCTTCTGATGAAATTATCTGTACAGCCATGACCAGCAGATGCACAGCTCTGTGAGTTTATTAACTTGCAAAGGGGAAATATGAATTGACCTTATTAATTTAATCATTTAGGCCTTGCATCTTTCAAAATCAAAGCTTAGCTCTCCAAAAGAGCTATTGCAATCATCAGCAGTGTGCCACACCGGCTCTTGAAATATGTATACTGATACTGAGCCATCAGTGCAAGTGGAATTTAATATTTTTAAATGTTTCTTCTTGATGTTTTCTTGGGCCAAATGGCCTACTATAATCCATATGCATTACTTTACATTTTTCTAGACAACATAATATTGTTGTTTAAAGGACTGTACTCTCTGATGAGATGTGAACAATCTGACAAAATCATTTGCATAGCAATGCTACCACACAGAAGAAGATGAATTTGGAAAGTTTTATTGTCTTAGATATCCAACTTTGTGACTAGATGCTAGCTCAAGAGAAATTTGAATCAAAAGAACAGCAAGTAATGGAATTAATCCAGCAGAGTCATAACCAGACAGTAGTTCAAGAGGTTTGCCTATTTGCTCTAATGGGACAATGTTGATACAAGTTAAGTTTTTCGAAAGAAAGCTCTCCGATGGTATTTTAAGACCACACCTACTCACAGAAATAGCGCTTATTGGCATTATACAAGTTAAATTACATAATTGACTCTAATCAATCTTCTTGATTTTTCCAAAAAGCAGAGTTCAAATTACATTTGAAAATCCCCCACTGAGGCTGGAAACTTTATGTCCACTGCACCATTTTTGTAATGCAAAACAGGCCTGTAGCTGCAGTATCTTAGGCTGTGATCCTGTCAGATTTCATAAGGTGAGCAATACCAGGCATTGGAGAGGAGACCTCTTCAAAGCAAAACCAGACAGTACAGGAGGTGGTGCTGGCGACACTGTAATTGATGTGCTTCCCTCTGAGTCACAGCTGAGCTGAAGGTTCCATTGCCCAAGGTGGTGCTAGGGGTGCTGTCAAGAATCCTGTCTTTCAGATTCAATGTGAATCAGGATCTGTGTCTAGTCCCCCTCCCTAAAGGTACAGCTTTAAAATATCTGGGGGCTGTCAGTAGAGTACAGGAACTAGTTTTTAACATTTCCCACGTTTGGGACCTGATTTCAGGGGCGGGTTTTTGTGTATATCTGATGAAACTCCACACACAATGTGCAAGTCTGAAGGCACAGGGATTTTGCACAAAATGTAAAATGTGAGTTTCTTTAAACAAAATAATCTGGTGCTACCAGTAGCCATTCTCTAGTAGAATTACTATATTTCTATTCAAGTTATTCCATTCCATTTCCAGTGCCCCTTTGTCTTAATTACATCATCCATCTTCAGTCTGAAGCTACTTTTAATGTGGTTTAAAAAAATTGTCATAAGGAATTCACTAGTATAGCCATATCTAGCCATATCCATTCATGGACAATGCATTCAACTAATAAAGGCATGTGTAAATACCACAAATGTTTTTCTAAGTGATCTACTGTTGTTTTGTAACTACTGCTAAAGGTAGTTAGCCCTTCCAAGCAATGATGAGTCTGGCTTTCAGAGCATTTGTAATGAAGTCTTTCCTTTTCAGCTTCCAAAAGTGCGCTTTTCCTGAACCACAAAGAAGCAGCATGAATGAAATAGTGGTGATAGATGCACTAACATTTTCTCTGGAATTGTCAGATTTTTTTTTTTTTTTTCCACTATCCCTTCTTTGCATATGGGTCCCAATTGTGTATTGAGCAGAAAATTATTCCTACCTAGAGAGCTACTCCTATCAGACTTCTAAATTGTTTGTTGTAACAATTTGTTTCCTTTCCTCTATCCTCACAAGAGGCTGACCAGCCATGCACTCTAATCACATGGTGATTATAATTAGTGTATGACTGGAAATGCAGTATGAGTAATGCATCGTGCTCTGTGTTAAACAAATCTTCTATTGAAAACTAGAAGAAAAATATTATCCCAAATATTAAAAATAAGAAAAATATTAGGAGATTAATTCATGGCAGTTTAAATCTCACCTGCTGTTAGCTAATTCACTCCTGTTTCTTACCTTATGAAAGGCACACACTCTTTTATTCAACAGTTTTTAGTCTGACAGAGTGATGTTTCTGGTTTCCATGGACTTTCATTTTATTGGAAACACAAGGAAACAAATGCTGCCTGAATGATAAAGGGATGGAAAAAACGCCAATGAAGTATTCAATCTGAAAGCATGTTTTATAAATTTCTCCTCTGAATATCAAGATTTGGAACAGGAATGGGTTTTTTTATCTTTTGAATTGCTTTTTGAGCATCAGTGCATCTGGACTACACATGTGTAGTACACTACACGTATGTGGCACTCGTGGGGTTTTGCTCTTCTTCAGTAGTATGTTTACAGTCATTCCTTAATTTTCCTTTGTTCTCTCCTTTATGGCCATTGATGGAACATTGTATTTGTGTGATACATAATCTCTTGAACTTTGAAAGGGAGGACAGATGGAGTAGAAGCAATTAGAAATTATGTCTTTAACATCTTCAATACTTTATACTCCTGATTTACAAGTCAAACATCTTAATGCTTTCCTTGTGCTATAACTGAGAAATGATGCTCACATCAAAATATGACTTGTCAATAAACTCTTCAAATATTGATAAAAAAACTTCTCACATTCACCCCATATAAATCCACTAATCTCCATAATTTAGGGCTTAAGTCTCACTTACATTTCTCACTTACATTAAAAAGACAAATAAAGATATGATCAGTTCAGGTCCACAGACATTTCCAGAGAAAGCTAACATAACATGAATGAAAGAAAAATTAGGCCTTCCATTTTCAATTTTAAAAAAATTAAATTTCGTAGAAAACATGTATTATCTGTGATTTTTATTTACCTGTTCATTAGAAGAGCAAAAATAGGAATTTATTTCCAATAAACCGCTCCATTCAACAAATATTTTGTCTCACTGGTTGACTACTCAGCATGCCTGCCTTTTGTTAACATCATTGACAAAGGAATAGACACACGTCTGGGGTACCCAACTGTGTATTATCTACACTACAAATCACCCGTCTTCACTCGTTAGCTCCTGCACTGAAACACACAAGGGAGCTCAGGTGTTCATATCACCAAGGCATGAATTCTTAAAACTGTTTTTTCTTAAACTGACTGGTGAACTATCACGGGTGAATGGGAAAGCAAAAATAAGAGCTGGTGCATTTGAAACAAAAGTTGACACTTTTATAAAAACAGAGACTGAAAGCCCAGCCACAGTGCCGTTGTTCTGTATCTGGAGTCATAGCAAAGGCATAATGTAAGCTGACATCTTCACTCCATTTGTGCTTAAGGGCAGAGGACAATCCCTTCTTTTTCTTTGATCCCATCATCTTGGGGAAGCTCTGCAGGACTTTGGATATATCTCTATCTACAATATATATATGCTTTCATGTTTTACTATGCTGCACTAAAAATCCATCCTGTAATTTCATAAAGGTACTGACACCACCATTCCCTCTTAAGAGTTCAGGAACACTTGAAGAAAGCACTGTTAATTTTCTCTTTCAATTATAACAATGTTGTGTGTCTTTTCTGTCTAGTGCATACTGTAGACAAATAACAAAATAAGGCTCATGATCATTTTACAAGCCTTGATTTCACGTGTGACTTATACAAACTAAAAGGTTAGGTTTACTGAATTACTCAAATGACTACTATTAGGCAATTGCCCTCCTCACAAAACCCATATCCTATCATTTCTCAAATAACTGTAAATGGTCAATAACAATAGAGCTCCTATCACTCTCTATTGTTGTCAAGCGAGGATTGAATTAGATACAGTTGAACAACGTACACCAAAACTGCATTTGATGTATCCTATTTCATGCTTTGTAATCTTAATATTTGGAAGCTTTTCTATCAAAATCAATGGCAAAAGAATCCAGTCCAGTATTTAAAAAAAAATAACATAGTTCATAGCTGAAAAATAGTAATATCAGCTCAGAGCGTATACCTGATTACTCATAGATCACATCTTGAATTTAATGAATAAATTAATTACTCCAATGTCTTGTATATTGGTGTCTATTGTCTTACATCTATATACACTGATGTAAAGCTATCCTACTTCTATGTGAAATTCAGGAGCCTTTTCCATGGGCTGCAATGGAAACTGAGAGGAAGCTTATGGCATTGCACAAGCAAATTAATTCTGTTTGGGAACTGCTTTAGTCCACCTGTGCAGTGCAGCTCTTACAAACACTGTAATAGGCTCTTTTCCTACATAAAAGCCATAGAAGGAAACTCACACTACTTTGTGGAATACCTTACTAGCTTAAATCATTCTTTATCTGAGAATATGGGTTTTCCTGAATGTCATCAACAAGGCAATACTAAACCACAAAAAATATCTTTAACCTTAAACATGCATGTGGTTCTGATTAAGCCTTCCAAATCACTCACATTTAAACTTAACTAACAGTTTAACAACTTCATTTGTGGGAAGTCAAAAGAATCCATTTCCTTTTTTATTTCTGATGGTCTTCCACATAGATACAAAAGAAAACAAAACAAAAAAATCAAAACAAAACCAACCAAAAAAAAAAAAGGCAGAAACTAATTATCATATAACCATAGAAATCTAGGAACCATAGAAATGAAGTTTGTGTTTGTTTGGTGGGGTTGTTTTTATTCACAGTTTGGTACTGAAACTATTTCAGTTGGTTTCTCCCTTTCTAGCCCAAAAAGTTCAGTTAAAGTTTCTGCTTCTTTGTTTGCATGTTTTCAAAAAATTCTTTAAACCAGTAATCCAACTGTTGTGAGTTTACATTGTCACATAAACTCATCCGTACAGATCCCAGTTTGGAAACTACAAATCCACTGTTGTATATGGATTGAAATCACACACTGTAATTTTGCTCAGAAGGAGAGGGAAACAATGGTTATTTGACATGCAGTTTTTTAATACTTTCTCTGCGCTTTTGAATATGTATCTATGGGCCTTATTTATTAGACAGTATTCAAAACCTCCTTGTGGGCCCAATCACTCATTTTCTCAGGGGCTCTTCAGTCAGGGTCTCAGTACTCTAGAATCTGAATACTTTCCAAACCTTAATTAATCTATTGTTGCAGAGTCCTGTGAGAAAAGAGGATTATACTGTCCAATTAACAAATAGGGAACTGAGAAGATGTGTAAGGTAAAAGCCTCCATTACACCAAATGCCTATTCTAGTATACTTATATCTGTCTTTCTCACAGTACTGAACCTTAGATAGCATTATATATTTTTAAGGTAGAAATTTCTTGGATTTAGCTATAGTTAAGAGTACAAGGTTAAATATTTTCAAAACAAATATGATGTGTTCTAGAAAAAGAAAATTAGTATTTTCTAGAAAATTTCTAGAAAAAGAAAATTGGCTCACTTGCCATTGCAAAATTTCAGAGATAGTTATTTTTTTTCACAGCAGCATATTTATTTTCTTCAACTGTGAAGGTTTCCTTTCTCTTCCAGAAGATTTCTCCTTCAGTTATGGCAAATCTACCCATTTCTGCAGCAAATCAGACAGACAGTATACAGACAACAGCTCCTCTCTTATTAAGCTGCAGAGAATCTTTATCCAGTGAAGCAGGAGGAAAATATTAATTAAGGCAATTGATGATGAGACAAAATGTGTAACATATGCAAAAGTCTGGACAGCGAGAGGTGCTCTCTATGTCACAGGCTCTGTAATGGCATAGATTTTAATTTCAATTCCATCAAAAGGTGTCTCATAAGCTCTAAGGATTGATTTCCAAAATAGTCAATGCTAATCAGTTGTTCTGCCACAAGATTTCATCAGAGAAATGCAATTAAATGACTTTATCAACATTAAGGTAATATAGGTCAAGTGTAGAGATTGTAATTTATTACAATCTAATTTCTTGATTTCATTGTTGACTTTGCACAGGTTTCAGTGTCTACACAGAGAACAAGATAGGTGGGCAAGGAAGGAGACAGTAGGTTGTGTCTGTTCATTTCCTAGATAGATTAATAACATAAATCACTACCAGTAACTATGCAGTGGTTGTATGAGATATTTTTTCTGGATGTCCTTTGTGTATTCTTTTTGCTGCACAGCATGGTTTTATTTTTGTTTGGGAGCAGTGAAGAAGACGAAAGAATTGTTCTCTCACTAAGGAGAATAGACATTGATGTAGGAATGCAATAAATTGATAAACCAATACAAAATCCAGTCCAATTGCAAGCCTTGTGGCTCCATCTGTGACATATTAGATGCACTGTTACAAACTAGGTATCCTAGGAATATTAAAATTCTTATTAGCAAAAAACAAAGATATTCTAATCTCATATTCCTGGAAAATGGCCACCAAAGAAATTACCCCATATGCCAGCTAACATGCATCACTCACAGCCAGTGGCATCAGAACTCCACAAAACTGAGTTTTCTATTTAATTTCTTGGCCTTATTTTTTTTTCCATTTGCTCCTAAACTTGTCAACTATTTTTTGTATATCAACTACCACTGAGACATGGTAAAAATGGGAAAATTGGTAGAATATTTTATTTCTTACTTTCATACTGACAACTTTACCAGAAATCCTGATATTTTTCTCAGGCTGAATCAGAAAACAACAGAAAAAAATCTCTATGGCCTTTACCAGAATATATTCCAAACTTAATTCATTTGAATCACAAAAACTATTTGCATGTTAAAACAAAAGCAAATAATGTTGGTTTTCCCTGAAGTATTGTATCGCTATTTTGTAAATAAGATAATTCTCATTATACTGACAGGGTGGGAAGGATTTGTATATTTATACTCTATGTGTATACAAGTACGAATATTTTAAGTGTGTACAGTTCACGTACCGCTGTCTATTGACCTTGTCATTCTGATTCCAGTGAGAAAGTAGGAACTGTACTTTCACATCTTTTATTTACTCACAGGCTGAAATTAGTTCTATGGCCTATGGGTTCCCTGAAGCTACTTCTGTGATTCACTGAATTGCTTCTGCTGGGTTATTGCACATTAGAAATGAAATAACTGCCAGCAGCAGTTGCTTTCTGACCGACACTGCAGGCCAAATATACACAGATTAAAACAGGTACAAGAGGTGTCTTCAGGAGAAAATGAGTATTAAAATGTTTAACTAGCCATTGTGGATGAGACCAAATTACACTTGAGCTGTATTTAATTCTGATCCCAGGAGAAGGTTCCAGCTTAGGTTTAGAACTGTTTTTTGTTAACTCTGTCAGCATCATTTGCCTGTATCTTGATGGAATATTAAACCACTTTAACCTGAAGCAATTTTGAGCCCTCCTTAAATAGAAAGGTAATATGCAGCTGCTCTTTTGAATAAATTTTAAAATCAAAGTGATCAAAAATGTAGCAAATTAGAGAATGACAATCCTACAGGATCCAAGATTGTTACTAAACTTCCAGCCAAGGTGCACACTCAGCCATATCCCTGTCCTGATTTAGGACGAGACCTGAGCAGGAAAACCAGAAGAGGAGCACAGCCGAACAGATTCCTAAGCAGTAGACCATGCACATACATGTCTTTGCACAAAACTGCAGAAATCCTCCTAAACAAAACCTCTCAATAGTAGTAATTCGGAAAAATATTTTGATATGTTGTGTGCTTAGAAACGAGACTGCATAAAAAGACTCTTCCAGATCAGGAATTCCATTGGTATTTACTAAAATTGCTCAAATAAATCTACATAAGAGAAGTATGTTTTGACTTCTTCATTTCCATGGACTTGGCAATGTCATGGCATTGTCCATTTCCATGAAAATATGATGCATTTCTTGTCTTTTTTTGTATCAGTTTACAGTAGATATTAATTTAAGCTTTGTATGTTGCCTGTTGTAAGCATGCCTGTAGCAATTATAATAAAAATTACTAAGATTAATTTTTAGCACTCTGGAACTCCTAGTATCTTATGTGACACACAGATAGATAAAATACCACAGGGTGCACCCACTATTTAATAATCATGTATAAGCATTTATACATGAAAAACCTGGAAAAACATTAGGTGACCTTCACCTCTTCGCAATAGTACCTTCACTCTAATCAACATTGTCACAAGTCCCAGAGCACCAAAAAATGCACAGACATCCAAGACCATAATCTTTGGAGCCAGATACTCTTCTGCTGATGCCCACACTTGCAGTGGTTACATGCCATTCTGAACAATTTGAAGTGGAAGGCTAGCAAAATATTTTAAGTCATTCCAAATTGAGAAAGATAATACACCTTTCTGAAGCAGTGTGGCCATCTTTCAATGTTAAAAATTCTCATTTCTATAACACATAAGCCTGAACCACACAGCCCTTAAAGTTCCAAATTATTTCATGACAAATTTGACATACTGGGTTTTATAGGCCTAACGCAATTTTAAACACAAAATAACACTGCACTATGCACTGTGATCATTTTTAGAAACACTTAACAGAGTCACAGCTGTTTAGGTCTTGTCCTGCTTGCAAAGAGCTTTATTTTTCAAATTTAATCCAACAATCATGGAAAATATCAATAGACAGTAATACTAGGGAATGTATTATGCTAATATAAAATATCTTTATGTCACATTTGCCTCTCAGAGATAGTAAATCCACCAACACCACCAAAATGATACAAATATTAAGATATGATCAGTTTACAGACACTAAAAGTTTAAAACAGGAAACACTGAAAGAAAAGAGTTACCATCAAAAATTGTATTTTTAATGCTCTACTGAGCATTGAAATTTAGTTATACACACTATAAACACAAAAATCATGTCTGTGTGATGACACTGCATAATCAGATATCAAAACCAAAAGTTTTAGAATAACTGTATTTAGAAAGGTGGGTAGGGGTCCCCAAAGTTTAAAATTAGTTTGTCTTCTATAGTGATTTATTACTTTAACTGTACATGAAAGAAGGGGAAATGTTATGTTTCCAACACATAATAAATAGTCACTATCCTAAAGAAAAATTATGCTTGTGGCATTTTTGGCAAAACTACAAGCACATTCTATAGTATTGAATCAAAGCTCCTATCATATGATTTACTAAAAATGTGAATTAAAAAATACTATATTTGAAAATTGCCATTTACAGAAGTTTATAAATTCCTAAGATTTCAGCAGCAATAAGCATCTTCTGTATTTAAAAAAATACTTTGAGTAAATAAAATACCTAAGGTGTCAATCTTTGCAAGAATCCATTAGACCTTATTGTCAATTCATTAAGTAGAAGACTGATATACAATAGTCATATTATCTTAACACTGATTATTTATGACTTCAATTTATGACTGAAAAACAACACTCTCAAGAAATATTGGTTAGTGCATTGACCTTACAGCATGCCTGGTGATTGTATAGCTCAGAATTATCTATAGAGCTCCTCCTTTGTGCCCCAGCTCTTCTGCTTTTCTCCTGTGTCTAAAGACACATAAAATTTGAGGAATCAATCCATTTCCCTCAAGACCTTCTGTACAGATCTAAACCAGCCTTTTCTTGCTGTTTATCAGCCTATTCTGGAAAGCTCTTTTCATTTGTCACCCCACAAACTGCAAGTCACCTCCAAGCTTATGTTCATGATCTCCAAATAAGGCTGGAAGAAAATGTTTTCTTGGTTCTTGGTCAGGACAATCCAGTAACTTGTATACAGTTTGCAGTGTTATCAGAGAACCTGAATATTGTACTGAAATGAATATCAAAAGAAGGCATTTTTGGGCATTATAAGACAATAAATTATATATAAATTTTTCCAGAGCGGAAGAGCTGTTTTTCCAAAGAGGATTTCCTCATTATTTCGCTGACTGATGAAACTATAAATAAAAAGAAACTTTCAAGGCAGGTTACAAACCTCAGCTCCGATATTTTAAACATACTCACTACATTAGGCCTACCCCAAAATCTCTTCTACAGATTACTCACAACAGCTGAATTCTTACTAATGAGAGAAGTGAAGGAGAAATGCTATGAAATGGAAGAGGTTTTTCCAAGCTTCCAATGAAAGAACACAAGAAAGAATGCCTTAAGGAGACATTAGAATGTGACTGTTTCTTGTTACTCTGGAGGAAAGGTCAATCTAAAAGGGCATAAGGACAAAAGAAACGGAATATTGCAGTAAAATATTGTAATGGCACCAAGGTTCTTCATCAAAACTTTGATGAAAAGTCCAAGAGAAGAACCAAATTTTAAAACAACTATCTGCTTTGTTAAGTCAGTTCTGGTTTTCTGATAAATCCTCACTCTATCTTCTTGAATATGGGAGAAAACACTCCTCCTGATAAGGAGCAGTTGTAGGAGGATTGATAATTTGTAAAAAAACAAAAAATACAAATCCACAGAAGTCAGCTTTAAACCTAGGGGTTTAAGGCCTAGAAAAATAAGTTTGGGTCACATTTCAGTTCAGGCAAGGGCTTGGATCACACAACTTGCATAGAGCCCCATTACAGATATGTCGACAAGCTGTACTCCTGTGCGTGATGGTTAGGACTGCTTATTGTTCATGCATATAGAAAATACTTTATTTCTGGTTATCCACAAGCTTATCACTTTCTTCTTCTGCTAGCTGAACTGAATATCTCTTGGGCCCATAACTGTAATTATAAAGTTATGATAATACAATGTCAGACACAGATGCTTTAAATATTTTTTAGAAATTTATGGTACACTTTAAATAATAATGTTGCTGCATTGACTGTTTGATTTAAGCACCACTATATATCTTTCTCTTCAAGACTGAAGTAACCCAGGTAGGTTAGGCACATTGGAAATATTGTGGGAGTGACCTGAAATATGTCTTAAGTGGATTATCAATAGTAAGGTTTTAGTTTCATTATCATCTGACCTCAAGGTCAAAATCCATTTTCTTTTCAAATTCCCCACGATATTTAGGAAAGAGAACTAAAAACATCCTCTTATTATTTTTAGTGGATGGAGGGAGATCTAGAATTAAGCAGCAGAGCCCCTCTCTCCTCCCAGTGAAAATTCCACTCAACATTTCAACTAATAGAAAAATTGGTATTCCCTTATCTGAATAGAGGGTATTTTGCTGAAAAAAAGGCGCATGCTGATAATAAATATAAGAATAGGCAGGTTGGAAACTGAAATTCCATGGACATATGCAGATAGCAAGAAAGATAAAAGGAAGGAACATGCCTCAGTAAGGAAGTTTCAATAATTTGGATATACAAAGCAGATCATACTTTACACTGTGCAGCTACCACAGTAGACAGTCTGAAAGCTGACAAATCCTCATTCAGCCTGTAGCAATAACCCTGTTAACACTGGCCTTGGGCAGGCACCCTGAGAACAAATGGCACTGGCACCTCCCTTTTTTAATTGCCCTGTGCCTGCCATTTGCAAACTGTCCAACCTATTGTTCTTCAAAGCTACCCTGGCTTTCAGTGCATTGTATGTAGGAAAGCAGGGGGCTAGTAAAGATGGAAGAGAGTTTTGCAGTAAGTAGACAGCACTCTGGAGCTTAAGCATCTAGCTGTATGTTCACGTCCTAGATTTGGGTGCACAGATAAATTCTCAACATCTCAAATTGGATTTAGTTCTGAAGATAGAAAATAGCTGCCCATCTAAATTCCAGTGAACTATGTTTTTATCAAACAAATTCTGCTATTTTTCTGAGTTATGCTACTCAAATGCAACATGAATAATTGCCTTTGTCCTAGTTCATAGTAATAGCAAGGTTTGCATGCATCTTGGTGCAGTGCCCCCATTCCCCTGGGCAATGCTGGACACTTAAATCATCACAGATTTATGTGAAATTGAATGGCAATTTCAATACCAAATAGTGGGGTTTTCTTCAACTCCAAGAGGTGGGAGACTATCCAGATGTGCCAGACTTGGACTGTGGGAAGCGTCCGATAATGTAATTGAAAAAGTGTCTGCAGTTAGTAACCACTGTTGGAGAATGATTATCTGTGGGTGAGGTGGGTGAGGCTTATCTGTGGCTGCGATGGTATTGAGAAACAGTTTGAGCACCCGTGCAAAAACACCTCTATTTATGTAAACATGATTTCATTTAAATAATGAAGAGTAAATGAAGCAGAACATTTGAAGATATTCATCACTATGGCAGTGGCAAAGTCCTCTTTATTCCATGTTACCAGACTTTTCATGAATAAGACCTGATAGCTCAGCAAGCAGGGAACTTTAAGTCAAAATCTTGAATTCCTTAAAATGTTTTTCTGTAGGAGAGAAACTAAATCAGCATAAGAAAGAAAGTCAGTTATATATAGCATCTGTATGATTCCTAGAAAATTAAGCAAAAAATTGTGGGGAAAAAAAATAGAAATAAATTCTGTCTTTGCCAAAACTGGGAAGAAGATTTCTCAAACACGTAATTGCTCAACAAAAAACACATGGTTTGTTCCTTGAGGTCCTAGGTATGCTGGAATACACTGAGGTTTGCCATATTACATCACAGTATTTCATTTCTCTGTGCACTATGTTGACTTGCTTATGTCAGTACTAATCTTTCCTATAGATGCCCAACAGAACAAGGAAACAGACTACAGGACAGAAATAGGTCTACAAACCATTTAAATAATATGGTTGATTTTACTTCATTGGACTAAAAAGGCACCCTAAAATGATGAATGTTCACTTGGCACCTGGTTAAATATAAATACTTAGAAGCATATTTCCTATAAAAATAAATCTAGCTTTTGGTAAGATTGTGACAATTATTATAAAATTTGATTGTATCTCTAAATCAACAGTGCTGGCATCATACCTCAGATCTTAATTTTATTCCTCTAAGGGCTTGGAGAAAATGCAGAAATAACACTCTGTAGTTCCAGCAGAAGCAAAATAAAACTTAAATTCAAACACACTGATATTGATGTTAAGGGCTGTTTGTAGAGCTTTATATACACCATGAATGTGTTTCTAATAAGATTCACTATGACACACAAGAATGTGTTCCTTGCCTTTTTGTCACAAGAAAGTGAAATTATGCAAATAAGTTGTTCATACAAACAACAGAAGACATCAACTAAAAAAAAAAACCTCACAAAAACAAGGCAAACCATAAAAACAGCAGTTATGGAATAGGTTTTAAAACTTGTTCAATAAATTGTTGCTAGTATAAAGGAAACTTTCAGAAATTTAAGTTTTTGTGAAATTTTGGGAAGTAGAAAAGAATGTAAGTCCAGAAAGTGAAATATAAAATAATGAAAACATCTAAAAAATATTTAAGGAACTCTTTATGAGTATATGAAAGCTAATAATAAAATCTTTTCAGCATGAAAAGCAGGCAGTCTGACAAAGACTCTATAGGACCAACAGGTGATTGAGGAGCTGTAAAAGAAGATAAGGCCAAAGCTGAATGGTTGAATTAATTATTTGTATTGATGTTCTCTATAGATGGGGTTAGACTGGTTTCCACAGGGGAAACTTTTTTGCAGAGGGAGAATTATAGGAATTATTTGCAATTGGACTCTCAGTGAAAAAAATCTTAGAACAAATCACTAAAATGAATAGTAACAATATGATATTCATCTATGAGCTAAAAAAAATCAAATATGAAATTGTCAGATGGTTAATACTACTGAAAGTATTCTTAATGCTGAGAGAATTAAAGGCTAAAAAAGCAGCCCGTTCTACTGATAGGTTTAGGTTTGGGTAGAAGAAAATATGCATGAGTTAATCTGACCTCTTTAAAAAAAAGGACAGTCAATGTAAAAAAATGGTAGACCAACAAATAAATATGATAGAATGAGAAGAATTAACTCAGCTTTTGTAGTGTATTATTGTGTCTCACAAACTTACTGCAGCTCTTGAAAAATTGAAAAGCATAATAGCATGGGAGATGTGGCTGACATAATTTACTTGAATTTTCAAAAAGGTCTTAACAAAATTCCTCAGCAAGAGTTCTTATAGACAGTAAGGCCCTTGGAATAATAGGAAAGATATTTTGTAAGATACTTGATTTCTTAAGGGACATAAGGACATAAAGAATAGCAAGTTTAAACAAAAAATCCTTCTGGGAAGGAAGCTTTCTAGAAAACACCAACAAGCATGTGGATATCTGTTTTATTCAGAGTTTATAGCAGGCTCTGGGGATACTGATGAAAAGATGACCAATTTTGCTGAAAATGCTAAATTATTTAGCATTATCAAAAGAAAAGCCAGCTGCAACAAGCTACAGAAGGTTATCAGCAGGAGTGTTTGGACTTGGGAAATATCCAAGGAATATCAACATCCACTAATACAAATCAGCTATTAGTGTCATGAGTCTAAATTAGCCACGTTCACTCCAAACAGAGTTTTGGGAGTCTTTAACACATCTATACAAGCTTCAGCTCAATACTCATGAGAGATTATGAAAGCTGCAGAATGGTAGACATAGTTGTATAAGGAATCGAAAACAAGTGTTGTTTAATACTGAATGTAGTCCTACTTCCCCACATCAGAAAATGGACCCTGGAGAACTAAAAAAGGTACAGAAAAGTGTACCTAGGAGGATAAAAAGTTGTTATTTAAAGTGGAAGATGACAAATACTAGGTAGAAAAGAAATCCCCATGAGATTAATATGATGGATACTTATAAAATATTGACTTGAATAAAGTATACAGAGAACTGTTCCCTGGTTCCCATCATGAAGGAACTTAGGTGACTTAGTTATCAAGTGTCAGGCTTAAAGCAAACAAAAGGAAACACTTTTCATAAAGCACATAATTAAACTGTACAACGCATAGTTACAGAATGTTGGAGATGTCAAAAGCTGAGGTGGGCTAAGAAGTAATTAGAAAAATCTTATGGAAGAAAAATTCATCCAAGGCTATTCTAAAATACACATTAAAAAAAAGTTTCCTACTCACAGAGTGTTCGAGTTATAGTTTGACAAAAGTCAGAAACAATAGCAGAAAAATTTTACTTTCTGCTTGGCCTGTTCCATTATTCTCCCTCAAAGTTTTATCTGGGGGCTGCTGCCAGAATACTGGTCTACCTAAATCTTTGCATTTGTTCCTATGTTTATGCTCATCACTTTGTTTCACAAAGGACTTGCCTTTGATCTTCAAGATGACTTGATAAGTAAACTTACTAAAATAAGAGAAAAAAAAAAGCATTCTTGCTAGAGATACTAGGTGGAGCCATCTCCTATCCAAATTAAATATCTATTCTAATTCACAGGGAGCACCCTTATCATTTGTGGCAGTCTCAAGACAGCTTTATCTAACAATCTGTACAAAATAGGGGTCATTGCCCATGCACTCTGTAACCCATATTTTTCTGCAATCTGTTTCTAAGTGCATCTCCAGGCACTGATTCTATTTTACAACAACGTAGTTTGGATCAGCCCAGGAACTTTGGCTGGCAAGCTTGATTTTAAACTAATACAGCTGCTCTGCAGATCGGCCCCCAGCTCCTGAAGAACTTCTATGAATACTGTGTTCACGTGCTTTCTGAGCTGACAGTAAACAGTTGAGAATTATCAGGACCTTATTAGGCATGTTTCTCTTGAGCACAATGAATTATCATTTTGGCATTAAATAAAAGCCATAAAACTCCACATCTGGCCTTTAAGAAAACAGTTCATGTCACCTGGTATTGTTCGCCTTACACAGGTTTCCTGAGAGAGGTTACAGCTAATGAAATTTCCACACGTTTCACAGGAAAACACTTTTGATATGAATTTCTAGACATTTTACCAGTACTTTTTTGGCAAAAAGCATTGTGAAAGAGTGTGATTTCTAAGGTTTTTTCCAGATGTTAGACCAGTTATCTTATATCAGAGTAGCATTACACAATGTCGACCAATATTCAGTTGATGCAGGAATAATCCACATTATAGAACTACACCATTGGCACTAGAGAGGATGGAACTCAGTCATTAGGCTTACAATTGATGTTAGAATTGATACTTCTATATTCAGTCACATGCTTAATATAGGTATTTATATCCAGATGGTTTGAGGCTATTTCTTCCCAGAAGGATATTATAAAATGCCTTGCTTGAGTAGCACCCAGAGCTCTTAAATGTGGGACATCTGAAAGAAGCTGCTATCACAATAAGCACTGAGGTACTGATTAGAAACAAAACTCAGATTGCTTACTTTGTTTTTTCTCAGCTGAATGATTTGAGGAAATTCAGTGTCTACTATTGCACAGTGACTCTGATGACTTTGCTTACTTAGAAAAGAGAATATTCCAGCCCTGCTCTGTTGTCTATGCTGATCTGAAAGCTATTTCTAGTGCCATTTTAAGTTGCTTTCATTTGGTAAGATTTTCTGCAATTCACTGGTGTTTATTTATATTCTTGAACTCCTTCTTCATAGAAATTTTTTCTATCCACTTGAGAAATTAAACATTTTCTACATCAATCCTTGACTTGGTGCATTGTGGTCCAAAGAGGTATATGGGTTCTCTCTTAATTTCAAGACTTTGCTGCTAAGTGGAAGGAAAAAGAACACATAATTCAAATAAGCCTTACCTAACTTGAACCTTCCTCCACAATCTTTTCAGACATATAAATGAAATATGAAGTATTATAAAGCAGAGAAAAAAAAGGTCTCCATGATTTTAGATTTGAAGTTATGTGAAATCTGAACTATACAAAAGTGGATCAGGTTGAAGATATCCAGCAACATTAAGATAGCCAGGCTGGCAAGGAGATGAAAAGTTCACAAGCAGTGCACAAAAACACAAGCATAAAAATAGCTGTGTTCTTAGCAGAGTGATTATACAGAGCTCATTTGTAGGCTGCAGACAGATGTTCATCTAGCAAAGAACAGCGACAACTGAAGTTATGAGCAACCCTGAGAGTTTCCTCCTGTCTGTTCCTGAGAGCCTGCCAGTTCTGTAGCTTCTGGGCATAATGGGTCATATGAGAACCCCATAAGGAGTCACAGTAGTAATAAACAGCTGATGAAGGCAGTCTGAAAAGAGAACTGACTTTGCCTGAAGTGGATAAGGCAAAGCTCTCAGACTCCTTTGTCCAGCAGAGAATGGGAAAGGCAATGTGGGAATGGCAACTTCCAGCTGTCAGATTACAGGTATGGAGAGCTGAGCGCAGTAGCATCCTCATTCAGCACTGGAAGAGATCTTCTCATGACCCTAGATAGATTAGACTGTCAAAATTATTTAGAGGCTTACCTTTTTTTTCATCACCAGGTCACAGAAAAGGAGGGGGTCAGGGGAAGGAGGTGTTTGGATGTATGCCTTTTTGTCCCTTTATGATATGCAAAAAAAGCTTGAAAATTTTTTCTTTTCTCTCTTCTTTTAAAATGAGAAGATTAGACTAGAAGGAAAAGAGTAATTTCACAGAAGTCAGAAATATGACCAGAGAACAGAAAACATTATTAACGCAAAATCTAGTATTTAAATATGTATGATTATTCTACCAAAATTAGGTGAGATTTTCCATATTACCACTAAATGTATGCAAGATTACAAAAAGTAATAAAAAAGAGACATGCCTGTTTTCACAAATTCTTTGTAAATCACACAGACTTAATCCCTTGTGTTTATCCCAGATCTCCTTCATTATCTGGTCTCTACAATAAATGCCGAAACATTCTAAGGAAGTTGCTTAACCTCATTTGGCCAGTGCCTGTTATCACATTATAAAACTGATGTATCTCAGGAAAACACAGCCTCTTTTACAGTAGTACAAGTTGTACTAGTTCTACAGTTATTTTATACTTAACCTTCAAGCCACCATGCTCTAGGATATAAACCAATCATCACTGACAGAGATTAACAAGAAATTTCCTCTATGGGCAGAGTATTTCATAAGTGCTCACTGCAGGGTTTCTTGCACTTTCCTCTAAAGCATCTGGTAACAGCCATTGTCAGATGGAATAATAGCATAAGCAAGCTGTTAGTCTGATCTGGAATGGCTTCTCTTGTACACTAAAGCTTTTGTCCCTGATCTGCCTGTACATTTTCCCTGTGTTTTGGAAGGGGCAATACAGATAACTCCACATTTATTGCCAGTTAATTAGTAAAACCTTTCTTTTATCCTTGCATAATTTAGTTGAAAAACAGTAACAGCCATTGCAGAGAATCATAATTCGTCTTAGATATCATATGCAAACTCCAGGTATTCCTCCAGACCAGCTTTTGGAAATAGTGTATTAAATAATGACATTGAATTTAAGATTCATCTTCCAAGTGTTCCTGGAATCTTTGCTGTTCCCAGGAAGAAGACATTATGTAAATATTTCTTCCATTGAGAGAGTAATAGTAAATAAACAAGATTAACAAGAATTACCTACACACAATCTCATAATTTTTTGATTTTTATATGTCGAGTTAAATAAAGTACAAATTTCTTCAGCAGATACCTGAATCAAGAATTAACATTTTTTTAAAGCAGTTGTCCATTACATTTCTTTCCTTAGGAATGACCTAGTTCCTTGAGGACCATCTCACATCAGCATGCAGAAAAAGAGAGATGCTAATTTAAAATCTCATCATGTAAAAGATTATAAAGGTATTTGTGTGCCTCTAACAGTTACATTCCTATTCTTTACTGATTCGGATTTAATTGGAAATCATGAGAAGTACTGCAAAGAAAATTATAATTCAAAAGTAGCCTGTACCCATACATAAACACATACATAGATAGATAGATATACATTAACATCTATGACTGTTTCTGAATGTAGTTTCACATTTCTGTGACTGAAAGAAGTAGGCCTACATCACAGAAAACCATATTCCATAACTGATATTAAGCCAAACTATTCTCTTACCTGTTGCAGTGCAGTTCCTAGTTTAATGAGGATTCCTAACATACATGTCAGTTACTGAAATGTCTATAACAGCCTATGGTGAATATTCCAGCAATACAGTTTTAAAAAACCATGAAAAATTATGAAGATGAATTAATCAGTCACAGTTCAGTGAGTTCGTTGTTCTGATTGCATCCAGGCACTGAGGGAGTTTTTCTAAGACCTGTCTGGGAAAAACAACTTATTTTGCCTTCTTAGTACTATGAAAAAAACAGTATCTTAGATACTGCTGTGGTAAACACTGGCATCTATACAGGAACTAACACTGCCACTGACAAGCAATGGAAACTAATGATGATTTTACAGTGTGAGTACAAAAATTACTCTGCAGTGGCTACAAGAGAACTCAGCTGTGTGTTTAGCTCCTTGGCAGTTGGTACCAAAGCATTAATGGAAAACCCATTTTCATAAGAAGAAGTAAAGGATAAAATTATGACACTTGTTTACTTAGAATTTGAGTCCAGTATGACTGCCTGGCTCAAAATCTGAGCCAAAATTTTAGTATTGTTTGGTTCAGATTCTTCTTCCAATGACTGATCAGAACCGTGAAGGTGATGTTAAAGCACATCTTGTTTCTAGAAGTTACTTTTTGCATCTTTCCAAATGGATCAAGTTTTGCATGTGTGAAGCATAAAATAAAATCACCTGGAAAAAGAAAAGCCTAAAGCAGATATTGCCACCTTCCTAACACCCAACCATTGTATTAAAAATATTAACCTGGTGGAGTTATTCTATAGTGCATCAAAGGACATTATATTAATTGTATTCCTTATATTCAGATTGAATAATTTGCACTGGGGTATTTTTCTTTATAAAAGTATTGGTGTGTCATTTATCCCAATCAACCTGGCATTTAATACTCTTTCACTGTAATTGATTAAAATGCATTGGTGTTATGTAATAACCATGCACTCACATTAAAACTATGTATCAAGACATCAGCTTGGAATATCACAGATTCAAGTTGTGCTTTACACAGTATGGATGATACTAAAGGCAGTCATGCACTGTTCAAAGAACATAGCATTCTTGTTATTATTACAGTTATTACATATGGTAATATAAATGTCCACCAGCTAGAAAAAAAAGAAAGAAAAAATGACATCAACATTTTCATTTCATAAGTTAAAAATTTAGTGTAAATTTTAAAAGTTCATTATTTTAGATCTCTCCACACAATGGATTTTCAAAGTCATTTTCTCTGTATTGTTTATTGTGTAATTGAGTGAATTTTCTCCTTTCAAGCTGAATATACCTGTACTCATATGAAAAAGGATTTTTCTTTCCACCTATAATCAGTGCATTATCATTTTTGTTCTTTTTGAAGTAAGAAGTGGTTGTTTTTAAACATAAGGGAGAAAAATTTCTGTTTTTTCTAAAAATGTACTTGGGAATGTTTTAAAAACCCTGAGTTTCGGTCTAAATTCGTTGGATGTTAATGGCAAAATTTATTGATGTCTATGAAAGCCTATGGTAAATACTTTTGAGTCAGGCCACAAAACAAATTGACTGACTTTTTTTTACATCAAAAAGATGTGAATCTTTTTGATTTGTGCCTTAGGTCATTTATCAATCTATTTTCCAAGTGTTTTCCACCATAGTTCTCAGGCCTAGAAAAATTTATTTTAGATGAAAATTGAGATTTCTGGATATTTGTATAAAACATGGATATGAGCCACAACAGAAAGACACAATACTATAACTTTTGTCCCAAAAAACTATAAAATTGTCATATTTGTTTCCCTGGGTGGAGAGATGAGCCAACACCAAGCCTTCTTAAAGATCTCACCTTGATGGACTATGTTTTAAAAGAGATGTTTTGAAAAGTGTCAAACAAAAGTATCTTGGATTCTCCAGTGGACAGAAGAAAAGGTCCATCTTCACATGAAAATGAAAGTTCTTAAATACTCATCAGACTGTCTACAGAACAGCATCCATGGGAAATATTTTGATTAATATTTTGTGCCAATTTCAGGAAATTTATGTCTTCTCCATATTTGTCAGTATACTAAAACAACATGGGCTGATACCACTTATTTTAAAGAACCGTATTTATTTTTTAAAACATCGTTTCCAATAAGGTAATACATGTATTAGAAAAATGGCAGTATAACCCATGACAGAGAGTAACACGGCTCAAAAAATACATAAAGACAGATGATATGCAAAAACAACTTTCCCATAAGTTCCTGTGTTTTGCAAAATTAAAGGGAAATTTGGAGCAGGAGCGCCATATTATAGCTACAGAAATAAGCAAAGTTCATGTTAAGCTTTTTCAGTTCTATGCGCAGCTCTGTGGCCAGAATTTTGAGTGCCAGACTGGTTTGAATGGGAATCCTGCCATCTTGTGGTCATGGGTTTCTCTGCAAGACTCCATTCGACAAATTAATGCTGAGTTTGAATACACACAGCTTTTGCAAAGACTCATTAAAAAGAAATTTATGCTTTAGCAAATTCAGGATTGTTTGATAACATTTAAATATTACCTATTCATAATAATGCCATTCAGCCCAGTGAAATTTTGCACAGCATGTTACCTATAAAGATAATTTTATCTTTCTTGACTATTTATTCTATACATTTAGAGGATAGATGCAATTTTTATCTATTTAATGTTCACTAACCAAAAGTCTTTCTCCATGAGTCTTTTCATGTGTTTATGTATATTTGGCTGTTACATATAATTTGCTATCATGCAAGATGCAAACTTCCAAGCCAGCTTCACTGTGAAGGTTCTTTTGAGATACAATAAGTGATGGTGATTAGAGATTATGAGTACAAATTGCAGTAAGATTTTTAAATCATCATTCACTTCTGCGATTTAGAATAATATTTGTTTCTGTTCCACTCCAAGAGAACATACGTTCATAAGTGAGGTCTACATAGGATGATGAACAGGATGGTGGCTCTCTTGGTATGACCCACAGTAGTCTTGTGGCAGTTTGCTAAAAATGACACCACTTCAAAAGTTTGGACCAAAAAGCCAGAACTCAATCACCATTAAAATAAAGGCTTTTGACCTTGCTCAGCCACACAGAGTTCACACATCAAGGTCATCCAAGAGAAGACTGAATTTCTTCAGAACAGAAATTTTCCACTGCATCTATCTATTCTCCAAAAGACTCCTTTCCACCATCTGTTCCCCCAGTCACACTCACCCAAACAGTAACTGCTTTCCTGACACCCCGAGAATTTCTCAATCCAGATTTCGTTTTCTGGCTCTTTGACCACCATTTTCTCAGCAGTTCACTTTTCACAGCCTGCATCTTTCTTCTTTCTATTTATGCCTCCTTTTTACATTTAATCTTTCTGAATTTCCACCAGATTCCAAAAATGGAGTGAATAAGTAACTGCAAGTGTGAGGCAGAATAAGGCCTGAATTAATGGGTGGCTGAGTGAAACAGGAAAGAGACAGAATGGTGAATGAAATAAAACTAGGTACGTGGGCAATTGTTAGCATGAGGAGAAAAGTAAATCAAGGAAGTGGGTGGATGAGGAATGAACAATCATAGCTAAGCTGAAGAAGAGCAAAGAATGAAGGAAAACTGTGAAGAAAAAGAAACAAACCTATTCAGAAATGTTTTGATGGAAAACTTGGAAAAAGGAAGAGAGGAAATTCAAAGAAACTGGAATAAAAAACTGGACAAAAATCCACCGAGTCCTAATAAAATAAAACAGCAAAGGGTTTGAACTAGGAAATACTACAGGAACACAAATCATACAAGTAGAAGATTAAAACAAACAAAAAAAAAAGGAAACTATAAAATATATTACATCTTCACCCCTTTCTTTAAATAACTTTGTTTCAATATTAAACTGTAGGGAAAATAAAAGGAAATGGAGACTTGATTGGGGAAGGTGATGAGAGAAACCCTTAAATTCCTCATGTCATAACTCATCTTCTTACCCCTCCACATTAGCCTTTCTATCCACCTCCAAGTAAAGCCGACATCACAGACCAAGTCCATTCTTAGCATGTTTCCTCATTATTCCTTTGAAAATCTGGTCACTTCATGTTCAGTACTGAATTTTTAACCCTCCAAACACCAATTATTTCAGGAAACTCCTTGGTATTACATATTTTTCGTATATTAGGAAAAAAAAAAAAATCAGTTTTCTGTTAGGTAGATGCTGTTCTTGAGTCTTTATTTTCTTGTTTTTCTGTTGCTCTTAATGCCATTGTTAAAGGGAGAATTTATTTTGTGCTTTAAATTGACATGAAAAGAAACTGATAGTAACTATTTCATTTTTTTTTACACCTTTATCTGTGAAAAGAAGCAGCAAACACTAAAAGCTATAACTATTTTTTTTTTTTCCCCACTAAATAGTTATGATCTACCGCGTAGATTTGGATGCATATCAACAGACTCATATATGCATAGAGAAAATCTGGTGACTTTCTCTTCTTTGCTACCAGAGGTTATGACAAGTTATCTACAATAATGGTATCATGATATCAAAGTGGTGCGATCTTCAAAACAGTCTGCACAATCATGCCCATGACCTTTGGGCAATTATTCAATATCTGTGTAGCTACTCTGCCATCATTTCTCACACTAGCTGTGAATAAGCAAATTTACATCTTCTTCACATACTGCAATTACTGTATGCCTAGGACAAAGACATGATATCTAAGTTTCTTTAAAAGCAAAATCCCTTTTAAGAAAGGCAAAGAATTTAACCAAATTATTACTTCAACTGTATGTTGGACAAATACTTAATTAACAAGCTTTGATTACAGTACTCCTAGCCTTCTACAGGTCATGATGGATTTCTAATCAATTTAACATATGGATAGACAAATTATTCAATGAAAGCTCTGGATTGGCAGTGAGTGAAGTGGCAGAAATTTCTACCTCTAAACTAAACTCAAAGAATAAACTGGGAGAAGTAAAATTTTGCCTATATATAAGTGAAGAGCAATCCATAGTGCAATGTAGTCATAAAATACTTTGTGGAAAACTTTTCCTTATGTTTTCAGTTAGACTACTTAGACCTAAGCATAAATAAGAATAACTTTTAAAGGACTCACTTTGAGAAGTGTGTTCTACTGGAGGTTAATGGGATCCACCTGTAAGAGAAAGAAAAGAGCATCTTCAGTCACAGGCTTGCCAAGCTGGCAGAGAGGGCTTTAACCTGAATTTGAAGGACATGCAGTAGTAGGAAATGGGGTAACAGCTTCAAACTGTAGGTTTAGATTCAATATTAGTAAGAAATCTTTTTTTGTCAGGGTGGTGAGATACTGGAACAAGTTACCCAGGGAAACTGTGGATGCACCATCCCTGGAAGTGTACAAGGTCAGGCTGGATGGGCCTTTGAGCAAACTGGTCTAGTGGAAGGTGTTTCTACCCATGGCAGAGGGGTTGGAACAAGATGCTTTCTAAAATCCCTTCCAACCCAAAATATTCTATGATTGTACAATAAAATCAATTTTCTAAAGCTAATATTTATAAAACCGTTTCCATAAGGATTATTAGACATTCTAAGCAGCCTAACCTAAGGGTTAGCTCCAACACACATGCAGAGCAATTCAGACTAAATAATTTTACTGTGTCAGATTATTAAAGAATAGCATTAGCATTGGTAGCAAAAACAAGCTAAATTATGAATGTATGTTCAACTGGGGTAAAAATGTTGCTTTTAAATTGTGTCTCATGAGGTCATGTTGTTGAATAACCAGCTCTGAACATCTTCTACTTAAGGACATCATGTCAAGCTTATTATCTGCTAAATGTGCCTATTAGAGTTAATATATTCACTTACATGCTTTAGATGCTGCAGTGGGGTGAAGATTTAAAAATAACAGTAAAGGTATATCAGCCAAATCACTTCAGAAACCTTGGAATATGTTTTGAAAGCAAATAGAGAGCTAGCAGAATCTATGAGCGAAAACATTGAATCTATAATTTGCTTCATATTAAATCTAGCCAGATACATATTGTATTAAGAATGATTAAGAGACTAGTTTAAAAAAATCACCTCTTTACTACAATATTTTTTTGTAAAAGAAGACTCGTCCTTTCTCTCCATTATGAAACATTCATGAGTGTTTAATATCTGCACACTTTGAATAATTTCTGTGGGTAAAAGTGCAACTGGCTATTTATGCAATACTATCTAATGACAGGACATCTAATTTAGACTGAGTAATCTTGTTCAATTCTGTCTGTTTAATAACAAAAATTGAAGCTAAGTCAGAGGTTATTATGTGTAGTTCACTGAAGAGAGAAGTGCCATTAAAATTAGGAAGCATTAGCTCTTTTCTTGGCTTTGCTACTGATGCAATTTAGGATTTTGAGCAAATAAATTACATGTACATATATATGTATATGTGTGTATATATAAATGAGTGCAGATTCAGACCTATATATTTGTGCATACACAAAACTAAATCCAAAGTGTGCAAAATGATAATTCTTTAGAATGCTGAATGATCTTTTTAAACCCTTTCAATACAGATCCCAAAGCATGAAGTATTTTGATGAATACAACACACTACTTACAAACTGAATGCTGAAAGGGCCTCAAAGAAATTAATTTATCCAACTCCCAAATATTTAATTAATCCAGAATACACTTAGGCAACAAGTAGAGGTTGGCTGTGAACTGAAGACAGCATAGCTAGATTTCCTCACAAGGAAATGAAAGACATGTACCTCACAAGGATGAAAGCTCCCACATTTCTTGGTTTTTCACAGCAAAGTAATAGATATGAACAATTTAAGCTCAGGTCATTTTTGGTTACTCTTTTTTCTCAAACACAGTCTGAAAATTCAGTCTTTTATTTTCAGTTTAGGAAGTATAGTATCTATGGGTGTTGTATTTCCAGAAGACACAAAGAAACCTTACCTTGAAATCAATGTTTCAAAACACAGTGATTTGCTGCTTATATTTTTAGTAAACAAATAGTGACACTGATTTGCAACTGAACAGAAGGAAAGTGGGAAAGTTAACTAACTGTGACTTGTAAGTAGAAAGGTTTTACTTTCTTTTCTTTTTTTCCCCCCCATTTATGTTTTTGTGGCCTTCCCTGGAGTCTATAAATAAAACAGAACAGTGGTTCTGCTTTGGCAAGTGAAAAATCAGATTTCAAGAAGGACTCAAGATCAATAGACTGCTATTTTGTAGATGAAGCCTGGAATATTAGTCCCAGAAGGCCAATATATATCTTTAGATGGAACTCCCAAGTTTTACTTTCTTCATACTTAAAATATTTATGCATACACATGATACTGCCAGCTTTAAAAGCATTAATGTCTATCTGTATGGATTAGGAACATGTCAGTTATACTCTTCAGTGAAATAATACAGATGATTTCATGTACCCAGAAAACAAAATTCCATAAAAATATAAATTGCCATGAATATAAACGGCATCAAAACAGGGAGTAGTATAATATCCATTAAACAAGTGACACAGGGAGGAGAAGAGAAATAACCATGATTCAGCCAGTTTTCATGTCCATAGATAAAACAGAATTAGAATCTGACAATTCCAGGTGCTAGGTGAAAACTCCACCTGCCACACAGCACTTCTGCATGAGAGAAATTTCCAGAACAAGCCTTCTTCCCAGGCCAAAAGACCTCTCCATTACAAAGGAGACAAATTTCCAATCTGTCTAACACTGCCAGTGTGCAAGGGCTTGCATGAGATTTAGTCTTACTGCAAAGGTTTCCACAGTGAACTCCTTAGAGCATAGCACTTGAAGAAGGAAGGTAACATAATACTTTTATATTTCTGAACTAGTTGATTTTGCCTCTAAATGTCTTATCCTTGGTGTGATGCAGTTCATGGCTCCCTCGGTAAAAAGCAAGAGATAAGAGAATTTAAATCTCTGTTAGGGCTGCTTAAAGCTACTAGAAAATAAATAAAATAATAGAAAGGCATCTATGACTTCCATGAATCAACAGATGTTTTAAAGCACACTTAGCATCTCAAAATTTGAAGTTTCTGATGGCTATGTCAGTATCTCTGTTCTAGTTACAGTATGTAAGTGAAGGAGCATAAGGCTAAATGGGTTGGAAAGATTACTAATAATCTAGAAAAACACCCTTTGATATCTAGAAAATGTGTACTCCCTTCCTATCCGGGTCTTTACTTACTCGAAACTTGTTATTACCACATGGAAGGAGACAATCTAAAGTCAATTTTGGGATCAACCAGAAAACTGAAAATAGTGGCAAATATTATTTCACTTAGATACCAACTGTGTTTCATTGGTCTCAGTAAAGACTTCATCCAGGAATTCTCCACCCAACTCTGATATATCAGGTGCGTCTTCTGTTGCCACTGGTATATGAGGCATTATCATTTAATACACAAGAATGACTGAAATTCTGGACAGGCATCTTTGGGCTTTGCTCTAATTAAAGTGTGTAGACAATGGTGTGAGCTATCTTTCATGTTCACACTACTATTGACATTGTAATGTTGCAGCTCTGTGAGACTTTTAGCACATACAGATGGTTCTGGCACTTTTATTGACAGGCTTTTTAAATATTCCATGCAAAAACAGGAGGTGATTGGCAAAGAACACAAATTATAAGAGGAAGTTTGGATTTTTTGTCATTATGGATGATGTGCAGAGTTATTCTATTATGAAGACACATTCCAATCTGAGAAGCCCCATCATCATCATTGTCACAAAAATATTTCTACATTATCTACACTGTTTTCAGTGCAATTCCAAAACATGGCCTTGTGGCAACTACTATGAAGAAAATTAACTCTACCCCGTCAAAACAAACACACCTTTTGAATAGCTAAGTAAAGACATTGTGCAAATAAGTTTCTTTTTCTCATTGCCATGTCAGATGGACCCATAATTCTTTAGAGTAAATTCCTTGTTCTTATATCTCTGCATATTAAATAAACTGAGTAGAAACCTTGTCCATTTTATTCAGTTACTGAGCCAGACATTTGTCATAAGTTCTACTTGCATTATTTATTATAATTAATTGTTACCCTTCATTTATTATTGAGGCATTTTATCCAAGGACATGCATCATCCTTGAGATTCATATATCTTGATATTACAAGGATCATAAACCTTAAATTAGGAAAGGATGGACTAATACGCATAAATTTCTCTCGTGTGCTTTAGGAAAATCTTTAATTGTCTCTACCAGAGTGATGGTGTATTTCGGGTATCTGTCTATCTGCCACTGACGCCTTTGCTCTTAGCATAAATTAAACTGAACTGTTTATTCCCATAGTTGTTATAATTACGAATTAGCCCATGCAAGAAGTCATTTCAGCATATATTTTACTCAGGAATTATAGAACTCAAGGCTAGGTACAGCAACAACTCTAATCAAGTTCCTGCTCTTAAGACAGGAAATTACTTCCTTTAGTCTTCACTTAGTAGAATCATTTGAGGAATGCAAAATGAACAATTCTTCTCCACTGTTCTATTGCTATACTCTCATTGTAAAATCTTCTCATTTTTAGCAGAAAACAGAGAAATGGCAGGGGAAAAAAAACCCTGAAAATACAGAAGTCTTGAGCTCTTAGTTTTTTTATTTAGCATTTTTGGTCTTAGCCATGCAGCACCGCTTACACTGGGCAATAAACACAACAGGAGACACAATGCTGCTGAAACCATTTAAAGTTCTCTAAATTTATGGTTGGGCTTCAGCTGAGCCTTCAGCTGCCTGCCAGCTTCCTGGAGGATTTGTATCTGAGAAGTGAGCTGTACCAGCAGAAAACACATAGATTCTAGGGATGTGATAGTGAAGGATGACAGTTTTAAACACAGATTATTTCTGTCAATTCACTTTTAAACTTTCCTATCTAAGATAATATTAACTAAGCTTTTCAAGCAGAATCTTCTTTGGCTCCAATCCTACTAGGCAGAATGTTACATTCTTCTTATTTTTTCCATTGGAAAACAAATTTCTCCCTAGTCTCTGAGTTCATTTCAAAATATGTGAGGCAGACACCCTAAGGAAAGTAAAGAAATACATTTCCCAGTACTTCACTAGATGATAAAGTAGTCAAGAGTCAAACAGGTCGATTTCAAACACTGTTACATGTCAGAGGGGCTCTTATTGAAATATTAAGAAGGCATAATGATTTTCAGAAATATATTTTTACTTAGAATAAAGTATTTTTGAAAAAAATCGTTATAGCTGCCCATTGATTTCATTAAATTTACAAAGCTCAGTTTTCCTATGAAAAATTAATTGATTCAACAATTTACAAACTGTCTCCTCAAGAACTCTCCTCCAAATTAAATAGCTAATCACACCACTTCCTTCAAATAAATCTGACTATGGAAGGCTGGCAGTGCCCCTTGCACGTTAGACAACTAGTGCTTTCTCCCGACAGGACACCGCAGGGGCTTGTAAATGGGTCACCTACAGATGCCCTGCAGTACTCCCCACGTAGTTTGTTACCTAAGAACTATCTCTATTGAACAGGTCCTAATTAATCTCAACTGCCTGGGCTCAGGAAATTCACCAGGGTCTGTATCAAATCCATCTCCTAAGTGGACAGACTCAAGCCTTCACCCTATGGAGCCCCAAGTGGAATAAGATACCTTTGAGGCCCTTTGGCTAGCCCAGGTACCAGAGGCATGGTGGCAGCTTTCTGCCAGAGCTAACTTGGCAGCGGTTGCTCTTTCTTTCCTGTGTTAATCCACATACTGGTCTGTATGTTCCTGAAAAACAGGTCTTTTCAACAGTGCAGACAGGAGAAAAGAATAATTCCAGCCAAAAGAACTTTTCCCCTATATTTTGATATTTACTTTCTCTTTGAAAAACATTTATCTGGGCAAAAAGAAAGATATTTTTGCAGTAGTGATTTCAATTTGTTATTCTGTCTCTCTCACTTATATAAACACACTGCTGTAAAACACTGTCCTCTGACAGCAGAAATCAATAGACTCTTCATATCTTAAAAACCATCCGGTAACACTTCAGTGATTAGGGGATTGATTCTGTTGTGCTGTTGTCATCTGGAACAACTGAACTGAAACCAGTGAATTTATATTGCTGTAAGATCACAGTCCAGCCCCCTACCTAAGATGTTTTCCTTTGCTTCAAAATCCTATAATAAGAAAAAGGAAAAAAATGTTTCAGCAACATTGCAGACGTTTTTTTTATAGCTTGTACACCAAAAGAACATATCTTTCCACAGAGCAAAGGGCTTCAGCAGAGTACTCACACCTCTTTCAGCACATGCATACATGTGTAAGTATATATTTCTGCACATATGCAGATATGTCTACGCACAAACACAGAACGCAAATATGCATCTCTGTGAGCACACATCCATAGCTATACAACCATGCCAATATAAATATCTGTCATAGAAGACAATGAATATATAGCAAATATATTTTTCTCTTTCCTTCCATCTTTTTCAATTTTTTCCCTCTTCTGGGGCTCCAATGAAAAGTTTAAAATTTTCTCAGTATACCGGACATTTCTCCCTCACTTTTTACAAGAAAGCAGTTTGTATTTAATAAAATCCCCTGTTTTCCTAGGCTTTCAGACACCTTTTAATAAATAATTGTCTAAAAGGGGATTTCTGGGAAATATCCAATTATTGACTATTAAATGTTAAAGCTGTAACTGCAGATTTTTAGTTTTACACACTCCAAAGAAAAATAGGGTTATGAGTCAGAAGGGAGAAGACATGCTGTCTGGTTAGCTAAGCACTGAAGAACTAGAAACTAGATTTCATATTATCTAAGGCAGGTCAGTTCTTTAGCCCCTTGAGTGTCTTTTTAGTATCAAACCACCGCGTAATTTTTATTTACAACTTTGCTTATAACTCTTATTCATCACTACTGATTACAAAAAGAAAAAAAATCCAACACATGCAGGCAAGTCCTCAAGCTTTCACCATGCTGCCTGCAATAGTCTATTCTTTGCCTTGAATAGTTGGCTCTGGAGTGGTTCAAAATAAAGATAGAAAAGTTGTTTATCATTTTACTCCAAAAGGGCTTATATTTGGTCACTCAAATCTAGAACCTCTTTCTCCCCAGTCAGTCTCAACTTCCAGTATGGATAATAAGGTAAAATGCACTCTGAAAGAGACACCTGCTTTCCCCCCCCACACACACAGAGTTTCAGTTGATCTGCCCAAAACTCAATGAGTAGAATATGTGAAATTTAAGAATGTTTCCATGGGGCAGCCATCTGTTTTATGTTTCATTCTTTTCAGACTACAATTTTATATTTCAGCTTTATGTGCATAGGTTGAGATTTATGACATTTTATGTAACTGTGACCCATCTTGATGAACATTACAGATGATGATAGGCTCGTTAAGCACATCTCATTTTAGTCAAACTGCAAGTGGCATTTTGTTTATATGGTTCATTTCACCAACAAATTAGATTCCAAATTGATTGCTTTCTGGAATGACTTTGTTCATCAATTTCTAGACTAGGCAATTACAAAGACTATACTAGTAATTAATAAGCCTCTGTATCAACAATGTTTTTAAACTGCTTGACAGTAGTAGTGAAGTTTACTGGAATGCAGATGTTAATTTTCAGGGTCTATCAGAGCTTCAGAGCTTCCAGAATTTTGTAGAATATCTCCCAGAGATATCTTTTCATAATGCAAAATTAAAAGCCTAACACCTAATACTGAGATAATACCCTCTTTTCCTCTTAGCCTTATTAGAAAGGGAAAAAACCACATTACACCTAATTTGTGAACTATTCAAATAAGAAACACAGTGTTACTTTTTTCAGTAATAAGTGAAAAGAATTATGGGGCCTAGAATTAAGTTTTGATCTGCCAGGGAATTGGTGAATGACATTGGTCAAAAGTCTAGGATTTGTTTGCATATCAAAAGCTAAGTCAGATAGAACAAGCTCAAGCCAAATGGACTTGAATCCCCAGGGCACAATCCCACAGTGAAGTCAGGACTCTGCCCCAATCCCTAAGTGAGCAAAAACACCTCTGAATGTGCCTTGCAGAATACAACATTAGTGACTTTCCCAAAGCCAGCTACAAACCTCATGTCAGAGTGAACTCTAACCAGTGTTTCTGTTCTTAGCAAGTTAAATAAGGAAAAGAGCATCTCCTATCTCACAAGGTTGATGTGCATCAAGTAAATGGTTGTGAGGCTATCAGACATCATAGCCCCATGCTCCATCTAATTAATTTAAAATTCATGTTAAGTCTTTTAATAATAGGTTGTATTGGTCTTGGCTGGGACAGAGTTAATTTTCTTCACGGTAACTCAAAGAAGGCTATGTTTTGGACCTGATAAGAGAGATGTTTTAGCTGTTCCTGAGCAGCACTCACACAGCATCAAAGCCTTTTCTGCTTCTCACATCACCCCACCAGCAATGAGACTGGCGGTACATAAGAACTTGTGAGAGAGCACAGCCAAGACAGCTGACCCTAATGACCCAAAGGATACTGCATTCCATATGGTGTCACACTCAGCATATAAACCTGGAGGAAAAAGGAGAGGGGCATCACGTTTGGAGTGGTAGCATTTGTCTTTCCAAGTCACTGTTACTCATGAGGAGCCCTGCTTTCCGGGGGACAGCTGAACACCTCCCTGCCCATGGGAAGCAGTGAATGAATTCCTTGTTTTGGTTGTTTGTGGGTGCAGCTATCGTTATATATATTAAACTGTCCTTATATGAATACATGAGTTTTCCCATTTTTAATCTTCTAATTCTCTTTTCCATCCCACCGGGGAGAGTGAGTGAGTGGCTGTGTGAAGCTTAAGCAGCAACCAGGGTTTATCCACAACAGAGGTCAAACACAGCCTATGCCACAGACTTTTTTTTCACTATCTTCACAAAGTTACATGTTTCCTGATGTTTCTCAAGATCTCAAAAATATCTTCATGGGAGTCTTCATGTGTAAGACTATCTCCTACTCTTTCATATCTGCTGACCAATATCACCTTCTCAATTGTGGGACCAGGTAGACTGTGTTGCAGCATGTTTCTAGGGCAGGTATTCCACTGCGTGGGACATGTCACCTCAGAATTAATTATACCAGGTTTCTGTCCAAATGCCCAGATGATTTCCAAATTAAAATTTTGAAGGGCTATTAACCCAGAACATAAATCAGAGACTTTGAGATTCAAGATAAAAATTAGGAAAGGAAATGTAACCTTAACTTTTTCACTGTTTAACAGAAGATCACATATTAGCCATCAGCATTTGCTAAAAATTAATATAAACAGTTCATGTCCTTGCAAGCTCTGAATATCAGGCTGTGGCAGAAACTATTAAGCTGGCTCACAGTACTCATACCTGAATAACTGAAATGCCAGAGTATGGAGAAGAGCCAGCACCTGATGAAAATAGAAATGAAATTTTGAGAGACACTAAGGATTGCAAAGGCCTTAGGTAAGCAATGAGGTAAGAGAGTAAACCTGCAATAACTCTAGCCTAATACGCACTTTAAAAAGCAATAAAAATAAAGAAGCCAGAAGAAAATGGAATCCTCAGATGTCCAAAAACTGCAAAAAGTAAAGACATCTGAAATGCACACACTTTTATCTCTGACGCTATTGATGGGGTTGAAGTCTGGACATTGAAGACTACATTCTCAGCAACACTGTCAAATCCTGCTTTAAATGGATGATTTAATATAAACAAATGCTATTAAGCTCAGTTTATTATGCCCCACTTTCTCTCTGGACTAAAATTTTCCGTTGTATTTGACAACAATGGAATGGCACATACACTGGAATTATCTTCTGATTTTTCAAACTCCTTCTTGCTAAACTTTGGAGTTTAGCCCACTTAAAATCCAGGCAACTAATATCCAGGCAGTTCAAGCCTCTCTTACAGCTGCTGTTTCAGGAAAAGGAATGTCATTTTTCTGACAATTGTTCTGACTTCTATAATTCTCAGCTTTATTGAGAAAGTCAGTCAATCACAGGATGTGTTAATGTAAGTACCTGAGATATCTGTCTAGCATTCAGCTTTTGCATTTTTCCAGGAAACTTGTTTTAAATCCTCCCTAAATAACTAATCAAAAGCTAATCAATGGCTTTCTCACTGATAATCTCCTCCAAATTTTTTCCAGGTTTGACCTTTGAATAGATTTGTGCCTTATACTAGATATTATCTCTAGACTAATAAACTATAATAATCTACATCATCTTTGCCAGCCATAGATATGATCCCCAATGTTTTATGTGTGAAACATATTAACCAACAAGAGAAACCAAGATTAGTTGCTATCATCATGGAAGAACTGTTACTGTTTCTTCAACCTTAACTTAAAAGGACAATTTCTGCTTATAACAAAATCCTTTTTCTTCATTAGTAATGGCATTTCAGGTTTATACAAACTAAACCCACAACTATTACAGCAACTATTACCAAAAGATATATTCTACTTGGCCCTAATCACTTGGGTCATGTGGAAGACATAAACCAGATTATGAAATAAAATGAGTTCAGTTTTCACTTAGATGAGAATGTATTTCTTACATCAGAAAAGTTTATTTTACATGCTGTATTAGCTGTTTAAATAGACTCCGTGCATATACTGTAATGAATCCACATATAATACACTGAGGAATTAAAGGCTCAGAGTACTGGAATTAAAGGTTCCATTATTTTTCAGGTAATTTATTTTGCATCACTGTATTATAAGATTGAGGACAGATGCTTTGGCCCTTTGCCTCAACTTTGCAGACGGTTCACCTTATTTATGTGAATACTTCCTATAAATCCAACAAGTCCCAAGGGTATAGTTAAACATGCACATAATATTGCCGGATCAGGGCCCTTGTCTTGATTTGCTATGGGGCTTTTTTTCCTGTTTCTGTCCAACTCCTTGGTTTTTAATCATCTTTCCAGATGATTCTCCTGCCTTCCAGGTCCATCTCTGTGTGGGGCCACATATACACCTAGCAGGTTACTCCTACCTATTTGTGTCTGATTCCATAATCTTGATGCTTCAAAACATACAAAAGAGTTCTCTTCCTGGAACTCACCTTTCCTGAAACCCGCGTTTTGTTTGATTTCTCCTAGTTCTATACAAAATGCAGACAAATATTTTAATTTGACAATATTTTATTTTAAAAGAGAGATTTCTATGACTACATTAACAAGGATTTCAGCAGATGTTAAACACAGTGGTATCCTTGTTTACTTCAGCAAGATTTTTCAAAGTTCTTTTAATTACCCTTCAAAGTTATTACATAATCTTGTTCAGGTGTCTGGGGAGTCTGGGTACTAGGAAATAAAATAAAAGTTAAAGAGTTGCATGCTATTTCCAATCCAATTTCCTCATACATATTGTCCATCCCTCCATTTCCATGCTTGATAGGTTTTCTAGCCACTTTTGAGTGGATACTACTTATGAAAATATTCTGTAACTTTCACAGTTACAGAAACTTAAGAGACTATATGGAATCAGACCATGTTTAAAATTCTAGATCTTTTGATTTATGTCTCTCTTCCAATCTTCAGGCAAAACAATTGTTTCATCTGTCTATATCTTAAATTTGTATACCCTCTGGTAAAATATTTTATCTTAATATTTTATTTCAGAAAAATCTTTTTTTTATTTATCATGATTAGGAAAATGTATATTCTATTAAACACGTTAAATGTATCTTCAAGACAGATTGGTATCAAATCCCTTAAACTTATAGTGACATATCAAGATCTTCCCCGGACAGATATAGCTAGAGAACTTAAAGCTGAATTTACAGATTGTTTAAGGATGTAAGTCTGCCTTCTCAAGATAAGAGATATGGAATATAACAAGTAGACATCAACTCTGTCCAGAAACTAGGTTTGATAGCTATATAGTATCTATGAGCTGGACTACTTCAATAATGAAAACAAAAGCACCAGCATTTCAACTGAAACAAAGCTGTTAGATTCCAGAAGTAAACATCCCAGTGGTTTTTTCCATCATGCAACTCTAATATTTCATGAAGGAACAAATTAGTGTTCTTAAGTAATTTCTCCCCAGTGAATACTAAATACAAGGCTCAGGATTTATTGATTGCTAACATTCCACAGGGCAAGAATGCTGTTCAGTGTGCTCAGAAGTCTTACTTTTGATTGATCCAGTCTGGGGGATGTATTGAAGCACACTGTAGATTTCTCTTTGGCTATACACCCAACTTTCCTCTTTGTATTTGGAACATAGCCTAAGTGCAGAAAGCACTTGCTTGATAGTCTACACAAAGCCAATATCAGCACTTTCTGAAAATAAACAAAAATCTTTTATTTCCACTCAAATTTGCAAATCTTTGCAAAGAATACCCAAGCATATGTACCAGGAGGAGATCACAGCAACCAGCTTTGATCTGCACCAGCAGAACAAGGTACGTTGGAAGCATATGTTAAAGTTAAGTGTTTCTTCTTTTGAAATTCCAGTGGTATTTATCCTTTGGAATGGGTTACACAGGAAAGTGATCATTTTTTTATCGTCTGACAGCTTTTCCTCAATAATAAACATCTTTCCCAAAGATAAGCTGATATATCTTGCATTTGATTACTGGGAGAGTTGCTATCATCTGAGTAACACCAAATTAAGTCCCTTTGGCTCCAAGTTTACAACGGTATGAGGGGCCATTCCCTCAGATCCTATCACTGGCTACCACAGAGAAGAGATCAGTGTCTCCTCTTCTCTAGGCTGAACAGACCAAGTGACCTCAGCTGCTCCTCATACGGCTTCCCCCAAAGGCCCTTCACCATCCTTATTGCCCTCCTTGGGACAATCTCTAATAGGTTTATATCCTTCTTATGTCACTGTGCCCCAAACTGCACACAGGACTCGAGATAGGCCACACTAGTGCAGAGTGGAGCAGTCACATGAATGTAAAGGAGAAATTCTTGAACAAGAAGGGAAAACAGTTTTAGAAAAAACTGTTAGCATTCAAGGAAGAGGAATGTGTCCCATCTAGAATGAGATACAAAGGGAAGGAAACCAAAAGAACCACACCAGTGACTGGACAGCATGAAATGGACTGAATAGCAAATTGTGAGCCCTTGTACCTCCCCATAAGATCAGAATCGGTCATGTACAGTATAAAAAAAGTCAACTGCGTTAGAAAATACTTGATTTCAGATCATTGATTTTTATACTAATAGAGCCTGCTGAATTTTAAATGTGTTTCTGATCTTTTCAACCTTTAGTTGTTGGGTATTTTCCATTTTCCAAAAGGGGATTGGGTCTTTAATTCAACTGCTTTCCCAATATTTATTGTCAGACACCCCAAAGCTATAAAAAGTGCTTTTCTAATCAATGAAAATTTTGCCTCTTTGGTGAAACATAGTAACATTGACAAATTAGCTTCAGGAATTAAAAAATACATGGAGAAACAGCAGAAAGTAAAATTGTCATATTATAAATTTACCACTGTGCTGGACCGTTCTCTGCCTGAGAGTGAAAGGCAATGAGCACTGCAGAGGACAATCAATGGGCTCAGTTCTCACACAAGAGTATTTTTCACTAAATCACACTTTATTGTATAGACCCTGAGTTTCATGAAGAGGCCTTTTATCCAAACGTTCCTTTGGTCCAATCTATTGTAATGTATTTAATCTAACTTATTTGCGGTACATGAGAAATACAGAATATTAATCACGTTTCCTTTTAGTTTTCTTTGCAATTATATGAAGCTTGCTTTTACTCTCTCACACACCACTGTAAATCAGAAGTAAATTTACAGAATTAGGTGGAATTTACTGGAACAAGCTTGCATAATAAAGTGAAGAATCAGATTCTTTATACTTTAATTCATTGCTCCTGCTTTCTTTCCTTTCCTGCCTCCCATCATTATTTTAGCCCAGAGGTAACTAAGGTCAGTATATTTTGTTTGCAGCCTTGATCATGGTTACATCTTGTCTATATTTATAGTGAATGAGACAGATCAAAGAACTCTAAATCAGCTGCAGAAATAGCTAAAGCTTGCTTAAACAACAGCTGAAAACCACTTTGCATGCACTGTTTGACCTAACCTCAACTCTGCCCTCATGATGGATGAAGAAATGCAGCTTTCTGGCTGAACAACAAAAGTAATGGGAAACATTTACCAGCACAAATATAATGGTAGATGGCATACCATGTTAATTTATGAAACATCAGGCTTTCAAAAAAATTCTCTTTCTACCAGAAAACAAACACAAAAATTCTCAAATTGAAAAGAACCTTTTTTTTTCCCCAAGAAAATGTAGATGACAACTGAAAATTGCTGTTTCATTTATCTAGAACCACTACCACAGCTCCAGAAATTCTGAAGTACTTGTAGATTATAATGCCTTAAGCTCACTTTTGGTCTCAAGAACTGCTCTTATCCACACACATAAGAAAACAAAACAACCATTTAGAGGAAAAGTTTCCCTGACATTTTGGACAGAGTAAAACCAGTACATGGGGCAAATGGTGGGGTCAGATCACAGCATGTTCATGCATTGCATGTCTATAAGGTAATTAGCTAGTGCAGGCTGACCTATTGTTTTGTTTTTTCCTTGTTTGTTTTAATCCTGAATTACTATTTAAAGCAGTCACTAATAGAATGGGGGAAATCTATTGACTAGCCTCCATTTCTGATGCATGTGTGAGTAACTCCACAACTAAATATTTGATTCATGTCACAGTCAAGTACTTCAGAAACTGCCCCATCATGCACTGTCATAAGTCAAAACATGGAGCCTTTGGAGGGCCTTGAGTCTACTTCAAATGCTCAACCAAATTTCCTGGGGAATATTCTATTCTTGGCTGTAGTAGATTGAACTTGAGTTGATGGACAGTCTTTTAGACTAATGACGCTTCTCCCAATTTACATATTTAAACCACACAGAAAGGCGGGAATTTTTTTCGTTCCAGCTCACCTGCAGGAAGGTGGGGGGTTCCTCTGAGCCTCCGGGCCCCGCCAGGCCGGGCCAGGGCCCCTGCCCCCCCCTTTCTCAATGCCATGGCATGGACCCTGCGTCACTGGGGGGGGAACTGAAACCTATCCAGCACAGCTTTTTGGGAACAGCAGGTCCCCCTCCTCCACGCGGAGCCAGCAGAGCCAACAAGAGTCGGCGTAGCCTCCTGTCTGCAGCCAGCACACTTCACACTGAACTGAAAGAGACACCATGCAGCCAGCAGCACAAAGGGAGTGAGGCTTTCTCCACCATGAAGCCTGAACAAGAACACTCTTCAACATGGATGCTTCAGGGTCAGAGAGAAAGAGAAAGTGAGCCATGTGGGACGAAGCTGAAAATGGTGACAGGAGAGAAAAGGGCGGTGCCGCGTTTCTCACGCGTAGCTTAAAAACACTTCTTGCAGGCCATGGTAAGAAACTGTAATATCACAAACTGTTTGTCTCTTTAATCCATTTGAAGTACATGGGGGGATGGAGAATTCATGTGTGGCCTGTGAAGATTGTGAAGAGTGCCTATGCCAGGCTATGTAGAAGCATTGAGAGGCTTTTAGAGACTTGTGGCGAAGAAAGCCTTTGTGTTCAGGCCAAAATAATTAATCCTTAAAAAGATTAATAACCCCATGAGATGGCTCATGTTTGGCAGTGTGAAGGAACTGTGAGATTTTTCATGGGAGAGATGTTTTACACCACAGCAGATTGCTTCTTTCTGGGAGGGTCTGCTGTTGGTGGCAGTTGGGGGACCATGTGAAGCAGAAGAAAACCCTTTTTTCCTTAAGCATGAGAGAGACTTTTCAAGAACTGCAACACTGACAAAAATCCCATGTTCTGTTATCCTTTGTGTGAGCTGGGTAAAAGGAGGAAAGTGCTAGAAGGGCGGGGGTTTGCTTTAATTTCTTGTTATTTTCATTTTACTTTTAATTCTATTAGTAATAAAACTCTTTCTTTATATCGCAACCATTTAAGTTTGAACCTGTTTTGGTTTCTCCTAATTCTTATCTCACAAAAGGGAAATAAGTAAGTAATGGATATTTTGAACCAAACCACTACATTGGCTTTCAGGAATATTTCAGCAGATTATGTCTCGCAGGATATGCTTAGTATCAAATATAGATGTTCTTCTCAAACCTTACTAATCCTTCTGCAGAGTATAACAACACAAGGATGAGATGACAGCCTTAATCATGGATTTCCCTTATTTTTTCAGATTGATGTTATTTCAATATTTTGAAGAAGTATCTGCTTCAGAGTAGAGCATCTATAGTCTGTAAATCAAAACTAGATTTATAACAAGGGCTTGGGAAGTGCAAGAGCCAAATAGATATTCTTTCCCAAGGAGATGTTCCAGGCAGTCAGATCCAAGTACATTTGTTGTTTAAAGTAGTGAGCTGACACTGCTAAATCTACATCATCCAGCAGACAAATCAAAGACATTCTCCAGTGGTGAAAGCATTTGGCACTTTTCATATGTGTAGGTGCAATTCAGTGATTAAAACAGGATTAATTTTTCTATATGTTTCATTACCCATCTTCACAGAAGACACACAGAAAAGTAATCTGAAAGCCTCTCTAGTGATCTTGGATTCACCATGTCCAGGAAATTCATTATTCGTACTTTTATTGCCAGCAAAATCACACCGTTGGACATAGACCATACGTCTTTGCCTTGGGATCTGGGAAACAAGCTTAGGGAGTTTTCAAATGCAATACAAAGGACTTAAAGTCTGTTTGCTTAGCATCTGAATATAATCATGTAGTTAGACTTCTCATTCAATTTGCCAGTTTACCTATAACATTATAAAGAGAAACAGTTTCTGTTTCTTATCTAGTTTACTTGTCTTCTGTGGAATATTTTATATTCAGAGAGCAGTCATCTAATGATAGAATTGACTTTCTTTTGTAAGAGTTTTTTAAAATACGCATGAATATGACACAAGACAAAAAAAAATAGAAAAAGAAAATGGCTCTAAATGAAAACAAACCAGTCTTACTAATTTATAAGACAAAGTCAGTAAAAAACACAGAAATCTTAAATCTCACTTTCAGGCCTTGCATCTTCTTATTTCATTGTGGTAAAGCACTCAAATTTTTTTGATTATAGTTAGCTTGGGTTTGGAAAGGAAATGTCAGGCAAGTACTAGAAACAAAAAAATTTTCTGGGTTTGGGTTGGCCATTTTTGGTGGGATTTTTTGGTTGGTTTGTTGGCTAGATGGTTTTGGTGGGTGTTTTTTTGCCAAAGTAAAGCACTGTCTTCATAGACTCACTGAAACAGAGAATCATGAAACCTTTCTTTTCTGCCCACAATGTCTTAATTCCTGACCAGATTTTGGTGCTCAATTTCAACTCTATTTGCAGTTGTACCTTAGCAAGAATATGTTTATTTTCTGTGGACAATCAGCAAAATTATACAGTATGATAGGCCTACATATTCATCCATCAGCAAAAATACATAACTCACACTCCTATTGTCAAAATTGTAGAGAAACAAGGCTGCATTTTTATGAGTCAAGTCCTTAAAATCTACTGCCTCCTTAAAAAGATAAGATTCTGGTTCTTGTTATCATTTCACCATCTAGAATGGGAAGAAGAGGCAGGAGACATGGATTCTTTTCTCTTTTTCATCTTCAAACATTGCTACACCACTTTGGATGTGAAGCCACAGTAGAAGTGGCCTGCTTTGTGATGGAAAGTCTTTAGGTAAAAATTACTTTATCATGGGAGACTCTGCATGTTGATCATATTAATATGTGAGGACATTCAAATCTGCCAAACACCAAGAAACATTTCAATAATTAGTTAAAATCAATAGATTTGAAATTTTCCAATCTAGATCCTGGAAGAGCTTATCAACTGACTGCAGAAAATTTGTCATTGGTCAGGACTTTCAATAAAAGTAGGATTCCATTCTGAAAAGTACCAAGAAACAAAGGAAATATTCTCATTCACTTCACATTGTGAATGCAAACAGTGAATGTAACTTTATGGCCTGCTATGTAACGGGACAGACTGAACAAGTAAAATGGAACTAAAGCATTCAGAAATTATACATATTTGTACCGCCTCCCTTCTTCTGTCCAGTGCTCCTTCATGCACCCATTCATGAGCTGGCCTGGTATATAGAGAAATTCAGGCACATTAAGAGAGCACATTAAAACACCTAATTTTCACTATACAGGTCATCACTGGTCCGTCTATTCTCAATTTTAAGCACCTGTGTATCATTTAAAACAGAAATATTTCGGCACACAAAATAGAAGGCATCTCTATCTGTGCCATAAATTTTCCGCAAAAGGAGCTGCAATATTCTTCTACCAAAACATACTTAGGTTCAGCTTTTCACAGAATACCAATTTCCATATTGTTTTTGTTTCTTTAAGGACCTATCCTGGGCTGCATCCAAACAGAGTGGCCAGCAGGTTAAGGGAGGTGATTCTGTCCCTCTGCTCTGCTCATGTGAAGCCCCACCTGCAGTGCTGCATCCAGCTCTGGGGTCCCAGCACAGGAAGGACATGAACCTGTTGCAATAACTTCAGAAGATGGCCATGAAGATGATCAGAGGGATGGAGCATCTCTCCTATGAGGAAAGGCTGGGAGACTTGGGATTTTTCAGCCTGGAGAAGGGAAGGTCTTGGGGTGTGGCCTGCCAGAACCTGAAGGCAGCCTTTAAGAAAGATGGAAGAGACATTTTATGAGAGCATGTAATCACAGGACAAGGAGAAATGGGTTTAAACTGAAAGAGAGTAGGTTTAGATTAGATATCAGGAGGAGATTTTTTACTGTGAGGGTGGAGAGGCCCTGGAAAAGGTCACCCGGACAAGCTGTGGATGCCCCATCCCTGGAAGTGTTCAAGTTGGATGGGAATCTGGGCAACCTGGTCTAGTGCAAGTTGTCCTTGCCCACAGCATGGAGGTTGGAACTAGATGATCTTTAATGTCTCTTCCAATACAAGCCCTTATATGGTTCTGATTCTGTAATTCTATGACAGACTTGTTTTCCTTTCTTTAAGGAACTATAGATGTTTAGTGAATGAATTCAATAACTGTAAGGAATCACTAAGAAAAAAAATTTCCTCAGTTTTCTCTTGCTGGCATTTTGCAGTGTGGTTGAATGCCACATTGCATAAGTATCATATTACCCTCAGAGTGCCAGAAGCTACAGAGATAACTTCCATTTTGTGTGCCTGAAGACTGCAACTATTTCCCTCTGGTGTAGATGTATAATTTCTCACTCCTTCATCTGTCAAAAGAAATTCATTTATGTGTGAGCTCACTACCTCTTCTACCTCCTATAGTATATAGAATTTGGTTCTACTATGTCACCGTTATGACTCTAGGTTTGAATTTTCCAGGTTTCTGATGAAGTATTTTTCTGGCAGATTTTTTATGGCTGGCCAAGGCTCCTGCCAGCAGTCCATCAGAGCGTAATGATAAAGGTATAAATCTATCTGATTTGAAACATTTTTAACTTACTTTTGCACTCATGGGAAACTGGAAATAGTATTTAATGCAGGGGGTCTACAGGTTTCATCAGTAGTTTGTTTATAGTTTGCTTTTCAGACATATAGTAAGTACTGCAGTGTGGAGGTGCTGACATAAATTACTAAACAAATAACTTCTAGCACTTTAGTCTGCATGTTTGTTTAAAAGGAAATGGTACACCTTTCCCAAAAGACATACCAGCTGCTTGGTGTCTGACAGCAAGTAAAACAGATTGTATGCAAATCCAGATATGTGCTGCTCTAGCTTTAATCCTCTTTTGTTTGTGATATGCAGCTGCAGTTTTAGGCAATATGATGCAGAAAATGGGCCACGCCAGATTTGGTAACAACAATAAAATGTCTGAAAAATATTTATGGTAAATTATTCAAATGTTCTTCTACCATCAAATATTCAGAACATTAACATATTTCAAATGCTAAATAGCTGCAAGTGCTTGGGATATAAAATCATTCATTAAAGGAAGTGACTGAGGTAACCTGAGTGTTATTAATTATGGGATGGATATAGTGATATGCATCTTCACATGATTATTCTCCAATTATTGGCCATAACCGTGAGTAAGGTTGAACACTTTCAACTCAGTTTACTGAAAGCTGAAGCGCAGCAAGTTAAGATGACTCCGGGATTTTTTTGCAGGAGAGTCTGTTCTGGTTAGACCACATATTTTCTCTGGACTTGCCTGCACAAGAACCTATTCAGTGTTGCTTGCAAGAATGTCAGAAATACTGAAATAAACTCAATTGCAACATTTTTCACAAATTTCATTTGAAATACAATGTATTCTCATGATAAGTAATCTTTACATATGGATCTAGAAAGACAACTTAAAACAATTGCTACATATAAAGGACTTTTCTTAGGTTTCCACCTTGTAAAAGATGCACGGACAAGACATGAGCAGCAGGTCAGACAAGGTCCACCCTAACATACTCTACCACAGAGAAGGTTAATTCCAGCCTTTTTGTTCCAGGATTTGCATCCTTCCTGTAGACTGGGCTAAGCATCTGGGAAACAGTTTCAAATGAAGCCTCCTAAGGTTTCTCAGTCCATCTGATGGACAGCATAGGACGTTCATCTCCTTCCACACTGTCATTCATTCCACCAGCTTACAGTACAAAGCAAGCAGCAGCCATCCACCTGCACAGGCAGGGGAAGAACTGATCCAAATGGGACAGCTGACATGATCTCTCAGCATTCTGATCTGTTCATGGTCCTTCCTGAGGTTTAACCACAAGGAAGAGGAATGGGCCTTCCATCTCTCTAGAAAAATATTCTGGCATGGTGGTTAAATTCTGAGGTGATTGTTAGTTCATGGAGGTCAACAGGTTAAAATGTCACTAGGGCTTTCTCCTTTAACTTTTCCGTCTCTATCTTGTACTGTACTCGCTTTCTATAGCTACAAAAGGACTGTCAGACTTTCACTAATTTGAGGGAGGGACTGTATGTTTCTTTTCATTCTCTTACTCCATTTACTTATTCAGTTTTCTCAGAGTTACTACTCAGTTTGGCTGTGAGTTTCTGCTGTTATTTCCTCCTACAGGAACTTGTCGGACTGCAGACTGAAGTGAAATGTGAGAACCCCTCCACCCCAAAAAGAAACCAGAGGCATTATTTTTCAAATTTCAAGACTTTTCAATCAGTTTAATAATTTCAGATTCAATTACATCGACCCACTCTTTGCACATGGTGGTAGTCATATAGTGAAGAAGGACCCCAAAAGGCTCTGAAATGCTCCTGAAAGACCCCCAAAGCCACATAGCCCACCTTCACATGTGGTTGGTATCAATTCTGCTGATACACATGCGTGAGCCAGCAGAAGCATTGAGATCATCTTTGACTCTAAGAAACACTTGACATCTTCAGTATAAATTTGGATGTCTGGCTTACACTGAGTATCCAACTGCTCTGTGCTGTACTGTCATGTTTACCCCAATAAACAATGTAAAGCTAGTTCAGGAAACATGAGCTGCAGCCACTGTAATATAGGTACAACTATACAAGATAACATTCTTCATAAAATTCATATTACTGTAAAACAAAAAAATAAATCCACATCCTCACTCTATTAGGTAAAATGAGATACTATTGGAACACCAGCTTATCTTTAATGGAGTAACAGTGTGTAGACAACGTAGTACTATTAACATAGTAAGTAAATAAGTACTTACATAGTATGTAAGCATCATCAACAGCAATTCTCATAACTCACTGACAGCATGACTATATTTTGTTGTGACAATGCAAACACAGAATGGATAAAAAGTTAAGGGGTTTTAAAGGCACAATGTAAGAAAAAAAATTAAAATACAATAATAATCATAAATCCTGCAAGTGTGTTCAATAGAAAACAAACACAGTATAGCAGAATTTTCCTTCACAAGAATTCTATGAAGAATCTAAGTGTTCACTTCAGTATTCATAAAATTATACATAAATATTTATGTGTCAGTTAAGGAAAATCTTGTATTGAGCTGAAATTTAGCAATTGTTAAGATATGGAATATGCTTTGTTTGGGTTTGTTTATTTGCTTTTCAGACAAGAAGAATCCAGAGTGGGACGGAAGTGGCATTTCCTGACCTGTATGCCACAGAAAAGAATCCAGCAGACAAATGTAGAGACCAAATATCAAAGTTTTCTCATGGTTGAAAGAATGGGAAAAAGAGCAGAACCGTATTAGCATCTTTTGTGACAGTCAGGGGAAGGGCAGGGCAGTAGGAGAAATACTCTTTATGTTGGTTTCATTCAGAGCTGATTCAGACACAAGAGTGGTGAGATTTGATCTTGTGGAGCTGTGACACTCAGTATGAGTATAATGATGTGTTTCATAATATTAGCAGTATAATGAATGAAATATAGTAAAGTTTAAATGACAAATCAAAACCCATATGCCAAAAAGCACATAATATAGTGGAATAGTAAAGAAAATAGTCCTTAATGGGATAAGAAAATATAATACTATGAAAAAGGGCTGTGGAGAGAAGAGCTATCCCTGACACATAACCAGAAGCATATAAATAATTCCTTGATATAATACTTTTGTACCGTCCTACTTCTTATGGATTTATTGTGACATTTCTAGATCACCTTTTTTAAATAACTCTTTTATATATGTCAAAATTTCAACTCACAGTCTCTATTTGGGAAGAAAACAAATTTTTAGAATCCTTTAGAACCTTATAACCTTTCACAAATTTAAGGCAAGTCACATGATGGTAAACTGTAACAGAATCTAAGTGCACCATTCTGGACTGTGAAAGTGTTTGCACAACCCATTCTCACAGTCTAGGTAAAGGTCTCCTGGTGGCAACTGTGTATGAAGATACATTGTAATTGAATGAATGCCTTGTACTGATGCTGAATGACAAAAATGGCAATGGAGCAATGAATTATGGGAGGTTTTGTCTCGCACTTTTATTAAGAGTTTGAGTAAAAACTCTTGGGTATATCTGGAAATATTGAAATAACTCACAGTTTTATTTCACGAGGAAAATCTCCAGAGAAAGTGTCACTTATAGCAGTCAGAAAATACAGCAGGAGCAGGATATTTACATTTTGTTCTCATGTTGAGGACACCTGATGCAAGCCAACCTATACTGACTTTTAAAAAAGATGTCAACCCACAGTGTAAAGTCCAGTACAAATTTCTTATATCTTGCTGCTAGGTCATTTGTTATGGAAACACATGGGCTTCTCCTTTGTACACAGCTGTTGTGGGGCACTCTGCTCCTAAGTTTTGCCTTGAGTCTTGGTATGGGTAAGAAATAAGGTATTCAAAGAATAACTAATATTTATTAAGTACTCCAAAATGTTTTGTTTGAAAGTTGTGAAGACCTCTGAAAGACAGAAAACAAGTTTGTCATGGAGAAAATTTTGGCAGCAATGATGACATCATTACATTTTCTGAGTTGGAGTACTTAATGAAAATCTTCCAGTGAAATTTAGGTAACACGTCATGATATCTTTCAAACTACCCTCATAGTTCAGTTGAGAAAAATCCTGATTATTTGACCAGAAACACAGGCCATCTACAAATGAGCTAAGAACGTTGGAAACTGAATCCAATACAGATGTGGTATCTGAATTGCAGCAGCATAGCTGAGCATACAGTGAAGCTGCACTCTATGCTTTAAGTAGTCATGCAAGGAGCAAGGAGTTGGACTCCATGATTCTTATGGGTCCCTTCCAACTTGAGGTATTCTATGAGCCTGGAATCATCAAAAGTTTCACAAGTTCCCAAACATTAATCAAAGGAGATTGTTTTGAAGCTTGATGGATATTTTCATTTAACTTAGTTTTATTTAATATAATAGATTAGGTCCTCCCAAAAAGAAATATCTAATTTCCTCTCAGCAAAGGTGGAGTTGTAAAGGAGTCCCTGGGCCCACAGGCAGTGGGTGTGGATAGAGGTCTCATGTACAGGTGATAGGGCCATAAGGACCATTAGTGCCCTCAGGGTATTCACAACAACTGTATCTCATTCAGACTGACAATATCAATTTCACTATGGAAATTAATTAAAAAAAAAAAAAAAAGAAAGAAAGAAGAGAAGGAGCAATCCCCTCAATGTTACCAGTCCTGCACAGAGTCACATGAGGTTTGTGAAACCCAGACAGATTCAGATTCAGATGACCACAACCAAGCAGTTGCTCAGTTGGTTTATATGTCCAAACTGTTTGTACAAATCTTTCATGAACTTTGCTTCTTCTGTTACAGAACATCCGCTAACATTTTACAAGGCATTGTTTATAGATTTATTTAAAGGTCAGGTGTGATTCTGCTGAAATGCATTGTGTCCTCATGTGAAGTTGATTGGAGTATATTAACCCATTCATTTTGGTTACTTTCTTTTGTATGACTGCAAGGGGCTTAAGAGTACAGAAGAAGCTATTTTCTTGAGTTCTCTCAAAGTGAGGTGTTGGGGTCTCCTCCCCCCGCCATGTAGCCCTGGGAGCCCTGAGGGAGGCACGGGGTTTCCCTGCCCCTGCTCAGCCTCGTTCCCCATGGGTTGGTTTGTGTTCCCCTGCGCGGGCAAAGCAGCTCGGGGGCGGACTGTGAGAGTCTCTCGGCAGAGCCCGGCCATGCGGCTGGGGAAATAAACATCTCTGAAACATCTAGCAAGAATCCGTCCGTATATATTTCTATTCCACGGGACTCCTGGTTTGATATAGGCGTGTTGCAGTATCCCCACTGTAACAATAGTGAGGATTCTTTTGGTAAGTACATTGGATGGAAAATTCCTGGAGGAAAAACCTGTGCAAGATTCCACCTCTGTTAGGTTCCAGAAGGCAGCAATCTAGTACTATATTACCTTCAGCAATTTCCTTAGTTCCTGGGAACTGGCTCATTATTTTACCTTTTGGCACGCAAATATAGACTGGAATATTTCTTTGAGATAACTCTTGCACCAGAGTAGTTGGCTAGTCTCTGTACTCCTGGCAGAGGTTTAAACACTGTAGTAATTCCCTGAAGTACTGAATACCCATTTAAGTGTGACTTTAGGTATTAGCTAACATAAGCATGATAACCCAGTTTACAAGGCCCACTATATCTCTCTGAAATCAGAAATCTGTTATGACATCACCCAGATACTCTGACCCACTTCCTTTTCCAGCAAGCCAACTGAAAATGTCGTTAGTTAATCAAGCTTGAAACTTACTTCAAAACCTGAAGCTATTTCATTACAGGATTTGATTAGAGGAGTAATGAAAGTGCTTAAAATATCTTTTTTCTTAAACTTCATGACAAATGAATCTACATATGTCATGACCAGTGATGCTAGACAGTATTCACAAAAGATTTTCAGATTTTTTTTCGAGGTATTTTACAGCCAAAATCTAAAACTACTTAGGGAATTAATCCTGTCAAATCTGAAGTACTGACTCATTCTCTAACGCAGCATGAATAACAATTTATTGCAGACTGGATCTAGATCCAAACAAAATCTCATCAAGACAACTCCAGTTTGTATTTCAACAATGTTACTGGATGGTCTGTTGAGAATTGACAAAAATGAAATCAGAAAGGATCAGGATTTTTAGAAAAATAAACAAATTAAGAGCACAGTAAGAGCACATGATAGCTGGTAATTTCTTTGCTGCTTACTCATAACACAGAATATGAAAAGAGATATAAGAAATATGACAGAAATGTTGGCAAAGCATTAGTTACACTTATAAACAGTCAGAGACAGAGGACTTTCTTTGTTGGTTTCCATTTTTTATGACTATAAACTGGGGTAACCACATGGATCTTCATATAGTAGATGTACACTAGCAGGCAAATTCATCCATTTTCCAGTCTTATAGCAGAAAAGAAACAAAAGCATCATGAGTTATTACATCTTGGCTAAGATTTCAAGCCTCTTCTACCAGAAGAATTTATATGCCAGAAATTCTAGTATAATTTTAGTCTGTACTGTGGGCCAGAGGTTTTTCCCGTAGATAAAGTCAATGCAGAATAGATTGGTAAAGGGTCAAAGTCAAGACATGAAGGCACTGAAAGCACTGGATAGTTTCCACCAGCACCTTTCCTCAGCTACTTTGAAACAAAAGATCTTCAGCCCTGTGAAGCAATGATAGGCTACAATATCAGAATACTGTCAGTAGAGAAGAAATCAGGAGCTGGGTTACTGCAGATCCTGAAATGGTGCCTAGCCCCAGGAAATGGCCTAAAGGGAAGTGAATTGCATCCCACATAAAAGTATGCAAAGCTTAAAATTGAAATATCTAGCATTTCAATAACCTGACTAATGTCATAATTGCAGAAAAACCCCAAACATATAGCCCACATCATCAGACATGAACAGCAGGTAGCAAAACTTGCAGCTGTTTGAAAAATGCTATCCATGGCAAGGGACCAGGATGTTACTGTGACAAGAGTTACAACAAAGCTAGTGTACATTAAAATCCAGTCAAGCTAGCACAACTATTGTAAGACCTAATACAGATTTCCATGGTCTTTAGGTATAATTCTTAGGACATCCTTTCCACTCCTACTGCATTTTTCCATTGTGATGAGATCTCTTCAGCTGCTGTTCTAATGGGGTTAATGTTAAGCTTCCTTTCATCACTTATCTATAATTAGGATGGCTGTTATTCTATGGTTTCTGTAGAGCCATATGGTTATCTAATGCTAACAAGACCCGCAGTGCTTCAGTTTCTGTATATTGCTTCCTGTCTGGCTTCTGGTTTCCTCATTTTCTGCAGCATTTCTTAGGTTGTCTATAAAAGGAAGGAAAAGGAAATCAAAGTCTGTGTTTATTGTGCTTCCTGGAGATTAATATTCCCCTATGAATAGGTTTGAAAATATTTCAGCCATGCTTGTCTTGTTTTTCTGCAAAATATACCCTCAGAGCTACAAGGAAAACTGTCCAAACTTGCTTCTGTGTATTTGTCAAAACATTACTTGTTTTATTCTACTGAATTGCACTGAGGGAGTACCAGTTAACATTCCTCAACTCATACTGCCACTACAATAGCAGATTTTTTTTTCTTTTTTTTATGCCAGAACATTTTTTGCTGTTGGTTTCCAGCACTACCCAGAAGGAATTGGGCATCAGAAATGTGCAAAAAGAAAAGATACTTCCTAACCTAAAAAGGACAAGACAAATGTGAGGTAAGAAAGGCGATACAGAGTGGTCCAGGAGGTGACAGAGCCTGCTGTAGTAATTCAGTGTCTAGAAATGCAGTGGTTTGACTTTTAGAGAAGGGAAACTCACCACACATTTTGATATTCTGCTCTCTGACAAGGCTGGCAAGGCTTTTCACTGAGAGAAGAGTTTCAAGAGTTTCTTTCTTCCCCCAAAAAATCACAGCTGTAGACATTTTATTACAAATTCTGTTTCTTAGAAACAAGTTTTTCTCATTTTGCTCTAAAACTCGGTTTTACTTCCTGTTTCCTTTGGGTCCAGGTTTTATTGTTTCAGTGCAGCAGTTTCAGTGCCAATGTCAACATAAAGACAGGAGCATTTCCAGTTTATGACAGGTCTGACAGTCATGTTTCCAGTGCTTCTAGCTGGAAGCTAAACCAGTGGGCCAGCCCAGATGTTTTTGCAATGAAACCATTGATTGAAGAAAGAAAACAGATATCTTGGACATTAACAGAAGCCTGGAAAGCAAACACCTCACATGAGAAATACCCCAGAAAATTACACTGTTACAGAACATGGTGATTCATGGTATCTCAGAGGAGGAAGAACTGGCATTAAACATGCATAAGGTTAAATCATTCTGAATTTGGTAGCCATCTAAAATTGTGCACTGAAGCTGAAGATTGGGTGGAATATTAAAAATGAAAGGGAAACAGGCTAGTCTTAAGCAGAAATTAGGGCAGCCAGAAAACCTATTGTAACACATTAGACTGGATGCACAGTTACATAAGCAGCCATCAGTATTCCAACAAAGATTTCATCAAGATTACTCTTCACTGATTACAATCAATAAGCTTTTGAAAAAATAAAAATATAGTCATGCATAAAATCAAATTCTGATTTCCAGGTTTTTTGTTGAGTCTTTATATGTTTGGAGAATTTTCAAAGGACAGTAGCAGAATTTAGTTCCCACTGAATTTCAGTGAACTATGACTTTGTATAGTCTCTTTCAAAAAAATAACTCTTACAAAAGAGAACAACTCAGTATTTTTGTCCATATTTCTGGTATTTTAGGGAGGTTGATTAGAATACACGTAGAAGTGCCATCATTGTGTTCTACAGGACAAAGCTTCCCTCCATCACCAGTCCCTCAAATGGATTGAGTTAAATATCAATTTTAGGTACTTTTCTCTACCTCCTACCCCACAGTACAGTAACAGCTGTACTATGTAACATTTATCCTTGCAAGGAGAGCTGTCTTAGTCTTTCAATTTTATAAATGGAGGATTTGGGCACAGAGGGACTAAAGTACATACCTTCAGCACAGGCTGAGATGTCTGGCTGTTGGCACTGTATTCTCTGAGCATTTAAAAGTTATCCAAGGCCACACAGGACATCTTTAAGGGCAGAAAGGGACTGAACTTGAGCTTCTGAAGTTCAGGCTAGAATCCTTAACTTTCATCCATCTTCCCACTTAAGACCGGACTTTAGGCTCAGAAGTTTTAACAGTTATATTAAGAGTTGTAAAGCAGAGTAGCACCTAATCCTCCATCTCAAAAAAGGGACTTTCTCTATAAGACCACAGTAGACTGGATGTGAGAATTCTTTTGTCACTGGAAAATACTGAGAGAGATAGATTTCATCTCTCCTTATTTCATTTTATAGAGACACCCCATATTATAGATTGACCAGCAGAAACTTACTTTACAAGAAAAAAATTTTTTTAAATCTTAAAAATTAGTGTTTCCACATTTAAACACACTAAGTCAAAATTAGATACCATTCTGTAGTCAAGCCAAATATTTACCTCTTTATAAAAATTTAGTAGTTGAGACTATCATGGGTGTTGATAACAAAACCGAAAAACAATAAGTAAGTCCAGAGCTGAACAAATTAACAAACAATAATATAACTGAAGATATTTAACAGTAACCTGACAAATGTACCTCTCAACAGCATTTGCACTGCAAAAAAAAAAGAAAAATTCACTGTTTGAGTGGGCTTCTAATCTCTAATCAGCCTGCTATTTGTGTAGCAGACTCCTTCACTGGAGATTAGAATTCTGTAATTTATAGCATTGATGCCCCTAAATTTACCCATATTTTGGTTTGAAGAGAACAGGTTTTACTGTTTCTAAATAGTGATTAAAAATCCTGCACATTATTGAGCGCCATCTACTGTTTCATTTCTTCTTCATACACTAAGTGTGCTTTGGAGCTGCCCAGTCAAATTAAAATTGTATTCAGCAACTAAAGGAGAAATTCAGACTTCGGGATTTCTTTTAAAATTGCATTGTATTGTACCCAAAGAACAGTGCTCTCTTTTTCCAGCTATATAATAAATTTTACAAGCATTAGAAAACAAAGATATTAATTAAAGATAAAAATGTTAAAGCTGAAGGTTGGTATTAAAGTCAGTCTTTTCTTCAGCTCAAATATTTTAGTACAGAGATAATATAGGTCTTTAAATCTTTTCACATCACTAAATAAATGGAAATATTTGGTACTGGATACACTTGGGAAAAAATTAAAGAAAAGAAAGAGAAAAACAGAAAACTAACCCACCAAATATTAAGCTAACAAAGTTTGTGTTATAATGATTATGAATATCCAGGGGTTCTTTTTTGTTTAAAGAAACAACAGCTCAAGTAACTAGGCATATTGCAATATCACATGTAGTTCAGATAAGCTTCTATCTTCCTGAATAATTTATTTACAAGTAATTTTTCCTCAAGTTGTAGTGAATTTGCATAAAGAAAGAGATCAAATGAATGTCAAGATTAATGACCTATATGGATCAATTGTTTATTCTGTCTTGCACCAGTAGTTTTCCTTTTTGCTTTCCCACTTGCAAATTGTTCATAGAATTTCTGTCTCTACTCATGAAGTGAGGAGGAACTCAAGAGCTAAACAAAAACCCAAACCAAGACAAAACAAAAGAAAGTCCACTAGGCTTACTGGATATCAAGCTGTCATTTGCCTGCCTATTCTAGCAGTTCAATATCACTTTGATGATTTACATGGCCAGAAAACAATCTGCTGTGGGCATCACTCACAGTTTTGCACTCTTTAGCTTACTAGCAAATTCTGAGGAAATTAAACTTTTTTCTTTCTTTCTTTCTTTCTTTCTTTCTTTCTTTCTTTCTTTCTTTCTTTCTTTCTTTCTTTCGTTCTTTCTTTCGTTCTTTCTTTCGTTCTTTCTTTCGTTCTTTCTTTCGTTCTTTCTTTCTCTTTCTTTCTTTCTTTCTTTCTTTCTTTCTTTCTTTCGTTCTTTCTTTCTTTCTTTCTTTCTTGTGTTTTTTTTTGGGGGGAGGCATGGTTTTTAGGGGGGTTTTTGTTGTTTTTTTGTTGAAAGTAATACCATATTCTAGAAATATCACATGCTTTCACTGATTGTCATCTCCCAGTTCAGGTCTGGTTTCAGCTCTTGTGCTAAAGTTGAGACAGTTACTCACAGCTAATAGTCTTACCTCTGAAATTAATAAAGAGAGGTGGGTGCTTCTAAAAGATGCTCTGTCTCGTACTAAGAAAGTTGCTAAAGATACACCAACTTTTGTGCATACATGTTTTTAATTGAGTAAATTCACAAGCACTATAGTCAAATACCTTTGAGTATATTTAGGAACATAGGTGGGGCAATTCTCCTTTGAACAGGCTGACAAGAAGAAGGCATGCTGTCTTCAGCTCTAGTGCTCTACCACTTAGAGCCAAAAGCGTGAGGAGCAACAACAGATATGATAAAACATCAATATCCCATGTCCAGCTGTAAAGCATGGGTCTTGGAAATGGTGAAATGCATCATCAGAGCAGTTGTCTCAGGCTCCCATGGAGAGCTCCTCTGAATGGTGTCAGCCTCTCACTGTTCCAGGCTTCAGCTACTCTGAGACATCTTTGTGCTTAAATGGCACCATATTGCAAACTGTGAACAGCCTCCAATAAATACACTGATGCCGTGAGAACTCAAAAGGACACTGAAAGATGTTAATACCAGGAAAAATGGTGTCTGATCCCTCAGTTCTTTCCACACATCCTCACACAGAAAGATTTCAGCAGCAGCTTTGCAGGGGAGAGTCTGCGTACACCAGTACTGTGCAACGGAGGACACTGTGGGCACTGCAAAGATCACACAGATAACACAGAAGGGGCAGTGTGGCAAGGCTGAGGGCCAGTCTTTGGCAGCTCAAAGTCACATAAACAGGCTCACCCTAGCCTATGTTTAACATAGCCTAGGTTTAACAGCACTGCTTAACACCTGGCATCATGGTGCTGGCTTGTATCCCTCCAGTCTGTTCACTGCACACAACAGCCGCTCCCCTTTGCAGCCTCATAGCACCCCACTCTGTCCCCCATGTTTGAGAAAGCTTAGATGGGAACTGCAGAGATTAACCAGGTTGTCATGTTCTGAGCAGGGAAATAGCAGAGTTTGTGTTACCCTGTAATCTCTAACACTTCATTTAAAGGCATAACACAATTGCCAGTGTTCAATCTGAGCTTTCAAGTGTGACTCTAAATTTGGACTTCAAGCTGGATAACTTTTCAATGGTTACTTTGCATGAATACAAGTTTTATGTATGAAATAGAAAGCACACTGCAATATTACCATCCCCAAGCCTTAAGTGTTCATGAGTCAGACCTCTCATGAGCAATGACTAATCTAGAAACTAGTACTTTTTTTGTTTTATATATATAAGTTATTTGGTGTTTTCATCTACCTTTTGAATTATCAGATCAGTCAGGACACAACATATTTCTACCTTTGGCTTTTACACTGGGCAGAAAATTCCCAGAGGGGTTCTGCACTGGCTGAGATCCCAAACAGCTGGGACCTGAGAGGCTCCAAAGCCTCAGTAAGGGTAATTTGAACATCTATGCTGACCTCCCAATATTTCAGTTTTGCCTAGCCAGATGGCTTGGATGTGGACAGGCAAGAGGGGTCATTAAGAGCTTGGAGCTATTTTAACTCCATGGCACCAGGAGATACAGTGGTGCATACTGGCCAGTAATTGTTCAGGCTGTGAAAGGCAAGACTAACTGGGGTACTGGGGTACTAACTGGGGGAAGGCCACTACAGCTCCTGACCTCTACATGGACAGAGCCTTGGCAGTTGCCAAGTGAAGAATGAGTCACAGTGGGACCTGAAGAACCATTTCAATCTCCAAAATCTCAGTGGAGGTAATCCAACAACCAGCCTATTGATTTCCTGCAGAAGCCTGTCCTATAAGAAGCATGAAGCTCATTACTACTGCCAGTTGAAACTGTGACAAAGTTTAAGAGACTGCAGATAATAGATTTCCCTAAAACATCACAAATAGCAGAATTCTTTGGGGGATTTTTTGGTGAGAAATTGAAGACATCAGAGAATCCTGCAATGACTTAGATGTCTTGATAAAAGAAACAAATTCTAATTCACAGCACCAGGTATTTATCAGATAGGAGTGACCATTTCAAAAACAAGACCTTGTCAAAGAGAAGATATTTTCCTACATCCATGTATGTGGATGGAGAATAAAAGTTGTTCCAATACTACTGGGCAACCCTCACTCTTCAGGTTTATGTTAAATAGCCATTACTTACAATGGACATTACTTCCACTAAAAATGCCAGCACAGTCAAATAGATACATAATGATACATATATGATTTTCATTTGTGGACAAGCTTAGTTTAGATTGAGAATGCTTTTTCCTATTTAAAATTCTGAAAACACAATGTAAGAGGAAACTAAAGCAGTACTTTATACTGATATAGAGTCCAACTGTTCCACCAGGGACCAAATCTCCTTTTAGGTGAAGATTCAATCCTAGAGACAGTCCAAACAATAGAGATAATATTCTACTCATATTCATAAACTCTACTCATATACTCAAATACAGACACCTCAAAAACCACATAAAAAAATACCCCCACTTTATCTTGAAAACTTTGCCTGAAAGACACAGGGAAGGGGATTAAAGAGCAAATGCTCTATAAATCCTCCATAGCTGTTTCACTGTTTCACTAACTGCAGAATTAAAGCCTTATTATAATAAAGTATAGTCAGAGACAGTGTTCACACTAATGGCAGTACAAGTTTTAGGAGACAATCAGGGTTTAGATTCTTTTAAGGAAACAGTTTATCCAAAATGCCAAATCTATTTTGCAGCAATGCTTGGCTTTGTCATCAGTCAACTTTAATAATGTAAGAAATTTAAACTAAAACACCAGTCTTGATGATATTCAGAATGTGAACACTCTGCTCTGAAATTTCTTAGATTTATGATCTTAGTCAAAGATGAAGCCAAATATGCTGTAATATATTTTACTCTGAATTGTATTCTCAATTTTAAGTAAATTTTTCAATCTAAGCATCTTTCCCTTCCTTTCTCCCATATTCTGCCTGAAATCTTATGGAAATAAAACATTTGAAAGATCAGGGGTCATCTTCTTCCGTGTCTTCTATGTGAAGTGCACATATCCACACAATTTCGATAGCAGGGCTGTTATTTAAATAAACCTGTCTTCAGAAGTTAAAGATAAATGGATATGAAAGTAAATAATGCTTACTGACACAAACCTGAACAATGGACTAAGGAAATAACCTTGAAAGCATAAACAGCCATAGAAAAATTTGTTACGGTGAGCATTTTTATCCCTGGTGACAAGCTTTTATTCCAGTTAGGTTCCTCATATATTTTCTGCAAGTCATACATTATGACTTTCTCCCCTAGATCATGTTCTGTTTCATGCTCTCATTGATTTCCATCCTTTCCACTGTGAGAAAAGATCTTCGACATTACTGTATTGTTTGCAGCTAATGTATTAATCCATGGTGCCTTTATTTGCATAAGTTTAATCAAATCCAAGAATGACAATGAAACAGCAGGAGACTTAAGACATTTCTTTAAAAGCAATTGGCACATAGAGAATTTCCCTAGTATGAAACCAACTTCAAGGCTGGAAAATAAACAACTGGTTTTTTTTTTTTCCTATCAGAATTCTTTTTCCCATACAAGGCAATGTTTCTTCCATATGGATTTCAATTCCAGTACATTCCTGGTGGAGCTACCCAACTTCTACATGGCAGGAACTGACAAAGTATTAAGGAAGCATTTGTAAAATGTTATAGCTACAGCACAAAATTTTTCCACCACCAGAATGAATTGTCTTAATTACTATTCAGTTTTAGTTGTTGAAGCTGTGGCTTTTGACAAGACAATAAATATTCTTAGGAGTATTGTTCCATGTGCTGACACACAGAAATACCCAAAGTATTGAAGTATGTCCCAGTATTTGAGCTGCATGTGGAAACAACATCCGTTAACACTCTAAATAGTAGGGTTTAGTGTCATTTAAACATGTCCCTTACAAATCAGTTGTTAAAGATATGATGACTACTACAAAATGCCTAAAAATGTTGTGTATTTTGTACACATGCACATACAAAAGCACACACAAAATAATATCATATAGTCAAGATATCATTAGTCATGAATAATTCTTGCACAGTTTCACAAAAGTTAGGCCTAGTCATTAAACACATAAAATAACTTACACAAACTCTGCAAAGCAATCCACAGCATGCCTGTCAACGTGGCATTTTCCTCCCCAGCACCCATCCCACCTCACCAGCGGGAAGATGGGCACCCTGGAGGCTGTGACCTGGCCCTCGGACAAGCCCATGGCAATGGCGCCTGGATTCAGCAGGACTCATGGGCAGGCAGAGCTGGGAGGCACTGGAAAGCAATGCTCTTGCAGTGGCACTGGGGCAGGGACTGTCAGATTCAGGGGACTGAAATGGAATCCTGGGCCATGGGCAGACTGTGGGAAGTCCTGGCCAGGGATTTGCAAAGAATTGCTAAAACCAGGCACACACTCAAAAGTATTTACAAAAGTATGCTGTTTTTTGAAATGTGGGACAACAGATGAAACCATGAACCATGTCAGTATTCTGAAACATGCTAAACTAAAGCTTTCTAAATAACACCTTACTTTCCCTCTCAGCCAGAGTACACCTCTGGAAAGCCATACCTCCCCTCAGCAGGGTCACACTAGAGTGTAGCAGTGGCAGGCCATGCATGACTGAGTGATTAAATTCCAGGTGCTGTTGTTGAGCAGACTGACACCAAAAATGATTTTTCAGAGGTTACAATTGTTCAAAAGTAATAAATACATTTGAATTTATAATGAAACAGTACACTGCAAGGAGAAAATGCATACTCCTTGACTGGAACTTGACTGAATGATACCAATTGCGCCTCAGTTCAAATCTGTGTGTCTGGCAGTAAATACTGAGGGGTGCAAAACGTGGTGTCTTAGGTTATTTGAAATTCGTGTTTTACATTTTGTTTTAAAATGGTACAATAGGAAAACAAGGAAGAAGTTATTTTGATTACTTCATCACAAGTCAGGCAGACCCTCGAGCGGGGTCTAGCCCCACAAACTACTAAACATGGTAAGGTGAGAGAAACTTCTCTGTTGGCAGACAGAAATAGGCTGAGGGCAAAACTTGTAGTTTCTCTGAGCGAACCAGGGAACATGCTTGTAAAGGGAGTAAACCCAGAGTCAAAAGAAGAAAGAGAAAGAAGTTAATTTTCCCAAGATCAGAGACAGGGCTGTATATAGTTTGTTGCAACCATGGAAGTCAGAGAAAGTTCCTCACCTATGAATTCAGACAAGAAGGAAAAAAAGTCTCTACCAGGAGTGAGCAGAGCAGAGAAAGGATCTGTTTTCAAAACCTTTATTTTAAACTTTTCCACTCAACAGATGCAATCTGTCCTTCATATAAGATATTTCACCCTTGAAGTTCAGATACCTGTATTTGACATCTTTTAATATACTTACATTAAATTAAAGCTGGAACAGACTTCTGGCTACTGCTAAAGTCCTACATCAGGATACTGGACAACTGAATATTCAGCAAGCAAGACAAATATAAGCTGTCTTCTAACAGAAGAGCTTTGCTAAGTGTATATACAGCTAGAGAATTCTGAACAGTGGTGTGCTAGTAAGAGAGTCTCACCAGTCCGTATTCTGAGAGTACTGATCTCTTCAGGGGCCATGAAGAATCAGTTCCTTTAAGTACAAAGTGTTAAGAAGTTCAAAGTAATCCTTGAACTTTTGTTCTTGTCATCTTCTGTACTTTTGGCTGTTCTTTCTACAAATGTGTCATCACATCCACTGGGCACTTTTCATGCTCTAACTGCAGCTTCCATACACTAGGTCTTTATGGACTTGCACCTCTGAACTAAGATGCCTTAATTTCTAAATTTCACTTTAGGATATATAAAAATGCATTTACTTCATGACGATTTTTAAAAGTAACATAACCCTTACTGAACAAAATGGGTAAATCAAATCTTATTTATGCAATGTTTTAAAATATTTTTTCATGTGCTGCTTAAGTCTTTTGTCGTTTTGCTAACAGGTGCAACTGATGACTTCAGATTCCAGTTTTTACTGCATAGAAGTCATTGCTCAGTTTCAAAATTTGTTCTAGGGAGGTAAAATTATGCCCTTTCACAGATAGTAGTTAACCCACTGAATATTTCTTAGACTCTATTGAACGATAACCTAAATTACAGGTTACAATTATAAGACTAAAAATATGATCAAAGGTGTGGATGAAATTCAAAAGAAGTAATGAGATTCCCTGAGATTCCATGATTCCTTCAGATCCCTAACACTCCCACAAGCTGCAAATTATGTGGCTACTATATTTTTATGTGAATAGAACAATTTGTATTCAGAACTAGTTTAACATATAATAATGATTCATCAAAAATAGAAATCCTCTGAAAGCTTAAATATTGTCTGGTCTACGAATATGTATCAATTAAAATATTTAAATGATGTATTTCTTTGTTATGCAACAAGATTAAGTAAAAGAGTTTGCCATTTCAGGGACTTTATTAATACTGCTTACTGCTTGTCTATCATTTTTGTTCGCATAGCACCTGTAGGACAAGACTGCACTCAAAACAATTAAAACAGACTGAAATATGACACCAAATCTCTATGGAATTGTTAAGTTCTTCTCCAGCAAGTGTCTGAAAATGTAGAACAAAATATAAACCAAACCATCTTATTGAAGCATTTTTCTGCAAAGGGGCTTCAGCCAGGTTTCCTTTATTTTTCCAGCCATGTTTCTTCTCATCTGAAAGCTGAAAATGTGCCCAATTCTGCAGCTGCAGTCACAATGGTAAATATTTTTCTACAGAACTCATTCTGCTCATCTGTAAGTGATGCATAGCACATATGTAATTTAATCCTCTTTTGTGGATGGTTTAATGTAGAGATTGAACTCAAGAAAGGTAGTCACAGAGGCCCAAGCTTCATTTGCTTAATAAAAAGTGCATGTCTTTTGATTTGCATCTTTTCTGTTTCCCATCAAACTATCAGCTCTCCCTGTCCACACTCAGACATTTGTGTCTGATAGCCAGACTATGGCAGGATGGTATTCTTGAATAATCTAATAATAATCTTCAAGGCTACTTACAGTGGCAGACACCATAGGATAAATGACAAGAGGCATCTAAGCCTCCTAACCTTTTACCTATGGACCCATCAACTGTTGGATTGCCTGAAAAGTGGGAATTCAAATGGTCCCTGTGTGACATCATGACTTCTCTGACTCCTGGCTTCCTTGTAGCAGTTACAGGAATCAGAGCAAACTTGAAGTGTACCTTCTTTACACAGTCTGAGATGAAAGGGTTCTGTCCTTTTATCTAACACCAGGACTATTTAATAGTTGTATTATATAGCATTGGTAAAAGTCATAGGTTTTCATAGGTTTTATCTGCCAAACCACAGACTTTAATCCCTATGGCTTATTCTAGCCACAGAGAAGAGAAACACTTTGTAGAGCCAGCATGGATACAGCCAAAGTACAGATGAGAAAAAATTGCCACACATGCAGCAATCACATCATCACAAGAAATCAGAAAATACACAATCCAGAGCAGAAAATGTAAATGGAGAGTGGTAGACCTTTTAAATGTTTTGCTAAGTCTGCACAAGCAACAAGTCAAATTTTGCCACAGTATTTTAACAAAGCATTTTTTATGCCTTAGGCACATCAGTTACAGGCCACCCTCTCCCTGTAGCTGGGTTAGCAGAGATCTGTAGAAAACGGAATGTTGTTTACACAAAGCTCCTAGAATAATGTAAAACTCCTTCAATAAAGACCTTATTCCATCTTTAGCTAAAACATGGCTCGTACTCTTTCCAGCATGCCTATCCTCCCCCCATGAATTATTTCAGAGATTTAAACTCTTGAATTTTACCATGTACTTTATGAAATTCATTGAACTTTCAAAATAAATATTTCATTTCAAATGAGAAAATTCAAGTGCTTTGAAAGCACTTATCTTCTCCAGCCTCTCATTTGAGCAAGAAACTAAGTGTGAGGAGTAAAGGAGAAGAATTTAAGAAGATTAAACTGCAGAAGATCACCTGATCATTTAAGGTTATTCCTTAAAATGAACACTTCAACTTCTGCTTCAATTTCTCATTCAAACTGCAAAAAAAGAAAGTTCATTACAATTAATTTTCTCATCCTTCCACAAACATTTGAGTCAATTTATCCTATCTATCCTTCAAAAGTCTTCATAGGGAAAAAAAATGGGAAAAAAAATCCTGCTCTATGGTTTTTGTGTCTAACATCTATACATAGGATTCAGTGTCTTAAACAAGTATTAATTTTTCTTACTGATAATATGTGAAGATAGGATGCAGCCTACTATTTAGAATTATCAGTTCTCTGAGCAGCAGGAGTAGCCCCTATAGGATTCCTTAGCCTTCTGGGTGTATGGCTTTGAGCCCACTTTCAAAAACTGAAGGTGTCAACATAAGCCAAACTTTCAGGATTTTGAAGTTCATCCAGCATGCTTATGGCCTCATTAAACACTGTCCTCAAGTCCAAAAAGGCATTCTTCCTTAAAATAGCAAAAAAACCAAAACAAATATAAAAATTTAAAAACCCCCACAAAACAAAAGAACCCCACACAACAAATACCACCCAACAAAACAAAAAACAATTCTTGTCTAATCTTAAGTATCATAACAGTTCCTCCCAATGAATCCTTTTCAAGAGAAAATGGTATTTGCCCTGCTTCTGTAGTCTGCTTTATTCAAGTAGATTAAAACAGATTTGCAGAGAGTCCTCTTCAATGAGAGCTCAGCAAATTCAGTACTCCAAACAGGATATACTTTCCAATTAAGGATTAGCATACTTAACATGAGGTTGTCAATTTCAATTGGCATGACTCAAACTGAAATGGCAACCCACCTGCCATCTGCTTTATACAGATCTAGTCTGGAAAGCAGCAATGAAACAGCCGAAAGGCTGCTACCATAGAAACTGTACCACAGACAGCAAATGTTACCTAGAGATCTCTTAAATTCTTACAAAGCATTGTACCGGTGACTTGGTACTTTGGGCTTGCTCCCTTGGATAGAGGCAAGTTTAGAGAAGACTTAATCTGAAATGCAGTACACTGAGGCAGCTAAGTTTTAGAAGAAAGAGGCCTGAAATAAAAACATTCTGACTGATGAATGCAGGGGCAAAAAATTAATATATTGTTAATCTATTTTACAAAAATTATACAGGCCAAAAGAATATGTTGAACTACTTTAAATGGGGAATTCAACCCCTAGTAAGTTCTACTTTATATGACTTCCATTTAAATAGAGTACAAGTATAACTCATAAGCAAGAACTGCCAACATTTCTGTTAGGAAAGGATGCTTGTACCTGTTGTGATATATTGCATAGTTCATAATCATAGAATCATGAAGGGTGGAAAAGACCCCTAAGATAATTGGGTCCAACTGTTATCGCAGCACTGCCCTGTTTACCACTAAATCATATCCCCAAATGCCACATCCACACGCCAAGTACACTAACCTTAGCCAAAACCTGTCATTAACTCTTTTTGCTCAAGAGGACTGACTTGAGCCCCACTGTTGAATCACCCACATCACCCAGAATGACCAGTACTTTGAAAGGATGTTAAGAATTAAGGGATATGAGAGAAATTAAGATTGGAAGGTAAGGTTTTGTATATTTTAGATATTGGGGAATGAGGAAGAAAGCAAAGCAGTTGCACAACTTTTAGAAAAGCAGACAGACTTTAACCAAGAGCTCTTCTCTGCAGTACTAGAGCACAGAATGTGCACAGCTAGTCCTAAGGGCCATGGGTGCTCTCCCACACTGCTTAGCTAAAGCCTGCAATGAACTAGCATTCACAAATATTCTCAGAAAATTCCAGATAATCTGCCCCAGTGGCATTTTTTGTGTCTAGTCAGCAGGCTCAAACTATATGAAGCCAGACAGGTTTGTAAACTCCAGATTTGAAAACTTGACAGTGATATTTTGAATTTAGTATTGCAACATAAAAGTCATACCCAGATGTAAACTCAGTTTATCTGGAGGAGTTCTTCAGTCATCCCAGGTCCTAGGGAATTTTTTTAAATCCCATTTTTTTAAGACTCCAGTTTTCATGCAAGATATTTTTATTAGTATTTTTGATATAAAATCTGACCTAACAGGTAGGTGAGGACATAATCCTTTTCCAGTTGTTGTTGGCCCTTCGGCCACAAGATAGCGGTGTTTTCCAATTCTTCCTGAAACACTCAGCGGGCCCAAAGCAACTGCCATTCGAGGACTGCCGGGCTATTAAGAGGGAACGGGTACGGGAAGTGATGCTGTTCATACAATCTCTGCCTTCTTCTAATCCCCTAAATATGCTTTGGTATCTGTCATAGCAGTTTCTCAGAGTTCATTGTAGCAGTTAAGTAGTTAAAAAGGAAAGCCTTTCCTTAAATACTTTGAAAGTAATGTCGGAGAAACATGCTCACCATGAAATATTTTTGACCTCTCCTGTGTTCTTACTGTTCTTTTTTAGTCTTATGTTCAGGATTTCTCTGAGAAGTGCAGTCACAAAGTCTGCTTTAACAAAAACCATAGAAATAGAAGTATCAGATTTTACTGTGACCAAGAGATCAAGGTTATCAGTAAATAGCCCTGTGGATTTCCAATACAGGCAGACTCAGGAATGTAGAAAGGTAATCTCTCTCTCTCTCCCTTTCCCTCTGTCTCTTCTGTCTTTGCCTTTTGTTTTTTGGTTTCTGTTTTGGTTTATTTTTTTTGTTTGTTTTGAGGGTGTTTTTTGTTTGTTTGTTTTTTGTTGGGGTTTTTTTTGTTTGGTTTTGTTTCGGTTTGGTTTTTGGGTTTTTTGGTTTTTTTGGGTTTTTTTGTTTGCTGGTTTGGTTTTGTACCAGGAGGTTTTTTAAGTATTTATATTCATGCAAAGAGAAGTTAAAGATTTCCTTAGGGCAAGGGGTAAAAAAGGGCTTAATAGGAGATACTTTTCATAAGCATAGAAGCACCCTGTACATACTGTAGGTGCCCACTGGGCATTTATTCTGCTCAGTTCTTAGGGAAATAAATATGCAACTCCTTCCCACACTACAGTTGTGCATTGGAAAGGCTGGTTGCCACAACAGCAGGGGTAGTCATACTGCCTAACTTGAGGCACAAATTCTCAAGAATCAAATTCATATTTAATAAAGACAGGCAGCTCCAATGAGAAAAATCAGTACATCTGCTTTAGATTCACATTCCAGATCACCTTAGAGAGAAATATCTTTTACTCTTCTTTCCTTTACTATGGAAAAAAAAACAAAACAGAGTACAGTTATCTCACAAAGTGCATAAGCATAAGAAGCATATACTCTTTCCTCCCCTCAGATCAAGACTGAAGAGTTTCAGTAACTGCATATGAATTTCTGGAGATCTTCTCATAGCTCCAGAGATCTGATTTTCAGGAGTAAGCAGTACTTACAGCTGCCACATGAGATGTCCACACAAAGATATCTGTTCCCTCTGGAACCAGAAGCTGCAAAGCCCCTTCAATGGACTTCATCAGTATTACCTTTAGAAACTCCTCCCTTTGCATAAGTTATTAAACATTTTCCATACCAGGGACTGGAACCCACAGGCTAAAGAGCTATTCATATCTCACACTGTCTGTTTTAATGAGCATGAAAACATTGTGTGCAAAACTATGAAATACCATGCAGGAGAGACTTGAGAAATCACACTGTTGATATACTGTAGCCCAGCTACACTCTAACATGAGAAAGCACACTCAAACTCACTTCCTGTTTACACTTACTTTCTCAAATTACTGGAGATGCTAAATGGGAGTAACCAATATAATCTGTGTTAACTGGAGTTGAATTTTTTGTTTGTTTTTCTTAGAAGTTTATCTAGCAAAATACAGCATTTTGGCAAATATAACATTTGATACAAAAAGAAATTCCAACCTCTTTATTTAGATGCGTAGCAACATATACCACAGAGTGTAAGTGTGGTTTTTTGAGTCATGACCACTCAAATAAATAGAAATTATCTGATTTGAATCAAATAATTTCACAGAAAATCTTCACACCGTATTTAATTACCTGTACAAAATAATTTCATTATATATTCTTTATATAAAGAAATATTACTATAATATATGAAGAAATTAAGACATATTGAAGTAAATTAAATTACAGTTGAAATGAAATTTAAAATAAATTACTATTTAAATTAAAATATAACTGCCTATTGAGTTAAACCTTACTAAATATGAAAAAACCCCAAACAGTGAAAGGATGTTTTCTACTCATTCCAAACTGAATTCACACTGAAAGAAGAAAAGAGAGCTCAGATTTTTATCTGTAGTGTTTATACATTGCTAAGGAAACCACATACAACAAGCCACACGAACATTTCCAAGATCAAGTTTATGATTATACAAATACATATAAATATATTTACAGAGCATTCTAAAATGCTTCTTTTTGCATTAATCTAATCCAGTGGACTGCTTGAATTTGCAACAAAAAAATCCATTCATTCTGGAACCACACTAAAAAAATAACATTTCACAGGCCTTTTCTTTCACATTTCTAGTTTAAAAATCTTTTGCTATCTATCTCAATTCTTAAAGTGTTAGTTGACCCTACTGGAGAGGAAAAAGGAGGCACATGGAGAGTTAATCTGTTTTCCATCTGAGACACAAGTGACTGCATAATTAGTTACACCCATGCTTTCACTTGTGCATGTGCTTGGAAACAACTGGCTCTCCTATTTCACCAATGAAAAGCTTCCACATTAATTTATAATGCGAACAAGTATGTGTGAGAGTGAAAGAGTGTGTGAGAGTATGATCAGCCATTTCTTCATGCTAGATTTGTTACACGTGCAATAGTGAATAGATATTTGCTATTTGTTATGCTTTCTTTTAATGTGTATGCTTTACATTAAAATACATTTTAGGTTCTTTGATTCCTTTTGTTTTATGTTGCAGATTACAATTTTTTAAGTTTAGGTTAGCAACAGGAAAAAAAAGCCATTCAGACATCTACTCAGGCTGTCATTTTTTGCCAAACATTTTCTTTTGTGATACTAACTTATTCATAACAGCAAGCTAAAGACAGAACCGAGCTTAGTCAACTACTGAAAACAACAGCTTAATAATATTTTGAAGATGCAATTTCCTAAGTTAGTTGCACAATGGCTTTGAAGCAGTTGCTGTCTTGAAACAGTTTCTTTGAAATAAGTGCAAAATGTCATAGCTGGGAAAGTCACAAGTACAAAAGGACCAAGATACTCCAGGGAAGAAGCAAACAATAAATATTCTTTAGGTTCCTGCCATACAATAGTTGTTGATTTTTTACAGTTATTTCTTACTCTGTAAATGTCAGCTCTTTGGAAAGAACTGCAACTACCACAATAGAACTAGACCTGTCATGGAGTACCATTATCAATTCTGAATAAACAACAACTGCTAAGCAAACTAAGCATGAACTCCCTCTCCACAGTTATATCAATCAAACTGACAGCACATAGGTATGAGAAATTCTGCCTCTCTGTCTGCAAGGAAAGGGAACAGGTACTAATTTCCAAGGATCCCTATACCTGATTTTTATCAGCAGCAATGGAATATTTAAATGGATATTCTTTGTTACTCAAAAGTTACAAATTGTCACTGATCCCTGTAACTGACTTTCAGCAACTGATGACAATGCTTTAGAAAGAAAGATGATGCAATATGTTTTTAGTTACTACCATGCCACTTTTGCTTTTCTTTTCTTCTTAAAAGCCAATTGCAGTGTGTGGGAACTTCTTTCTTCTCCTTGTTCATTTCCTTTCTAATATCCTTTCATGTATTTCCATAAAACACTTGAAATCGCATTCACTTTTTCTCTTTTACTTATTTATATTTTAAATTTATTTATTAAAAGTAAAATATAATTTATTATTACTTGATAATCTGCTCTGGGTTCATATATTAATCATTTTGCCCTGAACCAATTTACTTTCTCTTTTGGCATTCCATGTTCTGATACTACTGTTTCATTAAAAGACTTGGCTCCAACAAAATGTAGAAACTCTTCTCCTTTCCATTTCCCAGTGGGTGACCTTGGTATGATCTGATGTCATCAGTGGGTGTTAGACATTACAGTCCTAACCATCCAACTCTTTCACCTTCTCAGGGCTTGAGGCTCTTCACTAAACATCAGAGTATCATCCCTGGGCTCAGGCCCCTTAAAGATAAGCATGGTATTTCTGTAATGGAGAAGCTATGGTTGCACTTCTGTCTTAAGGAGTTCCCACCATAGCACATCTATGTTGTGCCAGTACAGCTGTTTATAGAGAGAGCTATTCACTGAGCCAAAAAAAATGAATGAATCCACGCATCTATCTATTGATCTATATTTATACAGAGAAAGAGAGATACCCATGCATATACACACACTGATACGATGTAGAGAGGCAGATCTTCCTTAAAAGAACATTGTTTCCAAGGCAAACATCACTGCATCTTAAATCATTTAGGATGTCGATCATTATAACATTCACACAACCAGTCCTGTGGAGTCTTTGAAGCACAGTGTGGCACACACCTGTTCCAAATTTAGGCTGAAGTTTAGAGTCTCAGAACAATATGTCTGGAAATACGGTTCTATATATCACCTTATCTGATAAATACTTCTTGGATAAATTAGACCTACTCCCATCCTTATTGAGCCAATATATATTCAAAAATAATTCTACTGGGAAAGGGCTAATCTTGCAAACTTCTACAGGCTTTTGCAGCTGAGAATCCCATTGGAATCAATGGGAGTATTCATAGTAAAATTAAATGCATGCAAAAAGTGCTTTACTACAGAAAAATGGCATTCCAAAGTAGATTTAAACCATTTTGCTTAATTCATGAACCGAGTGCTGTGGTTAAACTGTTTCTGTGATTTTCCCAGTAACTGTGTGGACAGACAAGGCCTCTATTTTGTAACTTTTGATGTGCAGAACTCAGCCTCTGCACAATGGGGAAGCTTTCTTCAAACATGTGGTCCAGCTGCCCACTACAGTTTTCGTGAGCTAGTCATGATATTCTGTTGTATTCGATTACACAGCCCTGGCTCAGCTAAACTCATTTCTGTCAATATTAAACACCCAAAGAGATCCAGAGAAATTTTATGCATTTCAGCAGACAAATCACTGTGCCTCATGGCAGCCTCTTCCTACAAGAAAAGTTGTGATTCCAAAGCAAAACTATTATGGTTAATGCCACTTAGCTATTTCTTAATTTTCTTTTTAAGACTACATTGAAGAGAAAAAAATAATTGCCTTTCAGATATGTTGGTTTACTCAAGGAATATTTTACAGGTCTCTCCACTATTGGCACATGCAGAACTATTTTGTCAGCCTGTATATTGGCAATTGAAGTTTCACACCAACAGCACTAAGTCACAAATTTGAAATAATGTTCTTTTTAATTTTTAACCTTTGAAAAGTACGTTTTCAGAAAGCTTTCTTTTAAGTTAAGTGACAGAAATAAAAACATTCCAGCGGCAGTTTCATTCCACTTTTAAGGGAAAATCGTTTTAGGAAGCAGCATGCTGTCTGCAGGATGCAGCATGCCAAGGTCAGTCATCTCAGAGCCTGCTCCCACCCTGGTCTGAGGAGGCCCCAGGAAAACTCTTTGCCGCTGGTAGGGCCTACACTGGTAGGAGAGACTGCTCCTGGCTGCTCTTGCATGGATGTGAGCAGCACCTTGGAGAAGTGGCTGGTCAGACTGCACACATAATAATCTGGAGATTCATAAATCAGCTGTAAATCAAATGCCTCAGGGACAAGTCATGGTGCTGAGAGGAATTTCCTCTGCCACAGGAATACGATTCAGAGGAAATACTAGATTTTGGGGGTTTGCTTCTTCCTGCAAGGTAGCTTAGTCAGGTTCCACCAGTTTTAATCAAAATGTCCTTAGCAGCAGCAGCAGCAGCATTATTTCCAGTTGAAGGCAGATGGTTAGTTTGCACATGGATGGCTGCTGAGGCTGAAGTCTAGCACTGGAAGCCTGAAGTCCCTGCTCAGGCACACACACACGCACACACACAAAACATACAGCGGTCCAGAGATTTAACGTAAGCAGTGTTGACCAAGAAATACTTTGCAGGACATAAGGAAATTATCTTAACACTCTTTGCATATCTTTCCAAATAATTGCTTAATTTGCACTACATATTATACTTAAAAAGGACAAAATACCCCTCATTAAAAGCTGGTCTCAGCTTTGCAGAGATTTTGTCTGCTGCTGTTCCCCACTCATGTCTTCCAGTTATTCCAATGAATTTAAACTGGTGAAGTTGTATTTAATGTGCAATAATAGTAATGTATATCTTTTTCTTATCCGTTTGTGTTATGAAAGTTTAAAAAATAATCAAATAGAAGGTCTTCATTTTTTGTTGCCATTCTCTATTTCTCTTACAGTTTATACTGGAAAAGAATAGAATACAAAAATCTAAATAAAAATACTCAAGATAACAAAAAATTTTGCTTCATTAATATTCTGAATTTCTCTTTCCACAGCTGCAACCAGAATTCTTAATCCCAGAGAGCTATTTCAGTACAAAGTGCAGTAATTAGCTCATAAATTATCAGAAACAGATACATGCCCAGTGTTTTAGCCTTTAAAATAACAGGGAAGAAGTGAGGTTTTTAAATACCATTTTTGCAAGCCTGCTGAGAAAAGGTTTTTTGCTTATTTTTAAGGGCAAAATTCCCTTACTCTGTGGCTTGTCTGTTTATGCTATTTTTAAAAGTTCAGGGGAATGGTAATGTGTGAAATAAACCTTACTAGGAAAGCTATTTCACTAAAATGCATATTTAAATTTGATCTGTTTACTATCTTTTACTCCCCTTCAATTGAAACCAGACAGTCAACCCCGGTCTGCTGTAATTTGAATTAAAAACAGTTTAAAATAACCTTTCCATATATTTAAAAATAATTTGCATGAGACATGCACATAAAATATGTTAAAAACAAAGCTCTGGCATCTAGAAAGCAACTAGAAATTGCAGAATTAGATTAATCTGAAAAAAATCATTTCACCTCCCTTTTCAATAGGCATTAATAGAGAGTTTAAGTACTTGATAATATATTATTCCTCCCTAGTCCTTCCTCAGCACGCCACGCTGTGGGGACCAGAAGAGCATGTTGTTCTGTCTCTTCTCCCCTGACTGTTCCAGCCCCCAGTCCCACATGGGCAGCTAATTGATTCTCAGGCTTGCTCTCATTTCAGGCTCTCCTTCCAGTGTCATTAAGCTCCTTGCTCTCATCATGTTTCCCGTCAGATCTTTTGTCTCAAACAAATAAAAATCCAGGAGCTATCCTGAACTGCTTGACAGTGGAGTGAGACAGAAAGCTCCCAATTTCAATGTCTGGACTCAGCTGATCATTCCAGATCATTGCTTAAGCCAATTTTGCAGTTGGACCAGATTTGGCACAGATCTACTTTTTCCATTCATATTTCATTTCCTTTGAGATCTGTTCATTTCAATTTGTTCAAGAAACTGAGTTAAAATGCAGGAGTTTGAAATGTAATAGGAAGGTATAAATTTATGAACTACACTGTGTGCACAGTTGCTACTATAGTTGTTTTCAGTATGAATTAAAGGTATTTTTATCTTCAGACTGCAAAAGGAAACACAATTCCTATCATTTAAGTAGTCATGCAGAGTATTTAAATTTCTTCCCACACCTCAAGTCTGACTTTGATGCTTAAAATCAGAGAATTGCGTTTGTTCCTACATCCATTTCAGGAACAGCACCTTGGGCACTGAAATATTTTGAGAATTATTTTTCTGGGATAGTTTAGTAAATCAGTCCTCATGTACTTTGTAAGAGATTCTCAATTAAATAAACTATTAAAAAATAGTCTACACAGTAAGAACAGTAAACACAGTTCCCAAAAGAACCAAGCATAATGGAAAATAATAAATAAATATAGCATTATAAACTTAGATATTTAAGACTATTTTGGCTCTTACTGATCTGTGATTTCCTTTTACATCTTTTAGAAATGCTGACACAGTTTGAATTACTTTTTTTCAAGGTCAAGCTCAGATTGTGAACCTTCCTTAAGAGCATGCTGTAATGTTTTCTTAGTTATTTCACAAAGCTATCGTCTTCTGAGTTTCATTCTTAAATTCACATATTGCCACATGGCCTTATTTCTTTGTGAGGACATTACAATTATTCATGTTTTTTAAATGACTGCTTCCTCATAAAATCTTCTGATATTTACCTCCTAAATGGCTTTTCTTAAATTCAACCTATTTAGCAGAAATTACTCTGAAAAATATGTACACTTAAATAAAGCCTAGTCCACCATTATTTCCTACGATGTACATTCATAATTGGCCACATAGCATCACTCTGACAGGAAAACTTTAAAAGCCATGTAGCACAGACCAGAGAAAGGTAGAGAAGGAAGAGGATATGCTCTTTATTCTTCCAAGCTGCACCACAATATTCATAGCAACCACAGCATGCCTGCTGATTCCACAGCCCTTTCACAAAAGAACATAAGCAGAGGCAATGCAGAAGATGTTATGCATTGAACTGCCCTATTATTTACTAGTTCAAATTAGATGTTTTGATGGTTAAAATTACATAGCATATAGACCTCTTCCACAAGTTAGCATATGACCCTGATTGCTCACTGATTATCATAATACCCCTTTATCCTCAAAGCTATCTCTATTCCAGAAAGCTTCCATCTATTCAAGAACACCTATTTTACATAATATTTATTATCCCAAGCTTCCATTGACATCACTGCAGAGGTGGACCTTTGTTTTAGCATTTCAGTGTGTGTAAGAGCATAGATTTTTCCCCGCCTCCAAGAATCAGGAACCTAGTTCTACATATATATGGGATGATATTAACTATATCTCAGCAAGTAGAAACTGTATTATTATGACCATTTTTAAGGTTAAATGTATTCAAGTTGTATTTGTAGAGCGCTGAAAACCTGTAAAGTCACTTTAATACAGAGATGCATTCCAGCAATGCATGAGCCTCAAGGAACGGAAGCATATGCACAATCTTTAAGTCCATAGGAAGTCCCATGGAATTTCTGAGAAAAAAAGGCTTCTGAAATCCAAGTTGCTATAATGAAGCCTGTCACAGCTAGACACCCTGTAGAAACAGGACCTGGCACAGCCATTCATCCCATTCCCATTTATCACACGGCTTTTCATTTCAGGCAGTGTGGATGAAATGGAGCCCAGTGGTCCAGTGACAGGTAAACCTCATGTCCTCTCTCAGTCGTCACAATCTTGTGCATAAGCCTCAGCACACGCATGTATTCTACAGTGACTCTCTGACCTTAGCATAGAAATAGAGAGATAAAAAAGACCCTAGACATAAACACCATTAAAAGAAAAGACGAAAAGGCAATTATCTTATGCTGAGGATGAATTAGACTGCTAACTTGCTCTCCTGTGTTAACTGTGGAAAACTATTACCAGTTTTGACTTTTCCCATCTGTTCTACCGAAGCTTGCCGAAAGGCTGATATTCTGACAGCAATCTGAAGCACAGTTTTGCCAACTGTTTCTTTTTGAAAGTCCATGTTCCATATGTTCTTATTATGCTTCTTTTTATTGCTGCGAAAATACATAACTAACTAGGAAGGAAAAAAGTTTGTTATTTTCCACAATTCTATTAAATTTTTTTAAAAAAAGTTTATAGAAGAGATCATTCAAATACTCTTCTCTCTTTTCCATGAGATACATCCTTGTGCTATCATAGTGTCTATTCCTGTCACTTATAATGACTGCCTGTTAAACTTAACATACCTTATGTTTGATATATATCACAGACAGTCCCTACAAAAAAATTTAGTTACTTAGAACAGGTATTCAGTAGAACAGGAGCACAGGGTGAGAGTTCATCTTCTCTTTCAAATAAGAGCTCTAAATATGTGTTGACTGTCAAAATTTAAGAAGAAATATATCTATTGCTTACACAGGGAAAGTATTTCTACCAGTATTCCTAAAATAGCAGTTGGTCTTTATCACATGAGTATAAAAAGCAAAAAAATCTTGAATTCAGACCTCATGATAACCATGTAATCCTATATAATAGAATGAATGATCATAAAACCTATGCAGCAGTTGACACATTAGTACTGATTTTATATCCTCTGAGTTCTCACTAACATGAGGCAAATCTCTATCATCTACATCAGAATAAACCCGAAGCAACCGAATAAATCACCAGAGGAAACAACAGGAGTTTCATATCCATTTACAACAGTCTGATTGACTTGAAATCCAAAAGAAGACGGTAATCAAAAATAAAACTGTTGGAAGAGTGTTACATAATGCTGATGACACCAGGTGCAAGCCAAGCTTTATCACTAAAGGAAAGACCGTGGAATTGGTATGTTACATTTGCTCACCTGATTGGTTAAGAAACAAAGTTTTGCAGCTCACAACTCCTTCTTTAAGTCTGAAATAGAAGTATCAGCCTTCAAAACTGAGAATCACAGAATTATCTTGGTGAGCAGGGACTCTGATTATCATTTAATACAACATCCTGCTTCAAGTAGAACTACAGTCAGTTCTTGATCAAGTGGGCCTGGTGTAGCTACCACAAGGCTTGGTGTAGGCAAATCTCAGCTATATCCAGAGATGGAGGCCCCCTAACTGTCTGGTAAATATGTTCCAGTCCTTCATATCTTTGCTAGTGAGAACTTCATAATGTCTGATATACATTGCCCTTGCTACATAATCTGTCCTACCAAGAAGAACCTGGCCCTGTCATCTTCACAGCTACCCTTGAAATAGTTGTAAGCAGAAGTTAGATGGGCCCTTATTCTCCTTTCCACCAGAATAACAAGCCCAGGTCCTTCAGCCTCTCTTTGGAGATGTTCTGCAGGTACCAGAGCATCTTGTTAGCCCAGATGGATCCTCTCCTATTTCTTTATGCATGTTTTGAATGTCAGGGCCCCAAATTGAATGAAATTTTCCTGAGTGACCTTGCCAACGACAAGTAAAGGGGATAGCGATTTTTTGGACTGGGGCCCATCTCCTCAAAATTCAGCCCGGTGCACAGCACAATTTATTCCCAGAAAGAACATGTTGTTTGCTCCTTCAGCCTGACACGCCACCTGTAACATCCCAGCTCTATTCTGCAGATCTCTCAGCCAGTCACTTCCCAGTCTGCGTGGGGTAATTCTGCACAGTGAAAAATAACTTCCCACTTTTCCATGTTGAACCTTGCAAGATTTCTCCAGGCATAATCCTCAGATTTATTCAAGTGTCTCCAGACTAAGGTGTTGCTCCTCTCAGTCAGCTGCTTTCCCACTAATGACGTGCTGAGGGTACACTCTGTGTCACCATTCATAACACTGCTGAAGGTCACTGAACAATATGAGTCCCATATCAAGCCCAGGGTATTACAGCCATTACTGACTACACACCAGATCTCAAACCATGGATTATTGCACTTCAAACCTGTTGGTCCAGCTAATATTCTTCTAACAATCCCATTATCCAGACCACACTTCTCAGCTTACAAAGAAAAACGCTGTGGGACATGGTGTCCAAAACCTCATGAAAGTCAAGATCTATCACATTCACCACTCTCCTCTCATGCAAAGAACCAGTCATATCAATAGAGAAGGCAATCAGCTTGGTCAAGCATAATATGCCCTGGCAAATCTGTATTGAGTTTCTTGATAATGCCTTTGCCCTTCACTTGGGACTGAATTCCAATAGCTGCATGACTTTCCCAAGGAATGATTTTTTTAGGGCCTCAGAATTGCTCTAACACAATAATAACATAATCACCTTGACCAATTAGGTTGTTGTCCTATGCCAGCCAGTACTCTTATCACTTCTTTTCTTGAAAATATGACCCTTTGCTTCACAGGTACCAATCCGATAAATTTTTCTTTCAGATGGTCTAATTATTTAATGGAATTACTAAATGCAATTATTCTCCTACTATATTTAGCTTGAAGATTTTTGTTTCAAATTCAGACTTGGAAGAAGGATTTACATGAGTAATAAAGCCTCTTACAGAGGTATCAAGTGGGTCTAATAAAGACATATAATTGTTTTACAAAATTAATGTTATTTATTTTATTATTACACGTAAAAACCAATACTATTAATATATAAATACAAAGAAGCACTAATTCACAGTTTGAAGCTAAGAGAATTAGTTTCCAGACTGTTAACAAGTCTTTAGGCTATTAGTTATAAATAGGCAGTCAAACTCTGTTATCATTATAATTATTGCATCAATAATATTTCATTTATTTGTAAGAAAATAGGATTTGGAGTTGCAAGCATTACAGTCTTCTTTTATACTAGTAACTGAAAGCTCTCAGAGAAACTACCTGTGTTTATTTCCATTCAAAGCCTACTGTTTTCTGAGGCTTTGGTGCAAGACAGAATAATGACCTTTAAAGCGAGTTACCAGGTTTGCTTAAACTGCTCTAAACCTCCGGCCCCATCTTGCCTCCCTGTTTGGGTGCACTGTTTGGGCTGTGATGGTTCTGGCATTAACCAGTTCAGCTGATTCGTCCAAACGAAAACAGTTTGCTGTTAAGATCAGCTTCCAGTCAGATCAAAAAAAAAAACCAAAAAAAACCTAAAAAACAAACACCCCCTGAAGGCAATGCCAAGGAAAAAGTAGGCAGGTGTGTCCACACTCATCTTGGGAGTAATACAGGCTTAGAAGTCATCTCTAACACTTACGTCTCTCAAGATATTTGTGAAAATACTCTCTTAACAATAAGCTTGAAATTGATCTCATAGATTACTCCGCTTATGCTAATGGAAATCTGCACAGTTGAAAATGGCTTTCCTGAGGGGAAGGATATAAGCAGTGTCAATAGCCTTCATTTGTACTTCTTTACATTTTCTTAATTTTGATTAATTCAGCGTGGCTGACTTGTTTCTCACTTCCATTTACCCATTCTGACATGTGTTACCCAAACTGCACACAAAACTCACAAAATTGTAGACAGAGGAAATCAGAAGCTCAGAAAACAAGGGTTTCAAGATTAAAATATGTAACACACATTTGTAACCTGGAACTGTAGATGAGCTGAAGGGCACTGTCTTAAACCAGCTAATCAATTTCTTTTATGATTGGCAATAATGCTGATTATGATCTGATTAACAGCCAATTTCATGATGAGCACATTATTTGAATTTATAGTCATTTGTTAGTAATGTGGGCTATCAGAAAGCTTTGCTCTTAATTATGCTGATGCTTTAATTGTATAGTTCTACAATGCTGATTGGAATTGTCAGTTTGTGAATGTGATTATTGCACATTAGCACTAAGTGTATAGTAATGTTCTTCTAGTATGATATGAATGAGTTGTGTTCTCCCTCTTCATTCTACTGTATTTAATTATTGTCAGTGTATTCTTTATTAGAAGCAGATGGGCTGTTCAATAGAAGCATCCTTATACTGTGTCCCTGTTGGAACCCTGAGTTCTGAGAATTTCAATCTTTCAGTGCTGACGATGATCTTCAAAAGCATACTGCATTTGACCTGAAGCCTTGGGAAAGGCATCCCAAATTGTGTTATAACACTGAGATTGTTGCTGCATAATTAAAAATAAATTTGTTATGTCACTGGGTGGAATATGTAGAGATGTAGAAAAATTAGGTTTATGGGATTTAGTAACAAGATGGAGGATTTGGGGTGTGGATTAGTTCTTCTTTTTCCTCCTTCTTCTTCACTAATCTGGTGGTTTTGGTATTGGTTCAAAAAACCCGCATTGCAGATCATAAATGAATAGTTACTGGGTTATAAGTAATAATAAATTAGTTGGCATTCCATAATTGGACAGTTTGGACTTTAAAAGGCCATGGAAGTTAGAACTCGGAGCCATTTTCACCTTGTTAACTCAGAGGCACATTCTGTGCAGCTATATTATAGATAAGAAATAATAAACATTTGAGTCCGAAGATAAACTCCATGGCTCCTTCAATCTGAACTCTGAGTAAAAGAACTCATGAAACAGAGGCAAAGAAGAAAAGAAATTAAATGGAGAATATTAATATGTCCCTGTACCTATCACAGCCATCCAAACTACAACGAGTCAGGATTGCATTGCTGAGGCTCTGCACATAGCTACTGATTTAAATCCAATGTAACGTAGCTGGTGGCGGTGGGGGAATTCTGGATTTGCAAGAATGTTCTGAGAACTGAAGAGTGAAAAGAAATCATGTTATTGATGCACTTACTGGTGTATGTTCAGCAGACTAAAAGTTAAACAGTAACTACAGTAAGACCCTCTGCTCCAGTCTAACATTATAGCATCAGTGTTTTTCTGGAGTCAATTTCCTCTGACCTTACTTTCAAAACATGTCTTTAACCTGTTCATTTCAGTTCATTGACTCCTTATCTGTACTGTGCTGAAATGGAAGACTGTTCAGATAGTTCCTGTGACTGCTGGGTGACATTGCTCATACCAACCACTACAAATACTTGCTAGCACTATCCCTTGCCAGTGCTACAGTGCCGGTTCCATTTTACTTTAAAAAAGTTTGGTACATAAGGAACCCAAACTAACTACTGAGAGTACTTAATTTATTAACAAATCCCAGGTAGATGTTTCCCTCAAACAGGAAAGACAAGCCATCATGACTGACTGAAGTATAACTAGGAAGACTGGCTTTCTCTGTCTCATGTTTGCACCTTCTACATATTAATATAACCGTGTGACAGCTCTACTTGTGAAACCAACAGCAGTGGCCACTGAGACGCCACAAGGAACCTGCCCACCAGCGCTGTTGAATCATTTCTACTTAAAATCCTGGTCCAAGGCTCAGAATAAAAAGGATGAGAAACAATGCTCTTAATAATTTAAAGATCCGATAAATCCTGTTAAAGAGAGAAAATGGTTTCCAACTGCTCTTCTTCCAAAGACCCTTCGTGCAGAAAGTCATGGAGAAAACATGATAACACATACTGGTTTTTTGACAGCTTCAGCATTATGGGGTGCTTCACTCTCTGAAAGCACTGGGTTTTATCTCCAGGAGCAGTTTTACCCACTTTCATCAGCCCCAGATGGCAGGTAGCCACATTCCTATGCTAGCACAAATATTTCAGCAGAATTTAATCTTTCCCAAACACATTAAGGTGCTTTTCATAAATAACCGATCAGCTCAGTGTGTGCTTATGCTGTTGGATGCAGAAAGCCATGGGCTGGCCCCACACCCACACTCCAAATCATCTGGAAGCAAGCCACCACCTGTCCAAAAGCCATTTAGCTACATTAATGCAGGACTATGCCTGAGCTAATAAGGCCTGCTGAGAGCCTCAGTATTGGTACAATTACGTTTTCACAGCAGCTTGTTTTTCTTTTAGTAAAATACCAGATGACAAAGGCTGATGATTTCATTATTTACTTCAGAACCGAAGTAGAGTTTAATATGTATAGGGAGAGTTTATCCCAAACAGAAGCTTAAATAGTGAAAATAAATCTTCTTCAAAGTAGTAATAATGGATTCAGCAGCTATGTGGTAAACAGAATTAAGGATTTCATTCCACAAGTCTTTTATTTGTCTTTAAGCTGACAAACAACATAATTTTGCTGTTCACAATAACAAACCTTAATTGATAGACCTCTTCCCAGTATTTTATTGCAAAAAATTAATGTTTGCATTTAATATCATACTGTCATTATCTTGTTTCCTCCACAGTCAGAAGAGTTGTCTGCTTTCTGCAGGTGCAGAGGACCAGCTAAATACACAACAGCCTCCCCTTATCCTTCCTATCAGCATACACAATGATCACTAGTTATTATGCATAATTACATGGTTGCATGTATTAAATGTTGTTATATTGCATGACAGCATGTTTTAACAGTTAGGAACTTACATCTCAAAACTCTTAGTTATTTTAGTCATATTTTGAAAAGCAGCATCTTTTTCCCAGAACAAAATATGTTTTTAGCACAAGTTAACTTTGCTAATGAACTATATGAAAACATAATTAAATAAGTGCAGAAAAAAGCATGGTTTTCTTTTCTTTTTTTTTTCCTGTGTGTTACCATCTGGTTCACTGGTAACCTAGAAACAAGATTTATCAGCAGCTAGCTACCTGAAGGCTTGGGAGGAGCTGAGGGGGGAAAGGAAGGTTAGCACTTGGTATTTGTTTTAACACAATATGTTATAGGTTCAGCAGAGCTAGTACTTTAAAGCTGTATACAAAAGCAGAAATTCAAAAGAGCATAAACAGAATTGTACTTCACTAAAATTACCAACTCAATATTGATTTTAAAAGGGATTCTCATCTGAGACCCAAGCAGTACAAAACTTGAGATGCAACTTGATTTCTTCCTCTATATAAATTGGAAGGTTGCTTCCCGCATTTATTTGCTGATACCAGGAAATTCTGAGTTAAGACTGCACTAAAAACAAAATCAAATACTTCAAAATGTGTAAGCATCTAGACAAGACATCCTAAAAATTAAAACTAAGAAAAATGAACCATTGAACTAAGAGGGTTTTTAGTCTATTAATTATCCCAGAATTTCATCCATCATTTGAAGTTGAAGGCTCTTCCTTGGGTTTAATCACTGTGTCCCAGGCCATGGATCTCTGATGAGGGAGAGAGCAGTAAGACTACTGTCAAGCTTCATTATAGCACAAGCTCTACAACCATCTCCTAATCACATTGGTGTTTATTATACTATACTATTTAGGGATATTAGGGTAAAATAACCCAATTAGAGTTTCCTGCATGGATTCTCAAAAATCCAGCTTATTACAATAGGTACTACCAAGGGACTTTTCAGAACAAGATGAGAGAAACTATAGGAAAGGCAACCACTGAAAATGACAGCTTTGAACAGCATTTCTGTTTAATATAATGAGATACCTTTGCATGTTCTTACACTCTAACATTTCATTTTAAGCTAAGTATTTCCAAATATAGCAACACACATTTAAAACTAAAATAGTCTCTCTTGCAAGCATATATTAGCTATTGATTAAAAACACATTTGTCCTTTTCTTTTTTCTTTTTTTTAATGTTCCTGGCCTTGGAACAGATTGTACGGGTTCAGATAAGATTATGTTACACTGCAACTGTAAACTGACATCTTAAAAAATGGGAACACTTCCAGGTTACTCACAATTAATATAACCAAGAGTTTGAATGTTTTCCTTTAAATCGAGAAAAGTATCAAATTATATGCCAGTTATCTACAAATATTTATACAAGATTAACTGTTCCGTTTTATATTTCAGTAAGCAAAAACTGCAAGGGACCAACTGCTGAAAGTGTCTCTCAGAATACAGAGCAAAGTGGGTTGTAGAAGACCATTTACAAGAGCCTCCAGTGACATGACAAGGGGAAATGGCTTCAAACTGAAAGACAATAGGTTTTGATCAGATATTAGGTAGAACTTCTTTACTGTGAGGACAGTAGGGCCCTGGAACTGATTGTCCAGAGAAGCTGTGGAAGCCCTGTCCCTGGAAGTGTTCAAGTTGGAATGTAGCTCTGAGCAACCTGGTCTTGTGAAAGGTGTTCTTGCCCACATCAGGAGGGTTGGAATGAGATGATTTTTAAGGTCCCTTCCAACCCAAACCATTCTATGACTGTATGACTCTAAGAGTTTGTAAACCTTGAAACTGTAGTGAGTTCTCCAAATAGAGAAGAATCATCTATTATAAAATTAATATTAAGGCAAGTTAAAAGTAAAATCAAACCCTGAAAACTAATCTATATTGAGTTCCTTGACATACATATTTACATGTATATATTTTTACATTACATTATATAAAATTTACATTATATATATTTTTATAGATGTACAGAAATACAAGAAATCTTGAATTTGTTCATTTAAGTTATTTTAATACAATTATATTTGGTAGTTGGCATTAGGTATTCATTTAAACTTCATTTAAACTTGGCATAAACATGTTAAATACCAGAATTCTGCTCCCAGTTATGTTACCAACTTGCTGCTAAAAGCAAAGAAATCTTTTAGTTGATCTCTTAGATTATCTGTCTCAAATACATTTTAATTTCTTATGTGCTTTCTTGCTAAAATTTTAATGAGTCCTCAGTATAAATGCTCAACAAAAGTGAATTCTTGTTCAATGTATTCACAAACATGTAAAATAAGTGTACTGTTCTTTTACTACAAACTTACTCAGCATGAAGTGGACTGTAAGATTTACATCTATCTCACCAGAACTCTAAGGAAATAAATTGTGACTGCCATGACCAGTCCTGTAATGAAAAAACAGACCTTGAAGTTCAAGCAGTAAGCCAAACTAATTGAAACTGTGAGAACCAACTATTAAATACATACATACATAAACACACACACACACACATATATATATAGAAAACACAGTTACAAATTATGACTGTTCACACATTTTTTTAAATGGGAGACGAAATCCTGTGTGTAATGGCATACTCATTCACCTCAGAAATTTGCTTGCAGGAATGTTTCAAATCTAGAAAATTTCTTTTAAAATAAGTTCTCTTTCTAAACATAAAGACAGCCATAAATATCTAAATGAAAGGATCTAAAATGTGGGTTCAGCTGTGTGTTCAAATATTTTGCAAATTTTAATATGTAGTAATTTGAAATTCATCTTCATGTTGTAATTTTTTAATTACAAAAAAATTTCATCCCATTTGAGAGAGAACTGTGAAGCACCTTTCATTTGCATTTAGGCCTTCACTACCAGCAAAGACATCTCTGGTCAAGGGAAACATATCTCAGTCACTATCAAGAGTATGTGTTACAGCTAACTCTTTGGAAAAGCTGATATGTAGCTTATTTCAGTTACCTCATCTAATCACTGAAATACTCAGAAAGAACCTTATTAATTGTAGAAAATAGCAACAAAGTTGGTAAAGTTTTCCTAAATCAGAATTTGTTGTATCAGAATTTTAACTTCTTATAATTCACAGTAATTTTAACAGTTCAGACTTCAAATCACAAAACACATACTCTGGACATGATGTGAAAGTGCTAGATGTTTTGGAAACACTGATCAGCTAAGAACTGAAAATTTTCTGTGCAACAAGACAATCTTTGCTAGTTAAAAACATTCAGATAGTTTTTCAGATATTGAATAACAGGAAAGTTTTTGATCAAAAATAAGCATGCCCATATATATGAGCTCTAAATAATTTCATATCTAGACAAGAATCTAGTTTTCTGTATTTTTGCTAATTTCTGTTGTTTCCTCACTCAATTCTTTTGCTCTTTTTTCCTCACTTAGAGTGGATGATTCATTGCAAAGGGCATGAGCTATTCATACTTCTGCTGCATGCTAGTATGCATCAACATATTGTAATTTATCTGTCATTTTAAAATAGCCATGTTTTTGCAAGTTGAATTTTTTGGTTTTCAGGGATTTTTTTCTATACAAGTAGATCACAAAAATGTGAGCATTGGACACTGAACATTTCAAAATTGAAACTGTGTTGCTATGCCACAGGAAAGAAAAAAAAGGCTTTTGTTTCTATTCTTGGATCTTAAAAGTATAAAAATGCACTGGCTTGAAGAAGCCAGACTTTTTGGAAAAGGAAGTGTTTAGAGAAAGACTGGAAAAAAAAATTAGGAAGGGAACATTACAAAAACAAAAATTAGCAGGGAACATTACAAAAAAAATTAACTGTTATCTTTCCAGCTTACATTGGCATACACAGATCAAACAATTGCAATAAATATGAATGAAAGAGATTGCAGATCTTCATCTATCTACTTCAGTTCTATTACACGTAGGATTGAAAATGTTTGATCACCCATGGATTTCTTTTTAAATGGATTATGCTTAGAATTGCTATGTAGGGATATGGAAAATTCAAAAACCATATACAAACTTTTTACAACCAGTTCCACAATTCTTTCTGGACACTTTTACAGAAAAATAGATAAATTTATATATATATATATATAATAGCTATATAAACACATGTGAAATACATATAACAATAAAAAATAGCATCTCATAGTTCAGTTTAAAAAAAGGGATCTCATAGTTCAGTTTAAACCCATTACTTGTTGCCTGCCCATGGTGGCTGATCTGAAAACAGAAAGCCCGAAGTCAAGCCACAGACCTCGCCTTCCCATGGAGCTGCTCTATGAATGCCAGTTCCATTAGGCAGCTGTAGGGTCAGGGGAAAATGTGTGGTTTTGGAAACACAGTATGTCAGTGTTTCCAAAACATTTTCCTGGAATTTTTTTTCTGAAGAAATTTTTCTTAAAAAAATGGATTTGTTCCAATTTGAAACTAAGCCAAATTAAAAAGAAAAACATCTACAAATCTGTGAACTGTGAAGCCAGCTATTCAGCCAGTCCTAGTGCTGTGGCAAACTGCTTTTTTCCAAATATTCTGGTGACATGGTCTGATTCCTATTCTTTTTCCCTTGAGTCTTCCTGTTTCATTCAACAAGACTTTCCCTCCTCTTAATGCTCTTGAAGTTTTGTATTAGGCAGTTTTCTACTCCCTTAACCACTCCCTGCTGCCCTTATTCTTTGTTGATGTCATGTATTTTGTAAATTAACCTCAACTTCCCTGGGCAGAAGAGGACTGCAATATCAGTAGTGAGGATTGCTTTATTTTTATGCCATCCTTTCCCTGCTGAGAAAAGCAGCCCACACCACTTTAACTGAAGTGTCACAGAAGCCCTTACTCACTTGTCATAAAGTTTATTACTATTACACAGGATTTTGTGCTCTCAGCATTTCACAGGGTTTTTTTTTTTTTTATCCCTATACCTACCTGAGGAAACACTGAGTCCCAATGACAATAGTAATGTGGTGGATGTTTTAGATACGACAGTATATCTGACTTCAGAATTGTCAATAAACCTTCTCAAACTTTGCAAATCCTGCAATAAAATAATAATAAATGCTAATACTGTTATTTTCCCATCTGCTGAAAGTAATTTTTCCTGCAACATTTATACTCAAGTCCAAGATTTTATCCTGAAATGAAATCACCAGAACAATGCTGCAGCCTGAGATGGGTGTGCAACTATGACAAACTTGAATAGAATAAAGGCAAAGAGATGTTTCTGTCTAAGCAGACAGCCAAGAAGAGAGATTGTGGAATTATTGAGCCTCACTGTCACCTGAATTCACACAGGTAGGAACTTTTTTTTCTATTTCAAGTATATTACAGGGGTGTTTTTTAGTGACAGGTAGGTATATAATTTTCTTCTGTTGCTTTCAAAACTCTAGTCCACTTTTCTCTCTCTATTTCAAGCAAAAAGCTACAGAATACAGAGTGGAGGGCATCTGAAAATAACCTTCTCAGGAGCAGACAATGCTGGGCACTGTTAAACATGATATATACCCTTAGACTGACAAATTTTAGCTTGTGGACAGGCAAGGACATTCCAATGTGAAATTACCAGTTGAAAATGACAGCACATGTGATTTAAGACAGCATTTTATATATTTTATTGTACTTCATAATGCAGTCAACTAAAAACCATCATTCAGTTTTCAGCTAAAAGTCACATTGCCCAAAACACTAGAAATCTGCAGCAGATGTTAAGTTTCTGCCCATGTCTTGTTCCTCTGGCTGCAATTCCTGTAGTCAGATGGCTCTCTTTCAACTCCATTCATATATTCCAGCAGGTCATACTTTGTGAAGCCTCTAACAACTAATTAAAGTTTTATTTCAGATCCCTAATAGCTCAATGAATAATTTAGGGAGAAAAGAAAACATTTTCTGGGAAAGCATTAGCATAAGATTCAGTGAAGCCATATCACTCCTTCTGGCCATACTCAATTTTAGGAAGATGAAAGATGAGAAAACACAGTATAACTTGCTGTCATACAGGCAGTTGCAGTGTCAGTTTTGTGTCTTGGAACACTTCTAAATAGCTTTTCTGCTAAAGAAATAATCAATTAGTATTGAGGCACATCTGTAGCCCAAGAAGATGTTCTGCTTGGAACTGGATCAAAATTACATTTTGCAAATGTTATCTGATTCCTACATTACTTTCATTTGAATCTACAATTAAAGAACTTACAAACTTCAATTCCAAATTCCAATGGATGAGTAATATCAAGTTAGAAAAATTTTGAAATAGTAGTCTCCAGAGGGAATCTTAGACTTCCAAACTTGCTTACTTTAACTTATGTATCCCTAATATCTCTGGGTTAAAGAAACTTTGTATTGATGTCTGATTGTCAGGAAATTGTTTGGATTTTTTTTTTCCTGAGGGCAAAACCTATTTAAGCTTTCCAAACTGCACCTGACAGTGGACAATAGAAAAAAAAAAAACAACAGTTATATGAACTGTAAAACAAACACAGAGGAAAAGGGAATAAGAAACAGACACAGGTAGTTATTAGCTGGAAAAAGTGCACAAAAAATCTGTCTGAAATGGCCTCTAAGTTATAATAACATAGAAGTCTAAAATTGATAACCACAACAGAAATCTATAAGCAGCTGGTTAAAATACAAAACTGAATTGTATTAGCCAAGCCAGCGGGAAAGGCACCATTTTTCAGTCTTCAAAAAAGTCGGAGAGATGCTCTCAACCCAAACCACTCATCTACAGTTGCAGTAGAAAATCTCTGGTCTTCTGTCCTGTTGTACCAGTAATAATAAAGGGGATAGCACTTGATAAGAAGATGAATATCCATACTTAAAGAAACCATCCACGAGTCCCCAGTCATTCCTATGGAGAAAAGTTCTTTTAGACTTGACTGTGCCTGGCAGCACTCTGCTGTGTTTTGGACAGTGCTGGAAGTTAAGACAGTGAGCTCATCTGATTGTGGTGTATTGAACAGGCTGGCCTTGCAGAATTTCTAATCTCAAGGTAAGTCTCCTGTAAAACTAAATTTGCTGATCTTAGAGGCCTCATATAAAAGAGGACTTTGCCTGTCTGCAAGTTATCTACCATATATTTGGGTACATGGAAGGAATAAGTTCATAATGTACTCCAAATTGTATAAACAAATGAAGTTTTTGTGTTCGGGGTTTTTTTAAACAGATTCCAAAATGTCTTTCTTCTCCTGCTTTGCTTCCAAAATTCTAGTTTCCTGGATCCATTTTCTTCTGGGCAAAGTAACCAGACTATTGGACCTAGCAATTCCTTAGATCACCACATAATCTGGAATGCACAACATCCTACTGAGGATTATGCAGGAGATATAAATTACACAGGTCTTAAACTAATTTCTGGATACTTTTTTTCTTTATGGACTGAAGATTTCTGCCATTATTTATGATTATTTGGCACTGCTGCTGGGAAGAAATGGGATGTTGGCAGATCCTGTGTATAAACAGATGTTTCCAGCACAATGGCACTTGAAATCCTGATTTACTCAAGAGAATAATCAATTCTTAAAGCAGCTTCCTTGCAAATAAAAAGTTCCCAGAGTTTAAGATTCATATGTCACAATCATTTGGAATTTTAATGTGACACAATAAAGAAACTAAAGCAAATTAAGACAAGCACCGTATTCACAACACAGTTTCTATGTATATATTAAGAAATTCCCAAACAACTAATTGAATAAACTTGATGTAGGTGGTCAGTATACTGAGGTTCATTTCAGTAATAACATTGCAAGACACAGTGCAAGGAACAGTTTTTAAATTCTGTATAAAAAGCTGAACTTTGTTAATCCAAACTGAGCCAGATTTTTTTCTAAGAGCATTATCAAAATGTGCTTCTTTCAACATCTTGCTGACCTTAGAAAATGTTTAGAAAGCTTCTGAATACTGTCCCTTTAAAAAGCAATTTGTTTCCTTGCAGTTCCTGAAGAATAGTCTGACTTCATATTTCTGCAGGTGCTTTTGATATGAAGAAGATCAGAAAGCCATCAGGAGCAAGGTGTTGAGCCTGTTTTACCATAGATGTTTGACTGACATAATACAAACATAAATCTAAAGCACACATCCTGTAACTTGATAGATTTGCTTTAAATTTCTTTGTTTAAATAAAAAACAAACAACAAGAACAAAAATTGAAATCTTTTAACAAAGTCATCATCAAATTTCCCAGCTTTTATTAGGAAACGAACAAAACCAGGAATACTTAGTAGTTTCTGCTTCAGTAGCAGTTCATTATAACTGCATCTTTGCTGAAGCATTCCAAGCAAGAAGCAATATTCTATAGATATTTTTGGCCCTTACCCTCAGCAGTTTAGAGAATGTTCAGAACTTAATGAAAATTTCTCAAGTAGGAATCCTAACTTAATTGTTGTTATAAATAACACAGATATTTCTTTGGCACGAGTAGTGTAAACCAATCCATGTACCCTTGAACTATACGAAGTGTTGTTTGACATATGCAAAATTTAAAATACCAACAGTAAAACTGCTGATGTAAAAGACAGCTTTCTTATTCATAGTCTTCACATTTTTTTTGTAACCAGTGTACCTGAAAAGCACTCGTAATAATGATTTCTGCTGCTTGGTTCTTGACTTCCGGTTATTACCTCATTTAGGCAGAAGATAGAGTTCAACAAAAACCTACACACAATGTCAGCCATGGAAATCTTTCCATCTTTACCATGACAGCCCAGGCTGGATAATGGCTTCTTCTGGTTCGTCTCTCAATAAACAAAAAGCCATTCCATCTGCCTGATGGCTCTAAGCATATACAGCAGCTTCTCAAAGGTCTCTCACTAAAACCACGATGAAGTCATTTTGTTTAGCAATATTAGTTTATGTGGCAAACAAGACTTGAATGTTTAGATCTTCTGTAGGCCAGAAAACTTAAAAGAGTAGTGTTGGTGTGTACTTAAAGTTCAGTAGGCACTCCCAGTAATTCTATCTGCAAACACTAATCTTCTGGGACCAGTGCCTTCACTCTAATTAGCTTAATTCACTGCAAGATATTTTATTATATTCATTTTTAGTACGTCCCTATCACTCTATGATTCTCTAATTCTATGGTTTTTACATTCCCATGAAATACAGTTTCACTTGCAACAGTCCCCTGAGGTAACTAGCTACAGAAAGAGGTAATATGATCATACAATGGTGTGGATTGGAAGGGACATTAAGGATACTGTAGTTCCAACTCACCTGCCAGGGGCAGGGACACCTTCCAGTAGATTAGATTGTTCAAAACCCCATCCACCTGGCCTTGAACACTTCCAGGAATGGGGAATCCACAACTTCTCTGAGCAACTTGTTCCAGCATCTCACCACCCCCACAGTAAAGAATTTCTTTACAAATTCTAATCTAAACCTATCCTCTGTCTGTTTAGAGCCCTTACCTCTTGTCCAGTCACACCAGGCCCTAGTAAAAAGCCCTTTTCCAGTCATATTGGAGGCCCCCTTTAAGATACTGGAAGGCTGTTATAAGGCCTCACCAGAGCCTTGTTCTCTCCAGGCTGAACAGCCCCAACTCCCTCAGCCTGTCTTCATGGGAAAGGAGCTCCATCCCTCTGATCACCTTCATGACCCTTCTCTGGACTCACCAACAAAGGTGTTAAATAGTGCCAGTCCCAATAGCAAACCCAGAGGAACTCCACATGTCACTGGGCCCTCTTTGGACATTGAGCCATCGACCACAATTCTTTTGGGTGCAAACATCCAGCCAATTCCTTATCCAGAGAGAGGTCCATCCATCAAATCTATGTCTCTCTGGTTTAGAGAGAAGGATGCCTTTTAGAACAGTGCCAGATGCTGTGCACAAGTCCGGTAGATTAAACCACTCTCTCTTCTCTTATCCAGCAATGCTGTAAGATCATCATAGAAGGCCACCAAATTTGTCCTCAGTGAAGCCATGTTTACCATCACCAATCACTTCTTTCTTTTCCATGTGCCATGGAAATAAGCCATGATATAAATTGGAGATTTTTTTTTTTCCATTACTGCAGTCAAGTTCCAAGGACATACTGCACAATAGGTAGTATACAGCGGTCCTCTCTCAAGAAAACACTTTAATTATAGGTTGCTGGCAGAGATCCAAAGGAAAGCTGGCTATCATTACTGGCTGGAGGTTTTCATCTAGTTAAATTCATAAAAGCAATGCAAGGCAGACAAAGCAAAGTAATTACCATTATCAGAAAAAAATATAACAATACTAGAGCCAGTCTTCGCTCTCCACAAGAGATGTGCTCTTTTGTTAAGACAACAGTCTTGACTTCTGTGTATTCACACAGATAGGCTAGAGTATGCATGAATGCTTAGAAACCTTTTCTTTCTTGGCAAACAATGCTTAGTAGGGCAAACATCATATGTTTGATGTCTCTCATTAACCATAAATTTGAAGAAAGCACCTGCCTTTTAGCACAATGCCTCTGTGAGTATTATCTATATGCACCTAAGTATCTCATCTGCATGATATTGATAAAGGGATCTTCATCTGTTGATTCTTAATGAAGCAGCTATTTAATCTGGTACCATAGGAAATAAATTGCATGACTGCTATAACCAAGTCTCCACTATTATTGTGAAATAATAGTATTGCACATGCACAAACACATTCAAATAATGTTATATGCAACAAATATTAGCAAAAAAAAACCCCTTGGGAATTTTAATTTCATGCAAGTAACATAATTCTCCTCCCTACCCGAACAATACACTGCATTAAATCTCCTGTTCCCTATGATGGTAACTGGTGAGAAAAGAGCTAATTACATGAAAGCTTTCGTGCCACTTAATAAGTGTGCCTCCAGAGCTGTAGAGAGACATTTCACTGGCTGTGGAAGGACTTTATCATCTTGTACAAGCCTTTAAAGGCACCTCTCAGAACATCGTCCTACAGATGGTGACTACTGCACTCCCAGCACATTTCAGTCCCACCTGAAATGCCCTGACAGAGGTACTGATGCACAGAGAGTCCCTCTCTTCCAAGTAACACAATCCTGCCCAGGTGCAAAATGCCACAGAATTCTCACTGGTAGTAATTATGGTTTACAAAGAAAGGAGATGAAGACTCTTCTACCAGGACTGGGTGGTTTGGATTGCTCTGCACAATTCTCTTTTGTTTGGCCCTGGCAAACACTATGGAATTGCATTGGTATGTTTTGCTTTCTGAAATAGGGTGTGTTTTACACTGAAATTCAGGACAGAAGAAATGAAGAAATGTTTTAGCTAATAAGAAAAATGGTGGGGTTTATCCCTTACACTTCTCAATTAGGTATTTCATTCAGGCCCTGGAGAGATTTTTCCCAGATTAATTTTGTTGACCAAAAAAAAAAAAAAAAGGCAAGTGAATTGCAAAATGCTTCCAACACCTCACAAATTTAGCTTTTCACACTGCTGACCTCAGCCACCACTAATTACAATTGCAAATTTTCCAGTATTGTTTTATAACCTCTTAAAGAAACAATTTTCCTGTCTTTCAGAGAAGAGGCAAAACAATTTAGTACAAAGAACACAGCACTAGCCAACCATTCCTGACAGGAAATGAAAACTCTGAAACTCCTTTTTAAAAACAAAAATTCAAAGTTTTATTTCATGAAAATTTGGTGAATTTTTCTTGTCTGATTTCTATACTGCTTTATGGCTGTATTATTTCTCTTGATGCTTATTTCAGATTTTTTGAAAACTGATTTTCTGATGTTTACATAGAAGTCTGATAGTTATTTGAAACATCATGTTTCATTCCCTTTTATATCAGAATTTTGTAATGCTTTAGTAGAATACAAACACGAGCTTGTTTTCATTCTTTTTCAGAATTATGGACCTTGGTGAATCCTTAGCATTACCAGGCATCTTTATTAATTAATTTTCAAGGCAATGTGAATCATTCTTTTCTGTGAGTTCATGAATTATGTATTTTATTGCATACTATGCTCAGTCATGTGATTATTAATATCTCTCACAGGTTCTTAATCATTCAAGGTTATCTTTTTTCCTACGCAGATGAATAATTTCCTCTACTCTATCCAAAGGCTTTGTTCTTCCCTGCAGTAGTTTGAAGTGTTCAGTACTCCCTTGGGCCTGAAGACAGAGGCAGCCGTGCAGCCAGATGCTCAGCACCTCCTGAGGCTACTAAGGCCCTTTGGGTTCCTGAGGTCCTCCTGTTCTGACTGTCATTGATGCCAGTTGTCAGGAAAATGCTGAGTGCTTCCAAGGAAGTGCATGGCAATTTGCAGAATTGGGCCCAAATACCCAAAGGGTTGGGTGTTTGCGTTACATCTCTTTGATTAAGATACCAGAGATGTCCCTCCTGGCCATCACAGATACTGGCAGCACCAAGTGCTGAATAAGAAGCAGCCAAAGCCAATTACCACTTTTGGAGCCCACCTTCTTTTTCAGCTGTCAGTTGGGGTGGCAGTGGGAAGCAGAAGTTCCCTTTGCTGTTTGCATATGTTCAGCAATAAGACAAAATCTTCTCTCTCCTGAAGCCCTGGGAACGTCTGGGGCAATTCTGCAGTAGGGGCAGAGCCTCCCCACCCTTCTCCAGGACCTGCAATACATTGTTTCTGATCTTACTCTCACCTTACCCACCCACCACCCAGGCATTTTTTCCATTCACTGTGTGCCAAATTAAAACCACGAACTTCATTTATCTTCACGTTACTGAAATCTTTGCTGATCCAGGAAGCCTTGGGGCACAGCCCTAATAGGCCAACGAATGCAAAGGAAAATATCTTTTTTAGACATTGTGTCTAATGCAGTAAAATTTAACTGAGTATGAGTGTATCATCCTTATTAGAATCAAAGCCTTCAGACAAGACCCAGGGTATCAGAGGAAGAGTGCCATTTTTTTGCTGTTTGTGTCTCACAATAGCAGTAACAGATCATTTTTCTGGGAATTTTTTAGAAGCAGGAGTCACTGAAAAAAAAGATCCCTTTCCACATTTTGAGGCCCCAGTTAAAGCCCAGAGTAGCAGCATATTTTGCTTACTGGGAGTATATCCCTATAGATATAAACTATGTTTATATTATGGAATTTAAAGGGAAATTTCTGAGAATTTCAAAGAAACTTCATGCAACCAGGAGAATAAAAACCAGTATGGCAAAGGAATTAATGGCTGATTGCCAGAGAGGAGTAGAATGTGAGAGCTCTGGGGTTTTTCCCCAGATTTAAAGATTTTGAAAGTTTTCCTTCCTTCAAAAACAATCAATAGTAAGAAAAAAATAATTTCTGGAAAAATTCTATTTTTCATATTTATTAAAAATCATCCATATATGCAATGTTTATTTTGTATCAAATTTTACACCCCACATCACTCCTAACTTCTATATTTGAGTACAGGTGTTTCACATTATTAATTTGTTAATCCTCATGAAGGGCAGTTTAAGACTCCCACACTTGTTTGACTTCAGCAAAATGACATATTCTGACAAACAGAAAATATATCAACTAGTTCTATTAATCAGTGCAGTGTAGGACAAATTTAAATGAACACTTTGATTTATTTATAAATGTTGCTGAGTGTTAAAGGAACTGCAGAAAAAATTAAAAAAAATGGGAAGTAAATTGCGGCATTCTGCATAGTGGGAAGAAGGGAGAGGTGATCCACATTTCTCCCAGAGAGGGAAGATGATGTCCTTCTGCAAAAAGAAGTTCCAAAGGCATTGCTATACATCCTTATGCCACAGACTTCTTGTGCTAAACACAACCTTAATAAACTGACTGATCAAACCAGAGCACATAGCTGGATCATTTTCTGCAGTATGAGTTTTGTCCTGTAACAGTAGCAACGTCTGTGGATACTGGAATGTACATAAATTTCATACTGATATTGACATGTTTTCCCAAGCTCTTGCACAAAAATCTGTGCTGGGAACCACAGGACACTCCTAAAAATATCAAAATACTAGCATTTGGAGACCTAATTTCTCCAAGGAGGATAAATCATCCTTCCTAAAAGATTACCAACAAGCATGGATATTACACAAAAAGTTACAAACTGTGTGTGATGTGTGGATGCTGTTGCACTCTGGCAGAAACAGCCAGTACAAGATAGAGTGAAATGATAGCACAGTGTCACAACAGTGTCCTGATCCAGCCTCTGGCCTCCTGGGTCACCTCTGTGCCTGGCAATTGTTCTGCAGAAAGCCAAATCTCTGCCAAAATTATAGGATGCCCATGTTATTCAGGCTCTATTTGACACAGCAGTGGTGGACTGAGGAACTCAGTATTTTAGCATTCCAGTCCAGCTGGACTGCTGGAATGAAATATTGACTTAGCCAGCAAACAGGCCATTACAGGGAGTGCCCCGGGCTTTGGCCTGTCCAGAATGGGTTTTGATAGCTACAGCTCTGTCTCTCATTTTGTTTCTGTCCATTGCTTGATCAAGGGCCTTTAAAGCTAAGTCTCTGTCTATGTTATCAGTTTATGAAATGGGCAGGTTAGTTAGGAAATTCATTACAGGCACTGCTATTAAGTGGTTTACCTCTGCTTGAGTTTCTGTATTCTGTTTAGTGTGTGCTTCCATTTATTCCATTAAATGTACTCTACAGAGCCCTGTGCGATGGCCAGATGGTAAAAATACAGCTGCCATTTACAAAATAAGATGTCATTAAACATTAATAAATATAAATCTTTCAAGGGAAAAGGAACTGGTGTCTTCATGATACAGTGCAAGTCTGGTAGCCAAAACACCCCTGCACTCAAGAGACTTACTTTGAAAAAGGCTAATAGGAGAAAAGGTAACCTCACCCCAAAACTGAGCAAAGGGTTCACTTGGAAGAAGTTGGTTTGCCTCTTCCACCTTGACAGCCTCCATTCAAACTCACATTCCAATAGCTCTGATTGGGATGTCTGCCCAAGTTTTGATGCAATAAACATGTTTTGCTCCTACATGAACTGATATCGTGCACTTCACTGATTATTCAAATAACTTCAAGGAGTTTTGCATATTTCTGTTTTAATGAGAAGTGCAGTAATTTTAGAGCTATCTTCCTCTTAATGGAGGCAAACCACTTGTTAATGTCATGTATGGCATCATCTGCAAATAGCATATTGCTGAACTAAAAGGCGGTAATGTGTTAGACCAGTGGCCAAAGAACCAGTCTCCATGGCAACTCTATATTAAGTTTCCCTGCTACAACAATTGTGAAGACCATTCAATCACAACTCATTTCAGCTGAATTCTTTTATATTTCTAAATGACTCTCATAAATATTTCCACTTCCGACATTTTGTCTTAGTTTTAGGAGACAAGAAAAACACAGGAAAATGAAAGGCCAAATGAAAGGCTGACTTTGGAAATGTTAATATGAGCCCATTTTACATCCCTTGTCTAAATAAAACATAAAAATAAAACATAAAAATATGGATAAAGATAAAGATAGATAAAGATAAAGATAAAAATAAATTAAAAATTAGTGCAGATATGTGTAAAATTTTAGATACAGCACCTATCCACAGAGCCCTGTCAAAGTGCATCAGCTACTCCCATTAAGATTTTATCAGATGGGTTATTCGTCTCTGAACTTTCACCAGGTATCTGGAGGCAGGTTCTTCTTAACTAGCAAAAATACTTTTTTCTCTTATCACTGAGTGTCCATACCCACCTGTGGACAGCAGCTTTCTTATCATATAAAAGCAGAGCTATCTCTCATGTTGCACAGTGCCTAGCAGGGGTCAGCAGCTGTAACAGCAAAGGGAATAAAAAAAGTGGAAAACACCTGGTTCCAACTACCTTCTGCACAATGCCCCTTTCTATTAAGAGCTTCTCCTAAAAGCTTTTCAAGTCCATTTGTAACTGGATATCCAAACACATGGCTCTTTCCCATTCCTGGGCTGACCAGAGCTCTTTGCTGGTCAGTTTTAGAAGTAGTTTGACTGATGTGAATAGCCAGTACTTGATTCTTGTCCGAATTATTGCAACAAATAAAGAAAGAAATTGTGTATTCCTGAGAAACTTCCACCTGATGCAAGTGCAACTGCCCACCAGCTGAGGCACCATGAGAATATCACAGCATGGCTCCAATCTCTGCACTGATTCCCCACTAAAAATAAGCAAGTGCACGGTGCCATCCCAGTTAATTGGGCTCTGTCAGAGGACTGACCTTTAGAATCTGAGATCACCTCTCTGTCCATGACTCCTGCTTTCTGTAGCTGCTTCTTCCCACTGGAAGCACAAGTCAGTGGTTGACAGGCACAAAATTGCCACAATGAGGATAAGATTTTTTTGAATACTAGGTAAGATTTTGGAAATAATTTCTAAAGAAAATTAAAGCAGCCACAGGGCATCAACTGCTTGCAGAAATAATAATGCCTGCTACATTTCCCAATTAAAAAAAATAACTGATTGCTGTCTGTGGAAACAGCAATATAGAGAGAGAGAAAAAATTAATCCTGAATATTCCCTGATTGGCTCAAACATACAGGCCTTTGCAAGAGAGCCTACACAGTCATTAATACATGTGTACACTATGATAATTTGCAAAATTTCTGTTGTAATTTCAATCATCTCTGTTTCTCAGTGTCAGGATCACATGAGTCCAAAGCTTCAGAGCAACAGCTGAAGTGGAATTTATTTTCCATAACTTATGGAAATAACTTACTTATTTTCTATACTACTAAAAATGCTAAACCAACATACTTTTACATTTTGTGGAGTAGATCTCCCACCCCTTCTTATAGAGGTACACACTGCTAATAATTAACACAAATATTGATGAAATTCTGGTTTACTGTAGCAGATTTATTCCTGAGGTCAAAGTCTTATATTAATTTAAAATGGCAATCAAGTTAGAACAAAAGATCTGAGAGTTTTAAATCTATTCTAACTTCTAGTTTGCTTATAAAACATACAGGCAGGAAAAAGGTTTGTGGTTTCAGGTTTCCATTAAAATACTTAGCACATATCCATTTGTGCTTATTAAAAAAACCACATACTTTAATCTGACCATCTCTGAAAGACATAGGTGGGATCTTTTTAGCTTCCAGGCCACATTTACTTATTTTAATGAATTGATACTACGAAAAGCAGCAACAATAACATCCTGAAACCACATCAAACATCATATGAAATTAAAATTTGAGATTGTGTCTGCTTATCATTACTAATCTACCAGTCATTATAGGTATTTCTCCTTAATCCTTCTTTCCTGTAATATCTTGAGGTTTGACTGCAATATGGGGGCAAAGTCATTTAAAAACATGAGACACCAAATGAATATCTACAGGTAAAATGTCTTACAGCAATGAAGTGTCCATTTATTTTAAAAGCAGCAGGGTTTAATGGAACATTACTGAAGCTTTTAATCATTCCTCAAGATATTTCAGGCCTTTTCTCCTGGGAGTCTTATCTGCAGGGATTCCAGAGCTAAACTGCAGGCATACTGCTATTTCAGAAAGGGTTGAGGTAGCTCATGCTCAAATTAAATTGCAGAGCCCTCACAGCAATAAACTACAGTTACAAAAAAAACCCCAAAAACCAGCACTTTACATAAAACCCTTTGTCTTTAACCACTTTCAGTAGAAGATGGGAGGTTTAATCACAGTAAGTTAAGGCATGGCCAAACCCCACTTCCACTGGAGTTAAAATGGCTTGAGAGGGACCAAAATTTTGCCATGAGAATCAGACCAACACATTGCAGTAAAGCTCTTTACCTCCACATCTCCGTGTTTTATAGACATTCCTCCCAATAAGCAGAATTTATTAACCTAGATCGAGCAGCTCAGTAAGTATGCCTGCATTGCTTTTGAATCAGAATTGAATTATGTTCTCAGAAAAAAGTCCCACAAAAGACAGTGTCTGCAAAAGCTTAATTAAACATATCCATGGTCTACTTTGTATTTGAGGTGCAGGTACATAAAATGAGCAAAAGCACCTCCTTTTCTCTACTTAGCAGCTCCTGGGAAGCAGCACCTTCACTAAGAAAGCAAACTGGGCCTATGCTAGTTAGGTCATCTAAAGTCCAGATTGTTTCCCAGTCACAGGAACACAATTACATGTGCTAATAAATTGCAAATAAATACTAAAAAATGTCCTTGGCATACTAGTTCTTTGCCAGCTAACAATTTCCCAAATAGCTCCTCAGCTCAGTTCAAGAGGCAGAGCTTTCCCAGAGCCATTCCCAGGTGGCACCATAGAGCCGTTTAGCTACAGGGATGCAGGCTTTCCCTCTCCCCTTGGCCACTGTATGCAGGGCTCTTCTCAACTATGCTTCATTTGCTAATATGGGTGTGGCCTTTGAGACTACTCAAAAGCAGAAGGTTGCCATGACAGGTCATTGCTCTGAGCCAGCCCAGTCTTTCTGCCGATTTTGCAGTGCCAGGTCTCCTGGGGGACTCCTCTTACTTGCTTTGAGCACAAGACTCTTCAGAAGACCAGGTCCAAGCAGGTCCCCTTTAGCTCTTGTCCAGGGTCCCTGGGTTCCCCAGGACCTCATATTCCCATGGCCTCTAACCAGAGGGAAGTCCAGTCTTTCATGAGAATAGCCTGGAGCCAGGTCATTGTGCTTACAGCAGGGCCCACAGCCATACAGACGTACCGTATTCTTCCTGACCATGATTCACTGCTACCCTGTCCCTCTTACCTCTACTATATAATTCCAGAGTTCCTCTTAATTCAGTATGGCTATTAGATGGCAAACTCAGCCACACCTGGTTTTCTATAAAGGAAAACATACAGTAAAAGAGCACTGTAGCACAAATTATTATGTTCAGAGCATTGTATTTTTGCATAAAGCAAGGTCAGTATCTCTACTTGTAGCTAGATTATATAAAATCTTTCATCATTATTCCCACCTTTTTAAAATATTACTACAGGTGTCTCTTAGGGGTCAACGGTTAGCACACCACAAGCTGAGTATTCTGTAAGCAGTTTCAAATAAAAGTCCTTTCTCCTGTGATACAGATGAGTAGTTAATCAGTTGAAGTCAGCACATCCAGAATATTTACTAAGCTTAATGAACAGTGATTTTTAGGAAGTATATTTTAATCACTAGATGGCTTCTAATGTAATTTACTACAAAGCTGGTAAATATAATTACACAAACAACTATGATGTGAATTAATACATAATAACATTCACAAATGCTATTTGGATTTGAACATTACAATATATTTCAAACACATGGAAATTATCTAAACTAAGTAAAACACTATATTTTTGCAGCTTCATTTTTTATATCAATCCCTCTCATCTCCCCCTAAAGCCTTCTATAATTTGAAAATGCACTTTGTGATTAGAACACTGTAAATTACAGGTCTTAGATGGTAAAAACAGATCTTCAAAATGCCCCTGTAATTCTTCAGATCATATGCATTATCATTTTATTTTCTGGATGGGTCCAAAATAAATACCAATTTAAAGATTATTTTTCAAAATCCCAAATTAAGAAAGCAATACATAACATCTTATGTGTATGACTGCATGTATATATATGCATACACATAGATTCATACTCATAGATTCATACTCATACAAGACTTTTTAAAGCTATCTAAATACCTGAGCTGACATAAAACCGTGAGTAAGCAGGTCCTATGACTATAAGGTCTTAGGGTACTGAAGATGCAGAGTATTTTCAGCTGCAGGAGAAGTCAGTGGAGGAGGGAATTTACACATTTCAGAGGAGAATGTGAACACTTCAAAGACTACTACAGTCGAGAAAAATGAAGATTCACACCCTTTTTTGTTCATAGGGCACTTCAAATATTAGAAAGGAACAGAGAAACCTGAAAATATTTTTAGATGTTTTGGGGGAGCTTTTAAGACCCTGAGAAATGCTTGGGTTGTGTGTTTAACAGCAGGTTGTAAATAGCACATGGTAAATACCCTGATGAGTGTGAGCAGTTGCAGTGAGTGTTTTTTGGTAATGAAACACTTAAGAGCACATCTCATCTAAACTCACTAGAGAGTGAGAGTCAGAAGTTAGGTGAATGTGGGGTTGCCTAAAGCAGAAGCGACCCACCAGCTTCCTCAGAACGCCTGGTGTCCAAGGGGTTGCAGCCATGTCTGAACTCCATGAGACCTTCTGCCTCTCAGGGGAGTTACTTTTTTGGGCATACCATCAAGATGCCGTGGTTAAACAGATTCCAAGGCCAAAGTGGGCTGTGTTGAAGCACAGGCCAAGTAAAGACATTGCATTATTTACATGATCAATGTCAACCAATAGAGATTTTTACATAAAATTTAATGTATAGATCCTCTAGCTTTTTCCAGCATGTGAACAATCCTCTACAATTTACTGAAATTGGGATCTTCATTCTGCCCAAAATCTTCCTTATTTTAACAACCCAGTGTTTATAGAAGAGATTGACAGTAACCTAGACTGAGTAGTCCACTCTATTTTCTACATCGGTATATGCACATAAACATTCACAGTTCAGACAACACCTAGGTAACAGATCTAAATGACCTTAATTTTACAGCTTGTATTGGTCCAGAGACCAATTTAATTTAACTTTATGTGTTCCTCCCACAAGCATTCTTACTTTGAATTCACTATTCCTCTTTTCAGTTTTGTTTAACCACTAAATAAAAATCACCAAAAAACAAATTGAGTATTATTTATCCAAAAGACTTTTTCCATACAAAGAGAATTTAATTAAATTAGATCTTAATTCAGTTAATTAATATGCAAACTATGCTCAGACAGCCCTAAAAAGTATTTGTTCCATAGTCTGGGCATCCATTTAAAAGCATATCATAAATCATTTCATTCTGCTTGTCTTCTAGCAGTAATAATTACAAAACCAGAGCACATTTTTCTAGCTGCTATTAATACTCTCCAGGAAAAGTAAGAATGATTATCCCCATTTTGCAGGTGGGGAAACCTATTTCCCATTTCGCTAATGATCTCCTTTCTCTTTGCACTTCATTAAGTCATTCACAGAAGTATAAAGGGAATCTAAAAGAGTGTCATGATAGTATTTGTAGCATGTGCAGTTTTTCATCATTTTGCCCTGGGCTGACTGGCTTCAGGGAAGTGTTGGATCAGCTTTGGGAACTGAAATACTGAGGTTTATTAAGGCACATCTACATGTGACTAAATACTACTCATGTAGAAACCTTCCACTGAGTAAAACCATAGGGAGAAGTCCTTATTAACTGAGGTCTCGTGAATGACAAGCAATGAAATGTCAGCTATTTAATTCATAAGATTTCAGAAAGTAAATGAATGAGAAAAGCAACTTATTTTATTCTGCAGAATGTTTTAGATAACAGATCAGATAGAGAAAATGAAGTGCTTAGTTGATTACCCTCTTATTCAATGTGAAAGATCTCTCCTGGATTTAGTTGATTACCCTCTTATTCAACGTAAAAGATCTCTCCTGGATTCAGAACATACACAGATATGCATCAATTCCAGGAAATATTATCTTCAAATGGTGTCTGAATCACAAGATAAATTCACCAATTAAACTTTCTAATTATTTGATCTCCTTTAAGCAACTGAATTGCTATCAAAGCTGTTGTAACCACAGCTAGTTTCTGTGTTATTGCTTTGAATGACAGCTGTAAAAATGTCACAGTGATCTTGAAAACAGGACTAATGTGGAAGCACTGTGGAAGATAAAAACACTGAAACACAGAGACTGTTTTGGATGGGTCTGTTGCAGAAACACTCGTGCCTCTATATTGCTTTTTACAACTGGTGTGTGTGTGTGTATGATATTAGATTTTACTTCAAGCCTCTCTTACTCTGACATCCATCAAGATGCAGCTGAAGAGTCAAGTGTTGGGCAGAAAAGGGGTGACTTTGGTTTCAGGAGAGTGTGTTAAGGAATAACACTCCAGCCTACAGGAAAGGAGGGCAGCACCTCTGTCGGGGTCCCTTCCCTGCCCTGTAGCCCTGGGAGCCCTGAGGGAGGCACGGGGTTTCCCTGCCCCTGCTCAGCCTCGTTCCCCATTGGTTGGTTTGTGTTCCCCTGCGCGGGCAAAAGGAGCTCGGGTCCTGACAGTAACAGTTCCTCGGCAGAGCCCCGGCCATGCGGCTGGGGAAATAAACATCTCTGAAACATCTATCAAGAATCCGTCCGTATATATTTCTTTTCCACGGGACTCCTGGTTTGGTATAGGCGTGTTGCAGTATCCCCACTGTAACATATGGTGGAGAATTGAGGGCAGAACAATCCCCGATCCCTAAGCGACTGATTTGTGTGAGTAAACCCTGGAAACTTTGGATTCCTCTTCTTGGTTTTGTTTTGCTATTCCATATCTAAACTATGGAGGAACCGTGGGAAGACTCTTGGCTTTCAGAGCCGCATATGGACATTTATCTTAAACTTAAAATGATTCTTGAACAACGGTTTGTAAATTTTAGCTTGATTCAAGCTAAGAAAGAACTGAAACACTTCCTGGCATGGTTGTTTAAGAACTTTTTCTATGTTTCTTGGGATTTAATTCTTACCAAGAGCTTTTGGAAGACCGTTTGGACCCAGTTAATATTTGAGTCAAAATATATGCCGATGGAAGAATATTTTCGTGAATATTATTTAATAACCGAGACTGTTGAGCAATGTCAGCTGTGTCCTGGTGAAGGGAAGCCTGGCTCAGGGACCGTGCGGCCTCGGCCACGTGCACCGAGCGCTCTGCGAGCAGCAGCGAGACAATTCCCGCGCGCAGGCGGAGCCACGCGGGCCGCAGTGTCGGTGGCGGAGCGAGGTGCGGCAGGAGCGGCGCGGCCCGGCAGTGCCCGCCCGGCCCCGCGCAGCGCGTGGTGGAGCGAGCCCCATGAGCGCCCGAACGAGAGGGGCGGCGCGCGGGCAGCGGCTGGCGGCGGCGGAGCGGAGCCGCGCCCAGCCGAGACGCGCGCTGGAGCAGGGCACGGGGGGGCTCGGGGGCCCATCCAAGACGTGGGTGCAGCCCCAGGCAGCGGCAGCAAAGCTGCGACCAGAGGAGGCGACGCACGGAGAACGGAGCGGCGCAGCCCAGCCCGGCCCACGCGGCCCCAAACACGACCCCGGGAAAAGCGCGCCGGAACCAGCTGCCCCCACAGTTCCAACACGGGAGCGACCGAAAGAGAGAGCAAAGACACAGCGAGACAGAAAACAGCAGCCACTCGGAAAAAGGAAAAGACCATAGTAGCTAAGATCTTAGGGACAGTGAAATGGTATAATGTTAAACAAAATTATGGTTTTATAACAAGATGTGATAACCAGCAAGACATATTCGTGCATAGAACTGCTATTAAAAAGAATAACCCTGAAAAATGCATCCCAAGCTTGGGAGATGGAGAGGTGGTGGAATTCAAAATCATACAAGGTAGAAAAGGGTTACAAGCATCGCAGGTCACTGGGCCTGATGGTGTTCCTGTAAAAGGCAGTATATATACAAAAAATCGTAGTCATGTTAGACAATATCTCCATTGTAAACCCCCCCTACAGTCTCCCTTTCCTAATCCCACCTTTCCCTTTTACCCTATGTCCTATTACCCCCAGTGTATTCCCAATCTGTTTTTTCATCCATGGTTTCCCTCACAAAACCCTGCCTTTGCCAATTGTTTCCCCAAAAATCCTTTTCCAATGCCGAGTGGGGGATGAAAAGGGGGAGGGAAGAAATTAAACCCTCTCCTGCCTCAGTTTCCCCACAAAGCATGTTCAGAGAGTTCTGTCTCCCTTCTGTCAGCCCTAAGATGTTCCACAGAATCTGTTTGGACATTTAAAGACTCAGGAGGGTGGCTTGTTTTGTTTTGAAACTGTTCTTGTTATGGTTATCCAGTTGTCTTCATTCCCCTTTTATTAAAATAAAACGGGTGAAATGTCGGGGTCCCTCCCCCGCCCTGTAGCCCTGGGAGCCCTGAGGGAGGCACGGGGTTTCCCTGCCCCTGCTCAGCCTCGTTCCCCATGGGTTGGTTTGTGTTCCCCTGCGCGGGCAAAGCAGCTCGGGGGCGGACTGTGAGAGTCTCTCGGCAGAGCCCCGGCCATGCGGCTGGGGAAATAAACATCTCTGAAACATCTAGCAAGAATCCGTCCGTATATATTTCTATTCCACGGGACTCCTGGTTTGATATAGGCGTGTTGCAGTATCCCCACTGTAACACACCTCAACATTACAACTCCTGCCAAACTGCCTTTGGCTCTGCCCAGCTTCCACTCTGCTCCCACATCTGGAATTCTCAAAATCTGTTCCTCGGACCTCTCCAGCAATCCCCCCATTTATCCTACAGGTTTTTAAAACAAGATTGCAGAAAAAAGGTACTTATAATACTCTGGTTTAGAATTACATTCTGTACCATCTTTCCCAGTTTTAGGCATGCTGTGTCAAGACTAGAAGATAAACTATTTGGTGCAGAGACTGTATTTATGATTTTTTTGGTACGGTATTTTGCGCACTTAGGACACTTTATGCCAAACTCATGAAAGGTGTGTTGTTAACATAGATCACTGATATGATACAGTGGTAGAATAACTTCTTATGAAATAAACATCCACTTGTTGGGGGATTTTTTAATTTCATAAAGATCAAGTTTTGAGAAGTCACATTTCATTCTTATTCTAAACAGGGAGAAATTTGAAAAAAGAAAATTATTTTTAAATGGTTTTATGCCACAATATGGAATCCTAGATTTAATTGAATGCATTTTTGACATTTTTTTCCCTTTCTAAATATTCTGAAATTGTATACAAATGGTTTTGACAATATTTTGCACTCTTATAAACTTCTCAACTCCCACCAGAAAAAATTATTTTATAGCCAACATTACAAAAGCTCCATAGTGGGGACAGTAAGACTAATTGATTTCATCTTAGTTCATATAGTGACAACTAACTGCTCTCAGAAAACAGAATATCTTCCATAAAGTCACAATGTAATACAAAGAATGCATTGGCAACAGGAATAAATGCATCTACCTGTGTGTTTAGTTTCTTGCTGCTGTTCCTACAATTATGTGGTGCAGGTACAGTTGCAAATGTATATATTGATGAGCATAATTAGTAAAATGCAGCATAGTTTGTAAAAATCTCAGACAAATACTGACAGTTTAAATCCAGCTGTTACAGCATGAATTAACTTTCTGGAGCACTTATCTGAAGAGATTTATAATCCATTTTAATTGTAATTGCAAGATTAGCATTTACTGTTTGATTCTATGTATCTGAACTTTAGTTTCATCATCTTTTAAGAATGAGAATGATAAATGTTTTACAAAAAAGAAATAACGCATGTATTGGGCAGCATTTTATTACTCTGCCACTTCACTCAAGAAGAGTTTAATGCTTCTCTAAGCACCACAAGAAAAATTTCCACATATATTCCATACAGGGCCTCATAAATGGAAGTGAGAGAGCCCGCTTGTACCTGCCATCTGTTCTGCAAGTCAAAATCCTCTTAGTGGACGGAGATGCTATCTTCTCTCTTAACCCATAAGGATCTCACTGTGTCCAATTAGTCTGTCTGGAATTACTCAGAAGAAACCTCAGTTGCTGAGGTCAGTCCTACTTGCGATACATCACTGTCACTTCCCCAAGGAAGAAAATTTGGGAGTCACAGAAAAACTTTTTTTTTTTTTTTGCATGAAGGAAGTGGGAAGAGTTAAAAAACAGAGAGAAAGAGAGAGAAATTCAGACTGGGAGTAAGATGAGCAAGGGTTAGGTATGGGGGAACCAGTGAGCATATAAATGGATTGTGACAGACAAAATAGAAGGAGGAAAAATTAAAAAGTAGGAGAAAAATTGTATTTAGAAAAGGAAAAGATAATGCATTTAGTTGTAAAATTACATTAAAAAGTAAGAAAGAAGGGAAGACATATTTTCTGTCATTTTCCATGTATTCTGTACTCTCTTTAATTCTATTAGTCAAACATGTAGCCAAACTTCTAGTTGCTGAAAAGAAATTACCTTCCAGTCTCAGTTAATTCAGATTTTTAATTTTTTATTTTACATTTGGTTAGGAAGCTGGCAAAAAAAATAGATTATCACTAATATACTAAAAAATTCTGCTTTGAAACATTTTCCTTCAGATCATAATCAATTTTCTGCAAAATACATTGAAAATACAGATTAAAAATATGTTCATTTCTAGATAGGAAGGAAATAAAAGTAGTTTTATATTTAAATTAGCTCTTAATTTTATTGTATATAATACTTATCATTGCTATTCAATACTTAATCCCTGCATTTAGTGATTCAGTAAATTATTTTCAAATCAACTCAAGTCTCTGAGGATTTGCATTCGGACATCACCCTTTTCCCATTTTATTTTTCTTCACCTTTCACCCATTCTGTCTGCAACTCAAAGGTAAACAGAATTAGGCATTTTCATGCCTTCTACAGTTTTCCACAAGACAGTACAAAAATGGTTATGTCCTTTTGCTACTGCTAAGAACTAAGACTAAGATCCAAAAGAATATTCTGATGTTTGTTTGGGGTTTTTTTAGTTTGGGAGTTCACATCTCTTTCCAAGGCACTTCATGCTCATATCAGCTGCAAACATTCAGTAGCACAAGATGTATGAAGCCCTTAGGGACTATTTAGAAACTTACTTATTAACTCTGTGATGATTTAAGGGCACATTATAACCAAGGTAACCTAGTTCTAGTTATTTATTCATATAAATCCTAATCATGTTTGAATTGTACTGAGCAAAATGTCTTAATTAAACTTCTGACAGTTAGTTCCATGGGCTAATTTTATGCCACACAATAAATAGCTATTTTCTATCAGGCTTATTTTTATAGTCTTTTTTATTGTCACTGAATATGTTCCTTTCTTTGTTTTGTAACAATGCTATGCTCTGCACAGAAATACTAATCCATACTGTTATATAAATCCAGTAATTTGTGGTCTCTAATTGGGATATTTATGTCACTATGGGCAGCTTCATAAATAAATGCTTCATCATCCTTACAGTATTTTCTGCTAAGCTCCTGGAAGTGTTATGTGTGAAAGTACTTTTATCTTTATTTACAACAGCAGAACCAAGTTTATGCCCTCACCATGTCAATCCATGTCAGGAAGCTGAACATATTTGCAACCATTCTCTGGCAGTGGAGACTCGTAGACCAAAACAGTTTGTGCTTCTATTTATTAACAGAGGTCCCACAAAAGCTGATTTTTAGAAATGGTCCTCTGCCTGTACTTGCTCCCAAGCCAAACCTCAGAGCTGTTTAGAAAGATGCCAGTTAGCCCAAAACAAAAGCACAAAAGAGAAGACTTGAACACTACCATGAGTTAAATGATACTTTTTTGGCCCTGGCCTGTCTGAAGTTTGCTCATACATGATTAGGTGAAGAGAATAGGTTCTGATCTTCACCTAAACAGAAGGACATGATTTTATCCAAGGCTACCAATGCAAGAAAGGTAAAATGAGAGAACAAAGGATGAAAAGCAGTCTGTTGCTGTTGTTAAGAAAAGGTCTATCTTTCCCTTGAGACAAGGGGCATGAGCCCTGCAAGAAAAAAGGTGCAGCTGGATATAATTGCTGAAATGGGTGCAATCAAGACAATTGGCTGGGAAACAAGGAGAATGGGAGGATGTTATTCCTTTATCCCTGGTTTAAAAGCATCCCAGTATAGGAAGGCTGAGTGGTTGAAGTGAGAGTAGCTACTTCCTTCAGAAGATCCTTAAGTGCTTTGGCTGGAGTCACACCAAGTTCCCTGCTTTTGCTGAGGTTAACAGAGCAGAGCTGAGTCGCTCCATTCCTCTTTTTTGCTGGAAAGATAAATTTTTCAATTATAAACATCAAAAGCTCTATTATTTGGTGAGCTGGCTAGTGGGAAGCAATGTCAGCCTATACCACAATTTTAACTCATAATAATTACAGACTTCCTTGGTTTTATTCAGGTCTTGGCTAAAAGTAAACTCAAGTTAAGGGTACCCCTTTCCTGTTTTCTTAAAAGCAAGGGCAAAATATAGCTTAGGTGAATCAGTAGTTAGACTGAAATCTGGGCCCAGTACCCTAGTCACTGGGCTATTGATGTTGTGTCAATGCATATATTAAATCATACATATTCTAATCATTTGCTACCTCTAAAGGAAAAGTCTGAGTCTATTTTGATATGTTACATGGAAAAAATTGATATGTTACAGGTAATACTCAGAATAAAACTGAATCCTCTCTTATTCCTTTGTCATAAAGATCAAACATTACTCTCATAGATTAGATGCCAACCTTATAAATGACAGAAATAATGGGCAGAACCTAACACAACAAAGGGAAAACAATGTCAGTAAGAACTGGAGAAGGAGTTAATTAAGTTAACTTAGCAAGAACATTGAGAACCCTGCTACTAAGCTGTCAATGATCAGTCATGTCATGAACACAGGACACTCTAGGGAGAAAGGCAACCTCAAAGCCATTTGGTCAATAGGAAGTCACCAACCAATTTCAGTCATTTATGGATCACAACTTTAAGTAACTAGAGACTCAAGAATTTGATCCAAGTGCTGGCTGTTTGTATTTCAGTTGAAAATGTCCTAAATCTCATTCAATGTGGTGCATTGAAAACATGGAATCCAGACCAAATTCAACTGCACAGGGCCAGATTAATCACAGTTCCAATGAAAATAAAATAGATCTTTCTATTTTGTACAGGAGCACTGAGTATTAGGATAGCTATGGACTTCATCTAAAAGATATGTGCTATTAAAAGGTTCAATATAAGCATATGACATATTCATTCCTATTCTGCTCTTGAGTTTTATTCTGAATCTAGCATACAAAAGAAATAAGCAACTTCTCAAAAGCATATGGATAATTTCAATGAACCAATCAATGACACAAAAAAAAGGCACTCCTGCCTAACGGTATGTGGGCACTACACAGTCACACAAAGTCATAAAGAATGAAAATACCTTCCAATGACTTTTTCTTTACATTCGAGACATATTTCATTTGGGCTTTCAAAACTAATAAGGCAGTACAGCCTATGCTGCACAAGTGGGACTTGGCAATATGCTATATTGCCATCTGGTTTTGTTTATCATGTATTTTAACTATTAAACATTTATTGAAGACCTTATTGGTTAAGCCATTCCTCAATAATTGCAGTTATTATTTATTAATCATAATACATCTACATAATTAGTTAGGGGCTCCTTCTGGTATCCTTACGCACACTGAGTAATAATTTACTCCATGATCTACCCCAATAAAACAAACCACAAATCTGGCTAACACTCATCACAAATTTGGGAAGCAAAACTTGTTTTCCTGTGGCATTTTCACAGTGTGTATTAAGTTAAATGGACACATGCATGCACATGTGCATGTGTGTCTTCCAGTTATCCAAAGATTTGAGTGGTATTCTGCTTGATAATTTCAGTTTAGAGGTGTATATGTTGCCAATTTTTCTGAGATAATAAATTGGCAGGAAAGGCATGTCAAGATCTATCACTGCTAGGGATTTGATCTGTGTTATTAACTCACATTCTAAAAGGCAGGTGATGTTTTGTTTCTTAAGATACTTTATCTGATATCTTGTTCAATACCAACCTCTATCTTTGATTATTTTGTAATAACCAAAGTTTAAGATTCACATCATTCTTTTTCAGAGAGAAACGTAAAATTTTATATAATTTGAAGATCCAAACATTGGATAACTGTCTATATCTAATCATCCTAAACTGGAGAGCAAAGCCTTCCATTAAGATACATCTTAATTAGTTTCAAGGAAACTTTTACTGAGCCTCTCAATAAAGAAATCAGGTATGTCACCAAAAAACTGTATCAAGCAGTTTGACTTTATATAATCAGAAGCTGAGTAGTCTTCAAAGGTGGTTTGGTCCAGTATATATGAGCCAATGAAAGTAAAGGTAATAACGTATGCATTCAGAAGGAAGGGAGCTTGACGTTGCACAAATAATCAAGGCAGAGATTATTCTGAGAAAACAATATGCCACACAAGTAAGAGTTCTTGAGAAACAAGATATCAGGTCTCTGCTTGCCATTTGTGAATAAGGAAGACATGTCGCAGTCCTTCCTAATGAGGCTGATCCAGACAAGAGATTAAATAACTCATTTTGTTACCTCAGGTTGGCAAAACTGTAAGGGCCACAACATTTCAACATGTTTATTTCATATTGGGTTTGCGTCATCACATATAGATGAGAACCTCTGGCATTAGAAAAAGGCAAAAGTAAGTTTGTTTTCTACTTACTTTCAGTTCTCGATGACAAAAATGATGCAAAGGGTCTTTTTTTCATAATAAACTGATTTTGTTGGGTTTCGCATTGGCTCTGCAATTCCCATCTCAACAGAGCTTAAAAATTCCACCAAGACAATATTTTAAAGGGATAAATATGTAGTTGAGCTAGATTAATTTGATTTGTACACATCATTAATATCTATGTGGCCAGAGAATCAGAAAGAGATGTAAACACAATATTGAGCCTGGAGGAGGCTTTCAGTACTCTCTAGGAAGAGCAGTAGGTGGAGTTTTGTCTATCTTTGGAATTCTGACCCTTGACCAAGGTTTCTTAGGTGGAAATAAATTTAGCAGAAGCATGCTGAAATTATAGCAAGCAGATTTGAATAATAGCTTGCCCTTTAAAATGTCTTTTTGTTTCCAGAGGTAAAATTAGTTTTCCCTTAATTTTTTTTGTATTTCACTTCATCATTATTCAAAAGGACTGTGTGTGCTGTATTAAGACTACAAGCTAGACTTTCCTGTTGTGATTAACACAGATGGCAAAAACAAAAATAAACAGAATTCTCAAGGGCTGTAAGCACACAAACGATATTTTAGCTCATTTTCACTAGAGAAGGAAATCTTAATCACAAGCACAAGAAATTTTGCCTCAACAGAGCAGAATACTCCCGTACTTAAGATCAATTTCTGGCAGCCAATTAAAAAATATAGCATAAAACTACTACAGCACAGCAGAATAAAAATTACCTCTCTTTGACTCCCAGTCAATTCTGACGCATTTCTGTTGTACAAATTTCTTTAAGTTTGTTCTCTTCATTAAGACACCTAATCATGTAAATATTGTAAAGACTTTTGGAATGAAAAACTCTGCAGCAACAGTGTGAACAACTTCATACTCTTTTTCAAGCTCTACCTAATTTTTCTACTCTTTGAGCCTTTTATTTTAGTATCTACTAGCTATAATAAAGAATCTGTCAGTTAAAGAACAGCAAATACAAAATTCAACTTTGAAATTCCATTTCAAAATGGTATAAAATGGTATCTCATAATTTAATGACTACACACAAGTTTAGTAGCTGTTGAACATCTCTATGGACAAGATTTATGCAGTACCATTGTCTCAATAATCTCACATGCTTGGCCAATGCACTATAATTTTCAGTCAAGCATGCTGGCTAGCATTATAGGTAATGCAGTTGGAAGTTACTAAATTATATTTTATTTAGTTGAAAAGGGCAGAAGAATGGAACTGTTCAATTCCAGTTCCAGGGATTTTTAGTAGGCCACAAAGGATGAGGCTGTTTTTTCAGTGTTTCATGCTCAGTATTTCAATTTTGCAGCACATGCAAGAAGAGTGTCCCATTGCTAAGGTTAACAGTTTGGATTAGATATTCCTAGTCTTGCATCCTGATCATCTCTAGGTTCACAACCTAGCAATACTCTTTGAACTAGACTGATCTTGTTTAACCTCAGATGCTGCAAAGTATCCAATCTGTATCAGATATCAAGGTCCCTTCCCAACAGTGCAAAAAAAGTTGTGCATCTCCAGAGACAAATTTATTTTGTCCTAAAAGAGGTTTCTAAAAGACGAGGCAGTGGTACTGACTCTGTATTCCTGAAGCCTGCAGTGATACCAGCTGACTGCAAATGGAGCTGAAAGTTTAGGATTTTACTGAGCTTTGAATAGCCTGCATAAGATAAAATAGATTTATCTATGTTAAGTGGCCAAGCCACTAGACAAGGTGGGCTCTCCTAGTGGCTCTGCAGCAGCCTGGAGTGTATGAGCTATCAGAGAACAAAGCATGGCCTGCTCTCATGGGCCCAGTGGCGGTGACTTCAGCGTGGACTGGCACCTCAGAGAGGATTCTTCTCTGACCACTTGCACAGCCCGGGCTGCTTTCCCCACTACCAGTGCCCACCAAATCTAGTTCTTGAAGGCAGCTTGTACAGGTGTTCCTGAGCTCCAGCTATGTCAGCAACAGCAGTGCAGAAGGCAGTGTGAGTACTAAAGACACTTAGGGACCTATGTCTTTGTGCTTTATTTCTTCACCACGCAAAAGGAGAGTAGGACTCCCCTTGTTTAATGCATGTTCTGAAAATGAAAATGTAAAAAAAAATTACAGATTAGGAAATGCAGTAATTACAGTAACAACATAATGGCAATAAAGCTCAAAAAATCAATTTATTACAAAAATCCATTTAATGAAAACATTTATTACAACATTTTTATATAGAGACTTTTCAAGAACACAAGATTTTTTTTTCCCATTCTTCAGCATGTTTGTACAAAATTAAATAAGAGCTGGGTAAAATATAAATTACAAAAGGAAAATTTACTCTGACAAGATGTTTATTTCTCATATATATGTGGTATTTGCTACAAATATTTGCTTTAATCATATTTTTTGTCTGAAGTTTTTTTAACAGTATTTAGAGCATTAGAAATGTCATGACCATTTAATTTCTACAGAAGAAGGAAAAAGAGCAATGCTGCAGCAAGCTTTGGTTTTGTAGCTAGAATTCAAAACTATGGGATGTTTTGGCATTCTATTACATGAGAAATTGTTGAAATCATGTAATTAAAGACTATTGTAATGCATCTACACCAGAGAGCAAAGGACACTGAAGTTGGACATTTCCTGGCTTTCAGTGCACAATACAGCAACAGGACAGTTCAACAGGGAACATAACATTTTTTGCATTTAATGAAGTATCTAAAATTCAAGTCAGCAGTAGCTTCTTCCTAATTGCCTTGTTGCCAGTTGTCATCAGATGTTAAGCTAAAGACAGAATGATGTCTGCTGCAATAAGAAGGAACATGAATTGTCCTTTGCCATAACTCAGTAACTCAGAGCCAACCATGAAGTACTTGTCTTGCCATACTCTATCCAGGCCTGTCTCAGCAGAGTAAGAACTGCAGGAAGTTTCCAAAACAATGCTGTTTGTTTGTTTGTGGGGTTTTTGTTTTCGTTTCAGATGGAAGAGAAGGAGAAAAGTTCAGGCTATTCCTGAAGTGTCATTTCCTGGCTTGTTTCCAACTCAGAGTGGTGCTTTTTGGAGTGGCAGCCAAAGCATCCCAGCAGATAGACGATCAATAAGCTAATGTGACTGCATATATAAATTCTAAAATTTTTAAATCCACATTTCTAAACAGCCTTGGGATAGTCTCATGTTCAAATCAATTGACTCTTTGGCAATTATTTTTAAAACTATGACCCTGTTTATAGGAAAAGATAAGTCAATTCAATAGAATAAAGATCTTCTTTTGAACATTTTTATTCCTGGAAAATGAATGTGAGTTATTCAGGAAAATAAATAGGACTCTGATTCAGAAGGACTAGCAGAAAACAAAGGAACGATTCCTTAATGTATTATTAAAAACATCATGTAAAGGGTTTGCCTATAATATTTAAAATAAAATTTACCAGTAGAAAAAAATACCTCTTTCAAAAATGGCTGCCTTATGTGCTGAGGGAACAAGAGAGGAACTGCATTTTAGAAGAGAATCTGAGCTGTGATCTGAAAGTCCCAGTCGTATCCTCTCCTTATAGTTGATTAATGCGAAATCTTACATCTGAATGCACTTTATTTTAGGACAAGCAGTTTATTTATGAAGAGCTCATAGCTCTTCATAAATATTAGTACATGCTCTTCTGTTCTTCTCCTGGATAATGTAAAATTGAATCTGAGCAATTAAAGATGTTTTCTAGAGCTGTAATAACTTCATTTTAATATCATTGCATTTTCTCTTACCTCAGTTGTTTCTAAGCTTTTACTAATTCAAACTGAGTGTTCTTGACATGACATTTCCCCTGATATATACCTGTTTGTTAGAGGCACCTGGTCAATTATTTAATTGACATAAGTTGTATTTTTACTTAATAGGAAAGAACATCTCTGCTGTCTACTGTCATGTTACATCAATTAACACGTCTGAGAATTGGGAGTGATTTTCTCAGTTCTGCAAATGTTTTTCCATGTTTCATTCTGCTTTTGAAAAGCATAATAAGTTCTGTAGGAAACATTAAAAAAATAAGAAAGTTTGTAATGTTTTGTGAGTGTGGGCACACATGTATGTACAGAAACTTAGTCCAAATATGAAACACTAATTCTGGGGTGAAGCCTATTAAAATCACTGCTAGTTTATGCATTTTTTCAATCTTCTTGTAACCAGTCCTATGTAATTCATTCTGTTACAAAATTGTGAGGTCCACGGAAAGAGTCACCTTTTGTTTCTGTGTAGATATGTTGCTGGTATTTTTTATCTCAAGATGTAAAAGGGTTACATCAGAATCTCCCAAACTGTAAATGATCATCCTGCTGTTCAGACTTTCTAATAAATACTGCTGGCTCTCCACTGAGAGTGTATGGTACACTGAAGAAGGTCTCCATGGGGCACAGTTTAGAACACTAAGGATATCTGACTCAATAAACAGCTGGTTGATTTAACAAAAGGGTTCATGAGATCAGAATGACAAATCAATTTGGGCTAAGTGAAAAGCCATGCTTTTAATTTTTAGAAGAGAATGGCTTGGCTTGGAAGGGACCTTAAACATTATCTAGTTCCAACCCCTCCACCATGAGCAGGGACACCTTCCACCACACCAGGTTGCTCAAACCTTGAACAATTCCAAGGATGGGGCATCCACAGCTCCTCTAGGCAACTTGTATCAGTGCCTCACCACCCTCACAGTAAAGAATTTCCACCTAATATCTAACCTAAATCTACCCTCTTTTAGTTTAAAAACATTCCCCTTGTTGTACCAATATTTGCCCATGTAAAAGGTTGCTTTCACTCTTTAATAAGCCCCCCTTACATTCTGAAAGGTGGCAGTGAAATCTCCCTGGAGCCTTTCTTCTCCAGGCTGAACACCCCAGCTCTCTCAGCCTGTCTCCATAGAACAAGATCAGAGGCTCTAGCCTTCTGATCATCTTTGTGGCCCTTTACATTAAAATAAAGGCATAGGAACCTTATCTTTTCAGTACCTTTACTTTAAATGTACAGAACCCTGACACAGATTTTGCCTTTCAAAACTCTACAAAATTTTACAGGTTTCAGGGAAAAGAGCAGGATTACATTGGAGCCCAGTCTCTACCACCACTGAGTATACTGTGTGAATATTTTTTCTTTCCATGCAATTTCTTAGAAAACAAATACAGCATTAGGAGGCAGAAGGAAAACAACTCAAACCCAAAATCTATTGTTCTGTTCTGATAAATTTTGCCTGACAGTTTGGTATAGACATATGAAAGATGTTGCAATTCCATATGTTTAAATTCAGAAATGGATCTTAAAGCAGAAAACATTTTTATATTAAAACCAAGCAACATTACCTTTTCACCCTGTCTGCCCTTCTTCCCAGTAAAGGAAAAGGATGTTTCAAGGTAGGTTCAGCTTAAAATAATATATAGCCAATTTCTTGCAAATTTCAGGAGAAATTTTTTTACAGTTCTGCTCCACTTTGTATATGAGTGTGTTTTTGCACTTGTGGTTTTTATCTAAACATGACTATTGTACACATAATTTTCTTACATCCTATATGAACCACAAATTGAAAAACTGGTCTCAAATAAATCACTAGTGAAAAGTGCTGTGGTATGAAATTCAATAAGGAGCACTTCTTCTTTTCTTAAATCTGCAGGCCAGAGGTAGAAACAAGAAAGAGGGAAAAAAACCCAACCAACTACAAAGTGAATAGCACTCACAGGACTCACAGAGATGAGAAAAAATGAAAACAAAATAGCATAGGCTGCATTTTATCAATACGTCTCGGCACATGGAAAGTGACACAGCTATTTATAGCAAGCAGGCCTTTTCTGGTTTCCACCAGGTTTTACGACCAATAATTATACTGCATAATCAAAAGTGTAGAGCTGTCACAAAGCATGAGTCCAGACCTCAGAAACAAAGTACACTGCTAGTTTACATTTTGGCTAGGCCAAAGGAGGTTTTTTAAGCCTTTTCCATAACTGCAGATAAGAATCAAGCCCTACTTTCTAGAACTTCATACTGTTCCACCTCTACCATCTTTCTGCCATTACATTAGGTTTTCCTGGACCACTGGCATCCAGGGAGAATCTAGAAAAACTGAGAGGCAGCACCATCTCCCTTGTGTGCACAGTTTGCCACTGTACATGTGGGAGAGTCCTCTCCATCTGTAACCAGTTCTCCAGTCATTTAAGAAACACAATTAAAACAGAGATGGCTGGGCAGAAGAGAAAAAGGATCTATTTTAAGCTTTCATGTATACTTTTGAATTCACATTGGGCCTACTGGGCACAATCCTCCTCCTCCTGCAGCAATGCTGCACAGCTCTACTTTGCAGGGAAGGAATGTCAAAAGCAGAAAGACTCAAACAGCAATTTCTACAGCAATCTCTCCCTAATATCCCATCACCAAAAAAAAAGAGAAAGCCTAAGGAAGGCTAAGTGATTCTGTTTCAATCAATTATAACCCTCTGAAATGGCAACTCGCAAGCAGGCAGTATAGTAGGTGGTCCTCAGGGAGTAACAGAGGCAAAAGAAAAGGCACCCAAGTGAATGTTTAATTCTTTCTTCAGCTTTTCTGATATCCAAATGGACCATAAAGGATCTGGAATCTCAGATGTGTTCAACTTAGAGACAGATAAAATCACTTTTCCCCTGCAAAAACATAATCAAATAAAATTGTAAACACTCACAGAGCAAAGAATCACTGTTGTTTATTCAGAGGCTTATGGAATAACATCAATATCTTGCTCAGACTTAAGGACCCCCTGCATTCCTCCCTCAGAAATATTAGCAAGAGAAGAAAATACAATGATTTTTATAGACAAGAGCTAGAATATTCCTGGAAATTACAGTAAAATTACGGTAAAAGTGGGCAAATTTAGTTCAAGTGCACAATGTAATTGTATGTTTGCATTGATGATAAATGACATTATTCTGTCTTTAATGTATAATCAGTTTATGTTTAGGTTGTGGGTAGAGAGGAAGTGCAACCTTTTTGTAATGTCCTTTATTGAATACATTCATTGAAAAAGCCCGGCCCAGATTCTGGCAGCCCTCTTAAAGGTCAGTACAATTATTTTTAAAACAATCACTATATTTATTGTTAGCACCACTAAACTGAGAACCAGATTGGATCTCTCACTGCTCAGTATCTCAGACTGTGCCTCCTCAAAGAAAAAGAGATGATCTTTGCACAAAAAGAAAGGCTGGTGCGTGGGGGAGCCAAGTCTGAACGAAGCCTTGTTCTACAGTCTTGAGGATTAACACCACCTCCTCTACCCTATCAGGGTAGCAGTCCATTTGAAAGTAGTAATAGCCTGCAGGCTATTGCTATGAACTGCACGTTTCAAATACAGATTTCAAAGCTCTTTACAAAGGATTACCATTATCTGCATTTTACATACAGGAAACAAAAACATTTGGGAAGGAGATACTCTCCAAGGATGAGAACAGAAGAAATGTCACCTCCTTAGTTATCATCCATACATTTTCTGTTAGGCTAGCAACTTGAAAGCTGCTGGAAGCCCAGTGAAAAAAAAAAGTGATTGAATGTTTTTAGTAAACAGGCAGTTTCCAGCATATTCCAGTGCTGCAGATGGAAAATTATGGACTGAGTTTAGCAATCTTGTATTAATTTACATAAGTGAATTCAGCTGTTATACACAAAAGCTAAAGTGCTGATTAGTCATAAAATTTCTTTATATACAGTTTCTCTATAAAAAAGAAAAATTCTCCCCCAAAACCTACCTGTTCTAAAGAGGAAGATACTGAAATCAGGAAATCATCTTTATAAGAAGTGTCTGGAGTACACATTAGGAGAGAAGGTGTCCTCTACAGAAACTTCAAGGAAATAAACACCTGTTGAGAGATTAACTTTATGTCTAACCTGAGGAAGGAAGAAAGCTAACTATGAACATAACTTTCTCTAGGAAAAAATCCTGACCAAAAAATCTGGTTTTGTGCTGGTGAGGTAATGCTTTAGGTGATCTCATAAGTCTTTTCCACCTCTAGCATCTGCACTTCTGAGAATTTCCAAGGAAACCTGTGCGCCAGTAGTTCAAATAGGCCACAGGAGCCAAGAGGAAGCTGAGTGTTTTCTTATTTTTTTTTTAATGGAGTGAGCAAGATATCTTATTCTTCATTAATTTTTTCCCACCTATTTAAATTTTTTTATTTACAGAGAACAGCTTTACACTTTAATGACAAAGCCAAAATTAGGATGCAATACATATTTTTGCACATCCCTTTAGCATCAAGGCATGTGAACAGTAGTGCTATATGTTTCACTCCCTTTCTTTTTTATATTTTGCCTGCAAATAAAAGGGTGCTTGTGACATTACAGTTGCCATAATGGAAAATGACAGCACAGAGGCGGGAATGTCATTGTATTACCATGGCAATAGACAAATAGTGCTTATTACTGGTAGTTTTAGGGTTTCACTCAAGTATTGGAAGCACTTTTTAGTTCTTTCTTCTTATGCAAACATATTTGAGTGATTTTTGGCTGGCTTCATTCTTGCTGGCTCAATCAGGTGCAAATTAAATAGCAGTTCTGTGGGCCAGGAAGGTCTCCTGCTCCACTGAGAAATAAACCACCTTGTGATGACAGATTTCATTTCCACTGCCACCCCTTCCCTCAGTCATGGCATGGAATGGTATCTTTATTTTCAGTCCAAGGAGCATACATTCATGTATCCCCACTCCTGACCCATCCAGGTTTCTGAAAGCTTAAATCAGAGGTGAACTTACTCCCTTTACTTACCACATTTGACAGAATTAAAACCAATGCTGTAACTTTTACTAAGTAATACTTGGACTAAGTTTTAATTGACATACTATCCAAATCAAGACAGATGCTTATTTAACACACTGGCCTCTTAAATAATTGCTTGAATTTCTGAATTGCCTATACTTACATTGATCGCACTTAAATGATTTTCTTAAGTGAAATGTAAATTATCCTATAATTACAATTGTAATTGAGGATTTATCATAAGAATTAGAATAATGTAAGAGCCTTGGAAAAAAATGATCCTACTGTAAGGCAGTTAAATTAATTACAAGGCCAAACAGTGCTGTGATTTGACTTAGATTCTGTAGCGAATATCCTATTAATATTAATTTCTTGTTGAGAAATGTTCCTGTTTTATTTTCACCAAAGCCAGTAAGGTTAATTGTTGGGCATTTAACACCCCCTAAAGTAAGTTCTAACTTTAAAGGTTCACTGGAATAAATTAAGCAATTAAGTACCACACAGCCACTCACTCACTTCCCCCACCCCTGTGGGGAGGAGAATCACAAAGAAAAGGTAAACCTTATGGATTAAGATAAGAGCAATTTAATAATTGAAACAAAGTGTTGTTGTTGATGATGGTGATGATATGCCAATAATATTATAATTAGTAAGACTGTAATTATAAAGAGAAGGAGAGAGAGCAACAGACTCCAAGAGAAACAAGTGCTACACAACACAGTTGCCCACCACTCACTGACCCAGTCTGCCCTCGAAAAGCAATCAGCCTCTCCCAGCCAACTCTCCCAGTTTATATACTGTGTGTGATGCTCTGTGGTGTGGAATATCCCTCTGGCCAGTTTGGGACATCCTGTCCTGGGTACACTCTGTGCCAGCTTTCTGTGCAGCTCCTCAGTAGCAGAGCATGAGACACTGAAAAACCCTTGACTCAGGGTAAACACTTCTTAGCAACAACCAAAATATCACTGTGTTAGCAACATTATTCTCATATTAAATCCAAAAAATGCAGCACTGTAGCAGCTACTAAGAAAAGGCAGCCCAGCCCAAACCAGGGCAGGCTCTTAAGGTAAATTTTGCCTGCATGTATGAAATCCCAAGGGAAGGAATATCAAGTACAGCACGAGTCATGATAGAAACATCTAATCATAGAGTTGAAAGAAGTCTCAGACATTTATAAAGTGTCTATGATCTCAGCCAGAATCAATTATCTATCACACCTGACCAGTTTGTCCAGCCTGCTCTTAAAATCTTCTAGTGATAAAGATTCATACCCTTCCATTCTAGTATTTCAGGGCTTTGGCAAATTCATTCTAATACCCCACCTGAACCTCTCTTGCTTGAGATTCATCTCATTTCTGCCACCATAGGGACAGAGCACAGAAAAGGCCTTCTTTGCAGCAGATTCATACATGTAGAAGTTTGTTACCACATCACTCCATAGTGCTTTCAACAGGCTAAACATCCCCATGTTATTATTGACTCTTCCCTCACGTGTTGCACTCGTATGCACTTTAATGCATCTCGGTCTCGGTAGTGGGGGGGATGGAGGGGTAGGGGGCTGGGGAGGCAGAGGTGGTGCTGCTGAGTGCCTTCTATAATGTGCCAGAAGCTACCTTACTGTCCAATAGAGTCAGTGCTATCAGGCTCTAAGATAGATGTGCTGCCAGCCAAGGCTGAGCACATCAGCAGTGAGGGCAGTGTCTCTAGGATAACGAGGGGTGGGAAACAACAGCACAGCTGCAGTGGAGAAAGGAGAGAGAACATGTGAGAGGAAGAGCCCTGCAGACACCAAGGTGAGTGCAGAAGGACGGAGGGGAGGAGATGGCCCAGGCGCCCAAGCTGAGATTCCTCTGCAGCCCGTGGTGAAGCAGCTGTACCCCTGCAGCACCTGCTACCTGAGGAGGACTTGCTCTGGCAAGCAGGTGGATATACCTGAATGGTGCTGCACTGGGAAATACAGGAAGCCTCCCCCCACCATGGGAAGCCTGTGCTGGAACATGATCCTGGCAAGACCTGTGGACTCATGGAGAAGGAATCCCATGCTGGAGCAGGTTTGCTGGCCAGACTTGTGAGCCCATGGGGGATCCACTCTGATCCGATAGTAAAGGACAACATTCCATAGAAAGATCCTATACTACTTCGGTTCATAAAGAGCTGCAGCCCATAGGAAGGTCCCACAGTGGAAAAGTTCAAGGAGGACTGTCTCATGTGGATGGGACCCCACAGGGGTTCCAGGGGAAGAAATGGAGGAGGAAGGAGCAGCAGAGACAATGTTTGATAAAGTGACTGCAACCCCTGTTCAAATCACTGGGATGAGGCAGAGAAATCCAAAGCAAGGTTAATCCCTGGAAGAACGGAGGGGTGAGAGGAAGGTGTTTTAAGATCTGGTTTTATTTCTCATTATCCTTCTCTGATTTTATTAGTGAGAAATTTGATTAATTTCACCAAGCTGAGTCTGTTCTGCCCTTTACAGTAATTGGTCTACCTGCCTTCCCATGAACCTCTCGTATTTCTGACCCTTGTTCATCTAAGAAGGGGAGTGATAGAGCAGCTTGGAGGGAACCTAATGTCCAGCCAGGGTCAACCCACCACATCCCTCAACAACATCTTACAAACTCTGAATTCATTGTTCTTTCAAATATTTTGCCTCTCTCTTGAAAAACATATGCCCCAAACTGGGTTCAATATGATGCCCTACTAGTTGGCTAGATTAAACCTTTACTAAGATTTTTTTAGTTAATATGAACAATCACTCTTAGAAGATTTTTTTATCTCTTCATCACTAGAGTCTTCCTCTCCTTTTCTTTGGATTTAATGAGTAAATAGCTGTCAGTATTCCAGTGTGATATCTGGTTAACACCTGAAAATACACCAATGATGCAGCATGTTCTCAGTGCAAGCTGTGAGATGAGTGTTAAAACTGAAATTTGCATAATAGGCCTAGAGATCTTGACCTGCATAAATGGGCAACTATGGGATAACAATGTATAACTATGGGATAACAATATAATTATATTAGAAGAGTAGTAATTTTATCAAGATCAAGTAGCAAATTAAAAATCAAGTTCCATGTAGAAGAGAACCTGTAGATGGATGTACTCACAGATGATGGGTAACTCACTAGTAACTAGTTTTTCATAGTAATGAGGCTAAAAGCCTTGAAACCACCAACTAAAAGTAAATATCCTAACATTCACTGAAGTAGTGATCATAAAAAGGAATTAGAAATGTTCTCAATATGAACAAAAGTTCAATCACAAGTGAATGAACTACCTTTGTGGCAATGGAGATTGAAACTCCCTACAGGTCCTTGCAATTTACCAAGATGCTGATCCATTTCCCCCCCCCCTTCCTGCAATAAAGGCCTTAAATAACACACCTGTTCATCATTTGCTTTGGTTTTTTCCCTCCCTGAAATAAATACCTGCTGATTTTGCTTAGTTTTGAGGAAAAAATTATAAAATAAATATTTATTACAAGAGCATTATTTCTCTGGTGGGAGTCAGAATACTCCATCTCAAAACCCCACTCACAGCAACTAGTCTGAAAAAATATTATATATTTAATTCCAATAAGCCACTTAATAAATCTAAATTTCAAATAAAATATTGATTGGCTTCTGTGAAAACAGATTTTGAGATGTTCAGGGGAGTCTACCTCAAAGAACAACAGTTTTAAGCTCCTTTCAAACTCTCAAGGATGTAATACATTGCATACACTCAAAAGTAATAGCAGTTTTACCTGCGAGTTGAGAGCTTGGTGATTTCTCACAGGTCCTTTGTCCATCATCATTATTGTCTCTCACTCCCACACACTGGGAAACCTTGTGGTCACACAGTCCCTGGCTATTGATGCCAGAGAAGTTTTCCCACCTTCAGCTCTGAATCCTACCAGGTGCATGTTGCAGCTCTGAGAATTTTCCTTTCTGGGAATATTTTAAAGCAATTGCTTCAATAAGCACTATCTCTCATCAGCTGCTAAAAGGTTTCCACTCTGCCCTCTGCAGCATATTTACCTCTATGGAAAGGGACAACTGGAGTCAGTATTAAGTGCAGCTTTGCCTCCGGACTCCCAAGGGTGGCACGTGAGACCATGCAGTTTTGGGAATTCACTTTCCAAAGACTGCTGACAAGTTAATGGTAGCCCTACAAGGGGGAACTCGGACAAATTTTTTACTTCTGAATTCATGGACACGAGTATTCAGATGTGAAATGTGTGCTGCTCTTCCCTAATAACCAGTGGTCATGCTCAGCTGCAGCAGTTTGATTTCTGCTGGAGGTAGGGATTAATCTCTGAATAAATTAGAACTCTGTGTTTTGACACAATGCCAAGAATGATGGGTCCTATCTCTGGCTTCAATGCAGTACCTTTGTCTTGCTTGGCTGCTACTTCAGGCACCGAAGCTGCTTTCACTGACTGGTAATTTGTCTAGAGCAAGATACTCCAAGATGTACAAGGACTTAGAATGACCCTTGAAGGATTCCAAGGCAGGAGTAGCGAATCATTCTCCACCTCTCTGTTGGAAGTTACACTCCCTCAGGTCTGAGAATTATGCTCCTTTTGTTTATTAAGAGAGAACAGTTTGTTTGACAGAGAGACCTCACTTACTTCACTGACACCTAACACTATGGATATTTTGTAGATCATCATTGTGGGGAAGTATCAGAAAAACGGTTAAAAGGGAATTGGCAGTTGTGAGGATACCACAAGACATTAGAAACAGTATTTATTAGTTCTCAGCAGCTCATTTTCTTCAGGGCCAGGAGAGTGAAAAGTCTCTGTAATTACTAACTACAAATGCTTACATTATCCAGGGAATTGCAAATTCCCTTTAATTGTTGATAGCAGTTTAGATACTTGAGGTAGAGGAAGTAAAAGATAGAGGGAATATGATCAGTCATTACAGCCAGCTCTCACTCTCCCATCCTAAGGGAAAACAAGCTGCTGTGAACACAGGGGCAGTACAGGGATAGTTTAGCTAGAAGCTAAAAACTTTCAAAATGTTGAAAATAACATAGCATTTTGTGGTACCAATCTCATTTGAAAAATTATAAAATAGCACCACAGGTTCCTACAGAGCAGATTATAATTCATCTGTGTATAAGCCAGTGGTTTGGTCCACGGAATAAGTATGCAGGTTCACCAGGCAAAATTTCATGTTTGCAATGAATTTATCTTTCTTGAAAATCCCCTTAGCATACACAATTTGGTCATACATCTGCCATTTGCTTTCTTCTCCTTGTGAACTCTCAAGCAGATGAAATCCCAGCTCTGAACTAGTAACACATCTTGAATGCCTTAGAAACACAAAAGCTCATAACTACTGAAACAAAATGTTCTTCTTCTGGAAGATATCCTATGCTTAGGAAAGACTATTAACATTTTACACATACAAAACAAACCAAAAAACCTTTGAGTGTGGAAAAGCTAGGAATTAAAGCATTTAAAAAGCAAAAGGGATTCTGGAATTCTGCTTTACAAATGAGTGGAATTTCTAAAGAATACATAAAGTAATAAAATAGTTCAAACACTGATAATCTCTTCTTTCTCTGGAATATAAATTATGAGCAGAATTCCCATCTGGTTAAGGTAGCAAACATGGGGGTGGAGAGAAACACTAATTATACATTAGCTCAGTTAAACTAATTCACGTGGGACTGCATCACATGAATAGATGAAATAAATATTAGTATTTTAAATGATGGAAGAACTAGTAAACATGTAATCATTTTAAACCCATCTCTGTGATAGGTAGCCTGGATTTGTAAATGCTACAGTAAAAATGAGACTTTAAAAGAGATGAGACCTGACCAAAATGCATATAGCTGATGGGTTTTTTCAAATGGCAATTAAAATGACTGTAAAATCATCAGAAAAACAGTGTAAACATCAACTGCCAACAGCAACTCCTAGGAACTTTCTGAAAAAGTGAAGCAGTAAGTATTCTGGGGGAAGAAGGATAGTTTAGTTATATAGAAAGACAAGTCAATAGAATTGAGGTGTTTGATTATGCCAAGATAGAAATAACTTTGACATTAAATAATGGTAATAATTAAGAGATTCTGCTCCAAATCTTTAACAGGTATAAATCCTACAGCTCTAGCAAATTTGGGAGTTGATCATGGCTAGGTATATCAACGTTAGGGATACAAAGTTCAAAATTTGTTTTTGGAAAAAAGTAGAGTCTAACTTATACCCCTCTTTTCACACTGAACATTATTTTGTTCTTCAGAGAGTTCTCACAATTCCAACAAATTACTTACAAAACCAAATAATATTCAATGAGCTGAAACAGCAACATTTAGAAGAAATTAGCAATTTCAAGCAAACCTGATAGTGGAATCTCAGCTTTTGTGCCCATACACAGAGCTGCTGCTCCTCTCTATTCCTGAGGTCTAAAGAATGTGCTATATATATTGCATATAATTCAAAAGTTGTTAACATTATTTTCACCTAGAAAGACAAACATGTTTCTGATAAAATTTTTGATAAATGCCCTATTTTACTAAATTAAATCAGAGCATATTGTCATAAACAGGTACTTTTAGGATAGGCAAGATGCATTACTATGAAAAACTCTTTTTGTGTTCATGGCTATGTGTTTAATTTATAGAATTTTCCATCTGAGAGTGGTTTTAGTAATTTCTTTCAGGGTGTACTTGTGTAAAATGCAAGGAATCCCATCAGGATATGTAGGTTAGCACTGAGAATATCAGCCAGACTTGGTATTCAAAATGAAGTTTGTTCTCTCCTTCACAACTGTATCTGTGTGACACTGCATAAATAACAGACAGGTAGTTTTTGAGAGCCCCACAGAGAGGTTTTGTGATAATCTTCCAAATTTGATTATAGATTCAATATTTGTGTAATTTATGGTTTAGCTAGAATGGCTTTTAGAAAGACCTCACATCCTGATTTTGAAACTATGGGTAATGGAGAATACATGATTTTTTTATTAGATGATCCCACAGTCAGTTATCTTCACCTTAAGAAAAATAAATCTATATTTAAATAGGGACTGAACTTCAGACTTTGAAAATAAGTTGTTCCATTGCTTTGGGCTTCCTTTTGATCTGTCTCATTATTGTTCACTTAGACAGGATTGAACCAACATATTGCTGCAAGAGAAATTCATCCTGAGAAATTCTTCCATCTCCCACACAGTCCCTTTTCTCCCTAAGAAAGTATCTCTTGTGCAGGTACTTGCAAAGGACTAGTTTGAACCCCACTGCTATCTCATCCGAGGCAAGGGCAAGGCAGGGGGCAGATTTTGCCCACATAGGACTTAGAGTATCTGCTGTGTCTTACCAGTGGCAAAAAGTACCATGAGTTACCTCTCTCCACCCTCCTAACTGAAGGGGCAGCAGCATGTGGCACACAGAGGAGTGACACACCATTGCACCATCAGTACCCACAGGGATTTGGAGAGGAACATTCCTGCATCAAGGGTTGTCTCCGTGTCCAGGCACATTGTGGAGGTAGGGAAAGGAGCGTGTGTTATATAGGCTGTTGTGAGATATGAAGGAGAAGGAGGGAGATGGGCTTCCTCCACAGAGCCAGCTTCAACAGAGCCAGTGCCATGTGCCTGGTGCTGCTGTCACCATGTCAGACACTGAAACGTTATGGTTAATTGCTTAAAAGATGCTATGAAGGACCTTTTGCCCAGGATGGCAAAACTGTATAAAGAAGCTGCAACCACCAAAACTCACCCCTCCCTGAAGATGCCTCCTGAGTAGAGCTTTGGACTGTGAGTTAAGCCAAAGGGAACCTGAGACAAAGGGGACACTATTGTTCAATTATCTCAAGTCTAGGGAGAAATAAACAAGGCTGATGGAGAAGAATGTATCCACAAGCCAAACCCAAGAGCTGTCCTGAAAATCAGCTCTGGTTCGGGGGCCGGGGGGGGGGCATAGCCCATAGGCTCATCTGCTGAGACCAGGTTTGCACAGACTCGCCCCCGCCAACCATGGGGGAAGGAGGAGAGTTTTGGGTGTGTGGAATTTTGAGTTTGGGTATACCTCTGCTCAGAGGCAGCAAACACCCATCCTCCATGACACAAACTGGCTCAGCTATAAAACCCCCACCCCCAAAAGGCCACATTCACAGGACATTCATATGAGGAGAAGCTGAGGGAGTGTCATAAACTATCAAAGACCCCCAAAGCACTCCCCAGACTCATACGTGAAACCTTGAACCAGAGCACTGCATGTGATGCAAAGTGATGCAACAGATGCAGAGACTGTCACAAGAGACTGTGTCAAACTTGCCCCCATTCCAAGGGAGGTACCTCGGTGTTCCCACCTGGTTTAAACATATATTAATCCATGAGACGTGTTTTTTGGGGGACCCTCACCACCAAGAAGATCAGATGGAGAGGATCAATGGGATGCCATTGGGATCCACGGAGTGGTGGTATTTTCTACATAATCTGTCTGTCACTCTCTTTCTCTCCCCCCACCTCTTTTCTCTTTCTTTCTCTTTCTCTCTCTCTCTCTCTTTCTCATTTACTGTTAAATAAAACCCATACTACTGACTTTGTCATATGGTCTCATTTGCACCTTAATTCAGGTAGAGGCGTCACTCTAAAAATATTAATAACCATGTCATAAAACCATGTCAGTCAGCAGAGAGGGCCCAAACTCATTTCCATCACAGCCCTTCTGGGAAGGGAGACTTCCTTTACCAACACTGCACAGTGTCTATTACAGGTAACAATTGTAGCACTGTGTCACCCAAAATGAAGGAAGGGTACTGGTGCTGACTTGCAAGTGGAATAAGTTTTTACCATTGTTTTCATGGCTTACTGTGACTGAAATTCCTACTCAGTGTTTTTCCTGGCAATTTCCAATGTGTTTATTTAGGGAAAAACATTTAGATAGCTTAAATGGGTAGGAATCCTCCCACTCTAATACTTTCAATAATTTACTTTCCTAGCTAGATCTTCTTCCCTTTATTGCTCAGGTAAATTTCAAACAGCAGTTTTGGCCTATGTACAGCAGATAATGCATGTTGACTCCACTTCTAACAAATTAATGATGCATCTTTGGTAAGACATCATTTTCTGAATATTCATTTTCTCAGAGGGATTGGATTCTTTCTGCTGACTTCAGCAGCCTTTGTTCAAAACCACCAGCTATCATTATTATCATCTAATAAACATGCAATCGGGAAGCGAGGGTTTGAGCAATTCTAACAGAATTCTGTCAACACCCAACTGACTAAAAGAAACTCACAGAGATATATGGGATGACAAAACATTTTAAATGTTATTAATTTGTGACCTTTGAATGTCTGCTGCTAATGAAGGAAAACAGCATGTCTAAATGGGTGGAGGGAGGGAGAGCTTCACAAATGATAACTAACTTAGTGAACTAAATCCTAAACAGTATTATAATTCTGTAATAGATCTGAAGCAGAGAAAAAAAAGTGTAAAATCTTCTTAATGAGCATTTAAACACAGAGTCCCCAAAGCAGAAACTGAATCGACAAGGGCAAGTCTCAGTGAGCCAAATCGTACTGACACCTTGCTGTCTCCTAAATTGAGGTGATGAGCTGCCTGCCCTCAGGAGAACAGCAAACCATGAGCTGATGAAAGTAGGGAGATATACCAGATATAACTATGCCATGTTCTAATCTCTTCTGCTGAGTATCTCAGCTCCATACCCCTTGGATTTGCAGAGGCATCTCTAATTCACAGCCAGTTCAAATGCTGCCCTTAATGCTTCTTTTGCCTTTGATTTTCAGGAGTTTATAGTAGTTCATACAGGTATGATAAGTTATGTACTTAAGTGAAGAGGTATTTAGGTGCTTTGCAACATAGATACAAGCTTTAAAGAATTTTCTAAAGCACTTACACAGTTAATTGGCAATGTCTGCTATAAAGCATGAAGCTTTTCATTATCTTGAGACCTATACATTCATTTAAAAATCTGGACTATATGCTTGCTGAGGTCAGTAAACACTGAGCTCTGTTTGAGGAATTAAGTCTCAAGTGGGCTGTGGGTTTTTTGTAGTTGCAACAATATGAGGGAACTGGATGCAATACTGAAATAGAGATGCTAATGAACCTCCTGGTAATACATTTTTTAGGCCAGCTGGCCAGTTAGACTCATTTCAAGTTGTTCTGCATATTCACTAACTTTTCAAAAATTATACAAACAGGACATATTTTGAAAATAAAGACATCTACTCACCACAGTACCCTTATTCCCAGAAACCTCCTTGCAGCCCAGCACATCATTGGGCTCCAGAGCAATTGTAAATGGGAACCCCACCCAAGCATAAATAAGTCTGAATCGTCTTCAGAGGATAAGGTTAAAACTCAGTTCATGCCCATTCCTCAGGGACTGGTGCTGCAAAGGCTGTCTCCTAGAATAAAGGAGACAGTGAAATAATTCAGGGAATTGGAACCATTAGTTACTAAACCACTGATTCAAAACCCTATGAAGATTCAGCAGAATGAAAGAATTAATAACTTTATCCTGAAAGCTCATTTTGATCACAGTTGTTTACAAAAGCAAACCTTCAAAGGCAAATATTGGACTCTTTTACTTTTTTTTGATCCTTTATAAAAACAATTTATGATTTCGATTTGTATTTCAAATGCTCAAAAATGCTCATTATGAAAATAAATATAGCTCAGCAGGATCTTCGCACAATATGCTGATTACAATTCTATGGTATTTATTTAAGACTGAGAGAAATGTCCCTGGCATATTGCCAGTATCTTTCAGTAGTGTCTACAGTCAGTACAGAGTCTGCATAACTGCTGAGGTTAAAAAAGCTAAATTTGGGTACATTTACTTGCTGCTTTAATTATTGAGGAGAAGACAGTTGGTCACTTGTGGCTGATAACATTCCTACTGTTAAAGGCTCTTTTATCTCACACAGTAATGAGAGACTTAGCTGTCCATATAAATAATTATCTCTATACAATGCTAGGGTTTTTACATATGCCAAATTTTGCATCAACTTTAATTAAAAACAAGTAACTATAATACCAATACAGAGTGCCTATGCAAAGATGATAAATTACAAATTATTGATAATTAAATAGTAAATGTAGAGGTACTTGAATATATTTATATTTATCATTAACAATAATCTGAAATAAAAAGAGATGTATGACAACTCAGACCTATTATTTCATTAAAATTGTGTTCTTATAAGTTCCATCTTTCATTAAATTATTTGTATAAAAGCTTATAATTCGATACGACAATATTTAAGTTTTTTAGCACGTGATCAGTAAATAATGAATATTAATTTTGGTACCTTCTTGCATTCTTTTTGTTCTGACTGATACAGTACATTTCTTGTGGCAAGTAACTGAAATTTTTTCATTATTATTTACAGTTCTCTATTCTATCAGTAATCTGTTAATTGAAGAGTTTGTGTATATATATGGCTAATGTGTTGTGGCAGATTATCACTTCCCTATTTTTTAATTTTTGTTAATCATCTCTGATGTGGAGAGATTTGTAGAGTTTTACTGGGAAAAATAATTTAAATATGTGAAAATCTAGTTTTAATAGTATATACATTTTGACAATATTTTTATTTTTAATAGTCATAAAATAATCTCGGAGTTTACCTGTGTGAGATTTAAGAGGTAATGCAGATTTCAGAATGTCATGCTACAAGTTAAAGTGTAATAATTGATGTGAATCTGATTTTCAGAAATGTTGGGTCCCAAATCATATCAGTTCAGGTTAATAAGAGCAGAAAAGCCATTGCTTTTCTGAAAAAAAAATCAATCTATTATGCAGATGTCCATTTTTAAATAAGCATCCATGAAAACCTCATAAAAGCTCAAGAACAAAAAAGAAATTGAACTAGTTCTGTTAGCTAATTGGAAGCATGGACTTTCATTGGTGCTAATAGCAGAAAAAAGATTTTAGCATCAAACAGCACCAGGTCTTTTCTTATTTATTTTAAATAACGCCCTTATTAATAGCTGTCATGTTGCAAGTGAAATGAGTGAATGTTTGTATATGCATCTGTGTAACAATGTGCAATAATAAAGATGTAATGCTTCTGTATGTTCTCACATGCACTAAGTAAATCTCATGATCTTTGTTTGAAAGGCAGCATGGTTTCTAGCAGTTTTGCTTTTGAATCTGCATAGACCCTTTCCCTTTCTTCATTTTTCTCTCTCTCCGGTGAAGGACATGAGGGCATGTATGTTGCTAACAGTAAAAACTTTGTTTAATGACAATAAATCAAGCTAAAGATTCTAGGGGAAGGATACCTCAACACTGAAATTATATGCATTTTCTTTCTGAACTGGAGTGTAGAAAAGACACGGATCAAGAGATTTTTGCGTGGAAAGACTATGTTAGCCCAGGGAACAAGAGTCTCATGACACTGCTGAGCCACGGTGTAAAGAGGAAATGTAATTTAAACAAGTGAGAGAATGTGTATATTACTCAATGACTTACTACCATCATTCTCATTTCTTAACCTTTAAAGGGAAATCTCTATTTGTTGTAGGACAAAAGAATGGTCGTGGTATAAGAGAATATGACATAACACACAGTAAACTATGGTTTATGTTACAGAAAATTCTTCCCGCGCATGAATATGCACATGTACAAAATCTGTCATTATTAATTTTGGTTTTTTAGTCGAAAATAATGAAAAATCATAACAGAGCCAAAATGTTTCCAAAAAACCAAAAGGTTTTAAATGAATGTTTCGCACAAGAGAAGAAATATTTCTGACTTTGTAAGAGATATTACATGACCACATAATGGGTAATTGCAGATGCCGTTTATTCAGCATTCTATTTTATCATCATTGTGGGAGTTTTGCTCTGTAATTCTTAGGGTTCATCCCACTTCTAAGCAGCCATCTTCACGGCTCAATTCCACATTGCTGCAGGGAACACTCTATCCCAGGCCAGCAACCTACAAGAAGAGGAACCAGAAAATGTGTCAGCTCAGCTCAACAGCATTCAGCAAGGAGAATTCCTTAAAATTTTCCCATGGCAGCTCAGACCACTTTAAAATTTTTGCATGCTGAATTATCTTATATAGAGAAATCTATTCATGAGTTGTGTGAGCTCTCTTAGAGGAAAACCCCATGAGCAGATGTAGCCAAAGGAGGGGTTGCTCACCCCCAAAAAGCAGCCAGGGTCTCCAAACTCCCCACAGTCTGAGCAGAAATGCATACATAGAAGCCAGATGGATCTAAGCATGGTGTCAGAACAGACCAAGCTTTGAAAAGAATCCAAGGGAAAGTTATTACACTATTTTCTTGGAGTATTAGAGAGAACATCTTATGGAGACATGCTGCAGAAAATGGTTTGACTGTCCCTCAGCTTTCTCTTTTCATTATGTTAGGTTTTATTAACACTATCGCTAGCTCATCTTGTGAGGAATTCAAAGCAAATAGCTGTTATAATAATAATAAATAGACAAAGGTCATTAACCTGAAACTTTTGACTTCAACAGACCTACTTGTACATGTGAGTATTGGGCACCACAGAATATTAACTAAATAATATTTAAACTATCATCAATATGTCACCTTAAAGCAAGAATCTATGTTACTGAATACTACTTATTTTTGGTCATAAATCTTTTTCTCAATCTCCACATTATCCTATAATGACCTCTTTGAACTTCTTTCAGCACCATCTGGTACCAGAAAAAGTAAAAAAGAAATCATATATCTATTCTTTTTCAAATTTTCATGTGCAGCAAATACTTTCCCTTGGTACTGGTATCTGTGTTACAGTCCACAGATAGGACTTGTTCATGTTCAGGTCCTGTCAAAAAAGGAGAAAGCCTATTAGCTGGTGAATTTATGGATGTATTTGAATATTTGCTGGTAGCAAATAAACAGCTATTTACTGAAATTTAGGCTATATTTTAAATCACCAATTTAACTACATACTATTCTAGAATACTAGCCAGAAAACTATACCCATCCTCCTAAAACTAAAAACACTCCTAGTCCTCCTAAGACTGAAAATGTCATGTAAATAATATTTGCCAGTACAGTAACCTACCAATTTTGCCACCTTTCAATTACTGGTTTTACTTGTTTCACAACACGGAAATGCTTGGCTTCCCAGCAGGTTGTATTACTCAGAATAAGAAAAGATCGGAGAACATGACCTGAGCAACATGCTTGCCTAAAGGTTGATCTTGTTCCCACTGAATGGCTTCACTAACTGCCAGGGAAGAAGGATGACTTTATTTGACTTTATTTGACTTTATTTGACTTTATTGTTCCTTTTAAATCTGGAGAGAGAACTTGGTAATTCCAGATATATCCACCATTCCTAAATCAGCCTTTTGTTCCAGTATGCATCACAGCTACCTCATACACCACAGAAATTACTGAAGTTCTCTACTGGAATCAAACACAATGAAGAACAAAGGCTGTTTTCAAAGTGACATGTTTAAAAAATAGCATTTTCAGTGTAATTAATAGAGCTGTGAATTATCATCATTATTTCCTTCCTCAGACCAAATTATACCCTGAAATAAATATCTGCTGTTTCCAGTGAATACCATAAACAACTTACATTTACAAACATGCACACATTATTTAGTGTTTTAGTAAAGCATTCTTGTGCCCTTCTTTATGTCAGAGCCTGTTCTTACACCTAAATTCCAAGAGACACAGTTTTGCCAAATTATTGTATCTCTCCAAGACACTTAGTAGAAGACTAACAATAAAAATACCACTTCAGCTTTTCTCCTCATTCTGTTAATCCAGACATTTCAAAATTAACACAGAATGGGAAAATAAAAAAAAAAATAAATAAAAACCCCCTCAAACAGTGGAAAACAGTCAGCTAAAACAGGCAAGCGGAAATTATGTTTAAAGGGAAAAAAGGTTTAAAATATTTAAAACCACTATGTCTTCTTTTATTCCTTTCTCTCTTACCCCAGTACTCATCCCCAAGTATAAGTGGGATCTACAGAAACCCATATTTATGTATTTAAAATGTGGAAGACACAAGTTCTCTCTCTTAGCTGTTGTAACACAGTAGAACCAAGCATTAATATCTCATGACTTTGGGTCGTGCTGTATCCATGAACACAAAAGGACTATGTGCAGGAAGGAAGTACCGCTATCTCCCTTGGGAAATCTGAGGGCACAATTTTGTTTTGCAGCTCTATGGACACTATCTGAACTGGCAATCCTGGAGTGAGCACTCCCACTCCCAAAACACCTGCCTGTCTTCAGGGGTATGTTCCTAAAAATTTTCTGGGATCTTGGCTGTGCAGCCACATGTGATGGAGCCAACAAAAATAAGGTATGGTTTTGCGGGGCAGTGTTCTGCTGCATGAGCTGAAGCCAAGTGACCCTGCAGCTGCATAACTGCAATTTCCAGTCAAGGGGAAGGGGCCAAAGACAGGCACAGGAGAGGGACTGCTGCTTTCAGAGCCCATCCCTTTTGATGTGAAACCTATGATAAGGTATGAGTTACCAGGGTGCGACATAGTGGCAGTACCCAAAGCTGGGACAGGCCTGGCTCTCCAGCCTTGTGACCTAAGTGCTGGGAGAAGAAACAACAACACGTAGTTGTGAGAGGGTGAGAGAAGCAGACCAAGTCATCTGCATTTTAGGTACCTAGGTCATTTGCTGAGTGGGAATGTGTTTATGTTTAAATGCTTCCCTGAGCTGCCACCTTAATGAACTTCAAAGAAGAAAGGTAATGCTGGGAAAGGAAGTTGAGAGAGCAAGATGCAGAAAGAAATTATGATGTTGGCAGAATAAAAAAAAAAAAAAGAGAAAAAAGCCTTTCTATCCTTGATCTTCTTCCACAGGGGAAAAGAGGGAATAAACAATCCACATTTCCTGATTTATTGCCAGTCATTGACTTGGCTGTAACATTTACCATTTACAACCTTGTGCTGGGGTGGCTGTTGTGCCCAAACTTTTCAGAGCAGAAAATGGAGAGCAGGACTGACACAAGTATGGTTTCGTCTTTCTTTTTCTCTCCCTTTCCCCAAACACCCAAACACCAGCACGCACATCAAAGACAATTCAACCTGTACTGTTCATAGAATTACCATACCCCCTATATTTTGCTGTTTTAATTATCTGCTTTGTTTTCCTCTGTCTCTGATTCTCCTCCTCACCAGATCAAGTATATTGTCATGTACTACTTGCAATTGCTGGAACACAAAACACTAGCATACATTTCGCAAAATTATATATTTACAGTAAATGTTCCAGCTTTTTAGCATGGGTGACAATGGTGTACTTTAGCTACAATCGAGACCATCAACAGATTGTACTGCAATCTGTCACACATTCTCAGGAGGAAGAAATTGGCAACTCACTACACTGAAGAACAGTAATCAAGCATCTGGAATATTACAGTACAAGTAGATTTTATATGATCTGACTAGTTGAAGCAATTTGTAATAATGACTTTTTAAAAATGAGCTTGCCAACAAGACTCTGCAACAAGCTTAGGCTCCTATTGTCACCAGAATACTTAATGCATGTTATTCTCTGATCAACAGTATGTCTCATCTATTTTACTAATTTTACTAATGACACTGTTCTAAATTATTTGTACCTGAAATAGATGCATTTAATGGAAAAAAATAAAAACCAAAACTAACTCTTGGTGTTAATCAAAAGTAATACCCTGTTTTTATGGATGCCTAATGCTTGGGAAGAACTTTAAGAATGCACAGTAAGCAAAATATTTGTGTCATTTTCTGCACCATTGGCAAGTAAAACTTAATAACTGCTTTCTCTCATGTGAGGAAAATGATATATTGAACAATCTGAAAAGAATAGTAAGGCTGTCAAAAAGTAATCCAAAAGGGGGAAAAAATATCCTCTGGTCTCTATCACTCTGAGCTTGGACCAATACAACAGTTCCATTTGTTCAAAGGAAACCAATAAGACAAGAAGGAAACAAACTCTGAATATGATGTTTAATTCTTGAAAGCACAAGTTATTAGTGTTCTGAAGTGAAACACTCAATATAGGAGCATATGCTGACAGGGACCCCAGTCAATAAAACTGCTAAGATACTTCTAACATATCTGTCAATCACTCACATACAAAAAAGAAAAAACCAACTGTCTTGGTTTTAAAGACGGGTGTCTGCCAAGGAAGGCAGGAGTCTCCCTTGAAATGGAAGAAAAAAAATTGCAACCCCCTTCCCTCTGAATTATTATAAATTTGAAATTAAGGGGCTTTCAGGCATATGAGGATATATATGAGGACCAAGGATAACAGTTCTTTACTATTATATATCTGTATGTGTATAACCAGTCAAACAAAACAGCAATAACTATGGCAGTAACAGCAAACACAAACCCAGTCCCAGCCCTCTCGGCTGTCAGGCCCTTTCCCCTCGGGTGCAGTTCCGCTCGCAGCCAGCAGGGGCGCTGGCGGCTCCCGGTGAGCGGGGCAGGTGCGATGGTTCCCCCGCGGCTGCAGGGGGCGCTCCGGAGCGAGCTCGGGGAGCACGCGGCACTGGGGCCCTGGGATCCTGGGGAGGGATGGGACACAGGATTCACAAACCCCTGGGCAGCAGCCGATCCCGGTGTCCGGCCGGACCCTCGGGAATGGCAGGCTGGAACAGCAGGCTGGAGCACGAATCCCGGGTGGCAGATGAGATGTATCGAACTGCGGAGCTGCGGTGGGGAACCCCCGGAGGTTCTGGGCAGGCAGGGTGTGCGGGGCTACAGGGTAGCGAAGGCTCAAAGCAACGGTGGGGCAGGGCAGCTGCAGACCAGCTCCCAGCGGGGCGGGGACTGTGGGCTTGGGAATCCCGGGGTTTCTCCGGTAGAAGGAAGGAAGGCAGCTGAAAAAGCAGAAGTCTTCAGTACTGACAAATTCCTTCCAGCCTCCCTCTCCGTCCAAAAGCCAGGGACTCACAACTCACAAGCCCAGGTGAAAGAAAGTAGCCAGATGGACCCCTCTCTCTATGGCCAGGTCTTTTGTTTTTCTTAAGCACCCAGTAATTTGTCCCCCTGGCAACATGTATGGGGAAAATTCTTTAACAGAAAAAGAAAACAGAAGGGAAACTCCTAAAACCCCAACACCAACTTAAAGAGAATTCTATGATTTTCTTTCAAGACAAATGTTTTAAATGCAAAAGTACCCTATAAAACGATTTTAAAATTAGTTATGTGCAATTACATTTTTTCAAACAAACTTAAGATTATTCCTACCTTCTAATTCTGAAAATATGTATCCAAAATGGAGGCTTGAAACGGAAATTTTGGGGCAGTCCTTATGAAGGACTACCTTATGAAGGTAGAGGGTTAAGAAATAAGTCACTTCAAACCAGCAATACTTATTAAATATATAGTAAGATGAATTAAATTTATTTATTAATAACTAGATTAATCAATAAATTGAATTATTTATTGCTAAGATTTAAACCAGAATAGCAAAGCACAGCCTTGCAGAGCCTTAAAGTCATTGTCTGAGCCAGTTCTCACAAGCAATTGCACCTGCGCAGGCAGAGGACTGGGAACAGCAGAGGGCATGAGCTAAACAAAGGAATCAGAGTAGTCATTCACTGTTCTTGCTCCTCATCTTCCTTCTTATTCCTCTTTTTGAGATCACATCAACTTCTCCAGAGAGTCAAGCTAGTCCTAAACATGAAGACCCATGCGGGGCCACATTATGCACAGGATTAGAGAGCTGCTACATCTCTCCTTCCCTCTTTTCCAACGAGTGAACTAAAGTTTCCCATCATTTCTGTTGGTCATACTAGGCTGAAGGAAAAGCCTTGCTCAGGGATGCTAATTTCCTTGTGTCCTTACTTGGGAGTGGCAAACCTGGCAGCAGACATACACACACATACTCACTACCGGATTACAGGCCTTTGGTGTATCTCAGGGTCAAGAAAAACACTCTCTATAAAAGAACCTTCACTTGACTGATGACTAACTCATTCACAGCTCAGTATTGTAGGACACCTAGGAAAGCAGATGTGCCTCTGACCAGGAGCCTGCCTTACACCCAGCACCTACCCTCATACTATATCTCCTGAATTCTGCAGACACTGTCACATCCATCTCACAGAATCTGTTGGTCCCTCTCAAAAAGTCACTGGATCAGTCTCATCAAAAATTAGAGCTACAGGAACTCTTCTGAAATCCTCTCTTGCTTTTCTTGGCATTGTCTTAGTGCTGATGAGGGTCTACTAAAGACAGATGCAGCTTAAGAAACACCATAGTTTTCAAGGAAACCCACCACTGTCGCACTTGAATTTAGCCTAGCTCAACCCTATTGCACAGCTAAGCTTTGCCAGATCTGCTCTTACTGGCAGATGACCCCAAACAGGAAGTGGAAACCCTAAGAGCCTTATGAATTATCAGGCTGAAGTCAGGAAGACTTCAGTCATAACATTGCAGGTAAGGGAAGAACAGAGCCTTAAAGGTGATGTGATGTACAGGAGTGACACACAAACTCTTTTCTGTTCACACACACCTAGAGAAGGATCTTTCCAGAATATCTGGAGTTATCTGGAGTACAATCTCCTGTGAAATAGGGTTAAATTTACTTTTAGTTCTTGTTTTGAAAAAGGATAACATCCTGGAGCAAAAGTAGCAATGCTTAGACCTTTCAGTTTAAGCCTTGTTTTTGCATATTAACATTGGCAGACAGCCTGACTAAGCTGCAGGTACCTTCCTTCTGAACTTTCCTCCTCGTGTTTGCTGAGTACCTGCTTACTTGTTGTTCTGTTTAAAAGTGTGTCACAGAGTTGACACTCAGAACACCCACCGCTTATTCTGACTTGGAGATCTCACTGCCTGCAGACCTTCAGGGTGCTTTGTGGAAGGTGGGGGAGGAGGGAAAGGTGAAGCAACTGCACATGCATTATGCTTGTGGAGACACAGAACAGTTATGCTGGTGGAGAAAAGAGGGTCACCACAGCACATCTGTGGAGCCAAACTGTGCCTAAGGGCTTCAAAGTGATGGGGTATGACTCCCAATACGAACACAGACAGTGTGGATGACTTGGCAAATTCCAGGGGAAGTGATGCAAGTGCCTTGGGCATCAGTGCCTGATGTGAGCACTACAGAGGAGGTTGGCCCCAGGAAGAGGAATGAGGCACTGAACTCCTGGCAGGGAACAATTGCTTTAACATCAAAACATCGAGTACTGCAGTAGCTCATTTCTTTGTTGTTACAGTCTGGAAGGCTCTACATGGGTAATCCCTGCTCTGCTCCCTGGCCAAGGAGGAAGCCCACCACATATGACCTCAGATAGATGCTTCTTCCCTGCTGAAAGGGAACATGGAAAACTCTCTGTCAGGTTAGGACATCCACAGAGCCATAGCTAATCCCAATACACGTGTAAAAGAGCCTGACGGCTCCCTAAAAGAAAGAACTTCATAGAGGGAGCCTGAACAGCTGCTTGTGGAGCAGAAACTCATAGAATACATTAAGATACCACCTCTCCATGCTAAAGCATGACTGATAGGGGGGGTGTCAGTAATGATGTATACAGGCAAATGTGCTGATTTTGTGCTGCTGTTCTGCTTTTGAAGCATCAGCAACCATAACCAGCTATTTGCATTTATTCAAAGGGGCCTAAACAAAGACCACAAATACAGAACTGGAAGATCAAACATGGACCAAAAAAAAAAAAAAAAGGGGGGGGGGGAGAAATCTTGAGCTAAGAGGTAAAAAAAAGTCATACATAGAGTTATCTCAGTATTGAGAGCAGTACTAGAAGAGTTAGACCCATCCTATTTTGAGAACGGGAGCAGAAAACAAAAAGACAAAAAAGCTGCTGCAAGATGATGGAGCAGTATGAGGATCTTCACATACAAGAAAGAATGAGCATCTAGGGTTCTCCCCTTTGAGAGGAGGAGAAGAGGTGGAAAAGTAAAGACAGCTGGAGCTTAGAGTGTGAGAAAAGGAAGAGGGAAAAAATTCCTGAGCCAGCTTTCTGATTATAATATTAATTCTGTGCTTCCTATGGTCTTGAACAGATTTTAGTGGGCTGAAACGTTGATTATGATTTAACAGAGCAAATACTTCTTGATGGGGTTTTCTGATGTCCTTAGAAATTGGGTCACCAAAACTTACCATGTACTTTTAAAAACTAAGTCTGCATATTCATTTTTATGGATTTTATGATATTTTATCACAGATTAAAATGAATGTGGTTCAATTTTATTTGGAGGAGATCTCATTGCTATTAATGAGTTTCCATTGCTCAGTGTATTGGAACCAACTTAAAATATTTTATCATACTTCAAAAATTACATAAATATTTCCTAAACCATTTCATTAGTGGTTAGAGGAAAAAAAAATTAATTCATTTGAGTTTACAGTTAGTTCCTTAATACTCTTTCAGTAAATGACCTCTGAAATATTTTCCATATACAATTAGTTCCTTAATACTCTTTCAGTAAATGACCTCTGAAATATTTTCCATATACAATTTATTTCTTCACTATCTAAAATTTGACTGCTGTATAGTGTTTGTTATTAAATATTCACAAAGAAGGAGGAAGCTACTTTTTTAAGGTAGAAGTTAGTAAAGTGTGAATATGACTCAGCCCTATGAATGTGTTTGTTCTTTGAGTCTTTATGGGGGGACTGGAAAATCTGACAGAATATTGCTTAAGAAATTGACCAAGGAGTTCTAATTTTTGGTCATTTTATCATATATTCTTTCCTTCAAGAGCAAAACCAAAAGCTGAATTGTTAACATTTCTCACATGATTTTTCAAAATTATTTTAGGAAAGTGAGCAAAATGTAGATATTATAACAGTTTTTTTCCATTATGTGTGAGAGTACAGTAAAGTAGTAATAAAAGCTCTTTATTTACACCACAGCTCAAGAGTCCTGTTTATATAGGACATTTTCATCCCGTTCCATTTTTAACAGTTGCAAATATAATGCTGATTTTGCAGCTGATACAGCAAAGGACAAGTCATGTTCAGCACCATGTCAGCTAGCTGTACTTAAACTCATTGAGAAAACAGCTTCAGTTTGAGGTTATATGATTACTACCAGAACTTGTCCTTTGCTACACTGACTGAAAAATCCCACCAAGATCTGTTAGCTCACTTGAGTATTAAAAATTGTATTTAAGGATGATAATATTTGCACTCCTTCAAGCTGTGTTTCTTTTACTCAAATAGGACTTACTTCACCAGAATGATTCAGTGAGTTTCAAAACTGAAGCATTTTCTCATATTTTATTAAGAACTTTGGTGTAGTAAGATACCATCACAACTCTCTGAGGTGTGAACTTGGGTTGTTTTCACTTAAAATAAGTTCCTTCACTTAGCTACATTAATTCTCTGTATTAATTGAGAATCAAAAAAATAGAGCTACCTTACTGTTCCTGTTTTATTTCATTGCCAATTCCTCCCTCTCTTCTGATTCCCACCCACATCACTGAATGCGCAGTGAGGCACCCAGGTCTAAGTCTTAGTGCTCTGCAAGTCCTCCTGGCCTTTCACTTTTGCTCTGCCTTCATCTGTCACCCTAATATATTATCCTGGGGAATCTGAGCCAAAATCTGTTCTCAGACACAGGAAGGCAAACCTGAAGGCACTGTGCTGTGAGAGCTGGCTCACATTTTTGTTGTCCTCAGCTGCCCTGTGTCAGCTGGACACCACCCTGGAAGCAGTCAGGGGCTGGGGTCCTGCAGGGCAGGAACTGCCAGGGACTTGCAGGGACAGTCGCTCACGATCAAAACACCCAGATAACCTTATTAGTAACTCTGTGAGTCACAACAGAACTGCTTCAGGATGCCAGAGCAGCAGTGGGATCCATTTAGCTGCTGTAATGCCTAAAACACTTAAATGATGTAATGATTTACCCTCGGTCTTTCTGCTACTAAACTCTGGCTCCTTCCTAAGAATAAAAGAACACAGCAAGTGTCAGCAGCAGTGGCTCCAAAACACTTTAATAACAGACCACTGCCTAAGCAGTTTTAAGGCTATTTCTTATATGCTTCTTTTATTCTCTATTGGAAACACTATAGACACTAAATGCATAGCCAGTGGTCGCATTAATGGTCTGCAGAAAACACAGGCAACCTATACTAAATCCTACTAGAAACATGATAACAAAGTGAAGCTTTCCAAGAAACAAAATATATTAATTAGGAGGTCCCAAAATTCAATTGATAACAAAAACATTCTGCCTTATTTACAGATACTAGAACACATGCAATATGTGTATAAATAGTTGTAGTTCTGTCATTGTTGTAAAAAGAATCTTTAAAAGTAGCAATTGTAATCTTTCAGTTATCTATATTTCATCTGAAAATGCCTATTCATTTGAATTGGGAAAGAACTGACCTTGGAAAACCTGTAAAATGACATGAAAAGAGTTCAGAAAATATCAAAATGTTTCATCGTGGTGCTTGGAAATTTTAAAGTTACTTTTCCTGAACTAAAAATAAGTTTAGATAATAACAAAACAAAATGTTTTTTAAAAACCCACAATCAAATAGAGAAGAAATATTTGGAGATACTAAATAAAGCATTTCAATTGACTTGAGATTACTATTTTCCTCATTTTTGGTTGTGAAGACTCTTTGAGATTTTCATATTGCATTCCTTTCTTGAATAAAATACATTTCACACTCCAAAAATTGCACCAAAAAAAATCCTTTCTACTCTAAATGAAAATCGGTGCTTTGGGGAAAACCCTGTAGCTCTGTCTCCTTGGCCTGATGAAGGACTACCAAAACACTCTAGGAAGCTCCATTGTACTGCAGTGTTCAGAACAGTTCAGCTTTCCCTGGCTCTCATTGTTCTGCCTTCACCCTGTAAAGCTCTCCAGTTTATTTGTTTAAGATTACTTTAGGAAAGCAATTATCAAGAATACTATTTTTATGCTTCAAGTATTCTTCAGTCAACAGAGGTTACAATAACTTTTTTTTTTTAACACAGATGCTGAGCAAAAGGCCTGACCTTGCTGCTTCACAGCTCTGGAAACAATTGATCTGCTAGTTCTTTCTGAAAGGATGCAGCTCGCTGAAGTAAATGCAATATCACAAGGCTTAGAAGTACAATGGACTCGTACATACACCATCTGTGTGAGTACTTCAGTGGACCCCAGCCTTCTGATGATTAATGTATTTATCTTGTGAACATGCTAATGAAGATGCTAAGTAAGGATAAGTATTACATGATGCAAAACAACAGGCTCACAGAGATAAAAATACATCCATCAATGCATATGGGAAACTGGAAGCTGGCTTGAATCCACTTTGTGAAGTTAAAACATAATAAAATGTATAATAAACACATCATTTACAGTAATTATTAATCTTAGAAAGATCACTTGAAGTGGGACTGAGGAAGAGTTTTCTTGTATCAGAGAGTCAAGAGCCACTGAAATATTTGTTCATATGGAGTGGTTTTTTCTGGGATGATTTGGAAAGGTTATTTAACAAACATCCTGCTAGTGCAGTGACAATGGCCACAGTGTCTCCTGATCTCTTCCTGTGGAAAATTTTAGCTAAGACTTTTATTACAGAGCTTATGTTTTTAATGGGATGCAGAAATATTTCATAGCCCATGAGATGTATAAATACTGTGTGGCACAGATGATACTCTGGAACCTTTAAACTTGGTATGATTGCTGAGAGTTACAAATAATTAGATCTGACAATGCAGGAGACTATTTCCAGACCTATATTCCTGTGCACTTTCTCTTTTGTTCTGTACCTTCTCGTATCTCTTACTTTTGTGGAAGAGGTGACTCCTCATACAGTGCTCAGTTTTAGGGCTAAAGCATTCATCAGTGAAGGAGGTCTTCATTACTACTATCAGAGCTGCTGCTTCTTTTTTTTCTTTTTCCTGCAGTCCACAGGGACAGATTTCACAGCCGTGGAAATTGAATCAGTAGGAGTTGGTTCAGGATGTTCGAATTTGATTCTCCAAAATGTTGAAAAGGCTAGCCCTTATCCAGCAATTTATATAAATAACTGCTTAACTGCAAACATATTAATAATTACAGACTTCAAAGAAAGCTTTACTTTGCATATGAATATAAACTATGGTTAATTTACTTCCGTGAGAGCTACATAATCCAGTGAGAATATGCTTTTTGCATGATAAAAGCCTGTAGCACTCATTCAAGTACTAATCTATAAATGTTTAGTTGATCAAGGCAAGCCAATCACCAATCTGGCAGATTAATGGAAAAAAAGAAAAATTATTTACTTAAACAATTAAATCTCAGCCTTGGAATTCAAGACCTACTGTATTTCCTATATCTTGAACTCTATTAAATTATGTCTTCTGTTTTTTTCAGATTTTCAGTCTGCCAGAAATGAAAAAAAATTCCATTCAAAATAGCATGTATATAAATGTAACATGTATATGTATATATACAGGCATAAATATGCTGTATATATAAATATATACACGTTCTATATACATATATAACATGCATATAAATGTGTGAAGCATATTTACCTGCTACATATGTACCTGTTTCACTTAATTCTTGGCAAAATAGAAAACTACTGGTACAAATGTATTTTAACAACTCATTTCTGATTATTTTTCATTTTGTAATGTCTTTCCTAAATACAGATGGGAACTGATAGTTTGCTTTCCAGTACAGTATAATTTGGGAAGGTTTTTGTATAGAATATGCAAGTGTAACGAAAAATATGCTGAAGTCCCAGGTAAGCCTTTGGTGATGTAGCACTTCTTCCAGGGAACACAATCTCTTCCATCCATCAAATGAAAAAAATGTGTGCTACCTCTACACAAAGAAAGCTTCTGCTTCATCCTAGAGAGAATACCCTGACAGAGAGGTTTCATCTCTTTTGACCCCTAAACCCAAATTTGTGTGAACTTCATGCTTTGCAGTTTATTTGAAAGTGAAGGAAATAAGCTAGAGTGCTGATCAGAAACTAGTAAAATGTGTATATGCATGGTTAGAGCAAATGTTATCAATGTCATGCAGGATATTTGGTTTGCTGTGTTCCCAAAGACTTGTATTGTCATGTTAAGTTTCTAGTCTAAACAGTATTATTAGATTCCTTAAAGATGGAAATTGCTTCTTACCTATGAAATATCTTTGCAAATAATTCATGTCATCCTCAAGAGAACTACTTTTGACAGAAATATGTGGAATTTGTAACTGCAAGTTTCATGTTTGGATCAATTGTAACACAAAATACCTAAGGGAAATATAAGTGTAAGTATATACCATAAAAATTATAATGCTTTTAAAGGGGAAATTCTTCTGCACAAATTTATGTAATCCTTGAGAATAGAGCAGTCCACCCTTTCTAAGTGAACTGACAGCAACAACTGTTTCAGAAATCTCCACTTGCAAATGATTTTTGATGAAGAAAATATGTCTCATAATATAGACACTCAATAGTTTGGTATTAAATGTTTCTTAAAATGTAACAGTAAAAACATCTAATATAATACATCTATTTTTTTTTTTTTTAAATTTCAAGTCAAATCCTTCAAAAGTCAATACCTTGAAAGTCCTTCACACTAAGCTGATTTCCGAAGAATCCTGAAACAGTCACATTCTTAGTCGTGTACACAAAGGCCATTATTTCTGCAGACATGAATACATAGCAACAAATTAAAACAACCAACTGTCCTGTGTCAGCTGGAAAATTGCTTCCTGGGAATTTTCTTCTAAATAGTATAAAAGCTTTTAACAGAATTACTAACCTCAGAAAACACCACTGTCTTTAATTACATTCTCTCACCTTCTCTGTTAAGCTCCACATAACTTTTTTTCTCTTTCTCCTCCTACTTGTCTTTTACAGAAATTACATATCTCTTCACACCTTTGCCTACTCATTTTTACCACAAACACAGTTTTTAATAAAATTAATCTTTAAGTACTATATTACAGATCCAAAGAAATCATCACCTTTACCATTCCTTAAGACACTGTTGTGTGCTGGTCTCTCATCATTATGCCCACCTTGACCTGATTATTCTTAGACTTTTTCCACTGATAAACTCCATAAGTTAATTAATGTTCAGTAGATTTTAACAATCCTCTTAACAAAAACACGTATCAGAAATTGTTTAGTTCCACCTTCTCTGACTTTAGACAATTAGTTCAGATTAGTTTAGACACCAAAGATGAAGCGCTCTGAATAATTCTTTGAGCAATGATTTTCCTAGTTGTCTGAGGTCCATGTGGTGAGGGGTTACAGGCACATCCTTGCAGTTGTATAGCAAACCAGGACTTAGTGTTTGGAGCCAAAAAACTTTTTCTGTCTCTGTCTTATGAATCTGAAGTTGTCAGAAAACATTTTTCCTAAATGGCAGAGAGTAAATAAATATCTTCTAACTTTTCCATCCCAGAATCATAGAGAAACATTTAGTAATATCCTTCATTCCCTGAGTTCTGCAGCTACTGTTTTGTAAAATGTATCAGATGATGTCCTCAACATAAAGTTTTTTAATTTTTCTCCACAGCTTCAATGCAGGATCAAGTCAGTCTTTTCAAGGATATTCATGGATTCTTTCAATCTTTTACCTCCACCTTGTAATGTGTGGAACACCACCCACATAAATACTTACTGAAGTGATAAGTCCACTAATTAGATAGCCTGACATACAGTTCACATTCCCATATGAGCCTTGGGCAACATTACAATTACTGTGAACTCAGAGCTGAATCTGGCAGTATTTCAAGGTGGAACACACAAGTTTGTCTGCACTGAATCTCCAGAAACTGAACAATTAATAATAGTGATTGTATATATTATCTGTAGCAGAGCAACGTCTTCTTCTTCAGTCATCTGAAAACACCACAGAAGCTAAGAGCCACTCTACTCTATCTATTTTATTATTTCCTGCTTGCCCTCCCTTACTGGAAATTATCAAGGCTTTAGGCCCATGTGGGGAGTCCTTCAGAGATCCATATCCTGAGTAACTGTTCCTGCAGCTGAGAATCCCTTGCAGCAAGAAGGGAAATAACTGGGAGCCCAACACTACCCTGCCCTACCCTGCTCCAGCCTATAACATCCCTTTGTCTCTCAAGACCTGCACAAAGTTTCAGTACCAGCTTCTCCACAGTATCCTCCAACATGGAAATGTTATAAAAAGCCAATATGGAGCATGCAGTCAATTGAAATAAAGTAAGGATGCATCTTCTATTCCATCTACTGATACAGTTGAAAAAAACCCCAAGCTTTAAAAAACACAGATTGCTTTCTAATTAAAACTGAGATTCTGTGTTTATTATAAATCTATGCAAACATTGTTTCCTGTAACCTGATAAAAGGTTTGCCTTTATGAGCATGGATCTCACATCAACTTGCTCCCAACATTCAACATTTGGAAAATTTGAGTCATTCGTCTTTCAATATTTGAACTGTCCACTGTTGATTTTTTTTTCAATTTGTCTGCATTTGCACATATATGATATCTATAAATATAAAGGTCATAGTTCATGTAGTTCACATTTTCTACTACAGAATTCTAAGCAAATAACCTTAATTACTTTCTGGGCATGTCTTAAATTAGCATAGTATTTTTCCAAAAACTTCTCATAATATTAGACAATGATCAGCTAACAGGAATAACTGGGAGCAGCTTTAATTTGAAGAGCAATTTTTCTAATGTACTTGTTTTTAAAAGATTTCAGTTAATTAAGGCAGGTAGTTGTTTTTAACAGATTTCAGTTAATTAAGGCAGAGGACGATAGCTGTGAAGTTGTGATTATGAAATGTGAGATGTTCTGCACTATCAAATTAAAAATAAAATACAATTTCTATCTTTTATTTAATATTTCAAAGAATAAGGTAAGTATTTTTTTTACTGATATAAACCTGAAAACCTAATATTGCAATTGTGGGAGACTGAGCTTCTGCTAAAGTAAAAAAAAAAAAACAAAAAAAAACATGTTTGTGATCTGAATGTAAAATCTGTGGAATGAGAGTTACCCAAAAATAGTAGTTGAAACTTGCCAAGGAAAGTCACCTAAACCAAAATAAGTTTTATGAAAGCTAGATAATATACTTATGTTATGGAGAACACAAATTATTGCAAGGAATGAACATGGAAGCAGACAAGCAGACACTTCAAGTGAGTCTTCAAGAGCTGTACTAAAGCTGCTCCATCAAAACAATACACACAAAATCACGATCCAATACTTGGAAGAATACATAACGCAGTAAAGGCAAAGAGGAGAAAACCCCTTAGCTCAAAGATCGCTTCACAGGCACAAGGCACAGAACTGCAGCAGCAAATACAAAGGTCCTTGTTCCAAAACATGTGTTGGTTCTCGATCGCTGTCTTGGCAGTGTGGTGCCAAAAGCAGTTATGGCACTTTCAAAAAAAAAAGTCTTGTGCTTTAAAATATATATTGATATCACTTAGGGTTATAAAAATACAGTCCAGGTTAACAAAAAATGTGAACTTAAGCTGAGAGAAAATAAATTGAAAAAGATGTAATTTGCAGCACTACTGCAGGAGCAAGTATCTATTAGTATATATTTAAATGAACGTGCCCTCTGAAGGAAAAGGAGGCTTAAAACAACTGTGGAAGAGTTTGAGGTGACTTTCTAGGTGGATATTTTTCTCATCAGATTATAGAATATAGGTAATGGAGACCAGACTTTCACCTTATTCCAAGGGAAAGGATGAGTAATGGAAGAGATTCATCACTTTGGGAACCAAAGAACAAATAATGCCCTGTTTATGTTGAATATAAAATATGCAAATCTGAGATGTTTTCTGGTAATTCAGAGAGGATTTTTGAGAGAAGAGTAAGGTTAATTTTTCCTAATGTAAGAAATACACTTCATATAAGCCTGTAGCCACCCTTCAAAGAATACCATGTACACCTGTGTATGTTCAATTCACTTCTTAGGTGACTCTTACACTACTGTTCCCATTACATTTCATAGTCAACATGCTGAAATTTCAAGAGACGCACACATGTGTGCATGCATGTATGTTTCATCATACCGATGTTATTAAGTTCCTTACAAGAAGTATTTTCATGCATGAAAGTGAAAGAAAAGCATAGCCAAAAGATCTGAACATCTCTAAAAAGAACAGAAATAGTTGGCCTAAACTTATAAATATGTAAATGTTAGGGTCAAAATTTACGGAGCAAAAAAGCACAAGACTGAAACTATCATCTATATTCACCATTTGTAGGTTTAAGTCTCTTTACATCCTGCCTAAAGTCTCAGTTCACTGATGAAGATTTTTCTATACAGTACACCTGAATGGGAGCATTCCTTGAACAGTTCCAGCTAATCAAGCAATCCAGATTTCTCTAAAAGACAACCAAACCTTCAGGATTATTTATATTTCCATCTGCACAATTTATCATCTCTGATTTCATATTTGCTTCATCACATCATTGATGAAATGCTGAAAAAACATTTTAATACAAATCTGAGCAGTACCTCCCTAGGAAACCCACCATGTGATGGTGATTCACCATTGGTAAGCACGTGGTATCTGTCAGGCCTCTTTGAAATTATCTGTTTCCTTTAAGTCACATTAAAGATGATAAATCATATTCTTATTTTTCGATTGTTTTATCAGACAGCACTTGTCACATTATTTCACTTGGTTTTGTTTTCAGGATAACTGGAGCATCTTTTATCCTTTTGAATTACTGGTAAAAATGGGGTTGGTTTTCAACTTTATGGAACTTCCCTGGTATTCAAATGCTTAATAAGTTTAACAGTAGCAGACCAGATATCTTAGCCAGCTCTTTTCAAACTCTATACTCCAGTTATTGACATCAGCAGTGGTATCAGCTCTTTTTCTATGAGCAGGCTAGAAAGTTCTTCTTTGTTCATCTGAAACTCCTGTACATCAGCCTTTCCAAACAGGGGATAGGAACAGTTGTTGAACATTTCCTGAGACATTATCTTCATTTTAGCTCTCTCCAACTTCATAATGGCCATCCCATTAGTAGAATCTCCTTTGTTCTCAATGTAATTTTAAAAAAACTAAATTTCTATTAGCCTTTTTACTGGCAGACATGGCTTTTCTGCAATTCCTAATTTAGTAAGGATTTTCTATGCTCTAGATTGAAGCTCATTTTTCTCTCTTCTTTGCTTTTCTTGGATTTCACAGACTGTTTCTCTATTTCCGTTATCTTCATTGCATCACTGATAAAGGGTAAGCTTCTAAGAAAATTAGTCTCTTACCTGATTGTCTCTTACCTATCCCCTTAAAAAAAAAAAAAAAAAAAAAAAAAAAAAAAAAAAAAAAAAAAGTTCAACTCTCAGTCTCTCTCCAGATAAAAAGAAGCTGAACAACTGGCCAAAAAAAGCTGACTGGTGCTTCCTCACTCCCCTGCCGCAGCTGAAGAAAAAGTCTCTATCTCTGTGTGACCTTGAACAAGCTGCAAACTGCTTTGAAAAAGTTTTGCTCAGTTTTTTCCTTCCCCCTCTCAGGCTCAGTTTAAAGGATAGAAAGGCAAAAAAATTAATTTCTGGGCATAGGGCAGCGATATGGGATACACATCATAAAGTCATCCCAAGACACTGATACAGAACCATAACTTTGAAGGTTTTCTGATAATTCTCTAGATTTAATCAAAATCCTTACTTTCTAAGAATTCTTTCTTTAAAGAAGCCAAATTATTAAACTTTCAGTACAGCCGAATTTATCCACCATAATAACCTTCAAAATATTGTTGTTCTGTGGTGAATTCATGCTACTGCGTTTAATTTTAAAACCTCCAACAGTACTTAGAGTTTCTTGCTCCACACATTCTCTTAAATTTGCTTTAACAATTAACTATAGTTTTTCCCCTACACACTTTATAGTCAGATGTTTTCTATTTGTATTAAATGGTCTTTAATAGATTCCCTTTTGTGCCTGTATTTCTTAGTGCTTACATGGAGTTCTCTATACTGTGCTAAGGTACAACAGTGGCTTATGTGAATTGAAGCAGTAATTCAAGTGAAAAGCAGAGGAAAAGAGGTTGTGTGCTGAACCTACTAGAAATTCTCAAAAGTGTCTATTACTGAAAGTTCTGTTGTGATACCACAGCTTTCAGACATGGGCGACTAACATTCAGCATCAGAATAAAGGATGTAAAATAATTCACACAGCAACGAGATTATTTTCTTGGAGGCACTGATCAGTAACAGAGGGGTTTTATTTTTTCAGGTGCCTAAGTATGGTTTATGTTTATTTAAAAAATAATATATTAAAAATTGTAAGCAGGCATTATTAAGACATTCACTTCAAGACTCTAAAATTTGACACGGACTTGTAAATATTTCATGTTGTTTTCCAAGGGAAAATTAAAATTCATCATGTTGATGGACTGAAAATCCCACATCATCCCACACGTTGTCCCACATCCTTCTCAAAAGCATTGACTTTGGCAGGTTTTGACCTCAGCTCTAATGATTTTTGATCCTTAATGGAGGGAGAATTTACTTTCATGGAGTGCTGAAGAAATTTTAAGTGGAAAAGTATCTGTACTGAGAAAAGAGGTAAACATGTTTTTAGTTGAGTAATTCCCCTTCCTTACATCTGTGGGGTGGAAGTAGTTGTTCCATATTTTAAAATACATTTTCAGTACAGTTGAGGAAGATTTATCATAGCTTGCATCCATCCAATGGTTGTTATTAATTTTAAATACTACTTTAGTAGCAAAATTTGTGCAGAATAGTAACTCACAAGAACTATGTTCCTTCTTAGCCAGAGAAAAACAAGAAAAAAATGGTAGCGTCACTTCACAGACTGTAAAACTAATTAAAAACAAGTATAAGGAGACTCAGACACCCTATTCAAAGATCTTCAACAAAACCAGAATATACTGATGTTCATTACAATTTTATTTCTCGTTTCTGTTTTTAAGGCATCTTTCTGAGAGCTCATACCAAGGTAAGAGCTTGTTCATCCTTTGCAGGAGAGTACAGACTGTTTATTCTTTCTTTATCTTTTGGCCTATGCCAAAAATTATAATCTCATGGAACTTCAATTATTATTTTTCTTTTAATAAAAGTAGAAATTGTGCACAGTTTTCTTCTTCCTTGTTTAATAAAAACTGAATGACCTAATAGAAGGTATGGTGAAGGCCCCACGCATACTTGTTTTCACCTGCTTGATTCCAGCTATCATTAGATCTCAAAGAAACAGCATGACTTTGGCAAGTGTAACACACAATTAAACTGTATGATCTTGTTTAATGCTTCTCTGCTCTTGCAGACTCATATTTTATTTCAATTAGTTATTTAGATTTATAAATAAATGGCATCTCACACCAGGCGATCAGGTAAACAAAATTTAAGCTTAATTGTGCTGTGCTTTCCTCTGTCTGCAAACTCTTTTAAACATTCCCATTCCAAATTCTATTGCTATGAGGATGTGGGTAACAAGAAAAATTGGTTTTGTTGTCATATTTTTTAGACATTTTTTCAGCATGTGATTATAGGTCCTTGCAAGCATAAGAAAGATTGCAGCTATTGAAAAAAAGAATGACTTCATGTTGAGAATCACCAAAAATTATAAACTTCTGTACTTCACATTTTAAAAATTATTATACAAATTCTATTTATGTCATTTGATGTCAAAGAAGGATGAAATCCATGCTGTGGTTTAGTAAAATATGGTTAAAATGTCAATTAACTGCGAGATACAAACTCATAAAAAACCAGACTTCTATAGCTCCCCTGTTCATGGAACTACTTATTTAAGCACACAGTCAACTAACATTTACACAGATTGTGAATTATTATTGCTCTTGATGCAGAACTTGCTTGCTTGCTTGCCTGCCTTATCTCAGAAACAACAAAACAGAGATATACTTATCCCAGGAAAACTCATCCAGAAACAATTCAACTTTTTTCATGTGTTACAGAGGCCAAGGCTATAAACTCAGCAGCCCTAATTTGCTCCTGGAGAATAATCTCAGTGCCTCAGGATTGCATTTTGAAGCACCCCAGTTCCAGAAGAGCTTTAGATGGGCACAACAGTGTGTGAATGTCAGGATGTGATCAGGTTTAAGCCCAGCACCCAAGTTACCCAGGGGTATGATCAAAAGCCATCCAGTGTACCTGGAAAAGCCAATGTTGACCTTTGGAGTTTAACAAGATTTATAGAGCCCTAAGTATGTTCCAAGTAACTATGAAACAATTTTCCTTGTCAGCCAGATTCACAATATTCATAACACTGAGATTTTTACACTAGCCTAGAGCTTCCCAGCCACATTTTTCCAGAATAATCCAGAGTTGACAATGGCCAAAACACCAAAAAAAGGAAAGTCCATTACTATGTTTGTTGCTAAATACATATATTAAAGTTACAAGTAGTGATGCATATTTGTCAAAACGATCCACTATTTATTTTTATTCTGTATTTATAATGAAGCAGAAGGAGATGTTACATCCCATATGATGTTAAGGATTCAGTAAAATTTACCATCTGTTGACAAAGATTTGAAGGAGCATTTGCTAAAATTAATTATTGCAGTTAAGGCTGAACATCTTTTATCCAAGATCCCCACAGTAACTAGCTGAGAAGCTCACTGGAATAATCTAGGGTTATTCTAAGGACTAGGATACTCTTCTAATGTCAGACATGGGCAAGCTAAAGGGTGAATCAGGGATTGCAGGCTACCAATAACCCCTGTGGCACAGAAGGGCTCCCGTGCCCATCTCTACAACAGCTCCCATTTTCAGTAATGTGTGAGCAGGGGTTTGCAGTATGGACTGTCCCCCAAAGCATTGTGCATGGACTTGTGATGAGAACAATCGGGAGGCAGAGTTATCTGAATGAGGGGTTGGAGTCACTTTAGCCCATGGTAAATCCTCACCAGATAATTTTGAAAAGAACTGGAGAACAGTAATGATGTTCTGGAATTCATGTAGTATTATCAAAAGTCATGCTTCACGGATTCAGTGAGTCCCTTAATTACATTAGGAAAAAATCCTTTTCTCAGCAACACAGAGCTGAGAGATGCATTCAGAAGGAAAGCTTTTTTTTAGGACTTAGGATATTGGTCAACAGAGAAGTTTACCTAGAGAGGTCAACAGGACAGGTCAATCAGCTTTCTTTGCTGATGTACAGCCCACTTTCTTACCAAATGTGAATGATGTATTCAGCACACAGGATTATATCTCTACCACTAGATTTGGAAAGTGTAAACTTCTGCTGCTGTTTGCAACAGATCAGCCAGGACAACCAACATGCCACTGTTCAGTCTCCCGATGTTTGGAATGATTTTCACTAACTGGAGTATTTGGATTATAGGGGAGATAAGTATGTGCCATAACAGCCTTTGACACACAGAAAGTCACACTAGTTGATTAAATGGAATTCTTTGGCAAGCAGATCTGCTGAAAACTCTGACTTGCATATTTCCTACTTAAAGGGACACAGACTTGACCCAGCTGGGATGGATTCCTGGGCTCAGATGAAGAATGAGTGTTCCTGGAACAAATTTCACAGACCACTAGATCATAACAGCAGATATTCAAGAGAAAATCTAATTCAACAGAGAAGCTTTATCCTGTACAGTAGGCATATTAAGAAGAATTCATCTGCCTAAAAATAGGTAGAAATTTTAGATGCTATAGAAGTTGGACTTATCTGCAATTGACTGGCTGGTACACTCATCATGTTCTGTAGCTGCAGCCAGAAGCAATAGAGAATTTAAAATAAAAAATGTGTTTGGACACATCAATATCAATAGTTATCTAAAGTCCTTTTAATAGTCATAAACTGTTTAAGCTTTTAAATCTTCCTGGTTTTTGTCAGGAAAGAGATGGGATTTTCTGTATGCTAGAAATAGAAAAGGTGTAAATATCCTCAACATCAATTTTTATTTCCCTTAGTTTGGAGTTTCATATTGAAAATCAAAAGGCTAAATTCGGAAGATTAAATCCATGCATAGAAAAACTATAATGGGCTGCCTAAATTAAGTCAATTTCCTGGGGAATAGGCCTGGTTTAAAATATTGAGATAAATCAACCAGATATCAAAGGACATGGAATTCAGCCGGACTGATACAGTCAAAACAAGAAATCAAACATTTTTGGGGGGTTCTTGGCATGGATTTATTTCTGTTCATCAAGCCAAAATTGCCATGAAAATGTGGTGATGCCATACTATTAGGCTGAATTAGATCAAAAGACAGCAACGCCTTTCTTTTCAAGGATATAATGTGTCCCTACAAGTAATCATTCTCCCCTGCTCCTGAAAGTTGAGAGCACTGAGTTAGTCACAAGGCAACAAAAGGAATCCTCTAGCAGTAAGTTATGATCCCTCTGTTTTTCTGATTAGCTACTCTAACAAATTGCCCTGAGAAATACAACTACTACATATGACAGAGCAAAAGCGCAGTAGGATATACACTGAGTGCAAGAGAACTGGAAGGTTTAGTTAACATTGGTCATAATCAGTAACAAAACTGAAACCCGACTTGCAGGTCCTGTCATGCTGCTGCAGGAAACATAGAGTATAACAGTGTAGGGGGTCAATAAAGAAGGAAGACATAAGGAGGCCCATGTATCTGTATCTGTATCTGTACCTGCATCTTCCCTTCCACTTACAGGGAGCACAGATAAGTAAGTCAAGCCTGACAAGTCATCAAGCAGACCATTAGCTACTTTTCCACAGCTTTGTCTGCTGGTTTGTGAGCAGGTAGGGAAAGGGCACTTTATTTCCCCTTGTGCTTCCATTCCTCATATCTCTCCCTCTCAGATTTGCTGCATAGCAAAGGAGGTTTTCTACCTCTCTGGAGCTCTCAAAAGAGACTTCCTTCCTTCTTTGGTATATTTGAATTCTGGAGGAGAGAATTGTCCCTCCTTTTAATTTTCTTTCTCCACTTTCTGCTCTCTGCCTTTAAGGTTTCTTCCATCAAGACCCATGGGCTTTTTGGGGTTTCCTTGGGGTTTCTGTAGTGCTTCCAGCCCAAAGACCAAGAAATATCTTTGTAATCTGTGCCTCATACTTGCATAAATAAGAGTTTTAACCTGCCAATGCAAACAGGGTGATCCTGTTGATTCAAATGGTCCATATTAGCATATCATATATAATACAAATAGACCTAGCATAAAATCATTTGCTTAGCCACTATATACATTAGCATATTAGCATTCTTTTTTCTTTTTTTTTTAATTTCCTGAAAACAAAGTATTTGTCAAAGCAAAAATAACATTCATCAAAATTGTGATTATGGAAAATAGTTTCGCACCTGATATGGTCAACTGTTCTATTAAAATATTAATTAGGAAATGACAGCAGTAAAATTTCAGGTATGTTTTTAATACTTAATTTATACATTTCACATCCCCTAAATCATAGTTTACTTTGTAAATATTTGCTAATCTAACAAAACATGTACTACCAGCCTGGTCATAACTCATGCAGATAGCAAAGAGGACTTCGTGCCATTTTATGATATGACTTCTCCATTTAATTAACTCCTTTAAACTACTAATATCAGACTTTTTTCCCCTAGCTCTCGTGTTTTTGCTTGTGTGACTAAAAAGCTCTGTGTACCATTCAGCCAGCACAGGTTCGCTTCCTCCCTCTCTCATAGCAACAAAATCCTGGCTACCTCTGAAGTGGGTATGTTAAATGGGAGGGATTTCACATCATCTCGTCTCTCTAGCTCACATGCACAAAATGTCACAGTTCTGTTCAGAAGTTGTTTTTCAGCAACCATTTTGTGTGTGATATTAATCAATTTGCTATTGATGACCACATCTATGCAGTAACAAAAATATATCAATAAGATAACTAGTCTGTTTCACGATGTATGTTATAGACAGACATTCTTTTCCTAATTTTTAAATTTTCAGCCGTGCTTAAAGAGCATGAACATTTACAAATCTACTTGCTATTCTTGTTTAAATAAGAAATCCACATTCTTCTCTGGATGCTTCACTTAGAAAAATACTTGTGGCTAGCAATCTCTTGCACCAATACATTAAGCAATTATGTTGAACATTGTAGCCAATTTTTTCTGACAGAATTTATACTTTTTGCTAACATAGTGTTCAATCCTGGTCCAGTCCTGTAACCCTGATTCAAATGACTTCATGGGAATAATAACACTAATTTCAGTAAATCTATTTGCATTTGTGTTGTTTAATATCCTGTCAGCTTGCCAAATCAGACCATCAGCAAAGATAGACAAATGTATTCAGCCATAGGCAACTTTCATGTCCCTGTTTCTAAATAAATTCTCCTGCAGTATAAACAGCACTTACTTTTCTCAAAACTTTAAAGGAATGAACATGGTCAAGATTAATCTCTTTATTATGACATCTGCTATTTTTTCATTATCCATTACTAAATTTTCTTGCATGCCCTACAATTAGAGAATGCTTTGTTGCTTAGTTCAGCAGTAAAAAGGATTGTTTCTACAAGGCACAAATGAAATATCTCCGGACCAGTTTAATGATCTTCTGAGCTCCTTTGACTTCTAACGAAGCACCATTACTTAGCAATCACAGAGCATTTGCTAGCCCTCGGTACCTCTTACTCCATGAGAGTATTTATGACAGCAGAACTAAGAGTGAATATAAGCATCTGCAGAGTGACAGCTTTGACAAGAGGTTCTGTGAAGAGTATTGCTAACACAACACGTTACTATACAGAGCAAAGGCAGGCAAAGTGGCGCACTGCTGACCAAGCTGCAATGTTAATAATAAAAGAATAAATGAAGTTAGGGTGATTTTTGACTTAATGGTAAAAGGAGAAACTAAATACATTACCAGTTTGGTGTAGTAATACTGCCTAAATCCATTTACCCCCATGTACACTCATCTACATTACTGTAGTGATTTTTCTCTCCTTTTATCTAAGTCAAAATTCTGCTTTGGTAGTGGAAGGGAAATATGAGAAACAGAAGGTCTATGGCAGCTGAAGACAAAAGGAAAGATCAGGACCTTCAGTGTGACTGCAGTGTGCATTGCCTGCATTTTCCTTTCCATCTCCTTGGACAAATAAGAGTGCTTCTAGTCTAGGTTACCATAGTTTCTGGTTTCCTTAGTAACCCTTTTGAGAGCATTCATGTGTTTGTGTCAGTAGGCAAAAGTGTGAGAGGGTCTAAAATGGAGTAACAACCTCTCAAATTTGAAGTGAAAAAATTCCATATTTTCTCCTCAACCAACAAAAGAAAACAAAACTTAAACCAAGCAAAGTCTCACTGGAAATCAAGAAAAATAACTATGACTGGGTATGATTTAAATAATGATGTGATGAAAGGATGAGTTTTTTCTCAAGTCAGAAGGATCTCCAGGGTAAACCTGGAATTTGAACAGATGAAATGCAGTTACTGTTCTTGGGATAGGAATTTGGAGTTATGAACTGTCACTTGCAAGGGTGCTTCCTTTTTAGAGTTTTGTTGCACGGTAGTTACAAAGAAAGCAGTTTCCCATTTGAGGTATAATGTTAGCAAACCAAAACAAGGCCAGTAAGACTTATGTGTTAGTATCTTTGTGTAAATATAATGGAAATGCTGTAATAAGAATATAACCAGTAATATTTAGTACAGCATTTCCTCTACCCTTCATGCAATAGACAGTAAATAGCAAAATAAAGTGCTTTATGAGCTAATGGCCTGATCTTGCTTTTTTTCTTAATCTGAAATGTTTGATATGGTACTCAAATACTTGAGAGTTTAAATTTGTATTTAAAAATAAAAATTTATTTATGTTTAAAGAAGACTACTTTTTACTAGTAGCCCTCAGTGATCTTTATTATTGTACATCTGTCCAGAAACTTTTCAGTAGACTTGTTCTATTACTCTTGCTCTTGAAGAGCCCTTCTTTGTTTGGAAGCTGTGCAGATACTGAAGTAAGGCAGGTCTTAGCTAAGCAGGATAAATAATGGATAATGAATATAAGAAAACAGATTTTTACTGTGAGGGCGGTTGAACAGTGGAACAGGTTTCCCAGAGAGGCTGCAGGTTTTCCATCCTTGGAGATATTCAAAACCAAACTGGCCTCAGAGTGGGGCAACCTGCTCTGAGGAAGTGAGTTGCATTAGATCTTCCGAAGTCCTTTCCAATTTCTGCTCTTCTGTGACTCCAGGATTCTGTGAAGTGTGCAGTGACTGGAAAACTGCCTAAATGCATACTACAGAGAGATCTAGAAAAGTCTGTGTTTCATGTAAGGAAGCACATTCTGTTTCACAAATTTAATACTTTTCTAAGATAATTTATAGTACTTGAGAGCTTAAATTATAAGTGACTTTGAGGATATAGAAAGAAAGAGAAAAAGGAAGAGAAAAAGGAAGAGAAAGAGAGAAAGAGAAAGAGAAAAAAGAGAAAGAGAAAGAGAAAGAGAAAGAGAAAGAGAAAGAGAAAGAGAAAGAGAAAGAGAAAGAGAAAGAGAAAGAGAAAGAGAAAAAGAAAGAGAAAGAGAAAAAGAAAAAGAAAAAGAAAAAGAAAAAGAAAAAGAAAAAGAAAAAGAAAAAGAAAAAGAAAAAGAAAAAGAAAAAGAAAAAGAAAAAGAGGAAGGAAGGAATTCGGAAGGAAGGAAGGAATTCGGAAGGAAGGAATTCAGAAGGAATTCGGAAGGAAGGAAGGAAAGAATTCGGAAGGAAGGAAGGAAGGAAGGAAGGAAGGAAGGAAGGAAGGAAGGAAGGAAGGAAGGAAGGAAGGAAGGAAGGAAGGAAGGAAGGAAGGAAGGAAGAAATTCGGAAGGAAGGAAGGAAGGAATTTGGAAGGAATTCGGAAGGAAGGAATTCGGAAGGAATTCGGAAGGAAGGAAGGAAGGAATTCGGAAGGAATTCGGAAGGAAGGAAGGAATTCAGAAGGAAGGAATTCGGAAGGAATTCGGAAGGAAGGAATTCGGAAGGAAGGAATTCGGAAGGAAGGAAGGAAGGAAGGAAGGAAGGAAGGAAGGAAGGAAGGAAGGAAGGAAGGAAGGAAGGAAGGAAGGAAGGAAGGAATTCGGAAGGAATTCGGAAGGAAGGAAGGAATTCGGAAGGAAGGAAGGAATTCGGAATTCGGAATTCGGAAGGAAGGAAGGAAGGAAGGAAGGAAGGAAGGAAGGAAGGAAGGAAGGAAGGAAGGAAGGAAGGAAGGAAGGAAGGAAAAGAGTAACTATGGCACTGGTATTAAGTAGGTCAAGTGTCCTAAAAACAAGTTTGGTAATTATAGGATTTTGCATCATACGGATTTGGGAAATTTAGCAAAATTTGAAGCTAGAGTTGGAAGGATTTCATTTGTACATGAAAGAAAGGTACAGCTCTTGTCAAATACAAATGGGAGAAAGATAGAAACCAAGTACATAGATAAGAGTGATATGGAAAAAGGAATGCTGTTAGAAAGACAAGAGCATAAACATTTATCTCTTTTTTTTGTTCATATTTTCCATTCTTGTCCCTAAACTGTCATTCCCTTGTGCCGTTGATGGCTTGCTGTGTTTTTGAAGGCAGTTATGGCAATGCTGCTGATAATGCTTTTCTAATTTTTTGCTTCTGTGCCAATGTTTTTTAACTTATAGTAACAGATTGCAAAATACATGTGTTGATATTTGTCTTACTGATTTTCTAAAACAAAAACAAAAAGAATTACATAGGTCAGCAATGAATGGTTTCGTTTTTTTCTATGAGTTTCTTTAGTTTGAAAGGAAACTGAAGTTCTCATATATTGTATGTGAAAGAAGCATCACTAACAGCCTTGTTCTATATACAATACATTACATATACATCTTTAATCAGATAACCAGTTTCAGTGGGTGGTGCCTAATGAGCTAATTGCTACACTTCCGAGGTGATTTATTGATTAGCTTTCCATTAATTATCAGTGGGAGCTCTGCCCTTTGGTAGATATTGGCCAGTTTATTTTCTCTATTGGCCAGTTTATTGTCCTTAAACTATCTCTGATCCAACCTTTGTTCAGTGTTTCATTTCCTTGGATCTAGCAGAATATTTACTTCAACACAAAGAGGAGAATCAGAACAGTAATGTTTTGTGCCTGTTTTGTACCTATTATTCCCATCAAGAAACAGTCAGGACCTTTTCCTTCAGATAAATACCACTAAAAACACACAGGATTACAGAGCACCACTTAAAGGTTTGACTCAAACCTCAGTAAAATCAGTGGGAATCTTTCTATTTAATTTCATAAACTTCAGATTCTGAATAGCTCTGGCTTTATATTAGAGTCAAAAACATCTCTCACTTCTAAGAGGCTGAAGGGACTCCCTAGTGACTTCTAATGCTGTTTTTGAAAATTAGAAAATGGTCAAGAGGAGACTGCATAATAACAAAGAAACAATTGAAAATACCATTGCCACACTTTACTTCTTAGTTGCTGACCACAAAATTTAAGATTCAGCTCAACTGAAAAAAAAAAAAAAAAACAAACCCCAAAGCAAAAAATCTGCAGGGAGGACTGTAGCTTGTATGTGTCCAGATTTCTGGTAGAATTTCCATCCTCACACTTAAAAAAGTATGGACTGTAGGGGATACTTATAATTTGGGCACCATTCTTGGTTTGCAGACTGAAAATGCTCATGTATTAAGTAGAATTCTTTCAACATAAAATAGTAGTACAACATATTAGTGCTACAATTAAGACTAATATTTTTAGGAAGATACATATCATTGCATATTAGTAAATTTTCTTCTTGGTGAAATGAGTGCCTTCCAGATGTTGATGTTTAATATTCAATAAGAAGAAGCAAACAAGTGTTACTCTTTTCTTTCATATTCTCATTCCTTCTTTTACTACTTCATTTAAGCCATATGAAAAAAACATTATGAGCATTCTTATTATAGACAAAAAAATGACTGAAGTTCAATTCACTTGTTAGCAACTAGCTGTCATAATAAAAATAAGTCTCTTCTAACCCAGCAGCATGCATAAATATGATAGTAAGAAGTCATGAATTGGATCACATACTCATTACAATGCCATATATTGTACTTATCACAAGCACAAAATCATATATTAAGTACCCAGTGCAGTATGTTATTAAAACACCTCCCTTATGTAGTAAGGTTATACTTGAAGCTTTTTTCTTAAAATTCATTTCCATAAAATCTGCAATCAGAGGATTAGCAGATCAACGCCTATACTTGCAGTTTCAGGTATGTGGTCCGAGTGTCAAAATCTTGTAGTTATCATATTGTTTCCATCCAATAGTGTTTAATAGCTCACTTAATCCAGGTCACACTTCACTTTCTTACAGCAAGTGATGTGTACCCCCACTCCAATAAAAAGAGACATTAATGCATTAATGGCCACTCTGGGTGACAACCTCAACATAAGGCTGGAGTGACAGAGGCTTAAATGATCTCTGAATGTACAGGGTGCTACCCTAAAACAGAGCTTGGGTAAAATGATACAGGAGACTTATCATTAACACTGCCTGGTATTGAAACTTAATCACAAAGATATTACACTGCAATGAAAAAGAGATTAGGAGATAGAGGGTTTTTATATGTGATTGCTACTTTTAACAGTTATTCTCGAGTGCTAGGTACTAGTAAAGGGATAATCTTCAGCTATGGAATTAAAACAGCAAGGCTGTATGATACTGCTTTCAGCAGAGGCTGTCTGGAAAGATTGTTGGAGAACCAGTCAAAAAGGTGTCTCATTCTGATTAGACTACTTTTTTCTAGTAACTTTGTACTTTGTTCAGGTTCAGAGGCAAAGAAAGAAATTAATGTTCCTTATTTTGACCCTCAGTAACCCACTGGCTTTGTGTACTTTTCTTTTAGAATGAGAAGCACTGAATTTCTAAGGTACTATTAAATAGATGCATTGTCAGTAATGCTATGAAAACCCCTACTCTTATACAGTTAATTAGTCTTGTTACATTAATTGAAAACCATTCAGAACTCAGCAGTGAATGGAGGGTGCTCTGGGAAAGCAGCCAAGCGGAGTTTCAGAGGGTGACACACAATGGATGTGCCTCCCCACAGCCCGCGGCAGGCAGGGGACAGAGCCTGCACCGGGCACTGGATCCGGCTGCGCTCCTATTCCAAACTGCTGCTGAGGAGCCACGTATTTATTTCAAGTAATCACATTTAGCAGTGGTTATAATAATGAAAAAGGTGGAAAGGGAAAGCCTTTTAAAGACTTTCAGCAATTAAGAAGCAAGGAAGGTATCTTCTTGCACTGACCATACTGAGTCATTGATACTGGCTAATTGCTCTTCAGGAAATTGCTGTGCCATCTTGCACATGTTTGCAGTCCTCAGAACACAGTTTTGTCTGTTTGGGTTTTGGGGTTTTTTTCTGTTATTCCTGGTTTTGTTCTTTGATAAACAGAATGTTAATAATGATAGATCGTAAATAAAAAAGGTAGATCAGATATTCTGTTTACCCATAGAAATGGAACTCTGCAGTGCCTTATGATGGATTTCTCTTACTGAAAGGCAAAAACATAGAAAAACAGAAAATTAGGAATTATATGTACACTTGTATTCTAGTTTCTGGAAAACTGAATTACAGTGCACTTGCCTTCAGGAAAATAAATTTTTTTGTAGTGGGTTACCCTTGGCCATAGACCAAACTTCCACCCAGCAGCTCTGACCCTCCCCTTTCAACAGGCCAGGGAGTGAAAATAAGACAGAAATATTCCTCTTCTCGCAGAAAGGAAGATTGCTTAATAGTTTGCATTGTGGGTAAAAAGGACTTCACTTGGGAAAAATTAATTTATTTTAATACCAATTAAAATAGATTTGGGTAGAGAAACAAAGACAAAAATTGAAACAACCATCCCATCTTTCTTAAACATGTTTAGCTAGAGGCTCCCTATTCGTGGTTAAGGGACTCAGCTGTGCTCTGCTATGAGCCTGTTGGAGATGGATGGGGATGGGCTGTGTCCTCCTCACCAAGGCACTTCATCAAGCAAACCCAACAGAGCATTTGGTTCAGAAACAAGACTAAATTTAATTATGAAAGAACATTGTTCTTCATAAGGAAAGGCTTTTGTGTTACCTTTGGAGGAAATAACAAAATGTTCTTGGTCTGTTCAGCCTGGAGGAGGAGACTGAGGGGAGACCTTATTAGAGTTACAACTTCCTTCTGAGGGGAAGAGCAGGGGCAAGCACTGATCTCATTGCTCTTGTAACGGGACTCAAGGGGATGGCATGGAGCTGAGTCAGGGGAGGTTTAAGTAGGAAATTCTTCACCCAGAGGGCAGTTGGGCACTGGAAAAGGCTCCCCAGGAAAGTGGTCACAGCACAAAACCTGACAAGAGTTCAGAAAGTGTTTGGACAATGCACATGGTGTGATCCTTAGAGCTGTCCTGTGCAGGGCTGAGTTGGACTTTGATGATCCTTGTGGGTCCCTTCCAACTCAGGATAGGCCATGATTCTATGATTTATAAAGATTTGTTTGAAATTTTTTATATTCTTGTGATATAAACTGGTCAAAATTAAATCCAATTGTAGAATGAAAGTGAGTAGTAGCATTTGATTTTCTGACAAATAAATGGATCTTCAAAACGGCAGATCATTTGCTTTCTGGAGTGTGTTGACAAACTGATGGAAAAGATTCAACTCTTTCAGGAAATAATGCTGTGAAACAGGGAAAGGTGTTGATAGTCTTATAGAAAAGATATGCACCTGAAGGCTCTCTTCTTTCTATCATACTGTGGTTGGACCAGTAAAGGTATCTTTATTAAAAATACTGCCTTTTAAAATCACTGCAGAGTTCATTCCCATGTCCTGAATACCATCAGGTTTGTAAGATATTTTAATCAGGACTGTCATTAAATGCTGTAATTCATAGCTGTAGTATTTTTTTTTCTGTTTTCCTCTCCTTTTTCCTCCCATATGTATATTGTAAATTACCCTCATTCCAGATACTTTATTAGAGCCATCCTTATTCAGCCATGTGCATTGTCTTTGACTTTTTCCTACTGTGACATTTTTTTCTTTTTTAACTACAGATCATTTTGTGACCTGAGCTCTTTTTGCAATAATATAAAAAAACCAGGATCAGGGCATGCATTTTTCAAAAATTGACGCTTGAATTATTAAATACATCTCTATTCCCATATGCAGTGACAGTCAAGTAGAAAATTGAAGCTGTCTATAATTTAATCATAGTACATACAATAATAATTAGTTGTCATTAGGACCCTGATTTTCATTGTGATGTACAAATAGAGAAATGCTGAAGTCACAAAAGTGAGGTGTTGTGTGACTTGCAGTGCAGGACTGGGTAATTTTTTGTGGAAAGCTGCACTTTCTACTTATTTCTAATGTTTATTTCTGGTGATGTTATGTCACTCTAAACTTTTAATTGCACACGGTGAATACATGACACTAACAGGTCTTACAACTTAAAGAATCCATAGCTTACTAATAATTTATTTTTAATGCAAATCATAATAGTGGGCATATTCTAGGAAAGGAATCAGAGACCATGTTCTTATTTCTAAGTGATTCCTGCTTAAATTGTGTGCTCATGCTACTATTTTGAAATTAAATGCCACAGTCTCAGCTTTCTAATGATAGAAATTTGTTGATTATTACAGATCTTTAAACAGCACTCAGGCACATATTGAAACAGATTGATAATGCCAACTGGGTACAAAGTGGGAGTGTTAAATTCTGCTGCCAGTTTCAGATGCTTTGAAACACTTCAGGAGTAGAGTTCTGGTGGCTCCAGCATGAAGACTGTGCTAAGCACTGTACACATATATAACAAAAGGTGCCTATCTCTGCCAGCTTACATCCAATGCAGAAAAAGAGTCATGTTGACCAGATCAATACTCAAGGGACACAGGGCAAAGATCATAAATACAATGATAGGAAGATATGAAAAATTCAAAGTCCAATTATCATGGCTGTGCAACTGAAGGACTGGCAGGAAAGATGTCCGTAGTCTGTTGAAGGACAAGTGAAAGTCTGCTTGTGGCAGTGTGTGGATACAGCCTGGAAAATGCCGGAAATAGATTTCAAACATATATAGCTTGTACTGAACATGTGGTGCTACTAATGACTACATTTTGTGTACATGTTTTGCATGTTAACAAATTAATTAACCAATTTTAAAGGCACATGGTGAAAATGATAGCCTATAGGGTTTTGTTTAAGGAACTGATTAGACATCTGTGAAGGAGAGGTGCAAGCTCGATTCGAGCTGCTGGACAACAGACACTCTGATGATGGTGATGATTAAGCACTCAATGCTTTTCAGTGGCTGTACAGCCCTAATTAAGAAACCCAGGAGGTGAACCAGGAGCTGCTCCAGTCTGTCATTGTGGCTGGGCAATGTCGAGCAAATCTGGTTCCTATGAAAGTTAGGATTCAAGGCTGACATTGGGACAGTGAGAAGTACCCTCTGTAAGAGTCCATGAGCCCCGTAGCACCTGGCAGGTCAGGGTACTCAGCCACCCACCACCAAACACATGGAATCTCTATAAGAAAAACCTTAATGTTCCATATTGCATGTTTTGGGGCATTGGAGCCTTTTTTTTTTCATGGTTTTCACAATCAATAGAGTGCCCAAACCTGCACATTGCAAAAGGCCACTAGTTCCCAAAGAAATTAAGAGGTACTACTTTTCAGGCTAGCAGAGTTTATCCTCTCAGTTGAAGAACCCTATTCAAGACTATCTGAAAAAACTATGAAAAACCCCTGTCAGATTCAAGACCCCACTGCTGGTATACAAATCACATGACACTGCTTGCACAGGACCTTAATTGCTGACAATCTCACAGCTATTTTTGAAAGTTTGCAAACTTTCAGTACAAAAGGATTTTGTACGGCCTTAGCTCATGAAATGAGACTTGCAGCTTTCATGTAATGGAAATAATGATTCCAGGGTGTCACAGTTGCAAGCATATTCTTGAATGCATGACTTGGCCACACCTTGTGGGTTTAGAAACCAAAACATAGACCAGTTGTCTACAGACCTGTCTACCCTAGTGCCAATGTCATACACCTGACCACCATTTTCTCTCCCTTACTAGACAAAACTTTTGTCTGAGTTCTACACAGCACCTTGATCCAGCCCTAAAATAAGGAATTCCTTACTGGTCAGACTAAACCCACCAAGTCCAGTGTCTAGAAGGAGCCAGCACATTCCACTCAAGTCTGCTACAAGATAGGATTTTGTCCAAAGTAAAGCAGAGAAATGATTCCATGCCTACTCCTTTTTTTATTTAACAGATTTTCCACAGTATTCATCAACTAAATTATAGATTTAAGCCATGCTACCACAAATTTTTTTTAAAGTTACAATTTTTTTAATTTCTTTCTTTTTTCTTTTATACTTGTAAGGGCCATTTAATGCTTTTGGTAACACAGAACTTTTGAACTACCTTTAGTAACAGCATCAAGAAAAACTTGAGCTCTGCACCACCCCAGGCTTTCTCTGATAATGAAGGAATATTTACCAGTCAAAAGACAAATTTGCAAGCATTTCACGTCTGAAAAAATCAAAAATTTCAGGTTATGGTATCAAGAAAAAGCCCCTTCTCTTTAATGTAAAAATTTGGTTTTACACCTGTCATACAGGACAAAATATAGCCTGATTCTGTGTTCCACCACCATATAGTGCCAGTTTCCGAGCACAGCAAAAGTGGTTCTATGCAAATTCCAGCTGCTAATGGCACTCATTTTTATGTTCAAAAGTGCTTTACTGCTTTATGTAGATGTTTAATTTCTACTTGTAGTTACTTAAAGTGTATTTAGACATCAGATGGCACTTGTCTAAATTTTAGATGGTATACTTAGTCTATGCACCTGTAAAGGTTCTTAAGAATAAGGTATGGCCAACTACTCACAGAAAATGTTGCTTCATGCTAATCAACACAATATGAAAACATGTAACTCATTGCTTAAATTCCTAGCCTGCCTATATCCAGTCCCTACAGATAACATCTTCTCAAATAGAATTACAGCTTTCTTATTACCTACTTCTACAAGCATATGGAGTGTTCTAGAAGCAGATTAAGGGAAGCATGCCTTCCAATGTTAGGGATAAGACTCTTGCTCATAACCTGTGCATGCGAACACTTTTAGGCCAGGCACAAAAATAAATCCATAAGCAAAGACTACTCTGCACATGAAGAGGTAACTTTTTCCATAGTCACTGGAAACTGAACACACTGTGTGATAAGTTCAGCAGAACAACCCTCCAGTGAGTCCCAGAGAGTGGCAGCAACAGAGGAGAAAATCTGTGAATTCAATATGCTAAACCACGAGAAAGCACTAACACAATATTTAAGGGCACCCCATCTCACTGTTCACTGCGGGAAAGGAATCATCCCTTTCACATCCTGGTCTGAAACCAGGAGTGTTACAAACTCATGAAAGGGTTGAATCCCTAGTTCAGTAATCCAGATCATCTTGATTCGGCTTAGGTGTTCTCTTTGTGGAGCATTTTCACTGAAACTCCCACCCTGTCCAGATGTTGATGAATTTTCAGACCCAGCATGTATAACCTTGCAGACCTATTTCAGTAGCAATTCTATGCTTTATTTCTAAAAAGTTTAGGCCAGGTGGAAAAGTCTGGCTGTTGTTTTGTTCATAGAAAAAGAGGATAGAAGAAAAGTTGTCACTTCTACATTGCGTAATGAACACCTCACTTTTTGGCTTCCAGTTGCCTGTAGTAAGACTTTGCACACCCTGAATAATCAATGACCTCTCAGAAAACTTTTGTTACTCTGTAGGCACTGAACCAGAAAAACTTTTATAGTGATTCCAAGTTCATGCTTATGTTAAAGAGTGTTCTTACACCCTTCTGGAGCACAGTGTTTTCTCCAAAGCTGTATTCAGAGCAGGGAAGAGTACTTGGAAATCTAGTATGAACATCTAATACCTTATAATCTGTATTTTCTACAAACTATCAATCAACATAAACATATGGCAATTCAAAGTCAAAATGTCGATCGATATTTTGGAATACTGATTAATCCTTTTCTTCAGTGATGTGGAATCCACTAGTGCAAAACAACAGCTTCGACACCTCATAGAACACACACCTTTTTCATCCTGCCTAAAAGGAAATAGGCAGAGGACAAAAAAGGACAAATGGTAGAAGCCGAGAAAACTAAAAGAAAATTCAGGGGGAAAAAAATCAGGTTCTAAAGCTGGTTGATTGTACTTTATCTTTAGCAGCCCAACTTGAAATCAACCAAGTGTCTTTGATTTTTGGGAAGCCCAAAACCCACTTTCCAAAGACTAGCTCCGTAGGACAAGGCATATTGGGACTTCCTTGTCCATTCAAGTTCCTTTGAAAAGTATCAACCAAAGTTGGTTTGAGTTTTCCTAGCACTTCAACTAAGATGACAAGTTGTCAGTTGCTCTTCTGAAGGGATACATTGTGGGATGATTTGAGATTGACTTTTCTTAAAAGCCAAATCAGGGTCCAGCAATGAATTATATAAAACTGTTAATCTAGAGCTTGTATAACTAGCGTGTAACTATTAACTTGTGTAACATGTAGAACAGTTACATCATCCTATTTTTGCATCCGCCTTTTTCTATTTTATGCAATTACAGACAGTGGCATGAAAAGACCATCAAACAGGTACAGGACAAGTAATAATAAAAGGTTTTATAACCATGATTCTGGGAAGAGTATGTTCCTCACAAAGAAGTTACGCAACTCATTCTTAGAAGTGACAATAAAATCTTTATTCCTCTCCTTTCTCACCCTTTCCCATCCACACACAGAGGCAAACATTTTTATGCTATCTGTTGTAGAAATTTACTTAATTACATTTTCAGATTTGGAGCCTGTTTGTCTTTCACCTAGTTTATTCACTATTCTGTATCTGTGTGAGGCTTTTGACAGCTTCATATACATATAAAAATATATGTAAATTCCTTCTTTATCCTACCCTTTTCTTGGATATCATAAAAAACAGTTTTAAAATCTTTTAGGTCAGGTCTGGGAAGATTCACTGCCAAGTCATGCTGTTCTAAACATACTGTCTTGTAAAAGAGCACAACTGGAAACATGCAGATTATTATTTTAGACTACTAGGATTCCAGTCTCTCCCAAAACTTTTAAAGCATTTTCAATAAACCTCCCAGCTAGAGAGTAATCAGTCATATAATCAAAACAAGCATTTTTAGAGATAATCCTTTTAATCTATTTTGAAGCCTTGCATTTCACAGCAGAGAGCACAGGATGATCTAGTAAGGCAGAACATAAACAGCCAGACTGTACTGGGGAATTTGTAGGGATTTCTTGGGTCAGAGCAGGCAAGCAGACTTCTAACTGTCACACACTGTCCTCCTCTGTCATAATGAACCATGGTTTCTCTCCTTCACAAGGCACTTCAGATTTGCAGGCTTAGTGTTTTTTTCTTTCCCCCCACCACCTCTGCCCCAAGAGGAAATAAAAGTCAAAAAATTAAAAGGGTGTTTCTAGATCAGAAAAATGACAAAACCAAAACTTACAGCATAATGTCAGACATTTCCATGGAGCTTATTACAATAGCAGGTACAACTTAACAAAATCCAAAAAAAGGATTAGATATTGAGGGATAGTGTTTCTGACATATATCAGTTAAAGATACTCCAAAGCATTTAGCTGAAAGATCTAGGCAAAAAACCTAAACTTTTGCTTTAAATCACTTCCTGTGCATAAGAGGTTAGGATGGAATTTAATGTATGGGAAACAATTTTACTGTAGCTGCTTGTTGGAGTTTTTGGAACTGTGGTTTTCAGCCTATGCTACCTGTCACATGCTATTGGCAAAGTCTGGCTGTGGGTTTGATCCACTGTGTCAATTCCAGTATATATACTGTTGTTTATTACATTGATAAAATACTATCCTTTCATGAACTAAGAAGACAAAAGTGCTACATAGTGCTACAAATTGACAAAGCTGGAAAAAGCTGAAACAGTATTTCTTAGCTTCACTATTAGATTATGTGTGGTACCGGTGAATTCCTCTGAGGTGGCTCATAAATTCGAGACAAAGACTTTGCCTCCTATAAAGTCTGAAAGTTGTAGGTTCCGCCTTCTGTAAATATTAATAATGGCTGCAGAACGAGTACCACAAGCAAAGGGCACTGAGCCACTCGGAGCCAGCCCAACAAAACCCTCATGACAACAGAGACTATTGCTTCTTCTTGAAGCTTCATATAAGATTGTAAATGTAGGGAATATTTCTGTACATTCCCCAACAACAGGTGGATTAAAGACTGCCGTTACTCATACATTGCTATTTGCATTTTGATTTAAATATTTTTTGCAGCAGTCGGAAAAGATTTTATGTGCTTTAGAGCACTTGCAGTGACTGCCCCTACCCAAAGTACATGCCCATCTTCTCTAACCACACTCTAAAACACACCCTTCAAACATAAACTGCTTCAAAGGAGAATCATTGAATCTCTTTCACAAATTAAAAATAAATAAAGAAATAAACACTGCAACTTTTCAATCACTGCAAAAGACAGCACCCAAAATTCTCCTAACAACCTGACAGTCCAAGCAGGTGCCCAGCAGAGATCCCTTGTGCCTTGCTTCCCTGAGTAATGAGGACACAGGCTCAAGAATGGAGCACAAACCTGCCAGGAACAACCCAGGAGCTTTTCCACTTTTTTGCTGCTCTCACTTTAAAATATCTCACAAGCATCCACTGTCTCAAAAGGCAGCTTGAAAGAGATAGAAATTGCCATGTGCACACTCTCCTCCTCAATCCAGGGCAGATCAATGACTGTTTATTTATCCTGAGCAAAGCAAGTGATGAGTTTTTTTCAAATTCTAGGAGAAAAATTTCCCATCACTGAACCTGGCAGGGTATGTCACACAGTGCTGGGAGTGGGCACAGGACTAGAGCAGGTTAGAAACTGGCTGCCTGGGTCACCAAGGGAGTACAATTACTTAATGACAGCAATTTACCCATTTTACAGCTTGCAGTGCCAAGGAAATATCGCTTGTGACAGTGGAAACAAATCAAGCCTGAACTGGTTGAAAAATCGGCACAGAAAATCAAAGCTACTTCTAACACTGAAAATCATGGAATTTATTTCAGTGTTTGATTAATGTTTTAGATGCCCAATCCTAGATTTGCTGGAAAGTTTGGGACACCAGTCCTTTCAAATAACCAGAAGTTATGGATTAAAATGTCTTTGCTTCTTTCAATTATTAACTTGATGCTAGATTTTTTCTAATGATTATTCCCTGTGTGCTACTCGTCTTCCAACTGTGAGAGTTATTTATTTGTGCTGTTTTCCTAAGCAACCCTGCTAAGTCTCTACTGAAAGATCAGGCATAAGCATGGGTCTATCGAAGTCTTTCAGTGCACAAGAAGAGGACATTAAGAAAGAGAAGGGTTATTGAAACCACTCAAGGCTAGATTAATATCTTTACCTTTCCACATTAAATGAGTGCTTTTCAATTTTGTATAATCATCTGTCGTAATAGGAGTTCATGAACAGAAAAAAAAATTACTCTTTTATATTTAAAATCACTTAAGGAGAAAAGACAGGAAGGGATTTGGTTTAACAGGTAAAGAACTCACAACAGTCTTCTGGAATAACGTCATTGGTGCACAGGAGGGGAAATCCCAGCTACATGTATTTTTCCCTGTTTGTGTACAGCTTTGCTATTTCTCCAGGTTGAAGGAAACAAATGAAAATCAAAATTTGAAAGAATCAGTAATTAAATGTGGCGGCTGATTTTTGACTAAAAAAATAATTAGCCCAAAAACAAATACTAAAAAGGGTTTTTACAGTCGGATAACTTTCAGACCAAAAAACACTAGAAATCTATCACTGCTTTCTGACCTACTTTCCATGGTCATGCCTAATTCGATCTTCTTGCCTTTCATATCTCTCTGTCTCTGTCAACAGACAGATGAGCAGTGGAAGAACAGAAGAGGTAGGTTGGGTTAAGAGGACAGATCAAGACAAATCATTACAAGCAAGAGACTGGAAGATTTCAGAGACCTACTCCCAAAATAAGCAGACAATTATTCTTATTAGGATTAAGCTGAAATAAGCAGACAATTATTCTTATTAGGATTAAGCTGAAAGATGTTATTACCAAAAATACAGTATTTATCATAAATCACTGAAAAGTGTTCATGTAAGTGATCTATGCCAGGATAATATCACACCTGAAATGATTATACCACTTATAGTTGCAAATCTAAATGCTGCAAGAGTTAAGCAAGGAAACTGAATAAATAATAGATCTGTTGAAAAAAATGAAACATCAGACATTAGATGGGAAATCGAGTACTTCAGACATTTGCTACAAAAATTATTGTTATTTTTATTTAAGAACTGTATATTTGTTTTGAAACAATTATAGGACGTGAAACCATCTTATAAACCCAGAAATCATACATTCTGTTTCAATTAATCTACTTCACTTGACCTGAACAACATAAAAGAATGCTTTTCAAGCTAATTGAATTTTGCTCTTTTTCCCCTAAGAAACTTTTCATATGTCCCAGTTTCTATCCTGAGTCCTCCTACATTAATTTTACTCTGATTTTCTAAGTAAATTAGGTTTAGGTAACAGTACTGTCAATTGATATCTGTACTCTAGGTCTTCTAATAGCTTTTCATCCCATGGCTACATTAAAGTACAAATTTAAAGATATGAATTCCTACAAATGTGTCTGCTAATTGAGAGCTGTTTGAAGAAGGCAGACTAAATTGCATGACCCTATTTAAAGCAAGACAGTGTAACTCCAGCAGTTTCCTGTTTTACAAGCAGTGTATACAAGGACTAAGACAGCCTCTGAATGAGCTGCTACGTGCCCAGCCAAACATGGAAGTGATTTAGGAATTAGAAGAAAAAGAGGGGGAGAGGACTGGAGTAATAGCTAATCAGCATGTTCTGTGAGATGAGAGAGAGAGAATTAAGACACTGAGAGGCTAAAAGGTTGTTTCCACTGGTACTGTCCCTGTGACTTTTCTCTCCCTTAAATTTTTCAGTATAGCCCCCAAAATGAAGTAGTCATTATTTGCACACTCCTAACTAAATGTTACTAAACTGGTGGTAAAAGCTGCATGAAAGGAGTATGTAAAATTCAGATTTTAAGGAGGTTCAAAGAGAGATACCTGACACCAGTAAAAAGGCCTTGATTCTGAGGACCTGCATCTGACCCTAGCCCAGCTGTAAAACAGGCCACCAGCTGCATTGATCCGTGTCTACAGTTCCTAAAGGCAACAATCATGCCTCTTCATGCTTGCTTCTAATAAACACATTGCCTATTGGATTAACTGCCTTTTTGAGATGAGCAGTTTATTCATCATTGAAAATTGTACATGGACTGAGATATAAAAGTGGCAGGAGTGCCAAGTCTCTCAAAGAACATGCAGATGTCTTCCCAGTCCCATGTTGTGTACACATTGCTGTAATCCTGTTTCAAAGAATGTGCTGGGTTTTTTTCAGCCTTAAAGATCTAACTGGATTTTATGGTTTTCAGTTATGACCACAGAAACCTACAGGACAAGTTTCAGCCAACAGTCCCAAAATCTACCCCCTTATGCTGTTGTCTAGTAGAGCTGTGTACTCCTCACCATCATGAAATATCAGCATCTGTATTTTCATTTTTATAATTTCACAGAATTTAATTTTTATTTGTTTGTTATTGCCTGCAAATTTCCCTTTTAGAAAACCATTAATATCGGAAATAAAAAATGTTTCCAAAATTCCATGCTCTCATTTGCTAAATTCCTTTTAAAATCCCCTAGAAAAACAAAACCAAAAACAAATAAGCAAACAAAATCACCTCAAAACCACAAATAAATCTGTAGAAGAAAGATTACGAATTTCAACAAAAGATTTTTTTTCATTTGGAAAATACCATGATGATGATGAATTTTCAGCCAATTGCAGATGACAAAAAAGAAGGTAGAAATACAGAGGTTGTGCAGCTCCATGGTTAAGGCTGTATGGACTGCTACACCTTCAGCTAGATTAAATATGCTTGGCTTCACAATTTCACAATCACAAATTTGAAAATAATAATTCTTCAGAAAATGACAGAACTAGATATACAATTTTTTGTATTTTATCTATAACTTTCAAATACAGATGCTTTATTCTGCAGTGTTCAGGCCACACAGTGAACAGGAAAGGGGCAGGTAATTTCACTGCAACTTTCAGTTTCAGAACTGCTAATGAACTGTGTTTCCTTCAATTCAAGAGCTGGAGCCATTGTTTGTGCATAACACTGCTATCAATTTTCTCTGTAATAGATATTTTGTCAGAAAATACAGTTAAAATATCTGGAAATACTTTTGGAAATATTAAAATAATTACCAGGAAGTGACTACTTTACTATAAATGTTTTTTAAAATTATTTCTTTCTACCATAGAAGATTAATATACTTTAAAAGATAGTAAAGTACCAATTATTTAGGCACTGAAACTTCTTAAGGCTTCTAATAAATCTAATGTAATGTTTGTGGGATTTTTTTTTTTAACTTTATAGCTAAACTTTAGCAATAAATGTGAGGCAAATGTATGTATTGACAAAATATTACATAGCCTAATGACTATAATTTTATCTGTGTTGAGTAACCAGCTCATAGTAAAAGGGGGTTAGCTACTGTGAGCACAGGTGTTCATACGTATTTGCAAAATAGCAGCCTGCAACATGGTGCTTTTAGAAAAGCAGGTTCAGCTAGGGAAGAATATGAAACACATATAAAAGAAAGAAAGTTCACCTTTGAGAAAGGAGTCTTTCATAGTGATTTTTAAAAAGGTGGTGGTTTTTTTTTTTTTGCTGTTATTCAGAAACAATGATTATTTTATAGTTTTCTGCTTCCATCTTTTTTTCCAAACCCTTGAAGCCATACTTTTGTAAGAAATGGAAAAAATTACTTCCCTCAGGATAACAAGAAGAAATTTCTTATGTAGTAAAAGTACATAGTTCAAGCTCAGAAATATATGACAGACATTTATTAATTTATTTATAGTATTTTACCTTCTACCTTATATGGACTAAAAATACAGTAAGAGGACCTTTTTAAACAACAGATATTGTTCACGTACTGTGATACTGCTTCAGTGGTCTTCTAAAAAGTGTTTTAGAACTTCTATTATAGTTAAAAATGACACATACTTTTTATAAAATGTAATAAAATATTTCGTACAAAATTCTATAGTTTTCTACTGAAAGGAATTATGAATCTTCAAAGGTCAATTATAAATATCTTTTCTCATGCCTTTGTGACTGAAAAGAGCTTCCTAGTAATGAGTATAATCTTTGTCTAGATTTTTTTTTTCAAGGAAATCACAATTTGGTAATTTCTACTTGTTAAATTCTTTTCTCTAACTCTCTTGTTTACAGGTACTCTGCAAGGTCCATCCTTTCATAGCAAAGGAAAAATATAAACCTGTTTGAAAGGAGCAGCTGGCATCATTGCAAAGTGGACTGAAAGTCTGTCTTTAGGGTAGACTTCAGGGTAAAAAAATCAGTTATGTTTCAGTGTGAAGCAAAGTGAAACAATTGTGGATTAATATACAAAACCACAAGAAAACCAGATTAACAGGTAGGATTGCAGTTTTCATTGTTTCCTTCGATGGGTCTCCCCAACATCAGAACAGATGTAAAATAAGTGCCAAAGTACAAAATAAGCCCTACTGATATACCTTTCACAATTACAATTAAGTCACATTTTTACATTAAATCTATAATATGAGCAGATAGTAAAAACATTGCAGAGTTCTCATGCAAGTGCATGTTGTCTGCCATTTTAAGAGATCTCATGGAGTCTCTTTCTTTATGTAGTGCTATCCTTAGTGCAATAAACCAAACAAGACACTGAAATATGGAGCTGCATAAATCAGTAAAATCCATGCTAAATAGGAGAATTCCTAACATCTAGGGGTTAGAGTTGTTTGGGGTTTTTTGATTATCATCCCTTTCTTAATATGGAGTGTAAAAATTTTATTTATATAATGAAAACTAGCAGAGAGAGAAATATATTGACCTTTGTGGAACAAAAAGTGCACTGCAATGAAACTACCGAGTAATCTCACTAGCTATCTCATTCTATATCTCGGCTTTCCTGAAAACCAAAAATTCTTTGAGGGATATATATATAAATTTCTTCAAGCTTTTTCTACATATTTCAGATAAATAGATATATATCCCATGTCCTTACCTAAGATAGCTATTACCAGAATAAACTACTACTAGGCTTTTCTTGATTAGTCCAAAAGAACACTCTTGAAGATGTTCATAACCAAGAAAAAGGATCTATGCAGGTAAAAGTGACAGAACTAGGAGCTTCAATATTATTTAAGCTGACACATTCAAAACATTTCATTTAGTCTGTGTGTGAAGACATGGAAGAACATAATTTTTTATTCCTCAACTACTCAGCCTTTAGATCCCCAGGAAACCAGGGTCTATCTCATGGCATTAGGTCAGACTTCTCTGAGAATAGGAATCACCCTTCAGGTGAGTATGACATGCACACTTATTCAACAGCAACCAAATGAGGAAAGATTTCAATGTCTTCTCTTCAGTCTGACTCAAAACTACATAGAAGAGTAGGGCTTTTGGGGCTCTTTTTCCCCAAAAGTAGTAGGACAGGTAATCAGTTGACATAAAATTCTTGCTTGTAAAGGTCTACCAGGAATAAGTAATACTCAAAGGCTGATATCATATATCAGCTTCAACGACCTGCCTAAAGAATAACATGAATATAGAGCCATAAGCAAGATAATACACCTCAAAATAACACAAAATGCAAGCATTGCAAGGGCTGAGTAACAACTGACCACCCCATTATGCCAGACACAGAAAGGAAACTCAGCTACAAATGGACCATCCACAACCAGAGCTAAAACTCTGCATATGTAAAAAAACAACCAGAGAAGTGCAAAATACTGCTTAAGTTTTAAATACAAGCAACAAACTAGAGTAACTGTTCCTCTTTCTCCTAGATTCCTTTGAGGCATTGAGTGCACTCAGCTCTGTTACAGAAATCTGAGGATTATTTCATGTCAAGGACCTGGAAGGAACTGAAAAGAGTACTAATTTTAAAAGAGTGCTAAATGCTGACGTTTCCAGTGCTCAAGTCAATGCAGCTATAATTCATTCTGTCTGAACTGTTGCAATTATGAACATAACACAATGATTTATGTCATGATTCCCCAATTAGTTTAATTCAGTATAAACCCACACAACAGCTGAGGGGGTTGAGCCTGTCTTTTCCCTTCCCTGTTCCTGTCCCCTCTCTGGTACTAGCAAAACACTCAGGAAACACACATGGTGCACCAAACATAGATCTCATGTCCATGAAAATTACAGCTGGGGGTTTAGTTTTTAGCCAGATCATTGTCAGATCCAGTTCACCTTGCAACTCCAGGAATATTCAGGTCTACTCAAGGGAAAGGGCAAGAATGAACAACTAAAACTCTGCTAACTGCTGTTGGACCCCCAGGTAATGGGGAAAACCTAAAACTGGAGCAAAGAGGCTGTTGCCTACTGTAGCCTTGCATAGGAGCAGCGACTGATTCCTCAGTTACCTCTCGCAGTTTATTTTTCTGCCTGGCATTTCATATAGTTTTCTGTTATTTAAGCAAAGTTCAGCTGCAGTAATAATAATTATTTGAGCCTCATTAACTAATGAGAATAATTGCCTATTGTCATCTTTATTACATCCCTCCTTTTTCTTCTTTTTTTGAAGAGTTTACTTCTTACAGTACTTCTTTCCCGTAAGTTGAATAGGATGAGTTTATTTCCATAGTGTCTGCTAACATAGGATGTTGGTTTAACAATTATGGATTAAATCCCTGTACAAATTAAATCAAAAGCATCTCTCTTATTGAATTGCTGCTTCAATTAACCCATTGCCTTCAAATGCAGGAACTCTGCTAGAAGAACTCCAAGCCTCTATTGCTTTCTGTCTTGGAACCAGCATCCTTACTTGTGCTGTAACTTCCCCAAGTCCATACAGACTTTACAGTTTCTCTGACCTGCTGTGAAGGAGTTGTATTTTCCACCCCACAAACACACAGATCTCCCCTAGCTGCCCTTAGACTTATTTAAAGACACATGGAGAATTTGGCAGAGACTATTGCAGTGCAGTGAATGGAACAATTGTAGTTAGTAAGGGCTTCATGAACAAGCCCATATTACAGTGCCACAACACAAATATATATATAACTAATTAACTAAATAATGAAAGGGAAACATAAGAACAGTTTCTAATGTTCTGGAATTATAGAGCTTATAGCTGAAACAGCAGCTTTAAATAAATATTTCTTTGTTTTTGTTAATACTGGTTGCTTTATTTTAATACACATTTATATTAAAATCAATTAGAATGTATATGGGATTTTGTGGCTATAATTTGTATTTTCTGCTTTATATGTCACTCACTCATTAGTTTCCTAAATAACAGAGAACACACTTAGTCAGTTGGCATTTTCCACTGTTTTAATTGCCTGCTGTGATATAATTATTGTGACATTTTGGGATGTTTTTAACATCCTGAATTAAATATTCTGACATCCCACAGAGCACTTCATGAAAACAGTCAAACTGTATTCAAGTCATTAGGAGTCTACAGTTGTCCTTTAATATCAAAATTATTTTTGACACAAAAAGTGCAGATAAAATTAAAGTGCTTAACAACTTATATCTTATGTCAGTTTTCATCTTTAAAATTTTAAAATGTTATTAGCATATAATGAGCAACTGTGGAGCTCAAAATATCATATTAATTTGCATTTTATTTTCCTTTTTTTTTTAAAGTAGCTATCAAAGAATGGTACATAAGAAATCCTACCTACAAAGCTTATTTTTTGACGAATTTTCAGAGCAAACTGTCACATAATTATTTTAAAGAATAAAATAAATCACTTATTCTCATTCTTCTTTCACAATAGCTGTGAAATACTGTACATCTTTAAAAATTATTTTACTTGCCACAAAATAGTTCATGACTGAACATAGAATGCTTTGACTTTCAGATTAGGCTTCATTTCTGCAAACATTAATTATTTAATGGGTTAAACAATGAGAATGACATATGTAAAATAAAATGTTGTGAATTAGTTTCTAACAATTGGCAAGAATCTCTAAGAATAAGGTAAATTTACATAACAAACAGCCATTACCCTGTCTTGCTTTTTTCATCCCTGTTTTGCAAATAGTTTAGAAGCTTCCTGGTATGTGTTAGGAGAGCACAGAAGAGGTTTCAGGAACTACAGAGCCAATAAGGTCAGCTCAACACAGCACTCCAGTCCAGCCCGTGCCTCTACCATCACTGCTACAAAAATGTGTAATCTTGTCAGGGACAGAAAGGGAGGTCAGGAGACTCAGGGAGGCGGGTACTGCACACTGGTAATCTCCAGTTTGCACCCAGTCCCCAACCTCTCATATGCTGCCTTCTGCACAGAACTGTATTAAATTGCACTATAATCACACTGGAAAACCACACATGACCTTCCACTTAACTTCCACATGTGAGAGAATGGCTCTAAAGACTCAAATTGCACAAGTCAATGTTTTAATATATACCTAATGTTTCATTTATACTTAGCACTGATACCCCAAAAACTCAAACAAAATCCTCAATTCATATTCCCACACTTTAAGGACTAAGTAATTATTTCTTTTTATCTTAACTGCAAATTTAGCAAGTCTATGACATTAATCATTTAAATTTCAAAAGATTGCCTGTATTTTCCTGATACAGTTTTAAAAGAAATGCATCTCTGTAACACTGAAGTAATAGTCCACAAATTTTAAACGTAATTATGCATGTTTATAAAAAAATATATTAGGCTATACAATGAACAAAGTCCATGCAAGATGAGTGGCAAGACTTCATAGTTTGTGTAGAAAGACAGTAATCAGTAGAGAACCAGAACAGAAACTTGAAGTGAGGAAGCAACTGCAAACAGTACTATACTATGTTGGCATCAATTTGATAGCAAGAATACAGAAAGTGAAGTTCTTTTTGTTTCTTAGGCAGAATACAGAAAAAAATCTTCTAGATCAAGTCAATTATCTGATATAAATGATGAAGATGGCAGTATTACTGAGCACAGTGTGTGCAAAATTAATGTCCATTGTAACTTTAGTGAGAACCTGGAGAGAGAGATAATGGAGATACAACCAGGGGAAAAATTTGCAGCAAGGATGTTACTTTTATGTGTACAATTACCTGTCTCTTCTGAGTTATAGCTTTACTTATAGGAGTACTTATTTACTTTATATCTTTCTGATGATTCGTATTGACTTGTGCATGCCCTAGTGTACTTACTACAATAAAATTTATATGATCAAAATCTTCAATAACCCAGCTGGCATTTAATACTGACACTCTGTCCACACATCAGGCTTCTATGCAGACTTGCGATCCTTTTTCTGTTCAAATCATATATTCACTTTTTATACATCTTTAAAACAATTTCAATGAGTTAATTACAATTCCAAACAGCAGATGTGGGGTTTAAAAGCCATAGGGTTTGCACCAACAGGATATCTGAGCAAATATCCTGTTAACTTAAGTGAAACATGCAAAGATATGGAACCAAGAAATTAGAGATGAAAAATAACAGGGCTAAAATTAGGTGCACAAAACCTTTGTTTGCATTTATAGCCAAGAGCAGATCACCACCGATCTTATTTTAGTCCATTATTTAACCACTTTTCAATATGTTATAAGACCTTGAAATTCAATGAGACCAAGTTCAAGGTCCTGCACCTGGGTCAGGGCAATCCCAAGAACAAATACAGGCTGGCAGGAGAATGGATTGAGAGCAGCCCTGAGGAGAAAGACTTGGGGATGTTGACTGATGAGAAGCTCAACTTGACCCAGCAATGTGCACTCACAGCCCAGAAAGCCAACCACATCCTGGGCTGCATCAAAAGCAGTGTGGCCAGCAGAGCAAAAGAGCTGTTAAATGCCAGATGCAAGATTTCAAAAAGATTTTCTGAAAGTCTTATGGGATTTTTTTGTATTACAGGAATATCTACTAAATATTTTTGTGTTTATATGTTGAAAGATGCTAAAAGACCGTCTCCTCACTTTGCTAGAAAAGAAGCACCCATTTAATAAAAAAAACTTATTGCTCTAGTCGTTGAATTCATTAATTGTTCCGAGATAGAATGGAGTTACTGTCACTTTTTTACTTATATAGTTCTTTCAGGTATAGCAAAGTCCTCAGTAAAATAATGCTCATGTTTCAACACCATCAGCAAGGTATTATGCTATTAATAAATTGGATCATTATCTTTACTGAAGGAATATTATACTACATTAGCATTTTTGTTCAATCAAAGAATACTGTTCTCAAGCATGTTTCCCACTCATTGCCACCTACTGTGCTCCACTTCACAGCATGGAACTGGTTTAGAGTCCAAAATCTGAATTATTTTCAGATAAAACTAAGCTAGAAGCTAAGGAAGCATGGGTAATAGTGTCCACTCCTGGCCAGACACTGAGGCCAGGGGACAGATTACTCCAGGTCCAAGGAAAACCTCAAAAAATATAAAAAAACAGGAACATAATACACAAATACCAGTGCATAAATCTACACATTCAATGAGAAATGCCTCTTGCTGACATGAACATAGCTTTTCTGTTCAGAAAAGTGCTACAGGAGTTTTGATGTTTAAAGGTAAAAATCATTTAAACCCAAGACTTTTAAGAGAAATTACAAGCACTATGGTGAATGAAACAAATGGCAGGAAGTTTCTCTCTTCTTATTAGGTATATAATAATATATTGGAACATCAAGTCCTCCCTTGCCAATGGTTGACCTTCTAACTCTATGGGTTTCCCAAAATATTCAGTGATCCTTGAGACTTAAGCTTCTAGGTTATCTATGAAAAATCCTTCTTGACAATGCACCTTCACCTCCGAAATAAAAAATTAAACAGAGTGATTCAGACTCCACTCTTGGTTCCATCTGCAGGGATTTAAACCTCTCTCCCTCAGGAAATATCTACAACCATGAACCTCTGGGTGATACTGGGGAGAATGTGCCCTCTGTCTATACTACTGACACTGTGACATCATGCAGACAGGAATTTGTCATAAATTGGATCAGAAATGGAGGCCCCAACTTTAACTTTTTGATTGGGGCATTTCTGTTAAAGTCAGGAATACTCAATAACAGTCTGCAGGTTGTTGTAGCTGCCATTACAGAAAGTGATTCCTAGCACTGATTTAAAAAAAAAAAACTTTACAACTGCATTTTGTCAGGGGTCTAATCCTGTGGTATTAGGTATGCTCTGAGAATACCTCCCAGATGAAGCTGCTCAGAGGATTTGGTAGAGAAATGGTTCCCAGATTGCTGCCAGACTAAGGTAGAACATAGGAAAACTCCAAGCAGGACACACAAAATTATAAGTGTCTAGACACATAGGCACATTAAAAGGAAAAGAAATAAAGGAAGTCAAGTGCATCTAGAATGAAACAGCTACTGAATAAGGTCTTTTTGGATCATACTTTAGGCTTCATGATCATAAGCCCTTTATGTGAGCTACTATCCAATTCCTCTGATTTTGAGATCTAGTAGTACTCTCCCTACAAAAGGAATAGCAGTATATTAGACAGAGAGGGAAATGCTCTGCAAAAACTAGAGGAGATGAACAGAAGGAAGCATATATACTGCAAGCTGCATAACACAACAGGCTTTATCAAGGTGGCTTGAGCACTGGAAGCCAGTCAGTGAACTCACCCTGAGTGCCAGGCAGCTGTGCTTACAGACCATTTCCAGCCCCTGAGCGCAGTCCTTTCGGATTGGGTCAGATAGCACTGTGCTCTCTGTGGTCAACAGGCATAGCATGAAACCAGTGCAGGAAAGAACTTTTGGTATGCACTTAAGTTCATAATTAGGAAAGTGGGTAAATGGATGCTTGAAGCTAATCACCTGCTTAAGTGCTTTCCTGAATTAGAGCCATACACTGGTATGACTGATAACTATATCTTTATATAGACTCCATTTTATAATTCTACACAGAAGCAGGGAAAGAAAGTATTCGGGTTAAAGGAAGGGAAATGAAGCTGAATAAATTCTATTCATGCTAGTTTTGTTAGCTTTTTTCAATGCTGTCACACCAGTTTGAACTTTATTTAGAAATCTGTTTGATTTTTGTTATTTGATATTGATATGTTTCTAAGCAATAGCCTATTTATACAAAAACATTTCATTTCCCTTTTGCTTTTTGTTTTACCTCATATTATAACAACTTTTACCATTTCTTACCTCTATTGCTAAACAGATATGGTTGTTAGGTTTTCAGTAATTCCAACCATAATTGTTCAGTGTATATGTTTCCTGTCCCTCACCCCAGTGAGAAGCTTTCTGAGTAAATATTTACAAGGACATTATTTCAGTGCAGTTTAATTAAAATGTTAATTTTTAAAGAACTGGAAATACATACAGTTGATATTATTTAAGCAAATTTTAAAAATCACAATAAATAAGAAAACATGAGCTAAAATTAGTATAATCCTATTGCTCATGGTAAACAACTGGACATTTATTCTTGAAAATGGTCATTCAGCATGGAATGTCTTTTGTTCACTGAATTCATACAAAACCACTTCTACACCTTTATTGTGGTGTGGACATTTCTCCAAAATGTCATAAAAAGTGGAAACAACATTGTTAGCTGTTCTGAAAAACTCCCAGCTTTCCATAAACGTTGTTTATTCTGATCACACCAGAATTGAGACAGATGTAGTTACAACAGTTACAACATCAGCAAGGGCACCTATTAATCCATAGTTTGATCTTTGCTCTTTAAAAATTGTTGTTCAGGTTGTTAAGTACTCACTGCATTTCATTTTAGGGGTAGAGAACTATCCCTGTGCCTGTTATATTTCAAGCTTGGTATTACACTTTGCTCCAGAACAAAAAGGTACCATACATAGCCTCAGTCTTGCATAGTTTAAACCAAGCTTTACTAAACATTCACCTTGGAAAAGGTGACAAAAATGGTTAAAGGATAACAAAAGAAACAATTATTTTGCAGATGTAGAGCTGAGTAACAAAACAAGAACATAAAGATCTTTATTCTTTACCTACAGTTAGGTAAATTAGGATGGAATTATTAGAAGTGCAAACACTTGTCCACATAAGGCTTTAAGTTATACAAAAAAAGAACCCAAATTCAGCCAGAAGCTTGATATTAGCTCAGTTTCCCCTTTTCTTAAAGTCACACAAAGATATGATAGGTTTATAGTCCCTATAAAGAAGTTCTTTGGGACAAATAATGAAGTAGAACAAACTATGCCTCTAACTAGAGCAAATTCAGAAATATCGAGACGTTTAAAAAATGGTCTGAGAACAAATTTGTCCCCTACCTTCTAAACCCCTAGAGGCTACAACCTTCCTTAAAATTAATTTTTCTTACTCAGAAATTCCCCAATACAGTCTGTACAAATACCTCAACAAAGACAAATTTTTTCTATTCCCTCTGAGGCTTGACTACTTGAGTATTAATGCTACTGTAACTTAACTCGAACTCTTTTACAAATTTGTTTCCTGTAGAAATTCACTATGTCCTCTTCCTCAGGCTCTTTCTTACCCTCCTAAAAAGGCAAGAGTTTTTCTCATCGAGTAGTAAAGAAATCACTTATTGTAGTAATCCTATTATTTCACACTGACACCTTCTCCCAGGTGAATATGGTTAACTGGTCCCAGGGGAATTTCCCCCCCTCTCTATGGACTTCACCTGGGCAGAGTGCAACACCCAGAGCAGTAGAGACATGTAGCTGTTCTCTTTGTGCCCAGTCATATATTTATTAACAAAGCATAACACAGAGTAAACTATGTACAAAAAGTTCAATTGACTATCATAATAAGCCTGGTTATAGTGCTTTTATTGGTTAATCAGGTTAGATAAAAATAGCCTTTGAGTTCTATTTTCTAATCTGAAATGCGTCTCTTTTAAAAGAAAGGGGGGGAAAAAGGAAACAGATATTGATTATAGCTGTGCTGGTTTCATCTGGGGTATTTTTTTCTCCAGTGGCTGGTATGGGGCTATGTTTTGGATTTGAGCTGAACACAGCGTTGATAATGTAGAGATGTTTTTGTTATTGCTGAGCACGGTTTACACAGTGCCAAGGCCTTTTCTGCTTTTGGTACTGCCATGCTGGCAAGGAACTTGGCTGTACATGGGAAGCTGGGAGGAGACACAGCCAGGACAGGTGACCCAAACTGACCAAAGGGACATTCCAGACCATATGATATCCTGCTCTGTATATAAAGTCAAGGGGAAAAGTGGGGGACACTTGGAGTGATAGTGTTTGTCTTCCCAAGTCACCATTATGCATGACGGGGCCCTGCTCTGCTGGGGATGGCTGAACACCTGCCTGCCCATGGGGAACAGTGAATTAATTCCTTGTTTTGCTTTGCTCATGTGAGCAACTTTTGCTTTTGCTATTTAATGGTCTTTATCTCAACCCATGAGCTTTCCATATTTTATCCTTCCAATTCTCTCCCCAGTCCCACTGGTGGGGGAGTGAGTGGCTATGTGGGCCTTGGTTGCTGGCTGGGGTGAAACCACAACAGGCTCTAATTTAGGGAATAGTGAGCTTGTGTTTTGCATTTCTCAGCTCTTGTACTGGGTAATTTTTTAAATATATTTTACTTTACTCTGATTCTTTCGAAGACAGCACATTACAGGGGTTTTTTATTCTGTTTTGGGTTTGCTTTATTGTTTTGTTGTTTTTTGCATCTTTTTAATAATAAATCTGATGATACTGCCTAAAAGCCCACAGTATGTGCTGAAGATAGGAGCGTTAGTTACATTAGAGGCAAGAGAGCAGATCTTCAAACAACCTTTCCATAAACTCCAGGATCCCCACTCCTGCTTAGCAAAAGATGAAAGAGGACTATCAGATCACTTAATATTTTTTGAGGAAAGATGATTTCTACATCATCATTTCTTAAGCAAGCTATATCAAAATTAAAAGAAATCTCTCTAAAATGAAACTTCAAGAAGCTTATGGAGCTTGGAGGTTTGTATACCTTAAAACAAGAGGATTTCCTTACAACCTCTTTCTCTAGCTACTCTTGCCTGTCACTTATACAAAGAAGCTGTATTTCTTCTCAACAGGCAGTAGGAAAAACTCTCATAATGACCCTTTCTTTGCATACTTTTGCCGCACTGGTAAAATGTCACTCATCCATGTCTCTAATTTTTGTCATATTTATAAGAAGGAATGTGAAGGAAGAAAAATATGTTAGAATATATTTCAATATTCCTTTCTCTTGACTTTAATTTTCATAGTGAGCTTTGCTTGCATGACAAGGAATTGCTACTGGGTTTTGCATGTGTACATAGGGATATTTATGTGTGTGTGTGTATATACATATGTGGCTTTGTTTCTGAGAGAGAAAAATCTGTTGCATGTGGATTCGGCATGGAATTGAACTGTTTCTTCTCCTTTAAGGTGTTTTTGTTGCTTTCAATATTACAGACTGGCATTTTAAGGAAGCATACTGGCTCAGAAAGATTTGTTATACCTGCATTTCTCTTCTCCATGGCACGTTATTGCTTGGCTGAGTACCTCTGTAACTAAGAGGAAATGTCTTTCCAGATGATCTAAAGGGTGACCATTTTCCCATGTCTACAATCTCCACCACTGTTTAAGTTTCGATATTTAGATAAACCTACTACCTCATTTTCTTTGCTCTAGTTAGAGCAGAGATGTGCTTCCCAGAGTAAATTCTAGCAGTAGATGGTATAGCCGATTCCTGCGTTGGATAGAACAGCTGAACATCATATACTGTATGAAGGGTCAGTGTGAAGTGTAAAAGAGAAAAGCAAAATCAAATAGATAGTAGCTGTCTAGGTGCATGGCCTGTTTGGTGACCAGTTGTGTATCCATGGAAGGTCTTATCATGAGGGCCAATCTGAATTCAAGTTTCTGCTTCATTTGTTTCTCCAGCTTGCTTTTGTTTCATGCCTTCCCCTTGGCTTTTGTCCTCTACTGTGTGTATGTTTATCATCTCATCCTAGATATGGTTCTTGTATTATCTATTGTGTAAGTAACAGCGGAATTACTTTATTAGCAAACTCCAAGGTTTCACTTCTAGGGAAACAAAATGCATCCCAAATAATATATGCCATAAAGAGTGGTGATAGAAGTTGTGTAATAATATTGAACACTTAATGATGAACTCTCCTCATATCAAGACATCCTTGGATGACATTGATTTGTCACATGCTGTGTCAGACTGTTTATGACAACTTTGATCAGAAGTACTCAAATTTAAGAAACAATCAGGCCACAGATGGCAGTTAATCTAGTCTTTGACTGAATTAATTGGTTTCATAATTGGGTACACATGGAGCTCTTTAAACATTAATCACAGTCCTCTTAGATATCTTTAACAAGAGAAAGTATGGCAGTTCTAACCAAATGCTTTGTGAAGCTGAAAATAACCAGAGAGTGTGTGTCCTAGGAAAAAAACCCAAACCTCAGAATGCTGTGATTGTATTTAGTTCTGCAGAGATAAGAAACAGCAAGATGAGAATTAGCACGTTTTGTTGAATTTAAGAAACATTTTGTAACTGCACGGAGGGAGGAAACTTGTTACTGTTATCCCTTCACTGAGCACAGAATTCAAGATCAAAATTGCTTTGGATTTTAAAAGCTTATGCAATTCCTACAATGACTTTTTTGCTAAATCTATTCTAGTTTCATAGACCTGTAGATACAATAATAAAGGACTAGAGCCCACTTAAACCATCAGCAACAAATGCTGTTGGCTTAAGACATTCTGAGCACTTCCTTTGATCCTCCAGTCTGATGGAGTAGTTGAATATCACTAGAATCTATATTAAGGAAGCAACACCTGTTTGATAAATGCTGAGGAAAAGCTGATTGTGAGAATGCATAAAAGGCTAAGAATATGAGAAATAAACTAAATAGGAAGGGCTTATTGCAAAGGTATGAAAAGTACTCACTATGAAACCTTGTCAGCCAAATCTGATGAAGTGATGGTACAGCCTCATCTTGTAAAAATATTTGTGTAACATTTAAGTGGTTAATTTTTTATTTTTGATAGTAAAACACTGCAGTTAGGATAGAGTTTCTACCTTAAAGAACAAAACATCGTTGGCTGTAACACTTGCATTACAAATTCTGTTGTGTCTTTAAGCCCAAAACTTTAAAACCAGAAGACAGGAGCCTCTTGGCTTTCCTTTGAAAGAAACTGCAAACATTATAGTGCAGAAAAGGTTGAAAACATACCTTGATTCAACCCTAAGCAGAAAGGCAAGAAAAAATGCAAAAGGGAATGTAATAGACTAGAGAGAATGGATGGAGAAGGGATAGATCTGAATCACTGTGGCACCGGGCCCAAACTTGAAGGAGAAGGATCCCAGCATTGCTCTGACGTGCTGCACACCAGCTTCTCAGCCAACTTGTCCTGCGCTGTGGGGAGGTATTGCCAGGGAATACAGATATCTAGCTGTGAAAACATCCTTCATGGCAAATGGTGGGAAATTAAACACTTAAATTTTAAACTAGAGGAGGAAAAGGATGAAACCCTCAAAATGTTTGGGTTTTTAGGGGAAGTTGCCTTGTGTAAGATAGAAAAGGAATGGATTACTTCTCTTTGCATCTCAACCCATGAATACTTGAAATCAAAAAAGCTTTTTCAAGTATGATCAAATTATGGGAAAGGACAACAGCAATATCATGCTTTTTCTCATGATGATCTGCAGTAGATCATCTCTGCTGTTTATTTTTCTCAGCAGGAATCCAATGAGAAACTGTTCAGTTTGCCATATTCAGCCTACTGTGACTTCATTTTTTTTTTAGCTGAGGGGAAGACTTAATGCAGTCCTTAAAAGGAATACTTAATATGAGTCTATACTAGTTCTGTTACTTTGTTTGAACTAGCCTAATACAAAAACAGTCTTTAAAAATTAATATGAAAATGGTAAAATAATAAAGTTTAAAATAAACTACTTGAGAAATAACATGAACAAAAAAAAAATTCCAAGTTTGATTTTAAAATCTCAGTATGAAAAAAGGGAAAATAAGAGAACATGTTGGTTATGTTGAATTTACTGCCTTTACAAAATAGAAATGTTATTTTCAGTACTTTTGCAGCACTACTGAGATTGATTATAACCATGTGAAAAGATACTTATTGAGAACCAGCAAAAACCCAAATATTTCAAGAATGCAGTTATGTGAAGAAATCTAAAGTCACAGCAAACTAAACCCCACAACACTGATCTAGCTACTGAAAGAGTTGCATTTTTGTAATAAACAGGTCCTTTTTTTTCAACTTATTTTGGGTCTGAGAAATCATATTACTCTCTTTCTGTTTTGCTAAAAGGATAGTGAATTTCATACACAATATTCCTTCTTTTCTTTTTCTTCTACTTTTTTTCAATTCAGGAAGTTTAGCTTGAAAATGAAGGTATGGAATTGGTAGGAAAAGAGGGAAAGGGAAGATCGGTGGGGGATTCAGAACAAAACCTAAACCACATGCAATTCAGCTAAAAGAAAGGTTATACATAAAATTGATAAGATGAAGCCTAAAGATGTAATAAAAATAGTTATTCTAAATCAATCCATGAATATTTCTACTTCAAGAGGCAATAATTCTGCAAGTGATGTTACAGAAAATAAACTGCTTTACCCAAGTGACTACCACCCATGATGGGTTCTGCTTAGGTTGGTTATAAATTGCAGCCTATTCTGGAAACTGCAGCTGGAAAGACGTGCAAAGGACTCCAAAACATGGCTTTCTGCAGTAAAACCAAAAACCTGTTACAGGAATACACCTTCCTCCTCACCAATTCACACACACATCCACTCCTGGGGAGACACTAGAGACCTAGGAGGCGATACCCTATGCTCTGCTTCCTGGCCAATGGCTCTCTTGGAGAAGCCAGCTTGAGAACTGGGTGTTGCTTATGTGATACTGTCCCTTTGCATTTAGATTGCAATCCTTCAGGAAGAAGGAACAACCTCCTGTGATGCTCCACACATGCTGTACCTTGTCACATGCTCTGTTGATACCACTTTCATACAGGGAAACCTACTCAAGGGGACATTTCATACAAAGAGGGGTAGGTTTGGGGGAAAAAACTTCTCCCTTAGCTTAAATAATAATTAAGCTGTAGTCTGCAACAGAAGTAGCAGTCATTGTCTTACTTAGCTCTAGCAAGTTCTTAGCTACTTTAATTTTAAAAGTTATTCATGAAGACATAAACAGTTCTATGTCTTTTCAATTATAACACAAGTTTGGATTACCAGTGCATTCTCTGATGGCTGGCTCAGTATTTCATGTCCATCTCTAATATTAAGCTGCAATTAGTGATCTATTCTCTCTGGATTTAATAGCAGTATATTTTCAGCTGCCAAGTTGCTCTACTGATGGCAAACTTAAATTACATGGCCACATGGGAAACTTTAGAGAGTGAGTGACATTACTCGGCTATGTGGAACATAGGATAACAGTTTAAATGGAAGGAAAAACAGCCATATTTGATAGATAGTGCTATAGAGACATCACTTAGGAGTATATATTGGATTTTACCTTCCCTACAAATTTAATTTTAATAGTCAAATAATGACATATTAAAACAGAAGTCTAATCTATAGTAATTTGTTACTTTTTGGCATTTCAAGCTGACTGCTTTCACTAACACACCTATTTCTGCCAGACTACTACTGAAACAAGATATACCATTTTCATAAGAACACTTTGAGAATGATAAATGTTTTAAATTAGTACTGAACAGAAGTTTCTGTTCTACTTGGTTTTTATAATACAACATCATTGAGTCTTTCATATAGTTGCATATTAATATTTTATTTCACTTTATAAGCCTGTGTTGTTTAAATTCCCTTTTTTTTCTACCTTACTGAAACAGCTCTGCTTTGAGGAACAATTCAATAAAGTAACATGATTTTACTACGATCAAGTGTGCTCAGCACACCATAAAAGTTGTGTGATTGTTCATCTAGCTCTAAGGGTTTGTCTAAATACAATGCAGCCTTCATACATGTGTGCTCTTGTGTAGCAGAACATGCGTGTGATGAGATCGTGGCCCTTTGGCCCTTTGGCCTCAGATCCTTAGTCTCTAAAGAGTAACAGTAAACAAAGACCTGAAAATAACCCATGAAAATTTCATTGTATATTCTCAAATGGTATAAGCTGAGAGCTCTATTCATGTTTTAGTTACCCACATAAAACCAAGCACATCTATCTTATAAACATTTACTGTAGAGTTTCATTATAATGCTTGCTTGCTACAAACAAGGCTAGTTTGATATATGGAAGTGACATCTCTATTTAACTATAGTAGCTGATATAAGTAGACAGGACATGAAGAATATTGGTGTTCTTGAAAGCCTGCCTGCTTTTCACTAAGCTAATTAGATGATGTGATAGGAGCGCATCCACTCAGATACAAACTTTGTTTCACCTAGTCAGATGCTCACAGATTTAACAGCACTACTGCTAGAACACCAGAATCATATTCCCATTTTTTAACTTCCTATACAAAGGACAAAGATGTTTGTAAAAAATGGTCATCTGTCTGAAATAATCATGTTTCATGTGCTTATAGCAGGAGCAGAAATGCAGGCAGTGGAATCAACTAATGCCAATGAGAATCACAAAAGCAGACCCTGTAATTAGGAGACCAGCAGTATTTTTAATTGTATATTCTACTGAAATACACAGTCACTGAACACTAATTATATAGCCCAAGATATACCTGATATGTGTGGTGTGATTTTGGGGGTTTTCCTGTGCCAGGCCAGGAGCTGTACTCAATGATCCATATGGATCCCTTCCAACTCACAATATTCTACATACCCTGAAATTTCAGGTGTAAACAGATCATTTCTTTCTTCATCTGTAAGATACTTGATGTTAAATTATAGTCTCTCCACCCATCACCATTTCTAAACTATTTTGAATTTTATATGAGCACAGAGATAGAAAAGTTCTAAACCTGGAATGCTTAAAAATTCTACTTCTTCCTGGTGATCCAAAACCACAGAGGAGATCTGAAATTGCCTGACTTTTCTGCTCTGTTAAAAACCTCATTCTTTCACTTATGTATGAAATGGAAATTTTCCAATTGTTCCTATTAGAGTTTGATCTTTCATTTTCCCTTAATTTCCCTTCATTTTTATTTAGAACTGATGAAAATGCAAAGAAATGTTTGGGGTTTAACTTTCAAGGCTCACAGGCCCCCTAACCCAGATATCAGCAACATCTGGATTATGAACATATTTTTGTGTATCTTTGCACTGTTTGAGGTTGTTATGAAAATTCAAAATCTAAACTACTAGCTTAGGGGTAATATTTTTACCTGGGCTGTGCTGCTTGCCACCACAGTCAGGGAAGTGATAGCTAATGGGCTGGCCACTCTCTCACAGCATTCTTGCTGCACTCCTCTACTGCTGCTGGTCCAGCTGCCTCTGCTGAAGGAAAATGAATAGGCTGTACATCAGACTTGGAATAGTGGATGTATCTGCTGTCTGTGTTTGTATGTGCAAACTAGTATTCCCACTACTTACTAAATAACCCTTACTCAGTTTATCAGATTCTGTATCTAAATGACCACGTCAGTGTTTATGATTAAATATCCTCTAGTGTCATTATTTCCACCCTTCTATTTTCTGTTGCAGTGTATCTTTCAAGTATCAATGATTATCTGCAATATTCATTAATAAAGCTATCACACAATTCACCATTTAACCCCTTCTGTTTTACCAAGACACTGACAATTTCAAGGTTTACTTATTGCATTCATGAGAGAGAGGAGCTTACCACTGAAGGATGTATTCACTTGCAGATTGCATCTGCAGGAAGGCTTGCTACAAGGTTTTGACTGTTCAACTGTTTTAATTACACTTCATCATAGCCCTCAGTTTCCATAAAGCAGTACTCATGTGACAAAGAGCCATGCAAAGCTGTCTGTATAGGAGTGAATTTCACCTTTGGGGATTAATTATAAAGAGGTTTTGGTGATGAACAATTTTGCAATGTTTCAATAAGATAGTTAAATCTCCCCAATGTGTTAAAAAAATTAATTCAAAATGTCAGATTTTGATGGGGTTGTGGTATCAAACTGTAAGCATCTGTGACTATTTTAACTTCTCTTTACCCCCAAATTAATAGGAGATGAAATATACAGGAAGAACAGCAGTAATAATTCCTGTCGCTTCAAAAAAATTGTACTGGACTTTGTCTCCAGAGCCATTTCTAAGTAACTGGCACTCTGATCCCATAAAAATTAGTTAGGAGAGGCAGCTAAAATTAACTAAATTGAAATTATCCCTCACTGCTCCAGCTTCTGCCCTCAATCAGCCTTGGAATTTTGATCCAACCCTTGTTCAGAAAACTGGAAATGTTTCTATAAAATGAAGTACAAATACACATAAGAAGTAATCTCTTGGCTGGAAACTCATTTTCATAGAGAAGAAAAACCAGTACCGTTAATGTAAAAATAACATCCCTAAAGGTTTGATGAAGCAGGATCCTTGGCTTACCTGGTTCAGTTTTGTTAGGAAAAATAAAACATCTCCAAGGGAGGGAGTGGTGTAAAACTAGTCTCTACAGCATATCTGATTTCTAGGCAGTATTTTCAGAAGGACTAAGAGTTCAAAACCTAGGCAACTATAAAAATTCAGTTGAAAATGCTTTCGTTCTCCTTTTCTCCTCCTTCTCTCTGAATTCTGCCCACCAAGCTTTTTAGTTTTGTTACTTTTTTCTTTCATGCCTGGAGAAGTCTCTCCAACAGGAGAGACCTTGAAACTGCAACAAATATTATGCTAATTTTGCAAAATGAGAGGGGGGGTGTAGTTGCTTCCCTACTCCTTAAAAATAATCATGGAAACCTCAAAATAAAACTCCTCAGATGTGGGACATTTGTGTGCCTGTGAAACTGATTCATGTCACATAAGCTCAGGGATTCAGTTAAACACCATTCATACATTAAGCTCAATTAGCTGTTTTACAGAAGTGACAAAGTTTATTTTTATGAAATTGCTTTACAAAAAAAAAAGTGATCTGCCATCTGTTCCCCAAGTTTTGTTTGTTCCAGTGGAAGCAGAACTGATCTTCAGGGCTGTCCTCTACAAGCAATTCCTGAATGTTTTCTTCACCCATAAAAAAAGAACGTATTTATGAAGTTCAGAACGAAATATCCACCAGGTAAGGTTTGCATTAGAAACCAATGCATGACAGATATTTTTTAACCAATCTTACAGCAAAAAATATTTTTTTTACAGGAGGGGTACCATTAGTTTGAAACTGATGCATTATCCAAATAAGGTTACATTTTAGTTTGTGTTGATTTTCTCTTCTCTGAGTTACCTTGGGTTTTGCCATTTCTTTGAGGCAAGACTGAAAATTTTGCTGTTTGGAAGGCCAGTAGGACACCCAAGGTACTTGCAACAGATCTGAGGCGAAGAAGGAGACTGGTAAGTTGCTGCTTATTTATTGCTGGCTGCCATGATGAAAAGTTAGACGAAGCAACAGGCTGCCTTTTCACCTGCACTTCCAGTCTTGCCATTCCCCTGAAATGCTCCACTGAAAGGTGGTAAGGGCTCCACTCCCACACAGCATTTCTTCTGACAGTCTACACAGATAGGTAGAGGGATGAATGAGTGGGGAGCTACTTCCCCTTCATTGTTCAAACTTGAAGCTCTTCTGCAGTTTTGACACAGTATTGCTGCTTTTAACTCTGCTCGTCTCTAGAACAAGAAGAAAATTTGGTATAGATGGAGTGATTTGTTTCTTTCCAGCCTTGTTTCTTCAACCCATATAGGGGAGTAAGGGAAGAAGCAATGGTGCCTTGTCTTTTCTATGGCCTTATTAAATCCTGTTTTCTATCACAACCTTCAAATAAACACAGAAAATGTAATTTCTTGCTGAAGTAACACTGCTTACATAGACTGTTATGAGAAGGGGAGCCAGGGGGAGGACGAGGCACTCAAAGATGCACCAGGATCTGAGAAAATTGCAAGATCTTGATTTTTCTGTCTGGGGAATTAAAGACTGGTAATTGCTCTTTTGCAAGGCATGGGTAGCGATTGTCACATTAGACTGGTGCGGAGGGATACGTGTCTTGTGCTGGAGGCACAACACGAGGGTGACTGTGCAGAGCAGCGCAACCGCCCATCCAAGGGGTTGTCAAATGCTCCAAGTAATCCAATCTGACGTGTCTGTGTTAACTTTCTTGCAGTTACCTTAATTTGACTTCAGTTTGTAGCTTGATAGTAAGCCTTCTCAGGCGTGCTCCCAGATACTGAACTGAACTGATTTGGCTCCTAGTTTCCACGCTAGTCTTTTCCAAAGGGGTGGTGGGAGATAATGCTGAGTGACGCCAGTCCCCAGCAAACCTCCCTGCCCGGCTCTACACCCCCATAAAAACTGGACTGAAAGCAAAGCTGCTGAAAACAGCCTGGTGAACTGGGCAGTAGTTCAGAGAACTTTGAAAATCTCCCTAGGGAGTGAATGTGGCGAGCTGTTTCGGAAGGCACACCGCTGTGTGACAGCCGCGTCCGTGCGGTGGTGGCAGGGGCGGAGAGGGAGCGGGCTGGAGGCAGCCAGGGGATAGGTGTGGGCGAGGGGCTGGAAGAGGTGGCGGGGGCACCTGAGCCAGGAGCCCCGCTCCAAGCAGCGCCCAGGGCAGACCGTGGGATGAAGGCGAGACCCGCGCCGGTTTTTGAGGTGCTCTGAGCGCGGCGCTGTGAGGCATTGGGGCCGCTAGCAGCGCCGGCCGCGCTGCCCACCCGGCGAGAAACCTCGGGGGCGGCGCCGCTCCCCTCCCTCACGAACTACAGCTCCCGGCGTGCCTTGCTGCCGCCTGCCCTGGCCGGGCCGGAGCAGGTGGCGCGCTGCCCTGCGGGAGCTGTAGGCCGGGGGACATCGATGGGCAGCGGGGCAGTGGCGGGCAGAGAACGGTTGTCGGTTCTCGGCCCGGCCCGCGGTCTGTGGGGGAGAACCGGGGCTCCGGCAGGGCGGGCGGCGGGGCGGGGGCGCTGCAGGGAGCGGGGACGCGCGTCAGCCACCCCGCCAGGCGGCGCGCGCGCTCCCCGCGCCGGATGCTGCGGGGGGGAAGGGGGGGCGCGGGCGCGCGCTCGACGAGGCAAAGGAGGGTGGGGGGGAGGGAGAGGAGCCGGGGGAGCGCGCGCTCGTATGTAAATGAGCGGGCGTGAGGTCAGAGGCAGATGGAAAAGGGAACAGAAGGAATGGCCGCCGCGGCTCCCGCTCCTCCTGCCGCCGCCTCCCAGTGCCGGAGCCCCCGCTGCACGGCGGAGCGCAGGGGAGTCCGCCGAGAACTCGACTCCTGGCGGCACCGGCTCATGCACTGTGTGGGTAAGAGAGGGGGCGGCGGCGTGTCCCGGCTGCAGCGGGGGCACCGAGGGGCGGGGGACGGGGCGGCGAGCGTGGTCTGAGAGGGGAACGGGCAGCCGGGCGGGCGAGGCTCTCCGAGCCCTGGTCTGTCGGGTGGGCGGAGAGGGGGAGCGGGGATGAAGGAGCACCTCCAGCGGCTTTCTTGGAGGGCGGGAGCGGAGACGGGGTCTGTAGGGGAGAGCGAAGGTCCTAAGCCGCCTCCGGGCAGCAGAGGGTGGGTGTTACGGCTTCGCCTGGGGCCGCTGGGTCCCTCCCGACACCGCCGACCGAGACCGTTTCTCGGCTCCGGTCCTTTTGTCTCGGCTCCTCGTCGTTCGCGCGGTGAGCGCCGGTGGCTGCCCCCCTCCTCTCCTCTCCTCCTCCATCGCCAGTGCCTGGGGGGCGGAGGGGGGAAGGGAGCCCGCCTCTGTGTGTGTGTGTGTCTGTGTGTGCGTGCGCCTTTAAGAGGGAGCCGCTCCTGCACTGACGGTTGGGATTTGAAGTTTTCCCTCCCCCTGGAAGTTGTCATGGCGACGGCAGCTCTCCCCCCCCGCCCCCGGGGCTGCCCCGGTGGCTCTCCTGCCGGGAGGTTCCCCGGGTCACGTGACTCCCCCGCGCGTGTCCGGCTGGCGGGGGCGCGCGGGCACCGGCGGCGTTCCCGCCTGGAGGAGCCCCGGGACCGGGGCTGATCCCACTGCGCTCTGCCCGGGCAAATGCAGCCTCCCCTCCCGGCCCCTGTCCCTGTACGCGCTGGCATTCGGCACGTGTGCCGCCTCGGGGCGGCGGGCGCTTCGGTTGGGTTTTTTGTTTGTTTGTTTGGGGAGGTGGGGTGTGAGCACTGATGCCAGGAACTGCTTGTTTGTATTGTTTCAACAGACATTTCCCTTCTTGGGGAAATAGAATCCTTGATCTTCAAGTAGCGTGTTAGAGTCAGTGCCGATCCTTCCTGATGGCTGAGCGGGGAAACACATCTAGTGTGGCTGGGAGGGTGAGCAGCACTTCATTCAGTGTTTCTGCGTGCACTTGAGACAAGAGCAAAGTAAGAAGTGAATACCTAACAAGCTGGTATACCTGTATTTGCAGGCAATTAGCACTGTCCGAGTTCGTGGATTTTTTACAATTTTCAGTAACCTGGTGACTGCTTCATACGCACAAGCTTCTTGATCTTGCTGTGTTGCCCCAATAACACCTGTAAACACCTGTTATACCACCTGTGTATATGTTAACATGCCTGTGTATGCTTGCACTGTCTTTTTAGCCCTCCAAGTTATAGTATTGTTTAGACAACAGTGTTTATGTATTTCTGTACACTACTGCCCTATATAATGCTTCTAATAGAAATGCAGTTTAATTAGAATATATAGGAGAGCCAGTTTATTGATATAGATGCTGTGATAAGGTGTTAAATCTGAGAATGGATATCTCTCACAAGTGGCACTTTCTGTGGTTGCCTTTTATCTAATGGCATTTCACTTAAAAATTTAAACTAAAATCCTAAAAGTCTGAAGGGACATTCGGGTGGTCATTACATACTGCCAGATGTGTTTGGGAAACTGCACAGCACAACCCACACTGAGAAGGAGTGTAAAGAAATACCAAAGGTTGAGCCCTCTGCTGGGCAGATCTCCTGGGTTAAGGGAACTTCTTCAGAGTTGCCTTTTGGGTTGCTATTGGAGACTGAAATATTATAGTTTATGACTTAAACATTTTCATGATGGACTTTTGCCTTTTATAGCAAAACTGTATTACAAAAGCTGCAGAGAAGACTACCGCACTGTGAATGGGGCTCTGACTGAGACCCTGGACTGCTCGCTGATCCTGTCACTGAGAATTGCGATGTGCAAAACTGTCACATAACTACTTACGTTTTACACTGATTGCACTGTGGTGGTGCTTCACACTCAGCTTTCTCTTATTTGGAATAAAAGTTTAGGGTATGATTTCTTTGTATGTTCACGATGCAAAATTCAGTTACTAGAAAGGAGCCCTGAAATTGTTAGCAACTGCTAAGGAGAAGGGACATAGGTTATGGTTTAATAGTTAGTCAAGAGCTATCTCGGTTAAGAACTGTTACCTGGCATGCCTGTTGAGCAGCCCTTATCAGAGAGAGAGTGTAAACAAAGTGTCAAGAAAGTGAGTAGTCAGGATAATGGAGGCAGAGTAGGCTTAACAGGTTTGGGCTGGGGATTTTTTTGTGTGTGTTTTTTTTTTCTCTTTACTCCTTTGAAATTCTGTTGCATTAAGTTCTGTAAAACAATCTCCTACAATAGCTCAAAATAACTTCTGAAGTAAAAATGGTTCATTGTTCTCACTTGCCAAAGTATTCCTAAGGATTTGAAGAGTCTAACAAGGTTAGTATGAACTGGAAGGTCTGAACAATGGCTGGGTTGATTGCTGAAATGGCAACATGGTGGAGGAAGGAGTGGCGAGTATGACGGATTTGGCACTCTTCTCAAGAATCACGTGCTTGTAGTAAAGGAAGAAAAACAGTATGGTAAGGCAGTAGTCCCCCAGTTCTTGAACTAGCTTACTGTCAATCCTAACAAACAAAGAACCTGCCACCACCAATAGATTGTTCTACTCTTAAAATTCTTCAAAATCAAAAAAAAAAATATTGAAAGGTGATATGGTTCTGTGGACTACTATCTTTCATGAAGCATTATGTTCAGAGAACAGAGTAAGAAAGCACAGACTCCTGTAACAATGTTTCTACTAAACTTTTTGGATGAGCAACTTTATTTTGATGTTTTGTGTCATTTACTGTATCAATACTAAATTTGGTATTGGCATTTCTGTAGTATAACTAACTGAGCACTTTGAAATAATTTCTCTGTCAAGGATTCCTCATCTACTTTCTTTATGGAATTGGTAAACTGAACAAGAGATAACACCTCCAAGACAGTGATTGAAGCTCAGGGTGGACATTGTTCATATTTACAACAGTGAGACTGAAATAATATTCATTGGAGGGCTAATGATGGTTAGGGCCCTGTGCTCGAAGGACTGAGTTGCCAAATTGTTCATTGGTCAAAACCTGGTTGCAGGCTGAACTCTAAAATCCATGCATACATGTAAAAGCTTGGGTTTTGCCAGCATAATATGCTAACTTGTGATCTGTGGAATATGATTTAAAGTCTTGTGTTAAAATACTCAAACACTAAGAGAATTTGAAAAGAAAAACAGTGAGAAACTTTCACTGACATTACTGAAAATTTGTTTATTTGGTATCTAAACATACTTGAAGGTACAAAAGACTCCACATGGTAAATGAATGGAATATATTAACAGAAATTTGAAATAGGTGTTCAGTACAAAATGTCTGTTCAGCTGGAAATCTTTGTGTGTGTTGAGCACTAACATTCCTAAAATGCTTAGGCTTGTGCTTATTGGATGCTCCTAACTCTTGCATGACTCAATCAGAGTTCTAAACTAGATGCTCTTAAAAGGCATCTGTAGATCTCAATGCTGTTGGTGTCCTTACAGCTGTGTAGTACATGCTAACAAATACTGCTTATAGCAGTGCTCACTGGTATGTTTTGTCCTAGATACAGTCTTTGTGACATAATTAACACAAAATACCCTAATTCTAAATTGTGTATTTATAGAAAAGTGCCAGAAAGCTCAGAGTTGAAGTACCTGACTTAGCCAGTAACCAAGTTCTGTGGTGGTTTAAATTGCAAGGTATTTTATAGAGGCAAATATCAGAAGGATTAAAAATTGCTCTCTGGTGCTCTTTGATTAAAACTTTGTAATGTGAATTGATTAATTATATTCCATCAGATTGAGAGGCTTTGACACTATGGAGCTGTAAGTCTAGCTTTGTGATCAGCCTTAAGAAACAGGATTTATGCAGGTTTCTTCAAGCAGTAGTTGATCCCACTGCCCGATTTCATTTGAACTTCATAGATAGAGTGTTGGCAAGTACTTTGAGTTCCCATTACTTTCATGAATAGGCACTGAGTAGAGACCAAATAGTTGCTGGGATGCAAGAAAGCAAAAAGCCTGACCCTGTGCTTGAAGCTATGTTATCACAGTAGCCTGTGGGTGAGGTTTGGAGCAGTAACATGAGGCTTTTTAATGGAAAGTGCCAGGTAGCTCCAACCATGGATGTTGGAATCTTGCTAGGACCCTGCTGTGTGTTGTGAAAATATAACAGTGTCTAAGTAAAACTTTCATTTTCAGTGAAAGATTAAAATATTATTGCTACTTTTTCAAAAAAGAAATACATTGCTATTTGGGGGACGGGCAGAAGTTTTACTGTTCTGCTGCTGCAGCTCAAGGGCACACATTTGACAGGAAATAGCCTTGGTATTGCTTTCTTATGAAAACTGAAATTTGATCAAAGTGAAAATCCATTTTTGTATGCTTGTGAAATCTAGCATACGAATACTCTTTTACTCTTGTTACATTTTTTCAGACTTTTTTCCTTCAAAACTAGGATACAGTAGTGCATCTAATTCTGTTTTGTTAGATCTAGACTTTTGAATTTTTTTTTTTTTTAAGTATTTGAACTTCTGCTCCGGCTTACTATTTTTGAACAAGCTGTCTCAAAACTGCACTTTCCTAGAAGAGCAATTCCACCCCAAATAAAAGATTTATAGCTGCTTCATTTGGTGGTATCCCCACACTTGCACCACTCCTGCATTAAATACCTCATATCTTTATTCCCACAATATGCAGCAGTGTTCTCACTTTCCATGTGGCTATAAGTACTTTGCAGCAGGGTTAGTGTCACCTTTTTTGGTAATACTGCCATGATTGTAGGTGATTTTCTATGGTTACCATAGTAGTAGTGGGAAAACCAGTTATTTTACTACACATCTGTAATGTTCTTGTGTATCTACTAGTGATTGCTATGGTTGCTCAGTGCTGTGTTACCTGTCAGGCCACTAGCAGACTTCATGCAGTAATGACTTCATTATGATACCTGCTTTGAACTCTTGCTTCCTTGGCACTTCAGTGTCTTTAAACAGCCAACAAGTCTGCTGTGGCCATAGTGCCATCATCCAATACGATGGGCAGTAGTACTGGTGTAAGGTGTTCCTGTGGATCTGTTGCGCTTTGAGCTGTGATGTGAAACCCTTGGAGTGATTCCAGTGTGAAGCAGATCAAGGAAGTAGTCTCAGTGTTACTGCAAATGTTGGAAGAAGAACAGGAATGAAATCTAGATCAGAATCACAGCACAGGTTCACAGGCAGTTTTTGATGCAATGAGGGAAGATGGTATCATGTGAGGGAAGAGCTCAAACTGGTATTACAGAGTCAAGTGTGCAAGTGGGCATTAGCACTGAGCACTTACTGTGAACCGCAGTTTAAGAGTGCAATAAAGTGCCATTTTGCATCATGAAGTCCCATGGAACTGTTACCAGAATGGAGTAATTCCGATTCTGACTGCATGTTCATGCCTCTTGGATGCTTGCATCAGCATTCACTGGACCCCCGTCTGATCTGCTTTAACTCAGCGTCTGGTGAACTGGCTGTTATACAGTTGGGGATTTGCAAAAGAAAAAAAAATTGATGGATGCTGCTGCTAGTACAAGGATAGGAATGGGCTTTTGCAACAGAAGCAGCGTGGATGATAGCAGAAAGGAACCACTGGACTGGTTTAACTGACAGGAATGGAACACAGTCCTAAACGTACCATCCCAATTTCCCCTGAACAAAACAGGTTAACAAAAGAGCAAAAATGGTTGGTGTGTGTATATAGGTCATTGGAAGTTGCTGCTGTGTATGTATTGCATTAACTCTCTTTAGATTGAAATAAGGGAAAACATGTGGGGTTTGTTTTGTGTTGGATATCTTTGTTTCAGATACATAGTGTTAAATCGGTTTCTTTTCCGTATCTTCTCACAATCCATTTCAACTCATCAGCTTTTCTCTCAGAAAGAAGTAATTGCCTATTGCTGTCATGTGTTTTTGAAGGGCTATCTTATGATTGACTCTTGAGAGAAATTTATGTGGTGAGAACAGTACAAGAAAAGTTAGATTAATGACACCCAGAGACTTAGTTGAAAAGGCGGAGTGAGGAAGTTCTGTGTATTTAGCAGTAGATGCAGTACTAGTTCACTGATCCGTTGTGAACCTGCAATTGTAAGGATCTATGGAGCATAATTTTTATGAAAGACAAAACTGTACCTGCTACATAGACTAATCAATCCATGGATTGTGTGGGATACAAGTAGTGCTTGCTTTGAGTTTTTTGCAGTTGGAACAGAAATGTGTTGCTGGGCATGCCAGTAGATACACATATCTTCAGTAGTGTTGATAAAACCTGTGATTGTTTTTGGTGCTCCCTATGTCTAGATATATGTGGAAGCAGTTCAATTTTTAAGTGTTCCAGAAACTACTGTAATCTTTGTCAGTGTTTCTAGGCATAGCTTGAACTTTCCTAATGTATGTTCTTATAAGGTAGCTGTTTACTTTTTATGTGGCTGATAGAGAGCTGAGAAATTTAAACTCTGATAGTCTTTCTACATTATAGGCACTGAGAATTTCCTAAGGTGGGACTTGTGTAAACCAAAACCATGGAGTGCAAATAAAGTCACTGCAACTCCCTCTCATTTCTTCCCTTGATTTGGCATTTAGTAACTGTACTCTAATGCTTGAGGTTGGTAACTTTCAGGGGATTTTTTTGTTGTTGTTGATGCATAACACGGTATTACTGTTTTTCTTTCTGAACTCACTGTACCTACCGTCATTATTTATGTTGACTGGTATGAGCATTCATTTATTAAACAGTTCAACAAACTAGACTGTAAAACTAATCTAGCTTAACACTAACCTAGAAAACAGGAGGGGAGACGTGGCAGGAGGAAGAAGAGGAAAGAAAAGGTCAGATCTAGTTGAACTTGGATCAGTTTTCTAATCAGGTTTACAATGTATCTGTTTTTCCTCCTGAGTCAAGTGTAAGTAGCTTTACTGGGGAGGACAAGGCTTCTGATTTTTAGCAACTGCTTATTTTAGCAACATCTTTGGGGGTTTGAAGTGAGCTGGAAACTAAGTTGGCTGAAGAGTGTCCTAACCAACGAGACTGTTGATGAGAGAGAATACAGTACCACTAACAATACAATCTTTCCACTTGTTCTCCCTTTGTAGTAGAACTTGTCTGGTGTAACAGTGAACTGCCCTTCTGTTTTAAGTTAGTCTTGGAGGCCTACTGTAAGTTTTTTTGTTGTTGTTGCTCTGGGTTGGTTTTCTGTTAGAGTCTCCTGAACTGTCTTGCTATGTAAGGAAAATAACAATAGGGATGTTTTATGCTGATCAATTTGTCCGATCAGTGTATGCTGTTGAGGAGCTGTATTCCAGCTACTAGCAGATAGCTAGGGCTTGTACTGCCTACAGCTAAAATGGGAAAAATTAGTACCACTTTTCCTTTTCCACCCTTGCTTTTTTTATTTTTCAGCTATATTACATGGGTGTTTTGAGTAGACAGTTACAATGGATCCCTTTTTCTTGAATATGACTCAAGTATCAGGGCTTCAAACAAAGTTGTTATTCTAACCTTTAGAGTTCAGTGTGTTTATGTAGAGTGTAGAGGTCAGGCAGAGCTTTATAGACTTCACTAACTTAAAATTCTTTGTCCCAGTTAGAACCACTGTCTTTTATATTATTCTTGAACCTTGCTCTCTTGAATGTGCTTGGTGGGAACTTTGATAAGATAGGTTGGAACATTAATAGAGATTGGAACAAAACTGGATTGGTGTGATTCACATGTATAGTATCAAACTTCTGAAAAGATGACATTCTAAATTCAGCTACCATACTTTAGGAAAAAAAAGCACAGAACACAAAACCAAACAAAACCGAAATCAGACACAACCTTGTTTGGGGGTATAAATTTATGTGATACATCTCTTCTTTTTCCACTGCTAATCTACCACTTTATCCTTCCATTCACTAAAGGCATAAAGAAGCCAGGAAGAAGGGAGGGGAGAGTAGCGAAGATGGATGGTAGTGGCTCATCTGTTTGAGTATGTAAGGGCACAGAAGATGTATTGCAAAGAGCAGGGAACTCTGAATCTGCAGAAATGCACTGAGCTGTGGAGTCTGAATTCCTTTTTATGGGGCATGGTCAGCGGCATGTCACTCTGCAGATCAAAGAGCCACGTGTCAGGTGGTTTTTTTTGTTTCCACTTCTGGCACAGTCCAGGTTCCTGTGTAGTATCTTGAGAAGCTGGATTAACCCCTTCTTAGATAAACATCCTATTCTTGGCAAAATTCTTCTAGCATCTCAGCTACTGCTCTTGTGTTTCGTTCTCAGCATCCATCCAGGCTTGTATTTCCATAACAGCATGTATTGCAAGAGTGTGAGTTGGGTAAATGTCGCTAGATGTGATTGTTTTTTTTATTTTATTTTTTTTCTAAGTTTGTTGGTAAATGAGAGCTCACTGAATTTGTGACCTCTTTAACTATGTTCCTCCCTTTCAGTTTCTAACTTAGTAGAGTCCTGACATCCAGTTATGAGACATCCTGGCTTTTGTGGCACCTGGGGTTTGATTACTCATGTTCAAAGTGCTGTTCAGTGGGAAAAATTACTGGTTTTCAGTGTATTTTATTGTAAAATGTTGCTAGTTTATTTTAAAAATGCTTCATTTTCAGATTTTAAGTATTTATCTTCTTCCACAGTTCCCAGCTTCTTCAAATCATCTTAATTAAAGGCTAGTTAGTCTCACATGTGAATAATAGTTCTCATTGTCATAATTCCACTTTCATGTAATTTTCTGGAATATTTAGTTTTATAAACTAGCTTTAGTGCATTTCTAGTCTGCTGATGCACTAATAAGTCAGAGGGCAGTGTGATTAATCTAGGGTTGAATATGTTCCTGTTTTTCACAACTGTTGTCAAAAAGCTTTGTATATCTTATTTAAAAGTTTTATTTTCCATTCTGAGAGCACTACACCATTTAGTAATGCCAGGTAAAAATACTACTGGTGTAAAACTGCTGGACATCTTTTGATTAACAATGAATTAGTATTGCCATATATAATGTAGATTATAGAAGACTGCTTTAAAGGAGCCCTGCTTGTGATTGCTGCTGGCAGTTTGGCTCACAGAACAGAGTGTGTCACAGCAAGGTCCGGCTAAATGCGAAGATCTGACTTCACCTAAGTGTAGCTATTAAGCCCCCTAATCTGAAAATGGGGGAGGATTATCAAATGGCTACTGTTTTGTGACCTTACTTCAGATGTAGGTCATTCTGGTGTTAGTCACTGATGAGGGGGAAGAAAATAGAATCTGTTTGAGTTTTGCTGCTGACTTAGACTGTATGAGCTTAGTATGAGCTTGAGTCCTAGTTGTGACAAACTGTTTCAAAAATTTCAAAAATTATTCAAAATAATGCAGTGATTGTGGAGTTACCTGTGATTCTGGTATATGCTCCTTCAATTTTTTTATTCTTCCTGGACTGTCTCTATCCTTCTCTCCATCGTTCAACTTTCATGAGTAGTATTTAACTGACTAAAAACAAAATTGAAACTGATACAGTACAATGGCTGTTGGGGAAATATGGTTTATAAAGTTATTTTTGCCATTTTGAAAGGTGTCCCTACCCACAGCAGGGGGCTGAAACGAGATAAGCTTTAAGGTCCCAAGTCTTAAAGCCATTCTATGATCCCTATTTACTTGGGAATTATGCCACCTGTTGTGTGTTCCGCTCTGTTGTGGCTTTTGACATCAGAGATCTTCCCATGATATTAAGAGAGTTTTAAAGCTTTCCTAAATGAAGTCCTGCCACACCTCTTTCTGTTGATGGCTAAATCTGAGGAATTGTTCAGTTATAGTTGTCCTGTGATCTGTCAGGAAGTGAGATCCTTTGGTCAAAGTAATTTCAACTGTGCAGCTCTTATTGGATTCTTTACTTGTTTACAGGTGTGTTCCTGCCTGTCACTTAATTAGATGTGAAATGAAATGTCATTTTTTTATCTTTGAGGCCTACATCATACTCTCTGCTGATGCAATGAGTCAGAACTTCAGGTGTACTTGTATGCTTCTTTTAATTGTTGGTTAAATGTATTTAGCAAGGTAAAACTTATCGTAATGAAATTGTCTTCTTGAGGCTGGACCATCTTCTTCAGCATTGCTTGTTCTTGTCTTCCTTCTTTTTTTGTCAGTTCTCTGCCTGTTTTACATGCACAACTCCCCACAGGCTTAACAAAGTTTTGTCTTGAGATGCCAATTTGTGTTCAAATTGGTTAAACCATGACAGCACATCTGTCCTAACTCTAACTGATGTATATGCCATAAGCACTTAATACCAGTCTGCTATAGTGGTGTCCAAAAACATGCACTCCTATTTCATGTCACCATTCCCTCACAGCTAAGGACCTCAGAAATGTGAGGTGGCTATTGATTTTTGGGCTTTCTCTTTTTTCTTATGTGCCTTACTGCAGTTTGCTTTAATCCCTTACTGCTTTTTAAACAGCAACAACAAACCCTTCCTTAAACTGATACTGGCCTTGCTTTTGAAATGCCAGATGTTATACTTTCTCAGAAAGAATTTCTTTGAGAAGACCATCAGACTGGTTAGGATATATTGGAAAGTACCTTTATTTCCCATCTGCATCCTTGTCAAAGTCTACTGACTCCTGAACAAATGGGTTCAACCCTAGTGAAATAGGATCTAATAAGAAATGGTCCATTTGGAACTTGTGGTGTTGGTTCTTATCTTGAAATGTTGAAAGTGTCCAGAGGGCTCTGAGTTTAGTGCTGATGTGAAAAACTGCACTTCAGCACTGACCCTAGATCAACTTTTGTGCATAGCCCTGAGAAGCAATGGTGGATGAGTTCTGGATATTTAGTACCTTGGTATGTCACTTGTACAGAACAGAGTGTTTTCTTAAAGCTAGAGCTTCTCTGCAAAACATAAAGAGTTTCTTTACTGGAGAATTCACATCAGAGATAAACTGCTTAGTAAATCCTAAAATACCAGAGTTTCTGAGGAAGGATTTGTCTGTAAATCAGTCATGTCTAAATTACTGTTGTCATCTCTGGCAAGCACTCTTTGTCCCACAAACCTTCAAAGGATGAGCTGAAAATTTAATATATCATGGATTTCTCATTTAGGTAGTCAATGCTTTCTGCAGTTACACTGTAGGAGAAAAAGCTGTGAGAGAAGCACTCTGTAGTGTGACCTGAGGAAACTTGCATGATGAATTTAGGTTATTGAAGTCTGTGATATTACTTGCTGTTAATGTGTCTGTTAATTGGTGACTTTAAGAATACTTGTCCAGTGGTTCAGGAAGGGGTTTTGCTGGCCCGTACCTGGCTTTATAAGGCCTTTACTCCAGGTTATCACATACAGTAGTAGTTTGATGGCTGCTACTTGATGTAACTTGAAGTAATTTCCTGCTCTTTCATATTGTCTGAGGAGACCCTGACATCTTTTTGGACTGAGGAATCACATCACTTGCCTTGTCTGCCTCATTCAGCCACCAGCATCATAAACTACAAAGAGCCAAAACAGCCTCTTCTGCTGTTGTCTGTGGGAGTACTTAACTTGGTAGTGATTTGGATGGTGTATTTGAAGAGCTTTTAACTCTCCTTTGCTCTGTGTAGTGCTGCACTTCTCCACCTGCCCTTAACTGACCTGATTAAGTAGCATTCAGGCCAGTTGCAAACTGGATACTCGACAGCTTCATGTGTTCTGCATCTCAAGTGGCATTTTATCCTCTTTCATTCTCAATCTTTCTGATAAGTAATAAATGTTGTTTTGCTCTTTGTGTGAGAGATATGAGTGATCTTGACCTATGAGACTGATTTGAGAAATTTGGTACCAGATAAGTAACTTTATATGAAGTTTTCCAGAATGCTGAAACTGAGATTTATCTGATTCCTGCAGAAGTTTCCCTCTTGCTGGAAATGCAGACTGTAATCACACCTTTCATTTAAGAAATCCTATTAATGTATTCTTGACCTTGCAGTTCACTTGGCTTCTCTAAGTGGTTGCAGTTGTCTTTCCAAATTGTTTCATTAAGAGGGAAAAGTACTCTACTTATAGATCAGCTCAAAGTACTGAAGTTTCCTATTTCCTGCTTGAGACTTACGGGAAGCAATGGGTTTTGACTTCCTTGGGTCAAAGAAACTCACTAAACTGTGAATGGAATAATGAACTCTGCTAAAGATTCTACCTTTTCTATTTATCTTATAATTTAGGGTTTTTATGGAGAAAAAGAAATGAACCCCAAAACAACTGATTCAAATACTTTTTTTTTTTTTTTAGCTGCTTGATCTTAGTGCAGGATTTGTGCTGAGTTATTTAAGGGGTAAAACAGGGGCATCAACTTTTTTCCTTTTTTGCATTGTATTAAGTGAAGAGGTATCTCTTTGTTTTTAAAGCAGACTAGCAAATTTAGAAGTGAGAATCATTATCTGTGGAAATAATGAATGTTTGCTTTTGCTAAGGAAGAGACAGTGCTGGAATACAGAAGGAACAGAGTGTTTCTGAGTCAGGATAGGTACTGTTTAAACCCATCTCCCTTGTGTAAGAGCTTTTGTCTATTCCCTGCATGATTCAGGTACTCAGAATCTTGCCCCTAGGTACTTAAAAAATGTATCTGGTTTTCCTTTGTGGTATTCTACTCCCTGCTCCCCAGCTCAGGCTGGACAGTTGTTAGTGATGTGAGCTTTGTAGAGTCAAATCAGAAATTCAACTGTTACAAAAATCTTCCAGTAAATTCTCAGATCTAGTCTATGGTTGAATTTGAGTGCTATATGAATTATGTTCCACTGCAGATAGGTTCAAGTCCCACACTTTGAAGCTTACCATTTTTACTTTATCTTGGGCCATTTAATGATTGGGAGGAAGTTTATCAAAAGTGTTTACAGATGCATTCTAATTGCTTTTAAAAAAACTAGATAAAAAGAAACCCAAACACACCTGCTTAATCTTTGAATTGTGTCAAATACTAGATGCAAATCCCAGAGACTGACTTTTTCCTATTCTCTTCTTATATGTGGCACTTTTTATCTGATGAGTGCCTAATGGGAAGCTAAAATTTGAGTTTAAAGTATTTGTTTCTGTATTTCTGCTTTTCTAATCTCCATGGGGAAATGAAGGGATTCAGCCTTCTTAATCAAAACTTAAACAATTGGAAACTTTTGTCTGTTCATTTCAGTATATTCTGCACGTTCAACAGATGTTGACTTGAATGATGCAGATTCCAGGTTGGTTGTCCATGGCCTGTAAGCTGGGATGCCCTGCCTACCTGCCTTGAGCAATGTCATCTTTTATTCACTGAGCATGTTTGAGAACTGGTTTGAAATCACTGTTTAGCTGAGTTCTTTCAATCTAACTGGAGCATCTGAGCCACTTGTGATTTTAACCTTGAGTACCAGAAAATACCTTTTAGAGGAAGTAGGCATAGTTAAAAATTTTTATTTGAAGTGAAGTTTTTAAATAGATAAAAGTCTATGGTTAACATGTTGCTAGCTCTATATTTTGTCTAATTTGCAAAGCCACATTCTGGCTGGATTAAAAAATGATGGCTGTTAGAGGAGCTTGGGAGGTTTTGTCGATTTGTTTTTTTAAAACTAGGTATTTGTAAAAATAAGCTGTAAATTAAAAGGTGGAAATACATGGTGTAGATATTATAAAATGCAGAAAAATAAATTAACTACTGTTAAAAAGGTATGTTCCACTCATTTCATGCTGACATTTTGGTATTTCTAGGATTATTGAAATGTTCTTTAATAATCTGGTTTCAGCATTTGTGTTAATGATATGTTTGAAAATAAATATTTTGAAGAATGCGACATGAGATTTATAGAGTTGATAGTTCACTTAATATTTTATAGTTTGGTATCTTGATACAAGATGCCTTCTGGAGCTTCAGCAGGTGAGAAAAGCGTCAATTGATTTCAGTGCAGTCTAGTTGTAGGATTTCAGTCAATTTCAAACTTTTTAAATAATAAAAATGAATAGTTTCTCAATCACAAATAGTTTCTGAATAGGAGGAAGATGGTCTGCTGGGAGAGAAGAATGACTTTTCTCCAGTTCGTAATTTCAAAGCTGTTTGTGGGGAATAAGTTGTTTGAGTGACACAGAAATTATAATTGAAAAGAAACCTGAAAATTCCTTTGAAACTGATTCTCTTCTGAAATTCCTCTTCCTTGTAAAACTTAGTGTCAGGCATCAGTTTCATGGAATGCTCTGAAGGCTTGTAACTTCTTTAGCTTGCAGTAGACACATGGTGTAATACAGAATCGTAAACTTTAGTTTCTCAGAAGCCCATCAGGCTAGGAATGTTTTGGTGTTGGTTTTTTTTTTTGGTTTGGTTTTTTTTTTTTTTTTGGGTTTTTTTTTTTTTTTTTGGCTCAGGGAACTGGTATTTTCTGGTAACTGTTTTTTTTCTAACAGTTTTTCTTAGCAGAAAGCCCAATGTTCTTTGATTCTGATAATCCAGGAAGTGTGCAAGACCTGTTTATTTGTTAGTTGACTCCTAGATTTTCTCCCAGATGCTGGTTTGGTGTGTGATACTGCATAATAGTAAAACAATGTTGTGACCTATTCATTGTTAAAGACTCACTGTGGACTTGACTTTTCTGTGGTTTAGTGAACATCTGACTAGGCCTTCATGTAGAAAAGAATTTATCTAACGATTATAAACTTGTTAGGTAAGATAGCCAAACTTTTTAACCCTCTTGTAAGTCTTAAAATGATGATTAAGAAACAATCACGTGCTTTAGGCACATGGTTTTCTGAAAGTGACAGTTGTTTCTGTGTCTTACTCTTGGGCATTATTTTGCTCATGTTGTAAAACACTTAAACTGATACCAAATGAGGACGTCGTGAGCATTTTTCCAAGCTGGATGTAATCTTCTTTTACAGTGACTTCCTCCCTCTGAATTTCCTTCTCTAAGGATACAAGATATAAACTGGTCAAATTATTGCCAGCACTGTACTGAGTAACAGTTGGTATCTATCTAGCTCTGATGTAGAGTCTTGGAAAAAGAAAGGCAGCAGGGTAAGTGTCAGAGTCTGAAGAACACCAATATTCATAACCAATTCCATATTTAAATGTCCCAATGCAGCAGCTGGGATTAGATTACTGTTCAAAGAGTTTTTAGAGAGAACAGAAATGAAGTTTTAGCAACTGTCACTGGGTAGCATTTTTCTCTCTCCCTATCCACAGAGCAGCATAGTCACTTCTGAAGTGTCTTCCTTATGCCTTTTAAATTCTGAATAACACAAGTCTCTCAGAATATCTGGCTACTACATTAGAAATTAAATCTACTTTTAATTTTGGCAATGTCTGGAAGGTGCAGTAAGAGGTGTCATGTTGAGCTCTCCTGTTTACAAGTCTGCAAAGACACATTGGCATAGAAGATTACTTTGGAGAATGGAGATGCTTGCCTTTCTATTGAACCTCATTTTTCTTGCTGTAATTTATAAATACCTGAACTCAGAGTTGATGCTAATTGCAGTCTTTATTTAACCTACAACACTTCCCCCTCCCACCCCCATTGGCTGCCACCCTTTTCTTTAAAACTGTGAACAATTGGGGGGGAGGCATGACATTTCCTCTTTTTGTTCTGCCTCTGAGGTATGGCCAATATCAGTCTCCCTCTTTGTATTTCACTTAATGCTTGTAACTGCTTAATGTTATAGCTAGTTCTTTTGATGTGCATAATATTTTTCTAAAACTGTATTTCATCACTGTCTTCATCCCTGCAGTAAAGCACAGCATAGAGAGCTGAAACCAAGGTTTTTTTATCCTAAGTGAAAAGTAAGCAGTTAAAACTGAAATTGTTCTGTAGTCTCATTTCAAGCTTTGGTCACCCTGTCTTGTTGGCAGCAGCAGTGTCCTCAGCTGCATTAGTTCTTGGAGTCCAGATTTGCAGAGAAGGAAGAGCATCATTTTAGCTATGGTTTGGAATTTGTATTGGAGTCTAAATAGAGGATTTCCTCCCTTTCATTTTGGAATCTCTGGTATGTTGGTTCCTGTTTGCTCAGGGAACTGAATCAATATGGTAAAGAAAAGGAGTGTTTTAAGTGAAATGTTTAGAACTTTCTATTATAAGAGAACTTTTTTAGTGCTGTAAGCAAGAAATGGATTAAATCTAGACAACATATTCAACAAAAGCTCCCTCCCTGCTCCATTCCTATGCAAAAGCTGTCCTAAATTAAGTCTCAAGAGTTTTTCTGCAAGAAAAATGGGTTGCTTTTTACCTGATAATCTGGCCAACGCTTTATCAAATAAAGTATTTTAAGAATAGATATTCTGTAGTGACATTACAAACAGGAAAAATAAAACGTTTGAATAAAGATATAATAATTTTTGCTTCTGCTTCTGTTTCTTTGTGTCTTGAGTATTCTGTCTAGGAAGTTACTTTATTGTTTTTTGTATAAACGGCAAAAAGGTGATTACTGGTTTGTGTGTTTGTATTTTGGGGGATTTTTTTTTCCTTTTTTTTTTTTTTAGCTCAGTGCTTCAGTTGTTTCATACCAAAGTCAGTCCTTTCCAGATTGTAGTAGTGGATTTAAAAACAAGTATATAAGTAGAACCAAACCAAAACAAGCTACCATCAATAGCAAAACCCCCATGACTTTGAGATTTATGTCAATATATAAGCAAGACTAAAATTATTAATCCATCTATGGTTGGGGGGGTAGTGAGCAAAGAGGACAGCTGCTGACCTGTGGAAGGAAGGGAGAGGCAAAAGAAACAACCACAGATGTTAATGCTTAATTTAAGTTTCTCTGTTAAACATACTGCTCCACTCCTATAAAATATTAAAATAACTGTCTTCTCTACAGAATATTCTCCTTTAACAAGTTGTAAGGGAATTGCTGCTTATATCCTAATGGTGGGAGAAAGGTAACTAGGTATAATTAAAAGATGGATGTAATTATTTTATGTTTTTCCAAAATTCTGAATTAGTGCTACAGAAAGATCATAAAATATTTTCTAAATAATTGAGAGTGGTCTGATATATCAAAGGAACTTGGTGATGGCTAAGTAATAAACACATATTCTTAAGGGGTTTGAGTTTCTGATGTAATTGATTTTATTTTCCTGTCAGCTGAATGCAAAAAAAAAAATGCAGAAGTTTGGAGCAGGTAACCATTTTTCAGGTAAACCAGTTCCCTTCTGTAGTGGCAGATAATGGTGGACAACAGAGTGCAAGCTGCACCTGGAAAATATAGGCGTGTACTTCAGAAGGCTGTAAGTTAACATGATTAGAAACTAAAAGATGACTGAACACGAGCTCCAAGTAACTGTCCTGTGAAAGGGATAACTTGTAAGAAAGGGAGATGACTTCTTCCTTTTTAAGTAAGCCAAACAAAGTACTCTTCCTATTCTTGCACCTGTATTAATGATAAGTAATATTTATTAATAAATATTGAAGCACTATTGAGAGAGAATGTGAAGAAAAGCAGAAGTTTTTCTTTCAGGGAAACTGCAACAGGTGCTTTGTCTGCCTGGGGCACTTTTTTAAAAAAAAATTAAAGGGCCGTTCTAGTACTTGATGAAACTAATGAAGCTGAATTCTGTCTGTGGTATGATTGTTTTAATCCAAGGTAGCTGTCTTAGTAATGCAAACCACAAAACTTCCCCCAGATATACTCCTGTACTGGACCAAGCTAAATAATGCAGTCATGAAAATGTACAGAATGGGGAGAAGGATAAATGAAGTTTTTTATTTAGATATAGTACTTTTTTGAATTATATGCTGTTTTCAAAAGGAATCGCTTTTCAGGTGAGTGAAACAGGGCAAAGTAACAAGGATAGCGGGGTGAAATCTAAGTAATTTTTCTCATGGTAATGTCAGTTATGTCAGTGAGTTTCAGCTCAGAACTGTGTGTTTGTGTGTTATACCTTGGCATGAAGCTACTGCTACTTAAATAAAAGTGTGTGGGGTGTAGGGGGCAGGTAATGGGGAACGTTGGCCTGTAGGCTGGGGCATAAGCCAGTGTGCAGGATCTGTCTTTTGGTCCTTACTTGTCCGTAATTTCTTTCCAATGTGATTTTAGATTCTGAGACTCCTCATACAATTTATGTAATAGTCCTCATAGATCAAGAAATACCAACTCAAAATATAGGTTGTATGACTTCAGAATGGAAACAGAATTTATATGACAACTAGATAAGTGTTCAGAGGCAGATGTAGAAACAGGAATTGAACTCTTGAGTTGTTATCAACAACTGGGTTAAGTAATAGTAGCTATTACCACATCAAAAAATAAAAGAAGGTAGTTTAATTTTAATGCTGCGTCTGGCAGTACAGTGCCGAATCTCATTAAATGTAATCTTATTCTTTGGATTTTCCTAATTACATTTTAAAGACCATTTATTAAATTTTGCAGCCTTTTAAGAATTGAAATCAGCAGTTCTGAACCTACTTTCACATTAGTTTTGAACATTAATGGGCTAAACTCCACACTGCTTAAAATGTGCGATTTTTTTCTCAACTTTTGTTTTTTCTGTTGAGAATATTAAATTCAAAAAACAAGGATACATGAATCTTCCTCGCTGATGCTTGTTGCTTAACAGGATCTTAAATAGGAGTAGGGGTGAGGCCTGATTTTACGTAAGAAGCTAAATAACAAGTGTTTTGGACTTCAGTAAAACGACTTGAACATATTTCAGATATGACTCTTGGTATAGTAAGCCACAAAGTGAAGGGTGATAGAAGTTAACTTTTAGGAATACAGAAGTTGTGAAGATTTTAACATACACTTCTGCTAACTTTCCTAGGTGGGTTAGTACAATTGTGTTTTACAGAGCCTCAAGGTTCTTTTTTTCCTGCAATGAGTCCAGAGGCCATAGTGCTTAAAGCTAAAAGTCTCATTTCATTGTAGTAAAAATACACATGCATGTCCTTCGAAGCAGTGTGCCAACAGTCTTGCCCTGTGCCTAACTGATGATGTGCTGGAAAAGAAGGGAGGAAGCAGAACTTAATTGGCATGCACCAAGGTTTTCCAAATTCCTTAACCCATAGAGGAACTTAGAGAGGACAACAGGATCTCATCTAAAGGGTAACCTTTCACACTAAGATGAAAAATAGACCAGTAACTATGAATCAGATGAGCAATCTTGATAAGCATCTCCCTCTTTCATTTAAATTTTTTCTATCCCTGTAAGGAGCATTCATCTACTGTTTCTTCTATGCATCCAGAGGTACGAATAAAACAGTCTCTATGGCTTGGAAAAATAGCAAACCAAAAGTGAATTTATTTAGAAGTATTTTCACTTTTATCTTTGATTAGATGAACTGATAAAAAGCTTGTACTTTCCTAAACTGGAAACAGCTGCAGCAGACCAGAGGAGGGGAGAGCAAGTGTAAGCATAAGGTTTTTTTAGGTGGCTTATTTTGAGGTTATTAGTATGATGACAGTTTGTATTACAGTGTTTTTACTAGAATTTTCCTTTAACGTTGTTGGGGTTTTGTCCTTATTTCAAACACAGTGTCTAACAGCATGGTACCTGGTTACATGGATTCTCAGCTATCCTGTTACAAGTGCCTACATATGCCCCTTGCATCAGTTGTAATTATTATAGTTTGTAGAAGTCTTGTGAGGTACCGCTTGGGATTTACTATTGTTGTGTTCTAGCACTGAGTAAACACCAAATCAAAAGTGCTTTGTGTAAATTTTTTAACTAAAAATGATTAAATTTTAGTAAAATATCCCAAATACAGTACACTTAAAAAAAAAAAAAAAAAGCTTTGTAGCTAAAGCCCTAGAATTGGATTACTTCTTAAGCATAAACAAGAAAAGGGGAAAAGAAAAAAGATTAGTAAAGGAACAAAGAGTCAAAGGGGAATGGAAATGCATCGCTTTTATGAAATGAACTTTCATTTGAAAAGAACATACAAATACAGGAGTTAATATGGCCATATACAAGAATAGGGGAATCAAGAAATTAATATGATGCAGAGTGTACCAAACCTATCAAAAACTTTTTAATACAACCTGTGCATATATTGCTGTTCCCTTTCCCAACAGGAGAGTAAGTACTGCTCCCATCTTCAGACTCCCCAAGTGTTTCATTTGAAAGCAGTAGTCAGATGTCAGCTTCCATTTATTACATGATATTTATTCTTTTTTTGGCTGTTCTTCTAACACATGGTCTGAGTCATTCATATTTTTGGAAAACATACTTGCAGTCTCCCCTCACTTAGAGGATGTGGGGAGGGAAGGAGGAGATGGGCGGTTTGAGAAGGTGATGAGTTCAACTCCGAGGCTAAAGTAATTATTTTCTCTCAGAAACATTATGGAGATAAAAGCTTTTGGAAAAACAATACCCAATGTATAGCTGTACCTGTCTGACCTCAATTTATATTGTATAGCTGTTCAATTACTATATCTGTCCAAAATTAACCGAGACCAACTTTGCAATAAAATTTCTGTAAATCTTCGCCTCATAATTTTCTCTAGGCTTAGTGCAACATAGACTATCCATTGCTTCCAGGGTGACAGGGACCATGTGGCTACTTAGGAGTTTCTGAATGGAAGAGGCTTTTATAATGGACAGCCATGCTGCTGCTGGTGAGGAATAGGATGAAGAAAGGCTGTATCTGGTCATGAGTCCTTGTATATTCCTGGAGTACCTCTAAGTGTGTATAAGGCATGCAGTGTTGCAAGCTTCCGTGGACTGTATCCATTTAATTATGACACTTTTTATTCATGACAAAGAATTTTACAGCCTGCACTGTTCATATGTAGCAGCTCTCTAATGTGTAGATTGGCTTTAAGATGTCTCAGACACTAAGTAGTTTACAGTGATAAAACATTATGGAAAACTTTATGATTTAAGTTTTGTGAGCAGCTGAAAGGTACCTTCTCTTTAAGAAGATTTAAATAACAAGTTGTGAAGACAGTCTAAAGACTTCCTTTGGACCTAATAAATCCTGGTTTAAATCTGAGTAAACTTGTAGAGACTTTTAAAATAACATAGGAATTCACAAAGTAGCATTTTAATTGCGCAGTAATTGCTCTTCACCTTGCAATTTCTTTGACTTATAAAACAGTAGGATAACTCAATAAAAACCTTGCCATAGACCCTTGGCCCATATAAGACTTTCTGGTTTAGACAAGACAGTACAGCATCCTACTAGTTCCACTGCGCTCCCCCCATCTTGAGGGAGGGGTGTAAATCAGTGACTGCTAAGCCCACAGAAAATTACTCAGCTACTTAAGTTCCTCACTTCCCTTGGGATCTTGCATTCCACCTCATGGCTGCTGTGGCCAAGAGCACTGTTAACTGTCGAATCACTGATTAACTCTTTCTTAATGATAAGTAGCAGCTACTGACTCCTCTATTGGGCTTGTCCACCACCTCAGGCAGGTTTGTTCTCCAGACACCACAGAATCTCCTGGGTTGCTTGTGCACTGGCATGTTGCATTTCTAGCATGTCTTGGTGATTGTGCAGCCTTTTTTCCTTCTTTTTTCTCCTCCTTCTTTTTTCTCCTCCTTCTTTTTTCTCCTCCTTCTTTTTTCTCCTCCTTCTTTTTTCTCCTCCTTCTTTTTTCTCCTCCTTCTTTTTTCTCCTCCTTCTTTTTTCTCCTCCTTCTTTTTTCTCCTCCTTCTTTTTTCTCCTCCTTCTTTTTTCTCCTCCTTCTTTTTTCTCCTCCTTCTTTTTTCTCCTCGTGGTGGTTTTTTGGGTTGGATTTTTTTTTTTGAAAACTTCATCTACTAACCCTTGATTGGCAGTCTGTATAGTCTGTAAACAGATGTTCACTATGATGTTCACCTGGTTGAATCCTGACCTGTAGATTTTCAACTGTCCTGTAGCCCATTCCACACTAAGGCTCCATTTGTTTAAGTTAAAAATCTAAGCACTGCCCTTGACTTTCTCACTTCCCCTTTCTTAAAAGCCAGTATCCATCCAGTGCAGTTATGCAGGTGTGTGAACTCTCACCAGTAAGATTGCTACATGCTCTGGTTTATAATCCCTGGTGCTTGCTTCCTGTGCTGAATGCATTCCTATACAGCTGCTTAAGGTGTGTCCCTGCTTATGCCACTTGTTCGGGGGGACTGTAAGGTCCTTGTGTGCATTTACCCTCTCTGCCATTCTCTTCCTTTCTAGGCTTCAGTCTCCACTTTCCTGACAAAGCTAGTTTGAAGAGCTCATTGTGAGGCAAGCCCATTGGCAGAGATGATTTGCATTACCAAATAGATCCTGTCTTTCACAAGCACTCTGTTTCACAAAGGATCTTAATGTTGTAAGAGCTGATGTCCTGCCTGCAGCCATGTAGTCAGATGTTGATCCCACAGGATGTTTGTTTGCCCTAGGAAAGCCTTCGTCCTGGATCAGCACCTGGGCTCTGTTATTTATTACATTGACACCTGGTGTCGTTCACCATTGCTGCTGTGCTCCTGTAGTTAGCTCTGGTCTGCTGAAGATCACTTTTGGCAGCATCGTTGTGGCCAGGTAGGTGCACAGTAGATGATATTTGCAATGGCCAGATGAACCGTAAGAGTTCCGCTGCAACATTCTGGGCTTGGGCCAGAGGCAAACAGCTGAACTTTTAAGACAGCCAGTCTAGCTGCTGGAGAGAAGCCCCATGGGAGTCTGTAATTACTGTCACCTGTTGCTTCCTTTTGGTGGCCTTGGATGTGACCCATGGGTCAGGCTTATATGCCAAACCTGATAGATGTTGTTTCTGGGCTGTATGCCTTTTTGGTACCCAAATAGCTACCGATGGAAAAAGAGAGCCCCCTTCCTGTTGCTGGAGGTCACGGCTTCAGCCTCCCTGCTTGTGGGAGTTCCTGTCCCATCCCAGCCCTGAGTGCCAAAAGCAGTAGAGTTGGTGGGGAAAGGCGGGAGGGAGGGAGAGTTAATATGGGGAAAAAACCCCTGTTCACAACTTTATTCAGAAATGCCAACTCTGGAAACTCGTAACTGCGTTAAGAGACTAGCTGTATCACAAATTTCTACTTATAAAGACAGTTTGAGGAACCCATCTTTGATTTTAAAGGGTGTCGGGTAATAAAGAAAGCTGATTCTTTCTACGTGAAGATAGATAAATTTATTAGAGAAATAAGGAGTTTGACAGATATGGGTATTGCAAGTTAATAGAGCCAAGTGTTGCTTTGCAGTTTGGAGCTAGAAAGTGTCAGATCTTGAGTAACAGTTTCAAAAGGCAGTTTGGAATCAAAGAGGCAATCAACCACCAAGAGACAGAAAATTTTGTAAAATTATTTTAAAGCAGATTTTTTCTATTAGTGAATCATAAAAAATATAAGCAAAGTGTATTTCTGACTGGTTTCTGTAGGCACTTCAGGTTCTGGAGAGTTCCAAAGCTGCTACTACTGTTTGCTTAAGCATACTGACTCAAGAAGAAAAGCAAAGGTTTATTGAACTGCTTGTACTAGAAACTAAGATACATCTTCATGTTTAGGTTAAACTAAAATTGTATCAATTCTGCTGAGAGGCAGCAAAAGTACTTTGTGGAGCCTGGAAGTAACACAGGTGCTTTCTGGGAAAATTTTAGCATAAGGTCTGAAAAAAGATTCTTTTGATGTTCATAGGTTGTACAAGTAAGTGTTCTTTTAAAAGAAAGTATCCAGTATCCAAAGGTGAGGAAGCAAATGATCATTTAGGCTAAGTCTGTTGTGGCTCTTTGGAGCTGTTCTGTAAGACTTGGAAGAGAAACAGCTCTTTGGATGGGTAGGATGGAACTAAGTTTGGTGAATTAGCAAAGAAGCAGGCTGGTGTGTCCTTTCCTCAGGGTAAGGGAAAAAAAAACAACAAAAAAACCCAACAACCCCCAGTGTGCTAATTGTCATCTTTAATACAAGCTGTATGGAAGTCTGTTTGGAGATTGCATTGTTCCTTAACAAACTGCTGCTTCACAGAGCTGGAGTTTCTGTGCTCATGGTTTTGCATAGGCAGGAGCAGGTAGTAGGGCAGGCAGATAAGGACAAAAGTAAAGGCAGAAACAAGTAACACCCGCCATGGGGTGGAAAGGGTGGTAGGTGTCCAAAGACCAAGGAGGTTTTGGGTGCTGGCTGGGACAGTAAATAATCTTCCTGTTGTTTGATTGACAAAGTCCTGTGAAGTAGGAGTTGGTGTTTGCTCTTCTGGAATAAGCGGAGTTGTCTCCAAGAGCTGCTTCATTCATTTCTTTACCCAGTGACAGTAACTTGCCAGAACCTAACCAGCTGCTGACCTAAAATGGCTTACAGTCTGTAACATTAATGGTCATAGCAATACACATGGTGTGTTCTGTATTTCCGGTCTGTTGTGTTTGGAGAATTGCTGTCTTAACTTCAGGCTTCATCTCTCTTGCTTTTTTTTGTCTGTAACCCTTTGAAGCCAGAAGAACAGGGAATTTGTGCAATGCTAATATGATGTGAATTTATATTATGTTGAATCTAAGAGTCACTGAATGGTGCTTTAAGGTAAATTTTAGTGTGTGCCTGGGCCTTGGGCTTTCTATTTCTTGTAGACTGTTTAAAAGATATGTGTATATCTATTTGTGAGAGGACAGTGCTTTTGTCATTTAATTTGTGTTGTCTCATAATACTATATTTATTACAAAGAAAAGTGGAAGATAAAATCCATATAGCTCAAGATATAAATATATAAATCCATTTATAGTTAAAATAGCAGATTTGTCGAGATTATAATTGATTCGCAATATAGTCCATATACTAAAATTACTTTGCAATGCAAATTATAAAAAAACTGACCTGTCAAACTAAACAGCTCCTATGTGTTAAGATAGCTTCCCTTGTCTGCTTTAAATATGGTACATATTTATTCTTCCTTATACTAGTACACATACAATCTAAACCAAAAAGTAGATACATTTTTTGGTGAGAGAACAGGATGTTGTGTTGTCTTAAAAGACATCACATGATGAGCAAATTTTGTGATTCTGAATGTTCTTTGTTGATGGCAGTTGTTTCCTGAAGATTTTGGTATCTTTTTTGTGGTGTGATAATAAAATAGTCTTGCAAAGTTCTGGTCTAGCAAAATAGCTACAGACAGGCCTTTAGTATAAAGAATGAGAACCTTCAAATGCTGCTTTGAATTATCCTCTTATTTTCAAGTAAGCTTATTATTTGAAAGGAGAAAGGGGGGAACTTGGAAGCTGTTTCTATATTGAACAAAACTACTGTTATATTGATGCTGTAAATTCTCACCATAATTCATCAGTTGTCATGCATTTTTTGTGGGTTTGGGTTTATTTATTTATTTATTTATTTATTTTCCAATCCTTTTATTTGCTCTGTGTCTCATCTGCCTTATTGAAATATGTGATTTTTACCAAATACCTAAACAGACTAGCTGGTAAATCTGTAAAATAATTGGATTTATCTAATCCTTAGTTTTAAAACGTTTTTGTACGGATACAGAGGACTAGAGAGCACTGTCATGGTATCAGAAGCAAAAGAAGCTTGCTTTTTTTCTATTTGTAGTAATATTAGCCTGCTCAGATTATGTCATTTCAGGAGATCTTAGAAGTTTCTGATCTTGAAGTTTTCATTTCTTTTTATTTTTCCCTCTCTCTGTACATGACTTTGTTTCTCCTGCTAAGAGAGGAACTCCTTCACTTACATAGAGCTATGAGGCTAATCCTTCCACCTTTAAGATTCTGGGGTAGTTATTTTAAGTCTAATGAGGTTGTTGGGGCATGGCTTAATAGGCTGATTGTGGGCAGATGGCAGTTGCCTTGTCTTATTTTTATCTTCTAATGCTGTTGAGTAGTCCTGTAGTGGAATGAGTAAATATTTGTTTGGTAAATGTAACAATTCTTGAAATTGTCCTCAGAATTTGAGGGTACTTGTTGCCAGTTCTCTGGAATTTGCTTTCTTTCAAGAAACTTTTGATTTACTGTTTTAAATGTTTCTTTTGTCTCCAGGTTTTGAAAGTATTTTAGAAGGGCTTTATGGACCAAGGCTACGAAGAGACCTCAGTTTATTTGAAGGTAAATGAGCCAGCTTTTAGTGCAATGACCTTAACTTACTGGTTTTTCTTTTAGCTAAAGGTAGTTTCAAGTATGTATTGAATTTGAAAAAGGAAATCTTCCAATGCTTTTCTTTCCAATGTTCATTTATTTATTTTCTTGTCAATACTGTGCATAAGCAAAACACTAGGTAAAATGATACCTAGGTTTTGTTCCTATACAGAGGAATTTGGATTAGCTAAGCTTTTCTGTGAAGCTCTCATGAGAAAGACATACTCTTCCAGAATAGTGCATCTACTACTTTCTTTTTGAACATCTTTTAGAAAGGGAAGACAAGCTGCTCAGCTTCCTATTAGTTGATAGAAGGGAGGTAGTGGATGCTAGTTTGGTCTTGTAGTGGTCAAGAAAGTTTATGCTTTTTATATATTCATATTTTTTACATCTTTATTATATATAAACCAAGCTTTTAATTTTTATTATGCTTTATATATGTATAAAGTCATAGCTGTATTTAAGTGTGTGTGTCTGTATGTGTGTGTATATATCTATATACGCACCTTTTCCATTAACCTTATAAGACCTAGCATTAGTCCAAATGGGTTTGGTTTTGCTGGAATAGCTGTCAGTAACAGCTAAGACCTTAGTTAAGTGTGGAATGATATATATGTCTTTGCCAACATGAGGACTGTTGCTTTGAAGTGTTGCAAGAAGTGTTTTCCCAAGTTCTTTTTATGACTTAAGAAAATGTTCTTTCTGTTATTGAACCTTCAAAATGTTCCGTCCCATGTCTTTACAATTCATTGTCTGATAGTGTAACTTGTAAAGTGTATCACTTACTTAGCACTAGTACGTGAGGTAGAGTGGCATGTACTGTATGTCTTTGTTTAGGATACTTTTGGAGGGATTGCTTTAACTTGGTTATGGTTTTGTCCTCTTTATATTGTGCAAGTTCCTTAGCTTGTATCATATGCATAAGGCAGTATTTTCATGGGGGGGGAACTTGAAATACTATGCTGATATTTTCAGAATATTTTTTCATGTCTCAAGCTAGGCATGCCAGTAATAAGACATAAAAACATTTAAGAAATATGTACAGTTGGATTAGAGCTTGTTTTCATGACTAGTACTCCCATCTGCTGTGATAAGCACATTTGAAAAGGAAACAGGATATTATAAGTTTACAGTATCTCTTTTTTTTTTTCCAGGTTATAATTCCAATAGGTTGTATGTATATTAGGCTTTACACTGATTAGTGGTTAAAGCTTTATTTTTTTGTATCAAAGAGTTGACATTTTCTTTTTTCTTTATTTTTTTTCTCTTGTTTTTGGGTAAGAAGGCAGAAAGTACTGAGCTAATGAGGTGGTGGCCAAAGTCTAAGTGCTACAGTTAAAGGAGCATGATATGCTACGCAGTAAAGTTTATATTGCTCGTTTAGAGTTTATGTGTGCAGGTATTTGAGCTATCTTATGGGTAAAGTTTTAACTTTAATTTTTAACTTATCTGCCTTATGTTGTTGAAGATTTCTTACCTATTTAAAATCTGATATTTCCATTGCTTGCACATCTTTGCTATTTGATGTCCTTGTGACTTTGTCTTGCAAATTAAATACGTGTTTATCTAAAATGTAAAGTTTCAGAGCTATTTTTTTTTTTCAAATTCTGAAAATTTTTGTCAGTAATGTGCAAGAGTTCTTCAACAATTAAAGCCTATTTCCATGTTTGATGCATCTATAAAATTGATTTTAGTTCTGGAGCCAACTGTGGAAGAGAGACATGGCATGGTAGGTTGGGATGCCCACCTTACCTTAGTGTTTTTGGTTCATTTTTATAGATATAGTATCTGTAACTTCAATAATGCCATGTGAAATTGTTTATACTGGCACAGTATAGGTCAGCTTTATCATTAATATAGTATACAGGGCTATTTCTGACTTGAAATCTGAATTTGGTTGTAAAGATTAGTAAAATTCTCAAGTAAAATCTGTACAAATCTTTCCACTGCCATAAGTGCCACTTTTCACTTTACAGATAATGAAACTAAGATACAAAATAAATCATTTTCCTTAGTTAAAAGATATGGCTGGTAGAATTAAAACTCATGTTTTTAGACTCTAGGCAATGTGCCTGAATTACTGCATCTTTTAAGCTGTTCATTTTCTTCATCATAACCACTAAACTTACACTGTCAACATGCAATATTATTGCTCATTAGCAGCAAGAGTATGTTTCCTCAAACATACCTCAAGAAACTATGTGGCTTTCTTGTGCAGAAATGTGTGAGAATTGGCTGAAATATATGCTGCTTAGCTACAATAGCATTTTTTCTCTTATGTTCTTGGTTTTATCTATTGTGACATGAAAAAAAAAAATCAATAATGTGCATAAAATGTAACATGATTGATATATTTCCTCCTTAGTTCTGTCTTGAAATAGTATTTGATCTATAGATTAAATTATTGTATTGTATTCTCTTAAAGTTTCTTGAGTAAATAATAAATTGTAATGACAATTTAAATTTCAATGGTAAAGGGTACACTTCAGCTTTGCTAGACCATTATACTTTCCAAAAAAAATACCTTGTAAAGCTTTTTTTTTTGTATCTTGAAATTCTTGTATGTGTAGGATTTATTTTGGACTTGCTTAAATGGTTCTTGTCACCATTATTCAGCACCAGTTTGTTTTCCTGACTACTTGGATTCTGCAGCTTCTGGTTGCAAAGGTGTCAAGTTCTGTATCTTGGCATCTGACCTTGGTTCATGCTCTGAACTGAGGCTTCTTATGTCAATGAATCTTTAGGGCTTCCTAATCCTTGCCTTAGTTCAAAATGAGTATAAGTAGATTCACATATAAATTGTTTTTCTTTACATTCTACTTGTGGATAGTTAGCTAAACTGTTAAAAAGCTTTTCCTCTAATCAGGTGGTATGTGTGTACTTTCTTTTTGGGGGAATTATGTCCTGGGGTTTTGTTCTCTTAACCACTGAGGAGAAGCTGTCTTGTTGGAGAAAAGCAGCTCTCATTATTAATTTTTTTTCCAGGAAAAAATCGTCTTTATACAGGATGAAAGGTTTTATTTTTCCTTATGTTGTTTTGAAGTATTTATAGTAGTGAAAAATTATATTAGAAACACAAATCTAATAGAACTGGAGTTCTTAGGAAATCAAAAATAGGAAGTACTTGGTAAACACTTCAGCTGTTTTAATGTACTTATTAGGAAGCTGTAGTGCTGTATAAAAAGAAAGGGGGGGGGGTGATATGTTCAAAATTGTCAGAAATAGCTGGAAAATCTTTTGGGATGTTATTATAATCAGAAAATACTGGAAAGTAAGGCTTGAATTTTTTAAGGTATTTTGTATTTAGATATACTAGATAATTATTTAATATTGTAAGATGGAAACATGGAATCCGTTCAGTACTACAGATTAATTTATTTAATTCAGCATTACTTCTTGGGAAAAGTGGTTTGGGGAAACAAAGATTTGAGTCTCTTAAACGAATAAAAATTCTTTTTTGTCCAAGTTCACCATTTTATTCTTAAAAGATGGAAACAAATTTAACAGCTTTGTGCTAAATTGTTTTGGTGTCAATATAATAATAATCTGTACTGTGTTTAATATTAAAATGCTTAAAATGCTGTTTTCACAGTCTTAGCAACTTTTTCTCATGGGCTGGCAAGCATTATAGGTTGTCTGCAAATCTTTCATCATCTGACCCCCAAGCAAGACAAAATGGGGAGGGAAGATTCATCCTAAATTCAATGCAGCCGATGCAAGTTTGTTCTGCTTAAAGTGCTGTCTGTGCCTCTGACTTTTCTGAGAGTATGGCTGCCTATCTGTAGGTAAAAACTTAATAGTGGTCTCAGGATGTTTCCTGTGGTGGTGACCTGAGACTGTTGGCTGTCTGGCATTTGATATATCTTGTATGTATCTGCTATCTGATGTCAGTTTTGCTTAGCTCACTGGCAGACTTAATATGTTGTACGTGATTTGTACTACTTTGAATAAAGGGTTTAGTGTTATGTAGAGCTGATGTTTCTCAAGGTTTGCTTTTTTGGCAATACACAAGGATTGCTCTCTAGTTTGACTTTTACCAGTGGAAATTCAAGATTCCAAGGCAGAAGAATTTCTCTGAAAATATAAACCTGTCTTAGAGTTAGGTGTAGAATCCCAAGGTTCATAAATAATTTTTCATGGTTGCAAGGAAAACAATGAACTTGTTATGAAGGAATAGTGTTGTCTTTATGCTGTGGACATCTTAAAGGAATAGCTCTAACAGGCTGGGACAGCTAGATTAATTCAGCAAAAATGACTCATTATCTCTTGTTACTGTCCAGCCAAGAAAAATACTATGTCTGTTCATGATCATCAGCTGTCCAGCCTGTAAAAACTGCTGTTTTGCATCCCTGAAAGCATATAACACATTAATACAGAATTCTGTTCTAAATTAGTATTTTAGATCTAGATCTAGTAAGCTAGATTCAAGTAATTATCTGGAATTACTTACATTTTGTTTGTGCTCAACTGAAAAAACTTTATTTTTCAGAGTCATTTTATTCTGATTTTGCCTTTTTAATAATATCTTTGAGAAGAAGTAAAAGCTCAGCAGTTGTGGGAAGAAGGGTGGAGGACAGGGGCAGTGGGAAACAACCCTGCTGACAGCAAGGTCAGAGAAGGAAGAGGGGAGAGGTGCTCCAGTCACTGGAGCAGATTCCCCTGCAGCTCATGGAGAGAACCATGGTGAAGCATGTAGAACCTGCAACCCATGGAGGACCATGTCAGAACAGATATCCACACTGCAGCCCATGGAGGACCCACTGGAGCAGGTGGAGATGCCCTGAAGGAAGCTACAGCCCATGGAGATCCCATGCTGGAGCAGGCCTGTGTCAGGAACTGCTGCATATAGAGAGGAGCCCATGCAGGAGCAGGTTTTCTGGCAGGAGCTGTGGCTCTTGTGGAGTGGTCCCTTCCTGAAGGACTGTGCCCTGTGGAAAAGACATGTGCTAGAGCAGTTCATTAAGAGCTATAGTTGTGGGAAGAACACTGGAGCAGTTTGTGAAGGCCTGTAGCCCATGGGAAGGACCCCAAGCTGGAACCAGGGGAAAAAGAGGAGGAAGTAGCAGAGAGGAACTCTTACGAGCTGAGGGCAGCCCGTTTCCCATCCTCCTTGCACTGTTTGGGGTGGGGGAGGAGGTAGAAGAGTCAGGAATGAAGGAGTGAAGCTGAAGCCTGGGAAGAAGGGGCGGTAAGGTGGTTTAGTGTTTTCCCTTTCTTATTATGCAAATCTGTTTTTATTGGCTCTAAATGAAATTGATTTTCCCCAAGTTGAATCTGACTTCCCTGTGACAGTAATTGGTAAGTGATCTCCCTGTTTTTATCTTGACCCACAAGTTTGTCCCTCTTATTTCTCCCCTGCCATCTTATTTCCTCACCCCTGCCCTATTGAGGAAGGGGAATGAGAGCATCCCTGGGCTGGGGGGTGGGTTGGCAGCCAGCCAAGACCTGGCTACCATCATGTGCTATTAAAAGCAGGTAATCTCAAGAACCGCCCTAAAAAGAACTGTGATTGTAATTTAGTGGCCCAGAGACAAGGAGGAAACATACCTGGTAATTAATAATGGGGGGTGAAAAAGCTGTTTAGTTTGTAAGCACATGAACTGGAAATGAACAGGATGGAGAAGACCTTGGTGTTGTAGTTAATCGTGTTTGCATTCACCTGCCAAAACACTGCAGCTGCTGCGTAACTAGGACACTGTAGGAACAGTACTGCCTGCAGTGTAAGGAAGTCTGGTGTAAATGTAAAAGACATCATCGTGAGGTCTTGGTCCCCTTGTTCAGGAAACAGGTGTTCAAGTGAGACTTGTGCAGAAGTGATGGAGCTGAATCTCATGAGGAAAATCAGGTGGACTAGATTAGCCACAAAATGAAGTTTAAAAGGGATAATGATAGTCTCTGTAAATGCATTAAGGTGCTAAATACCTAAGCAGTTACTGTTCATAGATACAAGAATAATATTGCCACAAAAGTAAACTGGAATAAGTTGCCATGTGCAATTTTAAGTAAGAAATTAGAAGCTTAGTTTTAACTATTAGCACTGTTGGTTTGCGAAAAGTTTTAAAGTAAATGGTGTTCATGAAGAGAAGGGTATTGGTTGAAAACTCTTAATTTTTGAAATGAGGCTTAGTAAGTTGTTTAAAGAAAGTAGATGATGTGTCTCTATTCAGTAGAAGACTGGACTTGATATAGGCAATATAAGTTTAAGTCCTGCATTCTGTCTAGACCAAAGTACATTTTCTGGTAAAACATATAAAGGTACTTTTCTAGATAAATAAAGTGCTACAAGTGAGTGTAAGACTTGGATTTACCTATAGGAATGATATCAAATCAATTAAAATACTGTAAGTACAATGTGTGTAGCTCACATGATGAGGAGTCCATATTCTAATTCTTAGCTTAGTTTACTACAAGTTTGCACACCTCAGTTAAAAGAATGATGTCTACAATTCATAGCTTTCTTTGCAGTATTCAGGTGCCTCCACTAATTATGACAGATAATCAGTTGAATTACTACATTACATTGAGTTTACCTTTCCTTTTAAGAAAGGCACTCTCTGTTATTTGTAAGATGCACTGTACAAGCCAGACAAGAATTTGATAGTATCTGAAGAATTGCATACGACTGAATGCATTGTACCAATAAATACATATATTATTGATAGAATTTATTTAGGAGAATTTTAGGATGTTTATTTTGTTCTCAAAATCCGTTTTTGCTTGTTTAAAACATCTAGCTTTCTTTTCTTCCCTTAAGACTGTGAGCCAGAAGAGCTAACTGACTGGTCTATGGATGAGAAATGTTCCTTTTGTAATTTACACAAAGAAACAGCCAGTGTAAGTATGAGCATTTTATTAAGCATTACTTCCCAACACTCATTTTTTGGTGTGAAAGTAAGAATCAGAGAATTGAATTTTGCAAATAAGTTAATTTTGACTCAAGGTAGTTTGATTTTAGTGGTTCTATTCCATTCAATAATTTAATGGTATTTTTTACTACCAGCAGACTAACTTCTGAAAGATGTTATGATCTTCATATGTTTTCTAGGATCGTGCTTCAGTTTTCGGTTCTTCACAGTCAACGCCTACAGAGGAACTGTCATCTCAGGGCCAGTCCAACACTGATAAGATTGAATGCCAAGCAGAAAACTATCTAAATGCACTCTTTCGAAAGAAAGGTAATAAAAGTCTTTTGTATTACGAAATATGACAAAAAAAACTAGAAGAATCAAATTATTCAGGGTTAATTTTGATTAAGTATTTTTTTATTTATCTACTGAAATAGATGTTTCTGCTGTTTCTCTTTTCTATGCCTTTGGTTTTCCTTAATCTTTTTCTTACTTGAATCACCAAATGAAGTACTACTCTTCCTACTTGCCATTCCTCTTTGTCCTGATGCATTATGTGTCATTCTTTTGAATCCCTGTTCATAAATTGTATCGGATTTTTCTTTTTACCATGAGCTGCTACTTTGTTTTCATCTCAACCTCAGGTGTCATCCTCTAGAATTTTAAGCATTTAAACATTTTCTGTTCCTAAATTCTCACTTCTGGCTTTCTACAGGAAAAACATTTTAGGTGAGAAAATGTGTTTTTCAGAGTGCAAAATAGAATTTGGGATCTTCTTGCACAAAAGCTGCTCCTTCAAATACATCCAAGTTAGAGGTTAAAACTTCTTGTCAAAATACAGTATTTGGTAGCTCATTAATTCTTTGACTGTTCTTGTTCTTTGACACTCATCAAGCTACAGCAGTACATGAGTGAGTGACAAGTCAGCTTAGTTCATGAAAGTTGCTTGGTTACTCACTGTCAACAGCAGCAGAAATACTCGTTTTCTTCCCTAAATTCATGTGAATGAAGAAATGTGAATGAAGTTACTGTGAATGCAGTAACTACAGTTTTCACTGATTTTTTTTTTTTTTTCTTGGGTTTAGTAGGTGTATGTGGATGTCAGAATAGCTGAGTATGGCTAGGGTGACAGCTCTCTCTTGCTTTTAACAGAGTTAGTCAGACACATTCTCTTCCTTCACATAGGTGAGAGAAAAAAACAATGTTTGTTTTCTCCCTTTTACATTGCTGTAGCAGGAGAGATTATTATGACCTTGAACCTGGGGTGTGTAGAATCTTTTTCTGTCTACATTTTGCTTTTTTGCATTTTAAAGAACTTGAAATGGAGTGCAACAGCATTTTGAGTCCATCCTTTGGACTCTTGGCTTTCATTCAAACCAGCTATTTTCCATTTGAAATACAATGGCCAATGAAGTTGGCACTTCATTACTTCTTAAAGTCTTACTATGTTCTCATCACAGGCCCAGTTGTATGGCATCTCCTGAGGAAGGTATTTTAATTCCTTCAAATTTCTACTTTGTCAGATCTCTTCTTGGTCTTGATGTGTACAATGTTTTTCAATGTTTGCCTGCTTTATGCTCCTGCTGCAGATGATCTCTTTCGATACTCCTTGAGAGGAACTTCTATCATGGGAGAAGTGAAACTTGGCATGACTTCACCTTAGTAGAGTGAATGACTTTTAAGTGAAGTTTTTCACAAAGAACATTTGGCTTTTAGCACCTTCTTTAGGTTTGATCTGCAAGATCAGTAATGCTAGTTTAAAGAGGTTTTGTCTATTGAAAAGCAAAACTTCCAGGGTTTTTTGTGATTCTCTGAAGTACTTCTGTATTCTTGGGTAAGAATTTACTAAGAGTATTGCTTCAGTTCAGGTTTTAGCAGAGTTTTTAAAGCTGTTCAAATTACAGGAAGTGAAAAGGAAAAAAATTGTAAAGGGCATGTGAAACCAATTTATGAGGTATTCAAGAAACTGATTTGGATTTTAGGAGGAAGATGAAGAGTTTTACAAAGAAAATCTCAAGTCTGCTTTCTGATTTTTGTAGGTTTTTCAGTGCAAGTATCAACTTACGAAGAAAGGAATCAAAAAAATTTTCAGTAATTGTTTAGCTAAGGAGTAGTTCTTATACCTGATCCTAAACCAGATGTGCTGTCATTGTCAGAAAAATGTTGAATTCTTGGCTGGCTGTCTTTAAAACAGAGTAACACTTGTTTGGATTGCAAACTCCTCAAGATGAACTACTCTTACTATTGTAGCTAATTTAGGCCTCTATGAACAACATCTAAGACTAGTGAGCAAATTAGAGAGTTCATTTGTCGGTCCCATTATTTTATTTTGAACAAATTACTCTGGCTTTTTTAATTTGCAGACTAGTTTGAGGGGATTTGGTTGTGAGTTTGGAGGTTTTTTTAATGTCAGGAAACTAGTTCAGAAGATCTTGAAACATGCAGCCATGATCTATTGTTGTCTGGAGCATACAGCCTTCAGACATTAATGTATGACAATTTGTTTGTAAAATCTGGGATAAAAGATGGTAGAACTCCTGCCAAAATGGGTAAACCCTTGCAATGCTGTAAATAACAAAGACTTCCCGTTAGGAACCCAACTTCATTCTGTGTTAGTGAAAGATGAGTTTGGTAGTCAGTTGTCTGTGGGAAAGTCCTGTGCTCAGCAGACACGTCAGCAAATCCAAAGTCCTTCTTGTCATCAGACATTGATTGTTGCCACTAAACAATGTATCTGAAACCCAGATGCTTTCTTCTCAAGTATGGCATCTCTCCTTACCGTTTGGTGGTGTAAGCAGAGTAGACTGTGGTGCTTTTCCACTTACATAATGCTGAAGTTCAACTGTTCTGTTTTGTTAAGGGAAAAACACAGTGTGCTTTAAAAAATACATATTAAGTCTTTTTTTACTATGATTATTATAGAATGTGACGTGATCATTCTTATATAGCAGAACCACAGTTGTTTAAATGCTTGATCAGACATTTTGTTCACAGACTATTAATTTTCTCTATTTCTAGTAATCCACATTGTGTGTTCTTAGAAGTTCATTTTTCCATGCAATATTAGTGTGATGTCTTTAAACAAAACAAAAACCTAGTTGTGAATCAGGTTCTGTCTTCAGGACATGATCCACCAAGAGAAGACTGACACATGAGAAGCTCTTGTAGAAGTTAAGGAACTGAGGCACAGAATTATATGAAAAATGTTTGAGATTACTTGAATCTTTCCAGTTTCTCTGGGCTGCTCTGACAAGTATCTTCAGTACCATGTTTGCTATCCCAAAGTAATTTTCCTGTAAGCTTTTTAAAGCTCTTTACTATTTCTAGACGTCTCTGTCATGTACTAAAATATTTCCATTCATAAATATGGCTTTCTTACATTATACTATATACCTGAATTTAACTTTGAGTTCACCGGTTCTTTTTGTAGTTTTCTTTCAGTTGCGGAGCTGTCATAAGCTAGTTGTGCTTCTTGAACAATGTATATTTCATTTAGGAAGCCTGTGACAATGTAATCATGCACACATTATTTTAGACTAAAAAAAGTGTTACTTTCTGAGGTGTAGTTTTGAGTTGTGCACACTTCATCCAAAACCTGAAGTTTCTTTTTATTAATAATTTTAAGAAATCTAATTTGTCCTTTCAAAATCTGGAAGGTTTTCTGTAAATCACTGAGGGCTCTGACACAGTTTGTGCAGTAAACTGCTATGACAGGTTTGCTATAAAGAATGTTTAGTGGGGTTTCAGCTGCTTTCTTAAGGAGGTAAAGCATACTTTTTGTGTTGACCTGCCAGTGTTACTGTCTTCACTGACTCTGAATTTCTTGATCATTTCAACTCCTCATTTGATCATTTCAAATCCTCATTTATGAGGATTCTTAGAAATATGACTGGCTATAGAGTAGTGAAAATTGCAACCTGAGTAAGAGGAAGAAAAGAGGTAGAATGTTTATGACAACAAAAGAGTGACCCTTTTTCCTTCTGTTTGTTGATCAGTCAAGTTAACTGAACTAGTCATGGTACATAGCTCAGAATAAATAGTTGTATTCCGTTTTTGATGTGCTGGTAATCTGACAGTGACCTGAGTGATCTTACAAGTAGGACTAAGATCATCTCTGGGACATTTTGGTGGCTGTTCAGGTGGGGTTGTCACAAGAAAATGTGGCCTTTTTGTCAAAAAGGGGGAGATGGAGTGAGCTTATGAAACACACTGAGAAGCAATCGGGTGTTCTTAGTCCTGCTGCTCACACAAGAGGATTGTAGGATGCAAAGGGGATTGTGATTCCCTACTGCTTTCCACTGCCTTTTGGTATTGTGTCAGAAGAGAAATTAAGTCATTAGGTTGGCTTTTTAATGAAAAAATACTGGTTTTCAATAAATGGGATACTGTTACGGAACACTATTTTGGGAGCTTTAACTTCTTGTGCATTGTCCTGCCAAATCCATGTATAACTCTGAACTGTCCATCAAATCTGTCACCATAGACTTTGCAGTCTAGTGATCCCACCTAATGTGCAGAATAGTTAATAGTACAGATTTGAATAGTTGCAAACTGGTGCAGCACATAAGCTGAGGAAGTATTAAGCCTAAATGTCAGCTTTGAATTAAATCATTGCCATTAGTCATGATTACATGATGTTTATTACTCTCTTCTCTTGCATTCAAACTGTTACCTTGACAATCACAAGCAGAAAAAATCAAATTATATCATATAAACTCAGCCTTCTTTTATCCTGATGACATCCGGTCTGCAGTGATCTGAGAGAAACTAGAGGAACATTAGGGCTAACTTTTATTCTAAATCTTTAGAGACTGTTCTACTGGGTTTGAAGTAGTATGCATATACATACATGATCCATGGACTAAATACAGCTGCTTCATATTTTATATCAACTGTGAAAAATAGGAGTTTAAACAGATGTAGGCATGTAAATTTAAAACTTTGTAAGTAGCTATAGTCGCAACTCCTAATAAAGCATCTTAGAAAAAAACCCTATTCAGGTCATACCAAGTATATCTGGTGCCATCTGCTGATAATAATTAAGAAATATTTGGTAATGATACTAAGTTCAGAGATCTAACACCTTTATTGCCTGAAAATATGTTTCATTTCATTTAAAGATTTTATATGACTAATTACAAATGTCACATGTGTAGTGGAAAATTACAACTATGAATCACAGGATGGGTGAAGTTCCTCTCCATGTTCAGGTGGAATAGCCTGGGCAATGAGATGCTGGGGAGCAGCACCACAGAAAGGGACCTGGGGGTCCTGGTCAATGGAAAGTTGAACATGAGCCAGGAGGGCCAGCCTTGTCCTGGTGGGCATCAGGCACAGCATCGCCAGCCGGGCAAGGGAGGGGATTGTCCCGCTCTGTTCTGCACTGGGGTGGCCTCACCTCGAGTGCTGGGGGCAGTTTTGGGCACCACAATAAAAGAAAGACTTTAAACTATTAGAGAGCATCCAAAGGAGGGCAACAAAGATGGTGAAGCCATGCAAGGAGTGGCTGAAGTCACTTGCCTTTTTCAGGAGAAGAGGAGACTGAGGGGAGACCTCATTACAGTCTACAGCTTTCTTGTGAGGAGAAGTGGAGGGGCAGGCTCTGATCTCTTCTCTGTGGTAACCAGTGACAAGACCTGAGGTCAACCTCCGTCCCAAAGCTGTGCCAGGGGAAGTTTATGTTGGATATTAGGAAAATGTTCTTCACCCAGAGGGTGGTTGGGCACTGGAACAGGCTCCCCAGGGAAGTCACAGTACCAGCACAGCACCACGCCTGACAGAGTTCAAGAAGCATTTGGACAATAATCTCTGGTTCATGGTGTGACTCTTGGAGCTGTCCTGTGCAGGGCCACGAGCTGGACTTTGATGATCCTTGTTGGGTCCCTTCCAACTCAGGATACTTTATGATTTTAAGGCAGGATCAAAGTCTTCACAATGGTGCATAGCAGGATAATGACAGATTAAAAAGAACCTCTCATTTCAACTTGTTTGCAATGTGAGGAAAAATGAGGACAAGCAAGCAGTGGAACATGCCACCCAGAGGTTGTAGAGTCTCCCATCCATGGAAGTATTCCTTACCTAACTAGGTAAAATCCAGAGAAACCCAATTTGACCTCATAGATGATTACTTTGAACAAGCAGTTTTACTACAGACCTCTCAAGGTACTTCCACCATGATTTGCCATTTAATGATTCACGTTACAGAACAGTCAATGTGATAGCAACACTATTTGCATTTATGGCAGATAAGTTTGGATTACCTGAGTCTAACCCTGTAGATTGAATATGCATTTAGCAGCAAGAGCACCTCAGAGGCACCCTGGGAACACATCTTTCAGTGTATATGCTCTGAGATACACACACATCACCCCCTCATATTACCTTTTTAGATTAAATGAACTTAAAATCTGTAAACTGCCAATAGCTGTAGCAGTTGAATATATGAGAAATTCTGCTGCATTTATTCTTCATAGGGAGTATTTGGAAGGTATTACAAAAAATTAAACTAATACTAAAGAAAATATTATAAGAACAAAAAGATAAATCCTTTATTATTCTAACTAGGTCAAAAGTTGACTTTGCTCCTAATGGAGAAGCTGACTTCTCCTCCAAGTGTCTAAAAGAAATATATGCTTGGCTGTTACCAATGTGAAGAGTCTAAAGCGGAATAGAAAGGCAGTAAAAACTTGACAGTTCTGAAGTTTTGTCTTGCAGTTTTATAAAAATTGATGCAGGGATGGAGATTAATAAGGAGAAATCTGTTCCAGGCTGTTGTGCTTTCCAGCTAATGGTAGGTCCCCTATACGCTCTGGTCTTTTGCTTCTTAAAGGTACAGATCACACCAGAAAGTATTATTATTAGAAATTATCCCATTTGCTCTGATAATCACCTGTTATCCAGAAGTAGTCAAAGAAGCTTTTCTTGTGTGCATGCAAGAGACTAATTGCTCTACATAAGCAGGGTCATTCCAGACCACATATTCAGTCTTGATAATGCTTTGTATAATTCATTTTGTATGAGTTTCTGATTACAGGCAGTCAAATTTTTGGTTTTTTAAGCTAAACTGTTGATCAGTAGATTTCATTGTCTAGAACTACCATTTCCCTGTCATGCAAACACTGTTGTTCCTAGATAATTCAGTTATTTAATTTCGTCTCTTAACTTCCCGTGTTCTTTTCTCATATTTTGCATGTACATTAGTACTTTACACCTATTGCCTTACTGCTCCAATATCTGTTGTTGAATTTATTTTCTTTACTTCTAAGTGTGTCTCTAGGATAGTAACTTCCAGTTGAACATTTATTGGGGTCATTATTTAGGAATCAGGAAATAGCAATATAAACAGAGCATACTTATGCCTGGAGGTTACATGGTGGGGAGAGATCTTTCTCTGTGTAGGTATTCTCCATCATTTAGAATTTTATCTTATACATAGAATTTTACCTTTTACCTTCAAGAAACACCTGTCAATTTTAGATATTTTGGTAGAGATCTAGTTGAAAGATTGGTGGAAGATAGAGCTTTAACCATAAGCAGATTTGTTCTGTCATGCCTTGGGTAAGTTCTCTTCAAGCCAAGATGTCTTGCAAATGGTGGAGCTTCACTGTACCTCATCAAACACTACTGAGAGGCTGACCAAAAGGTCTTGACAGGAAGTATCTGGGCAATCAGTAAGCTGCCCTGTCATGCTATAGAGAGCAGATCTCACAGTTGCAGGTTTGTAATTCCTTTCAATGTTCTGTTGGTGAAAATTAATTCTCCAAATGGTATATGTTTTAAATAAACCTGAAACAGTCAAGCAGAAGATCTTCTGCACATTCTTGAGCAGCATTCCTTGATCAGTGCTGGCAGTCACTCTCTGGACAGTAGATGGATAAAGCTTCATTGGCATAAAATGCTTGAGCAAATATGCTGTGTGATCCTCCAAACTTCATATTAGGAAATGTACACTTTGCATGCAAACATCTACCTAACCCAGGCCTTTCAGTTTCTTCACTTCCATGAAAACAAAACTCAGTTTATAATCTGTTTTATCTGTTTCAGATTAACTTTATTATTCCAGTAACTACAGAACCATGTCCTTTGGTATTTCCTCCAGGGAATCAGGGCTTACCTAAAAGCTAGTTCTTCTTTATCACTTTCACACTTGCTTTAAATCCCTGTCCCTTCTTGACTGAAAACTATTTCACTCATTACCTAGGAACTCAAACATGGGCAGTGGTTAAAATATTGAAAAGGATATTTGTGATAGGAGGGGTGTAGAGTTGAAGGAAAGAAGGAAGAGTGGGATAGTGAAGTAAGTGCTACTATTACTGCCAGTTTAAGGGAAAACACAGTATTCTGAGTATTGTGTCAATTGTGCTTATCTTGTGGTGTGTTGCAGTCATCAATGCAATAGCACAGTTTACTGTGAGTTTCTTAAGTACATTGTTATTTATGCTAAGTTACACTTACATTTTGTTTTTTCTGTTGCTTCTATTAGGTTTCTTTTTGGTGATTCACAATTGTAGTTTCAGTTTTACTTGTTTATAAGTTTAGCTTTTTTCTAGCTGATAAATAACGTTAAAGTCATATGTATCATGTTTGGTCCTTTTTTGTTTGTTTCTAAAATGAAATACTTCTGTCCATTGAAATGTTACATACACAAGCAAATAATAGGATACACTCAGTTTAGAATAGGAAATAAAACTTTTCTCCCAAGTGTTTTCATTGCTAGCACTTTGAAAATGTCCTGAAAAATCCTGTAAGATTTTACAGTAAAAGTTTAAAACTTTGTATTCAATTGCTTGTATTAATACAAATTGTATGGGACATTTCAAGTAGCATCATATTGGTTTTGACACTTCAATCCTGAACCTACAATGGGGATTATAGTCTGAGAGTGGAACACATCTCTTTATTCTTTTTTCCTTTTTAAGATCAATTCCTCAGAAGTCCAACTGTTCTATGTTCTGAAGAGGACTAATCTATAGAACTACACTTTAAAACTATTCTTATGGTTGTTCATTGAAAGTAACTTCTTTCTGTATTAATCCGTGTCTTATTTTACTTTTGTGGTTTGTATTCAAAATTCTTTATTTTCAAAACTGAAAATGAACAGTCTGTAAATGAAAATTCAACTTATTTGCCAACAATACAGAATCTGACTCCCATAAGTAATGCAACTCACATACACTTGCATGCTATGATAGAGGAGTAACGTAAAAATTAACAGTCTGTGCTAAACATGTTCTTCCAAGTGACCTCCAGTTAGGAATGCTCATTAAAGAAACTTGTTAGACATCTGAATTAATATGTTCATTACAGATGTATTTATTTAACTCATTTGTGTGCTTATAGGAAATACTTATAATAAGAAAAGTAATTACGTTTGGTTCTTAATGTATCTGTTGCCTGTGTTTTTTATTTTCAGATCTTCCTCAGAACTGTGATCCTAACATTCCCCTAGTTGCTCAGGAATTAATGAAAAAAATGATCCGTCAGTTTGCGATTGAGTACATTTCAAAAAGTAGCAAAATTCAAGAGAACAGAAATGGTTCATCATTTGAACCAAGTCTGATGTGTAAAAGTATCCAAATGAACCAAACGGAAAACTCCCTTCAGGAAGAACAGGATAGCCCTCTAGACCTCACTGTGAATCGAACTCAAGAACAGAATACTCAGCAAGGTAAATTTCTGTATCTGATAATCTGTGTTTTGCTGTCATTTATTTACTTTATGGCATCTTATTCCCTTAAAAAACAAATGTCCATGTCAAATAGAAACATTTTTCGTATTGTGTGTTAGAAGATAAGTATTCTAATTTCTGAGTGCCTGTGTTAAATAAATGGCACTGAAATTTCTCAGCTTTGGACTACTGAATCTAAGCCCTCTCACCTGTGCTGTCACAGGTCACAGTGGTTCAAAATTCTGTTGCAGAAATGGCTGTCAAGAAGCCTGAGAAAAGAGAAAAAGAGACTAGGATTTCAGAGAGCAAATGTCTCTCAGTCTGTGTCAGCTCTTGAACACTTTGATTCTTTAAATACAGGCTGGTAGGAATGACTGGAAAAGAAGATTAATCTGGGAGGAAACTTCCATTCTTCATACCTTAATCATTATAGATCAGTGCAGCTTTCTTAACAGAGTAAACTTAGAAAAATAGTCTTTCTCACTATCATTTATGTAAAGGAAATAATTGCTTTGCCTCAAGGAATATTGCTATCCAAAACTGATAACACTATAATCACAAGAGCATTTTGGACTTTGAACTAGATTTGGATTAGCAGCAGTTTTTGGGAAGGGTTGTGACTGTCATGTGCAGCTGAAAGCAGTGGCAAAAGCAGCTTTTGTCTTTTACAGATACCAAGGTCTGTGTTAATCCTGTAATACTGCAGACCAAAGGGAAAAGTTGACATGTATGTCATGTTCCATACTAAAAAAGTTGAAAGTAGCCAGAACTAAGTTTTTTTGTTTTGTTCAGGTTTTTTGTTTGTTTGTTTATCCTAATATATATTGTCAGAATGAGAGCAGATTTGGTATGTGTGTACCTAATGATGCAGTTTTTAATTGGATATCCTTGGGGACAGGGAGCTCTGATGGATTTCTCATGCTAAATATATCTATTCTAAGTTAAATTTCATGCATCCTTTCTCTTTGACAGCAAAAGCATTAAGAAATACTGGAATTCCTGCTTTCATTCTGTATGGTCACTGGAAATTAGTTCATACCAGGCTTTAATAAACACTTTGTGTTTAAATCCTGAGAAAACACACATTGTACTTGGATGTAATTTTGCTATGGATCAGTTACAGATTTTAGAGGTTTATAATTGGCCAGGTTGAAGCACATTTCTTTGGCAAGGGCAATAAAAATTTCTTTCGTGATATCAGCACTATAGCTTGTTGCTTACTTCAACAGCTGATTATAAATAACTAGTCTTATATGTTCATGAGGGAGCAAAGTCACCAAAGGCAGGTTCTGATCATTGCTGAGCCACAAAAAAATCTTTGAGAAATAAAAGGGAAGGCAGAAGGTGGGCAGGGACAGGAAGAATGTTATGCTGCCACCCTTATCTGAAAATCCATTGATCTTTTGTCTAAGAAAAATCTAAAATACAAAGAAATTGAGTTATTTAAATCATCTTTTCATATCATCGGATTTTTTCTTACAGTAAGGCTACAGAACAAGTTTAGAATTGTGCGCATTCAGTGAAACACCTAAGTCTAAAATAGTTGCTCAGCACACACAGTATACAAGTTACACATTAAACTATGTAAGACACTGCAGAGTCTTAGAACTTAGACTGTCATGTTTGCTGGAGTGCTTTTTAGATATTAAAGGTAGTAGTCTTGCTGTGAAATTTAGAGATGCCGAAATGAGAAGAAATAGTGAAATAAGACTGTAGTTGGAGAAAGGTAGCTTGAACATCTTACCTACCAGGGAAATTGTATTGTGCTTTCTGTTTTCCATGAATGTGTTAATTTTGAGCTATTTTAGCTTTTCACTGTAGTGATGGCAACACAAGCAAGTAAGTTCAAGATGAAAAATGTCAGGCTGCTCTTTTTATTTGCATTGTGTTCTATGTGCAAAGATTCATGAAAAAGTTATTTCAGTTAGCTTTTGTCAGGGACTGTGTATTATTATTCTTGCACCTGTACTTTTCCTGAAGAAATCTTGGTTATAATGAAGTGTCATATGCTTACGGTAGGGAATTATGAAGGTTTTTTAATTGGATCATTTTTTGAAATGTATAATTCTCTAACATAGTATACTACTTTGGTCTGGAGACTCGTAAAAGCTGTACCGTGGTTTCATTCTCATGTTTTCGAATGTCATGCTACTCTCTTTAGTATTTGCTATTTGTAGTTCCTGTTACAATTTCCAAATGAAGTGGCAGTAATAGAGGAGGAGGTTCAAATTTGTACATTGCTTTGATGGATCCTCAAAGTTGAAATCTTTTAATTTAAATCCTATTAAGCAGATAATGATCTAAGTATAAATTCTTTAGGTTCACTTTCTGCTTAGGGAGCTGCTTTGTATTTACAGTAGTAGTCTCAGAAATGAATGATCTAAATAGTAAAACAGACAGTCTTGGTCCTGTGTGGCAGTGATTCTTGGGCTTGAGAGGAAGGAGTAAACTTTATTTTCCAGATCACTAGAAGCAATTGTTTTTCCACTGAGCAGATCCAAGCTAAGTGCTAGCTCAGCACTGAAAAGATATTCTGCCACTGAAGTTCTCCATTAAGGAAAGCTTCTTACTTTCATCCAGTATCTGGAGGCCATCTCTGAAGCCAAAAAATCCTGAGGTCTGACACTTCCAGACCTGATACATCTGATTTTTGGGCTTACATGGCAAGGTTTTGGTAGTTGCAGAGGGCTGTAGGGTGGCATCTGGGAGAAACTGTTGTGGCTTCCCTGTGTGGGGCACAGCCAGCTCTGCCACAGACCCACACCAGGCTGAGGTGGAAGCAGATGAGTTGGGCTTGTGTTGCTGCTCTGAAAGCTTGTTTAAGAAAGTGCAGAAATGCTGGACAGGCAGAGGAGTGAGAAACAGCACAGTGAACTAGGTGAGGGAAAGGGGAAGGGAGAGGTGCTCCAGCCTCCAGGGCATTTCTGTGGAGCACCTAGAGAGGACCCTGGTGGAGCATGTGTTCCACTGCAGCTTATGGAGCAGATACTCATTCACATTGCAGCCTGTGGAAGATCCCTCAGAGGAGCATCTGGGTGTTTCCTGAAGGATATGTGGCCTGTCGAGAAGGAGCTAGAGAGAAGAATTGTACTGACTTTAGCCACCATTCCCAATCTTTCCTATGCTATCTGGGGATGGGGGAAAATAGAGGAGGGCCTGGGAAAAGATAGGGGTGGGGAAGCACTTCAATTTTTATCTTTTTCTCCTTATCCAAATCTGTTTTAAATTGCAATAAATGAATTTTCCCCAAGTCTGTTTTGCCTGTAATAGTATTTGGCAAGTAATTTCCCTGTATTTATCTTGCTGATCTTCATCTTATTTCTTCCTGCCCCCCACTGAGGAGGGGTAGAGGGGCTGAGTTGGGGGTCTAGCTACTGGCCAAGGTCAACCCTCTGCACCTCTGGTAGTGAAGCATTTAGTACTGAGTATGAGTGTTTAAGCACTGGCATCCAGGTGTGTCCAGCTGACACCTGACTGGTAGTGGAGTCCCAGAGAATGCTCTACTTTCCTCTGCATTTCTGTGGAAGTGTGATAATTTAACAAGGTGCTTTAATTCCTGTGTACTTTGCTGGTAATCAGGCAATCATTTCACTGTCAGTCAGTCAGCAGCAGCTGTCTCCAAAAATACCTGTATCCTGCTCCTTTTTCTAATCCATGTAACTCTTAAGACTGTCCAGGACTTGAAAAGGAATACTCGGTATAGTGAAACAAAACCTGTTTTCCATGCACTGCAGCTAACAAAAGTGGGGTGTTACTGTTGTGCTTTTGCAATATTGCTTTTCCTCCAGACTAAGTTAATGAAGAAGCAGCATCCTTGCAAAATGAAACGGTGAGTAAGGAACGGTCTTGGAATATCCTGCAGCAACTTATTTCCTTGCGCAGTCATGGTGCTGAGCTCTTTCAGGAATGTTCCTAGCAGCAGCTAACTTTGATGCAGGGCTTCTTTCCCTTGGTAGATATGGGAGAATTGATAGCCCTCAAGCTTCTAAGCAAAGTGACTCTAAGAGTCAGAAGTAGAAGCAGTACAAATATATAATTTGCTGGTTTAGCTGCACAAGCTTATTCTTGTTTCTGGATCTTCTGGAACCAATGACTATGTAAGCACAGTGAAAATATGCAAGCAAATTTTCCTAATTCCCTTGTTTCATCGAGCCATCATAGACTGGAAGACATCAAAACATAGCTGGCAGTATATTGAAAGAATTCCAAACTTTACTGAAAATAAACTTCTTTTCCTTAAGATCCTGTTTTTACTACATGTATTGGTGAAAATACTATGCATTTTGAAGATATGCATGCTATGTTCTCAAAGATAAATTATGAGCTGTAAATATATTCAAGAAACCGTTTAATACTTTTGCATGAGAAAGTCACCCTAACAAGCTACATTTTTGAGGGGAGTAGATGTTTTTTTTCCCTGGCTGCCATGGTGGGTAACAGCCAATCCCCTTGTCAGATGCTTGCTTGCGTACTTCTCTCATGATGGCACAGGGGAGAAAATGAGAAGAACGGAAAGGAGAGCTTATGAGTTAAGGCCATGGTTGTTGTGTACCACCACTTGCCATCATGGGCTGAACAGACTTTACTTGGAACAAATAATTCAAATTATTGCTTATTAATATAAATATTTCATTATTAATTCAGGTAGTGAAAACAAAAAGACTCATTAAAACCCTGCCTTTCCTCCCTCCTTTCCCAGGCTCAGATTCACTTCTCTTGTGACCACCACCACCACCCCTGTAGTGCTAGGGAATTGGGTGTGAGCTGTCCACAGTCTGTACCTAATGGTTTCTCTCTGCCATTGGGCTTACCTCTGCCATTTTCTCATTCTTTTTGTTCCCATTTTCTCTGTCCATCTGGCACTTTTTCCCCTTTCTTAAATACAGTTTTCCAGAGTTTCTACCCAAGTGGCTGTGTCCTGCAGGGGGGCTGTGGGAGCCAGCCATCTGTGTCCGGCACAGGACAGTCCCTGGCCAGTCCTCACACATACTGCCAGGACTGTGCCATGATCAACCAATATATGGCCATATACTTTTCATCTGGCATTTTTTCATGTTACAAAATAGCACTTCAGGTCGAAAGGGGCTACTCAAAGTGGTAGTTAAGAATTAATAAAAGGCTTTGATGTTCTTACTGACAGTTTCCTGAAAACTATTTCTGTGTTCAGCAGCACAAAAAATAGCAAAAGGCAGGTCACCATCCGGAAAAGTACTGAAGACAAGACTGTTTTTTTCTTGCTACAAAACCCCTTATCCTGTGGATGGATAAGGTAAAGGGGGAGTTATTTACTAAATCTCACTATATTAGAAGTTGGTAGGGCTTGCTGAAATTTCTCAGAGGAAGAAACAGGTAATGAGCAGGTTTTGTTCAACAGTTTTTAAACATCTGGAACTGTTGTGATGGGAGGTCATGGGTCACTGGGTTCACAAAGGACCTTAGACAAGTTCAGAGCTAACAAAACCAAGGCCAGAAACTAAGGCTAGAGTAGGCAGGGATAAATCTCTTGAGATCCCTAAGCCAATGATAGCAGGTACTAGGAGAGCAAAGAGCTGCAGGGAGCAGCCAGGCTGATGTGCTCTTCCACACTAGGAGTAGAGTGCTTCCCCTGCCTGGAGGCTGAGGACTGAGTAGAGCAGGTTATCTGATCTAGTGAGATGGTTCATAATAGCTAATGAGAGGTTTCCTGAAACACAGAAAAAAACTCGGAAATTTAGAAATCAGTGTAGAAATACCAACTGTAGGAATTCAAGGCTGACCTGGTTTCTGCTTCTTTCTCTTCCCCTTCCTGTTTCCGTAACATCATTAGTCTGGAGGAGTTTCAAGTGATTGTGGTCCTGATTATTTTGAAGATGAACTTTGATCACACTTAGTTTAGTCTTGGTACTGCTGCACCTGATGATCTTGTACTGAGAACCAAAGGCCAGAGGTTGAGCCATTTCTTTGAAGATCAGAATAATTTAATTTGCATAGAAATAGCTGCATTAGAAGACAATGAGTAGCAAACCTGAAAAACATCTAATATATTTTTCTATATTATCCAGTGTTATATACTATTGTTTATGAAGATGCACTTCTTAGTAGTCACGGCTTCACCTAAAGAGTGGAAGTAATTTCATAACTTTTATTAAAACCACCTTACAGAGAGGTTTTTCTGTTCCTGATATAATTCAGTTCCTGTCCAGAATTCTTGCTGTAATACCTGTTTTGGCTGATTTGTAAGAAATAATAGAAAGTTCTGGCTCAGCTTAGAGAAGACTACTTCTACCTTGCAAGTAGCAAGCTTCCAGGATTCACAGTCCACCTGTAGGATGCTTCTTTGTGAAGTTTTGGTCCTGTACCTAATGTACCAAAGTGAACCTCTCGACTGTGTATATATACATACATTCATTTCATTAGGTAGGGTTTCACTATGTCTTAGAGCTTTACAGCAAATACTCTCATTTTCCTATCAGTTTGAGGTGGATTTCTGTGAGGGTTGGGGGTTTGTTTTGTTTTGTTTTAGTTTGGTTTGGTTGTTTTTTTTTTTTTTGGTTGGTTGGTTTGCTTTTTTTTTTTTTTTTAATTCAAGTGAAATTCCTAAATAAAAGTCTGTAGTGCAGTGACTTTATCTGGTATTTTTCATGCATATCAAATTGCTTGCATGATTCTTTTTACTGAATTATCATCTTCCCATAAAGCATTGTCTTCAGGGAGGTGTCATGTACTTAATGAATTTGCATTTGCTGTGTTGGGAGAACCAACTGTCTTGAACCTCAAATTACTTCAGTGCCGCTTACCCTTGAGAGGCCCAAAATGTATCTATTTTTTTGTTTCGGGAACCTGAATTTTCGTTACTATGTTCTTTTAGTCATTTTTCGACTGATTGCTAGCCTTGTGTTGTCAAAGCCAGTTCTGAAAGGTTGGGAATGAAAATTATTTTCATTATGGAATCTTACATTTGGATTTTGCTTGTGTGTTGGGGCTTTTTCTTTTTCTAAAAATCCAACTAGCTTTGTCTTTTTTTTTTTTTTTTTAATTGTTGGAGAGACAATTAGCTCTTTATTGCTTGATAAGTTGTCAGCTTTGAAGTAGTTTTTTCTCCAGTGATGCCTTCTAAAATTTTTGTCATAATGCCTAAGAGTATCGACTGAAGATGGAGAAACAGTTGTGAAAGGGACACAAAAGCACTTAAGAAAGGGAGATGTACTTTGTATGACTGACAGAACACAACGGATTAAATGTCTATTGCACAGAACTCAGGGACTTTGGGTTGAGCTTGGGTATTCCTGAGTAGGCCAAAAAGTACATGTGGAATGTTTCTGTAGTGTTTTTGATTGGCTTTTTCTTCTGTAGTATCAGTGCATCAGGAAGGTTGATTAGCATTACTCCTTCTTTTAACTTTTGTAAGAAAGACTTTAAAAGGAATGTATTCAGGTGAAAAGGAGCCACTTTTTTGACAAGTGGCATATATATATATTTGTCCCCTAATGCTGAGTTATGATGTTACTTTTTCTCTCTTTAACCTCCTTCAAATAGTACAAAGTAGTTGTGGAAGAACAGTCAAAAAGCAGTCCAAAACAAATATCTGGATTTGATTATTATACAGAACTCTATTTCTTTGTATTATTGGTATATAGGAGGGCTACCAAAACAATTTTCTTGACTTCTTATTTGACTATTGGCATTTGGATCCTTCAACCAGTGCTTCATTGTCTGCATCTGAGGCTATGGGAAAATATATGCAATTGATTGATGTTTTAGAAATAATAGGCAGTAACATGAAAATGACACTGTAAATGCAATAAGGGGTAGTATAAGGGTAATTATAGAGTTGAATGTTGAGCTACATGTTGAAACTCAAAATTGAATTCGCAGAGCTCAGGCATACAAAACAGCCCAAGTTTGAAACAGAAAACCAAGGAAGAAAGGTATGAAATTAATTATATTTAGGGGATTTAATTATAATTTAAATGTCATTCATTTTTTTTAAGAAGAAAATTTTAAAAGGAGTATTTCAACTGCTAATGTTTTTAAGTACTAATTTTTAAAAAGTATGTTGTTCTGTTTCAATACTCATAGACTTTAACAGCCAAGTATAAATCTTGAATTTAGTGTTTACCGGTGACTTAACAGAGTGGACTTCCACCCCAGTTTAGGTCTTTCATTTTTCTAATTTCATTATTGTATGTATGTGGAGGCAGCAGGAGAAATACCTATAGTTAAAAGTGTTTGAACTCTATATTGGGCTCAAGCTCTTTTCCCAGTTACAGGGAAGTTACTGGTTACTGGGAAGTTACCCAGTTACTGGTACCTGCTCATCCAGTAACCTGGTCTGGTGTCATTGCTGACCCTGCTCTGAGCAGGAGGTTGGTCTGGAGGCCTCCTGAGATTAACATGCATTACCCTGTAAGCCTAGGATTTAGTTATGTCAAGTTCAACTTCAGCATCAGATGTTTACAGTATGTAAATATTAATAATAATTATAATTATGCATTATTTTATATATTATTATATAATAATAATAATATCAAGTGCAGTCTTTTGGTTGCCTTGAAAGTAAACAGTGTAATTAGATACATATGTGATTTTTAGGAAAGCAGTCATGTTTGTTTAATATGGGTTCTTTTAAGCTTTATTATTTCTGAATGGTTTACTTTTTTTTTTCCCCTCAATTTTAAAAAAGTTTGGTTACAAATCAAATATACAAAATAATTTGCTGATGGCTGATACTGTTAATGGAATAAGGTGTCAGAAATTTTACAAGATAAAGTAGCTACTTGAAAATTGTGCCATAGGTGAAAAACCATTTGCTGACAAAATCTCTGAGATCTTCCTTAAAACCACTGTTATCATCACTACTCGTTCTTTGCAGGGGATGGAGTGCTAGATCTCTCTACAAAGAAAAGCGCAAGGTTGGAAGAACCAAAATATGATCCATTGTGTTCTGAAAACTCAGTGTCTGGGTAAGCAATGTTTAGGACTCTTTGGCTTATCAAAAAGACAATCCAGGTTTCTTTTCTCTTCCTCTGGCCAGGTTTTATGTTCATAACATACCTGTATATACTGGCACACACATGTGGTTCCTATTTTGCTTTCAAAAGAATTTCTGTCACTCATAAGTGTGTGTCTATGTATATATCATATGTTTCATTTGTCTTTTTCCTTTTTTTTCTGTTTAAAGAAAAGTTATCAGAACAATCACCAAACTTTAGTTCATGTTACTAAAAATTACGTGAAAATTGATTACATAACACATTAAAAGTAAGAGACTAGTAGAAGAAAATGCAAATAATTCTTTTAGAATTTATTTAGGAAACTTCAATTTTGGACAAAAATGACCATGTTAATAATTAGATGTAAAATCTTCTTCAACTAACATGAACAAGTTAAATGACTATTATCTATAATATTCCTTAATAGAGAGAGAGCAAGCGTGTGAGAGAGAGCTCTTAATCATCATACTTATACTTGCATCATGGTTCTGACTATGGTGTGTGGTGGCAAATGGTTAAATTTCTTTATTCAGCAAGGAAAATGTTATTGCATCTGCTGAAAGCTACCACAGAATTAGTGAATTGCATTGTTTTGTTGGATTTTATGATCTTGGCATCCTCCCATCCACTAGCCATAGCAGGACCCTTTTTGTCACCTGTACGTCTTACAAATAACTTATTACAAATAGGACTACAGTAGCAGCATTTGTTGAATGATACAAAAGTGCATTTTATTAATTTGCTGATACGAAAAAGTTTGAAAATGAATGGCTTTGTAATTAGTGAGCTGTAAATAGTGAGTAGAAGATTTTAAAATTGTGTCTTATTTTGCGAAAAATGGACTTGACTGTTAACTACAGCACTTTATCTTCTTGTTGTAGAAAGCCTAGTTTTGTGTAAGTCTGGGATGTTTGTGTGTAGTTATGTACTTATTGCTGCCAATTTTCTATAAGGGGGTTGACTCTTTTATTACTTGTTTAGCGGTAACGTCACGTTTCTACTAACAAAAACTCCTTCAGGATTTGGGTATTTAACGGAACGTTAATTGTATAATTAAAATTATAACAGTGTTGCTCTGCAAGCATGTGAACAAGGGAATATAGCAAGCACATGAGACTATTACCAAATGCTGAGCTAGGATATAAAGTTCTTGGAAGGGCTGCTGTAGAAGCCACGGTATGATTTTTGACACACTGTCCTACCAGAACTGTAACATTTTGCTAGGATAATCATTTAACTACCACATCTCAAAGGCTAAAAAGTATCAGAAGCAGTGATGTTACCGAAGCAAGGAGTATAATAAAGGAGTGGACCCTTCCCTTCCATAGCTGTGTGAGAGTCTCTCATACATCAGTTTACCATCGTTTCATTCCATCCATCCAGGAGACTACACAGAAACAGAGAGGACTATGTGGAAAGAAGTGCTGAGTTTGCAGATGGTTTGCTCTCAAAAGCTTTGAAAGACATTCAGTCTGGAGCACTGGACATAAATAAAGCAGGCATACTTTATGGCATACCTCAAAAAACTTTACTTCTCCACTTAGAAGCCTTACCAGCAGGAAAGCCTGCACCTTTTAAAAATAAAACTCGAGATTTCAATGATAGTTATTCATTTAAAGACAGTAAAGAAACTTGTGCAGTCCTACAAAAAGTAGCCTTGTGGGCAAGAGCTCAAGCAGAGCGCACAGAAAAAAGTAAACTCAGTCTACTTGAAACCTCAGAATTAAAATTCCCAACAGCTTCCAGTTACCTCCACCAGTTAACTCTACAGAGAATGGTCACTCAGTTTAAAGAAAAAAGTGAAAATCTACAGTATGAAACTTCAAGTCCTACTGTACAATTAAAAATTCCTCAGCTAAGAATAAGTTCTGTGTCCAAACCACAGTCTGATACTGCTGGTCTTCTGGATGTTATGTACCACGTTTCTAAAACGTCCTCAGTCTTAGAAGGATCAGCTCTTCAAAAATTGAAAAATATCCTCCCTAAACAGAACAAAATTGAATGTTCTGGACCTGTAACTCACTCAAGTGTTGACTCCTACTTTCTGCATGGGGACCTCTCTCCTTTGTGTCTTAATGCTAAGAATGGGACAGTAGATGGAACCTCAGAAAATACAGAAGATAGTTTGGATCGTAAAGATAATAAGCAACCAAGGAAAAAACGTGGCCGCTATCGGCAGTATGACCACGAAATAATGGAAGAAGCAATTGCAATGGTAATGAGTGGGAAAATGAGTGTTTCCAAAGCACAAGGAATTTATGGGGTACCTCACAGCACTTTAGAATATAAAGTAAAAGAAAGATCTGGAACATTGAAGACTCCACCGAAGAAGAAACTCCGATTACCAGATACTGGCTTATTTAATATGACAGATTCAGGGACTGGCAGCTGCAAAAATAGTAGCAAGCCTGTGTAGAATAATTGTTAGAGAATTGTTTTGTGTGTGTGTATGTATGTCTGTATACACACACTATGTGAGAAATACGTATGCTCACTCTGACAGAAGACATGAAATTATACAGTTCAAAAACCACATACATGCCTTTTGAAAAATAGTTTTATTCAGGGTTTTCACTGTGGACAGAATTACAGAGTTGCTCACTTAATTCTGATAGTGTGTATTTAATATAATCCTTGTATAAATAGGTGAAAAGATTCAGGTTTTATTTAGTAGTCACTAGCATAAAGATGTTTTGGGAAAACAAGTATTTGTCATGTGAAGCATAATTTTTAATTGGTGAAGAACCACTTTACCCATTCAATTATCCATCTTATTATGGAAGTACACAACCAAGGGTTAGCAGATTTCTATAGTTCACAGAATACTTGCAATAAATTGTAAGTAACTCAGATTATACAAGCAAGGGATTTAAAAAAAAAAAAAAAAGCTAGTTCCTTAAAAGGAAGTGGATTTGTGAAGTATTAGTAGGTTATAGTACATTCTGTGAAAGAAAAAAAGTTCGTTATTTAAATATCCAATACAAGTAAGAAAAACATTTCATTACAAAAATGTGTGTTTAGCAGGCATAAACTGCATTTTTTTATCATTTTAAGAAAATTTTGTTGTTGGTTTAGAAAGAAATTGGTGTTTACAAAGTGTACACTTATGAAATCTGAGAAATTACTGTAGTTATAGAATTATTAAATATGAAATAAGATGGAATACTAAGAGCATAAAATAATTTAAACTTTAACATAATTTTCCATTTTAGTTTAACAATTAAGGTAACTTGTAAGGTTTAAAAAGAAAGTTGGAATGCAACAGAGCATGTTCATAATGTGCACAGAATGAGCTTGAGAATGGTTTGGGTTTGTTTGTTTTTTTGTTTAAACGTGCTGGTTAGTTGATGTTATGACTACTTAAAATTTATTTAAGGATTGTGTCACACTCCTATTGAAAAACCTCACTGTAACTGTAATGTATTTGCTGCTGTGACATTTCAAAACATTTTCAGTTTATCAAAATGAATACCAAGTTACATTATCATCTTGCTAATAACCAAATTTGCAGTTCAGGGTCTTGATAGAAATACAAATATGAAATAGTGAAGCTGTTTTGAACTTTCAATAATATAAATTCTTTATAAATTTGGTAGTTAGAAGTTAGGCAGTTCATTTTAAACACGTAACTTTTAACAGAATTTAAGGGAGACCAATTACCTTCATATTGCAGTTTTTACATGAATTTCAAAGTATCCACATTGGACTTTTTATCACACCTAATTTTTTTATGTAATATCAAAAGTACATGTCTACATATGAATGGGGGCTTGCTTCATACATTCACTACTGAACATCAATGCCCTTTTCCTCTCAACATGTATTTTTTTCTGTATGTATCTAATTTGGCATAGAAAAATACTTTCTCCAACTTTTATACACGCGGTGCACATGCACACATTTTTTTTCCCCCACTTAAATTTGCATGTGTATGGGTTAACTATAGAAATTAAATGGGACATTAGATATGTATGGGCCACATCAGGTAATTTTATTTATAGATAAACTTGCCATTAAATTCAGTGGAGAGCATACTGCAATACTGATGGCAAAATCTAGCCCATATCTATTAACACTACTAAAAAATATGACAACTTCCACTTTAGAACAGAATAATCCTTTGAAACTGCACAACCAGTATCTCAGTTCTTTGGTCTCTCAGATCTATACTGAATCTTCTTCAGTCATTAAGGTTTACTTGCATATTACAGAATGAATCTCTCAGGCACATGGTGATTCTTGGGGTGTCCTGTGCAGGGCCAGGAGTTGGACCCAGTGATCCTGGTGGGTCCCTTCCAACTCAGCATATTCTATGATTCTATGATTTTAAGCAGATCTGTACCTGATAAGGAGTTTGCAGAACAGCAGATGTCAGGGTCATCGTTCATTTTAAAAGAATTAAGCCATATTTTGTGAGGGCCAGGATTAATTTGTGAGTATATCCCCACTGAAAAATGCAGCTGAAAAAACCTTAAAAGTTTCAACGTCTGTCTTTATACAGTTTTACTTGCAAAAATCTGGGGCTTGAATACATTGCCTAACATTTGTACCATACTGATGTTTTCTACTCCTCAGACACTGTTAAAAGTTTGAGTCAGAACTTTATATTGAAGGCAAGTGACAGTACTCTTTTTATATCATTTAAAAGATGACCTGACCAAAAATTTAACAGGATTCATAAAATCAGGGATCATTTTACTATTGACTTAACAATACTCAGTAGTTTTGTATGTAATATTATAATTAATTTTCAACATTTTAGTACTTGTATTTATTTTTTGGTCAGAAATAGTAATTAAAATATTTTTTGATAGTTTATAGATGATACTCAACCTGTAAGTGTTTAAAGAACAGAATTATTTGTTTCTAATTATTAGGCTAACCTTTAATTACACAACTAAGGAAAGGCAGGGAAATGTGTAAATTCTCCTTCCCCAACCCCTATGTATTTCATTAATGTCATTTAAATTATACATTTTGAACTGTTTTATAAATTCAGTTACCAGTCACTACTTAGTAATTGACAATTTGTGAAAATTCCTGTTTCAGCAGAATTTTAAATGAAGGCGAAAGCAAGCCCTACATGCTTTCTACTTATTTGAATGTTTCTCAAGTATTTTATATTAAAAAACAGTGCCTCTGTTTTTAGAACTACTGCTCAGTAAAGCTGTTTAAACCATTTCTGGTAGCTAATGACAATTTTATATTAAATTGTATATTAACTTTAGTGAGACTGATTTTTTTAGTTGTTTACAGTACAAATACTTGTATTTGTTTTTTAATTGCAGTATTTCCATTGTCGCAGTAATTTAGTAAAACTCTGTGGCTGCCTTGATTTTTGACAGATTTTTGTTAACAACTGATTTTTAGGCAATTAGTTATATTTATGCATAAATCAATTGCACTATAATTCATGAATTATTTATTACAATATTTTCTAATGAATTCCGTGTATTTGTCTTGTGTTGTAAATGTACTGTAATTCTGTTTCTTCTTTGTGTTGTTATATTCCTAAATCTGATTGTATGAATTTAATTGTTTAGTTAACGTGTTTCTACGTTGTAATTTGTAGTAAAGCACTTCAATGCTTTTGCACATAAATTTACAACACTGATGTGTGATTGATTTGCTCATTCAGTAAAAAAAAAGAAAGAAACAAAAACCTGTACACTGACTTATTTGACTTATTCCTGAGGCACAAGTTGATTAGCAGTGGCGTAAGACCAAGAACTGTACAAATTAAGCTCATAATGACTAATTTACTATGAGAATTTTATCAGAAATAGTAGCTTTAAGGAAGGATGGTTTCTTTTCTCAGAATTGATTAATTACTCATTATTGAGAAGAAAATCAGAAAATTAATTTTCTAACACCCCCTTTAGTTTGCAGCTAAAAATTATAAATAGTATATAAAGTCAGAAAACAAACATTTCTATAAGACAGATTTATATTTCTATAGTAATTCCATGCTGTTTGTATGAGTACTTGAAACTTTGTTCTGTTCCAGTTCTGTTCCTGTTCCCAGTCTGTAAAGATCTTGCTAGATTGATCTAGCTTCTCTCTGACTGAGATGACAGAGGATAGACCTCTAGGGAAGGGCCTCTTTTGGGAGTCCTCTGGTAGAGTTCTTCCCTGATAGTTTTGTGGAGGAGGCAAAGTTTTACTTCTTTATATGTAAATTAATACACTGAAAGTCTGGTAATTAACCTTATCACATTGCTGCTTTTGTGCCATTTTTGGACTCTAGTCAATCCCCACTCCATTTTATTAACTACCCCTATCTGCCAGAAGGGAAATAATATCATTCCATGCTTAACCTTTCTCTTGAGCACAAAAGGTACCAGGGGAGCAGTGCATATTGATCCTCTCACCTCTCAACCCCTCAGCTTCCTGCCCACTCTCTCCAGCTGTCTTTTTGTGTGTGGTTTGGAGGAAGTGTGCAATTTGTCAAAGTGATAGGTCTTCCTTCCATGAAATCATTGTTTAAGCCTTTTATCCTGAGGATAGCCTAAACTACAGTGTGACAACACAAATTTCAAGAGATACAGGAAGGTATTACAGGAAACTGAAGTATAATTCCATAGCTGTATTGAAAAGCTACTAAAAATTAGTTTGTTTAAATACATTGACATCTCTATAGAGAGACACTTCAAGGAAAATGTGTTGCTTTAATGCTTGAATTTGTTTGTGTAGTAAGCTCTGCTTCCAAATGGTGACTGAGTAAGGGCTCAATGTGTTTTTACAAACTTGGAAGATCATTTGGACTGTGGTACTATTGCAATAGAATAGATGAAGTTAAGTTGTCCGTCAGCTTTAGGAAACTAACTCACGTTAAGGGAAAGCAGATTATAGACGTCACACAAGGGTAGATAATCAGGAAAGAAATTGTTTTAGATGAATGTCCATTGTGTCTGTGATAATCAGAATATTGCTTTATACAACAAGTTGATCTCCACATAGCAAATTCAGAACAATTTTGAGGCCTGTGGATGTTTTGGTCACTCACTTTGAGAAGGTTGTAAGGCTCCAGAAGTTTCTTCCAGCAGTGAATAGACTTTAAATAGCAGTTAAGGATAAAGGTCATCCACAATTAAAGCTCTCCAGTGAAACTATAGACGCATCTTGCAAGTCTAGATAGAAAGGTACCTGTTTAGAAATAAAAAAAGACTGCATAAAGCTGTCCCTTTAGCAAATTAGTACTTAACAAATTTACTCTGGTTTACAAACAAAATATTGAAGATGAAGGCCTAGTGGCGTGTTGGTTTGTTTTTTTAAAATGGCTTTTCAAAACATTAATTAAAATCATGGTGGCGGGGAGGGCAATTACCTTTTATCCTTAATTGTATTATTAGAATAAGTTTTCTTTTTTACAAGTGTAGTGATACATTTCAACACCTTGTGACTCCTGAATTTGTTGGTGTAACAGGCTTTTCTCAGTGTAGTGGCATTTCAAAAGCAGTCAAATCCTGACACTGATGTTCCCTTGAATAATGTGGGTTTTGCTTTAGATTGCAAGTGCAAAGAGGTTGGTTTTTTTTTTCTTTTTAAGACTTAATCATTTCAGATTAAACATAATCTCAACTTCAACTAATACCACCAGAATTATCTTACACCTTTATGAGTTAGTATTATCTAGACACCTGATTTTGAATATATACTGTTTCATACTGAATATTACAGGAGAAGAAAAAAAAACATGAAGAATTATTATGTAGAGTTGGCTGGTTTTAAGCTCTAAACTTTAAAATCTATGTAGGACAATAAAAATACAAACTTGCGTGTAATAACTTCCAGTAACAAACTTGAAGCTAAAAGTTATTATCGATGCTAATAATTTTGGGTATGACTTAACTAATGAATATGTAACTATTTAAATACAGCACATTAAATTTTAAATAAGTTTGTTCATTGATCAATACAGTTGTAAAACAAATCGAAATGAAAATTTTTCGAAGTATAGGCTATATGCAAAAAAATTACAGGGGATAATCATAGGGAAAAAAAGTTAGTGTCATGTTCAGAGTTTGGTGATATGTTTAAACAATACATACTTTTCTAAAACAGAATTCTTCTAACATTTTTTGCTCATGCAATTGGTTTCAGTAAAACATTTGAACTAGGTGTTAACTATCTGTTGATAGTTGCTATCCAGTGTAAGGAATTTGTATTTAATTGAAGAAATACCTGTATTAATTTCTACTGTGGAAAATTTTCAACTTTTCAGTATAAATGATTGATTAGGTAAGTAGTGACATTAGTTTTAATAATTTATAAGAAATTGATTAAATAGTTAAAGTAGTATTTTATAAGGTTTTTTCTTTTTTAGTTAATACATTTGAGAACAACTGCTCGGAAGTCTTTAAATGTAGGCCTACCCTGTATTTGACATTTAAAGGATAATAACTTTTATCTTGGAAATTACTTATTCCAGTGGTGATTATCTCTCTTTCTGTTTAATTAAGGATTCTTTGTGTGCACACACATGTGTGTTTAATATATTGCAATGAAAAGCTCATGATGCACCACTACAATTTTTTTAAAAACTGAAAGGGAAAATTTTACCTGCAAAGAGCGCTAGGCTATTTTTTCTATTTTCTGTTAGCTTGTTAAGTGTTCTTTAAAAATAAATATAGAAATAAAAATGTCTTTAGAAATACCTTTAAGTGTATCCTGAAGAGTGCTCAATACACTTGAGTATTTAAATATCTAAAAGTGGGATTCAGGAGAGATGGATCCATTCTTTCCTCTGCCATAACCTTGAACCTTAGTGACATACCTTCTCTGTGCCTCAGTTAGTGAAATGGGAGTAATACCAAGCTCATCTGGTCTTGGTGATGTTTTCTTTCATTGATGGTTAAGATAGTTTGAAATATCAAAAAGTTAACATTGTTCTAATTACAGTTAGGATCAAGAAGCTATATTCAAATTATTCTTTTTGCCTCTTAACTTCTTCATGATTATTTTTCTTAATGGTAGTTTAGTGCTATCACTGATAAGATGCACATCATTGCCAGTGACACTTGCAAGTATGATTGAATAGTGCAATTAGAATGGAACTGTTTTGTAAACTTCAGGGTTTTAGGCTTGAGTTTAACCATTATAACAAACATTAGATGTGGTGTTTTACTGTAATTTATATTTTGTTTTGATTTGTTTTCATTTTCAGTTCAAGCTCAACAGCTGATGCAAATTCAGAGGAAACAGCTAATTTGGAAAAAGGAAAATCAACATTAAACAAAGTTTTGGAGTCTTTTTGTTCATATCACTGGCAACAGACTTTGGCTATGTTAAAATTCCTAATACAGGATGAAAATGTTCCTATAGTTTGCAGTTGCACGCAAACACATTTGGTCCACTCTGAAACTCCCAGTTCCCTTACTGAAGAGGATGTTCACGTTCCATTTTGCAGTTGCAATGGACACATGCTGACACAAAGGTGCAGTTTACAAAATCAAAGGCCAAACACTTGTTTACCACCTCTGTCTGTTTGTATTAAAGATTTCCATTCTTTGCCATGCCAAGCTGTAGCAATTGGATGTATTAAGACAATGGTGAACAAAGCATGTAGTTCTCCTAAGTATTGTGCTGACCAATTGCAAAATTATAACAGGCATTCTGTGAAAGCAGCAGCATGTACATATTCAGCTAAGGACTGTGACGTCTTAAGCAGCGTTAAAAATTCAAACAGATCCCGCAGCCCATCGCCACCTCCGCTATCACCTGTACACAGCAAAGAATTTGAATTGTCAGAAGGAATGCTTATGGATTTTCCAACTTTAGACAACAACAAGCTTGAAATATCCGTCAACCAGCCTCCATCCCTTTTGCCAGCTGAAGGAAGCAAAGGAGAATTTGAGTGTGAAGGTAAAACATGCAAAGGAAAAGAGATTGAATATTCAGATGGAACATCGGTATCAGCAGACCAAGAAAGCAATGATGGTTATATGAACTCTGAGAAAGGTGAACATTCTGCCATTTTTCAAGATTTAATGGACCGCATTAATGAAAAGTTGAAATCAATAGACACTACAGATCTAGCAACAAATCTTGTGAAACTTTCTAGCAGTGACAGGGCACCAGAAAATGATGTCAAATTAGGAGATTTCATAACTTCTCTTTTGCATAATGCTAAGGCAAGTGATTACAGCTTTATGGAATTACTTCGCCAACATGATAAACAAGTGGAAAATAAAATTATCCAGACAAGATTTCGCAAGCGTCAGGAAACTTTATTTGCAACGTATAATTCTCCTGATTCACCAGTCATTCGACGACAGTCTTTGCAAATCAAGAGGGAGCTTGCAAGCCTTGATGAAACTCTTGTAAGAAAAAAGTCTGTTTCTGAGAGAAATGCAAAGAAATCTACAAAAAAAATTGATAAAATTCATCCAAATAAAATACATAGTTTTACTGTGATAGAAGATGAGACTTTGCAACATCTTGAAAGTAATCCATGTGTGAATTGCCAAACCAAACCAATGTGCTTTCCAGTACACCAAACAGAGTCTTTCAAACTACCTCTTGCTAATTTTCAGACCAGCTCCAGCTTTCTAGTGCTTTCAGAAAACAGTGCTATTGCAGCCAGCCAGGCGAAACTCCCAAATACACAAGGAGATTGTGCAACCTTAAAAGAGACTGGTCAGATCTCTCTGCAGGATGAGAGTAGTGAAATCTTGGGCAGAACTAAACGTAACATTGTGCCTCCTGGGTGGTACTCTGTGTATGTAACAAACAATATCATGTTTAGAAAGTCATCCAGTGCAAAAAAGTCTTTGAAGAGTTTGGAAAAAATGAAAATAAATAAAAATGTTCATGCTGAAAGATGCAGTGACATAAATATAAGCAAAATTGTGAGAGACACAAATCTGCAAGTTGTTGTGGAGCGTTTAGAAGATACAATAAACTTAGCTAGAAAGACTAGCAACTCATTGTTGGATAGTTACAAAATAAGCCAAAAATTAAAAGCTAACACTTATGAACAGGTTATGAACCCAGCTACTCGAAGGGGCTTACCTTTCACTCTGAGTGAAATGGAATGCATGGGACAAAGCTTCCTTCCACATTCACATGTGCCAAGCAGCAGTAAAATCAAAGCAATTTGTGTCACAACAAACACACAAGAAACAGTTATAGATCGAGAAATTAATGACGGCCTTTTGAAATCTCTGACCTTTAATTCAGCTGGTTCAGCTTCCAGTAATGGGGACTTACATGTAACATCTGAAACTGGGGAGATCTCATCTCCCTTAAACTACTCTAGTCCTATTAAGCTTATGTTTGTCTCAGAAGTTAATAGTTGTGAAGGAGTCAAATACGCTTTGACATCTGCAGCTGCATCTTCTAAGGGAAGCACAGATCTTTGTTTGTTTCAGGGGCGCACAAACGCTTTGTTAGACAAACAGGCCACAGGTGACCTTTCTCATGCAGTCTGTGTCAAGGGTTGTGATCACAGTGAAAATGATATGAAGGAGGAGTCAAGCTGTGTTTATGCAGAAGCAATTACAAGCTCTTGTCCACTTGGTCAGGTTAACATAAATGACTCAAAGAAAAATGAAGAAGTTGTGGAGAAATCAAACAGTAACGGTGAATCAGTTTTCAAAAGAAAACCTGGTAGACCAAAGAAAATAGGTCCTCAAGTAGTTAAGCAGGTTAAGAGACCTATTGGACGGCCTCCTAAACCCAAAGTAGACTTGAGTGGAAGCACAAAACCTAGACCTGAACTTAGCTGTGGTGGTAAAAGCATCAAGTCTGATGCAGCAATAATGGAAGAAGTTAACAGCAACAAAAATATTACTGTGACAGTTGTTTTTGGAAGGTCAAGAAGAACTAAGAGACATGTTTCTGAAGGTAATCTAAATCTCATCAGCATTCTGCCCACACAGCACATTGATTCTAATTTTGCCAATGATCCCAGCAAAGCAAGGCACAATGCAGAAAGTGGAAATGCTTTGACTGAAATGGTAAAAGCCTTCCAGAATCCTTCTGTTGAAAAGGAGGTCTCTGGTTATGACTATGTCAGGCCTATCAAGAGTAATCTGACATCACCACATCCTTGCAGCAATGTTATACGACAGATGAAGAAACCATTAACCACCGTTCGAAAACCTGGCAGGCCAGCAAAAGTAAAAATTTCCGGCATATCAGTGACTGTCAGTAGACTTTCACCTCAGGAAAGAAAAGTGAGCATCAGCAATGGTTTGCCTCCTTTACAACAGCAGAATGTGTTAGAAAAAAACATAGCACAGGAAAGAAAAAATCAACTGTGCAATAGTATGGGTCAAGTAAAGAACGTGCAGAAAGATTCTAGAGAGGATGGATCACACAATGTTACTACAACAGTGTCAAGAAAACGTGGAATTCCATCGAGACATTCTGCTAGAGACAGAAAACCTTCACTGCATTTTTTGCGTTCATTAGCATCTTCTAGTGCATTTACTTGTAGAAGTGCCTTACTACATAAATCTTACAAACTCCATTTGAAAAAAACTAAAGGGCGCAAGGAGAAACTTACACAGTCAAATCAGAGCACAGCATCCAAAGATACCTCAGAACCAAGAAATTCAGGAAATGCTAAAAAGGATCTTGAGGATGGTGAATTTGGGCCCATTAGTGAAGTATCATTGGATCCCATTTTTTCATCAAATCCCTCTCTCAGGTGGTGGCCTACTTCCACTTCAAGTGACACCTTGTTGGAAGAATTGAACAATAGATTTGAACAGATGACTAATACCTGGTTGAGAGTGGGGGGAAGTGAGTTTGGCAAATGCGTATGGGATAAAAGGGATCCCATTGAACAAGACTGTAATACTGAAATGTCAGACACTTTAGACTCCTGTCTTGTAGAACTTGAAACATCACCTATAAAAATGCTTTTCCAGAAAAAGTGTAATATGAATGAACTCTGCACCTGGTTTATGCAAACTACAGAAACACAGTCTCTCTCTCTTGTGAGAAAGGCAAATGCTCGCAATCCTTTAGAAGCAGTTGGTACTAGAGAGATAAAGACGGAAACTAAACAACCTGATCCTAGTACTTGCCCTTTCAGAAAGCACTTTAAAAAGTTTGCACTATCCTCCCCTTCAAAACCAGCAGGGAAATTGCAAATATTACATAACATGGTGAGGTCTCCAGTCTTAAGCATGAAAAGTAATTTCACTTTAGCCAGATTAAAAAGAAATGAGTTTAAGAAGTTGCAGCATGACAGGTGGGGACAAACAAAAAAGCTCTATAATCAGGCTCCTGGAGGCTGGAAATCAAAAAAGAAAAATCTGCAGTTATTTTGCCAAAGCCAATTGTTAAAAAGTACAAGTGGGGAAACCCATGATAAAACACCCAAGATCCAGGAGAAAAATACCGTAGAAATCCAGCCCACTCAGGCTTTGGTAGAGTCTCAGAATAGCCTCATGCCAACTGAAAATGAAGCCAGAGATGCATTTGTTCAACAGATGATGGGATCTTCTGACTTTAACCCACATCCTGGTTTAGCAAATATACTTAAGTCACATTCAGAGACAAATGGAACAATTTGTTGCCAGCAAAATGTTAGAAAAGAACAAAGCCAAGATAAACTGTTTCAAAATACTTGGAAAGCCAAAACCTTTAAAGACTGTAGGATATTTCTGAGAAAAATCAACCATATTGAGCAGCACAATTCATTTAAGTTAAGTAATGTCATTTATTCTCCTGAAGCTGTTGACAGTAAAAGCACTCAGGCCTATATGGAAGAAAAAAAACATCCTCTTTTAAGGTCCCATTCTACTAAGAAAAATACATTAAAGAAGCAAGAAAATGAAATGGAAACAGCTAAAGGATCTAATTCTTCTAAAGTGACTGAAAGGCTGGATGACCAGTTTCACAGCAGAAAATTAAGTAGAGGTGTAAACCAGGACGATAATCCTGCTGGTAGTTCTGAAGGTCTTAGCAGAATAAACAAAAGAAAAAGTCCACAATGGGAGACCACTGATACAAATTTAAGAAAAAGGCTTAAGAGACAATCATGCAGTAGTGGACAAATGGCACCTTATTACCCAAAGTACCAAGTAGGTAAGTTCGTATTCCCCCCTTCATCTTAAAATTGAAATCCTAAAGAATTGGAGAAGTCAAACAACTAAGCACTTTTTTTTTTTTTTTTTGCATGTTACTCATTTTAATTTCAGAAAAGTCATGAAATTAAACATTGCATAACATCAGAATAATTCAGAAAGTGCAATTTTAAAATGTGTACAATGTTTTGCACCATTCTTTCAGCTCTGATAAGCTAACTAATATAGTTCAGACAGACAAGAAGTCAAGTTCTGGCATTCTGAAGTCAGTCACGACTGGCTATTGACTTCAAAAGGAACAGAACTTCATTTCATTGTGTAATTTCTCATATTGTGAGGAAGGGTAAATTATAAAATGAAGCATAAATTCAGTGCATTAACACATAGCTGGTTTTAAAAAAATCATTGATTTCTGTTACAAATCTGTAATAGTTTTGTAATTTTACAGTAAAAGATAGTATTTTGTACTTCTAAAAATTATTCAATCAGAGACACATTTTAGTATCCATTCCATGCCAAATGAATTCTGCTGACTCTAAGGGATTTGCACACTGGATCCTTACAGAAGAATTTAAAATGCAAAATTATTGTTGACAAGTACAATATACAGTTACTATGCTAAATACTTTGGCTTGGAATCTTTTTAGGCTAGTCTTAAATCATTTTTTGAAGATAGGTATTTATAAATACATTGTATTACAACTGTGATCTCAGAAAGGCCATTATATTACTTAGAAGGAGGGCACACTTGTGAAATTATTTCTTCTGCTGGGTGAAGAGATCGCCTTAAATAGAAGTCTCAACTCATTACAACAAAATTACTAAGGTGTGAAATCCTCACCAAGTAAAGCACAACTTCTGCAATGTGATTTAAATGACTGCCTTTGTAAAAGCAGTATTTTATTAGCTAATCTGATATATTGCCCAAAAAAAACCCCAACCCCTTATTTAAAATATCAGAGCAAAATCTTAGGTCCTCCTTTGTATTCTATATTGTAGAAAAAGATCTCTGATAATAAACAGAAAGGTTAATTTAAGTTGTAGTATAAACAATATAATGGCTCTTTTATGCTTTATTTCCTTTGTACTTCATGTGATATGTAGAATTCTTCATATTAAGCTCATTCAATGTAACCCTGCTTTTTCCAAAGCACAGCATTTTTTTATCTATAGACTACTCTTTTGTGTTTTAATTCATTGATCTGGGGCCAAGCTCAACATAAATAACTTGTTTTTAAGAAGTTCAAACTTTGACACAAAATTGCTGTAAAAAAAAGAACTAGAAAAGGAAAGGATAGCATATATCCATTTCTATATTGCAAATGAAGAAAGAGCTCTCTCATACTTGTAACTCACTGAGAAAATGTTACATTCCAATTATATTTATCTGTAAATATTTTGCTTCTATCACAATGCCAGACCTATTACTGTGATATGGTCTCATGTTAGTTTTAATTGGGACTCAATTTTATCTACCTGATAACTTTTGTCCTTTAGTTTTGGATCTTCAGGAAATCTGATAACTATTTTGATATTTTGCATTATTTCATTTACAGTTTTTGTTATTTTCCCTTTTACCCATGGTTTCTCATATCAGTCATTGTCTTTAGAAAGGCTATGATAGGAAGTTCACTGATAAAGGAAATGTTAAAAGACAAAGAATGATGATTCTGTAATTTTCTCCACACTTGTAACCCCAGATCTTTCTTAGGGTTACTGTTGCAGTATTAGGGGATTGTCTGATATTGGAAGGATGTCTTGTTTTGCTGTGTTGATTCAACATTGTGTACTCTCTGCACCAGCCAAGGAAATCATACAAACATTTTTTGTTTAGTATAGCTACTCCGTAAAAAGAAGCAACATGATTTCTAGCTGTGCATGCATGTGACTTCAAACATAATTCCTGCATCTGGAAGTTTAATGCACATGAAAACATCATGTTTCGTTCATATGTTCTTTGGATTGTATTTTTGTTTATGTGGTATCATAAACTATATCATTGTTCTGTTGTCGTGCTTGAAATGTTGCTGTAGACACATTTATGGTCAGTGTTTGAAGTTTTCTTCAACTTTTGCAGATCTTGGGGACTTACCAAATGTACTTGAAAAAGAGATGTTGTGATGTTGTTTTATTGTGAAATATTGTGGCAGGTGGGCAGAATGTTTTTACCAGATTTTTATGTATACTTGGTTTTCATTAGCATGTGCAAGCAGGAATAAACAATCAAGTTCTTACAGCTCCAGGTAGTGTCCATCAACCAGAACCAGTCATGCACTCACTGCAGCAACAGAAAAGAGTTAATTGCTTTTTCACATTGCCTGTTGTAGTCAAGATACAAGGGTAGATACATGGGTATCTATCATCCATTTGATGCTGGTTGCTACTTGACTTCTGAACTGTTGCTTCAACAATGCATTTGATGTGTTGAGGGGCAGTTCCCTTATACTGTATATCTATCTTCTGGCAGTTTTAATTTCTTTAGCAACACTGAAACACTATTATTCTCTGTTGTGCAAAGAAAATTACATAAGCATGTTTTTAGGAAAGCATTTTTCAATGTGGTTCACTTGTAACACTGAGGGTCCCATTCACATGCTTTGGACTTGGGCAAAAGGTTTCAAGACAGCCAAGCTGAAATATGAGAAACTCTTAATCCAGCAATAAAACTGGGACATACAAAATACTCTGTTTTAGGATCTTACAACGTACTGAAAAATTTAAAAATCTGTTTTGGGTGGTATGGACTTAATACAGATGGAAAAGAGACTGTGAACCTTCTACAGTAGCAGGCAGTTCTGACATCACAGACCTGTGCACTTGCCCTTCATATCAGGGTGGGAGTTCGCATACAAAAGATTTTAAAAATCAATTCCTATCACTTAAAGTTAGGATATTTTCATCTAATATTAACTTTTTAATTTTCTCACTTATATTTTGGCTTTTCTTCAAGTAGTCTGGAGTTTTAGAACAGATCTATTGGATTTGTCAGCAGAATATGACTTTTCAATTTTAATTTTTTGTCATGTCTGAATGTGGTTTTTAAATTCTACCTTAATGAAATCAAGTTAGTACTTGAAATGAGAATTTGCTAAATTTTGTGGTCATTTCAAAGTTGGCTGCAAGAGTTAAGAATCTTAACTATGAAAACTTTGGTGTTGTCAGTCTAATTGGTTTCTTCATTGTGCAGATAAAATAACATCTGTATTAATATTACAGAAAAAACCTGTCTTAAACTTAACTCCCATTACCATAAGTTTTCTAAAAATTGGAAGGGAAAATTTTGTGAACTGTTTTTTACACATCTGTATTAGTATGGCTTTAATATTCCAGTATTGTTGCTTATTTGTCTCATGGTAGTGCAATCCAGTAATGTTAAGGCTACAAATGGGAATGACTTCCCCACTGCTGTGAATGATCTAGTGACAAACAAGATTGTTTTTAGCAGGTTGTTCAGCTTTCTCTTTCATGAAGGACCACTAAATGAGCAACAAATTTAAAATATTAGGTTAGGAAAAGTGCAGAGGAGACAGTGTAACAGTCATTAAATCTGTTGACTTTAAGAAGGCTCTTTTCACAAAGGCTTTTCATCAGAGGGTTGCTTGGCTCTAAAATAAGTTACACCTGTGATGCAGAGTAAGCAGATCGAAATTTTCATAACTGTGGTTGCCAGACAAGAAGTTCCTTTTTCACAGGCAGACATAAACCAAAGTAAGACCACTAACAGGAATGTAGGAAGAATATGAAATGAATGACTGTTCTCGGTAAGTGGGCCATTTTTAATGCAGAACTATAAAAGCAGAAAGGTACGCTTGATATATAGTTGGCTATACATGTGTAATAAATCCTTACTCATTTAATGATCTTAATGGTCTCTGCCTCATTCCCCATAATGCCACAACAGCAGCTCCCGTACCACAGTCTAATGCTCCATTTTGTTTTACACTCTGGAATTCTACTTGTCAAATTACATACTCTTCCCTTTTCTTTTTCTCACATCATGTGATCTAGTGTGGGCTGTGTAGGTTTTGGGTGCTATTTAGTTTTACACTGGGGTTATTTACATATTGCCTTAGGATATGCTGTTCCTCATGTTCTTGTCAGGGTTCTGAGCTAAGGATTTTTACTTTTGCTTCTTTGAATAATGGACTTTTGTCAAAGAGCTTGGCTCTGAGGTCTTCAATTTCCTTTACCTGCTAGGAAATGTAGTTTTCTGTAGTTTAGTGCCATGATTGTTAACCCTTTGTGTAGGATTTATATACCCCATTTTGTACCTAAACTGGGGTGCTTTTTTCATCATTTTATTCAGTATTGTTTTGCTATCTGTTTTTAATTTTACCTCTTCAAAAACTGAGAAACTCATAGTCATGTTTTCCTATTTGTCCTCGGTCCTGAGGAAATGGCCAGATTTTTCAGCTTTCTTTAGGGAACTGGTAATATTAAATAAATATAGACAATCTTCTGTCTTTCTTTGTAACCCGTTCTCTAGAAGAGAAAATTGCAGTTTTCCAAGGCCTGCACAGTGCTTTTGAAAATCTGACAAGTACATATCCTTTTTAAAATCCTCTCTTCTGTTGAGAGTTTATGGCCTTAAAGCAGAGCTTTGGTTGCTGTTAGATAGAAGAGGGAGGAGGGAATTCAATCAACAGAGCCTGTGAAGATGTAACTTGTAAATTAAGCATTTATGTAATCTGACCATGACAGAGCAGATTCATTTTGCTGAGACAATTCCACATTTTGGTGTTGAAAATAGTCCTGTTCAAGAAAGATGCTTTCATTCATAGAGGCCTGTGTACTGTGCTTTAGTTTGCATTTCTCTATCATTTATATGCTAAAGCTAGTGCTGCTTTTTTTCTTTCACCAGATCTTTGTAAAATGTCTTATACTGGAATCTTCAGTTAGTTACATTCAAAAAGTGCAGATTCTGGTTCTGGAATCGAGGGGGGAAATTAAAATGATGTGAGATGACTGGATTGTTGTTTGCATGTATTCTTGGGTAGATTTTCCTTTCCTAATTCATCTTTCACTTATCAAAGGGTAGTTTTACTCTGACCCCTGATGATTTGAAATCTTCTTCAGATTTTCAAGCGAAATGTAATGCCCCATTTATTCACTGTTCATCCTTTTGCTTGTGGTGCCCTTTAATTTTGCTATAATTGCACAGTTGTGCCTTAAAGATATTGTTTTAACAACCTTTGGGACTAATAGAAATGTTTTTGTTATTTGATAATGGGATATTAATTTAATACAAATAGTATTTTTGCCATACTTTAGGTACAGCATTTCCTTATCAAAAGCCTTCTTCTCTCCAGTGTTTCCTGTGGTCAACATGAGAAAGAAAGGCTCTCTAAAATGTTCTTGAATCTTGGGTGTCCCTGAGAATGCTGAGTGTTTCTGAAAGCTGTTGACAACCTTCAGGTTCTAACTAAGATATTTTTACTGTGATCAACAACTAATTAGGTGGATGTATCTAACAGGAAATTGCTGTATAGGGGAAGGCAGATATTTTATGAGCCGCATTTTGCATTTCTGTGCACAGCCCACTACAGCACTACAGCCTCACAGCATGGCGGGTTTGCCCTTGGTGGCAGCTGGGGCAGTGTGTGCTTCCTGTGTTCACTGTCATGGGAAACACAATGGTGTTCTTGGCGGTGGGATCTAGATAAAGAACGTTTATGGAGGCCTCATTAGCAATGTTTACTTCATAGTTAAAGATTTTATTAGGTATTTTGAAAGAAATCAGAAGAAAATGTTCAGAAATCAAAATTACGGTCTTACCACATGCAATTATATAGAAATGTGTGATTTACAGACCTGTACCTGAATATATTTGTACAGGGGTATGTCCTGCCTATGAACTGTGAACCTTTTTAAGGTATGATTTTAAGAGAAAATCACTTCTTTGAAAAACTGCAAATAGAACCTAGATTGAAATGCCAGTTGGGAAGTTATTTGGGATTTTTTACTTTGTTGCTCACAAGGATTTTTTTAGTAGTGCTTTATAAAATTTTAGCTAGAAAGTAGATCTTATTTCACTGCTAGTCAAATAAAAGATTGAAATTATTGTAACTGAGCAATAATTAGTATGTACTCCACACTCCTAACCAGGTTAGGACTCAATGTTTTGATTGGTTGCAGTGTACCTTGATAAAATAATGCTGTTCCTGAGACACATCTCTCTCCATCTTCTCCTTTCAATGCATGAGGTATCATCTTGAATTGCTACAGTTTTCATATCTCCTCCATCTGTTATTTCATTTTTTCCCATTTTTGGATTGCCAGCTTTCAGCAGGCTGACTTGTTTTCTCATCTAAATGCTCACTTTATCTTTCATTCTTAATGTGTGATTTTTCTTGAACTTTTTTTATTAATTACTCACCTAGTAAGTCAGATGATCTGTGTTTTCCCTGCAGTTTTGTACCTTTTTGTAGAACGGTGTGCACACTTTTTCGAGGAGGGTGATGAGCCCAATCAGGATGTCAAGTCACTGCACATCAGCTTAGCTCCTGTAGTGAAAATTACACCTTTGCCATTGGCTGTCTCTTCCTGTGTTGGCTGTCCTGCTACTTTTTGCATATCATGACACTTGTAGTTTTGCAGCAGTACAACATTGGCTTGTGCTTCATCTGTGCTCCAGAACAGCTGCCTGTGCCTTTGCCACAGAAGTGCCTGTCCTGCACTGGTACAGCAGCAGGGTCCTGCTGAGCTCTTGTTCATTTCACAGCCTTGCTGTTACTCATTTTGTTTATTCAGACCCATGTCTGAGCCATGGTTCAGACCAGGCCATTACATTCTGGTTATTCCACATTTCTCTGCATCCTGTCTTCCTGTTTTGCTCTCCTTTAGTACCAAACTTTCAGGTCTCAGATCATGTATCACCTTTCCTTTTATCCCAAGCTGTGTGTTTGTGAGTGCCAAAGGATACTCTGCAGAAGACAAGTGCAGCCTGGTTTTATTCCTGTTTTGATTTTTACTGCATGTTTCTCACTGTATTCTTTGGCTGGTCCATTCTGTCTGGTCCATACACCTGCCAAGATATTTGTAATACCATGACCAAGATGTCAGTCAGCTTTTCTCATGGATTTCTTCAAACCCAGGTTTGGAAAGTCTTTCGTGAAAAGCCATACCAACTTTTTAATCCATATTTTTTGTATTGAAGACCCACTAATTTTTTTTTTTTCCCTACAATTTAAAGATGTCTTTTCCAAGGTCAAGATATTTAAACAGATTTTGTCTTCCTAGCTCCACGCTTTTGGGCCAACAGCTCTAGATGCTTTATAACTTTAGACAAGTTGCAGTTTCTGCTGCCATATTCATGGCAAATTGCACATTCTGTTCTTGTGGGACAGTCAAGCAATTTTTGCTTCTTTGCATTTTTTCATAACTGAAAGGGGACCATTTTCTGATGCTGATTCCTCTCATGTTCTGGACATCAGTAAAGGCTGCTTAGATTATTCTTCAATTTCTTTGGAGTACAAATAATGGTATCTCTTGCTGTGTCAAGAGGATGTGAACCTTTAGTAAGGAACTTCATGATTTATGGAGGGAAGGTTCTCTTTTCTGTATTTTTTTCTTTGGTTTCATCAATCTGACAGATTTTACTATTTGATTTATCCTTTCAACAGCAGAAACTCACCTGACTTATGTCTGCTTTCAATTGGTTCCTTACCACAAATTAGATTCAGGCAGGAGTTCCACAAACTTCTTTCAGTGGCTGTGCCAGCTCACCTACTCTCCATCCTCCACTTACTGCCACATGCTCCTTTCTGTCTCCACTTCTGGGCTTCCGTAAGAGGAATCTGCTTCTGTCTTTTATCATGGTTTATCTGTAAGTGGGGCAGGTATCTTAACTTGGCTGCAGCTCTTTCTTCAGTTAAGATCAACTTTAGACCTACTTTTCTTACTTCATGCATATCAGTAGAAATGGCCTTAAAATAAACTTAGTACTTAAAATACTTTCAAAGCATAAGTCTGAATTTCTGCTTGGTTTGGAATGTTTTATATCAGTTATCAAGCAATCAGTGAGTAATGTGACTACAGTCAAGTTTTTCTGAGCAGGTCTTATGTAGGTATGCTTATTCTTTGTTTGCATTTTGTAGCTCAGGGTAGAATATTTCTAAATTGTGATTCTGCTAGGAATTACCATAATGAGGCTTTCACATTTCATATTAAAATACATGCATACATGAAAATTAAGATGTTTAGGGAAGTCAGTCTTTTCAGATGGATCTTGTCACAGGTTTCTGTTACCTAAGGTGTGGATTTCACAAATACTCAGAGATTTTGCTTCATATTTTACTGACACAGGCCTGTCCTCAAAGTTGTCTTATTTCAAACTATTGAAATCTTGGTCCAAACAATGGATTATTTCCCTGTGCATGAAATGGAAGCATAGCTGAAAAATGCTTGTCTAGAAGCTCTAAGAATGACTTGCAATATTTTTCTTTAAAAATAAATTCTTATTCTCAGTTGGATTGTGCTCTCTTACCTATGTGTAAAGTCTTTCATTTTGAATGCCAGGCAAATTTTAGGGGAAAAAAAAAAGTGCTTAGAGTTAGGTTTCAGTGTTTATATTGGGTCACTTAGCATCATTTTTAAAACGTTCAATAACAATCATTTATTTTTTAAATTTAAGAAGTTTATTTACAATGCAAGTAAATATTTAAGAGCTATACTTAAGGTATCAATTCTTAAAATTGTGGTGGTTGTTGTTACCTGTCTTTCTAGTTCAAAGTTCTGGAGATGTGTGTTTGAAGAAATTCTCTTGTGTATCGTATTTGTTGCTGACATTTCCTATTTATCAGTTTACTACTCACAGCTGGTTTTAAATTACATTTAAGTAGTAGAAATCTCAGAAAAGGAAATTACTTATTTGCAAATTGCTGTTTGACCTTCCTTAATTCAGAAGTCTGGTGGGTTATAAACCACCCAGGGACTGTCTCATCATATTTCTGAGATGATCTCTCTCCATAACATAATTGCATTTATGATGTCAAAAAACTATTATGGATTAAAGATTTGAGCTCAAATGACAGGACTTCCATAACTGCATTCATCACAGCACTGAGCTGGAGGCATTGTGCTTCCTCAGAACAGCCTGAACCAGCAGCACACATTGTTCTGAACCTCCAACCTTTGCTTTATTGTGTCTCGTGCAAAACCATTTTTAATTACAATTAGGTAGAAAAAAAATAGCAAAAACTTTTCTTCTGTTATAGTATGTTTCTAAGTCAAATACAATAGTGCTCATCTGCACAACAGGTGTTTAGGGTGTTTTTAATTTATTTATTTGCATGCTGCTAACTTCTAGTAATAACTAGAAATTAGTTTTCTTTCAGGGAACTTATGATCAGAGGAAGGCTTTTTTCATGGTGGTGCCTAGAAGCTAAGAATTCATTATGTTCATCATCAAATTAATCATGCCTCCTTTCAACTGTTGGAATCATAGCTGCTTTTTGTTTCCAAGATCTTTTAAGACAGTATGCTATGAACAATTTGAGATCATAGGATTATTTCTTTTCTTTAACAGGTTATGTACTGTCATCACTGGTAAATTATGCCCTAAAATTTTATGACTACTTCATGCCCACTTCAGTGACAGCTTACATTAATATTCTACTTCCTTGTTCTTGAAGAGCCCTGTGCCTTCTGTGGACTGCTAAATAGTCTATAACACCACAAAACATGGTGATTCTTGTCCAAAAGATCACCATTCTACATAACTTTCTCAGTCAGGCTGATTTAAATAATTATAACTTAAAAAGGGGGAAGGAATGTTGTTGCTATTTAAACTTGTCAACATGTATTCAAGTCTGCCCTGTATTTTGGGGAGCCATCAAAATGGAGCTCTGTACTTCCATGGCTGTGCAATCCTGATTAATTTATGTTTTTAAAAAAGTTTTGATTCCCAAATTCTGCAGTGAAATTGCAATTTAAACTTTTTATGTTGCCCATGATCTGTTGTCTGTAATTTTCCGAGGCTGACTGGTTTTGGGGAGAAATTCATGTTCTTTCTCTAACTGCACTCTGTAACCATTGCCATCCATTCCACTTGCCAAATGTTTACTTGAAGATGTAACCATCTGCTGTTTGGTGTTACTGTTGTGCTGTGGTCTTTGAAGATGAAGTACTAATGATTACTACTGCATATAATTTTGTTTCTGTGCATGTTAAAGCTTGAACAGTGTGGGGATATCTCAATATATAGATTCAGAAAATAGCTACCAGTAAGTAATGTTCTTTCACTGACAGGCCAAGAGTGCTCACAAATTCCTAGTTGCCTCTTTGAGCTATCTTTCTCATATATTTTGTATATATTTCATTCCTGTTTCCTTTCTTTCCATTCTTTTTTTTTTTTTCCCCTCGAACCAATAAAAGAATTCTGACTTAGTCTGAAGAGCAAAATAAACTTTCCACCATAATTTCAGTCTGGCATTATGGCTGGTTCTGACTTCTCACCCTGTCTTTTGTCTCCATTCAGTTCACCTCTTTTCTTGGTATTTTGTACTGTTTTATTTGTCTTAGCACTCCAGCTGTGTTAAACTCAGCTCTTATATCTAACTTTTAAGACTCCCTGAATATTGTTTATCTCCCCAGCTTGCTTTGATTGATTTCCAGGGCATTTCTTTCTCTCTCAGATTCCCAAATGGGATTCCATCCACACAGCTGAAGTATGTTATTTCATTTTACAATGAGAATCCATTGGTAAATGGAAAAGAGACATTAAACATTTTCTTTGTAGATTTGGGTCTTTTTGGGTTTTGGCATTGTGGAAAAAATAAGTTTAAATTTTAGAGACAATCAGTCAGACTGTGCATGCTTGGTTTACTGTCTTTTCAATATCTGTTACATTACCAAATCAATCTGTGTTGGAAATCATACTGAGGCTACTGTAGTCATTGTAGATTTTAACCTAGTACATTCCATTAGTTCTTTTTTTTTGAGAAATGGAGTAGAGTTTGTACAAAGAACTCCTTTTTTTTTTTTTTAATTCTGCTAATGTTTCACTGTTTGTACTCAGTGGTTTTGAAACCTTTCTGTAAAAGCCTCGAGTCAGTGCTGTGTGTCATGGGTGCTCCTACGCTTTCCAAGCTACCAGTTTGCACATCAGTGCTGGTGGTGTTTAACAAGTGCAGTTCGCAGAATTTCTGTCAGACAGGAGGGTAAGAACCAGTTTGACCTTGCTCTCACATAGTGGGTAAGGAGATGTTTTTGTCTGTAAATATTGCAAAAGAGTTAGAGAAAGATAACCCTACAGTGATACTTGCATAGCTGTTTTACAGCATACGAACACACAGCGTTGAAGGCAATCTCTGATGGGAAATGCTGAGGACTGACCTAAAAGATAAGAGACATTTTTACACATTCCTGCTTTTTATTTTTCCTACTTTTTTTCAACATGTTGTGACAGATTAACTCAGCAAATATATAGTACTTGAGCTAGCCAGATTCTTTGAAACTTTATCATTTTCATACAACAACAACAGGTGTCAAATTTCCTGCTTTTCCACAAGAATGTGGCTCCATACTGCACGGAAAATAAGCAGTTCAAAGAATATTATTTTCCTTTTGTGCTTGGCAGCCTCAAGTTTTCTGGTGTTGATCTTCCATCCTGCTATTAAAAATCAGTATTCCTATTAGTATAATGATGGTTTGGGTAAAACTAAAGAGAGAAATGTGACATTTCAAAAAAAAAAAAAAACAACAAAACAAACAAACCAGTTGTATTTGGGCAGTTTTAACAGGAAGTGTGGAAAAGAACAGGGGGTTTTTTAGCACTTAGGAGCATGGGGAGGCCACTCATTGCTTGCTTTAGTAGAAGGTTGAATTCAAACCTTTCTATTTATTCCTATTTATTTAATGATAGAATGAAATTTTTGTGGGGAAAGATGATCCTTTTAGGCCCCAGCAGGCCTGGAAACTTAACTACACACAGGGTTCTCTGCTTAGCAAGGGAGAGCAGAGGGGACCTGAGAGTCTGTCGATGTTACTCTGATCTGGCTGCTAAGATTGGTTAGAGTCACACTGGGGTGATTTGTTAGAAAAACACAGGCAGTTCATCCTTTCTCCAGTGCTTTTGAAAGATGGTAAATTCAGAGGTGATTCAGTAATTGCGATATGGGAACCGGGGGTTGCAACACACACAAAACCATCCCGGAGTCCTCACTGACTGTTTCAGACCCATTGGTTTGGCGTGCAGCAGCTTCCAAAGAAAGCCCAGAGCACGTGAGGGCATTCCCAGCTGGCAGTGACCCAGCAGTGTGTCCTGTCACCGTGCACAGCGCGGTGTGCCCATGCCCTCAGTGCCACGCCTGCCACCCCTCTGTGCTTCACGTGGCTCTGCGGAGGAGTCAGAACTCTCTGAGACTGAACAGGTCCCTTGCACAGAGCCACAGCAGAGCACCTGCTGAAGGGCTGCTGAACTTGCCTCCCCGAGGCATTTTTTAGATTGCTCTTGTTTCAGATCAAAAAGTATTGTCACATTTCCATATCCCTTTTTTTCTCTTTACTTTTTAAGACAAGACAAGAATTATATGGATCAGTTATTATACATGGGGAAATATTAAATCTTTTCAATTAAGCAATAAATATGTTACCAGCACTTGAAGACTATTTAGAGAAAAGAGCTAGGAGAGGGTAGTGTAATTAAAGATGAAGAAAAAATATTGAATTTTCAAGAAATCTCACTAATTTGTCATACAAATTATGAAAAAAATGAATATGGTTTTCATCTTTTTCACTGGGATTTTAGCACTGTTTTCCTGTCTTCAAATTCCCTAGTGAAAACAGAGCTATTGGATATGCCATGGCTGGAGTTTATGTTCCATGTCACAGAAGCACCTGTAGCTGACTTCCACAAATCACATGCACAGAAGCTGATTAACTGAGTCAGTCCCAAGTGAATAAAAACAAAACAAATGGTAATTGCTGGAATGGCAAACACATGGCTTCAGAATTGGAAATTCTAACCTTTTTAGAGACCATTATTTAAGATCACTATATGCCTGTTGTCTAGGAAATTAAAGGGAACTCCATCTTCTTACTGGTTGTGAGTGTTGGTAATGGAGAGCTCCAAGGGGCTGTAAACTGGGGACGCTGTTCCAAGCTCTCCTGAAATAGGCTTCATGGCTTCTGGGAGCATCAGGCTCTAATCTGAATTCCTGACAGGAGGTTTGCTGTGTGTAACATCTTCTTTTGCTAGGAATGTTTAATGCACTGTGGAGCTTGTGCAAGTAGAGTGGAGTAAAATTTAGAGTAGAATCTATTGATGGATTTGACTGGAGAAATTCAACTGCTTCTGTTTAATTTTATCCCTTTAATTACATTCTCCAATTTAAAAATATTTAAATGCATCATTTTTTTACCTTGTTAAATCAACAATGATAAAATAAATCACTACAGGTAAAGGATTGAAAAGCAAGATGAAAGATTCGGTTCTTCTTGGTTAACAAATATATTAATGCAGATCTCTAACCATATTATTTTCCACTTTATTTTTATCAAGGTAAAATTTTCTAAAATACATGAACTTTTTGTGTTGATGTTACCCATACCGAGGAACTAGGGGAAAAAAATTAACATTTTTCTAGTCCTGTTTTTATGCATTCATTTAAAAAGCAAAGTCTTGCGTTTCCTAGAGTTCTTTTCTGAGAGGTAAATAGATCACCACATGACAATTATCAGCACATACTTCAGTTCTTGTTTTGCAAATTCAGTCCAGCCTATTGCACCTTGTACAGAAACCTGTACAAACCTAGAAGATGAAGAGTAGGGCAGTCCCTGACAGAGCTGAGTCCTGGGAAAGTGCTGTTTGGTACTACAATAGCACTCGGCATCTTCTTTTGTAGTCCAAGCAAGTGGGAAGGAATGATGGTCACAATTGCACCAAATCCTAGGATACACTGTTACCACCAGCAGTGTTGTTTGGAAAAGGGCCCTTACCAGCTTGGTCCAATTCCTAGTTGATATACAGAAGGAACATGCCAGGTCATACGAGGAACCCAAACCTTTGGCTTTTGCTGTCTGGCACTTGCCCAGCGTTTAGCAGGGTTTATCTGTCTACTGCTTTAAAGACAGTAGAAATGCTGGGTTTTAAAGCACTTTGCAGGTATACACTACTTCATAGTTTGCAATTTCTTGATTTCCAAGGCATATATGTTCCTTTCAGATAGCAAACACCACCAAAAAGAAAAAAAAAAAATAAAACCAAAACAAAAAACCACCCCAACCCTTAAAAAAAAACCAAACCAAAACATTCCTGCCCTATCCTTCATTTAGATTTTGGGTAGTTGTTAGAAGTTATGTTTTGCTACCTGGCCATGCCTGAAAAGCACAAAATCAGTAGGAGTGAGGAAAGCTGCTTACTGCAGAAGTCAGCCTTAACACCATCTCCCACATGCACTTAAGCCTGTGGTCATAAGAAAAGCCTTTAACTTTCTGAGGGCAAAGACCCAAGTCTGAAGAAGTTGTAAACTCAAGAGAGTAACCTTGCTGACTGAAGTCCTGTCCATCACCTACACCTGCACTCTGTTTCCTGCAGGAAGGAAAAGATCAGAGCAACCAGAGGAAAAGGGTACAAGGCAAAATGAAACCAAAGATAGAGACTGAATAATGACACAAGGAAATGCAGGGCATGGGAGCAGTGCACCAGTCTGGAGGGCTGGGAACTAGGGTTAGTAAATGAGAAATGTCTGTTTCACTGCCATGCCAGAAAGGCACACAGCCTTCGGGGGAGCTTATATTAAAATGTAAAAGAATTAAAACTGTTTCTGATATCTGTGAAAAGCAACAGTGAATTGTAATTTTAGCTGTTGCCTAAGCTCTTTCCCTTTTGCTGTGACAGGAAATGTCTTAATCAAAGTCAGTCACTGATATCTGAGTGACACAAGCCAGTGTTTTAGGGTACCGTCCTACACTGACTGTCCTCGGCTACTCTGCGCACCCATGTGAGCACTACACTGCAGCACATTCAAGCCTTCAAAATGTGCACCTGAGCTCTGTGATGAACCAGTTTCCCTGAAATGCAGCAAAAGCCTTTTTTGCTGCTTAAATACCCCTTTGATAGGAAACTGTTCAGATAACTTTTAGCATGGTGATTACCTCCTACCCTTAATTACATTACTTAGAATATTATTTTTAGTATCTCAGAAATATTTTCAACTTTGTATCATTCTTGAAGTTCTCAAAAGCTTTATAAAGGATGGCGAGAAACAATGTATCATACCCAGGGGGACAAATCACTGCAGGAGGGAAACAGTAAAATAAAAGGGGATGAAGAGGTTTGAAATGAGGATTGAAATTGTCTTCTGAGTGTGTTTTATATCTTAAAGCACTTCTGAGTGCTTTATATATTAAGGAAGACATTTTTGATGATGAGGATGGTGAAACATTGAAAAAGGTTGTCTGGAGCGGTGGTGGATGTCCCATCCCTGGAAACATTCAGGATCAGTCTGGACAGGGCTCTGGGCAGCCTGATCTAGTTGAAGATGTCCTGGCTCATTGCAGGGGGATTGGAGTAGATGACCTTTAAAGGTGTCTTCCAACCCAAACCATTTGATGATTCAATCCACACATCTGTCCTAGTTTGCTTAGTTACCCCCACAAAGGACTGAGTTTCTTTCCTTTCTTGTATTACTTTTTTCCCTAGATTTAAAACAAAATACTCTCTATGTGTGAGTCCTTCCATGGCTGCACTAAATTAATATTGTCAGCAATAAAAACAAGCCCGAAACTCTTGCCCAGTTCCTGCTCTGTGCCTTTAGTCAGCTGGAGATGATTTAAACTAGGCCAGCTGTTCCTGCAAAGGAATAGCACGAGCAGGAGCCTGACCAGGGACGGGCACTGCCAATGGACAGCGCCTCAGCCATCCCCACACAGACAAGCCCAATCTCCTTTACAACACAGCACAGTGGGGTTCTGGAACATAATGCACTAAAACAACAACAACAACAAAACCCAGCAGAATACAAGATCTGCCACCACCTCATCTTGCCTCTTACCAGCTTATTTCCAGGGCAAGAGGAAAGTGTACTAAACTTTTTCTTATTTTTTTCCCTCTCCTACCCCCACTTCTTTTCTCACAGCACGCTACAAGTGAAAGTCTCGGAGCCGCAGAATTCAATAGACATGAACACAGAAAATGAACATTTGAAGTCCATAAAGATGTGCCTTAATCAGCCCACTGAGTGGAATCTGAGTTTCTCAGCAGCATCTCTCGCCAGCTGTAAAGTTTTTAACCAAAATCTCAAAACTGATGAGAACAAATAGATTGCAGCTGTTCTTGCACTATTATTTTGTACATTGTTCCTGTTTTTTTTTTCTGCTAAATAATAAGCATTTATTACATTGATCTTGAAATGATCTTGTGTGATTTGGCTTTATATACTACTAGCATTATTCAGTTTGATGTACTTTTTCTTTTCTAAATATGAAGTTTCACATCTGACCATCATGAAATTCTTGCAGTACAAATTTATATCAGAATCGGATGTTCCCCTTTAATAGTATTGTGATTTTTCTATGTTCTTTAAATTCAACTATTGTTTCCCAATTTTATTTTTGTGCACGAAAGTTAATATATTATGTAATTTGTGGCATAGGTCACCATGTAAAGATTTATGGTAATAATTCAAACAAATCTGTAACAGGTGGAGACCGACTACCTCGAAGCAAAGCAGTACAAAGGTAAATTATCTGAGGAGATCTCCTTCACCAATGGATTGAAATGTATGGAAGCACCAGCTTGTTTCTGCAGTATGCTTTCATCTTCACTTATCTTGAGAACTTCTGTGTGACAGTGTTTAATGACCCTAATGTCTAAAAGAAAGACCAAGCCTGCTGGAGAATCTCGTGAAAGATTGTCATTCAACAAATCTGTATCTGCACTTTTTGAGGTTTCTGCTAAATGGTCTTTCTTCCCCATTTGTTTTTATGAATTTATGCCTGCCACCAATTAAAATGGATGTAAATGCTCTTCTATTTCATTTTTTTCTGTGTACTTTGGAAATTCAATGTAAAATCAAAATTTTATCTCTACTCAAAGAAGTAGTAAATGGTTGTAGCTGACTACATTGTAGACATTCCATGCTTAAATGATCTTAGCAAGGTTCATGTACTTTATTCATCAAAACTTTATTATTAATAGAGCTATAAAAAAAGTGTTAGAATAAAACCATATAATATACTTCTCTTTTCTGGAGTCATACATTCAGTAGCTAGAGTAGAGGTTTCTTAATTCATGATGAGTTGTCTGTCCTTTACTTGACAAGAACTAGTTTTCCAGAAGGAAATTTCCTTGGAAGTCACTGTATTTTATAAAAGAAAGGTTTTAAAGATTCACCTTAAAAAGTGAGGATGCAATTCCTCTTTACAGAGGTTTGTTGGTTTGCAGGTGCAATCCAGTAACTGAAATAAAGAGATTGTTATGAATTCTGGTGTCACAAGATCCCAAGAGGGTATTGAGTCACTGAAGCTTTGGACATGATTAAAAGTGCAAAATGTGATTAAAAGAATAAACATTCATCATGTTTAGTGCTGTTTAGAAGGTGTTTATGTCTTTCAACTGTTTAATGCACATGGATTCTGTGGGACAAGAAAGCCAAAAGGAGAATTAAATTTCCCAGGGGAGCGGCACTGAAGTTTACTTCAGTGGAGCCCCACCAAAGCACAAGGATCAGTAAGGAGTCAGGTGGGACACAGGAGTCTTACAAGCACTGGAGCCAAGGCAGATGGAATTGTGTTTGTGTGCCCATGGGAGGAGATGCCACATGGATTTTCTTATTTTCAAAGATGCAGTAAATACCAGAACCTCCCTGGTTTGAACATGTCTCCCTCAGCTCCTGCTTTTTGTTAGCAACTATCATTATTTATTATTATTCCTTTGAGTCACATTGAGTTTTAGTTGGCTGCTGACTCAGGAGTTTTTAGGCATAACCCAAGATCACCAGCCCCTGCTTTCCCTGGAGAGCAGCTGACCAAAGGCCTGTTCTCAAGAGAAGGTGTTTCAATGTGTAGGCTGAAGAGACTGATACACAAGCAAACAAGAGTCACAAAATTGGTTTTAATAAACAAAAACTAGTGTGGGAATAAACATGGGATCTCTAAGTTTGACAAGTGAGCACTGCTATTTTACCATTATTTAACAGGCAATCAAGTCTAGGTCTAGTGAGGTTCATATTTGACACCCTGTTCTGTTTAGCCAGCAAAAAGTGGAAGGACACACAGTAATGGGGCCAGAGCAACAAAGAGGCTGTTTTTAAATAAATATTTTAGGAATTAAAATGTTATTCCTTAGTTAGGCAGCCAGGAAGTTACGTACTTTCAACACATAGAATTAAAGTAAAAAAACAGCATTATTTTAGCTAGAAGGAGGATTGCATGCCAAGTAAAGATTTTTTTCACTGCAAGGAAGATAATTCCAGGCTTGGCTCCTTGCCACCTTTGGATGGTATTCTTTTACTACCATGTGACTTTCTCAGGAAGTCAGCTGCATACATTGAAACCTTATCAGTAATAGTGAACTTTGAGAGACAGCACACATCCGATCATCCCACGCTGCAACTATGCAGCCACCCCTCCTGGAAAGGTAAAGTAATTTTACAAGAACACATCAAATTTTGTATTACACAGAAAACCCTTCCCTTTACAGGGAGCTGGGCAGGCAATGTGCCCAGAGGTGCTGGAGATTCAGTGCCAGTTGCTGCTCAGGTTTGTGGTCTGAAAAGATCACAGGGTAAATCAGGCATAAAAGGACATCGGGAAGGTCCATAACTGTACACCCTGCTCAAAGGCAGTCAGCTGTGAGTACTCACACCTAGTCCTGTCTTTGAAAACTCCTAGGACAGAACCTGCACAGGCAACCTGTTCCACTGCCTTTTTCACCCTCTGTTCTGGTCTGAGTTTCAATTTATATCCGTAGGTTTTTTAGCCTCTCATCATATCCAACAAAGAGCCCAATTCTATCTCTTTACTGGACTCCTTGCAGGTAACTGGGGATCCTCCCAATACTCAGAGGCTCAGCAAGCAAGTCCAGCTCCCTCAGCCTCTCCCCCCAGGACTCCAGCCCCACACCAGCCCTGGGGGCCTTCAGTTAGACAAAGGATTTTCTATTAACACACACCAGTGAAGACACATCCACAGCAGAGGCATCCACAGACTGGGAACTTGAGGGAAACCCCATCTTTTCAGTCCAGCCTTCCTAAGAGATGCCAGAGACAGAACCTGCATGTGTGGCAAGGCACAACAGAACAGCAAGAAGCCAAAACTAAAGATTATTCAGGAAGGCATGCCCAGAGGCCTTTATAGCTTTTTATTGCTCCTGCTTTGCCTCAAAACTCATTTTAGGAAAAAGTATGAGTGAACTAGCACCAGTTGTTCAAAGTGCAGTAGTGCTTAAAGAACAAACCACTCCAGAGAGGGAGGATGAGAGAGAACTTGTAACTTAAATAAAAAACCCCAACACTAAAGCCACAGGGAAGCTCTGACTTACAACTGAGAAAAACAACTATAGACTTTGCCCATTTCAACTATGTTCAGGCAGCATTCAAGGGGACAGAGAGCATCTCTGATCTAAAGTGGCTGCATGTACACAAACTCACATAACCGAATTTGGGGATTTGAAAAGTTACCAAAAGAGGGAGGTCAGGACCTCAAAATTGTGTTTAAAATTACAAAAATAATTCATCAGTTACAGAAGCTTCTGAATAGAGCACATAGCAGCAGAAAAGTGTGCCTTGGCATTTTGCAGTTTGACAAGTTTCCAACAAAAACTGCAAAGGATGAAAAGCAACAGAATCCCTGTTTCCTATACACAAGCTTGGAAACAGTGTAATAGTTTGGGCATTACACTTTAGGAATACTTCTTTTCATTTGTGTCCCTAAGTTGTTTCTGAGAATTATCAAAAATCATTTATAGCATATTTACCTATTTTAAATGCAAGTTCCTTGGCAAGCTGCATTTGGCATCAAGAGTTGAGATGTGCATGCCGAGGAATCGAGTGAGTTTGCTCTGACTGCTTCGAAATGACCCCACCCCGACACGGACACGACTGCCCAGGTGTTTCCATCTTGAGTGAACCTGCCCAGCCACCAGTGACTACTGTGTGCCTACAGCTTAATCTACTGTCCTGTGAAACTCCTAACCATTCCCACATGTTTTGAACTTCAGAGCTAACAAAGAAATAACAATTGGATACTACTTTAAGAAGACTGACCCTTAAGAGGATTTAAGTCTTTGCCCCTTCTGTACTTAAATACTCCTTTCCTTTACTAGATCTTATTTTGTACCACAAATATTTTTATGCTTTTCTAAAAGCACATCACTGATTCTATATAACAAGGTCATACTTTCAGTATGGTTTGTATAATCAGTTACTCAGTTTTACACTGTTTGACATTGTTTAATAAATTGGACACACACCTGCAGGAAGCAGAATTCCCAATTAAGATCAACTCTATTTAACATGAACAGTAAATACATGCATCTGCTGACCATGTTTTACTGTTATAAAACCTTATAAAAATGAAGAACGTGGGTGCCATAAAAGTAGGTACATTCAAAATTGCTGCCATCACAAGTAACCACTCTCCACTAATGTTAAATATCAAAACAGCTTTAGCTATGGAATACTTAGCATCAGCAGCCATTTTTATTTGCAGGGAAGATGCATTCTTCTCTATAAAGTAAAAGAAAAAAAAATCCAAGTCTTGCTCAGGTAATATTTTAATCTGTTTTTATTATGTGAATGAAGGATTTCACATCAGGAAATTAATTAAAAAGCATCTGTTTTTAAAAAGCTAGTATAGAAATATAGAATAATACATGATGATTCATATAAAAGGAGCTAAATATGACTAGCAAGGAAAAAAAATCTTATTTCTAAGTCTGATGTTAACTACCACTGTTGACAGAGGCACTTTCTTCTTTTGTCTTCACTCATCTGTTGCCTCATTCAACAGTCTTGAAAGATTCATTCGAGTTTTCTCCAGTGCCAAAGTTTTTGCTCGTCTTTGAGGCCTCGAACTTGATGCTGGAACTGGTTCTGGAATTTGATCACAACTGAAACATAGAACATTTAAGAGTAAAGTAAAAAAGACTAAGCAAACTGAAGAGCTTTTATAGGAACGAACCTAAAACATGGTCTGAAAGAGCAAAAATACTTCTTACCAATTATAAACTTGTTCTTTTTTGAGAATATATTAGTGCTTTCCAAGTGATATAGCAGTATCAGTAAAGAAAACCAAGTGACAAGCAGTTGCAAAATAAGCAAAATTCCCCCAAAATTAGGTGGAATCAAAGCAAACACACCAAACAGGCAAATGGGAGAGACTGACCCTGGTCACAATAAAGTCCACAACACATTAAATGGATTACTTGCTTAAGAAAGAGTTGAGCACAGCTGAAAATGACAAAGATAATGTTGTTTTAATGCTTATATCCGGCAAGATCATAAGGGAAAAAAATCTATTGTCTATATTCACTTCTCAGTCATTTCTAGACACTTGTCAACTACATGTTGGACAACAAGCAACAAAACTGTGAAGGGGGAAAAAGAATTGAAATTTTAAAAATTGACACTTCCACAGAACAGATTAAAAAGGGCAAAAAAACCTAACTGGAGGAAGAGTAATAATGTAAACCAAAAATCTTAACTTTTTTCAGCTACAGTACCTGCTGACTCAACACACAAAAGATAAGTTAAAAAAATGTTACAGGCTCCTTGACAGAACTTGTCACTTTTTCAAAAGCACCAGTTTAAAGAATTTTTTTTTCTTAAATATTTATCTGCGTTTTAGAACAGAGGATATCAAAACATACAGGTTTGGGAAAGAAAAACATTTCAATTAAACTTCCTTGCTAGAACAGACATCATGGTTTTGATGGTGGGGAGAAAAGGATTTACCTTTCAGGACCACGTTTTACACTTGCACCAGTTTTTCTTCTGGTCACAGACCTCACTTCTGCTGCTGCTTTCCGCTGTCCTAAGTATAAACAAAAATCTCCTTTTGTATCTTTATACCATTTATTTTCTCTAACCAGTTTTTTATCTATCTTTCTTCAGTCTTTGATATTGTATTGAAACAGAAATATGCAGTCAGCATAGATAGAACGGGGTCACAAAAAACCAAAAACAAAAACCCCACAATTTTCCACTTCTCCCAGAAACACCTGTACATTACTGTAAATGGCTGTGGCTGTGTTATCTGCAATCCTGTAGTCAGTCCTTTTTTCTTTTTTGAAATCTGTGTTATTGGGAGAGGTTAACAGCACAAAAATTTCCACAGAACAAACTACTTTAAACAAATAAAATTGTAGAAACTACAACAGAGTATGAATGGCTTTCCCATCTATACATTCACAAAAAGTTAGTATTATTTTGTAAAATTATACTGTTAGTATTATTTTATGGAACAATGGAATTATTTTATTAAAAACAACTAATATTGTAGCCACCGTACCTTTGCCAGTTTTGCTTCTTGTAGATCTTAATTTTGCAGTTTCTTTAACTTCATTAACTGGAGTATGAAGAGCATCTTTATTATTTACTGTTAAACAGAATAACACATGCAGAAGTCATAAATTAAAAGTTGATTATCTTAAGAACCAATATTTTAAATTTTGGCTGTTACATTAAAAAGCCACACAACTGAACCCCACTTTTTCTTTAAACCAGAAACTAGCTAATAATGCTAACAGTTTTAAAATGTCACTCAGCTGTAACTCTGCCCCAACAAAGGTCAATCATACATAAACTATTCCTGGCAAGTGTTTAGCCCATTCCACTGTGTTGGAAGCTGAGCGAGTGGGGCAGAAGATCAGCTTGTCTGAACAGGGACCTCCTTGTGGAGCTCAAGAGGAAAAAGGAACTGCAAGATCTCTGAGAGCAAGGTCAGGCTTTGCAGGAAGATGACAGCTGTGGTTCATACATGCAGGGAGAAGGCACAAAAGGCCAAAGTTCAATTACAGGTGAACCTCGTCACTGTTCTGTGAGATAGTAAAGAAAGACTTTTGAAAGTACAGTAAAAATAGGAGGAGAGCCAAACAAAACACTGGACAAACATTTGCTGAAGATGGTCAGTCACCTGACTAACAGGACTAGAGAAAAAGCAGAGCCATTCAGCACTTTATTTGCCTGATTCTTTAATATTACTGATGGACCTCAGGCTGCCCAGTCCGCTGAATCGGAGGACCATGAGCATGAGAACAGTGATTTTCCATTTGAGGACAGTGAAATTGTAAGGGACCAGCTCTAAGAGATGAATGTCCACAAGCTGAGCAGGACCCAGCAGTGGCATCCTGGCTTGTAACAGAGACTGTGTGGCCAGCAGGACCAGGGCACTGACCAATCCTCTGTACTAAGCATTAATAAGGCCACACCTCAAATCCCATGCTCATTTTTGGGCCCCCCACTGCAAAAACAATATTGAGGTGCTGGAGTGAGTCCAGAAAACGGTGACAGAGCTGGCAAAGGGTCAGAAGCACAAGTGTTATGAGGAGCAGCTGAGGGAGCTGGGGTTGTCTCCCAAGTCCTATTGCTTCTTATTTTCATAACATCTAAACAATTCACTGAATTGTACACCCGCTTACTACACCTCTCCTGAATTACCTTCTTCATTGTGAACAGTATTTTCAGACAATGTGATGTCCCTTTCCTGTGTCTTTTCAGAGAGACCTGTTTCCTCAGTTCTTCCAGAGTGGTTTTTGCCCAAATTAGGATCCTTGGTCAATTTCATTTGGATCTTCTCAATAGCTCTTTGACATGGTTTATCTTCCACTTTCTGGAGAACAGACATTTAATGTTAAATGCTACTTAAATTTACAACTATTTCTTTTATCTATTAAATTTGCCTACTAATAGGATTCGTTGAAATTACTGCACAAATGATACACTGTATGACGTGAAAATGACCAGTCAAACTGAAAGGAGAAACACTTCCTCCGTCAATACTAGGCAATAAAATCCCAACTTTTTTTCGTAATTTTTTTTAAAGGAAACCTGAAAAAAAGTAAAGCAACTGGACATGGAGTACTGTCCAGCTACCTCTGGATGATATGCCCATAGTGGATTCAGCATTCTTTTCAACATTTCTATATACCATTGTGTTCATGTGTCACACTTCCTAATTTTTTCCATATTAATAAAAGCACCAAAGTAAAACTCTTGTAATCCCTTCCCACTTCATCTTAAATAAAGCATCCTTTTCATGTTGCCTAATGATCTTCCCATTATATCATAAGTTTAGGTGTATAATTTCAGCTGTTAATAATTAACTAGAGATAAACTGCAAAACTGCAAGACTTAATACTGAACTAAAAAAAAAAATAACTACACCAAAGTTATCAAAAGAACTTACTGTACTGCAATGTATCAAGTTGGGCACACTGTTTCACGCTGGTTACACTGTCTGTGGTTTATCCAGTGATATCAGCTCAGATATTTGTAAATTACCCAAAAATTGATTTTCAAAGACTGGTTAGAAGAGAAATTTCAGTCATATCATCATAGTAAACAAAAGGCCCTTCATTTTTAAGCATATCAGAATATTAGATTAAAAAAGTAAGAACCATGCTATTTATGTACTACCTCTTGAATCTCATTGAGCAACACCAGAAGATTCTCTGTAGAAGAACTACTGAGTTCTAGTGAATTTAAAGCTTTTGCATAAATACGGACATCTGGTGCAGTTGGATCCGCCAGGATTTCATTGCAAATTTTCATGGCTAAAGTATCATGCACTGTTAACTCCTGCAAAGGAAAGAAATTGGATATCAGTAATTTTGCTGGAAACTATTTACAAGAGACAGCAGTGAGAACAATCTGATTTGAACAGTTGGCTAATTTTACACAGCATTTTCCTAAAATGCATGGTTTTCAGTACATTCACCAACTGATTTTTATAAATACATTCACAATATAAACAATTAGCCATGTGCAAGTTCCTACTAGCATCTTTTAATTGTAAGAAGGAGGGGAAATTTGGGGGGTGGGGGAAGAAAAGGGGGAGGAAAGTGTCCAGCTAAAAGACTTAATTACCTGAAGAGGCGCTCATTTAATTCAACTGTTGACACTGGGAATCCCAGAGAGGCCCAGACAGGTAGCACTAAGCAAAGGGGGAGTAGTTCTTCATTGGACACAAGTACTATTTTCCTACAGTTTAACATATTGTACCTGATAGTCCTGAGACTTCTTGGAATGACATTTCAGTCCACTTGGTCTGGTCAGGTCCACTAACAGTTCAGAAACATTACTGATATCTACTTCAGCCAAAGGTGATGTTGCGGGAGCATTTAACAGTGTTTGCAGAGTTGGGAGATAAGCTTCTTCAAAGCATTCCTGGTTAGATCTGTTTCAGTGAAGTCAAATATTAGTAGCATAATGAGACAAAATTAAGTTTTCTCTTCCATGATTAAAGTTCACTGACCCATTACACCAATCAAAGTAAAGTGGGAGCAGCCAAACTTGGCAGCAACAGCCACCAAGATCAAGATAACAAAACTGTTTAATAGAACCAATTGAAATTTTAGCATATGGTATTTCAAGCTGTATTAATACTTCCTTCCTCTGAAGAATTTGAACATTCATCCTTACTACTGCAAACCCAACTGATATATACAGACATATTCTCTCTTGAAGGACAAAAGAAAACATTTACATAAAGACATGTCTTTAATTTGTTTTCATAGATTAATCTTGTTTTCTGCTCATTCCTCCTTTCTGCTAGCATTTTTCTTTGGGGGTACTTTTCATTGTGTAAGAAAGCAAGGAAACTTGGCAAAAAAAGTATGCAGTGGTTAACAAGATTTTTGGAAGAAATACTCGTGCTTTTTTCTTAGAAGAGTTCATAACTCCTGCCAAGCAAGCCTAAAAATCATGTTTCACTTGGTTCTGCAGCAAGTTGTCTAAAAGTGTGGTTCCACAAGACTTGTTAAAACAATTTAACAAGTAAGATGTCAAAAAGTACAAGGTGCAGTTGAAGTGAAGCCTTTAATTACTCTTGCTGATATTTATATTACCTTCCTATTTGAACCCAAATAACTACAGGAGAAAACTAAGAAAGCAAATGATTTTTTAAAAATTCAGATTATTTGCTGCTGGATTACAGAGCCAAACCATTTGACAAAAAACCTTTTGAGCACTACAACTGGCTACAAAAGAACCAAAGCAAGAACTCTCCCTTTCAGCAGCTTTAAGGCTTTATATTGGCTCAAGCATTACTGAAGTATCATTCAGATTATTTCCTGTAAATGAAAAAAAAAAAAAAAAACCAGTTCTAATAACATATAGGCACAAGGCAGAAGTTTCTCCTCTTAGGCTGCCTGAGAGTTTAATACTCTATAGAAGACATTCCATGAATAAGGATTGTTCAGTGGTTACAGGACCTATTCTAGCATGTCATACCACCTTCTGACATGACAGATTAATTAGAAAAGTCAGGATCAACATTTTTTCCTCAGAGTTCAAATATTTCATTTCAAAAAGTAAGCCTCTTGATTATATCTGTGACCAGATGGAAAGATTAACAGAGCAGCACCCAGAAAACAAATGGAACTTTAAAATTCAGTGAGAGATCAGTATGAAATTTAGGTATAAGCCTCAGCCAAATCTCATTTATTACCCAAATTCTCCTTTACTGAATGGCAACTTTGCAGACAAGTTCTGCATTACACATGGTATTAAATAATTTGCTTCTAATAATATAGTATTGGTAACTGAAGAAAGTAAATTACTCAACTTAAAATGGACCATTTGTGATCCAGGATGCAGATTATGTTTTGAGACAGAAAAGAAATGAGATTTCCTAACTAAACAGAGATTCTCAATGAGCCAGACTAAGACTTAGGATTTTTTCTCCACAGATTTTTCTGATTTTTGCTTCACACATACACCATGTTATTTTTTCAAGAAAAAGATAATCTATGAGGTGCCACAAGAAATTGCCTCATTTGCAAATGACTTGGAAACACACCGGATTACTCAGATGGGCAATCACTAGAACTCATAAAAAACCAGAATGAAATTTCACAGCATCAGAAGATGACATTCACAAGTAAAAGATTATCAATGTTAAAAGCTTATATTCATTACTCATTATCAGAGATACAGGAAACATGAAATCAGTTTCTGTTACTTTCATAAGAATTTAAGTAGGGAAAATCCCATTCTATAAGAAACTGGGTATTTTTCTTTGGTTTTTTTCTGACAACAGCAAAAATACATTGCTTAGGGGTTTTTTGCTGCTTTTGCAAGACAACTCCCCTTTGTACTACTCCTCTTAATGTGGCAACACATAGGCCACAAAAATTTAATTCAATTTGCTTTCAAAAATAGAGAAGGCAACATAATGCACCTAAATTAAAACTTAACTATAAAAAAGCAGATAAATACTCAGTTCATTCTAACTCGATAAAACCACTAGCAGCTACTGAAAAGTACGCTAAACATTTTTTTCTTACAGCAGGTAAAAGGAGATGAGAATCACTATTTAAGCTCTTATTCCCTTACCTAAGCGCTCTACCTCCTTGTCCACCACCAAAATAAATACGCTGTGAATTTAAATTGGAGTATTCCTTGGTTCAAAAACAAAACAAAAATAAACCCCAAACCACAACCCAGCAGCTTGCTGCTCTGATAACTGCTGGGCAGTGATTATTTTCTTTTGAAGCATTCCTGCTAGCTACTTTTTAGTGACACTTCAAAGCCTACCTGTAGTGCTCAACAGCATAAATAAGTAAAGCACATCTTTTAAAATTAATTTTATTCTATATCTTTGAAAATAGTTTCAATTATAGTCTTAGTAAGGAAAAAATACTATGGAAAGCCACAGGGGTAAAAGGGAATTAATGGCAAGTCTTCCGAACGGTCACAAGGTTGAGATTATGTACTTTCAAAAGCAATAGGAGTCTGAATTAGAAGTCTAATTTGCATTTGTGCCACTTCTACTTGTGCAAGACCAAAATAAGGTTCCTAAAGCTGCTAGAACAATGTATATTGTCACACAATGAATTACAAAGACCATTACCTATTTGCATAAGCAAATAAAGGGAAGAAAACTCCCAGACAGTGTCGCAGCCGAGTATCATCTTCAGTCACGGGATTATACCACAACAAAACAAGACGAGAAAGGAGCTTGGTACTGATCAGCCTCCCAGAGAACATCAGTTTGGCAATGCCTTCTGCAGCTTCTGTCCTAAGTTCTGAATCCTGAAGAAAGAACTCATCATATACACAATTCACCAACCAGAATGTTTTACACTAATACTTTACTGTAATAGCCTATATTCTATCTTACCAAACAATTCTCTGCATTCACATATTTCCACCTGCACAGAATGCAAAGCAGCTCAAGAGTAATGTTAGTCTGTACCAGTGACAAACTTTTAGTCATTTCCTAGGACAGGTATTTTAATATTAGACCATTAATTTCAATTCACATCACATAATATTCCCAGGCAACCTAATGGGATGATAAGCCATCTGCAAAAACAATTTTAAAACGAAAAAAAACTAAAATTTTATAATATTCCTTACCTCACTGTCTAAGAAACCAGAAAGAAGCTTCAGAAGGCTGTGAACTGTGGCAGTCTCCTCTTCCTCCTCTATTGTTTCACTTTCGTCCTCACCATTTTCAGTTCTAATGTGTGCACTCTCACTTTGAGAGTCCTTGCCTCTTCTGGTCTTAAAAGGCTCAATTCCAAACAGCATTAGCTGATCAAAGATTGCCTTTAAAGCACTGAGCTTTATCTTTATGTTATCTACTTGTAAAACCTAGGTTTAATAAGAAAAATAAATACATCATCTTTCAGTAGACCTCCAATCTTGAAATTAGCATAGTAAGATTTTTCCTTTAATAAGATTGATTATTTTGGGAAACCTTTTATAATACTTGCAACCAATTTTCAAACTTTAGAAAGGTGTTAAACAAATTTAAACCTGAACTTATAATACCATCTGGGAAATAATTTATCAAGTCATCTATGCAATTTGCACTATATAAAATCAAATTAACTTCACTCACAGAGTGAGCATCATGTGTGAGATGTAATTTTGTTGTTCAACCTGTAAACAGACACTGGACAAACAAAGTCTGTTTGCCTGTGGTAGCTCCAGAATGTTAGGCATTACAGAAATATAGCTTAATAAAAGTACAGCTTAATTAAAATCAACAGTATGTAAAAAGACAACAGGGACCAAGGCAGTAATAAAAGTCAAAGTTACATAGGTAATATATGTATTATAGTTCAAATTACACGCAAGTAAAACCATACATCATGGATTAGCCCAGAGATTCTACATCTGTTTAGTCCAACACCCTGCCTCTGATAGCAGCCTACAAAGACACTGAGGGGTTTAGTACCTGCAGAAATAATTACTTAACTCAAAAATTTAAGTTACTAAAGTAACTGAAATCCTCCCTAAACAAACTTTTTTAATGTGACATACTCAAAGGCAAATTAAAAACAATAGTAAATGCCAACTTTTTAGGAACCCAAAGTTCTCCTACTATGACTGACAGCTCTACCATCTTGTCTGAGCCAAGCATATCAGCTCAACACCTGCTGTCATTTCTCAAACGTCTGCCTGAACACACTCTTAAAAAAGCACAATGGCCACTCACACTTCCTTCAAATCCAGGGTCAAAAATGTTAACACATGCCATGTTTAATATAATTAGCTTGGTATCAGAACATTCACCACAAGGATGGGATTGTGGGTATTATTGCATCCAACATGCTCCACATCCATGGAAGTTTGGCCATGCTATTGTTTGTTGAATATTGCTTTATCCTCTACTTAACAACTCTTCCTTAATCCAGAAACAAATTAATTATTCAGAACTTAAATCAGACACCCAAGATCACAGGTAAGTATATGGAACAGAAATGTGAAAGCCATCACAGACACATTTTTACTTTGGTTTCCCAAGGAAGGCTTAGAGAATCTTACATCTCTTTTCTGTATTGAGTAACAAATGCATGACAGATTTCACCCAGATTTGGAAGAGAATAAGAATTCCTTACAGATAAGGAATTCCCAGAAAATTTCAAGGCAACAGGTGACCTTACAAAGGAAAAACATGCTACTACCAAGATAAATTGAATCTTATTAGACATCAGAAAAATCTACGTGAAACCACACTCTCCAGATCTTCAGGAAATCAGGAATCACTGGTTCTTAAAGAACATTACTATGTATGATAGCTTGTTATAGATACAAGACTAGATTTATTTACTAAGTCACAAAGACCATCATTTCATTTCTGATCAGACATTTTACCTCTAACAGCAATGGAAGCTGTTGTTGGGCGAATTCTTTGTTCTGAAGGGTGCAACAACCCAAACACAAAACTGCCATATTTCTCACAGCTGGGTGGACATTAGTTACACCTGGAAGTATCTGAAAACAATAATATTAAACTACTTAGATTAGATACATAAATTGAAAATAAAACTCTACTAAAATATGCTTACCCTGAAATTAAAAATAATTTAGTTTGATACAGGATTGGAAAGTGGCAACTACCAAATACTCCGTTTATCTAGATACAAACGCCAATTGAGTATGTTGTTTGAAATCAGCAACAAAATAATGGCAAAAGTCACGTGAGTATTTTGCTTTGTGTTTGTTTTTAACAAATATTTGTTTTCAAGCAAAATGAAGTTGATCACTCTGGAAAATGAAAAATACAACACATAGCAACAAGCCTACACATTTCTTCATAGAAGACATTAACATTCTTGCAGAGAAACAATACCCAGTGTTCCAAGTTACAAAATATAGATGCCACTTCGATGTACTTGAAACAGTTTTGAGAAGATGATGGTAAAAATCCACAAAAAAGAAAAGCCAGGCTAGATACATTATGAGCAGTACAATAGCATTACTTTATATTTTTACATTTACTAAGGAGTTCAAGATAAAAAAAAACAACTAAGTATCCCAAGTCAGTTGACACATCCAGCAGGAACATCAATTCAAAAGCAGGATCTTGGAGAATGAAAAGTGGAATAAACAAATGTGAAAATTAAAGACCAAATGAAAAGGTTCCTGGAATACACAACACTAATTAGGATTTCTAAGAATACTTCTATACATCTGAAAGAATCTAAGTGTGGTTCCACTATATTTAAGCAATTTTCTTTGCAGGCCGAATTCTAAGAATGCCCTTTCTGAGGTCCTCCAGTCCATCATCTCCTTATCAAAAGATCAAATCCAAATTACATAAACAGAATAAGTAGATACTTCCTAAGAATTCTTGTCAAGGTCCCAAGAATTTGCAGCTGAGTGACACCAGAGCTACCAGGTTGTTCCTATGTACCTAATCACTCCGTATTTATTTTTCTTGAACTTGCTCAGTCTTCCTTGATATATCCAAGTGTTCACATATCCTGTGACAAGGAATTCCATAGATTACAGATTAGGTGAAGGAGCAACTCATTTCATTTGTTCTAAGCTTGCTAGTGCATAGGTTTGTGAGGTGATCAACTCACTCACTTTCTCCAATGTTTTATGACTTCTGCCCTCTCTCAGGCCCTTACCCTTAAGTCCTCTCCAGGTTACGAAGAGAGAACCCATTTAGACATTCTTCAATAGCAGCCATTTCATACTTTTCCTTCCTGCCCTTCTCTTGACTACTTCCAATATAAACTTCAAATATAGACTTTCTAAATAGATGGGATAAGAATTGCACAGAATATTCTGACATAGATGCACCATTCATACGATGGCATGTTACTTTTTTTCCTTTCTTTTTCCATACATTCACTAACAGTTAAAAGTCTGATATTTAGGAGAAAAATCCATACTTTTCTCAATGGAAACTAGGAAGTATATCTTGTAGACTACAAGAGTCCAATAATACCACTGCCTTATTTTTCAATACAAAAATATTTTGCTCTTCAAAGGTCCTAAAAAAACAGAGGCAGGGTGAGGGGAATCTTTCCTTGTACATAGAAGGAAAGAAAGGTCCATGTGAGTTCCAGTCTCTCCTAGTTAAAAAGCTTTTGACTAGAAACAATCAACAAAAATTAAAGCCAAAACAAAACAAAACAAGTAACACCCTTAAAAGTTCTCTATTAGAGCTCTCAGAACATTGGCTGATAGAAAATCCAATTAATTAAGGGCAGTAAGCAGACATCTAAGCACCCCACTTGGCACAGTATAATTCAGCCCTGTCACACATCTGTCAAATATTCATCATCTGCCTCTTGTATTTCAGTATCTCTCTGACACAACCAGTTATGGCATAGGAGCTCAGAACAGCATTATGTGTATTCACCCTTAAAACACTAGGTTCTGGCAAAGCTTAAAAGCACCAAACACAGCAAAGTCATTCTGAAACAAACACAAACCCTCCTGCCAGCATCCGAGGGTCAGCTTTGATGTATCCATTTTCACTATAACGTAAACATTATTTTGTATTCCTACATACCAGAGATTGAATGATTTCATAAACGATTGGACTGATTCCTTTAGAAAGTGACGTGATCTTCAGAACCTCATAGCACATGATCAGACACTTCAACAGTGTTTCAGGATCATTCTTCAAGTTGGTCAGGGAAAAGAGAAAAACATTATCAATACAAATGGTGGCTATGATAAGATGAATGGGGCCATTAATCATAATCTGTCCCTACCCAAATAAACATTTCCTGTCCACCACACATTTTTTGTGCAAGAATATTAATCATCATCTGTCTATAAGCTATGATCAAAATAAATTCCTTTTCATGTTTTCTGTTAGTTAAGAGTAAAAAGAGTAAGATCAAGATCCTTTTAGAATTATTTAGTCATTCAAAGACAAAACAACAGTTTAACTGCAATTCCTTTTTTGCTAGAGCATACTATCAGCTTCTATACTTGCAGAAGAACACTAATACCACAAATTTTCGCTTCAATTTTTAAAATGTATTTGAGACAAGGCCAAGCTACACTTTCTTTTAAAACTAAGAAGACATTTTAAAACATAACCAGCACTTAGGAATACAGGAAGGGAAGATACCTTCTCCACAGGCATTTCTTTAATTTCAGCTTGCTCTGCTGCTTTTATTAGATCATTTTTTGTGTGTTCCAGCTCAGTTATTTCCTCTTTTAATACTGCTGCTCTATTAAAATCCTGAAGAGTAACACATTCCTCCAAAGCGTTTTTTGCTTCAATAAGTTTCATTTTTATTTTAGCCAGCTGAAATACAAATTAAAAAGAAAATTAATATAATAACCTCTGTAGTATTAGCCAATGATACACTATTGACACTAGCCAATATTAACCTACTATATAAAACTCTAGATTGTTAAGCTTAAAAAAATATTTTTCTTATTAACCAAAATCTGCTCACCTTAAGCTTCTGCTTTCTTATTTCAGCAGCATCAACAGGCTGGTCGACTGCAACAATTGGCTCACGAACTTCAGATGTAATTTCTGCAATCTATTGTTACAAACAGTATATTATTGCCATTAATTTCAGTTCAGATACATACTAAGCATTTAACTTTCCCAAATTTAAAATATTATAATTCTGAAAAAGTCTTGCACATCTGTGCAGCTTCTCTTAGCAGCCCATTCTCTGTAAATAACCCTCAATTTGACAACACATAATGTGACTACGAGCACATTTCAAGCCCATTTTCTCCCGTTCAGCTGGGTAAGCAAGGAAGAAGACCTCAAGTACTGTCCTGGGTTGCAGTTTATTCTATTACCATCCTCATGAGCTGTTGAAACCAGGTGGGGCAGTGTTTCCTTGCCTCCTCCCTCCAGACGATCTTCTATTAATGAGCCCATCAACGCCTGGCCCCATGATTCATCATCCCATTGTGAGATGCTCCACCCAGAGGGAGGAACCAAGCATTCCATCCTGGATATAATCTGAGATTCCTAACACCACAGACAACTTTTACACTGGATTTCCAGAGGACGAGAGCTATATAGCCACCACTGGACCTTCTGAGGAAGAGCAGACCCTTCTACAGGATCACCGCTTCAACAGAACCCATCCACCACTTCAGGAGGACTGCAGCCACCATTTTATCAGACTGCTACCGCCACCCTGACTAACAGCACGTCTGGTTGTATCCTGACTCTGTCAGTTTAAACCAGTGCTTTCTGCCTTTATGGTTTTTTTTTATTTCCCTATTAAATTGTAATTCTGACTTGGTGCCTCCCACTGGTTTGTTTTCAAACTAGTACAAGTACCTATCTGAGCTAACAGGAGGGAAGAGAAATATGAAACCTGGAAATCTACATCATCTTTACTTTGAATGTTTTTGTCAAAACACTGCATCTACTACAAAAAAGTATTCTGAAACAGACTACTGAAGTGTAACTTTCCTAGTTTGAGGATTGCATTTACAACACCAGTCACATCTGTAAACATAAAGGTCTCTAGAAAACCACAAAATGCAGCTATGCTAAAAACCAAAATAATAACAAACAACATTTCCCCCCCCCCCCCCCCAAAATACCCCCAAGGGGGAAGGAGACTATTTAAATACTGATATTTCTTTCACAATGCTTCATAAAGGCCATTTGATTTATGGGGAAGACAGACTAGAAATCAAGCTTTACAATTACTTACAACTTGAATCCTTCTGTCCTCATCCGTAATGATACTGAGCAATCTTTCAACAAGCAAAGGTATAAGTGCTGGTGAGGTTGAAGGTAAAATGAGAATCTTTTGTAAAATAACCAACAGATGCTTTCTGCATTAGAGAAAAAAAAAACCCAAACAATGTTTGCTTATTCAAGAAAATGGAAGACATAAGAGTTACTACCCTATGAACTTCAAGATGAAGACTTTATAATACAGTATGAGAGAAACTTTTCTCCATAGCTACATTAACTGCCAAATGTATCTTCTTACTTAGCAATGTTTGTCTTTTACTGATTTAACCTGGTTTTTCTTGATTAGAAAATGCTGAATTTTTTAATCAGGTGTCAATACTATCCAAAGAAAAATCATACCAGCAGAAAACAGTATCAATACTGCAGAATGCTTTCATGGAAATTATTTGACTCAAAACTAAAAAAAATTTAAAAAATAAAAAAATTAGATCTTAAACTATCCTGCCAGTCTTATGCACATTTACACATTCCACTGAGAGTTTGAATTTACTGCTGTGTTTATACTATCATAACTGCAAGTTTTCACAAGATGCCTGGTATGATGGTATGACTTTCCAAATTCATTCGCTCATCTTACTTCACACCAAAAGGCTGTTCAAATTCTAAGAATGACTCAGTTAACACAGTCCAGTTTAGGCTGGCATCTAAGATATTTTTAGCCTTTTAGGCCTTAGCAGACTATAGCTTAAAAACACAAGAAACAAACAGGCTACTTCTACATCTGTTGTGAAGCAATCCATTTTTCTCCTTTTATTTTTTACATACTATGCTTCAAATAAACAGTCTTGTAATTTCATAATTTCAATGATACTTTATGAAAACAACTATGAACTTATGAAAAACTATGAATTTGTTCTCCCCTAACAATGTTAAATCTGCATTAAACTTACTTTTCCATAAAAGTAAGCAGACAATATTTGGCACAATTTTGGGACCACTTCCATTAAGGAGACTGCTTTCCATTTCAGCTAGCATTAGAACTGTAGTTTGTCTGTTTGATCAGGTTCTTTTCCCAGCAGAGGTTCTATGCCTGTCTTTAGGCATGAATGTCATAAGCTTAGTACCACAAATTTGATATTTAAGTTTACCTTCCTCCCTCTTCCATGGTATCCATGCAGCCTATGATTAGAATCAGTTGTTGGCCTATAAATTCTTTTGTCATCAGGTTTACAAAACAATTAAAGTCCTTTTTTTGTTCTTCATGAAGAACTGGCATATTTTGAAGATAACTGAATCCAAACAGAACAGATATAATAATTACATTCAGATTCACTGTTGTACAGTAACAAATAAGTAAATAAATAAACAAACACACTCCAAACAAATCCATATATCCACTCCTCCCCCACCCCCAATAAAAAAAACCCACCACTTTCTTGTCCTGTATAAACAAGTGGTTATGCTAGGTACAAACCTTAAAAATTAATGATTGTGTTCTTTTAATAGATCAATATTTTCAGAAAGTTATTTATACCAAATAATGTACAGTTTCAAAATAATGCACTTCATTTTAAAAATCCATTTTGTGAATGTAATACAATAAGAAACATAAAATGTCAAGTAATGCTTGCACATGTGATTTCAGTTCTGTAAAACTGCATAAAGGCAACATCTTAGGAACAAATGTATAGATGTACCATTTTTCTTATTATTTTCTGCATATTTAGGTACAATGTATTTTTTACAAGTTCAGAATTGTTATATTGCCTACATGACAAAATACAAGAAAATCATGAAAGTATACAGTGAATTCTTAACCTGATAAAATATGTCATCATTTTTGAATAACAATCTGTTATCAGATAAACTCAGCCATATTAGCATGGAAAGGGTAATCAGTTTGATCCATTTCTTTATTTTTCTACACTCAATTGTTCTTTTATCAAAATTTTATCTATCAGTGAAAGTTACGCATATTCAGAAAATCTGGAGTGAAACATATAATGTACAAAACTCAGTACTGAATAAAATATTGCAAAATATAATTCATATATTGACATGAGCTGTGAAAAAGATGCTTTGTTCTACCACAGCTTTATAGATAGTTGTCAGCAAAAGCTTATTTTTAGCAAATTTTTAAAATTTCTTCAAATTTGGGACAAAAAACCTTTGCATTTAAGTAGTATTAAAGAACATCTGAAATGGAAATTGTGTTTCTGATCATTTAATAATAATTTCGCCTGCACCCGGTAACAGTGAGTATCTAAATGCAGCTCACAATCCTGCTTTTTTTCTGAAGGAGCAATGACCATGTTCTTGCTCCTCCTAACCAACACCTTCACAGTGCACTGCACAATTGTACACTGTACACCAGAGGATTGTAAAAGTGCAAATCCTACCTGAAACAACTGGGAGCACAGGTCAACAACGAAGAGTTTGACAGTTGATACCACAAACAATTACTAGCAAACCTGATGAATTTTAGCCTCACCCTGAACGGTAATGTAACTGAAGGCACTTCCAGTAAGATTGGATGGAAAGAGAACAAATGTTCTCTTGAAAAACAAAGTTTTTGAAAAACTAATGTTTTGTGAACTGTTAAATTAATTATGAATGAATGAATAAATTTATACCCACCAGACTGGATATACATTTCAAAGCTAAGGAAGCACAGATCCTTCATTTATTAAATGTTTATGAAACATGTTAACACATTCCACACTGAAAAGTAGCAATGACTTCTGTAATTACTACCAGTATACTACACCCAGTACATTGAGAAAAGAATATGCATATTTTTAATTAGAAACATCCATCAATACAATGCATTTTTCAGCAGATCTGATTTATAAGCATTTCAGGAAGATTTACTCTTTTACAGGCACAACATCTCAGTTAAGATTTCCCAGCATTATCCATGCTCACAAACAAAATTTATATAAGACTAAAGAATCCCACGAAGACAAAAAAAAAAAAATTACCATTTCTTTGCTTTGGTAAAAGCATTGCCATAACAAAACATTCATTACCACCCTCCTGCGCCCTCCAGTTAAACAACTGTTCTGTAACTCGTTCTGCACCTCTGTCACTGCCTTCAAACCTAAGCTTTTGGGAAGCATGCCTGCCTGAGCCGGCAAAAGAGGAAGAAAGTTTCAATTCAAAAATGCCTCCCTTAGAGACAGCAGCCAAATTTTACTTTATTTTCACAAATAACAATAGAAGAAGTGTCGGTTTCTGCAAGCTCTAAAAATCTCTGAAAAATCTTTTTTAAAAAAGTGAAGAAAAGCTAAAATCACTGTTCAAGCACAACTTTGGGTTTGGAGGATTCCTGAACATTTGAATAAAATAATTATATTCTACTTTAGTGGTAAGAGATTTATTTTTAAATGCAATGTACCTCAATAAATAATCTGCGTATATAGCTGGTTCTGGCAACACCTGTTCTAGTAAAACTTCACCTTCTTCACCTTTTGATTTTAGATATTCACAAAGACATCTCCAAAATAACACATTCTCAGCTGTTAAATCCTCCAGTGGAATCAGTTTTCTAAACAAAAATAAACAAACCAATATGAAGAGATGAATAAAAGAGTCTGAAACAATAAATATGCAGAAGTATTAGAAAATAAGAAATAAAGATTATTTCCTAAAATGCAAATAAAACCCGGTCAAAGGTATTCCCCACAGAAACACTTATAGATTGAGAAAAATAACTTTCTCTTGAGGAAACAGAGCTCCCCAAGCCGTTCATGACATTTCCCTTCTCAGTTTTTTAATTAAGGCCATTCACACCAGTTTGCAGAAACATTCTGCCCAACCTTTCAGACCTTCTAGAGCAACCACCCAGGTACTTTATGAAACATTGTTATTGCTGCACAAGTCTGAAAAACTGAACACCATTAATCAGCAGAAATGAAACAACTGGATTAAAATATTTTTCAGCTTCTGTCTATGAATTGTTTCTTCCATTCTTAATACAAGATCTTCACACAATAATGGAGTAGCAATCACAGTATGTCAAATGCAAAACGTAATATGACTGCTTCTCAGCAACTCTGTAAGCTCATTATCCATCTGCCATCATAGGTAGATTATCCATCATGGGACCCCAATTCTTTTTAGACTCACAGTATTTTTCATGCCAAGTATGGCAATTAATCTTTGTTTTCAGAAGCAGAACATTAAGTTGTGCATTAATTCTAGCTCAAAACAGAAAAGACAGTACAACTGCAGTGGTACTTTTTACTCCCTTGAATCCCAGTTTACTTTTAACCTGTCAACAAAAATTTTGGTTTTGGTTTGGATTGCTCATATACAAAACAAACAAAAAACCCAGCCAAAAAACACCCAAGCAACATGTAGATGAAAACTGATCATTAATTTGACAGCTTCTCATTAATCTGACAGGTCTTTATTGAAATGTAAATTTAACAAACAGAAATCACAGACTTCAGAAATCTAGCCATTTATCATTCTGATACTGCATCACGCAAGCTGTACTCAAACTTCATACAAAAACAACCCTAGTTTTTTCCATAAATTAAATTAATGTAAGCTTCATTACAAACTGAATGATTTAACTTACTTTTCAAAATTTCATTAGTCTAACAGATCTACTTCTTAAAAAAATTCTCAGATAGCCCAGTTCTTCAGAATGGAAGCTTCATTTTGCTCAGGATTAAAATCAGAACGGAATGATTTTGAACAGTGGTAGGAGACTAATCTCAGATGATAAAATTAAATGACAAATTGTCACTGTCAAAAAAAGCAAAATAAAAGCAATAGCAAAATCTTACTCTGTATTATGGGGGGAAATACACAGTATCATATGAAGTGCCTTGCCTTCTAGTTAGTAGCATGACAGATGTTTTGAAATCAGTAGATGCTACATGCATTGCACTCCAAAGCTATAGATGTGGGCCTGGCTGGCTTTAAAAAGCATCAATAATAGAGAAGTAACTTTCTTACAGTCTCTGGAAATGTGCCAGTATCTTAAGCAGTTAAAAGGACTTTAATGTTCTCATACAAAATACTCATCTTTTGGAAATGAAAAATGCTCTGCATACCTGCTGTCAAGGTTTTTACAGTTCTGAACAATGTCATGAAGTGGAGATAATGAAAACATAGCATTTAGTACTGGGATGGCCACTTCTGGGCAGTTTTCTACATCCAGTTTATGAAGCAATTCTAAAACATCCCCTTCACTGAACTGTAACCAGGCTTGAAGTAGCTTCCTCTTCATTACCTCCTTAATGGCATCTAATAATACAGGAATTCAAACAGTTTAAAACAAAGCTTAAAAAATATCAAATTTTAAACATACTTTCACAAAACATTTTACTATAGAAGTCTTTTTGCAAAAAAAGTTATTATACAGTTAAACTTAACATTACCTAAAATAAAGAAAAACCCAGTTGAACAAGAACTACCTGTGGCACACCCCATTTTTGTGGCAATATAATTTTTCCCCTCACAGGGAATTAAAAAAAACCTGTATCCAAAAAACTTTTACATCTAAGGACAGCACCTCAACCCAGAAAACCTGCAAACCACAAACTCCTGTAGAACAAAGAAATATTCAGAATTAGAATCACAGAATAGATAAGACTAGGAGGGACCACAGTGGGTCATCTGGTCCAACCTCCCTGCTCAAGCAGAGCACGTGGCACAGGATTGCATCCAGACACTTCTTGAGTATCTCCAGTGAGGCAGACTCCACAATCTCTCTGGGCAACCTGTTCCAGAGTTTGGACATTCTTCCTTATGTTCAGGTGGAACTTTCTGTGCATCAGTTGCTGCCCATTGCCTCTTGTCCTGTTGCTTGGCACCACTGAGCAGAGCCTGGCTCCATCCTCCTGGCACCCTCCCTTCAGATACTGACAGACATTGATGAGGTTCCCTCTCAGTTTTCTCAAGGCTGAACAGGCCCAGCTCCCTCAGCCTGTCCTCATAAGAGAAATGCTCCAGTCCCAAATGTTCTGGGTAAGCATTGTTATATACTTGCTGTATTTCAGGAACTGGCCACTTTTGGAGGCAGGATAATACGTCTGAATTGACATACAGAATTCTCACACTAATTCAATTATAAGAATGGATTATGAAGTTTACATATGACACTTTAACTCCCTCCTCATCACTGCCACAAGAAACAGTTCCTGGATCAACAGAGTACTATTTAATCAAGGAAAAAAGTATTTATGGGAACATCCAGAATATATACATCATTAATGCATTCACCCAGACTTAAGCAGGAAAGTTGAAAGGTAATAGTCTGGTGGAAGTAAAAACATAATAACTAGGGAGCTAGGAATAATAAAAGAAGTATGCTCTTAGGATATTTCAGACAACAATATCCAGAATAAAGGAAACAAAGTCCACACACACTGACAACATTCATCTTTCCTCTTATACGTAACTCATGATAATAAATGCCACACTTAAATATTGTTAAGAGTTCAAAAAGAACTGTAAAAAGGCCTTGAAAAAGCTAAATTAATGTCCTAAGAATAAGACACCTCTCCAAGAAGATGAAAAGCACAAATTAGTAGAATACAGTAGAATGAGAGCTGAACTCACCCTGAAAAGTAGAACTAAGCAGAATCTGGATTATGTATTCTAGATCTTATTTAATTATGAGGCCTTGTTCTGAAGCCAATATGGAAAAACATCCAAAATTTTAACATAGGTACCTTGAATGAGCAGGTTCCTCATTTGTTAGCTCAGGAGTTACACAGATAAGCAAATTCAATGAAGATATATATATATTCAGGGTTATAGGATTTGCAATATTTGCAATATAGAATAGCCAATTTGGAATATAAGCCTATTTTACCCAGCAGAGAACATATGATATCAGACAAACTACATATACTGGCAGATGTCTTCCCCTGTGATTCTAGGTATCAAGAAAAAGAAAAGTCCTCAACAGCTGGGATGTAGAATCATCCTAAGGAAGAGAGACACTAAGAGAGAAAGTATCTGTCCTGGATCAAAAAAGGCACTTCTTTATGTTGAATGCCTCAATGTCACTGAAAAACATAGAAAGGCTGTACTTTCTCTTTAAGGGAATACAACAAATCCTTGTTCCTGACAAGTGAAGGATCACATGAAAAATTAGTGAAAGTAGCTTCCTCCCCAGTTTGGAAAGATTACTAAGAGAAATGCATTCACCCTAAAGAAGTATCTCTCAAGACCAAGCATTATTGGGGGAGTGATGGCAGCCAGCAGACAAGCAGCAACCAGTTAGATCAAAGAGCAAACTAGTATATCAGTAAGAACCAGTAATTCAGAACATGAGTTTTTCAGTGCTGGACTTCAAAAAGAGAACATGGCAACTTCAGTAGGCAACTACAGAACAATTCAGGATAGTTGGGGTAAAGTGACTAAAACTTCTTATACAGAAGAAGGTGGTCTTTTAAAGTGTAGTTCTATACAGCCTAAGAAAGGACTCATCTGATTGTCTCTTCCTTTCCTGTCAAGAACAGAATATGATCCCCAGCTAGCCAAAAAGAAAGGTAGAGCAATAAAAACATAGGCATGCATGACACACCTTAAAGAGCTCTAGCTCCCAGTGAATGCAGTACTTTAGTCTTGTTTTCTAAGTGAATATCCACATAGATCAGAATTCTCAGAATTCCCAAGTAGCACATCACTCAGCAAGGGAAATTCTCAGAGTAAAATTCAACTTTGTGCAGACTTTCCAAACAAAGTAGGGGGGGGTTACGCATCAGCACTCAGTAATACTGGTGGCTTCTATTGTGAAATTCATGTCTATAATTGCTGCTTTGGGGGGAAAAAAAACCAAAACAGTGTCCTGCATAGGCAGGCTAAAACTGTCTCACTCAGATGCATGCGACCTTTTGATCTTTCGGCAATACCACCACACACAGTTATGGGTACATTCTGAATGGCTCTTTCTGTAGAGTCATACAGTACAAAACGCTTCAAAAAGAATAAGGCTGCTTCATGGTGAAATGCATAAGGGTCAAAGATTCAAGAAAAGAAAATTCAAGCTAGTTAAACAAAAAGTAACCATCTGAGACGATTTCTCTCTGAAAGCACATAGGAAATATTTTCAAACAGATATTAATGTTCACATTCAAATTCTTTCATACATTTACTAGTTACAAAAATATCTCTAATGAAACATTTCTGAATACACCAAATTAATTACATTTTCCTACTTCTGTGTTTAATTACATTATTGGTTTTTAATTTTAATAGCATTTGGCCTTATTTTAAAGCTCATTGGCTTTCAGGTTTTTTGAAAGTGCAATTCTTTTCTATTTTTTTCACTATAAGGGGCCTGAAAACCAAAGCAGCAAGCAGACTTCATGAGTTTAAACACCTCCTGGTACCTCATTACTCCCTTCGAGCTCCTTACTGCCATCACGGCTTCTGCATACATCACCCCAACACACCAGAAAGTATTCTCTCTCAAACATTTCTACTAGGATGTTAAGAAAGATATGATCTCTTACCAGATCTGTCATTAAGTCCTTGTTGCAACAATTTAACTCTCTGTGCTATGGTCAGAGCTCTTATGTGAACTTTTTCTGCCAAAACCTTAAAAATAATTAAGACATTAAAATACATTTCCACAAATTATAACAAACTAATTCATTACCTGCCTATGATTTTACACTTTGAGTTTTAACAATCCACAGAAATCCTGTATCAACAGAAACCTGTAACACCTATACCAACAGCACTGTACCAACACATTAACAAGCAGATCCTCAGGCATGGAAGAAAATGTAAAGTAAAATAAACAAAATTAACACATAGCTTAGAAGCTCATTAGCTCTGCTTGAATGTAACACCTGGACATGAAAACTGCCCCCTCTCTTTTAAAGTGCCCAGAGTAATGAATACCTGCAATAAATTACAGAAGTAGGTACTTTTCTTAGAAAGCCTACTAAAACAAAGATTCAGTTTTTAAAAAAAATTAATCTAAGATAAAAAAAGCAGAAGATAATTCTGTGTGAAAAAATTGAACATTTTGTTTCAAGATCTTGCCTAAGATGCCTGCATAAGAAACAGACATGTTAGCATAGTTTCTTACCTCTACATGTAAATATAAGTAAGGGTTGATACTTCTTAAAATTGCAATACCAAAACCATGCAATTTTTTACTACTGCTGTGGTCCTAACATCTACTATGTAAAAACAGAAGCAAATTTGCTTCAATTAACATCACAAAATGCATAGATAAAAACCAGTAGACTGCATATGTAATTTATGCTGTTACTGCCTGAAATTAAAACAGACAAATTCTACCACAAAAGTAATTTCTATCAAGCAAGTTCTACAGTCAAGTTCAACAGTTTTAACTAGAAAACTTGTATGAAATCACTCCCCCTCAAAATTTTGGTAAATGAAAATAAATTATTTAACTGTTCTTAATGTTAAGTGAAATATAATAAAAGATTTAAAGCCTTTTTCCTAAGTCAGCCTTTGAAATTAATGTTAAGTGATCCAATTTACCTCATATGCCAGCTTTCTGACAGCCTCCTTTACATCCATTGTGCGGCCTACAATTATTGGCAAAGTCCTTTCTGATGGAGCAATACATGAGAGCACTGCACGTCTCACATCTGAGTTTGAATCATTTTCAAGCAATGTGCTGTAAACTGAAAATAAAAGTCAAAATAATGCTTTCATAAGAGTTTGAAACATAGAAAAACAGAAAATACTTGAAAAAAAATTCAGCAGCTGTTACCAAAACCCCTCTCCTGCCCCTGCAGAGCTGATAATTTACGAAACAGTTCCAAGGTCACAACCTTGATTTTACAGTAACTACATGCTGAGCTATGCTGTCAAAAGAAATAATGTCCCAATCATAAGTAGGATCTTCAGTTAATAACTCCAAAAATTGCTAGTCTGGATGCCATCCATAGCCACTTTGTCATTTACCAGGGGGAAAAAAATATTTCCAAATATTGGCTCTTTAAGACCTCTATTCACTAGTTGTACTTCTTCATTACCTTTGAAGTAGATCCTCAAATTGTCCTATAAATGGCAAACTGCAATCTGCATTAAGCCTAACAAAATTCTTACAGTAAATCCCTCACATAATGCTTTTATATTATATTCTTGAACCTTATTCAAAATTAAAAGCAACCATAAAATTAGTTTAATCAGAGTGTACATGAATTCATCTTGCTCTGTGAGACAACGATTAACTATGAAATTTAAGTACTCCTAAATAAGTAACCTATAAAAAACACATAGAAAATAAAATTTCAAAGAAGGCACCTTAACAACAGAAAACCCCAACTAACTAATTCTTCAGAAAAGTCAATATGTAAAGATTAATCAGGGTACAATTTATATACCAGCTGTGCTGGTATAAACCTACATTTTGTCTACCTTGAGGCAAAGGAAGTAGAACCTTAGTCAAGAATCATACCATACAAATGTTCTTAGACAAAAGAGAGAGACCAATATTACTTACCATTAACAACAGGGCAGTTTTCATCCTTAGGATTTTGAAGTCTTGACAGGGCCAAGACAGCTTGAATTCTCACACTTGGAAATTTATCTTTAAGTCTAATCAGCATAGCTTCATTAATTTTATCAAATAAGTCATCATCAATCTCGGCATTCTCTGGCATATTTCCCAAAATCTTATTAACAAGCTGACAGGTTCGAAACCTAACTGCATGGCTGCTTGCATCGTGAGACTTAGGGAAAGAAGAAAAAGGTATTCTCAATAATCACACTTTTCTCATTTCCAACATAAGGCTATTAATACGCACATCTAAGTGACTAGTATTCTACAGAGTAAACGAAATATGCACGTCTCTGTTTCAAAAGCCTTTCCCATTTAATTTTAAGATTAAAAAGCCACGGAACTGAAAAGCAATTACAGCCCATTGCCTGGATCAGTGACTTTAGAAAATCAGCAGTGCCTTCACAAAGGAAGCAGCATGCTGACCACTGCATGCAGCCTGCAGTGCATCAGCCAACTTACTGCTCTGCCTCCATGAAACATTAGTAGAAAAAAAGACATTAGCAATTATGATTAGTTATCTTAGGCCTGATCAATAATATTTCCATGGCAAATCAATAGTTTAGGAAAATGTAATTGTATTTGTGTGTTCATGCTATTGGAACTGCTTATCTTTCTATGCAACACTTGCAATAAGCAGAAAGGAATAATAATACATATGTCAACCACAGTTGTACAGAAGATATTTTAATATTTTTGTTGTCAACAGAAGAGTATAAATTAATTTCCACCACACTTTCACAATTTCATGCTTATAAGTGTACCTATAGCAAAGCCTACAGTGACATATCTGACAGCCAAAGAGGAGAATATTCACATTTCCTCAAAGGCCCAAATTTTGAAATCCAGTTGTTGGATTATTTTGGGGGATGTGATGGATCTTTCTGTGTTGGGGGAATGGGGATGGTGTTACTAGTCAAGCACTAGCTTTGTTTTGCTTTCACTTTTTAAGCTCTAATTTGTAAATACTGTCTCAAGTACCAGCAAGTTTTCCCTGCTGCAAAAAGTTTCCGTTTGTTATGTTAGACATTTAAGAATAAATATTAACTGTACCTCAAGCAGAAATTTAAACACATAATTCAGAAGTAAATTATCTTCTTCTCCCTCCTCACTACCATCTTCTTTCTCCGTCTGATAGAATGAAGTAACAAATCTAGCTGCAAAACTGATCACTTGTTCCACTGCTGGTTCCCGTCTGTAGATTATCATAGCATACTTGAGGAAATGAACGAATTTTTCATTAAAGCCTTCTTTATCATCCAACTGGGAAAAAAATAAATCAAACCACAACAAAAGATTATCCAGCTCATCTTTCAAAGCTGTACCACAGAAAAATAAAATAAGTGGGCTTGTAATTGGCAGCTTCCAATTAAATTTAAAATCTTAAAGGGCTACAACCAGCAGTCGGGGCACCACCCGCTGTCGTGCTCTCCTCAGTGAGTATTTTGCTGCTACTCCACAGCAGGCACCTTACGACCGCGGGGCTCCACCCGGCTGACAGATTTCAGGACGACAGTCAACACCCCCATCCATTACATCCTGTGTCACGCCTACATCTCGGGTATCCAAACACCTTCCCGCGGCATCATCAATATCTGAGGGCAGCTCTCCCGCCGCGTTCGCAGGAGACAACTGTGCGGAACAGTTCAGCCGCTTGGTTTTGCAGCGTTTGGGAGGGTTTTTTGGGGAGGGTTGGGGGTTCTTTTCGTTTGTTTAAGTCGCGGGCTCTCCTTAGGCACACTGGTGTTCGTTTTAGGGGAACACTGAGGAGGCGGCCCCTGCCCCCCCGGGCGACCACCGGAGTCGCAGCTCCCCCCGCGCCGGGCCGCCCAAGGGCAGCCGTACCTGAGCATAAGTGCTCTTCAGAGCTACCACGAGCTTCGCGTGGTTCTGGTGAGGCTTCTGGGCCAGCTGAAAGGCTTCCCGGACCTGCAGCAGCTTCTTTTTGGCTCCCATGGCCGAGGAGCAGTTCCGGGACCGACCCCTCACGGCCCCGCGCGCGCACCGGCAACGGCCGCAGCGTCCGCGCGCGCAGCTTCAAACCAAGCGCGCGGGCCGCTCCCGATCTCGCGAGAAAGTCGGGAGGGCGCGCGCTCGTGCCCGCGCGCTGGAGGCGGGGCAGGGGCCGGGGGGGCGGGGCGATGGCGGGCGGCCAATGGCGGCCGTTGGCGGCGAGCGCGCGCGGAGTGTCGCCATCTTCCCACAATCGCAGAATGAATCAGGTTGGAAAAGAGCTCTGGGATCATCGAATCCAGGCTGTGACCAAACACCGCCATGTCAACTAGACCATGGCACTGAGTGCCACGTCCAGTCATTTCTTGAATACTTCAAAGGATGGTGACTTTACCATCTCCTTGGACAGTCTGTAAAGACTCAGCCTGTCTAATTACCCTGTGAAGAAATTCCTCCTAATGTCCAACCTTAAGGTGGCGCATTTTGAGACTATGTTCCCTGGTCCTATACCTGGTTGCCTGTGAGCAGATGCCGACTCCCATCTGGGTACAGCCTCCTTTCAGGTAGTTGCAAAGAGTGATAAGGTCCCCTGGAACCTCCTCCAGGCTAAACAACCAAATCCTTCAGCTGCTCCTCATGGGATTTGTGCTCTAAACCCTTCAGGGCGGGCTGTGAGGGAGAGGGATGGGCTGGGGCTGCGATTGCCCTCCGGCTGTCCCACGGCGGGAGCGGCTGCTCCGAAGCCCGTGCCCGGTACCAGCCCTGCTGCGGCTCAGGAGAGGCGTCCCGGGCGAGGGTTTCCGGAGCTCCGGTGGCCAAAGTAGTTAAATACGCCTGACAGCCCCCGCCCCAGCCGCTCTCCCAAAGTCCTCTCCGGACGGGAGTACCAGGCAAAGTCAGTTCAGTCGGGTTTCCTAAACCGAAGCGTGTGCGGCAGCAAGCCGAGAAAGCTCAGCCGCTGGCTAAATAATAAAAGCTCTTCGAAACACCCGCTCCTCTGTATCCGCTGCGAGGGAGGCTGAGAAGGCGGACAGTGCGGATGCAATACCCATTTGTGCTCCTTCCAGACTGAATCTCTTACTACTGGAAATTTCCCCCAAGTTTGCAAGCGTTTGTTGTGAACCTAATGCTTTCCCAGAAATCCTTTAACTTGAGAATAATAATAAGCCCCGTATCTCATTAAAAACAGGAAAGATAACTATGCTCAAACCCCAGAGCTGCGTTACTGGTTACGGAACGTGCAGCGAGCATTTAGTGACACATTTAACGAGAAACAAGACCGGGGGTCATTAGGTGAGGGGAAACATTCTGAGCATATATCAAGTACAGAGTTATAGACAGCATTCAAAGAAGTGAGCACAAGCCGTGGACAGCAGAAACTTAAGGTGTTTGACGTCCATATGTGTTTGGGCTTAAAGGAAAAAAAGTGCCTGATGGACGTCAGAGGATGACAGCTATTCAGTAAGGACAGGTGACAAACCATCAAATGACCACTGGCCAAACAGGCAGGACCTGTCTTGAAGAAAGGTCATTTTTGTATAAGGGGGGGGGGGGGGGAATAAAAGAAAGAAAAACACTAGGGGTCAGTCTTGTTCTAGATCTGAATCTTCCTAGTGTTTTATTTAAGAAACAGATTTTTATCAACCAAATAATTGGAATTATTTTCTCCTTACAATGGTATCAAGTATTATGGGATATATATGAGCTGTGTGCGAAGAATGGAGGGCAGCACAGAAGACAAAGTATTTTTTTTTAGATAAAAATAAGTTGTAAAGTAATTTAACTATGTGGCAGAGGGATTTTTTTTCCTCCTGACATATTATACTACCACGCATTTGTGTATGTTTAGAAAAGATACATCCTTTATAAAGGTGATTTTTATATTTTTTATTAACTTCTAAAACATATGGATCAGACCTAATCACAAAACCACTATAATCAACAGAAAATTCTCAGTAAGTTGAGCCTTTTTTTTTAAGGTTATATTTTGTGGGGAAATACAATGTGTAACAATCTTTCTATTTAATGTATTTTTACTGGATAATTACCTTTGTGTAGATTTTTTTCTGCAATAGAACCCCTGTCTGTTCATGGACAAGAAGATGCAAACAGGAAGATAAGCAAACCTTTGTGATTCTTGTGCTGTTAAAAGCACAGGACATTTATTTTAAGCAAAATAATAATGCAAACGGAATTATTTTTGATTCACATGTTTAGCAGCCCGTTTGTGCCTACCTGCATCTCAGGTCTAAAGAAGAGGACCTTCCCTGGGGAATACCTTATAGTCTGTTACAGTGGATTTCATCCAGGATGTGAGATTTATTTCTTCCAGACTGCTTTAAATATTTCTTCTAGGCTTTGTGTTTACAGGTAGGAATAGAAAATTCACAGTACAATTGATATTTCATGTGTAGGTAAATAACATGCTGAAGTAGGATCACAAATCCTGGCCATGTTTCTGTGATACCAGATACCTTGTTCAACTGATGGAAGTGTTGCTATTGTAGTTTTTACAGCTTACCTTTCCAGGCCTTGACTGCACTAACCAGCCTTAACAAGCCCTGACCTGCCTCACCTGAGGCCTGAAGCCACAGCCTTTGCCTGTGGGCCCAGGAATCCATTCCAGCTCGGTCCTGCACCTTCTGTCCCTTGCTGAGCTAACTCTCAGGGCTCAGTAAAGACCAGCTGCTTCGTGAGGGATGGATATAATGACTGACTAGGAGGGCAAGGAGGTAATGAAGGCCCAGAGATTGTAGCCAGTGGGGTTTCACAGGTCTGTCCTGAAAGGAATGATGAAACTGAACCTTGGTTGGTGCTCCAGGCTCTGGAGGGCAATGCGCTCTATTAATTCCAGCTTTTTTTCCTTGTCCTTTGAAGTAGTGACCTTATCTGCCATGATCTACTTCTGACTCACTGTTCTAGATCCTTTCTCTTTCCTTTGTCAGTCCTGTTATGTGAGCAAATACAGTGCCACAGGGTAAGCCAAACTTGCTGCGTGCCAGTGACATTGTGGTAATATTAGATGCAGGTCACTGGATAAAAAATGGGTTGCAAAAAATGGAAGTTGATGCTATTCTGTTTGGTGTTCAAGGGCTTTTATATCTGATGTGTCTGGTTGGTTCCAGTTTCCATATTTAAAACATAAGCATAGTAATGTTTCATCCGTAATCAGGCCATCATTATGCAATAGAATTAGAGCTTATGTCCCATCTCATTCCTCCCAAACTTGCATATATGTAAGTCAGCTATAAAATTGTATATACATTTTTGAATAGTTGCTTTTTTCAGTCAATGAGGAAATCAGTAGCCCTTCTGCTCTTCTTGGAATCCTGTCTCTTTTATGAGGCGTGAAGAAATTAAAAGTATAAAGTAGTTATATGTAATATTTTTATATGTAATTATGTATAACATGGATAATTACCTAAGATGTATCAGTGACAACACTTTATATTTGTCATTTTTCTTGCACTCAATCCCAAAACAAGTTTTATTGGAAATAGGATAGTGAATCAGGTGAGCAGGATAACTTTTATGCGTCTTCTGACTGTTATTTTTATATTTATTTCCCTTTTTTTTTTTTTTTCCCCCTTGTAAAAAAAAAGAGAAAATGGTTTCTAAATTCTCTGCTCTGTGGTCAAAAAGCTACTCTAGGACCAAAGTGAATGTAAGTGGAGATCAAAAATGAGGGTGGTGATTTAGGAATTGAATTAGAATCTCACTTAGGGGTGTGTCTTCCTTTGTTGACACAGTAACTTGAGAAGTTTGAAGTCAGTTTTAATAATATAGCTTTTTCATTTGAAACATAGAATCACAGGAAGGTTTGGGTTGGCAGGGACCTTGAAGATCATCTAGTTCCCGCTGCCACCCCAGCACCACCAGCAGGGATGCCACATACTAGCTCAGGTTGCCCAAGGTCCCATCCAATCAGTTCTGACATAACATGACAGTTAATGACTAGCTGTATTGTTCTACCATTTTTCAAAGGCAAATTTTATTGGACTGCAAAGCAGCAGTAGTAGAGTGTAATCCAGGGGATCAGTTTAGCTTTGCTCTTGTTTATTAAAAAAAAAAAAAAAATCTCTCTGAGCTCAGTAGTACCGGTATTCAGACTAAGAGTGAAAGAATTGGGCTGTATTAATTGTGTTCTGGGAAAGCTGTTTGTAAAGTGTTAAACAAAGGTGCAAACTTATGTATTAAGCATTTGCAACAGGAATATATTTTTTTATGTCTTGAAATTTGAGGGTGTGGCTCCTTTAATAGTAGCTAGTCAGGAGATTGCAGAAGTTATATAGTCTGCATATTCAACAAGCAGGAGAGATACCAAAAATGGAAGGTTTATAGTCTTTTGCTCATGTATGATTTTTATTTTTTTTTAATTAAAAGGAAATTAGTTAATATAGCCAAACCTGTGTACAGTTAATCAAAAACTTATAAAAACTGTAGTGACATGACCACCTTCTCTCACAATTTATTGAAAACTAAGTTAGGAATAATAATTCAAGCAGGAGTGTATGCATTTTCTGGTTCGACTTTTGATTTTTATTTTAAACTGTCTTTGCCATCTACTACCCCAAGTTCACAAACACTCTGTAATCTACTTATGTTCAATGTGATTCTGACAAACCCCGTATTTGTATAGTACTTGCTTTGTGACGTCCTTGTTTTGTCATCTTATTTATAGATCAATTAGAAGAGAAAAATGTTAAATGCTAATTGAAACATTCTGGAATTATCTACTGAAATTATGTTATTGAAACTAAGTTGGGTTTTTTTGTTTTTTGAGTAATGGAACTAATGAACTTGAGTCACCTGTGAATTTATGTTCTATTGTTGCATTTTCTGGTGCACGAGATCTGATTGAAACTTTTCCAGTGTTTGAAGTATTGCCTTAAGAGTCTTGTCTGGACTAAGAATACTTTACCAGTGACAAATTATGTTCTGCTAAAACATTATTTTGTACCAAAGCCTCAAGTTTTTTCGCTCTAATTCCCCAAAATTCATAAACAGCCTGCTTGAAGATGTCTCAGTAGTTTATTCATTTTCCAGTGTGCCTGAATATCTGTGCTATTCTGCTCTGCTATGCCCATATAGGTGTCTCAAGTCTCTATCCGCCCCTGCATCCAGGTCTAGTGTGTCCTCTGCTGTTTAGTAGAACAACCATGAATGTTACTGTCCACCTGTAACTTCTTGTTAGTACTTGTAAAAGCTTTTGCAATTTTCTCAATTTTCTTTGTATTTTCACTTAGTTTGTTCTATTTTTTCTGAGGAAACAGTGTGTTAGGACTTTGCTCCAGCCCTTGCTCTTCTCTTGATTGTCCTAATAAACTTGTCAATTTAGTCAAAACTTTATGTATAATTAAATTCCTAGGCTTTTTCTCGAATTGATGAATTGAGAGAAGGTATTATAAAATATTACCTGAGTTAAACTTATGTGTGAGTATATGTCTTGTCAGATGTCAGACAATTGGTAGTGGCATGTCCTTATGTCCTAGTCACAGAAGAAGTTCCAGCAGCATCTTGGACACTAGTGCCAGTGAATAAAGAAACTGTACTTTGTCGTTCCTTTGTCCAAGGATCTGTTTCTTGCCTTTTCTTATCAATATTCTTTCTGAGCAAACCACCATTTCCCTGCTTAGCATCTCCCAGCAACTGTGATCATTTTCATTTGTACACTGCATTTCTCAGTCTTCATTTCGTCTCATTCCTGGAGTGAAGATTCTTTCTGCCTCTGGAGATTGAGAGTCTCTCCTTTTCTCTCAGCAATCAAGGGTTTGGTTTCCCTGTCCCAAGGTCTTATCTTCTTACATCTTTACAATGTTCCTTCTCCCCAGTGCCTTGTAGGCATTCTTCTGCCGTGATCTTTTCCATTTAGGAGTGTTACTCTTAACAGTTCTTTGTCTCTCTTTGCTCTCACCAAGGTTTTTCTGTTTTCCTTCTGCCCTACCATTAACTGACACCAGACAATCTCCCTTCCCAATTCTGATAGTCCTCGGGAAGCTCTTTTTTTAAACCCACCACTAGCAAAGTGGAAGCTTCTCACCCAAGAAGGATGGCAAGTACTGCCAGGAGACCAGACTGGAGAGCTGCCTGCCTTTCCAGGTAGGGGCAGCAGGGAAGAAGCAGCCTCATGGCCCCTTTGGCTGGCTGCAAGTCAGTGGGACCTGAAATGGAACCCTTGGCAGCTCCCTGGGGTCTCTTGTACTGGCTGCAGTGACACATTAAAGGGGTGTTGGGCACATCTTGGCTTCCCTTACCTGTTCTTTCTCCCTTTACTTCTTCTCTACCTCTCTTACTTCACCCTACATGGCATTCTCCTACTTCTTCTCTTCTAGACTTGTTTAAACGTGTTCACTAACAATTTTCTTTTCACATAACACTTCACTGAAGCATTCTCTTAAAAAATCCCATTATCTTAATAGCTTGCCTTTTTTGTTTGTGCTGATTTTTCTGCCTTTTCTGTCCTTTTATTTATTTTACATGTACAAGCCTGATCTCTTTGAAACAGTGTGCACATTAGCAAAAAAAAAAAAAAAAAAAAAAAAAAAAAAAAAAAAAACGAAAAAAAACACCACCTGTAATACTGTCAGTTTTCTTCAGGCACCTTTCCAGTGCATTTAGTGTAACTGAAGGGAACAGAGTCTCCTTGGATGAGGCAGGCAGGCTGGATCCTGGACACAGCTCCTGGGCTCAGTTGTGCTCATGTGCCCCTTGGCTCCACTCTGCTTTCAGCACAGCAGCAAAAACTGAGCAAACATTTTCTTCATCACTTATGGGCCCATCCTGGTTTAGAGAGGATTGCCAAAATAACAGAGCTTATGAAAGGTGCCAACATTCTCTTCTCAGATGACCTCTGCCATCTTTTGGCAGCTAAAAATGCAGCATGATTTGATCTTCAGGCAATCTCTACTACAACAGATCCCTGGCAATGCCTGTGCTACTGCCTCTAGGCTGGCTCAGCATCTCCAGTGGGGAATTTGTAGCACCCAGCCGCTGGCTTCTTCTCCTGGCGGAAGCTCAACCATTTGAAGAGAAGGGGAGGAAAAAAAAATCCCAGTCAGGACGTTTGCACATGCTGTTCTCTGCCTGCTCGCCTGGGTGTTTTGCTGAAGGACTGGGACATCTGCAGAGAAGGGAAAGCGGCAGGAGCGTGCCCTGCTCGGGGCTGAAGTTCCTGCAGCGCCGGGGCTGTGAGTGCGCGCAGCCGGGAGGGGCGAGCAGCGGGGCCGGCTTCGCGCTACCCTTAGCGTACATAGACAGACGTGATTAAAATCCAAGCCTAATGGCCTCTGGCATAAACAACATTCATCAGCCCGGGACGTGCAATGGATCTAAAGCCGCTCGCAGCAGCTCGGCAGAGGAGTGCAATCGGGAAATGCACATGAAAATGTGCAAGAAGATTGCCCAGCTCACTAAGGTAAGTCTCGCTGCTGCAGTCTTTCCAGGGAGGTGAGGCTGCCCTGGCCAGGGGTGTCGGGGGTGTCTCGGAATTGTCTCCCCCTGTCTGAGAGGAGGGAAGAGAAACGGGTCCTCTCTTTTTAGGCTGTTGCCGAGAACATCGGTGTGCACAAACTTCCCTCCACACAGTTCCCCCGCAGGGGCTACAGCCCATCCTTAGGGATTGCTTTTGTGGCAGCCGATGGACACCTCGCGCTGAACTGCTCTAATTACCGTGCGACCATAGCGAGAAGAGCTCCAGCTCCGCGAAGACGCGGGGTTTGTCTGGGAGCTGTTGGGAGGGATTGACAGTATCCACTTTTCGTCTAGAATTACGAAGGCTGCAAGTAATTTGCATTTTATAGGTTCTCAAGTAATGTTGTTGCAAAGCTACAGCCAATGCGTGGTACTACAGTACAATACTATTCTTTGATGTGCAGCTAATTGTTCCTGATGTGCATAAGAAGAGATACTTTGAATGACATTTACAAAAGACAGGAGCTGGAGAAGAGGCAGGACTAAATTACGTGGTATATGGTACTTAAAACTTTTAGTCAATACTGAACTACTCTGTATTTTCCACACTATGTCAAGAAATAAGGAAAATATCTAGGAAATGGTAGTTACCTATTAACCTATTCTTATGCTGCATCTTTATCAGTGAGAAAAACCTGTTTGCTACCCTTGTTTACTAATACAGCTTTTGCATGTTCTGTAACCTCATTGCAATTGACAGAGACATATAAGCAATGAAAAAACATTGACTAAAAATACAGGCCAAAGAATAAGAAGTCATTCAGGTGTTCAAGTTAGAATGGCTTACTAGTTACAGTGCCATCATTCTCATCTCATGATAACTATGTGTGATAATGTACATCATGTGTGTCAATACATAAACAAGAGCTACCTCTAATTACACATACTTCCTATTTTATACCTACTGTACTATATCAATACTTACTTTACAGGTTCTTGGATTACATGTTTATTTGATAGTATTTGTGCACAGTAGGGTCCTTACTTTTTGCCCATACGTTGCAAAATTTTATTGCAGTGGTTTTTCAGATGTCTTTTGCTAAATTTCTACTATTAAAGTATGTGTGGGTTGTTTTCTCTACTTTTAATAGAATTTCCCCTCTAGATGCTTTTCAGTCATCTGAAATAAAGATGATTTATACCTGAAGCTCAAAAAAAGTACTTCTGAAAAGCAAATCATTCTGTTTTGGAATGTGGCTTTTAAGAAGCAATTTTCTCTGCAATAACACTATACTTATTGAGAATTCATGGCACAACTGGAATTTAAATCATATGCTTTCCCTTCTGAATTCTGGGTAGACTAATGCAGTACCAGCAGCAAGCATGTAAGAAGCAAAATCTGACACCAGATCAGCTGAAAAATAGCTATATGGGAAATCTGTTATAATAATTTTTGGCCTGGGAATTTTGAGAGCTCCCTTTTAAAGCACTGTTTTCTTGATTATATTACAGTCAGAATGATTATAATAAAATCCCTCCTAAGTTTAAATGCCCCATAGTACTTTTCTGTTTCTAACCTAGTATGCAATAGTGCTGTGTGTTGTTGCACAGCTGCAGCTTCCTGTCTCAGTGACTTTATATTTTCATCGATGAGGAGATAATGATCTCATTACTCATCCACTCAGCATTGTGCCAGGTGAGATGAATACAAAATGTGCAAATTAGGTATAAGATATAGATCTTCCATTCTGTTTGTTACATAGTCATTAGGGGCCTCCTCCTACTCTTAAAGGCAAAGGAGAAGTGCGTAAAGGTAACAACAGGAACCAAACTGGGCAAGGTGATGAGTTTCTATCCTTGCATGTAGTGCTGATTATGTCTTCAGATGTTGGTTGATACAGGGAATCCCAACAGGTAATTTGGACAGAGACTCTGAGAGCTGCTCCCATTCCACTGCCCTGCTATCTGGCTTTGAAGAGGTAGAATAGAGGAAGTTTTCATACCTTCAGTCATACATTTTTCTGTTTTGCACATTTTTGACTGTAGCAGCAAAAAATGCGAACTTTTAGCAATGTTTTGTTTGCTTTCGGCCACAGATTACTGGTTTTTGTAGCTCACTTCTCTTGAAATGAGTGTATTTGTATGGTATTCGATTGTAGCAGAATGCATAACTGTGTAGTAGTAATTAAGTAATACCAGAAATGAAGTTCAAACTCCTCCATCAGACGCTGGACCCGTGGCATGCTGTGTCGTGCTTCCCAGTTCTTTGTATTTCTGTATCTGTTTAGCAATAACATGGAGTTTAAGAAGCATTATGACTTTCTTAGGACACTTTGGGTGTCACTCCCTGCTGCTTCAAGCTATGGATTTCTGACATCTACTGGTTATTAACAGGGTTTTCATGTGCTTATAGTTTCTCCACATAGTCCTTTTCACTTGAAACAGGATGAGAAATTCAAATGAACTCTTGAAGAGGAGTGTTGAGGAAAGTGGATCAGCTTTCATTAACAAAGGCAGTTTGGACAGAGCCGACAAGAACTAGATATACTGCAGATATCCAAGCTATTCAGGCTTCTTTTCAAACCTCTGCCAGTGGGGCTCAAACCAAATCTGCTGTTCTGGACTAAGTTCTGAAACGAAGCCTAATATGAATAACTAGGAAGGTGATGGTAGCTGGTGATCAGAGAGCTACCTAAGCCACAAACTACTTCTGTTTCCTTCTTAGAAACAACTTCCTGGATACCAATAGAGGGGTATTTTTTAATGAGAGAAGACAATTATTCTCAAATACTTTTTTTCCTTCAGGGTTCACCTGACTCTATGTTGCGAATTCGGGAGCCTTGTTGTAAGGAGCACATTTTAAATTGCAGTATTACTGGTCAAGTAGACTGTTACTGAAAAAAAAGTCAAGTAGTCTGGCAAGACTTTTGTGTATATATGTTGGATAGTGTGAGTTGTAACAGAGGAAGAGAGTGCTGATGCAAGGAAAAGTTAATTGCTTGTAAAACACATGAACCCTCTTTTTCCTTCAGGGGAAAGAAATGTCAAAGGGAAGCAAGTGTGTTCCTCTTGTAGAAGCAGCAGCATAGGCAGATGTTCCTTAATGACTCTGTGTGGAGCAGTTCAAAATGTTACATATTCTTACTGCCTATCACCAGCAGTGATTAGGAGGTTTAGCCCCTCAGCTCAGTCAGCAAGGTAGAAAATATGACCATTATTTTATAAGCTGCAGTGGAAAATCAGCCAGAAAAGCAAAACCCATTTTCCTTAGTTGTTTAAGGGAGGGATGGCTAATTTTGCACAAAAATGTATGCTCATATTTAGTTCTGTTAGCTTCACTCTTGTGGGTGGAAATTTACTGAAGAATTAGCAGGTGACCTGGTGCGTGTGAGGGCATAGACTGTTTACACCACTTCAGTGTCTTGTAGCAGGGCTGTATATTAGAACTTTAACCTTTCCTGATTTATTTGCCATAAAGCTATAGGCCATTTTTTGGGTTTAGAAGTGAAATATGATCAAATTATAATGGTTTATTCTGGAAGCACATAACAGCTGGGTAACCCTTAACAGAGTATTCGTGGTCTATGTGAGGAATGAGACAACTCTTAGTAGAAATTAAAACAATTTATTAAAACAGAAAAATTGAAAAATTGCAAAAATTAGCAAAATATTAAAATCTGGGATCCTAGTGGCTCAGGAGGTATGCCCCAGGAGCGCAGGGATTCGAGATCTTCAGGCTTAGACAGCACTGGACCTCAGGTAGAGAAAAAAAAGGGCTTGGAGTGCTAGGCTGGTCAAAAAGAAATATATTTCTAAAGGCTCCTGAAAAGGAGTAGGTTTCTCCAGCACCGAACTCAGCAGTCTGGAGCGAAGGGAAAAAGAGGGCGTGGCTTTCTTTTGCTCACTTTTATAGCCTTTGCTCCGCCCACAGTCCGCCCCTTTGGTTTAAGGTGATTGGTGTTTTCCCTTTGACAGATTATCTCTGTCCACCAATGGCTCATCCTTGTCAGAGGGGTGATATTAGTTGAGATAAGGGTCATTAAAATTCAGGTTGCCTTGGAGCTTACTTACAGGGTAATGGCTGTGGGGGCTGGGCTGTTTGTTGCAACTGGGGTTTTGAAATTTTCTTTGGAACCAAAGTACAAGTAAAAACATTAAAAAAATACATCCAACGCATCTTAAAACACTTGTAAAAGTATACAGTAAACACAGGAAGGATAACTCTTATGGTGTACAAGTGATTAATGTTTGAAAAGGGATTTTAACTGGGGAACTTTTAACTGGGAATTTTTTACTGGGAAGGGTACAAATGAACTGCTTTGAACAAGTGAAAACCATAATAATAAAACTTGATTTGTGTACCTGGGCTGATGGGTTAATTTTAACATTCAATTTAAAAATATTTAACTCAAAATTAATTAAAGCACTTAATATGCAAAGACCAAGCACAAATAGGGATTTCATGTATGACAGTCTACTCATGTTCATGTTGAAATATGTTGCCTTTTTCACGTAGTTTAAGTTCATTGACCTTGTTTACTGTGATGTGTTAATGGTACTTAGTGACCAATGCTTACAGTGGTTCAGCTGTTGTACAGTTAGTTATTATGCTACCAGAGCTCTCCTGTGTGCTTGAAGCTTTTTGATCTCAGGTCTCTAGAGAGGTATTCAATATTCTACAGAAATGAAGCAAAATAGAATAGAATAAAAACTAGGATCATGTTTTTGGAGCAACAGTATTTTTCCTTTGCTCAAGGAATATAAAAAATTATTTCCATGTAGGCAAATAGAGAGAATCTATTGATAAAACTGCTTAAATTATGTGCTAACAAGACCAAAAAAATCAGCTATCAATATCCCCATGTACTTTATGATATATTTGTTTTCATTATTTTTGTGTACAATTTGCTATCAGGATTTCAAAGCTAGCATTATTTTTGCCTATGAGGTGACAAGAATGTGCAGGCTAAGATTTCTTAACTTGTCATCACTGTGTTTTTCCTTACAGAAAGTTCCTCCCTTAAAGGAATTCCTGGATTATTAAATGCATGTGCAGTGTCATAAAATTGTGTTGATCAGCTAGTCAAAAGCAGTATAACAGCCATACTTCTATTAGGAAAAAATCTAGTTTCTAGTTTGGATGGGTAGAAACTATCATTTAAATGAATCCAAGGTATAAGAATGACATCTATGTATGGAATTACTTCCCTACCATACAAATTTGGCACTAATTGTACCAGGTTTGCAGAAAATCTGATGGTCTTAGTAATTGACAACTCAAGACTACTTTATAATGGAGAGTATGTAATAAATTCAAGTTTCTTTACCGAAGAATCCTAGTTAATGTTTATATACAACATGTTTTGCATATTATTAATATGCAAATTACAGGCAATAGGTAATAAATATCTCATGATCCATTAATTGCACAAAAGAAAATTGCAAGCTTATAGCTTTTTCATCTTCTGTCTTTTTTTTATGGTAATATTTAAAAGTAAGTTTTTCAGTGACACTATAATAGTACCTCTCTCTTAATATTTCCTTTAACCAGTATGGACATGCCAATGTTTTACAATTGCAAAAATTATACCCAAATTAGAAGTCAGTGCCAAGTCAGTTGAAGACATTCTTATGTAAATATTTTGAGATTTTTTTTAGGCTTTTGAACACTCCAGCATTGAATATTGTATATAAAATCCTTTTTTTCCATAAAGTATCATGTTCTTTTCCCCCCCGCCGCCAGCAGTCACGTCCTCATTAGTTAAAAGTGTCTATGTTTTATTAAAACAGCTGTAACTCTGAGGTAGAACTCCCTCTGTTGCCACCTCTACAGTCACATCTTAACATGTTGCGTGTCTCACTGTTTTTCATGCCTGTACACAACCACACTGTTTTTAGTCTGGTTCTGAAAACTACTGTTCTTTTAAGTAGGAACAGATAGGCATGTGAGTTTTGGGGTTTTTTTTTGGCTTGTGCTTAAAGCTGGCAGGAAGTCTGTGAATGTAGTTAGTGCAGTGCCAAGTCTGAGTTAACTTATCCAGCCCCCCAGTGGGGCACAATAGCTCCAACTTCGCTGTGCTAGTTCAAACTTGGCATTTTACTTAATGTATATTCATTTGTCTTCCAAAGCTTGGAGACAGCAGAACACACATAACTATTACTGAGGAAATAGTGCCTTTATTTCATAAAGAAACTACAAACTGACTGTCTACTTTCAAATAGGGATTTTTTTTTTCTTTTTTTCTTAAGATAATGACCTGGGTGAAATTCTTCTGAAGGAAGATTATATGTTTTTAATGTGGCTGTCACTCAGAACTTTGTCTGACTTGATTTTTAGGCACTTAAATATAGCTTTAACTTCAAACAGAATACTACCAGAGAAGTCTTCTGTTTTAATTATCTTTGGAAGCTACAGCATCCAGCTATGCCTAACCACTGACTGGTTGTAACTATATAACCCTCTTAGAGCATTATAGAAGAGCTACCTTTAAATGTAAGTATGAGACTACAGTTTATTGTTTTACTTTTTTTCATTCAGCAGGAGAGAACTACTAGAATTTGATAACAAAGCTGGTAGGAACTATAGCTAGTACTTTTATATGTTTTTACTAAGATGCTGATATACCTAGTATTTCATAAGAATAATGAATTGTCTGTAGACTATGGGACATGGCAATGCAACTTGGTACATTGCCATTACACTCTTTGCAGACTGCTTCCACTTTTTCTGCTGCTAAATGGTGGTTAAACCTTCTTGGTTTTGTGATCATTGATGCAATCCCAGAAGGTGTCCCGCATATGCTTAATAAGAATATCTTCCTGGAATGGGAATGTGAGTAGTGGCTGTATTCAATCTAGCTTCATTTAACTGTTACAAATGTTTGTGTAAAAATGTCCTGGGTACAGAAGTAATAGTGTAGTATTATGATGTGTATTGTTATGTAGCCCTTTAGCTTCATAACACTGTGTTGACTTGGGCTCCAGTGACGCTGCTTTTAAAGTGAGGAGAAAAACGGAAAGAAAAATATCTTTTAAAATATCTTTTAAAAAACACTTTGATTCTGATGGTGCCCAGAGAGTTACAGGAATATGACATGCATCTGGTGCTCTTGCCTAAAGTATTTTCATTGCCTGCACTGATCTGTGAGATTTTCCAAAGATTGGCAGAGTATCTTAATACTTCCTAGCCCTAACTAGATTTTTATTCAATACATTTTACAATCACTTCTTGAATCCCTGTGATCTTTTAGTTGAATTTGCTTACAGCAGCAAGAACTTCAGTCTTGGTGCCAGCAAAAACTGGTGTCATAAATTCATAGATACCTGAGGGTTCTGGTGGTTTCTTTTCTTAATTAGCAAAGTATCTAGAATGTATAAAGAAATCTTTTAAATTTTAAAAAATCCTCTCTGAGAATGCAAACTACAGGAGAGTAAGAATTTGATCCAATCTGTGTAATGCGTTAGTTTGGATTAGGAAGAAACAAGACTCATTTTATCTATGCTTATCACAGGTCTACATAAAGGGCAAAACTTGCAATAAATACTGTGTTTTAAATAAATTATAATATTTGTCTCTACAAAAATATGTATTTGTTTGGGAAAAATCTATTTCACCTCAAGCTGTAATTAAATCAACAGTTCTACAATTTATATTTTCAAGACTTCCAAATTCTACTATATTTAAATTAAATACTTGGAAAAATGGGAATCAAGTGAGAGCTTACTTGACAAGTCTCTTTGGGTACTGTATTTCTTGTAAAATTGGACAATGTTACTTTACCTTAATCTGCAAATCAGAAAGGTGTTTTGGAAGCATAAAATTTCAGGTAAATATCTAGAATAATTTAAAAAAACAACCAAACAAAACTTCTGAAAGCACTGAATAGATGTCTGCCATTTAGACTCATTAAAGTTCTTTAAAAGTCTGGGATGTAATGAAACATTTCACAAAGTAGAGTGTTATTTTGGCAAATGAGTTTTATCACCACTGTATTTAAATCTGGTTGATGAGATGAATTAACTCCTATTTTTGAAGCATAATAGAAATCAAACTTCTATGAGTTTTAGATAGGTTTATATCCTAGAAGAGCTTGATATGTAACAAAAACCAGAGCTAAATTATCAGTGAATTTCATGCAAATGAGGTCTTCATTCCCCTTCTACTTACACAGAATTGGCGACTTCACTTGTGTACTAAAAATTCAACTGGTCTACAGTGACAACAATGGACAGAGGACATAGATATAAATGTGTCAGAGAGATGCTCTACTTCTTGCACTTTATACATCTGAAAGAGCTTCCCAAGATAAAGTTGAACTTGTCCAAGACTGTAATAGCCTAAGATTTACAGGGATATTTGAGATCTTAAGGAGTTAAGCAAGCATTTCACCAAGACAGAGCCTGCAAAATGTGAAGAGAAAGATCTCTGGAATCAAACCATTTGGCCTTTCTGCTTGCCTACATACGTGTGTGTGTTTATTGACATTGATTTTTCAGTGTCCAAGCATGATCTTTTCAAGTGTTTTCATCTAGTTCTGTGGTTTTTAATAGACAGACATTTGACCTAATTTAGCTTTTACTGAAAAGTAATGTGGTCCTCTGATAACATTTGAATACAGCTTAACCTGATAAATATGCTCAACATGAATTCGAATCACCTCAGGGATAACAAAGAAGTAGAAATATATTTCATGTAAATGTCATGCTGACTGATTTTATTTATTCTATCTCTTAATTGCATACAGAATCTACAAAAAATAATAGTGGGTTTTGAAAAATTATTTCAAGTATATGTAGAAAAGGATTTTGACATATAAGATACAACATGAGCCAGGAGCTGTAAAAAAGATTTACAACATCATAATGTAGGGAGGCAGATACTACAAAGACCTGGGCTAGATCTTGCATCGTCTCACATAGTAGGTAATGACCTGGAAGTAAAAATAAACAGCATATTAAAATTAATAGATTTTACTAATCCAAAGAGAGTCATAAACACCTAAACAAAATGGAAAGAAATAAGGAATTTAGATGGAAGATAAAATAAACTGCATTCAGTTAATAAACACCCAATATCTGTTTTGGCTTGTAAATTGTTGGTAAAACAGCATAAAATGGGTATATAGGAATGGAGTCAGTATGAAGTGAGACACTAGTGCAGGATAGAGAGAAACCCCAGAGAACAGGCAATTTATCAGTTTCAGCCTCTGATATGGAAACTCTTTTCCCTTTGCATGGGACTCTCTCAGCTCTGTAGAAGAAGGGAGAGCTGGAAGTGGGATATGCAGAAGAGATATAAACCCATGAAGCAATTAATTTCACTTCTGTTCCCTGATTTAGACATCTGTGTTGGGAAAGAAAATATTGTCCTTTGGAGGAACCTGTCTTTCTCCTTTGACTAACCTGGATTAGATGTGTGATGATGCAACAGATGATGTTGGGTGAGATGAATCCCCTCTAGTATGCAGGAAACATCTTCCTGAGAATGAAACATGTAGAGTTTCTCCAGTCATCTCCTTGCAGTAATTACTAGTGGCCTCCTCAGACCTCCTTCTGTGGTAGCTGTTTTTCAGAACCACCAGTTTCTCTCAGAATTTCCATGTCAGATCTGGAGAAGTCTTTAATGTTTCCTTAACTGTTTAGGAAGAGGTATTTCTTGCCATGCTGATGAGGCACTGCTTACAACCAGTCATAGCAGATGGATTTGTGACCAGTGTAAAGAGAAGGGATTAAAGTTCAGTAGGTTTTATTGAACAGTTCCAGAAGCAATTTCAGCAGCAAACTGCCTGTGATTTTCCCAGCAGAGGAGTCTCTTTCTAGAATTAACTTCTGTGATTCTACAATATATTTTTGTTTTGCTGAAATTGTTGAGATGTAGCATTGGTGCCCAATATGTTGTTTCTATACAGATAGCACAAAAAGTTGTTAGACATAGACAAACATTCAGTAATTCTGGAGACATTTTTGGGGTTTGTACAACACAGATTAGACTTGTGACACTTATTGCGGTCAAGACACTTATTGGACTCCCAAATAACTTTTGTGATTCTACAGCATATTTTTCCTTTCCTGAAATTATTGGTGCCTTTTTTAGCACCTGCTCTGCTTGTGGAAATATTCTTGCAGTATAGTTTTACCTTCCTAATTCTTAAATTGCCTGGCAATTATTCTGTTTAGCTTATTAGAAACTGTAAAATACAAATGAGGGACAGCTGGATGTCTCTTTAGTAAAATTTAGGCCAGAGCTCATTTTATGTTAGATGACACTTGAGAGATTGAATGCAATACATAAACCACTAAACTATGATTTTCTGTGCTCAGTATTACACTACACTAAGCAGAAAAATAAGAAGGTAAAAAAATGGGACCAAATAAATGTACCTGTGTTATTTTCTTGTATTAAATTTAAACTAAAGGGGGGAGGGAAGCAAAGGAGTGGCAGCAAAAGTAAAAAACCGTGCCAAAATATATTAGAAACTTGTAGACATTTTATGCTTATACTTTCTTGATACATTTTAGTATTTCATTGTATTTTTTGGACTGACTGTAATACATGGTACGTGTAGGAAAAGGGGCAACATACTCATATTTGCAGAAAGTAAGATCAACTTGCCCCCTTCTACTATGAATCTCTAGATAAGGAAAGCCTGTGGGGCATTCAGGAGGGTGACACACTGCACCATGAGCCTCTGCCCAAGAGACATCAGATCATCTAAAAACAGGCGGATCTCACACAGAGCCACTGGCTACCTCTGTGCTGCACCACATCACCCTTCCGGGGTCTGAAGGGCTTTATTATCATGGATGCAAGGATATAGATTTACCCTGAAATAAAAGAGAACCTTCTGGAGCAAAATCCTATTTTATTATAGTAATTAGGGTTCATTCTGGTGCAGGATACCAGCAATACACCTCTTCTGAAACCCTTTGGGATGTTTGGAGTGACAATTTTTTTACCGCTTTTCTTATACTATGCGACACTACATATGTGTTTATGTTATCAACAGTTGCTGTAAGTATTTGGATGCATGAAATTATTCCTGTGATTTCAGGGAACCACAGAGAATGCAAGGAGAGAGGTGAGACTTAGTTCTTTAGGTCCCAGGTCATACCTTAGAGCAGTATCATTCATAATTTATCACCTATGTATGAAATCAGCTTAGGTGTAAAATTGGATCAGCACTGTAGGTAATCATAGCCGAGGCCTGTACCTTAATTAAAAGATATTATTCTTCAGTGTTAGAACATGGGAGACAGGTTAGAGTATTAATTAATTAATAAATTGTGGGAGATGGGTTTATTTTCTAGAAAGCCTGTAGAGTTGGTGACAAAGGCAGCTAAGGCAGAGAGGGGCCATTTGTTTAAATAACCAAAGCTATTTTTGATAATTTCTCTGTCCTTTGCTTTTAAAGAGACCATTTAAGGCTGACATGTTGATCATTACCTCACTTTGCTCTGGTCTGGTTGGCAAGTAGACAAAGATGAGTTCAAAGAAACAAATTCACCTGCTAGTAAAGACAAGATGCTGCTGCTACTAGTGAAAAGGAGATAATGCATAGAGTCAGCTGGCATAAGTTAGCGTCTAAAAAACTTCCTCCTCAGTACTAGAAGTTTGTCTCCTTCCCTGCTTTGTGTAGAGTGCTGCTGGGAGTACCTGGTTTGGCACCCCCATCCAGGGCCTTTTCTCATTCTTTTGTTTCGTTTTTTTGGTTGGTTGGTTTGTTTTTTGCTTTAACCCTTTTTTTTTTTTTTGTCAGGAGGGCTTTGTGTCTACTAGCTTGGGCCTGAAGGAAGAACACTTATGATCATTTGCTTTTCTTCGATTCATCTTAATGTCCTCACTCCTCACCTCCCGTACCAAATTGTCCTACTTCCTATTCAGCTAGAAAAGCAACCTGCTAGAACCATTTTTTTCATTATGATAGTCAGGTTCCTCTAAGAATAGTGTTTAACACTACTGTAGGAAGAGAATCTTTTTTTATTTCAGTGCTTTAACTCTATCTTCACTGTTGAGGTGCAGTTGAATGTTTCCTTTTTTTTTTCTTGTTTGTTTGTTATTTTACATCACCATAAGGAAAATGAGAAAGGAAATGTTATTTAGATTTACAGCATTTGGAGGATAAAATGGGACAAATAAAAATTATTTGCATTCACTGCACTCTTCATATTCAAGTCTACGTGTGTAATAGTGTTTCTACCAACCTGCCATACAACACTCAGGTGCTATAAATTCAGTAGTGTTTCCCAATCCATTTGATTTTGGAGAACTGTAAGGAGGCAGAAGCCATTGGTATTATGCTAATAACTCCAAGAGCAGTGATGTGCTCTTTTCATTTGAAAGCTATTCTGTCTGTACTGTCAAACAATCAGTTTTAGAGCTGCTTATTGAAAGCTGTTTATCAACACAACTGTTAAGAGATTTATACCACATTAGTGTACATTCACAAGGTGCTGGTCTGAAATAATTTTTCAGTATTTTTCCTTTCAGCACATAAAGCACTGGATTCATCTCGTATAACTGCAGTCTTCAAAATGAAGTATCTGGAATAGGAATATAGTAGCTGTATTCAGTAGGGAGTGAAAGGCATGTGTGAAGGGCTTAAATTTCATAAAGTACAGAGCAGCAGCCGTCTCAAAATTAAATCTTTTAAGAAGGTTAAGATATGGAGGAGTCAGTTTCAGCACTCAGGCTTGAAGATTAAATTTAAGGGCATGCAAGTCAAAATGCTTCATTGTGGTTCTAGCCACTACTGAACAGTGTGCAGGAATAATAGGTGAGGTAGGGAGCCCAGTTTCTTCCATTGTTTTAGACAACTCACTTAAGATGCTGGTGGTAGTCCAATGCTTAGTGGAATTTGGGAAACCTGTATGAGTCAGATTTTAGAGGAAACCTGAACACAACATAGTATGAGACAGGCCATGGTGATTTACTAGATAAATTTATCGAGTGAAAGACTGAGTCACAAAGGCTAGATGTTCATTTCTGTTTTACTGGTGGAATGAAATACGGAAATATGACCTAGTTGACTGAAGAGTTGCCCAACCTAGTTACTGGTCACTGGAAAAAAAAAAAAAAGTGTGGAAAACGTGGGCGAGACTAATCTTCCTGGAGTTTTAATGTCTGTCTCCTGAATTGATAAGAACTGTTCATGGAATGATTTTAGTTAGTGAGATAAAGAAATCTGCTCAGTATACTGTAACTATTTCCATTTCAAAGGAAAATGGTTAAAAATAACAGAGAAGAATTAACGGCTTGTAATCTAAGGCCCCAGAATATACCTATCTAAATGTAGATAATAACTTATCTCATATATTTCTGAAATATGATGCTGTTACTCTATTTTGTCAAATGTTTATCCAGAAATATATTCAGACCATGTTTTGTATTTGTGACTTTTTAAGGCTTCTGTACCTAATTCATTACTGCCAGGGAGGAAGTTGACTACACACAAAATATATTAATGTGTTTGCTTTCATTTATGGTTGATTGAAATTCAATATGTTATTCATATACAGATAGCACAAAAAGTGGTTGGACATAGACAAGCAAATTCAATAATTCTGAAGACATCTTCGGGACTTATATAACACATTGCAGGCTTCTGACACTTATTCTGGTCAAGACACTTACAGGACTCTAAACTGAGACTTGCCCTGATGAAGGCTTGAAGATTATAGGGCCGCAATTCTAGCATAATTGTGACCTTGTTTCTGTATTTATTTATTTATCTACTTACTTAAGGCTACAATTTTCTTAAACATTGTCTAAAAATCTTTTGATTAACTTCTGTGAGCTCAGGCCAGACTGAAAATGTCTGTCAAACTTGTGTAAAAATTCCAAACCTATTTTTTTTAGAGCAGTAATTTATCCCTAAAAACCCCTAACCAACCAAGCAAGTGGAAAACCTTCTTACATAATGTGTTGTTCTCCTTGAGTTAGATAACTACGTCCAGTAGAAACTGGATTAGCCCCCATATGTCTTAGTGGAGATCTGAAAAGACAAGCATGTGTCTTTTCAAGGCAGTTACTCTGTTGTGCAATTATGTGTAGCTGTCCTGTAAATTTAACATGGACATTTACTCTTCATTTCAGACTACCATGGGCTAGAAATTGCATTTTATTTTTGAAAAAATAGTAGGGTGCTTGTACAACAGCTTCTGTGAGAGATATTTGGTGTATGTTATGGTAAAAGAAGAAGCCTGCTTAGGGTAATAATGTCTTACAGTCATGAAAATTATTATTCTGCATTTTTAAAAAGAAAATAAAATGTTACAGGGTTTAAATCAGTTGTTTGGAAAAATTACGTATTGTCATCAGAGAGTCGCTTGGATCTGCTAAAAGCTGTTTTGAGATTTATAGCTGTTACTGAAATGATGGGGAAAACCCCTGAAACTCATTGCCTGAACACTTCCCAGAATCAAGTGGAAAGATGCTTGCAGTCAGGTAATACCTGCCCTGAAATGCTGACCAAACGAACTTGTCAGGAATGTGACTTCCAGGAGTGCATCTTTCATGGTGTTTTGACTGGAGCCAGGAGTGCAGAATTTAATCTGCTTTTCATACTTTCATTTACATCACGAAGTGATTTTGGTCCACGGGAACTGGATGTCAGGACCTCAGGTTTCACTGTTCAGATTTGCCACTACTTGTCCCCAGTACTTTGTCATGCTAAAGGCAACGTGGCCTTTAGTAGTCCTGCTGCACTGAAGGACAGATGAACTGGACTTCAAGTAAGGAGTTGGTTAGCTAGACAAGGGACCCAACTTCCTTCCTTGTATTAGAGATCAAACTAGTGACATGAAGTGACAACTTACCTAGAATAAAAAAGAAATTTCTGACAAAAACTGAGAAAAAATACTGTTTGTCACAGTATTGTGTTCCTTTCTTATAAGGTTTTGCAGTTTATAATTGTCCTTTCTGTTCCTAGCAGAAAAAAACCCCAAAAACAACACAAAGAGCCACCACCACAAAAAAAATATTAATCTATAGCAGTAATTCTCTTTTAGTGTTTAACACCTTGATAAATACAGTAACTGGATTAATAGCTACTGTTCACAAGATAACTTACTTTTCTATTTCTCTTGTTTGATAGGTGATATATGCCCTGAATACGAAGAATGATGAACATGAAGACAGTATACAGGCTCTGAGAGAGGCTCATGAAGAAGAAATTCAGAATATTCTTGCTGAGACAAGAGAAACGATTCTCCAGTGTAAAAGCAAAGTTGAAGAAGAACAGTTACTGAGAAAGCATATTCAGGCCCTTGAAATTTCAGTAGCACAACACAAGAGATTGAAGGAAGAAGCCTTGGCAGAGTTAAGATTGTGTAAAAAGCAAGCAGAAGCGAAGGAGTCAAGAATAGAAGTGAAACAAGCACAGACGGGCCTTTCTACAGATACAGTAGATACCAATGCAGCCTTTGAAAACAAACTTCTACATTTAAATCAGGAGTTTGATGTACTGCTAAATGAATGCAAAGCATTTAGAAGAGAAAGTCTAGATACAAAATTAAATTTAGATGAAAAATGTAGTGTGGAAAGACACACCGTAATAAATGAGATGGAAAACCTGAAGAGCAAGAACCAGAAAGCAGCTGAAGAATATACTCAGAAAACAAGCAAACTGCAAGCCCCTTATGAGACAGAAAAAGAGACTTTGAAAAAAGCTATGCAGCAATCTGTGATAGAAACAAACTGTCAGCAAAAAGAAACAGAGCAAAAGAAGAGCTCAGAGACTGAGGAAGGTTTTTTGCTGCAGCAGGTAAAGAAGCTGGAAGCAGACCTAGAGGAGAAATGCCAGAAGATAAATGAGAGGAAGAAGCATTCCCAGAAGCTGAAGGAGAGAATACAGGTAGAGTATGAGACTGTAATCCCTATCTCTGCCTGAGAAAGTGAAAATTATCAATTCTTTAAAGTTTGGGAGAGGAGGGTAATTTAAATATTATGTTGATTCAAATGCTTTTTAAACAGTAAAGCAGTTTTAGAGGCTTAGAAAGGAGATAAGAGTGATATAATGCTCACAGCTTTAAAGAGTTACGGTGATTAGTAACTCATTAGGAGAACACTTTGAACACTAGACTGTATTCCCTGAGGGACCCGTGAGGTAAAATTTATCTGTTGTCTGAACAGAATTTTACCTTTCCTGCCCAGAAATGTGACGAGAACAGCAAGCAGTCACTACTACTACCAATGGGTGTTTACGGAGTACCTCCTTCTTTTTCCTTGTGGTTGCAAATAGCTCAGTTCATGGATATGAACAGGGTTAGATAAGAGACCTGAGCTGGCAGTTTAGGAATCAAGTGCTTTGTATGACTCTTGCAGCAGTGGCTTGTACCAAGTGCCATTTAATGAAGTGTCCTTTACACTTGTGAAGTTTCATGTGCTGAGCCATGAGACTTTCACCTTTAGTTCTCACCTTGCACTTTGCCTGCCCACCCTCACTGCTGTGTATCTCACACATTTGCAGCACAGTTCTGCAGACTCTTCCTGGTTGCATCATGTGTCAGATGCAGTCTCAGAGGTTGCCATGTCATGGGCAATCTGCCAAACAGCTGCTTTTGGTACATGAGGTCAGAGTTCAGGAGAGATGCTGATGAACAGTGCTGAAATTGGAGCACCAAGCCATGCTCTGTCCTCAACAGTTCAACTTCCTTCTGATACTTTTAGTCCTTTACATCACATAAACTCACCTACCAGACATGCCCCCAGCCCTATGTCAGCAATCTTGCATATTAGATAAGAAAACACCTTGAAGGTCTAGACTTGGAGTATCACAGAATAACAAGAATTGTACCCTAATCGGGGGAGAAGATTTACTTCCTTTAGAGGAAGAGAGCCCCAGAATTCTGCAGATAGCAGGGTCAGCCCAGTCAGCTGTGTTCATCCAAGACAGCTCTTAAATGTTTTCACCATCTGCCCTCACATCTTGCTTGCCACTATCATTTTGCTGATGATGCAGAGTTCTGATCTACTTCTTTGAGGATGTTCTTAGAGGGAGTTCAGCCTTCAATACAGGTACTGCCTCTTTGTTTTACAAGATCAGAGGATGAATTGAATACACCTTCCCCAACATTATTCAGATTTCATTGTCTCAGTGTGTAGATCTGTAGCAGAACAACCTCTATCTTTTAGAGAAAAGTGGAGAGGATACAATGAATGGCAGAGATGCAGATAAGCCCTTTTTTAAATTGAGTCAATCTGTAATACCTGTTTCAATACTAAAAAGTATCCTGGCTCTGTAGAAGTTGGAAGCATTAGAGGGGAAGAGAGAAAAGAAGATTTTGATTTTTTTTTTGTGGGTGCTTTAGGTAACATTCAGGGAAAATGAAGAATAAGCACATGAAAATTTAGGCACATGGTTTACTCTTCTGATTTATTGTATAAGAAATGCAATAATTTAGGAATAAATAATGTAAAATATTATAGGAAGTGGAACTAAGAGGGTGGTGCCATTAGCAACTTATTTGCTAAATTCAGTATCAACTGGATAAAACGGAAATATTTTCTGAATGACATATGCTCAACTCGTACATTTCAAATCCTGTAAGTCTGTGGAATGAGGCTGATTTACATACTAATGGAGAATATTGCCTTGAATCTTTGAAGAGATACCCTCAGACTAGGGTAAATCTGGAAGGAGGGAAAGAGTTAGACATGATGTTATTTTCTGTTTCTTTACAGTTTAAATAAAAAAATAGAAGTTTCTCCTTTCTAAATTGTCTATTTCTTATGCCACCATTAAATACATTTTTTTCAGGCTTCTATGGACAATGGCAGACAGGGAAATAGAAACATCTTTTTAATCAGAAATACTTTTGAGCATTAGTAAATACTAGCAGGAAAAGCTATTATAAGGCTTGAAGGATGAAAGGGCTGTTGTTTCAACAAGATGAATTTTTCTGTTTTCTTCTTAGTGTGTTCCAAGAGATTTGAGACCTTATGATGAATTAGTGCACATTTATTATTTTTACTGTAGAAGGGAGAATACAAAGGTTGACAAGTCATTAAGTCTGATCTGTTCAGTCTAGTTTTGGAAGAGTTCTGACATATATGCCAGAGGTAAAAGTAACAAGCTTACCTTGAAGTTTTGAGCTACAGAGACTGTTAAATACAAGTTAGTTTTAACCCTGAGGTTTTACTTGTCATTCATATAGGAACAAATGGCAATTTTATCTGAGTGAGTATTGCAGTATTATCCTAGACATCTGAAACTGAAACTAGAACCTCCAGAAACAGAACATTAAATGTGGTTCAATTTTTTTTCTTTAGTTATGGAAAGACAACTCCCAGCAAAGTCTGTAGAACCCAATTTTTTTTTGAGTTTAGGCACCTGTGTAATGGATTATGTTACAAACTGTTGTATTTCAGCAACTGAAAAAAACCCTAACTAACTAACCCTAAATATTAATTAATTTTTGGCATAAGTTGTCATGAAAGTAATAGAAGCATAACCTATTTCAAGTTTAGGATAATCTCAGACATCTTTTAGATGGTAACTATTGATGGGTATTCACTTTACAATGATGCCAACTACATGTGAGGGAAGGGCTCCACATCAAAAATATTCTGGCAGCAGAGGCAGTTTAAGCGTATGGAAGAGCAAAAAATGCATTTAAACCAGCTCTGTACATGATTTATGTCATGGAACACCAAGAGAGAAAATGACCATTTATTTCTTATCACAAGAAAATTACATATGTAATAAACGTGGAAGTAATGTCATGCATATTTTAGGATTTGGAAGTGTAGCTTAAGCGAACACAGCAAGAAATTCTGGGATCAAAATGTATAGTGAAAAAAGAGGAAGAAGATCTAAGTGTAGTCAAAGAGAGAAATTCACATCAAGAAAAGGAAATCCTGCATAAAGCAGGTAAGATGCTCATTAATGTCATTCTAAAGTATTTCTCATGTTAGTAGTCAGTGATATTGGAAATTCTGCAAGTTATTTATGCTACTTGAAATGTAAATTTTGGTACCATGGAAGATATGAAAACTATGTTGAATTCCCAAGGCAAAGCTGTTAATAAAGTAGGTGAACTGAAACATCAAATAACGCATCTGCAGCAAATGACTTGTACCAAAGAGAGAAAAAGAGCAGCTCTGAAGATGTGCAAGGGCTTTAACAGGTGATTTGCTCTTAAATATTCAAAGATGTGGCATACCAAAAATACTGAAATCAACGTAGTTTCTCTTTTAAGATTAATGGCTTTATTGTACAGGAGTCAATCCTGTAAGATTCCCAGACCTCTGAGCTCATTCAGTGGAACACTGACTTGTGTCCATAACCTGAAGTACATGAGTTGCTGCAAAGACAGCAGAGGAGCTACAGACATTCTTGGGCTAGACCAGGGCATAGTGTTCAACTGCTTCTGTAACCAAAACCTTAAAGAGAACAATGTCTAAGGCAGACTTTCTCTGTTGAGGTCAAGTTGGAATACTGATTTATTTATTTTTAAGTATAGAAAAGAGTTATTCTGAACTAGGAACAAACTCAGTAAAATGAGGAATGTGTGTATCCTGAGAGTACCCTCTGTACAGTATCTCCCCTTAAGCAACTGTTCAGCCCTGAATAAAAAAGATTTTTTAGTTCTCTGAAACTATTGTTATGCTACCATTCAGGAAAATTAGACTTTGCATCAGAATCAGCAAATCATCTACTGTACTTTTTCACAGGACTAAGGATGTCCTTGTGGGAGCCTGCATGGTTGGAAGTGAGTTACACACCCAAGCTCAAACCAGAACAGCAAAAAACCCCACATCATTCCTAGACTGCAGAAGAGGCTTACCACCCTGAATCAGTATGGTTCTACATTTTTAACTAAAATAAAGCCAATATTTTTCAATGGAGTATTACCACCTAAATAGCATATTCACTACAAAATAGACTACTGTCACCCCAGAGGTCTACCCTGGGTTTTTTTTTTTTTCATGCAATACATCTAGTGTGTTTTATAGACTATGGAAACTGTAGCTGTTTATGAGAAGGATATGACTAAAAGAGAGAACTTTCTTTGTCAAATCAAGCATCAGGAAATCCATAAGGAAAAGATTTTTCTGAAGGAATAGCTGTTAAAAGGGATGGTAGATCATGTAATGAAGGATACAAAGGAAATCAGGCCAGTCTTAAACTTCATAGAATCTGAAAAAAAAAATGCATAAGGTAGAAATGTTCTTCTATTAATAGATGCTTTAATTCATCTGGTTTTAATCTTATTGGTCACAGCAACATCATTTGAATTATGCTTACTGTAGGCGCTTTGAATTAACATAAAATACCAGGATTTTCTTGCTACAGAAAAAAATCAGAAAAAGAAAAAAAACGGTCAGGCTGATGTATTTCTGTGAAAAGCTCCAAAGACAGAAAGGTGAATTTAACCTTGATGTAATAAGTGGCCTTCTTAGCAATACTTATCCTTGCATGCTTTGCATGTGGCAGTTGGAATGATTTATATAAGATCCTTCCTGAAGAAGAATGTATTGTGGGTGTTATTCCAATAACACACAATGACTTAATGGCAATAACACAATGTCTTAAATTGTCACGGATTGCTGTTGTGAAATATTCAGATAAATTGATTTAATCAAAATTTTGCATTGTTCAGGCAGAGGATATAGTTCTGCAAAGTGTTGGTAAATTAATTCAGACTGCACGTGTTACCAATGAAATTACAACTGTTTACAAATACTATATCTATATATATATAGTATTTGTATGTTTACATATATATATATATACACACACACATATGTATGTCCTTATTTAACTTTAGTCAGAAAGAATCCTCATCTTCTTGTAGATCCAAACAACTTACCTGAGCAATACCTTTTTTTCAGTGTGTTTTAAGTGGTTGAGCTGGTTTCTTTGTTGTTGATTTGCATTAGCAGCAACTGGCTTAAGAGATTCTTCAAAGAATTTCACTCTCATCAGAGCTGCTATCTGTGACTGAATCCTTTGGCTTTAGGAAATTTTCAGTCTCTAATGTTTCTGTGCAGTAGGAACCTAAACGTGAGCTGAATTCTATTCAAATGGAGGATAACCTTGAAGCACGTTTAGTTTTTAGCATGTGCTTTAATGATTAGTGGAGCTCACAAGTCAGTGCATGTCCAAGTGATTTTCCAGACTTGAGCGTAAGCAAAGGGAGGAAGTTAGTTTCTGACTCCTAATGGACTTGTGTGTTTGTCAAAATCTTCTAGACAGAAAAAGAAGATTAAGTTCAGCAGTTTGTAGAATGGGACAAACAGACTACTGGTGAAGTGGTTTTTAGACCCTTTTTTGTGCTAAGAATGAACTTCTGTTAACACTGCTGTAACTTTCTGAGTTCAACATTTACTTGAGAATAATCAAACACTTGCTGACAAATTGTTAAGTCATAAAAAGCAAGCAGCTGCTGTCCCTAAATGTTGAGCTTCATAGTACCTGCCCAGTCTTGGAGACTAGGAATTGTGTTTAGCGTTTGTCAGAACAATTAATTTCCATGAAAGTGCTGGAGTTTATATGTTTATGCAGTCTTATTTCTCAAAATTGAGCCTGGGTGAGTAAATTATTTTATCTGCTTGAGGAAGGGCTCACTTTTGATCAGTATGTGAAGATGCAGTGCTTTAAGGTACATCGTTACACTGTTGAAGCCTTATGAAAATGACTTCGCCTTCTATATAGTGTATTCTACTTATTGCTATCTTGTACACACATGCTTAAAATTATGCCAGGCTGAAGCTTTTCATGTGAGTCAGATAGAATTAAAGTATCAAACACTTCATACTTTAGAAAAAAGGCATAGGAGTAGACATTTATTATTTATAGGCAATAAATATTATTGCTTATAATAATATCTTCTTAGAGATTCATATTAATTTAATCAGAAAAATATTGAGTTAGTAAAACTTAAATAAAGTTACAATTTTTTTCATTATCGATGCTGTTTATATCCTCTTATTCAACGAAGGCCTATAACAACTCTTAAGGAAATGTTATATCTATTTTTTCAGATAGAAAAATTAAGATACAGAGAAGAAAGTCAGTTGACAGAGTTGAAGTGGGAATGTTGCACCTGATCTTCAGGTTTTAATCAAAAAGAATTTTATATCCTCTCGCTTTTGTACAGGCAAGACTAAAGCTAGTTCTTCCCTTGCAATATTCATGTATATGTTTAATTCCATCCTTTAATTGCTACCTGAGTTTTAAACAGGATGGGGTGTGTGAGAAGAAGCTGTACAGGATGGGGGAGGTGTTAAATTGTTATTTTTTTTCCTGTTTCCTTCATTTGTAGTGTCTGAAGACATGGTAGAATGTTTTTTGAATTAGCAAATTGGAACAAATAGGAAGAGCAAGCACACTAATAAACTTGTAATGCATAACACTTCAGGAAGTTTCTAGAAGTTGTATATTCAGTCTTTCTACAATAAGTAATTGCTAACACTTGCTACAAACAGTGCTACAAGCTCTTGGTCAGTGTCTTGCAATAGTTAAAAAATCAAGGCTATCATTGATTTTTTAACTATTTCCAGCAATAAGGTGATTATATAGTCCTCCTTTTTTTATTATTATTTTATTTTTACTTCCTCACCATTATTTTCTTTATGAATGCTATCAGATATTGCTTCCTTTGAGTCTCTTTTCCACTAATTGCCCATTAGTCATCTTGTTATTTATATGGCCAATGTGCATTTATGGTTTTTCAGATCTTGTGGGTGACCCTTGCATACTAAATTATTTTTGAACATTAACATCAAGGCAAAACAGTCTGACTCTTCATGCTGTGCAGTTTTACACCTTAGGGAAGCTTTCAGTAGATTACACATTATACATGTGAACTGTATTGTCTCACACTAATATTAGAAAGAACCAAACCAAACTGTTTATGTTTTTTAAATTGAATAACATGAGTGACATTAAAGGACAGTAGCATGTACTATTGTGTACACTGATGTATTATCTAGGTTAATGTAGCAGAAATGTGTTCTTTTTCATGCTGCATGTTTTGTCCCAGCTATTGCATGCTCTTGTCTTGTCTTTTCTTTTTTTTTTCTTTTTTTTTTTTTTAATTTTAGGAGCTTCAGACACAGCTAGATGAATTTAAAAGAAAATACGAGTGTGAACTAAAGCAACTAGAGAAAGAGAAAGAAGTACTAACTGGGAAACTTCAAAACTCTTCACTTGAGGTAAACTGGGCATAAATTTAATGCAGTAATAAAAGGTCTCTTCATTTTTCATCCTGAGAGATTCTGGATTAGATTTTAATACTATTTCTTGTGTCTATCACTCAATAAAATATGCAAGGACTCCAGATAGAAATAACTGCTTCTAAATATCTATGAAGGTTTTGACAAGCCTATTTATTTCATATATTACTCTTTGGAGATGTGCTAATGTGAGGAGTTTAGCTTTATCAGGGTTGCAGGGTGACTCTCATTGTTTGTTTACAGGAAAAAGTGAGATTAGAATCTTCGTTACAGCTCCTGTTAACTTTCTGATTTTTTTTGATGCATAGAGATGTATCTTCACTGATTCTAACCAGTTTCACTTCCCTCAAATTCAGTGGGAGCTTGCATGGCAACAACTCTGCAAAAGCTGACGACCTAGATCTTCTTCAGCTGACATTTATAGATTCTCAGTGGCCATAATAAGCTCTTGTTGAGTGTTTAAAGACAGAGAAAGGACAGATAGGTTAATCAGGAAGCTAAGCAAAATGTTGTCCTCCCTTTACTATCTCCACTTTCCCACACGCCATGACTACCCCTTGGTGTGCATGGTCCAGCAATCAGGGCATGTGTTGTACTCACAATATGCAACTCCTGGTTTTTTCTCCCATCTGTGCTATACTAGCTGTACTAGTTATGAGTGCAGCATGGGTTTTTCTTTTTCATTTCTCTATTGAAACATATTTATACATTCTGTTATCAAACAGTGACATTCTGACATTCTATTTCCCAGTCTTACAAATACAAAATTTAAGTGTAGTTTAATGTTCTTAAATTTCTGTCTATTTTTAAGTTTCATTACACATCTGCATGCCACTGTTTCCTACAGATTCTACTCTGAGAGAATTTTGGGTCAATCCAACCTATGTTGACCTATTCAGAGTGAAAGGTTTATGACATGAAGAAATTATTCCTCAGGTTTTGCAGATGCAAAAAATAAGGTTGTGGGTCATCAAATTACTTTTCTTGAAATCACATGTTCAGGACAGTAAAATATGAAAGAAACCTCTGTTTTCTAACTGCTCATCCACTCACATCACAAGATCATGGTAAATTAGCAAAGAGTGGTGGGAAATTATTGCCACTATAAACATAAATAATATCAAATAGTACATAGCATGCCATATGTTATGTTCACAATGCCATGGTAAATATGAACAGATACATTTTATTGTATCTTAAAATCTACCTGCTCTCAAAAAGGAAATGCTCCATTTGAAGAGAAATTTTGCATTTTTCTTGATTACTACAAAAGTTACTTTCTGAACTAATAACTCGTCAGTATTGCCAGCATAGTGAAGTTGTTTCAACTTGTAATAGTTTCCTGCTATAGGTACATGAATATTCGCAGCCAAGAAAGCACCATTTACTAGATAACATTATGTTTCACTGAGGGCATATTTCCCATCTGGGAACCTTTGCAATGGCTCAGCCCAGAGCTTCCGCCTCAAAGGTTAGGCAATGTGCTGTTACTAATCCAGTTCTAACCTGGATACAATTTCAGATCTAAAAATAGCTTCCTTGGCTGCCTGCGACCTGTTTTTGATTGGGCTGACATAGCTGGAGAACTATGCAGAGTAGACAGAAGCATGATAATTTCATCTCTCTGGGGTTGCACTTCAAAGTGGCAATATTTCTGTATTAGTAAGATTTTTTTGAATAAAGAAATCAGACTTGCATCTGTTTAGTCATTTGGAAGGAAGGATGTGAGATCCTTTGCGGGTTGAATGCTAATTGATTAGAACCCTCCAGTTCCTTGCTTTTGCACTACAGGATCTCTTCAGCATGTGTTAGAGGATCTTGGTGCCACAATATGAGAAAGATATAAAGATAATAGAAAATGTCCAAAGGATGGCTATGGAGATGGTGAAGGGTCTTGAGGGGAAGCTGTAGGAAGAGCAGCTGAGGTCACTTGGTTTATTCAGCCTGGAGGAGACTGAGGAGAGGCCTCACTGCAGTTACAACTTCCTCGTGAGGGGAAGTGGAGGGGCAGGCACTGATCTCTTCTCTATGGTAACCAGTGACAGGACCCAAGGGAATGGCCTGAAGCTGTGTCAAGGGAGGCTTAGGTTGGATATTAGAGAAAGGTTTTTCCCCCAGAGGGTGGTTGGGCACTGAAACAGGCTCCCCAGGGAGGTGGTCACAGCACCAAGCCTGACAGAGTTCAAGGAGTGTTTAGCCAATGCTCTCAGGCACAGGGTGTGACTCTCAGAGACGGTGCTGTGCAGGGCCAGGAGTTGGACTCAATGATCCTTGTGGGTCCCTTCCAGCTCAGAATTTTCTATGGTTCTGTTCTTCTGTTCTGGAATTAGAAGATACATAAAATGGAAGTGCAGACATCACCTTGTCATGATACATCTTTGAACAGTGCTTGCAAAGCAATGCCCAGAGTTTTTATGGATCTTGGAGATACCACCAAATAGCAGACAAAGACTGTGTTCACGCTGTTCCCTCTGGTCAGGAATTGCTGCCACAAGTTTAGAAACATTGTTTACTGTGAACTTAATTGAAGTAACTCTGAAATAAGCTAAAAAACCCAGTAGAATACAATTTCTGTATTTTGTTGTTACTTCTTATGCCATATTACTGTTATGATAGAGTAGCTTCATAGTAGGAGTAAAACTCTGTAGCATCTGGGCCCCTTATTTTGAATCAGAACAAATTCTCAGTTGCAGTGGCTTTTCTATACTGCATGAAGAGACAATTTTAAGTCTTTTATATTAAATCCATACCCTAGCAATGCATTGAGAAAATGTGCTTACAAGCACAGTGAATTAAATAGTCAAAGCAGGAGTCAAATGGGTGATGCAGCTGTGATGGCGTTTGCAGCCTTATACTTGCCAAGTATTTTTATTAATGGACTATCCAAGTCTGAGAAGTACTTCTTCAAAAGAATCAAGCCATCCAATCCAGAAGAAGGATAGTGATGGTTAGAAATGAATGAAGACTTCTGAAATATTTCAAAGTTATCAGTCATCTTTTAGTAATAGTTGTTCATTTATTTGTTACTTGGAAGACAGTGGGACATAAAATTAGCTGTTGTAGGAAAGGTCAAGTGCAAACATAACCCTGGAATTTGGAAAGAATTCAGCAGAGCCTAAAAAGATACTGTTGCCTTGAGTTTACACAGTGGCTAGGTAATGTTTGTGTCTCTGAGATCTTATGCAATTCTGGTGGATAAAAGTGAATTATTAGTGGTATTAAAGTACACATTTTTCAAGAACTTTTGTTTTGCAGCAGGAAGACATTATAAAACACAAAATCCCACAGTGTTGCTGGTTCATTAATAATGAAAGCATCCAAATAGATTCGGGACTGATGTGAGTTGGCATGGTTTCATGGCTTAATTGCTGCTTTACCAACTTAAGCAAATTGAGGGTCTGGCTATCTGTTTAGAAACCAGGAAGTGCAATAAAATACTTGAGCACTGCAAAACATTCCAGAAAAGGATTTTCATTGGTTTGTTTGAAAGCCTTTTTAATTGCAAGACAGGAGGAGGAAACCTGATAGGATGGAAATGTTTGTTTCTTAACCTCTGATATGTTAGAAGTAACAGGATTCATGAGAATGTGTTTGTATGCCTGATCCATTTCTTTAGGGCCTTTCCCCTTAATCACTGAAAAATAGTGGTTTTAAAACTACTTTTCCATCTGATTTCTTACTACATTGTGTTCCCGGCTTAGCCTATTTCTAGTTAGTATGATCTTGTTTCAGGTTAGAAGTGCTTTGGGCCAATAATTGTCTGTGAAGAGTTGGGCAAGTTTATAACATTGTGGCCGCAGATGAAGTTTATATAGGCCTCTTTTCATCTTTCCTGCCTAGATGACTAATTTGCTTAAGAACTATTCCTAGTAACACTTCTCCTGTTACAAAATTTTCTATTATAAAATATACCACGTATTTCTCTGGCAAATTATTTTCAGTCACTTTATTTTGAGGAAGCCCAGAAAAAAAAAATGCACACTTGAGTGGAGTGATGCTAATGCATATTGTGTCAATTGATATGAGGGACTGTGTAGCATTAAGTGCTTCACATCAAAGGTTAGTTTTATAAGGAACTGCAGTACCTAAAAACTTCAGTGTTTCCTTTCTTTATATAGGAAAACATTGGCTTGAGTTCAATAGGTGTGAAGACAAAGTAGTTTTTTTGCCTGTAACCAGAAGCCAAAGTGTCCCTTTGGTTAAATATTATGATTTACCACATTTTTTAAAAAAAGTAATAAAAAAATTTCAGCAGCTCTTGAAACAAAAGTATGGTTGCCAAGTGGCTGTGACATCTGCCTATTCTTGGAGTGTATCCAGGCCACAGATAGATCCCATTATACAGATATATTAAAAACAATTAATGTTTTTCATTACAAATAGTATTTGGCAATTATTCTTCACTAACTTGATCAGACAAATATTTTTGTGTGTGTTTAATTGGATGACACAACCGAAGAAGCCAAGAAACAACTGGATGAATAGTGAACTTAAACTCAGTCTGAGGCAGATGAAGCTAGGTGCTCTTTCAAGTTAATTATATCAATTTTGTTGGATAGTTTCAGCAGAGCCTTAGGTCTGCCTTCTGCTTTGTGCCATATTATTGTGCAAATTGAGCTATGGATTGCACGTATGAGATGGAGATGATTTGAAATTTTTAAAAAGTACTTGATGAGCAACAGACAGAATATGCAAAAGGGTTGTCATTCTTCACTGAAAAAGGGCTCCTTGCACAAAACAAGCGTCTTGCTATTTTTTCATTGAGCAACACAAGCTCATAAAATCTATTCAGCTTTACATAATTCCTCTCCATTGTGAATGCAGCCATTAATCCTATCCTGCTGACTTACTTTTCTGGAAGGTGTCTCAGCTGAAGCAAATACTAGAACAACAAGCAAATAATTTCAAAGAGTCACTGAAGAAACATAATCTACAGTCCAACAAAGAAAAAGAGAAGCTTTTGCAGGATCTTCAAAACACCATTAAAGAAAACCAAAATGTTAAACTGCAGTTGGAGGCATCACATCAAAAAATCTTAAAAATGTTGGAGAAAAGCAAGAATCAGGAACTCAAGGTCAGTTTACTATATACTAATGTAAATATATATATATATTTGTGGGGTAAACCATCTAAGTGAGAGCCAATTATCAAAACTCAGTTACCTCCAATTAGCTTAATGATGGGTTGCCATTGTTGCACAAAATGAATTATTCTGTGATTTTGAAACCTCCTCCTCATCAGGCTGAGAGGGGCTGGTTGGTGGTTTGTCAGGTTACTGTTTTATTTTTATAATTTTAACATTTTAACTTAGACCACATTGTGAATACAATATACCCTACAGTTAGGCTGCAATGAATACAACCTCCTTTATCTGTGCACCTGCTTCAGAAATACAAGGGAATTCCTGAGTATATTAATACTAGCACTCAGTTTTATTATTTTTCATCCATTATTAATTTATACATAAATAATTCAGAAGAATAATAGACACAAATGGGGATGTGTATTGCCATATATACCGTCAAGAAATCAATTCAATAAGCGGATAACCAAAGCTTTTAGAAGTTCAAGTGGATTGATTTCAGTGACAAAATGTGAATGCAATATACTGAAGTTCTAAAGACTGTTGCTGTTCAAGAAAAAATCAACTTGAAAAATGTACATGTGTTTGTGACATGGAGTTCAGATGTCCCTGTTGGTTCTCCTAGCTTAGAGAACCTTATGAAATGTAGGTAATAAAACCACCCTAAGTAGAATTTAATATCTTGTTTATATATTCCAAATAAAATTCCAGTTTTGGCAAAACCAAGCTGAAGGCAGTGAGTTGGTAAGAATGAAACTGAGGACAGGAGTTTGCTTTCAGAACCCCTACAGAGCAACTGCTCCATCATTTACAGTGTACCAGCAGTACTTCTAATGACAGTGGAAGCTTGAGCCAAGAATGAAACAAGGAAAGTTATAAGCCTTTGTCTGACACACTGTGATAAGTAAAGACAAACAGGTCAAATCTGGGAGGCTTTGTATGTCGAATAATAAAACTTTCTAATGTCAAATGGTGCAAAGATGTCAGTGTTATTCTTTCATCATGCACAACAAATCTGAGAGGCAATACCCTGATAATTTATCTTGTACCTATTAAGTGTTAAAATTTAACTTCAGCTCATGTTTATACTTGCATTGATAATGTGTCTTGTGAAGTGGTGATGAAAATTAAAGTTCTACAATGAAAGGCCAGATTCATCCTAGCATTACAAGTGAAATAAGGCTCCAACTACTTTGTTTTTGGGGGGGACTTTTGCTTCCAGGAGGCAGAAGAACGTTTGAAAAAGGAATTTAATGAGACTTTCAAGATCCAACGTCAGTCTCATAGGCTGGAAATACAAACCTTGGAAGAGAAAGCAAAGAAAGAATTACATGATGAACTTGAGCAGATACAGAAGCAGCAAACCCTGTTGCTAGGTATAGTGTCATGCACAGCTTCTACTGCTTGATTATATACATGCTGAGAACCACTGACTTTCATTCCATTCATTTTCCTTCCCATCTTCTGGGAACTCAGGTCTTTGTTAATCTCCTCTTTCATACCCCACAATTTCAACAATATAGACTTAATATTCTGTGTTAGCCAAGCCCTCAACTGTCAGCAGCAGAATGTTGCTGAGAGAATAATCTGGTGTACAACATTCAAGTATGTATTATCAGGGATATTAGACTGGAAAATTATAATTAGTTAATATGACTTTACTCTTTTTTCCTACGTTGAGAAGAATTATTGTATGCACTTCAAGTCTGTTCTATTGAGTTCAGCAGTGGAGATCAGTTGCTCCCTATGTACTGTTTAGGCAGTTTCAAAGTGCCCTAAACTGTTTAGAAGTAAACAGAACACTGCACTAGGAAGATGTGTAACATCTCCAGGTTTAATCTCAGGTTATTAAAGGTCATCTATAAAATGTTTTTTAATTAAAGAAAGAATAATTTGAAAGTATTTAAAGTACAAAGTGAATTTTCTTCTTGGTTTTTTTCCCCCAGTAATTAAAACTTGGTAGAAAGATTTATTGCTCTCTAAAGTTTATAAAGTTAATAAATAGATTATCTTCTTCAAGAAAAATTGTAGGGAGACAACAGAGATAGATACTCTTTTCTTTTGTACCTGAAAAACTTGCACCTAATACACACAAAAGTTGCAGTATATGACAGATGAGCTTACATAAGCGTTGTACTTCTCTAAACCAACCAGAGTCTCAGTCTGCATTATGGCCCTCTATAAAACAGCAGTGGAAATAACAGGGAAGCTGAGGGGTGCTCCAGTAAAGGTCAAGATTAGAAGAAACAATTGTGATGATGTAGTCTGCAATACAGCTGACACAGAATGACCTCTCTGACTCTGACATTGAGTCATTGCTATTGTAGCTCCATATCATCTCACTATTGCTCAACTGAGTTACCTCTCTAGTAATAGGAGGCCATTAGGCTTAATGGGGAGGAGTTGAGGAACAAAGCAAAATGTAATGTATTAATGTTTTCACCTATATTCCCTGTATCTGCCTTTCCCATCCAGCTGGCCTCTGACTGCCTAAATGATTGTCTGTCTGACTGTTACTAGGATCTCTAAGGATGGAACTCTCTGAGCAACAGACATCATGCATGAACCTAAAGAAACAAATAGAAGAGCTACAAATGGAGCTCAGGAGTGTGAGGACACTGAAGAAGCAACAGGCAAGGGACCAGTTTGTACTTCATTGCCATGTTGTGTTTAGCAAAAGCAATAATATCAAATTTCTCTCTCCAGCGATAACAAAAGTATGCAGTCCCTTCCAGAAATGGAATGGGTTTTCTTCCTTTATGTCTCACTTTAAATATTTATAATTTTTTCCCTATGGGAAGACTTTTTCTTTCCAATTAAAGATCAGAATCTACAAAAGAAGTAGAGGAATGAATGTTACAATAAAATAAATTCTGTGGGGACTATAGAATACATTCAGGAAATTTTGATCACTGATTTTGTCTTGCATATATTTAGCATGGCATGTATAATTGAAAAATCAGATCACAAAAATTCAATGCATGCAATTCCAGGAAGATGTCAACATTAAAAATAAGGGGCTGTGAATAACTAAATTTGACCTTTTTCTTAGGAAGGAAGTAGCCAAAACCAGATCAGATCTCTTCATGATGAACTGGAAAAATGTCAGCGTGAAATTTCTGAACTCAAGAAAGAGAATTTACTTTTGAAGGACACAATGGAGCTACTCAGTGCTGAGTTGGAGTCACAGAAGCAAGAAGCTGCACAGCTTCAGGATAGAGATAAACAGCATAGAAGGTTTGCCTTGAATTCACACTTGACAGTGCTATCTAGAGATTCAATAATACTGCCAGCATGAGTGGTGTTCTAAGTGCGATGCATGTCAGAATCTTTCCTTTCTAAAGTACTAATTTTAGAAGCTAGGAATTTTGCAAAAGCAGTAGTTCATTTCACATTTTCCTCCAGCCATAATAGATACATTTGAACTAATTGTTCATTGTATGTCACAGAAAAATATGTCTAGTGTATCCCCACAGGAGTGACCTGAGAAAATGTGCATAATGTCAGCCTTTCAAAGGCACTGGAAGACATAAATCCCAAAGTCACCAAAGAGCTATCAAGAAAATATCAAGACTCTGAGAATAAATATCAGGTTTTTATACATACTCTCTGCAGCTGAAACCAATGGACTGTTAATTCCAAAGGGGACACTTGAGAGTGCCATATATATCCTGTAAGAGTTTGCTTTGGCTGTAGCAGCCAGCTTTGCACAGGGGGAGTAAGGGCAGTGCCAGTGGACACTGGCAGTGCCTCTGGCTGATGGTGAGCCTGGTGCTGTGAGATGCTGTCAGAGCACAGGAAGGGCAAGGTGACTTGAGTCTTGGCTGTCTTGTAGAAGGTAAACCATGTCTTCTTAGTGTAGCCACAGGCTCAGCACACGTGGTGCAAATGGGTCTTCCCATTTGTGTACAGAAAAAGTGCAGAATCCCAGGATCAATTTGGTTGAAAAAGATCTCTGAGATCATTGAATCCAACTAAACACCACCATGTCAACTAGACCATGGCACTGGGTGCCATGTCCAGTCTTTTCTTAAACACATCTGGGAAGCCCATTCCAATGGCTAATCACTGTTCCTTTGAAATTCTTCCTAATATCCAACCTAAACCTCCCCTGGCGGGACTTACAAAGGAGACAAGACTGAGTTCACTGCCCACTGCAATTGTATGGCTGTTAAATCCTTTGAAATTTCTGGATGAACATATTTAACACATTCTCTTTGCAGAGAGACTGAGCGATCTGGTGTGTGCGTACCTTTCAATTAATTTTTACAATGGTGTAGAAAGTCTGCCCCTAACTACACAAGCTGTATGCATAAAAGGTTTTCTGAAGAGTGTGTCTTTAAAGGAATCTTTAAAATTACGGCCCATATAATCTAGAGAAAACACTCAATGGATAGAATGTCTCTCTGCAGACTGTCAGAGTGGCCAGAGTAATTCCATTCCTGTCTGCCAGTCAGTAGCTATTTAAAGAATGAGAAACTTTTTTTTTTTTGCACTCTTTGGAGAGTTACTTCAAAGTGAATTTCATTTCAAGCTTTTGAAGCAAGATCAACAGAAAGAATTGCAAACCAGAGAGTTTCATTAATGCCCTCAAGCTACCTTGAAGGAATTTAGAGCCTCTGTTCATGAAGAGAAGAATTATTCACGTGTCAGCGATGAGGTCTAAAAGGCTTCAGATGCTAAGGCTGCTGGGCTGGAGGATTTTCTTTACAGGGAATAAATGGTGTAGCTCTACTACAGTAAGCATTTGAGAAGGAAGCGTTAATGGAAATTATGTAAGGAGAAATCCTTCAAATAACCAGAGGTAGGACCAAAGCATCGGAGTGGCGGTAGGCACCTCATACAGGCTGCTCTAAAATTAACCCATGGAAGACCTGAAACATTAACTTGCAGCTCTTGTTTTGCTTTTGCAGGACTAATAATTTGTGTAGGGGAATAGTTAAATTGGTGCATATAAATAACTGCTATTTTTACTTTTAACAACTGTGCCCCTGTCTTATGCCAGTTTCTTTTCTGATTTGAAAGCTGATAGTGGCTTGTTATTTGCATATGACAAATTTTTATAACAAATTACTTAAAATTACTAGTCCTACTCTTGCCACGTAAATGAAATCAGTAATCTGCTTGAAGTAATAATTCCTCTTTCTATTCTCTTGAATTGTGTGAATTCCACCTCCAGTACAGAAAGCTTTTACAAGGATTAGGATGAGAGCAGACAAAGGTGTTTTTTGAGAAGAGAGAACAAGTCCCAAAATGGTTATTCTGAAGGAGAATATTCTACTCCTGAAGATTCATTTCAAGGATTCTTCTCCCTTTTTTTACCCTTATTCTTCTGCTGCTTATTTTATGCTAAGTGCCAAATCAGTCACTTCCATGGCTGTGCTCTAATTTCAAGGGGAGAAGTCTTTCATGGACCTTTCGGCCTTTCCTGAAGCCTTTCAGAAACAAGTGAAACAGGCTTCAGAATACATTAAAAAGAAAATAGGGGAAAACAGAAGGTAAACTGAATGTCCTTTGTGAAAACTACAATTGTTAATATGCTGAGTTGAGCACATCTATTTTAATCAGTAAACCATAGAACATGGGCTCTCTATTGAGTTAATGAAAAAGTTTCTCCAAGGTTTAACAAAGCAATAGCAAACAAAAATCAAACTATGATTCTTCAATAGATGCCTACTGCTTTTGGGATTGGTATTAGAATGCAATGTTACGGATAGGCTTGAGAAAATGTAAGGCATTTTTTTGGTTTTCAGTTTATGGTGTTAACCATATCAGTGTCTTTCAAAATATATTGTCTGAAAAAGATAAATGCTATAGTTAAAAGTATTGTTACAATGTTTCTTCACTCTTTTTTAGGATGATGATGATAGGCAGTATTAAATGTTTCTGGTGCCATGATGTAGTGAAATATATCATGAGAGCCTCATGTTAAAATCCCAGATATTTCAGCATAATTTTTCTTAATACAAATAAGTCCCTGTGGTACTTTATTGTCATGTTTTATCATTAATGTAGAAACTAACCCTAGGCAGAATATCAATAGCATCATTATGCAGAATAGATCTTCCATTTCCTGAAGGGTGAAGGTGAAGTACTTTTCAAAATAATTTTTCTCTTCCTCAGTGTTAAAATGTTTTCTCAGATTGCAATCAAAATGTCAAAGTCAAATCAGTAGACAGAAGCCAGATCATTGCCCAATTAACTACCTTTGCAGTCAATAAAACACCTCAAAACTGCATGCTTTGATCAATGATCATAAACTAGTATTGAAACATGAGAATTCAGACATATTTTAATACCAGTGAAAGGCTACTGGTAGAAGACCTCAATATCAAGCATAAAAAAGAACTGGTCATAATGAAACGAGATTACCAGCAGGACATTGACAATATAGTATTTGATTTCAGCAGCACTCAGGCACATCTCCAAGCAAAGACTTTCTCCTTAAAAACTGCGTAAGTAATTTAATAATAAACTCTGGCTAATGCTGGCAATGAGTTCTGTTTGAATTTATTATTCTTACTATGTACAGTTTTTGTATTAATCATAAGTAAAATATTATCAGGATCGAAATAGAAGTGTATAGGTATTGTCTTTGCAAGCCAAAAAGACATTGTAATAATACATTGTAATAAATTCTGGATATTGTTTAGTCGAAAACACTATACATGAAGTTTTATAATGCTAAATTAAAACTTGCATGTAGGATCTAGAAATTTTATGAAATGAAAAATCATCTTTGTTGCAGATGATACCAGAGGCCTTGATCCATGATCTTGTACTTAATTTTGTTCAGCAGAGCAATGTTGTTGTAAAAGCTTCTTAACCTCATTCTCAATCCCTTAGAAATTTCCAAGAAAAATGATGCTCATGTAAATAAATGCACTTTTCAGCCCCCTGTGGAGTTAAGAAGTTCTGTGGTGCTTCAGATTGTACAGAAGAGACCTCTCAGAAATAACCCCTTTTATATATCCCTCATCCTTTTCTGTGAGGAATGAAACAACTCTTAGAAAAAAATTAAAATAATTTATTAAAATGGAAAAATTGAAAAATTACAGAAATTAGAAAAATATAAAAATTTGGGATCCTAGTGGCTCAGGAGGTATGCCCCAGGAGCGCAGGGATTAAGAGATCTTCAGGCTTTAACAGCACTGGACCTCTGGTGGAAAGAAAACTTGCAGTGCTGGGCTGACTATTAGCTAGTTTAAAAGTCAAAAGGAAAAATTATTAAAGGCTCCGAGATAGGAGTCAGGCTTAAGTACCCAGCACGGGCACCCACCACAGCTGATCTGCACGGGTCTGCACTCCTCTGACGTCTGCCTCGTTGTTTTATAGTGCCTTTGCTCCGCCCCAGTCCGCCCACAGCCCGCCCACAGCCCGCCCACAGCCCGCCCCTTTGATCCAAAGTGATTGGTGCTTTCCTTTTGACAGATCATCTCTGTCTGCCAATAGCTCGTTGTTGTCAGGGGGTGGTAACAGCTGAAGTAAGGGTGGTAACATGTCCTCATTAAGATTCAGGTTGCTACAGAGCTTACTTGCAGAATAACCGCTATGGGGCTGAAAAAACAGCAATTGGCTGTTAGGACTGGGGTTTTGGAGTTAGTCCCGAGACTAAAGTGCAAAGCAAAAACTTAAAAACATACTAAAATACATCTAATACCTCCCAAAACATCCACAAAAGCAGACAATGAACATAGGAGAAACAACTCTTACAGTGTGCAAGTGGTTTGAAGTTTGAAAAAGGGATTTTTAACTAGGAAACTTTTAACTGGGAATTTTAACTGGGACTAGTGCAAATGCACTGTTTTGAACAAGTGAGAACACTAATAATGAAGCTTGATAGTGGAAACCATAATAATAAGGCTTGATTTTTGTACCTGGGTTGATGGGTTAACTTTATCATTCAATTAAAAGAGCTGTTTAACTCAAAATTAACTAATTAAGGCACTTAACATGGAAAGACCAAGCTAATAAGGGATTTCATGTATGACATTTTCTCTTATCCCAACTACACAGCATAAGTCCAGAAGAGAGACCTGGCATGTAAGCAGGCCTCTAACCTTTAAACTTCTCAGATGTAAAGATTTATCTTTTTATTTAAACTCTGAGATAAGTCTAAGATTATAAGAGTTGGGGGTGGTCCTCTCAAAGATATTTACCCACTCATGTTGGGGTTTTAAGAGGTTTAGTTTTTTTTCTGTTAAAGGAATTTTCCCCCATTCTGTTACTAAGATACAAATCGCTGGGTGCTTAAGAGAAGACAAAAGACCTGGCTACTCTTTTGTTTCACCTGGGTGTGGAGTCAGTTCACTCTCAGCGTTCTCGGGGAGAGAAGCTGCTGGTTCCTTTCGGCCGTTTTTCTTTCTGCGGAGAAAGATCCCAGGACCCCCGGCCCACCTTCCCTGCCCCGCTGGAGGCCAGGCTGTGGCTGCCCTGCCCCGCCACTGATTGGAGCCTTCGCTGAGTTGTAGCCGTGCTCGCCCTGCCTGCCTGGACCTCCGGGGGGGGTTCCCCGCTTGGATACATTGCGTCTGTCACCCGGGATTTGTACTCATCCCTGCCGCTCCAGCCTGCCGCTCCAGCCTGCTGTTCCCGAGGGTCCGGCCGGACACCGGGATTGGCTGCCCAGGGGTTTGTGAATCCTTTGTCCCATCCCTTCCCGGGATCCCAGGGCCCCAGTGCCGCGTGCTCCCCGAGCTCGCTCCGGAGCGCCCCCTGCAGCCGCGGGGGAACCATCGCACCTGCCGTGCTCACCGGGAGCCGCCAGCGCCCCTGCCGGCTGCGAGCGGAACTGCACCCGAGGGGAAAGGGCCCGACAGCCGAGAACGCTGAGACTGGGTTTGGGATTGTTTGCTGTTACTGCCATAGTTATTGCTGTTTGTTTGACTGGTTATACACATATAGGTATATAATAGTAAAGAACTGTTATTCCTATTTCCCACATCTTTGCCTAAAAGCCCTTGATTTCAAAATTATAATACGTCAGAGGGAAAGGGGTTGCATCTGCCATTCCAAGGCAGGCTTCTGCCTTCCTTAGCAGACACCTGTCTTTCAAACCAACAACACATTAAAAAAACCCCCACACAATGGTGTTTTGTATTCTGTAATACATTTCTCAGTGTGTGTTCTGGTTATGGCAGGTGAACTTCATGGCATTCAGTTTCTCAAGCAGCAAAATTCATGAACTTGGCTGATTACATAATTACTTGTCTTCTTATGGGTCAATCAAATGTATGTTTCTACACCATATCTAAGAGTATGTAAATAGCATTTGAATCTTTTCCCCTGAGAAAGGAATTTAAAAAGCTGAACTCAGACTCCAGATTTTGACTTAGCAGGGTTACTAAAGCAGTGTGTATATCCAAGCCTCATTTCATGAAAGGAATTGAGTATTTCTGAGGATTCTAAAGTTACTCGGTCAGAAAAGAGGACAAATAGATGAATATTGATGTCTATTGATACTGTAACACTGATTTTTTTCTTTAGGAAACTAGACTAGCAACATGACGTGCAAGCTTGTTACTATTTTATACAAGGGGCTGGATGCTACACTGGATAGATGTTGTGGATTAACCCTGGCAATTTATTTTGGAACTCCAGAATATTGTGTACTTCTATGTAAACCATGTACAGATGCCCATTTTTAAAAAATGCTGTTTTATCGGAAAGGCCTGGCAGCGATATGGGATACACATCATAAGGTCACCCCAAGACATTGTCCCTGTATTTTAGGCTTGGAATTTAGGGCAGAGTACATCTGAGGTGTCTCTTGAACGTGATCTGAAGAAGTTTTTTTCTGGTCTGCACTTTCTTTGGTACAGACTTAAAGAATTAGAAGAAAAGTCAAGAAAGTGGGAGTCCAGGTCTGAGGATACACACCTTATAAACTGTCTGCAAGACAAATTAAGTGAGAGAGAAGAGATTATCAAGCAGCTGGTGGTAAGACTGCTTTTTATATGTACATCTGTGTTTTGGAATCTGTTGAAAGGCTCTATTCAGTGTTTCATGCATTGCTTCAGACTGGTTGTTTCTTTCTGTTCTGGAATACTTTGACAAATGTATCTTTCCATACCAGCTTCCCACAAATACATGTTTCCATACACATAACTTTGTTTCCCTTCAGGAAGGAAGAAAATGTCAGCATTCGCTTTCAGCCAACACTGAATCTTACAGGAATCGGTCATTTTCTTTCAACCCTACTACAGTATGCTTGACTCCCTCCATGAAGGTAAGATGGGCAATGCAATTAAAATCACAAGTTGTGATTGTTTTTATTACTATTTGGATCATACAGGCAATCAGGACAATAAAAGTGTTATAAATTTTTATGATAATATTATTCAGTAGAATTCTTTCCAATAAGCCAGCCTACAGTCAGTTGTTGAGCATAAGAGAAATTCAGTACAAGTATTTATGCAACATAGGTAACAGGTGTTTAAGCTGATACAAAACACTAAAACTCTGATGACATCAGTCTTCCACTGGGATTAGCATGGCCATTGCTTGCAGATTTGGGAGTTGCTAATCGGCAAGCATTGAGGAAAATTACGAATCAGTTTGAGTTGATTGGTATCTGCCCTTTGTCATTTCAGCCCCTCTGTGTGATACTGTCTACAAATAGCCATAGAAAGAAGGCAGGTCAAGTTTGTGGAAAGCACCTTGGTGTGTCTAAAATCTCAGGATCAAATACAGAGATTGTTTTAATTGGATGACAAAATCCATGGATACTCACAGCATACTCTGAGAATTTAATTTAAATGCCTATAGAAAAAGAAGTCTTCCTGTTTGGGTATTCCTCACAAGACATGTGGGAATGAGGTATTGTTGAGGTTTTATACTATAAATTGTAAAAAATATGTATGTAATGAAGTTTTCTGTTACAATAAAAAGCAGAAGAAGAAAACGGTTGAGGTGCCCAGTCGTGTTGTCAGTGTTCCGAATTTAGCTTCCTACGCAAAGAGCTTTTTGAGCTGTGACTTGAGATCAAAAAGAAGTGCTCCTCAAATAACAAAATCTACAAGCTTAGACCGGAGTCCTGGCTGCCTCAGGGTGGGCTCTCCATCAATACAGTCCTCAGACAGCAGTGCTGCCACAAGGTATTTGTCCTTTTTGTATGACAATAAATGAATTCATATTTAGAATCTTATAGGCAATTCAAACACATTAGACATTTGGAAATACACATCGATGTAAGGTTCCTACTGTGCCGTGAACTCTGTGTGTTTGGTTTTCTGCAGACAGACCCAGAACTTTACTGCAAAAGTGGGCTATAATCCCTGCCCAGCAGAGTTTATGCTTGCAATCCCTCCTGGTAAAAAAAAAACCCAGAAAACCCCAAACCAAGAAACACACACACAGACACACATATATCCACAAAAAAAAAAAAAAAAAAAAAAAAAAAAAAAAGGAGATGCAAGTATTTAACTAAGAACATAGTTAATTGTGAACATGGCATCTTTCAGTGGTTCTGTTAAGGATGTGTCTTCCTTCTTATTTTTATTGCCTCACCTTGCACTTGGTAGACATAGATGGCATGTTTTTATTTTAGGAGATATTTGACTGAATCTAGGCTGATGTAGGCAGAGGTTAGAGACTTAAAAACTTATTAGCAACTAAACTTCTTTGGTTTTTTCTCCCTGAGGAGCTTAAATTCTTCAAATTTATCAGTTATTTAAACAATGTTCAGTGTTTTATAACATGAACTCTCTCTTCAAGAAATAGTTAAAAATGTATGTAGCTAATATCCAGTTAAAAAATCCCCAAACCTTGCCACTGTATTTCAGGACAAAATCCAGCCTTCTCGCCTATCTCGTGGTGGAGATTAGTTATCCTGTACATTATGTGCGAGGGAGTTCTTTCCTTGGGGGCAGATGGTGCTGACTACTGACAAAAACAACCTGGGACACAGGCTTAGCTCCTGTTTGGCAATTCCCACTTCTTAAAGATACAAACATGCTGAGTCATGCCAGATGACTGCCAAGGCAAATGGGATTTCTGTTTTAAAGAGAAACGAATGAGCAGGGAGACTGAGGGTAGCTTGGCCGCTACTTGCTTAGTTCTTTTACATCAGTCAATTGAAAGTTAAGTCCTATTCACTATCATACGTTAAAAAAATCCCGAATGATGGAAAATTGGGGACTATGTAATAGGATTGATTATGAATGCCAGGTAGTGTTCAGATAAATTTTTCTGTTTCAAATAGAACTTTTATCCAACATTTTTAATGCATAAATTGTATTTCCTATTTTTAAGAGTGAATTGCAGCTGCCATTCTCTGATTTTCTGGACTTCATATTCTTGAAGTATCCTTTTGTTTAATTTTTTGGGATGTCAAGTTAAGAACTATGTTCAAACGTTTCTCCATAGCTGTTAAGCTCTGCTTCGTGCTTTTCTTCATGTTACAACCGGTGCTGCTAGCCCAGTTACCTGGCTGGCACAAATCCCACCAAAATTGTAGTTGGCACCTTTTGGTCTCATCCGTTCATGTGAGCACCATTTACGGGATCATGAGTTTTTCTGGGAAAAGTGTTACATATTGATAAGATGGTATGTAAGTAGGTCAGTAATGCTAGTGCTTATTTGTTTGCACAGGACACATGGCAATGAACCACCACAAACCAAAGATGACCAAAAACAAGACCCTCAGCACCAAGAATGGTTTACTAAGTATTTTTCATTTTAAAGCAAACTGTTTCCATACTTCTCAGAATTACTGTAAAAGTCATTCCTGTTTTCTTTTTTATGAATGATAACCCAATAGATGATTTAAGGGAAGAAAAGAAAAAGATGTAATTTCTAAGTAAATAGTTAGGAATACCTGCACTTTCTTACATCTAATAACTATGGAGTTATAGGCATGAATTTCAGAAAAATGCATTTTTTTAACAATTTCTGTAAAAAATGAAGAAAAAGCAAAAGTCTGGATACTGTTATGTGAAAAGACTTTTTAATCAAGAGACTGTACTACTCCACAATTTCATTAAATATGCAACTTGGACTCTGATACCTCCTGTCAATTTGGCACCAGCTGGAAAAGGATCTTCTGTATGTTTATACACTTGCTTCATCAGCTGTTTAAAGTAAGTTCTGCATCTAATAATGTAATTTTAACATTTATTGCTTTTTGTTAAGTGAATGTTATGCTGTACAGCATGTGGTACAACTTCAAAAATAGCATGTTTATAGCAGGCTGGTTTAGAAATAATTTCTGGTTTGCTTCATAAACTGTTTTGTATAGTCAGCATTGCTGTGTAATATTCCCGTTGAATTTCAATACACGTATCAGCCTGATAAATGAGGATGATGTGTAAGTATGAGCATTAAAGCTTGTAAATTATCCAATTTCTATGTTTTTCAGAGGAGTTCTATGTCATGCTGAATTAAGTCAGACATGCGCCAAGTTCCAGAGTGATGGCAACTGCATACTTGTACCTTTTATCCCCATACTAGTTTTATGCCCATATAAATGCAAAGCAGGGGAATCACTACATTTATCAGATCGTGCTAACTCATTGTTGGGAGGAAAGAACTCATGAAGAAGCTGTCTTGGGTAATTAACCCAATAAGTGTGAACGGCAGAAAAATGTGCGACTAGCAGCCTGCTATTAAAGACAGGATAGTTCCTCTTCAACTGCTTTGAATCCCCATTTAATTTCGACCAGCAGGGCCCAGCTACCTAAAAAGATTTTACATGTGCAAAGAGGTGTACCTCCAGCCTAACCTCTTCTTACATCAACAGCCAGCAAGACCTGCACTAACAGATGCAAACACTTCATACAAAACAGCCACTGCATCTCACTGGTGGTGCAAAGGTGGAAGGAAGAGCAGAACACTTCTACAGGCTGCCATAGTTTGACACTGGCCCAACGCCAGGCACCCATGAGAGTCACTCGCTCACCCTCCCGTGCCACAGCTGGGCAGAGGAGAGAAAGGAAAAAAGTTAGCAAAGGCTTCACCAAGTAAGATAATGACCAGGAAAAAACAATTCAAGAGCAAAACAGGCTTAGCTTAAAGTTACAAAGTTAATTTATTGCTAACAGAATCAGAGGAGGATAATGAGAAGTAAAATAAGCCCTTAGAAACACCTTTTTCCCCCAGCCCCTCCCTCCTTCCCACCGACAGCACAGGGAGACAGGGCATGGGAGTCTTTGGTCAGTTCATCATCGAGATTCTCTTCTGCTGCTCTGGGAGAGGAGTCCTTCCCCTGGTGAGACCGTGGGGGCCCTCCTACGGGACACAATTCTCCATGAACTTCCCTGGCGTGGGTCCACTCTCACGAGCAGCAGCCACATGGCCCCTGCTGCAGCGTGAGCCCCTCCCATGGGCACACAGCCCTCCCAAACTGCTGCACTGGGGCTCTCTCTTTCACGGGGTGCAGTCCTCCAAGGACAGGATGCTCCAGCCTGGAAGCAGGGGCCCCCTCTCTCTACCGGGTCTTCCATGGATCACAGCTCCTCCAGGCATCGACCCGCTCCGGCACGGGCACCTTCCCCACGGGCTGCGGGTGGATCTCTGCATCCCTCATGGACCCATGGGCTGCAGGGGGACAACCTGCACCACAGCCTGCAGAGGAATCCTGGCTCCCCCACCTTCTCCATTGACCTTGGCGTCACCATGTTGTTTTCCCTCACATGTTCTCACTTCCTCCTCTCCTCTGACTAGAAGCCAAAACCTGTGCGACTTTGTTTTGATTTTCTTCTTAAATATGTAATCACAGAGGCATTACCAACCTCTCTCATTGGCCCACTTTCAGCCACGTCCATCTTTCAGTGCCATCAGAGATTGGCTCTGCTGGACATGGTAGAAGTTTCCAGCAGCTTCCCCACAGGAGCCATCTCTCTGGCCTCCCTGCTACCAAAAACCAGGCCGTGCAAAAACAATACACAAGCCAATACTTTTTATCCCAATTATCCAGTATTTTTTCCAGAAAGAACTGTGTGGTTGTAAAAGTGTCTTTGGCAGCAGATTTGGCAAAAAGGCACTTTTCATACTTGTAATCAAGAGAGATGTTAGTATACAGTAACACTGATCGGTGCTTTGGTATCTGTGAGGATGGAAATGTACAGCGCTGTTTTCATTACTTCTCATCCACGCTGCCCCAAGAACACTAAGAATTTCAATACCCAATTAACCATTCTTATTTCCAGGGTTACAACAATTTATTATTCAACTCTGCCCCCATAAAGGTATATGCAGAAGTGGTTATATGAAAAAATTAAATTTGTTGCTTAGTAGTACAGACAGGACTCTTCTGCTACTTCTACCTCCAAAATCTTTTTTGGCTACATTCAACTTACTAAATAGAGCACTGCAATAGAACATAATTCTGTATACTGGACAGCGCTGGTGACCTTACTTCCACAATGAGTGGTCTTTATTTTGAGGGTGGGTATTTTGGACCACCTCTACAGTAGCCTGAGAGACAGGACATCAGTTACATTAGGCCTGCATTACACATCCCACCCTTTTATGTGCGTTTTTCCATTTCAATTCATCCTATAAGAACCAAATTTGTGTATTCCAAGACACCTTCCATGAGGTGAGCCAGACTGGTGGAGAATGACAATTCACTTCAAAAAACAAAGTGTCTGACCTACATACAGACAGTTCTAAGGGTGTTTCTGCAGTAGTACTCATGGATAATTACTGGTTCACAAAACATTTAAATATTCTAGTAAAATCAAACTATTTTGCAAGTATTTTGATCATACCAAAAAGACAGAGGGGAGAGCAAGGGCCACCCTCTCTAGAAGGAACAGGATGCATTCTGGGAGACACACTTCTACCAGAAAGCACCCTGAACAGCAACTCTGAATATTTTCCATCAAAACATAAAACCAACCCATACTTTTGTAATAAAAGATAATTTATTTGGCTCAATTGTTTTAACTATATTTGCAGTACAAATTACATTATACAGAAAGCATACAAAGAATGCTTTTAAAATATTGAGCTGTGTAAAATTAAAGATTATGTTTGCTTCATTGGAGCAGGAATATTGGCAGATGCTTGTTCTAGGTAAGCTAATGGACCTTGAGGCATTTCTGCAGGCTTTTTGTGCTGCACACTGATGTCTTCCAGGACCTGTTGCCAGTGTCGCAGTTTACTCAAATGCTTCTGAATTAATGCTTCTTTTCTCTGCAATTCATTTCTTAATTCTGAAACATCCTATGGATGAAAAAAATTGTGTATTAGTAAATAGACTGTATTCATAAGAATAACCACCTCACATAAAGAGCATGTAAAACTTTTTTAGACCTTGAGTTTTCAAGCTGATCTTAGAGTGGAAAAATGGAATAATGGAGATGTGTCTAGTGCTACAGAGGGAAAGCATTGTGAATGCACTAGTGCTGTTCACCTATGTCACATATTTCAGAGATCACCAACTCCAGCAAAATCTGACTAACTAGTTTGTCTCTTCCAATGAATTATCAGTCATGTTCCAATACTCCACACAGCAGCAGGCATCCAGCTTCTCCAGGTTCATGGTGAGAGTTATGGTAAGAGTCAAGTTCTACCAATTTAAGGTACAGCATCACGCTGAGAAAATTAATTAATTAATTAATTAATATGAACAAGGTGATTAAGGTACATAGTGTATCTGCTTTAGCACAAGACAGGTAAATTAACATACCTCTTTAATTACTTGTTCTGGTTTCTGGACTGATAGCTGCAGTCTTTTTTGTAGAAAAAAGCATTCAGTTTGTCTTGCAACATCCAGAAACTTTTGGATGCACTGATCAACACCTAAACATATAACAACATTACTGAAAGAACAGGTTCCAGAAAAATAAGATTCCAGGCTGCTAATGGTAGTGGTCTATTAAAAACACTTTTCACAGTACTTTCTAGAAAGAAAATCTTCAGAATATCTAAAATGATGTATTTATAAAACCACTAAGCATCTGTGTAAGACACTGCTTTACAAACTTACAAGTTCTTTTAGAAGCGCAGGACAACACTTCCTCCCAGGTTTTATTTTATTTCTGACAAGGAGTAATAAAATAATTAATGGAACTTGGTTGAATAAAGAAAACATTTCTGCATGCCTAAGCAACAACCTCAGTGTAGGGTTCTAAAATGTGCACGTGATGAGAATATTCTGCCCTCATATATTATACACTACTGTTTTGGTAATAAAAGCTGTTCCATGCCAGCAAATGAATATGACCAAATAATGCAGAAAGGAGTTTTGAAAAGCATTTATGCCGGTTTTGAAACGCCACTTCAGTAAAGCTTCAGAAAATTTTCAGGGACAATTGCACTTCTAAAGAGTAGTCAGGGGCCACTTCTCAATCTCCTGTTCATACCAATATTTATTCCGCCTCCACGGAGGTGCGTCACTCAATTCCTAAAGCACAGCTACTGAGCAGCCTGGCCTGGCCCTTCCCCCCTCCCGTTAATGCTTCATACAGCTTCCAACTGCATCACATCACTTCCCGGGTGTTTGAAACACGCATTTCACCGCACGCCAGTAATAACCCCACCCAACCCCAGGAACCAACTGGCACACTCAGACCTTCCCCCCAGACCCCGGTCATTCTCGGGTGGGTTTCTTTCCTGCCACTGCTCCGAGCAGCGCTGCACCGGGAAGGGGCGACGCCCTGCTCCTCCCCAGGGCTCACCGGTGCGGATCTCCTCCTGGTCCGTGCCGTTCACGTAGTCCTGGCTCACCAGCGAGGCGAAGCAGGCCTGCGGGAGAGGGAAGCACCACGCTGAGCGGCTGCAGGGGCCGGCGCCGGCAGGACAGCGCCCGCCCGCGGCTGCCCCCCCTCACCTCGAAGGACGCCTCCAGCTCGTCCACCAGCGTGTTGTTGGGGTTGCGCGGCCCCGCGGGCGGCGGGATGAGGCCGGGCGGGCCGGGCGGCCCCGGCGGCGGCGGCCCCGGAGCCTGGGAGCCGAACATTCCGCCCAGCGCGCCCGCCATGGCGGAAGGGGCGGCCGCGCGTGCGGCGGGAGAGGGGCGGGCCCGGAGCGGTCCCGCCCGCTGAGGGCCGGAGCCTCGGGCAACCACTGGGTGTGGGTTAGCTTATGGCCATTACTCGTCCTGTCACTGGGCACGTGTCTAAGAGAGACTTTACTATATTGATGAGATCCCTGCTTAGTCTTCTCCAGACTAAACAGGCCCATCTCCTGCAGTCTCTCCTCATAAGAGAGATGTTCTGGACCCTCCATCCTCTTCACAGCCCTCTGCTGGACCCTCTCCCGTAGCTCCGTATCTTTTTTGCACTGAGGAGCCCAGAACTGAACAGAGCACTCCAGAAGTGGCCTCAGTAGGGTGGGAGGGGGAGGATCCCCTCCCTCAACCTGCTGGCCATACTCTTCCCACTGCACCCCAGGATACCACTGGCCTTGCTGGAACAAGGTAAGCAGAGACAGCAAAGCCATTCTTCCCAGAGGGACCATCCTTCTCCTGCCTTTGCCCTGTCTGCGTCTCACAGATGTGAGCCTGCGTAAGCACTGGTTCACTATCACTTGCTCCACAACATTTAACAAAAACCCCCCCAAACCCCACCCTAAGCAAAAACAAATCCCCATCCTCTAGGCTTGGATCCCCCGAACTGCCAAGAAAGCATCAGCCCATGTTTTAAGTGTCAGGTCTGTTTGATGTTTGAATGATTCTGGTACTGTCCCTGCTTGGAGTGTGGCCACCTCACACCAGTAAAGACAGGAACTATCAGGACAACAAAAGCCATGTGAGATGGCAGTAGATTCCCCTAAAAAACCCACAAACACTAACTTGCATTCACTAGCTTTCTGTGAAAGAGTTACAAGATACAGTCTTGTTGACATGTTCAGAACTTACTACATAATTCTGTGCTGAAGCCATGCTAATCACACTAATTGCAACAGCCTAAAATGTCTGATGCAGCACCATTTCTGCCTCAGTACATACAAAAAGCAGTTTAGTTTTTCTAAGGAAAAAATGTCAGAATGGTGTTTTTATGAACAACTTTGCAGAGTTACTGTTGACACCACCTACAGTTCACCCAAAACTGAGGCACATCTATCATCTATTGGTTATTCTCTCTCAATCAAAACTTACATCCAAATAAGGTATTTATTGTTTACAATAATTATGTCTACTTTACATATAAAATAGGCATCTCAATAATTTTCATTATCATGTTTTGGTATTAAATACCTCAATAGTTCAAACAGAATAATTTCTATTTTAAGATGCATAATATGGGATGACAAATCCCAAAGTTGAGATATTCTTACCCAAGTAATAATTTATAAAATGCATTTTTAATTGTCATAGTGGAAATATGCTTGAGGCATTCATTTACAAATTATACCTTTTAAGATTTTTTTTCCTCAAGGCAGAGTGGGTGATTTTAGAACAAGTATTTTTATTTGGCATTGTGACTATCTTGACTTAATCGAGCTGCAAACTCTACAAGCGTTCTCGTGGGTCGCCCTGCCATGCCCTTCCGAAGATAGGGCACCTCATCTTTATTCGACATCACCCCAGCTATATCCAAATGAGCCCAGTGAGAGGCAGTCACAAATTCCTTCAGGAATGCAGCAGCTGTGCATGCTCCTCCAGCTCTGTGGGAAGCAGAAAAATTTATTGTTTCCAAAGCAACTCCAACAGCACACATATTAAACAAATAAGGTGAAAGAAAGGGGCACATGAAAGATATTGGTTCATCTTACCTGCTGTACTTTCCAATGTTACTCACATCTGCAAGAGGACAGTCTGTTACTTGTTTTGTGTAATGTTCAAAAAGAGGCATCCTCCAAACTCTGTCCCCTGTCAAAATGCTGGCCTGAAAAAAAACCAATCATAATTTGGGAAAATTATTATTTTTTTTTTTTTTACTGCACTTGTAAGCCCTGGTTTCATGCATGCTTCTTTTTGTTTAGGTTTTATCAGTCTAAAAATCTTGAGCCCAATATATTAGGTTTTTGGGAATACACTGTTAGCAAAATAAACCAGACAATCCTGCTTTTTGGGAATTAGCCAAAAGGCAACATCAAAAGACCACTTTTTTTATCTGTTTTTCCTTTTCCCTGACAACAGAAATTCTTCCCCTCAGAAGCCTCCTTCAGGCTACACTTCAGCCACTCACAAGTCCTCTCTGAATTTCTGTCTCCATGATTTTAAGCAAGATCAATTATCTTTTTAACATGAACTAATTACTGCCAGTAGTCCAGAGCTTATGCATAGGCAGTAAGTTATCAGAACATGCAGATCCTTGAGATGTTTGGTGTATGATACTACATCTCACTGAAGAGCTAGTAATTAATAGTCAACATTGTTTTCAAGTAAATATAGGATTGACATCATTCCTCTAAAATTTCAAAATGTAATAACATCTTTCAGATTTGCATAAAGACTTTCAGTAATGTACTAACTTTTCAATAAGATATATAACTGAATTATTACTATTATGATTTAATAATAATGCAGATGGCCTACCTCATAGAGGTGAGTCCAAAGCCAAGATGAATTTGTGAACACTCCAGTTGCAGCAGATCCCAATGCAACATCCATGGCACCTAAAAAAACACACCTTCGAGCTTATATGATAAAGGCAAAGGTGAACCTGAGCTATTCCCCACATCCTGACTCCTCACAGAACTTCCCTGTTTAAACTCCCATTATCAGTAATAGGAATTAATCAGACTGCAACACCTGAAGACTTTAGTACACTCACATATTTGAAAGTCTGAACATTTTTAAAACATTTATATAGTCTAAAAGACACAAGAAATCATAAAAATTATATTCTGTTTCCCATGAAACTAAATTTTCTGATTTCAGCTTAATGTTTCTTAGAAATATTTCTAAGGTAATGTATTAAGCAATAACTATCCTCTAAAATAAATCTAGATATTATTTTCATGTAGAAAATACAAGTGAGTGGGCTTTTTCCAGTTTATAGACCTCTATAATTTTTGAGCTCATACCTTCTCTTTTGTGAATTTCACTTAAGTAGACTTTAGCACATCATGTGTTAACTTACTTTATTAAAATAATCCTTATCAAAATACTAGAGATTACATACATATTTACATATTTGATGCCCCAGAACTGCTTCTCTAATACCAACACTCAATCCTCAGTGAGGTGAAAAAAATAAAAAAGTAGTTTAACAAAATATGTCAAAGAAATTTCTATGGGAGCCCTCCTTCTTCCTGCTCAGTGCCCAGGGATCCCAGGTGGGAACACTTTAATACAAGCCAGCGATCTTAAAATCAGTTTCCCTTTTGTCTATTGAAATTTTCCACAGCATTTGAACACGTAAAACTGATGGAACATAATTTAAAGCCATGAATCTATAGCAGAGAATCTATATAAGCATGATTATTTTGCTTAGCATACTCATTAAGCAACACAGTGGAGTCCTGTCTGAATTACTCTTCCGTGTTTGCTTTTATTTCAGCTACAGTCACCTCACCCATGACACCTTGTTAGTGAGTTCATGAGCTGCATACACAGTTGCTGGTTTTAAATTTAAATTTACAACCTCATTATTATGCAACTGTAGAGATTAAACAATTAAAACACATTTCAAAATGCCTAGAAGTATGCAAACTGCACAAAACATAGGAGGTACTTCAGTCAAACCAGTTCTGGGGAAGATGATGACGACTCTCCTGTCATCATGGAAGCCTGAGCTAGCTCACATACTGGCACTGGCTACGTCAGAGCTCAGGCACTCAGCAAAGCTGCTCAGGAATCTGTCTGGGCTCCAGAGTGGTCTATGCCATATGAACTGGGCAGAATTCTTCCATGAACACGCCACTACCTCTGCATCACACAGCCCTGGGAGCTGGGAGGGTTTAGCTCAGAGATGGAAGAAGCACAGGGAAACACTGTGCAGAAACATTGAAGGCTGTGTAGGTTTTTCTGCTCTTGGTTCCAGCTGGGCTGGGCCAGCCCAACTTCATCTCCACTGCTGAGCACATACTCTGCATGTCCTATGTGTCCCCTCCCCACTCCAGAGACACACAAGCTGTGCTCGCTGTTGTCCTGCAACATGCAAAATCATCCCAGTTGCCTCTGAATTAAGGTTGGGTTTACATACACAGTGCAACTAATCCACAGCCCAACTAATGAGTAACACAAAACTGACTTGCAAAATGAGCAGGGAAGGGACACTGCTTACCTGTTAATGTTGCAGCATTCACAATCGCCCTTGCATTAAAACTGTGGGCGTAACAGAGAGCATCAGCTAAGAGCAGTCTTCCTTCTGCATCTGTGTTATCTACCTTCAATGGCAGTTAGTAAAAAAACAGATAAAGTACTGTAAACATCTCTTTCACTGATGTATTTCTCACATATTATCTTAATTAGTTGTTGGATAGAGGCCCTAGGAACTTCAGGTAATGAAAATTTACTTAAACTACACTGAAAAAAAAAGAAAAAAAATATAGTATTGATATGCAGTAATGTTTATAAAGTAAAAGCATATCTGTAGCTGAGGTTAAGTCATCTTTCAGCACAGCAACCTCCTCCACATGCTGGGTCTCTGTCCTGCTGGCTCCTCAGAAGAGCCTGGAGAGGTGCCTCAGTGGAGCACATAGGCTGCATCATGTGCTCTGAGCTACCAGCACTTTCTTGCAAATTTCTTCTTGGTGGGGAAATACATGGCCAGTCTTTTTCCCTTTCAAAGCAGAGGGTGACTGAACTCAGTTTTCAGAGATGAACATCAAAGAAATGGAAGGTTCAGCAAGTCAAAAGTGGCAGAATCACAGAAATTCAGACAGAAGGAAATATTAACCCATCTAATTCTGCATTAAATCAGTGACCTACCACAAAATGACTTTCAGTACAATTTATTCTATTAGATGAGTATGGAACCATTTGTAATAAATACGAAATATGTATCTTGGATACTGATTTGGCAAGCTCCTTTGAACAAACAGCCCCTATGACTCAGAGTTCTGATTGTTCTGAGCATTTTGGCAGTGTAAAGACATTGGTTCTATCAGCAGGAAATGGATGTCTTACTCTCATGAGTTACTCCAGATAGCAAGGAATTGTTCTGAAGGGTCTGCTGGAAGCAATTAATGTTATTCATTCAGACTGAAAGCCTGTATGTACAAGCATTTTAACAGCCTCTTGTGCCAAACAAGCTTTTCCAGCATGCTCAGTAAATGACCTTACTTTGCAGCTTTTCCTAGCAATTTATAAAACATGTTTCATCTCTTCAATCTATATCTGAAAAAAATCCTATGATAGTAATTTCTAGTTAATAACATGCTTCTTACATTTTTAAAAACAGTACATTTGCACTGCTTATCTTTAAGGGTTTGTTTCAAACGTACTCTGACTGCAGTCAACTTGGTTGATTACACCAATTCATTAAAAGTACTCAAAATCCAAGTTTCGCAGGCATACCTGTATTGTTTTTCCATTCTTGGCTCTAACTACATCCCCAGGCTTGTTTGCCTTACCACTGGGCATATTTTCACAGAGGGGTGCCAAACCTCAGAGACAAAAAGAAAAGTGGATTATTAATTTTCTTCTCAGAAAAGTTGTAGAAAAAAACCCACTTAGATAAACCCCAAACACCTCCTTAAGCAAACAGTAGAAGTGTCGTTTTGAAATTAAGCTCAAAATCCAAATTTTCCCGGTTAATGAAAGACACGTGGTCCAGTTTTCAATCAGGGAAACTCGTGGTGGTGCATGATGCACCACCATGCTCTCTCACCTACACTATTTTATCACTAGGATTTTCTTCTACTTTTTTCCCAGACAAGTGATATCAGAGGAGCAATAAATATTATGTCTCCCATATATAATTATTCACATGGAACTTCTTTCTTTCTGAAATTAAAAACTTCTCAAATAAATACTCTGAGCCATTTGAACTCTGCTCATTGTATAATGTCCAGAGGGGTCCGGGGTTGTCACATAACTCCAGCCACACCAAGAGCAACTAGAAATGAGCAAAAAAACAGGCTCAGCATCAAAACTGCAACTACAGCTGGGATCATGGAATGAAAAGCACTCTACCACTCCTAGGGAAAACCTGCACCTGGCACAAGGTCCACAAGTGGAGCACCACTTCTCAGTGGCATGATGTACAGGCTCCACTGCCAGCCCTTCCCATCGCACACAAAGGTGAGGAACTCTGTGAGGATGCGTGTGGGCATCGCTGCCCTCTTCTGGTTGAAGCATAGAAGTGACTGAAGTACCAGTTAACTCCCAAGTTCAGCTTCTCAAACTAAAACTTAATCTTACAACATGTTACATGTCATTGCCACAGCATCTGAATCAGCACATTTAATTTTATCTCTGCAGAAAAAAATAAGCTTTTTTTCCTGGAAAAAAAAAACCAACATTGCACATACATAATAGTATCAGCAGACTGGTTTCATTTGTTTTAGTTTTCTGCTGAGATATTCACCTAAGGAAACTAAAGCTGATCCCTCTTCCTGTTAAGTTGTGACAAGCACTCATGGAGGTAGCTCAGCGAACTCCTTTTCATACTATCTGCTTACACAGACATGCACATTCCTTCTTGTAATGAAGGATCGGCCCTCACTTTATTGACAAGCATTTCTCACTTAAGATCTAAATATCATACCTTAAAAATCTTAATTTGGTGTTCCAATATTTTATTCAAGTAAAGAATAGCAATGTTTTTGTATGCAAGTAAAAATGGAAGAGAGGTTGAGCAAGGGAATGAGAGTAGTAGGTGTGCAAGCATCCATGATGTTTCTACATGGCTTTTACCATTGCTAATACTAGGAATGTTCTCCCTCACAAAACTCTGTAGAACTAAGATTTTTGGATTCTCCACACAAACACACTTACCAATTATGTTGAGAGGTAGATTTAGAGCTGCTGCTGTCACAATGGCTGAACAGACAGTTGCTGCCCCTCCCATATCTGCTCTCATTGCATCCATACCCGATGATGGCTTCAGTGAAATGCCACCGCTGGAACAAACAGCTCAAGTTCGATGTCACATACACTGATGATGTTCTGTCCATCAGTATGTGTTAACACCAAATATCAGTTAATGCTAGACCTGGTGCTCCAAATACTCCTGCAACCCTAGTAAGTGTACTGAAAGCAAGGTATCTGGGTTTTCATTTCAGATAAAATATTACTTCCTCATCATTAGGAGACCATTAGGTAAACTGCAATGGTCTAACTAATTGGTCTTCATAACAGCAGTGCACAAAACAAGAAAAAAACAGTACACTTGGTAAAATCAGCATATGGATGGGGAACTGACTGATAAATTCTTCAGTAGTATGTGACATGGAAAGTAGTTATAAGGAATTGCTGCAAAGAATGAACTATTTTCTATTTCCTTAAGCATCATCTAGATGTCCAGTGACATACTGCAATTCTAAACATGTAAATTCTTTATCCACACGTTTGCTCAGGACAAGAAAAAAAAATAGCACCTTCTTTATTTTCTTTCCCTCTGAATTTCCTTTTTCCCCCTTACAAGATGATACCTTATTAATTCCTACTTTGGACAACTGATGTTGTCTCATCCCCAGGAAAGGCAGCACGAGCTACACAAGTTCAGTAGAATGGCATTGGAAGATGTGCTGAGCAAAGGAAAAGCATCTCCCTGTTGAACACGAATAGCAGAAAAACATTTTCTCCCTCCAATAGTTAAAATATTAGCATACATACCTGTCAAATGTAACTCCTTTTCCTACAAATACCAACGGGGAGTCATTTGTATCAGCACCCCCTGAATAGTGAATCTCCAGAAAGATGGGAGGTTCAGCTGAACCCTTAGCTACACTCAGGAATGCTCCCATCTCTTGTGTTGTTATCCAAGACTCCGGTCTGGAATAGAAACATATTAGTTTGGGTTTTTTGTTTTTTTTCAACTGGACACTTTGACCAAGGTGGTTTTTTTTAAGAGATCATGATTCTTGAAGGTTTGTACACAAACCATTTCATTTTAGTCAGTTATTTTGGAAACTGTAATTTAAATCCAACCATTAGTACCTTTTTTTGTGAGGCAGAAAAACACTTCAAAGTTGCTCTTTGATTTTCGTTCTGTCTTGTTTAAAAAAAACCAAAAAACAACAGCTTGTCTACAGTTTCTGCATCAGAAACACTTATCTTTCACTTGCCTGTGAGGCTGTAGAAGGCATATGAAGTAACAATATTGCAGCAGGTTACATTTAGCTTTCTGCTAGCAAGATTTCCCTCAGCCTTTTGCTTGTCAACAAAATAGCCTCCAACACTTGCACAACCAGTTAGCCTGTTTCCACTGATGAGCAGAAAGTAGGAATTCAGGGGCAAGAAGCACCAGCTATGCAAATCCACTTGCAAGGGCTTTTATCGTTCCATCTCACATTTTTAAAAACTATTTTAAAAATCCCAACAGTAACAGCAATAAATAGAAGATGTTTTATTACCACATCCACACAAAAAAGGAAAGGTATGTAAAAAACCCACCTGGGAAGAAAACAAAAGGTAATTAATATTAGCCCTCTGTTCACTGAGGCTTCTTTTCACAGCACATGTTAATTAAGCAGTAACTGACTGCATGACTAATTGACAGGTAATGATTTTACTGCATCACAGTATCTTGCTTCCTCTGCAAACTAACAGCTCATCTTCTAATTCTTGAGAACAGCCTCCATTCTGACACCCCTCATACCTTTTCCCCAAACACTCTCCCTGCTTTTGTCATTTGAAGTAGCAAAGGGAAAACGAGATTTGAATAACCTGGAAGGTATCTTATCTTACTGTTATGGTCCTCTACCCTACAGAAGAATCATTTCTGTGGAATTTACCTTATGTGGACCTTTACATTGCTGAAACTTCTGAGCTTCTGTTCAATATGTTCAGCAAATTTGATGGGGGTTATATAATTAGCTGGAGCCTCCATAAGGTACCGAGCAAGGTTCTGTCCCTCAGCGTAGATAACACCTTTTTGCCAGGCTTCACTTTCAGCACTGAACAACAACACACAATGATCAGGATTATACACATTTGCAAAAGTAAGATGTCAGCATTCACGTATTCTCTTTCTTAAAATGCAGTATCATTAATTTGGAGCAGTTAAGAATATCACAGTTATCTTACTACAAGGAATCTAGTCTAGTAACTCTAGAACTCTGGTTCTAGTCAGTGCCAAATACTTCAGAGAAAGCTAGGAAAATCTGAGAGCAGACAGATGTAAAATTATCTATCCAATTCATTAGGTCTTGTCCTAATCATGACTAACCAAAGATTGGCTTAGATCCTTAAACACAAGGTTTAATACCCCTTCCAAAGTTTGTAATCACATTAATTTTAACAGCCTTGAAAGTTTTTATTTACCATATAAAGTCTCCAATTCTGTTTTTGCCTTTACCGAAATACGATTATGTGATAAGAGTGGAATTTGGATCTCATTTCATAGTGCACTCAAGGCACTTCACCAACAAATGACAGAACAAACATACACAGAGCTTGTGTAGGAAATGGGAGGTCTCTCTGGTTACTTTGCCAGACGACCAGTACAAAACCTTTCATTTTACTGAGACAACTTACTTGCTTTATAAGTTATCACAAAGCAGGGCACTGAACTGGATTCTGCCTCTAAAAAGAGCAGGACAATGGTAGAGGAATCCAGGAGGAATACAGAAATATTGCCTGGATATGGAGGGATGTAATTAAGAAGCCAAATGTCAGCTGACACTGAAACTGGCAAGGTAAGCACTAGAACAGATGGCCCAGTGAGGACGTGGAATTTTCAACTCAGGAGATATTCAAATATGGACTAAACAAAGGGCTGATCAACCTGACCAAACTTTAATGTTGTATGTAATGTCCAGGTTATCCCTAATCCAAGTTGGAGCTGGACTGAATGACCTCCAGAAGACTTTTCCAACCTAAATTACTATATAAAAAAATTACTTCCAGTGTTGTAAGTGGTCATAGGACCATCTATGTTTTCAGGAAATGTTTATTTAATATGAATTTAATCAGCTCCCAAATTATCTTCTGTGCTACAAAATGGGAAGAGTGTTTATTTTACATATAGCTTATCTAGACATGCTTAATCAAGAGGGTTTTATTTTATTTCATTAACTTCTTTGAAAGGAAGAATTTATTCCTGTTTAAATTACATACAGGAAATACCTCCCCTATGCACGACAGAATATTCTATACAAAATATCCAAAGTCCACTCTGGTAATTGTTCTGAAACCAAAAGCTCTGGTTTTACTTTCTGCTCTCCAGTAAGTGATGTCTATTTAGAGACCAGAAGAACCCTGGCTTCTCGCATAATATTCTGTGAATGAAAATATAACAAATGAACTATGTAAAATATATCCATAATGCATTGGTCTGGTGTCAGTTAGTATTTCCTGATTCTCCAAAGGATTTATCCATTTATGGAGTTTGAAACACCTCTTCTCCAGAATTTTGGCATACAATACCAACAGAAGTCATATATGACAACTACTCTTCAGGTATTTTTTTACTTCTACTTTTATTCTGGCCCTTCTTTTCTATGAAGCTGCATTTATTGACCCTTAACCTCTGAACATGGCATCAAAACACAGAACAAACACTATAAATATACTTGAGATGTAAAATTCTTCAGGAAATTCAAATGAGTAGGAGTTAGCAAGAGTACTGTTGCTAGCACTATTCTTTCAGTTTTGTTTTTCTCATGCACAAGCATGCCACGCACACAGTTTTATAAATAAGCAAGCAAACAGACAAATGAATAGGCAAGCTTTCCTTTGCCATTACCTTCCATGTAGCTGAGGAGTAACTACAGGCTTCTTTTTTTGCTTCAGCTCACTATATTCATGCAATCCAAGGACAGCACCTTCTGCAGCTGCTTGCGCATCTCCGCAGGGATCTACTTCCACACAAGGAATCTCCAGGTCCTGGAGCTGCCTGCAGCCAACTGAAAAATACGCACAGACCTGAAGGCCAACTACTGCACAGAACAGCAAAACAGGTGTCCGAGGTGATCAGTGGGCCATTTCACGGAAAAAATAATTGTAACTGAAGATATCTGAGTTTATAAGTATGTCAGTTAAAGAGATCATGCAGTAGAATAATTAAAAATGCTAATAAGCATATACTGAGAAATTTTTACTAAAAACACCACTTGATAAATTATAATAATTAAAGTGTTTCACAAGAATAAAAAAGGAAAGATCAAAGTTGTTCTGACTCCTTTAAGCTCATTCTAGAGCAAAGCAAGGCTCTATTACTTTGGAGTGCTATGAATTACGACTATCTACAGGTATTAGAAATTTGTCATAATTTAGATTTTTGCCAAGAATATGACTGCTCTTTTTTTCCAGATGAGTTTATACACCCTTTTATAAAACAATGTATTCCATAAATTCTATTTTGTTCCCAAGTAATTTAACAATGTTTTATGTCAGCTACAGTGTTAATATTAATTAACAATGTTAATGGCACCTACAGACTAGCACTTTGGACATACAGTTGTCATCCAATCACAGATTATAAAGTCTTCAGTGACAACTCTTTTAATTCTTATTTTACACACTTAGATCCAGCAGTCATCCTTGATTAAGATAAGCCCTCCTCTGTCTACAGAGAACATGCTGAATCCTAGTACTGATGTTGTGGAAGATGTTAGTTTATAATGCAAATATCTCAGTTATGAAGTGGCAGAAGTAAATATATGTGCATACTTAAGCACAGAGTGACCATAAAGTGAATTGCTGATGCTCCCAGGCTTCAAAATACTAATTAGACAAGTGCCTTTTCAATATCACACTGTTTAGGAAAGTTATGTGATATAAATAACTGCAGTTTCCTGTCTTCAGATTTGATTTACACTCTTGATGACTCCTCACTAAGGAAAAATTTACATGAACATCAGTGACAAGTAAATGCATTTACCAAACCATGCAGTAAGTTGTGCATTTCAAAGCAAAGGCATATCTAGACTTGGTCTTCAAAAATGGAACATGCTGCAGAACTGCAATTGCTTTATAGACAAAATGTTTAAAAAATTTTAAAAATGGTTAACCTGCAACAGCTGTACGAATATTTTCTTTGCCTTCATTCCAGTTTTCTTGTTCATTTATTCCAGCATTCTTCTTACCCAAGCCAACTACCACCACACTTGGAAAGTCCTAGATGAAGCCAAAACACAAATGGATTCATTTCCTCATTGTTACAGCCACAGCAGAGCTGTTATAAAGACTTTACTTTCCAAATCAAACTAAGCACATCATTAAAATACATGCAGTACTTCTTCTATATCAGGCACTTTTCATTAAGAGTGCCAGTATGGTGCTGCTGTCCTGTGCTCCCAATCATTTGCCACAGGCTTGCAGTCAGTTATTCTGTTGTCCAGTTAATAATCATGTGCATTGCACAGAGCAGACAGGGCTTTATGCTCAACACATGGTAAATTTGATACTCCTAATGGCAAGCCTAAGAGTCCTTGGAAAGCAGATTCAGCTTTCAAGCTGTAAGAAAGGACAGAACTGATCTGGAGAATTGTAACCTTTTTTGGCACAGTAGTATGTTCAAGGAAATAAAACAACTTCAAAAGTTCAGTGTCTTAGCTCATCTCAGGGGCTCTGCTGGCACGATTTGCCAGGTAGCAAACCAAAGCTGCACAGAGGTACACCTCTCCGTAACTCAGGAAAACAATGTAGCATGGCAGACTAAATGCTTGCCTTGCAAGCAAGTGGAAGGAAAAAAGAAGCAATGAGGATTAAAGGAGCCTTTTAAGAGCAAAGTCAAATTTGTATAAAACTCAAAGCTGTATATATATATATGTGTGTGAACATATATATATATGTATGTTCCTATAGCTCTTAAAAAAATTAAGATTATCTTAGGCTTTCCCCTTCCATCTCTGTCAACTTCTAACAATTAGCTTTCAAACTGCTACACTGTAGTAAAGTCTTTTAGTCAAAAAAATGCTGAAACTTGTGTTAGCTATCGAGAAAACCAGTGATACCAGTTAACATTCTCCTGTCTTCTTTTGCAGACATTTGCTACTCACTTCAGAGCCCATTCTACATGCAGAACTGGGATAATGGGACTTTCAGTGCACTCAACTTCCATGAAATTTCTGAGAGCCTTTTTACCAAGTCCAGTGTCACCTGCATGAGGTGTCTGCACAGGAATTTATACATGGTAGGCAATACTCACTACAAATGGCTTTATTTCAGATTACTTAAATAGCCCTAGTGTAAGATTCAGTTACTTAGACAGGGATGCCTAGTGTCACATCACATGCCTGCCTAGGCCTTAGCTACTACTCCAAAAAGGCACAAATCATACCATATTGGTCAGCTTCACGTATATGCATTAGAGGTATCCCGGCTTCTCAAATGGCACCAAAAGCCTGACTTTGAGCAGATGAATCCTCATCTCATACCTTGTGATCTATCATGTCTGTGCAGACAAAAGTCCTGCTTGAAAAACCGTCCCATGTCTTGCTTTCAGAGGTTTCAAGCACCTGACTTAAAACCTCTGACAAAACATATGATGGGACTACTTTGTGTTAGAACTGTCAGGTCTGGAAGGTCTTTGTACCTATCAGTAACTCCTCACACACTCACCCCTCCCGGACACAGGAGGCACAGATGTCAGATCCGAAACTGCCATGCTTTAGCTCATTCAGGAAGCAGCTATTCAGAGTACAGCACCTTTGGAGCAGACTTGTTTACATCCTCTCCATTTGCAGCACACTGGAGGGAGTACAGGACTGTGCAAAAGGCTGTGCAAATATGGGCAGTGCAGAACAGGAGTTGAGAGTGTCAAGAGGAGAGAAGAAGAGTAGGCCATTTATACAAGCACAGCAGTGAACTCAGCTTAAAATTAGATGTAAAGGCAAACTTCATATATCAATCAGCATACAAAAACGCAAAGTTCATACCTGATGCAAACCATGAAATATGCGTGTTTTGCCTTTCTTCAAAGGTGGCCCACATCTAGGACACAAAAGCATTCTTTCAATACAGAGGTCCTTACTGTGATAAATCTTACAGTACTACACTCACTCCATGACCACGCAGTGCGCCACACAAATGTAACGGGATGCTTGGCTCTGTGCTGATTCACAGCAGAGGACGGGTCCCATGAACATTTTGCATGTGTGCTCAGTGCTTGGCTTTATCATGGGAGGTCCCCTCCAAACTCTAGAAGCAAATACCAGCCTGACAGTGATATGGACACAGACACTAATAATGAAAAAAAAAAAAAAGATCATTCCTACTGGTATTTGTAGATACTTTAATCCATTTCAGAAGCTTATCACACACTTACAGGGACAGAAGTGCTCTCAGCTTTCCGGACAGAAGCCTATCAAAAGCATCTCCTGCACTAGTGAATTGGGCAGCACCATCATCCTTTTCACTAGAGTAGACTCCCAGAACAAGACCCTAGAAAAGGAGACGCGTTAATGTAAGCAACACGAAATTTAGAGACCCATCAGAGAGGCAGCAAGCACACTGTTCAAACTATTGCTACCTCTGTATTTATTTATCTCAGTTTTTGAATTTATCTAACGTAATGAACAGAGTAACTCTTCAGTAAACCAGGATCAACTACTACAACTACTTTAAAGTGTGAAAAAGAAATCAGATACAACGTAACTGAACTTACAACAATTTTGCCGAGCACATGAAGACAAAATCTCTTTCAGTCAGTAATTTTAAATACAAAAGAACTTATCCCCGCCAGTGCAGACCTCCAGTCTGGTACACCCAAGAGAAGCAGAGGAAGCCGCACCACTCCTGACTCAGCTCCGGGGGGCACACGGGGGGCTCAGCCGAGAGCCGCGGGCCCGAGCGGAGGAATGGACACCCGACCCCCCGCCCCGGCTCCCCCCGCGGGTAGCCCCTCACCTTCCCGGCCGGCCCGCGGCTGTGGCCCCGCGGCGAGGGGCCCCGCGGCGAGCAGCTGCAGGCGCGGGGCGCGTCCCGGGCGAGGCGGCGCGCAGCCACGCTCCGCACGCAGGGCAGCAGCATGGCAGCGGCTCCGGAGGCGGCAGAGCGAGCAGCGGCGGGCCCGGCGCGCCCCGCGCCTCATCAGCCCGCGCCGCGAGGGGCGGCGCCGCGGCCGCGGAGGGAAGGGCCGGGATGCCGCGCGGGGCGCCGGAGCGCTCCCCAGGCCGGGAGTCCGGGGGACGGCAGCGGGGGTTTTCTGCTGGTGTACCAGCATTCGTACGAGGGGGCGGCTCGGCTTCACAGTGGATTTTTTTTGCCCTCTCGTGGCATGTTCTAGATACGTGGTCGTACTTCTCTCGGGGGTTTATCACAGACTTAAGCAGCCCTGGTCTGCATACTGCATACTTAATTTGCATACTGAAGATTAAAATATAAATTATTTAGGAAAAATAAAGCTTTATTGCAAACGCACGTTATTTTCTATGAGAAAGCAGTAACAATTTCAGGCTGAAATTACAAATAGAAATAAAAAGGTGGTAATTGAAAAAAAAATGGTGAGAATGACTGTGGTTATATTTTGTCAGGAAAATTCACAACAGAATACGAGATCTGTATTCTGTCACTGTACTGTCAGAAGTAGATATATGCTCAGCAAAAGCACTGCATGGAAAAGAACTGGTTGGAGTTTGCTGACAGTTATTGTATTGTCAGTCTGAAGAGCATTGAACATGCACTGGACTTTAATTTCAGGTGATCCAGACCTTTTTTGTTTCTTTCCCTGCCCCTGAAGCATGAAGCATAGATTTTAAGTAATTCATTTTTATATGTGAGAATAAGACACCTTATGACACTATGTATAACAATGGTTGCTTTTCTTTAAGTGGAGTCACACTGTTAAACCAGCAGAACATGATGTAGAAGGAGTTGGGCCTGTTCTCTAGGAGTCCATTGCATTTCCCACCTACCAGCTTTTTCCATGAAGTACATGGTAGAGAGACAAATAACATGTTTTATTAAGAACAGCAGCACTCAGAAATAATGACTGAGGCAAATGGCATCCAATTTGATTTATCTTGTAAAAATACATTTTTTAAACATTAAACCATCATATTATTTAAAGGATCAAAGCAGTAATTAATTTTTAGCTTCATTTATTTTGGCAAGGCTGTTGGATACAATGAACAGTTCCTTAGTTCTTTGAACTCCATAGCTTCTCTACTTACATGGTGCTTCTATATATTATTCTGCACATACAAATTAAGTAGGTATTTTTGGGATATATGAGGATGTCTTTAATTTTATGGAAAGATAAGGTTAGACCCATAATGTCTTCAAAGTTCTGGGCAGATATTGCTCATAAATGTTCTCGTCTGGGATTTCAAATCTTCCAAGGTAAGAAGTGCCCCCAGAGAAATATTAATTTCCACGTGTTGAGCATGCATATAATCAGATACACTATGTGAAGCATAATAAAAAATGTGTAAATAAAGTAGACCACATATATCAAGTTGCACATTTTTGAAATTAGTTTATGATGTACAAGGGAAAGCTGAAACGGTCTAAGTGATAATCTTACCTGTTGTTAACCCCAGGATGTGCTTTGTAATTGTACATTTCAAATATGTATGACTGCATTTAACCTTTTTTTTCTGCAGATAAAATTTCCCAGGGCAAATATTCCATGCATTGACCTATCAGCATATCTTAGCAGGGCTTAAGCTCAGACAACCGGTGCAGCTGAAAGGTTAATTTAGCCTTACATCTGTTTCATTAAATTTAGCTCATGCATGGTGATACTTCTGTTCACTCTGAACTGAAAATACTATTTTCTCACAGGTCACAACACTGTCATTGGGTGATAATGTTATTTGGTCATTCTACTTGTGAAGGTACAGTATCCCAAAATGATGCTTCATACATCTGCTGTAAGACAAATCTTCTTTTGGACCTTTACTGCAGAGTATGCTCCACTGTTGAATTGATTAAAGCCAAGAAATTAAAATGCTGATCAGCCCAGCCATTCCCCTTTAACTTCATCTATACAGTGCATTCTACAGGTTCTTCCACAGAGCTACTGTGACCTATCTAGGAATCCACTCCAACAAATGTTTAATCTTGTCCTTACCTAAATAGTCCCATGATTCTTATTCAACGATATTTTTGGAAGGGGTGGAAATTTGGAGGCCATTAAGCAGTTCATTATCAGTATGAAAATGTGTTGCAATACATGCATATTAATACTACTGAAAAGCATTTTCAAAGCAATCTCTCAATATGGAGGATTTAAGAATCTGCTTCCTTCTCACTTCCTGAAGAGAACTATATTTAGTAAAAGCTAAGTTACATGTCACAATATAATTCTTTCTGTACAGTAACTACATCTAAATTATACATGTTCATAGAAAGAGTACAAATGACAAATATTACATTTTCTACTTGCATAATTATGCCGCACTTCAAGTTTTTCTATTTTAAAGCCACTCAGAATTTTCTGGGAGGGGAAGATGGTGGTACCCCAGAGGCCTCTGTGGACAGTTTCCCCAGCACTACTGTGTTGTTACCCTCTAAGACACTTTCATAGACTGGGTTTGTTTGCTGCCTGTCCATATACTGGGTATTGCACCATCTTTCTGGAGTTGTGGCCCAGGGTACAATCTGAGTGAAAGCACCAGCAAAATCAGAAGAACAGTGAAATAAGAGGGTGGTATAAAATAGGAATCACTTTTTCTGATTTATTGAGTCTCTTTTATGCTAAAATTTTAATTGTTTTATTTCATTGAGAAATGAATTCCCTAGACTCATCATCATTTTCTATCTCTTAAATTTTTAAAAATAATTTTATTCCTCCTGAAAAAAGAAGTGGCTCATGGTGTCGTGAAGAAGACAGGTTATTAGGGCCTATTGCAGAGGCACCCTCACAAATTTCTGCTTCACTCATAATCCTCCTAACCTTGTAGAGCCAAACCCAGAGAGTGTAGAGATCACTGTATCCATTCTTAGTGGTACATTCCATATTCTTTTCTCAAAAATATTCACTCCTCATGACCCATGAACTGGTTGAATTCCTGTCAAAATCATGGTACTTCCTAAGAAAGCAACTTTTCCATCCATTTAGCCAGTTCTATTCATTTCAACACTGTTTCATCATACATCACTTTTACTTGATTTCAGATGGATTTAACAATTAACGCAGTTACAAAGACAATTTGTCAGATTATTATTTTCCAGGTTATCTAAAAGCACTATTACCTTTAATCTGTTTACTTTACTTCCAGAAGCTGCAATGAAACATTCATCTAGCAGCTAAAATTTTTTTCTTCATAGACTAATAGCATCCCATACACTTTACATTTCTCACTTCTTTGCCTTGGGGTATTGGATAATTTCTGTTTTAAAAACATTTCACACACACTTAGACTTTGCTGCCCCTTAACTTTAGCCTCACGTATGATGTTTTCTTTTTCAATGCTGTATAACATCATCAAACATAACTTATACGTCCCTCTCAACATGCTCTAGATAATTCTGTGAAAGTGAATGCCAAACATACATTCTTTCTGTTTTGAAATAACCTTATAGTTTCCAAGATTTCTGATAAACATGTTTTCTTTCTAAATAAAGAAGACACTTTGTTTGATGAGATAATATTTTACCTTAGTTTTCTAAAATATGCCAAAGTGCAAATGTTCTAAAAACTGAGAAACAGCATATATTCACTGCAGATGTCAGTCCATTTTGAGAATAATGATATTTTATAGCATTTGAGGTTTTTTACTTTTTCACAGACCTGTTAGTTGCTGGTATTGTAGACTGACATCTTTACTCAGGTTTATATGTAAATCATCTATCCAAAACAAAGGCTAAAGAGCCAAGAAGCTGTTCCTATCACAACAGTTCACTTGACCAAAATAGTTTTGTGTAGATTTGTTAGTACATGATATCTTCTGCTGTAACATTCACTTCTTCTGTTTTAGTCTTAATTTTAGGGAAATGAATTCCACTAATGGCTATTAGCAGCAAATTCACTGCATGTGCTGTGGCACTTGCCACACAAATCCAAAAACAGTCTTCAGAGCGTTCCTCTAAGATAACGAACCGAAAGACATTTTCCCGAAAATTGGCAATTCTTTCTGTGAGGTGATGAAGTTTCACAGCAGCCATGAAGCTGGTGACTGCAAGTACTACAAATCCACCTGCAACAAAATGAAGTATTTACCATTATCAAATCAAAACAAGACAGACATTTTGATTGTGCTTCAAAAGAGTTATTGAATATATCAGTGAGCACTCTACAGAGTAAGGATAGACAAAGGCATGGCTTAAAACCTTCAAAATGCTTAGGCTTTATTGTATGGGCAAACATACTTTTATCAGTGACACAAAGCCTAAAGGCTGGCATTCATAGCTCCTGTTAAATGTTGACTAGATGCAATAAGCTGAGATGCCACCTGGAAGTTCTGTTTTGATAGGTGAGAATTCACTGCAACCTTCATTGTGCTCACAAATGTTTAAGTCAAAGAGGTATTTACCAAGGCAAAAGAAGGAACTTGTATAATTTTCTATGAGTGTAACTAGAAAAAAACACTGGTAAATGACTTTACCTGCAAGGAAGTTCCAAAGACATGCTCCTGCTGGACCGTTAATAGCCCGGTACGGAACTTTTATTGCATTGAGAATGCAGAATCCAAAACTGACCAGAGAAAAGAAAATGGCCACACAGAGGAACATTATGATCATCACATGCAGGCCTGTGTTCAACTTTTTCACCATGTGTGGGAAAACTGTCAAGGAAAAATAAATGGTATGTTCAGTGTATAGCTTTTCTTGATGATGGTAAATATCACACTGTGCTGCTGCTTCCAATTCAGTTTATATTTAAGCAAGACTATTTTTTACAGAGATGTGGAATTCAGCTAGTTACACACACCTCAGTTCATGATGCTTTATTTTTCAGTGCATCAGACAAACCAGGGATATTCTGCTACAGGAATAATCTACACAGGATCTGTGATTAAGGATTCAGGCTTAAGTCCTGTTTATTTATCTAGTGGTGTTAATGTCTTTATCTCTGCTGCTGTATTGTCTGCCACATACTTTCACCTCTCTTCTCTGTACCAAACTCCTGGTTTTGAGCTTCTCATTCCTGTCTCATGCTTTTAATCTCATCCATTTGCAGTCTGATAGTCTCAGTTTCCTTGTTCAGCCCCTTGCTGCCTAAAATAGTATCACTTTTTCCTGTGTTTATTTTCTCATGTTCTTTTCTTCTATTCCTCTCTTTACTGCTGGCTCCAGTGAGATCTGCCCTGATTTCATATGTCCTAATCCCACAGGTTTGCCCTTTAAGATTCTCCTCTTGATTTCTCATCTCATGTTTATAGCCCCTTTATGCTTTTCTGGGCATCTGGTAGGGTTTTATCTACAGATGTAGGAAGCTTGTAAAGTATTGCAGTCAGGTAGGCTTTAGGTGAAGTGCTCCCATGTTTTGCTACAGGCACAAGCTCTCCTTAAGCAGACTGTCACTTGCTTGTCTCTAGAGAACAGTAATTTTCTTGGCTCTCTCTTCACAGTAACAGGTGAAGGGGGGGGGGGGCAGATTGGCCAGCAGCAGGAAATGTACACCTGAATGTTTAGTTTATCCTGCAGCCCTTCAGTAACACAATCAGAAGAAATGTGAGTAGGGAATTGTAGGTGACATGTTGACTGAGAGGAAAGAGAGGCTGATTGAGAGGAACCCTAAAAGCAAGGTGATCAAAAAGAGACCTTCAGCATAGCACTCATACATGTTTTGAAGAACTTACTGCCTAATTACTAAAACATTACTACAAAGAAGGTATACTATATTATAAACAAACAAATAAATAAATAAATTCCTGTGCTGCATAACTGACAAAAAACCCCCAAAGTCCAAACAAGCCACCTAAAAAGTAGGCAGGAATAGTTAGTAGATGTCACCATGAACATCAGGCATACAATTTGATCATGACATGACAGAATTATAGTAGATTCTGTAGAAAAAAATCATATTGTAGAAATCCCATACAAAAATATTGTGATTCAACAGATCTGTTTCAGTAGCTCATTCTGGGGTTATAGTTGGGCCTGGTGTACAGAGGAGCTACAGGAGACTGACAAGATGAAACAAGGGGACTAAATGAGAATCAGAAGTATATATTAGAAATGGGAATCCAAAAACTAGGTTGCTTTCTGACTGGAAAACAACTGGCAGTGTAACAACAAAGCACATGGAATTAAGCCTCCTTACAAACCATCAGAGATTTTAGGGCAGTTGTAAGGATTATTTGGTCTCTTTTCTGAGTCTCGCAGCCAAGTCCCAAAGACTTGGGTCTGGCTTAGTATGCAGAAATAAGAATCCATGGGAAGGATATTTCTGTGGAGACTCCTGACACAATCCAGCAGTATTTGCTATGCACAGGCAAAATGTGTGGCTTCCCCAGCTTGTTCTCAGGGTTTGACTCAGTTGTCAAAACATAAGCATCTTATGCCAACTTAGGTGTCTTAGGACCATCATAACGACCCCATGGGTCTAACATACATGTTGCACTATGTATGGAACACTTCCAGATGCAGCAGCTGGAGGCCAGATATACATCTTGAGGAGTACAAAAGAGCACTGGATACCTATTATGGCAATTGAGTCATGCTGTCACTGTCCCAGCTAAAAGCGAGTGTGCCAGCCATAAGTCTACTCTAGTGAATGCTAACAGAGTGAAAGGGGATGTACCAATAACAGTAAATTATCTCAATTTGGAATTCCAAAGTGCCAGAGGTACTGCCATACCGCACCACATGAGGTGTTAGCTTTGTCTTGATCTATGGTGCCAGTGGAGTTCCATTTATATCATTACATCCCTCAAGAAAAGTCTCACAGTTCTTGCTCCCCAGTAAATTCAGAATGCTTAGAGATTAAGGGGGAAATTCAAACCAGAAAAACGTCATGTCAAACGCAGAAGCCCCAGTCCTGCTCACCATTGTGCAAAAGTAACAGCTTTGTGTATTGTTGTTTGAAAACAGTATTGTGAAAATATCAAACTCAATAGAGTTATTAAAATATTTAAAAGGGAAAATCTCTGGAACACTCATTGACCAAAATGTGTATTTGTGCCTACTGAACTTAATGACCCAGCTTTACAGTTCTAATGGAGAATTCTTACTACCTTCAGTGAGAGCTCTGTTTGTCTAAGGAGTGCAGGCTCATGTCCTCCAAATGCATATCAATGTGCTCCAGTGTGACTGTGGAACATTATGCCTTCTTCTCAGGTTACACAGGAAAAAATCTGAAAGTTTATTAAATAGTCCAGAAAGTTGTACAGAATTTTAAAGGAGATTGGCTACCTTTTTCTTCATCTCTGACAGAAAGGGGTGAAAGAACTGGGATTGGATGAGCATGACTGCTATGTCCATGTCATGAAGTTGCAGCTGCAGTCAGAGCTTGAGCAATAATTTGGTTACTCTAAAAGTGACCAGTCCAAATTCATCCAGTTTAAAAACTGGTCATGCTGATCTAAGTTGAGGTTGCTCTGGTTCTTTTCTCCATTCCCTCTTAAGTCCCACAGTCACACCTGCCTTCAAGTTATAGGAGTGCTTGTGCAGTTGTGTAGTCAGACACGATCCTATGGGAAAAAAATTATTTATTTTTGTAGGTTAAATTTTTGGCCAGTTTAACTTCTGAACTACCTCACAACAACTACCAGAGGCACTGCAAAGGCTGGGACAGGACAGCATTGCTGTGGGCTAGGGAGAGGATGAGACTGCAGCAGCTTCAACTCATATTGGTTTAAGTTGCAGGAAATCTGTACAGTGAACTAAAAATCTTCAATGCAAATTACCATTTTCACTACAAAACAGGATGACTGAAATGTGGAAATTATCCAGCATACAGCTCAGTGCTTTCAAGACCTCAAGAAAACATTTTATGTTGAAAGGAATACATTTAGAAGAGTTTCTACAATTGTTAAGAATTCAGCAATTTATTGTCTCCAAACTTAAGAGAAAAGAAGGTGAGAATTTCTTCAACATTATTAATACAGTTAGTGGTATGTGCTATGGTAGACATTTGCATTATGACAGCCAGAGAAATACAAAAATGTGGCCAGCTAAATAAATCTCTGCTTCTTCAAGGGAAAAAACCTCAGAAGAATTCAACAGAGAAGGCAAGGACAAAGGCAGAGAGATGTCAAAGCAAAACTTGGCATAGGAAAAAGTCAGTCAAGGGGAAAGTATGATTTACAGGGTCATCTCCAAATGACTTTCACCCCTTTCACAAGGCTAAAAGGAAACTCTCCATCTAGCCCTAGGGATCTTCTTTCCCATCTTGATTCCAGGACTACAGAGTATAACTGTAGCAAAAATCACTTCTGAAATGATAGAAATTTTATATTCACACTCAAACACCAAACCATAAAGACTGCATATTTAGTTAATAATAATAATTTGCATTCTACGAGTTCTGTAAACAAAAAGAATAAAGTGCTAAATTCCAACTAGACATTAGACTGAATATTCAACCAAAATTGTACTTACTTGTGAATTTGGAACGCCGCCCACCCAAGCCACACTGGCGTGTTTTGCCGCCCCGAAAGAGTCCATAGTAAATGTCTCCAATGAACTTGACCAGCTCTGGATCTGTGGCATTGACCAAATCAGCTCCTGTTTTGCAAAGGATCTTTCCAGTCATCCACTTTGGGGTCCCCATTGCAACAACAATCAAGATAAAAGACACAAAACTTATTAGAGAAGCCAAAGCAAATAACGTCTTTTTAAAGCAGCCAGGCATCCTAGTGCTTTCAAGGGATCATCTCCAAGCCCTATCTGCAGTAGTCAGTTGTATTTCCCACTTTTCATCGTGCGCCAAAATCCACAGCCGAATATCAGGCATTTCAAAATACTTCTCTTGAAGGTCTAGCAATTAATCTGTATGGTTAAAAATCAAGGCAAAAAATACATTTTCCTGCAACATCCAGAAATGGTTGCAAGTAAGGTCTTCATTACATTGTAGTCTGGTGATGCTTCTTTCTGCAGCAAGTAATTCTATCTCTATGGCCTGTCTAATATTTCCTCAGGGGTTTAATTGTCCTGCTCAAATGACATCAAGTTTTTTACTGTAACCTCATGTGAAGAAAATTTCGAGAAGAATCCAGTTTCTTAGATTATCAAAGAAAGTGGGTAAATAGTTGTGTGCAAGGGACAAAGCATTAAAACAGTGTAATTTGGCTGGAGGATTCTGCTGTCGCCTCAGCCGTGCTGAGCTTCCCGGCGCTTGCTCCCACCCAGCTTCTAAATGTCACTGCAGGCAGAGTTATCTGAGGGACAGAAATGATGGGTCTGGAATCTTCTGAATTACAGCGGGGCGCACAAAGCCCTTCGCAGCCGGGGTGGCCTGGCCAGCCGTGCCGTAGCCCAGGGCACTCATGCGGCGTAACTCAAGCTACAGGTGCGATCCATGAGCGCTAAAGAAAACCGGCCGTAATTGCCCGCACGCTTCTACAGTTACTGCTACCCGAGCCCTGGGAGGACCTTCAGAACCACTAATTACTTAATTAACAGCAGCAGTAGCCGCGGGGACCGGTAACACGGCCCCCTGGAGTGGCTCGGCCGAAGTATTCGGACTTCGCCTCCCCCGCCCGCCCCCGGCTCCGCGCGGCCCGGGCGGGCGGCCCAGCCCCGCCCTTGGCACCACCCCCGACCCGGCGCTGCCGCCCCTCGCCCGCCCCGTGGGGCGGTCCATCCGCCGGCGGGAGAGCGGCGCCAGGGCAGCGGGCATGGCGGCGGGCAGGGTGCTGGTGTACGGGGGCAGGGGGGCGCTGGGCTCCCAGTGCGTGCGGTACTTCAAGTCCAAGAACTGGGTAAGCGCCGGGCTGGGAGGTGGCGAGGCGGGGCGCCCCACGGGGCAGCGGCCGTGCTCCGCCGGGCCGGGCGCTGCGGGGCGCGGGCCGCTAACGCGGCGTTCCTCTCGCCGTGGCAGTGGGTGGCCAGCATCGACCTGGCGGAGAACGCGGACGCCAGCGCCAACGTGGTGGTGAGGGCGACCGACTCCTTCCCCGAGCAGGCCGAGCAGGTGGGTCGGCGGCGAGTGCGGGGCGGCCGGTGCTGCGTGGGGCGGTGCCCCAGCCGGCCTCCCCCGGGTGTGTGCATCCCTTCGGCCGAGCGATGCGCGCAGCCTCGCCGCGGGTGTGAGCATCTCTTTCGCTGCCGCCCGCGGTGAGCAAGGCGGCTGGAGGGATGGGTCCGGCTCCATGCAGGAAGCAGGAGCGCGGTCGGTGGCGGTCGTGCGGCCATACCGTGAAACTCCAGGTCCTTCAGCTTCTGCTCGTCGCTTCTTTTTAATTTTTTTGTAATTCCTTTTAACTGAATACACAGAGCTTGATCCGGGATATTGTAGGCTCAGCACATAAGGCAGTTTTGCCTTGCTTTTGTTTTGACTTTTAAAAGTCACAGACTGAACCAGGTGAGTTGTAATGAAGATGGGTAAGGACATCTTAAAATGCAGCACTTCTTTCAAATACCCTGACCTGTAAATGTGTTGTGTGTAGGTAGATGGCATGCTCAAAGCGTATGAACCTAAACCCCAAGGGATCCTAGGGGAATACACTGGTTTCCACAAAAGTGAATATGGGAGAATCTAAGACAGCCTAAAAAAAATACTTTGCTGTATTCTCAATAGATAGGGTTTATTTTTTGCATTTTAAGTTTCAAACCAATTTCTGTTACTGATATACTGAGTATCTACCCAGTATGTTTTCTTTGTATCTACACAACCCCTAAAGCTTTGGAAGAGTAACATAGAATATTTGCAATACAATTTTCAATATGTTTTTGCAAAAGCTATTGGTTCTTTTTCTCTTGTTGAGAGATTAATTGTTTGCTATTTACTTTGACAGAGAAAATTTGTAGCCAACAAATTCATTACCAGCTGCGAGGTCTTACATTTGAAAGAGAACAAATTGTAGATACCTAAAAGTATACAAGCTCAAATTTAGCAGCTAGGCTCAAACTGATGGTTGTGGTCTAGACAGAACCAATAAGAAGGCTAATCTTTAGTTGTTTTTCTTGCACTGTCATCAAAAGTGACACCAGTAGTCCTAGTCAGACCTGGAGTTTTGTCCCCATCTTAAACAACACCATACTTGGAAGACAACCTGCCAAAAGCAAGTCAATAATAATTTTTAACGATAGAGGTAAGGGTCAGGTGTTTCAGCTCTGATGCTCACTTATTTCCAGTGACATCACACGTTCTATGGCTTTCATTCATCTGAGTTTCACCTATAGTTATTTTTCAACACAGTTGTTTTGAGTTCATAGGTCATAAATATTAATTTTCTATAGTGGTTTAAATTGCTTTGTCTTGTGTTACTCAAATATATAAGTAGGAAAAAGTAACTTTAAGGTATTCTTGGTGTTTACCTCTTTACCTTATCAGTTCAGTGTTTTCAGTATATTCTTATTCTATGTGTTGAAGGTGACGGCAGAAGTTGGAAAACTTCTCGGTGAAGAAAAGGTGGATGCGATCTTGTGTGTAGCTGGAGGATGGGCTGGAGGCAGCGCCAAAGCCAAGTGTAAGCCTTTGGTACAGCCATGCTGGTGAAAACACGAAGGATATCTGAGAGAAGTCCTTAAAAGTCTTTCTTCCTGAGTCCAGAAGAGGACAAAAGCATAAAAATACAAAATAGCTCAGTCACAGTGCTTCTTTGTGCTTCTCTGAATTTTTGCTGTCTGTTAAATTTGCACAGCATTTGGTTTCTTCAGTAATGTTTGTTGATGCACTAATTTTTTCCAAAAGTTTTGATGTATGTTCTGAAGGAGCTCAGTATTATTATTTATGAGCTGACATTTCCTGAGATCACCTGTGTCAGGCAAGTTATAAAAGACAGTGCTGGGTAGAAATACTGATGTTGTTTCCTAAGTTATTGCTTTATGCATAAAACCTCAGTTGCCTCCTGCAGTTCTCTGAGCTGTTACTGTGCAATACAGTATTGGAAGGCACTGCCTAATCATGCTACAGAAAAAACCCTTCAAAAAAACCCTTAAAAAAAGGCTTTCAAACATGTAATATTCAGAATGAAATTTTATACCTTGCCCACTACTGTAGAGATACAAGAAGAAAAATAGCCTTTTCTGTCTGGAGTAAATTTGGTAAAATGTGTCCTTTTCTTCTCCCTTCTGGTTTGGATATTACAGGCTCAAAGAGAAAGGAGATACAAAAGACATAAATGATATTTTACAATGTGGAAGTAAAAAACGGTAGAAAGCATGTTTTCATAGTGCTGTTGCACTCTGTGTAACAGTGAGGAAATCAAAGTTAAAAGTCTTCTTTTGACTAATTTCACTAATTCTCTTCCTAATCAGCTTTATATAAAAACTGTGATCTAATGTGGAAGCAGAGCGTTTGGACATCGACTATTTCCAGCCACCTTGCCACAAAACATCTGAAAGAAGGTGGCCTCTTGACTCTGACAGGCGCTCAAGCTGCTTTGTCTGGAACCCCAGGTAAAATGCAGTGCATGACAGCTGCAGGGACACCAGCAGTTAGAGATGGTTGTTTATCTGAGCATTCTTGTTTGTGAAGCAATGGCTTCACACCCCAGTTCTTGACATCTAGCACAAGTGGGACACTGCTGCTGAAATGTGTAAGGAAAGTGTAATTTTACAGGTAGCAATATTGAATCTCTCGAAGCTGTAGTGCAAATACATAGAATCGGTGTTTAAATAATATTTGACATACATTGGTTGAAATGTACTCGTCTGATATATGGTATAGAAAAAAGTTTGGAAAATAATGAAGACTAGAAGCTCACAGCAATGGAAGTACAATGTTTAGACAAAGTTAAATTTCCTATTCATGTTCTGAAAGACAGAGTCCTTAATTAACCAGTCTTTCTGTTGGTGATGACTCAGCTGATTCTGATAAACATGCTTGCCCTGTTCATGTTCTGATTTAGTTTACCTTTGCTTCAGATGTAGATAAGCTTGTTGATTGTTGGCTTTGTACTCTGCTAGCTATTTAATAGGAGCTTTACTGGATTTTTAATCTTGCTCCTCAACCATGTTGGTCTGCATGGTAAAAGAAATCTGGGAGCAATTTAAAATTAAAAAAAAAAAAAAAAAAAAAAAGGAACCAACACACAAGCCCACAGGCTTTTCCAACAGAGGAAAGTTGGAGACAAATACTTCTATTTCCCAAGCTTTATTAGTGTCATTTCAATGATATTTTTAAGACACGAAGATCTTAAAGCATATACAATTTATGAATATTCTTGAAAGCTTTGCCTAACACTCTTTGGGCAAAAATATTCTATATATTTTCTAGCTAATGATTAATCTGCTGTGTTTATAGTGGCATCTGCTATAGTCAAAGATAAAAGGTTTATTTTGTGAGAATAAGCAGATGAATAATTTACAGTGAACTGCTGACTAACTATATACAAATGGAAAAAAAGTGAATTCTGGCAAACTTTCATGGTTTTTGTTTGGGTGGTTTTGGGAGATAGGGACCACAACACAGGAATCAAAGCAATGTGCCTTCCTGTTTTGAACTAGCTAGTTTCAGCTAGTCTGAATTGTTCTGAAAGTCACAGCAGTGCTTTGGGCAAACACGTGCAACTTATTAACATCAGGAAGAATTGGGAAAGAGTTGTTACTCAACTTTTGCAAATATGCCTTATTAGCCTTGTTATGACCGGCTCTTCTGGAAGAAGTAATCTTTCTCTTGTTTGCTCTTAATGAGATTCTTCTTTTCCTATGAGAAAATGTTGCCTCGCATAATGCAAACTGAAGAACACTGAAAATTACATGAACAGTGACAGAAAGAGTGAGAGAAATGTATCAGGCATGAAAAGGTTTCTAAGAAGATTTAGAATGTTTAGTTTAGGCAAGATGAGAGAGGAATATGCGACACATGAATGTTCTTATCATAACATAAAATAACTTAGCTAGTGCTGTCCATTATTGCTCCTAATAAAAGTGGGTGTAATACAATATGTATTTCTATTATATTCAAAATATGTCTTCAGGAATGTTGGAAAGGGGTGGGGTAGCTGTATAGATGGGTAGGAAGAAAGACATTCAGTTGTAGAAGACAAAACACATTCATGTTTTCTTAGCTGCTTAATCTGTGTTCGGACTTCTTGACAGATGCGTGCCTTGAGACGTCTGAGACCTCTAACACCCTGATTGTCCAGATCTTGTACCTGAGCAGTGGGCTTTATGCTCTGGTTCCTGCTGCTCTTACACTGCTAAATGCTGTCTGCCTAGAAAACAACAGTTTTTAGGAAGAAGCTTGCTTTCCCTGTGCATTATTTATTAATTTTCTACCATGAGGGTTGGGTTTTTTTGTCGCTTTCTCTACAGGGCTGTCAGACCTGGGGTGCTGACAAAGTGAATTCCAGATCTGAAAGAGAAGTGAACTGTATCTGTTCAGGTCCAAACTCACGAATACCTTAGTTATGTGATTAAAATTAATAGAAGAGCACCTTATTAAAATCTATGAGCATCTTCAGACTTATTCTGTTAAATTTGTGAGCTAAGCCCTGTAGGTCACATCCTTCAGGATGCATTTGGATACACTGACTGAACATGCTTGACTTGGTAAGCTGCTTATTTCTGTAGTGCTAAGTTAAGTCAGTTCTGTGATAGCTCCTGGATGTCTACTAAAGCCCTCTTATTATTATCATTTTTTTGTTTTAATATATTTTAAAAGTGTGATTCTCTTCTGGCTGTGGTAAGTGGTCTTACTATTCATCAAACAGTCTTTAGTTTCTGTCATGTTACTGCTGATATTGAGAGCTGTTCTGATTGTGCTCTAATTTGCCTGTTTTTGATTTTCAGGGATGATTGCCTATGGCATGGCCAAAGGAGCAGTGCATCAGCTTTGTCAGAGTTTGGCTGGTGCCAGCAGTGGCCTGCCATCTGGTTCTGCTGCAGTTGCCATTTTACCGTAAGTGGTTGCTTAGCTGTCTCTGCCTGTGTTGTTTTATTTAGCTACTGCTGTAACCTACAGCCACACAGATATGCTTGCAGTGTCCTATTCACAGCACCCAGCTTCTCAGACTACTCACAGAGAAAGGGGGCATCTTGACTGGATGAACAGAGTGTTACACAAGTCACCCTAAATATGATTACATTCTTTTCTTTGCCTTTGCAAAACAGTAGTGAATGTTAGGATTAAAATTTGATTTACTTTTAACCAGTTTAACTGTAGCCATGCATTAATGTCTGTTTTCTTTATTTCAGTATAGACAGAACTGTAAAAATGAGATGAACTGTTTAGCACAGTTTTAGACTTAGCTGTGTGATAATAGTAAGGCAAAAGATTACTTCAGAGGTTTTCATTTGATTAAAGATGCTTCTTCATAAGGTGCTGCATATCTATGCTTGATTGGTAAAATTAGACCAAGAAAGTTTAGCTTGTATTTGCCTGCTTTCATTTTCATCAGGAAAGCTAGTAAAAAGTGGATGGCCTAGTAGGTCTTCACTATGTTTAATTTTATCAATTCTGCTGCAAAAATTAAAAGTATTTTTCTTGCCAGGTCCATATCTAGTTCAGGACCCAAAGTTTAAGACCAGAGAGTTCTGTACAGGGATTTGGTACACTACCTGAATTCTCCCTACTTTTGATTTCCTCACACACACTTTTAACACACACTTCTTCAGGTCAGACAGGAATGGCATTAAATGTGTTTGGATGATTGACACCACCTTCTACAGAGCTTTACAGGCAGGCAGACACCAAGATCACTGCATTCTTGTACATGCTGCTCTTGTGTAGTTCTCATGCAAAACTCTGTTCTTAAGTGAATTTTTGAGAGGGTAAATATACCTTGGATTGTCAACAGTATCTCAGTGAGGGAGTTCTGCAAAGTTAACCCTTTCATGTCATTGTATGTAGCATAAATATGTATTGTCAAAGTTAAAACTTCCTATGTTTGTGCATGTAGTCTCTGGAAAGCGTGGATGTAGTGCATATGTGCTGTGCAGTACATGAAGTTTACTGCTGCCATTCCCTGTCTGGATGAGAGAGGTGGGAAGGGAGCTGCAAGCTAAGTGTTGGCCCCAATGGACAGCTCGTCGGTGAGCCCAGCAGCTTGGGGTTCTAAGTTGGAGCCTTGGATATACATTGAAACTAATGACTATGTTCTGTTAACACACGGGGAGGATGGAAGGGAAATCCATACCACATGGTGTAAAAGTCAAGCATGTTACAGCAGTGAATTGAAGCAGGTGGTGCTCATCAGAAACACGATGTATAAATAAAAGGCTTGCTTATCTTCTTTAATCACAGGGTTACCTTAGATACGCCAGCAAACAGGAAAGCAATGCCTGATGCAGATTTCAGCTCCTGGACACCCTTAGAATTCATTGCAGAGTGAGTATCTGTGGGATAACTAAGCAGTTCCTCACTGTCCCTCTTGCTGCTGCATTTCAGTGCCTGTTCTTTTTAAATAGGTGTCTTGGATTTGGATTTTCCTCCATCATCTTATTGTTTATCTTTCTAAATCACATTGGGTTTAATTGCACAGGTTTCCTATCTGGAGAAAATTAGCCTAACGCCATCAACTTCAGCTTCTCTACATGAGTTATTTCAGCAAGGAAGATAGCCTTAAGCAGTTGGAAGCCAGAGAATTTACTAAAGCCTATAGACAAATTAAATTGCAGACAGCAGGTGCAGGAGACAGACACCTGGCTTAAAGATAAACTGCAAATAGGCATGTAAACTTGGGTGGGTTTCTTTTTCTTTTAAACACTCTTTACTGCCCAGTTTATGGCATGTTAGTTCAGTTCTCTCAACTGGCAACATTCCTGCTCTTGTTTAAAAAAATTTAGTATTATCCATAAAAACTTGTCCTGAATGATGCTGCAAAATGCTGAAGCTGCAGCTGTATCTTATGTAATGGCAGGCTGAGATTATCTGCCTTACTGTTCTCATTCCTCAGGGTTAGAGAAGGTGCAGCATGAGTACTGCATTCTGCAATGTGATGGGGAGTATCAGAGTGCCTGCTGAGGGTGAATTCTTACATGTTTTGAAAATCTTTTAGAACTGACAGTGAAATTGAGTTTACCTATTGCTGAGTAGTTTAGCTCTGACATCAGATTTCCTTTTTTGTGAATTTTTTTAAGGTGGATGCCAGAGATGGAAATTTGCAGTTGTAGCTGTTTAGTTGAAGCCTCTGCAGTTGTCTGATGAGGCTCTTTAAAACAGGCCCCATCAACTGAATTTAGCTGGCCTGAAAATGTTCAGAAAAAGATCCTTAATTTATTGTGCTCCATAGGTGGGTTAGCCAGATGTTGCAGATTTGCAAATTCATTTTTTAAGTTTAACTTCTAAGTAATTTATCCGTATAGGAGAATTGAGTTGATTGTTTTGTTTTGTTTCTAATTTCCTAAAATTTAACCCCAGCTTTGAAAACTGAGAATCTCACTGCCTGTGCAACATCAGCATCTGTTGGCAACATCTGCATCTTGGGAAGGATGCAGGAAATCCTTTCCAATATGGCACTTGCATTTTGTGCTCTGGAAGCTCTTGTTGGATAGTGGGTTGTTCCAATATGGCAATTGCTATGTCTGCACTATTGGAAGGGCTGAAGGACCTGTAAAATATCCTTCACTTTCTCTATTCTGAGGAAGGAGTTTATATTGTGTTTTGATAAGGAGTGTCCTGGTCTGCTACCTAGAATGGATCCATCTTACTCAGCACTATTTTGGATGTCTTACAGCTTTTTTCCTCCCCCTGAGACCACTTTTACAGTTAAATATTGAAGTGTTACAATGGCCTGTTGTCAGAGTAATGGGTTTAGCAACTCTATCCTAGCCATAAAACTGTATTTCTTTTATATATATATGCTATAAAGGCAACTTAAGTGGCCCCTCCTTCCCCTTTTCAAATTATTTTTTTAACTGGGAAAAAACCTAGCTACCCTGACAATTTGAGCTCCTGGCCTTTTCCTTTGAGATGTTTTGGAAATCCTGTGTGCTCTAAAGCCCCTTGAATTTCTTTGGACCATCTGTCCAGTTCTGAGGGTTTGAATCCAGTGATCACATCTCACAGAGAGCACCAGAGAGAGCAGAAGGAAAAGTAATAGGCTTGTATTTTATTCTTCCTGTCAATATACCTGATAGTAGTTGTTAGTTTTTTGTTCTTTCTCACCTTGTTTTATCCATTTATTTTAAAACAGAACCTTTTATAACTGGATGACAGGGAAGGATCGACCAAGCTCTGGCAGTCTAATCCAGGTGATAACTACAGGTGGGAAGACTGAACTAGTTTCAGCAGCACATCTTTGATGTCAGCCACTTAAAGTGATGAAACTTCAGCAAAGGAGAAGCTGTGGAAAATCTGTCCACCAGTATAATCTGAATGGTCTTCTGTATCCAGTGTCTGTAGTTATTCCGTTAATTGAACCAGATTTCAAGTAATACTTCTGTGTTGTCAGTTGCGAGCTATCAGCATTTGTTTAGCAATTAATATCAACTTGTCTGTAAACGAAAGTTGCAGGCTTTGAAGTCTGTAGATGTCCTAGTCCTGAGCATTATATGGCAACTTACCTGTTTTCTGTGAAATGGGATTGTGCTTAAATATGTCATGTGATTGCATACATAATGGTTGGATTTTTTTCTCTGTCAGTAAGTGTTTATGGCAACTTACTGTAACTCCTTCAGTATTCTGTCTTTTTCTATCTGAGACTATAACCCCACCCCTGCCTATTATGTTGTCTGTAGTCATAGGGAACACCACAGGCACATATCATATCCTAGTCGTGTAACACTTTTCTTGTGAATGTTCCACTTGAGTTGATGAAACTGAATAGAGATTACTCATTTGAGAAGGAATTCTTAATTTGCCTTACAGTTCATAAGCTGCTCTCAGGCCTACAGTTGAAGGATAAAACTGTCATTCTGTCAAATGAATAGTATGCCTTTCTCTTAGTCATGATGGTTCTTGACTTTTTTGAAAAGCAAAGTGCCATCAAGAAGTAGAAAAAATGCACTTCTGTTTGAAAATGGAACTTTTTGTGCTAAATAAATGTATATTGTTTTATGTATTGAGTTGTCTCCATTACTGTAATCCCAATATCTTGATAATTGGTTTAGTTGAAAGTACAGTTCAGTTGGGGTAAAGGACTTAGTTTTTTTACTTCTTTAATTCTGATCATGGTGCGTGGTGTTTCTGCCAAAGATCTACTAGCCATGCACAGAGGCAGGCCTTCAGCTGGAGCAAATGTTTTCTTAAACTCAACCATGTTACTTGGAAACACAGTTCAGATGCAGAGTGCAATCATTACCTGTTCTGAGCATAGACTTACATGGAATGAGTACTATCGGATATTTGGGAACATCTTGAAAGCGATTAAATATAAAAAGTTGTGTATATGTTCTCCCTCTGAACTTTTTTGTTTATATTAACTTCAGCCTTCTGTTGGGGAAGGATTTAGTGCCATGAGTCAGGAAACCTTTCCCCTCTTTCCACTGGAAAAGCTCACATGTGCCCATGTTAATTTTAACATGGAATGGTTGCCTGTTTTGGTATGACTGTTTCTTGTCTCTTTACTTGTTTTGCTGTATGCAGAGGTGGAGGGGGATTTTTCTGTCCTGTCGAAACGGTCCAGGACTGTAAATTTGTAAACTTGCTTTTGATTTTAAGTGAAAAGCTCACAATGATGCTGCTGCACCAGCAGTTGCTACAGGCTCAGGGTACAGACAAAAACTGCAAGGCACTGGTAGGGAATGAAACCCTGGGGTGCTACTCAATTATTCTGGAAAAGGGAGTAGCTATCATGCTACAAACTAACATGATTTGAAGGCTTCCCTTTGTCAAGCTAGCTAAAACAGTGAATAATGTTAAAACATAATTGTGAATGGAAAACTTCTGGATTAACTTTCATCAGTTTTCAGGTATGAGCAGAAAGATACAAAAATGACGTTATTAAAGCTGGAGAGTGAAAATAGAGGTGAGTGTGTGACAATGAGGCAAGTGTCTGTTAAGCTTGCTGCTAAAGGTGAGAGCTTTAAGCTGAGCAGTTTGATGTTGAAGAGGCTTTTTGTGACCAGTTTCATCCTGTATCTCTCTAAACTTAATTTCAGTTAACTGTCTAGGAGTAAAAGCCACCCTGACACTGCAAACATCTGGGTTGCCTGGCTTCTTCAGCTGGCCTAGAGATCTGGTTGTGCTGCAATTAGATGTGTCTTTGTGTGGGTGTGTTCCATATGGATGAACTCCCTGCAGTGCCCACACACTACAACTGGAGACTGTAGGCCTGTTGTGAAGATTTTCACAGAATTATGGCACAGTTTGGGCTGGAAGCGACCTCTGAAGATCATCTAGTCCAACCCCCCTGTCAGGCAGGGATGTCTTAGTGCTTAGTCATAAGTATGTGGATGAATTTCCATTCTAGTGTTGATGAGAACCTCTGAATTGCTCATATTTTTATTTTGCTATTTATATGGCACGATTAACAACGCTAATACTGCAGAAGTTAGAAGCTTATCCTACTTTAATTAAGGGAATGTAATATATGTATTAAGCAGCTGAATTTACCGTGTTTTTTACTTAGGACTGTACAGATGTTGTCATACCAAAAAATTCACATGCCCAGAGCCCATTTAGTAGGGCGTTTTCCTATGCAACCTTCCTTCAAAGATGTGTGGTGTTTACTAGGGAGGAAGTCAGTGAGGTCTGGGGAAAAATAAAACACAAATCATGTCAGCATCCCACTTGTGCTCAGCATTCTGAGTTTCACAAGTGTAATATTGCTTGAAAAAAATTATTTCTAGATCCAAGCCAATGCACCTTGGAGAAGGTGATGTGATTGCATGGCCCAGCCCTAAACACAGTTCCAGTCTCCCCAAAATGGGATGGCTCTTGCACATGGCAGCTGATACAAAGGTGCAGAGATAAAACATAGCTTTGTCAGAAGGCCAGGGCAGCGGGCACAGGCCTGCTCTGTATCAATGGGTTTTCCTACAGATTTAGAGAAATCAGATTTTAATAAAGCACAAATAAAAGGCTTCTGCAGTAGAATATCAGTAGTACTGTTATAAAGCCAAAGACCTCTGAGCACTGGGAAAGAGCCTGTTTTTGACATTCCAGGTGCTAAGGGTGTGGGAACTTGTGCTGCTGTCTGGACTGTGGCTGCTGTCTTACAGAGCCTGACCTGTGTACAGTCCCCTTGCTTTGCAGAACCTTTGGTTCATTGCAGGGTTGAGTCCAAAATGTTTTCAGAGTTCACTGGGAAGTGAAATTCATATATTTTACCAACAGGTTTAATTTGTTTCGTTATATTTTCATGAGCAAATTAGTTTTCTACCAATTATTTAATAAAACCTGCCACAAAACAAAGATTCAGAATCATGCCCCACATCCAAGGAAAATGGAAGTTTCCAAATACAATGATAGCTGAGTCATTTAGCAGGTGCAGTTCTACAGTAACCCAAATAGCACTTTAAAGTATTTTGTTGCAATAATTATGCTAAACAAGCATGGTGGGGGTTTTTTTTAATAGTGGAATGAAAACTACTACCACAACAAAAAGTAACATTTATCATCTTTCTTCTTCCTCGTATTGGCTCACTGGAAGAAAACAGATGGGGACTGTGCTAGCATGTGGAGATGCTTCAGACTAACCCTTGCAGTGTTGAACAAGGTGAGAAGTAGGCAGACATCTGAAAGGCATTGCAGAAGTCAATAGCAAATGTCACTTGAGATTTAGATCTCTGTCAGATGCTGTTATTCTTGCACTTCCTGAAACACCATGTTCTAAAGGATTTGCTCTATAAATACGTCTGGTCCCAACACGGTCTGTGAGGGCTCTCAGGGTATGATCACAGACTCCCACGGCTAAACAAGGCTGATCTTCAGGAATGCCAGTAGAGGGCAGAGACTTCCACTGAATTGGGGAGATTACTGCTAAGGAATATCTTTTTATCAGTGAGGATTTTAACCATGCTACAGCCTCTACTGAGAGGCTCATCCCCATTTCTTGCTTTAGTGCCCGCAGTCCTACCCTTCTAGCCTTTCTTACACCAAGCACATGCAGCCTACTCCATATACCAGTTCCAGAAACCAATCCATCACCTTCAAGCAGAACAAACCCAAAACCAGCAACAACACCCAACAAACACCACCACTCCCAATACACAGACATACTCATGCACAAAAGAAAACAACAAAAAAAAAGAAGTCAAGACTGTGAAGGGAGTCCCACAGCAGGGTGTACTATTGCTCTTGAAATGTTATCAGCTAGTGGAAAGGCAATATTTTGTAAAACAGCTTTAAGGGCTTGCACACAGTAGGAAGAGAAACAGGTTACTGTACTGCACATAAGGGTATAAGAATTTCCTAACCCAAGCAAAAGAGCCAGCAACTTCAGACTGGACTGGTATTAACAAAGAGGTGGAATTTGGAGGCAAAACTGTGGGGTTTTGAGTATTAAAGTTTAAACTCCTTTGCCTGTGAAATGGAGGAATGGATAATATTTTTTTAAAAAGCTATTTAGGAGGGAACAAAAAGTAGCAAGACACACAACTGTCATTTCTATATAATATTCATTGTTCAGTGCCTCCTGTAGATATGAACCACACCACTCATCTTAGTATTTTCCTTGTATGAACTTCCTCTTAAGCACTTTCTAAGTACATACTAGGATGTTCTTACAAATGGAGAGCATAGTAAAACCCTAAGATTGAAACCCTCGGTTTCTGCTTCTGTTTTGGCTACTGGTCTGGTGGAAGACTTTCAATACATCTCTGTATCTGTGGCTCATATCCCAAATATATATGAGACCATTTTATAGTGCTTTGAGATCTACTAATGCATCAGAACATATGAATGAAACACAGTTATCTCTGTGGATGCAATAATAGAAACTCAAAATACCTCTTTTGTTCATTGAACTTAATGTAAAATTGTGACCACGAGCCGAAGTCAGACCACTTTGTTACCACCAGTCATATTTGGTGATTTGCAAAAGAAGTGCTGTGTCAAAGACTACCTCAGCCTGGTAGTTTGGACATCACTTACCCGTGTATTTGGTAGTATGTAGTAATATTTTCTCTCCAGGACAACAGGCATTAATTTTTCATGACTATCACAGCTGGAATTTAAAAATACATTGTTGATTTTAAATTTGAACAAACCAATGACTCTTTCTATCAATGTATCCTTACATGTCAGTGAGACAGGGCTGAGGTTATAAAAGAAATGGGCCTCATAGTAAATTCTGGATCAACATGAGTTAGTGTGATAGTTAGCTTTTATTTAAGACCATACATAAATATCACCTGAAAGAAAACATCTCAGGGCCCCAGGAAGATATTTTTTCCAGTTGTTGAGATCCTTCTTATATGATCAGATGTCCAGATTTTTTTTCCACCCTCCATGAGAACAATGACCAGACACCTAAACTGCCAGCTTCTAGTTTCAAAATCAGTGACTCATATCCTGGGTGGCAGGACATAGCTATGTATGCCCTAAGTGCCTCATGCATTGGTTGCACTAATCAAAAAAATCAGTCCATAATCCAGCAGGGTTAATGACCTACTTTATCCACATTACTTGATAAATATCTTTAACATGACAAAATTTTGTGAATAACGTATTTTCTTTTTCCTTAGCCCCCCAAAAACATCCTGTTTGCAAATTCAGGCCTTTCTCCTACCAAAGTGTTACCCTGCAAGCCTTTACACCATCTGTATAGTTAGCATGTAGGGAAACCATGGTATTAGCAATATGAGGCCACACAGACGTGTAAAAACATCTACCCTCCCCCTTCCCCAGTCTCAGCTTCCCTTGTTTTTCCCCTGTGGTCTCTCAGACCAGACTTGTTCAGAGAGGTGTCAGGCAGTGTAGGAGGTTGAGGTGCTGTGCTTCTAATGGTTTTCTCCTCCACTTTGCCTACTGGTTTGCCTGCTGCTCTGTCCCCTGGTGCCTCTGCTTTTGCCACCTTGCCAGGGGGTGGGTTGAAGGCTCATCTGATGAGATTGCAGGCATGCACCATGTTCCTGCTGCAGAGGGGGTTTTTCTTCACCATGCTGGTAGAGAAGATGAGCATAAGTCATGCTTAGCATACAAATGTCTTGAGTGCTGTAGAAAAAGACATGGACATCATGTGCAGGATAAATGGAGTGGGGAGGACAGGTTATTAACGATGTAGGAACTGTTTAGCTGGCACGCAGTCATGTATGCATTTAAGAATCTTTTTTTGGTGGCTCTTAGGAAGGGCCAAGTGGTGTTTGCCTGTATAGCCAGAAGATGGTATGAAATACTGTTTGAAGGGGCAAGGACAATTTCCCAGCTGTGGGCTGCTTGCTGTGCACTGGGTACAGCAGTCACCTGGGCAGCACTGCATCATGCCCAGGCATGTGGCTTCTGTAGCCCCTGGTCACCAGGGCTAAACAAATAGGTAGATTCAAAGTAACAGAGGTGGATAACCGTATCTTTCAGAGAGCAAGAATTGAATTTTCAGACAAAGTAATAGTTAATTGTCTCATGAGGATCTGATACCTTTTGAAATACTGGTTAAAATTGGAACAAAACAGGAATTGTCAGTCTTCAAGTGTCCACTGTTCATTTCCAGTGGGGCTGAGTTTTCAAACTAACATTTTCTCCTTAACTCTTGAGCTTTTACTTAGTAACTTGCTAATACCACTGGATTTCAGATAAGGGGATACACCTCCTCTTTTTCTAACTTCCAGTTTCCCAATAGTTAAATGGTTAAAGTCAATACGTTCTATTCAGAAAAAGATATCAGGTGCATCTGCTATTACGTACATCTGCTACAACAAAATTACTTGGGTAAACACCTTCAGGATTAAGACTTTCTAAAAGCTGTAGCAAATTTGACTTACATTTCATCATTTAATGCATTAATTTCACCTCAACCATAGTCAACAGGGAACAGATGAAGACAGAGCAACTCCTTTGTATAGGGCTGCATTGTGTGGATTTCATGCAGAGACTCTGACTGAAGCTAAATATGCTATAATTAAGAAAATTCCTAATGCTAGGGTTTTTTTCCTATAATACTTTTTTTGCTGAGGGTGGCATTGACAGGGTAATTTTGAAGTTCAACAGGAAAAAAGAGGGATTGATCTTAAGTAGTTTTGTTCCACTTACTCGTTAAACTTATCATTCTTTGTTCTCTTCATTTTTTCGAGATCTCAATCAAAAACCCTTTATGTGAGGCATGATTTCAGCCACTGTGATTATAGGTTTCTTTGGATTGCTGAGCAAAGTGGAAGAGTTAACAAGAAAGGGTCTCTGATGTGGGTGAACTTATGCTAGAGCCTTAGAGCACAGTCTGTTCTGATGGAGAGCAAGTGGGAACAGTACTGGAGGATGATGGTGACACTGAAGACTGGGATAAAATGGATGGGTGAATTAAGAACAAACATGGACATGAGAAAGATGGGGTTACTCTTCAAACTGAAGGTAAGCATACAAGCCCAGAACACCAGTATATGGCTAGAAGTGGAGCTGTGCAATGCTCCTGTTTTCATGTTGAATAGAAAAGCAAACCTAGGGTTGTACTAGCAGTAATTTGCAGGGTTTCTTGTGCAGGTATCAACATCATACTGAAGGACCAATGTTCTAGGTAAAGAAGGAAATCATGGATTTATGTCCAAGAGGGGAAAAAACATTTGAGAGAGGTGAATTTGAGCTAAGAATTAGGTAAAACAAACATGAATATTAGCAAAGTATTTTCTTCTGTTTCTTGATTCTTTCTGTGCTCAGGGAACTGATATTCCATGTGTTCTTTATGCAGTCATTAAAAATATCAACTAACTTGGTCCATGTCCAATACAGTTGAAATTATCAATCAGGTGATAGAAAAAATACACCTGTTCTATTAGAAAGGATGAAATTTTAACCCCTGATCTGTACTTCCTGAACAAACAAGGTTATCTTGTATTGCTAACCTCAGGAAAAAACCCTCTGCAAGACTGTTAGGTGGACAGGAAAGTGGTTGCATGGTCACATCCAGGGGGAAAAGAGAAGACTTTGGAGTGACCTAATTGTGCCCTTCCAGTACCTACAGGGAGTCTACAAGAACGGTGCAGAGAGACTATTTACAAGAGCATGTAATGGTAGGGCAAGGGGAATGGTGTCAAACGTTAAGAGTAGGTTTTGGTACTAAGAGGAAATTCTTTAGTATGAGGGTGATGAAGTACTGAAGCAGGTCACCCAGAGAAGCTGTGGGTGCTCCATCCCTGGAAGTGTTCAAGGCCAGATTGGATGAAGCTCTGATCTACTTGGTCTAGTGGAGGGTGTCCCCACCCATGGCAGAGGGGTTAGAACTTTGTGATCTTTAATGTCCCCTCTATCCCAGGCCATTCTGTGATTCTCCTTGTGGTAATGCAGACCTCCCCCAGTGTGTCATGAATTACGCTGACTGTTTTTCAGAAAAACACTCTGTACCTCTGCTTCTCTCATCTCTCTTTTATTTTAAGGAGAGTAAGAGATGAAATTCAGTCTTCTTTCAGTTCTTTCCATTTTTCAGAAGATGTTCAGATAACTTGTCATAACCATGAAATATCACATGGGGTAGGACTCTGAATGTAGCTATCAATGCTTCAGTGCTTGCATTGGTCATGGAACTGGCATTTTGAGTTCTCAGTGCCCTGAGAACTGAATGTTCCCCACTGCTTCTAGCTTAATAACCTGAAGTTATAAAATGTTTCATGGCAAGTGCAGTGAAAATGAAACTACAAAATGTCCGGTTTGTTGCTACTCACCATCAATTTTACCCTGTCAAAGCCCCACCTATGGGGCTGTTTGGAGCCAGTATTCAAAAGCTAACTTGTCTTCCATTCACTGAAAAATGAGTGTTGGAAAATTAAACTTTCTGCCTGTAAATTTTTGGCTAATAGGATGTTTTTTGTCAAGTGAACAAAGATAGAAAAAGTTGATCTTACAACTTTCAGATCAGATTCTATCAGTGTTAATGTCACATCTATGATTCTTTTTAGCCAGTGGCACTAATTTTAGGCATGCCAAAGTCAAACATCTTCAAAAACATATACTTCCAGCTATACAAAGTCCTGAAGTCCCTATAGACCCTGAATGTGGTTTAGTGATATCCATTGTCCCCCAATCGAGCCAGATGTTTCCAGCTGGAATACAGACTAGTTGTAAATTAACCCAGATATGGCAAAAGTGCAGGCATCATAGGTCAAGGTTCAGCCTGAGCTATTTACTCTACTTAAAAACAGTTTTAAAATATTGATAACAAAGCACCTGTAATCTTCTTATCTGAAATTCTTCTCAGAGGCTCAGAGTGTTCAGAAAGGAACAGGACCAAAGAAAATACACTTATTCAGTTAATTTTTATTTTGGTTGCAGTTGGGAATTAGTGTCTCAAGTTAGCATGCTTGTTTCTGTTGCAACTTTGTCTCTTCTTTGCTCTTCTAGTGATTGATTCTAAATATCTTTCCCCAAATGGCCTCTACTGCTCGCTGTTGGAAATGCCAAGACAGATGGACTGGCTGTGGTATAATAAACCAGTTCTTATACGTTTTTTTGCATTTTTATCTTGCTACTAACCAGACAGGTCAACCTAGAAATTAGAACAAGGTTCCAGTCGTTAGATCTATGAGGTTTTGGATCAGCTTTTTCAGTGAGATTAGAGAGAGGTAAAATACTGTCCTGTCTTCTAGATGGAGATTGTTAAATTTATAAGTATTTTGTGATGTGACCACGTGTGACATGAGGTGCAAGCCTTGCTAATCCTAGGAGCTTTCTTCATTCCAATGTTTCTTTATGTAAAACCCCCACAACACTCTGCTCCTTACAAGTCTCTTTTGCACCTCTGGAAACCAGGAATAAGGCTGTTTAAAGATGATGAGATGAGTGCTGGCAGTAGAGATAGCAACAATCTGCCTTTGTCTTGAGAATAAAACAACAAGATATATTCATTTGATGGCAGATGTCAAGTCATGGAAATTACAGATTAAAAATAATTTATGTAGGAAACAGATTTTACATCTCTCGACTTCTATTTTGAAAGAGTGTCACATTAAAGCACCATCATATAAATGCATCATGGGAGCAAAGAATATGAGAAAGGCAGTGCACTAACAGTGACCTACATCCCGGGGCATACCAAAGCCTCAGCAACATCAGACAACATCGTCAGAGCAGCCATTTAACTGTCAGCCACATGATTTGTAGCTGGCTGCAGTAAGGACTAAAAATGTAGCATGTTAGACACACATTATAGAGGAAGAAAAAAAGCAAAATAAATTGGCATGGCTGAAGTTTTTTTCAGATTTTAACTGGAAAGTGGGTAATTCCCACTCACACTACCCATTTCTTTAATTGCAAACTATTTATATAGGAAGGACTCACTTTTTTTTCACTTTCTCTGAAGGAAAAAATGTGCAGATATGAAAAACACAGGTTAAAAATAAGTGTCACATAAAGGGGAGCACAATATCTTCATTGTCTCTAGACTGTCAACTCAAATGGACAGAGATTAACTCTGAGCTAAGGCAGGAGACACAGCTATGAACCAGTTCTGGTCCTTGGGAAACTGCAATTATTTTGTAATTAGTGTCTTTTCAGTCTTTAAACTACTTCAGGTTCTTGCTTGTTCTGCTCAACCACTTCAGTATAAACTCTAGGATCAGTGTCTTTCAGGTGTCTCTTCAATGCTGTCCCTGTAGTGCCTTCCTTCCCGTGGTTTAATTCCTGCCTCGTGGAGTGCTGGGCAGAATTGCACAGGGAGGGGGAACCATCAGCTTGGAAATGTGTTTCTGGCTCTCTCTGGTGAGGAGAGGGAAACAGAAATTCTGATGTGATGAAGCATCACGTCTGATGTAAAATCATCACTGTTTTTCTTTTTTTAAAAGAAACCTACTCTGTGTCCAAGAATGGGGGGCAGTAGCCATTGGTGTGTGAGCAGACTCTTCAGAGCTGGGAGCACAGACAGCTGGTATGTTGAAGATACCTATGGGAGAACTTGTAGACTGCTGAGACTTGTAGACCGCTCTACAAAATTCCTGTGTTATTCCTATTGCTGCAGAATGTTATTGCTGGTCATGCTGTACCTGATCCTAACAGTGTGCCTGCTCTGCCCCTTGAGTAAGCTGCACTGTATTTGAGTAGTGTGTCTTGTCCTCAACAAGGACACTGGTTGAACTGGTTTTTCTAAGGTCAGGAGATAGGATTCAGAGAAAGAAAAGAAGAAAAACATCAGTAGTTAGAGAAATCCATTATTTAGCAGATGTTCTTGCATTTCTCCATGAAATATTTCTGCTGTTGCTGTTTTGAATGATGGCTTACAGTCATGAAGAGAACTGTTTCACTTCTATCACAGGTGAAGTGTATCTAAGTTCCCTGCCTCTAGTCCTTAAAGCCAGGAGCTGCACTGTTAGTTTGTTGGTAACTTTTTTAATGATTCCTCCTATTATTAATACCCTGAGAGAAAGACAGCAACATTTTCTTGCCTCTGCCGTGCACAGCCTTATCAGACAAAGGTAAATGTAAACTACAGCCTATTCTGTGAGCCTTAAATTGCCCTCTAAGCCTTTATTCTTTCAGATGGAGGTGAGGCTTACTGGATGGTAGTTTTCCAGGTCCCTCTTTTCCTTTTAGAAGATGGGAGTAACACTGGCATTCCTCCAGTCATCAGGCACCTCTCCCATCCTCCATGATTTTTCAAAGATGATGGAGAGTGTCCTAAAAACATCTGCCAGCTCCCTCAGCACCCATGGGTGCATCCCATTAGGGCCCATGAATTTATGGCTGTTAAGTCTGTCTAGCTGATCTCTAATCCAACTGTCTGTGACTAAGGGGAAGTCTTTCTTTCTCCAGCATCCCTCTCTTACCAGGACAGGGACTCCTGAGGGCTAGCCTCAGCAGTAAAGACTGAGGCAAAGAAGGCATTCAGTAACTGCACCTTCTCTGTGTCTTCCATCAGCAGGACACCCATCTGCTTCTGCAGCAGCCCCATATTTTCCCTAGTCTTCCTTTTGCTGCTGATGTACTGCCAGAAGCCCTTCTTGGTATCCCTTGCCAATCTCAATTCCAAGTGGGTCTTGGCCTTCCTCTGCATAAAGATAGGAACATTGCATGCAGGATCCCTGCATGCAATGTTCCTATAGTTCTCCCTTGTGACCTGTCCCTTTTTCCACATCCCATACATTTCTTTCTTCCATTTGAGATTTACTAGAAGCTCCCTCCTCATCCATGCGGATCTCCTGCACACTTCACTTGATTTCTTGCTCACTGGAATACATTGGAAGTGATGCTTGAATACTGACCAGCTGTCTTGGCCTCCTCTTACCTTCTAGGGCCATAACCCATGGGATTTCTCTAGGGGTACTTGTTTCCTGTTTAGTTACTGGTGACTAAAATGAGCTTTCAATACAATGGTTTGGTTTGGAAGGAACCTTGAAGACTATCTACTTCCAATCCCCAAGCCACGGCCAGAAATTACCCCACAGCATAAGGAAACTGGATTTAATCTGCTAATTATCAGATGTCACTCTATAGGCATTTATTTATCAATTAAAATCACCCAGGACATGAATTTATATATTGTGGCAGTAAGAGTACGTAGGGAGACAAACAAAGCATGATGAGGCATAAGTGGGAACTTAATTTACACACGCTAGGATGAATATACTGTATTTCAGAGCAATGATTCACCACTGAAGGTTCACTGGTTTTCTATACAAAAATCAAAGCAAGAAGCTTTCTGCAAAGGTTTCTTAGAAGTCCAAGCCTAAGACAGAAGTCTTTAAAAAGGATTTAATCAAATTCTTTAGCAGGGTGGTTCTGGTATCATTATGAAAATAAAATCACTAATTTTCACATTAGCAGCTATTCTCTAAATAATTTTAACATAATGGCAGAATCCTTTGTGTACTGAAAGATTTCAAAAGGGAGATGAATCCATGCACACAAACTGACACAAAAAGTTTCAAGCAATTTAGAAGATTTTATTGTTTGTCTCAAATGAGCAGTGGATATTCAGGTTTGGACATCTCTTTTCTGTGATTATGTTCAGTAGTTAACTTGATGTACCAAAGGAAGTTCTCTTTTTCAGAGGAATTAAATGCAGTCTATTTTAAGAAAGAGAGAAAGAAAAGTCATGAGTAGGATCAGATGCTTTTTAAAAGCTCATTTAGGGAAAAGAAAAGGTAATTTAATACTTTGTAATGTTTGAAAGGCTTGATTTAAGGCAAAATTACTAGCCAGTTTGGATTATTTTAGCACTAATGGAATGAAATTTTCCTTTTTTTTTAACAGCTAAGTCTGTAATGAGGAGATTCAAGCTGACTGAAAGTAGTAAATAGATTATAAGTGCATTTTGTGAAATTAGAGAAAAGATTCTTTATTCTTATGTATATTACATTAAACTATCAAACAGCTTTCAAAAGTTGTTTTTTCAGATGGGGAAAAACCTGTCCCCTTCCTTTACTTCTACATAATGTTTTTGGTGTGTAAATGTATATGAAATGCAGAAAACAGTAAGAAAGTATGTCTGAGGAAATTTTGGTGTACACCTTTTCCTTTTTCTTTAAAAAAGAAGGAAATGGGGGAAATGCAGTAAAAATTGCAAATACTTAATAGGAAATATAATTGTGACTAAACAAAATTTGGTTTTCTATAAGGAACAGATGGAAAAATTCTCATCTGTTTTACCAAGAAATGCTGAAACTTGTCTTTTGAGCTAGTTACTGATTCAGAAGTAGTTGAAGAAAAAGGTTTTTTTCTTTTTTATTTCAAAAGATTAATCATCTTTAGGATGTGGCTTCCCCCTTCATGGAATAGGAGGAAGATTGATTAATATCAATACATAGGATGCAAATTCCCTTCCAGTCCACTGTGTCTTTGAAAATACACTTTATCTGAATGTTGGCAATCCAAGGATTGCATGAAATATTAAGAAAATTTGCAATCTGCTAAGTACAAAACAGAAGAACAAAAACACTGAATAAACATTTTTGTTTGCATAACATAGCTCTATTGTGCCAAATTACAGCCAATTTAAGAAAAATCATTTAGTCACACCAGATAAAAGAAATATTTTTCTTACATTCACCCAGTGGCAAAATGCTATGTAATCTCTGCCTTAAAGATCTATCAACGCATGTTCCAACTCTCCTTTTTAATGCTTTGTACTCCTGCCTTAAAGATCTATCAACGCATGTTCCAACTCTCCTTTTTAATGCTTTGTACTCCTGCCACTGTTTATGCAAACCTTTTCCTCTATCACCAACATCACTGACAGTGTTCAAGTGGCAGGACAATCAGTGTGGTTAGTAGGGGGTTCCTCATATTCTCTGAATGTACATAATTTTCTTTGCTGTTCAGTGCTGTCAGCATAATCCAGTGAAGATTGCAGATGGCTGCCCTAGCGTTTCAGGAGATAGGGCTTTTATTTCACTGATTCTAAACCCACTTGTCTTCTCATTGATTTGTTTTCTTTTTGACTATGCAGAGTTAGGACTAAGGAACCTGACTGAAGGATGAATGAAGAAAGAATGGGTAAGAGTGGATATTAGGGGGTGGCTTTTTCTAGGTGGAGTAATGGAGTAAATGTATGGAGTAATGGAGTAACTTAATGGAGTAAAACCCGTTGAATCTCCCTAGACAAAAAGGATTCAAACATATAACACCACAAGAATTTCTCCTCACCCTCCTCCACTTGTGAATCTTCCTTCAATTTTCTTAAGAAAGGAATGGCTTTTTTGCTTTCCTTGTGGTAGACAGCTTTATTTTATATGAAATTTCAAGAAGCATAGGAATAGAAAAGGAGGAATTTTAGCCAGAATTAATAGGCATCATTCAGGCAACAAGAGAAGGTGGTTGTTTTGAATCTCAACAACATTGTGCCTGTCCAGCACATGGTCACAGAACAAGTGAGAGGAACAAGGGGATCTTGATTCTTTATCTAAATTCTTCACCACTACCCTTCATTTAAGTATAAACAATAATTTTGTACTTATAGAGTGAGAGATGTAAGTTGCCAAGGATCATGTTGGGACATTGTATTTTATGGGGCTAGAAAGTAGTAGTTTTGACTGGCTTTGCTGGGAGTCTGCACATGCACAACCCAAAATAATCTTGTTCCCTAATCAATTAATTTAAAAGTTTTTCTGCATATGATAAGGAGAAAATAATTTCTTGAAATATTTAATTAGGATAACATATTTTAAGAAAAGTAAACCAAATATTTATGAGATTTTCTTATTCCTCATAACTTGCAGGCAACATGCCTGTAATACCCAACCAAATATTTAATTGACAGTATATTAGAAAACTTTGAAACAGTAGAGTTTACCAGTGAATGGTCTATAAAAGTTAGTTTAATTGATGCAAGACCAAGGGGTTTTTTAGCTGTTTAATAGGGTAGATTAATTAAAGAGACAATCCCTCTCTATTCATGAAAATATCATGAAAATATCTGGTACAGAAATGACTTCAATTTTTTTTCTTCATCTTGATTATGAGGTCAAATAACACTAAATCCCTGTGCAAGGAGCAATATGCAGACCTGTTAACATTATTTTCAGGACACAGTATAGCCTCAGACTTATAGAAGAAAAACCACTCATCCCTCCAAAAATTGTATATTTTACTTTGTAATGTACTATATGCAGTAGATGTTGCTATGGAAGTCTTAATATTCTTAATATTCTTTCTGACTTTAAAATGTCATTAAGTGATACGGTACCATATTAATAATTAGACATCCAAAATCAGGTAAATGCATGAAAATATGTACAAAAATCTCCGAATAATAGAATCATTGTAAGTAATAAGCTGATTTGATAGAACATCTTTCCAGACTTCTAACTACAGTTGTAATCTGTCTGCACCAAAGGTATGATGTTTACTCAAGCAATGTCAGCAAAATAGCAATGCTAATTTCATAAACATGGGAAATTTGAAACTTTTTTTCCCCTTGTCTGCTTCTCTGCTCCATCCTGGGACCAATCACTGAGTGATGTTCTACAGTGTCTGAAGGAGCAGTGATACTGCAGGCTGCATCTGCCACCTAATAAAGGGAAGTTACTTTTTTTAAAATTTACTGGCCTTTGAGGTAATTTCAGTGTGTGCCATTCTGACAGTACCATGCTAACGTTTTTTGTGCAGCATCACCAACCTTTATTTTTCTTACTTAGTTACACCTTTGATTTTCCAGTGTTATGTCAAAATTAGTTCAGTAAAAGGTCCTGCTGGGTCTAGATTGATTGCACTGTGCTCTTCTGATTTGACATAAACAGACATTCAGGACTGAACAGCTGTCTTGCCATCACTTCAGGCTTTTGCTGTAAATATAACAATTTCAACAAGGGCTGAATTACTCTTCCTTTAAGCATGCCTGCTTTCTGTTTCATGTATTACTGACAACCTACTAAGGAAGAAAATTACAGTCAAAAATCATGGCAATTCAGGTTGCCACAGGATAGAGAGAGCAGCCATACAAAACGTTAATTATCACAGTATGTGGAAGAAAAATTTACCCAAATTTCCCTTAAACTGAGGAGCAGTGCCTTGAACAGTGTTACTTCTGGGCTAATGCTGAAATGAGCTTTGGAAAGTAAATCAATGAGTAAAGGCTTAATACAGTAGATTTATGTATGCTGTCAGTTTCTAGGCAATATAATTATTGTCAGTTTTCTGCCTCTAGCTACTCTTTTAGCTTCTGGGAATAATGAGAGAATGTGTTCAGCCATGTGACATTCTTTCCTTTGCAGAGCTAACCGCTGTTTCCCCTGTGGTGAATCTTGCATTTTAAAGAGCTCTCACACATTCTTCCATGAGAATTTTGTAAAATACCATGTGACAAAATATCATTTTACAGTATTGTAGCTGAAGTGGCTTTCCATATCACATAGGTTGCTGAGAAATCAATGTCAAGCTTGGATCCACAGAAATGCACGATTTTAAATAAACTGCAAGTCAAAAGATGCATTCTTTATAAAAATCTTTATAGAAAGCTGCAGAGTGACTGTATGATAGATGGGTTTGATTCATCATGACAAGACACTGCATGGTCAACCCCTGAATATTATTTTTTAGGGATGTTCTTGCTTTCTTCCCTCTCTTTCTTGTTGTCCTCTCTCTACACCGTTAGCCCAAAATGATTGCAGATCCTACAGTTTGAGCTGTCCTTAAAATCATTCTTTATCAGACTATGAGAGCTGGTGAATTAGTGTGCTGTAAAGTCTCTAGATTAGCAGTTTAGTGTTTAACTGTTTCAGAGAAGCTAGACTGCTTTTTCTAATTTGTAGTCTTGATCTTGATCAGGAGAATCAATATTTTCTAAAGGTTTTTTTTTTTTTTTCATACTTCTTTTAAATTAAATTACAGCGAAGATTGTTCCTGTTTTGTAATTCTGTGATGCTGTGAGGTGTGACTGGTTAAATCCATGGCACTGTAATTTGAATGTAAAAAGTCATATTGTAAATATAATATGTAGCTTTCATTACTGCCTCTATGTTCTGTCTTCCTTTCCTTATAGGGCCATGCATTTTGGATCAAAATACTCACAGAGGTGCATGGTCTAACTGGAAATGCACATTTGTATTAGGAAAAATGCTCTTTCCTGAATGCTGATTCCTAGTAAGAAAGGAAAAGTGATATATCTTTTGTAGTCTGGGGTTTACTGAGCACAAGGGATGTGATCAGTAAGGTCTGAAGTCAGACTAACTGGTTTCAGCTGCTGACTGTAGAATTAATGATCTCCTTGTTTCCTTGGAGGAAGGCAGGGGAAAAATACCTGGTGAAAACCAACAGAATTACTTGATGTCTCTGAGAGCTGTAGCTGAGAGAATTTTATTTGGATCTGGATTTTTTCTTTGTTTGTATCTAAAAGAAACTGACTTTTTTTGTATGTAAAAGAGATTAACTTGTCCCATTTCATTCCCGCTAAGAAGTAACTATCTTGTCATTTTTAGGTAATTTAGGTTACAAATTAGGAATGCAGTGAAAAGATTTTGAGAAATGGAAATATGATCTTAAAACTTTCAAATTTTGTCAAAAACAGATTACACCTCAATATTTTTCATATTTGTGAATTTATGGGAAATTATAATAATTTCTATAAATGATAAAACTTGAATAAAGAGCTAAAATATAGAAATTTGCCAATAATTTGCCTGTTATTTTAATAAGACCTGATTGGAAAAGAAAATGTTAGGTCAAAATAAAAAAAAAAGATTAAAGTCTCCCAGAGATTCATTTAAACTATAAGCTTACTATTCTGCAGAATAAATGTACCCAAAATGATGCAGTTGGTAGCAATAAATCTTTCATGCTTTAAAGACTAAACAGCTAAAGAAATAGTTTTAGCTGTGGTGTACCTGTAACACACTGACACTTGGGGTGCAGACATGGCATCAATGCTCAAAATGTCTGTAACAATTTCACACAGCAAATGTAAAGTTTATGTTTTGGGGTAACATTTCACAGATGTGCTTGGTGTGCTAGTGGATTACTGCATTGCAGATTTGCCCATGTTCTCCATTCCTCTTTAGGTCTTAAGTGGAAAAGGAGAAGGATTTGAATGAAGACAACACCTTTTTCTGTATATCACAAAGTTATCACGAATTAATAGGATTTCTTTTCCCTAGTAGAAGGGTGTGTTAAACTGGGATTAAAATGTGCTGTAGGGAGTTATTTTAAGATATTTGTGCAGCAGCTTCTAAAGCCATTATTAGAGATAATAAGATTAATTACAAAAGGATAAGCTTCATTTTGTCAGCCACACAAGGTGTTGCTAGTCTTCATGTGTTTTCGTGAGAATGAGACAAATGTTTCAAGAGACTATAAAGCAGCATTTACATGGCAACTGTAATGAGCAGCACATAACAGTCCCAAAGCTCCAGAGACATCTAACCTGGGCAGAAGTTGGCTCAGAAACTCTGAATTTACTCATCCCTGGGGGTTGCCTATATAGGAAAAAACTTCTTAGAAAATAAATGAAAAAATATTTAAAGAACAGAAAACTTTCAAAATACCTTTCCTACATATAAAATACACAGAATATGATTTATTTAAAGAAAATGGAAAACTGAGAAAAGGTTGATTTTTTTGAGGAGTTTTGAAAGTTAGCTCTGATGCAACATGTATCCTTGCCATAAATATGGCAAAAAGAGAGTTTTGGGGCCTGACTTTAGTATTTCATTTGTTTATGTCTTCAGTTTCATTCAGCCTGCATCAGTTTCCGGATCCAGCTCCAGATGTAGCCCACAGAAGGTGGTGCAGGTCAAACTGACATGGTCCATATGCCAGAATGCAGGACAAGTGTATTTTGAGTCATTGCTGCTGCTCTATTTTGTGAATAACCCAATATTTGTAATAATAACTGCTTTCCTTGATAACTAACAGAGGGTCTCTTACTGAAATTGAGAATTTCTTTGCAGTTCAGGTTCAGAGTAGCCCTGTTCATGTTGCTTCAAATACCCCAAGTAGGGAGTGTTTGACGTTGGCTGCTTGAGCCAGGAGATGGCAGAAATGTTAGTGGCAAATGCAAAGGTTGATCAAGGCACAGATTAAACTCCAACAAGCAATCATTGCCATTCTTCTCCCACATTCCCACAGTGGCTGAATGACCTTGTGATATACCACTGACTTCCCTAATTCTTTTCCTCTTTTAACATTTAAAATGTTAGCTGCTGTACCCATGTAGGGAAAAACTCCAAACCTGAATCTGAGTTGAGCTGAAGTTAAATAGAGGTCTGAAGAAAGCCTGGAATAGTAGGTCTGAGAAGAGTGAATTGCCCCATGTCCCTGTGGGCTCTGCCTGGAACAGTTTCACTGTCCTACTGGGATTCTTTCAGGAGTCCCTGTTCTGGAGTAACACAGCACAGGTAACACGGGATGAGGAATTGACTTTTGCATGCCCTGGGAATGTTGTCAGAAACACTGGAGAATTAAGTATCTGGCAAGGTCCTTTGCTCACCTTACATAACCCACCACAGCAACACATAACTGGTTGCAAAAGCCAGCCTACAGCGTGGGCTCTTGTGTGATGTGAGCAAAACTCAGGCAGCTTATGGGGAAGTGGGAAACAGTGAGGACTACACTATGGTATTAGATGACAAGCTGCTGAAAATGGTCAGGCTAATTAAAATGTCACAAAATTCTTTAAATATCTGATAGGACTATTTTCGTATATGTCATATTAAGATAGTAACAAATTATTTGGAAGTTGTAAAATTAATCAAAGTTTACATTTAAAAATTTTTTCAGATCTATATTTTTTTTTGTTAACATAAGAAGGCAAAGAATAGAAATGCAACTATTTTAGACTCCAAAATTAATTAACATCACCTGATGTAATTTATTATGGAATATTATTTTACCATCATTGCTTAGAAGCTTTACTGCAATAAATTCCCAGTAGTATTAATGGGAATCCTCTGAATAAATCTTATCAGTCCAAGATGCTGTTATGTTTGTTTGATTACTCCTGATACAATGAGTTTATACATTATGATGCTTTAATTTTTATTCTTTTTTTTTGTCCAACTTGTAATATAAAGTTTTGTATTTGAGAATTAGTTATGCAGTGTTAGGCATGCACTCAGAACAATTAACTTCTCCAATAAAGTTACTCACATAGGATTTTGTCTGCTAAAATGTCAGCTTTTTTCTTACCTTACAGTTTTTTCTTTATATATTCTTGATTTGATTGTGGCAGATGTTGGTACCTACCATGTATGACTGTAACAAGCATCACACTCATCCTTGTTAGGATTGGCTAAAGTTCCTTACAATGTCAAATCTAATTGTTTCACCAAACTTTCATTACTAACTTGTGTTTCATAAAGGTTATATCATAACCTGTTAATGCAGGGGTCTTAGGCATCTTGACTGTGCAGTGACATAATTTGTTTTAGACAGCAGTTTGAATTCTCCCAGAAGAATCCATGATCCCTGAGCTTTGTCTTTAAAAAACTTGTCTTCAGTCTTATCCAAACTTGATTTTTATGTAACTGTCTCTGGAGACAGTTTCATGATGTCAGCTGTCTTCTTGTAGGACATGTCATTTTATATAGTCACAGAAAAGTAGTTTTGGCAAATAAATGGCAGTGTACATCATTTGGAAGATAAAAAATCTAGAAAACTCTTAAGGAATCCAGGGACAATGGGGGAAAAACCAAAAGCTAATCATAATGAGGAGTAAGAGAAATCCTAGATGTGCTATAGATCCATTAACAACTGGAGATAAATTAATACTTAATAATTATAAAGAACATGTAGAAATATTCAGTAAGACTCTCTGTTCTGTACTTGGAAAACTATGTGTTTGCATTCCATGAGGATAAGAAAGTGCTTTTCAGGGCACAGATAGACATTAAAGGATAAACACTTTCAGAGTTGCAGATAATTTGTACCAAACAGTCTTTAAAGAACTAAGAAGATATCTGGCATGCTGGTAATTTTTAATAAATCTTGAAATACTAGACAAAATTCAGAGGAGCTGAAGGGAGAAAATGTAAATATTAAAAGAAAAAAGGCATGCTGGATAAGGTAGCCAATGGTAGTGTGTTCGGATGGATGGAAAAGCAGATACAGAAGCCTACAGATCTTTAAGTTTATTTTTCTCCATGTATCAAAAGCTTCTATAATAATAAATTTAAGAGGAGAAGTGATTAAGCCATTGCAAACCAAACATGCAAAGAAGGTGTGGATATTCCATGATTTGAAGTTCCCAGATCAGTCATACACCTTTTTGGGAGGTATGTTTGAGTCAACCACATCTTAAGGAGTCCATATTAAATTTGGTGGTCAAATGGACTGTACACTGCAGAGATCAAACCAGATGATCTAATGGCCTCTCCTGGGTTTTGACTTTAACAATACATCAAGTGCTTCCACTGTATTTCAAGCTGGGAAACAGATCTGATTATCATGTGAATGTTATGTGTCAGTTTACTCTGAGGGTAGTAAGAAGTGAAAAGACAGTTTATTTAAAAATAATATTTGCATCTTATTCTTCAATTATAATTTTCATGTCATTTTACTGACAAGAAAGTTTATTTTCCTGCAAATATGTAATATGTAATTGTATGTGTGCATGTGTATATATTTGTATCTATGGATTTCTTCACAGAAAAAAACCCCAACATGAAACACAATCTAAAAAGAAAAAAGAGCTTTCAGGGAAAATATTTCTGACTTTTTGTACAGTGCTATGACATTCAGAGCAGTGAAATAATACCTTGAGTACAGGTTTCCCTTTAAAGCAGGGCACTGATGCAATGTCTACTCACTGGAGCAGGATGGTGGGGCTTTTGCAAAGTTACAGGACACATCACCAAATAAATGTTATATGTTGGAGAAAAGGGAATATACAATTTTAATACATGGGGTAGGATTTGGAGGAGGTCTTGTGTACCTGAAGCCTTGTCTTTTTTTCCAACTGTGCTGACTTTAGGATATATATATCTCTCTCTATATATATCTATATATATAAAATTATATTACATCATAGTAATATATGCAGTAATGTATAATATATTTAATATGTTTAATTGCTGGCAAATCAATTGGTTCTAAAAGGTATTAACTTCTCACAATCCTTGTCTTATTATTTCCTGGTTACACACACTGAATTCCTAAGCACATGTCTTGTAAGCATTAGAGTTCAAAGAAAGGGGAGATAAGATGTATAATGACTTAGAGAGACCATATTCTAGTGTGAGAATATTCAATTCATTAAATTGTTTCTAATGTATTCTAGATGGATATATGCCTGCCTGCAGTTTTTGGTTCAGTTTTGGCTTTTCTTTCATAACACAACTGTTCTCCCTGGTTTATAAAATGTCAAGGTCAAAGAGAGGTGAAGCTGAATGGTGCTGGGAATCTGAGATGCAAATAAGTTTCAGATAATCCATGTGATGCTCAGAGGCCATCTAGTTTCACAGAGCCATTAGCATTCAGGGACGCTCATTAGCACTCAGGCAGCCAGTCAGTATGCATTAGCAAAATGAGATGTGTTGATTAAAGTTACAAATTATGTGTTGAATGTTTAGGCTTCAAGCCCTGGTAGCTTCACATTTATGAGAGTATATTTCTCTATGTTCACATTTTAAAAATGTTGACTCCTAATTTTCAGTGCCTTTTTGGTGTGTGTGAGAATGTGTTTGCATGTGTTTGTGTGTATGGGAGGAGAAAGAAGTGAATGCATTGATAGAAGGTGAGAAGTTAAAGCAATTTCAATATTTGATGTTTTTGTTTGAAATGTCTTTGAAAATCTTACAGTTACTGCTCTAATTTGAAAGTAAGAGACAACATTAAAAGTATCAAAGAGACTAGGAAGATTCTAACCTTTAATCTGTGTTATCCTTTGTGCTGGCCTATGAGAGGGAGCTAGCACTGTTTAGACACCAATATCCCATTGACTTAATGAGATGTAGAAACTAACAATTCAAAAAATTCTCACTCATACTTCAAGAAATAATCAGCATGTATTATCTGATAATAATACAGTGGGATCTGGCTAAAACCATAGGATTATGTGGAAAACAATGATACAGTAGTTTAAAGTGTATATTATTTAATTTTTATCACTGTATCATGTTCATATTACATGGGTCTATCCTGTGTAAGCATATTAAGAAAGGATACTGCACTTAACATTAGGCCATCAGCATTTTGGATAACATTGGTAAAATTTATCATCTTTTTTTGTGCATTGTGCATTACTGCAGACATTCTAGAATAGCTATCTTAAACAAACATAGCATGCCACCCTAACACTTGTTTTTACATTTTGTTGTTCTGTCAAAGGGTCTGGGAAGACCAATTATTATGCAGATGACTGAATCAGATGAAAAAAAAAGTTATGCAAGGCTGATATTGTGAAAGTGATTTATTTGCAGGACTAATAATGAAGTAATTTATTTGCATTCTATCTTGGAAAACATTGTCTAATATCTGCAGCTGAAAGGAATCACGGAGAAGGTAAGAATTATTCTGCGCATGACTCAGCACGGAATTTCTTCTTTTTTCTGGGTCTGATTTGAACAGATATACTAAATCCAGATGCTGCTTTTAGGAGGAGAAAGGTCTTGTGACGCTACTTAACACAGAAGTTCTTGTGGGGAAAACCTTGATCACCTCTGAACATAAGATACTGTATTGAAAGACAGCATAATGTAACTTCTGTTTTTCTTTCCTGATCGTGTTGCCTTAAGAACTTTTTTAGTGGGTTGGATGGAAGTGCCAGCTCAATATCAGATGTTGAGTTTAGCTCAGTACCTTCCTTCTGACGGTGATGTCTCTGTTCCTGGGCAGACCATCACTTGGCAGCATCCTTCATCTACTTGCGTTGCTGTCAGGAATGCTCTGTTTTACATCCCTCATCAGTTCCCTTGCTATTCCACTTTTGATGCTTTGACCTCTTCCTTTATTTCATTTGTTATAGTCTGGGATCATTTGATCTTTCCAGTTTGTTTTCTGTAGCTGTCTTGCTCTCTGTAAGGGGTTTGAGTTTGGGAGAAATCCTCATTGGCAGCAAACAGGAGATAGTCTTTGAGATGTAATGGGCAGAATGCAGGATGCTTAGTCCAGAATTACCACTCCTGCTTTGTTTCTATGTGATATTTCCTCCTAGAAGTAGTCTTTTACCTGCTAAATTTACAACAATAACAGAATCTATTTCCTACTTGGGATTCTCTTCTTGAGCCCTTCATTTTTAAATCATTGTTCCTGTTTTGTTTTGTGTTTGGTGGTTGTTTTGGTTGTTTTTTATTTTCATCACTTTTATCTGCATTACTTGAACACCAGATCCTATGCTTCAGAGAGAAGGCTGTTTGTTTCAAGCTTATTCCTTGGGTAATGCAACAAAGATATCTGCCAACATGAGGTGCTGCAAACATAGAATTAAAAGGAGACAAAGTATAGGGTAAGCCCGGTGAGTTTTAGTATGTCCAGCTGACCTGGAGGTTACACTTGTACCACCAGGTCCAATAGGTAGCAATAGATTTTTCCTTTAGCCCACATGATTTAATTTCAGTTCTATTTATATTTTTGGGCTCCATGACATTTTGTGACACTGAGTTTCATAATCTGATTTATGTAGTTCCTGATAAATATTAAAAACCCAACCCCAAAACTCCCTCCTACTGCTGTTTTCTTGTTCTGGTTTTGCATTAGAGAATTGCCAGCCTTTGCTTTATATTTGCCTCTAAACACCTGAGAGAGTTATGATTCCTTCAGAAGACAGCACAGGTTGCTCTGTTAGACTGTATTCAAAACATTAGAACCAAGACCTGTTTTAAATTAAACTGTTTATATTTACAAAGAATCCTCACAGCAGCAGGGTCCCTCAGACATTACTCAGAGTGAATTATTATCCATGTAGTTATTAACAGCATTGACAAGTCCTGTTCTTACGAAGCTTAAACTTGTGTGTGAGATGGTATTCTATTTTGGAACCTAGAACCAATCACTAAATAAAAAGCTCAAAGATTACCAGACTGACACTTCAGGCTTATTACAAGTCTTTGAATGTTGGTTTCTAACTTCATAATCATTGAGATAAGCTTTGTGATTATTCCCAAATGAATGAGAAATAAGACTATTAGAAAGACACTGATGAATTCATTGTCTTAATATATTTTTTTTAAATTATATTTTATGCTTTTATCATACAACAAAAGGCTTTATTTTCACAATAAATACACTTGTGAAGTTAGTATTAGACATTGTTCAGAGATTTTCAGTAGAAATAGTAATCTGGTTTTCTTTGCTGCTGGGAAAGGGTGCTTTCCACTGAAGCAAGTAGAAGTCGTGAATTTTCAGTTAATTCAAAGAAGAAAAACAGAAATGCATCTGAAAGGGTTATATATTATCAAAATATTATTTAAAAATATCAAAATTTTATTAAAAATATATTTTTCTCTACCCAGATGTGATTCAGCCATTTTCCAGGGTGTGCCACTCTTAGTGAAGATTTCTGAGAGAGGAATTAGCATGTCTGGATGGAAAGTTGTTACCCATCTTTACAGAAGAGGATCTGTCACTTATGCAGGGGAGCACAGGTAGATCCTGTACGACAGCCAAAGTGCTGTTGGTCAGAGCACAATTTTTGGAATCTGAAGACAAATAAAACTGTATGAGTTTGCTTTCTGAAGCTTTCAAAATCAGTTGGGAATTAAGAAATGTAACTAGTTTGTCTCCCTCCTGTTTGGTCACTTTTTATCATGTTTCAAATATACAGGAACATTTCACAGAAAAAAAAGAATTCATAAAGGTCAGAAGTGTTTCCATACTTGGGAGTTCTGAGAGGTATGTTTAAGCCCCGGCAGACTTTTAACCTTTTCTAGCTTACAATAAGTTTGCCATCCTCTTAAAACCCTTTGATTGTATGGCTTTTGTTCCCTTGAAAGGGGGACAGGGCTGCCTGGTTACTCAAGCAGATGCCAGGCTTCTGATTTGCATTTGATGAAAGCCACTTGTGAAAGCAGAATCAATGCTCAGATTTACAAACAGTAAATGTGGGTATTGGCTTGTCATTTCTTCCTAGGTTGGTGCCCTATAAAGCTGTTCAAGTTCCTCTCTTCACAGGAACATCTTCCTGCTCTCCCTGCCTCCCATAAACGTTATGTTAGATCGAGAGGAAGGGTGAGTAATTCTTTTCACTTCCATTATCTGAGTTTTTTAAATTTAACAGCAAAAAAGGAAAAGGGGAAAAAAAAAAAGAAAATGCAGCTATTTAGAATAATGCATTATAAGCTGATGAACCATAATAACTAAACTGTGTGTCTGAAGGGGCCTAATTACAGAACACCAGAGGCACAAGAGGGAGCTTATTGTGGACAACAAAATAGTGCTCTATTAATGCTGTCACAGTACTGAGTACAGCATCAGCATTAATTTGTGTGGTTATATCCAGGTAGAGACTAGAACAGAATGCATCAAGAACAACAGAAATGAGTCTAAAGGGGTTTTATATCAAATCAAAGCAAGCAGGGAGAGGGGTTTTATTTTGAATGAGGTAAACTGAAAGCAAGATGGCAGTGATTGAACCAGTGTTGCTAAAATAAAGGTGTTTATGACTAGTCTGTGTGTAAACTCCTAGTGATTAATGTATAAGGTGTGTGTATATATGTTGAAGTGCAGGAGTAGGAGACTCAGCAAGGATAAGTATTTGAAGCACGATCTATGAGTCTTTTTTTGCCATGAGGTCAGCTGTTACAGACTGTATCAAGACCAGTGCCCAGTAAGAGCAGCTGAAGATGTACCTTGTCTCCTGTTGAAGAGTGTCTATGCTTTTTACTTTGGATATGTGGTGTAATATTATTATTTTATGCCTAAGACATCTGTAGAAAAAGCAAATTGTCAATAATGTGACCTAATAAAAGGACTAGAGGAGACAGGCTGCCGTTTCCCTTTAACATGAACTTGCATGAATTTAAGTTGCTTTGGCTTGGATGTCTGACTTCACTGGTCTTGCTCCACAAAACCTTGTTCACTGTGGTAAAACATAGCCATTCTAAAAACTGAAAGCTTCACATGTTGAAGATGAACACTTTTTATAGTGCAGGAGGTCAGATAGAAAACTCACCCAGAAGCAACAGGACTGAATATAAATCTCAAGGTATTCAAAAGCTCGTTCTTTGTCTTTGCTATTTCTGATTTTTGGTGTTGGGAAAGGCAGGGCAGTGCAGTGCACAGGCTCATGAGCCAGATGTAAATGAGCTGCTGTAACATAACTCTTACTGCAGTCTGGTGTAGGTTAACCCTCTTGGGCTACCTTAGCTTTCTTCCTGTGGTACAGCTGCTGTGTCAACATAAGATGAGTCAGCTTTCATAGACATATACCGTAATAGCATCACTGAACTGCTTCCTGGGTCTGATCATGTTTGGCTAGTGCTTCTTTGGGTATCTATGAATGTATCTAGATGGTTATACATGTGGGAAATTTTAACAGATTTATTAATTTTTACCATAGTAGTGTCAACTTTTACTCTTATTTTCCAAACTTGTGTGTGTGCATCAAATATGCCAAAATATTTTTTGAATGTAATACTACAGCTAAAGCGTTTTTACTCTTTGTTTTATAGTGCAAATATTTAATGAATTTATTTTTCAAAATCATAATTTCTCATTTAAAAAATATTGCTGTAATACCAGTCAGTGTCCCTTGACAAATAAAAAAAAAGAAACCAACAAAATTTCCTCATTTAGTGACTACTTGTCACTTAATACACAGGGAGATTAGGTAGGCTGTTGTGTGTGATAGATATCCATATTTGGAAACTTAAGGTAGAAATACCTCCACAGAAACTCCAGGTTTAAGTATTGTCATTGCTGGGATTTTGTTGGTTCTTTAGTTTTCTTAACATGTTAAATAAGAGGCAAGGTTGCATTACTTGATCTCTTCTAGGCCTGGATTTTAGTCCCCAGGTACAATTCTGGTTTACAGCCTGACTGCAGGATATGAATTTGATTGGCTCAGTTGCATGAAATTTCATGCTTTGTCAGGTTGTTTAGTTTCAGAGAGTATAAAATGGAAAATTTTCATCCTGAAGTCAGGTATTATGTTACAGCTTATCCACTCCAATGCAGGAGTACATGAGCTAATGTAGTAAGAGCCAAGTGAAACACGTAGTGAGAACTGGGCTGGTGTGTGAGGAAATTTGACGTGATATATGTCAGCGTAAAGAGAGTCAGTAGTTATAGTGAACCTGCTCAGCTCCAGGTGTTACTGTTGCCTTCAGTGAGATTTGAACCTACTTATGTTCATTTATTTGGGGGTCAGATCGTACACTAGGTAAACTATAGCTGCTCAGTTTTTAGGTTGAGGGCATTCTAAAACTTTCAGGACCAAAGTTTGGAACAGTCTTGGATAGCTGTGGCCACCAGCAAACAAGTAAAGGTATGGTTTCCATGCAGATATATGATCAGGAGGCAGGAATGGATAAGGACTCTTTCCAGGTAGACAAAATCTCTTCATATTCATGAGAACCAGTTCTCTGACAGTACTATAGCAGCTGTACCTTCTTCTCCCTTTCCTCCACTGTCTTCCAGTCACACCAAGTAACTGAACTTTCTTCTTAGTTAACAGATTCTACACCAAACTTCACTCTCATATGGTTCTCTCCCTTTTCTCTCATTGACTCAAATTCATATACTTCTTAATGGCCTTCCCAAATGAGAATTCTTTCTTGTTGGTTTGCATACTGTTGTGTATACCTCTTCCAGACTTCATTGTTCCCATTTCATGCCCCCTCTGCATGTAACTCTTACCTGACTGCCGCTTTGTGACTCAGTCTTTATGGGCCAACTCATCCCTGCAGCTGAAAACAGACTCTAAGATTTTGGCACTGCCCACCACACTCCCTGTTCAAGTCTCTCATTAAATCCATTTCTCTCAGTTTATCACCCTTCACTGCATCTGCTTATGTCCAATACAGTTCTTAGTTGTGGGCTTGTCTGAAAAGAAAAAACCCAAACACCTATAACTATAAAAAAAAAAAAAAAAAAAAGACACAGAACAGCATCCTGCAAATAAAAATTCTGGAGTGATCTATGTGCTCCCTTATCCCATGATTACTCATGATTTTTAATTATTATCTTACCAATATTCCACACTGTTCAGACCAGGGATCTGACTCTCTGAGTCATCCATAAAGTGCAGTATTTTCCAACACACAGTGAAAATCAACAGACTTTTTGTTGAGAACCCACTTGTTTGTTTATGTATTCAGAAAGAGAGTTACAGTGGGAGTTCATTTTCTGTGATCTCTTTTGTTTCAGATGGAACAGATGGCTGAGCAAAGTAAACATCTGTATGTGAACTGTTACATGTTCATGCGTGTGTGGCAGTGTAAAGGGAAACATGGGCATCAATACTTATCCATAAACTATTTCTGAGGGAAGATTGGAAAAATTTTGATTTAACACATAAATCAGTAGAAATATGCTGAGAACTAACAAAAAGAATGAGAAATCACTGGCTATTTCTGTAGTCAGTAACCAGAGATGTGCTGTGCCCCACACTACCCCACAAAAATCTATAGGCATCTCTGTTCAGAATCATGGGATTTCTTTTATAATCATTTTACTGTAAGAATTCCTGTAAGCTAAAACAAAGAGGAAGCCGAGGACACTGAATTTTACCTGCTGTTCATCTGTTGTCCTTTCCTCTAATTTCTTTGATGTATGAAAATTACTACACAGCAATCTGAAACATGCTAATAGTTTCATTAGCTGATATTTTTTTGATCATGCTTGAGAATTTCTGTTACACATAGCATTTGAGCTAAGACTTCTTTACTGAAACCAGACTCTCCAGCTGTACCTTGATTTCCTCCTCTCTGGTTTAGGGGACAGCTCATATAGCATGCAGATATTTCAGTTAGTAGGTTTTCTGTAGTCCTTCAACTGTCACCACATTTTAAAAAGGGACAATTTCTGTTCAATACTGAATAGCACAGGAAAGGTTAGTAAGGGAAGATAATATATTCTATTATACCTACTGATGCCTCTGCAGGGATGTGGCTGAAATATAGGCAAGGTTTTGGATGCAAATGCTCTACTATAATGTATTCAGTAGTTATTCCACATTCTCCTTTCCATTTCTCCATGCTATGCCTGAGGTTTTGTACTGTTGTGTCTGTTTTGTTTGACTAACACGTAACTGTAATGTAGAAATTGTTACAAGTTGGGAAGAAGGAGTAGACATCTGGTTGTGGAATAATTGATGCTTTTGACTCTTGGAAAATTGTTGGAGGTTATTTACTCTTATTTGGTGGTTACTACTTGGATGATGGGGAGGAAATTATTCCCTTGTTCTAAGCACACTGGAAGGAACAGAGGGTTTTGTTACTTTTTATTTTCTTTCTGTCTATTTTTCTAGTGAATGTAATGTGAACTCTGAGTCCCTTATACAAAAATATGATAGTCTGCAAGCCTGGAGTCTACTTCTATAACTGTTTTTTGATTCAACAGTTTAGATATACACAATAATAAAAGTTATTAGCAGTGAAAAATAATGTAAATTGTATAATCTCACTTTTTATAATTTCAAGATAAAACCCTCTTGTGATAAATACAGCAGCTGAAACTTCTCAGAACTTGTTTTAGATTGTAGTGTCTTGGATGAAATCCTGATTCTACAAAAGTCAACAGCAGAGTGTCAGTTGACAATGACAATGCTGGGAATTCAATGGGGCTTCAATTTCTAACACACTCAATGACCAGTTTTAGGCACAGATATCTTTAAATGAAGACCCCCAAAATGGAAAGTTTTATATGCTTGTTTAATGCACATATTCTCAGTTGAATTTAAGTAGAAGTATAACATGCCCCCAATTTTTACATGACTAAGTTTTTTTTACTGAGATGGACTTACTGAATTCGTAAGTCCTTTTCATTGCAGACCCAATCCTACTTTTCATGTCAGTTGAGTCTGGTCAAGGAGTTTTATTTCAATGGTAAGACCAAGAAACCAGGATTTTAGAAACTAGGAAACCCCAATTTCAAATCTAAAGATCTCAAGGTTTTTATCTGCAGAGAGAGTTCAATTTTTTTTCAAACAACTTACCTTGTTCTATTCCAATAAATTCAAATTCTAAAGTGGTGTTAACACTGTTGTAATAAATTAGTCTTGTCTTGTGGTAGTAAAGAATAAAGAACCATTTAGGGCATTAAAAGACCCTTAGATAACAGCAGAGCAGTCAAACTTTTTCTTGAAATCTTTGATACTTTACTTATCTCCCATTTACTTTGGACTAATTTTCAACTTTATCTAGTTCATTTGCAACAGACAACACACTCCATTTGACTCTCCTCTAATTTAAGATTTCTGGAAAACATTTGATATGTAAGTTCAATATCCTTGGTGCTCATTATTTATTTTTACTTCAGGTCTTTGAGAAACCTGAGTGCTAAACTATCCAATAACAGAAATACAGGAAAAGTAAATGAATGAAAGTTCACTTTGGTGCACTTGGCATACCTACTTTTCATTTTCAAAACTTTTTATCTGTTTCTGATTAAATCCACCCAGCCAAACCTGTTTGTTTAAGTTGTGTAGTCAAAGGAGAAATTAAAAACATACAAGTAATTCTAGGTGGATGCTGTCCAAAATTGAAATCAGCTTTAGAAAGAAAAAAAGGCATGAAATTCAGGACTTGGAAAGGAGTATACCACGCCAAGGCAGTCATTCAGGCATATAAAGCACTTTTCTTTAAACCTTAATGAGCAAAGTTGGAATCTGTCTCTGATTTTTCCTAAGTCAGGTTTTTCCTTCTTTAGCTGTTCTTGACTAAATTACATCAAACAACTGCATTGCTTGTCTGCCACACAGCTGCAGTGTTAGGAGGCACTTATGTTCCATAGTGTACAAATGGCACAAGGAGGACTTCCCATTTTGTGTGTGGTTGTGAGTGTCTCCCCTTCCCCCAGCTGTCAAAAATAAGACTAAAGAATAAAAAAAGTTTTAGCAGAACAAGAAACATAAAATTAAATGTAGTGTTATTGTGGGTGCACTTCTCTGGAACAAATTTTTATTCATCATACTTTTTCTTGAAATGGGAATTGAAAAATATAAAAGAACATAAAACAAAAATTTAAACAGAAAATATTGTGTTATTTTGAAAAATATGTTGCTAATTTCAGTTTTTCATCTGTCTTTGCTCTTTAATAATACTTTTTATTTCAATCTTATCTATTTATTTTTTTTAATGACATATTTCTCTCAATGTACTTGATTGTAGTTTGGATGGACATGAATTAGAAAAATTACAAGAACAATAATTTTTGTAAAATACTTGGGAAATGAGGTAGGACCAAAACAATACTAGAAGCAGACATACAAAAGTCTACATTTTAGAGTTCATCAGGTATTCTACCTCTCCAAAAACATAACAAAGTGAAGATCAGGAGCCAAATTTATCCTTGATCTAGAAGTATTAAATCTGAGGGTTGTGAGCCAGAGAACTCCCTCTTTTCTCAGCTACTTGAGGGGATCACAGTGACATAATTGGCTGTTATCCACAGGATCAGAATTTTCATTAATCCAAACAAATCCAAGGCCACAGCAGATGTGAAAAGCACAAGTACCTTTTGTTGCACAGGAGAGTTATTGAGGAGAGGAGGCATAGAAGCTGAAGTTTGAGTGGACAAGAGCAGCCTGTTTTAATCTGCTTTAGGAGCAAGGAATGAATGGATTACAGCAGTCTGAGCTACAGCTGGAAGGAGGTGCCTTTACTTTGCAAAGTAAGCAGAGGGGGAAAAAGGTTCATGAATCTTCAGGTATATGCAGACAGCATGACTACAGCTCATCTGACTGCACCTCAGTCATGTGAAACTATTTCAACTAAATGCAGAAGTAGCTCCTAATTTGAAATTGGAGGCAACTTTGTGGTTTCTTCGTAATGTTTCCTGCAGGCAAAAATATTACTTACAAATTATATTAATGGGAAGCAGACTTCAACCTCGTTCAAGGTTTGTTTGTTAGTGGTTAACTAGGCTCAGGTGCTTTGTTTTAATTCTGTGGAAAGTAGGGCAACTGGTAAACCGGTAGCAGTTCATTCTGAAACCTTTCTGGTGGATTTGCAGGCATAGTTTAGTCAAAAGTAGTAGTGTCACTGCCATTCACAGGATCCAGCCAGGATTCCCTGAGGCACATGGTAAGTTATTCTCAATGTCTGAAAAATTCTGACAATTCTTCTTTTCCCCATGCAAAATTAAAGACTGTTTCAATGCTAAGAGAGGGTCTGTGAGCAAATCCCTAATTATCTGAGAGATCTTGCTATCCTGTTTTTCTGTAAGGAAATATTAAATATTCAGATTTTGCCAGATATGAGGTACTAATGTCAGTCTTGAAGGTCCCTGTTTGAAGCTGGGCAGAATCAATCCACCAGGACTGGAGATCTGATTGGAGTAGGGCTCGAAATATACTGCTAAAGAAAACTTTGGGCTGCTAAAGAATTTCTCTTTTGAAGCTTTTCACATGCTGACTTTGAGTGAAGAATCAATCTGTGACTCCTTTTAGAGCAAATGCAAGGATTCTAGTTGGGAGATAAAGTACATAGTCCTGATTCTGGTTGGACTGGAAAAGGACTGAGTGGAATCAGATATAAAAAAGGGTACATGATCAGGATTTAATATTGGCATTATAATCATAATGTACAAAGCAGCTTTGTTCATTTTGAGGTTTTTTGTTTCACGATTGGTAAAATACTCTTTTGACTTGTGCAATATGTAATAAATGGCAAAGCCTTGGATATTTTACACTAGGAACCTAAATTAATGCATAGATATTTATGCATTAGTTATATTGTATTTTTGTGGCCTATTTATTAGATTATTAATATTTAATATTTTTTTAAATGAGTGAAGTGCTTTCAAATTTTTTCTGAGGGTTGGCACAGACTGTGTTGGATATAACTTGATTTGGCCCTGGAAACAGACAGCATCAGGAAGGGCAGCATAATTTTGGCAGTTAGTTGTTAAATTGTTTTGAATACTTCCTTCCTTTGATCTATTCAGTCATTTCTGCCCAAATTTACTTCCCTCACTTGTGCTTTTATGAATACTTACAGGCCTATTTTTGAAAAAGATCACGAAATGTCTTTTCAGATAGATGTGGTTCTCGGTCTAGTTCTGTAAAATGTTGAAGTGGTCAAGGGAATTAAAGTTAGCAGATTGGTAACTTGGTAGAAGTTTGCTGCCTAGACATATGGTCTTGAAATTCTGGATTTAGGCAGTGTACCATTCTTTTTCCTGGCAAGAATTCTCTGAGGGCTCAGAAAGGGCCCTCACAGTTCTGCATGTCTACCCCCTGCTGCATTAGTGCAGTTTTTTTGGGGTCATGTGGTGAACTAGATCTTCCAGTGGCTTTTCAGCAAAAACAATCTGGGCAGCAACCCATGCATTTAGCACTCAGTCTAGCAGTGATTGCCCTACTAAAACCAAAGCATAAATTTTTGCTGATATCTCTGCTGCTCCTGTATCTCCAAGAAAATATTTTTAAGAAAATATCACCTCCCTGAGATAAAAATAGAGTTATAACCTTAGTTTGTCAGTGATAGTCTCTAGAACTCCATGAAATATTTCTATTTTTGCCTTTGTACCTACATACCATTAACAAATTGGAATTTACATCAAAGAAGAAAACTGATAAAGGAGTCTGAATCATGACTAATGAAATGTATTCCTGAGTATGACCTTTCTTTTCAACCAGTAAGCAATAAAGGTTTTTTTTCTTGCAAAGCTACATGTTGAACCAAAGAGCAATAAAATAATAGGGAATAGAGAACTTGCCAGTTTTCTCAATTTTAACAGGCCTACACTCCTTGTCAACAAGTTCAATATCAGCTCAGTGTATTTTCAGTATATTACACTCAATTTTGTTGAGCTTAATGATATCATTAGGCAAAAAACCACATAGGAAAGAATCTAAGGGTTGATGCAAAGAAATAATAGATCTGATTACAAGGTTATGTTCTTGAATCTTAATGCTCTGTTTCATTTGGGGAAAAGTTGAATTTTTACATGGAGGTAAAGGGCTTTCTTATTGAACTTTCATTTTATGAAACACCAAGACAATCTTTCTCCCTCATCCCCCCAGTTCGTGTGCACCTGGTTTTTTTTTTTTTTTTTGCAGTTCGGCATTTCAGATCACAAAACTGAAAACAGCAAAGACATTCCAGATATTTTTATAACGTCTTGTTATTTAAGGTACTCACACTGATGTCATAGGAGTTGTACAGCAATAAGCTAAACACCTATTTAATACCTACAATACCTATTCTGTACCATAAAGCTATGATTAATGATTTTTCTGTTGTAATTGGAGCTAACAAGTGTGTGACCACCTCACTTTAGATGTAAGCTACAGTAATTAGCAAATACATAAATTATGCTATGAATAGATATTGACCATTCTTTCAATATTTATAAAGAAAGATACCCCACAATGAAGGCTGCAAATCTTAATGCAAGTTAAAATTAGTTCACTTCAACCTAAGTTATAAATAAGAGATGTTACAATATAAAGCTGATTATTTTAACCTCAAACATGTCCCAGTGAACTTTCTGTAAGGTCACAGCCAGCCCACACTGAAGACGGGAACAAAACTAAAGACCTGCCAATTTAAGGCGATGGCTGTCATTGTTTTTCGTTTTTGTGGGCCCCTAAAGGTTTTCCAGTAGTGATTCTGACTCTTAGAAATTTCATAAAGGTCAAATAATGGCTCTATTTCACTTCCCATGGATCCCTTAGCTATACTACAGAGACTCAGGGCCAGGGTGAAAGCTGCTTATCAAAGACCAGTCACACAGAGAGCGATTCTCCTGAGTTCAGAAGTCTATGCTGCTTCTCCATTTAGAAGTAACCATTGGCTTGCTGGCAGATTAAATCAACAAAAACTTTTATTCCTCTTCAAACTTACCTATGTTCTGTACAAAAGAGGCCAAGGTAACTGGCTGGTCTCTAGCTTTCTTGCTGGCAGTGAGGAAAAGACATAGTGAGTGAAACATGGGACCTTTCCCCTTCTCTGATCTTTATGCTTGTTTTGAGGACTTTTCCAGGACTTTTAGATTGGGATAATCAGTTGGTCTCTGTTGGAATTTTTTCCTCTTTCTTTGAGGGGATCTTATATGATACTGTGGTACAGATAGGAGCACAAGTGAATTCTAATGCAATATAGGGCTAATTGCTTGTAGTGAGCAGATTATTTTTGGGTGTAACAAGACATGTATTTCTGACACTGCCAGTCGTTGTGTGGGTTGTTTTTTTATCGGTCAAGGCTGCAGCTGTCCTCTTTTGGTAACACAAAATTCTTAAACATTCTCTGTCATCAGTCCCCACTATTCCTTATCTCAGAAAGTCAAAGAACAAGTAGCATTCTTTTGTATTTCTGAACACATTTCCCAGTGCATGTGTCTTGAAAACTCCCAGAATCTATAAAAAGTTTTCTGGCTGTATGGTGCATGATCTCTCTGCTGCTGGTCATGGATGTCTCTCCTTTCACCCAAGTCCTTTTTCAGCTGCTTTAGTCATCTGTGATTTTACCTGTTTTGTGCAACATCCTTTCATGAATCAGCACAGTTTCTCCAGTTTGGACATTACAAGCCTGCATCTCTACTGTGCTGCAACTTGGAGTTCTTTTCCCTGACAAATGAGCATGAAGTAACGATAAAGGAGACTGATGAAGGCTTCAATATCCATTTGCTCCTATGAGACTAAAAAAGATTTCTTCAACTATAAGTATAGTCCGAGATATATTGCATAAAGTTTCTGCTAATCTCTTCTACTTTGGAGTTTGCCCAGGTTTTTCTTCCTTAAATTCTTTTCCCCACTTCCCCTATTTTGACTAACGTCTTCCTCGGAAATATCTCCTAACATTATTCCTGGGCATCTTTTAAACTTTTTGTATTTCAAGTGCCGCGCAGAGCATTTTACAAATCTTAAACCTGGTGAAAGCTGGGAAAAAAAGAGTGATTTTCAGGCAGAAAGTGGCATCGTCTCCCCCAGGAGCAAAGCCTGGTTCCATAAGAGTGATAAGCATTACTGCAGCTTCAGTGCTACCATCACTTGGGAAAAGGTTACTGTGTGGATAGCATGGCCCAAAGTGAAGGTGGCTTAGAGGCTGGGGCTAACCACCTATATGGGGAACATATGCGTAGTGCTTCCCAAGCCATAGAATATAAAATGGATAACAATACAGGACAAGCCTTTTGAGGAGACCATAGTCTTTTCAGCATTGCCCTGCAACCACAAGTCATTGATCCAGGTAATGATCAGCAACCAAGTAATTTTTATTACAGAGTAGTATGTCAAGATATAGAGAGATCTGCTCTGGTGTAGGTTAAGTGGAATAATACATTGCACTACAGCTATGTTGGTGAGATTTTCTGTATCAACTTGGACCATAATAAGGAGCAGTTGCACTCTTTTTGAATGAGATGGAAAAATTAGATCTTTAGAACTTTAGAACTGTACTGTGGACATCATTCATGTGTAGGAATGCTCTGCCCCAGAGCTTTCCTAGGTTTCAGTAATTCAGTAATTACGTTCTTGTCCAAAGGGTCTCTTTCCTGCTTATGAAAACATTCCTTCCTTTCTATTTGATTTGCAGAACATTGTTCTTTAAAGCAGATGCAGCGTTTCTGTGTAAATTTAAATCACCCCATAGCTAATGTCAGTTTTTATTTGGCTTATGTCCTGCCACACCCTACAGTTTTTGTAGTGTAATCCAGCCCAGTGCAAATCCGTTCCTCTGGAGCGTGGTTCCTTTAGTCTTTGGTCACTAGGTGTCACTACTGATCTAGGAGAGAAGCACAGCTTTGTTCTTATTTCTGTTTTAAATTTGTGCGAAGCAGAAAATCGTTTGTGTATAATAACTTCTGTATTGTCTGTAAAAACTCATACATACTGATTCCATAGCAGTGTCAGTAAGGAATCGTGTCCCCCAAATTCAGCAAGAGGTCTGCTATGCAGTCCACTTTAAACTGCACAAGGAAGAGTTAGTAATTCTTTTCCCCCTGCCCTGTATGTTAGCTGTTTTGAATACAAAATGATTTTAGCTGCTGTTCAAATACAGGACCATAACTGTGACAAGGAAAATATATTCCTTTTTCTGAAAAGAGTACAGAAAACTAGGTTGTAATAGATTAAGTCAGACTGTAGATGCAAAAATCAATTGTCAAAGTACATTTCCTGCTTGGAATTTCATTTGGGGCTTCTAGATTCCTGTTCATGTGTTAGAATCAGTAGTTAGAGGGATTAATCAGCCTGCACAAGATATATGGTGATCTCAAGCAAGGCTGGAAAAATCAGACTCCAAACCTGATTAAGTATTGAATGGTCTGGCCTTTTACTATTGTATGTAGGAGAACTAAATTTGAATCTGGACATAAATCTTGTTCACTTGCTCCCTGATAGGTCTTGGTAAATGTGAGGCACCATTTTGGAATGTATGCTGCTATTCTAAGAAAATGAACTTTGGCCTTTTAGTGAAGGAAAACCTGCTTCCTTTGCTGCAGTGCTGTAAAAACATCTCCTACTCATGTCTATTCTCTGCTCTTGGGATTCAACAGAGCTCAAGAAAAATATTTTAATGGAGACTGATTTCTAACCACTGCTGAACAACTCAAGAAAAAAAAAAAATCTAATGATTACATTCACATTTCTTCTCTTCGAATCATTTAATGGTTAGATATTGGCAGCAAAGTACGCCACCTGAAGGTGAAGGAAGGCCAAGGGTATGTTAAGGGGTCCCTGCATGGAGGAAATGAGCTGTGTGTTTTGGTGGTCTCTCTGTTTCCCTTTTTTTTCTTTGTTGGTGGTTTTGTTTGTGTGGGTTTTTTCTTTCCATTTCCTTTTTAATTTTTTTTTTAAATTTTTGTTTGTTTGTTTGTTTTGGTATGTTTTGTGGAGAAAAGCTGAGTTCTCTGTGCCTGAGACACCTTGTGCTGATCCTATGTGAAAGTGACTGTGTAAGCCCTCAGTGGTTTCATTTTCTCTGCTGGGAGTGGCAAGTTTTCAAACAGAGGCAAGTGGTGGTTTAGCCCTGCCTGCTGCAGATGCTTTTGAATACAAAGGTATTTTCAAGGTACAGAGAAAAGAGCTCAGTCTTCAGCTCATCGTGTTGTACCTGCAATGCATGGCTATAGTGCTTTTGGATTTTTGTATTGGTTATCCAGGAAGATTATCCCTAAGAACTGCTGCAGCAGGATTCAAAAGATTTTTTTGTGCCTTACCAGAAATCACTACTTTATTTGTCTTATTACTTCATCAGCTACCTCAGACTTCCAATAGACTTGGATTATACTGTTAATAAAGCACTTTCTAGATAAAGGTTTTCCTCGCTGGTCACTGAATCCATGGGTGCCCAGTAGGTACCTTTGCATGTGCATGGAGTCCTTGGTGATTGATTTAGAGGGCATCACCCAAATTCTCTTATTGTGACATGAAAGCTGGAAAGAACAATTTAGCACTACAACTTTCCAAATGTTAAAATGTAGAGTTTCCTTCTAGACTTGTGAGTTCATATCCTCAGAGGCTGGCAGGGGCGCATAAGGTTATGATTGAGAAAATCTTTGTTACTCTTCTGAAAATAACCATAATAACGGAAGTCTTGTATCCATACCTAGCAAGCAAACACCTCTTTGTACTTCTCTGTCAAAGTACCTTGTCTTTCTTCCTTTTTGTCATCTTCTTCTAATAATGACCATTATTTACAAATTTAGTTGCCTCATTGTGCAGGGTGTTCCTTCAAGAAGTCTCATGCAATATCACAACCCCCAAGGTAAAATATGACCCCAAACAGATTAAAACATGCAAACACCAAGAAAGGGAGAAATTAGACTGATAGAAAATGGAGGGAGACACAAGGATGTAAGAGCAGTCCCAAAATGATTTTGTGAACTAAAATCTATGGCACTTCAGTTGGATCATACGCCAACAGCTCCAAATTTATGTTCTTTTAAAGTTATTTGCTCCCCTACTTCCTCATCTAGCTTTCATATGTTCTATGTACTTAGAAAACTCTGAATTACCTCCCCAAGGAGCCAAGAAAGTGTTTCCTTCAAATCTGCAACAGCATCAGGATGGTTGTTGTCCACATGTGTAATAAGCGTGGAATTACAGTAATCTACCTGTGACATGTGAGCAAACAGAGTAAGTATTTCCACAATATCTGCAGCTGGGATTTTGTAGTACTCACTGCTTTAACCAGTTTAAATAGAGCAAGGCAAGCTTGAACTTAGCTAAACAAGTTCTGTCCTGACTCTTTGTCTATATCTTAAATCTTCCTCCAGGTGTTAGTCAAAACATATGCAAAATTAAGAACTACCCCTTATTACTGCGTAATTTCCTGATAAAGACATTAAATTAAATTAAAAGGAATTTCCCCAAAAGCCCCCATTCAAAACTGAATCCCTGCACTGACAAGCTATTAGACTTTTTTCCAAAATAGAATAGCAAACAAAGCAAGGACAACAACAAAAATAAAAATCTACTTTTGGGCGTTCAGATTTGGGCAGTTTAATTGTTGCTCTGTTTCCCCAATAAGGTGAGACTAGTCCCATGTCACTAGGGGAATGGTATCCTGCTGTGTTTTTCCATCCTCATTTACAATGATTATGTTATCAGGCTAGCCAGGCAAAAGGGTGGAGCAACTATAATTTCAAAGCAGGATTAGGTTGAAATAACGAGGTCACCAAGTTGTGGTTGTCATGGCAACGTCACATCTAAGAATATGGGATGCTTCTAGGAGATGAGGCAAGTGTGGAGTCTCTCTCGCTTTGCACAAAATCCCAGACTATTTCTGTAAAATTGCTTAATTGCTTTTAAACAGGTTTTTGTTTTTCAAAGTAGCTTTTGCTACAACAATGAATGAAAATTTTACTTCTATTTATTGACAGTGTCTTAAGGATATGTTTATCTCTGATCTGCTATTGATCCTGTTTTCCTGTCATCTTCTGCATATGCATTTTGGCTGTCCTTAGAAAATCTTTTGTTTTAAATATACTGTAAAACTTTAGGTATTTCAAACACTGCTCAGGTGTTTTGATTCTCCTTGAGACTTTACAATCTTTTTGCATACAGGGTTGTCTCTCAGGTCATATCCTGCCCTGGGACCTCCCACACACAAGTAAGAATTAGTGCTTTTCTGTTAACTCTTGATTCTCTGTGCTAGTGCTAGTTTTTATCCATTTCTTGGTACTGTTTTATGTTTTTTAAAATAGGTGGTGTTCTGGGTTCTTTTTTTTGGTAGCACCTGAAAATTCTTATTTTTAAATCCATTATTTGTCATTGTTTAAAGTTTTATTTGAGCAGTTGTAGAGCCTTACTTCACCCTGTCACTGCTCATCACAGGCTTTCACGGAAACTTTATGGTACAAACTTCTGACAACCACAGTTGGAAGCAGCTGTGTGGTTGTGTGTGGTTTTATTTCATTAAGTAAAATCTCGCAAAAAAGATTTTCTTGTGTAATTCTTACCTCTGTTTTAGTATTGTGCAATATTATGATATAAATTGCACAACATACATCTCTAATGAAATCAGTTTGATTTTTGTGCTTTTTCTTTGCCAAGCATCTACTGTGTTCAGTATAATGTAGAGTTTAAACATGCCAGGCTAAGGGATTAGCGGAATAAAGGTGTAAGATACAAATAGTATCAAGGCATTGGGGTAAATTGTGACAGGAGGCTATGGGGTTTAGTATTTAGTTTGGAAGAATGGAAGCCTTAATTTTCTTACAATATCTTGTCTATGTTTTTCTTCAGTGACTGGGGTACTTTTGTCTCTGGGAGTCTGAGCTCCACACACTCTGCAGTCTCTGTGCTGTACGAGTCTCCCTGATGGTCTAAGTTCCATCCCATTATTTAGGTATCAGCAACTTGCCACAACATAATGGATGTAGAGACTGCTACCTTTTCTCAAGTTTTGGTTGAAAACATCAGGTAGACATTCAGACAAACACCTAGACACAGAAAATGATCACAAAAATCTCATTTCTCTGGGGCTTACATTAAACTGTAGGATGAGAGATCCTACAAATGGGAAACATACTGAAGAGACCCCGGGTTTTTATAATGCTATGAGGAAGTTATCTAGCCTACCACGTATATGGTTTCTTTGATAGGGCTTCTGGTTAAAACAACAACAGGAAAATAAAGTAGACAGAAAATACCATATTCAGCATCATGTTTCAGACAGGTTGGAGAGATGGGCAGAGAAGTACTGTTTGAAATTTAACAAAGGCAAATGCAGAGTCCTGTACCTGGAAAAGAATAACCCTGGACACCAGCACAGGCTAAGGATTAACCTGGCAGCTCTGCAGAGAAGAACCGGGGGGTCCAGGACTGGAGAATCTCTGTTTTGAGAAAAGGCAGAGGGAACTGGGCCTGTTCAGCCTCAAGAAGAGAAAAGTGAGAGGGAACCTCATCAATGTCTGTCAGTATCTGAAGGGAGGGTGCCAGGAGGATGGAGCCAGGCTCTGCTCAGTGGTGCCAAGCAATAGGACAAGAGGCAATGGGCAGAGACTGATGCCGAGGAAGTTCCAAAAATTCCACCTGAAATGAGGAAGAACTTCTTTGCTGTGCGGGTGACCTCGCACCGGAACAGGTTGCCCAGAGATGTTATGGAGTCTCCCACACTGGAGATATTCAAGAACCATCTGGATGCAATCCTGTGCCATGTGCTCTGGGATGGCCCTGCTTGAGCAGGGAGGTTGAACCAGATGACCCACTGTGGTCCTTCCCAACCTTACCCATTCTGTGATTCTGTGATATGAGATGCAAGGTCTAAGGTGGTGTTTTTAGGGAGCCCAATTTTCAGCTGACAGAATTCCTTCATAGAATTCAGTATGGACATTTTTTGCCTGCCTTCTTCCCCCTTTTCTCCACTATCCAGTTAGAGCTTGTGAAAAGGGTGGCATCTTGCACCTTGCTGACATGCTGGGGAGTAGGGACTATGCAAAGCAGATGATTTCTATCAACAGTGAGACTAATTGCTCAGTTCTGAGAGTAAAAGGAAAAAGAAATCTCAGCTTTGGTGTGGAATGCACTGTTTAACCAACTGGTAACCGGGTATTATTTCCTCTCTGACTTTGGAGGAGGTGTATGCTATTTTTCACAAAGGATAGGATCTTTCCAAGGCAGCCTGGAAGAGTCGTTGAGTAGCCTCACCTGTCTGGACTCTATTTACAGGTCTGCCACCTATGATGGTATATGATAGGATAGGAATTCTCCACACCCCTTTTCCTCTTTGCAGTTTTGTGTCTTGTCCTAAGAAGTTACAGATAGCCAATGGATGAACTGAATGTATTTTTTCTGTGACCTTATGATGTAATATTCTTCAGTGTGCTGAAGAACTACAAGGGAGATAAAGAAAAAATTTAATCCAAATTGTCAGTGGGTGTATCCACCAGATGGTGATGTTCTACCAAATTATTTGCACATTGATCTTGCAGTAAAAATCTTGTCATTTGAGGGAATTCTGATTACCTCTCAAATTTCAGATGAGAGAGTCTTCCTGTTGCTTGACTGATAATTAGGCTCGGAAACAGAATGTGTTTCTGTCTGTCTTGAAGAGGCTACCCTGTTTGTGTCCAGAACAATGGACACAGTGAGGAATGGATAAGAAAAATCTGTAGCTTCTGCCATGTTGAAACAGAGCAAAAGCTAACATGTTAGAAGCCAGGTTTGCATGGCTACTTTACAGTTATGGAGGACCGTAAGCCTGACATCCTTGTTTACTGCGTAGGGCAGTATATTCCTGTGAAAAAGCAAGCACCGGAATGAGAATGGTGAGGAGGGCTTGTACTGCTATATTGCTTCATGGCTCCTCTTTCCTTAGCCTGGAGGATCATGTGGATGAATGCCAAATGTTTGGTTTGCTGGGTGGGGCCTCATCTCCATCTCAAGCTGGAGAGAAACAGATCTGCTGCCTTCACCCTCCCTTTCCTTGGCTTCTTGTTGAGCTGAACAGCCCTCAGGAAAACTGTATTGTGGAAAGTTATACAATCTAAAGTCTAGCTTTTCCATCCTGGTATACAATAAACATTACTGCAGTTTATGCACATGCACTGCAGCCATTCCAATGGAAAGAGCTTCGCTATTAAAAATTGTTAGTTATTGATTTTGTTTGAGGAGTAACTGCCAGCAAAATTGGATCCTTCAAAAATCTTCTCCATTTTTATCTAACAGAGTAAAAGGTTCTCAGAAAACACAAGGATTGTGTTAGAAAAATCAAAATGATAACTTGTTGGTCTGTTTTGTATTTGTCTGTTTCTCACTGCCACTGACATTGTTCACACACAGAACTCCAGTGAAGCTATTCTGTAGTATATCAACTACCAGTAAATAGAAACAATGCTGTATTTGATCCAACAAGGTCAAAAGAGAAAATACACCTGGAAAATTCACTCTTTATCATGGGAATGCTCTCCCCAGGATAGAATAACAGTGACAATAATGCTAATCTTAAAGTTAGTTTTGCCGAAGAAAATATTTGTTATTTCTTAAACCCTCCCTGCCAAACAAAAACCACAATAAAATCAAAATACTATTGTACAAAACGGTAAATTCAAATCAGTAAAAATTATTTCTCTTAATGAATTCTGAATTGTAAGAATGGTCTGCCTTTTCTGACAGCAACGTACTAGTTTGGGAGGGTTCCAGTTTAGGGCAGGTCTCATGGTGGGAACACAAATACTCTTGACACCAATACAGTTCAGACATCCAGATTAAATTTTGCTCCTCACCACAGACTTCTTGGTAGAGGTGGATGATCTGGGGCAGCAGCGTGTTTGAAAGGAAATGAGATGATATTCCTTCCTCTTGCCAGGATGATATTAATTGCATGCTGTGGGTGCTGGCCATACCAACAGTACTGTTAATCCAGTTCTCTTCATGTCCTTTGCCTCCTTGTTCTTAGCCAGGACAGCTGGGACTGATTTTGTGTGGTTGCATCAACACTACAAGCACAGATGTTCTCCCTACCCCTCACCACACCAGCTGTTTTTGTAGAGCTCACCTGTCTATGCTGAGTGTTTTGTGGATTTGGGTTTCTTTTGAAGCTGAAAAAATAAACAACTGCCCTCTCTCCTGGCCAGTATGCATGGGTCACTTTTTGTTATCACTCTGGTTGGAAAGTAGCCTGTATTTCCTCATTCCGCTCTGCACTGCCATTTGTTGAGACTGAAAACCAGCTCACTTTGCTGCCGTTGGTCCTTACAGTTCACCGTGTCTTTGACTGAGAGTTTTTGTGTAACTTTGCAAGTAGCCTTATCAGTGAAATGGCTCAAGGTACTTGGACTGGACTGTACCAGCCAGGGAAAGCTGTCATATAGGCCTCTTGTATACTGTACAAGTCCATGACTTGTTCATTGAATGGGTTTTCTCCTGTGGCCAAGTGTTTGATGGATGACACTGAACATTCAGAAAAGTGTGAGAGAGCTTGCTGAGTTTTCCAAGTTCTGCAGCATTCATTAGGAAATTACTGAGGAACTTGAAAAATCTGAAAAACCCAACAGATATTCTGATGCACTCTTGCTACGTGTAGGTGGATGGCACTGTTCTTGCCCTGTGCAAGCTGAGAGTGCTGCCAATTTATTCTACTACACACATGGAGTGTTTGAGTGGTGGCCAGAAATGCTAGTAAACTCTTTGGGATTCTTCAGTATTTGCCTTCAGGTATTTGGTTTGGTTGCATACTTTGATGAGAACTGTGATCAAAACCAAGTTGTTCTGTGAGCAGCTGTTCTCTTTATTATGGATTGTGTCTAATGATTGGATTCCCTTCTGTCTAGTACCCGTGAAGTTCTGACAGTAGCTTTTCCCACAGGTAAGACAGCAATCACTTGTGGAGATTTTCTCTTGTCTAGTAAGAATTTAGTTTATACAGTTGAACACTGGTCTCCTCTAACCAGACATTCATTTTAACAAAATGCATAGAAAAATAATAACTTTGAAACCATTGCCCTTCTGTCAAATCTGTTTCAGATTTGCCAAACTTCTGTATGAAAGAAGAGGGCAGACTGAGAGATCAGGAGTCAGACTGTGATTGCATTATCTTGTTTCCTATGAAACAAAGCTAACAGGGAAGCATTAGATGGCTAATCTTCAAACCTGTCCCAGACAAGGGAATCTTGCAGAGGAAATGGTGCTTGTAGTGTCATAGAGACCCATCTTTGTGAAACGTATGCTGGTTTGGCACCTAGACTTCAGTGAAACTGCCCAACTAAATTGTTAGTGGGAGCTGTGCCATCTGAGCAGATGGGCATGTGTAGGCAGTCAGTAGTCATGTTTGTTCTTCGTTTATGGGAATTTAGACCAGGATTTGAAATACCATGAAGCATAAAAAGCAAAATGCCCGGGTAGGTTATCCTTAGGTTTACATCTGAACTAGGTCTCCTTGCCCTGTTGCAGAGGGAACATCCTCTAAGTAAGCCAGTCTAGGACAGCACATCTGACGGAAATAGATACTTCACCCATATCAATATTCAGATTTTTCAATTAATTCTGTCCTACTGATCCAATCCATTTTCTCTGGAAAATGACTCTTTAGACCGTGTTTTTACTTTTGAATCCTTTTAACAACTTTCCCATATCAGTTGCTTTCATTTCCAGCTTCCTTGCAGTCATAACTGAGTGATTCCAGCTGTGCCTGGAATTCTGCTCACTTCTTTCCACATCATTGTGCCCATTTGCTGGGGTAAAGTTACTTCTCAAAGCATGTGGGTATATACACACATTGCCACGAAGCAGGCTAAAGCTAAAATGTGTCATCTGCACCCCAATAACTACCTAACTGCATTCTCCTCCTGGCTGTAAACACAAGTAATTTTCCTCCAAATTCTTACCCTTTTAAGCGTGTGCATTACTGAGCATGACCAGGCACAGAAATAGTTACTGAGTTCTAGATATCTATCTGTGTGTAACCTTACAGTAACTTCCATGTGCATTTAGTCCAAGCTTTCTTCAAAATATTTAGCCACCACTTCCATTATAGCACCTGGTGGTTTTTTGTCATCTATGCAAAGGTTTTGGACAGAACGATTATGTCGAACAGGTCTGATCTTTGTCACTTTCTGTCTTGATGTGGGTAATATAAGAAAATCTTTACATGAACACCTGGCCTTACTGAAAGCACACATGTTCTGCAATAATGTCAGATAATAGCAGAGTTGAGTGATGAAATTTTGAGCCTGGCCTTTCATCTGTTGTGCTGTGTGGTATTACTTTGAATGTCTGCTCTAAGAGTTCTCTCTTATTTAGATTAAGTCTTACAAGAAAGGGATAATGTTTTTCCCTTTGTGTCACAGAACCTCAGAAACTTTGATGGCATTCGAGAAATAATAAAGAATTTAAGGCCAATGCTGTTGAGACATCAGGCACATATGGAGTGTTTCTGGCCCATTTGATGCAGAGGAAATTCTGTACAGGAAGTCAAAGAGGTGGCTAAGGTCAGAGCTGGTGTTTACAGAGTATCTGGGAACTTTCTTAGGCACATGTTAAAACAAGTGTTCTTCAGATTCCAGAGGAAACCAACAGGCAATATGCATCACCTGCTACACACCTACATGTGTGTAGAGACCCTTTTTCAGATTCAGCTTTCCATGGTTATTTCTCCATCTATTTGTTTGGAAACTTTCTCTCCAATTTATGGGAAATTATGCTAAACTAGGGGACAACAATATGTTTTGTGACTTAAAAGGGATCTATATAAACATGCTTTTCTCAATTCCTTGCTAATAAATGAATGGATGCACACTTGCACAAGTGCAGTACATGAACAGAACAGCTGTTCTGCTACAAGTTAGGGAAGGGGAGAAGAGCCCAGATGTCAAGAACAGGGTAGTCTGAGCAGTCAGTCAACAGCCTTAATAATTTTCTAGGCAGGGACAACTTGAGAGCTGCCAGAATAACTGCCTGTGGATCTCGCCAAGGAGCCAAATACCCTGGCTGAGACTATAATATACAGACTGGCATCTGGGCTCTCTGATTGTCATCAGTGCCTGAGCATGATAGAGGAGGAAGTGGATAATAGTAATTGAAATGCTCACTGCAGCATTTTAAAATTAATAATTTCAAATATTTTCCTAAAATAATCCAACTATTAGGAAAATAATTAAACATGTTTTCTGAGAGGGCAAAGCATGCAAGACTCCTTTTAAGGGGGTGTGGTTCAAATATCTGTGTATTGTTTCCTTTGCTTAGATGTTTCACTCCACACTGCACTCCTACTACTCAGCTAGGCATCAAGATAGCTTCCATTTATTCCCATAGGCTAAGTCATTGCTATGTGTATGGAGAGAGGTATAATACAAAGGCAAACTGTGGATGTGTGTGACTGCACCTCAGTTTTCTCTTACGTGCCCTGGGATGCTCTTGTGATACAAAGGTGATGTATCCATTGGTCATATCTTCAAGAATGTTTGTTCTCTCACAAACTTTGTTATTTCTCTTTTGTGGGCAGTCTTGGATGATGTTAGAGCCAGCAGCTGCAACATGACTTGAGAGGAATCAGTTCTATCCCTGCATCTTCACCTTCTGGTGCATTATAAAGTGGAATGTATTAGACACTAGCATGCCTACTAAGAGATTTCCCATGAAGTTATGTTAAAATATCTGAAAACCTTGCTATTCCTGTGTGCCTCTAGGCATCATGCCTGTACACATGTGGCATCTCTTAGTAGTGAGAATCTGGGAAAGGTTGGCCAAATAAAGGGCAGAATCCAACTGTCCAAAAAACTGATCTATGCTTGTCTGCATTGCCATTTTATGTTCCTGTCACTTGGCAGTATCTGAATCTGCATGGAGGTTTCTGATTCTGCTGCTGGGAAGGTAGGGAGAGCTTTGTCATTCTCAACCATAGATGTAGGGGCTTACATATGCTGCTTTAACCAAGTGGGGAATGTTTTTTTTATCTAGGGACATGGAGTTACGTTTTTTGTGATCCAAAAACAAATATTATTTTATTTTCTTCTAATATCTGTAAACACTAGACTGCAATTTCTTCCTAAGACCAGCTGCGGTGTCCAGATGTCTTGGGGTGACTTTATGATGTGTATCCCCTATTGCTGCCCTATGCCCAGAAATAAATTTTATGCCTTTCTGTGCCTTTAAACTGAGCCTGAGAGGGAGGAGAGGAAAAATAAACAAGCAAACTTCTCAAAGTAGTTGTTCCAAGGACACAGATACACACTCTGCTTCTGCAGCAGCAGGAGCGGGAGGAAGCACCCTGCTTGCTCTCCAGCCAGTTTTTTTGGCCCTTTTTTGATCTGGAGGGAGATGGAGAGTTGAACTTTGCCTTCCTGGGACTTCGAGGTTTTTTTCCCTTCTTTTCCTCTGGACTGTTTCAACATCAGAACACCTCGGGAGAGTTCTCCACTGAGGCCCTGAAGGTGGGCCCACGACCCAGCTCCAGAGAGGAGGATAGAGACTCCATGAGCCATGGAAGGACTCGGAAATTTCCTCAGGTTTCTCTCCACAGTGAGAGGTTTTATTATTTAGCATTATTATCCTTTTCTTGTGTGTTTATTAAATAAATAGTTTTTTTTTTTTTTTCACTTTCCTCCAAGGAAAATTTATCTTTCCTGAACCTGGTGGGGGAGGGCTGGTTGTAACCTGCCTTCTATCAGAGGATATTTTTTCCTCCAAATTTTTCCAAACCAGCACAAATAATTAGTGGTGCCCAATGTGGGGCTTGAAAGAAAGTGGGCGCACCAGCACTGCTGCAATACCATGCAATCCACCAGCACAGGGGATTTAAAGATGTAGGAATTGATCTCCTCTATATAAGCTGGTCCACAGAGATGAGAACTCCTTTTTCTGTATGTTTTTTCATTTTTTTTCCCTGGAATGAAAGAAGTGGTAGTTGTGATTAATAAGTTTTTGAGCTAAATACCTTGCTTTTATTATGGCCACAGGGGATGAAGCATGAAAAACAGTAACAGCATGCTACAGAATAGTCATAGAAAGGATCACTGGAATTATTTTTTGAATGGCTTTCTATTGTTGGATGTTCTACTTAAAAAAGAATTTAGCCCTTGCAGTAATATTTGGTCTGCAATGCATCTTTTCAAAACTATTTGCATTTTGTTTAATGTTTATAGTTTCAAAAGTACACAGTCTGGGTGCTGCAGGCTTTGTAGGTTCAACAAGCAGAGCAGTGTAGAAGATAAAGTTTTGTCAATTCAAGGAAAGAATGGACCCTCTTGCCTCTTTGAGTTCTGCAAAGGCCAAAAATGTTTAACACTTAATATTTAAATGGTTTCTCTTTGCAGAGAGTAAGGTCTTTTTCAGCTTCAAGTTAGCGTTTATATCACAAGACACTACTAATGAGCTCTAGAGCCTTTCACCTCTCTGTCCCCAGTATAAGAATATAAGAAAAAATTCACTGTATGAGACCAGAGATCCATGTGTTCATCTGATATTCCTCATAATAGGGAGTAAGAGATGACTAAGAAATAAATAGAAAATAATGTTCAACAGTAATCAGACAGTACAGATGTACTAGATGTAAGACATGACTAAGAAATAAACAGTAGTAGAAGAGTAAAATACAAACTGAAGTCAATCTACTGTAATATTTCTTCTCCATTCCTATTGGTCACTTTTGCTCTTGTTAAATGTTTCTATGGGCTCTTAGCTCTGATTGCAGCTTTTCAGGAACAAAGACCCCAGTTCATTGTTGTTCTGGACTGGCTTCTTCTGCCAAACTACTCCTAAACTTTGGCCCCTGTATGTCCCTAGGCATCTTTCAACTTCTAAAGGGCTTCTATCAAGTCTTTCTCCACAGACTAGGAAAGTAATTAATTCTGTAGTAAGCACCATTGCTACCCTGCCCTCCTCTTCTGCTTCAGAGGTTAGGAAGATTTCACCCTCTGAATATGGGATTCACCTTGGGGAAAATCCAGATTCTTTGAATCAGGTGAAATTTCGCCAAAAAGCACTTGAACACAAACTGCTTTTTCAATGGTGGTTCACCAAGAGATCATATTTCATGCTCAGAGGTATATCAAAATTCTTTGTCATGTAATAAATACAATCTAAATCTACTGCATCAAAGTGTCATGGAAGTGTTAGTAAGTGAAGATTTCCTTATTCCAGTTGGATCCTCTCCTATTTTTTGGAGTAGAATGTGAACTGTGCAGGCAGAGCTTGATTTGCAGGAAATAAACTTTTGTATAACTCTTTCCAAGCCCAGTGTTTCTGCATGGAAAAGGAAGCCACACATTTTCTGAGGTTCAACTCAGAACAGCAGTCAAGTGATGAGAAGCCTGAAGAGGTAGTATTCCTGTCTTTTCTGGCTAGATAAGTACTGGCCTTTCCCATCCCTCTCCCTCACCCTGACTTTTTGTGTTAAATTAAATTAACAGTGGTGACATATTTATAGTATTCTTTCAGATTTTGAGAATAGAATATAATCAGATAATTTCAATCTTTTCTCTGCCAAAAAGAAAACCCTTTTTATATTTAATGGAAGTTTAGATTTCCTCAAAATAACAACTCTTAAGGAATTGGAACAAAAAAAGTCAAACAAATAAGCAGATAATTGCATATCTTAATTGGTATAAAGTCACAAGCATTTTCATTATCACTTGGGTTTTGCTTTTTTTTAGTCCTCAGAAGGAACAATAGATGCCAAATCTGCATTTCTCAGAATGGGAACAGGAGCATCCATGGGGTGAAGTGGGTAGATGTGGTGATGGGTTTAGAAATGAGGGTCTGGAAAGTAAAATAAGAGCAGTGATTCAAAGAAGAGGCCAGGATGAAGGAGAAAATTAATATATATCAGTTTCATCAACTATGCCAATATAAGCCCTTTTCAGATGGGGAGGAACTTGGCATTATGATTCCTTACATCCATGAAGTTAAAATTTCGGCCTGTCTAGGGTTAGAAATGCTGCGCTACCATAACAAGCAGTAGTTGAGAGAGTTTGTTTTTCACATGATACCTCTGAGACTCCTTAAAACACCATGTGAGGTTCTGCTTGGGGTTCTGCCAGCTTCCTTTGGCATAAATCCTGACACAAACGCATGGCATTGGAAGCCTGCTGGGAGCAGAGGTTACAGCGTTACAAAACTGCTGCAATATCCTTTGCACCATAGGCTGTTCCAAGAGGCTGCTGCAAACCAAGGAGTGGATAGTTTTAACGGTGGGAAAGCGTGACTTGCAGGTATGCAGGATAAAAAACATCTTGTACAACCCCCCTGCAAAAGCACAGTGAGGTAGAACAGGCTGCCCAGGGTTATGTCCATATGACTTTTGAATATCTCCAAGAATGGAGACTCTATAACCTACTTGGGTAACCTGTTCCAGTGCTCAGTCACCCTCACAGTAAAAGAGTGTTTCCTGATACTCAGGAGGAACCTTCTGTTTTTTGCCCATTGCCTTTTGTCCTGTCACTGTTCACCACTGTCTCTTTCTTCTTTATAGTCTCCTTTTAGATACTTGTAGACATTGATGAAATCCCCTCTGACCCTTCTCTTCCATAGACTAAACAGTTCCAGCACTTAGCCTTTCCTCATATGAGAAAGGCTCCAGTGCCTTCATCATCTTTGTGTTACTTCACTTGATTCTCTCCAGTAGCTCCATATCTTTCTTGTACTGAGGAGCTCAGAAACAGACACAGCATTTGGGTGTGACCTCTCTAGTGCAGAATAGAGTGGAAGGGTCACCTCACTCCACCTTCTGGCAGCATTCCTCCTAATGTAGTGAAGGAAATGTAATAGCTCTTTGCTGCAAGGGCACAGTGCTGCCTCTTGTTCAACTTGGTGGCCACCAGGAGCCCCAGGTCCTTTTCTGCAAAATTGCTGTCTAGGCAATTGGGTCCTGGCATATACTGGTGTGTCTCCTGCTGACTGTGCTCTGCTGGAACACCCAAGTTCTCATCAGTCTATTTATCCTGCCATACAACCTGAGAGAGGCGCCCCACTGACATCACCTACCCTTATCCTGTGGCGCTGCTGGAGGGAGTTGTAACTCTTTCATCAATGCACCTACCTTTAATAAAATGCCTCTATCCTTGGAGACAGAGCTTAAGTTGTCTTGGTAGCCTAAAGAACAATGACAGATCACAGGATTTTTACTTTTCATGGGTAAGTTACCTGGCAGATATTCCCAACGTGCCTGAATCTTGGGCCTAAGAATGCCATGCATGGTTTTGCAACACCTAGGGCAGACAAAAGGAACAGGATGAGAGTGTCTTTAACTCAGTTGCCAAGTAGAGAAGCTTTGCCCAGGACTAAAAGAAAGCACAGTCTTTAAGAGAAGGAAGACTAATGAAGTAGGTCATGACACAAATGTGAGTGGTCTTTTGCAAACATAGCACAAAATGGGGCTTTGCAAAGATGATGCAATCTGAGAGAAGTGGAGGAATGTTGTTGTACAGTCTGCTTGGAGATTTTGATAGGAATCCTCATGCTAAATCAGACAGAAAGAATTTGAATCTGAGTCATTGCTTAGCGGAGACCTAGACTTCTTGTCAGAAGTAAAAAAATAGCCGATCCAGGTTTTATATAAAATTGCTTGCAAAAGCCAAAGCAAGAAAAAGACTGTGGCTATGGTTGCATGATCATTAATACCATATCTATGTTCTGGAGAAACATCCAGCAAGACAAATTAGATCTGGATTGGTCACAAGCACACAATTGCATTTCTGTCTATTTAATCAGAACATGGTCTTAAGTTTGTGCCAGCTTTCTTAGTTTTACACTGATTTTATGATGATTGTAGAAAGGCAGGCAATATTCGATCCATAATAAAACCTGAAAATGCAAATAGTTTTGAATATGACCTGCCAGAGTGAGTATAAGCTTTTACATAAGATCTGTAAATACAGCTTTTAAATCTGCTTATTTAGGAATCCTTAAGTTACATATATTGTCTCATATAACTACAGTATGATTTTTATTTTTTCCAAAACAAAGGTCTTACTGACAGACCTACGAGTTGTATTACACGCATTTCTGGTAAAAAGAAAAGTCATCTCTTGGTACCTTTTTGCCTGTCCTGTTCACAGGACTGGATGCAGGGTATGCAGACAAAAAGCTCACTGCAACATCTCAACTAGTACTGGGTTTACTACAACAACCAGACTGAAGTAAGAGGGGTCAGCCATCATAACAGCACCTGGCTACTAAGAATACTTACTAATAAGATGCCTTACTCCAAAGACCGCTTATCGAGGTTATACAAAATTTCTGAACCAGAGGAAGCACCTTAGCTGTGGTATTTAGTTCTCCTATTTTTGCTGTCTGGTTTAGCCTCATACCTCTGCCGTTTCTTCTCTGCCTTCTGTTTTGACCTTTATGGCTAAAAAGGTCTCTTTTGTGACACTGCCATGTACTCATAATTTAGAAAGCAACTAAAAGCAATGTCTTAAGCAGGTTGATGTTGGTGTAGGTCACTCAAGTCCCATGGTAGCAGTAGTAGTCCCTTGTGCAGTGTCTGCCTTTGTCACCAGGGAGGTTGTCAACAAAAACTGCATTTTCTGCCTCTGCTGTTTCTTGCCTCACATTTAGGTGTGTATTTGTCTGGTTTTGTTTTCAAGGAAGCGACACTGAACTTCAACAGCATTTCCCATCCATATCGACTCTTGCTAAAAGAACAGTTCTTACCATCTTTAATATCACCTGAAAGATTACCAGGACTGTTTCCCTTTAAAAATCTCTTTACAAGTAAAGGGCAGAGGAATAAGGGGTAGTTAATATGAAAGTGTGAGTTACTGCTTTAAAATTTCAGTTCTTTGACTTTTTTTTCCCATTTTATCTTTGAGAAAAGGTTAGTGATTCGTAATAGTTCCTGTTGCTGGGGACTAAGACATTGAAGATCAGAATCTTCTCTGCTTAGTGTTAGACAGTTGAAAGATGGGCAGTAACCAGGTCTATTTCTTCCAGGAAAATTAACCCAAGATAATTTGTCTCAACACTGGACTTCAGGGCATAAGCAGGTCTGCTTAGTTCCATGTTCTCACTATGTACTAAAAATGCCCCTTGAATTGTCATAGATAAATACCCCTCCATATTTCATTAAACCTGAAATAAGTGTTTGAAGTAGGAAAACTTCCCTGGAATTCTAGTTCAAGGTGGGCCTCTAACTCCCATCTTTGCCTCAACCCCAGTTCAATCTGTGTAACAAACCCCCATGATGCTTGTACTTTGATGCTTTCCAAATGCATAAATCAAGATTCAAAATCCTAATATTCTTTTTTTCGGTGTCACAGCTGACAATAAAAAGTCTCTCAGGAACTGGATTTTCCCTCCTTGTAACTCAGGAAAAGCAGAGGTGGAAAAATAAGCAGTCTCAATGTTAATTTTTCATCTATAACTATCTTGTTATATTTCATCATTATTAGTTAGACCTGTTCTGGTTCTTGTCATGTTGACATGGTAATCAGAAGACAAAATCTGACAAAATCTAGCTAAGGGAAGTGGTTAATGCTTATTGTTACCTCTTTGTGTTAGTCTAAACATATGAGAACTGCAATGAAGTAAAATCTGCCTTGCTATCAGTGTTTGATTTCATTGCAAGAAAAGAAAAGGTATAAACCTGCCTCTGTATAGCAGTCTACAGAGTGAAACTACAGAGAAAACAAAGAAGGTACTAGAAAGGAGTTTATAGGCTATGCAGAATGCCTTAATAGTGAGAATTAGGTGTCAGATAACTTTGTGCCAAACTTATCTCTTTTGTCTCCAGATAGCAAAGGTTTAGGTCTGTAAAGGAGGTCCCAAAATCTCTCATGCTGCTTCTTTTTACATCTTTTCCTTTCCTGTTTCTCATTTCTAACTTAGAGTAGGCCTTTGGCTCCACCCTTTGATCATTTAAGGGAGAAAAAGTTGTTTGTTTGTTTGTTTTATGTTAGAAGTGTTTGACCTTCCTCAGTTTTATAGAAATAGCTATAATGAGGCCAGATAGATTGTGAATCTTGAAATACCCCTGCAGTAAATAGGTCAAGTTATGTGACCTGCTGTAGCTAGCAGCACAGGAGAACTTATCAACATTACATGAGACTTATGAATATCATCAGTCATCAGACAGCAACTCCTAATTCCTAACCCAAATTATGAGATACCTGTTCACAACTGAGTAGGCTGGAAGGGGGGAGCCTTCCCTGTCTTAACTGGCTGGCCTCTGTTTATCATGAAGAAGGTAGCCAGAAGTGCTGAAATTTTAACAAAGACCTCATTTATCAAAAATATTCACTTTTCATTGAAGACAAGTAGGTGCTAATAAGTACCAGAAAAACACCAATAGTTTAGATAGTATTAACAAATAACCCCTCCTTCCTTAATTGGTGTATGCTACACAGGAACTGAGTTTTGAATGTACAACCAAATGTTAAAAGCTGTTTTCGAGCCTTGCTCTCTCCTCAATGAGACATCAAAATGTTGTCACCCAATCCTTTTTACTTTATTTTTTAGTTCAATACTTTGATCATTCCCCTCTGACATTGGGTGCTGCTGTACCAGATTAGCTAGCAGCAAGTTTCTAGCTAGATGAAAAAACCCTTTAATGGGGTCTGTTTAGTACTTCATCTGTAAATCATTTATGTAAAGAAAATGTAACCAAGTCACAGACTGGCAGATAATTTCTTAGACATTTGTGTTGGTTATGAAATTATTACCCAGCTTTCTCTTATGCTAAATACTCTTTAAAATGTTGATATAAATATTTTGTTTAAAGGAAACCATATAGAAGATTTGAGCAAGATATTTTTCCTTTGAGAAAATAGTATACCTCTTAAACACAGGAAATGCACTCCCTCTAATCCACTGGAAGTCAGTAAAGCAAACGATGTGGTGAAATAAGGAAAAAGACTATTTGAGTGGGAAAGATGGGAGTTGGTACAAGCAGCTGTGGAACTGTTTAGAAGACAAAAATTAAGAGGTGAAAGGAGAGGCCAGAAAAAAATTTAACATTGTAGCAAGAGACCTTTAAGAAAAGCAGATTCTAGTACACAAAGGATCTGGGTGAAGAAACCACAGATATTGCTGCTTGCCTGAGACTATTTCTACATCACTTTTTGTTGGTACAGGCTAGAGCCCAGGAGGAAGAGAGTTGGGATTGTTGAAGAAACAAGAGGAAAGGTCCTTTAGAGGACTCCAATCTGACTAAATGTTAGGAACCAGAAAGGTGAGTCTTAAGGCCACTTCAGAAAGGAAAAGAGTCACTAGTGGAGACTCCCAGAGGTCAGTGCTAGTACCATTCCTTTTCAACACCTTCATTAATGACCTAGGGGAGTTTGCAATGAAATCTCCAAGTTCATGGACCTCCGGGTTTTCAAATGCCACACTGGTGCAGAAGAACTCTTAAAACACCTTGCAAAATGGAGTAAGGGGACAAAAATGTGTCAGATGAACTTCATTATAGATAAATGTATGGTAATGCAACTGCAGAAAACTGAATTTAAATACATGTACTGCTGATCTTGTAATTGCAACACAGGAAAGAGAACTTGAGAGTTATCACTGATTTAAATCCTCTGAAGCAATTGGTTCAACACACAGTGTCAGCCAGAAAAGCGAAAAATTGTCAGACATGATCAGAAAGAGTTTTGAGAGCAAGACAGGGTATCATTTTAATGCTGTGTAAAACCTTAAAGAACCCACAGTAGGTCATTCTGGGCTCTGTGGAGGACATGGAACAATTACGGAAGAGGGCAACTGAAATGATTGAGAGGCTGATAGCTGTTGTATTGCAAGGACAGACTAAAAAGACTAGGACCTTCCAACTAGGAGAGGTAAAACCAGAACCTGTTATACCTGATGTTTGCAAGGAATGCATTTGTTATTCAACAAATGCAGCAACAGTTGGTCTAGGGATGGTCACTGAAAATAGCAACAGATATAAGCTGGGGAAAAAGGAATTTTTTTACATCATGGATGGTGAACTCATTCAATTGTTGCCATGGGAGGTTGTGGAGAGAAGACAGATGGTGTCATCACGTGGAAAACAGACTTGGAGAAAATTACATCGAGGCCAAGGCAGATGCTAAAGACAGAGACAGGGATGAACCTCTGAAATCCCTAATCCAAAGATAGCCTCTGCTGGGAGAAAAAGAGAGGAATGAGCTGCAGTGGCCAGCCTGATGTGCTCTCCTGGGTTAGGAACAGAGTCTCTGATGTGGCTGGAAACAGGCTGACTACTAGGTCTGACCTAGTAGGGCATGTCCTGTGCTTTCATATTAGACATGGGTGTAAGGGAGATTTCTCCTGACAACTCTTTGAGGTTTTGCTCTGGCTACAACGTACATAACACATATGGCAGTCTTGTCATTTTTCTCTAGTTGAAAGCACAGGGGATGCAGTACTGCACAGGTTAAAGAGTGACTGTATTTGGGTAGACTGAGCAAGAAGGAACGCCTTCAGCAGTGCAAAGATCAGAGAGATTTTAGTTGTAAAACGGCAGGTAAGTAGCTCCCAGTGAGTGCTTTAAACTTGGTAGGTTTTAAAGTTCAAAGCAAAAATATTTCCCTTGTTTATATGGGTTATATACATATTTCTGTCTCTTGTGTATCCACTGACACTGTCATGTTTCTGTTCAGAAAGTATTTAGTGTCTTTGCGGTTTGGGCTGCATAGATGTACTTTTTTCCCTGAATATTTTCAGGTCTGGACTTTGTTGTTGTGAATGTCTACTTTGCTAGTGTGGCATTTAATAAGTAAATGACACCATACAAGGTGGCCCAAAAGTAAAGTGTTTTGTAAATTAAAAATATAAAATTTAATTTGGAATTTTATTTATACCAGTCTTCAGAGTAGCCTTGCCTTGCTACAGCCCTAAACGTTCCTTTCTGTTCTTGATATTTTTTTGCCTTTCAAACAGTATTGCTATCTGGAATACACTTCATGTGTTACTGCTGGGGCAAAAAAAGATATTTTCACATCTTCCACATTTGCAGATGATTTGCTGCCAAAAGAGTTTCACTATTTTATAAATGTGTAGATCCCAATGGCTGTCACAGGGTTGCATAAAAGTGTGCATTTCAGCTTATTAACATTTGCATTTGGTTCAAGATATTGATGATTTTGTTAGTGACTAAGGGACATCCACCTTAAAAGGTAAAGACAGATCATGCCTCATTTTTTTCACTCTGTTTTTGTGCAACTTGCAGGGTATCAGTTTCAGTGTTAATTGAGTTGTAATTAAGAAATGTTCTAAATTGGTTGAGTGCATGTTTATATGGTGGATTTTCACTGGCATAGCTCTGTTAGCCAGGTAAGTTGTGCTCTGCTGGCTGATCCTACTCCAACTCACAAGTCTGGATTTCTCTGAAATGAGACAAGATACTACTGGTCTTAATTTTTTACTTTACCTCACTGCTATAAGTGAGCAGAGGGAGCATCAAGGAACACGGATCTTTGTTATGGATGCTCCAGTTCACATTCTTCTATATTTTCTTAAGTTGCTAATGAAAACAGGCTTGTGCTAATCCATGAACTGTAGTTTGCTTTTGTTGTCTCTGCTGTGGGGGCTGTTCCCTCTGCCAGGTGGGCGAGGTAAAGAACTGCAGGCAATAATGTCTTAAATCACTGCAGCAGTTTCCCTTGCCTGAGATTCAGTCTGTTATATCTAAAAAAAAAGGACTTTTGTCAGTGCTACTTGTCTAACTCTTGTGAGAATGAGGCGGTGCTAGATTCAGTCTGAAAATACAGCAACATCTGCTTTAGAAGCTTTACAGTGAAATAGCGTGTGTTATACGTTATAGTATGCAGGCACATATAATCTGTTTACATAACAGTAATGTCATACTAATATAGATATGGTCTAATTGATGTGTAGATATGCTCTGATTGAATTAGCTGCAGCGTGGCACACTCAGGATAGGAGAACGGGGATTATACTTTATTGATTGGATTATTTCTCACTTTTATTATTCTTACTTTTAGGAGTTTCAATCTGCTAATTCTACTTCAAAACCTCATGACTGTATTTCACATAATTCCCCTTCATCCACCAGCCAGAAAAAAAATGGATTCCCCTTCAAAAGATGTTCATAAAATGCTCTTATACACCAAGAAATCTGAGAGGAAATGTCAAAACATTGGGCAGAAGCAAAACCTCGTTGCATTCTTTTCTAATTCTTGTGAGGCTTTTCTGTTTCATGTAATGTGAATAGAATAATTGGACTGCTATTGTTATGTGTCCACCTTCAAAGAATTACAGGCCTGCTTTAGCCTTCTGCAGAAAGGCATGACCATGGCAGCTCACACCAAGGCTCACCCTTGGGATGCTGACTAACTCAGCAGGTAGGTGGTGTCACATTCCGTGTTGCTACAGCTTGGTTACCAGTGCCACCTGAACTAGCTAGTTTTGATCTAGCATATAAGAGCTATGAAGTAGTCAGACCTGGTGTCAGATTCACCTGGAGATCTGGGAGTCTGGTGAACTGTCTGCTTTTGCAGCATTTCTTTACAAAGAAAATCAGAAACATGACTGCATAAATTTTGCTTATAAATGTCCTTAAATTCCTAGATCTTTTAGAGGGTTTTGCACAGTTCCTGTATACCCACCCTTCTAGCTTCAGGGTGTAGTGGAGAAGGTCTCATTGTGCAGGTGCAACAGAAGCCAGATGCTCCTTGGGTGCAGACACCCTGTTCCTTGTGCTGGAATGCTCTTCACACAAGCCAGCCCCTAGCTGTGAGCCTTAGAGTGGGCACTGCCTGCCGGGGCCTGAAACAATAGCTCTGACAGATGTGACAGGCTCATTCATTTCAGCACTATTAATGCTGATACTTAGTAACACTGTAAATTCATGTGCTGTTAACTATTTCACTGCTCATCAGAAGCATGTTAGAGCAGGATTAGAAACAGCTGCAAAACCTATTAGAGCCAGAGCTCATTTGGTACCAGTAGTACCAGTGTGGGAGATGAGCCACTTTTTTTACCTCAATCAAGAAGGAGCCAATTGTCCCATTGGGACAATAAGTTTTCCCACTCTTGCTTTCTTCTGTTTTCCTGTAGTTGTTGCCATTATTTTCTTCTGGTGAACAAGGGTTAAGAAACACATTGACACATACTAAGTATTTTGAGCTCTTGAAAATGAGAAGCCCATAAAGCTGATTGAAACAGTCAAATCCAAGTGATGGGAACTTGTCACAATGGAGCTCAGATCATATTAAGAATTTCTATGACTTCTACAATACTAGAAGAATAGATAGATAATTCTGCAGCCAAAACCTGGAAAGGATTATGTTTTGCTCTGATGCTGCCAATGGGCTGTACCACAATAATATGGTCTTGCCCTTGGGGAAGTGCCTAACAGAAAAGAGAAGGTGACTACAAATGACAACAGGGCATCCTTTGAATTTTTTTTTGGTAGGAAAACAGTGTAGCTGCTAAAGCAAAGGATGTATTACTAGACTGACTATGCTCACTGACAGTATACTGCATAGGGTTAAACTTTTAGCCTAGTCCAATATGGTTTATCTGCTTTCCCTCTATGCTTTCTACAGAGCTGTACAGTGCGATGATAAACCAGAGAAAGCTGTTGTTTCCTTTTGATCACCCTTATTTGTAATGTGAAAAGACAAGCCTTATTTTTATTCTTCATTGTGCTGTTCAGTAATGCCTGCTTTGAAAAGGCTACCAATAATGCGACCGAGTCACTGCAGATTTCCATCTCTGTGCCCTACCTCTGCACTGATCAATTTTTCTCATACTCATAGAAGAGGCATTGCTGTTTATCCTTTATTTCTGCTTTAGTACATAGGTATCAGCAAAGAAATTCATTACTAACCATGAATCAGAGTACTTGTCTTGTTTCAGGTTTGTTTCTTATCTGGTTATTTATGATCAGGGTTTAATTTTCTTTCTTAATTGATGCACTTGTAGTACCAGGGAAATTCATGTGGACCCCTTCCCCTTTTGATAAACCAGAAACAAAGAAGTAAAGTTACTAAATATGTACAGGGTCACAGTTGTAAGGCATGTGGTTTTAATTAAGTTTTAACTAATTCCCTTTATCTTGTCATAGTAATTATGACTGTACAAGTCATGTCACATTAATATGTGAAAGCAGCACTTTGGCATGGCTGGTCAAGGAACAAAGCCTTTATGACCTGCCTTGTTAAATTAAACCAGAGAGACTGATCAACTTGTATTTTGCTCCCTCCTTTGATAAATTATGTTAAAGAGGAAGAAAAGTGCCAAAGGGCCAGCACACATTGGTGCTAAGTATTGCTGAACTATAGCAGCAAACAAATTGAGAGAAGAGTTCTTGTGGACCTTTTAAACACCCTGGGCTTTGATAATGAAAAATGAAATGACATATAACAATGAAGTAGCTTAAGTGAATTGATAATGCTTGAACAAATCTAAACTTTATCCTTTTTGTATGATATAGTTGGATACTCTAGAGTTGCAACTAATTTCTCTATCTTCTGTTTAAGCAGAGAATATCTTATACAGAATACACCTGTGAGGTTAGCTAGGGTGTGGCTCCACAGTACATTTGCTGGTTTTTACTAACAAATCATCCAGACATTTTTTTATTGAGAAGAACAAATGCAATGTAGTCTTCTCAGACTTTGGTAGGGCATAAGGTCTGCTCTGTTTGGAGAAAGCTACTTTTCACCATCACAGGAATAGTTGTTTAAAAGGAATAACATACTGTAAATTTGTGTTCTAGCTCACTTTGCAGTAGATTTCCTATATAGGCAAGCTCATATCAGCAACCTCATAGCTTAGCTAAGTCATCTTCAGTTTTGGCCTCTGTGCTGACTTATGTATGTTTGAACTATAGCAGTTTTTATTACAATGTGAAATCATGAACATAAAAAATAGAAAAAGGATTAATACCTTGTATTAAATTCTTGATGGTGATAGTCTGCTTCATCACCTCACCCCCCACCCATGCACGCTATCGAGGAGCAAAAGAGAAGTGCCATTTTTCTTATGCTATGCCAATAACTACTGGAGGGGTGCCACACTGCCCCTCTGATTGCTATGTCAATCTTTAGCTTTTTGAGTCATTTTTTGTTGTCAATAACTGTAGTGTCTTCTTCTGCTGTTTATGCATTAAGCTGCTGTAGGGACAATTTTTGAAGACTCCTGGCTGGATTCTTAGCTGAGGTCTATGGCCTTTTCATAGCAGAGACTTTAATCAGTTTTGAAATTCAGTCCTCTTTTCCATGAGGAATATGCTGAGTAATAGCAGCATATCATTGTCACAACAGCTTGCAGAAAGATTCAGAAAGACAGCCCTGTTTTCTTTTCTCAATTCTGCATTTATTTCTTTCCAATATCTTGGGAATAAAAAGGACCAAAAAAAATTTCTTTTCTTTTTCAAACAAAGACATCTAGGAAAAAGGTATGCTTTAGCTCTTCCTGTCTGTAGAACAATCACTGCTTGGTGGATGGTGTTCTTCAAAAAAGAGGAGATAGATTATGCAGGAAATAAAAACCTTAGTCCATTTTACTACATACAAATTTTAACATTGTGTACCTAAGTTTTACCTGCATACATAAAAACATTGCAGGCAAAGATGGACTGACTTTGGAGAGTAAGTAACCAGGAAAATGACAAGAATAAGAGGCCTATTTAAGAGTCTGTCTGAGGTTGCCACCTGTTTGTCCACACCAAGATTGGGAAATTGACTATAATTGCCATGCCAATAAAAGGAAATACAGCAGCAGAATGTTTTGAAGGCCCTCAGAACATCCAAGACTTGCAAGATTATCTGTTAAAAAACACAGCAAAGACCATAGAATTCAAATAGAGGAAAACACAGTAATTTAGAGACACTTAGGTTAAACTTTACAAAGACTCTGAGAAAACAAGTAGATGATGTGAACTTCCAAAAAGTAACATTTTCCCACCATTTCAGTCAGCATTTCTTAAACTATAAGACACCAAGTATCTTTTGGCTGCAAAATAGACACCAATGTCTGATCTAGGAATATTTTAAAAATAAATTAATTATACAGGAAAGTAAGCATACACTTACTTTGACAAGACACTTATTTTGCAGGCACTTGTATGCTGGGCATTTAAAAAACTGTCTGCTCAGGAAACATTTAATCAGACTCTCCTAAATTTTTTCTGTAGCTCATTTGGAAGTTAAATGGCCCAAGGGCAACTTTTACTGTGGTCAACAGAATAACTGAATGTTTTTTGAGAATTAGCTTGAGAGTATTTATACATCTCTGTAAATGAAGTGTCTGTAAAGGTACTTTGTACTGAAATAAAATATAATTGTAGTTTTTTACTAAGCTTTCAAAACAATGTGCAAAAGTATCATTGTCCTTCTGTCCGACCTCTTCTCTGCTTCCAGATTCACAACTAGCAGTACATAGCAAACCTGCATACTTACTGATGTTGTTTATTGCTGCACAATCTGCAAACAGGAAGCACCTGGGAGATTAAATCTCAGAGTGGGTTGTTAAAAGGGCAAGAAATCTGAGACCCTGAGAAGGCAGAAGGTGATTGCTGATATACTGAGACCATAAGAAGTATCAGAATTATGGATCAAGCTAGTGATTGGCAGGATTCTTGCTTGACTAGGGGATTGTGATGAAAATTAGTGGGAAGTAGTAGTTCAGAAAACGTGAAAGTTCCGTCTCTGCTTGTGAAGAGGGAAGGCCTGACTCTGTCCTGGATGTGCCCTAGAATGCATCTCTAGTCTTTCATAAATCAAGCTTCTAGTGTTTTTATGCTTGTTTATTGTTAATTGTGATGAAAAGGTATAGAAGTTGCTTTTTGATCTCCAGGTAATTATCTCCCACTAATTATTGAAATGTGAAGGTTTCTGGTTAGAATATGGACACCCTTTAGCAGTTGGGGGAAAAAATACATTTTAGGAGAGTTTTCAAAAGCATCCATATAATTATTAGGATTACTTTTTTTCCCCCCTTGTGCTTGAGTTTTAAGTGAATAGGCTTTTTAGCTTTGTTTCAGCTTGCTTTCTATTACAGAAAGAATTTTCACCATCTGACCCTGCATTAATCTAAGCAATGAAAGACTTTAATCAGATGCTGCAATGTGCCCATTTCCTGCAGGCTCCTAACATGAATTGGAACCTGCTGGAAACAGAAGCTGACTTTCTTGGTAATTCGTTGTTCAAAGTGAGCAGGAGATCTCAGGAGTGGCACCTTTTATTCCCCAGCAGGAGCGGAACCCCTTCTTCACTGGAGGAAAAAAAAAAGCAGAAACACGAAGAGTGAAATGAAAGGTTAAGGAAATAAAGCCTGAAAGTAAGAAGGGGGTTGGGTAGAGGTATTAATTCAAGTCTGATGGAGCCTGCTCTTCAGGATCATGCCTTTTGCTTCAGTCACTCCTACCTGCTTGCAGAGCTTGTCAGTGTAGAGGGTCTGCAGTGAAATGTGCGCCAGCACTCCCCTGCTTCCTACCTTACAGCCAAAATAGGTTGTTAATAGTATTAATTATTATAATAATAATTTTAATTTTGTTAATCTTAATCTATAATATTAATCTTGTTTCCATCACAGAGCAACTAATACTTGCTGAGCCCTAACTGCATCCTAAGTCAATAAAAGAACCCAAACTCGTATCTGGAAGTTAAAGAACCTGAATACTGAATAATCTACATACTAATCTGTATCCTTTCCTGATATTTAACATTTCCTGCCCATCTGCCATAAAATCAGGGAATATTTTCTTTGTAATGTAAAGAAAAATGATCTATACTTTAGAGGGTTTAGTGAGCTAGTGACATTTTAAGAATTTTCTTCTTTGGAAGAGGAAAACCAGTATGCAGTTTCCTAATGGTGTCTTTCTCCCAGTGCATTTCACTGTTCATCAAAAGGGAAAAAGATTTGCTTTTCCAGTCCCCCAGTTCAAGCAACATTTTTTCAAGAAAACCACCCTACCCCTCTAAAACAGAAACTAACACAAAACAAACCCAACAACAAAAAACCCTCCAGATTTTACAGCTTGGAGAATAGGAAACATAAAATTCCTATTGCAGAGCCTAGCCAGTGTGAGACAAAAACAGTGGAACCAAAAGTAAGAGATGCAAAAAGAACACTTCTGTCTGTACATTTAGTGGAAAGGAAATAACAGTTACAATACTCTAATTGTAAGATATTCATTTTAATTTGTAAGTGTTAGCACTGATGCTGGTCAAAGATTAGCCTAGAAAAAGCCACTCCCTGCATGTCCTGCTTACTCAGCTCAGTGCAGCAGCTGTTCCAATAAGCAATTTGATGTTTAGCACCTGAGAATTTGCTCTCTCCTTCAGCCAGGATTGCAAGCTCAACAAAATTTATAAAAGCATGAAGCTTCATAACTCTTTCTCCCTAATGCAATAGCCATAGAAAATCTGGGTTATGGTGCATTCATTAGCTTTCTAGTAAAATTAATTTTTATATTTTAAGGCTTTCCTTTCTTTTTCAACACAACGAAAATCTCTTCTGTGTGTCCAAAATGAAGGATTTAAAAGAAAAAGAGGGGATGGGGGAAGAGTACAAAGGAAAGATTACCTCCAAATGGCTTGATAAAGATATTCTTAGCTTGTAGCCTACAATCAGCAGTTTACTATTATTTATGGCTAAAAATGATGAAATAGAAAATTAGTCTTCATTATTTTTTTCAGGTTTATTTTAAAAATGAAAAGTATTTATTTCTCACACTCTCAAAATTTGAATTCACATAACTTATACCTACTCTCAAGTGCACTTCACTCCAAGCTGCTGGGTTTACTTTTCCAGTTTTGTCAGCTCCAGTAGATTTCAAATGAATCTCATTATACGAATTTTAACTTAAATTCCTCGAGTGATGGGACTTATTGTTACTTCTTTCTTATTAGTGCTTCAGAAAAGTTGGCTTAAACATACTCAAAGATTTCAGGAAAAAAACTTTAAAGCCACTCAGGAAAAGACTTCTGTTATAAAGAAATATTTATAAATTTTATTCTATATTGCAGGCATTGCTTCCTTAGGTATGACAAAATGTTCACCAATCCCATTTTCCTGGTTTTTCTTCTAGGCCAATTCTTGGCTGCTTTTATTTAGGCTCTTGCCACCTTAGATTTGTGGGAGTTGGGTACATGGAGGATGTAGCCTGAGAAACAAGATAGACTTTGTGAAAGTAAGATTTGTCAGGGCAGTTTCACCTAAGAGCCCCTCAAAGTGTGGTTAGATCCTTCTTTTCAAGTGGATGTACTACTAAGTCTGAGCACAAAAGGAAACTCCATGTTTGTTCCAAGCATTTTACCTCTGTGGCATTAAACTTTAGTGGGATGGGTGGAGGAAAAGGGAAATGGGGAGGAACTGTGTTAAAATCATCTCTCACTGGATGCAGCAGTTATTTCTCAAATGTTGAATTTATTTCTTTCTGAACTGTTTAGCAGTCACCAGAAGTACAAAGTCACACCATGAAAAATTTCTGATGGGGATGAATTAAAAAACCCTAGTAATGAATCATCAGTTTCTTTTATGATTTACTGCTAAAAAGGAATATTTCATCAGCTGTACGAGCAAGAAGATGTTGCTGTCAGCTCTGTAGTTGTTGCTCTCAGAAAAATCTTAAGTGTGCACCAGAATAGATCAAAGGAAACCCATCCTCATATTGGAATTAAAAATGGTTTTGCAGCTTGCTAACTGATTTACCAGGATTACTAAGGGTTTCTAGGCCCATTTCCTGTGAGGCTCTAAGGCACTGAGGAGAAAGGGTTTTAAAGCTGAAGGTGAGGTTTTCAATGATTGCAAGGTGGGTGTGGGTGAAGAATGGAAACCAAGGAAAAGGTGGAAAGGATCCTAACTATGGAGGGTCTCCTCTCTGAAGACAGATTAAGGACTCTTTATTACCCTATTTTCATCAGGCACAGCATGGTGTGAAGATAATTTTACAAGATTATGAACTTTCATGGTATTTATGAGGAAATTTATATTCATTTCCTCACGACAAAGACATCGTGGCTACTTTTTCAACAGAAATAAATTGCAAAATGCATATAAAGCTCTTTTTAGTTCATTCCTATTGGAAGATACTACAGATCTGTAATTTCCTTGAAATTACTCTGTCTTCTGTTTCCTCTGTAGACTTCAGTGAGAGTTTGCTTCTATAATTATTTTGGTCGCAGCAGACACTTTCTGTTATGCCTCATATAGCAAAGGATTACTGCCTAAAAATTTTGAGAGAAAATCTGGAAGTCAAAATTTTGTGTTTGGCATTCTATTAGAACAAAAGGGATGAAGTTACAGGGAGAATTACCGTCCTCAGTGTTTGTGAACTTTCAAGCATGACATTCTTAATCGTAGTTGCTTGGATGGGAGAAGAAGATCCTCAAACAAGAATCAGCAACAATGTGTGTTAGTACAGCGCTTAAACGTGTAGCAGTGTTGTCTGAGTATTGGTAACTGTGGTATTAGAATAGCACTTGACAGACCCTGTCCTAACTAATTTCTGGATATGTCACTGTTTTTTTGCGGCTTATTCCATTTTTCCCGTTTTGTCTATTCTGACTATAACTTTCTTGGAGTTAGGGGATTGTCTTTTATTATGATGATTGCACAATGATAAAACTATGAGAAATCTATTCCTTCAGAGGGTTTTCTAGACCATATGTGGTCTTGAACTAGGCTGCCATATGTGAAGGCATCCAGAATTCAGGAACAGTCTGGTTTTACTTCTTCAGTGCCTTTGGAGACAAAAGGATTTTGTATCTACATTCAGATAATAGTTCTTTAAAATTTTTTTGATCTCATTATTAATTCTATGGACATGTGTATGCTATCTCTATGTTCAGTTTTTTGTGATCATGCTACTATATTAAAAATACAGACTGTTGTAGAGAGGGCTGTCAGTTGAGGCAGGCAATATAAACAACACAAACAGCATGTTTACCAAGCTTGGCAAGATCATTATTCGGGGGGGATTTTAGTTAAATTAGTTGAAATGACAACATGTTTGGAATGAAATGAGATTCAATGGCAAATTGAGATTAATCAAATGAATATGACATGCCTTCAACTGATAATGAGGTTTATGCAGATGTGCACTGCTTTCTCTGTTCCAGTGATTCCAAGTACACATAACTAGCTGAAATGTGTAAAGTGTAGTACTAAAAGTAGCTGTAACTTCACCAATCTCTTGTAGCAAGAGGTTACTTTTGCTTGAAACTCAACAACTACTCAAATTCCAGGGAGGAGTTGCTATTTAGCTTAGGAATGTTTCATTTTCTGTCTTCCAGTTCTAAACTCGAAGTTCTCTACATGTGCACATGGTGCCACATGACACAGGTTAAATGTCAGTGCTGTGGCAGCCAGGTTCCTCTGAGGGACCTCTGCTAATGATAGCTATTGATCCAGTGCACAGCGTAGCCCCAAGGCAAGATCAGCTTCAATGCTTTTCCCTTCTCCTGCCCTCTCATTTATAGTGAAGTTGCCCTCAGACATGGCTTCACACTTGGGGATGGAACCTACTTATTGGCGAAGTACCCCGTGCATTCATTTATCAGATTTCACTGCTACATTTTTATTGCATGCTTGTAGCTAGAACTTTCCACAAGAAGAAATCTTTAATATGACATGTAAATATCCACAGGCACTGTTCATATTCCTTCAGATGTGAAGATCTTGCCCTTCAGTTGTACAATGCTGGGTAGAGCAAAAGTGCTTCTGTGCTCAACACGAGGTAACTTTTATTAGCTAAAAGAAGTTTTAGAGTACTATTACAAAATTACAACTATCTGGTTATGTGTGTAGCATCTCAGCATGTCTGTTGATTACCGTACTATTAGAATATAAACAAAATAACTTCAAGTAATATTTTCCTAAATAGAGCATACAATTTGATAAATTTGTATTTTTGAATATGATTATGAAAAAAAATCAATTTGATACTTGGCTTTTAAGGAATTCAGAGTGATCCTAAGTAAACCTTTAGGCTTTGATTCTTCATTTTATGGAGCACATTAAAATTTAAGTAAAAGTGATGCACGGTATCTGTGAAATGCCTTGCCTTGAATTTTCAAATCAGTGTGTTTTCTGTGTGTATTATGTATTATGTATATACAAAGAAATGTGTACTTAATGGGCTTAAATAATGGCCATAGAAATTAACGGCAAAACCCACACAAATCCACCATCAATTCAGCTGACCCTGTCTTTTGATAGGAAATACACGGAGGCTCAAGGGTCCCTGGGTAAGTAACACTGTGTTTTCATGCTGTTGGCTACAGCCAGAGTACTGACAGGACTAGATGGACCTGTGCTCTAAGTGCTGTCATCATTACTCCAGAAGATGAAATATAACCCCCTCACCCAGTGGATGGAAATTAAGCCAAAACCAACGTAGTTTCAGTGAACACCAACTCTCTCTCCTTATGAATGGCGAAAAGGAAAATTCCACAGCATATTGGAGTTTCAAGATATTTGTTTGTTTGGAAAAGGGAAGAAAATCTGAGAAAATGTAACTCCATTTTTTTCACCCCTTCCGTTCAAAACTGAAAGAAAACAGGTGATATAAATATCTGAATCTAAGTCATTTGTATTTTCCACCTCTAAAATAAACTTCGTCATGGAGATAAATCTGCATGTGGTACCGTGGAGACAGAACTTGTTACAAATATAGTTAACTTGAGGAAGTAATTCAGAAACTAGTCACTGCTGAATTATTTTCATCTTAAATGCCTACTATGCAGTTTGAAATTTAAAATATTTGATTTTTGCTGGTAAGTCCTGCTGAATAAAAATCTTGTATATAAAATTGTTGTGCTAAATAGCTGTTGGAAAAAGACAAGGATATCCATCAAACAGTAATGAAATGTAACCTGTTAATTTCAAAAGGTTTCCACACAGAACATCTTGGAATGTAGTGTAACATCTGTAAATGCTTCTGATGCCTGAGACCCTGCTCTTAGCACAGGCATGGACTTCATCTTGAAAGAGCCTTTTTTACTTAAAACGTGACACAGAGAGATAAACCAAGGGATAGAGAAAGGAAATGACTGGTGATTTTGAGCCATTAATATGTTAGGCATGTCAAATGTCCCATATAGCCATGCAGTGCCTTAACCAAGGATTAATTTAGACTGAACCATAAACTAAAGATAAAACAAAATTGCTGTGAAATGCTAATAAAAAAATTTTCTTCTAAAGCTACTCTATCAAGCAAATCTTAAATGAAGAAAATGTTCCATGGCTGAAGACTGATTAAAGAGCTAAAATGGAAAGAAAGAAAGAAAATAATGAAAATCCAAAATAATGCAGAAAACAGAACTGTCAGTGCTAGGTATGTTAATAACCTTACTGCTAAATCACTGGCTTGCAGATCTCTTGTACTTCATAAGTTTTGCCTTTCTGTGACGATAAAGACATTGAAATAAATGGGATTGAGTTGAGGTGAGGGTGGGGTTAATAATCTGATCAAGAACAAGAAGAGATAAACCTCAGTTTAACTAAGATTCAAATGAATAAATGTAGGGCTCGACATTGTGGTGGTTAACACCAGGAAACAGCATCCTTTTGGGACACAAGTAGAGTAGTTCTGCCTGGAAATGGTATTCTAGCTTCTAACCAGGTTGAAATAAAACCCCCAGGTAATTGAACTGGAGGGATTAAGCTTCATTTTTTAAGGAATTCCCAGTGTCCGCAATAAAAAATCATCTCAGTACTCTGTCAACAACTCAGCTCTTGGTTGTAAAATGCCAGGAGCAGATTCAGTGAATGATTGTTGTTGTGATTGCCAATATGTTAAAAATAGAACAAGAAAAGACACTGCATAAAAAGCCCAAAATAACAGTTCATAGGGTTTTTTTTCTGAAATAAATGAGAAGAAGAGCTAAAGAGAAACCAAAATAAAAAAGCAGAAGTAATACAAGTTAGTATGTCTGTAATATTTAATAAGGCTGGGTGTATTTGTCCTGTAAGAGATAAAAACTCTCGAAACAGAAAAATATGTATAAATAGTAATCCCTCACAAAATTCCAATACAGAGATACATCTTTAGTTTTTACTTGAAACTCAAAGATTCTATTGCTTACATATGAGCTACACGTTCCCAACTATAACTTGAGCATCCACTTACATGCCTTGGCAGACCAAATGAGTAATGCTGAAAGATGGTCTTAGCAAATGTTAACATTACCAAATGTTTTCATGCTTGACCCTATAATGTACTGCACTAAAAACCCAACAAACCTGCACTTTGCACCAAAGTGAACTGTGCTGGAAAATCACTAAATTTGACCCAAGACTTGACTCGATACCCTGTGGCCTCAATGGGAGTATGTGTTGCCTGGTGAGCTGAAGCTAAAGTGCTCATCCTTTAACTGCTGACCTTCTGAAATGCAGCATGACTATTCTCCAAAATGTTAATTACTTTCAAAGAATGAAGTAGGTTTGCTTTTGTTGTTTCGTTATTTTCCCACCAGTTCTAAAAATTAGAACCTTCATAAAGAAGACTGCCATGAGACCAATCTCTCTGAATGGATGTGGGCGTTCTGGCCCTGAAGAATCAGAGAGATATAGCTGGAGGCTGTGTGGGACAGTTTTATCTGGCAGAACACAGATTGGTGTGTTCGGAGAAGCAGGGAACAGGAAAGAAGACCACCAGTAGAGCACTCTGTGTGAGGAAATTATGCACTTCCCTACAGCATCTACTTCCTGGTCTTTATATATCTTATTAGGGTACTGATTTTTCAGGAACATCTCTGGGAATGAAGGAGTGTCTTTGTGGCCTTTTTTTGAGGGATAGCTGACTCATGCTCCCCTCATGGAAACAAAAGGAAACTTTTGTTCTATTAAGTTCAGTTGCTAAATAGACTGACTTCTTAACTAACTTCACAGAAAGGAGATATTGGTAACACCAGGAGATGAGGGACTCAGGATCCTTTTGGTTCCTGTTTGCACTGTAAAGAAGGTGGTGTTTGGCCTAGGATTCTCTTCAAATTTCTTTCTCCTTCCCTGCTTATATCAGATATCAGCTGGTTTCAGTGACCTCCATAAAAAAGATCGAGCAAAAAAACCCCTCCCAAAAAAACACAAGCAGATAAATCCACCCTATGTAAGAGCCTTACATAAAGTTTTGCAGATTTTGCCCAGCTGGGCAGCTGTATGGTAGAATTTGTAAGTACCAGTTTTGGGAAAGGCCCAAGTAGTGGGACTGCTACTAAAGGAAAAGCTTCCTTATTTGGGGCATCCTCCACCTCTGTGTATTCAGGACAGCAGCATTAAAGATCAGAATTAAAATGGACATGATTTGGTTGCTTGCTATATATATATCTTACATATTTCAAAAATACCAGGTTCAAAAGAAGGATCCAATCTGCCTAACTATTCAGGATGCAATTATTATGAAGCCTATTTAGGCCAAAACACAGGTTATATAAAACTTGGATTATATAAAACCTTTATTTAAAAATTCAAATGAAATAGTTCCATAAATTGTACTGGTTAACAAAAACAATTTCCTGAACTATAAAACTTGCAATGTTCCGTTCTTAGCTAAACCATTTTTTACTTTATAGAGATTGAGAATTAGAATGTCTCTTCTCTCTCTTCTCTCTCTTCTCTCTCTTCTCTCTCTTCTCTCTCTTCTCTCTCTTCTCTCTCTTCTCTCTCTTCTCACTCTTCTCTCTCTTCTCTCTCTTCTCTCCATCACAAACCTGATGCAGAAGCACATGTAAAGTCTGGGGACAAAAGGTCTTGGGAGTGGAATGAACTTTGAGAGGACATTAGGTGAATTGAAACTGACCTTCTTTAAGAAAGGTTTTAAAACCTCTGTGTCTGATAAAGTCCTTCCATCAAAACTACAATGTCACTTGCAACACCAAGAACTCACACTTCTTAAATAATTACAATTCTCCAAAATCTCACTAAGACCAGAGTATTTCCACAGCCTCAACAGACAGAAGGGCCAGAAATTGCACATGGTTTACTAGAGACTTTATTAGCACTAATCTGTTTGATGTAGAAACATTCACATTCTCCAATAGCTGGTGACAGTACAAACACTGAGGTAAGAGGAAGAGGGTTTTTAATGCAGTAAGGTTTATTTTTTTCATTGTCTTGCCTTTCAGTGTAAGTTCTGTAGGCTTTCACAAGTACTGATTACTTACAGCATAAGGGACATGGAAGCCTTGTGCTGGATGAAATAATTTTGAAATGTCTGACTGTGATACATATAAAAGACAAGAATGAGATGACTTTTTCATAGAATTATTTTAAGTCGAATTATGTTTTCTTAAATATTTTATACCAGGAAAGTGAAACTGAATATGAAAAACATTTGCTTTAGAGCCAAGTCTTTTTTCCACGGTCATGGCTTTACAGCTAAACTTAATGTACACTATTTCGTGGATTCTGGTAAAAAAAATCCTTCCGTTTTCTGAAGAGCAGCAAAATTATTCTTTACTTGTTACCTCAGCCCTTCGCTGTCGCTCTGAAGAGGTAACCTGCATTGGACCTGCTTTTAGCTCTTGTTGTCCTCTCCTCCCCAGCCCACCTCAGCACAAGATTTGATGCAAATAAAGTTCAAAGCAGGATAATGAGGCAATTTTGCAGATGCTTAAGAGCACTGCTTCAAGCATGGACAGTAACATGAAAAAATGCACAGGTTCTTATTTGATAAGAAATGAAATGGGCCGGATAGGCTGATCTACTGGATCAAGTCCAGTTGTCCTCTCAGCTATGACCAGAATGATTTTTAAGTGGTGATGGGTGGTATGCATCAGGTGGTGTATCAGATAGACATAGAAAAAAAATTACAGAATGATGCAATACCTGAAAGGAGGTTGTAGCAAGATGGGGCTTGGTCTCTTCTCCCAGGTAGGAAGTGACAGGATAAGAGGAAATGGCCTCAAGTTGTTCCAAAGAACATTTACATTAGATATTAGGAAACATTTCTTCACTGAAAGGGTGGTCAGACATTGAAACAGACTGCCCAAGGAATTGGTGGAATTACCATACCTGGAAGTGTTCAGAAGTTGTGTAGATGTGGCACTTGGGGACAGTTCAGTGGTGAACAAGGTGGAGCTAGTTTAACAGTTGGACTCGATCTCAGATGTCTTTTTCCAACATTAATGATTTTATGCTTCTTTTATTCTAAGAATTGGATGAAGATGGGAAAAGAACATTAAAATGGCTGAGCTGTTTCAGTTGACTTGTAGTCTTCCCATCAAAGAGAAAAATGGCATCCTCTGGAAGCTTGGAGTTCTCTCTGACGATGGGAACTACACTAACCTGGTGTGTCAGACCTGCTTCTCTGCTTGGCTTGTCATAGATTCCCTTCCACACCTCCAGTCAGCATGAAAATTTTTGCTGAGTTTGGAGATTTTCTTCTTGCTGCTAGATTAGCTTGTCTCTACTTCAGCTTGCACTGGAATCATTGTATTTTAGAGCCTTTATATGGTATGAGATCTGCTTCCTCAAAGTGGGCTCTGTGTTAATGCCCAGTAAAACATCTCAGTTTTGTGGGGAATGGTAAAGCTTTCAAAAAGTAGATGCAACTCAGGAGGAGTTTAAGATCTTTCTATGAGGTCTTTTGTAATGATGGTGTTTTTGAGTATACAAATTAGAACAACGAAACCCACTTGTTAGAAGAGCCAAAAAATGGCAGTCAGTCTCATCACTGTATTTTTCCTGCATGTAAAACCAGCAACGTTATGACTGTAAGAGCAGAAATCCTTTCCTTTTCTAATAAACAAAGCAGGCATAAGCAAAAGAAAAATCATTAGGTGGTCCAACACGTGTAATGTTAGACTTGTACACACAGTATATTTCAGATGTACACCACAGGGGTATAATGGGGTGTATTTAAGCAGCAAGCATTGTCACAAGACTGCTCACAGCAAAGAGCTTCAAGGACTTAAGAGATCTAGTAACATGAAATTAGATGAATAGCACAGTGGTTACCCATATAGAATAAAAAGTGATTGTAAGTGAAGCTATTTCAATTTAGGTAAAGTATTAAATGGGGTCCCTGGGGATCATTACTTGAATTTGTACTGTTTCTAATCTATAAAAATGCCCTAGGTGAAAAACCTAACTGCAAACCCATACAGTTTTCTGTGAAATAAACATGGGAGAAGGTAGAGTACAGAACAGTCAATGAACAAATGTAACTTTGAACTAGGTCAGCATAAAGCAAACAGAATCTGTTAAAGAATATATAGCCAAGCAGATGGGATCTCAGAGCTGGGTAAATCTGACAGGAATAGAACTGTACTTGGTTAAGAAAAATTTAGAACAGAACACAAATGAATTGTGGTAGAAGGCAAGAAATATCTGGTCATGTAGGTAGGTTGAAAGGCTGGAGACTCACTCTGAAAAGTATAATGGCAGAAAGTAATATTTCATCTTCAGCAAAGGAAAGCAGAAAAACTTGCAAACTCCAGTTCACTTTTGGAACAAGCAATTCCAAATTAATTTAAACATGAAACCTGATCCAGCTTACTCTGCACCCTGGAGAAAGCTAGGGAAGTTTGAGATGAATGCTGGCAAAATCTGCTGCCGACCAATTTAGAAAACCTCCAGTGATCTATCCCAAAAACCTGAGCCAGAATCAGATATCCTCCTTAATGCTTTCCAGAAAAACCTAGCAAGGGACTTGGAAGAAATAAAAGGAAGTGTCAGAATTTTTATCCCAACATTTAAGAGTAATACATGAAACAGTTTTCCCTGTGGATTATTCACCTTACCCTAATTTGCTTAAATGCCTGCTAAGATAAAGATTTTCCTATTTGTTTTTTTGTTATATGGGATTTATATTTCTGTAATTTTCATGTGAGATTTATATTTCTGTCATTTTGCTTTGTCTTAATTGGTAGCTCTGCCAAAATTGCCTAGAGTTTCTAATAATACTTTTCTGTTGTTATTCTCCAGTTAAAAGATAATCTAAAAAACCTATGTGTATTTTTTATGAGCAACTGTGTTGTCAGATATAACTGGGCATTGACTGGAATTCCCAGAACTATGAAAAAATGGTTGGCTTTTTTTTGTTGTTATACATGGATATGCTTTTTTTTAATCAAACCTTGTTTACTATAACCTCTCACATCATACATGAAAAATATTTTAATTACATTATATTCCTTCACTTCTACCAGTACTTTTTGTTCATCAGGGGCAGAAATGCCTGCATTTTACACACTTGCTCCTTGCTGTGTAACTTAGCTGTACATAAAGTATGGTCTTGATCTCTCTATCTCTTTTATTTCTTTTTTAAAATGATGCACCGTGTGTATACTCACTCTGTTATCTGTTTCTCTCTTTACACCCAGAACAATTTGTCTCTTGGGCTCCTCTTTTGGCATAGCTAAGAACAACATTTCTACAGGCCATGGAATTAGCTGTATTTTGTTTTCTGGGGTGAACTTTGTCCGCAGAAGACCGATTCAAACTCTTCTTTAATAATTTTGATCTATCTGCTTGATGAGACTGAATGTCGGATGAGTTTTTAGCATGGTAACAATTATTTCTTTTCCACTACTGATGTTGCATTTTCTTTCTCCCCATGTGCTTAGTGCTTAGTTCCCTCCCTAGAAGGAACAATCATTCCTGTAAGTTGCATTTTTTATGCATTTATGTTCCATTACCTGTTCCTAACTACTCCCTGGTGCATGGGCTGGCTTGATGTACACGAAAGCAATGTCCTGCTTGGTTAAAATCAAGGTATAGACTATTCACCTGCATTGGAGCAGTGAGCTGACTGAGGTGGTGTTTTCTTGTCAGCAGCCCATGTTGCTGGAGCTTGCAAACTACTGTGAAGTGATAAAATCAATTTAATCTATTTCATTTAATTTCTTGCTTCTTTCTGTTGTGGCAGCTTACATTAATTGCCATAATGGCTGCAAACTTTGAAACTCACCCATAATCTTACGCCAGTGTTCTTCTGTTGCATATCCTTAATTGTGACTTCAGTGTCAGAGAATTGCTTACCTTTCATAATACCCTAATCTTCATTGTGTATTGGACAACTATAGTTGTGTTATAAGTTATAATTGCATAGCTCAGGGTTAATTCTGCATTTTTCAGTGAACACTCAGTTTTTCTTCCAAAATGATCAGATCTCAGTTACAATCTTACCTTGTATCTGGTCCTAGTTAGACTTGTAAAATTGGCTTAGATTGATCAGAACCCCCTCTGTAATTTCACATTCTTCTGTGTCTTGATTAAAAGCACATACTTCATGTGTTTCATTTTTACAAGGAATGCAGCACTCCTTGAATTTCTGGTACTGCTTCATACTTCCACTTCTCTAAGATAGCTGAAAATTATTAAACATTTTGCTCTGAGTCAGCCGGTGCTATGTGAAAAATCAGACCACCTCCCATGTAACTTCTCATTTTTTGGCTCCTATTCTTTGCAAGTACATCTGAAGTGCTGTGTGAACCTCCTTATGTTTTTCCTTTTTGTAGATGTTTCCAGCTTTCTTCGTGCTTTTAGTTCCCTCATTCTTCCACAGTGTGCATAATTTAAAGAACAAAAATGTCATTACTGCATCAGTTACTAACTTGAAATCAGAGTAAAGTTTTTGTGCATAGTGCAGGTGTTCCCAGCAGTTTGAGCAGATGTTGCCACCTTCAGAGAAGCCGTTGTCCTTATCCCTGATTCTGGGCTGTCCAGTCCTGCAGTCATCCTGCTATATTGCAGTGTACAGCTGCACAGTCAGCCAGACCTGCCAGCCAGTTGGACTGAAAGATGAGGTTCTATGTGTGAACAGGCAGAGGGAAGAAGTGGCAACATATATCTGGGTAGGAACAAGGGGGATACAACTACACCTCTCTGCAGTGCTTTGCAGCTACATCAGTTTAGACAAACCCTGAAATCACACCTGAAGACCTCCATCATCCAGTTTTGTTTGTAGCTGCTTCTGTGTTATGTGTGTGAGGTACAACAAACTGCCCTCTGCCTGTCTGTGCCCTTCATCCCCCATCACCTCTTCATTGAGTACCTCTGGACTATGTTACAAGAATAAGTGTGGTTAAACATTGGCAAATCCCTGAAAAGCTTTCGTTTTCTTGGGTTTGTTTTCTTTTATTTGTTTTTTCCAAATTCTGGACAGTATTGTTGTACTGGTATTTATTCAAATAGAAAAATGGCCTCCACACTGAGAGTACAGCAAATTATATTTACATTTATATATCTTAGCTTAGAGATACTTATCTGCTAGAGCATGTTTAGAAGTAGAAGACTCACAGAAAAACAAAGTCTTCCCCTTTGCTGTGCCTGGTCCTTTCAGCACAGCTGAAATGATCCAGTACTGAGGTGATGTTCTCCAGAGTAAAGAAAAGTAAATTAAATTACAACTTCTTTTCTTCTAGCAGTCACATTTCTACTGAAACATAGCTTAATTTACCCATGAAATGCACAGATTAAAGAGCTCCACCACTCAATATAATTTCAAATTTTAAAAAGCAACTCTTTTAAAAAAAATATTTTAATTTTTTCATGAAACTAAATGCAAGTCATGGGGAAAATAAAAGAACAAACCTAGTGTATACAGATGAGCATTGGAAATGAGCAAGAAAAGCAAAGCAAACAACCAAAAGTGTTTTTGTATTGAACTGCTTTCCTCCTTAATCTTAAATAGCAGATATCTTTGTTGATATCCAGAGCATGGTGGGAAGAGCTGAGATCCACAGTCAGAGTTGCAGCTGGGAATAGCAGCATTTCTCATGAGACTCCTCTGAACAGAGCATCCCTATTAGCTTCATAACACTGCAGCCTATTTCTAGGGCCACATGTGAGACACAGCTGGTTGGAGGCTTAGTTCTGGCATAGGGGGATCCTGGAGCTGGAGAGAGAACCCTCTGTGTTGAACTGGGAATGCAGAAGTTGCAAGCATTGCAGCAGGGGACAAGAAGATGGGCTCTGGAGGAGGAATCCTCCTGCACAGACACTTAACATGGAATGGGGGTTCCTTACCAGTGAATCAGTGGGATTCTAGGACAGCCTCCCACAAGGACTAATGTGACAAGAAAGCTAACCGGTTTTAACATCATTTTATAAATGTCCAGAAGTGATTATACACTGCTATTGTATAAAAACAGGGAATAGCGCTCTGTGATTGAAGATATTTCTGCTAGATTTAAAGTCTAAAGCAAATAAGAAAGACATTTTCTCAATTGGAATATATAGGTGGAATGGTGGAATGGTTTCACTATGGAAACCTTCAGCACATCTGAATAGGCTGTCACAGAAAACTTTAACCCTGGAACACCAAAATGCTTATTCTGCATTGATGACTTCAGTACTGATGGGTACATCAGTAACTGCTACAAAATGCTCACATCCTGTCATCTTGAATCTGTCACATTCTCTTAGGACCTAGAAAAGTCATCTGCAAACTGCTGGATGACCAGGTTGCTTTTATTTTACCAGCAACCTGTGCTGTGGTAATGCAAATGGTCCATCAGTCTGGCCATTGCAAATTGGAGGGGGGTGTAAAATAAAATAAACTGTATATAGAAGAAGAAACTCTATGGTGAATTGTGAGTTTTCATGTTTAATTAAAAATAATCTGATTTATGTGGGGCTGCTACAGATTTTTTAGCTCACTGCACTAGAATTACATAAAAAAATCAACCACCTTAGATGGAACTGGTATTTTGTTGGTGCAAATTTTAGGCATTGGCTATTAAATCTGTCTTCTCTCCTGTAAACAGAGAATTTCCTGTATTGTTTTTTTGCCCTCTGGTGAGAAAATTTGTAAGTAAACCTCACATATTTACAAAAAGGGAAATTTAATAGAGTTTGGATCATTCTGAAGGTAGAACTTGATTAGAAAGACCCAAATTTCTCATCTTTAATTAAATGTATTGTAAAAATATTCCAAAATATGCATATTAAAACTTAAAATTATTAAAATCCTCATTTAAACATTATTTCAATTTGGCCAAATATAGTTTAAGCTGTCTTTTAAAAAATACTACCATACCATGAGCATCTCAGAATGATCCTTTATATTAACTGCAGAAAGCTTCTAAGAATGCTCTGATAGCAAGACTGTGAAGTGCAAGTTTACATGCAGTGTTGAAGATATTCATTAAAATTGTAATTAGGCTCACGATTAAATTCAGTTGCAGTAGAAACTTTGTGTGTAAGTGTTGCTACAGGAAGAAACCTCCAGTCTGAAAATTAGTTCAACAGTCTGAGCTATTTTAATTATGCAGAGTAGATTATCATTGGAGAAAGAAACCTTTATTACTGCACCAGAATACTGATTCCTTCCACCCCCCAGCACACTGCTTGTTTTTCTGGGTTAGAGTGTGGTCTGTTTTGATAGCCTAATGATGTTCTGTGTAAATAATAGGAAAGTTAATCTGAGTAAGTTCAGGATCCTACTATTAATATTTTATTAAATGACCATTCGTACGATAGCACCTATCTTGCTTATCATGTTACAGCAGTAGCTTCTAGCTGTATATAGAAACTTGTAGTGAGGTGTTTTTTAATTTGCAGAATTTTACAAAGCTGCATTCCAAGGCAACATCTTGTTTCCATTTTTGCAAACCCAAAGCTAGTGACAGAGATGCTGATGGATGGCTTTAACTGTCTCAAATGTCACAAATATACCTAAATTTGGCAAATCTGGGTATAGCAGAAGGAAATGTCCCTCCCCCTATTCATGTCTAACTTGATTATCGACAGAGTCCCCTATCTTAGCAGCAGATTTTATACATCAGTTGAGAAGAGCTTGATTCTCTGAAAGGGAACTTGACTTTATTTCAAGTGAAAAAGAAGAGGGTACAGCACACAATCTCCTTGCCAGCCCCTTCATGCACATGTCCTAGTACAGTTTGGAGGTGATGAGTAGCTGTGCAAAGATTCTTGGGCAGGGTAATCTGGCTGCAGCACTGTGCTTTTCTCCCTCATTCTGCAGTGGCCAGAGAGTCAGGGTTGTTGTTGTTCTGGTCTGAAAGGGTTTTTCCATCCATCCCCTAATTTTCATCTGTTGTCCTGGAGTTTAATTTCCAGGCTTCACACACAGATTAGTCAATGCTATTTTGTTTTGACAGTACCTTCAGGATTCCTTTATTTTTGTGTGTTTTTTTCTCTTCATGTCTGCTGCTTTTCAGATGTGTGTACCTTTTCCAAATGTGCCAGCTTTCTCAGAGCTGGTTCTTCTTTGTATGTGTATCTGTGATCCTGAGACTCTTCGAGATGTGTAAATAATTGAAACTTGGTGATGTCAGCCATGTAAGGTATGAACCATTTCTTTAATTTGTCATAAAGCAATGGATGTGACAAAATAAATTGATGTATTTAGATTTACAAACAAATCCCAACTACCTATTTAGGTACTCTGATGTGATAAATTCTATTTTCCCCCTACTACCTATATTTCTGCGCCTAAAAATACGTATTTTCATTTGAATATAAAGCATTTAAGGTGGAGTTAGGTTAATACAGGTGAGCTAATTCACATGGCAAGGTGTCACCAGATGAAGGAAAGACTAGGCAATTCACTGAAAGATGTGGCAAGTTTGTTCTGTGGTCTAATATAAACATGCAGTTCTTCATCCACTTGCTATTGTTACTGCTGCTAAAAATAGAGAAAACCCTCAGCTAAGACTTCAGACCAAATAGATCTCACACTGTTGTCACCTCTCAGTTGTAGAGCGAGGTACCAGCTCTCGTAAAACCAGAATACATTACCCTTCTTTCCTTTTTTTTTTTTTTTTTGTTTTGGTTTGGTTTGGTTTGTTTTGTTTTGTTTTGTTTTAAATAAGCTGGTTTGTGTCTGCCTGAGAATGTTTGGTTTCTTGGATGCACAAGTTTAATTCCTGATTGCTGTAGGTGTTGCTACATGGCTATTTTTTGTATTTGTAATTATTTTCAAGAGTGCACTGTAATAGGTGCTATCCACATATTGCTGACAGCCTTGGCCTGTTATTAATGATGTTCCACATTATTCTTTTGGGAGGGAAGAGAACAGACTTACAACTTTGTGATCTGATTGAATTCTGTGCTGCTAGAAAATGTATTTTCAAAGGATAAGGAAGTTGCCAGTACAGAGCCAGCCTGGGTGGATATGTGGGGGTTTGAAGCCCAGATAGTGACATGAGTGTTTTTTTGTGATAGTTGAATAGTGATTTTACTTGTTTTTCATTGGTCTCATGTTGTCAGGAAGTGACTGGAACAACCCTGTCTCCGCATTAACTGTGGTTGGTTAACTTATTTGTTAGGTGCTTTCACAATAACAACCCTATCACAGGTACCTAAGAGTACCAGAGTGGTTTCTCCTTTCTGGGAAGACTGTTTATGTCCACTTTTACTCCACAGGAAGGCAAAGGTTATGTGTGCTCTTATTAATTTGGTCAAGTGTAAGCATCCAGTGTAGACAAACATAGTTCTTCATCATTGCTGGCAAGTATTTTGCAGGGTATATTGCACTTGCTAGATGGTTCCAAATTAAGTAAGACATGAGTGGCACTGTCCAATGGATTGTCCATAAACATCTCTAATGATCCTTTACTATGAGAGGATTTTAAAAAATGGAGGAAGGATAGGGGGAAAGACTGAAGGTGGTAGCAGTCCACATCTCATTCTGGGCCTTGAACTACTTTCTGAAAGGATTTCAGACTCTTGATCTCACTGAAAATTATTTCTACAGACACATTAGTAGCTCCTTTTTAGTGTTTTTAACTTGTTTTATTGTATATAGTACAAGGTACACGATACTTGTGGTTTTGAGTTTTTAATTGATTTACAGAATATATTTCTTCTTTCATGTTATTTTCTGTCTTGCTGTGTGTATTAGAGAAATAAGGGGTAATCATCTATTTGTTGTGCTTCTGCTTGTTGACAATTGGTGCTGCTATCTTTTTACTACAATGGAGGCTCTAAGTCATGTGTCATCTCCTTAATATGATTTTGCAAAAAAAAGGTTTTCCTTTCTTTTAGCCAATCATCTGTGTTCATAATAATGTATATATCTTCCTCCATTAAAATAATGAATGCAGCAAAAATATGAGTTTTAAGAAATATTAATGTGACATGATCAATATGAACCTTACCAGGTTTGACAGTAACACAAGTGAAGATATTCCTTAGTCTGTCTCTCTCTTCTTAAATAGCTCTCTGCAGATCATGGTGGATGGATTGACATGAAAGTAATTTAAATAGTCATTTTTATTACTGATTTAAAGCCTGAAGCCAAAAAAAATTGTCTCAAGTAATAGACTTTTAAAAGGCTTTTCTTCCCACCACCTTCTGAAAGAAGAGTTAGTTTGTGCCAGTTGATAGCCAGTACATTTGTATTTTGAAAGTTGCAGCTGCTATTGAGTGTTGATTTGCTACAAGATGATGCCTTTACAATAAAAGAAACACTTGCTGGTTACCCCTACACACATTCTTTAAGGTATTCATAAAGAAAGAAGCATATATTCAGATTACTATCTGAAGTAGATTCAAGCATTTAATGTTCTACTATTTTAGTGATTTATATTCTGGACATCTTTTGGAAGCAATTGAAATTTAGTTAATAGATATAAAAAGTTCCTGTCAATTTAAGAATTCAGTTAATTTAAATACACTGAATGTATAAGTAAGTAAGTTCATGAATATACATTTCACACACAAAAAAAATTATTTAACAAAACAAATTATTTTCTCCAATGAAGGAACTGATGTAATACCTTCTGGGGGACTCAGTCTGCCAGGATTTAGAAATTGTAGATCTCATCCATTAATGCCTAATTCTAGCCCTAATCATGGAGGGAGAAAATAAGTTGGGATTTTTTTCAGGTTGCAGGTGGTTGCCCTGTTTTTCATTATCTAATCACTGAGTTTTCTAGCTGGATAAGTAGTAGTGAAGAGAATATCTCCTCTCCCTGGTCTTCAGAGGCTACTGCAATAAATTCAGCTTGAAAAAAAAAGCTGTAGTATTAAGGTTTTAATGAGACGCCTTCACGCTGCTCTTGGACATTTCACAGAGATTGTCATAACTTGAAATTTAAAGTCAGTTTATTTTTTAAATGAAAACATTATTTATTTTTTAATTTTTTATGACTTTCACAGAAACTCCTTAAACATAGCTCAATTACTCCTATTAGATGCTCATTTGGTTTAGTTTTTTTAACTATCCCTATATAGACAAGAATAGTACTGGTATTTACTGGAGTTAATGATAAATTAATGAAAAGAGCTAACAGAAATATCCTTTGAGACGCATTTCTACCCACCTCTTAACTACCACAGGGAAAAATGAACCAAAATCAGGCCTTGGATATCTTTTGTTTTCTGTCATTTTACCTGGTTGCACTGGTTTATGCCAAGCTGCTGAGGGGCATGTACTTGTGCAGAGAAGAGCAGATGTAAAGTGGGCACGCAGAGTCTCCATCCTCTACACTGTGTTCAGCAAACTGAGCATTTTTGGTCCCTGTCTGTTTCAGGGTACGTGGGGTTATTAACATGCTAAAGAACTGAGTCCTTGCCTTTCAGCTTGTATTTGTAGTGGAATAAGGACATAAAGATTTTACAAACATCAGTGATGTGCATCTTACTCAAGGATCCTTCCAGCTTGGGATCTGTGATGATTAAGTGAAAATGTGGCTTGAACCATCTGTTGACAACAACTCTGAATTTGCATGCTGGGCAAAAATGCCCTGGAGCAAGGAAATGGTGGTGGGGATAGGGTTAAGTGGTAACAGGCTAAAGTCACTTCCTCATCAAATTTGTGTACAATTTCTGGGCATTGTCAAGAAGTCAGTGAGAGAACTTTTGCTGAAATAACCATGTTTTAAAAAATCACATTTCAAAAATCCATTCTTTGGGTTTAGCATCTTTTTGTTGCTGTAGAGAAAAATCTTGAGTAGGTGTTACGGAAGGATAAAAAAAAGGCCTCTAGGATTAAGGCCTCACAGCTGTTTGACAGTATATATTAAAAGATCCCTTTGCCTTTTTAATTTTTGATTTTCCTTTCAAGTTTCTCTTGGTACCTCAGTGGAATTGGGGGAAAATTATTAACACAATACTACAGCTTGCAGTTGCAAGGAATTGTATTTGAGCACTAGGCAGGTAGGCTAAAAATGGCTTAAGGGAGTAACAAATATTTTTGGTATGTGTTTTAAGTGCTTGAGAGTGAAGACGTCTGAAAAGCATCGGGGGAAATAATGAAGCAGCCGAACTTGTCTGAATATTTATTTTCCCTCAGTCATGTTTATATACTACCTAGTCCTTTTTTTCCCTTTTTTTTTATTTTAAAAGTATCTCATAGCTTCATACCCAAAATAATCTCCTGGGTTCCATCCCTTGCAGTTTTTTCCCTTGTGGACAGAACTTTACTTATTTTTTTTTAATGTTATAAAGTGTGCTGTCTGCCATGAAACCTATGTAATTTTGTTTTTTTCAGATCAAGAACTGGCTTTGAGAAGGCAGTGTAGAAATGTCCCTCTCTATGTACAGCATGATGGCACACTGCTGTGAAGGAAATGATTTAGGAATGGTAGCCTCCCAAAGGAGACTGTCCCAGTGCCTGGTTGCTGGTGGTGACAGGAGATCAGCCTCACAGAGGCACTGAGGGCTGGCAACAAGGGGTGCTGGGAGAAAAAGGGCCCTTTCTCACTTTCCTTGCTGAATGCTTCCCCGGGGGGAAAACTGGAGGGTTATTTGTGCAAAGGAATAGATATATAAATATACATATATAAAATGTATTTCTGGAATAGGTTAAACTTCTACTGTAAACAAGGTAGTGATGTAAATTTCATGTGTTAGCCAAGGAGAAGAAATGCCAGAAGCAAACAATAACTTGCTGTCAGAATTGTAGCCAAGCTAGGCATTACAGTTAAAAACCCCCTTCACTTACCTAGCCCCTGCCCTAAAGATAGTGGGCTTGAGTATCTGCAGATCACCAAGATTAAATACAAGTGATGCTAGACATGGTATTGCCTGTCTGATTCTTTTACGTTTAAGGGGAGGAGAAAGAGACTGAATGATGGCAGAAGAGAGTCTCATTCTCCAAACTGATGTCTCTTTGTATGTCATGGGAGACTCACATGCCAATTCAGCTGTCTTATCTGACACACCTTTTCCTTGCTTCAATTACTCACTACTATTATTTCTCGTGCCAGGTTGCTATCTTCACTGACAACCCTGCACTGGCTGCCTATTTGCGTTAGACACCTGTGGTCTTGCAAGTGTCCCTTAATGCTTCATACTCTACCTCAGGTCCTCATGGAAACTAGTCATCTAAAGCAAAAATGTCACACAAGCTGTGTGCCTTCCAAGGTTTTTCTTCCTGAAAAAAAAAAAAAGTTTAAACAGGTTTCTGAAGCCAATACACTCCTGCTAACACTTGTAGGAATGCTTAACTTGCTGCAAATACTGTTTGACATTCGTTCACCTGTGTTGAAGGAGTAGTGACAATTTAACTGATGGATGGAAGGGCCTCGTGGCTCTCTGGCTGTCATTGGTCCTTCTCTATTTACAGCTCAAGCACTGCTTTGTTACCCTCTGAGAAGAACTCTCAGAAAAATCAGATTTAAAAAATACTGTAGATCTGTGAGCATATGCACACTGTTAGTGAATATTCTTTTTGTGTGCATGTATAAATGGAAGTATGTCACCTCTTTTTCCGTTAGAAAACATTCACTGCCCAAGAATCCTGCACGTAGGGCAAAATGTACCTTGTTCTTCTGGAGCTGCTTGCCAACAAAATTGCTTATTTTTAAAGTTCAAATATAGAAAACAAAGTCTTCTTGCTATTAAGAACTTCCTTTGCACTTACTTTGCCATCTCACAAAGACAGATAACTTTTCTGACTAAGAATGATTCATGTGCTTGCTGGATGGGCGACTGAGAGGATTGCTTCAGAGCTGAAACAATGATTTTGCAGGGGAAAAGTATAGTTGCCAGGCTGCCTCTGCACACTGTAAAGCCAAATTAATTGAAGCAAGTAAAACAGCACTTACAGACAATGAGTATAATGTAATGAACCTTTGGAAGTTTTACCATCCTCTTTCCCTATAATTCTGGTAGCTTCAGAAGACTGGAAAGAATAGGCAGATTTTATTTGGCTGCTTTCATACTAAAGGCGTCACAAAGCAGTCTGGAAGAAGAAAAGAAAAATAAGCAAGAAAAGACTGAGTTCTAGGATTGTAGCAGGAGATACAGTCAAAATACTATGTTTGTTGATTGATGTGATTGTGTTAGGCAGCTCAAATTTCCACCTTCTCAAAAAAAGAAACAATTTTCAGAATAAATAAGTATGACAATATAAGACTTTTTTAAAAGCTAGAATTCCTCTACTTCTCATTGAGATGATTGCTTAGAAAGAATTCACTAGTTTGATTAGAAGCATTGTTACCATGTAGTCTATGACACTTTTCAATTTGTAAAAAGATGATTTAATAGAATATTGTCATTTTAACCCCTTAAATACACTTGCAAAGGCTTTCTGAATTTATGCAATTATGGAGAAAAAGATAAAATGGAAACATAATTATGTGCTATTTAACGGGAAGTAGTTCACTGAACTGTGCTACCACCACTGGAACTGTCTGTCACTGGCAATCTCCAAGATTTTATTAACTCTGAAAATCTTCAGTTTCATCTTCTGGGGCAAGCACAGAAATCAGGCAGAGGAGTGAGGCTGCCTCAGAAGAAGAAGCTAGTTAAGTAGTCAAATTCCAGAAAGGAGCCTGGAACCCCTGAGATGGTGGCCACCACGAATGTCCTCATTAAGTGGACCATAGTGCTGCATGTAACTGTTGCAGTTGTGCTGAGCAAAACCCACACTTCAAAATCACCATTTTTTAAAATATTTTATTTTGGGTACATCAGTGAAGTATAATGCCCTATAAAGGAGGAAGGAGTGAATTAGAAGACTGTGGATGGCTAAAATATTTGTTTTCAATGTCTGAGCTAGCAGCCTAAGTCCTTTCCAAAGTGTTTTTAAAGATGCTTTTCAGCATTCCTGGCAAAACCCATACCTCATCAGTAATCATGAGATGAAGCTGCACTTGCTTGTAAATGGCCTGTCTGGGCAAAAGCATGTCATGCCAGAACCCATTTCAATAAACTTCAATAGAACAACATAGTAAAGGAACTTGACTAGGCCAAGAAATTTCTGTACTGCTGAAACATGAGAGAAACATTGCAGACAACTGCTCTGTACTCCAGTGAACAGGATACAGTTCCACTTCAGCTGAATTCCTGAATGAAAGTTCCAGGTCTTTCTATTGAATAGGGCAAGGCTCTATTGAGCTGTTCAGGATTTCCATATTTTATTAATTTTTTGAGCAACCTGGTCTCATGGAAGGTATCTCTGCCCATGGCAGGGGAGCTGGAACTGAATGATTTTTAAGATCCCTTCCAACCAAAAATATTCCATGTTTTTATGATTTAAATATCAATAGGAATATTACTGGAAGTTATGGTGAAGTCCTGAAAGTTTGAGGTATGGAGGGGTGATGTAGAATTAATATATTTTAGAAAGTTTATGATAGAGCTGATAAGAAAATGCTCTCGATTATTCTATAATAGAAGGTGAAAATAATTATAATTAAGAAGAATGGAAATGCACAGTTAATGGAAGAGCAGTTAGATGATGATCTCATGATTTTTGTTAGCTATTGAAGAGAATGAAAACTAAGGTAGCCTTCTGCTGGGGTGTCTTGGGCTTTACTTCTGAGCTCTCCTCAAATATCCATAGGCTTTGGTCAACAAGGGTAAATTAGGAGAAATTAAGACACATTCCTGGGCATCAGCACAGACTCACCATTTCTAACAGTGAGAAAAACACTAAAAGGAGTGCACACGTGTCAGGTTTTTGCGTGCTAGCTCAAAGAGAGCCCGGAGGTGTAGCCACAACCCGACTGCACTGCGGGGGCACACACACACACAAAGCTCAGGCAGACGGGGGTGCGCTCCTTGCCCGAGGGGGCCGTCCCTAAACAGGGTGGGAAGGCACGCAGGCAGAGGCAAAGAAGGGAGAGAGAGGGGACTCTCCGTGTAATTTCTAAGCAGAAAGTTTATTGAGGTCAAACAATGGGGGGGAGTGCATCGAGAGCCGAGGATCTGACACGGGTCCAGGGATTTTATAGTGGGGATAGGAAAGGCAGGGATAAGGGATATAGCAAATGGAATACTTGACAGGAGGCAGGGTTGAGTGCAAGGGAACCAATGGAAATAACACCAAGGAGGGATTTAGGGAAGGAACCAATGGGGTGTCGAGGAACAAAGAACTTTCTAGAACTGATACATATTAAACTTGGGAAATGACTATAGACAACCTCATACATAAAGCAAAGAGGGAAAAGCATTAACTAATCAGGGGAAAACATGCAAGCAGCAGAACAAAGGAATCATGGGTTCTCAGCATGACTGAAAGTTACACGCTAAACTTGGGTTGCTGACTAGCACGGTTGTCTGAGTTCTTCTCAGGAGACAAATTGTCTGGAGCCACCTGCACCACCACACACACGGTCCTCTTCATTGTGCATGTTATGGACAGTTCTCACAAAGAGAATGTATTCATCACATTAGACCAAATTGCTGTCAAGAGTGATTTGAATAGAGTTTATCAGTAAATAACTACAAAATGTGATGGAACAAGAGCCAGACCTCAACAGTTATCTACTACACCAGTTTTAGAATGCAAGCAAAATGTCAAGGGCTGATTATTATTCATGAGAAAACCTTGAAAAAAATTCATGGGCAAAAGACCCTTTTCGCATTAACAATACCAGTAATGTTCCTATCCTCCTTTCAGAACAGACATGAGTACCTGTTTGATCTCGTTTTGAGGTAAATATTCAAATAGCTGCAGAGTTAGTGATGTTTCCAGCAATTTATGTGCTCCTGTCTTTTGACTGATTCCTTGATGCCATGTATCTGTGCTCCCACACTGCTTCTTCAGCTATTCTCTCCCCACATGGATCATGGATCTTTGGATGATGTAGGCTGGTGTTGGAGCAACTGTGTTGGGGCTGTTCCTTCCCTCAGGCTGCTCCTGCCCCAAGAGTTCTTCTGCAGAAGCGAGCATTGCTTTGAAGCTGTGCAAAGTGTTTGTCACACAGTCCTCGCTGAAAATGCAGGCTAAGATTTTTTAAGACTCTTAGGAAGAAATGGAATTATGGTATTTAATTTGGTTCCTTTTACCTAATGCTTGACTGCTCTGGAAGTGATGCCTGCAAAAGTTAGGATCACCACTCTTGCAGTTATAGTAACTTTCCTGCATTGCCTTGGAAGTGCAGTGTTGCCTGCAATCACTGCAAAACTTGTCCTGACAGATCTCTTTGGCTGTCTTCACACAACTGCTGCTTCATCACAGCTTGCAAAGGGACCCCAAGGAGGTAATTCCTTCTCTGGGGAAATCTCTTCTAGGGCTTTTATGTCACTCCATTCCCCTTGTATACATGTATGTGGACCTCACAAGTAGAAAGAAATATTTCCCTTGAAGATTTTCTGTCCTAGATAAGATTAAAATTTACACTCTTATAATCCCAGTGGAAAACCAGCAGGGGCAATACTAGTTTAGGCTGTTGCCCGTTGTTGTGTTTTTCAGTTTCATTGCCTGAATCCGAAAGTACGAGACTAGAGTAAACTGTAGCTCTTACACGTTTAACTGTTTAGGGAAATTTCAGAGCTAGCAGATAGGAAGTTGTTTGCTATAGCCTGAAAACTAAAAATAGGTGCCATGAATAGGTATGAAGAATCCCCAGTGTTATTTTCTGACAAAAGCTACATTTAAAAAATCAGATTAGAAACTCTTTTGGAGCTGAATTTAAATTATTCTGTGAAGAACTCACCTTCCTAAAGTTGCTAAATTAATGTCTTAAAAGATCTCCAAATACATAAATCTATCCAAGAAACAGTTAAGAAATGATTTTAACCCCTCATTTTAAAAAAGTTATGATAGAAGGAAGTGTTTTGACAAGAAAGAACAAATCTTATAATGCCATTTAGATACATGAATACATTTTCTTAGTTATATTAATTAAATGTTCTGGGATCAGCTACAAGTACAGAATACTTTTGTAAGTACATACCTTTGATATCGGTATAAATAATCCTGGCCTGCTTTGTCAAAAAGATGGAGGAATATCACACATTGCTATCAACATACATAGATTTCGGTAAAAAAGCTATGCAGAATTATTAGAATAGCATCTCTATTGGTTAAATGTTAAAAATAGTTTTTTAGTTTCATAGCACTTATATCTTGTCCCCATAATGCTTGTGTTATTTCTAAAAGATTGGTAAACACGCTGCAGTAGTAACTTAATTAATATTCATAGGAAATGATTGTCAAGGGAGTTTGTTGATCTTTCAATCTGAATGAAAGTTAAAGTAGATTTCTGTTGGAGTTTTCCTTTTTTTCTCCTCTTAAATTAAAACAAAACACCGACAAACTAAACACGCAAAAAAAAACCCCAAACCATCTGAGAAAGATTCTGTCATACTGATAGTGCTACCAGCTGTCTAGGCACATAAGTAATGTGAGGTGATGCTGTGATGGTGCACTTTGCATTCTTCTATTCCTCCTTGCCGTTAGACTCTTTCTTATTAAAGAAAAATGTCTATTCCTTGCTTAAGAATTTGTGGTTTGAAATAAAAAGAACCCATTTCAGAGGAGTAGGATTCTGTCATTAGCATTGTAACTACGTTTTTTACATGATCTTTATGATAAATGAACATAAAGCAAACAAAGCTAAGGAAGGCTTGTGCGGTACTGTGTTACTGTGTCTGTAAAACCTTTTTCTCTCTCATTTCTTTCTCTCTGGAATGCTAAATAGGAGGCCTGGCTTGGGAATCAATAGTTCAATTAGATTATATGGTAGGTTTTTTGATGGCTGTTAGCATAGCCAGGAGATTACTTTCCCTGGATATTGGGGAAAAGCTGCTCTGGAGTGGGAGGCTGTAGCTGCACTTTGAGCCAGCCTGCACTGGGACAAAACTGCAGTATGAAACAGCCATAAGCTTGTGGTTTTGTTTTATGCTTGCTGGATGCCCAGGGACTGAAACATAATTAGCTATCCTGCATCCAGAAGGAAACAGAAAGCATTTGCAATACATACAAACAATGAAAGGAAGTATTAGGCCCAGGTCCCAAAAAATATGTACTTTAAGTTTGCAAATTGTTGCACTGGAGTTAGCAGTACTAAGTGCTTTAGAGTGCCAGAACATGAGTGCCGTAAAATGAAACTTTGCAGACATTATGGGATAGCTGACTAGAAGACTTAATTCGAAAAGTAAAAAAAAAATAAAATTGTTCCATGGTGAGGTAAAATTCAAACTAAAGTTTGCTTTTAAAAATCTTTAATAAGCATAGATGCAGGCAAATAACCCTGACTAATAGCATCACAAATAGCAACAGAGAGAATGCACTACTGACCTCCTAAAATAAATGTTTGTAAATTCTCTTTTCCAAAATACCTCAAAGCAGAGTGTCTGCTGTTCTGTAACATCAACATCCATGTGCATTGCACAAATGCCATTTTGCATAGTTGTTGGATATCTAACACAGAAATATTTGAACATGGACTTATTTTGTGGCTATGAGATCATTCATATAAATTGCACTATATTAAATAGGCTTTGGTTTGCAGTTTTCCACAAACACTCCTCACATAGGAATGAAGTGTATTTAATTTTCATTCATTCCTCACATAATGTAGAGTGTATTTCAGTTTGGGAAGCTTAATTTTTTTATAGAATATTCCTGTAAAAATATTATGTGGATTGGAGCATAAATAGGCATCTATTCTCCATGTTAAATGGTAATGTATAATTTCTAAAGCAAATGTTGGCATCTAGGTGGTCTTCTGCCTAATGTCTTAAAATAAGAAATAAGTCTGAATTGTTAATTTAAAGAAGGCTAAGTATTTCCTTAAAGATGTCTTATCTAGAAGCAACCTTTTTGATTTATAAATGTCTGTTCAATAGTATAGTTAATATTGCAGGAATTCTCTGGGAAGCTCGGGCATTGCTTATTTTTGTAATATTTCCGGATGAGAGGTTTGAAAATGTTAGTCTTTATTCTTAGAGTTATCAATTTAGAGAAGATGTAATGAATCACAATTAGAAAAATCACAGATTTTATGTTGATCAAACTCCAATTGCTCATTCAAAGAATTAGTTTGATGGGAACAAGAGCAGCAACAGGTGCTGTGGAATTTTGAAGTTCAGAGCATGTAAGAGAGCCCTGATTCCTATGGAACCCTGGCTGCTTATCTGGGTAGCAGTTTATTTTTTTTTGTTGTTGTTGGTTTTCAAACATGTCCATAACTGTCCTTAAAACCATGACACCTCTTTATAAAGAGCACTAAAGTCTGTAAAAGTAGGAATGAACTTAGCAGTATTTATTCATGGCTTCTCTTCCATGAGAGAGAAGAGAACAGCATCTGATCCCTGAGAGCAGAGCTACCAGGGAAGAAACTAGGGACACCAGTGTCTCATTCTCACAAAAAGAATTACATTATATGAGATAGAAATGCATTATCTAAAATCTAATTACCATCCCTAGGTGCCTAGGATAGAGAGCTACATGGCATGCAGTGACAATGTCCCATGAGCAGCTTTGGGACTTTGCTCGGTGTTACTGTTTCCAGATCAGAAGCTGTCCATAAACAAGCAGTTTCTTTTTGATTGCATGTCTATTTACTTTGATTTAGTCATCTTTACAGGGGGCCAGAACTCAAAGACTAACAGTGATGTAGCAACAACTCTGTAAATGTAAACAGAAAATATTTGATGGGGCTCTTTAAAAAATGAGTTATCTGTTGAGATATGCCAGCTGTTCCTGATCAAGTCTGGTCAGAGATAAATGGAAAGCATCTTCTCAAGTAGTGGAAGGTGAGATTGGCAGAGATAGGCTTGAGTGGACGTACCAGAAGAAAAGCAGATTTATATGATTTGGAAGAGATATGAATTATACATTTATATTTTTGATATCCCTGATGTGAAAAACATAAACCAAAGCAAAAAAGTTTTGTTTGAACTACGAAATGTATAGGCAAAATTTCTTGGAGAGACAAAGCAAGGCACTGCTGAACCCTGGAGAGAAAACCAAATTCCATGAGTGCAGTGTGGTGGGACTCAAACAGCCCACACATGTGACTGTGCAGACAACAGTGGACCTGTGGCATATGTATTTCACTGCCTGGGTTGACAGAACGTGGAAGGTTCCTTGGTTTTCACTAAAATAGAGGGAAAAGTAACCATGATGTATAATGATTCTGCTTCATCCTTTAGTCTGCTACACTGAAATCAAAAAAGAAAAGGAGTCTCTATTTATTTGGGAACTGTTGTCATTTCACATTACTTTCACAATAAGGTAGACGATGACCCCCAGCAAGAGAGCTCCAGATCTGAACCTCCCCAAAGACTGGGAGGTATTTCTGTTCTGTGCCTACATGCCCATGTGATGAACCAATAAGTGGCTAGAAAGCCATTGTTCCATGTCTTTATATGATAGATAAGGAAAGACTTGGTTTGCCATTTCCCTAAGCATCAAAGCTTAGCCTTGAAAAAATGTTGAAGAAAATAAAACATATAAAAAGCCCTAGACTTAATTGGCCACTGCATCTTTTAAGGCTCACAGCCTTAAGGACTTTACAGGCAGTTCTTCTGGTTCATCAACAATGCCTACATGAGGGACAGGCTGCCACTCCTGCAGTGACTTGTGCTCTGCCCACTGTCACTGGGTTATTCTCCCTCAAGGAAAAACAGGTGTAAACCAACCTATTTTCACTGCAGTTGCCACCATGCGAGTGAGAACCTGTCATGATATTGAAAAATGATGATGCCAATGGATGGCTGTCCCTTTCTTCTTGCTCCCTCCACTGAACACAGTTAAAAGGTGAAGGCTGATAACTGATGCCACATTGACAGCAGCAATGGATAGATAAGTACAATGGAACAAGTACATTCAGCATGAATTATTGTTTCACGTTTTCTCTACCAAATCAATGAATAAAGCAAATTGAGCATATATATGTAAATAAAACTTAACACCCCCTGATTTGTTTGCCTTCATCATATCTCTTTTGAAATTATTAATATTTTGTGGTATAAGGGCTGTAAGTCAAACTAGAGACATTATTAAAATCTAGGAGAAGCAAGATAAAAAACATTATGCGTGTAATGAAACTTCCAATCAATGGTATAGGTTGGTAACTTTCACAGTAATCTAAAACTTTCATGCCATAAAATAGCCTGATCCCTGGAGGTACTGACTGCAGCTTAGCAGCCGTTTTATACACATATAGTTTATTTTTTTCTCCTAAGACACAAAGGGAAGTGTGGTATCTGCTCCAGTGACATTACATGAGGGAGAGTTGGAGATAAAAAGTAGACATGGAAGATACTTAAGATTAATCACTTCATGTGATTACAGCTGAACCAAACTCTACAGCCTCAGCTCTGTGATGTTTTTGGGGGATTGTGCTGCTGCAGCAGAAAGGGGCTATGTCTCACTTTTGCTTATGAAGTGTTATCCCTTCCTCACCTTCCCACAAGTTCCTGGATATCTTGGCTATGCCATCTCTTCCAGTATCCACAATTCAACACCAGCTGTGGCTTTCTGAAGATACTTCTGTTCATTCTTCCCCAAAAAAAGGCAATAGATCTCATGTTGGAGTGTCCCTGCCTTCCTTCCTGCTTCAAAAATGGCAGTAGCTACAAGAGTCTGCAGGCTATACAAGGGAAGGAGGTGCTGCTTCTCTTTTCCCAGAGAATTTCATAGAAATGTGTAATTTTCAGGAGTCCTGAAGCAGGTAGGTGCTGTCCAAGTAGCTGTTCTGCACTAGATGCAATGCTACAGCCTGAATGGATGTGTGTTGTGGTTTGAACGTAGCCTGAAGCCTGCCTGTTGTGTCACTCTGATCTGAAAATATTCCTGTGAAAGTAAGATACACACACCCGTCCATCCATTTTCCAAATTTCATTCCAAGGCTACTGTAAGAAATATGCTGGCAGTCCATGAGACCTTGGGCGAGGGGATTGTGTGCACCCTCAGTAAATTCACCGACAACACTAAGATGGGCAGGAGTTTCGAGCTGCTGGAGACTAGGAAGGCTACCTCGAGAAGTGTGTCCAGTTCTGGGCCCCTCACTTCAGCAAAGACATTGAGGAGCTGGAGCAAGTCCAGAGAAGGGCAACGGAGTTGGGGAAGGGTCTGGAGCACAAGTCCTACGAGGGGCAGCTGAGGGTGCTGAGATGGCTTATCCTGGAGAAGAGGAAGCTCAGTGGGGACTTTATTGCTCCCTATAACTGCCTGAAAGGAGGTTGTAGTCAGGTGGGGTGTCTTCTCCCGGGCAACTGTGACAGGACAAGAGGACATAGCCACAGGTTACATCAGGGGACATTTAGGTTTGACATCAGGAAGAATTTCTTCACTGAAAGAGTGGTCAGATATTGGAATGGGCTGCTCCTGGAGGTGGTGGTGTAATCATTCCCAAAAGTGTTCAAGAAATGACTGGATATGGCACTTTGTGCCATGGTCTAGTTGACCAGGTGGTATTCAGTCAAAGGCAGGGTGATGATTTTGGAGGTTCTTTTCCAACCTTAATGATTCTATGTTTCTGTGATGCTAAATTTCCAGTGTGGAAAAGGAAGCCTGGATGTGAGGCTGGTGTTGTAGCCATGACAACCAAAACAGAGGAGATGTGAATGAGGCAGGCACTCAGAAACAGAGCGGTGCAGGGCCTTGAAGAAAAGGCCAGATCCTAGAAAGAAAAGCTGAGCTGGTTGCTGGTGTATAGGAGTTTGATCAGAAAAAGCACAGTTACATTTTACAACATGCTGTGCTTGTGAATGGTATATGGAGACTTTTATGAAATGACAGGAGGGTGTTGCCTCTAAAAAAAAGGAAAATACAGGTGTAGAAATGATTTGGAGGAAGAGGAATGTCAGGTGATAGGGTGTCAGTGCAAGGAGAGGTATTTATCATGTCTGCAAAGAATACTGTGGTATTGACTGTGACACTGTATGAAGAAAAGACAGTTAGGAATGGAAATTAGAGGTGTCCATGTTTTAATACTAAGTTATTCCAGTTGGAAATGCCAGATGTGATTTTTGTTGGACAGAAATCAGATGTGAGTGTAGATACACAACTGAGCTATCAGCAAAATGTTGGCAGTTCAAGCATGTAAATGGCTGTACCTACCCAGGAAGGGATGTAAGGAACGGGAAGCAAAGAAGTAAATAGTTTGCTACACGGATATATGTCTGGATTATCTCTAAGCTCTGTCCCTGACTTGCTGTGTGATATTGGACAAGTAATTTAAATCTGTTTCTTATCCTGTCCTGTGACTTTATATAATTCACTAAAATCCATGAAAACTATGTTTGGGGGTTTTTTAACTATCTGTATGCGGAACATTTACCACAACTGGTCTCACTTTCAGTTTGGTCTTTTAAATGCTACCTTAAGAAATTTACAAATGAAAAATAAGTTGATGTAAAAAAGTCTGGGGAGCACTGCAGAACATCCCAAAATCACAATGAGTCACTGCCTCTTACTGCTTACATTTATTACATAGGGAACTTTTCCTTCAACCTGAGTGTCTGGATTACCAGTTCCCCAAAATACTTGTGGTGTTCTATAGAGAATTCCTATGAGTGCTATGGTGTTGAGGTTGCCTGCTTCTAAAATGATTGACTCCAAGTCTTTGTTTGATTCATGAGTGTAAAACCATTCTAGAGTTATTGTACTTAACAGTAAAACATTGTTTGAAAAAGAATTTTTTCCTGTTTGTTCTACAATAAATATTCAGTTATATATGTATACATGTATATAAATATATATTTATTCTAGATGATCTGTTTGTTTTTCCTGATTACAAAATACAAAGTAAAGCTACTAATGAATGAAAGCCAGTAAATGACAATTCTGTTGTTTACTTACCAGTGACTTCTTGATCTGCTTTTTGGCTTATTTTGGAGAGGCTATTAATTTGGCTCCCTTCCTCCCAGTCCAGGCTAGTATAACTGAGAATTTTTCTGAGTTTACACATGCTCTTGGCATGTTACAAAGCCTGCAGTGCTTATGGCTGGTTACATTTCTGGTGAGCGGATGTAACCATTCTCTTTTTCAATTGTCTACACTGAAAAGCAATAAGCTGGAGTGCTCTTCAAGAAGACACGGAACTATACAGAAATTTTGGATAAATTCAACTGAGTAAAAGAGAGATTAAGGCTAAGTAGTTTATAGCTTATGCTCACAACACATACCAGTTGTGGCCTCTGAGTGTGTCCTGCTTTCCTTCCAGTTACACATTTCAGTGGAGTTACAGATCCTGTGGATCTGGCCACCTCACATTGTTTGCTAGGCTTACTCAAGGCCCATATAGCTTTGTATGCTGCTAGCACATTAGTAACTGTGGCATCATAAATCTGACCTGTAGTCTTTTTGTTTTCTTGTAAAGGGGCATGTGTATTTGTTTGGTTTCCCACAAATTATGCTGTAGCTCAGAGCACATTTGGACACTGTGCTGGCATGGCCACCAGGCTTGAGATCAGGAGACAAATTAATATGGGAAATCACTTGTACTGGCTCCTGAAGATTTTGCCTTTCAGTCCTGGGCAACATTAGAAATAGCAATGTGAATTTATTTTTAAAGATGGCATCGCAAATTAAAAATAATCTTTCCATCTTTTTACCTTTTTAAATGTAAGCATGATCTTTGTGGTATTTTGAAACAGATAGTCTACATCCAGAATTTTTAATGATAAGGTTGTTACCTAAAGAGTTAATTTCTGGGAACATACACCCAGAGCCAGAATTCTCCTTGACCAGTAAAAATCCAGATTGAGTTACTACTTTATTGCTTAATAACACGGTAGGTTATGCTTTGATATTTCTCCTTTTAGTTACTAAGAAAGTCACAGATGCTTTCTCAAGAATTGTGCAGAGCAGAGTAGGTGTTTCTTATTATTTTTTCAGATATTTACATTTTTAGCACTGAAGGCTCATCCTAGGGACAGAACAAACTTATGGCTTCAGTCTTGTGTCAATTATTTTAAATACTTTTGACTATCATTACTACACGAACAGAACTTTATGCACCATCAATATTTCAAATGTAAATAAAACAGTTCTTTAAAAATGAAGATCACTTAAAACATAGTGCTGCTTGAATGTTGAAGAGCCATTATGTTTAATAGCATTTTTAAACTATTAAAGTTGAGTGGTTACTTTTTATTTTGCATTTAGTCACTCATGGGAGACATTTATTTTGTCCCATACTCTGCAAATAGTGATGCTGTTAGTAGAGAAGATTCTCATTTTGAATAATGGTCTCATTTATATAATATCCCTTGGTATAATATATTCATATCTTAGAGAGAAATGAAAATTCACAAACTGTTAAGGGGTGTACAGAAAATCAAATGAAATGTATGTCTATAAAAAATCTTGGGGGAGGGGAAGTAAAAGGGTGAACACCCTCTTCTGGTAATTATTAGGTTTGAAGCTAACACCCTGTTTTAGCAATGATGGCATCAATAGGAAATAATGATAATAAAAAAATAATTTTTATTATGGATTAGATAAGGGTTTTTCCAATATCCTTGGACAGCAAACTCCAGGACAATTCAGAATGGCTGACTGCATGAAAACGCAGAAAGAAATTATGGAATTAGATGTAGCAGTTTTTATAGCCCTGACTTAGCTTTATGTAGGCATTTGAGAGTCATTCTTGCTATTTTTTATTCACTTTTTATGGCTATTCCAGCATGTTCCAGTGATTCTCTTTTTATGCTGTGGTAGCACCAAAAAGAAAGGCTCATTTATTTGCTACAAACCTTGCAGAAAAATGAATAAAAGACTGATTCATCATTTGTTCCACAAAACGTATTTTTTCCTATTACCTTTGGGTGCTTTGCCAAATGCCTGGGTTTATGTTTCCTGATCCTGAGTGATTTGAAATTTGAACCAGAAAAATGGACAAATTGTAGGTGTAGGTGTACAAGTCTTTTTGGACACTCTTGATTAAGACAAAGAAGTGGGAACCAGAAGAAAATACATATTTATTAGTACTTGAATCATTGGTGGGATGATGGGTGTTGGGTAGACAAATGTGCACATGGATGTGCAAATGCTAGAATATATATATATTTAGCCACCTTCTTAAAAATACAGCTGTTATTTGTATCAACAGGAATTTGACTGGAATAGAATATATCTCTACATTTTAAGTAAAAACTGCTTTTAAAACAGTTATTTATAGCATAAAATTAGCATTGCCTTTGCTAGACTTTGCAATTACCAGAGCTGCAAATGGAAAGTCAGCAACAAATTTTGGAGGTTTTAGTGTAGTGCTGGTCTCTGTGATCATGTCAGAAGGGACAAATCAATGCACTGCAGCTTAAATTGTATCGGTCTGCTAAAGATTCTTTAGAAGCAAGTGAGATAGTAAAAAAATCTGCACTACAGGACTGTCACTTTGTTATGCTATTGTAAATTTTAAAATATACTTTAGTTTTAAAGAAGCAAACCTTGCAAATTCCTCTTTTTCCTAAAGCAATCAAAATGGATTCAGGCAATACCTTTCTCACTAACCATGTATCATTTAGCTACCCACTTGTGCTTTGTAACCTTGACTTGATAAAGCTGTTTAAAAAGTTTTAAGAAATCTTTTGTATGGAGGATCGTTAATACATGGAAAAGATCCTATTACTTTATCTAAAGACTAATGCACTACAGTAGCCTTTTCAGTGAATGTAAGCTATCTTCTCCAACATGTCTATAATTCTGTTAAATATCTATTTAAAAGATGTCTAACAGTGTTACTAAAGTGATAGATGTTATTTTTACTTTTAAAACTAAAAAGTACAGCACCTTCTGAAATATTTTAAGGTCGTTTATGTGCAAAATGAATGCATATAAACTTTAAAGAACAGATTTTTCAACTTGGTAATTTTTGCACTCTTTGAGATTGTTTCAATTGCTACAATAAGGCAATTTGAACTCCAAATAATTGGTGATGCATTGTGAGTTTTATGTGGAATCTGTGGTCTTTTGAGAATGAAGCATAATTGCTCTTTGCTTTTAGAAAGGTCTTTTTCCAATAGCTTATTTCTCATTCACATTAATGGAAATTAAATAAGATTTTTTTTCAACTTGCACAGTTTGGGCAAATTTCTGTCTAAATTTATATCTCTGTTATCTGTCTAATTCATGCATTATAGGTAATTTCATATTGTAACTATTAGTGTGGCATACAAATGCCATAGCTAATTGATGCATTTTATATTGGGCTGTATGGCTTGGTGTAAAATTTTAATGTAAGCAGGAATTTGTAAGGAAATTTTCAAAGGAAATGATCTGATAGTAATAATCTGTCTCGGGGTGACTTTATGATGTGTATCCCCTATCGCTGCTTTATGCCCAGAAATAAATTTTGTGCCTTTCTGTGCCTTTAAACTGAGCCTGAGGTGGGGGGAGAGAGAGAAACCTGAGCAAACTTTTCAACGCAGTTGTTCAAGGACACAGATACACACTCCTCTGTGTTCAAGGACATAGATACACACTCCTCTGTGTTCTTCTTATAAAGTTTTATATCTTATGTTATAGAGAGGCATAGATATACATGATTAATACGTATTTTTCCCTATTAAAATTAACTTACATGGAAATAGAGGTATCTTGGAGGAACTGCTAACCAATCTTCTTATTTCCTTTGCCTTCCACTATCTTCTAAAGAGCTTTTAAGCCAGTAGATTCATGGTGAATCTCGCTTTTGTAATGCAAGTAAAACAAATGTTTTCCATATGATTATGATTACTCGATCCCTGTGCTGTACTCTGTTACATGCAATACACACTGCTCACTGCCAAGACATGGCTGCTGTCCAATGTATACAATCTAAAGAAGAGTTTAGGCTCTATACTCAGGTTTATGCTTTCAAATCACTACACTTGTGTCATCCATACTGTGTGTGCACAGTAATTAATGAACAGTGGATTTCCCTGCTCACTAGGACTGTGTTTGGAAATCAACATATCTTCTGGTCCAAGATTTCTATATATCTTCATACATAGCAATGTTTAATGAATTTGAGGCTACTGTATTCATTATTTTGGGACCTTTTCCTGAAGCTGTAACAGGTGTGACATCTGGATTTAGGCAAAGTAATATTTCTTGTCCATGTGCAAGCTATTTTAGCACTAGAGAAAAGCCTGCGGTCATTTGCTCTTCACAAGGTTACTGTCACATACTCACTGTGGTGTTGCTGAAAAGAAGATCCATGAATATGAACAGTAGAATAAAATGCTGTACACTAGTTTCCAAGAAGATGCTGTGTATTCCCCTTCCAAATCACTGTCCTGGTTCCCACTTACAGACATAACTTTAAACCACTGTTCCCACTTTAAAAACAAACACAAAAAAAAATAAAGAGGCAAGCTCTTCTGTGCACAAGAGGAAATTTTAAGGTCTAGAAAGGTCTGTACTACCTGAATTTTTAGAAGATAGGGAATATTTTATAATTGGCAGAACATCTATGCACGCATTCTATTAGACCTTAATAGTTGGACCACTGTTCCAGGTTAACTTTTCTTGCTAACTTAAGAAATGTTTTACTGGATGTGTGGATAAAACAATGGAACTGTTTAAACTGATTGTAAGTAGATGTAGAATCTCTACAGAGTGTGATTTTTGGAAGAATGGAAAGCAAAAATCCTGAAACTGAGAATAAATAATAATAGGTTACACCTTTTCTGTGTTCTAGTTTTGTAATGAATTTTCCACAGCCTTCATGAGAAGAAAAGAAGGATGTTCAGAGTGTTCTGAGGATCGGGAGATGAACATTCTGAGTAGCCAGAGAGAAAGTTTCAAAAAGGTGAGACCTCCACCCACAGGCATAAAATGATAGAAACATATGTGGACATCAGGTAAAAGGGCCAATTGTGAGGGACTTGTGCTTTGTGTTAATGCTTTTTTATAAGCTGAAGTAGAGCATGCCATCATGAGGAATTCAAACCATGCAAAAGCAGAGTGCTTCTGCATCAAAACACAGAGGAATAGTGGGAATGAGAGAGGACCATATCTTCCCAGAAGCTAGTAAAAATCCCTGCTTAAAATTAATCTCCTTGATTATTAGCCTATGTCTTATTACTATTTTGTGGTACATGTGGAACACAGAGAGCAGAGAGAATGAAGTGAGTAATTACTCTGCTAAGCTTAGGGACATAAAGTAGTCATAGTGCTTGTCTTTCTGCATTATCATATGAAAGAATGGAGAGTTATGTTTACTTTTTGGTGACTAAGTGGATGACATTGTACATGCCCCTAAGGCAGAGAAACATTAGACCACCAGTTCCCAAGAATGCTTAAATTCTCCCCCAGTCCTCATCAAGTTTCATTACAATGCATCATGTCATACTTTCTGGGATTGGTCCCACCCACTTAAAAGAGTCTCCACCTATGATTCAGGCTAATCCTCCAGCTGTGATTCAAGCTGGTCTGATTCAGCACCTCATTGATTCTGCCAGGTACTGGGTTTCCTTGTGGAGCAGACCACAGGAGACTGGCATAGTATTTTTACATCTCAGAATAATGGCAGTAATCAAATTTTACCTTGACTATCTACAGTTCATCTGGAGTAATTTTACTTCATTACAACAGTCAAATGTGTCTTCTTAGTCACAATTTGTGATTCCTCTTTTTTATGTTTGCATTATTTTGTAGCTGGACACTTGGGCAAGATAAAAAACTTCCCCCCGGCTAGATAATATCTCACTACAGACAGGGGAACAAAGTGATATGTGGCCAATGAATAGTCAGAAATGTGATGTAAGTATGGGACGTCCTTAGGAAGTGGGATCAGAAAATAGACTAATAATGTGGAGTTCAAAGAATGGGGTTTGCAGTGGAATACCAAGTACCCTACAGGAGCTGATACATACACGTGCCCCAAGAGCTTGTTTCTCCAAAGTAGAAACTTTTTAACAGAAATGTAAGTTTCTTAGGACCAAAATGAAATAAAAATCCCTATTTTAATCTGAACAAGAAGTTATTCTGATCTTTACATTTATCAGTAGTGTAATTAGATTTCTTTTGTCTAGACCACAGAATTTCAATGATTATCTCTTAAATTATATTAGTTATTTTTGTTTGGCTAGTGTTGATTTTCTAGTTGATTTTGATTCAAATTTATCAGGATGTGGGGAATCCACCACTTCTCTCAGTACTTCCAAAAATCTTTTGCTGCCATTGATACCATTGTACTTTCCTTTTCACATTTATTTTATGTGGATATAAAATCCAGTCATGGCTCCTTGTTCCACCTGTTTCTGCAGCATTTAGAAGCCATTTCCAGCTTGGTGATTTCTTCTTTTAAGGATCTTAACTGTTGTAATCACATCTCAATCTTCTCTTGCTAACATACACCAAATTTGAACTCTCATTGTTAAATTCTCCTTCCCTCACAACATTTCTGTAACTCCTAGATCCACTTGTAATATAATTTTAAAAACCTGTTGTCCTAGGGTGATGTTATGAAGCTGCTTTATTCCTTAAGCGCCGCTCAATGCCCGAGGGCGCTGTGCCTTTAGGATGGACCCGGGGGCGGGGCCGGAGCCACGGACCCGAGGGGGGAGGGGGCGGTTGAACGGCTCAGCCCGAGGGCTCCAGGGCTCGGCAGGGCTGGGGAGAGAGTGCGCCGGGAGCGCTGTGCTGCTTTTTGGTTTCCTTTGTGTTCCAGCTAGCTGAGAAAAGGTTCTGTTGTTTTTTTCTCTTGTTCTTTCTTCCCTTTCCTTCCCCTTGCCTCACTGCCTCCATTCCCTCCTCGCCAGTCCGGGGAGTCTGCAGGGACAGCACCACTGGGCCCGCAGGGTGGCCCCGGCTGGTCCGAGCCCACGTGTCTGTTCCCTCTCCAGGAATTTGTTGTATTTTGAGGTTGGTTTTTTTATCCTGTTCTACCCTGTTTTGTTTATGTTTTAATAAACAGTTTGGCTTATTTTTCCCACTTTTACTTCTCGTGACCCACTTGTCTTATTGGTGGAGGAGAAGGGGAGGCCCTTTCGTCCTGAAGTTTTTCTCCAAAACCGAGACATAAATTTGGTGCCCAATTTAAGGGGCATGTGAAAGCGAAAAAAAACCAAAAACAAACCAACATTTTGCTTTGAATCACTGTATTGAACTACAGCAGTAAGACCATGCTGTTTGATTTAATAATTTTTCTGTGGAACTTAACCATAAGTACATCTCCACAGCTATGGGCAGTTGGGTCCCTGGCTTACACCTTTTATAAGTGAGGAATAAGAATCATGACTGCCATTTTGATATGCCTGGTGCTAGTGATTTCTCAAAGTTTGATGGAAGTAATGGAAACCATCAAGAATGTGTATGTCATGTTGTTTTTCCGTTCTGGCTTTGGTAGTTTCCTTTTGGAATGTATTAGCAATTACCCCCAGTTTGTTAGGGGAAAAGCAGGGGATGATAATTCCCAGTTCTTCGTCTCCTTCTTCCCCTTCAGATCTGGCATGTCACCTTTTGAAAGTGTCATCCAGTTTCCCCTGGATGTCAAAGATACCATTTTCTTATTATGTTGTCTTTCAGGGTTTCTCTATGTGGTCTCCAGCTTGTCTAAAATAAGGGCTGAGATTTCCAGAGGGGTTGCCCAAACACCTGCCCCACTTGTGGAAAATCTTAAGTGGTGTAGGGTATGGGCGGACATACGCCAGACCCTGAAGCAGTTTTCTGACCCAGTAGCCTGGAACTTCCCTCCTGAATGAATTCAGAATCCAGCTGAGGTGGGGAAGTATCTGAAGGAAAACTGCAATAACAATGCTGATGAAAAGGAAAAGCTCATTGCCATGTGCTGGGTCCCGGCTAACACCGCACACTGCTAGATACTCTAGGGCAGAAGATACAGCCAGAGGGGCAGGAGAATAAGCCAGCAAACACCCCAATCACTCCAGCTGCAGCTCAAGCAGATGGGGAGCCTAAACCAATAACGATTGCCCCTGTCCAGAGAAAGAAACACAAAGCCAAATCCATTCGCTCAGTGGATGGTGATGGGCAGCCAGGACCTTCACAGCCAGCAGAGGAATTGGAACCTGAAATCATCACTGAGTCCCTGTCCATAGAGAGCCTTCGTACCCTGAGGAAAGATTACACCCGATGGCCTGATGAAACTGTATTAAGTTGGATGGCCCAAATCTGGGATGCTGCAGGCGATGGTACAATTCCGGATGGCACTGAAGCGAGGCATTTGGGATCCCTGTCACATGATTTAAGTCTTGACCAAGGGATCACAAGGGGCTCTGAAGCTCTCAGTCTCTGAACACGGCTCTTAAGAAGTGTGAAGGAAAAAAGTGTGACGTGGAATGACGGGGATGAGACAGTGAGTTCTATGGTGAGGAGGCTCCAGGTGTATGCAGACACTGGGCACGGCCCAACACAAGCAAGAGTTGCAGCTGTGGAAAAGAGTCTGTCAGAGACCATACAGAGGATGGAAGATAGGATGGACAAGACTCATCAGAAACTCGGGAAGGAGCTGAAAGAGGGCCTTCTCCAAATCTCATCAGTGCGGACCAGAGGCCCTGTTACCAGAAGCAGACTTCCCATGGCTAGGGAGAGAGGGTACACCCCATGAGCTGAGATGTGGTTCTTTCTGTGTGACTGTGGGAAGACATGAGGAGGTGGGATGGAAAACCAACTTCTGTCCTGGCAGCGGGGGTGCGTGAATTGAAGAATGGTAATGCTGAGAGAGGGAGTTCTACCAGAAGGGAAGTAGCTCAAGTTTCAAATGATAACCAGAACTAGAGGGGCCCTGCCTCTAGCCAGGTACAGACCAGTGAAAATCGTGTCTTTTGGACAGTGTGGGTCCGATGGCCTGGCACATCAGAACCACAGAAATACAAAGCTTTGGTTGACACGGGCGCGCAGTGCACCTTGATTCCATCAAGGCACGTGGGGGCAGAACTGGCTTCTATTTCTGGAGCGACAGGGGGATTGCAGCAGTTGACACTGCTTGAAGCTGATGTGAGCCTAACTGGAAATGACTGGAAGAAACATCCCCAGGGGCCCCGTGTACTCTGGGCATAGATTTTCCCCAGAGTGGGTATTTCGAAGACCCGAAGGGACTCAGGTGGGACTTTGGAATACCTGCTGTGGAGGCAGAGGGCATTCGGCAATTGAACACCTTGCCTAGGCTGACTGAGAATCCTTCTGCAGTTGGGCTTCTGAAGGTAGAAGAGCAGCCAGTGCCAATTTCCACCTCTACAGTGCACCACCAGCAGTATCAGACAAATCGAGATGATGTGATTCCCATCCACAAGATGATTGGTGAGCTGGAGAGCCAAGGGGTGGTCAGCAAGACCCACTCACCCTTCAACAGCCCCATTTGGCCTGTGTGCAAGTCTGACAGGGAATGGAGATTGACAGTGGACTATCGTGCCTTGAATGAAGTGACTCCACCACTGAGAGCTGCTGTGCCGGACATGTTGGAGCTCCAGTACAAGCTGGAGTCCAAAGCAGCGAAGTGGCACACCACTATTCACATCACGAATGCGTTTTTCTCCATTCCTCTGGCAGCCGAGTGCAGGCCTCAGTTTGCTTTCACCTGGAGGGGTGTGCAGTACACCTGGAACCGACTGGCCCAGGGGTGGAAGCGCAGTCCCACCATCTGCCATGGCTGCGCTGGAAAAGGGTGAGGCCCCAGAACATCTTCAGTACATTGATGAAATCACTGTGTGGGGGAACACAGCATTGGAGGTCTTTGGGAAAGAAGATCATCCAGATTCTCCTAGAAGCCGGCTTTGCCATCAAAAAGAACAAAGTCAAGGGACCTTCCTGAGAGATCCAATTCTTAGCTGTGTACATATATGTATAAATGTGTGTGTTTAAAGTTGAAATGTATTAATTTGGGCATTGAGCAGACGGTATGGAATAAGGGGTGGAATGTCCTGGGGTGATGTTATGAAGCTGCTTTATTCCTTAACCGCCGCTCAATGCCCGAGGACGCTGTGCCTTTAGGATGGACCCGGAGGTGGGGCCGGAGCCACGGACCCGAGGGGCGGTTGAACGGCTCAGCCCAAGGGCTGCAGGGCTCGGCAGGGCTGGGGAGAGAGTGCGCCAGGAGCACTGTGCTGCTTTTTGGGTTTCCTTTGTGTTCCAGCTAGCTGGGAAAAGATTCTGTTGGTTTTTTGTCTTGTTCTTTCTTCCCTTTCCTTCCCCTCTTCCCCTCCCCCCTCACCACATCCCTTCCCTCCTCGCTGGTCCGGGGAGCCTGCGGGGGTGGCCCCGGCGGGCCCACGGGGTGGCTCCGGCTGGTCCGAGCCTGGGTGTCTGTTCCCTCTCCGGGAATTTGTTGCATTTTGAGGTTGGTTTTTTTTTTTATCCTGTTCTACCCTGTTTTGTTTGTGTGTTAATAAACAGCTTGCTTTCTTTTTCCCACTTTCACTTCTTGTGACCCACTTGTCTTATTGGTGGAGAAGGGGAGGCCCTTTCCTCCTGAAGTTTTGTCTCCAAAACCGAGACACCTGTTCACCAGAATGTATGCAGTGTTGCAGTACTGCTGCAGAGAAGGGTAAAACAATCTCCCTACCCCTGCAGGAAGAGAAGGGAGAAAAAAAGGTTCCCAGTATTGTATCTTACATAGGGATGCTTGTTTGCTTAAGATCAAAAGTGAGAAGTGTTTCCTCTCCTAAAGGTGTTGCCATATAAAAGTTTAGTTCTGCAAACTCCTTGTTCTTGTGGCTAACTTCACTGATTCATCAGGTCTGATCATGCCAGCATTGCCTGATGTGCAGCTGTGGGTTGTGTCATCTGCAAACTGACTAAACAACTGAAACCTCAGAAGGAAGGCGCTGTCATTTAAAAAGGAGTATTTCTAAGTAGTACTAGGCATACTGGATCCTACCCTAGTTGCAACTTTTAGATACTATGAAAATATAAAAGTTAAATTTATTGTGATAATAAAAGATTGTGGGAGCTGTGCTGCTGAAATCGATCAGGGTAAAATTAAACAATAAAGCTGGTTTGAATCAAACTCACAAGTAAGGAGCAGCATTCATTGGACTTTGGATCAGGCCCAAAATTAAAGGTTTCTTTCTTAAAAGAGATTTTATATTCACTATTCTCCTACAGTTTTCCAAGTGTATTTAATAAATAACAACTTAAAAATTATCACCTTTCTTATGTTCTATGTTACTTGGAGGTATAATTTCTTAATGAATCAGTGATACAAACTTAAGTAGTAAAAATGTTTTTTTTTTACTTTGCAAATATCACCAGCATGTCTTAAAGCAAGTAAGAGTCTGCCTGTGTGGGGAAGGGGGAGAGCTGGTGTATTGATCAGCTGAAGTGCTGCAGAGACTATAAACTGATAGTCAGAAGGAGGAAAAAAAAACAAAAAGAAATCACAGGAGAACACATAGCAGCAGAAAATCTGTGGAAAATGATCCACTGCTGTCTTCTCAGTTTCTATCCCCAAATGAGACTATATCTCAATCTGTTTCTGGTCAAGACCAAACATAACAAACCTTAAACATTTGGTTTATATTTTTTCTCCCTGAAACTTTGAATGAATTATACAGAAAATCACGGCATGTCTTTAAAAATTCTGATCAGGTTTCCTCTGGAGTCTTGCTGCTGGAAGAATGTCTTATGGGTAAATTTCCACTCTCTCAGCAGGGCAGTGTTTTGCATGAACCAACTCCCAGGAGAAAATATTGTGTGCTTATTCTGTACAAGGCTCAGGCAGCATCTCCATATTAAACTGACCAGAGGGAGGGAGGGGAAGCAGTTGACCTGAGGGGAAAGGGGGAGGGCTGAGGACCACAAGACAGTGTTTATTTCCAAAGCTAGACAGTGCTGTTCATAAAAACAAACAAACAAACAAACAAAACCCCCCACAATCCCCCAAAACCAAATCCAACCAAAAAACCCCCTCAAACTACAAAAAAAGCCTTCTGAAATATTTCTACAGCTATGTTACAACAGTTGCAGAGCATGAATACCACTTTTCCAAAAATATACTCACTAAAGGGCTGAGATAAAGTCCTCAAACAAGAAATCCTGGTGTCAAGTCATTTTCTAGTCTTTTTTAGAGAAAGTCGGAAGTATGCTCCCCTTCTTTATTCTTCTACTGCCTGGACTTTAGATTTATTTTATGCTTCCTTAGAAATTGACTTCACTTTTTAGTCTTCTTTGAACCTGGTTGGCAGTACATATTGTTTCACTAATGGATCTTGTTGTTACTGGGCTATTTCTTGGTATGGTTCTGTGATTCAGTACTTTTAATTATCTTTTATTACAACATGTACCAGGTCCTAACATACAGTAGATTTACTGATAAGGCAATATACCACTTGTATTGTACTGTATCCATTTATAGTCACTTTTATAATGGTATCTTGCTAATAAAATGTTATCTTATTCATTCAATTTGTGTGTAATAAATCAACAGCCTGTTCGCTTTCTTCTCATGCAGATATCGGTGTAAGTATGTACGACTGTGTGCATGTACTAAACCTGATGATGTTGCTTGCATACAAATGGAAATTAGCCTAAGAGCATTTCATTAATGAAAGTGTAGCTGTTTTCCTGTGACCCAAGTAGAATTAATACCCTAAATACATAAAATAACATGGGAATTTATTTTCTCTCACATATGGCATTTGAAAAAATGCATCCAGCCCATTTTTGCCCTGCCATTCTTCTCATATTACAGATTTCAAAACCTAAATAATTGTAAATTGGGTTGGTTTTTTTTGCTGTACAAGATAAATCAGGGATTCCCCAATTTACATTTTCTGGGTAATACCACTAAGATGCGGCATTAGCTAGCTGTGGAAGTAGCAGCAAATCTCACTCTACATATATGCTAATGAGGATGTATTTAGCAGCTTACACTACATTGATATCACATTTAGAAATGTGTGATATACATAATGAAAGATGAAGTAATGCTCTATGCCCTTGCTTTAAAGGTGGCCCATAGAAAGCAGCATTTACATTGTACCTCCTTTCAGAGGAACTTGAAGAAGACTAAAAATATCTAGAGGATGTGATGACGAATACAAAAATATCTTGGATTTAGTCTGGATGAACTGTTGAATGTCTATCTGTGAAATGCAATTTTTTGTTCAGAAAACAAGTGAGAGCTAATCGATATCTCTACTGTAGTCCAGCCATAGCTTGACCAATGCTATAGCCTCTGACAGAGACAACAGAAAATTCTATTGATGTGTTTATACAAGGTATTTGATGGTTTAAGTCATGACAGGTTTTAAATAAATTTGTCCATCTGTTTATGAAATGACAAGTTTGAAGGCAAAACTAAGCAGTATCCTTTAAGATAGCATCCAGCATGTTAAGAGTTGAAACAGGATAAGTACCGTAAATTTGTACATATTTTCCTTTTTTTTCTGTTTTCTTTCAAAGGAAGTGTCATGAACTCATAACAATGGTCTTTCTTTTAAAACCCAATCATCATAATAGAAATACTAAAAATTGTGAGCTGGTGGGGGGGGGAGGGTTGTATAGAAACACAGATTTTCCAAACAATGTTCTCTTCTAAGCCAAAAGCGTATCATCAAATACAAGCCCAGGTAGGGGGATTAATCCTCCCAAGCACAATGCAAGCAGAGTGGCTGTGACCTTTCCTATGTAAGCAGAGTGAATTTAAAAAAAAAATGTCCAGAGCAAGAAGTAGTTTATTGTCTAAACCCCAGCTTTTCCATGTACAGGTGTTATACAAAATACAAGGACAAGATAAAAGAATCCTAACACTTTCTATACAAAGGATTCACTGTTTTCATGAATCGTTTCTCAGTCTGAGCTCAGCTTTTTCTGTTTGTATTAAACGTTTTTGCTGGGTACCCTGAAATCTCTGAATGACATGCCAAACGTGGAATCCTGTCTGTACAGATCGATCATGCTGGTGTTTCTTATTTCCTTTCTGCAGCCGAGTCCTGGGTGTGCAGGCAACACGGTACTTAACATTAGTGGGAGTAAAGTGCTTAAGGTTTAAGCATGTGCCAAGAACTTTACTGGATGTGCTTCATAGTTAACTGGCAGACTGATATAAGATCAACTTGTTACTGAATTACACTGTTTTGGATAGAAAATTTGTATTACTCGTAAGTATTACAGGTAGGGGAAGTGGCTGAAGATGAACACGACAGATCACTGATAAACAGTGAGCTCAGATTGCTTGTTTAGATAAGTGGAGGTAGGCAATGTGTGTTGTAGTATGGCCAAATGGAGACGAATTTGGGACAAAGCCAGTGTTTGGAAAATGGAGACCCTGTTCTGGGAGGCTGTGGCTTTAAAAGGCTTTTGAGTTCTGGTAAATAATCAGCTAAAGGTGAGCTTCCAGCTAACACAGTAGGGAAGCTAATGTGATGCTTCAATATATCAAATGGAGAAATCTCAAGTAAAGGATAGGAAAATGATATTATTTTGGGGGTCTGATGAAAATCCAATGGGGCCTTGAGTTCACTTTTGGCACACACTTTTCAAGAAAGAAAATACTTTGGAGAGTGTTGGAAGAAAAAAAAAGGAATGGTTAAAATATTTTTTAAAAATATGCTTTGCAATGAAAGATTCTGAGATCTCCATCTGTTTTCTTATCAGAGGAGGTTACTTAGTCCTGGTGTACAAGAACTAAAATAGAGAAGAAAATTCTAGAAGGTTACAGACAAAAGCAAAGCAACACTCTGAAGCTGGAAATTGAGGGCACTTTCTTAAATTAATCATTGTAATGCACTTTTCAAAGTCATTTGAACAACTTACGTAGGTTATTTAACCCTATGATTTCTCACTGCAGAAAACATATAAATAGGCTTTTCTGTTAAAAGTCTGTGCTCCTGTTCAAAACAGATTTTTTTTAAAAGCATCTGCATGCTGAGTTACACATAAGGGTCAGTTTTCATGACAGCAATGCCTCTTCAGCCTTATCTTTTTTCTGATAAGAATCTGTAGGAAGCAGCTTAGTTCCCTTTTTAAGAGAAAAAAATCAAACTAGTTTTCTATTGGGAGAAATGAATAGTGCCTTCATAAAAACAATAGATATCCTCCTCTCCTAAAGTCTGTGCTACATTTACACTGAAGTGGCTCTGAAGACTATAATTCCTTCTATATGCATGAGGAAAAAAATACTGAGAATTATGGAAGAATGGACACTTTGGCTTGAAACTGAAAGAGAGTAGATTTAGATTGGATATTAGAAAGAAATTCTTTATTGTGAGGATGGTGAGACAGTGGAACAAGTTGTCCAGAGAAATTGTGGGTGCCCCATCCCTGGAAGTGTTTGAGGTCAGGCTGGATGGGGCTTTGAGCAGCCTGAAAGGTGTTCCTGCCCACAGCAGAGGGGTTGGAACTAGATGAGCTTTCAACCCAAACTATTTTATGATTCAAAGACTCTGTTTTCAGAAGTCAAAGCAGAACAGCAAAGAAATTCAGGCCTAAAGCCACCTCATATTAACCAGACAGATGGTTGAATTAGCTGAAAATACTGTGACTTGTAGTACTGTGGGACATGAGTATGATTTTCACTGATGAGGGTTTTGGATGGAGCTGCCCCCTCCCCTGGGACTGACACACTGGGAGTTAAGCACTGAGCACCCAGCACGCTGCTGTTGGTCAGGAGTGAGGGTGGTTCAGCTCCATAGAGTAGCAGTGCCCTGGCACTGTGAAGTATAAATATGCTTAGTAAGTCTTGTTTTTCAGATGGGATGAATCCTTTAAGAACTACTTTATGAAGGCACAGCTGCAGGGACTTTGAATCAGTGCAAATTTGGTGCTAGTGCCTGGTGAATTCTGCTTTGAGGATGTGGGTGCTGAGCTCCGCTGCCTGGTGCAAACGTGCCCTCAGGGCAAGTGCAGTGTGCCTTGAGCTGGCTGCTCTGGGCAGTGACACCCAGAGTAACAGAGAGGCTCTGATGAGTGTGATTGCATGAGCAGTGCTGTTTATGACTCAGTTGAGTCTGTACATGAGATATACTTGGTGAAAATTTTATACAAAGCAAAAGGTCTGTTCAAAACCACAAGTGAAAACCTTCTGCTTGTTTTTAAAAAGTCTGTTTGATATTTACTTACGTTTTTGAGTTTGTATGAATTTCTTTTAATTACAATGCCATCTTGGTCTGTTATGGTATAGTTTAAATTAAGGGCTAGGTTTTACTGAGTCAAAGATCAGCACGCTTTGTTGTCACCTTTTGTACTCAATGCTCCTACTTTAGACTAAGACAGTGCTTACATTTCTCCCCTTCCAAAATTACAGAAAACTCATCATGGTTTCATTTTTTTTCTTTATGGAAAATTAATATAGATGAACCTGATGCCAGTCAGGTTTGAACAGACCAGTCAGATTGTCATATAGCTCTATGTTAAATTATAGAAGGAAGAAACTTCAGAAATCAAAGTCTTAAAGAGATTGGTTGTATTTAGGCTTGATCCTGAATGGTATTAAGCATTTTTTCCTTGGTCCTGTAAATTCTTAACTTTTAAGTTCTCTGCAGCTGTCTCTTTTAGGTCAAGCATGTGTTTAAGTGTTTTGTTGGATTTGGGCCAGAATGTTCAGCATTATAACTGAAGAGGTTTAACCTGTGGAATCTGGATCCCTTAAACTTGAAATCAGACATCTAACATTTCCAGGACCAGCAATTCAAATAACTTCCAATCTCTCTTGGCTAAAGCACTGATTAAGAAAAAAATCATCATCAGTTGTGCTTAGATTCTGGTCTCGCAAACAGCTGGACATCACTAACCCATGTATTTCAGTGTTAACATATAAAGACTTTAAGTGTTTTGGAGAGAAAAATCATCGTCACTGCAGTTTTTGTACAAGGACTGAGGTACTGTGGGGTCCTTTGGTGAATGGTAAAATGTTTTGGTCCAACTTCTGAAATATGTCCTGCCCTCTCTGACAAAGTTTGACTTCAGTTATGATTGGCAAGGAGGAATTTGCTTGCTGTAGTTTGTAATTTGGCAGGGGGATATTTTACTGGTTGTTAGAGAGAAATGAGTTCTGCTTCCTAGTTGGGACTTTGTTTTCATTGGATGAGAATGAGAGCAAATATTTGGACATAAATGTTTTATGGCAGTACCATATGGTCCTTGGTATTTTATTTTTAATTTTTTGCAGTTGCATTAAAATTCCTTTAATATTACCAATGTATTTCATTTAAAAGATAACTGCTGCATGTAACCTGAACAGCTGTTTTTCCTAAAATTGCCATAGCATCAAAACTTTTGCTTCTCTGAAACCCAGTGGTTTATCTGAATAGATAGTTATATCACTGGCTTGTTTGGGGAGAACCTGTTTCTATTTTAACTAATAAATACCATGTCAGTTATATTGCGTTGTCACAGCTTTGCTCTAAATAGTAGTTGGTGATAATTTCTAATTGCAATCAGTGAAATCAAATGGTTGGTTATGTGTTGCCAGGATTTTCTTCCCTTTGAAAAAAATAGCACTAAAAGAAATGCAAAGAAATCAAACTACAAAAACATTCTTGCTTTTCCCCCTTCCCAAAGGAAAAAAATTCCCTTAACTGGTACTTCAAACCTGAAGATTTACCTTTTCTCTTCTCCCAGGGTAGTACTAGAGGGGAAATGAACTTCAAAATCTGAAAGCCCTTGCAGCACCTTGGGACCTGCTGGGACAAATGAAACACACAGGGGTTTAATCTTAGGAGTATCTTCACAGAAAAAAAGGTAGATTGGAGTAAAATAACTATAAAATTATCACTCTTTTTTTTTCCATCACCCAACAAGTGTGCATGCTATTTAACTAAACCAGAGTAAGAGCTGTACCCAAACAGCCCATGTGTGCACTAAATTATACTTTCATAAATTGGGAAGAAGGACAATGGGGGCACTTGAAAGAATCTTTACTTTTTTTAACTGCATCTTTGTCACACTCCTCTTTCTTCTCTTTTAAAAATTCTTCCATTTTTGGGGTGGGGAGAGGGAGAAGAAGAGTAAGATTTCATATCAAAGTCTTAACTTTATACTTATATTCTAAAAACTTATTTTCTGTGAGAAGTTAATTCAGTAATAGTCACCAGATGGTGTGCAAATACTAATGAGGGATGTTATGACTCTTGGGTTCCTTGTGGAGGTTGTAGGAGTCGGCATCTTGCCATCAGAAAATAGATGCCGGGGGAGTATAAGTGCTCCCTGGGGAGGATGTGACTGGACTGGCAGGGCTTCATTTTTGTTGCTGCTTTGTTGGTGGGAGTTCTACCAGTTGTAAGAAAATTTTTCTTCATTAGCTTTAATGATAGAGAAAATGGTGGGACATGGTGCTCAGTATCACAGCTCTGAAAACTGTGAACCATCTCAATTTTCATTGAACCTGAGTGAATACTTACTACAGTTTTTACAAGTGAAATAAAGCACTACTGTTTGGAGACTGGGACACAGGCTGGGATGGTCATGTATGGGACAATGAAACATCTATTTACAGGGAAATGTTCTCATTTTTTCTAGAGCAATACTTTATGCTACCTCTTTAGAATGATAATGCTGTGTGTTCACTGCCATATGATTTATTGCTAGTTAATCCGTCACATCTGTTCTCTGTCTCAGTGGCAGCATATAAACATTGTAAGGCAAGCAAGATGAAACGGAGCTCTGAGATGTCTTTTATAACAGATCTCTGTAAGTGTGAAAGTAGAAGTGTCTGTTGATTCATAGCAGCATGCTAAGGAGCTTCTAGTCAACAATGGGCATTGATATGTCAACTCCCTTGTGTGACTTGGGCTCTTTTCCCATCCACTCACTCACTCATCCTCAGAATTTACACTGCCAAACTGAAAGGAAAATGTTGACAAATACATAACACTGTCTCTTTCAGATACAATGTATTTATATTTGCCAGCAAGAGAGCTACTGACTTCAGCACTTGAAAACCCCTGAAACATGCATTCAGGACTTTGTAATGAGATGTAGAGTACTGTGCTGCTGTGAAGTCTGATCCAAGATGGTCTTGTCCAGTTTGAAACAGTCCATTGGTCTTATTCAGTTTTATGAAAAGTGCACCCATATTATGTAATCTGTGATGGTGTTCTTTTACATCATTTGTGGTAAAAATTGTTAGATACAGAGATATCTATGCAGTCTTAACATGTAGGATTGAGACATACTTGTGAAGAATCTTGGAGAACTGCATTTCTTCTGTTTTCAGTTAAAGAGTTAAATGTCTGCTGTCATAGCATTTTTATGAATACTGACCTTACTCAGAAAAATAAACAAACCACAGCAGTTTTTAATGTAATAGGTTTTTTGAGAGTGCTGAAAAGTATACCTGAATAGATATGAACATATAAAGAACAAAAGAATCAGTTAGGAATTGTAGTGATGGCAACATCATTAAGGTGAAATGAAAATATTTTAAGAACAATATTGCCTGTATTGATGCCATCAGTAAAGCATGTAAGATGAAACATAAAACATGATGAATTTAGGGAACTAAGAAATGGACCACTTGACTGAAGTATAGATAGAAAAAGTCCAAGTCCACCGAAGACATTTTCATCTTTTCATTCTATTAATTTCTGTTTGCATTTGAAAGTGACATGTCAAAAGCTAGAATATATATTCATACCTTGCCACTGAAATTTTTATGTTCTCTGTTACCCAGGTTATTTAAATTGTTACCAAGGCTATGAACCTTAGAACTTAAAGCATTTTGCTATCTTTAATAGTATGCTATGTCACACATTCCCATCGTAGATGCCTGAAGAAATCCTGCATGTGTAACTGGCATGTCAGAACATAGATCTGAAAACTACTTTTATTACCATTGCAGTGGTATTTATCCCCCTCAAAAAAAACCAAAAACCAAGAAACCAACCAAACGAAAAACCACCCCCAAAAACCACCTGTAAGCCTGTACAATATGGAGACAAGGACTTGATCACTTGTTTCAGCAGTTGTTGGTGAATAATTTTCCCCGTGGAGCTCCTCACCATCCAGATTTTCTGTTTGCATCTAAATTAATACATAGATATGAGAGAAATAGCATTCTGCTGAAGTTCACCTGAAGATTCAAATTTATTAGAGTGGGAAATTTGATAATCACAGAAGCACAAAATGGCTGAAGTTGGAAGTGACCTCTGAAGGTGACCTTCTCCACAACTTCTGACCAAGCAAAGCTGCCTAAAGCAGGTTGTTTAGGACCTTCTCCATAAGACAGATATCTGAAAGAACTGGAGATTTCACAACCTCTTTGAATAACCCGTGGCAGTGCTCAGACACCTCCAGAGTAACAAAGCATTTCCTGGTGTTCAGAGGAAACCTCCTGTGTTTCAGTTTGTGCCCATTGCCTCCTGTCTGTCACTGAGCATCACTGTAAAGAGCCTGACTCTGTCCTCTATGACCCCTTCCTGCAGGCATTGATATAAATAGAAGAGATCCCCTGAGCCTTGTCCTCTCCAGGCTGAATGGTCACAGGTCTCTCACAGGTGAAGCTCCCCCATCCCTTTGTCATCCATGGCCCTTTCTTGGACTTTCTCTGGTATATCCACGCCTGTCTTCTACTGGGGAGCCCAGAACTGGGCACAGTATTCCAGGTGTGGTCTCACCATTGCAGAGCAGAGGAGAAGGATCACCTCCCTCAACCTGCTGGCAACACTCACTCAAGTTAAATCAAATAGCTCTCATGATTTGTGCTTCATTGTACCAGCTGAGACACAGCCACACCTAGCCTTCAGATGCCTTCAGTTTTCAAGTACTTGGAATCAGCTTCAGTGTCTGATCTCTTACCTGCTCCTTTCATATGATCTTTTCATATGGCCACGAGAATAAGACATTGCACACTGTAGGTGTGTTGTTTTCAGTTTGGGAAGTTATATAAAACAACTATTTCCTACAGAAAAGGATGTTCTACCTGGTTATACTTGTTACATATTACAGAAGTACTTGGGACCTAATCAAACACCTGTATGGGTTTCTTTTAAGCCCCATATGGACAAGTAGGAAGCAAGAAAGTTTGCTGTGGCTGTATTTGTAAATTAAGCAGCGTCCAGGATATTCCCAAGCACTTCCATTCTGCTGATATTTTGGGTGAACTGTTCCTGGCAGGGCTTTTTTCTGTGCCCCAGTAGCACTTTCCCAGATGATTCCCACATGTAGTCCAGGAATTGGTGCAGGTGAGGGACCACTCCCTCCAGGCTGTTGGCACGTGTCCTCCCTGTTTCAGATGCTCAACATGGTTTCTAATATGGTTGCATTCTCTTTTTGCTTACCTCAGTGCCATAGTATAGTCTCAGGCACATTTAAATTACAAGTATAGGCACAACCTGTCTCTGGGTCTCATGATGCCTCCAGTATGTGTGCCAGGATGCAAACAGGGAAATGAGGTTGTAGTGGGAAAGAGCTAAATTAACACAGTGGAATTTTAAAGTAAAGCTTATAATTCCTAATCAATACCAGATGGAAGCGTTTTGGAAATACCATTTCAGAGGTAAAGTTAAGAAAAGGTTTAAAGGATAAAGTAATCTTATTTGAAAAGTTTGGTGGAGGTGTTCTCTCTGCATGCCAAGGCGGTCTGAGGGAAATCATCAGTGCTTGCAGGGCAGCAGCAAGAATTTGATATTCATGTTGTTATCAGAATGAAATGGGGGACGGGGGCTCAATAAGGTAAGAGATTTATGTAATAGTTTTTTGTGAAGTTCTGAGAAGGCACTTTGTTTACTGAAGTGGAAGTCATCAACCAGTGAGCCATTGGACCCATGCAGTTTGGCACGATATACAACAAACTGTAAGACCTCAGAATTTTCAAACCAAGAAGTCATAAACCATAGCAGTGTAACAGTAATTTGCTTAGTCTTGTAACTTGCGATTGTCTGAGGGACAAAAAAATACAACTGCAAATTATTTTTATTGTAGTTGCATATATTTATCAAAACACAGACATGTATTAGATTAGATATTTAACCTACGAAAAGTTAGGTAAATTTTCCTGTTTGGTATATCAGTCTTAACAGCTTCTATAATTGTAAATGCATGGAGACAGGGAAGTTAGCAGAAATATGTTTTCTTTACATAATTGTGGGAATATCAATCTATCTAAGGAGAATGGAGATATTATTAAAGGCACATTGAGGCAAGACAGTATTTCAGGGTATTGGAAGAAAAAAAGCAATTGAGCAACTCACTGCTGTTGTTTGATTTCACATGCCCCAGACCACCCCTTCAATGTATTATGCAGGTGATACAGATCCTGATAGTTTCATTTGCTTCTCACCCTTTTGTTATACCAAACGATGGTGGTTTTTCTCAGCTTTGAAGGAGAAATTACTCATAGAAACACATAACCAAAAGTGCTGTTTGCCATGGTTCAGTCCAGTGGCAAACTCTACAGTAGCAGCTAATCTAGAGGCTCAACTCAGTCAGATGACCAGAAACTAATTTCCAATGAGCTGTTTACTATATTTAATTCAAGGGCAGATCATACCACATTTCCACTGACACACTCAAGAAGCAAAGGACAAAAGTAGGACTATGAAAAAAGGAATCTTAAAGCTAAGTAATAAAGGAGCTTGCTGGAGTAGTGAATACTTAAAAGTCAAAGAGAATGAAGATGGAATTGAAGTCCTAGGAGCTGCCAAGAGGTATGTTTTCAATTCTGAAATCTTTTTTGCACTGTGATGGAGCTTCACCTTTTTTTTAAGTGAAATTTATTTCTTTTTCATCCTAATCTAGATTTATTAGGCAGCAGAAAAAAAATAGTTTTTCAGCTCTATTTCAGATAAGCCTTTAAACCACTTGTGAAAATGACAGAGTAACTGCCCTGCACAGACCTTGAATCTTTTTCTAGTGTATGGATATCTAAATTATTTAAAAGTATTTTTTTTCCTTTGGAGGTGACTTGGAGAAGTTATGGCAAGGGTTTAATATAAAAATAGGAACCACTTTTTAAAATATATAACAAATATAATAGAAATAATCATTATACAAGTGTAGCTCTCCAGTGACTTGCTAGTAGAAAGGAGAGAATTTCTTTAGGTCAACATCATTATATGTGACAACAACATTGACTTTTTATGAAGGCAGAGATAGAACCCAGGGTTGCTGTGCTGTTTCCCTTTGACACTGAATACTTGTGGTAAGTGAACTGGTAAATCTCTGTTTTCATTTCACCTTTTAGTGGAAGGTGCTCCTTGCTCATGGCAAGGGGGTTGGGAAGAGATGATTTTTAAGGTTCCTTCCAACCCAAACCACTGTATGATTCTATGATTTTCCCAAATGCTCTCAGGGCACATGTCTAGGAAAACAATCTGCACTGGAAACGTGCACTTGGTGTGTTCCATCTTTCTTCATAAATCCATGGAAAATAGGATTGTGTTCCCTGAATGCATTAATTAGTGTTGAGTGCGAAGTGTCACAGTTTCTTGATAATCCACAGTATTTATGAGCAGGTACAGATATCTACTTTCTATTTATCTGTTCAAAATACTTTTGAAAGTCCATTAAAATAGTTTTTTACTAGTAGATCTCTTTATCTTGTGTTGAAATAATTTCTTAATTCACTTGAATTATGTAGATAACTATACACTATACCTAGTTTAGCCTTCACCAGTGTTAATATTAATGCTACTTTCTTGATTTTTTGCATCGGGCTCTTCCTTTACTGTGGAGTTGTCTCAGAACATAGACAGGGACTTGGTGTGAGTAGCTACTTTGCAAGACAGGACTTTAGTGTGTCTAACTGCTGCTCCTGTGGCAAGAGTTGCCCCATATAAAGGCACTAGGACTTTGTGATCTCCTGCCTGGTTACCAGGGCTGTGGTAAGCTTAATGGTGCTTTCCTGCAGACTTGTGGGAGACGATCTGGATGTTTTGGGGTAAAAATGAAAGATTATGAAAAGGTTTTGAGAGGACTGCCTGAGCTGAGGTGGTTTGGTGTGCATTTGGGCTGCCAAATGGATGTTTAGCCTCTCAGAGTGATTTCCCTGACTGTAGCCTGACCTTCACATTTATGGGAAGAGGTTCATGTGTGCAGGAGGGGTGATGGCTGTGTATAAACTTGAGCATTACTCCACTGAATTAACATATTTAAGACTATAAAACATCTTTAACAATGAGATTTTTCAGGGGAAAGGGTGGTTTTTTTACATGCTGAGTTGTAATAGTTCTGAGAGTAAATGTTCATTAAACCTTTGCATTTAAGAAACTTTTCTAATCGCTTGTGATGGCGACTCTAAATACTGTCTGATAAGTGTTGCAGTCAATGTCACACTTGTCAAACAGTGACTTGAAATGTGATATTTTTTTCCTGAATACTGTTGAAAATCATTATTCATTTATTAAGTGCCAAAAGTGCATTACTGCAATACAAAGAACAGAATAAAACTCAGTTTGGCTCCAAGGAGATTACAAGACAGCAGATATTTAAAGGAGTAAATGTACTGGGCGATTCAGATGTTCTGACTGGCAGTAATGTCACTAGTTTTTCTTCATCTCTCCTCCCCCGTAGCTCACATGAGAGATGACGAATGACCACTTTTATCTAGGCTGGTGAATTCTGCAAAGGAAACATTTGGCTTGGGAAACACGTGATGTCTACATATGAGAGTACAAGTGAGGCCTAGGCACATAATTCAAAACCCAGTTTTCCTTAAATACTGTGCTACCCATACAGCAAGAGGGCTGCAGTGCTCAGATCGCTTAGTGGCTGGAGAAGCAAATTTGGTATGAGGACTATAATTTTATTTCTGACAAGCTGAATGGCCTTAGGGAAGTTATCTTATTTATCAGGGCTTCAATTCATCCTGTTATAAAAAGTGGAAAATAATGATTTTGCACCTTTCCAAAGAGCCTGAAAGCATTATAGGTTACAGAATATGCAAAATATTAGTGATATTCAAACTGATTACAGAGAAAGTCCTTATCTTCTTATTGACCACTTGGGATCAGTTTTAACTAGATTTTAGGCACATCTCCAAATATTGATATTCATAAATCAGTTTCAGAAAAGTTTTCAAAGCTGTACCTCATGATCACATTTGTGTAATTCTTGACAAAAATGAAGTCCCAAGCTATTTCTTCCTAATGTCATTAACTATTCCTTTGTAGAGTTTAGCTAATGAATTTTAAAGGCTGATGGGCCTTCATATGGTCATTGTCCAGTCTGAACCCATTTAGAACTTACCTCGAGTCCAATGGTTCTGCTTGAAGGATAGATGATCTTTTTGGGGTGAAAAAAACAGACAGAAAAAAACCCCCACCTCATTCCAGTCTTGATTTAAGCATGTCAAATAATATAAAATCCACTACAAACCTCGGTAAATTGCTCTGGGGTTAACTGTGTTCACTGCAGAAATCTTTTCCCTCGCTTGAATTTGCTTAGTTTCAGCTGAGGTTTCGGTGTTAATTCTCATATTGATTTTAAAACGTGAAAATTCATTTTTATTTTTAACAGAAAATGGGTCTGAATTTCAGTACACCATGGAATAGAAACAATGTTGAAATTATTTTTCTCTGGAATATTTTTCTTGTTATTCAGTCAGCTCTACTATTATCCTGAAATAGTGTTGCAATTTTTTAACTCGGATTCATTTCTTGGGAATAGAAGTCAAACTTATGCAAGAGTAAATTTCATAACTCTTCTTTATTTTTCATGAATATTTTGTTCCTTCATTTGCTTTTCTGCAATCCAGTACCTCCACAATTCTATTATTTCCATTAAAACACCATCAGTGGTATACATGTAACTTCTTTTTAATTCCATAGAATGAATTTCAAGAGGTCTTTGCAGAACTGATGAGGTTATGTGGTGAAAATTAGAGGCTGGGTAACAGCATTTTTTCTGTAAAAAAGCAGAGGACTTCTGCCTTTGTTCCATTTTGCATTAAAAATACATTGCTATAAATACACATGAATTTTTAAAAGAAATTTTGGCAAAAAATGACCACTGAATCATGTTACACAGAAGAATGAAATAGTTTATAAATAGTAAATAAAACACTTGCAAACATAATTGCCCAGTGAAGAGAATTATAGGGACTAAAATTGACTGATACATGTATGCAAGACTGAAAGCTTGGTTTGTTTGCATTTTCTCCTGCTCACATAAAAAAACATTTTTTCTGAACTGAGACTAAACTGGAGTACAGCAGACCCTCTGGATTGTAAACTGTTTTGAAAAACATAAAAATATGTTAATATTTGCTATTATGGTAGCAAGTGTATTAACAGGAAATAATTTGGAGTATATACTGATAAATATATACTGAATATATATATATGAAGATATCACAGAATCATAGAACGGCCCAGGTTGGAAGAGACCTGGAAGATCATCTAGTTCCTCTGCCATGGACAGGAACAGCTTTCACTAGGCTGCTCAGAGCTCTATCCAGCCTGGCCTTGAACACTTCCAGGGATGGGGCATCCACAGCTTCTCTGGGCAACCTCCCTCACAGTAAAGAATTTTTTCCTAATATCTAATCTAAACCTACTCTCTTTCAGTTTGAAGCTTGTCCTGTCCTGTTCGAAGCTTGTCCCCCTTATCCTGTTACTACATGCCCTTGTAAAAAGCCCCTCTCCATCTTTTCTGTAGGCTCCCTTCGGGTACTGGAAGTCGACGATTAGGTCATCCCAATTCTCTCAGCCTTTTCTTATAGGAAAGGTGTTCCATCCTTCTGATCATCTTGGTGGCCTCCTCCGGGCTCACCCCGGCAGGTCCCTGTCCTTCCTGGGCTGGGAGCACAGAGCTGGATGCAGCTCTGCGGGTGGGGTCTCAGCAGAGTGGAGCAGAGCGGCAGGATGCGCTCCCTCGCCCTGGTGCCCACAGTGCGCTGGATGCAGCCCAGGACACGTTTGGCCCTCTGGGCTGTGAGCGCACATTGCCGGCTCACGCCCAGCCTCTCATCGCGCTGAATCCCCAAGTCCTTCTCAACAGGGCTGCTTTTGATCTGTTCATCCCCAGCCTGTGTGGATACCTGGGGCTGCCCCAACGCAGGTGAAGCACCTTGTACTTGGTCTTATTACACCTCTTGAGCTTCCCATGGGTCTGCTTCTTGAGCTTGTCCAGATCCTTCTGGATGACATGTCACCCTTCTGGTGTGGCAGCCTCAGCACTCAGTCATCTGCAAATTTGCTGAGGGTGCACTCAATTCCTTCATCTATGTCATTAATGACGATATCAAATAACACTGGTCCCAGTACGGATCTGGGAGGGACATCACTTATCACTGATGTCCATCAGGACTCTGAGCCATCGACCACTACCCTCTGGATGCATCCAACTACTTTGTTATCTAACAGTCCACTCATCAAATCCATCTCTCTCCCACGGAGAGAGAAGGATGTTGTGGGGAACTTTACAGAAGTTGGGATAGAAGTCCAGATAAAAGACATCTGTAGTTCTTCCCTTGTACACTGGTGTAATCACTCCATCACAGAACACCACTGGGTTCGTCAGGTAGGAGTTGCCCTTGGTGGAGCTGTGCTGGCCATCTTGAATCACCTCCCTGTCCTCCATGGACAGCTTCTCGATGGAGAACAACTTCTGCTCCATGATCTTCTCAGGCACAGAGGTGAGGCTGACAGGTTGGTAGTTCCCAGGATCCTCCTTTCTACCCTCTTTTTAAAGGCGGGTGCAATATTTCCCTTTTTCCAGTCATCTGGGACTTCACCTGACTACCGTGACTTTTCAAATATCATGGAAGAGTGGTTTGGCAACTACATCAGCCAATTCCCTCAGGACTCCGGGATGAATTTTATCGGGTCCCATAGACTGATGTACATTCCGGTTCCTCAGGTGGTCACAAACCTGATCTTCTCTTACAGTGGGAAAGGCACTGCTCCCCCAGTACCTATCCTGCTGTCCATCCACTTGAGTAGTATGGAAAGAGAGGTTGCCATTGTAGACTGAGCTGAAGAAGTTTTTGAGTACCTCAGCCTTAATCTCATCATTGCTAGCAGTTTTCCAGCACTGTTTATTAGGGGGATACACCTGCTCTGACCTTCCTTTTCTGGTTAACATATCTTTAGAAGCTCTTCCTGTTATTCTTTGCTTCCTTTGTCAGGTTCAGCTCCAGCCTCACCTTGGTCTCCCTACACAACTGAACTTTGTCTCCATACTCTTCCTGGGTGACTTTCCTGTCCTTGCTTCAACCATACTTCTCTTTAGTTTGACCAGCTGGTTCCTACTCAGCCACACCGGTCTCCTGCCTTTCTTGCCTGATACATATATATGTATATGATATATACAGAATATATACAGATATAATTCAGAATATACACCAATAATAATGCAGAGATACACAAAACTAGAATGACCAGGAATGCTATTTGCATCTAATTTAGGGCACTGCTGTTTTGAGGGGGGAGGGTATGTGTAATGTTAGTAAAAGAAATGTCAGCAATTTGGTGAAAGGGAGGGTAAGGAATACTGACTGAAAACCAGGTGGGCTGTTTGCTGGTAGAAGTGGCTTCCCATTTGTCTTGGCGAAGTGCCCCTAGACTTGATGGCTCCAATCCCAGCAGGAATGGAATCTGCTCTCTAAGATAGCTCTGGAGAATCAGTCCTGAAAAAGTAGTTTCAGACCATCTGGAGCCAGATGGCCAACTTCAGACTTCTAAAATTTAAAGGGCAATTTATTGGGCTTATTGAAGTCTAAGTGAGCTTTGCCATTGATTTCAAGAAAGGTACATGAATTTACACACGGTTTTGAATTCAGAAGTATTACCAGGTTAAAAAATTTTTAGGATGGAAGATGAACACTCTTAGAGAAAATGTGTGGGAGCTGTACTGGGAACAAGAATCTGGATTTTCCAAAAGCAGATGGTGAAAAATATCTTTGCTGCTAGCTGGTGCCTGAGCTTGAATTGCACTACTTTGCTGTTAAAATCCAGTCTATTCAAAGTCTGTCTGCATGAATTTTACATTTCTAAATAAAAGCGTAAAAGGATAATTTAGTAATTTGGTCTCTGCTGTCTACTCACTTTTTCTTCCTAGAGAAATTACCAGGATCCAAATACACTAACCAATCAGTGTCACAACTACAGGCATTGCTGAATGATTCTTATGTATTCATTGGTAAACTATCGTCTCTTTCAATTTACCATTCTTTTGCAGATTGAATTACCTACTGTTCATTATTTATCCATTTAAAATTTTCTTGCAAAAATAAACCATAAAATATTAGAATTCCAGATATTAAGTCCTTCACTTGAAAAAAGGTGGAGGGTTGTGTTGAAAGAACTGAGAAAAGTTCATATATTGGAAAGAGTGGTGAATTATGTAACAAAAAGAGGTGAGGTGGTTTTAACTGTTAACATTATTCAGTGCACAAAGTAGCTTATTTTGGGCAAAAGTAGTGGTTACTACAACATGATTTTTTATGACTTTGATTGCAATTGTGCAAATCCTTTGTCTCATTTTCTCTCCCTGTATAAATAAGGATTGTTTTTTACATTCTGTAGCAGAAAAACTATGACATTCCATGTTTTTCAATATATGGGAGCTTGGACTAAATCACTACCGGTGGCTTGTGGCCCAAGCTCTGAGACTCTGTGTGTGTGCCTCTGATGCCCAGGGGAGCATGGCAGGGAATTCCCTTAATGAGTAAGATGATCAGTTAATTCCCAGTGTTGTGTGGTAGAGCACTGTGCAGTCCAGCCTTGGCACTCCTGTGTCAGTCTAGCCTTGCTTTTGGGTTCCAAACAGCATCAGCTGTTTTCATCCCAGCACGTTCATTCATCTCTGATCTTCCCTGCCCTGTGTGGACATGCCATACAAACCCCTTCAGCTCTCTTCTACTGGAAAAGAATGGAAAAGAGGATTGTACAGTTGAATACATGGAACATGTCAATGGAATGCATACTGGAGTGCAGAAACCAGTCACAATGTGAAGCTAATTAAATGTGAGATATCTGCTGTCTGAAAGATATTAGCATTGGCCCCCAGGATGGTCATCATTCTCCTTTATTCTAGATATTTCCTACTCCTTCAGGTTTAGTTTTAACTTGAAATGTGACAAGCAGTGACCTTATTGCTATTTCCAAATTATCATTAAAGACAAAAAAAAAGTTGAGTAGTTCAAAGCCAAACAGAATAGGGTGGGTTATACAAATATCCCCATTTAGGGATTCCTTGCAAACTCCTTGTGCTAGCATCTGGTCAGTAGTTCAGGACTTCATTCATATAATATGGGCTTTGTCGATATTGTAGAGTGTTCATGTTTCAATTGGATTGTTACACATTAAAAATTAGTGCCCTATTAAAAGGTTAAGTATATTGCATCCAATTAAATTATATTTATCAATTTTTCAACTTTTGCCAGACTTGTAATTTGTTAAAAATAAGTCAGATTTGATAAAATTTATTATCAGTAAAACTGATTAACTGGCATTATTGAGATTTCTTAATGTTAATTTTTATTCAGGTTAGTACCTTATGTGATATCCCATTAGTTTAATCACTGGATTAAAGCTGGGGCAATAGTTATCTGATTTTATCACTTGGTACTTTTTGAGTATTTGCACAGTGGCACTCTGCAAATCATCTAGAATTTCCTTAATACAACAAGATTTATTATGGATTAACATCAATATGACAAACATTTTCTTGGACATTCCTTTAATATACCTGGGTGAAGATTACTGAGATCCACTGACTTCAGAATATTTCTACCAAGTTACATTTTTAACACCCAACTATGTCACTAATGCATTAAAAAAAAAATCATCCCACTATCACTGTACGTTACCTTTTGTCTTAGCTAAAGAATGTGTCAGGTTTTTCTACATGTCTTAGCAATTTGTCCTCTTGAAAACATCAATACATTGCTAAAAATCCCTTTTGTTATAATAATATGCTTAGCAAAAAAAATGAAAAAAACTCCAACAAAATAAAGAAACAAAAAAAACACCCAGGAGCCCTGCAAGCCGGTATTTCCGAATACTTCTAACTTTATTCTCAGTCCTTCCTTGGATTTGGATTGAAGAATTGTGCTTTTTTCCCCTAAATATTAAGCTTTAAAAACCCCTCTTATTTCTATTTATTTGTCGCCTTTAACTTTCCTACCCAGTCAGTCTTGCTTAGAGCTTTCTGCATCTTTGGGAAACTAGCTGGAAATCTGTTCTTAGTAATTTCAAATTCTGTCTATATGAAATCAACGGATCATGCTTATACATCCTATCTGTAGTTTATAGTTTGACCTTAGTTAATATTAAAAGCAATCTAAAATAGTTATCTCATATTGAGTTCAACTTCTTTTGTTTTACTGCTACTATTGGCTGAACTGCAGGAAAGAAGTTTGTTAGGTGAGAGTTTCCACATCTGCCTTCCAAATGGAAGTACCCCACAATATATTTCTCCTCCACACTTTTGAAAGTTAAGGAGTACTTTATCCTGGTTTTGGTTTAATTTATTGTTTTATATTTTGGGTGTGTGGGTTTGTTTTTTAAAATCAGATCCTTGCTGTTGGCTTAGTCACATAGCACCTTGGTCTGCTTCTGTTCAAAATCCTTTGCCTCCAAGCTCTAAAATTAATATTGTCTTCAGCAGAGACTGTCACCCTGTGACTTTAGCTGCAGAGGGATAAGTGCCCCTCCACTGCCATCCATGCACCTGGTGTCTAATCATACTTCAATATTGCAGTCATTCAGACCATCCGAGGTTTCAGTGACCCCCCACCATTTTCTCAAGATGAAGTGGAAGCAATATAACTTTGAAGAAAGTATTTGTTTATAAAGAACTTAAATCTCTAAGCAAAAGCTCTTCTAAATACTTCTCTTTTTTTCTTTGACATCTTTAATGCATACTTTAAACATAAATTTATTGTATATATGTCAGAAGAAACAGAAATACAAAATATCTTTCTCCCCACATCAAGGAAAAGGTGTCCCCGTAAGTCAGGAAGAAGAACCAAATCCTCTGTCACCAGGGGTCCATGGGCTAATGAACTCAAATAAAATCTTGTCCCAGCCCTATGACACAGCCAGTCATAAACAGCTTGAACCAGCCTAAAGAATACAAAAAGTTTCAGTTGTTATAAATCACAAGTATCAGACAACAAGCAGACAGTGGAAGTCAGTTTTTGGAGTGCATTCAACCCTTCAAAGCTGAAATAATGTTAGGATCTAGAGGACTTTTAAAGTCTTGGCGACCTTTGCTATGTCTTCCTATAATTTGCATAAGGATTTCTACCTCCAGATGCAGTATTATTCCCTGCAATATTCCTATTCCCAACTGTTTCTTTACTATGTTATTATTGCAGTTTTCAAGTCTGATTGTTTTATCAGTCAGCAGCAATGTAAGGGGTCTGGATAAAATGACTTTCAAGTACTATTTATTTAAATGCTTAAACAGTGTATGTGATTTTGGTCACAATTTCCAGTCATTAAATTCCCAAAAGTTTGTGAAGCTGAAACTGTAAAGATTTTTTAATATGTATAATAATATATTAATTTTATAATCATGCCAATTATTATTGTCATGGGTATAAAATACTTACAGTTTATTAAATATTTTGTAAGAAGATCTTTCGGATTTATTTTCAAATCAATCAATCCATCACATATTTTGGAAACAAGCCAGTCAGTTCTTTGATATAAAGGCTATAAGCCATACATTCCTCAAATACGTACATAATTTTTCCCATATCAGAATAACTTTGAGCATTTTAGCTTCTGAGAGTTGATTTCAGTAATAAAAATATGTTGCTAAGATTATTAATCCTTGGTAAGACATACCTGCTCAGTATTTCAGGATGTGGTTCACAGGGATGTGAGGCACACAAAGAATCATTGAAGTCAACTGGAACTGTGATCAGTTCCCACTTCTCAAAGCCTGAAGGGCTATTTGCTTTCATCTTGTTAGTGATCATGTAATGCTAGTTCAGATCCAAGGTGCAGGGATAAAGTCAGCATTATATAGGCAAGCATGAAAGATCTTCATAAGATTTTCCCATGTAACTATTATGTAAAGACATTTCAAAGAAACATGGGGGCCTCCAGTCAGTCATTTCTACTGGGAATAAATTTTTAGGGGATAAGACTGGCTTTACTATTTATTATGTAGTAATGGAACGTTACCTTTGTTGTGAGACTAAAGGAAAAAGTTGAAAGCTGGGTTAAAAAGTCTAAAGAAAGCCTCACACTTGCCAGAAGTAGCCAGTAATTACCACGATGATAAGTTTGAGGACTCAGGTTCCAAGCAAAATCAAGGAATAAGAATTCAAAGGGAGGATTTTTTTCTGTGCCAGTTTCCTCTTTTCCAGGAAATTCATGTGGTCAAAAGTTTCTTTTAACAGAAAATTATTTACAGGTGCTGTTTCTGGCTCTGTCACAAAGTTGTGTCTTACACCTCTGTCTAAGTGCAGTCAGTCTTTGGATCAATGTGACTTCTTCCTGTAGGGGTCTTTCTGTTAAATCTCTGCCTGCTAGAGAACCAGTGTCCAAGGCCTTTCAGAGCTTTGGATGACTCAAAGGGCAATGACTATTTTGGCTGAATGTAGCAATAGTATTTCTAGATGAAGTTAGAAATTTCTAGGTAGGTTCCCATGTTTCAGAAACACTTCAGGAGAACCTGAGAACCTGAGGAGAACCTGACCACTAAATAAAAAACCTAAAACTTCAGTCCATAGCTTTTCCTCTTCAATGTAAACCCTGGGGTATGAGAATTAATGAACATGTTTGACCAATAGTGCATGACACTGCTTCCAAGGAGGTTTGTTATTTATTATTGTTTAATCCTTTTTCATTCCAATTAAGCATCAGAAATCACCAACAGTTCAACCAGAAGATAGCTTAATTTAAAGCTTCTATTACCTAACACCGTGGAGGACATGTGTACTATGTTATTGAAGATCTGCCACTTTGCAGCTTTTTCCAGTTTCTGTTCACTAGATTTTGAACAATGTCCTTATCAGACATTTTTTCCTACAACCATGAAGTGTGGAAATGGAATTCTTAAAAATGATGAAAGAGAAAAATAAAAGAAAGAAAGAAAGTTGAGATTCAATCATAACCATGTGAATCCTGAAGCTGGGGCTAGAAGACACACATCTTTAAAGTTCTGTGAGTTGGCACTGCCCTGCAGGTGTAGTGAATTTCAGGTTATTTTGTTTTTGCAAAACAACTGTGAAATGGTTCTCCTTCCCTTAACTCTGATGAGCTTTTATTAGGCTGGTGTGGCCTCTCCAGGGCTGAATCACATTTTGAATGAGGCTGGAGCCGTGTAAGAGAGGTGCTTCCCACAATGTTACAAGAGCTTCATGTTCTAATTTACCCTAACAGTGTGAAGAGGTGCAGAAGTACTACAGCTTCAGTCATTTTTCAACATGAGATTTTCTTCAATTACATAAAACAAGGTGCATAAAAGAAGTCACTGTGAATTAAGTCTAGCACCATTTTGAAGTTACCTCAAAAGGTTTGATCATGTAAGGTACCTGTTATTTAGATTTTATCTAATTTTAAAATTGCAAAACTTACCTAGCCTGAAGTTTCTTTAGAAAATCATTCATCTAAGGAAAAAAGTAAAGAAAAATCTCAAAAATAAAAAATCTTAAAATGGGATTTATTTTCAGTATTTATCACCTCTTTGTAAAAGTAATATGTCTTATCCACTTACTGAATTTAAATAGGATTTTTTTATTTAGATTAAAAAATAACTTGATAAATGCATACCTGTAACCCTGAGGAACTTTTATTTTTTGAACCTGCTGATTTTAATAGCCTGAGCAGTGGCAATTCTGCAATATTTTCCCTTTATTTCATTAGATCCAAGAGGTTTGAGGGCTTTTCTCAGTCAAGCTAAACTCTAAATGTGAATCTTTCAGGATTCACCCACAACTTAGAGATTTTCACTTATGTGCTGTAAAAGTCCTATCTTCTGTGCACACACAAGTGAAGCTTGCCAACTTCAGCTCAGTGTGATTTCAAACAGCTGAGTTATTGAACACTCATAAAATGAGTTTTGTAATGGAAACAATTCAGCATTAGCTATGGCACTTTTAAATGTATGCATACTATATTAATAAAATAAAGCAGCATTTGCAGCATTTTATTCTTGCTGCCACGTAGCTGATCTGTTAACAGGTTTTTTTGTGACAAATTCAGAGAATTTATGCTTAGGGCTTAGAAGGAGAACACTGCACAAATCAGTTGAATAGTGAAAATAATTAGTTACTAAATATTTTGCTCACTAAAATATTGGAGTTTTTGCAGCAGAGTCAGTTGAAAGTTGTGTTTATTTTTACAACTGAGTCTTTTCCATTATTCAAGAGTGGTTTTCCCATTTCAACTTTCTCCTTCCTTTCTTTTTTTTTTTTTTTTCCATAAATTTTTTGAGGTTTCCCTGCTTGGGCCTCTTTTCTGTCCTTCAGTAAGGTTGAATTCCCTGATGGTAATCATAATTATAAACATATGTTGTTACTATGGGCTACCAATTTACTTGCAGTCCTTGGTATTAAAAAAAATGTAGGTTTTGGAATATATTTTACATCATGAGGGCACATCTCGTGAATAGTTAAAGGAAACTCACATCTGTAGTAAAGAGCAGTCTCTGGAACTAAAGACAATTATATACTAAAATTGTTTTGAATCAAGTAACCACTAAAATAATTAATATCGTGGCACAAAAATATTTTTAATGTCTTTACCACTCATGTTTTTAAAATTATGTCTTTGAGATTTGGATGACTATTACGAAAACAGAAAAATACAGAAATGAGTAGACTTAGAATATTTAATTTGTTCACAGATAATTACTGAAAAAACCCTTTTTCAATTAAAGAAATTTAAGAAAGGCAAAGAATAAATACTCTAAATTTTACATTTGTTTTAGTGGCTTCTTTCACAATATATCTTCTACTCAGGGCTATTGCAAAGAAGTGCCTCTGTAATTAACATGTTAGATTTTTGGTGAGTTATTTACTGTGTAGAATTTTATTGCTGATGTGTCAGTCAGTGTAATGTTCACAGTGCTGCAGGGAATAATCAGAGCATGCATTAGGCATTTCATATTGTATTTGGTATCCTGGTAAGACAAGATAAAGTGTTTTGAAGATTAGTTTAGAATTTTAAAAAAATCAACAAAACCAGTTCTATACACACGCTGGGATGACACAACAATAATTAATGAATGAATTTGAAAGGAATATATGTCCATTTTAATTGGCTGGACCTAATGAAGTTTGCCACAGAGTACTTCAAGAATAGGTGTCAGCAGTGTCACAGCCCTGAGCGAGCAGTTCATTCAGGGATGTGGTGATAGGAGGAAGAAAAAGGCATTGCCTACCTGTGAAACACAGCAACAACAATGGGATTTACACACCCCCCAGCTTAGCAACAGTCACTGGAAAAGCACTGGAACAGATAATAAAGATTTGTTAACAACTGTGTAACAAGGGAAAGAATAAGAGCTAACATGGATTTATAAACTCAATGTGTCAAACTAGTTTAATTTCTTTGCTTAATAAGGTAACAAAGAGCATAAATATGAAGTAAATAAATGTCATACATCTTGTTTGTACCCAGGCTTTTGTCACTGTCTTATGGCACAGTCTGAATCAAATCACTATAAATGGAATAAAATACTGGTTGGAAAGCAGTATGTATAGTAGAATCATAGACTATGATGAGCTGGAAGGGACCCACAAGGATCATCAGGTCCAACTCTTAGCCCTGCAGTGAACACCCCAAGGGTCACACCATGTGCCTGAGAGCATTGTCCAAATGCTTCTTGAACCTGGCAGGTTATGTGTTGAGCCAGATACTGTGTAGGGTTCTGCAAGAATCTCTCCTGGGTGTGGTGAATTGCATGTTGTCGGTAATGAAGTGAATAGGAGAAAGAGCATATGTACTGAATTCACAGTGCCCAGCTGGGAAAAAACAAAAGTCTTGGGAAGGAAGACATACAATTCAAACATCCTGAGAAACAGTCTGGAAAAAAGCATGGAGTTCAAGGAAGAGAAGTACTGGGTTAGGTATGAAAAACTACACAAAGATAAGATAAGGAACAAAGGACTCAGATATGGTCTTGGAGGTCTGGGAAACACAGCACATTGCAAGCTGAACATTTATCAGTGGTAGCACAGATCAGCAATGGCACACTGCTGGGGAAAGGTCAGCTGTTTTACTGGGATGGAGACATGACTATTGTCTGGTCCATCTTTTTCATCTGCTCAGGACAGATGTTGCCTCAGCTGGAGAACTGTGCCTATTTACAAGCATAACACTTTGAGAAAGACATGAATCAACTGGAGAAACTCTTTTCCTTCTGTAGGTAGAGAAAATATTTGTCATAAACTGCAGAGAGAAAGATTCAGGCTAGATATTAGGGATTCTTATCAGAATATTTTAGTTTGGGAAGAAATTGCCTAACAGTATCATGGAATTACTGTCACTGGGGGATTTCAAGAGCAGATTGGGTAAACATCTGTCAGGAATATGGTAGTTATATTTGATACCCTGCTGAAGCAGAGAATAGACTAGATGACTTCTCACTTCTCCCACCCTGGTTTTTGATGATTTGTTGAAATGATCTCAAGCTACCAGTTTTGACTAAATGGCCAACTGTTCTTACGCTGAAGTCAAGTGATGTAATTTTCTATTGATTTCACTAGGCTTGGATCAGGAACAGGATGAAGGCATATAAATGCCAATTGCAGAGTAGGTATATGAAAGGCCTGAGCCCCCTCCCATTAAATTCAGAAGAGATTTGATCTCTTTCAATGGAGGTTTAGATGACTTTTAAATGTGTGCCATGCATACATATGTGTAGATATATATATGTATATATAAATAGATAATGTTAATACAGTTCTGTCAGTTAAGCCGTATCACTGAAAACCTACTGTTTTGAGAAAGTGTGAGAGAATTAAAACTTTACCAACATTGTGTCTTTATTTTAGAGTTTAGCTCCAAAGTAAGAGTTCCTCAGTGATGCACATTCCAAGAAATTCTCATAGACTTGCTGATAGCACCTGGTTAGATGAGGTACCAAACCATTTAAATATGTGGCTATAATGAGTGAATAAGATGCCAGGAAAAAAACGGATACTCTTGGTCACCTGCATTTTTCTTTTTCATTTTAAGGGCTTATACTGTATTCTATGAGTGATAAAAGTGGGATTTTGTGACCTTGCTTTCTGGGAGTGGAAGAAAACTAACAGTAGAAATAATCAAAATGTGGAAAAGACTCTTTTCAACTTTTCTGGGACCTAGCCAAACTCATAGATGGCAGCACTGTAAGAAAATCCCCTTTCAAACTATTTCAGTTTTAGACTGGACCCAGGCTTGTAACTTGTCTGTGTCTTTTACATTAAGCAAAGTTCCTTTCTATTGTCTGGAATTTATGCTCATCCTCTTAGCACACAATTTTTTCATAAGCCTAGCCTTAGGAGTTTTACAGCTTCCAGAACCAGAGAGGCTTGGCCAGGTTTAAATAAACATCCATGCAAACCATTTACCACCAAGCATTATGATGTTTGCTAGCCCTATGGAATGCATCAGCTGAAAAACTGCTATTTTTATTGAGGTTTTAATCAGAATTCTCTAGCAGAGAGAACACAGAAACTCAGAAACCAGCTGTGTTCTCCCTGTGACAGAGAGGCAGCAATATGTAATAGTATTCCAGAAAAGCAAATTCAGCCATATAGGCAGAGATCAGGAAAAGTGCACTCACCCTGTCATGCATGGTCAATAATTAATATTTCAATTCTTGAAAGAAGCAACATGACTCAATGGGTAAAACAACAGATAAGACCTGTTGCACTGCAATTGCTGCAGTGCATCTCTAATTTTTGGAGCCACTCAATTTCCTTCTCTTTGTTTCATTTTGCCTAAAATGAGGATGAACATTCATGTGAGATTCATTAGGCTACTAGGATAAAAAAGGTGTAGAAAAAGAACAGTTGTTCGATAGTTAACTAGAAATGAATCACAAATGTCTTCATGTTATCTCTACTTAACATTTACTGAGAACATGAAATTGTTTAAACACTTCAATCTACATCTGGTTCCTACTTTGAGTCCCTAAAAAAAGGGTCAGCTTTATCCAGGGTAAGATGTACATTATAAATGCGATACTGGACTGCAGAATAGTCTTTTATTAAGTAAAGACAACTTACTTTTTTAGCACAGGCAATATAGATTTATATCTTATCTTAGATTTTGCTTGAGGTTATCCAGTGGAGGAATGATTCACAAGAGATAGCTCCTGACTGTGCTTCCAGGTTTTAGTGTTAGTTTGGTAGTGAATGTAGCTTTTTGCACCACAAGGGTTACAAGTTCTTTGCTTCACTCTTAGACACTCATGTGAAGAAACAGTAAAATGTTTGAGGACCTCCCCGGTTGTCACAGTCCACAAAAGTGGGCTTTTGCCTCATTTGGAACATTCCTCTGAGGGATCTAACAGGTATTCAGATCTGAGCTTCTCCTCTGAGAGAACAATGTCATTCAATAGATTTGCCATGAAATGCCTGAAGGAATTCAAACAGCAATGTGTGTATGTGCATGATGCATTCTGGTCTACTGTCAGCCAAATCCAGCAGAGGAAAGAACTAGAAAGGTTTCGGGAGCAGCAGAAAAATGTGTAAAGGTTAAATTCAGCACTAAAATCACTGACATTTGAACATCAGAGATGTAAAAGAAAAGTGAAAGCATCAAGCATTAACTAGGGTTATTGTACTGGAGACTTTATCTCAGTAATGATTTCAAAGCCAAAAAAATCCCAATGTAAAGCACAAGAAATCTCAACAAAAAAACCCCAAACTAAGCTACTAGGAAGACTGTGGGTCTACATAAGCTTTTTTAAAAAAATGCTGCTAATTGGAAAATATGCCTTTATATGCCTATGATCTATATAAAATTTTGCTCATCCCCCATGTATAAATCTACTCTTTTGTAAGTAACACCAAAACTAATTTAGAAATTAATGTCATAACAGTATAAATATTGTATATCAGAATTATAAAAATTATTTCATAGCATTAGTTTTATAAATTATGTGTTTCCTTAACATCACTTAATATGTTTTACTTCATCTAAATATCATGGATGGATTAATTGTTAAACTATTGCTTACTTAATATACAGGCATGAATATTTTTGATTGAGAGGACATGAACATTTTTATGAATAAAATCAAAGCAAAATTCTTGCTAAGCATATAATCAGAAATTTTATGTTTAATTTTTAAAGTAATACCTCAATGTGTTTATACTTAGCAATAGTAATCCTTCTAAAAAAGCCTGAAAATCCTGGAAGACCAAGAGAGGCTGGTAGTGCCATATGAGCTCTAACTGATGTATTTTCAAATTTTTTAACAAGTGTTTGAATTCTTGTACATTGAAAAAATATCCATAATTATCAAGAAGGATTTCTCAACCGTGGATAAATAAAAGTAAAAAACAAATTGAGCAAAAAAATGTAAAATGCCATAAATTCAGTGAAGGATTAATAAGATTTATACAGGTGTCTCTGGTTGTTTGCTTGCCCAGCTCACAATTAAGAACAGACATAGCTATATACTAAGTTCCTTTCATTTAATAGCTGTTCTTGAGCTAGCCTGCCCTTGCCATTGGCATTACTAGGTCTTGGGATACTTGCTAGGAACATGGTTTCAAATCTATCCTGAAATCTAGATGCTTTTAAGAGATCCAAAGCAATAAACAACAACAATAAGCCATCAGCATCCCTCCTATGAGCATATGAGCATATACTCAGAAGTCTGGATCATTTTTTGTAGTGGCATGAGCAAGTGTGGTCTTCCTGGATCTTATTTCTTTGAGACCTTTTTGACTTCAGTCTCCTTGTGGCTTCCACTTAGCTGCCCACATTGCCAAGTAACAAATGGCAATTATACTAAAATCAAGTTTGGAGCACACAGCTGCAAGTCCTCCAGATTTGTCTTTCATTTTGCCTTGAAAACCTCATCCTTGCTGAGACTGCTGCCTTTAAACAGCAGTGTTCCTGGCCTGAAGACCAACTGATATTTGAAGTACAGTAAATTTAATTTTCAAAACCAAACAGTTCATATTTAGAGTTTGGCTAGAAATTCTAAGTTCATCCACTCTGTGTATTTTGTTTTCCACAGGGCTGGTGAGGGGAAAATTGCACCCAACTAGGAGAGCTCTAACTGTAGTTATTGATATGACAGAAGGCAGGCATAGAGGAGTTATCTCAAAGATCAGATCAGGGCTAATGCTTGAGGGTATAGCATGTGATCAATAAAACTGTAATCATGAGAAGCTGGGATCAGAGTGTGCAGGTTCTGACCACAGTTGGGTCAGTTCCTTGCATCTTAACAGCACAGGTCTTCCAAAATGGTCCTGAGTAGAGAGGAGGAAGCGACGCCAAGGGAAGGATACAGACAATGAATAATAAATAGAGATAGCAGCACTGCTCAAGAGGGTCTGTAATAACTTTTAAAGTCATGTCTTGGGTTTCCCTTATATATAGAATAGTTACTTTTTTCCTTTTTTTTTGCCTGGGAATGTGTTTCCGTTGTTCAGCATGTTGGTTTCCTATATCACTCCTATCAGGCAGTATGAACCTTGGTACTTTGGAGCTATGTAGTTGCTTTTCATGTTACCCTGGCAACTGAATAACTAACACTTGAAGAGGAAGCAATAAAGAAGTGTGTTTTAATTCTTTTACAGTTTGAGAAAGCTTGAGAGATGGAGAAACTCTGCATTAACTTCATGAGAAGGGAGAAAGTAAACTGCATTTTATTTATATCTTTTAACTGCTCTAAAAATGTCTACTTCATTGCTTTTATTCAAAAAGCACACTCTATTTCTAATCTGAATTGATGTATTTATGTTAAATGGAATACTAGCTATAGATTATTTGTAATACAGATTTATGTGTTTAGCAAAGTAGAGCAAAAGTGAAAAGAGAGAGGAATGAAAAGGCTGAGCCACATCTTAGCCACTTCCTAAACCCTTTGCCTTCAGGGATAGTTCTGGTTATACAGGCTGGTCAATTTTACCTTTTGTTTCACTCAGCTTCAGAAATGAAAGCAGGTGGGAAAATTGAAGAAGGCAGAAGGATAAATTGGCAATTTGACTTTTTGAGGAGAGAGATGAATTAGTTTTTGGAGAATTCATGAGGTGGATGGATAAAATTGACCTACCAATTTTTTCAGGAAGTGGTTTGCCTTTAGATAAGGCACATAAATATATCTACAGATAGACTGATATTTAAAAACCCCCACATTTTCCTTAAGGGAATCATTCCTTCTGTTAAATATAACTCTTATTTTTGCTAAGGAGACTTATTTATCCCACTTGCTGCAGAGTTGTGGAGGATGGCACAGAGGGAACCAGTCTGCATAAGAGACTCAGAACATAGTCAAAATACTGTGGTCTAGGGACTGTTCTGAGAAGACTAAATTTATCCGAAGCTTCTTCAGAAAAGGCAGATGTACAAGGCCTAGGATAACACCAGAAAAAGGTAGAAAGATACAATATCCCTCAAACCAATCCACATGTCCCGTAAGAAATATGTTATTTTATTGCCTCTTTACTTTCCCTTTCCTTTTTGTCTGCTGTTTGCTGTCTCATATTTTACTTTTCTCCTTGCATTGCCCTAGCCATTCATTTTAATTAGCTCTTCTTCCATAACCTGTGACTTTAGTATTCTGCATCTTTCTGCATGCTAAAATTGCTCTCCAGAGCATTGCTCCACCCACACTTTGATGGATTGGTGTTTATATGTTACCTCTCCCTGCTCTCTGAGAAGTGCTGCCTGCACACAGGCACACAGCACAAACGCTTCCACACTTAGGTACAACATGGAGCATGGATCTGACTAGACCTGCAGTGATGCTTTTGCACTTCTGTGATTGTGCTTGAACATGTTTTGCTATCAAAACCAGTTTTGGAGAGATGTTACTTCCTCATCAGACAGATGTACTGTCTGACTCTCTCTCTCTCTCTTTTTTTTTTTTTTTTCTTCAATTGCATTTCTCCAATCTTTCAGAAAAGCGCATCTTCTGCTATTAATGATGCTTGACAGGTACTGTCAGTGTCCTATTAAGTTAGATAATTTGGCTCATAAAACTGCTGGCATGCTCAAGATTTTGGATACTTTTAATTTGCAAAGTTTTCTGATGCATGGGACTATCCCTTTCCCTCAGAGAAGCATAGCAACAAATGCTAATTTCAAACTTTGTTTCTGTCCTAACTTTCTCCAGAGCATCCACCACAGGGGTTCCTTTCCACTAGTGGTGAATTGGTGATATTGAAAAGATGATCACTCTGAAAGTCCTGTTCATAACCCTCCATTTCTGAATTCGTAAAATGACAAATAATTTCCACCTGAACACCTGTGACATTTGGGTTCTGAAACAGTCTCAAATACCATGCTGTTCATTAGTGGGGATTCAATTTCCTGTACCTCTCTGCTTCAGATTTGCTTCAATGCATAGAGTGTGCATATTCATTAAAAGCAACAATAATGAAGTTTTGCCAAAAAAGAGGGGTGTGTAAATAGAAGATGCCTGGGGCAAAGCTGTATTTTGTGTTCTGGACATTTATACAGCTATTTACAGTGCTATTCAGTTAAATAATAACAATAATAAAAAAACCCCAAACTCCACAGAATTACCATAGCAACTGAAGCAAGTATGTGTTACATTTTTAATCTCTGAGATACACAAACCCTTACTAAGAAAACAAGCAGAAGAAAAAATGTGAACTTTTGTGCTTTCCCTAATGTTTGAAAAGAATATTTTGTTTCTTATTTCCTTGCCAGTATTTAATACTGCCTTTGTTAGCGGAGTAGCTTTGTTCTCTTTGCATTGTTATGCTTGCATCTCAGGCAGAGGATGAGTGCAGGAGACAGCTGGAATGCATTCTCTTTTGAGACATTTTGGAAACTGCCAGGAGTGTGCAGCAAATGGTGGCTATGAGGCCACTGCAATATTTTTTCCTGGTACACTGGAATGAATTCCACAGGTGAACACATGGGAAACACATCTATAAATAAAAATTGTGTTTCATATCTGCAGAAAGCTGCTTGCTATGCCCTTCTCAATCTGATGTACAGGAAATACATGTTCAAGTTTATTTCCCTTCCTTCCCCACCCCAGTTGTTCAGTTTTACTTGGTTTCCTTAAATCCCTTTTGAATTAGAGTACACACTTCCACTACATAAAAGATCCATAATAGTTCTGTTTAAAAATATATAAACCCACATCAGTGTGTGTCGTGTCTAAGAAGAGTGAGAAGAAAGAGGCATTGGTTAATCCATCAGTAGCCTTTCCATTACTCTCTCCTATGGTGGTAAATTGGGCTTGATGGCAACTATTTTTTTCCCTATTCTATCTGTTATTGGTACAGTAATTACAAATCCTCTTATCAAGACAATCAAGAGGCTAAAATAACTGTTTTCTCCATATTACTGCAGCACTTTGTTTTGAATCTCTTGCAAAAAAATGGGGCTTTTGCAGTAACATGCCTGGACACTTCACTGTTTCCAAGACAAACAGCTCTTAAGCCAAGACTGATTTGGACAGTATGCAATAGCTTACATCTTTTTTTTTCCAGGAGATTCAGAGTCCTTTAGAAGAGCTAAATGAGCCTTGCAGCAGCCCTAGAAGGAACAGCTTGTGGGTAGCTTGATGTACAAAAAGACTGTGTCTGCCCAAAGCTGTGCGAGTTGACTTATTGGTGCAGAAGATCACAGTTCTCTGAACAATTTCAAGTCTGATCCTGTTGATGCAAGCTTCTGACGTCCATTTTAACCAAGTGTATCTTCTTGATCCTTAAAGAAGACTCTGTCATTCTCATTTTCCTGTCAAACACCTGCAACTTAAACTATTGCAAAACCAAGTAGACTCCAAATTTTGGAGAAAATCCTTGAGATAATAATGTTATGTGTTCTTTATGTTCCTTACAGACATAAAATTTTAGGTAGAACCTTACTGTGTTTTGTCAGCATAGCATCCTTTCTAGAGCTGGCCAAGAGTGTTTCTCTTGGAAATTAATGTTTTCTCAGAATGAAACTTTGCATGGGAAATCAGCCATTTCTGATGAAGTTTCATTTTAAAATTTTTTGATGGAATCACAGCAGAATGTGTATAACTTCTTGGGTTAGAACACTGTAATTTGCTTGGATACTATGCATCATGCAAAAGTCAAACTGAACTAAAGAGCTGGAGTTTATCAGGAAATAATTTTTTTTAACTGTAAGCAGATTTTAAAAAGTTATTAAAAATTTCTTAGAAAGCGAAAATTCTAGTTTCATCTAGCTCTAATTTTTACCTCAAGATGGTGAAATAATAGCAGCACAACTCAGATTTTTTTTTCTGATTCATTTCTGCTAGCTAGCCTTGAAGTAGCACTTCCAGCTCCTGTGAATGTTGAGCAAAATCCACAAATGAAATATGAATTTTCAATAGCTTATGTTCAGCTTGAATTAAAAACAAGTAATTTTTTCCTTTCTTTCTCATCTTGGAGTTCATCATGCAGTGACAATTTGAAATTTACAACCCAGACATTTAACATCCTTCACAAGAACATATAATTTGAAAAACTTGTGAAGAGAAATGTCTCTGCTAAAAAATGGCACTATCTCTTTGTAAAAAGACCCCTGTCATTTAAATTTCTGTTCAGTTTCCTATTTTAAGCTAAATAACACTGACTTTTTTTCAGATGCATTTTTTGGAAAGTTGCACAGATTAGATATTAGCTTAAAAGAGTTTTAATGTGACCTGCTGGCTTTCTTCTATATCCCTTTGCATAAATTTGCAACTAATGCAGAATATAGATTTTACTGAATTCCATTGCTGAAAATAGAGACAATGCCATTCAGCAGATATTCATAATCCTGCAAACTACTGAGGTAAAATTCACCCTAAATTTGGAAAATGAACCCCAAGGGTTTTCTTTCAAAAATGTAGGGTGATGTGTGTTTTGATAAAACCTAGCAAGGAGTATTTAAGATGAGATTAATAAAACCAGGCTTGATGTCAAACTCTGACTCCACTGGATACTGGACACAATCTCTTCTGGTAAATCCCACAAAATGCATGCCTTTATTTTCTGTTTATTAGCCATCTTTGCAAATCTTTTTTTAACACACCAATAGCTGTCTTTCAATTACGTTTGGCATACATGATCCAAGTAAATGCCTCCTTATGTCAAGACCCCAAAAAGCAGGGATTTTTTCTCTTAAATTTATTAGAAACACTCATTTCTCCACTAAGCTATAGAAAATGCATCATTTAGAACACAAGTTTTGTGGGAAATGGCTACCTTGGAAAACTAAGTTCCTTCATATATTAATTTTCATTAAAAGTCTTTTAATTCTTCTGTATTTCTAATGTATTTTAGACACCTCCTCACATTCTCCCGCTCTCCTTTCCATATAGAGATAGTAGAAAGAAGAGGGAGGGAGAAATTCAAAACTGAACCTCTACAAAGTTTGTTCTTTGATGTGAAAGTTTCATGTGATAGCAAATTGGACAAGGGTGAAAATGACAAGCATGAGACACAAGAAATGGTATTTCATTTGTGAAGCAGCAGAGCAGATTTCATATTTTGATTAGAAGAGATCCTTATCTCAAAAAAAGTTAACAAAGGGAATCCAAAGGAGTGCCCATAATGGGCATGGTAAGTTACATTGCTCCACAATATTTTCTTTCCTCATCCTCAATAAACAGGCTTATGATTATTATTAGAATTGCAGACCACAAAATCAGTATGATAGCAAGCCAGATTTTATGCTAGGAAGTGCTCCCTTTTATGTGTTTAAAATACTGTACAGAATCTTTTTTAATTCAAATACTGGTATCAAATTGAGGGAGGAATATTTCTGTAGGGCAACTTTGATGATGATCAAGAGGCACAGAGTTAAACTTGCAAAGCATGCAATGTAAGTACTTAATTCCCAGTTTCGGGAGTATCTTTGAAGCTGAGGAGTCCTTAATATGAAGCATGTTGCACAAGTTACAAGCAATCCTTCTATGCCAAGTAGTTATTCAGGGGTGGGGGTTGCTTAACATTTCCTACAGCCAGCCAATGCTGGATTCTTGCCAGGAGTGAAAGACAGCAACTAATACATACATAAATGCACTTTAAAAATGCACATGGGGAGACAGGTACATAAAGCTTCTGTATTTTGAGTTTATTAGTGATCTACTTTGTTTTAGCTTAATCTTTCATTCACCTAGTATTTCTATGATGAAAGTCACTCAAGTTTGCACTGCATGAGCTCAAGACTGTGTATAGTCCTGGGTTGACACATTTCTCCAGTTAGTCAGCGTTTATTAAAAATGTCTATAGCTGAGTTTACTTTGTGATCATCCATCCTTTGTGCTTTATACTATAAGCATAGTACCTTTTTCTTGTCTGACTTGCAGCTTGAGACCTATCTGTTTATCTGGTAATGGTCATGGAAACAAAGAGGTAGAGAAATATTTTTTAGGTATTTTTGTTTTGGTTTGGTTGTAGGTGTGGGTTTTTTTTTTTTGGTTGGGTCTTTTTAGGGTTTTTTTTGTGTGTGTGGGTTTTTTTGGGGTTTGTTTTTTTTTTTAATGAGTGATTCTAGCTGCAATTAAGGCCAGAAACGGCTATGCTTTCAGACTAGATTATTGTCTTTCCATTTCAGGATTCACAAGGAGAATAAAAGTATGAACAGGACACAAAAGAGTAGAAGAAGAGATCACTCTCTTGGCAGAGTCCTGTATTGGTGGTCAATTGAGGGAAATGAGTGATACATTATGGGCTGGGAGCATGATTTTAGTTCTAAAAAGAGAAACAGTCTAAAATTGCTTAGCAAGTCAGTTCTAAACTTTGGTATGTTTTGAAACTGGGCATGAACTTCTCAGTTCCCTTGAAGTCTTTCTAAACCCACTCACTTTATCTCTAGTCCCCATGCTGTGTTGCAGTTTCTTTAATCTCTGAAGCAGTTGCAGAAGTTCACAGGCCTCTCTGTTTTGTAGTCTGGTAGATTTTCTGATACAACTAATTGGTTTTGACTCCCCTGGAATGGTCCATTGTGGTTTTACATAGTTTGACATTGTAATGAGATACGTTTGTTCACAACGTTAATTTTGTTAGCACTGAGATTCTTTATTTCTATGAAATATTAAGAAACACAGAATGAATTCTGTATCTTCAGACTTGTGCCATGAGCAGCAATGTAGATTACAGAAAAGTCACAATGTTTTAATTCATTCTGCTATGCTTTCATTCCTGGGTTGTAAGACCAAATACATTTCCCTTTAAATGCTTTAGAGGTAGACAGGTTGGGTTTTCATTGCTTCTAAATATGTGGTTGCCTTGGGGCTTCTAATTTATTTATTTATTTTTAGTGGAGTGAGAGGCTATAAAACCTATGTGCTGTAAAGCAGGCAGAGAAAGTTTCCTACCAGCCCACCAGGTTCAGTTGAAAGAGCAGGTATCTTCAAGTTTATTTAACTCTTGTTCCTAGGCTTCTAATTAAAATCACTGAAATGCTCCCCATTTTGAAAATCTGATTTCATCTGGGACATTCTCTTTGTCTCATTTTATTTGTCTCTGGTTTATATACTTAAAAAAACTGAGCAATTATAGTCAACTGTCCATTACCTGTGGGAAGATTACCTGGTTTGTGGATGAACCTTGGCAGAGTTGTGGGCAGACTTCTTGCCTCTACTCATACCTTAGCAGAGCTTGCTCCAGGAATGCAAGGTAGAGACTCATGAATAGCTCTGCACGAAATGAGGGAGCACTGTGGAATGGTGTAACTATGAATGAGTTTATTTGTTTGGCCCCAGTGCTTAGGAATAACAGAAATTTGATCCTTCTGATTGTTATTGCATTAATTAATTCAGTTCCAATCTATGGTTCTCATCTCAATAACCTAAAATACCAGAATTTTTGATGCTATTTATAAGGTTAACTTTTTAATATATTTTTTAAAATATTGTAATATAATAATTGACTTTATGTTCAGATTCATGGGGTGCACTCATCAAATGTGGTTATTTATCTTCATCTATTTTCATGGTTTCCATTACCATAATATACGAGTTTCATATCCTTTAATGTGTGAATCTGCCCCAGGCCTCTCTGAATAAGTGAGTACATTAGCTACATTTTGAAAACTGAATGTAATTCATACCATCCAGCTTTAATTGTCTAAGTTAGGCTTCACTTTGTTGCCTTCGATTCCAGCATCGGCTATAAAAAAGGTCAGGCTGTTAACTTAAGCCTTCCTGGCTTCTACCCTAGTCTCTGAAAAAACTGTTCAGGAGTCTCAGCACCTAAATAAGGTAGTAACACTATCCCTTCAGAGACTAGGTAACAGGTTTTCAAAGATGTCTAGACACTTGAGAAAGCAGAGGAATATCAAATGGGATTTAAAAAAAAGCGGAAATGCTTATGCATGTTGAAGACTTACTGAAGACATTTATGTCCATCTGCCTGTCTTGCCAGAGCAGAGAAGGGTCTGGAGGTCACGTCTGCCAAGTCCTGTACTTCAGCTTAGTCAGTGGGTCAGTCATCTTTTTCACTGCTTTATTTTTCTGTAACTCATGTCTTAGGACAGATAATAGACGTTCTGCCCAGTGACCTTTGAGAAGTCTTTTTAATCACATTTGTGCCTAGGGAATACCAGTAAGAAATAACACTAACAAGTACTGCATGATGACAGGGTCAGAAGCTGTCCCCTGTTGGGTGGTAAGAGGAACAGTAAACTTTGTCCTTCATAACTATTTCTTTTTAATATGTGACATAAGAAGAAAGATAAATATCACCTCCTTTATTTGTATAGTTTATGATATTATTCTTTCTGGAAATACTGTCTATAAGACTTTTTCATCAGAAAACATCCAAGTCCTGGCTCAATCGATGGTGTTTGCCTTAACTGGATGTACCAAAAGGTCTGTGCTCCTGTGTACCTGGTGTTGCTGTATGGCTTTATTGTCTCCCCTCAACTTTCCTTCCATTAGTCTGAAACCTTAAAACAAAGTACCAAAATTTGCTGCAAGAAAAGTAATGATCCTCCAAAAGAAATTCAGTGCAACTGGAGAGAACCATTTTAATTAGCTGACAGAATTGCATTGTTTAGGTTTCTTTTAAAAATCAATGAAGTGGATGCAAATGTTTCTAATGTCTTCATGTCTTTAAAACTCTCACTGGGGAGCCCTTATTCTTACCAAAACCCAAGTTTTTATTTTTTGGAAATTTTTATAAAGGCAGCTGGTACTTGGAGGGGGCTAAAAAGCACGTCATGTCTCCAGTGATTTTCTGAGTTTCCTTGGTGAAAAAAATATGTTTAAAATCCTTGCGCTATTCTGCTTTCTTCTGGGTTTTGGGATTGTTTTTCTTTTTCTGACTTTATGTGGGTCAGATGTACGTGCTACTGATTTTTATTTTTATAAATGTTGTGCTATCAAAGTCTAAGCCTGAAGCACACAATTCTGAAAATCTCTCTGTCCTGTGAGGATACCACAGACTTCTGTAAGTAGGACCATGTTCATCTAAGATTACCTGAAACTGTTTTCTAACACCCAGGTCTGGATTAATCTTTCCTTCCATTCACAAGCAGAATATATAGAATTATGCATATTTGTCTTGTAACACTTGTCAAGAGGATGCCACTGTCCTGAGAAGGGCCTCAGGACAACATCAGCTCTGTAACACCCTCAGGTGAACATTGTCAGGGAACATTGACTTCTAGGGGTCAAGCCCCTGTAATAGTTCACACACCAAGCCTTCCTTCCCTGATTGTGGCTCTGTGTTTGCATCAACCTGGATTTATGTTCCCAAGGCCTGAGGCTCAACAGTGCTGGCAAAGACAGAGGTGAAGAAAGTGTTAAGAACGTCTGCCATTTCAGCATGGCATGTGAAATTAATTCTCTCCTGTTCAACAGCATATTTTCCTTCTCTTTCTGATTGTTGTTTATGGACCCAAAGAACCCTTTCTTGTGGTTTTTGACGTCTTTGGACAACTTCAATTCAAGCTGAGCATTTGCTTTTCTAGCTGCATTTCTGTACACCCTGGCAATGCTTTTGTAGTCCTTAACAGGTATTCAACAGGTGGTTTGTCTTCTGGATTACATCTTGGGGAGCAGCTGAGGAATATTTGTCACTGCCCTGGTTCGCCTTACTTATTCTCCAGTTGCAGAGGTGTGACCATTGTAATTTTGGATCTCACCCACTGAGCCCTTAGCTTTGTCTCTCACTCTGAAAAGAACTGATTTAATCTAAGGTGCTGTATAACTGACAAAGAAATATTGCAAAAGTGTTGCTTTTTCACTTTTCATTTGTCTTCTCCTTACAGAAGATTTAGTGACAGTATTAAGCCAAGTTCTGGTGGTATTTATGCCTGTGCAACTCTCAAATAAGGTATGTTCTGCTGGACATAATTAGAGGATGCAAAGATCACAGCTTATCAACATGAAATTGTTTTTCTGTCAGGGCTTTTTCAAAGAGATAGCTCATGAGTCCAGTCCTTCATTCCTTACTCCCAGGAAACCTATTTGAATTTTCTTTAATGAATATCAGTACTGTTAATCTTTGGTGATTAGAAAGTCACAGGCAAGCATGAAACTCTGAAATCCTTCAGACTTCTTTATATGGGAAAAATTCTTCTTGAGACCTTGCCTAAATTCCTATCCAACATAAACAATACAGAAAAATACTCAATATTTTACTTTCCAGTTCCCTCATTCCGTTAGTATGCGACAGATAATATTGTTGGTGTTCTATTTCTATCACTTCTTTTGAACTCTATTAGATATTCATGGGTTATTTCTCATGTATGCTATGACACTACTACAAAGCTAAATCATCATTAGAAGTTATCATTATTCTTATACAGTGTCTCTAATTTATTTTTTTCTGATTCAGACTCTCAATTACAATACTCAGTTCACTCTGTCCAGACCTTTCCTAGCTGATCACTTGTAAATGTGTCAATGATTGTGAAAGAGTAAATAGAATTTAACTTGGAATCTCAATTCTTCCATAGCATCCTTCTTGAAAAATAACCTAATTGATTTGAAAATGCTTGCCTTAAAGGTTAGGAGAGCCTTAATATAGACATTAGATGGAAATAAAAATGAAATTCTGTTACTAGAGTTCTACCTCTGAACTTACAAAGACAAAATGCAAACATTTCTGTAATATAGAAAATATGTTTCACGGCCATGCAAGCAATCAATAAAAACATTCCTTTGGAGGAAAACTTAACAAACTGTTTCACAAATCAAATGATAGAATAAGAAATGTTCAATCTACATATAAAAAAAGGTAGAAGGAAGGTTCACTCTAGGGGATTTAGTGTTTATGTTCTCATGACAACAAAACTGAGAGTATTAGCAAAGGGAGAGAAATCAAAGGTCAGTTTCTATCTTTGAAAGACTTTATTTTAGAGAACTACAAAAAAATTCAGACTGACAACTACAATGTATTGTTATTCCTGAGGAAAAAAAATAGTGACATAGCTCTGATGTGGAACTGTGCCATAGTTTTAGGAGTAGGAAGAGAATTTTGAAATTCATTAAATATAAGCATTTTTCCCATCAAATACATAAATTCCAAGCAAAGCTAGAAACAGTTGACATCGTATATGTTGTACAAATACTCGTGAGGAAACACCATCCTGATTTGACAGAAAGCTCCTTTTGAGGCAAAAGCAACATAAATTGTCCAATGAGTTTACCCAAGAATTGGATAGGAACTCACTTCAGCAAAGGAGGCATCTGCCTTTATTTGGAGATCCTCTTCCCTAGCTACACCTCCACAGCTGTCAGTAACATCTATGACTTAGTTCAACATTTTCATAGATGATGATCAATGACATAAATATGGTGCTCGTATTTGGTCCATGTAGTCAAATTTCAGCAATAATTAGGTTTTTTTCCTCACTTTAAGTCTTGCATTGTTAGTCCATGAAATGGAAAAAGCAAAGAGAAATTTCGAGTGCAAAGTCAAAAGATCCTCTATGAAGCTGATGCTGCCATGTGCTTGAAGTGCCAATATGACATACAGTCACACACTGGCCTTGTTGAACTGCTTTTGTTAGTTTTATCACTTCCTAAACCTCTGGAATCATGAATGGAATCAAATTCTGGGTCTTTTGATACAACTACTGTGATGGTAAGCACCATTTATTCAAAAGCTCTGTATGTGCATTTGAGAACAAGAGACCTGCTTTAGTAGACAAGTTTTGCAACACACCTTGTACTTTTACTTCTTCATTAGGAGCGAGATGCGTGGTCTAGGTGTTCACCACAGGTGACCAAAGAATGTGGGGGCTTTTGGCTCAGCCTTGCTAACAACCAGTTAGCTTGTGTCCACTGAGCTTAACTTCACTGCACACTTTGCTGAAGTTGTATGAGAGTGGTAAGAATAACTTAAAAAGACCTCTTTTGCAGTCACACGTTATTTCCATTTTATGCCTTCCCAATCTGTAACTCCAACTTTTCTCAGGCTGTTAGTCATCTTCTAAAACTTTCACATTTCTGGTGTTTAGAGAGTTTAAGGGCTCAGAGAGAGCTGTGAAAGTATGCAATTAGTGACAAGGATGAGAAATGGCAGAACCTTGTCATTTCATTATATTTATATTGTAGTGCTCACAGAGCTTCCCAGTAGCCAGCTGCCTCTCAGGCGAGCTATTGCACACAGCTAGCAGAAAAATGCTGTTGCCCTCACCATCTTAGACTTCAAATTTGGACTTTTTGTAGTCTGTCAGAGGGGAAACTGGAGTACCTATATTTCAAAAATGGTGGTATCATTTGCATGGGGTTGACAGGAGTATAGCATAGAAAAGCACAAGGTTAAGATACATCTATCGCGACTTCACTGCAATGTAAAGGCACTAAACAGGTTTTAGGTGAGGTTGCTCAGAGAGATGAGTACCCACAGCAGCACAGAACTCAGTGTGGAGTATCCATATGGATGAGCAGCTAAGCTGCGTGATGTTATAATTAAATAGTATGTGGTACTAGAGTGAGCTGCTTTTTTTTTTTTTCAGCTGCCTAGGGTATATCTACATTGCAGTGCCATTTGTGGTGTGGATGCAAACTTCTTTAGCAAGATCCAGATTTCAGCTTCTCAAACACTTGCTTAAGCAGAAAGGAAGCTAAAATTCTCCTATCTCTATTTTTATGTCTGTGGCTTTCCAGGGTTTCTGTTTTCTTCCAGATTGCATCGCCATGTCACATGTAAAATCCACGTCCAAGAAAGCAGTAGAGGGCTATGCCTCTTCTGAGCTGAAGAACAAAGTCTGAAATTGTTTGTGCAGTAAATGAAATAGGCTCAAGCTTCCTCTGTGGTATGCAACTAATTAGCTGATGTTCATTTTCAAGTTAGTTGTTCACAGTCAAGCTGAGACAATGCATAATATGCATTATAATGTCCCAGGAATGTGTCCTGGTTTTAACTGCTTCCTTTTACCACTGTGGCTCCCAGCCATGAATAAACCCTGCTTGAAATCTTGAAACATGATGGGTGTATTTTGGAGACATACATTTTCAACTCTAAATCTGAGCTCTCTGTGATGTAAAGCCTGTGAAAGAATGACTCTGGCACTACAGCCTGGAAAATGTCTTCCTTTTAGATTTTCCTCTCTCTTTGTTTCTTCCTCTCTCTTCTTGATAGTCATCAAAAAATTTCCATTCTTTCATTTAAAAAAAAATAGTTGCTCAGAGATTTTTGACTATTTGCATCCATTTAATTTTAATAATGCATGTACTGGATTTTAGTGCTAGCAATGAAACATGATTTATTTTCCATTATTTACTGCTATTTATTTAGGATTTAGTTAACAGTCTCTGTAGTTACAAGCAGCTATAAGCCAGCCTAGTGAGTCATTTCCTTTACACTGACACCCATTGAAATAGCTCCCTTGCTGAAAATTCACTGATGTAACCAGACAAGCAGTATCGCGAGAGGTCATAGCTCATTATTTCACATTTGCTCAAGTATGTGAATGTTTCCAGGACAGAAAAAATCAAAAGGTTCTAGGCCTAGGGAGGTCAAGGACACAAGGGAGGATGGATTTTATTCACATGAATTGATGCAAAATTTGTTTACAAAATTAGGCTTCGTTACCATCAGAGACAGAAATGGGGCTATGAAAATGTTTTTATTAACGCTCCCTATCTACACACGCCCTGGTGTCAGGCTTGCTTCTCTGTTTGGAGATAAAGAATTAAAATCATGATAATGCACTGACTCTTGTAGAAAAAGCAGAACAGTAATTGACTTAATATTTAGAAGCAGCTAAACTAAATAGACATTATTAGTTCTTGGCATTTGTACGATAACTTGTTCATTTACTCATCATGGTCATCTGAGGCCTCACTTTTCTCCCTCACTGCTTAGAAGGCATATAACAGGATCAAGGAGAATTTTATTTCTGGAACATTCAAGAGGAGTTTGTAGCTGTATTTTATTGGTAAGAAATCAAATGCTTACAATGTACAAAGTGTAAAGGCATGCATGTAAATGCTGGAGATCAAAGAGTTAGTCTTCTATGGGGATTATCTAATGTTACTACTTTCTTCCTCACTTATTATTATGGCATCACTCAGAATATAGTGGGATTTCTTGTCATATTTGTTGATACACTGGAAAATACTTGAACTTCCTCCAAGTCTGCAGATCTGTCTGCCAGGATGGATTCCTGCAGAACCCAGAGGGGCAGCTTTGGGAGCATCATGGTGGTTTTTCACTAGACTAAGATACATTCAATAAATAAACAAGCAAACAAACCAGCCTACCTGAGGATAAATGAGGTTCCAGATACCAGCCTAAAAAAAAGAAAATCCTGCCCTTGCATGCTTCCTCTACTTGACAGCATCATGCTGCCATGTGCTGTCTGTCCCTGAAGACCAGGCTGTGCTCCATCTTCTTTTGTCACACAGCTTGGCAACTTTTCAGGCCAACAAACAAACTGGTATAATAAGAACAGAGGAAAGATTTACTTTAGACACTAAATGGTCTCTTTAGTAATTTATGATTTTTTAAAAAAATCTTTTTAAGAAGCCCCCCTGGCTAAAAAAATACCTAGGTAAATTTGCATTTTAAAAACAGATATTGCACATTCCTTACCAATTCTGGGTAAAGGGGGAAAGTGAGATTGAGGGGGAAAGAGGGATTTGGCTGCTTTAAAATGTTGCTGCTCAGCATCCAGAGGGAAGGCACGTGGATGTCTCAGTGCCTGCAGTGGCCAGGTGACCGTGAGGCAGCTCCAGTGGCCGCAGGTAGTTTGGTGTGTCTGCAGCAATCTGCACCACCTCCCGTCGCAAGGCTCCCACTACCTGCCACAGCTTCACTCCTGAAATAAAAGGAAACTGACAGCAATAAGGAATTAAAAAGGGCTCTGTTGGAAGAAAGAAAAGCATGCAACTGTCCTGGCAGCTTGAATATAAGGAGTTTAGGAGACAATTTAGACTTCTCTTGCTTTTGAAATAACTAAGTTCATTTGCTTTGCTGAAGCTTATTTAATGATTAAACAGGCATTTGTCTTCCATTCAAAGGAAGACAAATGCCTGTTTCAAAAGGCAGGTGGAGAGGAAGCCTTATGGCTTTGTGACCATTTAAATTCTTCACTTTGGGATAAATAACCCCTAGTAAGAGGTGGCAAAGCTTGAATTTCTGATTGTTTTCCCCTAAACACACATCATACTGCTGCTTGGCTGAAGTGAAATCTGTTCCTGTTAGGTACATTTGCTGCCTTCACTACTGATGCCACAGCATTTCTCATGGACAATTGTTTCCTGATCTACAGAACTCCTGAGCAGGAGGACTTTGCAGTCTGCTTCTTTTAAGGCATCAGTCTTCACAGGGGAGGCCTGAAAGTATTTGCTACCCAAGAAACCATCATGGCTCACTGCCATCATTCTTTACAGGATTCTTTCAGGAAGTAGTTATGGGCTTTTTACCCCACTGATTGTTTTAACAGTGTATGTGAAGTGTTTAGGTCCATGACACTGTATTTCACAGTATTTTGTGGAAGTTTGTTGAGAAATATTCTGGCCATGATCACTTTCTAGTATCATGTTATTTAGGGGGAAGCAGAATAGACTATGCTTGACTAACTATAGTCGCATTCATTTTGGGGCAGATGGGCAAGTTCTGTAACATTCTACATCATTGTGCAGCCCCCTTTTTTTTTTCTATACTGATCTATTAGGGAGAAGAATGAAATAATTAATACTTAACTGCATCAAATGGGCCCAAATATGCTCTGAATTGCAGGCACATACCTCCCTGGCGATTGTACTTGCAATACCTGAAGGCATTTAGATTGCTTCATAAGATTCCTTTTCTTCTTGCCAAATACATAGTACTTCTCCTCTGAGATCTGAACTATTTTATTTAGTAATTAAGGTAGTTTGTGCAGCATCTTAAAGATGCAAAGAGCAGATACATCAATTCCAAATCCAAGGACTAACTCAATGGCTCTTAAAGCTTTCTCATTAGCAAATTCTCTGAAGACAGAGAATTCTCTTGAAGGCATATGCCTCTACATTTCGATTTGGCCCATTTTAAACCAGTATCAGAGACATAATGAAAATAAACACTCCTAAATCTAATGGACATTTAACAACATCCTTTCATTATACAGTTTTATTACTTTCATTTTCAATTCTATCATGTATTTAGAGATCACTCTCTCAGGTTACTCACAACCCTTCGGTCACCACAGGTTTGATTTTGTTCTACAGAAGAAGTGTGTACAAATTTGAAATTAGTTAACTTTGTGTTGATGCTTGCCAAAGAGAATCCTAGAAAGATGCATGGTGGAGTTTTGACAAATTCTAAGATTTTGGAAACCTTCCAGCAATCTTGAGCTGTTATGGCTTGAAGATAATATTTTAATCATGAAGTTCCCCAAGCACAACTGGGCAGGTAAACTGCAGCAATAGAAACTGAATTTCAAGTTCAGACCTTCAGCATTTAATAATACTTTTGTCCCAGGTTCTACATGTATCAGTGAAAGAGGCCCGATGTACATTCTGTATAAAACTAGACAGCAAATTAAGAATGACATGTTGGGAATTTGCTAGTGGAAGAGTGTCACTTCTTTTGCGACAGAATATATTTTGCATTTTGCTGTCTTCCTAAAAATCTTCCCATTCATGTCTTTGAATGTTCAGTTTTGGTTGGTCTTTTATGCCAGATATGAATGAGGGACATCTTTCCTCAGCAAGGTACTGTGATCCATGCTCTCTCCTCTTTGATTTCTTGTCTTGTGCTTGATAGCTCCAGTGGCAACGCAAGAGCATCGGGAAAACATATAGTTATTTGTCTACATGCCCTTTTGCAGTCTAGTTATAGATTTTCTTTGCACTCTTAGTTGGGCTGCTGGATTTCTTCTCAATGGAAATGACTGTAAGAATTTAACTGGGTTAGGAAAGCAACTGAGGTCTGTTTCCAGAATTCAAAAAAATTGTCTGCTTTTGGGGAAACAAATAATTAAAATTGACAGATGAACCTAAGAGAAAACATTTTATTTAATTTTGAATTGTTTAACTCCTTTTAAAAGATATGTCAAAGCAAAAGAGCTATTTTGAAAATGAATAATCAACAGCTTTAGACACAAACATTTCTTTCTGATCTTTGTGAGCTATTTGTTTCCCTACTGCAGTGCATTCTGCAGCAAGTTTATTACTCACTGAGAACACCTTTTTTCACCATTTTACCTGGCCAGCAGGAACTTCAGCAAAGACATGGAGCTAGAATTTAAAAAGTTTGCTCTGCAATTAAATTTCACATGAGTTATATAAAGTAAGTAAACTTTACCAGTTTAGGGACAGGAAGAAAAGTAAGCAGTTTGCACCTTGTAACAGTTCATACTCTCTGGGTTTGTCAAACACAAACCTGGACTACCAGCTTTGTCCTTGGGCCTAAGGATAACTTATCTGATATCCAAGCTTCTTAATCTAGATGTTCCCAAAAAATTTCACTGGCTATGTAAGCACAGAGATTTTACAGTTCTCTTTAGAAGATAAAGCACCAAGAAAAGAAAAAATCCTTCTGGCACAAGAAAGGCAGCTATCTTTCATAGGTTTAAACCTATTTTAATTCTAGTATTACCTTCATGTTGTCTGCTTTAGTCTAGTTGCTGGGAAAGATCTCATTTAAAAAATTCTCCTATTATGGTTCAGATTAATAAATTGGTGGTGGATTATGAAACTTCTGTGTGCCCTGGCTCTGGGAACACCAACTACTGAGAGATACGGGACACAGAGTACAGAGCAAGAATTCCTGTAACTGTTCCAGCTTAATCCACTTCCCCACATGAATTGGCACCCATCTTGTTCGTTCCACCACAGTGGACTGCTCATAAGGTTTCAGTAAAGGCTTTGAGATATACCTGTGGCACTGATGTTAAAATGTATGTTGCTCTGTAGCTAGGATTTGTAGTAGCAAGTTTGTGGTGTGTGTATGTGTGCACGCAAGAGGCTATTTCCCGTCTCCCAGTCTCCACTACACCTACCACAATCCCTGCACCTATAAAAGAGTGGATATTTGAGATTGTTTTTAATTAGTCTAAACATTCCTGCAACTTCTTCTAAAAAAATATTTTTTTGGCTCTATTTTCTACTGTAGAATAAATTGATGACTTTTTATGAGAGTACCTTAACTGTGGATAGTTAATTGAAGCTTGCAAAATAGTCAAACAAAAATGTCTGCCTCTTTCACAGCTGTCACAGTTCTTTAAGCCTATTTGGTACTGTATCAGGAGTACTAAAATTTTAACTATACTGAACAGTAAATGAAACTGTTTAGTAAACCATATCTCAAGATGGTAAGTATCTCTTGCCTAATTAGCCAATAATACATTATTTTGATCAGCTAAAAGAAATAGGCAGTTGTTGCTACTGCCATAAAATGCTTTTCTAAAACTGTCAGGAAAAGAGGGCAACTTCTCAGAGCTTGTTTGTCCGGGTTGTTCATGCTGTAACACTGTCATATTGCACCACTGCAAGGCATTTGCTCTGCACCAACTAGGCATGAAGCTATGTTTAATACAAATTATACTCTGTACTTCACAAGTCAAAAGCAGCTGAGTTTATTTGCCCAAATACAGGGATGTGTAATAAATAGGTCACATGTAACTGGTTTTTAGCATTATTTTATATGTTACAGATGAACTCTGTTCTCTGGGCTAGTTTCCAGGATCCGGTGTAAATTATCAGCTTCAACTCTTCCCAAGACTTCTCTTAAAAATCTGAAAATATTAGGGGGTTTTGATGATCTTTTTACTGGGATGTGACTATAGACAGTTCATACACTGTTTATTCCCTCTGGACACTGAGTAAATGAAAATTCAATATTTTATATTTAAATTTTCAAATATATGGATGTGAAGTAAAATAAATTATTTAAACTTGGTTAAAATTAGATGTTTACACTTAAAACACTACAAAAAGAGGTGTATACTATGTGGCATGAGTACAAAATAGGAAGTATGGTTTAAAATGCCTGGAGTTTTTATGTCTTAAAAGAAATAAAGTTTAGTTTTTCTTCCTCAAGAAACAGCTAAGTAATTTTTTGACAACTTTTGAACAAACAATAAGAATTCTAATCTATTAAATATAAAGTCTTTCATTTAAAATGTACCGGGCATGGAATGTGAATTTGAAGGAAAGTTGAAAATGGAAGCATGAAAAAATAAGGAAATAGTTAGTTTATTTCAGGAAATGCTATATTCATTTTCATGGAATTTGAGTGGCCCTGCTCAGGTTTTACTTATTTGATGAGAGATTATTTTCAGGAATAATTACATGGGAAAGAAGGACAAAAGCAGAATGTTGGAAGTGATTCATTTGTAGCAAGATTGGGGACCTGCTGGGTGAGTGATTATCAATAACTTTGGACAATAATAGCATCCTGAAGGCATCTATTCCACACTACTAAAAGTGTAATTTTGAAAGAGAATGTCATACATGCATTTTTGAAAGAAATGTAAATGCAGGTTTGCTTTTATGATGCAATATTGTCCCAAGGTGCTCTGCCTCACCTGCCCCCCAGGAGGTCAGAAAACAGCCCAGATCCACAGGGTGGACTAGGCAGGGTGTCGTCCTTCTGTCGTGCCAGCTGCCCATCCATCACCTACACCCGTGTCCTCTCTAACTTCCTGTGTACATCAATATGTACATCATGGACCTGGGAACTCGGGCTGCAGGTGGACATTACAATTGAATCCCTGGCAGATGCTGAACGCAGTTTATGCATGGAGTTCTCACTGTCATCTCCTACTGAGGATCTACACTCGGACACTTGTACATTGGTTACTCTTGTATGAACTCTGAACATGTAGGAAACCCATTATGTTGTCTTCAACACATATGAGCCTTGGAGAAAAGAGGCTTTTAAAAAAATTTTGTTTTCAACAAGGCAACCTACTGTGAGAATGTAAGATATGTCCTCAGATGCTTTCACTGGCTTCCCCTTAGATTTTAAATCAGAATCAGGGAGCTGTTGCTTAGATTCAGCTGGGTACCTCATTGCCTTATACGCCAACAAAAGTATACTTCATTGCCTTGCCCAAGATATATAAAGAGATGTGGAAGGGATTTGTTGCTCACTGCACTTCTATGAAAAGTGAAGCACTCTATATTAAAAGGGAATCTCATCCCTGTGGAAAGGATAACTTTCTCCAGGGCTGATCTTATGTTGCAATGAACTCCGGAAATTTAAAAAATCCCCACAGACCTCACTGCCTTCTGCTCCAGTTGTGTGGCACTCTTCTTTGACCCTATCCTCCCTAATGTAAATATTTAACAATATACATATGTCAAAAGCAACAGTGACCACAACTCTGAAACCCTACCAAGCAAAGCACAAGCTTTTCCCATGGGGACACATAGTATTAGTGATGGTGCTTCTTGGATGACTTTGCTTCTCCATACATAGCAAGACAGAACTGACTGTTCCACAGAAACCTCTGTAAAATATTAGAGCAGCTCTAGGTTACTTTTGGGAGAAAAAGGCCCAGCCCTGAAGTCAGCTGCCATTTCCAAACCTGGTGGGGGAGGGGCTGCTGAAACCTGCCTTCTATTAGAGGACCCGTTAATTTCGGATGTTTCCTCAAAATTTGTCTCAAACCAAGACACACAGACTCCTTTCAATTTGGATGAGCAGTTGGAGATGGTACAGGCAGATGGGAGGTACAGGCAGCCTGGACCTCGTGTCCATATTCCCTTGGATTTTGTAACATATTTATTTCACCTTTGTACTTGAGGTTGTAAGACCTGTGTTTTAACTAGTATGCCATGCCACTCCATCCTAGTGGCAAAATTTCAGGTATCTGAGTGCAGCACTCAAGGGATGTCACATTTATTTCACTTGCTACCTCATCAGGGACTCGTGGTCAAGCTAATAGCCTGATCTAGGCCTTTTCCAGCTGTATTTTAAGACTGAGATGAACGAGTTAAGGTATTTGCTCAAATAAATAATCAAAAGTACTAAATCCTGGTAATAAGAATTTGACAACAAAAGCTTTTTATTTCTTCCTTGGAATACAACACCATTGCTTCTTTCTCTCCTTCCCACTCCTTTTGATTTTCCAGGTACCACTCAAATTGCCCATAAATCCTGGACTCTTAATTTAGAAAACAATCTCTCAATCTCTACCACCTACTAAAAATAGTTCTGAAAAATGGTAACTGTTTTAAACATCACATTATGGGTTTTGTTCAGCTTTCAGTGCTCATGCTACTGAAAACACTGGAAGAAAGGCAAAATGAAAGTAATAAAATAAAAATCTTGACTGTGTTTAGATTTTTTCATAACACATTAAATAGAAAAGACATATCAAGTTACACTATTAGATTAGCTGAAATCTGCCAATTCCACTGAAGTGCTTCTACCTACATACACAGGTTTGTCCAGTGTTTGTGAAAGGTTATACATCGCAATAAAACTCATGGAATTTTTGAAATAGCACATATGCACCCAAGGTACTTGAAATACATTGCATAACCCTGGGATCATGCTTTTAGTTGTATTACAGGAACACAGAGGCCTTAAATAGTGATATGGCTTCTAATGTCCCCTGTTCATTTAAGTATATCACAGAATCACAGAATTGTTAGGGTTGGAAGGGACCCCAGCGATCATAAATGTATCTGTCTATACATATATCTACATACATAACCAAAACAATCACAATACATAAGACTTTATCTAATTAATGTGTGACCTGTGTCCCACTTCAAGGGAAAAAAACCAAGCTTCATCTCCCTTGTCGCCATGGGTGTGTGCATGTCCCACTCCCCTCCACTTTCTATCCTTATAGGCAAATTTTGGATGCAAATAATTATCTCCTTCTATCCGTGTTTTGTGTCACTTCTTGAGAGGGAAAATGTACATATTTAGGTCTCATGCATTTTTCTAAAAAGCTAGACTTAGCCTTTGCCTGTCTGAAGCTGGCTGTTTGGAACCCACCCTGAGCCCACCATCTGGTGCAGGCAGACAGCAGAAAGGTTAGTCTTTCTCTCAGCCCAAACGATTATACAGGTGCAGCAATGCCCCTCTATAGAACTACTGTGGGAGCACGAAACTGTTTTTATGGACAGCAACATTCTTATCATGGTGCAATTCTGTTAAGTGGCAAGAGTTATTTTAATGTTCAGTTGTTTAGTTTTTTTTTTCCTTTTACAAGTATTTGAAATAAGAATTGAGTTAGGCATGCTATTAATGATTCTATGATTCTATATTTTTAGGAATGACCTGTGCTCAATGTGGCTAAAGAGAATAGCTGTTACTCTGGTTACATTATCATGCTTCAAAAATTCAAAGAGAAATCCCATCAGAAGCACTACTCCTGATTCACTTGTGCTCCCTAATGGCAACTTTAAATCCTGTATTCTCTATTGTCTTTGCTAAAGACGCATGACTTTGTGCTTTTGCTGTCAGTGGCATGTATTGTGCCAGCAAAATGCAGTCAGCACTTAATGTGCATTTACAGAACTTCCAAAGACTGTTATATATACATTTCTCTTCTTTCTTTTGTAGAGGATATGTGATTTTTTCTATCAGTGCAGCAGCCTGTGACGTGATAGGACAATGAAACATGAGGCCAGTGTAGCCAGATACCTTTTTTCTTCATATTGTGTTAAGGGTATGAGCCTTCTTTGATGTAAGTTAATAATGTTCAAGTCAGTACTCACTGACTAAGAAAGTAGTACTAGACTCTCTTGCTAGCCTTGGTTTTTACCAACTTTTCTATTTCTATAAAAGAAAAGCTTTTAAAAATTGAGACATATGTTCTCTTTACAAAATTCTTAGACAATATGTGGAAAAGACTGTATGTTCACTCCAAATTTACACCACCTTTTGGTCATTTTATAACACACAGAGAGGTGTCTTGCAGGGAAAAGCACTGCAGCCAGAATCCCTCTAATCTCTCCCACAGATCTCACAGCAAATCCAAATTGAAAATTAATTGAGATTGGTGAAGAAAAGCTAATGCCTTATCCGTTCTCATTGGGCATTATTTTTACTTTGGCATGTATCTGCATTTTTTTAGTCTGAAGAGCACATCGAGAATTCTTAGGAAAAAAGGGTGTTCACTGAACATTCCCACAAAGTTCATTCCATAGGCTAGAGAAGAAATAACAGTATAGTAATTTTGCCTTTTTTATACCTCTCTATAAATTATTTAAAACATGTTTTTAGTTTCTTAAGTATACACACTGCTCAAAATCTTGCAATAAAATAGGTCTTTCTCTGTTCAGTTTTAGACCTTACATAACAGAAATGCTGTGTTTTGTTTTGATTATAGGTAGACTACATGATACTTTTTTCTCTTTTATTTTAGGACTAACTCCTAGAATAAAATGACTCATAATTTCAAAGTTGGCTTTAACTGAATATTTACTAGTATTTTATGTTATGTTCTATATAATTTGGTTAGTGATGATGATTACTATGATGCATCATGTAATTTATAATGCATCATGCAATCTATTTGCTGCATTACTCATAGAGATTGAAAATAGAGGGGCACAAAAATGCTTTTCTGATGCTGTAACACATAGTTCTCAGCTCTGTTGCATTATCATTTTCTATTTCCCAAACAGAACATGATTCTGGTGGCCAAATATGCAACAAACTACTTAAAAATCTAGCCATAAACTGAAATGCACTAAAGTGTGTATTGAAGAGATTCTTGAATAATTAAAGGCTCCTCCTCATGTTCTGAGCATGAGTTTGAGCCTTGAAACCCACTTTGCTTCTTATTCATACTTTGCAAATGAGGGCTTTTGCTACATTTCAAGTTGAGCCTGAGCCAACTTTAGAGTAATGCCCATCCCTCAGGTCAGCTTACAGTATCTAAAGACAGTAATGCAAGTGCATAACACTGGACAAACAAACTTGATGGATTCTTTTGCTGGGCTCTTTTAGCTGGCATCTTAAATTTAATACCAGCTGAGTCTGAGGAAGTGTCAATACAAGGTGGAAAAGAGACTTGTGACCTCATCTTGTGTTTTTCATTCATGGCTGCCTATGATTTTCAAGAATGCCTGTAGCATGTGCCTTCACAGATTCTGATGGGCTTTATTAAAGCACAGCCCTCTCCAGAACAGGACCATACCTGCTGGTGTCACACCTTGATTTACATATGGTGTTTAACAAGGAGATTAGTCAATGACTGAAATATGACTGTGAGTATAATAACATACTATAACACCTTTGAGCTGGCTGTCCCATGATCAATTAAGTTGTTGAGGATTATAAAAGTGGGAATAAGATAAAACAGACCTGTTCACAACATCTAACAGCAGAGCTAAGTGGAGACTAGCATACCATGTATTTATTATCTTGTGTAATAGTTTTCCTTCAAAAAGTCAGCATTGCCATGTATTTCTCCATCTTTTATCCAGAGGGCAACATAACTCCCTGTAACCGGGAAATGCTAAGCTTTTAAAACACCTAAAAATGAGGAGACATATTACCATGATATCATATAATGTATGGAGGAAGATGTGACACTTCCCTTTTCCTGGATCTTACTGGCAATACTAGAGATCTACATATGTTAGCAAATTAGATGATAGTCTTAAATGATGGCATTCTCAGTGTTTCTTTTGTGTCCTTGAAATTTATATGAAGTATGTCTAAGTATATAAATACCAGTTTGCTCTGGCAAATACAAATGTAAAACGGCTAAAGAAACTGTAATTTACATGGTTATATTGGCTAAGTAATTGAGAAACAGGCCAATTCAGATTAGCTTCCTCACAACCTCTATTTTAATGTCTGTACCTCTTTTCTAAAGGCCAGCTCTACTAATGTAGATGTCCCATGATCTGAATTGCATACAGTAATCTTGAGGGGAGAATATGTATTTGGCACCATTTTCAATGATCAAGACACTTTACATGACATTCTTGTTTAAACGGCATGAAAATCAGAGTTAAGTGCTGTGCAAATGAGGGCAGAATAGAGCCCTTTGTATCTCATTTTCCGACTGCCCTGGGATCATCTGGAGGTATAACCACATAAATCCCCCGAGGATATGTCTCCAACTCTCTCTCTTAACATGCTGTTCCCTGATCACATTGGAAATCCACTCAATTTAGATTTAATCTCAGCAAAATCTACCCAGGACTTTCTTTCTAAATTTGAAATACTATCTTTTTTTGGTACTTTTTTTGCTTGGGTTATTATACTTAACTGCATTTTCCCTTAGCATCCTCAAAACTGCTTCTCTATGGGGGTACCACTGTGTGCCGGGAGGGTAGGGGTCTCTAAAAACTAGAGATGAAGCTGTTGGCTCAGCCTCATGCATGAGAGCATACTGCTTCCTCTGTCACTGACTGCTGCATGATGTTAGGATTGTACCTTCTCTCTGCCTTACTTTGCTTATATGAAATATGACAATAATGTTTTCCAAACCTTATTAACTTTGTAATCTTTTCGAGTTACAGCTCCATTGCATGGAGCAAAAGTACAAACATTCTCCCCACCCAAAAGGAAGCTTGTAATGAATGAGTACAAATTTACAAGTAAAAAATAAATAGCAAGTTGCATGTGGGGAGAGAGAAAGAGACACAGAGATAGATGGATTTATATAAATTCAGCTTTTAAAGCGCTGGTTGGTTGGGGTTTTTTAAATTAAATAATTGTAAGCAGTAACCAGCTGTAGTATTATTCTTCACTGTGTAATCTGCACAGTGAAATGTAAACAGGGGGTCAGGCTCTCCTGTGGCCATATGACCCTCTCAGCAGGAAAAGAGGGCACGGAGAGAGGCTGTGCACAGAGAAGCATACAAGGATATTCATGAGCTGGGAAATTTTGCAGCAAAAAATAGCTTTCCTGCATAGTCAATGGTGCATAGCGTTCGGTTTAAAAACCCTTATTAAATTAAGAGGAGCTTTCTGCATCCCCCAGCCTTTGCCGCTGCTGCTGTTTGTACTTCCATAATGTTGTTGAGAAAACTGGGGCTTAATATCAACTTGAAGGTTTAGAAAAATGCAATAACATTCAGATACAACTTGATTACAGACTGAACAGAGCTACAGAGCACAAAAACTGATATGTCTGGGGAATCTAGCTCTTCTGAATCTCTTTGTTCCTTTTAAAAAAAATTCTTAAAAAATAAATGTCTATGTCTATATGCATTCCTTTGTCAACACAGGAAGATGGAGGGATTGGCAGCTAGGCATTCTTCAATGTGTTAATTATCTAATGTCTTCTGTTCTTTAAAATTCTCTGATTTTTCTTCCTTTATTTTCTCTCAGATTAAAAAGCTGAGCCCTTCTCTTGCACTCTGATCATAGTTCTCATGCTGTGTATTTAATACAGCATATTTTTTAATTCACAAGCATACTCTTTCAGTCATTGCTATAGCCACTATAGCTCTGACTACCTTTTTGTTGTGGTGTAAACATCTTTTCCCTGCGGTATTTTTATGGCATAACAAACCTTTATTTATTTCTTCATTTATTATTTTAAAAACCAATACAGTTTTCCACCCGAAATACCCATTTTTACATAACCTTGAGATGCCTATTCATTCTTTCTCAGAAGGAGTTCAGGGGAAAGGTGCAGAGCCCCTCTAAATCACAAATGAAATGAGTTTGTTGGCTTGAATAGTATTTCTCCTTTCAACCCTCACACATTTCAGTGCATTCCATTAGTCATTGTTCAAATGAGGCTGTTTTCCGACCCCAGAGGCAGGGGAGGAGGGAGTTTGGGGCTTAAATGAGTTTGCCGATCAGTACATAGAGGCGCATTGTTTCTCATCTTATATTTTGTATGTTCTGTTTACAGAATATAACTCCAGTTCCCTGTACCAAAATGTTTCAGGTTTTGAGCTTACTGTATGTTTGATGCAGCTAATTTAAATAAATGACTTTCACATTTAAGCAATTAAACCTATAATTAGCACTGTTTGAATGAACTAATCAGCTAATACCCTATGACACGCGGTTCTTTTTTTCTCTAAATATTTTTAAAGGGAAAGGAGAGAGATTTATAAAACATTATAGATGATGCAGTAAAAAAAATAAGCTTTGATTCATGAAAATTACAAAACACCACCACAAACTATTTAGACCAATGTTTGCCTCTTGCCTTCCAGGGAATGTGGAATTATGCACACTCATTTCCTCTGAATTCAGGGGAAAAGACTGCAATAAACAAAGCAGTGAATCTTTTCCAAAATGAGGCAAACTTCTACCAGTGTTGTGTGTTTTTAAACACACTTTCAGAGGTACTCTGGGCTCACTGTATTTTAAAACGTGTCTATACATCTAATCCAGTGGTAGGAGAGCTGCGTAAGACAAACCCTTGGGAGATTCCCTCTGACTGGCAGAACTTTAGCTGCTCTCAATAAGATGGAAATTTATTAAGAGAAAATTTTCCTGGTATCCTCTGAAAAACAGCATTTCTGATAAAAATCTTGTTCTCTGACAGAAGTCTAACAAGATACATTTGTTAGCTGGTTTCACTCCTTGGATTCATCTGTTAATTTTAATTCTTATGTTGCACTGCTGTGTGTTTATGTTCTGAGACAGACATGATCTATGTGTGCCCACTGGAGATTGAGATGTTGAGGGTGAGAAAGCACAGAAGTTTAGGAGAAAGTTTGCCTTTTCTATTTTCCCCCTCTACTTAAAGGGGAAGAAAAGCCCTTACATTTTTATTAAATCTTGAATTTGTGGATAAATGTTGTGCTTCTTCATGTCTATGTTGCTACAGACTTCTATTACTACAGAAAAAAGCCTAATTTACCATATAATTTTTCTTCTCTTCAGTGCTGTTGTCCCTAAATGTCATAGTGCCACACATAGGCCTTACAAGTCACACCACATACCAGCATTTTACTTTTTTTTCCCATTAGAACACCATTAAATGTCTTCAAATGTGCAAAACAGCTTGAACGCCCTTGAGTTGTTAAACTCTGCTTGTTTTCACAGTAGCTCCACTAAGGCTGGGATTTAAGATCGTTCTCTGCAGCCTAGTTTTCCCTTGAGTCTCTACCTCATGTGGGGCTGAGGCTGGAAGATTTTCAAAGAAGGAATGTTGATTTTTAATAAATAAGGTTGGCGTTAGGAACCCTTCCCCCAGCATTATGACTAGCCAAAGTTAATTGGTACTCAGTGCTCTCTTCTTGCAGAGCAAAAGGACAGCAGGAAGATGGCCAATAGCCTTTAGTGGTTATATGGCTCACCAAACTTAAGTGAACTTCTTTCTTTTTCTGTGTGATAACCACCTTCTGAAAGTACTTTTTCATCTGTCAAGCTTAAGGTAAGAACTAGTTTAGGTTTTGATTGTTTTTGTCAAAAGTTTTGGGGAGAGCAGGAGAGAAGAAAGGGGTCAAAGGAAAGTGCTGCCATATCAAAACTTTTTAAAATAGGATTAGATTCACCCTTGCTTTGGATGGAAAGTCTCACTTCAACTGGGAAAAATTTTTTTAAATAAGAGAAAGATATGCTACTACTCTATGCAACCAATACTGAGAAGATCTGGGTTTGAACCATTTGGTTCAGAGAAGAACCTTGCACCTCAGGCTTTTACACTTTTAGGCAAAGGATTTCATCACTCAGTTATTTCCCATGTCTTTCTTCCTGATGCTTCCAAATATTTCCCTCAACCTGGAATAGGGAAAATCTTTATTTTATTAAGCTTCAATATAATTTCTTGGCTCTGCTTCTGAAAATTAGGGTATGGGTATCTGAAGCACTGACAGTTCTCACTGCAGATGAAATCTGAAGGAGCAGCTGATGAGCAACAGCCCAGGGAAATCAAAGTCTATGTATTTAAAGCTGGGCGACTAATCACTGAGGCACTCCGAAGTTGAGAAATTCACAAATTTTAGCATTATTCTTGCTATGTTTTGGAGCTCATATGCAAAACCAGAAGCACTTATGCCCTATTATATAGGAGAGGAATTTGTCAGTATAAAAATAGGTGCCTCCATTTGGGAGGCGTATTATACTGGTGAAGTTTCTAGAACAGGTCATGAGAAAAAAGATAATTTCTTATTCAGGCAGCTTTGGGATAAAGTGTAGTGAATATTATATGACAGGGCTGGCAAAGTTCCCACATGGACTGAAGAACCTTCCCCTATGATAAGAAAATCCTGAGTACTGACACTCAGCATCAGCAGAAAGGAGGCGGCCCCACAAGCCACCCCACAGGATCATGGTCAGTCTTGCAGAGGCTCCCTGGAAATCTAAACAATGATCACTCCAGGCTGCAGATTAACTGGACCTTTTCTTAGTGCACATCTGCCAAACCATAGGTTGGCATACCAAAGGTTGGCACACCAAAGGCTTGTAAGGGAAATTCTGCTAAATTACTCTGGTCATAATTTCACAGATTTGGAATAAAGTGTTTTTGCTTCCAGGTAGCTCATAATTTCTTGAGCAGAATGAAAATGGAAAAGACTTCAAAACTATTTAAATCTATTTTTTTAATTTAATAATGTCTGTATGATATAAAATAATGGTCGTTCTTATTAAGTATTGACAGCAATTACCTCTGAATGCAATTCTTTAAATACCACGAAATATCCAGTTAAAGCAGCTTCTGTGACATACCTACCTCCTACACAGGACAATAACCTATCACTGTGTTAGGGTCTATGTGCTGTTAGCACAGCTGACCTCACACAGCAAAAGTTATATCCGCAAAAAAATTCTAAATACTATCCCAGTTGGTTCAAAGTTTAAGATTCTACTTTGAGACGTAGAAATGCTATTTTCAAAACTATTCTGCTTGTTGTTTCTATTCATTGTTTCCATGGCAGAGCTGAAAAACTGTTACAGCTGTGTTTTGGGTGGTCTATTGTATGCCACTGTTGGTTTTGATTATTACATTCAACACTCTCTTGGTATGTGTTTCACTGTCCCACTGTCTCCACATAAATATGGAATGGTGCTGCCTCCACCCGTTGTTTATTCAATTGCTCTGGCTTACAAAGTGGGAAACGTAACTTTTTTTCCCTCTTCTGCTTAAGGGGTTCACAGCTCCTAGGAGCTTGCCATAAACACGACATTATAGCTTAATATTTAAGAAGACATTGCTCTGCTCTTCCTTTGGGAGAAGTCACAGAGTCAAATACAGAACACAGAAGAAGCAGCAGGATTCAATGTCCAAGGGATAATGACAGCTGGCTGAGATGAGGACACCAGGTTTCTGCTGGTCAGATTAAAAAAAAAAAAAAAAAAAAGGAGAAACACAACAAGTAATATAGATAGATATAGGCTAAGTTATTGCTGACCTGGTTTTTAAACATGCTCTTATAAAGACTTGCTAAAGTCAATCAGGCAACACATAATGCATTTACCTGGAATATACTGCACAATGTAATGGAGACTAACTTTCAATAACACGGGATTAAATGTCTGAATTTGAATATTGCTCCAGAAGATGTGATTTATTAAAGGTTCATAACCCTCAAAACTGAATTATGAGTAGTTAAAACACCAACTGCTGTCTGTAAAATACACATATTTGCTGCAGAAAATAAAAAAAATGGGAAAATAAAAGATCCAGAATTGTGAAAATGAGTGACTGACAGTGTAAAATTAATGATTACCTGTATAAAATGACAGTTGTAAATACAGTGTGTCTAAGCTGACCAGCAGAACGCGTCCTGTCCTGTGCAGCAGCTAGCCTGGATCAGAGCAAACAGAAACTGCATTGGGGCCTGTCCTCTCCTGCTTTGCAATTATCTGGTATTTGATCTCCTGCAGATGAAGCAAGACCTTGCAGCCTGGCCATAAGAAACACCCCATTATAAACCTGCTCCTTAAAGTGGGCTTAGGACAGCTGAGACATGTACTTAGAATCAGAAGTAACTGATGCCTTGCAACAGTCAACAGAAAACTTTCTTATGCCACGTATTTTTCTTAACTATGCGATCTTATGTGGTTTTAATTACTTGACAAAGTGTTCCCATTTTATTTTGGTATTTCTTTGTCCAGTTTTCACCAAGAATAGGAAATCTGAAAAGGCAGGATTTTAAGCTCAAATTACAATTCAAAACTTCAGATGTTTGTCTGAAACTCATCTGAGCTGTCTGCATGTGTGTTCTAGGTTAGTTTGGGCAATATTGTTAAATGAACTTTTTGAATGTAAGATTTTCAATCATTGATTAAGGAGTAAAAATAAAATTAAAATCCAGGGCATTATTTGTGAATTATTAAAGGGTTCTAAAATTAGGATCAATTCTCATGAAGGAACAATACACAAGATGGGGCACGTCCCCCACACCACCACTAAGCTTTTGTATTAGTGAAAAACAGAAGCCTGTAACCTACTTGGCTTAACAGTAGAGTGGGAGTTGGTTGAACACCTGAATGGACATAACTCTGGGTTAAATGGGGATGACTACAAGCCACATAGATCCTGTTGTGGATACCATTCCCTCCTCTCTTTCCTCTGGCTATATCCAAGTCTTGAATAATATTTCAAGGAACTGTGACCTAAATTCAGATGATTGATCACAGTAGCAGTAGAGTAAACTTTCAGTACATCTTCACATTGACAGTGAACCTGGTATCAAACTTTAACCTCCAGCACTTTGCTTTCCTATAAAATAAAAATATTCCATCTTAAATCACTGCCTTTTCAAAAACCTAAACAAAACCATAAAGTCCAACGCTTTTTCCCTTTCCACTGATTTCCATATGATTCCAAGTTTCTTATCTCTCTGATTTCTCATGTACTCCCCCTTACCTTTCCTGATCTCCCACAAAACTCTGGCAGAATATCAACAGATCTGATAGCTTCTTCTGGGCTGGCTGCCATTACCATATTTATGTCCTTCAGGGTTTCTGTGGGACTGATGACGCACAATACATCATTGGGCTGCTGTGACCAAACAAGGTTTGTGTGCTGCAGCTTCCCCCAGCATTTTGCCAGAAGTGCTGAGACTTGTCAAGGGGATGAAGAAAGATGAGTAAATGTTGATGAAGGATGGAGGAATAGTGTTGAAACAGAGTAGATGTTGGGTAGGAGGAGAGGTCTAAAAACAGTGGCAGGGGAAGAGTTAGTAGGTGTTTCAGAAATATCTGAAATTGAAGGGAAGATAGACGTATTTTGGTTCAGGATAAGTTGCAAGGAACGGACTATTAGAGGGAAATGAAAATTGAGAATTAAATGGAACAGATGAAAAAGGTGAGTTTGTATCAGGAGAATGATGATGCTCGCCCCTGCACAGGATGATGATGATTATGATGAAGAAGAAGCTTCATTAGGATTTAGCAAAATAAGCATTTTTGTGTCTTTGCCTTTGGCTGAACTGAACTATACTTTCCAGCCTTTGTGAAATAGCCTGTCCCTAACTGTGGTCCATTGCTAATGAGTATTAACTTATGTATGATGAGGATTATGTCTACATTGCAGGATAGGATCCCATGGGTGAGCCTTGCAGTGATGCTCTATCTGGGTGTTGGGAGAACAATGGGATGTGCTGCCTGCCCCTTTACCTCACTGCCAGCAGAAGAAGACCTGGCTTCATGAACTTACATATGAAAGTTTAGAGACATCAGTCTGAACAGCTGGGCAATCAGTGTCCCAAACACACTGGAGAGTGTGTCTGCCTTGATACACACCACCAGATTCCACTGATCCCATGCCCTTATGATATGTGTAGGAATGGCGGAATATGATTTGCACAAAATATGCCTATGGAAATGACATTCTGAAATTAGTAATAAATTATGTCAAGCTGTATGCATGATATATGCTCCCAGTTTCTTTCAAGAAACACCATTAACTTAAATTTTGGGTTGTTAAAATTCATTTAGCACCACACCTTGTAAAAATGTAAGAAATAGCTAGTACAGTCACTCAGCTATTCCAGTCTCCCAACTCAGTCTCACCTCTTAACTCTTCATCATAACGAGCAGTCTCTTTGAAGAATGTTTGTGAGAGATGCATGACAACCCCAAATACACGTAAATAAAAACTTTGGAAGATGAGGCAAAGGGGTCTCTCCTTTTTATATTACAGCCTTGTTGCCACACTGAGACTATGCCAAGTGTAACCTCTGTCTTTGTAAACGCCTACTTTTTCTCTAAAGATTTTCCCAGTGACTCAATTTGATTGTTTTGAATCAAGGACATTAATTAGAATTTGAATTTTAGAATTTCAAAAGTGTCAAATGCTTAAAATTGTGCCATAGCACATATAGTTACAACTAAGACCTTCTGGGAAGAGTGAAAGAGGTAAAAGCAGTAAACATACAGAAATTAGTCTGGATAAGTTTTCAACAACTGAACTTGATTTTAAAATATTTCCTCTGTACAAGTTAATAAAAATGAAGTTTAAGTATTGAATACTTAAAAAAACTATGTCTTGGGGTGACTATTTTTACTTTTGACTTATTTGCCATCAGATGTGCTCCCTAAAACTATATAGAGAACCCTCAGCTGCCAAATGGAGGTGTGACTGCAGATCATATACAAACTACCTACCCTGCAAAGGGAATAGTAGCAGCAAGGACACAACCCATGAATATGTCCCTCTATGAACCTGACTGCACACACTGGTCACATACTCATCCTGATACCCCCATCCCATTGTTCTTTTTATTACTTCACTAGAAAAACCTAAGTGAGCTTAGCTATGTCTGGCAAACACTTTGGTCTGGCCCATAATGCAAAGAAGTTCTGAAAATGTAAACTCAGTTAATCAAAATGTGAAATGGTTTAAATGTTTGGGTTTTTTCAATGGCATATTTCAGGGCAGACTTAGCTCCAGGTGTGTGAACACCTCCTTTGTTTTGATCTCTGTGCAATGCATCTTACTAACTAGGGTGCAATTATAACATATGTATATACATGAAATACAAAGGTTGTATGAAGACTTAGGAAATTTTCAGTGCTCATGCTGTTAATGTGAAACAGCCCTGTAATTGTCCTCATTATGTTCGTAATTCTTTAGCTGACTAAATGTCCCTTCTCGCACACTTTCATTTATTCTTCTCCTCAAATCTTAAGATTACCAGTTTAAAAATGCAAGAAACTAGAATATTGTGACTTAGAATCTTAATGCCCGAATTCAGTCCAGAATTTCATATCATGTTAAGGATTAGTTGTTTTTAAAATAATGGGCATTGTTGTGCTACCCATTCTAGCTAAGACATTCAGGTCCTGTGATAATTGTACTTGCTTTTTTGGCTTTTGCAAATTAACACAAATGTCCTGATGGTTAATTTAAAGACTTTTATCTTCTCTCCAAAATTTCTACCTTTACTGGATTCACATCTGTAGTTTTATTTAATGTGAACCAGATGTTGAAACCCAGGCAATATTTACTGGGATACTTGCACTTAAGAAGGCCTGCTACAGACAGAGTGTTGTGCCAGTTCCCTGCGTAGAGTGTCAAGCAAAAATAAAGGGTTCTGGAGGTTTTTTCTGTTTGTCTAATTAGAAACAAAGCTTTCTAATCAATAACCTTCAAACTTCAAACTCCACAAGCAAGGAGATACGGCAAATGTACAGGAATTCCACAAGCTGTTGTACTTCATGCACAAAATATTGTGTTGTTAAAACTGTGGGGTTTTAATACACCAGTATAAAAGGCACCCTGGCATGGCTGCAGAATCCATGCAATGGGATGATGCTGGGAAGACAGCAGACAGCAGAGAGCAGAATGCACTCTGAGAATCAGAAATCAAAGCTAGCAATGAGAGTTGAAGCTGGGAGATGCATCTGCTGCCATTGAGTAGCTGGTTGGTGGTGTCCTGTCTCCATGAGAGACAGCAGCTCCTGATGTGGGCCAAGTTTCAAGTCAGAGGGAGCTCAAATCTGCTGCTTCTCCAGAGATGTCAGCATCTTTCCATGCGCTCTGCAATTTGTGCATGCCAGACTTGTTTAAGATGCGTCTGGTGTGTTTTAAATACTGAATTAGATACATGTTCACTTTTTTGGTCATTGTTTGGATATAGGTAACTGGGTAGCATACCTGGAAGGTATGAGATGAAGAAAGAACAGAATCTATGAGATAGAGGAGATAAAGATGTGCTCATCTTTATATATTTTTACATATCTTTATATATTTTCCTCAGACTCTGTTTTTCTGTGCAAACTCATTATTCACTTAAAGGAGAGGCACAGCCAGTCTTTCGTCTTCATGAGCTGGAACATTTTGCTCTTGCAGCATAATCAGATTTTCCAAGCAAAACTCCTGGTTATTTCACTCATATTTATGCAGTCGTACAAGGCCTTGGCAAAACTCAAGCACTGCAGAGCACGGTAACATTTCAAATTAAAAAACTTAAAATGATAACAAGTACTTAAATTTTAAAGGCCAAATTAAAAAAATATGTTGTGTCTACAAAATATGCATACAAGTAACAGATTGCATTTTTTTACATATTGAGTGTACAGCCTAAAACAGTGGAGAGAGTACCTGAAATGGTGATATCCAGAATCTCAATGAATTGTATTCTGCATGCTTTCATTTCCTGGCAAGTTTTGGCTTGTGTTTTGCAAGCACAAAGGTCTAAGATCAAATTAAGATCGAAACGCTTATGATCAAATCTTTACAAAAAATGGAGTATAAATTAGAAACATGAAATAAAAGAGTGAAAAAAATCTGTGTAGTAAATAATATTTTTTCAACATACATTTCTTTATGCAATTGGTTGGGACTTTGTGTTAAAATAACTGAATAAATAAAACAGAGTGGCACTGCATGTTTTGTAGCAAGGCATGACAATTGGTTCAAAACAACGTGCTGAATGCAGTCCAGGATTTGGTGGGACCATGTTTCAGTTACATGGTAAAGGCATAGTTACAAGTTCCAAATCGGTCATAAATGAATCCCACCTTGGTACCAGGCACATAATTTCTCCATGCATCATTCCCTTTCACACCAGTTCTCCTGTACATCCCTGACTTGTTCTGCTTAGTATGTACATCTCTGCTGTGCAAGATCCAAAGGCAAATCCTTAAGTCATAATTTCCTGAGGTATAACCACATTTCTGCCATTGACTTCCTCAGTCATTCAACCTTCCCTTACCTTCCACACCTGTAAAATAGGGAGAGAGACCCCTATGCAGGAAGTTGCACAGTTTTGTCATAGTGCTAATCACCACAGTGTCTCTATGAATGTTTATAAAGTGCTTTGAAGATGAAAATTGCCAAAGAAGCTAGGGATGATTATTATAAGTTAATGAATAAATTTCAACATGTATTTGATTGCCAGGTAATTCAGACGGGAATCACCAACCCTACCCTCTCTTCGAAGAAGAAAAGTTGACAGTCAGCTAGTTGCTAATTAGCACTCAACAGAAATGCCTCCAAAGCTGAGTGCTCCCAGTTGAGTCCTTTAAAAAGTAATCTTTCAACTAATTGAAATATGCTGAAAGTTGAGCAGTCGGTGAGGTGTGTAACAGGTAAATCAGTATGGTGGAGTTGGTTATGGAGAAGGAATACTAAGCTTTTCCAGGTAGGAAAAGCCACCCAGAATGAACATGTCAGGTGAATCACTAGCCAAAATGAGCATCTCTTTTTCATATTCACATATCTGTTCTAAGACCCAGGTTAGGGAGGAAGGGTTGCTTAACGAGTATGTTGAAGTCTAGTTAGTGTTGTTTATTTCTTACTATATTGAGGGGTAGTTAAAATGATTCTTGCTTTGGACTGAGATAGACTAAAGAAATTTGGAATAAAAAATTGCATAATACATTAAAGCTGAGTGACTGTGCCACATGCATTTAATTCATATTTAGCTCGTCTGTAAGGGAAACTAGTATATCAGAAAGGGGCTCAGATGCTTCAGGCCCTTTCCTCTCTCCTGACCTGTCTGATTTTTTGCTAGAGGGTCAGTCTCCCAGACCACAGTCTGCTCCTGTAGCCTCCCCCACCACTTCTTTGGAGATTTTTTTTTGGCTGTCTGCCAATGCTATAAACTGCAGCACTGTCTTCTCTGCTGCTGAAGGCTGTTTTCTTCCTCAGCCACTGGGAGATGGCTGCCAAAGGCAAATTACACGAATTTCATCCCTTCCTTTCCCCTGTTTGACTGCTCTAAATTCACCATCCTCAGCATCACTTCTTCATACTTTCTTCAGGGAAAACACACTCAGCAAAACTTGCTGAGCACTTTGAGTGGAGAATCTCAGTTGCTTCAAACTACCCTTCCCAGCATCAGTCTCCAGTGATAATCCACCCAAACTTCAGCAGCATGTATCCCCAGGCAGGGGGTGGGGAAGGGGAAACCGAATATGTAGGGTGGGAAGCTATCAAGGCAGGTATGATTAATGGGAAAGGAATTCTGCTTCAAGAGGAGCTGTGGGCAAGTATGTGCAATATGAAAGAAAGTGGGGAGATGGAACGAAACAAGACATAAGTGTTCTTGAAGCTGCTGGATTCTCAAAAGCTGCCTTCATGGCGTCCTCAGAGACTCAACAAAACCAAGCTATATTAAATCTCTTTGCTGTTTTACTAGTGTGGTAGATGCTGTCAATGGGCAGATATTCCTTGGTCTCCTGAGGCTGCTGCAGCCCCGAGAAGCTCCCCTGGAGGTCAATAGCTGAGTATGTCACATTTGAGATCTCATCCTCTCCTCCCAGCACCTATTTCCCCTAACAGTAGTCCCTCTCACATGGTCACAAAGTACTTTGTAGTTACAGTGCCCAGGTGGGATGCAGGGTAGATGGAGGCTGCCCAAGTCCACTCAGGTGCTGCACTGACAGCATGGTGAGGAACAAAATGAAGCCACTCAGGCTTAAAGCATGAATCTCCTGTGAGCTGAGCAGCTGGACTGCAGCTGGGAGCTCCTACAGACCAGTATCCCTCTGCAGTGGCACAGAGAGGACACTTAAAACATAGCCTCGGTTTACCACGGCTTAATTGGAGAGATGGTAAGTCAGTTTTTCTGCTACATCTTGGTGGATTTAGAAGGCCAATCAATGTTAACATCAAGATAAGATTTTCATCACTTCAAATTTGTTCCATGTTTACTTCCTCTGCTCTGTGTCCTTCAGGTGCTGTGCAGGTACTGGATGAGTAAAGCAGACAAATTGCTCAGTCAGGCATGGGCAGGCTCCTCAAAGACTGCTTTCAGCTGAGCATTCATACAGTTTACAGACAAAATTAAATATCCATTTTGATGGAGGACAAAGATGTTGTGTATACTGAAGAACTGAAAATATTTAAAATCCCTTCTGTGTTATCATAAATTTAGAAGTACTTCTAGCATCACTAGTGAGTGCTGGAGCTGTAACTCTAATTTACTAGGATTAAACAGGGGAAGAGAATTCTTAGAATCTTCATTTGTATTGAGTTATAATTATATGTAATTTATGCAAGGTGGGCTTGAGCTTGCAAAAAGCCTGAAGCATTTAAAAGATGTGAACCCTTCTTGCCATTATAAACTCTGAAACACAATAGTTTTGGTGGGCCCCATTTATGGATTTTTTAAAAACCCTTCTGATAAAAATAATCATGTCATTCATTAATGTCAGAAAATGAAAATTATCACAACAATAATAAAAAATAATCTACCTGGAAAAAATCTGGAAGTGTACACTGAGCTCAGTCAACATTTTTAACAATGGCTAGAACAGATTTATTTGGTTTCCTGTCCACAAATTATCTGTGAAAGGGCACTGTTTTCTGGAATATATTTTTATTCCAATGTATTAATATTTAATGCAAACAAATTACAGCTTCTAGTTTTCCTATAAATTCCAAGCATCTGGTACACTCTCTTCTATAGCTGTAGAAATGAATGGAAGTAACCTGACGCCTGTCAAAATCCTGTGTTTGAGCTCTGCAGTTGAGTATGTATTACAGATGGTTGGGTATTGCTGGTGTTTCTTCATTGTGCATCCCAGCTTTTGATAAGCATATTTCATTTAGTCACTCTTGAGCATCCACAGGAAAACAGTTTTTTTCTTTTACCTAAGGCGACTCCATCAGAAGTCTTCAATGCTATCTGGCTTTTGTTTAAACAAAGGATAGTTTGAAAACGTGGTGTTGTTAGTTTTTAAAAAACAAATCATGTTTACTTGAGCATTCTCAATATTCAAGTACCTGTAGTTTTTATCTCTTCATAAGCTATGCATCTTTAACTAAGATCAGTCTCTACTGTCTTTCAAAAGCTACAAAACACCTTAAATGTATCCTTGTAAACCTGATTTCTGACAGAGGCTGAACAGTCAACACATACTAGGGATAAATACAGCAATTACACCTATTTACAGCTGTATCACTTTTTGCATTATTATTATTACTAAGCGGTTATTAAAAATAGTGCAGCCTTCAGAGCTGCTTGTGTTGTCAGCCTGGCAAAGCGAGGGCTGTGCCTCAGCCGCACGTGGTGCTTTCGGCAGGGCTGTGCCACAGGGCTGTCTGTGGCATGGTGTGGCAGTGGCAGCACAGGAGCCCTCCCAGGTGCTCCTCCCACTCCTGTGCCAGGTGCTCCTGCATGGACAAATGAACAAACTGCTCTGGTTCACCCTTTCTGGCTCCCTGCTTTTGTCCTGGAAGTTTCTGCTGTTGGTTTTTGCTCCTACTGTAGCGCAACTTGGCTACTCATAGGCACTAAAGGTGGGTGCAGAGGCAGAGGACATGCACCCTTCTGCTCCACCACAGCCATGCTTTCTCCTGAAATGAAGGGAAATTGTCCTCCAGAGCTGTCACACTGCGAGTCCTTGACTGGAGTGGGTCCTTCTGTTTCTGCCCAGGAGAGGGCAATCCAGCACCCAGACTGCAGCCAGATTATCCCACGCCTCCTCTTGGGTGCCAAGGGGCTGTGTGGTGGTTAGTGCCTTGCCAGAGGGACACAAAACATGGCTCTGTGTCTGCTGGTGGGGTCTGATGGCACACGTCCACTCAGACAGGAATCACGAGCCTGTGTCCCTCTGCTCTGGTGGCCTCTCTCTGCTCTGGTGTCTTGTTTTGTGTTTGTGTGCAGCATCCAGGCAGGGTTGGGGTAAGCCAATGCAGTGTGCAGGTCTGGGGACTGGGGAACCAAGGACAAGTCCCAGTCCTTCCTTTCTGGCCTCCAGGTGCTGGAGTAAGTCTCGCCACTCTGAGGTGCAGCAGTATTTGCACGTGCATACACCCATGTAAAGACAGCTCTGCACACACTGTTTCCTCATCTGCTGGTAGCCAGGCATAGGCACAGCCACAGGAGGAGACTCATTTTCAGATTTGGGAAGAATAGTCTCTTCCTCTTGTTTCCCTCCACCTCTTTTTTTCCTCTGCTCACATTAAATTTGTTTTCCAGATTAAGGAATTTATTGACTGCCCTAAATCTTGGGTCAGACATTTGCCCTCGACCCCTGAGCCACTTTGGGTAGCAGCTTGATGCCAGTGGTGCAGGGGGTTTGGAGCAGCCCAGGCAATGGGGCCAGCTGCACGCCCCCTAACCCACGCCCCCAGAGCACACACAAAACTTAAAAGGCAGAAGATCCAAGTGGGAATCGAGATGACACTGTCAGGATCCCTGTAACTTTATGTTCCTTTGATTCTGCCTTCTGTTTTACTGTTCTGCGCATCACACTACTCTAGATGATAACAGGCAACTGGAAGAGCTGCCGGAGCCTGTAATTAGCAGGCTCCTACCCTGGGACTTGGTTCTTGCTGGTGGGCTGTAGGTGTGGGATAATTTGCCAGTTAATCAATGGGAATTATTAAAATATCACTGCATATTTTTGCTTTGTGCTAGACCCGTACACAGAAGCTCTTATAAGGGGGTTGAGGGGAGTATTCAGGGTTCCTAATCATGAAAGCAAATCCTACTGCTCCTTCCTTCCCCCCCCCCCCCCCCCCCACATCAGCCAAAATAAGAATACTAATATAAATGCTATGTTTAACTTCAGGGAAACAGTGAATTTTAGCTTAATCAAAAAGTCCTTAAAACAGAAATAGCTTTCAAGCTATGCAAAATTCCACCATTTTAATTACAGAAAACAGTGCATCCTTTCTTGGGCAAAAATGTTTTATTTCGGATTTGCTTCACAAAGAAAGCAAAATCTGTAACTTGGTAGATTTCTGGTTGGTTTTTTTTACATTTTTTAAAGTATGTCACACTTTGTCTATAAATATTGTGTTTATTAGTCTTGTAATTCTATTTTTTCTGGTTGTTTTGGTTTTAGGTTTTAAGATAACCTTGTTGGGATCTGTTAGAGTACAAGGTGGATGCAGGGAAGTTTTCTCCTAGGTGTGTAGCCATGTTACAGGCTTTTCATGGGGCCAGGGAACCCTGGCAGAGCAATGTCACAGTCCCTGCAGCAATATTGAGCCGAACGTTGCACATGCTATTTATTAAACTCAGCACCTCCACTGATGGTACTGGACTGGCAGTATAGTATTGCTACAGAGCTGGGGTGCTCTTAAAGAGAGAAGTGACATTCCTCATGTATTATCTGTTGTCTCTGTGTTTAGTGACAGAAGCTGTGGGAAGTCTATAAAAACAGCTCAATACGTCACTTCTTATGGAAACTGTTATTCCATAAGAACATACAGAAATAGTTTTGCTAAACAACTACTGGTAGGGCAAAGATAAATTATGATCCAGATCAGTGGTCAGTAGAACATAAAGTATGAACTTTCATATTTTATCCTGAAAAGAGAGCTCAGACTTTCCAGAATTAGCCAAATGCCTGTGAAAACTAGAATTTTTCAAATATGTCTCAAAATATTCCAACATTCAGTCAGATTTGAATTGAAATTTTGACAGTGGGTAAAGCCATATCATGCTCAAATATTTTTCGAGATTATTACAAAAATTTAGAAAAAGTAATGGCGCATGCCTTGATTTCCTCATCTGCGAAATGGGCGATCCCGCAGCGTTCATGCAGAGCATCCTGACTGAGAACCGTTGTGGCTGCAGCTGATTGTTATTCTCTTAATCATATTAGTTAACTAAATCTGTTCCTAGAGTGGTTCCATTTGCTTGAATGAATTTACATGAGAGATTAATTCAGCGCTGTTTATTGTTGTTTTTACATTTATTCCGTACTGTAAATAATGCCTGATACTTTACAGCTGTGTATGAGGACACAGTCTGTGCTTCGAGGACTTTTTCGTACAGGTAATTTGAAGGCTCTCCTCCTAGACCTTGCACTTACCCATTGAGCAGATGAGCCCATTTTGTTTATTCTGTATTTTGAGGACTTTTCGTTCACGTGGTGTCAGCTCCCAGCACTTTCCTGCAAGTATGATTCAACAGATAAAGTTCATCCCTCACTTCCACAGGGTGATCTCCTCCGCTTGCTCTCCCCTCCTCCCGCGGGACCCCCCTCCCCAATGTTAGATATTCACTGGCAACGCTCTCTAACCGCTACTGGATTTATGCCCAGCAGTGATCCTAAAAACTGGGAGCAGTCTCCCACCTAGCTGCCGACGCCTTTACGCCGGACAGCGGCGTCTAAAATGACCCATTTGTGTACGGCTGACCCACGCCAAAGGGCACTGCCGGTGCTTGTCCGGGGGTCCCGCTCTGCCACCCGCCCCTTTGTGCTTTCCCATTTTGCGGGAGGTTTCTGCGGCTGGCATCCGAGCGCTCTCCATTGTGTGAAGTGTGGCGTGCGGGGTTATTTCTTTGTGCCGGCCGCCCTCCCTGCCGTGCCCCGGGTGCGGCCCCCCCGCCCCGGGCAGCGCGGCACGGCCGCCCCGGGCGGGCAGCGGAGCCGTCGGGCGCGGGGGAAGCGCCGGCTGCCCGCGGCGGGATGGCCGTGGCCTGTGTTTATGTATTTTGTAGTAATCACATTTCTGACATTACCCGCGGGGTGATTGGCTCAGGCAGCTTTTAAACCACCTATATGCTAACGAGCCCGCCGCGGCTCCGGCGGGGCCTGCGGGGGGACAGCGAACCCCAACCCGCACCTCTGCCAGGCGGAGAGGGGGGATGGCATTTCTGAACTAGTCGGCAGCGCGGACAGGAAATGACCCCTCCAGAAACTGCTGCTTTAAAACCGAGCGGCGGTGCCTGAAGCTATCCAGCCTCCCTCTCCGTGTCTGGAGCCTGTGCGCTCCCGCTCCCCCCACCCCCCCGCCCGTCTCCGCCGGAGCGGGCTCCCACAGCAGTCCCCAGCCAGTGCGTGCAGCCTGGATGTGTGTGTGTGTGTGCGCGCCGCTACTTTGTACTGTGAAGAACACACAGCCCATGTGCTCTGTATGGATGTTGATGATACTCTGTGTAGCTTGAATCTCTGCAAGCAGGCAAGATGTCCAGCACACCACATGACCCTTTCTATTCTTCTCCTTTTGGCCCATTTTATAGGAGACACACACCATACATGGTGCAACCAGAGTACCGAATATATGAAATGAACAAGAGGCTGCAGTCGCGGACGGAGGTAAGTCCCCCAGCCTTGTTTTCCTGTGCATGGACCGTGGTAGGTTTCAGCCCGAATTCCAGCTGAAGCGTCCCACTAGACAGTACAGTATATGCAGGCATGAACCCTAATTAATTTAGTAGTTTAATTGGGTAATCCCTCATTATGTTTCCACGCAGAGCAACTCTTTGAGGAGATACCAGCTTAGGCTGAAATCATGAAATTACAGTACAGCACTTCAGGATTGATTATAATGCTGGTCTCAGGAAATTTCTTTGCCTTAGTGTGTTGTTTGCTCAGGATCTGTCCTGCTGGCATTTACAGCTATAATATTGCAAAGTATTGCTTCGGCTTTTGCACAAAATTAATTCTGGAATGTTGCAGGTTTAGGGGGAGAGACGAACATTTCTCTGCTTTTGTTTTGTAAACTCGTTAAAATGAAAAATGGATGATAACTGAAAAGAGGAGCGGAGTTTTAAAAACTTATTCCTGGGCTACTCTTAAAGTAGTCTTAAATGTTTGGGACAACCAACAAAAGAAATTTGTGTTTACATTTAGAATGCTGTTGCTTTTAGCAAGAGAGATGGTCAGTTCACTACTTTATCGTATAGCTGTCAAAAGTACCCAGTAATGTAAACTACATTCACTGTTGGTTATGCTTTGTATAATGTGTTAGTGGTTTGTACACCCTGGCTTCAAAATCCAGATCAGCCACTACAAAGAATATACTGAATGGGACAGGGAAATGCTTTTGTCATTAAAAAAAAAAAAAAAAAAAAAAAAAAAAAAAAAAAAAAAAAAAAATTGGGGGCTGCATCTTGTTATTTACATGGCTAAATAAAGCACACTTTTCAAGTCTGCTGAAGTGAAAGTGAATCAGGCTGCATTTCTGTCCATGTGTCTGTGTTTGTGCAGCAAACATTCTTGGTGCTGCAATTTTTCATAGTAGTTTATTAGTGGTGCCCTGAGAAGACTTTTAAAAAGTATGAATCTTTTATAGTAAACGGCTTTATACAGTGGCAAATATCTGCCAGGTTCATGCCACAAAGCATGGTGAAGGATCTCGGGTTGATCTGTTTGTTGTATTGTGATTCTTTAAGATAACATGAGGTTATCATAAAATAAAACACACATGCCTGAATTGTCAGCTAAGCCGTGGAGAATCTGTGACGTTTAATGTATATGATACAGCTAACGAGATGTGACCTGCTTTCTGATTGGGTACCGCCACGGGGTAACTGCTTTTCTATCACTGTTACCACTGCCAGGCTTAAAACGTTGCTGGGGAGTAATTGGTAATACACTTTGTGCTGGCTAAGAACTCCAAGCAGCTCTTTGCTCCCAAAATCATGGCAAGTGTTTTGTCAGTTTTGCCCCAAGTTGTTGGTTGCAGGGCGTTGTTGCCGTTTAGAATGAGGAGGTTCCTGGGGTTTGCTACTGATTGTTAGTGTCCTGCAACTCTGTTCCTTGCATTCCTGTACATATTCATAGCATAATTTATAGACTTTTTCATGTGAAAAGAGCAAATATGTATAACTGAGTGATTTCTTCAGAGCTTTATAAAAGCTGTCAGTGCTATCTTAGCCTTTTTACACATTATTTTAGTGGTACTTTTAATAATTGACCAGTTCCTGATTGTAGCTTCCTTATGGATGTTACACTAGAAAAGTTTTTGAGGGACTTTTGAAACAGCTTTCCCCTCCTTCGTTGCTGAGATGTGCTGAATTAAACTTCAGCACCTTTAACTGCAATTTTTGCTGCACAAATTCAGATGGATTGATGTGGGCAAAAAGCAATAACCCACTCTTCCTTGCTAGGAGTGCCTTGCTAGGTTTCAGCAGCATTTTACTTTGACAGACAGTGTTTAGTTAATGAAGGCCTTATGCTCCAGCATTTCTTTTATTTGCTCAGAATAAAAATTCTTTTGCTTTGTGATTGTTCAGTGTTTGTATTCTGGTTCTCTGTTTTTTCAGTTTATGAGCTCTGTGTTGTAAGCATTATTGTCCATTGAAATGTGTTTTCTAGCTAACTTCAGTTCATCTCATTCATCCTTCAATTAAAACATCTCCTTAATGAACAAACAAAAAAATTAAACTAGTTTCTAGGGACACTAGAGTGACTAGGTGTGGACAGTCTGTAAAAAATAATGCTGGCTTCTTGAGCAGGTCAGAAGTGGAAGTTTCGTATCAATTTTATGCACTTCCAAGCATGTTTGGGATTGGTAGGTGAAGGCTTCTGGAGCATGTGTAACTAGCTCTAAATTTTTTGAACCCAGAGCCCAGTATGTCATGGAAGGAATGTGCTTGTGCTCTGGGTGATACAGGCTTACTGCATGAACGTTTCTCTTCAGGCAGTCTTTGGAATAATGTAGGCACTGGTCTCTGAAGGAGGCTGCTTGTGCTCTGTGAGCCCCAGGGGGTAGGTGAGCACAGGCAAAGCAGCTTAAGGCGAAAGGAATTACAAAGAAACTCTCCAAAAGACTGGGGGTAGCAAGCTAGCAGATTCCACATGGACCCAACTTGTGCAGAGAGACAGTGGCAAATGGAGATGCGTGAAAAAAAAAGGGAAACTACAGCTGTTATCCCAAATACATCCATGGAAAGCCTTTGGGATTTCCTTGGTTTTATAAAAAGTAAAAATGTTCTTAATAACCCTGTAGAGCCAGGTTCTCTACTGTCCCTTGCAGTGGTAGAAGCTCCAAGGCAGAGCAAAACATACATAATTTAATAAAGTTGTACAGAGGATGGATGGAGAGGCTATGGACGAAGTATCTGTATGCCATGTCTATCTGTTTTCTCCTCTCCCTTCCCTTTGTAGTGAATTCCTGTAACAGTTCTCCAAAGCTTTCAGGTAGGTGAGAAATTATTAAAAAAAAAAAAACAAAAAAGCCAATAGGCTGGTAGAAACACCATTGGGGAATCCACCAGTAAATGCCATTTCTGTTCCTGCTCTTCCAGAAGCAGGGTTGATGGTATGTTGGGGTGGTAGTAGTGTCCCTAAAATGGCTCAGGGTTTGGGGACCCTTCTGAGAAATCTGCTGCTTCCACTCCGGTTTCTGTCAGCATTGGGTGGAAGGGAATAACAGTCAGTGTGAAGGATGTGCTCAGTGTATTAAGCAGACAAAGTACAGAGTGATAAAGAAAGATCATTTAGATGCAGCAAAGCTATCTTTGTTGTTCTTGTTTTCTTTAGGAAGAAATGGAAGTCATGAAAGTAAAGAATTAGTAGCTTTAGCCTGTGCTAGATGTGCAAACTTTTGCTCTCCAAACTTCTTATAACTTTATGGGCTCCTCAGACAGAACCTACAACTGCCTTTTTAAATTCAGGGTCATTCTTAGGCAAGGAATTCCAATCACACCCAGGCAGGGGGTGGTTTTATGATGTAAGTACTGGCAAAAGTCCACCACCTAGCTAATTCTTATGTGATCTAAAGTAAATTAGGGAGTCTGAGTTACTAAACAGTGTACCTTCCTTAAAAGTTGTTCAAAGAAATCTAATGCGGTGATACTTTTTTCTAAATTAATACATGCTTTCTTAATAATACTTGGGGAGCATCCAGTGACATTTTGTAATGCATCAACAATCCCTATTTAAAGAAGTAAAATGAATATTTAAATGTTTAATAATCTCTGGCAGATATAAAGATAAATCTTGCTTACTTCTCTCATAGTTGATTAACTTCTGGTTAAACAAAATGCAGCTGTTTCACTCTGTGTGTGGTTTTGAGGATTTCATTCCCATTCACTCATACTTGGTTTATCTTAATATTTTTTATATCTCTGTTAGTTTAACATTTCAAGAAAGGAATCCTGTTGTGGCATAACCAGGAGTTTCTGAAGCTCTAGGTAGCAATACACAACATAGCTAAATGTCTCTGTTTTTCACAAAAATTGATGTTTAAAAAGGCACCTTTTTCCCTCTTTGATGTTGTAAATCTTTTTCTGTCCTAATTTTTAATCATTTGAAATTTCTCACACTTAAAAAAAGGTGACTATATTTTGTATATAATTATTCAGTAACATTACAGTGTGCTGTGAATAGATCACTTAAAGTTGCTGACAGTTTAAAGTTTGAGGTGTTGCTTTATTGTCAGTAATCAAAGAAATTTATCAAGCCTTTCACTTGTTTATTTAGTCCCCTGTATTGTTAGAAATTTTGTGTATCACAATATATTAAATTCACCTGTATCTCTCTGTCACTACAAGAGATTATGCTTTACATCACCATTGGATGCAAAACACAGCTTTCCCTCTGGCTAAGAGCAGTGTTTTAAGGGTGACTAGAAACCTTGATTAGTAGCATATTTGTTTTAAAGACAATCAGCTTAATCAAATATACTGAACTCCTATTAAACTAGTGAATATAACAGATTTCATGATGGAAAAATATATAAAGAAAATTAAAAGGAAAATAAAGGAGGGTGTTATGATTATTTAAAAGCTGCTAAATGAACTGGAAGCTTACACAGACATTCATATGCAACCTAATATTTAAAGTAAAACAAGCAAAACAAATTTTCTGCAGTTTAATGAAAGTGTCTTATTTTTCTTCCTCACATTGCTATCTGATGAAATAATCTTCTTCTTCCTGGTGCATTTTTAATAGATTAGTCATAAAAATCTGTGTTGTGACATCACATTTCTTCGCCTAGCAACTTAGTATGGCAAACAGATCTCTCATATTGTGTACATAAGTCTGAGTTTATCCAGTGAGTTTGTTTTGTTGAGGGGAAAACACATAAACTGTCTCAAAGTAATTTTGGGGAAATATTCTTTCACCCACAAATACACTAATACTTAGCAATTCTAGGAACATGAGTAAAGTATTTTGAGAGTACTTATGAACCATGCTTTGCTGAAACTAAAAAGGTCAGTGTTAAAACTCTTGAATGCCTTTAGGTGGACACTGACTTCAGAATGGATTCAGGGTTCTTTTTACTGATTGTCTTTTATTTCATACATGTTTTTTATCCGTTAAAAAAAATTTCAGTTGCAGCTGTTTTCAATTAAAATTGTTGCAAACTAACAATTCTTATGAGGCCACGGGAGAAAAAAAGACTCCACTTCCTTTACATGTTGATCCTTAGCTTACGATGAGGGATATCTTGCTGCTCCTGCCCACCCCCCTCCAAAGAAAAAGTCATATAATAGAATGGAAACTGCACACATGCCGCTTTTGGGGGTAGGGGCTGGTGAGGGTGGAGAAAGAGTCAGTGCAAAAGTGTAAGAATGGGTCTTGCCTGCAATCACTCTGATGCTTATTAGATAATTTTCTATAACTAAACCTTTGCTACTCTTCTCTTTTTCATTCTTTATTCTTTAAGCTGTAAATCCACTTAGAAAAACCCTTAAAGTTCATCTTTCCCTGATGTAAACAAGATTTACTATGCAGATCTAGTCTCCAAAATAGAAGCTGTTGGTTAGTGAGAAAGAACAAAATAGAGATCATAACAAGGACCCAGTCCTGTGCTCTTATTTAAGCTGGAGTTTTGCCTGCAGTAAGATTGCAAGATCAGATAAAAAAAGAAAATAGTTTGGGTTTGGTATATACACTTTCTTTGTTTAAAAAGGGGTAAGGTTGCTAAACTCTTTGCAGTATTTTTTAGCTGGACTTCTTACTTCAATTGGTATTTTTTTTCATCTCTTTGCCAGAAGTTGCATATCTACTATAAACAGGCATTTCATGCTGATACTTTGTTTGGTTGTTTCCTCCACAAGAAGAGCCTTCATTCCTGCACTGTTCTGTGTAAACAGGTCAGGATAGATCCCCAGTTTTTCCAGGTGCTCTTTTCCAAAAGTTGTTGCTGGGCTGCTTGATGCTTTAGAGGGGTGATTGTGGCAGGAGCAAGGTTGCCCCAAAGAGGCTGATAATTCGTCTCCAAGAAAGACTGTGGTAGGGCAGGATCTGTTGGCCAGGTCCCAATTGGTTTTACTTATTAGAAAAAATTAGTAGTGAGAGAAAAATCCCCAAACCCCTGGCTAAAATCTTTTCCCTAGACCTGAATCTTTCTTCGTTCCCTGGTACGTTCTTTCTGTGTTTGGTTACTGTCAGAATTTCAGAGACAAAGGACTTTATGGTCAGAATACTGTTTCTATCACATTGTGGTTGACAGCCATGCCCTACTAAACTAAAGCCTTTAAATTATTGATGTAAGCTGAAGAGTCCACTTGGTACTTCTGAGGTAACAGGGAATCAGATAGACCCACCTGCAGAACTTAAACCTCAGTATGGGAACAGCTGATGCCTCTGGAAACAATTCCAGCATTTCCATGCCTTAAAAGCTTAGTGAAAAACCAACTGCTCTGGAAAAATGAGACCTTTTCAGAACTAAACATGAAGTAGGACTTGGTGTGTTTCTAAACCTATCACCTCTTCAGGATTCAAGAGTTGTTGGTACTGTGGATTCTTTACAAAGCCCATAAATTTTACAGCAACAGGCTGTCCTCTCCATGAGACTTAGGTCACCTTGGCACCACCTTGATGTTTCTACAGCATTGACAATTGCCCATGTTGAAGCTGCTGGCCAGGGGGTGTTCCCATCCTCAGCATACAGACTTCAATCACAGACTCACTGAATGGTTTGGGTTGAAGCATGAGACTTGAGCATAGCAGACTACTTCTTTATGAGGAGCTCTGATAACTACAGCCAAAATATAACTATCACACTAGAACTTCTCCCTAAGGTCTTTCTGTTGTCAATATTCACATTCAGGTGCTTGTCCAGAGCAGAATGGCAAACTCAGAACTGATGCAGTAAAGCCATAGCTTTACGTAGGTTTCTAAATGTACTTAAAATCTACTGTCCAGTCAGCTGCAAGCCAAATAGTTAGGTCTTTGCATCCTTTGGAGCATGTAATGAGTTGGAATGTTGCTGTAAATCTGTCACATGTAATCTGCAGTACCTGTTGATATCCATCCTCCCCAATTCTAAGCTTGCCGAGCCTAGTTAGCTAAGCAGGAGCATCATTTGTATGTGTGTTTAAAAAGGGGAAGGGGAAACCTAATCTCTGGGTACAGTTTTGACATCAGATTACTCACATAAAGCAGATTTGGTATCTGTCTAGATCCCATAAATTTTACCCAACTGCTAGCTGCAGACTAGAACATCCAAAAGAACTGCAGTGCCTGGCTGGATGACTTTATGTGTTGCATTCAAAGGACAAAGAAACATTATGTGTGTTAAAAAGTGATCATATTTGGAACCCCCTGATTAAAGCCGACTCACTAGATTGAATCATACATGCACTTTACTTATTCTTGAAAAACTAAATACGTGGAAGAAACAACTGACCCTGTTTGAGTATGATGTGCAGTCTTATATTACATGTGCAGTGGACTTTTTTTACTTTCCTTTTGGACTTTCAAACATTTATTTTTTTCCTAGCTAAATTTTTATTAGGTTATTTTCTAAAGTAGTAAATTGAGAAAATTATGACTTTAAGCACATTGCACATTTGAAGTATTTTATGTACCTTACTGTGATTTTTTTTTATTCCAGTTGTGTAGTTTTGCCTCAGCCATTAGCAGAAGATTTTATCAGACAAATAGCTGCCATCTGTCCTAGAGCAGGTTACAAAGAGATTTCTGGGATATTAATGACTGCATTATACAAAAGGAAATATTCTAAATCTTTAAACACAGTAGTTACTTGAAGAGAGGAAAATGCTCAGAAAAAGGAAAGTAAATAGAGTGAAACTTTTTCCTTTTATTTCTTCTTATGCTGAAGCACCTTCAGCATACTTCATCCCTTAGGAAGGCACTCAGCAGCACCAGCATTCCTAACCATCATCTATGGACTAGATGTGCTCCAAGGTGAGGTGGGCAAGGTAGGCATGACACCTGTTTTGCCTCCAGGTTTGCAACCAGGACAGCATTTTATAGGTGGAAAAAGGGAATATGAAATGCCTCACACCTAGAATGCTATCTTTCCTTTCTGCGGTTTACAAAAGTCTCATGCATGGGTCATTTGGCAGTGGAGAAAGGCCTACAGCTGTCTGTTTTACTCCCTCACATTCTGATAGTAACTTGCCTTTTCAGATTACTGTCACTCACCATCTTCCATAATTCTTGTAGCCAGTTTAAATACCAAAAATGTTACCATGTTACTCTACTTTGCATCACAATAATGTCAAAGGAAAAGAGCTGATATAAAATAGTTCCTTTAGAGCAAATGAAAATAATTCTTGTTCAGCCTGTTGCAAGAGGGACCTCCTTCCTTTTGGTGTTCATTTTTCCACCTTTTTTCTCCATAATAAGATGTTGAAAGCATTCACAGGATATGGATTTGATATGTGTGTTTGCAGCCATACCTTTTGCTGTAGTGGATGAAAGCAATACAATAGCTCTATCACCTCCACCTAGACTTAATCACTGGAGTATCAGTTAACCCTTAGGGTAATTAGGTAATAATGTTGATGTGATTTGAAGTATCGTTTTAAGCAATTAGAAGTTCAGATATAATGTGATGCAATTATGCATTATATAGTGCATCTATCCATTTTACACAGCAAAAATTACCATATGTTTTTTGGGAAACTTGGCATTTTGCACTGACTGGGGTTCTGCTTGTATTTATGAACAGCATGCCTGTAAACTGTGGTAATAACTCTTTGAAGGCCACACCTATGCACACTGCTGATTATGTTAAATAGCATAGGCCCATTTTAATGAATGTGTTGGCATGAATAATGGGACATGAAAAGCCAACACACTGGGTAAATGTTCATTACCTGAGTGCAACAAATACTACATGAAAAATTTCCGTGACAATTCACTTGAGTTTAGCAGTGAATTTGCTTTGGCTATGTTCATGCTCTTTATGCGTTTCTGTGAATGTTTGAGCAATGGAATTTTCTTCTTACAAATAATTGCAGAATGCAAATATCAATTTGTTAACCATTCTTGAAAGAATTTGCTTATTTTATATGGGCTAAGCTGAGAGGCAGTGTTTCCTGTTTTGAGTTTACTTCCCAAATAGAACCATGATACTTAGAAGTTAAATACACAAGAGAAGAATCTCTGATTGCTTTGCAGTGAGGACTGACTGGTGCATGAATGTAAAGCAAATTAATAACAATGGCTGGTTGCAATGGGAAAATTACAAGTCAGTAAATATGATGTATATGCATAATTTTTCACGGAACGGAATCCTGCTTAGTGTGCAATTACATTAGAAAAATGGTAAAAATTTTCTAAGCTTCCTGGCATTTTAAGCTCTAGCTCCATCTGTGCTCATCCAGTCAAGGATGCAAAAGAGTAACACACAATATATGACCAACTACAGCATATGGTTTTAGCAGCATATTACATGCTTGTAGCACACTGCTTGTTGTGAAAGATGAGCAAAAATATGTCTTAAATTTGAAAAATTGGTGCATTCAAATAAATTGTTACTAATTCCTAAGAAACCCTTGGTAGAACAAAGTGGAATTCATAAAATTTTTCTTTGATATGAATGATTAGCTCAACTCTTTTCAGTACTTCTAACACTGGCAGAATTAATAATACAAAGTAAAAAGATTGGTCAAGATGCCAGCACACCAAGTACTTCTCTTCCCTGACAGTGCTGTTAGAGTATTTAATGCCCATATAAAAAACATCCTGAGGCAACCAAGTTGCACCTTGACTGATTGTTGCATCCAAAGGGCTGCACTTCTAAACATGCAGTGTAGCACAGACTTCCTCGTACAGAGCGGTGTTAGCTCTGGTATGTAACCTGAAGCCACAACCTGCGTGTCTGGACTGACAAGAATCCTACCACTTGAGCCACTGTGACACCTTGTGGCTTGTGAAGCAACAGAAGCATCTTTTTGAAAACTAGCAGGTAAAAGCCAGAGGTTAATCGGTATTGACAAATGTCCTTTCATTCAAATGCCAACAGAAATCTCTTGGCTGGGTTACTATACTGTGCTTTCAAGATACAGTTAAATTAGGTGTTAGTGGGCTCATTTCTGTTTGTGTCTTTAGAGTATGTATTTTACTGCTAAGTGGCATAAGCTGGGGGCATCATTTTGCTAAGTCTGAACTGCGGCTATTATCTCCATGGCTTTGGTGTTTGCTCATCAGTCAGATTACATAAAGAAACACTGGTTTTGGATGCAGTACAGAGTAAATATTTTATTTGTTTGCAACCACTAATTTGGTTAACCAAAAGAATGCTTGAAGGGTGCAGAGTGCTTTTTGATACTGAGTATGTTCTAAATGGTAGCTAAACAGTAGCTTCAACTAGGTTATAGTTAGCATTTGGCAGTGAGCATGTAAGTCTGTACAGCCGTGAATCTGGGGTTAAATAGATCCGGTTTTCAGCTGTGGATAGTTCATTAACCACAGTGAAGTTGTATTTTGCTGAGAAATTATCAGTAAACTTAAAATTAGGCCAGTAGTGCATGGAGCTGAGAAAGAACAGTGCATTTATAAATGCTCAGGAACTCACAGTACCTGACAATAGTGTCTTGATTGTCACTTGTTACATCTTCAAACAAGCATGGCCTTGTTTTCTTCCACAATGACCCCGAGCATCTGAGAGCAGTTGCCTGTAAGCTCATCCATTATGTCCCATAACAATTTTCTTGGTTCTGATGCTTTCAAAAACTAGGCAACAACTGGGCTGAAAAAGTTGCCTTCTGTTGCCAAATAGTACCTTATTGCTGAATACACCCTTATGATGTAAAGGGTCTGCATCCCTCTATTGTCCTTTATCTTTAGGTATGTCCACAGTGCTGTCACTTAAACATAACACGTAGACATACATGCCCAAACTTGCATTTAACTTGATGGTGTGGGAAGAGGTAGCAGCCCAGGACTCAGGGTGTGCAATCTGCCTTATTTCATGCACAGGTATATTGATCCTTTGCTGAGCTTTATGCTCATAAAATTAGGTGGTTACTGATGCTCATACTACCTTGTCTTCACAATGTGCACCTTAACTGTAAGGTTCTTGGGGCTGGGGCCACCTTCTCTGTTCTTGTACGGTGCTAGAATAGTGGAGTTCTGCTCTGTATCTGCAGCATGTTTTTATTATTGTGCTGTGTATTGTAACTAACTAAAGGCTAGAAGTTGTTAGTAGTATTTAAAATACTTTCAAACCCAAATCTATATAAACCTTTGACATTTTGACGTCATAAATAAAAAAAAAATTAATTGATATTACATGTATTTATGCACTACAAGGAATTATCTGACTAGAAAGTACCATAACAGTCTTAGGTTCTTGGAAGACGACTGTTAAATGTTATTAACACATTTTGTTACTTCTCAAGTAATTCAGGACACCCATACAAATCTACTGTCTTTGCCAAGCAACTACAAATATATTTAAGGCAGCATTCTGCTGGTTGATTTGTGCATCTGATATTGTTATTAAATCTATTGCTTTTTAAGTGTGAAGTCTTCAGTAGTTTCATGTCAATCAAAGAAGCTCATTCTAAGCCCGTATTTTCTTAGTAGTGGAAAAAACATCCTATCCTAAATTCCACAGGAAAAGCATATTCTTTATGATGGGAACTGGTGCTGTGGAATATGTATCTTACTTCATGATGATTTGGGGAAGGAATATTGTAAAGTCTGGTAATAAATTAAGTTCTTGTAATAAGTAGAGATGAATCAGGGAGGTTGTTCTAGGGAAGAAAGGCAACACTTATTTTTTCTTTTATTGTTTGCACTCTACTGATTTAATTAGCCAGTGAGAACAGACCCACTTTGAATATTAAAAAGACAAAATCAACTTCCCCCTCCCCCGTCCCCACATCTGTTGCCTTTTGGAGACTACTTACAGTACCAAAACTACCCAGAGTCTAATGGATTTTGCTTTTTGACAGGTGTTACCTGTATTTGCTCACAAATAAATGAGGTAGTTATAAGTGTTTTATTCTGGGTTTGAGAAAAAGGTGCTGTTTAAAATGTCATTTTGAATGAAACTTTGCTACCTTAAGCACAACCAATACATTTTTGTTATTATACAAATGAAGGAAGTCACAGTCTTGATACATTTCTGAATGGTGATCTAATAGAAATATCTTAATGGTTACCATATTATAGAAACTTAAATCATTCCTAGGACTGCTTGAAGTTGGAAAGAGTGAAGTCCTGTGTGGGGTTATGTATTGGTCAGGAGCAGGAGAGCATAGATTGATAAAACTACTGAAGTGATCTCTGCTCTGTTTCATTATGCTACTGCCTTCTGCAGTATCAATTAGATGGACTGAATTTCAATAAGGCAGCGAAGCAGTTCGCTGCACCTCTGCTGGGTTAGGCCCACCCTTGCACAGAGCTCCAGCCTCCTTTCTGTTCGCAGTTTTGAGTATGAATATTAATGCCTTATCCGGGTTACAGTGTTGCAGGACCAAGGGATCCTTATCAGGGGATCCTGCTCTGTGTCCATGCTATTTTGGCACCTTTCATCACCTGTGGACCCCAGAATTCCCTTAGCTTTGTTTAATGCCACATTTAAAGGCAGCATCAAAAAAAGGGTGAATTTTTTAAATAGCATTTTTTCTCACCATTTTTATAGGCATATACTAGCTACTTTATTAAAATGTTTTTCCTGTTGAGAGGAAAGAACTCTCCCAATTTTGCTGAAGGTGTCTTTTTAGAGACACAACTACCTATGTAACTTTCAAGATTATTATTAGGAAGTATACGAAACTATTAGGACCATGGGAACTTGGTTAAACCCACCTGGTGTGCAAATTTTGTTACCAGAATAGCTGCACTAAGGTTGAGAACACTGTGTGTGATTATAAGAGTCAACTGAGAAACATAAATTGAGAGCTCAGCCCAGCAGTCTTTCCCTTCCTTGGAGATTGATGGCACACAGATGCACAATTGCAAATAACATAATTTGTAGGCCAGTGGTGCTGTTGTGATAAAAAAAAAAAAAAAAATTAAAAAATGTATTCTTTTTCTCTATCACAAGCCTCCTAGGTTTGCTCCAGTTTGATCTTGTAACTGCAGCTCCTCATCCCATGCAAAGATTTCTTGTTTAAGTCAATAAAATGAGCATTTGGTCTTGTATATGAGGGTGCTGGAACAAGGTGCAGAAGCTGGTACAGCAAAAACTTGGGTTTGTGGAACCTGCCTATTCCAATGGATTTTCCAAAAGGACAGGAAATATTCAGCTTTTCAGTGTTGTCCATAGTTGGCTCTGTGATAAAACTGTGTTCAGGGGCTTATATTATGTTTGCACTACAATTTCACAAAATGTGAAAGGTAATAGAGCACGGATAAGAACAAGCAGCACTCGTTATTACGGAGTAGTGTGTAGCAAAACAAATAACAGAAACTGAGTGAAGTTTTTATCAAACAGAAATTTAGGTGCAGAGAAATGTATGGCCCATAAATTAGCAGAACAGTAGGTAGATCTGGCAGGCTGTACGAAGTACGTAAGTTAGCCGAGCTTATTGACACTCCTTGAAAAGTGGACTACAAAGCCTACATTGTTAGCTGTATTAATAAAAAACAAATTTTGCAGGATTTGTCACTGGAGTTATTCTAATACTGATCAAAACCAAATCCTGGATATCCATAGTTAATATCTTCCAGTGTTTTCCTCCAGCAGCTGCTAGCTTCTACTGCTTTACTGGGAAGGGGAAAGATGATAAAATGAAATTCATAGCCTTTTAGTGTCTGCCTAGTCTGCAACTGGCAGCATTTGGGGTTTGTGGCTGCTGACCTGGCAGACTTACAGCATTTTTATGACGTCAAGTGCACACATCATGGGTCTGTACAAGCTAAATATGAGCTCCAACCTCCCTCTCCTTCCCGCTCCTCCCCCCCCCCCCCCCCCCCCCCCATTTATTTCCATTTAGGAGACTAAGAAAAATAACTGAGCTGCTCACTGCACTTGCAAACTTGTGTGTGGCAGCATGATCTGAGTTACTGGGCCCAGCAGCTTGTTTTTGTAGACCTGCTTTCTGTATAGTGCTTTATTTGCTTGGTATAGTAAATGGTAGCTTGGTGGTTTAATAAGTGAAAAATGGATACAGCTATCAAATCTGAGCTCTGCTCAAATAAATGGCAAGTTCTTCATTAGCTTCAATATCACCAGCATCATATAAAGTATGGATTCTTTCAGTTTGTTATTTGTATGAACCTTTGAGTTCTTTTGCTAAGAAAATGAGACTGAAATAATTATATCTACAAGGTTTTATATATCTTGACAAAATGTTACTGTCTGTTTCACACTCAGTTGTATTTAAAACCTGTGGGTGCATTTCAGGCCATAAAATAAGTTTACAAAATAACAGTCGCTTGCATTCACAGTTGTACTTTATTTATTTCTAGGAATTGCATTTGAAATTCCCAGACATCTAAACTTTTTTCAGCATCAAACTGACCACTGATCTTAAAAAATCATCTACATCAGCACCAACTCAATCACTGACAAGGGCTGGAGGAAATGAAACATCTGGGATCTATTAAGATTTCTATTTATGCTTTTAAATATTGAAGTGTGTATGGCTGCTTGGCTTTTACGCTTTGAGCATGAATCCATTAAAGAAAGCTCTCACAACACAAACAGTTGCAAGGAGAAGTGATTTGGGATGGAAAGCTGGGACGCCACCTCTGTAACTGCAGAGGAATCTCTAGGAAGGGGATGACTGTGGTGAACATGGGTTCGTCTGTTTATTGTGGTGACAGACTTTACCAAGTTCTTCCCAAAGAAAAGACTCTTCAGTTTTCTCATGGCTTCTTGCAGAAAATGCTTCACCCTTGCATTTATCTCCCTTCTATGTGCTATACATTGGAGTGGCAACCTTGCTACATCTTCAGTGGTAGGTGATTGCATGAAGTTTTTTTGTTGTCAAATACACCCCTGCCCACAGCCTCATCAAAGGACACTGTGCTTGGTTATTAGCTTGCCTTTGCACTTGGAAGGAGGCTATTAGACCAGGGGCCCAGGCCATTTCCACAAACTCTGCTAAATCTGTTCCGCTCTCCTGTGCTCCTCTGGAGTCTGTGGAGAGAGCAGGCTGCAGGCTAGGGGATTGCAGCCTCTGAGATGCCCTGTCACCACAGTATCTAGCAGATTGTAAATATGTAGTTAAAGACTGACCTAGGTACAACAGGCAGTGCAGCTATTGGGCTTTTTCAGAGGTCAGTTAAGGAAAGTCCTGGGTGGGAATGTAATCAGGTTTTCCACAGGCCAGCCCTCCACCTCGACAGCAGCATCTCCACCTGAACGAGGCAATTCTTGTGTTGGGGCCGAAACGTCTGGGGCTGCAGACTCTTGATGCTTTCTATGTACACCTTTCTGCCTTGCTCCTCCTTCAGCCAGTACATTTGGGTCCTAAGCTGCAGAATCGTGTGGGCTGCTGTCGTTAATGAGGTGCTGGCAGAGGGCAGCCTGCAGTATGGCCGTGCTGCTGGCCCGCAGGCTCCAGGCGGCTGCACATCCAGCGTATGGAATCCTCAGCACCCACAGCCGGAGCTGCAGGAAGGGCTCCAGTCAGCCAACAGGAAGGAACTGTGTCCTGTTCTCACCAGGACCAGTCACTGGAAGCAGGAGATCTTGTAATCCAGGTTAACGAACTGGAGCATTACAGGCATTTTGGAGCAAGATGGTAAGTCCTATTTATAGTGGCTGGTGGAAAGAGGAGTGCAGTACCAGGTAGTGATCCCTCAGCTGAGGCCAAGTCTCTTCCATCCTGCAGAAATACTCGTGTAAAATATATTTGGGATTTCTTCTGCGGCTTGCTGATTTCACTGAAGACTCCGAACATAACATCTGGAAAGAATTAACTGGAAACCATGTCACTTTGGGGAAGAGAAAGAAAAAAGGATGAATACTTTAAGAGAACAGGTGCATTCAAGATTTGCTTCCCTTAGTGAGTTTTACCACAATTTTCTGTTCTTTACTTTTGGATTCAAGGAAATGGGAGAATGATACAGTAAATAGTGTTAGCTTTGGGAAGGGAAAGGTTTTCAGAAGTGACTTTCCAGCAAATATACTGGTCTGAGTGACCATGAACAGGCAAATGTTTAAATACCATTTTTATAGACATTACTAACCCAAAGGGAACAGTAAAAGCAAAAGGGTTTCCTGATGTAGCATAAAGTGTCTTTAAAAGGACATTTTGAAATTTCTTGTGACCTGACAGGAAAGTTCAAGATTGGATGATAACCTCTAGCAAAGACGACATACTTAGCTTACTGTCTTACCTTGATGAACTACATTTAAAACTTGATTAGGATGTATCTAAAAAACTATACTGAAGTAGTAACTCATGGAAAGCTAATATATTCTTTATTAACAAATGTTAACTGGGTTGCACAGATTTGAATACCCTTCAGGATTTCCCTTTGGGTCTTGTCACGAGTACACATGAAAATGTTAGATACATCAGCAGAAAAACTTAAAAAACCCTGAAATTTGTTGAAGTTTCACCCAGAACCTACATTGCTGATACAGGGAACTGCAATGAATACAGATGATTCCACCACCGATTATCATTCAAAATACCAGTGCTGTGGGTTTTTCTTTTAAGTGACACTGTAAGAGAGATTTATTGTTTTACAAGTTTAAATTGGCATTTCTTATCCATTTAGAGAGATGCACTATGTTGTAATACCTAGCAACTTAAACTTACGCTATGAATGAAAGAGCACATTTACAAAATCCTGGAGCTAGATCATAGTGTGGCAGTTCTCTGAAAGATTGCCCGCTCAATGATTAGTTGCAGCACTCTTACTAAATGTGTTTCAATTCAGTTTTTGTCACTGAGAAATCGAGAAATAGGTGGCTTATTAAAGGTGACCACATCCTTTTATGCAAATTTAATGCACTTGGCAGGTTTATCATGATAAATAGTCAGGAATAGATAGTTCATGATGTATCTCTAATCTCTTCTGTTAAGATGTACATGTCTTGCAGGAAGTAGCCCCTTGAGAGTTCAAATCTTTAGAAGTATGTGACAGACGGTGATGTCTGCAGAGTCTCATAGACTTGCTTTGAAGTCACTCCAAATGGTGCCTTCAGTTAATGTTTGGTTTTTGCAAGCTCTCTTGCTTCATCTCGCCTTTAGTGCCCTCTTCTCTCCTCCATCATGTTGTGTCTCCCGGTTGTTCCTCATACTGGGAACATGCACCACATCTTACAGACTACATCACAACTCTCTCCCCAGTCCTGTCATATTTTTGCCTGTAAAGTTGTTCTTCCATTAGACATCTTACATATTTTAAGTGAAGTGATTCACAACAGAAAAATGATAAAACAGAAAAAATGTCTTAGAAAATCTATCATTCATTTTTGAATTGTGTTCAGTTTTTGAGTAAATCTTTGGGGCCAACATCAGTGCCAGTGTCATGTTTACTATGCTATATTGTGTTAATTATAATCTTTACCAATATTAATTAGGCCAACTTCTCTTTAGATTAATAACAAAAAATGGTTAAATTTTAATGCTGCTGCAGGGGATCTGAAGGAACTCACATAATCAAAAAAAACACTGCAAAGCTTTTTATGTAAACCTTATTCTACTGGAATACAGCCAATGAAATAGATACAATATAAGAGCATAAAAAAGACATGTTATACACCTGAACAATTGTGTATTTTCAGAGCTTAATATTTTCACTTTTCATTAGTTGGCCTTGGTTGATCTGAGTTTGGATGGGCTTCTCTCCTGAAATCAAGTACTAAATTTCATGTAAAGTTTTATACCTGTCATAGTCCCTTTCTAAGTTCTCATTTTAGACTCACTTTTCTTAAGTATTTCTGTTACTATCATCACTATACATAACCTTGTGTGTAATAATTGGTAATGTTTAGTTTGGTATACATAAATTTTTAGTCTCTAGAATTTTTTAGGCATTACTTCTTTCTCAGATGCAATTCCCACAGTGTTACAACTTGATCTCTTTTAAGCAGGAAAGGCTGAGAAAAGTTTAAATAGGGAAGGCTGAGGAAAGAATGAGTGTTGAGGTTGTTCAGCCTGAGATGAGAACGTTCTGGGGTGACCTTATTGCAGCCTTTCAGTAGCCAAAGTGGGCCTGCAGGAGAGCTGGAGAGGGACTTTTTACAAGGGTAAGTGTAGTGATAAGACAAGGGAGAGTGCCTTTAAACTGAAAGAGGGCAGATTTAGGTTAGGCATGAGGAAGAACTTCCCTGTGAGGGTAGTGATGTGCTGGAACAGCGAGGTTGTGGATGCCCAATCCCTGGAAGTGTCCAAGACCAGGTTGGATGGGGCTCTGAGCAACCTGGTCTAGTGAAAGTTGCTCCTACCTAATACAGGGGGTTGAAACCTTCCAACCCAACCCTTTTTATGATTCTATGAAACATCTGTATTTATGGGGTTTTTTTTTCAATCATGGACTACTAATTTCTATTAAAATTGTAAAAAAATCTTGTATTATTTTTTATGTAATAGTTTCATAATTATTGTGCTATTCCTCAATCTATTCTATGTTGAGTACCAAAGCATGGCTTCTGTTAAAAAAACCCTAAGACCTAAATATTTTTGTTTTCATTGCACTTTTACTGTCTAAACTGTCCTTGAAGTTTTTTGAGTATTGGTTACTTCTTACCTTACTTTTTGAGTTTCTGCTTATACATGTAGGAGCCATGGCTAGCCATGGTGTGAAATCTAGATGCCTTTAAAAGGGAAAATGATCTGCGTACTCTTGAGACATGATTCAAGAAAAATTTGGGGAAATCATTAAATTTTATGATTAGTCTAGTTTAAAAATCCTTGGCTCTGAGGTTGTACTTTTAGCTATTAATCTGTGCCATTAACTAACCCCTCTTTGGACTGTAGACATTTTTTAATGAAGTGTCGGTAATTAAATGTTGGAGGCACACTAGTACATCTTCATCAACATATGTTTTAGATACTTGTTATTATGTTTTGAAAACATTGTAGTTTCATATCACAGAGTAATTGTATAATAGTAGTAATAGTAATATTAATAATAATAATAATAATAATTATAATAGCCCTGAAAAACTGTACCACAGACCCAATTAGCTGTCTGCAGTCTAGAAAGAGGTACTGATGAATTGTACAATCTCCTTGTTAAAATTCTGCTCGTGAGTTAAGAAAAAGACTGTAGTGACTTTTCTGAGTCTGTGACATTCCCTTTGTTTCTGGTTATTGCTACAGCATGTCATCCCAAGGTGACTTATGGAATCACTTGGACTGATTCTTGATTTTTAAGAATTTATTTGCAGAGCAAAGATGTTATTTTGCTTTTGTAATAAGAAAGAAAGTCCAAAATTATAGTTGCAGTCTTTAATTTAAATACATATATTCTCTTACCCAATTGGTACTTTATAGTCTAGATCTACAAGATTTCTATTTCTTACATAAATAATTCCTGCAGTTCTAATGCAGACTCAATAAACACTTTAATAATCATGTGTCTTGTACTATATTTTAATAAATTATGTGACTGAATGCAAACTTAGGTTAACTCTTACTTAGAGTGCCTGGCTGAAATGTCACCATTACATTTCTTTTCCTGCATTGCACTGGCAAGCCATTTGTACATGTGAATGAAATAATTATAAATAATTACCTACTTACTAATACTGTCAGTAATTTGGCTCATGTGCCAGGGAGACTGAAGCAGTACCTGTAATTTGCTGTGCTCCACCACAGACCATATTAAAGCTGAATGGACATTGGAGCCAATCTGGCCATGACCAGAAGGTTCATTTGTTCACATCTCACCTATTTTACGATTCAGCTGTTAAAAATATGTCTGGCCCCTCTGTGTCCCTCTTGGTTGCTGCCCTTTTCATATGAGCCATGCTGGTTGTCTTTCATTTATTAAGCAGTACTGTTTCTTTCCCAGCTGGTTCTCAGACCCAGACCTAGACCTAGACCTCCTCAGTGCTGTCCTCTGGTCTAACTCCTCTTCTGGCCCTGGAAAGATTGTTAATAATATGGTGCTATGGTTTTGCCAGTGAAGTTCAGTAATTAATATTGTACTTCTCCAGATAATTTCTTAGCCTTTCTGGAGCAGCACCCAACAAACCAATATATTCACAATTCTGAATTTTCTTAATTTGAGGTTAATTTTTTTGTAGACTTTTTTGTTGTGTATAATGGGTTAATAAGAAACCTCTTTCAGTATCATCGCCATGTTCATCATATACCTGTGTTGCAAATGAATATGCAATACAGTGGTCTCAGTGAAGAATGTCCTGAATAGTATATTCACTGCACACATGAATCATAACCCAAATCTTTTATCTAGGGCATCTTTTGACTGTGCTTATGTGAGTGGATTGCTATCTGGTGATCTGGTGATCTTCAGAGGAGAAAAGCTGCTTAAGTGGAGAGAAAAAAAAATAGGAAAGAGGGGGAAAAAAGATAATGCCATCATGACTAAGTGCTTCACCAATAGGTAATATTTGTGCCCACACAACTGATACTACTTAGCAATCAAGAATATGCACTGATAAAATGGAAGTGGAAAACACAAAATATTTACTCAACAGTCTGTTTGCTTTTATAGTAGCAACCAGTCTAGGCTTTTATTTGCAAACTGTGAACAAAGATGAAACACTAAAATAGCTGTGCAGTTTCCTTTTTTTTTTGTCTCTTTGGATGCCATTTACATGACTGTCAGTTTAGTAAATGAGCACATTTTTAAACTTTAGGCATCACACATGATAGGTGTTTAAACTAGCCAGAGTAATTTCACTTACAGGAATGCCAGCAAAGCTCTGAAAACTAAAGCAGACCCTAAAGCTAACTGATTGTCCTGGCTGTGTGGGCACAAACATGAAGATATGGTGCCATCTCTTCTGTGTTGCTTGGCCAGACTGCCTGGAAAGAGAGATCAGGAAAAGACAGATTGGCATAAGCCCTCTTGCTCAGTTCCTGGGAGCACCATGAAAAAACAGATCCAAACTCAATAGTACTGTGGGCCGGCTAGCAGAGTAAGGAAAATATTGGCAAAGTAACAGCTTTAGAACAGGGTTTAGAACAGCCTGGAGGCTCTTATTTTTGTAAATCAATAGAGAGGAAAGATAGTTGATAGATACTATTTAGATTAGTCAGCTTTGATGCTCCAATACTAAGGATTGCTTTAAATAAATCTATTTTCTTTTTCTTCATAGAAGACTATTCCTCTGGACTTAAGAAAAGTGTTAAGAAGGGTCACCTAGTGATGATCAATACAGTAACTTGTTTTTTTATCAACAAAATCTACCACGAGTGTGTGCAATTGGCCTGTAACCATCATGTTTATGCAAAGGCCATAACTGAGAAATAGCTTGAAATATGTTACTTGACAATTTTCTGTGAGATCTAATATAGAGAAGAGAAGGTGAAGGACAGACTCCACAAATATATCTGATATCTTATAGATGTAAGTAGCTGTAAAAGGAGATGATACTGCAAGATCCTCTTCTGCCCCCCAGTATGTAAGAAAAGAATATGTGTATAAAAGAAAGCAAAATGTTGTAAACTTCTAGGATTATCTGCAGCTAAAAGTGGCAGTTCTCTTACCAAAATAATATAGGTTGTGTGTTCTCAGCAAGCAAATATTGTCAAAAGGAGCAAATTGAGTACATTTTCTATGAAAAGTATGGGTTCAGGTCTTGTGAATTTCTCATAGTTGAGTCTAATATCACTTAGGAAAGTGTAGAGCATTTGAAAATACACAAGTCAAACCCCTAGAAAATTCTGTTGTTGCTTTTTCATCCACAGTCCCCATTTGACTTTGTCTAAGATTCATATTTGAAATTTTAGTTAAAAATAATACTGTCAGCTTTATATAAAAAACCAAGACATCAGAATCCCTTGCCAGTAGTGCTATAAATAGAAGATTTTTTTAAAAAGATCTTCTATACCTAGCACTGTTTATTGTGTATTGTTCAAATTGGCATAGTGTTTTCTACCTGGTAGTGAAAATATAGGATTTTTTTTTTCTTTCTCTCTCTTTTTTTTTTTTTTTTTTTTTTTTTTTTTTTTTTTTTTTCCTTTTTTTCCCTTTCTTCTGTTTGTGGTAGATTTCTTGGACAGATTTTCTGGGACTGGTTGACTGGTTGGCAGGACTACTGATAAGGGTTTCATAAAAGGAAACTAGGAAGAAAATCTCCCTGTTGGAAGCCTTTATTTGCCTTACAGATGCTAGCATATCTTCTGTTTAGAATTTTTAGGTGTCTGCATATACAAAAACAAAAACTGATGCACTGTGTGGTTTCACTGTCATATTTTAAACACTACCTCCATCATGCAGTATCTGGATTATAAATAAACCAGTTCACTGTCTTCTGTCCTAATATGCAGGCTTAGAGATCTCAACACACATCTATTGAACTTCTCTGACTGTAGCTCCCAAGTTTGTTTGCTAATTGGTAAAAATACTAAACAAAGACTTAAAATGATCATCATCACCCGCACACACACAGACACAGACACACACACACAAAAAAAAAGCCAAGAAAGGTCTGGATGCCTGATTGAACTGCCAGACATTATCTGTTTAAATTCTCAAAGATAGTGAGTGAAATCTGCATAGAAACTCAGAAAGAGCATCTATAGACTGAACACTTTCTCACATGTCAGTGCTCTCACAGGCTGGCATGTCAGAAAAGGCTTTGCAGTTTTGTTTTTTAGGGTGTCACAAGCTAGCACAAGCATGCAAGCCTTCTTCATGGCATGAAATTTTAAGAAATAAGTTGGATGACTGGATGAATGGAAGGAGTGAAGATCTCAATGCTGAGAGTGAAACTTTAACAAATGAATCACATGCTTCTTCCAGCCCATCTAACTACTCTTGTGCCCCTGCTCAGAGCTCATTGGTGGGCTGGCATATCACTCTCTTACAGTGAAACAAGTTTTGAAGAACATCTTAATCTGCCTGCCTAGGATCTTGTGTTAATACTCATTGCCATTGTACGTGAGTACTTCCCAAGTGTCAGAACAACAATGATATCTCTCTTCCTTCCCCACCAGGGATGGAAACAGTTAGTTTGTTCTTTCCTTGTAAGGAAACTTAAATGGGGTCAGGGAGGCAGGATGGTTAACAATATGGTTTTGTAACTTTGCTGGATGGGTGGATTTCATCTCCATTGTTGCTTTCTTCCTGCTTTGTGGTGGTTGCATGCTCACTTGCCAGCTTCCCTTCCCGGTCATTGGCACAACTCAGAAGAGGAAAGGAAGGCTCTAAGTGGCTGGGTGCAGAAGTGAGGCTGGGAAGAGGTGAGATGTTGTATGAAGCAGACTGATAAGGAAGAGGCTCAATGACACGATCAGATAGAGGAGCTTTAAAAGGCTAGTCAGACCTGCTGAGAAGGATTTATTGCAGTAGCAAGAGGTCATGTATTTTTCTCTTATGAAGCCCCATAGGAATGGACTAGAGTGCAGAGAACTATGTGAAAGGCCTAATAGAAAGGAAGATGAGTTAGTTTTCTCTACGAACCAGTGTAGAGGAAGTCATACACGAAACTGTATGGGCAAATATGCAAGGTGGAGGTTGTATAACTGAGGGCAGGCCTCACCTTTGCTGCAGTTGGTTGCTGTGTAGTACCTTCTCCCAAAGGCAGTGACTTCAGCAGAATCCTTCTAGTAGACTACTCATGTACCAGAAAGTGACTCTGAAAATATTGGTGAGGGAAAGAAAACTTAAAAATCCACTGCTGACAATACATGTTTATGTATTTAGCTCAAAAACATTTTAGCAGTGTCCATATGCCCTTTGCATGACAGCTCTGAGAGGTTTCACCTTTTAATCCCCTGCGATGGTTTGGATGGAAGAAGGGAAGTAGAAGAGGAAAGAAAGGGTGGTGCTGAGAAGCTCAGAGCCAGGGGACTGTGGGGTACAGGACCAATCTGCCTCATTAAGGCAGGAGACAACACTGGCTCAAACATGTCAGACCTGCTGGTTGCACGGTCAGAGAAATACTCCATCCTCATGCCCTAGGTTGTATTAAGTTTTCCAGAGTGTGTGAAATGCAAGGGGTTTGCATTTATTCTTTAAGAAGATAATATGTCTGTGCACTATATGTCCACTCCAACCCTCCATACAAACAGCAAGAGTGACACAACTAAGTGTAACAAGGCAGCATTACGCATGATGTTTCCACTGTGCTTAGTGATTCTGACAGGATTCTTAATATAGGGAGTATTTGCAGTATGAATTTCTGCCAGAACTACGGGCACATTGTTGCTAGAACAGCAAACAGCGGGGAGCTAAAAATACCAGGGGTCAAAATTTACTATTGGAATAAATCTGAGACTTGCGTTAGTTTTGAGGGACTTCCTCAGGCGTGACCAATTTACCACATATGTTGCTTGATATCTGGCCATACAAGCTCTTTACTTTCTCAGTTTTTGTAGTACAGTATTCATCCATATCTGCTTTATGTCTTTTTGGAAGCAAAGTGCCTGGCATTTGAGAACTCTCTTTCCCTCTCTATTTATTTTTCTTTTTTTTTTTTTCTCTATTTTTTAACCCTTCCTTGGATTCTCTCACCTTTGGTTCAGAAAACCTGATGTCTTTAGAAGCTGTCAATGCACAGGATGCTCCAGTGCTAGCTGGTGATTGATAGGTTCTGTACTGAACCTTGTTGTCTTTCTGCATCCCCTTCCCTTACTGTGTTTCATTTCCTTTTCCCCTTGACAACATAGTGGTTTCCAAACTGAATGTCTTTGGCTCTGCTGTGGCTTTAAAAATACTTCAAATTTAGATATTTTGGGAGTTCTGGAAAGGAAGAAAGAATGGTTGAGGGCTTTTGTTTTCCTCTTATTTTCTGATAGAGTTTGAATTTCTTTGAATTCCCACGGGAATTTCCCATGGGAAAGAGAACAACTTTCACAAGGAACAGCTTTACCAGGCTGAAAGTAGATCCTGAGAACGTGCACAACTATTCACCTGTACTATGAATACAACAGTCAGAATATTTGCTATAATCTTCATCTTGGGATTCAGACTACAAAAATTGTTCATCCAATTAAAAAAAAAAAAAAAAGAACAGGACAGAAAATAACAGGTGTCCACCTCTTACTAGGCTTCTTTTGCTGCCACAGAATAAAAAGCCTTCCTTTTTTCAATGGTGTCAGCTCTTGCCTTTGCTGAGGCTTTTTCAACCTAGACTTGTCTCTATTCTCCCATTTTCCTTTTGACTTTGGATTTGGTTCACATATTTGTTCTTTCATAAAGTGTAACACAGTATCAGAGGCAATTCATTCCACATCACTCCCTCCCTGTGATAGTGTCCCCTCCATGACCGTAACAGTCTGATTGGCTGCCAAAGCCCCTCATCTGATAATTGTTTGTATTTTTTTAATGTTACTGCGACTCTCTAAACAGTCTCCATACACCCAAACTTTGGTTATATTCTCTACATTTTGGGTATGTTATCTGAATTTGGTTATCTTGTCTGCATTTTCTGTTGAGCTCTGCACTGTTCAAACTTGAAACTCCCTGGTGCTGATGAGACTTCACTTGGAATGGAAAGTTTTAAGCCAGCTCTTCTCCACCTCCATAATTTTAAGTGATAGCATGAAAGAAATGGAAAGCTGATTTATACAGCCCAAGAACCATTTATCTTTGTATAGAAATCTCTGTGTGCTGTGATAGCAGGGAATTCTTGTGTGAGTGTGAAGTAACCTGTGCAGTATTTGGAGCAAAACTGCTGATGGTGAGAAAAAGAAATGTTTCCTGACCACTTCTATTTTCATGTGGTTGAAAACAATGTTGGTCATTACTTGTTGACTGAGATGCTGCCTTGATCCTTTTGGCCTCAGAGACCAAGAGTAAAAGTACCAAAAGCTTAACATGACTCAGTTACAGGCATTTGGTACACTGAATAACACAGTTTAGACATTTTCATCCTATCTACATGTTAGCTTTGGCTTAATAGTTCAGGAGGATGATCCAGAAAATAGCTCTCCTGCTTTAGTAATTTCAGCAAACATTTATTTATGTTCAAATAAGTTGCATGCAGACTGAAGTTCATTCAAATAATACATATAATTCCCTCACACATGCCACATTTTCTAAAGTCTATTAATATTTATTAGTGTGTGTGTTTAAAATAACACTACATAGAAATGCTAGTCCAAGCTCTTTTTCTCGTGCATGATTCAGCTTAACCCTTCTCCCCATGGTCGACTATTTGTACTCTCCATTCCCACAGGAGGTTTTCCTCTCCTGAGAGTGGTTGTAATCCCATAATTATTAGGGTAAACCCATAAATATCACGATAAACCAGCCCGATCACTAATCAGCACTCAGCATTCCCCAGGTAGAACAACACCTGTTCATTTGGACGTGGGGAATATGCAGTAAAACCATTCCTGTGGCAATAAATAATGTTTTGTTAGTTTTGAAATTAGACTCCTAAAACATACAACGAACTGAGGAAAATTCTGGGTGTGTAATTCTATTAAACATGCTTGTCTTAGTCTTTGTCGATAAGACCTGATAAATTGCTGATGCTACACTGGGCAGATTTATTAGGGAATCCACAGCTGACCAATAGAAACAAGAAAGGCACCTGCCATACAAGGAGCATTTTAAATTCAGCTTCCTCCTTTAGCACTGGATGACAGATTATGAAGGAGGAAGCCATAGAATCAACCATGTAATCCTGCTATGATCCTTCATTAAACAATCCAGAATGATAAAGAAAAAACAGGAGGAAACTTCTATAGAAATTTTATTCCAATGGTCCCTTTCAGGCATCCCTACTTAAACCTTCAGCCTGTTGATCATGTTTGAAGATCTGGTACACTAGGTGCCCCAGCCTTTATCCTCCTTTTCTAGGCTACCTCTGGATCATGTTAATTGGTTTTGTTAGTTTTCTGTTGTGTTTATATTTGAGTTTTTGTTTGGTTGATTTTTTTGTTTAGTGTTTTTTTTTTTTTAAATCTGGCTACTTTAATTTGAAATGTCTAATTCAGACTTAGTTGTAAGTTTCAGCAGTCAGATTTAAATATCTTGGCCATAATGTTCATACTGCACTGAAATATTGAATCTGTTCTCGCTAACAAGGCAGTTTTTCACACATTAAAGGAATATGTCGAATGTTGGATCTGTTATACTCCTCAAGTGTTGGATCTCTCCCCTACTCAGAGCAGCAGTCCTCATCACAGATTGCAATTCAACAGTAAAATATTGAAATTCTATTGAATCACATGGATTCTCCCCATGCTTCAGTTCTTAAAAAAACAACCCAAAAAAACAAAGCTCAATTAACCCCTAGAGCCTGAGAGAAAATTTCATTGACGCTGTTAAAAGAAAATGTGCCTTAAAGTACTATATTAATTTTTAGCTTTATATGTCCTCTACAAATATTAGGGGAGAGAAACAGGCAACATGACCCACAGTAATTGTATATAACATGTACTGCCTATTCCTTCCCTGTATCTTTTAAGGTTTAGTGTGTGGCAACGTGTGTCTCTGCTCAGAGTTTGTGTAAAGCCTGTATGCCTGTTAGCTTTCTGTAAACTCTGTTTATACAGTCTCCTGGACCTCTTCAGGAGACATTTAATTTACTGATAAATACCTCAGCTCTTTTATAGGTAAATGATAGAATTCTGTGCTTCAGTAAAACTGAGGCAATAATACATCTTGACAAAAAGTGAAATAGTTGGAACTTTAAGATACTACTTAAAAAAAAACCACTGTCTAAAATGGAATTTTTAGTGAAATAGCATACAAAGCTGTGCAAGAAGTATCTTTAAAAAGCAACATTACTGGGTGATTAGACTTTGTTTTTAGATTTAAGAGTACTGAGTTGCACATATATATTGATGCAGTTTTCAAAGTCAATAAATAGTGCATCAGCTCCTGTATGGAAAGAGGATGTTGCAGAAATAATTATGACATGATGTGATAACCCCTTCTTTAAAAAAAAAAAAAATTAAAAAAAATAAAGGAAAAAAGCAAAGCAAAACAATACTGCAGTGTTCTGGCCATCAGGAAACCACGACAATGCTCCCACCTTTTTCCTGTGACTTACCCAGAGTTCCTTCCAGGCGACAGAGATAACTGACTGCTGCAGACTGGATCCTGTGCCAAATGAAAATAAAGTAATTTTTTTGTTAAATTTATATCTGATTAAAAATGAATCTTAACAACACCCTTTATGACACTCAGTTTTACAGCTCTTCAGCTAAAATACTGCTTTGTAACTTTAAAATTGCCTAATTTCCTAGTGCAAGTGTTACTCCAGCAGGACAAAGAAAAAAAATTACTTAAGTCTGTATATTCATATCTCATAAACTAACTGTGCTTAAATAAGAAGGTTGTTCATCTCTGTTTCTTCTTAAGAAAAAACTACTTGAAGTTAGCTTTTATGATTCTCTGGGACTTGAGTGTTCATGAAACAGCTCGATTTGCCAATAATGCTTTTCAAAGTGCATGTGACTTGGGAAAAGCTCTCATGCTGTTCAAAATGCACATGTAGTCCCCTACATGTGAACTTTTGGGGTTGTATATGTGCCTTTATGGACATCCTCCTATTCTCTGTGCATCATGGATGTGTTTTATTGTCGCCCTCTGTTCTCTGGGTAGGGTGGAGCTGGGGCAGCTTTCTAGCCAAGGCTGCAGCAGCACAGTTGTAGCTTTAGAGTAAGGCTTGCCTAGAGTAAGGCCACTTTTATCTGTTTAGGAATGGTATTTAGATAAAATGCCCCATCACTGCAGTGCTCTGCAAGCATGTCTCTGGGAGGTGCAGCATGGATTAGGAACTGGCTGTGACATCAGGGTGCAAAGAAATTCTTGCTGTGCAAGAAGGAGCCTCTCTGGTGTGTGTGTCATGCTGGGGTCCACAGGGCCTCGCTGTGGTTCCCATCAACACACATACACACAGTTACTTCATGCTCTCCTTACAGATAGGGAATTCTTTGTAGTCCCTTGTTTTTAGCTCAGCTCACTCCGTTAATTTCCGCAGGCATTTTGCAGGGTTATTTATGCTTCAGCCTGCACTTAGAGCCAAGTTATTTTTTTTCCTGACTGGCTACTAATGAAGAATAAGTCAATTTATCCTCATCAGTTAAATTATAAATACAGTGAAAATAGAGTAAAAATGTCACCACATGGAGATGGCTTTGCTTTTTTTCCATTCCCTAAATCCTGGTTTATGTAAACTGAGATAAATATTTATAAAAAATGCTGGGCACAGCAACCCTCTTTTTAAAACTATTTGGATTAGTTTGTGAAATGTAACTATTGATGATACAGTTTGCTACCTTTGTAAGTAGGTTTACTTTGTACAGTGATGTCTTCCACTAAGTTTTAAAATAAATGTTGTGTTTATTTCATCTGTGTAACAAAGGAACTTGTAAACCACTGAAAAAAAGAAAAGTTGTCAGAAGAAGGTTAATTTTCATAGTATATATTGTGAATTAAAAAAAGAAATGTCTTACAGGCCAAAACTTGCCTCCAGACCAAATGGAATTAAAGAAGACAGACAGGAGGGACTTCCATGGAATGTATGGAGGGAGATGTTCTGTGCACCCAAAACATGTGCAGGAAGAAAACAAGTGTCAGTGCAAGTGTGCAGGTCAGCTCCCTGCCCCTCAGCATGTGGGGCATGGGGCTGCTGATTGTCTTGAGCAAAGCCTTTCTCAGTGGGGCTAGTCCTGTTGCTGTTGAAATCAATGCCAGGGCTTCCCTGTATTTCAAAGGAACAGGGTTAAACTCTTCATTACATGCCCTGGAGTTTGCCCTCTGCTGTGCCCACCTTGTGCCATCTGATCCTCACAACTGTCTACTTCTGCTGTTGCAAATGTGCAAGCCAGAGGAGAGTTCTGGGATTTTTTTTCTAAAGTATGCAGTGAGAGATTTCATCATTTTATAATGTTTTTAAAAATTAATTTTCAAAAAACACAACAAAAATAGATGGAGCATTAAAGCAAATTTACAAGCCATTGAAGTAAAGAGCTGCAAATAGAAACAACGCCTGTATTCTACCTTTAGCTATCAGTATAAAACTCATCAAAGTAAACCAGTTTTATTTAGACATCTGGAAAATGTACTTTGACAAACATCCACTTGATGAATGTCAGTGTCTTATAAAAAGACTTTGATATCAAAGATCTGCAGAAACTGTCAGAATAAACTGGTTGGTTTCTTTTTCTTTTGACAGAAGGATGTTTCCTAGCCATGATTTGTATTGTCTGGTTGATATGTTTTTAATATCTTAATACAAAAGATTATTTTTATGAATGTTTTTGTATCTACTTGTGCAAAATGACATGACATTAATAAGACAGATTTACAAGTTAAGCAAACTAGAAAAGCAGAATCTGTATTCCTGCTCCTTCCAGCACTGTTAATTGTTCTGTCCTTGAGGTTAATGGATAGTAAGACTGTACTTTTGATAGACTCACAGAGCTTAGGTAATCTATCAAAACCTCCTTTCAAGTAGATGAAGAGAATACATGAATCATGTAAGTATCTCAAGGATGGGTGTTAAGAGGATGAAGCCAGTCTCTTCTAAGTGGTGCCAAGCAATAGGACAAGAGGCAATGGGCAAAAACTGATGCCCAGGAAGTTCCACCTGAACATGAGAAAGAACTTCTTTACTGTGCAGTGACCACACATGGAAAAGGTTGCCCAGAGAGGTTGTGGTGTCTCCGTCACTGGAGATACTCAAGAACCATCTGGATGCAATCCTGTGCCATGTGCTCTAGGATGGCTGTGCTTGACCAGGGAATTTGGACCAGATGACCCACTGTGATCCCTCCCAGTCTTACCCATTCTGTGATTCTGTGATACTGTACTTTGAGTGATACTCTTTCCTTGCATTTAATGCTACTGAATTATATATAGAGAGGGCAAAATGCAGTTGATTAGGTCACATATTTTAGCCTTTCTACAAAAGGCTTCTCATCACCCATACCCAGCATATACCTCACCTTATACAGAAGGAACTGTTCAAGGCAGTAGGTATGACTGCAGATGTCTAAAACAGCTTATTCCTCCCGGCTTTTTTTTTTTTTTTTTTTTTTTTAATCCAGAAAGGAGGTGTTGCCTTGCAGTGTTACTGGAGATGCTGAATACATTAAAGTAGGAAGATGAGAGGAAGCCTTGTGGGGACTTCTTGTAAACATGCAGCATGATTGCTTTTTATCGGAAAAGGCATTTCTGCGATGTTCTGTGCAGTGCTGTAGTGCCACAGATATGTTGAAAATGCTATGAAAGCCTGAACTATTTAATTCTCATAATCCATCTGCGAGCACTAAGTGATTAGTTGCAGTTTATCCCAGTGTAGATGCTGGTCTTGCTACTTGCATAAGCCTGCCCTGCAAAGCCCTGCTGGAGATGGCAATGCCCATGCTCAGTGTGGCTGGCAAAACTTCTCTAGATTAATAAGAGAGCTGGCAGGGTGGCCCTGGGTAAGTCTGCAAGAGATGAGCAGTTTAAACTGTTTGGAAGAATAATAGTGTAGTTTCTTGATGGCTACAAGGATGCTCATACTGCCTAATTTTAAGCACCAAATTTAGGACTATAATTTCCTGTTTTGTCAATAGGGAACAGAGACTTCTCATGTATGTGAATCAGATCAAGAGAAAAACTAAATTTTAGGATATATGTATATATATCTCTAGACTCTTATCAGCCTCACTCACATAGTCTGGTATTTGCTTAAATGTAGGTTTCTGCACATGTGTTTTTCTGGTACCAAAGAGATGCCCTGGCCATTGTCCCAGCTTTGGGAGAGCACGTTGTTTTGCAGAAAGGCATTTTATAGACAGATATAATGAATACAAGAATCTTGAAACATTTTGTTTTAGGAAATCAGGCTGCCTTGGAGTGGATATCCTGTATGGAGTCAGGAAGGTATAGGAGGGTGCAGGAGATGCTGTGCTTGCAGTGGCTGTAGATCTAGAAATGGATAACAAAGGGGTGGGGGAGGGAAGCTGGTTGCTTTCTTGCTCATTCTCTCAGACACAGAGGCTATTTTTGTCTAGCAAATATCAATTCATCAGTATTACAAAGCAGTCCTACTAAGGAAATACCCTTTTTTAAAGTTTTTATTTGCTACAAAATTGCAGAATATTTGGTCGACTTCTACTTCAAAAATGAAGGTTTTTCATTATTTCACTATTTACCTTCAGGGTGGCTAAACAAGAATTCAGTTCCCTTCTAAAATATTATGCTATTTTAGAGCAACTGTTTGTGGTACAGGCAATTACATTATGCAATTCCCTCATTTAAGGATGGCTGTTCAGGGAATCACAGGTATCAGCATACTGGACACAACTAACATTGGACACAGCCGTAACATTGGACTAAACAAGTTTGAAGGAGGCTATTTATACCATTAAGAACGTGCTAGAGAATTACTGGAAATAAGTGTATGCTGCTAAACTTTGTCCTGCAAGGCAATATTACAAGCTATTTTGACTAGGTGGAAAAGTTTTTAATACTGTGGACAAAGTTCTGCAAAAATAGCTTGTATCTTTGTGGTAGTTGTCCCCTGGATTGTATTGACCATTTTCATGACCATAAATTTTTGAGCTCACCGAGATGTATTTCGAGGAAGGCTGCTTTCAGCTGATTTGGGTGGGTTACTTTCCTTGACCTAGGGATCATGTTCTTCCTTTCTACCTGCACATCTTTCTTGAGGCAAGTGGCCTCCTCTGCTGGTCATTCTATTTTTTCTTCAAATGTGAGACAGAGAACTAGTATCCTCATTTCCTTTTTTTTTTTTTTTAATCCTCAGAAATGATCTTCAGTTGTTTGTTTTGGCAAATGATTCCTGAGAAAGGATTTTTTAGAGGAATTGTTGCTATTATATTAGCTTCCCCTAAGTTATTTCTAGCACCAACCACAAGTCACCTCCTTTCCCTGCTTTTTGTCTTCTTGACTGCTTCCACTTTGGTTTCCTTTGATGGTTTTTTTGTTGTTGTTGCCTGTTTATATCTTTTTGTTGTCTTTTCAGTTATGATTTTTCATCCATCAGCTCACTGCTTTTCTGAGCCAAGCCAAAAAAACTGCAGTAGTTTGCACCTACACTCGCACGGAGATTCAAATCTTCAAGCTTCTGACTGTAATTTGTCTGCCAGTTCTCACCTTTTTTTCCCTCTGTATGAACAGCCTGTGTCTTTCCAAATTCCAATTTTGGGATGCTTTTCTCTTCCCCTGTCCCAGTTTAATTCTTAGGAGGAATAAAATCCTGGCTCCACTGCATGCTCTTTGCTACAGAGCAGTGCCCACACTTTTCATCTCTGTGACTCATAGCGTACAAAATTAGTGCTTGTGAAGCTGGAAGAGCAGGGAGAAGCTGCAGCTCCCAAGAAACACTGTTAGCAGGCATAAGATACTGCTCTCACTGAAGATGGTGACTTTTTCTTCGGGCTTATCCCTGTTGCCTGCCCTGCCTTTTTTCCATATGCCAGAAGAAGCATTTGTGTAACTTGCCCAGATCAGGGAAAGATTTCAGATAGACCAACTGAGGAAAATGAAAGACTAATTTGATTGGTTTTGTGTGTGTCAAATGCAAATATTTTTGGCTTGATTTTTTCCCCTTCTTTCTAAGGAATTTCAATTAATTATTTCTAATTTTTCTTTTCATGGATTCTGTGATGATAGAGACTACTTAAATGCTGTGTTCACTGCCAGAGAAAATGTGCAAAATTTTGCATTATACATCTCTTCAGGTTTTCCTGTAGTAGCCAGAGACCTGCCAAAACTATAGATTCCTGGGAATTTCTCAGGTCTCCAGTGAAATCTCACATCAGCTACAAATTTGGAAAAAAAAAGAAAAAATGCCTTTTTTTTTTTTTTGCTTTTACCACACAATTTAAGAAATAAAAGTTACTATCACACAGAAGGTTCCTGGTTGGAAAATATTTCAGTCTTAAGTGGAAGATGAGAAACTTGGTGTACTCAGAGCAGTATATCAGCAACAGCAGCTAACAATGTCGTTTTGAAAATAATTTAGAACACAGATTAAAAGTTGTCATGGTTGTTTCCATCTAAATCCAAATTAGTCTCCTTATTTGAATTAACTTTCAAAACTGTTTTTTAATAATTGTGTATCTGATGTAGTTTCATGCATTAAGTGTTTAAGTGTCATCCAGAAAACTTACAGTTGGTACAGCTAAAAATATTTAAGGGTCCAAAGAGTTAAATTTTCAGATTTTGATATATATATATATATATACACACGTATATGCATGTATGTATGTGTGTATATATATATATATATGCATATGTATACACTTTCATAAATATAGCTAACAATATGTTTTTCTGCTAGATGAAAAAACACCCAGTAGAGCGGGGTGTAAGTAGTCTGTAATAAGCTAAAATAAATCATCCAAAAAAGCTGAGGTGACTGTATTTTGTTCAAAGCTGCATAACTGCCCATTTCAGAATTATGACATAGTAGATATTTATAGCTGTCATCACAGTTTTTTTAATTCAACCAGATTTTAAAACATTTGAAACAGCACATAATATTCTTCTCTGTTTAGGGGTGCTTTCCTGTAAATTTAAGTCAGCTCCTAAATGCTAATGCAAGAGCTAGTTATAGTTCAGTTGAATTTTAACAAGTGTATGGATGGCATGTTTCTGTGAAATAAATTTCAGTTTAACTTTCCAGGGTACTTGCTCTGCCAAGAAATATGTAATTTCTCATGCTAACTGTATTTAATTGTTGGAGGATGTCTTGTGGTTTCTAGTGGTAAAAATGGAAAAATATGCCAAAATTGGTCAGGCTAGGTAATAGTGTTTTGAGCTCAGTCCTACATAGCACTGAGTATCTCCATCATTCCTTCTTCCTTACAGAAGGAAGACAGCCAGGAGGGAGGCCCAGTGATGCTTATTTTCTTTCTGTCCTACTTGGGACTGCAGTTGTGTATCCAGAGCAAATGGATCGCTCCTTAGCCTCAGCTGGAGGCTATGCCCATTTAACTCTTGTTTGGTCTCTATTTCCTCTCTGAGAAATCATTTCCTCTCATAAAAAAGATGGCTTCTGGTTTTAACTGGAATCAATTCACAGAAATGGGTTGGAAAGTGAACAAACATCAGCCAGCTGCAATGATTGTGTGGTGCCTCTGCAGTACAAATGGGGAAAGAAGGGGCTGAGTGCAGGCTGGAGGGCCATGTGAAGGAATGAGGGGGGGATGAATGATGGAGCTCACTCAGCGCTGTTCCTAGCTGGGCTGTTCCATAAATGACCTCTTAAGCTCCTGGTTCTTGTCAAGGGGGTCTCCCTCCAGCCATTCCCACTCTTGCAGTTGCAATGGCACAACTTGAACTCCTCCATAAATTGATTGGCTTTGCTAAAGAAACAGAAAGCTACCACAGGAAACCAACAGACAAATCTCTGCAGTGTTTTGCCAGGTGAATGGCTTACCTGGCCCACAGAGGAGTTAGATGAACCCAAAAGCAGGAGGCTGAAAGGCTGCTCATTTTGACACAAGGCACTGTTGGACAGGCTCATCTGTGCTGCTTAGCCACACTCTCAAAACGGGATTTACAGCATCCAGGACACTCTGCAGGGAACCTGCCACCCTAGTCACCAAGAAAGACAGGAGGAAAACCAGGAGCTGTAAATCTCTTTGCTTTGGTCTTCAGGGGAACACTTCATTAGGGCCGTTGGTTCAGATTCTTCCTGGAACAGCCATTTATCCCTTTCTAGCCTAAATTTACTTCTTTGCTTAAGGTGCTGGTGATGAAGAGTTTCCTCAGCTCTCTTGCTTATGCTGAGCAAATGGGCCCAGAGAGCTACATCCGTGCTTACCAAGCAGGGTTGGGGCTGGAGAAGAGACTCTACGCCACAGGTTAGGGAGTAGGGCACTCACCTGAAGTAAGGAAATCTGGGATCCAGCCCTGCTCCCCAGCACACTGACCACAGCTCTGATTATGTGCAGAAGAGGAGACTTCAAATAAGAGGAGTGGGATTCACCTGACCAAATGTGGATGGTGACCTCTGAGTCACTTTTCTAGACTCCATGTATGATCACTGTAGAGAAACATGTTTGCATAGAAAACAGCTCTTGTTCCAATGTGGACATTTGAAATGGACACAATGAATTGCAGCTTCAGAGCATCTGTTTCTCTCAAACTACAAGAAATTTAGAAAAGCAGCCCACATGTAGATGACTGCACCAAAGTAGCCTGGTTGCCATAAATGTGGCAAAAGGTAACTGAGGAATTCAGGGGGTATTTTGAGAACACCACTTTAAAATTCTATTGCCTGAATTTTCCTATCAACTTCTAAGCCATTTAGTGGAACTAGGTCATGATACCTTACAGGATGGAACATTTCTTTCCCAGAATATAATGATTTTCACATCCAAATGTCTTAAAAACAAACACTTATCCATGTAACAGGTGTGGCCATTAGGGTTGGTGTCAGGGATTGTGGCATATGAATAAGGTCTACATGGGACCAAATACCAATGGCAAGTAAAGACTCCGCTATCCTCCACTGATTATCCATGGGCTGTGACACACAGTGGCATCGCTGTGATATTTTCCTATCAATATAATTTTTCAATTCCAAATTTAGGTTTAAAATCAACATTTGCATTTTTCATTGAAACAGTGATAGTTCAGTAAAAAAGAGCTGAAATTTTAAAGAAAGACAATTATCCATTATTAAAAACATCAGCTAAAATGAATTAATGAACAACTAATCAAATTTAAGTATTCTATATTTATATATCTCAGTGTACTGGAGTACTTTTCAATCAAATGACAGTTGCTTTATAGTGACTATGGTACCAATCATAATGAAGCAACAGGTGAAAACCACAGTAATTTAATCAATTAAACTTCAGCCATTAATATTACATGTATTTGAGTCATGTTTTTCAGAAAGAATAGCAGAAAAGTTGTGTTTGTTATTGGAAGTTGTTCCTTCATAGAAGCTTTGGTTTAGCTTTTTTTTTAAAAGCTTCGCACAGTGGTTTGATTCTGATTTAGTTAATGTTCAGCCTATTCAGGAGGGTAAAATTACTGGGGTGAGCTTTATTGCTGTAATGGAGGTCTTGAGAAATTTAAATTGAGAAGTATTCTAATGCATCTCTGTAGAATATTATCTGCCTCACTTCTGAATGCTTTGCTACCATGTGCAGAACATGGCACATAAGTGGCTTTAGGGGCTCGATGCACTTATGGAAGTATTTTTCCTTGCTGTCTCTTAACACAACAAAAAGACACTTGAAGCCTTTTCTTGGGGCTTATGTTTATTGCAAATTTAAATGTAAAGAGACCAAAGTCCATCACAATGCACCTGCAGGCTTTTTTATTTTTTCAACTGTAGACATTGTGATGATTTTCAATGAAAAATTCTGTTGCCAAGGAATTGCTGAAGTGAAGGTTTGTAAAACTCTATTGTTGAAGATAGAGCCAAGATTAAATTAAAAAAATTATTTTTGCAATGGGTTGCAGGTAAAAATTGTTTATAAGCTTATATTAGCTAGTCAGGGAACATAAACTTTATTCTGTGCTGTACAGAGACTGTTCTACAGTGCAAATGTTGAACTGCATCTAACGAATTATCTAAGGAATGTGCCCTGTGAGCAGTTGCAAACATTATGTGCTGAGATGTGTTCAATACACTGTTCATTGAGCAACTCTGAAGAGTAATAGTAATAATAATAATAGGAGCCTATTTGCAGACAGTTGCAAGCAGGAGAAATGGCTAAATGCTTCAGTTAAATTATTCCTTATTTGCCTTGTCATACTATGTGGTAACAGTTAATAATATAATGTGTTTTAGTAATGGGTTGGGGTTTTTTTCTGTATGACTTCCTCTGTCCAGATTATTCTCTTCCATTAGCCTGTTCTCAGTGGTTTATTTGTTTGCAAAGTCCATCCAGTGATTATAGGATGACATCAAACTTGGCTTTCCTGCTATGTCCAGGTGATGAAGTAATGTCTTTGGTGGACACTTTTCCAGCAGATCTACTAGTGGAGGGTTTTACTGCTATTTTATTGAAATTCTTCCTGGAGGCTTGGTAATAGCTGTGCTGAGTATTGAAGCTGAAGACGGATATGGACCTTGGACCTCCCTTACACATTTCAGAGAATTTCTAACCCCATTTTCTGATCCTTAATATTATAAGGTACTTTAAAAAATATTATGATTGAGACTTTCAAATAATCAGACTTAAGATAGTATTAGGTCAGTTTAAAATTACATCACTTGAAGTTCAAATATGAGACTTTACACCTCACTAAGCTTTCATATTTTTATTTAATTACTTTCAGCAGAGGAAAGTATTTAAGCTTGTAGAAAAACATGTCTTCTCTGAGCTGTTTATAACAAGCTGATTAATGTAATGTATTACAAATAATGTGGTATTCAGGTTTTTTTAAACTAAATCAGTTCATGCCAGATTTTATAAAAATGCTAACGGCACAAAGTATATCCAGATACATCCATCTAAAAGGAGAGAAACATTGTGCATTAGAGTGAAGCAAGAGGAATTTCAGTGTATGCAGTGGATATTGCCACTTGCATAACAATTCACCTCTCTCTGTTGCTAGTGAATATTCATATTCCCATAGTAAGGCTCTTTGTATTTACTGTTCTGCCAAAGTGCGAGATGGCATCCAAGCCCTCTAGTGTTTTATCGGAGTAGACATGTCATTTGCAATGTTATTCTAAGCCTCCCTAAATAAAACAAGATGAGATGAACAATACTCTTGTATACCTCTCCTAAAACTCCTTAAAATGTAAATGTAATGTGATATTGACTCCTTTATAACTGCCTCATTTTGTAAAATCCCTTACACTGGCTTGACTTGGAATACGAGTGAAGGTGGGGGGAAGGGAGAGTGAGAGCTTCTCTGGACCCTGAGCAGACTGCATTTGTAGCCCAGAAAGCAAACTAAGAATCACTTGCATTAGAAGAAATAGATTCTAGCATGCAGGGGGGGACTGTTATACAGAAAACAAATTACATAAGTTATACATGAATCCATTCAAGGAGTCTGCTTTCTGTATATCTGGAGTACAAACTTTCCAATAGCCATCACTGCCTGTCTGTAGAAGCACAGCTTGTAACTGTGAACTATAGACTGCTTAAAAATAAGTAATCAACATGATTCCTGGCTGTGTTCCCTGCTCTGGCTAGTCCTGCCTTCATGGCTGTTCCCTTGCCTCTTATACCGTCCTTCCTAGCAGTGCTCTTCCCCAGGCCTTCCCACTCTTACCTCAATTTTTCACGTGCTTCATCTATTTCAGAAGGGCAACAGCCCCTGGTACCAACAGTACCTCGGGGGCCGTGGTTGTTTGCCTCCCTTTCCTCACCCTCCCCTGCTGCCTTTCCACTCAGTCAGCTCATTACCTCGGCAGGATAAGTAACGCTCAAGAGTTACATGCAAATTTTAGCACACCATATTTACAGCTGCATTGGCTACTTTTTGCTAGGGAAGTCCCACCAGACTGATCTGGACACAAAGCAGGACAGCAGCACTAGGTGCTTTCCCTGGCTTTGAGGGGGCTGTTTTCTCTCTGGAACAGAGTGGCTGTTCTCTGAGCAGACTGACATGCAGTTGAGTTTCATGCAAAGCCTGAAATCTGGACTATCCAGTTTAGATCCAGACATGAGGCAAGGATACAGCACAGCTTCAGATGCTTCAAGTGTTTCAAAATAGATGTAAATAACTTCTGTCTTGAAAGGGATGCAAACCCATCTGCATAGTCACCCTTATCAGTTAGCTTGTTCTCCTGCAGTTCATTTGTACCATGTTTGTGTGCAAATAGGCATTTAAAGTGATCAGACAGCATAATTAAGCAAAACTGTACTTTAGAAATACCAAGTGAATTTCCTCTTCATCTTGGTGGGAGAACAGATAACAGCCATCAGGCCTCACTCTTTGGAGTGGCAGAGTTGTATGACTGTTGCTGCTCTTCAATGCCTCTCTAATCAAGGTGCTTCTCTTCAGATCACATTTAATGCTTTGGGAAATCTTAATCAGCCTTCAGTGCACTGCAAGGACTGGGAATGCAAACATGGAAATAACAACCTGTTGTTCTGATGGATTATTGCGTGCTGTGCAGGGGCTGCTGAATGTACAAAATCAGAAGGGTGCTGGAAAGTTTGTTTTTAACAGTGCCAAAGAGGGCTGAGCTGGTGGTGTGCTTGATCAGGAGGTGCTTGATCCCTGACAGCAGCTCTGCAGCTGAGGGGCTGCCAGTCCAGCTTCAGTGATGCAGCCCTGCAAACTGCTGAGGGCTTTTCTGGGAGCCATGGGACAGGGATTCAAAGCCTGCAGACAGACAGACACCACTAGGCAGTGTAAGGTAAATACTTGATTGCTTTTATCCACTGTCCTTATATGTATTCCCAAATATATGAAGGCAGAGTTTTAATTCTCAGACTATGTGGTGACTTTTGTGCACCATCTGTATTCACTGTATTCTTTGTATCTGTATTCTCTAGAAATATGCCATTACAGGTAAGTCATATTTATTCAGGTAGTTATTCAGTGCTTGTTCCCTAATGAAAACCTCATTGCTCCAGGTTTCTGTCAGGTCAGGAGCCATTCAGAGCAGCAGATGGGAGCCGGGTGTCTAATTCCAGTTAGATTTCTTTGGCTTTTGTCTATTGCAGCTGTGATCGTGTTGGGCGTCCTTTTTGCTGGTATAGTTGTTACATGGGAGTTAAAGTACTGATTTTGTTTAGTGATTGTTGCTATCAGTAAAGATAATTTTAATAATTATCTTCCTATAATATTTTAATTTTTCACCATGACAGGGTTATATTTGCTATTTGATTTTATTGCAGTCTGTTAATTTGAATCTGATTTTTATTACTTTATTACAGTATTCAATAGCCAGTATATTTATAAGTATAAATGACTTATGACTTGAAACACTTGACTGGGAATTATAACTTGTCTTTTTGTATTTTGGAAAACAGATTCTCATTATTTTGTCAGGCAAACTTGAGGATAAAATGCCCCTACCAGAAAATGAACAGTGTAACTTAACTTGGCTGGGAGACCTAATGTAACTTGAGTAAGCCAATACCTTTGCTTTGTGTGTCTTGCATGGGTGATACTTTAATCAAAAATAATCATTCTTACACCCATCTTTTCATGGGAGTTCTTCCTGGCCCTCAACACATCGGCACACACAGAAACTCATTTTACAGACGTATATGTGTATGTAGTTATGGCATAAAGATGGGGAGTATTTCAGACAGCACCAGCTGCCTCTGATGCAAGAGAAGGGGAATGTAATTGCTTCTGTGGAAGTCTGTACATATTTGCCAGAATTTATAAATGTTTACAAGTAACTGGTCTTCGCATAAGCAGGGCCCTCAGGGAGTGCTAGGCCCCCATCTGCTGGAGAGTTTTATGTCAATTCTGGTGATTTTTAGGTTATTTTCCCTGCATTTTTCTCTAAGAATTATCATCACTTGGCTTACTTACTTAAATGCTGATAGTGCCTGGAGAGGCAAAGGCCTTATTGTTTGGAGTAGTCTACATACATATGGTGAGAGACAGTTTCTCTCCCAACAAGTTTTCCATCTAAATAAACAAGGTTAACAGGGCTGGGAAGAAGCAGTAACTCCCCATTTCACGGGGGAAGAACAAGAAAAGTGAGAGGAGCTGAGCACTGAGCCCCAATCCTGACAGGCACCAAAACGTTTGCTCCTGGCAGGGCCAGAGGGTTTTGGAAAATATTTTCAAGTTGAAAACAGTTGGAAATGTACTTCAAGAAAAATAAACATTGCAATCTGCTTGGATAGCTAAGCAGGAATGGCACAGAACTTGGTATCCCAGAGGTTCTGGGGATTATCGGCTTTCAACTACTTTTAAGACCTTTTGGGGATATTCGGTGGCCTCCCGAGTACGTTTGGTAGCTTAATTTGCAGCTTTTCCTTGTCGTAGTGCTGCCTAGAGCTGTGCCTTTGACTGGAGTCTCTCAACTGCACTTACACAGCAAACATGTGACTGAAGTCTAAGTGTGAAATGATCCATTCCTTGGTGGTTTTGAGGAGCCTGAGAAGGTAGCTGAGATGTCTGCCTCACTGTTTACAGAGAAGGCTTGCCTGTGGACACAAATGGGCACCCTTTCTAGGATGCTGCTTGTCTTCTGTGCACTGTTGGTTGGATGACACAGGAGAATGTAACCAAGACACTGAGAACAGTCAAGCTTGTATAGAAATTCCTCCCTTTGCCCCATCTCTCCCCCAACATGGGCACTGCAGAAAGCAGCAGTGAGAGTTCTCCTGGAACCAGCCTTACAGCTCTTGCCAGCCACCTCAGGGCAGTGTGTTTCAGTGGCTGGAGTAAGATTAATTGCACAGTTGAATTTCACACACATCTTTAAGGGCACCTATAATTAAAAATGCATTACAGATTACAGTTAAAATTGTAACATTGGGAATGTTTAAAAACAGACATTTGTCATCAGCAGGGAAGCCTTTAAGGAGGTAAATCTTCTATTATTATTTCCCTCTTCTCCCAGATAAGAACAGTAGTGGATGAAGAGAGACAATCTCCTGTACAGTAGAGGAAAAGCCTCTCTGTCCAGTGGAGACAACATTTCCAGGGGAAAGCATCCAGGTTTGGGGATTCTTTGGAAAATCTGTTGTTTGTCTTCTATGAGACCTAGGATATAGCTCACAGTCCTGCCCAAAGAAACTAGTCTGAATCTGAGACCAAATTGTGCCAGCAAAGAGTGGCACACAGTGTAATTTGAAGAGACTGGGTTATAACGTTGGGCTGATTTGCAGGGGAAATGAATATTTAGGTGGAAATGCTTATTTATTAGAATCCTATTTGTTGCTGCAAATTACAGTCACTTTGAAAGTGGGTTGATTTACCTGTTTCCTCTGAAGTCCTGCTTTCATTCTCAGACCTGATGTGGTGTAGAAAGAATCAAACCATCTCTATATAAAAAAGAAAAGAAAAGAGAGAAACTGTACTCAAACCATAAAAAGGTTTTTGGTGTCTCCAAAAGAAGAAAGGCAGTCTTGCCATGAATTTGGTGAACTGCATTTATAGTGCTTATGCCCACAGATTTAGCTTGTAACAGGAAAATCTGCTATGTTTAAATACCCAGAAGGAGTCTGGAAGACAGATTTGTCCTGATAGCTTGTCATTTACCAAAATGGGTAGTGATAATTGGACACAGGAGACACTTGCAGATCAGCCTTTAGTGACAGTGCTGATAGTTACTGAAAACATAAAGTATCTCATGGTGGAGCTTCAGTGTCTTCTCTGTCATCAGCCCAGGCGATGTCCACAGCAAACACCATATGCATCATTGCCAAGTGCATTTTATCAAAATACTCTCAGTTCAATCCCTTTTTTGTTCTTTGAAATATTCTACAACTGTACATACTAAAATTTACAAAATACTAATGAGATTGGAGAAGTGCAAGATAGGGATGGATAAACCCATCCTTCCGAGGTTGCTTTTGGCTCTGATGGCTCTGGCCTGGAATGAAGCAGGTGTATTAGTTATCTAGCAGGTATAAAACCCATCCTTCCGAGGTTGCTTTTGGCTCTGATGGCTCTGGCCTGGAATGAAGCAGGTGTATTAGTTATCTAGCAGGTATAAAACCTCTTTTCCAAACCTTGCTTCCCTTGATCAGCATTATATTACTAATCTTCACCTTTTAGCCACACTGTTATTCTGTGCCATAGGACTCAATGTTGCTCTGATGGAGTTGAACAAGATGAATAAAAAAATTAGTTCTTTGAAGAGTGAATTGTCACAATTAACCAAGAATCTGCCTATCAAAAAGAGTCCCAAAGTTTGTTAATGAGAACCTTTCCTTTTGCATTGCTTTTAAGTATCATTTGTTGCAACTTCCTTGTTATTTAGCTTATGCTTTTTAGGAAATATGGGGCTTTTTGTAGGGCACTGTACACAACTATGATATAATTGCAGAAATTCCAACAAAAGGTCATATATCATTCTGACTTCTCCAATTAAACTTCTGTCTGTCAAATAACTTGTAAGAACTGGGGTTTTTTTTTCCTGCATTTTACATCTTTGAATGCTGCCTCTTAGATGCAGGATACTTATGCAGCACCTTGCTCTGTGCTGCCTTTTTAGCACTTTTAACTGGTTCCTGTCCTGCTTCTTGCAAAGTATGCACAACACTGCCTGCAGCGGATGCCTGTATTGCTTAGTTGTAACATTTGGCTGTCTAAGGAGATGCTGAAAATTATATTCAGATGAAGCTAAATTGCCAGCTAAATATTGAACTGAGCAGTAGATGGTGAAGTCCCATGTGGTATTTTATTATTAATCTCATCAGGAGGTTGTAAAGAACAATACCAATAATTAGTCATACCTTCTAACCCTGCAAACCAGGACATATTGGTTATATTACCCTCCAGAGTATACTTCATTAATAACTTCCTATTTTACTTATGTATTGTGATGTAAGAAGGATTGCTGGATCTTAATGAAGGTAGCATGTGAATTAAGTCATACAATTTGACCAAACAGGTTAAAATTTATTTATTCCTAACTAAATCAGTGCTTGGTACGTTGGTGTGTGTGATTGAAACGGTAGCTTTCTGTTTCTGAAATGAGACCTTGGATTAAAAAATGCTGGAAAGATTTAAGAACTTCCTTTTGTGCCCTTTTGCTGCTGTTGTTACCCTATATATAATGTATTCAGGCTGTGTGTTATATTCATATCCACTGCTTCTAAGACACATGACCTGAATGTGGCAAAAAGATAATTTTATAATATAATGGTAAGAATTTATAAGAAAAAAGAAATGAGGCCAGTAGCTACCCTATAATGTAGGTTCTGTTTGAGGAAAGGATCCCTGTACAGCAGAGCTGTTAAGATCTGCTAAAGTAAATGGCATTTAGGCATATACATAAACACATACTCCAGTTTTATTAATCAGTATCAGAAAGTATATTGAGGTTTTTAATTGAGCCAAGATAAAATGTATGAGCACATTTTCCCTGACTTGTTGTGGATTCAGTAAACAGTGTTTTCAATTACATAATTTTACCTAAAAGTTATTGGGAATAAAAGGTCCAAGGGAGTTCAGTAACACAGACTGGTTCAAGTTCTCAAGACAACACAAATACTAAATACATTTATAGATTTAACTCTAGGGCATTTTACTAAAAATTACTTGATGTAGCATTTGTTGCTATGTGCTAGAAACAGTTTCTCTGCCCATACGTTCGATGTATGTATGAGTATCAGGTTGGCTGCCTGCTTTGAACTGGTAAATATTTACTTAGGAAGTTGTTGGGTTTTTCTGTAGATATCAAACTGATGACTGGCTAGTATAGATCTGATGAGAAGTGCCATCTCAAGTCAACCCTCCTTAAAGTAGACTAGACATCAAGACTGCCTGTATTACCACAAGCTTGCTCACCACAAGCCACAAATTGCCCTTTTAGGAAAGCAAAGCAAACTTAAGGTAATAATAATCTGCACTGCTCAGGCAAAAGCACTTTCTAAATGTGCTTGCAAGCATTGCTTTAGAAATACAGAAACACAATTAAACTTCAAATAAACAATTTTTTAAAAAGTCAAACAAAGAAGGTAATGTTAAATTTCAATATGATCTATCAGTATTTAAACTTAAATTTGAAATCCCATCCCTATCTTGAATTCTACAGATTGGTTTGTAGAAGAAAAAAACCTGATTTTGCTCTTAGAAATCTTCAGTTTTTAATTTATTCTTCTGTCTTTGGCACAAATTAATCCAACTCTGATAAACTTAATGTTGGAATTTTTTCAAGTGGTTGAGGACAAAGATGGTGTAGGAACCCAGAGTGCCGAGAATATTTCTCTGCCTGTTTTTAAGGGTTTTTACTCCCCTGGACAACACTGGTATAGCTTTAAACCTTGGAAAAAATTATCAACAGTTAGATAACAGCTAGAAAATACAGTGGTGTGAATTAGGTGATAGACTACTATGTGAGATTGTCATATAGTGAAAAATTTAGAGGTTTTAGGCTTCTCTTTATAGTAAATAGATGAGAGTAAGAAATATCAAAATGGAGGATTGTTGTTGTTCTCTGGACCTTCTTCTCCTTCTCTTACCACTCCATGTTTTGCAGTAAAAGTAGTTTGGATTGATTGGATAAAAAATTCCACAGTTCCTAGTCGTGTTACCGAGTAATTGGTAAGAAAGTAAAAATAATGTAAGTTTTTAGTAACTATTGGTTAAAATGTCTTTAAAAGGCTGTGTAAATCTTGATAATGAGGCTTTCTCGCTCTCACTCCTACTTTCCCTCTTTCCATGCTGTACCTGGGTCATGCTAGTGGCTCAGTTTCTCTGATAAGACTTAATAAACAACTATCTGGAAGCATTGAAACTAAAGAAGACGTCTCGCTTTATCTTTTAAACTCCTTGCAAAATCAACTCAAACTCAAATCAATTCAAACTCCTTCAGCAAATCCTCTCCCATCAGGAGAGTCTCAATTTATGGCGCAACAAAGTGTCAAATGGTGCCCCGTGTGAGGACCTCCACGGAACGGAACAACCCAGACCCTTTTGGACAAACACTAATGGTGTGTTTATTACTCAGTGGAAGACACAAGGCTAATGGAATGAATTGATAATGTTCTGCATACACACACTGTATTTACCTAGTCCTGCTTAAGTCCGAATGGAAATTTTATTTATTGTTTAACTAATAATTATTTTACCAGCTATGTTAGTTCTGGGTATTGATTTTACACTAGCAGTAAATTTGATAAATCTTTTTACAACTATTTAATTGTTTATTTCTTTGTTTGTAGATAATAAAATTAAAAGTCGCAGCTGAGACATTGAGCTGCCAAGAATTAACACACACCTATATAAACACAAAAATAATACTTTTCTCAGAAAATTCTTTGCAGATATCAAACTGTTGTCTGATCTTTGTACCCACATATATTTAAATACTGAATTTTTTAAATGGTGAAAATAATAAACCACTAATAGTTCTGAATCCAATTGTCTGAATTTGAAGTAAGATGCCCACTTAGAAGTCCTAGTAAGAAATAATTCAGATGAAAGTTGTAACCATGGTTAACTGTCCTGCAACTTTTAAACTGAGTTACAGATGCTTAAAGTTGCATGGAACAACAGCAGGATGGAGACCAGGGATCTAAACACTAACCAGGCTCCAGCTAAGTTAGTAAGGCAGACTCCTGATAAATACTTCTGTGTTTAAGCATTGTTCCTGGTGGGGGTGAATGGTGAAGAAAAGCATCTTTGGAGCAATGTTGGTTAGGAGTGATGTTCTGTTGCTCATTTAGATCATGAACCTTTTGTCAATATGAACAATTAGTGGGCTAAAGATTCCATTGACCACACGACAAGAATCAATATACACAGTACTTGTTAGTTATTTACCACAGAGTGTATTAAAGCCTGTCGATTCACCATAAATCCTTTAAAGCTACCCTGCTATGATCCTTGCCACAACATGCATTGACACATCAATAAATCCTTTTGACGAGGCGATATGTGAAAATCAATACCAGTTTATCAGCTATTTCCATGTAGTCTTTTCTACAGAGGTTCAAAGATCTTTTCCCAAAGCTGTACAACTGACATGGCGTAGGGACATATCTTGAATCAAATAGTGACCTTGAATCAAGTAGTGGCCTTGATTAATGCTGTTCACACAAAGAATTTTGTAAATCCCATACAAGGGACATTCAACCATTCCTGATGAGGTTCACTGTTTGGAAAGTGCTTTTCAAAGCTTTTACTGATTTTCTTGGTTTTTTTTTTTTTGGAAAGTGAATGAACTTTGTGCGCACACAAAACGTTAGGCACTTCTTTTTCTCAAAGAAAAAGAAGTTTCTTCTCTGATAAAAAATTGCCAGACGTTTCTGTCACTAAATTATTTTCTACAACAGAAGACCCATCGCCAAAGGCTGTGCTGTGCACTTATTCTGCTGTATAAACTTTACTGCATTATAAAAATAGGTTTAACACATATATTTATAATGGAAGGTACGAGATTTAGGCAGAGGAGAACCATTTTTTTAGTTGGTTCTTCTGAAGTGTTTTAGGAACTTTGAACTGATCCTATCTGATTTCAAGTGTCAAGCAATCTTTTAAAAATCTAGGCTCCTTAGGCTTCCAGTGGTGGTTGTCTTTCATGTCTAAGTAAGATTATTTAGATTTTTACAGTGATTTCTTCTATGCATACTGTCCTCCAAATATATGCGGTAGTTTTATCCTGAAGTTTTATGCATTACTTATTTCATCAGCAAGTTCTAATTGTCCTGGAGAATGTAAAAAATTTTAAAACCAATAAAAAAAAAAAAAAATGCCCCTGAAATACAGAAATATAGCTGAAACAAAACTTGAACAGAAAGTAATGGCTACATTAATGACACTAATTGTTATTTTTCAAAATGTAAATCTTTTGCCCCTTTCTTGCAAAAAAAAATTAACAGTTTGCATTGCAAAGTAGGCAAAATATTAAATTAGTTCTGTATCTTGCATTCAGGGGCATTTAAGTCCTGCAGGAGCTTAAAAATCATCTCAAATTCCACAGAGAGGAAAGAATAAGGAAGCCTAATACATGGCTTTTTGTGACTACCTCTGCTAAAGTCAGCTTTGATAGAGGCAAATCCAATTCTCTCTTCAGTCAGTGGGAGCTGGCACTGCTAATGGCAGGGTTTGGTTCTGCCCATTGGTGTAACTTTTCCTATGAAAACTCAGTGTATTGCATGTGTTTCCTGTAATGTTTTCTACAGATACGGACCTTAAAGAAGAAATAAGGAAGCTTTGGTTTATGTTGCAGTGGTTTTAAGTGATGCAAAAGATAAGTGTAACACTCACGATGGAAGATTCGGGTCTCTTGGTCTTTCCCTGCCCAACTCTTTACAACATTTCACTGTAAAAATCGTACCTAAAACTTCCACTCTAAAATCTCAATTATTCTACTATGTGTATGATAAAATATACACCTTGTTATCTGCCTTTCTTTCTCCCCTTTAATTTCCTCCCTTCCATCATTTCTCCTTTATCTTATTCCCTCTGATGAATCTCTGAAGTGGGGATAAATGTAATGTATTAAATGGCATTAAAATACAGGAAAAACTCTGTTTTGTTTAACTACCTTGTTTATGGTGATAAAGATATTTAGATGATATCCCCTCAGCAGTTAGATACATGAACCATCCTTAAAAGTAATTAGTACATTTTTCACTTTTCACAAAGGATTTGTTAAATACCTTCTCTCTGTCTCTTTCTCTCCGTTAAAGAGGAAAACTGTTCTCACTTAATGCTGCTCTTTCCCATTAGAGTAGTCTGGATTTCTTGGTGCACAACCAGGATGGGCTTCTGGTGTGTGCCGCAGGGACTGCAAGCTGAAAAGGGAAGACAGTATGAAGAAAAGGGTGGAATAAAATCCACGTAAACAACCGAAGAACAATGATCTCTGAATGAAAAACAAGGTAGAGTAGCTTCGGGCAACAGATAACCCAAGCTCCAGCTGACCTTGGCAGCATGACTGGGTCTTTATATAAGGACAGAAAGCTTCAGCAATTTCATCAGTTTTGCCCCAGTGTCAACCTTGCATCTATTATTATTTTATGTCTTTTTTTTCCTCTGCTCATATGCTCATATTTATTGCTTAAATGTATTTACTATGACTAATAGAAGGAAGATCTCTAATTAAGCTTGAGCTTTCTCAAGTCTCTCAGACTCCTGCAGACTGATGAAATTCAGGACTCTTTTTTTTGTTTCAAATCACTTGTGTCAGAGAAAATAGACACCAGCTCTGCCCCAGTAGGGTTGAATTTTGGGCCTAAGATTAGTCTTGCTTCTCATTTTGGCATAGTTGTAGAGTCTTATCTTTTGTCCTTTCTACTGTGAATGTGCAGTTAAACTAACAGCAGAGGATGGAAAGGCAGCCGTCTTGAGCACGTCACTTGGCAGCGACCAGATCTTAAGCATGAACAGATTTGTTGAGGCAGCTTTTCAAGCCTATTCAGTAAAGGCAACCAATTCTGAGCTTTGTGTACTATGAGCTGATGGGGTCTATTAAATATCCTCATATAAAACATGCCAGGGGCCAGTGTAAGGGAAAGAAAGGAGTGTTCACTGAGAGACATAAGCTAAAAACTGTGAACAGTTCTGTGTCACCAAGATTAGTTGTTTGACTGTTTGTGAAGGATGCATCAATGTATCCTACTTTAAAATTGTAAGGGCTACATGTTTTTTTTTGTCATATAAGAATTTTGGTATTTCTTTGGCTATAACAAATGATCATGCTGCTGCATCCACAGCTGGTATATACGGATGAAACTCCATATATACAGCTGAGAGAGGAAGATTGCTTGGTAGTGTTTTTGTTACAGGCTACCATGTACCCTATGTACCTCTGCACCTGTGTTGTTGCATGTGAAAAACTTTTTAAAGTCAAAACATATCAACAAGAGTCAAACACTTGTGAACTAAGCTGTACAGGATATAAATGTGTTGCCGTGGTGTTTTGATGTTTTACCAGTTTAAAATATTAATATCATTTAAGAGAGTGAATTGCAAATTGTAGTTGATGATTGGAAAAGGATCATTTCTACTGTTTGAATAATTTTCTGCATATCTTCATTTAATGCTGATGAACTAATTTCCAATGTGTTTATTTTTAAAAGAAGGCGTCCTATAACTTAAAAGCACATTAGTAAAAATGCTGTTTATTTTTAATGCTGCTGAAATTAAAAGGGTCTTGTGCTCATGCAATTAAAAAGGAAACTGTTTTCATATGAGTAGATTGATAAGTTATGACATGGAACATGGTTTGCTGGGTGACCGTGAGGTCTATTCAGGAAATTATTTTTCCTTATTATCCTTATCCTGTCAGCTATCCTCTGTAGTTGACAATTTGGGTTAGGAGCAAAGTTAGAAGTTTGGATGAACAAATATACAAATAGGAAGAAGCAAGAGAGGGGATTTCAGAGGCAAGGATTTGTTTGGTGGTGAGGAAGATGGTTTTATTCCCACCCTCCAATCTGACCCATTTTCTTGGTTTTGTTTAGTTTTACATGAACAGTGATAAAGCACATATGCTAAATAAGTAGCAGTGTTTTGTCAAAAAGAGGCTATATTTCAGTAGAAGGGCTCTCAATTCCTTTAGTTAGTTTGTAAATCTGCTACTAGAGACCCTGATTTTAGAAGTCCTTACAATGCTGTATAAATGTTTAATTGAATTAAGGATAAGTTTAAAAGCATACCAGTCTTCTAGGTGGGGGAGCAAGAAGCACATTTTGGTTTTACCTTCAACTGTTGTGTGACAAAACCAAGCCACCCATTCTTCATTTTGTGCCTTGCACAGTGAGAACGACAGAATATTTTACTTCTTTCCAAGTATATGATGGTGATTTCTAAAAAACGGAAAGCTTTTTTTTTCTCCTAGAAATAATATTTCCTCAGCTTCTACGATCATAGATGTAAAATTCTTTAAAAAAAACAAAACAAAAAAAAAACCCCACCAAAAATGTCTTCAAAGCCTTGTCTGTGTAGTCAGTCCACACATTTATGTTTGTTCCTGGGAATTTCTTATTTCATGGGATTAAGACATCCCTTCCATAAGCTGACTGATACTGGGGCCTGTGCTGGACACAGCTTAAAAGAGGAAGGGCTTGCTTTTAAAGACGTCTCAGTGTGCATTTTGGCTGAGGTTCTCTCAGGATTTGTAAAGAAATTTGGCAGGTGAAATGCAGTAGTCCTTGCAAAGATGTTTTCTCATGTTTGAACAGCTCTGATGGCCACTGCCAAGGAGGGACAATTAGCAGTCACTCCTGAACTCTTCCCAGCCCTTTTTGGGAGAAACTGATGTCATGATTCATCTTTGCATGAGACAGTGCTCATGTTTCCCTGCTGTTTTATGCCTGAGCACAGGAGGAGGTTCTTTGTTTTCTCACTCCTTGGGCTCGCTTCTTTCAGTCCCATGCAGGGCTGAATACAATCTGGCCTATGGTAGAGATTTGGAATCCATTTGCTTGCTCTTCTGCAGCTTTCAAGGCTTGCCAGCAATTCTGTGGGACGCCTGGAAAAAATTAAAGCGTTATTCTATCCTGAAACTTGTTTCTGCAAAAATGCTATTCGAGGCTTCCATGTGTACTGTTTCTCCATGATCCTCTGTAGGAAATTTGATCTGTTTCAAAAGGGGAAGGAAAAAAGCAACAAAAAGAAAGAAATAAAATTTCTGATTACCTGTCCAGCAGACTCCTTCTTTGAGCACAAAACCTGAATTCTCTCTCCTCAATTTGAGAATCAGAATTTCTTCTGATGAAAGGAATCAAACCCAGCTGAGAATGGCTCTGCTGTGATTGAGCTTAAAATTCTTTTCAGCTTAAAAAACAGAAGCTACTTGACAGCAAATTCACAGTGCAAGGTTATTTTTAAATGCTAGTATTTTGGCTGGTTCATGGGGAAAACAGGGCTGTAAACAGTGGGGCAGGAGTTGGGGTTTCCTCTGAGCAATATTTTTGTCACCTGTTTTCCAGTGTCATTTATTCAGCCTGCAGAATAACTTCTCATGTTCCAAATGCAAGTCACAGACCAGTTGTCCACTGTGTCCTCTTACAGTAGCCCAAATCACCCCAGTATTAGTCCAGTTGGAGTGAACCCATGAAGATTTGAATATTTAAACTCTGTAAAATTCGGTGAAGTTTATTGTAGAATTTCCTTTGGAAGCTTTTATTGGGAGAGGATGCACATGGTATATAGCTTGCCTTTACCTTTAGGCTAGTGACAGAGAAGTTCTGAAAGGTCATAAATACGGGGAGGTGCATCACAGGCCCTGATGTGAACACGACCTGCAAGAAGAGGCTGAAAGCTGGTGCTTGCTGGCCATCACCAGGAAGGTGAATTGCATTCAGTGGGGTAAATTACTGTCTCCACCCTCAGATGTGAATCCCTTTATTTATCTGTGTTTAAAACTGGCTTTTCTTCAGTTAGTAGGACACATTTTGTATACGGCTAGTTTCCCATTTTTGAAAATCAATCATAATACCGTCATTAAAAAAAATTGTGGCTACTTGCAAACAAAAAAAATTGCAGGGCATTATTCATTGCAGTCATTGCCAGGGCTGGTGTTACCATTACTTCTAGTTTTAAAAGTCCTCTTGGCTCATGACACAAAGGATTTTTTTAATTTGATGACATATTGCAAAATAAAATAATGCATTCTTAAAATAATGTGCAATGAAATGATTACCAGAACCTATCACTGAAATCTATGTTTTCATTATATCAAATGCGTCCATAGTCACATTTTGTACTACATTTTGCTTTCTTTGGTGCTGCAATAGATAAGGTTTCACTAAGGTTGCCTAATGTTCTCCATGATAGCTCCCAGTTTGCAATTGCTGATAGCTTTGCCAGACTTTAACTTTTTGGCATCTCTATGAAATGAAGCTTTCCACACTAGTTTTCTTCTTAGTTGAATCTGTTTTGGAAAATTTCAGAAAAAATTATTCAAACATTTCCAGGCATTAGGCAGCAGGAATATATATATTTTTTTGACCACACTGAAAAGTTCTGGCAAATCTTGCTCTGAATATCTGTAGCTTTGCCTCCCTCCCTCTGCTGCCCATCCCATTGTTTGGGAATAAGGATTTGAAATTTGGCAGGAGGGTGCTCTTTGTCTTATAAAATTGTTATGAAAAGCATCACATTGTGTGAAGTTAAAAGTCTTTGAGAAAGTGTAATGAAGGCAGGTGGGGGAGTGGAATCTGCAGAGAAAAGAAATCTTTCTGTCTCTGGAAGTATTGGTGGAAAACAAGGGGAAAAGGGATATGAGCAGAGAAACACTTAATTGAGGATGAGACACTGATGTGAAACGGGAAGTCAAAGGGAGTTGCAGGATTTAGTACTTATTACACAGGAGATCAGGCTTTGGAATCAGCCTTTGCAGAAGGAAAGATTTGTGGGGAAGAAGGGTCAGATGTCAACTATCCTGCCACCAGCAGCAGATGGATTGGGAAACGATAAGCGAGCAAAACTGGCAAATGACCAAAAATTTTTTACTTATATATCAGCTCATCCCAAATGGGAGGCTGTGCCTGGAGCACTGCATTCAAGAATTGCCAATGTATTCTGCCTCTGCTAATATACCTAATATGTTTTAAAATTTGTTTATGCTTGTGACTTGAAGCCCAGCAGCAATGAGTTCTACAGCTTGTGCGTTGTATGAAAAATTATTTCCTCTTACTGGGTTTAAAACTGTGAGCTAATTTTATTAAGTGTCCTCTGATTTTTTTTTTTTTGTAATTTATTTATTACAATGATGATTTTTAGACTGAATAATAATTCTCTAATCACAGAAAAGAAAGTCCAGAACTTTTATGACTTGCAAACCTCTGTTGTACCCATCCCCAGTTACCTTTTTTCCAATCTGAAAGCATGTGGTTGGCCTTTTTTATTAGTACATATCATTAAGCCAACATTTCCATGGAATTATCCATAATGGTTCAGAGATTTTTGTGCCGCGTGATAATAGCTAGGTCCATTGTGGTTTAGATCTAATTAGGATTGTTTTCCCTCATATGCAGTACTTTGCATTCATCAATACCCTCTGCTGTTTTATTGTTGTTTAGTATTTTAAGCTTCCCACAACTCTTTGCATTCAGATCAGCTAGCCAGAGTGACTCTTCATGCCTGGTAAAGTTTTTCATGTTGTTATCCATCTTCTTTCAAAGTCCTACAAGACTCTACCTAACATCTCAGGTCCTTGGGAGTTGGGCTGGTAGCTTTCTTCTGTTGTGAAAGCTTGCCAGTTATTTCTACCCTTTGTTTGCTATCTTTTAATGATTTATTAACCAAGTCTTAGGTTTCCCTTTATTGAAACTTAGAATAAGATAAAAATTGTCTGCATTTCACAAAAAAAAAAAATTCAATACCACCACTTGGAGATGCAGGAATTCAATTTGCCTATGAAACTTTATTTGGCATCTTTTAGTTTATAAAAAATTCTTTAACTAACTGATCTTTTGGTATTAGATCATGTGATTCCTGCTTTCTTCAGTGCACAGCATGCCTCTGTAATGGGAGCAAATCAGGATGACATAAAGGAAGAGACTGTTGTCAGGAGAATATTTGTTTCAGAACTTGGCAACTGTACTCTGAATGAAATGAAGGAAAATGTCCCCCAGTTAAGGTGGTTAAACATTAAGTTCAACAACTCTTTGCATTTCCACATCTTACTTCAAGGTACTCACGTGTGCAAATGGTGTGCAGGTTGTCACAGAGGCCAAAGCCTTTGCCTGGCTATTTACAACAGGCTACAGTAATTTTACAGGAAGTTGGAGCAGTGAATGTAGTGGCATTCTCTAAGAAATTCTGGATGAATGAAGACAGACTCACAGATATATGAATAGATAGACCTATGCACATAAGATCCTTCTTCTAAGTCTAATTCAGAATTACATTCTTAGTATTGTTAGAAAATATCTTTGTCTTTAGGCAGTAGAACCACTGCCCACTATGGAAAAGAACAATTGTTGCAAATGATTAGACTTAAATGTTGGCAAAATAATACCTAAACTCTCAAGACAACTCCCGTGTTTATAAATCAACACCAGCTGTTCCTGTTTATGCAATACTTTGTAAACATAAAAGAATAAAGTAGAATCTGATATGACAGCTCATATACCAAGATTCAGCTTTCTGCAAAAACAAATCAGGCCATTAAAAAATGTGGGGTTTGTTTCAGGTATTCTAACAAAGCCAGCTAGTCCTGTGATAATAAATGTAACTGTGTTTCTCTAATGCCTTTAGGCATATGGCAGGTACCTGGCAAGGAGACTTCTAGAGCTAAGCCATCAGAGAGGTTTTATTGCTCTCCCCTTGGAAGGAACTAATAGGAAGCCCCTCTCAGAGGCAGCACCTTTCAAGCATTTCTGAGCCATGTCAGTTCCAAATTTGCCCTAAGTGCCACATTCTGATTTCTGTCACACGGATTCTGTCACGGAAAGTGAAGGGATTCTCCTAAGTCAGTGGAGTTTTCTTTAGTGTAATTGTCCTCACATCAGCCACAGATCTCTCTTAGGAGTGGGTGTATAGTACGTTTGGAGCATTCCTCTCTCATAAACTCAAAATTAAAAGCTCTTGTTTATTTTGGTGATTATTTCTCATGTGCAGAGAGGGCTAAATGTTAGCTAAAACCAGTGAAGTGGGGAAAAAGTAAGATTTAGTAATCTCACAGCTGAGGTACATGGCCCTCAGAATGAAATGGAACCACAGGCTGGTTCCATGTAAGGTGTAGTGTGAAAGCCAGGGACCTCAGAGCATATTTTCAGACTAGCTGTTTGCTAAGCTGAGCATGAAACTCTTGATGGGGTAGTCTTTAGAAAGGGGGATTATTTTCTGGGGTTTTTTTGTGGAAGTTCAGCATCGTATCAGAGCTGGGATTCACCCAGACACAGCTGCCTACCTAAATCCCTGAGGGCAGGAACCTAAAATTTTCTTCTCAAAAAGCAGGCACAGAAATGAGGTCTATTCTTCTTCTTAATTTTGTCTGGGAAAGGTAGTGGATACTTCTTCACCCTTGTTAATGTTTTAATTTGTACAGGGATTGCCACTTTAGAAGTAAATTATGTGAATTTACTGAATGTTATGAGTGTTATGAATGTTACTGAATGTTGAGTCATGTTGCAAAGCAGTCTTAGCTTGTGTGAACTGGACTTTAAGGTCTCTGACTGCTCCTTGGCATTCAGCCCATGAGATTGGTCTTAAACCCATTGAAATTTAAAAATTCCTTCCTCCTCCTTTGCCCTCCAAAACCCATATATTGTGAGCATTGGATCAGGTGTGGAACCTTGCATTTGGCCTTGTTGAACCTCATGAGATTCCCGAGACACACTTCTTGAGTTTGTCCAGGTCCCTCTGAATTCCATCTCATCCCTCAGGTGTGTCAACTGCGCCACTCAGCTTTAAGTTGTTTGCAAACTCGCTGTGGGTGCACTAAATCCTGCTGTCACTGATGAAGACACTAAACGGTGCTGGTCCCAGTACAGACCCCTCAGGGACACCTCTCAGCACTGGAGAGACATTTAGATGGCCTTCCTACCTAGCGAGCTTAGTGCAACATCTGGAAACTAAAGACCAGAAATGGTGAAATCTCAGCTTTCCTGTTTGGAGATTTTCTGGGACATGATACTTTAGGGGCCGAATCCACATTATTTTGGATCTCTATTTTTAGCTTATTTATTTACAACTTGGCAGACTCCTAGTCAAGAGGGGATAACCCTGGCCCTAGTGATAAGTTCTAACAACTACATGTTTATGCACCAGTAGGTATCAGGAGGTCAGTCATAAAAACCTGTCAGTTTGTATTACTTCTCTGTTGACTCTCTATCAAAGCATGAAGGAAATGGGAACTGCCATCTTTCTCTTCATACCAGTGGGTAGGATGTCATGAATTAGATAAAATAAGCTGATCTTTTCTTACATTGGTGCAAAATACAGTCCCTTTGATAACTGGAGAAAAAACAATTAAATTTCTATCTAGTTATTCAGTTACTGAAGCAGAGATACCACTTTTGCAGGTGAAAGCAATGGAAATAATGTAGAATGCAAGCTGCTTCTGTGCCTTCTTAAAAACACATAGACTGTTCTCTTAGATGCTTGTGAATCTAGTGTTGAATTCTGGTCAGGTCTCCCCAAAGCAGATCTGTTTGGATATTAATGAACTGTTAATTTTTAAGTTATGTGCAACTGGGAATAGGGAAACTTGCATCATCTTTAATATGTTCAGGTCACTTCCTTTTGATACCAATGCTCAAATCAAAGAAGCTGAATGAGATAAGAGAATACCAATGATGATCATGGTTTCTTCTCCATATGAGAAATTCATATTCTGCTTAATACCGTGCCTCCAAGTGAGCTTCCAGTTATTTGATATTGATGGCCATGAGAACGAACATGCACAATTAAAATAGGTAAACCACTCCATGCTTTTATCCAAAGCAGAGCCAGGCTCTGAAGGATCATGCCATTGGCTGAAATGTCATGCTATTGAAGAAGAAAAGAGTTTGGAATTCTCTTTTTTCCACCGGTCATGTTTAAATTTATTTCATGACACTCTAGCTTTTCTCTGCAACCATGGCTACAATCAGGGTAGACTCCTGTTCTTAAAATACCTCACACTTTATTGTCTGTCTAGAGGACATGAGAACTTTGATTACAAGTTAGTTTTTTGATTACAAGTTAGTTTTTTGATAGGACAAGCTACAGAGTGCAAATTCTACAGCAGAAGAATAGAGGACTGAGTTATTCTGAGCTTGTAGCAAGAAACAGATACTAAACACTGACAATTTCAAATGTTGACCTACAATTCTATCTGTGTGCTCCAAGCACTACACCATGCAGAACAGATACTGCTGCATCTCACCTCGGGTAGACCCTGTAGATCAGGAAGGTATCCAGGATTATTTTGATCATTATCTGGATGGAAAAAAATACTTTCCTTTTTATAATGAAACATGATGAGTAGTAGTTTCCTTAGAGCTATTTATGATTGTTGTAGTCAAAGTGGAAAAACTGTAACTTGTTTCTCTTATTTTACCATGGGTTTAAGTTACTTACACGTTTTTCTCTCTTAAAATCCAAAAGATGGACACCTTGGAAGTACAGAAAGTACTTGTTTAAATCTACGAAGTACACACCTGGCAAGTGGACATTTTCTAGGAGTACAAAAAGATCTTTTCAAGTAGGAAGCATAAATTCTTAGAGCAATGGCTACTTCATACTGTATCACCTTTTCACCCTACATTTCTTAAGGAGACATTTATTATCCCTGACTGCTGTGCTTATTATCATAGGAACATAGTGGAACACCATGTTTCCTTTTATGTTTGCAAGGCACTGCTGCTGAGGGTCTGATAGGTTAGATATTTCCCTAGGGAATTCTTTATTGTGAGACTCATCATGTACAACATAGGGTGCACTTCTCTTTTCACGTCCTATCTTGACCACTGGATTGAATTGATATCTATATCTAGCTATATCTATATCTATCTATATCTGTATCAATATATATCATCTATATCAATATGTATCAGCTGACAACCCATAGGATCTTTCATCTGCTGCATACTACATTATACAGCTGGATATATTCAGTATCTCTGCAGTTTCTAGGTCATGTGCCCTGGGGAGTTTGGTGTCACCTCTTTGACTGATTCTAATGAGTGCTTGGAATATTGGCAGAGGAATGAGGAGAATACTGACAGTAATCCTGCTTGTGGTCCCTTCAGATCAAGGTGCATGAGTATTTGCAGGGAGAGACAGGGAAGCTGCTTTGATTCCGTACTTGTTCTGCAAGTCTATTGAGACTCTTGGACGTGCCTGTGATTGTCAGCTGTACTGGAGAGGGTTGAATCAACTCAGAAGGAACTTAGTCCAGACCTGACCCTTGCCAGATGTTGTACCTTACTGAACAAGCGCATTCACAGGAGTCAGAACAAGGAACTGCTCGCTTAAAACAAAGCATATTTGATCCTCAATACACTCCTTTGTCCTTGCTGATAGGCCACAAGATACATGGTGGGCTCTGTGCTGACCTGGCAGTTCCTGATCGGCTTCTTACAGCTTTCAAACTTCACATGTGGAGGTTATAAAAAGCTCATATTCGTTCTAGAATGCCTCCGACCAGGGATAACCTGATATATGATTTTAAGAAGCAGATGACCTAATCCAGGAGACACTGCTACTGAAGCTGAGAGTACCAACAAAAAAAAGTGTCTGTGCATGTCTGTATCAGTGCATCTGGTTATAGAAAGAAACTTTACAAATCAGAAAGTAGAACTAAGAAAGCAAGAGGGGGAAAAGAAAAAAAGAAGTAATTTTGTTCTGGAGCAGAGAGATGATCCTTCAGTGTACCAGACAGAAATCAGGTGATTGAAAATTCATGTGATTGTGGAAGAACTCATTTAGAGGAGGAAAATCCTAAGAACAGTTACCACCTGAAACCAGTACCCTCCAAAGAGCATCTGTGATATTTTGATAATATAATATTTCTTCAAGGACCTAGAGAGTGATCCAGCTACAACTAATTTTGTAGGTTCTGACAAAACATTGTGCAAAGAAATATGATAACATCTCACAGTGGTTGTCATTGCACTAGTAGAAAACAAGCTGCTTGATTCAGATCCATATATTCTGGGCTGAGCTTGACATAAGGTTCCCCTAGTCTAAGAAGACATTAGCACTGCATCTTTTCTGATTTTCTGTCTCACTTTCAGATGACAGCTCCTCTGGCAGTTAACACATTCCCAGAAATGGGACCATGTAGTTTCTTGGCTTTGTCAAGGCTATTGCTGCCTTCTCAGGCTCTTTAGTACTCTGAACACAAATCTTTTAGAAAAGCTCTGAAACTGTAGATGCTCTGGATTTATGGAAATCTTGGGGAACACATTGTAATTAAAAAAATTTTAGTGTTCTGAACATGACCATTGTATATTTTAGTTAGAAATGCACACCTGTAAACAAAACAGACAAACTCTGGTATATCCACAGTATATTTTATTGTTAAGACATGAGGATTTAGATCTTTGAAAATAGGTCTGAGCCGCTCAATAGGTGCATTTCTGTGAGCTTTTTAAGTTATTTAAGTCTCCTCTGCAGCAATTTTGTGAATACTTATCCATGTTATGCAAAACTGTTTTCTTTCTTAAAATAGTATTGTGTGTTTGAGCTTTCTCACAGATTTCATATTCTCTGTCGTTATAAAAATTTTGTATCAACAGTGCAAGGTTTTTTAGGCTATAGGTATGCAGCATGTCTCTAGATCCTATTCCTTAGCTGGGGAGGAAGGAAACTGCTTTTTCAAGGGCTTTTTTGTCAGGAGATGCCTTCACCTGGTAGGTAGTGAGGATAAAAATCTACATCAGCAGTCCAAGGTATTACTTAATTGGCTCTCTGACTAAAGTAAAAATGAAAAGTCAGAAAGACCATTAGTAATTTTTTTCACAATGTAGCTTGTTGGCTGGCAGGAACACAGCAAGAATATCTAGAGTTTCCAAGCAAATTCGCAAGTTTTTTGTAAGCAAGTTTTCTGAATTGTCACTTTTTTGTACTTCTTTATGTCCTACAACTTTACACAGAGAAATTTTGAATGCATTAGAAAATAGGAAAGGGCAAATACCACTTCTGGAAAACTAAGAAATGGTAAGTGAATCAGTTTTACTGATGTAACAGGTCCACAGAGTCTGAAGTGACCGGTTTTAGTTCATAGGAGGCTACTGCTGTAATGAAAAGATGTTTAAAATTTCATTAAATGTTTATGGACCCAGAGGTGAGGCCCCAGTGGATTATCATATATGACATAAAGATATACATTAAAAAAAAATTTACCTGTTATGAGCTTTCAACTGGATCATACCAGGTCTCAGCTACAAGGATGACCTTAGTGGGTGATTCCCTGACATATGTAGTTCACACTTGGCTTTGCTTACTTTGTTTAAATTTAGATTTATACATTTTTCATGTTAAGCACTAGGGTAGCTAGTAAATAGACATTTTTAGTAAATAATTGCTCATGTTTTTACTACTTGGCTGACAGCAAATGAAATCCTACAAGGATTTTTATACATTCTAGTGGTAGTGATACAGCTAAGTGGCCACTTGGTAGGTGAGAGCTTTGTTTGTCTAGGGTTTTAGCATAATCATTAAATCACAGCTTTCTCTAATTGCTTCAGCTGCAGCCAAACTCAGTTGGATGGGATTCTGAAGCAAATGGAATTCTGTCACATTCAATATCAGTGTTTGCTTTATTAAATAGCATTTCTCTGGGGACCTGCATAGACTTTTGGAGTTTTTAATTTGTTACAGTATGTAATGGCTGAGTTCTGTAAAGGAATTGTTCACCAAGCTGCATTCTTATTATTACTGTGGATGCCTTTTTACTTTAAACGAGGTTGACAAGATAAGAGATGCCATTTAGAAGAAAGCTTTACTTACTTTGCTCAGTGAAGACCGAGTTTTGAAAGGGAGCACTTCTTGGCATGCATAAATTCTCCCATTTCTTTTGAAGTGAAAATTTAAAGTTAATAATTAAAACAAACACACAAACCCACTCTGTTATCACAACCTCTGTGCTTCATTCTCTCTCTATTTCTTTCAGTGTCTTTCAGTACAGTATATCCTTTGATTTAGCAACTGTAACCGCCTTGTCAGTGATCTGTTACACTGTTCTACAATATTATAGCAGCAATACCAGTAAAAGTTTGGGTTCTAAGTAATTTTTTTTCATGACAAGCTGGTGATTCAGACATCTCCATTTGAATCAGATTTTTAATTTGTAAATGCAAATGTTAGTTTAAAAAGTGCACTACCCTGTGCTTCTCACCATCAAAACTTGCAAACCATTGTGTATAATGAGAATATGCAAGTGTCTGGAGCCCAACCCATCCTCACTTCATCAAAGCAACCTGAACTCCTGATTACTGTTCCTTCATTAATCAGTCTTGGCTGTACATGCCCAGTGGTGAGTGTTATGTGCTTGAGAAGGGGAGTGCTACACCACAGAAACGGAGCCCTTGAGTGAGCTGATGGTCACAGGATAACACATGAGAAATGTCAGTATTTGATATGTGTTGTCTTGACCTAGGATTTCCTTATATTTCAGATAATTCAGATACCTAGGATGTAGGAAGACACATATGAGCAATTCTGTCTCTAGCTTAATTGAATTTTGTACAGGAATTTTGTGTCCAAATACAGTATGAGAAAAAACACAGGGCTTAAAGGCCTTTATTTGCAACTGTGGCTAGCCGGGGAGTAAAGTTAGGAAGCCAGGGAAATAATCACATCTTCTTCATTTAAAGCATTTCATACTGGCAGAAATCTTTAACCAGTTCTCCAACTTCTGTCTGCCACTTGGAGCTTTTTATATGAAACAGCAGGAACCTGGCAGCCTGGAGATCTTTGAGCGTTGCGAGCAAAAAACTTGAACATCATTTATAGGTTTTCCTGCCAAGACTGTAAAAATCTAGACAAAGTAGATACAGTTGTTTCACCCAGCTTTTCACGTATTTTTGTCCTTCACTAAGCTCTCAAAGCCTCAACCAGCTTTCTTCCTGACTTTTAAATTCTTGGTAGATAGAATATATAGAATAGGATTTATCTTACCTACCTTTATCCCTGTAAAAGTTACATGGCTAGACTGAACCATTCTCTAGGCTCCCTCTACAGACAGTGAAGAGACAGATACCTCCAGGAGGCTTTTTATCTCACATGAATTTAGACAACTGTCTTGGAGTGAAATGAATCCCAGCCCTGTTGTCACCCTCTAGCTTTGATTCAGCAAATGTAACAAGTTCCATTTCCATGCTGGGATTTGGAGCCTTGCATAGAATATTCCAACATCTGATTTCCACTTAATTTAATGGAAAATGAATGCGTAAGTCTTTTAATTAGCTTTGAAAAATTCTGCCTTAATGTTTGATTAAGTTTGAATGCATATGTGTTTGCATATTTAAAATTACAAGCAATAAATATAGCTGTATTATTTTCAAAAACCTGAGCATCTGACAACTGCAGCTAATTAGTGGTTCAAATGGCCACTGCAGTTGATACTATGCTGTAGTGTTGAAAACTGGAACAAGTAAGTAGAGTCTAAAATATAGACTGAATAACTTAATACCTCAGCACTATCTTTTTTCTTATCTCTCTCTTAAGTAGAATTTAGATTCTGAAACACATTTAACAGGGATAATATTTGTGGATGGAGTGACATCACCAGCTGACAAAAATGACTGTGATTACTAGTTCTAATAAATACAGAATGCATACAGGAATTCATTTGGAGTGTAGTTTTGCTATACTAAAGAAGTAATCTTTTAAAATGATCATGAGAGTGGAGCTTCTGATATGAGTTGAATAAAAAATGTGAATGAGCTTTTAAGGGACATAATTTGCAGGTGACTATATCTCCCTCCTGAAATTACTTGTTAATTATCCCAGTGGTCTTTTGCTTAAAGAATACACACTTTATGTAGCAAAGATATAGAGGGGTTTTTTTTATTGTCAGTACATAGCAAAGAATTATATCTGTGCTTTACCATTGCTTCTTGCCAAAATTTCTGTAAGGTGCCATAATGTTTACTTCTCTGTACTGTCTGGAATTATATACTGCTTTTACAATTTCTTTGGTTGATACCTGGACACCCAAAACCACAGTTATATTATTAAACAATGAAATGCAGCAATATATAATTTAAAGTATATGTAATTTAAAGTGCAGATATGGTTGTAAATTTTAAGAAAAGGGGGTGGTTTCTTCAACACTTCTTTCTTAATTGTGTTCTCTTTTTTTGACTAGTTGTTGCTAAATTAAACTTTTGTGCATGAGATTACCTGTCCTCCCTAGGAGACAGGACATACAATATACTTAATCTTTTCCACTTCCTGTACCTTCCCAAGAAATAACAGCTCTTTGTTTAGAGCTGCCCATAATTTTTATATGCTCTTACCTGGTTGCAAAGCTTAATAGGAAATCATAATCTTGTGCCTATTAGACTTGCAGACTAGCAAAAGCTTAGGTGGACCCCAGCTCCGCAAACCACTTAAGCATATCCTTATTTCAAAAGTCTCTTGCTGAGTCTTAGCAAGAGTTTTCTCAAAGTCCTGTAGTTGTGCTAGAGTTGTGCATAATGGTCTGGGTTGGAAGGGACCTTAAAGATAATCTGCTTCCAAATCCCTTGTCACAGGCAGGGGCACCTTTCACTAGACCACACTGGTTAGAGCACCAGCCAACCTGGCCTTGAACACTTCCAGGGATGGGGCATTCACAGTTTCTCTGGGCAACCTATTCCAGTGCCTCATTACCCCAAAGTGAAGAATTTCTTCCTAATAGCTAATCTAAACCTGCTGTCTTTCAATTGAGAGCCATTCCCCCTTGTCCTGTCACTACATGCCCTTGTAAATAATCCCTCTCAAGCTTTCTTTGTGTGTATAGAGATATATATCTCCTCACCTGTATGTCTTTTCAATCCATATAATCTTCTTTTATGATAAAATCAACTCTTTGTAGCTGCATTACCTAGCCCTTTCACTATTTGATACTTCTGCAAGAATCTGGAATGTAACTGGAAGGATAGTTTGTCTTACCTGTGTTTTCCTTTCCTACCTGGATCACTAGATTTGCACAAGAATAAGGCACAATACATAGCAGAATAAGCTTTTAAACTCAGCTGAAGAGCCATTTATGACCTCTCAAAGTAAAGTCTGTTAGATCATAGTTCAGATTTTAGTTTTTCAGTATCAGAGACCTCTGAACGTCCCAGCTTTGTACTTGTCTCTGATACACATGGTGCTTTTGTGAGACTTCCGTGATCAAAGAGGTGGGGAGATTCCAGTGTGGAATGGAGGTGTCAAGGACTGTCTTCATCATGTTCCAGTGTAGTATTTAGATGCTGTTGGTAATAATTTTATTTTCACTGTAATGAATGATAAAGGAATTAGCGTTCACTGAATTTTAGAGCCTTGGGAGTTGGTACAATTTGGTAGATAGACCTAGAGAGACTCATTTACTAATATTGCTGGGAATATGACTTTTTTTCTGTGCCCTAGTGACACATAATATTTGATGCTCTATATTCACTCATGGCAATACTAGTTATTGTCTTTTCATTCGGATAGATGGCATAGCAGCTTCCATTTACTCACATAGGTGGGAGTAAACAAGGTAAAAAAGAAACCAGGTCAAAATGTCAGAATAAAATAAGAACATTTGTATGGCTGATGGTAGTACAGTAGATAATAGACACACTTAATATTCCATCTCTATAAACTATTCTCAAAGGCAGAGGCTGTGGGGTATTCTGTGGCAGAATAGAGAAATGTAACTGTGGTTCATTTTTGATAAACACAAAACTTAGGTCTGTGATTTGTCTGCGGTGATCGTAGATTGAGAATACTACTAAGAAAATCTATTACTTTTTCCAGCCAGCTAGAGACATTTTCATTCCTATTGAAAAAAGGGCTCAAATGTAAAACAATTTTGAATATGGATTTAGTATGCACTGCATATATAGCAAGTACTAACAGATACTCTGCTGTGGGTGGAAGTGTATATTTCTGTTAAAAACTGCACAATCTAGTTGTTAGTGCCCATCTTTTTGTTCTCACAGCCAGAATATAGGTCTTATCCTTAGAGACCAAGTACAATCTTATCCCATATATTTAAAAAGGACAAAAGAGCATCTTCTGCTGGTCAATGATGATACTGGTGTGAAATCTCAAGGATGATGCTATGTTGGCAGTAAGGCATTGGCAGTGGAGTGTGTCTTGAACCCAGCTTCACTGCTCTTTTTTCTCCTTTCTTTCTCTTATCCATTCTTGTGCACAAGTTCCAGGAATGGAAATAATGAATTCAAATTAAAGAAGTCAGTGAAATGACACATTTCATAAGTTAACTCCTTCTGCTCTGTACTGCTTACAGAGGAGTATTAAACTGCAATCTCCTGTCTGCTGCAGGTGAATAGTCAAACGTGCACAGAGTGGATATTTAAGAATTCATTTCTCTTTTGTCCACAAGCTCCAGTAAAATTTAAAGACTGACAAATAACAGGTTTTAGACCAGGCATTCTTCTCTGATTCTGTTATTAGACTGAACCAGGTATGTCTCTGTCTTACCTTTTCCTGACAAGTTAAAAATCTCTGTAATTTTAAGCACTACAGTTTTAAAAGGATATCCAAATTGTTATACATGTAGCACCTGTGTAGATGGAAAAATCAGGTGGCTTAGATGTTGTGGAATAACAGGTTTTTTACAGCTGTGTGTAGACTGGTCTTGCTATTTGCCAGCCTAGTGAGTGTTTCCCACAACTATTCTAACAAAAGGTATCTAATTTGGGCATATGTTAGTGGAAGAGGTCAACCATCCTTCTGAACACAAGAAAAATATTTGTTGTCCTTATTTCAGTGTCAACATATTTCAGTTAATCTGAACCCCTGGTAAAATTTCCCAGTGTGGACTTGCTATTTGTGACATATAAGTGACATTATCTCAAGGCAGTATATCTGCAAAGCTGAATTGTATGGCCAGTGTCATTACAACACAGTGTTTTTGCTGTAATGATGCTGATTCTCATATGCCTGGGTACAGAGTACAACAAGAAAATGGCATAAATCAATTTGTGTATTTTGCAAAGCCTCTCTCCTTTTCTTCTTTTTTTTTTTTGTTTCTCCCATTTGTATCTGAAGTCAAATAATTAATGTTTGATTTTCTGCTGCCTGATAGTGTAATGATTTATAGGCAATAAAAATAGGATCCTTGATATATTAGGCATGTCCAGTAAATGTGTAAGAGTAACTCCCTATTATGAGCTCTTCCCTGACATTCCATTGCATTTTTAAACATATTCCAGATTTACATGAGAAACAGAGATGTTGCCCCCATTTTGCACCCCAGTCATTCTCTCTGAGGAGGTATTGCTATGGGGATCTGTTGCATGACTATATCTTGCCTTTTCAATAAAACAGAACTTTTTGTTGTTTCTTTACTGTACAATTAAAGATAAGTTCCTAAGTGGAATGTAAACAATAATTTAATTAATTATTAAGTGAGCTGAAGAGACTGATATGTTTTGGGCATTGAGCAGATTTTTGGCAAGAAGTTGCAAGTGTATAATGGAACAGACAACTACTTATGACCAAAGCCAAGTCTTAAAACCTTTCAGCCAGTTTTACTACACATTGTTTGAGAGATGGAATCCAGCCACACTAGTAAGTGAAGTAGAAGAAAGCAACACCATTAAAACTGTGAATATGTGTGAAATAACAAATGGAAGGAGTAGAGTCGGTCATTGCTGGCAGGGAAAGAGAGATTCTGTAAAATACCACTGGGTGCAAGATTAAAGGTATATTTAATTTTGTGTAAAATATGTTTTGTGTTTGAAATAAAATAAATGAGATAGAATAACAAATGGAGAAGCAATGGAAGTGGTTCTTAAAAACTAGCCCAGAGTAACCAGATTGGTCCTCTTTTTCAGGTACTTTTACTAGCTGTGGGGTACCACTTATTCCTAGAAAAGATACTGAGAATGTAAGAAAAGTGTGCATCTTCTTGTATAACAGACAGCCATTTGAGTATATGGGTTTCCCACCTACATACATATGAGCTTCCACTCTTTCACTCTGTTCATACTGTTTCCAGGAAAACCAATCTAGGACTCATAGCATCTGTAGTCCATACTGAATGTATACAAATAGCAAAAAATCCAATGCCAGATTATAAAACTGCTTTGCAGGGCCAGATCTACAGATGAGTATTCAAATTTCCAAATGTATAAAATTAGGATATATAGATCCCTATTAATTTGTTACTCACATGAAATTTGTATCGGAATCTTAAATATGTAAGGTAGAGACAAGATGGGTCTAATTTAAAACTAATGGGGGAAATTATTGGTTTCTTGTATTTGGACATCTTATTTTTCATGGTCTGCCTGCATGCTTTGAGTATAAACTTTAATGTCAGATTTTTTTTGAAACTTGTGAGTTTTGTAATTTGTAATGGCTGTGCAGTTTTTACAGGTGTATTTAATGGTAAAATCTTATCTTGAACTGCATTTTGAAAGCTCAAGTGTAGTTTAATTTCCTGGGAACAGGAGACGGGAAGGAATGCCATTCTTTCCTTAGGGAGACAGCAACATTAACTTAAAAGAATATGAGACACATATATGTTGCCAACAGGAATGTAGATGTATAGAGTTCTGAAAATAGTAAGTGTCAATAGGGAAGGGTTGCAGGTGCCAGAAGTAAAATGTAGCTCCCAAGCGCACTCTCTCTTTTCATTTTTGCCTTGTCCAATGCCAAGATTGATGTTTAAAATGCAGTTTTTCTCTAAAAAGTGATTATAAAAAAAAAAAAGTCTGACTTCAGAACAGATGTGTTTCCTGTGTGCATTCAGAATCGTATTTATTTGTTTCCATAACTCTGTTTAAATATACTATTTACACCTGTTACACATATGCAGCCAAAAGCAATGTGAGGAAGAAACCAAAAGCTGGCTTCTCACTGGGCATGAGCTGTGGAGCTGCTGTACAGGGGCAGCTCTGCCAGAGGCCCATAGGCAGCAGGATCTCTATATGCACTCTTCTTGGGAACACAGCAGTCCTTCTCTGCAGCTCTTTCCCCTCTGCAAAACACTAGCCTAAAATCTGTAACAGGGCATTAAACTGCTTAACCTGCAATGGCAGCAAACTGAACCAATCATTACTTCTTCTTTCCTTGTTAGCCACCAAGGACAAGTGTTCACTCTTCTTTATAGCAAACTTTTCATATAGTTGAGGTCTGTCATCATGTTCCCTGTGAGCTTCTTCTGTCTTATACAAAACACAGTTAGATCCTTCTGCCTTTCTTCTTTTGAGTCTTTTAGGGTTGGTTGGTTTGTATGTGTCTTTAAACTTATTAATTCCTGTGGTTTTCAGCTAAATCCTTTAAGAGTGTGTGGCCCAGACTTTGCCACAGTACTCCAGAAGTGGACAGACTATTGCAGTTGAAGTCTTTCCAGAGATGTGTTTGCTGGAGTGGAAGGGTATTGTATCTAAGACATTTCCCTTCTTTCCAAGAGCAACTGATTGCTGACATATTTGCTTTATGATCTGGATCATTTTCTACAGTACTGTTTAGCCAGTTATGCCCTATTTTGTTTTTGTGTTTTTGTTACTTCACTTTATTGAATTTCATCTTCATTTCAGATAATTTCTCCAATCTATCAAAATCATTTTGAATTCCAGTTCTGTCCTACAAGGTATCTGCATCCTTTCAAGTATGATTTCATCTGCATCCTTTCAAGTATGATTTCATGTACTGACTTTTTATGTCAGTCCACTCTGCCTTCCAAGTCATTGAACAAAAATAAAGGAATTTGAAGAAAATGCCATAGTCTCAGTTGGCCTCATATTCCAATTGCAAGATCTATCACAGAAAAGTGGAAGAGCCTCATTTAGCTTGCAGACTCTTAATCATGTAAGTGTGTAAGGGGTAACGAAGAACCCAGCTTGACTCTCAGATCATACAGTGAACATACAGGACTGTTAGATGGAGGGGGAAAAAGAACATCATTGTACTTAAAATCTGATTACCTTTGCCAAAGAAATCAGAGTCTAGGAAAAAATATTGAAACCGTAGGATTCCATTTACTTGGAGACTCTATTCAGAGTTGAGCCATGCTTCAAATTACAATTAATACCAGGGGTGGAGGGGATCAGAGGGAACAATGACAGTTGTGGAAGAAGACATTTTGCTGCTTGGGTACCTGGCCACAGCACCATGGCATCTTCACTTCTGACCCAACTTGCTGGCTGTCTCTGCCCTCTTCTCTCCTGTGACCTAATCCTTAAGCTTATTTTAATAAAAAATATTTTTAAAGAATTAATATTTTTTTGTTATGTTTAGACCATTATTTCAATGTTTGAACATGTGAGTGCACTATGTGAAAAGGAGGTTGCCATGGTAATTTCTCATTATTGTTGAATAGAAAAATAATTACTCTGGCAAAATCCCCCGTAACCTGTCAAAGCATAAGTTAAAGATGCCTGAGGGCAGCCTTGCTTTCACCATCCCCTTTTTGCAAAAAAAAAAAAAAAAAAAAAAAAAAAAAGGATTTCTTTTTTTTTAATAACTGGTTCCTATTTCAGTTTGTCTGGGGACACCTCATTTGGTTTTGTTCATATTTGGCTTTGAGAGTAGGTGGGCCCACCTGTGACAAGGGTGGGACAGAAAATTAAACAGCAGAGCATATCCAAGCTTGTCAGGATTTATATACTCTTTTTTAAGGTCAGGTTTTCTTTCTGGGGATTTTATGTTTTCCCTTCTTCCTCACCTAAAATATGCAAAAGCTTACGATAAAGATGTTGGATGGTGTTCAAACTGTGAAAGAGTCTGGATATTTCATCTAACCAGGGAGAGAATCCACAGTAATTCCATTTCCACATTTTCCTTGCTTTCAACACTTCTTGGAAGCCGGCGTGAGTGCAAATATGTGTGGTTTTGAGGTGAGGCCCTGCACTTTCCCTGCTCTTCTCCATCTTTCCTGTGTGCAGTTGCATCCTGGCTCTGCGATGCTCTCCTTTTTGCTCCCACATCATTGGATGCTGCATGAGTAGCTCCAGTGATACTCAACTACTGCATTAACAAGAGCTGCAAATGTGATCTGTGGCATTGCTGAAATCTTTCCCTCCGCTCTTCCTTCCCTATGAAAAGTATGTCCAAAAGGTTAAATGGTACTGCAGCCTCTCTTTTGCCAAATGATAGAGTGGTAGCTCAGAGGTACTTGTTGGACAATAGACTCTTGTATGGGCTTGTAATGCAACCCCCAGGCTGTGCTGACTGCAGGGTCCCATGCAGAGGTGTGCTGAATACCTGTGCATATGTTTCATTCTTTCCACTGTGTATTTCATGCTTACTGTTGTGGCTGCTTGGCTACTCAACACAGCAGCGTTTGCACATGGGAACACTCATCAGGTTTACACCAGGAAAGCACAACTCTGTGACAGCAGACTTCTGAGATGTGGAGACAGGTTTGATACCTCTTTGTGTGACTGAATGGCAGGGCTGTATGGTCCTGTCGCTGCCAGGTGGGATGAGCCTTGGCAGGGAAAGTGTATTACAGGCTCTGACTCAGACAAGAAGTCTCTCTAGGGTCTCTGGTAGGAACCAGATTGTTCAAACCTGTCCTTACCATTTCTCCATTGGATGCTTGACGAAAATCAAAGTGAAATTGAGAGGCAGAAAGTATACCTTGCTCAACATTTTGGAGTGAAATCCAAAAGTAACATCATCACAGCAGCAGAACTAAAATCCCCAGTATGCTCTGCATGTGTCCATAATGACTATGATAGATGCATATTTTCTTTTAAGTTGGCACTTTATTTCAGGATGTTTTTTCCTGTGAAGCGAACAAATGTTTTCTGGCTTAGATCTGTATTGCTCAGGCATTAAGAGGTGCTCAGGCCTCACTGTGCTGAGCGAACCTGGCCTTGCACACTGTAAGGAGGGTGCTGTGAGTGGGACAGAATGGCTCTGCCGAGTGCAGCTGGGGCATCTTCAGAAGGGTATTTCCAGCTTCATTGCTGACCCTGTGTGCTACAAGTGATTTAAGTCTCGGGGCCTCAAAAGAGCAGAAGAGACCGTACCAAAAATTTCTAATACAGCTATTAAATATATCCATAGCTTTTGAATGAAACACTTAGTGGGTTTTGTGTTGCCCAGTTTCTGTGAAAACCCTTGCAAGGTGAACCATTTGCTCAGGTGCTAGACATTGAGGTTTGGGTGCCTGTTGTTGATCATCCAGGTAGGAAAAGGCCTGGTTCAATTGTTAAAGTCAAGAAACTACCTGTAGTGCTGTGTTGGTATGTGTTTAACATTGTTCACTATTTTAATTATTGCCATTTTCCAGATATGTGCCTTACTGTAAGTCTAAGTATACACAAGTCATCTTAACATATTTTTTTCACTTCTTGTATCACACTTGAAAGTAAAGATTTCTCACAACAATTACATTTAAGTAACTTGCTGGTATTTAATCAATTTGCAGTAGCATTGTATTTATATTAAATGCATTGGAGTGGAATGGCCATTATATTTAGTTTCTAAATAACTTTCTTGTCATCTCATGCTGATGATGAGCTTATGTAGCATTATAGAATTAAGTACTGAGGAAATTTTCATTATTAGGACCAAGCATTTGAGACACACAGCCCAGAAAAGGAAGGAAAGTCATAATTGCTTTATTTGCAAATGATTTATAAAACCACATCTAACATTTTGAAAAAAAAACCCTTTATGGAAAAGAAAGTTTTTACATATTTGGTATGCTTGATAAAATGAAAGACAGTTTATTATACAGTAAATTAAACACTTCAGATTTTTTCTGAATTAGAACTAGAACTTTATCTAGGAAAATTAGTTTGAAATATCATATAGACATCTGCAACCCAAAACCATAGGTGAAGAAGCCAAACTAGGTGTGATCCTGTTGAATTTCTTTTACAACAGATGAACATATTTTCATTTTGCCTCCTGTTAAGTGAATGATCTGTTGCTTCCTAGGATAGTGACAACCTCTGGTGGGATGCCTTTGCAACTGAATTTTTTGAAGATGATGCAACCTTAACACTTTCATTTTGTTTGGAAGATGGACCAAAGCGATACAGTAAGAAATGTATATTTTTTGTTCTAATGTTAAGTCTGAGTTTCTAAAAGCAGTTTATCTGTACAAGACAGATGCAACCCTGGCAATGACGAAGTCACTTGTGTATATTCAGTGACTGTTAAGTTACATTAAAGAATTCCATGAATTGGGAATCCATTTTTTTATGTAATTCCTCTGAATTTTATTACATGAAAATAAATAATTTCCTAGTGGAATTAAGCAAATAATACAATCCTTGGATTTTTTTTAAATTAATGTGCTTCATGGCTGTTCTTGCACTCTTTGTTAATTTGTTTTCTGCAAAAATTCAAGTGTTGAGTCTTGTGGGCAAACTTGTTCACAGAATGGGAACTTTGCAGCAAATACCAGGATTTTTACTGGAAGGGCTTCCAAATTTAAAGAGGGATCAGAAAAACAACAAATTAAAAGCTATATCCTTGCTGATGTAGATAAGTATTATTCCATCAACTGTGTGGATCTATGCTGCTTGCACACATTAAGTACCAGCCTTGGATGCTGTCTGAGCAGCAGTGGAAGTCTAGAATACTCTCAATCAAGCACTAAGTGAAAGCTTGAATAAAAGTGAAGCAGTGAATAAAACTGATGGCATTGGTATCCTTTGCCTGCATATGCTGAGCAGCAAAAAGGGATAAAATTCATCGAACAAATTGTTTGAAGTGAATCATTCTCTAAGCTTTAGCATCAAGCAACAGAGAGAGAAGTAAACATTGAAAAAATGCATTGCCAATTGTTTGACTCCATTCAGAGTGACCCCTGCTTCATGGTGACAGACTGTGCTCTCTACTTAATGTTCTGAATCTTGTGAGGTTCTTCTCTTTCATGAGAGTGACTGATTGTCAGAATTATCACTTCTAATTCCTATTATCAATTATCTCAGGTATTTATTTGACAAGTGTTACCTTCTTCTGGAGAAAAAATAACCACTTTGGATGTACATTCTGGGATTAGTGTTAACAGAATTACAGTTTCTTGCCTTTCAAAGCAAGTAATAACTCTGTAAAGGTCCTCAAATTACAGCCTATAGCAACATTGGTAACAGCTGATCTGTCCTGATTAGGTTGAGTCAACTTGTCAGATATCAGATTTGCTAGTTGTGTTATCAGTCCAGAAGGCACAGATACATCAGCAAAAAAGCAATTAATGTCCAGTTAGATCAGAGGGAGTTGTGATTCTGGAAAACAGTACTGCATATGAAAGTATTTGTCAAAGTGTAAAATACCCCTGGTGCCACAAATGCTTGATAATGGTTGTGTTGTCTGTAACTGGGACAGTTTGGCAAGGGGTAATTCTGTGATTCTTAGCATTGTTGCTGAGAAGAATGTTTGAAAGCCCAAGTTACTTTAGTCATATTTTTAAAAGTGACTAGTACACTGGATTTTTTCCTCTGGTTTTAATTCCTGACCTCTCCACAAACTGTTGTTGCTTTTGGTTTATTCTCAGCATCTGGAATTGAAGCTCCGCATTTAGGGCTCTTTCCTGTTCATTCCTATTTCCTTTTCTTTGTTAGTTACTATTTATGTAACTCTCAACTACAGCATTAGTGTGAATCTTTTTGACATGAGCAGTATTCCAACTCAGTGAAACTCTGAAGAGCATGCTTGTGCTGTTCCAGTTTGAGACTGCCATTGTCCTCTGAGAAGGCTTTGAGAGCAGACTTGGGGCCTCCGTGCTGTCCAAATCCCTGCTTGGGGACACCTTTGGCGTTGCTTGTGGTGGGTGCAGAGTGGAAGCTACATATTAAGAGTAGCTCTCTCTTCCTAGCTGAGAGGTTTGTGTCCAAAACCATGTCCAGGAGTTGAAAGCAGAGCAGTTTGCTCCCCTTACAGGTCTCTTTTTTCCTTGCCCAAGCCATGCTCATGCTATTCCCTTATGGATGCTCTTGGCATCTCCCAAAAACTATGAGACCCAGGACCCCTATTCCAAGCTGGTGAAATTGCTGGCCAGGGGCTGTGGCTCTTGTTAGGTGAGCCAGTATATGGCACATGGTTGCAGCACAAAACACGGAGTTTTGAAAGTGATGAAACAGAAGTTTCTTCATCTGTGCTGTTGCCAGCAAGACACCTGCCTCCTTGCCTACTGTGTATGCTCTTTAGGATGTAGAGGGCATTAAATACATTGGAACTGGCAGAAAAGAAAGAGAAAAGACAAATTGTTTGTTCTTCCAGGCACAGACAGTAGTGGAGGGAACCAAAATAAGGCCCAGGAAAAGAGAAATACCCATCCTTTGAGAAGTTGTTTGTAAAGCTGAAAGTGATGAAAGATGCCAACCTCTTGCCTTTGGTCTAGGATTCAGGTCAAAATTGCCTGCCTTTGTCTTGCTTCAGCCTGTGAGAGATTTGCTTACGTCTCTGACATTGGTTGTGGTGGCCACCTTATTTCTTTTTCCTTTGGGCAATGGTTTCCTTTTCTGAGAACTAAAATATTCTCTTTTGGAACAAACAAATTAAAAAAAAAAAAACCCTTGTGTGTGTGCAAGTGTGGAAAGGACAAAAACTTTTTTTGCTGTCCATGGCCTCATTTTTCTCTGGGTTATGGCAATTCCCAGTCCTGTTCCCTCCTTCTCAGGGGCTATCCAGAACTTGTGTTAAGCCATTAGAGACATGAAGAGGCATGGTGTTTTGCCCCAGGTTCCTTCTGCAAAACTCCTCGAGAGTGTTGTGGGAGGCTGCTGGGAGCTAATCTTGTGCAGTTCCCAAATTCCTTTGGGAGCTTTTTTCCTGTGCTTGCTTTAAACTTTTCCTTTCTATGAGTTTCCTATCACAGCCTGTTTCCCAGCTGGCTCTCTCTGCCCTCTGCTCTTACCTGAACAGTCCAATCCCACAGCCAATGCAAATGTTCAGAGCAGGCCTGCAGTATTTGTGTAAGGGGTAGAAGATTTTTTTAAAAAATTCTTTTATTTGCCTTGCCTTTTGTTTTAACTTTTAAAATACAGTTTTATCCAAGAGATTGTAAGGGTTGTAAACGCACTTTTTTTTTTTTTTTTGTCTCAGAAAACTAAGTTGCTTATTTAATTTCATGGCCTAAAACCGAAGCTTTGTGAAAAACACAAAATATTTTTAAGTCTTTCATTCATTTTACCATGTTTTACAGCACTCCTTTCTATACTGAGAAAAGCAGTTTTTCCCCCTTTGCTGTTCTCAGTATTTCTCCTTGACTGCCAGCTCCGAAATTCTTTCTTTTGTAGGAAAAAATAGATACTGTTCAAAATAGGGATTTTAAGTCACTGGCTTATGTTTACTTTGCATCACGTAAGGCAGCATTATGTGCTGATACTCGAGCTAGCTTTAAATGTACCTATATCTGCATGGCACAACATGTAAAGGTACTTACTTATGCCCTGGGAAGAGCAGAGGTTTGTTAGTTCCGTGATCCACCGGTGTTAATTAATTTGATTGCCAGGTTTGTTAGACCTAGACCAGTTATCTGTGCAGAATGATATTCTGCTTTGGATATATGTGACTTGAAAGCCCAGCTTAACTTTTTCATGCAGAGATTCTCTGCCAGACCAGAAATAGCTGCTGTGCCCATCCTTGCAGCTCTTTTTGTCTTTCTTCAGAATTTGATTTCTGTAGATGCAAGAAATTTACCTTCTGCAGTTCTTTCTCCCTGGCACAGCATTCCAGAAAGAAGATACTCTTTTCTTTCAAACAACCACTGAAAATATGTTTTTCTCCTACTTTCTTATATCCCTCAGCTATTCTTTTGCTCTGCTATTATCTATGAACCCTACTCATATTACTGAATTCTATGTTGAAATTTTAATGAGAAATGCTGCAGAAAACAAAGATGTATTTTAAGTTAACAAAGGTGTAAATTATGCGTTTCTCCAGTCTGGCTTTTTGGCTGCCATGAGATGGAGAGAAACCTCACACATTCCAATGCTTAAAGACAAGGAAAGATTCCCCAAACCAGAGATGCTACCTGTCTCACACTACATTAAATTATAGTCAACAGAAACTAAGAAGTAAACACATTAAGTTCATTCTATAGTGAGAGCAAAAAGAAATTTGCTTTAATGTATTATGCCCTGATTTGTTTGGTCAAGAAATAAATAGGATTTAAACAAAACCAAAAAAAGAAAATATGCCTAATGGAGCAGAATTTTTGTTTCCTTGTTGTGGATAAAGCATTCATTTCCTGTTAAGAGGCTTCTATCCCTGTAAAAGAGTAAATACTAGACTCTGATCCATTGTTGCCCAGGTTCTTTGTTTCTCAGAGACAAAATATTTCCCGAACAGATAAGAGAAACAAGTTTGATTGACAGCTCTTAGCAGAGTCTCATCAGCTGCTGTGCTGACAGCCTGGTGATGCGCACTGTGCTGATGTGGTCGGGACTGACAGGTGATTGACAGCCCAAGACTGTGGAGACAGGAAAGATGAAGCATGCTCAGTAAGAATAATGTGCAGTGTTTATGCAGCACTGCAGAGAATAGGAGCTAGAAAGTTAACTCTTTCAGGGCAAAGTGCTACTGTAACGCATAATGAATGCAGTTGCCACTGTACAGAAAATTAGAGCTTGTCTACATTTCTCTTCTGTTCACTAAATGATTTCTCCCATGGAGGAGCTATATACTGTGAGGAAGTGAAAGCATGAGCTATCACATTTGTAGCTGTAAAAAAATTTCATGTGTGGTAGATATGATGGAGTCCTCAAAATGGATTTATTTAAGCTTATAGATGTAGAGTATATTGAGAATTTCAGGCACTTTTTATAGGCTTTCATCACCCAATTTTGTATGGCATTGCATAATATTGCACAGCAGAAATTTCAAAAGGAACAATTTGAGCTCTTTGCTCTCCCTATCCCTAGGAAAATATAGTGATTTCAGTTTTATTGTTGCTCTGAATCTCTAGCTGATAATTGAATATGTACTTTGTGTTATAATTTCTACTGCAGTCTGTGTTTGGAACGTACAAGGTAACTATACCATGCTTTGCATTTTATGCTGTTTTTTTCATTTTCTCTTCTTGGCTCATGAACCCTGTTTGATTTTTCTTAATTTCTTGATTTTTTTGAAAGATGGATGGATAGATGGATGGATGGACGGATAGATAGATATATATATAGAGAGAGAGAGAGATAGAAAAAAAGAGTTTTCTGGGCAATAGTTTCAGAATGAACTTTGGGCCAAGTGGGAAAATCATCAGCTTTGAAGTGCTTATCTAAGTTTTTCTGGGTGCTTTTAGAATATATTACATAAGTGTATTTTAGATTTTACTACAAATTATTTAATTAATACACAGCAAGGAAGCTGCATCACATTCATTCTGTATTTGTCCCCATTTTTATAACCTGTGCAATGCAGATAACTTTATAGCCCTTTACTGAAAAACTTTTACAAGGGTTAATGGTGGGAAGCTACATCTAGTGGATATTTCTTATAATGATAATTTGGGAATAAACAGGGAAAGTTCATCACACATTACCCACTTGCATAATTATTTTCAAAAAGGTGGTTTGAGGGGCCAGCATGCTACGTTATCACCCCAGGTTTCTCTAAAACTGTCATCTAGTTTCTCTCATGTAACTCTTAAAGAGAAAATTAAATTTGCCAAGAGAAACAGATTGTTTTATTTCCAGGAACCTCTTCTTTCTTTTTCCCTTTATTTTTTTTTCCCCAAGAAATCACAGTCATTAAACATGATTTGAGCATTCAGGTACAACACAGTAAATTGGCCTAGCTTTGTGAGACAGATTATTCTGTGTGACTCCCTGGTATTCATCTTTATATACCACTATTCTAGTTCTGATTTTTTTTTGAAGTTTCTTGGCAATATTTTTGAGTTTAATTTCAGAATATAGGTAAAAATTTCATTAAAATCATATGTAAGAGGTCCAGAATTGCCTGAATCACCACTAGCCCCTCCACCCTCCAGCTAATAATTTCTAATTAACAATTACTTCCCAAAATTGATGTTTTAAAGAGTTCTCAATCAATTTTACATATGCTCTATGAAAATTGCCTATTAACAAAATTCAGTAAGAATATAAGTAAGCACTAGTAAGTTGAATGCTTTACAGGTGTCTAAGTGTATTATACCCATGCACTTATCTTTATCACCCAAACTTTTGTAAGCTCATCAAAGAAATGAGATTTGTTTGACAAGACCTATTTTGCATAAACCCATGTTGACTGGCATTAATTACATCCCTTTCACTTCAATCTTTGTCAGTTAAATCCTATATAGTTTTGTTTTTTTTTTTACTATTTTGTCTGGATTGATATCAAGCAAGTGTATTATGTTATGTTGTTCCCTCACTGTATAGTGTCCCTTAAATATCAGCACAGCAGTAGTGGATTGTTAAAACTCCCTATGTAGTTCTTTTATTTTTTTAATTAGTATTTTATAAAACTAGATATAAATGTGAGAAAAACCCTTATAACTGCTGATTTCAAAACATTTACTTCTCACGGATACTATTTAAGATCCATTTTAGTTGCTGATGGACTAGAAAGCACTTTTCACTCAAGATCAACATTCTTTCGAAAAGTAGAACAAAAAAGCTTATCATATATCGATGTTCAAAGCTTTTCTGTTCCCAAATTAAACTAAGGTTTGATAAATTTTAAGGTCTTATTTTCTCTACCTTTTACAGGTATGGATTTTTCACTGCCAACTTCAGCATCTCTTTCTAATATTTTATCATTCATAATATGTTTTTACAGAATATTTCCCCCTTTTTATCTTTGTTTTTACTTAATATTGTCATCATAATTGTCCGGATTTTTTTCTTCTAATTATTTCCTTCATTTTTCTACTAACTTCTTTTGCCAAAGTGATTCTCATTCTCACATTAGAGTTGCATCTTTTGGATATCTTAGGAAGTCTCATTAACAGATTCTTAATTTTCATGCATAGATTTTATCTGCATTTTCTCCCAGCCAGTTGATCTGTGGTGAATCCAGTATTTTGAAGCACCTGCTGTATCTCTCCTACTGCTGGGATTGCCTTTTCTTTGTCTGTACTGAATGCATGTTTTGGATGGCATTTGTACAGAAATGTGTAGTCTCATTGGAGTGTCCAAGGGAAAAGTCTTGAAATAAGACTTACTAAGGAAAATGAAAGAATTTGAGTTGGTCAGTCTACAGAAGAGAAGACATGGCAAAAAGGAAAGAGGAAAATGGGACATAATAACAAGACATATCAAGGAAAGTCGTAAGGTCTGTTTCCATGGCCATGATGAGCAGGAGAAGAGATGCAGGCTTTAAATTGCATTAAAAAAAAAAAAAAATTGAGGTGTTCACTCTTACCAGTGAGAAAAATGAGGTGCTTGGAGAGATTCCCTCGGGAGGCTGTGGACTCTCCAGTAATCAGGGGGCTGTCTGACCTTCACCTCTGATTCCCTGAAGTCACTGGTCCCAGAGCCAGTGCCAGCTTTCACCCCCCTGTTCAGTTCGGTCTCAGATATCATAACCAGTTCTGGAATAATTTTCTCATCTTGGATGCTAAACTTTTTGTGATTCAAAACACCTTACTATTTCTAATTGTGAGTAGTAGAAATAACATTTTTCTAATACTGCTGGCTAAGCAAAATTTTGCACATGAATCTTCCACCAATTTCCTTCAGAAAGAGCATTTTTCTTTTTCTCAATATTACTGACAGGTGTTGAAGGAATAGTTCCTGATTTGCAATGAGCAGATGTGAATTAAACCTTTGCCTCTGCCAGCTGCAGTCTTACTAGCTACCTTAGTGTTCCTGCACCTCTGAATTATCCATACCTTCAAAATACAAAGAAGGGCTGCTTCACTGCAAAGTGCCAGGCACATGCAACATGTGTCTGTGTGTATTCCCTGTGTGTACACACACAGCCTCAGTTAGGTACTCCCTGGAAAAGTTTATAATGAAAACTGTTTTATCAACCTCTTTCTCAACTATCTTACAAATAATGCAAGATTTCAGATGTCTTACAAGGGGGATCCCTGGTTTCTTCTGCTCGTAACTAAGCATGTTGTACAAATCAATATGGGAGACCCTATGTCTGTGAAGTGGCACATGGAAAAGGGCTACTGATGTAGTAAGGGCTACTAACTCCTAATGCAAATATTGCACAATTATATGGAGCCTCTAATTGCAATTTCTGAAACCCCAGTCAATCATACTGGTTCTGCTGCTGTATAAACAGATTAAGTGATAAGCCCTCTTTGGGAGAAATCTTAATATCACAGGACATGATACATTAGTAGTGTCTTGGGTCTGTTCAGAAAGCAGAAAGAATAAAGGCAAAATTTACATGAGAGAATCACAGTGATTTATGGGCTTTTTCCCTATCCAATACAAGTAATCCCTTTGTTGTGGCTGGTTTTAGTTCACCCATTTGATCTGAATTATGTAGCATTCAGTTCTTTCTCTCTGCTGGAGGTGATGTTAAGAAAATGATGGAAACCCATGCAAAATAATGGAAATCAATTGCTTTTTACATCAAAATATTAACCAACTTTTTACTATTTTTAAACTCATGTTAAATAATTCCTTATTTGTTTTGTGTGCATAGTGTAATGGCAATTGTGAGGAATTGGTCACTACTTTTTCTATTTTGCTGAATAATTGTGTTTGGCTTCAAATGTTGCCAATACAGTATATATATATTTTTTAAATTGAGAAAAAAAATGTTGCTATACTAGAGATATTTCAATTTTTTTTCATGAAATTGAAAATATTCAGTTGTTATTGCTTCAGCTTTTAATACTATCAGGTGATTTTTAAGATGATCAGTTAATATATGTTATGATCTTGCAGAAAAATGTTCTAACATAGTTACAGAGTTCCTGTAAGAAGCAAGACTCGGCTAGAATATTCATGTTTCCCTTAGTAGTCAAGAACTTTTTTTCTGCATTTTTCATTTTGTTTCTTTTCTTTTGTTAGACTCATGGGTTTTTTTTCAGAAGTGAAACACCTCACTTTATGAATTACTTAAGCAACACCATAAAAAATATGGAAGTTTTGTGGTAGAGGATATTTTCATATTGTCATCTCATTTCTAAAACAAAGAGAGGCATTTAATTAAGTGTAGTAGTTTCATCCACAGTTGGTATAAACTATAACACTTCAGAGCACATGGATTGCCTGAAGGTATTAGAAGCAAATTTCCTTTTATAGAGCACTGAGTAACTAAACAATGGGCCAGATTTTTTCTTCCCCTTGTGTATCCTCAGGTGTAGATGATTCAGAAAATAATTCCTAATGGTTCTGGGAAGTTTGTGTATATTGTGATGAGTTTATAATAATTTATAAATTCTATATTGTGTATTTACTCTTACCAGTGCAGTTAGTGGTGTGGCATAGTTCATGGCTCTAGCACACTATCAGGACAAGTCTTGTAGGTGCAGATAATCTTCTTTAAATTCAGATATTAAATATTTGCTCCTCTACCCACAAATTTAATCTTTCAGACCTGTATGCACACACAAGTAGAACATAGTCAAATACACAAACATGCATCCTGATATAGTGTGGGTTCTATTATATAAAATGTGCATTCTTGTGTTTAATGTACAAATAAAACTTTTTTAAGACTTTTACATTGTATTTCTATGATGCAGTAGAGCTGTTCCACATGATGCACCTTATTTTTAGGCACTAGGTATTTACTGTAGTGCAACATTTTTAAATGGCTTAGGAGAATACAAGATGCAACATCACCAAAAATTATGGAATCTTTATAGAAATACATTTAAACTGGGTCAGCTGCAGCACCATGATTAGTAGAAATAGACCCAAAAGCTGATTCTGGACGCTGAGATACTGTTCCCAGTTCCATATTGAAGGTTGCCTTGAATTAATGTAGTCATGATTTTTTTTTAAAGTCTGCTATATATGGGAAGGCTCAGATATTATACAGTGACTATCATTCTTTATCATATTGAATTCTGCACTCCAAATTATATTACCTTTAAAATGTTGCTGACATTTTGCTGTTCCACTATTCTGATCCATATAGGTTTTACACCATAGTATTTTAAGTTCATTCTGGTGCATATAGCAGTGTAAGCAGTAGCTTGCATTTCTTGTTTCTTCTCTCCTTATTTTCACAGAGGTAGTCTCTGTGAAGTATTTGCTTAGGATTTTTCAAGACAAATGAACTCAGTATATAGATACTACTAAAAGTTTACATCAGAGAGGACAGTTTATAGGTATATGTATTGGATTTGGAATAGAATGATTGAGATTTATGATATTCCTTTGTTTTTGTGGAGTTCAGACTACTCTTCTACTGAACTGCTGGGAATATCCTGGCTCCTGAAGGACACTGGTGTCCAGCTCTGCTTGTGCAGGAAAAAGTTCTAGTCCAGGTCCATTGTTCCAGATACACTCTTCTTTGAAGGACCTTGTTTCTGGTCGTTAAGAGTGTTGGTATCTTGGTTTTATATTGTATGAGAAAGCCAAGAGAAGGATTGCAAGTAAGCTCTGGCAGCTGAGGGGATAATGGCACAGCACACGGCATTACCTGCAACCTTGTGGATTCACGGTGTAGGGCTGTTTCCGTGCTGCCACCCAGCCAAGAATCAACAGTCAATGGTTGAAAAAATTTTGTTGCTGAAGGGCACTATCACATGCAGAATCTGGGTGATGTCTCTGCCGTAGCTCTGCTCCAGCATAAACTGCCTACATGTAAGTGTTCCTTCAGCCAAAGAGGCTTGTGCCTTGACTACAGGGTCTTGAAAGTGCTATTCCTTCATTATCAGTGTTACCTTTTCCACACCATTCAGCTTCAAACATCTGCTCTTTATCTGTGACTTGGGCTAATCTCAGCTTGCCATTTTGGATATAGTACAGGAATATGTGCAGAGAAGCACCAGTGCACAGCAGTCTGTCCAATGGCAGCTTTTGAGTCAACTCCATCAATGTAGTTGACTGGGTACCTGAAAGTAGATGTTGACCATTTTGTTGAGTCTATTAAAAATCCATTACTCCCAACTCCATTTGGTTATGATAAAGGTTTTTATATACAATTTTATCTAGTCCAGAAATATTAGAAGACTGTAATTCAATTTTATTTTTGTCTTTAATGTCTGAACGTGAATTAATACAGCATTACTTTTCATCCTGATATCAATCTTGTTCCTTTCATTCAGATCCAAATTCCTTTGTAGTACATGATTTAATTCACTAAAATAAGGTAAAATGAAACCCTAGTCCAGGGAGCATTAAAGTAAAATATTTTTCATGGCACATGTGGATAGCAGCAGTCTGCTGTATAACTGTTTGTGTTTCCCTCCCCTCTTTTAGTTGCTGACAGACTCTAAAAGTTTTTTCCCTCTCAAGAACTGATAATACCTCTATTTGTTCTTCCCCCCCACCCTACTCCCACCTTTAGCCTTAAGGAAAATCAATTCATCCATTATTAAATTATATTAGAGAGATTAAAAATACACTTTTCTTTTATAAAATCAAGTCACTTTTTTTAAGCAATTTTGAACTCAGACTAGTTTGGTACTCCTTAACTGTGGATCTGTGCTTTCTTTTGTGGCAAATTAGCTTTGATTTGACAGCTATTTTTGTTTCAAGATTGTAGGCACACCAGCTTTTTTACTGAGGCTTGGCTCTTAGGGACTGTTGCACATGCATGGCTGGCTGTGCATCCGATTCTGTAATCCAAAGGGATGCTCCAGGTCATGGTCTTAGGAAAAAAAAAATAAAAAAAGGAAAATAAAAAAAGGAAAATGTCCAGGCAAAGAGATTTTTAACCACCACATGGACTTGCACCAAGAAAAGATGTATCAAGTTGGAAAACAAAGGAATGTCTTTCCTTTCCAGACTGTTTTTGTTCAGTATACTTCTTTTCTCCATTGTGCATGCACAACTAATGGAACTATTTAATAGTTCTAAAATGCAAATGAAACAGAAGGTATCTTCTACTGAGAAGGGTTAAACTTATCTTAGTGAAATGTACACAGGCTGTAGTGTGAATTTGTGTACAACTTGGGAGTTGTATTATGGTAGAGATAAGATTTCTTGGCTAAATAGAAAGAAAAAGTCTGGACAATACATTCCAACCACCTTCAGAGAGGTAGAGTTTGTACTGTTAGTACCCTCAGAGCCAGCTTGTTGATTTAATTTATAATCTGTTATGCTGGTGGCTGGATGCTATGCTGACATTAGAAGGCAGTATGAATTGCAGTGCTGAGGGCATGACTTCCATACAGCTCATGTTTTGCAGAGGTTTTTTTCAGGCTAGATCCAGATCTAGTGAGCTACCTGCCTGTTAATGGCTGGCATGCATTAGGTGCATTCCTGGAGTCCATCTGACTCCTTTCTTGTGAAGGGGGTACAGTTTGTGAGCTTGGAGACCTCTCCGTATCATGGCCCAAAGTGAGGTGATTCAGCCACTGACTTCAGAAAAGTGTTCCTTAACTGAGCTAAAAAGTGAGTGTAAATTTAGGTATGGAACAGAAACTCTTTTGTGATAATGCCTTCATTAGGCACCCTGCCAGGTGCCATGTGTGCCATCCTGTGTTGAAAAGGTCATTTAATTTTACTTTTGATATCATTTATACCATAGACGTAATAACGCTCTGTTCTTCTCCCTTACTTCCATGAAAAGCATGTAAGTCCTGGAGGAGTGTATTCTACATATTCAGCACCAGTCATGTTCCTATGACAATGCTCTTCTCTGATCTGATGACAATTCCTCTTCCTCAAACACTTCCTTGGTTTTTTTTTTTGCTCTTGAGCTGTGGAGAAGATAAGGCTATTCAGCACACAATCTCCCACCCTTTTCACTTATTTTAGTCTTTGTGAGGTCTGCAGCCTTGCTCTACAGCTGTGCCTCAGCCCCTCCAGGGCTGCTGACCTCTCTTTGAGAATGCCAGTGGCCAGGCTTGGTAGTAGCTTGTTTTGCTGCTTGGACCCACTTTCCCCACGCTGGGTCAAGGAATTAGTCCCATCTGATGGTCCTGGAGTGCTGTGTGGAAACTACGTCCCTCAGGGAATAAGGCCATCATGCATGCTCTTGGCATACTTTGAAAGCCAGTCTTAAATCCCAAAATGCTTTCTTCTGAAGCTTCTTTCCCTCCATCAATTCTCTTTAATAATAACAAAGACAAAAGCCCTATTTAGGATCTGATGATGTGATTCTACAGTAGAGAGCTCAGATATAATAAATATAACTTTGGCTGCTCCTAGCAATAACTTTTTCAACAGAATGTAACCAATATGTCAGTAGATATATTGTGGATTGCATGATTTCAAATAAGTATTAATATGCTTTGATATGTCTCTTGATTGTAGAAAGGTGTACACATATATCTAGATTATAGTAAATTTGTATACTATCAAATTCATTTGTACAAATATATGTGATCATGTAATTACAGTCTGTACTATTGCAATACAGATGCACGGAGAAGCAGGATTAAGATTGTGCTGTCAGCTTCAATTTGAATAACCCCTGGCATCTGAGCACACTGCAGTGGAACATCAGCTTTTGGTGAGGCTTTTGCTGCAACTGCTAGAATTAGGATCAATGCCTGCTTCTCTCTGGCCAGCTACTGCTGTCGTGAACACAGATGTGTGGACCTGGCCATTCTGATCAGTGCACTGGTCACCTGCAGCACACAGAAAAAGTAATAGAAATGAGGATAGTGTCCATGAGGAACATGAGCTAGGACAGAAGTGGGAAATGGCAGTGTAGCTTCTCAGCAGAAGCAGTAAGTGAGAGCTATGGCACAATCTACAGAACAGAGCTTTCAATGGGCTGGGCCACCACAAGTGCTTCTCGTTACAAGAAAATAAAGAAGTGGCCTGCAAGAGTTAGCAAGGACCAGCATTCATCATTACCCAACTTCTAGATGTCCTACTAGAAAGGAGAAGAATGTCAGTATTTTATTTTTGCTTGTTTGCATAGTGTATTATGGGATATTCATTCAAGTCTGTTTAAGTTGAATGATTGTTTAAAGACATCTTAGTATCTACTGAAAGTGCTAGTTAATAGCAGAGACAGCAAACAAAAGATACTGTTTACAGGGAGCATGTTAAAACCATTTTTTAAGCAAGGATTTAATGAGATAATTTTGGCATGTGAGAATTTTCTGGTTTGCATGTCTTGTCAGTTGAGTATTCCCCTTCTGTCACTTCTTTTTTAGAGTAAGGTTTATTGGAATTGCACAGCATATATAATTTGTCTTTATGAAACTGATACATTTACTCACCAGACCGTGACACATTTCTCTAGACCTGTTGATAGGATCTAAACTGTACTCCTTCTGTGTGCTTTGAATTTGAGCAGGATTGAAAGGGACAACCATGAGTCTTTTACCTTGAAATTTTGAAACAGTTCTAATATGAGAGGAAAAGACCTGGGAGCCTGCCTCAGATAGCTGTGTTACAACAGCACTACAGTGTTTCAAGTGCACATTACTGTAAGATTTTCATTCTCACTGAAAAAAAATTGTAGTTTTTTTTTTTCTTGGAAGCTTTTCAGCTGCTTGTATTTTACTCTTCTCCTTCTTTATACCACCATAGTTATTTTTGTCACTGTTAATTTATGAAACAATATTTCATATGTCTAGGTAGTTTAGTTATTAAGGAAGGAAGCAACAAGAAAATAGCATCTCAATGTCCTAATACACTGATTATATTCAAGTGAACAGTGTTGGAGAAAAAAACAGGCTTTTGGTATATACTCTTGTGCCTTATCTGTGCAATGATGAGTCAAAGGGACACAGAGCAAAATTTTCAGAGGCCAATAACTCTTACAAGTAATTTTTAGACGTGTTCATGTAAACCTGCCATTAATATGTCCATACTTGCCATTATATACAGCCATTTGAGGAAAGAAAAATCATTATTGAAAACATTGGTTTATGGGTTTAGAGTCATCATTTATGAAACTTATACTTTTGCTTTTTCATAAATAATTATTAGTGTACCGAGTTTTCTGGCACAACAAAGTTGGTAAAATGCCATGCATATATAGCCTTCCTATTTGAAAAACAGTCTAGGAAAGACAATATTTGATTGACTACTTATGAGTAAACCTCCTATTTCAGACAACGTAGCTGAACATATTTTATGCAAATACATTAAAATGCATGGTTTTCTAAAACAAAGATAGGCCAAAACATCAGTAATTATAAAAGTCTTTATGCAGGTTCACAGCAATACAACAGTTCTCTTTCATTTGATAATTACCTTGTTAAGCTAGTGTCCAGTTAGCTCTGTGTCTTTTAAAGAAAAATAATCTTCTCATTAATTCATGGCAGAGCTCCAGCATTCTTTGTCAAAATATTGGTCTGAAATTTTGACTTAGTTTTAGGTTATCTGGTCTGAAGTAAGCAGCTCCTTCTTAGATTTCCTCTTCATCATTTGCCACTCTATTTTTCCATTATTTATTTCTACTATTAAACTTTAAATTATACCATATTTAGTTATAAAATCATAGCGTGGTTTGGGTTGAAAGAGACCTTAAAGATCATTTGGTTCCAACCACCTGCCATGAGCAGGACCACCTTTCACTAGATCAGGTTACTCAAAGCCCCACCCAGCCTGGCCTTGAACACTTCCAGGGATGGACCATCCAGTTTTTTTGGGCAACCTTTTCTAGCATCTCACCACCTTCATTGTAAAGAATTTATACCTAACAGCTCATCTAAACCCACCTTCTTAGTTTAGAGCCATTACCCCTTGTTCCATCACTACATCACCTTGTAAAAAGTCTCTCCCCAGCTCTCTTGTAGCCCCCTTTAAGTAGTGGAAGGTGCTATAAGGCCCTGGAGCCTTCTCTTCTTTAGGCTGAAACAACACCACTCTCTCAGCCTGTCTTTATAGGAGATGTGCTCCAGCCCCCAGATCATCTCTTTGAGTTTGCCCAGCTCCCTCTGGATGGCATCCCTTCCATCCAGCCTTGCCACATCACACAGCTTGGTGTCATCTGCTGCCTTACTGAGGGTGCTCTTGATCCCACTGTCCATGTCATTGATGAAGGTGTTAAACAGCCCTGGTCCCAGTACAGTCTCCTGAGGAATGCCACTTTTCCACAACCCTGTGAATACAACCATCCAGACAATTCCTTGTCCTCTGAGTGGTTCATCCATCTAATCCATGTCTCTCCAGTTTAGAGACAAAGTTGTGTAGTGCAGTGTGAAATGCTTTGCGCAAGTCCAGGTAGATGGCATCAGTCCCTCTTCCTTCATCACCAGCATTGTAAATCACAGTTGCCTGTGTCTGGATGAGTTCTGCCCAGTGCTACCAGCACTACAGAAATGGCAAGAATTCCCTGTCTCAGTACAAACCAAAGAGTATGTGATTTTTTTTTTGCCTGTCCATTTTCTCTCTAACTCTGGTTGGTAAAATTTAAAAAATGGAAAAACATGTATCAACTTTTTAACTCGTTTATTTTTCAGACTAATGATAGACGTGGTTCATGTTGTAGGGATGACAGATAACACAAAAATCATTTAACAAAACATGTAAAGTTTCCTTGGATGATGTGAAAATGTCTACAAATCCTCAAAGGGAATTTTCTTTTCTTTCCTATTTCAAATGTTCTTCAGACTTCTTTAGTGGGATTGCTGAGAACCATTGACAGACTTAGATCAGTGGAAACCTTTCTTAAAAGTTACATTTTCTTCTTTTTCTTCTTCCAGAAGAAATCTAACTTCCTGTTTCACATCTCAGATGCCTTGTGCTCACTGAGAATAGCAGCAATCAGGTTTATCCTGTTGCTGAACTAGCTTAAATATAGACATCTACAAAGGCAGCAGTAATGAATCTCAGTTAATATCCTGTTTATTCTTACAGAGCTTTTGTATAGATTCGTTTGCTGTCAGTGAAGATGCTTTTATGATTTCTGTAATATATTTATCTTTCAAAACAGCAAAGAAGCTTTCATCCGTCTGCCATCATTGCTATTTACAATTGCAGTGGCACTAAAGATGATCCCCCTCAAGTTTCCAATTCACAGTATTTTCTCAGGTGCTTTAAAACTGGAAGAAGTTATTTCAGGGATAATATATTTAATGTAGGCGATTAAATCTGATGCCTTGAATTACTCAAGACATGTCACAAGTGACTCAAGTTATTATTTGTTTTCCCATGAACCACATGAGAACCTCCTTTTGTTTGAAACCCAATTTTGTCGATTGCCAAAAGTGCAATGAAAATTAGTTTGGGATGGTGGAAAGGTCATAAGATGCTTAGCTAAAGATATATCTCATCAGAGTACTCCACCCCGTGCTCTAGACATGCTGCAGAGTAGGATAGCCCAATTTTCTGTCTAATAAAAATAAAAAGGTATGGGAGGATGAGTAGTGATGTTTCAAAGTCCTCCTTTGCTTTTACTAGACATGACATCTTAAGTAGTCAATGTTTTTTTACAGTTCTTTCTGTATGGCCGTTGAGTGCTCAGTTCCTTCATACACTTTCACATCCTGACTTTCTGCATAATCTGAGAACATAAAAGTGGGAGAGGGCAGGAAGGGGCTCTGGCTTGTTGGATCCCCTCTGTGAAGGACTCGTTAGCCCTACCAGCTCCTAAGCTGTCAGTGCATAGTACCATGCTATGTGACACACTGAAGTCCCCCCTAGGTCTAGGATGACCGTAATTCCCAGGTGGTTGGAAGCTGAATTGGCTCTAGGAACTGCTCCCTGCCTCTTAGTAGAAAGAGCCATCAGTTTTTCCTGTTAGGGAATGTTTACCTTCCAGGCGTTGAGCCTACTTTACCCTCACCATGCACTTTTAGGCTTATAGTTACAAGGATCCCTAGATGATCTTTAAGGTCCTTTCTAAGTCTAGGTATTATATGATTCTATGATCCTTGAAATGCTTTGAAACCAGGACTTTACTGATTCATCCCACCTAACTGAGCATCTGTTAGAAGGTATCTGGATTTGTCTGGTTTTGAGTTTTAGGATTCTTTTTTATTAATTTTTGTCAAAGTAAGAAGTGGCAAATTCAGTGCAGACCTTCTTTTCCTGTTCAAACAGCAATACACGGCTATGCAGAATTTTACTGAAGATCACCTGCCTTTCATTTGAAGTTTGATCAGACTGTGCTATTCCTTTTAAGTTTATTGGGACACAAGTGTTCATTAGTGCTATATCTCTGTGGCCAGACAAGTGTCTTTTGGAATTAAAACAGTACTACACTTCAGAATCTCAGAAAGTGTCACAGTCTACAAATTTAACACAGTGGGGAACCGTTTTCTTGTTCTTGTTTGTGTAGAATTTGTACATCTGAGCTCCTCCAAGCTCCCATTACCTGCCACTTACTTCATCCTCTCCAGTGCATGAAAAGGGACAGCAGGGGTCCTACCACAGGACCAAGTTCTTCTTCTAGCTGGAAACAGAAGGTCACTGCTGAGGCTGGCCAGGGAAACAGGACCTGCAACCTTGAGGGGTATCTGGTACAGGGGAAAATGAGGGACTGTAAAAGTCTGTAGTATCTGCCAAGGGGGTAAACCCAGCAGAAGGACGTAGGAGAAGGACAAACCACAAATACTTTTTAAAATGTGTTTATTGCTAGGGTGTTATTGAGGGTAAGTATTTGTCTTACAGCAAATAAGGGCCATGCAGAGAAACACAGCACCTGAACAACATAGTGATTCTCTGTGTTGTGGGGTTGTTTAAAGTAGACATCAAGATGGAGTTTTCTTTTTTTTTTACTCTAATTTTTGAGTGTTCCAAGGTCTTGTCTCCTATGAACAACAACATATGACCTGGATAAGTAGTATTCTAAAAATTCTGGAAATAATGAGTCCAATATGAATTGTCTTGCTCTAGCGATATATAGATGATAGGAAGAAAACACAAATCCTCTAAGTTACAATTCCTGAAATTCCACTAAAAAATCAGATTTTTTCTTTAGACCACCCTTCCTGAAGATTTGGACAAGATCCTGTGTAGTAAGAAAATTATTTCTTTAGTTAACTTCTTTTTACTATTATCTACTGCTCTTATTTTTCTGATATTGTCACCTTTGCTACTTTTGGCCTCATTTTGGATAGAAGGCACTGAAATAGCATGGGAACTGTTGTTTTCTCAGGATCTGGGAAATTGCCAAATACCGTGCTAAGTTGCTTATCATTCCAAATGCTCAAATCTGATACTAAGATCAGACTCAATGAGGTCTAGCTATGTAACCAGAAGTTTGAAAGCATGCATGATCTCAACTGGGCTTCTTGTGGGTTGTGTAGCATCACAAAACCCAAAGCAGATATTTTTCTCTTGCTGTAAGTACTGTTTGAGGTCTGAGAAGAATTCACAGATCTTCCACAGGAGAAAAAAATCCTCTCTTCCACTCTGCTGTCATTAATCCTATGCCATGCATTTTCCAGTGCAAAATACAAATTAATTTTATGTAGCACCGAGCTAAAAATCAAAGTAATAAAACCTTGCAGGTTCCTTCTAATCTTCTGCAGTATGTCTGGCTGCATCATATTATCAATGGAGAGGAGACAGTTTCCATTTGAGCACACAGTCTTTTTCAGCTTTTTTTCATATAACCTCTAGTTTTTATGAGGAAAATTACCATGCTCTCATTTTTTTTTTCTCTGACATTTTTATCATCATGGAGGTTAGAAAAATCTATACACAGTGATTACTGTCCAGTAACTGTCGTGAAAATTTGTGCTTTTGCAAACTTTTTTCTGCTTTAATTCATAACCAAAATCTGTAGATAATACTGTGCAAACAATGTATTGTATGTGCTAAATAAGGTGCTGCCTTCTGCTGTGATTTGTGACTGAAGTTACAGCTCAACAAGTGGAGGTCTAAGGGATGCAGCTAACGAAGGATCAAAATCTTGTCTGTTCAGATTGTGACAGTTAATTCAGGTAAGATTTTTTGTGTTGGACAAGTTCAGATGCTTTTTTTAATTGCCTATCCTAAACTCTGCCACACATGGTAGATGGATATCAGACAGCTCAAGCTGTCTTTCGACATGCATGGCTTCTGGGAGCCTCCAGGCTCATCAGAGAGTTACCTTCTGCACAAATCAACTGCAAAGACTTTCTAGTTGACCTTCTTGCAAATAGAAGTCCATCTACATCTTAGATGGAATTAGATGGTGTGAATTTTGGTCATGATGTTTGCAATAAAGTGTTTATCTTTGCTTGCAACACCAGCTCTACTTACACGTGTTCTTGTATCTCCATTCCTTATTACCAAGGCATCGCTTTACACTGTGAGGATGATGAACATGGACAGCAAGTTTCCACAACAGCGTCTTAGAATATGTTCTGAAGCTTGTGTCTAAGGCCCAAAAAACTGCCCTCATTTTCAAAATTCCAACACATTAATTTTCCACAAAATCAGTGGAAGTTACTTGCACAGTTGAGGGGAGGATTGTCAGAGGCATGCAGATGACATAAATGCTGCATGTGTGTGGCAAGCCACTCTAAGATTAAGTGGCTGATATTACTAGCGCAGTTGAAAATGCAGACCTCTATATCAAAGCACATTTAAAAAGCAAATCTGTGCCATGGAAAAAGCTTGTTATGCAAATAGCCAGCATTTTCACCTGTTAAGTTTTTAGCATCTAGAATACTGTTGGTCTATAATTCCTCATATGTGAGAAAGCATCTTACAGGCAGAAGATAAATTCTGGTGTCTCTCTGGTATTAAATATCTGATAGGAAAGGGCAATACTTGTTCAAATCACAAGGTGGTTGCGCACTGGATTTGTGTGGCTAAACTGTTAGTGATTCATAGCAGTCTCATTTGCGGTAGGAGAGGTAACCTGTTAGGTCCTTGTGAAAGACCAAGCCTCTTCCATACCACTTCTTCAGTCATATCTTTTCAGGTAGGAGTGACAACTTGTGTAGACTGCATTATCTTATCTGTGTCTGTCATTTGTCTTGTAACTGTTAGGTATCCATATAGATACATGGCTAAGAAAATATAATTGAATGAACTATACAATAATTTTATTAGCTGACACAAAAATCAGCTTCTACACTTTTTTCCCCCTAGAGAAATACCATGATATTTGTGTAGATGTGAATTAAAAATGCCATATAGATAGGGCCTGGACTTCTGAACTCTTGAAAATGGAATATATATAGCTGTCAGAAACAGTAACAAAAAACTAGGCAGTGAGGAGGCAGATCTGTCATTCAGACTGATTGGGCTTACATATATTCACCACTTTGTGTATCTTGAACTATGCAGTATTTGATTGTCCAGATGGCTTTTATCAGCTGTTCAGCTGTCCATTGAAAACTGGCCTAACAGTGTTTGAATTACCTTGCTATGATTCCTCAGGCACCTGAGGGCAGCTGTTAAAAGTTGAATTCGATTTAAGTCTGTGCTCATGTCAGACTACACAGGTGTTACTTCTGTTTTTATTTGTTTTATCTGATAATTTGTTTAACAGAAATTGCCAAATTAAAAAAAAAAAAAACAAACTCTGACAACTTCTTTTAGCTAACGGAGGTGAATTTGCTGGAATATATGCTTACTCTTTCTCAGTTTTGTTTCCCTTTCTTTAAAATGCATATCCATGTTCAATTATATTTAGTTTTCTCAAGCCGCTACTTTTTTGTACTGCTTCTGCAGCAAATCAGGCTTGATTTTTTGCTTTATATATTTTAATGTAAAAAAAAAAAAAGACAAGAAGTATCAGAGAAAATTGAAACAGGAGGACCTTATTTACAGGAGAAAATTTTACAGATGTTACTGGTCTAAATCCATTGAGTAAATTTTATTTTGATATTTCATAATTCCCAAATTTCTGTGGCCACTTCTAAAGTGCTGTTCCTGCTGTTTACCAACACTTAAAAATTTAAGAAGAGCAAAGACTTCTTGCATTAGTAGATTAATCTCCGTTTCCTTGTCCTTTTCTGCATTCAATGTCACCCACTGCCTGGCAGGGAGCGGGCTGTTACCTCACCCTGCTCCCTATCATGCTTGTAAATATAAATGGCATACTGCCTTTGTGTAAAAGGTGAGGCTCTTAGGACATGGCTAAATCGATAGAATCTAAGAAGCATAATGCATGTGGTGTGTTAAACAAGTTAAAAATCACACACAATGTGAAATGCTAGTGGTGTTTGACATACAAACCGCTGCCATGAATGCAAGACTCACTGTACTCAAGCCCACATTGAAGAAGCACCTTTCTCCATTCTGAAGCTATCAGAAATTTGTCAGTTAAATTAAGTGCTTGTTTCTGTTCTATATTCTTTGTGTGTGTGTGTATTTTCAAGAGTCTAAAAATCATAACTCATGGCTGCGGTTTTATTTGTGAAACAGTCTTTGTGTGGACAAAGTTCTACAGTGCACAACGTGAAGAGAGACATTTGAACCTCTCTGCACAAGTTGTAAGTCAAACTTCCATTTTTTTGGCTCAAGTCTGTAACAAATCAGTTTGAAAAACTGAATTCTAGGAGGTGGGACCTGGATCTTACACCACCTTGGTTTCCCAGTGTTGTCACTCCTTGACTTGTGGCAAGTTGCAAGACTATACTTACATCTGTGTGAAATGAGCATTAGACATTTCATGAATCTAAACTTGGTCATCTAGAGTGGATCTAGATATATCATTTGGACATGTCTACATTAGAGAGGAAAATTTGCTCTGTTTGGCAAAAAAGTGGAACTGGAGAGCATCTCAGTCAATAGCCTGATTGTCAAACACATCCCAGTTTCTGCTAAGAGAGCTCAGGCATTAGTTTAGCATCTGTGACTTCTCTTGCTCTGGGTTACACATGGGGATCTACAAAGGAGGTTATCTACAAAGAAATGGCAAAAACATCCACCTGATATCAAACCAGGTACTGTAGTTAATTTTGTGAGGTTTTGAAATAGATTATATGAGTGCAAATATTTGTCAGAACTGGTCTTGGCTATTCACTGATTTCAAACAATTGGATGACTGTCATACTGCTTCCCTAGGTGCTAAAAATCAACGATGATGCCAGACTACTTCATTCATTGTTATTTTAGAAAATCCCTAATCAAAACAAGTATAAGTGCTGATGTGTGCTCAGTGGTGGAGTTTTATGTGTTCCTTGGAAATATGATATTCCCTGGAGAGAGAGGAAAGGATTAGAAATGATAACCACTTTTTAAATACATCAGCTTGCTCATGTGTGTGGTGTTTTTTATCAGCTTTACAGCAAAAGCTTCATTTGATTTGTACAGGGATGTGGATAATAAGGAGAGAGGCCAGCAAGCTGATTTTTATAGTCTGTTTGTAGCTTAAACAAAGATCTGGGATTTTGCGGATAAAGACCAACTGAAATACCACAGATTATGCAGCTTTGGTTTTTTTTCAAAGATTTGTTAATTTTTCCCCCACAGAGCCTGATTTTCATGTGTCCATTCCACATGAAAACAGGGAGTTTTGAAACAGAATTTGTGGCAGAACTTTATCAAATCCTGCTCCTTGATTGTGGTTGACTCATTGTATTCAGGAATGTGCCATAATTAGACACCCTTTCTTTTGTCATAAACAGGGTTTGTTAGACCACCATGACATTAGCAGGCACAGTTCTCACTGCAAAAATGCCACTGTTCTGGATAAAATCCTTCAAGTCAAACAAGAGGTGGAGCAAGCTGCCGTCTTTACTGGAGGGTGAATATAAGTCAGTGGCATGGCTCCAGTTTTGCTGTGACACAGTTAGAAAGCTTAATGAAAATTGTACTGCCTTGTCTCTTGTGCAGGAGTGGAATGCACAACCCTGCCAACAGATTTCTCAGTGCGGGCAGAAGTAGAATTTCCCTTTTTTTCATTTTATTTCTTTTGAGCTCTGTATGCCTTATGCTTAAGTTAGGATCACTTGAATGCAAAGTGGCTTCTGGATGCTGAGAGCTAAGTGAAAATTGCTGTTAAAGTCCAACAGTGTGGCTCCTGCACACATTCTGCAGTTCACAGCTTGCTCGCTTGTGAAGCTGAACCAGATGCCTTCACAACAGAGCTGGGACCTCCTGCATTAGACATTAGCTGGAAGTGCAAAGGACCAGATTAATGAAAAGCATCACAGAGAGGCTCTGTGTGAAAGTATCTGTGTTATTTTTAAATGCATAGAAGAAAGCCAGGCAAGTGCAAGGCGGAGTGGCAGGACAACACATCACTTCAGCAGTACTGCTCACTTTCTTATTTTGACAAAGTTGTTGTGTCCACTGTTGGAAGAAATGGATATTTTTAAAATCAATTTTTAGCTTGGTCTAGAATTTAGCTTCTTTCAGAACCTGTGATAGAGATGTTGGTCACATTTATTTTTAAATTCCAAGGGAAACAAATATAGAAATAAAATCATGTTTCCCTGCAGCACTTGGAAAACAGCTTTTTCATCCACCAGAACATGACCACTTGGAAATTCAGTTGACTAAAAATTGACTAAACAAAGGAAAATCTGCAAGGAATATTTCCATTGCAGAGAAGGCTGCAAGGAGTAATTCAGCAGCATTCTTGCTGGCAGTGTGATGTAGTGAGCAGAGCTCTGGCACAGCTCTGGGGCAGCACGTGGACATATGGGTCTCAACTCTTGTAATTTGTAAAACAAGTAAAGCAATACTTTTGACTTAGGTGTTTTAATTTTTTTGATACAGGATTTATATAATTTACATTTTCAATGAGCTACCTTTTTTTTTTCCTTTAAGCAGGAAATAGCAAATGGAAAGTGGTGGTACAGGCAAAATGAAGAATTTCTAAATAAACTAGAGCTACTTGTAGGAAGACTGAACCAGCTGTCAGTGACTTAAAACAGCTGAAAGATGGGAGCTGATTTTGCTCTTAATACCTAGACTGTCCCTCATTTTAGAAGACTTCTAGGTATTTTCAGCTTATGTTTGAAAATGTGCCATCTTAGCTGTAGTCTTAGCATACCTCATGTACAACTGATGAGAGATTTCTGAGGACACCTAAGCCTGAGTGATCAGTTGCTGCATATTCAATCTGTAAAGCACTTTGTGTTCTTTGTGAGGTTAAGATGCTGTCTGAGTTTTCCAGTAGTAAGGGTCAGACCTCATGCTAGCTAGTCCTTATATTAGCTATACCCAATCCTGTATCAGCTTCAGTGGGGATGTGTGTTGAATGCAATATTATTCAACATGAGTTAGGGTAGCTCACGTAATCCTCAAAAGAATACATATGAGTAAAACCATTGGTTATACAGGAAAAGGAAAATCTCAGGAAATAGTATTCAGAGCTTTCAGAAATACAACTGTGATGACCTCTACTTCCAAAATATCAGTAAGTATGTTTTATTTTGTGGTGTATTTTGAGTGGTACCAGGCTGTGAGTTTAGATAATTTTCAGTTCTCTTGCAAGTGTCTGGCCCCAAAACACAGTTCTGAATGACCTGCTTTTTATTTTGCTGATTTTAAAAGGACTGACGTGGTGAGGCTGCTGTTGAGGGACTGCCAGCCAACTGCCATCCTTAATTATATCTGGGCTTCTTCAGCTTCAGTAGGGTAAAGTCACAAAGTCCCTTTAAGAGCTTTTTTCACTCTACAGGAAACGTCACATGTAAGGTATAGTAGTGCACCTATCACAAAGTGTTCATTTATGGGGCAAAACATTGCTAAGGGAGGTAAATTTGGTCTCTGGGAAGCAGATGAAATAGAGAGCAAGCTGAGAGTCTCCAGTATAAATGAAAGAAAAGTATCAAAAGGGTAATTGTGATTGTGTGAAATAAACCCTGTGTTGCTGTGACTTTCTTATTGCTAGCCATTGGAATTCAGGGTCGGGTTGTGCTGGATACAAAAAGGTATACATTGAGGACTTAATCCAAAGGGAAAAGCTTCCAGTGGGAGTGGCTGCAGCCCCAAATTAGGCAAGGGTTCATATGGCACATTCATGCCATAGGACCTGAAGCAGAGGACTGTTGCACAGCTCTGTGTTTCCTTTTGTGTTGGTCGGTGTGGACTTTTAAACTGAGCCCACCATGCCTGGTGAGGAACCCCTTGCTCTGGGCACGGCCAGCCTCCCTGTGGCACAAAGGCTTTTGGCCAACACCAGAGAGAATTAATTACCAGAGGTTTACCCTTACTTGCTTGCTAGAAGGTTCTGACATAGCTGTGTCCTCTTTTTTAAGGAGTGTGTTATCTTGGCTGAGCTCAGCATGTTGACTTCATTAGGGGCCTTTGAAGGGATTCATGTGCTTGCTCCTGCAAGTGGAATAGGGACTCTGTCTCCAGACCTTGCTTTGTCTCAGGCCAGAAGCAAAGAATGCCCCAAAATTGGGTATTGGTAGCAATCCTTAACCCTCTGTATTTCCCAAGTGCTGCTCCCAGGAGTGCCAGTCAGCAGGAAACAATTTCTGTGTCTTACTGTCTTGTTTTGTGCATTCCATTGATCTGCTCAGAACCTCAGAAATGGTAGAAACATGAGCTTTCCTATGAATTTTTAACATAAGGGCCCTTATCTTACAAAGTTGTCTGCCTCTGCACACCCTAGAGGACTAAAGTCAGAACAGCTTGGCAGAGTAGCAACATTTGTTAGCAGAGATCATCCTCTCAGAACTGAGGCCTAAATTCTTTCTGGTTCTTTTAGAAAAATCCAAAAAATTTAGGATCTCTTTTTTAAAATATGTTAAGCAGAATCAAAATTTTAACCAGTGCTTTACTTTCTGACCATATAACAGTAATTTCAACCTGTCCTCCTTAGTATATAAAGTTAATTTTTACGCTTGAGTTTGCAATTTGGAAAAGGATTTTATGATGTTCTGTTACGGTACATCAATATGACAAGAATCCACAATTAAATGTTTTAACATACATTTGTAGTTGGAAACACTCTCTATTATTGTGAGACTGTTTACCAATAAATACAAGCTGAAATAAATTTTATCTGTTGTGAAAATAGTCTTTCATTGTTAAACAGAATTTCTGTTATACATGTATTATTTACTATTATTTGAATTTAAAAGAATTTCTTTACATTACAAACTGTAAATATAATTTACTGTTAAACAGTTAAATTACAACATTTAAAAAGCTAAGCTGCCAGTAATTTGACCATAAATATATGCTATTTTTTCCCCGAATGCTTTGCACAAAATATTATGAAAATGCATACATTACAAGAATTCAGACAGGGAGTGCAATTCAGCTTCTCCTAATTTTTATCTGAAAATCTATCCATTTTCAGCATTAGAAAGTGAGAGGCAATAATGTATTCAGAGTGACAGAACAAAGGATTCTGATGGCTTTCAGCATCTAACACCCTTCTTAATGCTTACAGGTTTTGATCCTTTCAGATATCATCTTGAAAATCATGAAGGAAAGCTACTATGATTTATGTGATACAATGCATCCAGTATCTGCTTTCGTGCTTTTTTTTAACTGCCCTTTTTTCAAGTGCTTTAAACTCATACATATTTCTAAACTGGTTTCCGTAGTCAACAGTTACTACTGACAACAGTTTTCACGCAATTCATGAAGGTCTGGGTCCTGCAAGGTGTTGACTGCTGTGGTGCTGATATCACAAGGGTTACCTCAGCTTTAACCAGAGCACTCATCTCAGTTGCCCACCCAGGGAAGGCTCACATCTGGCTGCTGGATTTGGGGAAGGAGCAGCCTCGGGGACAGCAAAACAAGAGACCTGAGACTTGGCATCCACAGCATATGAGCCCTGAAAATGAAGAAGGTCCAAGTAAAGGCCTAACCCTTCCTTGCTGTCCATTCTGACTGCCAAACTGAAGGTTTTCAGTGCAAATTCTTGCTGGCACACACTTTTTGGATGGCAGAAGGTACTGTCATGTATTTTTCCTGCCCTATAAACGTTGGCTCTTGTGATACACAGAAAAGAAACATAGGGTAAGACCAGCCAGTCCACCAGCAGGACTAGTCAGTTTGCAACACATGTTTTTGAATGGTTAGTAGAAATTGTAAGTTATTAGTGGGACATTGTTCTTATTTGATGTTTTCTTCATCTGTTTTCTGTTACTGTGAAATGCTCAGAACATGCAGAGATCATTTGCCACTTTGGCACTTAATTTGAGCAAAGACCATAAAAGATGCCTATGGCTATCAGTTAATTTGGCAGAGACTATACAGACATACTTTAAGTGATCAATTTGTCTGTTCTCTATCCTGGGCACTTAAAATTTGCATTTTCTTATCTTAACTGTGCATTCTGGACATGGACTTTATTTTTCCTGCTATTGGCTGGACCCTTGTGTTTAATTCTGTCCCTGCCTACACAGGGACTGTGTCTCGTCTTTATCTGTACTGTCATACTCTTTCTTCATTTTCTTTGGAATAGAGTCACAATTTGTCTTATATATAACTGGAAAAACAAGAAAATAATTTAAAATTTGATAATAGAGAACAAAGATTATTTTAACATCTTCAATAAATGAAAAACTGAAGTGCTCGTGCAAGAGCAATTGGAACAATTACAATTTCACCATCATTTTTCTACTTCTGCTATTCTACCCACCAGCTTCATTAAAACTCTGATGAAAATCCCATCCTGCCTTTCTGTTTCCTTTAAGGTTTGCCTCTGTACCCATCACCTCTTACACTGATGCACACTTGACAAACCAGAACAGCATATGTCTTTACTGTGCTGTCATGTGCAAGAAGCAAATGAAAGTGTTTTATGAATCTCACTGCTGGTTTCATTTCTACATGATGTGGTACAGTGTGTTTGCATAAGCTGTGCTGACAGACAGGATGGAATATTGTATACTTACCTGGAACAATTGGTCTTATCAAACATTGGTTGACTATAGTTTTGAGTTAGACCTTCTCCTGAAGAGAGAGTCAGTCAGTGATAAACATGGTACATGTGCTCTTCACTTCTCTGTTGAGAAAATTTCCTTTCGGACCACAGAGGCACCAACTCAGCCGAATGGTCAGCTGATTGATCATGTGCACCACTGCCCCATTCTCCAGCTGCCTCCAGTTTACTTGTCAGCAGATTCACAAGGAGGGCCTTTGTGAGTAATGTTGCGGGCAGCTGGCATGAACCAGTTGTTCGAGATGTGCGAACTCCTTTCTAAAATCTGAAAGAACATTACTTGGGGCAATAGGAGGTCAGGATATATCTATTAACACCAGGAAAGCCTCTTATGTGAGTCATGCAAGCAAATTTACTTGGAACTTCTTCTCCCCTTGCTCTGTGCTGTTGAGTTGCACATACTGAGATCCTTGCCTCACAGTAGCGTGCCATCAGTACATCCGTAAAAGGTCAGTATGTAATGATAGAGCAGTTTGTACTTGATGACATTTTTCACACCGAATTTTTTCTCCTTAACATTTCTGAAAAAAAATCACAGTTTTAAAGCACTTCTGAGCTGAATTTGAACAAGCTGGTGTTAGGAATTCGCCATCGCAGTGCTCACCCATCCCTAACCTTGAAATGTTTAAAAATAAATAAATAAATGGATTAGCATAAAATAATATAGTAACCCACTGAATTTATTTAGTTTAATTTATGCTAATCATGGCATATTGGTGCTCTGGCAGATAAAATAAAGCTGGTGGGGAAGATTGCGTCAAGGAAGCTATGACAATTAACCCTAGAAATTATCACTTTGAAAGTGTGTTCAGCTTTGCCATTGAAAAGAACGAGTCCAGAAAATTCTGTTAACTGCCACTAATAGGATGGATTTATTAATTTTAGGAGTGCAAATTTAATTTTTTAATTATATATATACACATATGTACACATGTATTTTCTTAAATGTGCATAGTCCTGCTAGATATTAGAATTTTGAATATTTGAATATAAGAAAACAGCTTGATGCAGAACAATACTCAGGTTATTTTACATTGGTTTTTAATTATTTCTGGCTTCTCTGAGGTTTTTTTAAGGTTATGTAATATAATGTTGGGGATAATCGTACATAATATAGAAGTTAATATTAGTTTAGGCTTTCAGTAACATCAGAAGTAATGAAAATGACCAAGCAGAAAAGTTTGTATGTATCTTTACTATTATTTTAACAGAGGATAGATGGACTCTATCATGCTGCATCTCTTACAAATTGTGTCTTGACTCTGTCTACCAAAGAAAGCATACAGCCCACTTATCATACACAAACAAGTATCTCACGACTTGTCACATGCTTTAGTTCCTGCATGTGCTGATTTGGTTTTAGATGTAAATTAACTCCTTTGCTTTCTCACATAAAACCCTGTAAACACTCAATGGAAACAGAATTTTAGTTATGACTTTTTTTCCACACAAAATGAAAAATTGAAATTGTGATGAAGGGAAAAAAATGTTCCTTTCTTCACCTTAGACCACATTGCATGAGGTAAATGTCAGACAGGATCCGAGTGCAAGCAGTCTCTGAAAAGGCAAGATACTTTTACTATTTGCTAGGTTAGAGTTAGCATTTTTGCTGGTTTGATTTGCTTTTTAAGGGGTAGAATCACAGGCTTAAAGGTAATGGCAAGGATTTTCCAAAGAAGATGCCTCAATTAGGTTTTAATTCTCTTTAGGACATAAGTAGGTGGCCTGATTTTCAATACTGCAGAGCAAGCAATGGCAATCCAAGGCCCACGAGGACTGCAGGATTTTAGAACTCATCCATTTGTTTTGCTGCCGCATTTTGTGGCTTTAAATCATATTATCCTGAACCTTAAAACAGGTCTTTCCTCTTGGTTACTGCCTGCAATGCCTGAACAAATGGCAGGAGCTGAGCAAGTGAATGCCTTTGCACAGGGAAGAGTAAAACTGGTAATGTGCAACTTCTGCCATGCATGGAGAACAAACATGAAAATGAAGCTCATTTTCTCAAGTGCCTTTTGTTTGCTGTTATTATTTGAAGCAAGGGTCACTAGCAAATTTTCAGATGCAATTATAGGCTCTTATGGATTGCATTACATGCTCAACTTGCATGGTAGTTTTCATTTGAACTTCTTGTTCTCAGTCAATTAAAACTTGCCAGAGCGTTCACTTGGAGGTTAAAAATATTCCTGCTGCATACCTACCTGGGAATCCCCTGTGCCTGGTCACAGGGTGGGCCGTTTTCTGGTAGGGGCCAAGATAAAACATACTTTTCCACATTTACAGAGAATGTCTGTGGACTCTGACAGCTTGTGCAGCTGTAGGTAGAAACTTGAAATTGGCATTGAAATAACTCTCATGAAGGAGAAGGGCTGCTATTTTTTTTAAAGAAAATTGCTTTTGATTTGACTGAGCTGTAAACCTTTGGGAAGTAGAACAAAATTTTATTCTCTGAGCTTACAGGGTATGTAGCAGAGGAAAGATTCTGTGCATATGGTTAATTTAGTGAAACGGAAGAGTATAGTGCAACGTGCTGCTGAAAATGGATGGAAGCACCTGAGGCTGGACTTTATAAGGTATGAGGGACATGTCGAAAGAACTTTCAGATTTTAGGTGCTAAGGCAAAGGCAGTCTCTTCTCCTCAGCTCTCAGAGAACTCCTTACTGATGCTCCTAACACAAGCAAGAAGGCTCTCCTACACACACAGTCATGTTACTCTACCCCAGAGAAACAAAATAAGGAAAAGACTTTGAACAAGTGTTTTTAGCCTCTTCTGGATTTGAAATTACATTATGGCCACACTACAGAAAATCCAGCAGATCTACCATGCCACATATACCATGATCCAGGTAGCAGGGTCTTTATCTAATCTATCACTTGCCACATCTTCTGCCTCTGCTTCTTCACTTCTAGATAGCATCAATCCCCCATTTAAGAATTTGAAATCCATCTTTGGGTATCTTGCATATTTTTAATTTTCTTCAAATTAGAGGTTAGTGGGGTTTTTTTCCAGCCATCTTTCCAAGGATAACATATTACACCCAGTCCTTTAGTAAAGTTTAATTTTATTTTTTTTTATTAATTTAGCTAGCCTTCCAATAGGGTCTCTACAATCTTCTCTTCTGTAATGTTCAAACTGGTCCTCAGGATAAGATGACACAGGACAGAAGAAGGAATCTGTGGCCCGTTCCTTCAAGAAGAGCTTTTGTTACCTGGACAGACAGCAGCTCTCCTGAGCTCTGACGGGTTCTACCGTGGCCCCAGCTCTGGTGCAGCTCCTGCTTTTCTCCCTGACTGGGCCCTGAGCTTCCTTTCATGTGCAGCTATGTCACCTGACTGCCACTTCAGAAGTACATCTTCAGTTCCATCATCCATGAATGTTGAACTCAATATATACTTAAAAGGCCAGCTCTGTGGCAGGTCCAAGCACTTTACACTGTGCAATTCTACTGTCTAAAGCCCTACCCAACTGCAATTCCTCTGACAGACACTGATTGACATACCCCTTCCAACAGGGTCAGATCCAGTCTCCATAAAACTTCCCTGCAGCAGCTCTGGCTTGACTTCCTGCCCATAAACCTGGGTTCTGAAATCAGCCCAGTACTTGGGGAGCAAGGCAGCTTCTCTCTTGTGTGCAGAGAGATGTACAAACCCTCCCTGAAGAACCTTCCTTCACCAGAGCTTCCTGGTGATTCCAAAGGATGTTGGTGGAGATCAGAGAGCCAGTCCAAGGGGAGATCCATCATAGATCTACCTGTTGTTGAAGGATACGGTGATTTTCATATTTCCCTTGTCTTTATTGCAAAGCTGTTTTCTCCAGAAAAGCTGCCAAATAGACACATCATTCAGGTTTGCTCAGGCCTGTTGCTGCCTGTTGGCGTGTCCCGCTCTGTCAGAGCCAGTGATGCTCCTGACCCCATTGGACTTGGTCCCCACAGAGATTTCAGAGAAGGGATGCTTTTTTTCCTTAGGTCTTTAGCTGCCAGGCTTCCCCAGTACAAAGCCACACAGTATCAAAGCCATTGTATTCACTACTAAATTAATTATATTGGTTAACCTAGGGCAGGTTGCATGGAAAAAATGCTTAATATGTGTTTGTTGTCAAGAATGGATAGAGCTGGGCAGTGGAGATGACAATTTATGACAATGAGATGTTTTCACTGTACAATGTTGGAAGATGATGTACAGTCAAAAGCTGTAAAATGTAGCTAATATTATTTGAATATACAGCATTCTCTAGAATCAAATTATAGACACTTTAGGACTGAGTGTAAGTAGTTCTGGTATCTCTTCACTTGTTTATGTTTGGCTGGCTATCTTAGCATTCTCCTGGCCACCTGGTATACGGGCAGCATGGCACAAAATGGCAATGGGGTGGTGCCTCTTGAAACAATGAGCTCAACAGCTGGATCCTAGCCTTGAGTTCTGTTCTAGCAAAAGGACAAGATGTCACTGTGAGCGTTAAAAAAAAGAAAAAAAAAAGAAAAAAAAAAATCAAGAAAAGAAAACTGGAAAAGTTTCCAAAGGTAAAACATCTCCAGAAATGTGCTGCAAAGAAAAAAAAGCGTAATTAAATTGCCCGAATCATTTTAGCCCCAGAACTTGCAAATGTCAGTAAATAAATTATTGGTTATGTAAAGATTACTCTTTCCTGCTAATAGGAGAGAAGAAACAAAGCCACTAGGTGTTCCTTCTTTGATCCATAGCAGGAAGTAAAAACATAGACAATACCACCAAATGAAAAAAAAAGAAAAAAGACATATCTTTTCATAGCTATCAGTACTCTCCTTGCTTTGGAAGGGAGGAAGGCAGATTATCACTTGTGTATGTGTGAAATTCAGCCTTGTTTGCAGTATGATTGTATAAATAGCACTTTATTAAAAGCTAACTGTTATTTCCAGACTCTAAACTTAAACACAGACAAGTTCAGGGATAGATATAAAATCAATATAGCTCTTCAAGTAATGCAAGCAACATTTTGAAAGGCAACTATTTAGAGTGTAGCAAGTGATTTACTGATAAGGTTGCTTTGCTGATCCATTTGTTGCTGATTTGCTGTATCTTGTCCATTAACATTACTGGAAAATGGGACTGTGAGCTTGGTTTGATTCTACTGCAGGACTTTTATTTCATCCTCTGAAAAAACTGAGAGCAGCATATCTGATAGTTTGTTCAAGAGAACTTCTAACACCTAATGTGAAGCCATAGTGAGTTTTTACACAAAACATGCTGTGCATTTCAGATGGCTTTCTAATCATTGTGCTAAAAATCTTGTTTTATTTTGGAACAACTAGGTGCATACAAAACTCTAGTACTGTGTAAACACAGGTAATGGAATAGAAAAGACTGTGTATTTAACTATTCCTATTGCCTCTACATGGATTTTGATGAAATGACACATGAATTTTGAAGTATTAGTATTATTTTCCTTCTATTACATGGACTGAAGAGAGCACAGTAGTCATTAAACAAAGTACCAATATTTCCTCTGCGGCACCATCTTCCTACCTGAGTTTTCTAGTTCATCTGGCTCTGAGTACCATCTAATAGGCAAATGTCATTCATTTCAGCGGCTTTAGTTTGATGTCAAATGTGACTTAGGCTTTGAGGTTGATGGGATGATAAGCAGCCCACCATTTCCCCCTGTGGGAGATAATGTCTGTACCAACCTGCCTTTTTACATTCAGAGGTCATGTCCAGTTGAGAGAGCAACATGTACAAATGGGATTTTAGGTACACATTACCTTTTGCCCCTGAAAGTACAGGGGGGTTGTGACACAATACATATGCCGGTTTTCCTTCAGGCCTACCTGTTCCTATGACTAATCAAGCAATTTTTAAAATGGACACAAATTTAGATTAGACATGCTTGTCTCTCTAATTAGATCCTTCACCAGAAAAGTCTGCTTTTCAAAGCACAAGTCAGTCAAAAGAGGGAAAAAAGTCCACAAGCATATACTGGACAAGTGCTTTTTTTATATATAGTTGCTGTGATGAGCACGGTAGAACTCCTCTATAGTTGGAGGACAACAGGTGGAATTGCTTCAAATTTTTTTTTTCTGAAGAGCTTTTTAAGTGAATTCTGTGATAGTATATTTTTGATTATATTTTTTATTTAATATCTTAGGTTTCCTATTTTACTACCTACGCTAAAATATGAGAAGAGGACATATAAATGCCTACTGATACAGTGCTGAAAATGTGATGGGAAAATATCTTACCACTTGGTAATCCATATTGTGAAAATATTATTTTTTAATTGAGATATTTGATGCATTTGATATTAAATCTCATATTTTGCACCAGCATGAGTTTTAACAGGTGAGGCATCATTTTGCCGATGGAAATACTGAGTTTATGGCAGTATCACTGCCAGACCTCTAACTGCTGCTACCCTGACACTTTATAGTGACACTAGTGAGCACCACTGTTATGAGTGTAAAGTCTGCATGCACTGAGCTTTTATACACAAGCTGAAGGGTGAGGAAGGGAGGAGGTAGAGGAGACAATGCTTCATGACCGGCTTTAGGGATATTAAATCCTTGCCAACCGGTTAGATGGATAGCGCACTGTTTCTAAAATTTGCAAGTCAAAGGGAGACAGGCCTAAATTCTTTCCACTATGAAACCCCCACAGTCCTCTGGCTTTCAGGCAGAAGCAAAAAGGAATGGAAAATTCCAAACTAACGAGCGCTTCATTTTTTTTTTTTTTTCTGCAGTGCTGTGCTTAGAAAAATTGCACTCTTTTTTTTTCTAAGGCAAAGAAGTAAAATTAAAGTTGTATGACTCTTATAAATATTACATGTTCAGGGTATCAAGAGTACCTGTAGTTCTCTGGTTTCTGAGGGTGTTTTTGAATTAACCCTTTTATAGATACTGGTTGTTGGGAGGAAAGGATTCATTCTAAGGCAAATGTTACACTGTTAAGGAGAAAGTATCCTATCTTAAAGGTTGGTGGTATTTGTATATAGGTTGTTTGCATGTCTGTTTTGTAGAAGTGAACTGTAGGGCATTGAGAGAAATAATGACTTGTCCAAGTTTGCCTGAAAAGCCAGAGATGAGGCAAAAAATGGAACCCAATGTCTTCATTCCAGATTCTCTGAAGTTTTGTAATTCTTTCAGTTTAACTGACTATTAGAGATTAGTCAATGTAAATGTTGGTTCTATATTAAATACGTATATATTCAGCAGCAGCAGAATTCAGGATTCAGAAAATGGTGAACTTTTACTGAATTTCTCAAAGACTGAGACAAATATGCTCTCTTGTTTCACTGACATGGTTAAGAAGAACTTCTGACAGGTCCTTTGGGAGGAGTAATATAAGATGGAAGGAAATTGGACCAGCCAGATTTCTTGGCTGAGACGTCCTCAGTCTGAAGGCCCCATACAAGCAGGGATGGAGCGTGCAGGAGAGCAGACCCCTGCTGATCCGGACAAGAAACGCGCACTGTGCAGCACCCTGGCATTCAGGCTCTGGATGTTGCTTGGAATTCACTCTGTCATGAACTTCAGTTTAGCTGAGTACTGCTCTTCCAGGGGATGAGATACTCCCATATATCCTTTATCCATGGGCAAAACACATTTGTAGCTTTCTGTTGGATCTTGTATAAACAGTAGACAGACTCTCTATGTCCTCAATTAATCTGTTTGCAACATCTTCCTACATAAAATCTACCTGTAATTTAACCTATACTGTCCAGATGACATGCTTAAAAAGAACTTCCATCTTAAGCCAAAGTCAAAAAGAATACCATTCAATTTCTTGTATTTTTTCCTTGTGATACTGTGAATAATTTTTTAAAGCTGCTTCACTTCTGCTTCTCCATTTACTCCAGTCAATTTATTCATTGGATCAAACTTCGTTTTTCCTTTTCAGTGTAATACCTCAGCCACACTAGCACCTTTTTTCCTGCCTCCAACCTTCATTTTGCAAGCTGCTCATATCCAGTAATAATGATGTTGTTTCATTTTCTTCTTAATCTTTAGCTGTGTTTTGACTGGTTGATGTTCTCATAACTTAGAGAAATGCTACCCTATTGAAATAAATAAACATATTAATTAGATTGTCAGATATTAACATAGGACATCCCTAATGTAATTATTCTTCTGTGCATTAGTGTTTCAGGAGTGAATCTTTTTTTGTATACAAAATTGTATGTTTTGGGGAAAATGAATACCAACTCTTAAATTAACTTCTTTCTCTTTCCTGCAGAAGGAAACTGATATTTGAGAAAACTGTACCATTATGGATAAACTTAAATATCTTTACTAATTGTATCACAGACAGGCCAACAATTTGAAAATATATTAAGCTTTGTATTTAATTTATGTGGCATTTCTTAAACATTCTCCAACATGTCTGACTTTAAGTTATTGACTTGCTTCAAAGCTAATTTTGCCTCTAACCACTATCTGATGAGAAATTCACATGTGCTAAATATACTTACGATAATAACCTTATTTTCAGTCCTCCAGTAAAGATCCTGATGGCCTGAAAGGGATTTGAGTCCTCAGTGTAGCTTCCCTGCCATTATTTTTCCAGTAGATTTCAGGAGAAAGAAATGGTTTGAATGCTAAGCCATAAATATTGCTCTAATGTGGTTTAGCAATCATTTTGTCAATATAACAATAATAAAGCAATAACAGTATGTTCAATGAAACAATAACAGTATATATATAATAATGACAATTATGTTTGTCTCACAAAGGACTCGTAGTGAATTAGGGATTAGAGAAAGGGGTTAAGAGAAATGGATTGCTCACACATACAATACAGTCCAGGTATGAGTAGTATATTTCTCCTATGTGATAAATTTGGGACAGCAAGGAGTGTTGTAAAATTGTTGAGTTGTTCAACCAAACATCAATTTGATTTTCACATCTCTGGACTACTACTTGAAATACAGACTGTGGCAACCCTCTCTTATCAGTATACATGCATTGTTCTTAGAGTGAAGTCAGTGGTACTGTTGAAAAGCCACCTCAGAAAGAGCAGGCATTGTAATTCAGGTTTCTTCTGGAACGTATCTAAATGCCACTTTTCACCGATCATTTTGTCATGTTTAGGGCAAATGGCATTGCCTCTATGGTTATGTGCCTTGTTTATACCACAGCTTGATTAGAATTCTTCTGATGTTTCTGTGTTAGTCCTTTAGCTGAAGAAGTAGAAATTTCAGTTCCTGATGTAGCTCAGGCAGGTGACAGAACTTAGGCACAACTACATGGTTGACAAGTAATTACTGCTGTAGTGCCCTGCAGAAAGAAGAGGGCACCCTAGTACACGGTTCTTTGTTGCCTTAAAAGTATTTATGGAGCCTACAAGTAGCAATGCAGACATTTTTGTCTCTCTGCCTGAGCTGGTCTACACAGAAGGCAGCAGCATCCTCCATCCGTCAGACATTTCTGTCATCTGAAACAAGAAAGCTGTAATGAGATTCTGAAGGCTCAAACCTTTCAGATTACCGGTGAAGGACAAAAACAAACAAACAAGCAAAACCCCCAAACAGCAGCAACAAAATTATGAAACACAAAACGCCAAGATCTGAAGAATCTGGGCATTATTATTGAAAAAAAGTGGAAGGGAATATATGTGAATGTTATACTAACAATGGTTTTATTCCTGCATTATTTTTTGAGATTAAGGCAATCTGTCAGAGTCAGATTATTTTTGAGAGTGAAAGCAATATGGGAGATCTCAGTCAGCATATAGAGAATACAAAACACTGGAGTTTTATGCTCCAAAGAAGAATCCACTTAATGAACTTACTATTCCAGAAAACAAGTTCATACTTTTCCAGAAAACAAGTTCATTTTCGAATGTTTAATTAGCATGCCCAAAACTAACTGCTTATAAGCGATAGATCAAAATAGTATAAGCTTTAAAGAACATAATATTTTTACAATCGGCCACAAAATTTCAAATATTTTGTATGTGTGCTGGTTCCGTTTTAGTTTTCTTCTGCAAACACTAAGAATTTTCCTTTCATCGTATGAAGGTTGATCCTTATTCCAGGACCTGCTATTTATGAAAGTCATCAACTATCATTAAACTCTCAGTAAAATTATCAGCTAATCATTTGTGGTAGACTGCATTCTTCAGGGCACTATCAATGAGCCAGACATGCTCTCACACACAGGCCACTGTCTCTGACTCCCAGGAGATGAAGACTGATACAGTCATGCAGAGCATGAATTTTACTAGAAATCTGAGCAAAACTGTACTTAATGTATACATATCAGAGTTAGGTGGGGAAAATTGCAAATTAAAACAATAATCAGAACTGAATTCTTAATTTATTGTGACTTAATTTTAGATTTGAGCTCAGACCTAAGCTTTTGTAACTTTGAGACTTATTAAAGATAATGCCTATAGAATCTTTTTCTGCAATGATTAATTTTCAGGTTTGTCAGCAATTCCTACTCTTATTCTATGAGGGTCTCCACATTTACATTTTTATTCATGGTGGTAAATCTTCTTCTCCTTTAAGATTTTCACAAAGTTAGGGTTGTATTCGTAAATTCCTCTCCATCAAAACAATTGAAATAGTAGCAGAAGTTACATAATGAAGAGCTTTATCTGAATATTTAGCCCTGAAATTAAATAATAATTCCAATTCTAAGTTATAATTATTTTACTTAATTGCCTATCATGTCAGAAGATACAGATAGATAAATGAATCTTTCTGATAGCATTTTGAATAAAAGCATAATTTTAGTGATCAAGTTAACATTTTCTTCATTCTACTATCAAACTGACAGAAAAATATAATGCAAATGTATTTTTATAATTTGAAGACACATTTCTTCCACAAATATTTGACCTGAGTTAGAAAGTGAAGAAGATTATAGCTGTCTCTTGGTGTTTTATACTCAAGTGATGTTGGTTACGTAACAGGAAAAATTAGTAATATGGTAAAGAGCCACATAGAATACTGTGTTATAGAAACAAATTTTATTTAGTAAGTCTTATTCTCTTTTATTTTCTTAGGTGAAAACAAATGACATTTATTTTTTATTTCTTTATGGTACACTCCACTACTTCACATGTAGGTTTGTTGCAATTTAGCAATACCAATAAATGTTTGAGTTCATATTATTTTAAGGAATTATTCTGTAACTTAAAGTGAAACCATGTTTTCTTCATCTTTGATTTCGTGTTTAAATGGAATTTGGTTATTTGTAGAAATAATTTTTGAGCATTTTTCTGATTCATGAACATACAAAACAACTTCTGTCAATTTTGGGGGGGCTAATTTAACCTCCTAGTGTGGTGTGAACCTTCAAGTATGATGGGGTTATAATACCCATGCTTCATTTAATAGCTCAGTTTACAAACTCTGAGGATTGTCATCCTTAGGTAAGGAAAAATGGGCATAGGCTTTCTACCCTTTTAAACCAAAATTAGTCAGTCAAGTGAATCATAGAAATATTTAGGTTGCTAGAGGTGTTTAAAGGCCATCTGCTCAATTCATTTTCTCAAAGCAGGGGTAAAAGATTGAAAGTACTCTGAAAGATGCATGTCTAGGATCTGGTCAGTGACAAAATAACCTATTCGTTATTAATATTACTTTTAAAATGTATTTCCTTTCATTTTTCTTTATAAGGGAAAATAACTGGCAGTTCTTCCAGAAATTAAATAGTGGGTCTTTAAAACACAGGTCTCTGTAATGCTTAACACAACCTGGATCATAGCAGTTTTAGCTCAGTGAAATCCCATCATTTTTCATGCATAATTTGCTAGACTAGTGGTATGATTAACACTTCAGCTTGCTGCAAATACTAAAAGACTTAGAAGGAAAACAAACCATTTCTTTTCATTTTACAGATAAATAATCTGAAAGGCTGCAGGAGATTTCTCCAGTCAGAGAGAGGAATCGAGATGAGAGATACAACTTTTATCCACTTGTTTGGAAAAACAAAGTTCTTTCTGTTCAGCTGTCTTGCCCATACACACTAAAATACATACTTCTCACATAGCCAGAAATAAAATCTCAGATTTCTGTTTCCTTCACTACCATGTAGTAACTGTAATAGCAGAAAATTGGTCATTTTTCCATCTAGGTCTTAGTCCATACAGAAGCTACATAAGTTGTTTGGGCATTAGAATTCCATGGCCAGAAATTTAGAGTGCATGTAAGAAACAAGGTGACCAATTTTTGGCAGGACAAAACGGCTGAAAAAGAAATCCAATGGATTTACTGATTTGGCATCATGAACAAATCATATATAATGAACACCAGTGTTTTACAATGAAGTTTTGTCTTAATCTTTCATCTGAAATTTCACAATTCAGTAAGACTATTTTAGATTTAAGCCATTTCTCAGACTTGGATTTCTGCGTTTCTCCTCAGTGGCAATTGTAGATGAGAAGCTGTTAAAGCGGTTACTCCTATCTTTTGGACTCAGTGGTCACTTTGTATTGTTTTATGTTGATTAACTTTTGCAGAGCCATCCAAAAATAGCAAGGGAGATAGAGAGTCCATGGTGGTGATCTGAAAACACAGAAATTATGGTTCTCAGGGCCCTGGAGACCAGTTTTGTTTACTGCACACTTCATACCAACCGTATGAAGTTTAACAGAGACAAATTACAGAATCTGCAACCTGGGATGGGGTAATTCTGGATGTATGGACAGACTGGGGAATGAGGTGCTGGAAAGCAGTGCAGCAGGAAGGGACCTGGAGGTCCTGGTCAATGGAAAGCTGAACATGAGTCAGCAGTGCCCTGGCAGCCAGGAGGGCCGAGCGTGTCCTGGGGTGCATCAGGCACAGCATCACCAGCTGGGCAAGGGAGGGGATTGTCCTGCCCTGCTCTGCTGTGGGCGGCCTCACCTCGAGTCCTGGGGACAGCTTTGGGCACCACAATATAAAAAATACATTGAGCTGTTAGAGAGCATCCAAGGGAGGGCAATGAAGATGGTGAAGGCCCTTGAGGGGAAGCCATACCAGGAGCAGCTGAGGTCACTTGGCTTGTTCAGCCTGGAGGAGACCAAGGGGAGACCTCACTGTGGTGTTCAACATCCTCCTGAGGGCAAGAGGAGGGGCAGGCACTGATCTGTTCTCTCTGGTGACCAGTGATAGGACCTGAAGGGATGGCATTAAACTGAGTCAGGGGAGGTTTAGGTTAGATACTAGGAAAAGATTCTTCACCCAGAGAGTGGTTGGGCACTGAAACAGCGTTAAGGAAACTGCCCTATCTAACAATCCAGGAGCCACTCCAGCAGTCCATCTGACACTGCCTGAGCTAGGAGTGAAGTCCATTTCCAGCTATACACCCCACACTTCCACAAGTCAGATCAGGTTTTGTTACCTTGACCCCAGGTTTCCCATAGCAGAGTCTCAGATGTCTCGATCCTTACAATAGTTTAATCATGATGCAGTAAGAAAATTGTTAAAGCTGGGTGCCTCTGAAGAGGGGCTTTAAAAAATGAGTGGTTTTATACTCTTGGAATACAATCAGGTGGAAGTCTTGGGTAGTCAGCTCCTGCTGTGTCTCTGAGTGTCTGTGCCACAGATCTCCGTATCCCTTGTCATGCAAGGGTTCAGCAGTTCATGGCCTCTTGCCCAGGGCTCCAACCCCAGATCTCAGTCTGCAGCTCACACTGCAGCTGCCCACTGAGCTACTGCACTGAATGTATTCCCTAACAACAGGGTCCCCAGGGCAATGGTCACAGCACCAGCCTGACAGAGTTCGAGAAGCGTTTGGACAATGCTTTCAGGCTCGTGGTGTGACTCTTGGCGCTGTCCTGTTAAGTCAGAAGCTGGACTTCTATGATCCTTGTGGGTTCCTTCCAGCTCAAGATCTTCTATGATTCTTTGCTTCTGCACTGACTGCTTCTCCTCTTTATCTTCTGCTTTGGATGGTGCCACATGTTTCTGTAGAAGTGAGCTCCAGTGCATTGCCATCAGATCTTCACAAACGCTGGAGTGAGTCTTCCCTTTCCCTATATATGGAAGCCAAATGGGAGCATAATATGGACAACGGGCTTGGGCAGTTGAGGCCTTTCCCAAGTGCATGTGAAAAGTCAGAAACATTTATATCAATCATGTGGAACGTTTTATTACTAAAGATACATACAACCCCATCTCCCTTTTCCTCCACAAGAAAGAACTTCAGGCTTCAGTGAACCCCTAGAGGATTCACCATCTGAAAAAAGGAGGAAAACAGAGATAACAGAAAAAGAATTTAAACAGGCAAGAGGAAAAAACAAACTGGAGATGTTCCCAAATCAGTGTATAAGCCCTTCCAAATGTCACTAAGTTATTCTCATAAAGTAGCTTAGCTCTACGATTTGGCACTCCTCATCGAATGTTTTTGTGAGACAAAGCAGGAAAGAGACTCAGGTGAGACTGGTCCTTTTTGGTTCTTTGGTCATTCCCTATCTAATGTTTGGATTATTCTTCTTAAGAAACTTGTGATGCCTTTCATCTACCTCATCAGAGACCTGGGAAGGAGGAATATCTAATTCCCTCAGTGAACCTGATCGCAGCTGGGAACACCTCTCCTTCTCTATCTGTGTCTCTTTGTTCAACTTCATATATATGTATCTTCAAGTATATTTTTTAAGGCCAGGAAGCTCAGCAAGGGGAGAATCATGTCTGCACTTGTACCAACTGTTTAAAAAAATTATATCGCAGAATGATTTACAGATTTTTCTAAAAAGGAGTATTTTAAGGCATGAACAGTTCTTTTTATTTTTTTAAAGAACAAGCAAAGAGCTGTAGTAATTACCTTCAGTCAGCATAACCCTCAGCGTTCATTGCTGTCACAGAATAGAAAAATATTTCTTCTTCATGTTGCTGGATGCAATGTTTTCCACTTTTAACTGCAGTATAAAAGGACAATGATTTTCTTCTCCACCCCCAGAAGAGTGAGAGATGAATGTTTAATTAGAGCCAGAATTTGTAATGTTCACAGAACAATTTTTTCCCTGTAAGTGTCTCCGCTGATATGGATACTGTTTGTAGCTCATCTCCATGCATCCTTACTATCTGCTAACAACAGAGCCCTGCTGCAGTTGCTGCATAAGCAGTTTTTGCCTTTTTAATAAGGAGAAGGGAAGTCTTGTGGTTCATCCCAGTGGTGCAGTTTAAGAGAAAAACAAGAAATGAGGCAAACAAGGGCAAAGAGAAGATTCTTTTAACTCTCTGATTGCTTTTGCCATGTTGCTTAATTTACACTGGTGACAGAAATTTTGGCAGTGTGTCTGGTGCACCTCATTCTCCCTCACTGCCGAGAAATATCAACTGGATGCTTCCAAATGACTTTTACCTTGCCATTTTTTCTTGCATTACTTGTCACAGCTTGTTATCTCTTTTGAGTATTGGCTCCCTCAGGTTGCTGTGGCATGTCAAAAACAAGGAGGGGAAATAACAAACTGTCCAAATGGGATCTGCTCAGCGGGGCCCTGGTGAGAGAAAACCCATGGAAACAAAAAAGAAAAGTTGTGGGGAAAGCAGAGGAGAATGAAGACAAGGACACTGACTGCCTCCTGTTTTAAACTTTTTATAAAAATCACCAATTGTCTCCCTTGACTTTTGCCTATGTAAAGCAATTATAATGGAAATAATCCCATTGTTTGTAAAGGAGCTTTGCTGCAGTTGTTCAGAAGGTGCTTTGCCACAGTCTCCTCAATCTTTCAAAAAAGGGTGGGACTCTAAGGGCTGTGTTTTTAAGGTGGGTTTGCCTGGCAGAAGCTGCACTGACCTGCATACTTTGCATCCTAATAGCCCATTTAATTGCTCTTCTCTGATTCCAATGAAACCACTTACAGAAAGACAGTGCACTGTTGCCAGGCATAAAATCCAAACCCCAAAGAGAAGTGGGATATAGAAAAGGGTGTGATGTTCATGTTAATCACTAATTCCAGTAAAAATGAAATACTGGGGATGGAGGGTTATGTGATCACAAACATATTGCTGGAGTGGAGCTGCTGTAGTATCTCATTTATGGAGCAGTGAAATGTAGGAATGATAATAGCTTGAGTTTATATAGCACCTTTCATCACAAAGGATTCAGAGGTGATTTACAAACTTAAATTGTTACATAGATGGCACTTATAAAACAGAACACAATTGCTGTTTTCAGAGTAATGGTCTGAAACACTACAGATTGCATTAGTCCTACTGAAATGATTTGGGCTGTTATTGGAGAATAGGTAGGATTCTTTATTTTTGTAGAATAAAAAGTGAATCATAGTGGCCAGCTCATGCATGAGCTGCAACAGCTGTTAAAATGTGCCTAGAAAAGGAGCACAATGCAGGAACCAGCACACCTGGCAAAGGAAGGTCTCTCTTGACACAGAACCTTTAGGAGTGATTCAGTAAAAGCAGCAGTGTTACCACGCCATGGAAAAAAATCTGTGTATAAGGGGTCCTGATCTCTATGGAGTGGCTTTAAAAAAATTCTTGACTTCTACATTCCCTGAAAAGGCATGTCCAACAGCTTGATGGCCCAAAGCACTGCAGGAGGAAAATAGGCCTGCAGTCCAGGCTCCTGGGGAGAAGCGGCCTCTGCTGAATTTGCAGTCTCTCTTCTGCTGTCCTTAGGCTCCCTTGCAGGATACCTGCCCAGGTGCTGGTGCTGCCTGTGATGTTTAAATGTGATTTATAGGAAAATACACTGAGGGTATGCTATATATAGGTGGATCTGAGACTTACAGAAGCTATCATTGCTTTAGTCACTCATTTTAACTTTGATTGTGATTGCAGAAGTGGTCTGTGTTGGCTCAGCTAGAAGAAGGCAGATAGAGGCAACTGCTGTACAAAGTGCAGCTCTTTTGTCTGACTTGCATGATGCAAGGTGTTATCCCCCATGCCCCTGTTACAGGTGAAGCTACAGCACAACTCTGTCCAGCATGAATGTATGTAGTTACACATCTATGACTATAAACTGAGTTGAAAGTCTTTAATATTTTCTCTGCATGAAGAAGCCAGTGTCATGGGTAAAGCTGAAAATCAGACATCTTTGGTATGGACTGAAAACACATGTAGGTGAAAAGGGGTTCAAATGACTTCCACTGCTTGGCTACTAATTCCATACCAATCAAGAAGAAGTGGGCTGACACCTCATGCAAACCATGCTTTTGCCCTGTGCCTGCATTCCTGTGCAATTATCACCACTCAATATTAAAAGGAGGTTGTTTTCATCAGTGCTTTCAACAGTTTGTAAGAATTTTATAACATACACACTGTAAACTGTTAGTGTAAAGTGTTTGGAAATATTTAGAAGATGGGCAGAGGAACGATGTGTTTTTGTTTCAGCAATAGATTTAGTCAAACAAGCTGTTGAGAAGCAGTATCCATTTTTATTTTTGTTTTCCTGTTGTGCTGATTCCTTGTGGACCCATCCACTCCATGCAGTCTATTTTGACCTAAAAAACCCCCCAAATTCCTGATGCAATGTATTCTAAGCACTGAAAATTGGAGGAATGTGTCTTGCTGGCTATATGAAATCTACTAACAAAATAGGGATTAAAAAAATGTAAAAAATTTCTACTGAAAGATGTGAGATCAACTTGATTCTAAGCAGAGTGTTTACAAATCTCTGTGTCCTAACAACTGTAACTATGTGACTCCTGTGCAATTTACTCTGGAAAATGCAAGCCTTAAAACTTTGCAACGCAATCTGAAAATATTTGTTCCTGTCCTGTACTTATTCCAGTACAAAGGTAAGGGTAATTTTAAATGCAACTGTAGCTATACAAACTGATCTACAAAATGAGATTTGTAGATTAAAGCTTAATTAGGGCAAGTAGCTCATGAAAGCCTCCTCCAAAGTGCAGCTGCTCTCCCCAGAAATGCACTACAGAGCAACTGGTAGCAGTCTTTTACCAAACACTTCTGTATTTGTAGCTAAGTAGACTAAATATCAACAGGACTATTGGTCCTGAATTTATGTCTTTGTTCTGTTAAAACTGGTGTAAAGAACCACTGAAATAGACAAATGCTGTGGGTTTTTTTCGTTGGTGAGAAATGGGGAATTTGCTCAGAAATATTAAAGTTAAAATAATCAACTATGTGTAATCCTTCTTTACAAATGCTTGTACAAAACTCAAAGCTGTTCTTAATTCTTCCCCAGGAGACCAAATATTCTGCTCTGGACAGGTTGCTTTTTGTGCTAGATAGAATATCAAGAGACCATTCTTCTATTTTGTTTAGCTAATAGTCTGGTATATTTTCTTATTATTGTTCATGTCTTAATAGGTTTATTTCTTATATATGAGAAGTTGATGAGACAAAATAGGACAATAATATACTTCCATGTAGTCACATTTTATCAGTTCTGCTCAGTATACCAGTTCAACACAGAGATGCTTAAATTTAAGCCTGTGCATGCTTACTTTGCTCAAGTGTGTTCTTACTATGCTTGTTCAGATTTTGTTCACTGTTTTGGTAACACTGTTGATGATGTCAGTAGATAATCTGTCTGAGAAAGAATTCTCTAGAACAAAAAGGAAATTTGAAGGTCTGACACAGTCTGTGAAGGGTTGAAATTGCTTGCATCAGAAATGCTGGCACAGAAAGCGGCTTTTACACAAAGGATAGTAATAGTGTGCAGCTCTATCCAGCTGAAATTACAAGGGAAGGTTACAAAGACATAATGTGACGACCCAAATTAGATTTTGGCTAACTGGGCAAAACTAACACTTTACCCTCCATTTTTTTTATAAGATTTCCAATGTCCCCAGTGGTCAGGACCTTAGATTTATTTCTTCTAAGAAAACTGGAGTGTTCAGGAGTAACACATGTGAATTAGAAGAGAACAGGGAGAAAGTAAGTCAAACAGCAAAAAAAAACCAACCCAAACTAAACAACAAAACCCAGACCCCAAAATAAAAAAATTTAGAAGCACTTCTGTTTATATGAGAAGAGGATAACGTTGTGTGCCTAGAAAAGTAAATTTCTGTGTGTAGATCTGAAATGGTGCTGTTTTATGAAATTCAATGTTGATGAAAGGGAAAGAATCAAGTAGTTAGCTTCTTTGAATGAATGCTAAAATGTGTGTTTTGCTACGGTTTCAGGTACTTTTCAGATGAGTGAATGCCATGCCTCTCGGCTAAGCTTGCCGGGGCTCCCAGGAGGGAAGGTGGGGTGCGGGACCATGTGCCGCTGGGGCTGAGGGGCCCCGGTGAGCTCCCGCTGCTGTACTGCTTCAGTGCAAATGCTTTTCACCAGGCATCTCATCGGAGAGTGCTGATTTAGAGCAAAAATATGTGTTGCTGTCTGTTTCGCTGATGGCCAGTTTTTGTGGGAAGCAAGGGCCCCTTGGAGACTGCACGCCAGGCTGTGCTGCTACCTGCTCATGCTTAGTTAGCAGCAGGCTGAGGCAGACCTGGGAGAAAGCTTAGCCTTTGCCAGGAGTGGTTCTGGGGGGAAAGAATCTGTTCACTGATGCAGAAAGTCTTTTCTTGTGCGAAGTGCCCCCGGCTGATTCCGTCTTGTTTCCCGCAGTGACTGTAGCTCCTTCTGCGGCAGCTGGGGCACCACCGGGAGGCTGCTGCGTGTCCCCGCACCGCCCGGCTGCGGCTCCCGGCGCGGCGCGCCCGCGGGCCATGGCCCAGGGGACACAGCCGCCTGCCGTGGGGCTTCGCTGGAGCTCAGCGTGCCCTGGCTGCCGGCACTGCTGGCACCGCCCTCGGGAGTGCTGCGCAGGCGACCCCGCCGCTTTCCAGCCACGACGCGCTCCTGTGTCTGCACAAAAGCTGATCCGCTCTTGTGGGTGCCCCCAGCCCCCCGCTTGGACGATGCAAGGATTTAAGTATGAGCGCATTTCTTCTTCTTTTCTCTCTGCCTAGTTGTACAACCCGCTACCGGGGACAGGCAGCGGCTGCCAAATTGCATCCTACATCTGTTCATTTCCAAATGCGCCTTTGTTAGGTGAAAACGAAGGCCTCATTATTGGCTGTAAGTATGTAGTCACTTAGGAAAATAAGTCAATAAGTAAACATCTGAGTGAACAAATTGGTGATTTGCATCTCCTTGTTCCCTGAATGCATTCACAAGTGGTGAGAAAAAGAGCCAGTGTCTCCAAACACATCCACGTGGCATTTCCCCACAATACAGTTTTTCAAATAGACTGTCTGGCTTTTTCAGCCAAATGATATGTAGCGAAGTCTGGAGATAATAGAGATAGATGTATTGGATTTAGTAATGTGGAGTACCTACGAACAGGTATAGAGATCACTTTCCTTCTGGAATACTTCTGATTTACTAAACGAAAAGTTGACCATATGGAGAACTTTCTGTGTCTGAAAAAAAGCAGCTCACTATTTCAGGTCTGCAAGGAAAACTTCTCCTTCTTGTGGCAGTAAATCTCTGGGCTATCCATTTTTCTGTTTGGTAGACTGAAATTTAGATTCAGGAACAGTATAGCGTTAGAGGCAAATAAACTGTTAGAGAAACTCTTAAGTCATATTGACTTAAGTGATGAGATCATGCCAAGAAAGTTAATGCAGGCAGCTCTAGGGGAATGCTGATCAACTGATTTATTCACCTCTGTTTGTTTTAAGCAAAAACATATGTCTAAGGAGGATTTCAAAGCAGATGAAAAAGCTAAAAAACCCCAAGTTTTCTTTAGACCCTTGTTGTCTTCATTCCATTGACAATATATTTTCATGTACAGATAAAATGGTATGAAGAGATGAAAATACAGCATAAATGCCTTTTAAAGTACTTCTTTAATTCTATATTATTTAAAAGTAACCTTGGATTCCAGGTTGTGTGGTTCCACATCAGTGGAGTAGAATCTGGCTATATGTTTCTGCTTGCCTTGTTCACTGCTGATCACCCTTGCCGACTTTGGTTATGCTTGCAGCCACTGCCTGTGATTTCATTATCAGTTATTTCCTACAATTTGTGCTTGATCATAAGTTTGTACAAAGATAACTTGATAGCCTAAGATCTAAAGTAAGTTTAGGCTGTTTCAAATTCTAGATGCACATTGTCCACATAGGCACATGGTCCCGTGTTAAACGGGTGAATCTTTTTGGTTCCCTGCATCCAATCCCCCCTGCATGGAATCCAGTCTCACCCTTGTCTCACAGCTTGTCCATCAACTATGTTTCAACCTACTACACCCTGACATGCAGATTTTTTGAGTCTGTTATTGTTAAAAAGAAACGGGGTCCAATTTTCATTTTTCAAAAAACTCTCTGAATTGGAACAAAACAAAAATTTCAGAAAAACTTGCATGAGGACACTCATAAGGATCCTAGGAACACTAAAAATTGTATTTTATTTCTGGACTATAATCTTCCCTGGAAACTAATAAATATACAATATCTACAACAAATTTGTGCTCTCAATTCAGTATGGGCTTTAATATAGTTAGTAACTCATCGGTATAGACTATAGAGCATATGCATCAAGGCACTGAAGAAGCTTTTAGATACTGTATTATTAATATATTTAATAGGGACTTACAAGTTTAGTTGTGATTGACCATCAGGTGAATAGTACATATTGCACTTGCAAACAAAGCTCTGAGGATTGGCTGTGTAAATTAAATTTGTTTTGTAACTGCGATTTTGAATGCATCTGCCTGTTTCTGTGATAACCAGATAGAAAGATTACCACATCAACAATGAAAAACCACACCCATGAGAGATTTCATGTCTCTGTTTTGAATCCTTTCTCATAAGAATTCCTTGTGTGTGCCTAGCTTTATTTATGCTTCTGCTTACATAAGAATTTAAAGGCTATATTTTCTGCATCTCTATGTAAACATTGAGAAACACATTTAGCTCTACACACCATGAAGGAAGCATGCTGTTCTCTCCAAGACCACATTTTTTTGTTCTTAGATGTTGAGATCATTAGATGTTAGATTATCAAAGTATTGAGAGACATTGTGTCTTTGCCCCCAGATTCATTACCACACCACCTCTTTGCCACAGCATAACCATAAAGCTTCTTAACAAAGAAGGAATCTGCTTCCAGGAGACTTTTCAAAAGCATTGTAATTGAGTGGGTATGGACTGACCACCATTGCTTGAAAGCTTAAGTCCATTTGTTTGAAAGGGAGAGAAATGAAAAAGAGCAGATTTAGGCTGAATGTTATGGAAGAATGTCATATGGGCCCTACAGTGCTCTGCACTGTGGAGTGGTTAAATATAACAGTTGAGCTGGATTAAAATTTAGGTAAATAAGAGGTTGAGAAAAGTCAGAGAAGTGTACCTCAGGGAATGATTTTACATGGTTTCAGGAAATGACCAAATAATACCTTCATTCTTATCTCACTTATTCATCTTAATATGAGCCAAAAGCTCTCCAGGTCTCTGAAGAGGCACATGGCTTATCATTTTTCAGTGTATATAGATAACAAATGAAATTCCAGATTCTTTCTTTCCCTCCAACTAAGGCACCCATTGTTAAACCTTATCCACTCTTGAGAAAAGGCTTTCCCCATTAGGCACATAAATCCTAGTGAACATAAAGATTCCCAAGTTGCAGCATGATAGGGAATTTGGATGTGAGCAGAATCAGAGGTACCTTTGAATTCCTAAAGCTAATATCCTTCCTTGTTCATTAGCAAAGGAAATACTGCTCAGGACAGGGACTTCTATAGATGAACCACGATTTAACACTGGATGTATGAAAAGCATTTGTTGCATATGCAACTCATGATCATTATATATGTGAATAGAAATTTTTGCACCAGCAAATAATGTCTACACTTCATACTTCAAAAAATCCCACCTTTTAACCAAAGCTGAAGTCTCTCCTGACATAAAAGATGGCAATATTATATTTAAATTGGAATTGTAAGTCTTTGGTATTGTTGAAAGAGATTGTCCTGGTGGATCCAAAAGCCATGACTTTAAAAACATGAAAAACATTCTGAAAAGTCCCTGATAGATGACATATAGAATTATCTTTAAAAAGTAATACAAATAAATATAGAAGTAATGGGGGAAAGTGAAAGTAGAAGCACTGAATTTAAATTACAGGTTAAAAATGCAGGCAGCGAAGAAGAGAAGCTAAAGAAATCAGTGAGATATAAGTAGAAATAGAATTAAAATAGCAAGAAAGATTTTAAATTATATTAGGAATAAAAATCACCTTGATCCAAGACTAGGCCCATTGGAATATGAAGAATATAAAATCAAATAATACAAAAACCAAAAAAATACAGAAACATTCAGTTAATAATTCTGTTCAATGTTTGAAGAGAAGTAGGAGATGAAATGGTAGATGAAATGAGAAGTTTACCATCTGCAGTGAAAGAAAATGTGAAACAGTATCTGGTATAATAAATGCTATAGGATCAAGAGGCACAGAGAAGTACAATTAAAAGTCTTAGAGGAATTATCTGAGGAGCAGAAGGAGCTGAGTCAGTTTGTGATTGAGACATAACTCTAGGACTGGACATGGATAATTACCTGTGGAAGACAGGCTTGTTGGAAGCTTAGATATCACAAACAAAAGCACATGAGGGTCCCGTGGGTAAATGTTGAACTTGAACAAATTTGGCCTCGGAGGAGACAGATTTTCCTTGTATTAAGGTAATTTAGCATGGGAACAGCTCACCAGGGAAGGTGGCAGACTCATCAGTTGGAGACTAAAATGAAATGAGATAACTCTTACAAGAGTTGCATCTCAGGAAAATTCTATTCTGTGTATAGACAAGGTCAGACTAGATGATCAGAGCAGTTCTTTTTGGCCACAGCATGTATTAATTATAAATTAGACTCAAACTAATTTAGAAAATGATGTTTCAACCCAAACTAGAAACTAATTTACTGTCTCCTGCATTAAACTCTTCTCTCTTAAAACGTCTCCAGCATAACTGCCATTGATTTTTTATTAATTAATGGCACATGTTTCTAATGTTGTCTGTTTCGTGGCCATCTAGTTCTTAGGCTCCTTTTGTGTGGCTGATGTATATGCACATGTAATGAATTATATATAAAAAAGGACTGTAAAAGAACTTACACTCAAAAGCATGAGAGACAACAGGTGGGCACAACAGCAACCATTGAAGAGGGCTGAGGGATGGTACAATACTAGGTAGAACTGTAGAGTTTCTATTGAATACAACAACGTGCCATATGGTCAAACATGCCTGAATGTGCTGGGGGGCTTTTCAGCAGGACTGGCTGCTCTAGCAAAAGGCTCACAATTAGCATGAAAAATGACTAGGAGAAAATTTTATTGAATTGTCAAAAAAAATCATACTCAACAGTGGAAGGTACCACAACCCTGCAAATACAGAGGGCGTCTGCACAGAATCCAGGCCTACATAAATATTTTCAATGTCCTTATTTTAGAAGATGCTGGCAACCTTAGAGAAGCTGAACTAAGTCATTAAAGTTATTTCTTGAAAAACCTTGAAATATATACTTCTGTTCTGTTACATCTTCTTCCAAAAATATCTGGGCAGTAATGGATGTTTTATCATCTGCTCACATAAAAGACAGGATACCTCTACTAGCATTTAAAATAAGTTTGGAATGGAGGTGCAGTAAGAGTGATTGTACTAAGTGAGCTTTTATATTGAGAAGAGTTGCACTGCTCTCTTCCTGATCACTTGGAAGGGCAGATCAAACCTCCTAAACTGTGTGAAAGATACCCTGCTTTCAAATTATCAGTGGCATTCTGTGCTTTACTCAGTACTTTTCACTTGTTCAGATACTGTTCTGTAAGAGTTTGGTTAATTATCTGTGAAGTATAAAGACAATAAAAGAAAAAATAAGCCAGATAAGCATCCCCCAAAACAACTTGTAGTACTTGGAATATAGTGGGTGCCATAAATATACATACATATAAAATTATATATAATGTGTATTATTTAGTATTTGTTTACTTATTTTTTTATTTTTGTAGCAAGCTGAATTGGTTGTGCTAGATAACCTGCAATGGTTCCCATGTTTTTGGGAAAGTATCTTTGATGGACTGGGGGAGCTAATTCTTTACTTATACTACATGCAGTGGTATGCATATGGATACTTTTGTCTATAGCTGTATGTGGGATAAGTGTGTAAAAGGTGATAGAGAGCTTCAGAACTTTATGTGTCATCTCTATCTCATCTTAATGTACTCTGTATATGGGACTCCTACCTGTCGCTCTCCATGCAGCTTGTGGTTTGCTAATATGCTCCTATGTACAAGTGCTGTGCAGGAGTACACAGTGCAAACCGAAACGTGGATCATTTGAAAAGAGGATTTTGTCTAGTGATTTCAGTGGGCAACAGATCAGGCCCGTACCATTTGTCTTCATTTCTGTTTTAAAGTCCCAGCAGTTGCTTCTGAAGAGGTGTGCAAACAGCAGCAGCAGAAAATCTTTTTTTCTCAGCAACTAGTTAAAGTCATTCACTGAAGTATTGTGTCTGTCTGAGGGAGAGTAAAAGTGCTCATGCTGCAGTAAGGCAAGACAGGCACCGCTGGGGATTTTTCCCTGCACTGAAACCCCAAGTCTGGGACAACACTGTAGTTTTTTTAAACTCTGCATAAGTCAGTTTGTATTAACATCATGGCTCATGGTCCTTGGCACAGGAAGAAGGATTAATAAAAAAGGATTCTTAATGCGTTTCTCAGGGCCTGTATCTGCCTGACTCTCTGGGTGTCTCATTATCAGTCATAGCATGGCCTTCCTAGAATGCTGCATGTATTTATCATTTGAGATGTTTTTTCAGTCTGCTCTTTTTCTTCTAGAAATGTGATGAATTTATAGTGTGAGCTGGGATGTTTCTAATATCCCTGTAATTTGGAATTCAGGTGTCTTAGGAGAAACTGGTGATGCTATTCCTTGCCCAGTCATTTACTGATCTGGAGTAATTTTGGTTTTCCTAAAAATTAAACAGTTGCAATCCCAATGCATCATTACTTATGCAAGCAGAACTATTGATTACAAAACATAAGTGATGGCAGATAGTTTCTTTTGTTTCTTACTGTGTTTGGCCTCACCATCTCAAATCTCAGACAGCAACTCTTTTTCTTCTATGCAAGGCACATTTCATATTGTATTACTGAAATGTACAGCTGTGTTTAGTAGCTCCATTCTCACACATTTAAGAATAGCCGTGCCTGATTTTTTTTTTTTTTTTTTGAGATTGTGCCAGTATTCCAAATGGCTTCTCTTTTGTTTTGGAGAAGTTAAAGCTTAATTTTGGCATTTATCAGTTCTGAAGTTATGCTTGGTTTCAACAGCTTTTTTTTTTCTAAGATTCATCCTTTGAAATAACCCGCAGCAATTACAAGAATTTGTCAGGATGTAGCTGAGCACCTCCTGCGCGTGTTTTTTGGAGAGAGGCGTGGGGCAGGACGCGGGGAAGCGCGAGCGCGTGCGCCAGCCCTGCCCGGGGAGCGCTCCCCGGCTGCTGCCCGCGCCCGGCGCTGTCAGCACCAATCCACCTCGGCGCCTCCCCGCTCTTCAGTCAGGCTTTGTGGCCCCTCGTCGCTTGTTGTTCAAGCTGTGTGTCACAGCCAGTCACAACAGTTACTTCAAGCAAATTTTCACACTCTTTGGCTCAAACTGCTGGCAGCATTCCTAAAGACTCTGAGGAAATAATTCCACAAAGTGGCATAAATTAATGTGACTAATTAACATGATGTTAATTATTTGTAAATTGTATGTTTGGATACACATTACTTGAGAGGCATATGTTACATTCAATGTTTACTGAAACAAGTGACTGCTAATCACATCTCCTGAGTGTTCCTTTCACAACAGTCAGCAAATAGAGGCTTCTCTAAAAATAAAAATTGTGTCCTAAGGGAATGCATGAACTATAGCATGCAGTGAAATGAGGAACTGAAGTAGAGAGTTACCTTCGTGGCAGCCTGAGAAATGTGTTGAAATGAGTTTCACAGGTAGTAACTACTTTCACATGTAAGTCAGGACGTATATAGTATATTAGCAGAATGTTTTTAAATGATCCTTTCCCCCACCAGTGGAAAAAAAATAAACGGAGGCCGTGTAATTAAAAGTTGCACACAAGGACAAGACCACAATTTAGAGTTGAAAAAGCAACAGTAAGAGTTTCGTAACTTTTGAGTTTCTGATGTGATGCTGAGAGGGTCCTCTTGCATCATTAGCACCAATTGCAGGCACTTGAGTGGTGAGTGCAAGGAGGGCAGAAATTGACAGGCTCAGTAACCTGTGACTTTCTCAGCACGGGAGCCTCGTGTGGTGGGTTACAGTCTGGCTGCAGACACCTACTGCCACTGCAGCTGGCAGCAGACTCAAGTACACGTTGTACTGAGCCCGCCCGGGTTCTCCCGTGCTCTAGAGGGCATCGACAGATCACGCTGGTGCTCATCATGGGACGCTGCTTTTGTGACCAGGGAGTTTGGCTCTGAATGCCACTACTAAGGGGGCATAACAGAGAAATGCACTAAGTCCAGTAGTGTGGTACCACAGGCCACCGTGTCATATAATCCCTTTATTAAATTGGTCAAGCTCCATTATTTAGGATTGTTTTCTCAGTACTGCTGGCAGAAAGTTATTTTAGAATACAAGGTGGTAATGCTTAAAAACTCTTTTGTATTTTCTAGTTTACATTTCTCCATAATTGCTTACAGCTATTCTTTTTGATCATATCAACATTCTCTTTTAGATTAAATAGTTCTTTTACCTCTCCCACATTTCCTCTCCCAGCTTCATTTGCATCACTTCTTTCAAAGTTCAGGTCCATAGAAGCTTAATCACTTTAAATGCTGGTTATTTTCCTGCCATAGCAGCTCCCTAAACTCACTTGCCACCTGACTTCACATGCACCAGAGTTGGTGCAAACAAGAGGAAGGGGCCATGTGTTTGTAATATAAAGGCACAGAGAGAAATATAGATAGAGAAAAAAAAGGACGGGCATAGCATGTCTGCAAATTACATTAGTAATCAGAATTTTGACAAGTGATTTTTCAATCACAGTAAAACCATATTCTAGATATTAGGGAAACTTTTGTATTTTACCCTTTATCTTCATCCTTCCATACTTCCCATTCCTGCTTCCCCCATCAAGATATACGAGCTTCCCAGTAAAGGAGAAGATTTTGACTTTTTGTTTTTAACACAAGCAAACAACATGTCTTTTTAACATGCTTTCTTCTTTTGGAGACATAGGAACTCCTTTTGTTGAAAGTTAAAAGATAAAATTTAATCTGAGGCAACATCTAGCCTGGAAAATTTCAGCGAAAAAATTACAGCTTGGCAAAGACGTAAGCAACTGAAACCAATGCATTATAATAAAAAATATTAGGCAAACTTAACCAGAGCCCTTGTCTACAATAAAAATGTACGCAAGCATACATATGTATATACGGTGCTATTTTCTTATACATGTAATGAATAATGCAGTTCATTATTTTTGGAACTGTATCATTTGCAGTACTCTTTCAAGCCAGCTCCTGAATTCAATGGGGCTTATTGTATAAGTAAAGTTTAATACATGCATAACTCTTTTGCAGAATCATGTCCTACAATATTAATGTGGTATTCACATTATTAATTCACCTGCCTGAAAATCCAGAATATTTTAAAATATGGCTTCACACATACTGACAATAAAATTATAAACCCTAGCACTCTACATTTTCATGCGCTTTTTTGTGTGTAAAACGGTTGTATATATTGAAAAAAATCCACATGTAACTCCTGGTTTTGTTGTTTTTTTGGGTTTTTTTCTTTAAATTTATTGTAGTTTATAGTCTTTTTTTTTTCTTGTTTTTTTTCTTTCCAGGAAAGAGGAAGAGAATATACATGCAAACACAGATTTTACATTTTGCTTGTTGAGGGAGTATTTGCGTGCATGAGTCCTCTACTGGCAAGGGTGGGGTGGAAGCCTCAGTTGCTGTTTTACTGAGATGCAGATGTAGAGGAGGCTGCTTTGGGGCATATGTTGACTTGGCTCTACTTGCATAAAGAGCCTTCCATGAGCAGATACTCTGAGAGTGTTTTGTGACCAAGAGTCTTATCTGTTTGAACTCTCCCGGCTGTGAAGTTAAAGGAAAAACTCAACTCTGGGCATGGATGGGCAACAGGGACTGGGATTTGGTGCCGAAATGATACAGAATATAACAGCAAGCTTATTTTCAGAAAGTTACGAGCTCCAGCCACTTTTCAAAAGAAACTTAGAAGAGCTTTATTATGCTGCAGTTCATAGAGACTCTGAATTCTCTGTACAATGCATTTTCAGATAAATGGAAAAGGGTGAGTACTGGGAAAAGTTTTTGTTCCATAGAAACAAAAATACAATTCTTGAGGTTTTCAGGCATACTGAAATCATACTATGGTTTTTGAAAAGAGAAATGAGGAATTACATAAAAATAAGGACTAACAGCAGGTCTTTAAACTGTGAAGTCTTTTTGAAATGGAAATATTTATATATCCCTTCCTCAATTGAAGTAGTTTTCTTAGCATTTAGATATTTCCTACATATTTTGACAACAAAAAAACCAACCAAAATAACTCAAATTATTTAAAAATAAAAATAATTTTTGATTTTTTTAAAATTAAAAAGTAGTTATGATCTCTCATTCAGCCAGGTAATTGCTAGCTGACTCTGATAGCAATTGAATCAATTACACTGACTAGGCCACCCTTAGAAAGGTGAGAAATCGGCATGTCCTGTCTCATGTGGCTGTGTTCAGTCATGTGAAACAGAGCCACTACCTACAATAAAATAATGCAAAACAACCTTCGGATAGGACAGGAGGTAAATAACAGAAATTGCGGAGGAGAAATTGCAACCTGCAGGCAGAATAAATCACCAGAGCTGGTGTTGGAAGATACCATGGAAATAAGTCCCAAGAACACTAAGCACATGTGCTAAGGGCTGTTCCTTTGGGGATACACTTCTCCTATGGCATAGTCCTTCAGGGCTGAAGCCTTGCCCAGGCAGCTGGGCAGCTGAAAGTAAAGCTGTGGTTTGTTTGATGGCCCCTCCATTCCACAACGCTTGAGTTTTCACTGGATGTTTCAGGCACAATCCATCTGGGATCAGTCTGAGGACAGGCTGAGACCTTGGGGAATCAGCCATATAACGTGAATGTAATTTTAGGGACCTGACACAGATCCAGAGATTTGGAAGGGAAAACTGTCTTCCATTCAAACACTTAATCATTTGTAGTTTTCTTCTTCCTGGTGACTACACTCCCTGTGCTGATCAGTCCATATAAGAACTGTTGTGAAATCCCAGTTACAAAGGCCTGTGATGCACAGCTGACAGCCAGTGCCTGCTAATCCCATGGATTTCACTAGGAGTTCAGCCAGAGCCCAAACACCATGACAACACAAGAAACCCAGTGTTCTTTCTGAACTCCTCCAATCCCCAAGTTCTATTTTGTAATGGTACAAGGAGAAATTTTGGGAGACTGGTGGTTTTTTTTAACTTAAAGGTCAATTTTGTTGGTGAGATGGGAATGGAAGAATCTGCAACAGATTATGAGGAACAAAAGGGTCAGATTAGGCCCCTAAAATTAGAAGTACCTCTCTGGCTGGATCAAGTGAACTGCTGTCTCTTAAGGAGCTTAAAGTTGAAGTCAGCACTTAGGTGACACCCTAATTTCTACTGGGAAAAATTGTGCTAATATATTAGATGTTTTTAGTTTGAGCATATACCCATATGCAAAAATAGCCAACTAAGGTTAAGTTAAACTGCAGGCATATAGCTTTTCATCTGTGCATCACCTTTCTTTTAGGGGTGCTTCTATTTGTAGGTTATATCCCTGGGAACATGCATATCCCATCACACAAAACTGAAAAACCTTCTCTTACTATATCTATATCCTTAAAGGACACATTCTTGTTCCTCCCTTTTCTCCCTGATGGGTGACACATGGGACAGATACACCCACCAGCCTCTTCAGTTTCATGTAACAAGACACAGTTCCAGCCCTTGTTAAGACACCTATTGGCACTGTGCATCTCAAAGATGCTAAGTTTCAGAATGAAAACCCAGCCCTGCATCTCTATGTTAAAATTAGACATGTACAAAAAGTCACATGAATGTGATGTTCTTGCTAACTGTATCCTTAAAAATTGCAATGGTGTATTTTAAGAATTTTGTTAATATTGTCACAATTTGCCTGTCCATTACTTAGGTATCTCAAATGGATGGATGTCATTTTGAAGTGCAACAGCAATGCACTTGCTTGATTTATAGTCCTTAGCTTTCTGGCCTCCAGTGGGATTTCTATTTTCTGTTGTTAAATCCCAGCATAATGGATACCGCAGCTGCAATGGACAGCTGTAATTTTTACTGACTTCTGTCTTGGTGTGTGACTCAGCTATGCAGTTCTCTAGTCAGCCAGTATGTTTTGAAAATGGATTTGAATAATATGAGTATATATTGTTTAATTAACAATAGAAAATGTTTATTCTTTTGAACTTCTCACTGTTGAAACAGAAAGAAAACGTGTCTGTTTTGTATTTAATATTAGCATTCCCTAGGTGCCTAATGAGGGGATGTACAGGACAGCTGTTTTGGATGTACACAGAATGTAAACCCACAGTAGAGTATTTAACTTTTTGAAATTACATTTAATTTTAAAGTCTTATGAAAAGTAAAACAGTCACAAAACACTGAAGTAGTCATAAAATCTTATTACTAAGAGAATAGGATCCTTAGTACCTAACACCGTGTTCTGGTGCTTGGAGAAGGGCTTCTTGCCATCATTTTTTCACCCCTGCACAAAAGCATTAGAAAGTACCTTCATCATCCCTGAGCTGAAATCGAATTGATATACCCAGCTTTTCACTAGAATATCCCAACACATTCAGCTTGTCATGTTCTATGCTGGATCTTGTCCTTTGAATGACACCTGATACCTCATATAATTGAACAGGAATTTTGTGCTGCTATTGCTGGGGTTTGTACCTAATAACAGGTAATACACAATTACATGTAACCTGCTTGAGAAGCTGAATATTTTCCTTCAAACAACTTTTACTGTGAGAACATCTGTAAACACACACTAACCCCATGTCACTTCTCTGAGGAATCATAAAAGAGGGAAGATGATATATTTGCACTCACTGAAATGGAGCAGTGTGCCCCAAAAACATGCTAAACCTAGCTTTTTGCACAAAACCCCCTGAAGTAAGAACAATCCCTGAGAAATAAGACAAAGATGTCACTCAGCAATTTGGCCTTTCTGGTTTGTACCTGATATGCCAGTGAACACCCCATAATCTCATAAAGGAAACCTAGATTACTAAATGGTTTGCAGATGAAAAGCACAGTCCTAACTACAGTTTAAATATTTAAATAATATCTCCTCCATTGCATTAGGTACAAATCTGTTTGCTGTCAACATTCAGCCAGTCCAACCTAGGATTTTATAAGAAATATCAGTTAATCACAAATCTATCTCTAGGCTATGTGAGTCTCTCAAATGTGCAATTCCAGGAAAATTGCCGCAGGACTAATGTGTATCCAGCACTGAAGCATGTAGCACTCTCCATGAGATCCACTGTGATAGAAAAGTGGAAATAAACCCCTCAGTCTTTCCAGGGGGAGGTACATTAGTGCAGTAGTTGGCCAGTTTTAATACCATTTGATATCTTGTAAATGCATAAAAGTATTGAGAATTAGTATTCTGTCAGGTGGTTTTCTAGCTCTTCTCCAGGTGAGAGAGTTTTGCTGTTAGCAGAGGTATTTTAAGAGGGGAAACAGTGTCAATATATCCATATTTTTATCTGATTACTATAGCTATTTAACAAGATTCTTTATACCCTTGGTCAGGAAGAATGCTAAATACAATCTGTTAATTAAAACTGGAAGGCTTTGGGATTCCTTGGAAAATTTTTGGTCAACTACCAAGTGAGTGATCAGCAGAGACACTGGATACTTATGACAATATTCAGCTTCTAACTGTCAGAGTCAAATTCTGTATTGGGTTGATAAAATTAAGAATGTAAGGGTGTAAGAGGCAATGTAATAATAAAATTAATAATCTTTGATATGTGAAAAATTATGATCGCCAAAAACATTTTGAATATTTACAATTGAAATTTTTTTGGCTTTGGAAATAAGATTTGCTGCTATGGATCAGCATGTGGTTTACTGTTCCATTTGAAGAAGTTTGACTTTTAGCTGGTTTAATACAAAGATTATCACTGTATGAAAAAAACCCAAACTTGTTCTTTTAACCTAGTTATGATTTACATGACTAATGCAGTTAATGTAATAACACAGGCAAGATTCTTCACAAATCTAACAGCAATGGTATTACCCGTTTATTTATTTTTTGGTATTTACCTTTGCATCTGTGTGCTGTTGATTTTTCCTGTTAATAGTTTATTAATTTTGTACTCTCTTCTAGAATAACTTTCCATTACAAGAAGTGCCTTGCATGCAAGATCAAATACTGTGCTATGTACTCCACTCATTAAAGAATCAATAGCTGTTTTCTGTATTGTAAGTAGCTTGTTCAAACTAACAGCTTGCAAAAGTAATAGTAAGACATCTCCAGTCTGTTTTTTCTGTTTCCTTGGATATAAAAGGAGCAGCTGGTTAGAGTCTGTTCTACCATATTAAATAACATCCTAGCAGGAACCTCTTCTCTCTCAGAGAAAAATCTAACACTGACTTACCAAAATGTGCAGTGTGTTGATTATACTTCAGCTTTTCCTTTAATTCATCCTGTAGGTCATGTCCAGGTATATGTTGCTACTCTTCTACATATGATCTTTAATTAATGTATTTTTTTAATTATTCAAATTAAAGCCTCATAAATGGCAAGGAACATTAGATTTTTCAAAGTGGGGATGTAAAACTCAGATCCTGAATTCTGATTTGAAAGTCCTTTGGGAGGGATGAAAATCCTATAAAAATATTTTTGGTGGCGGTACAATATGTATGTTCACATATTATGTATATAGGCAAAAGCAGCGCTTAAGAATTTTCAGAAGAGCTTTGTGTATGATGAATCTGCCAATTAGATTTGCAGCTATTTATTTTATTTAAAGTGTATAGACATTGTCCCCTAGCTTGAAAAAAAGCTGTAAGTTAGAAAGGGTATATTGAGTTTTACACAGTTTAAAATATCTGAAAAGCATTCTGTTTAGGTGACATCTTTGACTATTAACTACAAGGTACTCATCATCTGAGTGCCAAATATAAACTGTTAAGACAGCTATTTGGCATGTTGGTCTGTTATGTGTAATTTTTCTAAAATTTATGTGATAATACTTGTTAGATTTTTAAAGCTTTCCCTTCATTTTATAATCAAGATTTGTTGGTGATTATATTTGGAATGTGTTTGTGTAGGTGTACACAGACATACACCCTTAGACATATGTATAAAATAATGAGGTAACAGTTTATACAATAGTGAGCTATTTAACCTTAAACATTGGTTACAGATGCATTATGCTGTTTGACATCATTGTATCTGTATGAATAAACCATTAATTATTCTTCTTCCGTAGCAAACTAAGCCTATATTATTAAAATAATTAAAACAATTAAAAAATAGAGGTAGTAGTTAACCAGAAGCTCACTTTGATGAGTTAAATTCTATTTACTTCATATCCACTCCACTGTGCAGAGGTGTGAAGAAATTTCTTGCAGACATTTTCCTGCACTATACCTGCAAGCAAGCAGTTGTTATTATGGCTTTCAACTAATCTAAACACAGGATTTTGACCAGTAGATTATGTTGTATCTGTGCATGCTTGACACACCAGGGCAACCTCTAGAAGCTAATCAGGAGACCAGATACCACCCAGGGCACCCCTTGCTTGTTGGCAGGGGTATAGAATCTGGTCTGGTAGATGTGAGGCATGTAAGTTGAGGCCAACTGAGGTGCTTCCTCAGGACCCAGGTCAGCACTACCTTGTGCCATGTTGCCTTGCTCTGGCGTGGGGAAATACAATGCTGTGAACAGAAACCCTGCAGTTACTGAGGAAAGTCTGGGGAAAGACTCTCTCATTCATGAAGTCACAGAAATGAAGGCAGTGTGTTACAGAACAGATTCCTTTTTTGTTTGGAGCCTTTCTTAAGCTGACAGAACAGGACTGTACTTCCCATGCTTGCTTGGGTTTTCTTTTGGAAAGAAATTTTATAAAGGGGTGAACAAACATGTACTGCTGTCCATGAGAGAGATCAGTAAAATGCATGTGCCCACAGGATGAGTTACAGAGACAACTTTGTTATTAGAGATAGTGCAAGTTCCAGTGATATATGTAGAGCAGATGAGGAATTATTCTGACACCTGCAGTTCCTTTAGTAATAGAAGTAACTCGTGCAGTAATGAACTCTGTTATTTTTATCTATTTTGTTGCTACTTTCCATAACGTGAAATATTGGGGCCCATCCCCGCTGACTTTTCCTGCTCAGATTACTGTAGTTCCGTGCAAAAGCACTGCTCAAAAGCATGTGGAGAAGTTCAACCCCACAGTCATGTAAGTTGCTGCTCTAGAAAAAGATGCATAGTCTAGCTCATCACAAAGAAAAACATGAGTTACTCTTATATTCAACTGTATCTGTGGTGAATACATATATAACATTTTAACAGAAAGTAAGAGCAGTTACTGTGGTAATCTAGGAAATGGCTGATTTTCCTCAATTTTTTCAGCTGTTGCTTACCAATGTACTTGGTACCATGGTACCTTAGAACTTTAATTTCTGATATTGAAGGTGTAGGACAAAATAGGTTCTGCCTAAAAGTCCTCACTAATAACTTCACTCAAAAAACAACAATTTTCATATTTTAATTAACATAATCTGATTCAGTCTTCAGACCACTTCTTTTTTTTTATCCTGCTCTTGCTGTCTGCAATCAGTTTTTTTATTTTTCCTTCTTGGAAAGTTCTAACTTTGCCTACATGTATGCTACAGTGTGTACCAGAAGGTCTTACTAATTCCAATAACCAAACAATCTCTGAGGTATCAGCAGCATTTCTTAGTGTTCTGTAACAATTTTGGGAAACAGGATTAAATTTAGTTCAATGATGACAGGAACCCATTCACTGTCATGGATAGATCATATTTAAATTGTAGAAACATTTTACATTGCAAGTTTATATTAATAAATTCCAAGGTGAAGGACATCAATTCAAAACCTGTTCTTCAAGTGTAGAAGTGAGAGAAGGAAGCTCTCGCAGAAACTAACTTTATTGATATGATAGACACTGCACCAAAGGAAAAGGGTCATCACTCCTGAGCTTTAAACAGGCTTTTAAACATCCCACACCCAGATCTTTAAGTCACTTGGAGCTAAGGCTGCAGAACTGACCTTAACGTAATATTCTGGAGGGAACTGGTGATTTGATATTCTTGGCAGTATTTCCAAACCTATGGGCTTTCCTTTGGGAAATGTTTGGTGGCCCCTCATCCCATTGACTACAGAGGTGATTGTCCTGTGATTCAGGTAAATCAGGAGTCAACCGTATGGCAGCCGCCACACAGCTGTCATACCCACCTCCTGAGTTATGCAGGGTCATGTCAGCAGCCTCCATCACATCAGGAAGGGCAGGAGCTCCCCCAGCATGTTCCACATGGGACGTTGTGGAGTTCCAGAAAGCAGGAGAAGGCAGCAAAGCACAGCTGGCGTCTGGTCTGGGCAGTCTTTTGTTCAGAACATCCTTTCAAATGAGATAGCATACTGCCATATTCACTGTTTGTGGCTGCTTTCAACGTGATGTTTAAAGCTCAGGCAAGCTGCAGTGTTACAGCCTGGCCAGACCTTCCTTTCAGCTGTGGATAGGCGTGTTAATTTAGTTACATGCTCTCAGAAACATCCTTGTTATCAGTGCTTAGTGGTTGCCTTCTGGGTAAGTACAGTTCCCCCGTAAAGATCTAAAAAGCTCCAGGAAAAAATGGGTCCAGTGGCGCAGAACACTTTCCAAAAACTCTTTCCACAGCCACATAATAACTACTGAATTTAGGCTAACAGGTATGTTCACTTACTTTCTAGCAATAGCAAACTCAAAATCCCTGCTAGAGCACAATGCTAATCAGTTACTAATCAAGTCTGTAACCAGCCTGGAAAATGTGATATCTGTTTGAAGAGCAAAAATTCATGTATTTGTCATTTTTAATTTTTCTGTCTACCACTTATTTTCTTGCTATGCTCCGTAGTCAATGAGAAAGAAGCTAGATAGATTTTTCCAGATCTGTGCTTTTCAACTCGTATTGTATTGTGAATATGTCGAAATGCTTAGTTTGTTAATAGACATAGGAGGATAGCTATGTTTTAAACAAAGGTTCGTATAAGAATGTTTATTTCTTGCTACACGTTGTATCGTAAGGCTCTATACCAAATCTACATTATAAATTATACTTTTTCTTACAACTGATTTAGATCACTGCTGGTTAATAGCTGATTTTTAGGTGCTTTAGTTAAATTTTTGCATATAAGTTGTCTTTATTTCGTAGGTTGCTGTGAAATAAAGTTTCTCTAATGACAATTTTCGTAAGAGGTGATTTACTACAGTCTCATTTTGTCTGACCTTTAAATTAGTTTTATGCAACCACAGTATTAGAACATTCAAACAAATGCAACATAGATTTATCAAGGTTATTATCCCAGTCTACACTGAGGAACTAGACGTTCAGAAAATGTGGTAGGCCTGATATTAGTCAAAGTTCAACATTTGATACAGGATCACACATGGGAAATTAATAGTCCAGGTGAACAAGGTGGCTGTTAGTAGTGGCACTGCGGAATGGAATAGACCTGAGTAAAAAAGCCATAACAACAGGTCATGTTAAATGGAGAACTGTCACACTAGAGGGAACATATCAGTGGAATTTTTCAAGGATCAATCTAGAGTACTTATGTAACATTTTAATTAATGGTTTTGGAACAAAATGTAGAACTGGAGGAATGGAATTTGGTGGTGGCAAAATATTGTGTGACATCATTAATATAAAGGATGATCAGAATATTATGCAGGAAAAATATTCTGACCTTGAGGACTAAAGTAATAGAAATAAGGTGAAATTTAAGAGTACTGATGGCACTTAAGGCCTGCTGGAAAGAATTTCTGCTAGACACTTATCAGTTGAAAATGACAGAGGAGGCAAAAGACCTGTGTGTAACAATCAGTCATAGAATAACTATGAGTAACTGATGTGATACAGCTGTGAAGAAAGCAATGTGATCCTAGAAAGTATCAAATGAGACATTTCCTGTGAAGATGGGGAAGTGTTAATATTGTAGCCGCACTGGAGAGCTTGCTTTTTCAAAAACTGTACACCCGCTTTTAAGGAAGATTAAATCCAAGTGATGCAAGCGTTAGGAAGGGTTATAGGGACAACTAGAATGGTCCAGAAGCAAACAAAATGTACTGCAAACAAAGTAAAAGGTTGTGGCTTGTTTAGTGAAGTAATATATGGGTTGCTGTCCACATGCTCTTCAGCAGGGAAACAGCAGGGTCAGAGAAAAGTGACACTTGAGACTAAAAACAAGTGGACATGAGTGAATATAGGCTGGAAATTAAAAGAACATTTCTAGTGATCAGATTAGTGGGGTCTGAATCAGCATCAGTGAAGAGAGAAATGGACCAGTTTTAAGACACAGCTCAGTAAACTCATTGAAAATATTTATATGGTGTGATTTTCACATGATGTGATTTGCTGAGTCATTTGGGAAGCAGATTTATGAAGTCTTATGTTCTTCATTGCTTAATCACCTGTGTATGCATCGTATGTGATGCATACAGCTTGCTCAAACTGTGCCAACTTATTTAACCTCAAATGGATATTCAACAGCAAGACAAACTTTCCATGAGAGATATGGAAAGAGAATTCTTATTCATAACTACATTGCTCAAAAGTACTCAAATGTTCTCATTCGTACCTGCAGCAGTGCTCAAAAGTACTCAGACTTAGAAAATGTATGTATTTACAGGAGGTACTATTGTGCAAAAGCTACATTGCATTCTAAAAAAAGTATGGAATTATTTTTATTTATGTAAAACCTATATTTCATAATTTTGGCAAAGGAAAGAGAAAATGGGTGCAAACAAAACTTATGGTCTTCTAAGAGGATATAAAACACCTTTAATACCAGTAAAATTTAGTGATATTATTTACTTCTTTTCTGACACAAGTGCAAACCTAAAAAAATACAAAAAACATAGTGTCTGCTCTCTCTATTGCATGCAAACTTCTACAACTACTTCACTGGAAAACTGTGGTAGTAATTTTTACTGAAGTAAGAGATTGAATTTGGCATAGAATGAAACGAACCTTGGGAGTTAAGGTCCGTGCAACATGAATTTCACCAGGAGAAATTCAAATGCACATCATTTCTATCAGGATAATAAATGTGAAGGCTCTGGTTAGCTAAAAATATTGATCCTGAGATGTTTGTCAGTAACAATTAAATGTACAGGAAAGTTTTCCTATTAAAAATATACTTGTAACGGGCTATTCCAACCTTAGGAAATAAAAATAATTTAAAAAATATATGCAAGAAAAGAAAGAGGCTCTGATGAACAAAGGTTACCTAATTTCAACTATGAAGTGTTTCTTCACTTTACTCCTTTACAGTAATAGATTGAGGGTGGGGGAGGGGAAGCAGTATGACAAGAGTTGCTGTTAAAAGAAAGGAGAAGAAAATTCTTAGGGAGTTGAGCATCTTGGGTTTGCCTGGCTCACACTACTGGAGAGCACTTGGCTTGTTTGAAAAATATTCTAGTATTTCAATTACAGAACCCTCTGGGGTCTATTCAGAGCACAGTATCCACTGCTTTGCCATTGCCGACTCTGCAGAAGGTTGTGCATAGGGTTCTGCAAAAAATCAATTCTTCCAGTATAAACATCCTTTTGGTAGGAAGTTGAAACAGAAAAAGAATGCAGTACACTGACACGTTGCTAAGCAGCAAAAAGGACATATGTCGAGAACCATCTATATCTTTTGTATTACTACACTTCCTTTCCTCACACCTTCATCACACAAGCTGTTATGATTCTTATGTACCCATAATATGGAGAGAAATTACACAGAAGCTGGTTTCCCCTCATTTCTTCTCTATTTCCATTTTTTAAAGATCCAGTGTTAAAGACCTGTGGTGGGTCTAATCTGGTTGAGACACTACTAGTTTCAGGTCAGTCCAGGGCTTTAGGCATTTTTGGTGTAGATTATTAATTCATTAGTTGATGGGCATCCTTTTGAAGTCTTTTGGGCCTGCGTTACTTCCAGAAATAAAATGAAATTCATGCCAAAGGGGAGAATATTAACCTTAGAAATAAAACTGGCCTCTCTAGACCATGAGGAGGTCAGCAGTATTCTGCTGGGATGGTTAAGACCTACAAAATGGTGACTGCCAGAAAAAAAGAGGTAATTAAAAAACATTAGCAAGTAGGAATTTTGAGATGGTTTGCACTGACCCCTAATTTATGTTGATCACCATGTCTTTTATTCACTGAAGTAGGCATAGTTTCTTCCTAGCAAGTTTTCATAGGTAAAGCATCACGGTCTCCCTCTAGCTCTCCCACAAACATTTGTGTGAGTAGTTTCAGTGGCATGTGTTTGTAAAGTGTATTAAAGGCATTTTGATAATTGATTATAATTTTTGCAAGGGTGTATTTTATGGTGGTGACATTCCATGGTTTTAAAATCATTTATTTACTGTGAAACTATTACAGAATACTTTCAGGACACGCTGTCATCCTGATAGCAAGTGTCTTCTGAAATGAGAAAGAGCTTTCCTTAATTTAAAATTTCAGTGTTGAGATTATTTTTTATTATTACAGCTATTTAATAATCTCTTCCAAGTACTTTCATATTTTCAAGGTCAAGAATTTTTAAAAGGACTAATGAGACCCAAATTTCTTTTTGCTTCTATCAGACCAACTGTGATGAGGTAATGGTGTTCTGCAAGTTGGCATTGGAACAACAAATTATACATCGGCCCAGGCTCATGCCATTTTCCCTATTGCCCTGTGACTATATGACTAATAAAATGCCTATTTTTATTGTGTGTGGTCCAGCTTCAGAATAATAATCATCCTTGAAGATTAAATTAATGAAAAATCAATTTAGCAATCAAATATTTCAGCCATAGTGGGTGGCTGAGTTAAGAAGGTATTATAAGCAGAGTATAATTTGTTCAGCTATATAGGCAGTTGTTGGATTTCTTATTCAGCCATCAATTACTGCAAAATGGTTAGCTGAAATTACAATTAAATAATGGTTGCAAACCACATTGTTAGAGCACAGTCACATGAGGAAACAGCTGTAGTTATTTTAGAAGTGACCTTCCCTGTTGTTTGGTACTGCTCTTCCTCTGGAGGTGATGGACCTCACAGAGGGGTTTCTGTCACATGCTGCCTTGCTCAGGCAGCTTCAGCCACCACCAAGCCCTGTTTGGGGCAGGAGCCTTTACAGGGCCATTGTGGTGTCTCCTCCTGGGCTTGCAGCTCCCAGCGAGCTGACAGCAGGCAGCCAAGGCTGGTCATGTCCTGCGCTGCTCCCGCTCTGCCTCCTGGGAGGGTTTGCCTCTGAGCATGGGCTTTGCTCACATGAAGAAGTTGTCCTTAACCCTTTTCAGGATGAGGCATTTATAATGGGGTCTTTCATGCCTGTATGTAAAGGGGGATTGCCTGAGTAGTATGTGGTTGCCCAGTACTGCTGTGACTGCTCCTGGAATGTTGCTGCTATAAGTACTTCAGTAACATTTACTGTCCTACAATTGCACTTCTGTCAAACTGTGTGTAGGTTAGGAAGTAGGCTGTAAGAGCAGTATTTTCAGGGAAAGTATTTTAGGCTTTCTGTTTCAATTCCCCACATGTTCAGTACCCGTCTTTATGACATGAGTGAAAATAATTAATTGCTTCTTGATTAAATAATTGCCCCCAGTTTACTGTGTGCCATAGGACATTATGGAAGACATGGGCAAGGCTTTGAAATTTGCTCTCAAGATTTTCAAGGGAAAATGATGATAAATTAAGAATTTGGAGCTCCTCATGAGTTTGTGATTCCATTTCCAGGGTCAACCTCTCAGAGAAAAGCAGTGACTTAATAATCCAAGCCAAGTCATTCCTTTTTATTCATGGTGCAAGGGGTTTTAGTACTTGCTGTCTGTGTCATAGAGCATTATGTGCTTGCTTATATATTCAGTGGAAAGGTTGTTCTCTGCAAACTTATCTGTTGTAATATTTCCAGATATCCTCTTTTAAAGCATTTGCTAGTAGGCATATGTATGCAATACATCATGAACAAATGCCAAAAAGAATCCTAAAAAAACTTATTTTGCATCTTGAAAGAGCATGTAAGTTCAGATGTGCTTCAACGCTGCACCATGGATGTGTCTTTTTAGCAGTTTTACATGTAGGCGTTTGCTATTAGGTGTTTGCTATTGTTAAAAGTGACAGCTACATCCCCTTCTTTAGGTGAGCCTTTTAAAAATAAGTGTAATCTACATATGGTTTGCATATTTTAATTTGTAATTTGCATATGTTAATTGACAGTCATTGCAGCAATAAAATGGTATTGTATGTAGTCAGCCTAAGTTGTAAGAGTTACAAGAAAGTTTGTTCAAAGGCTCAGGAAGGGTTGAACTGCCATTGATTGTCCCCAGTGATGCTGGGGATGGGGAGGACTCTGTATTTATGCTTCAAAAGCATAAATGAATAAACACCATGGTTGGTTTCCTGGTTTTAAAATATATCTTTCAACTTTGGAAGGGAATTGTTCCCTGCTGTCAGTGCCTTCCATGGCAGTAACTTCGTGCCAGATCATATAGAAAATTGCTGTTAAAGTGAGCTTACATTTCTAGAACTTTTTTGGGGGAAGAGTATCCTAATTTTACCAGTTAAGTAATATACAAAGTAAATGTGTCTTGTACGCCTGCAGAGGAGTCAGGAGGCAAAACTGGTGCAGAGTGAACCACATGAACACACTACTTTGTAGCATTGGAAACACAAGATTCATTTCTGTGTATCAGCCGTGTGTTTTGCAAAAACAAGCCAGATCAGCATATTCAAAAACACGTACTGGAGGAAACATCAAAATTTTTGCTGAAAAAGGTGTGAGATAGGAAAGGACGTAGTAGGGAATAACTACTTTAATGATATTTAGGTTGCTGAATATTGCAACAGTTGACCTGTACTGGAACAGTCTTATAACAGGAGCCCCCTGGGATTCTTCTGTTCTGTAGAAGACACACTGGCATCAGTTTATGTATTTTCTAGGCTACTACATTTCAAATAAGAGCAGTTTCATATTACTACTGTCAGTGATGCATTCTGAAAAAATAGTGAAAAAGACAAAAAGAAAACCTGTACAATTTTGCATCACAGTGACACCACTGTGGTATCACTAATATGGATCATCCATCTTGCAGTAGTGTTTTCCTGTGGTTAGCAGAGAAGCAGCCAGTGACTCTTCACTTCAGCATATCTAATGTCATCAGCAGTACAGTTTTTACTCAATGTTTCAGCAAGACTTCTGCTTAGAATCACTTTTAATAAAGACAATGTAGTAATTCCTGGTAAATCTAAGAGAATGATTCATAGATGGGCAGATAGCTGGAAGAATCCCCCATAATTGTCATCTCACTGTGCCCTTTAAGAAACATCCATTGGCAGTCATTCTCTTGGGACTAGTCTGCAAACGTGGCATTTGCCCAGGACATGTCACCCCAATGTACCACAGTCAATACAGTTAGCATGGTGTATGGAAAGGAGATGATTATTCCACGTCAGTTGGCTGGTTATATAAAGGATTTTTTATTTAAAACAGATGACTATAGAATATATCAAAATATTCTTAATTTCTGGAATCACTGGGGAGACAAAAAAAGACACCCACAACATAGATATTGGAAGATTTTTCTATGGCACTGGAGTGTAAACATAGACATTTCTCTGAAAAAAAAAAAGTAAGAATTTTTCTTGGTTTCTGATCCTATTTGGGTTAAAATTTACTCCTTATAAAGTAAACACCACTTTTTCTTGACACTGTTAAGAGTGTCATTCCTCAAGTGTGACTTGTAACTGATGCAGTAAACAAAAATGTTGTTATGTTAATACTACCATTTGCTCTTAAATCTTCTCAGAGTTGCATGAAAACCTGTGTTTTGAAATTCAACCATTCCCATCACCTTTCTGATGATTCTGAAGGTTTGGGTGCATTTATCACTACTAAGAACATACAGAGCACAAATAACAGCAAACAAGCAGCAAACACAAATTCTTCAATGGAAATGCTTTGGGTGACCTTGTGACTGACTTCCGTGTGAGTACCCCTTTGAAGGACATTGAATGGAGCAGACAGCTTACAACATGGGAGTAAAATGTGAATGGGATGACATACAAGTGATGAAACTCAAGGGGGAAAAAGCAGGTGGAAATAGAAGAGGAGGAGCAAAAGTTCAGCTTCCTTAGGCAGCATCCCCACGCAGAGCAAAGGCTTCCTGTGAAGTTGCTCTTTGGGGGTGTAGCCTGCCATCTGCCTTGGAAGTGGTGGATTTTTAGGAGACATTAAAGGTGACAAAAGTCACTCAGAGCCACTGCTTGTGACTATGCTGTACACCACCTCATGGGAATAGCTCTGGGAAATCAGACTCATGCTGCTTTGCCGACAAAATGTGTGTGTGGTTAGAAGCTCCTGTTCCACCCCAGCAGAATGCTGTGTGAGTGTGTAGGCATAGATGATTATCCTGGAGAAATTTAGAATTACTTTGCTAAGTGTGTATGGCTCCTGAAGTGGACACAAAGCACATGCTGTAGGAGAGGGTTGGTATTTTCTTCTTACAGAAGTATGGGGCCCTATACCTGTACCAGTGTCAGGGCAGTGACAGGTGAGACTCGGCTGTATGGCGTGGCGAAACCAAACCACCCCATGAATCTTGTCTGCAGCTATGTGACGTGCATTGTGGTACACTGCGCAGTCAGTGCAGGCACCTGCTGGGTACAAAGCCTGGGGAGGAGAGGTTTTAGTATCACATTGGTTGCTGTGAATTGTTTTCTGTGTTATCTTGCATACATTCAAATATTTAATGACCTATTGCTAGGTTCAAAGCCATAGCTCAGTCCATCAAAGTAATTTCAGTCTTTTGTAATGGCAAGCAAAACAGCCATCCCTTTTTAAGGACCACTTGCCTCTGTGGTTCTTGCAAAAGCAAGAAACAACCAGAATTTCAAACTCAACAGCCTGAAAGAATAAACTCCCTCACATGATTTTTAGCACTTCCTAACTCTAACCAGATGTGAGGTATGTAAGAACAGCCTTTTATTTTATATTTGTAGTTGTGCTGATTCTAGGAACAGAAGGATAGAAGTGATGTGGTTAAAATACGGTATGAAATACAAGAGCGCTTATCCGAAAAAATTTTAAATGTCATGTTCAGTCCAAGGCTTGTGCAGAGGTCTGGGAACAACTCCTATTTATCTAAATTTTTCTATGCATCACTGTGGGCAATTTTTCCTCCATTTCTATTTTTTGTAGCAAAGTGACAGTTTTGAATTAATCCGCAATTTTGCTGAAAAAAAAATGTAAGCTTCATTTTATATTAGAAAGCAGTTGCAGAGTAGAGCCCATGTTTTCCAGTTGTGTTCAGCATGCTATTTTGGCATAATCCAGAAGCACGTGGAGCAGAAACAGTGCAGCTACCTGGTCTGGTTGAGAGTACAGCACTCCTCCTCTTCCCTCACCTCTTAGGTGACTAACTTCACATAAATGAAAATTATTTTTTTTAATTCTCCTCATCATTATGCAAACAAAATTCCTGCTGTTAAAGTGGAGATTCATGAGGGGCCAGTATTCGTGAATAATGTCTGAAATAAGATCAGTATTAACAGGGGGAGAAATAATTTGCAAATATTAATGTATTAGTGTATTAATGCAGTGAAGGAAGGTTGACTTTAGGCAAAGGTGTTTTTCTATGGCTATGGTGTAAAAAACAACTTTGTAGGAGTGTTACTTACTCTTCTGTGTAATGGAACAACAGAACAATTTTGTACTGATGTTTTCTGCATTTTATTCCAGCACCTTTTTTATTTGTTGTATAATGAAAGTATGAATTGGTTCCTACCAAGCTTACTCTTACATGGTGTTCGGTTTTGTAAACAAGTAAGTCAGCTTGCTATTCACTGCAGTAGCTGGCACACGAATTTGTTTCCAGATCCTGAGTTGAGTTTGCAATGCTGATGTTAAAAAATGTATGTTCTTAGTTGTGAGATATGTACAAATTATTTGAAAGTCAGGGGGATATTTCAAATACATATGTATACAGCAATATATTTGCATGTTCACACTGCAAGATGGAGTATCTTATTTTTATGCAGAGTCCTGTTTGACATAATGAGTTTGAAGTATACCAAATTAAATTAGTTTTTCCATTTTAGATGATTTCTTTAAGTGTTTTAATTTGGTAGATTTTGAAAAAAATATTTAATTTTTCAAAGAAGTATTTTGAATTGCACGGTCATATACATGTTAGGATATCAGAGCATTGAGTTACCTATCTGGGGTCATTCTCTTTGATGTCAACAGGGATTCTTATTGGGAGACTTACTCTGTCAAGCACTGCTGATAAAAGTTATTGCTGGATCTTTAGAAAAGAGCTTCCCACCTTGAATTTCTTTCTTGAAGTTCTGTAGGAAAATATGTTCCAAGAGAAAAATTTTATATGCTTTCAGCCTAAGATAATAAAGTCTGTACGTATTTTTCTGTTATTAAATAAAAGGTTTTAGGGTGGCATCTGGAGCATGGGGTTCCCTGCACTGTCACTATAGTTGGATGTCAATAGCTGTTGGTAGCTTGTCTAATTGTATGCAACAAACACTTCTGTAGCTTTCTATGTGTTTATTTTTGGAAGTAGGTGTGATGGACCAGGGCAAGGATTGTGCCACACTTGTCCTTTTTTTTCTTCCATTTTTTTTTCTTAAGTTTCTAGTTGGTCTGTTGTTAAGCAATGGTTTTGGTCCAGGTGGGAATTTGGGTTGATCATGTGTGGTGGTGGTGATGTTTTATGATCAGGGAGTCCCTGAAATGGTCCAAACAGTGGCAATTCAAGAGTGTCATGGGAACTCTGTTGTACCTATGGTAGTTCCAGAAATCACAGTGAGTCATTGTAAAAAAACTATTCCAAGAAGATAATGTAATGACTCTCTGGGAAATGTGAAAAGATGTATCATAGAGCTAAAAGGACAGAAAACATAGGAAGTGGTTGTTTCAACATCAGCACAGATTTGTTGTAGTACTTACTACTGACGTTACCTTTTTAGAGTTAAGAGTATTCTGCATTACTTGCATTAAATTTTATTAAAAACTACGTATAATGTGTGTTCTGACTGAAGCTTATAAACCTGCTACATTGCTTGCCCTTTTCTGAAAGTGCTTCTTTATTATTTCGTGTTATTTTGTCAGACATCTGATTTGTATAACTGAACACAGGGCACTTCATTTTAAGGGTAATAAACAAGGCACACTTTTAAAACCAACAAAACATTTTTAAATGGTAGACGATTTTTCTAATTATTTTGTCCAGTGTGTTCAATACCATTTTTACTTTCTCTGCAGTTAGCTTCCATGAGCTTGAAAGAGAAAGAGAGTGGGAAAGCAAGCTTTGCTGCAGAAAAAAAGAAATCAAAGCCAACCACCAACAGCTTTTTGAAAAAGAGTGTTCTGGTTGTTATAAAACATGTATATAACTGACAACTGATATTATCCACTGGTGAGATATTGTTCATACATCTATGGCATAAAATTACCAGAAAAATCATGCTGGTTATCAATCCACATGTGCTTAATGCAGTTTGAGGATTTTGAGAATGCCATGTATATCTTTTATGGTGTCACCGTAACCCCTCACCTCCCACCAATTCTCCAGACACACTCCCCACTATGTTATCTCCTCTTTGATGCACATATCAACCCATTTCACCTCTGATACTTTTCACCTGAATGTGGACCATGCTGTGATGCTTGACTGACAGTGGCTGAGCATGAAGTCCTGTGTTCAGGGAAAGGACTATCTTTCTCTTTCACATGGCCAGTCTGTGGGTTTCAGTCTTGCTAGGAAAAGAATTCTTAGTGTTGAGGAGGTCAGCTGTGCCTGTGTGACAAATGCCTATATGAGCCCGTTTTACACACACACACGCACAAGCTCACCAGATGCTGTGTGGCCATTTTCATCCATCTCAGAGCCCAAAGCAATATATTGTCTCTTCACAGGAATTCCTTCCTCAGACATTATACCAAGATATGCAAACGTACTTTTTGGGTTATTCAGAGTGTTAGCAGAGCAAGTTGGTGTCTGCCTACAATATGCTTTATAGAAACATTCATGGCTATGTTTACACTGTACTAACCACAGTGAAGGAATAGCTTCCACTACTTAAACTGGCTGCCATAAGTACTGCTATTGCTATCTCTCAGTAGAAGGGAGCTTGTAGAGAGCTGCAGAAAGCATCCAAGAAGAAAGGTAAATTCTGTCTGAGCTAAACCTTCTGAGGTCCCAGCAGCCTGTGCTTGTTCTCAGACTTCACATCATGAATGGTGTCCTCAGCCTTCTCATCGGGCATGGTGGTGATGACATGAGGTGCTGTTCTGGTAGATACAAACAGGACTGAAACCAAAAATAGAACTTATCAGAGTTTCAGCTAATTAAAGGTGTGTGATGTTGCTGATTTTGCCTGGATGAAAATCAGGAACTTTAGAAGTGGAAAAGCCCTGCACTACAAATGGTACTCTGTCTCAGTCACTCACAGCTTCTCTTCCAGCATTTCTGAGGGTAAAAGGGACCTATGCATTTTTGAGATCAGTACTTTCTCATTTGTTTATTCTTCCCTTATACAGGCTGCATGTGCTAAATAGTATTTCTAGAATATGTATAAGACTTTTTTTTCTGCCTCAGCTTCCCATCTCAACATGGCTCAGAGGAGAGACTGGAGATGAGAAACTGGCAGAATTATATTTGTAGACATCTGTCTTCAGAACAACTTCACTCCAGAAAATATAGCACAACAGATCTTCCTATGTGCTTTTGTAGCAATAATTGGAATACTTATACAATTTTGGGGGAGGAAGGGGAAAGGGAAGGCAGATTACCAGCATAATGGCCAAGTTCTTAGCAAGCGGTAGTTGGTGTGGTTCCGGTGATTTGCCTAATTTTCATGGAACTGTTTGATTTAGACCAATAAGTGATTAATCAAGTGGATGGCTGTGAAATATGTGGGTTGGTCACTTAACCCACCACCAGCATGAACACACCACAGAAAGGCAAACACCTGTTTTCTGCAGCAACCAAGCTTTGGTTTTGAGGTCTTTGTCTACATTCTGACTCAGACCAGCTTGAGTACCTGCTTAAAAGAATTGTGGCAGTCTGTGAGGGTATAGCAAATGTCACTTTATCTTAACATCATTTTGCTTATGTTTTTACATAATTCTTTTTTTTTTCATGCCATGTTTAGCATTCTACTAGGTCAGATGAAGTCAGGGGTCAGGGGTGTGCTTGATTTAATGCAACTGGATGGTTTCCCTGGTTTTTGTCCCTTCCTTTTGGTGTCCTGTCATTTGAATTTTATGTTTTTGCCTTTATTTCTTGAGACAACTTTTCTGGGTATCATTTTCTCTGCTGTGTTAGTCCTTTATGCTGGTACAGATTGCATTTGTTCATCTAAAATGCCTGTCCTGCACCATTTCCATCATTTTTACGGTCTTACATTTTGTCATTTTCTGCTTGAGTTTGGTGGTGGTTTGTTATGTTTTGACAGTGGTTTGTCATACAGCTGTGAATAACCTCTCTGGTTTGCTTTTAAAACGTTCTTTGCAGTTGTTGAACAAAGTTAACTGAACTACTCTTTCTTCAAACAGAATGATTAGCAAAGACAGAAGTGTGAGTGACTGTATACTGCAAGCAGGCAAACCATTTATTTGCATAGAGTGTAGAATTTTTATGCAGACACAAATACTCTGTGTGCTAAATATTCATCATGGGAGTGGTGGTTTTGATTTATAAGACATGGAAGTTTTAGAGTTAAAACTGGAGCTTCCTCATCTAATGTATGTCTTTTTGTCTGTGGAACAAGAACATGGGTAACCCACCTAAACATTTCTCCCCTCCAGCCTAAAAAGTCAGCTTATACCATATGCTTCCTGACAAACCTGCCTGCCATGACAAATTCTGAGTTTTTCAATGTCTGGCCTGCTCTGTACTATTAGAAATCTAATTCAGTTGTTTAAAAAATAAATTGTATGGGCTCTGAATTTTCATTTTAGGATCAAGTAGCAGGCTCCCTAAGTACTTAGCGTTGTCAGTGGATACAGAGAAAAAAATTAAAGCTTGAAGCTGGTACAGAGCTGTGCAGGGCTTTGTGCTTCAGCTTGAGACACTGGTTATGAGACCTGCAGGAAAGGAGCCGAGAGTTGAAGTTGACTGAGAGCCAGCTATGTGCCACTGCAGCAGAGAAATCAACAGCCTCCTGGGCTGCGTGAGGGAGAGTTTGAGGCAGGTGATCTTTCTCTCAGCACTGGTGAGACACATCTGGTGTAGGACAGTCAGTTTGGACTCACCACTTAAAAGCAAGACATGGATATATTGGAGTGAGTCCAGAAAAGAGACGTGAATATGATTAAGGAGGATTTGCTCTGTGAGGAGAGGCTGAGAGAGTTGAGACTCTGCAGCTTGGAGAAGCCTATAATGTGAGTAAATATATGATGGGGACAGAGTAAAGAAGATAAGAGTCAGACTTCTCAGTATTGCCCAGTGTAATGCAAGAGGCAGTGAGCACAAAGTGAAACACAGAAAATTTCATTTAAACACAAGAAAAACTGTTTTCCTTCAAAGGTGGTCAAACACTTGCACAGGTTACCCAGAGAGGCTGTGAAGGCTTCATCTTTGGAGGTACTCGAAACCCAGTTGGACACAGCCCTAGACACGCCACTGCAGATGCACCTTCTCTGAGTGGAGGGTGGGATGATGACCAGAGGTGCTCTCCAAGTCCAGGTGCTATCCTGTGGAAGGGATCTTGGACTCTGCTACTTGCTCTCTACATTCCCTGGTCCAGACTCTCTTAGCCTGAGGCCAAAATACTCGAGATCTGATGAATGAATTTTGTACTGAGCAGTTCTTTAAAGACTGGTGGTCAGCTGCCAGTGTAAAAAGAAAAAGGTTGGGAGGAGATTTTATTGTAGACTGGCTGAACCTTAATTAAAAATTACGCTGATGCAGTTTAGCTTTGTGCTGAGACATATAGAGGGGTTTATAGTTCTTTTCTGAATGTTTTTACCAAAATGCATTATAGTGAAATATTGTCTCTCTTCAGAGAGATGAAGGGTTTAGGACTGAGTTGCAGATTATGTGTCTGTTGAGAATAAGGGTCATAAGGTGTGGCAAGTAAAGCTGAGGTCTCATTGTCATAGTTTCTGTTACTTGCTCTTGACTCAAGTGTGTTTTAGAGGATTGAAGTGCTGGTTACACTCTTTCGAAAAAAGGAAATACACTGTCAAGTGAATCAAATTATACACGCAAATCCTCACAAGGGTAAAATGCTGTTAGAAAATACTGGAGAAAAGGCACGGTCAGATCTACCACAATGATTGAGTTACGCAGGCTAGAAGGAATTGGAGAGAAAAAACCTATACATTTGCAACTTTATAAGCTTTAATATTTTGGGTTATAGCCTTTAACTGTAGGCAATGTTGTTGATATAAAGTAAATAAGATACTTCAGATAGCATGACACCTTTTGTTTAGCGTGGATCTAAACAAAACCATTGGGTTCTGGTTGTGGGAAGGATTCAAGTCACTGAATAACAGTACTGAATCCATGTTACACATCCTACTTTGTAATTTTGTCAAAAATTGAGAACAAAGGCAAATTGGTTAACATTTCCAGAGATACCCAAATTATCGAAAAGGTGCTACGTAGATCATTAAAAATAAAACCACAATTTTAAGTACATGGGAAGAATATATTAATTAAGAATATGCTAATTTTACTCCTTAAAAGGTGTGATTTTGCCATATGGAGGTACTACTTCCCCTCTCTTCCAAAATTCATGGTGTTTAAAAGTTATAATGTGGGTAGATTATATGTATGTTTTCTGAATGTGCGAATACAATGTAATATATTACTGTTATAATACTATTAAAAGTACACTAGTGTTCTCTAATATAGTATTATCATTATTGCTATTGTATAGATTTTATATCATACCTCTACTCTTACTTAATATGTAGTTTGTATAAATAACTAGAAATTTCTATAAGCAGAAATTAATCACATATTCTAATTTTTATTCTAAAAGTAACCTACATGATAGAAGCCCAATCTTATACACTAGATAGGGATTTAAAAAGGACAGGTCTGTGTGTGCCAGCTTCTGCCTTGGATACATGTGGGTGGTTTAATCAACATGGCCCACATGTCTCTGTCAGACAGAATTTGGACTTATTAGACTGTCTTTTCACTGCCTTCCATGCCACACTATCAAATCTGACAGCAGCTTTTCCTAGGAATTGACAGATTTGTGTTGTTTGGGTTTGAATCCACTCAGCAGATAAGGTCTTACAGAGGTGGAGGAGCAGTCCCATGAGCATCCTGCCTTGAAGCTCTTCCAGAGAGCAGGTCACAGTACTGAAAACTGGAGCTTTGCTGCTGTCCAGCTTCAGAGAGGGATTCCTCCCTCCACATGGCAGCCAGATGGACCGTGTCTGGAAGAACACAGCTGATGTGCTCTTTCACTGGGACAATTTTGGGCAAATAGAAACGTAGTCAGAATAACAGCAATGTGTTGTGCAACTCCACAAAGTTTTGCTCTGTGTGTACTGATTTGTTCACTTCAGTTACAGAAACATATGTAAATGAACATGCCAAGCTCTGGCCCACGCAGATGTTAGTTAGCCATGCCCAGAGATGTCAATTAACAATTAACAGAAAGCTCATGCTCTCTTTTGCAGTGCCCAGGAAGGTTCATTTGCAATCAATGGGCTGTTGTCTCCTGGCTTCCCTAGTCCCTGCATCTGGCTGTGGAGAGTTAGTTACATCTCCATTTAATTACTGAGATCCAACTGTGATAATCTTTCAAGCAAGAGACTCTCATAGTCTGCCTAGAGGTTTATAGGACAGCTCAACATTTTGTATTGGGAGCCAAAAAAATCCACAGCTCCAACCAGCAGTGTTCCTCGAGCCCATCTATATCATGTTGATGAGATAATCAGCTGCAGGCTGCACCAGAGCTTCCAGAATTCCTTTGAGCTATAGGCAGAGAGTGTTTTTTTTCATTCTGTTGCTGATTCTGTGTAACTGTTAAAGGCTTTTTATCTTTTATATTTTTGGGGTTTATTCATTTCTGTTTTATTACTTATTTTATAACCTAGCTTTAATTAAAGACAGAGGACTTGACAGGATTCAAGCTGAAAAAAAAAAAAAAACAGCCTGAAAGCAATAAAACCAATATTTTTATTTCACTGGTTAACACTTCCGTTGTTTCTCTTCTACACCAACTTGGCAGTTATTTTACATGGTGTATATGCTAAATCCAAATGTCTGATTCTGAGAGCTTCTACTGCAAAGGTAACAAATGAGCAGTTCAGTGAGCAAGGAGGGGTTTGCTATCAAGCCCTGCTTCTGCAAAGAGGCCGTGACCCTTCATTCTGTAGAGGGGGCTTTGAGATTTTGACAGCCTATCTGGCACACAAAGGGAGGAAATGTTCTTCAACTATTCCTAGCCCACAAATAATACCAGTTTCCTGTGGATTACAAAAACATGTTTACTTTCTATTTAACTCAAGTCTTCCTTAGGGAAAAAAACCCCAACCATCCAACAGTACCATCGAAACCACACCATGTGGTGATACCAAAATTATATTGTAAATTATTTTTTTAGCTGGCTTTCTACCCGTAGCTCATCTGAGACTTGGAAAAACCCTGAACTTCACAAGTTATGGAGAATCCCATCTGGAGATCATTGGACTTTTTGGCTCAGTTTGGGATGGAAAAATAATTCTAGAATTATACATATTCCTGACAGAATGAAGTGTTTTATACTCAGGCAAACATATTTGAAAGGGAAAATAAACTAAAGGATCAGGGTGAGAGAGGGACACCCTAATCATCATTGGTGCATGCCCAGGCCAAAAAGCAGGAGTGTGACCTCAGTGCATCCCTCCTTGAGAAGCAGGCCTTGAGCCATTTAATATGTCAGATGCTTTCATTCTATTTCTTAGAATTCCCCAGGTGTGATACTTGAGGAGTTATATATAATGTAACTGTTACTGACCTATAAAGCTTTTTGCCTATGTTCATAGATTGAATTAATTGATTTATGGACCACTCATATTTGGGGGGTGTCACAAATCTATCTTACTTAATTCTGAAGTTGTTTTTTGGTCTCTGATCCATGGAAAAGTTACACAGAATCACATGCAGCCAAGCTGTCATGCTACAAAATAAGCTAAAGTTACGTCATGCCAGTGCATGACAGCATTCTTTTTTGTGCAAAATACTCATTTCAGATATGCCTTTCTTATAGACATTTTCATATAAATAACTATTTCCTGTTGCTAAATCCAGCTGATCTGTGTTACTTTGCTTTGCTATCTGGGCAACTGCTGGCAAAATCAAGCAAAGATTAAGTGGCAGTGCCCACTTCTCATAAGAAATCCTCCCTCAGCTAGGGAGGAATGCTGCCCAGGAAAAAACGATAATTTAAAGCAGCATTCCAGTGATCTGGAATGAATGCCTGAATGCTGAGGTGCAGGTGATTTTTCCTTCTAGTATATACAGTATCTTGCAATGTGGGGTGTCACATTTCACACTATTAAATGGTCTTTTCTGGGTAATGGGACAGTAAAAGCCTGTTATTATTTGTATAGAGGAAGGTATTTTTTCCATGTCAGAAGTGTTGCAAGTTTGTTTCTTAAATGTTTAAAAATCTGTATGCTTTGGAGTAGGGTTGCTCACCTTTGTGGTAGGGGTATCCCTCTTGTCCTCTTTGTGCAAATCTGACTGAATTTAGCAGATTTCTAAATATTTTGGGGGAAAGAAAGGTACCCATTTTCAGGTATTCAGTGCAGGCTTTACTAGGGTTTGACAGCTAAAATTTCCAAGATCTGCCTTCCCAGGTAGGAGCCCAGTGGGGTATCCACATGCCAACTACATAGAGTAACTAGATATTTTGCAGCTCAGGGCTAAGTGGAACCATGGTCATTTCCATTACAAAACCCACAGGGAAGGCTCAGCCAGTGGTGCATGCAAGAGCAGGACACTTTCCCTTCTACACTGCTGGCAGATGCACCTGGGATCCGGGTGGCCTTATGAAGGAAGGAACTTAACCTAAATGTAGAGGAAAGAAAAGAGAAGAGGAGGGGGAAAAAAAGGAGGCTAAAAATCAGGACCAGATGACATTGATATGATAGAGGAGAGAGAAACAGGAACTGCCAGATGAAAGGAGAAGATGGAGTAAGGAAGGGTTGGAAGTCAATGAGAAAAATATAGGGAATGGGGATATGTTTGGCTGGGTGAGGCCAAACCTCTTTCCTTTTTCAAGAGTAAAGAGGTCCTCTTGACTGATCTCTGGATGATGAGAAGCTGAAGGAAGGAAGGAAATATGAGATTAATTTGGAGAAAGAATCTGCTGTTATGAGGAGACAAAGTGGGAGTGCAGAGAGAGAATTTGAGGGGTGGCGGGGGGGAACACACAAAATCAAGATCTAGAAGGAAAGCTTAGGCTGCTAAGGCAGGGAGCCTGGGACAAGAAGCTGTGGAAGCCTGGCTGGGCAGGAAGGACACTGAAAAAGTGTATGTGAAGTTGGCATTTTGGGCAGTGTGGAGGAGAACAAAGAGACTGAGACTAAATAACTGGGCCTTCCTAAGTAAGAAGAATGAAGAAATCATGTAGAATTAGGATAGGTTAATGAGTTTCCTGCAGCAAAAGAAAAACGGGCCACATTTGAGGAGGGAGAGAAGACAGGGAGATACTGGAAGTTGAACAGTGAGCTTGGAAGATAAGCAACCAACCATAAGCTGAGGAAACAGACAATAGGACCACGGGGGTGGGTGAACAAAAAGGTTGGAGAAAGAATAAAGCCCAGACATTAGGAAAGGAAATTACAAGAACTTCTCCATACTCAGCTCTGTGCTGGATATATGTGATGCTTGTTTAGGGAAGTGTGGTATGGTAGGGAGGAGCCCTACAAAACCATGCACAGACACACATTTTCAAATGTGTATTCTGTGAACTAAAACCCACAGAATACACTCTAAAATATGAAGGAATTCCAATTGCAGTAGCACATAAAACTTCATTCAGCCCCACTGGTGTGATTGGATGTGCTGTTTAGACTATACTTTCCATTATTGCTGTGACTGCCACTGGGGAATTGCAAACACAAGACCAACCTGGCATGGAGCTTGCTCCGTGCTCTACAAGGGGTGATTTCACTTCACTGGCACAAGGATGGCTGGACCACATCCTGAAGTGGCCACAAGTATACAATTGTCCCATTTCCAATCCTGCCTTTACATTTTTCAGGGTGCTCCTAGAAAGTATCCTTCTGCTATCTCAAACAGAAGCTACATGGTGTTGCTGAAATCTTGTTGACATGTAGAGACAGAGTGGAGTGTGTACATCCACACATGAGCGTGTCCATCTACTGCAGAAAGGGAAAGAAAAACACCTTTGCCATGTTCCCATTCTTTTGCCCAGGAAAGGATTGTATGTATGCATGCAGCAGAGCAGGGAGTACACACACGTATGTGCTTGCATACTCATTTACACAATAATGTCTTGGAAGAGAAAAATTCAAGGAAAAGTCCTTTGCACTAAAAAAATGCTTGAAGTTTGGGATGATCTCTAGGCCTCATAAGAGCTATTCCACAGCCCTTTGTTGTTCTTGGAAATGCCATCTCCTGCACAAAAAACCTTGTTACTGGTGTAGAGTTGCATGTTTATCCTAGAAATTAAATTATCTTTGTAAGCCATTGAATGCTTCAGGAAGAGAACCAAAACCTTGAACATGCTTCAGTCTTTTGTGGCAAAGCAACATAGTGAGCTGAGGACAGATCTGCTCATTAACACAAGTTTCCATTACTGCTTCTTCTGGAGCTGAATATTTAGCTATAAACATTTATGCTGGATATTTGCATCAGTTATTTTCAGTTTTACAGACTGACAGGGTCTGCACGTGCATCTGTCATGGAAAATCAGGTTCCACGGAGCATATCCTTGTGTGCACCTCTATTCCCCTTCATCCTTTTGGTCTCCCACTTTGTTCTTCACAGTAGCATATCCCTGTGGCAAACATAGATAACGCTTCCTAGGAATTAATTTTTATTAAAATGCTTACTAGTAATGAGAATAAATTATTTAATGTACTTCTAGCCTTCTTTAATGTGTTGTAGCTGTAAATACAGGGCAAAAAGCAACGCCACATGACCATACTACTTTGGGAACAGTCTATAAACTGCAGTTAAATAGTTTCAAGATATTTATGCAGTGCATAAGTCACATGAATAGAGGTTTATCACAATCAGTAGGAATGCTGGATTTTCATATTGCCCATTTGCTGCTTAAGATGATTAGCAGGAAATTTAATTTGCACTAATTAGCCTTAGGGGAGCAAGAAATTAACTTGATGGGTAAATTTCACTTCTTGCTATATACCACACCAACATGAAGAAATTTGAGTTAAACCATGAATTAAATCCTGTGCTAATACACTGGACTTCAGTTTTTCTAAATTAAATTAAAAGACTGTAAAAAATTATTATATGCATGGTTAGTGGGTGGGGTTTTTTAGGATCTAGAGTTGTATAACAGTCTTTCAATGTATTCACTTAATTGTCAACCACTTCCAGAGAGTGTGGTATATTTTTGTACATTAAACTACACTGATATCTGATATTACAGCAAAAGCTTTAACAAGTCCTAATTTTCTATATTTGCATGTTTTCATTATACAATATGCATTATGACTGCCTGTACAATATTCCACATTGCAATGCACAGAACAAAAACAGTATTCACAGAACTATTGTGAAAATGCCTTATTTTTTAATTTGCAACACCCATTTGCAAATGCGTTTTTAGGTTCAGGAGCCTTTGTTCATATTCTGGCAAAATTTCTATGAAAATAGTTTTTGTAGAAAACACTCTCAAAATTATACAGCAAATGAGGGAGGAATGAGTCACCACACAGTCCTAATAGACAAATTAGAATTAGGAACTAATAAACTCTAATCTTGCCTGTGGATGGTGACTTTCCTATCTCATTTTACCAAGAGAACATTTAGATTGCTTGGTTTTTCCTTGTAAAATGGAGGCAATTTTTATGTATCCACCACTCAAAATTACTGTGGATTGATTATTGCTTGCAAAGCAATGAGTCATTTGGTATGGAAGTATCCATCTATTATAAAATGAAGTGTTCTCTTATACCAATTTGTGGTTACATTCAAATTTATCTGTAAAGAAGGAGATGGAAAGCATGAGTTGCATGTGAAGTAATTGCCTTTGATGTCAGTGCTGCTACTAGTTTGTGCTTCTGAAGCACACTCAGAAGCTCACTCTCACTACTACATTTTGGGAATTAGACCTTGTAAAAATTACCTGACTCTACTACTGAAGTGAGAGATGTGACTTCAGTGAGAATTTTGCCTGACTAAGTGTTGCTGAATTGGATACCTTCAGTCCACAGTTTGGGGTTTAAGTGGTGCATGTAAGGGAGTGCAGGTGTCTGCTCAGACTTTCTAGCCTATGACATAAATTCTGGTCTAAAGAGAGATCCCAGATAGACCCGTGGGTAGTCATATATTGTATAGCATTCTAGTTTTCCATTCTCAGGTCCTCCTTCAATCCCCATTACTCTGATTTCTCAGTAGTAGCCCTCCTGTTGAATCAAGTGTGCATGTGCATGTGTGTGTGTGCATGTATGGGTGGGTGTATATAAATATATGTGTGCCTGCACACAAACAAACATATGTGTACACAACCTCCTTATATAAAAGTGCTTTGATTTTTTGGGTGTAGAAGTATATTTCTGTCAATATTCACCACTTGGATTTATACACTTACGGGTAATATTCAGCTTTCAGTAGTAATTGACATCTTGTGGGTTTTCATGTAATAATTACTTTGGAACAAAAAACCTTGCAGATGGTTTCAAGAGTGACTCTAACTTGCCATCAATGTAAAAAGATTAAATATGATGAGCCCACTCCCTCTGAATGGAGTCAGCCATTTTCATTGATTTCAGTGGGAGCCGGCACAACTTTGTCTCTACAAAAGGGAGAGAACATGTATTATATTCGTTAAATGAAAGTTTGATTTCATTGCACTTAAAATTATTCATGTGCTGTTAGCAAATGGTTTGAGATTTTATAACCTAGAGCATTTGCTGAATTCTGCTTTGTATTTTCCTCACAGCAATTGGAAGGACCCTCATCCCTCGTTATTTTAGCACTGTCTTTGAAGGAGGTGTAACAGACCTGTATTACATTCTCAAGCACTCAAAAGAGTCATACCACAACTCATCTATCACAGTGGACTGTGATCAATGCACCATGGTCACTCAGCATGGAAAACCCATGTTTACCAAGGTAACAGGGAAGACTCAATAAAGCATATTGTTGGTTTTTGGTTTTCTTTTTCTTTTTTAGTGTGTATAAGGGTGAAAAATATTGGCTGTTGAATTTTTCTGGTAGACTGAGATTATTTCTAATTCTGAAAACCCTTGGAGCCATTTAATTACTGTTTTCTATATTCATTATGTGACTGGAAAATTCTGTGGGTATCTCCTACAATTCTTCCAGAAAGATTGAAAGAGAAGCACGTAATGCCCGTTTGCCAGAATTATCAGTTTTATGTGAATTAAATTCAGTCTGCCCATCTCCTTTACTCTGGGTTTGATTTCAAAGCAACTATGAGATTTCACATTGCTGGTACTTACCATTTGGTACATTTGATACTTAGCTAGTACAAGGACTATAAATCTCAAGGAAAATACTGATTTAATACAGTAGTATGCCAGTCCAAAGGACAATGAAGTTAATGGAAGGAGTCAATTGATTGAAACACACTCTGGATCAAACAATTAGTGAATATTCAATATTTGTAATTGATAGTGAATAATCTTCATGCATAGGTCACATGTAGTCCTGTAATTAAAACCGGTGTCATATATGTGTATGAAACAGCAGTACCAAAAGGGTGAAAAATAAAAATTAAAACAAAAATTTTCTTATAGCAAAAAAAAAAAAAAATCAGTAAACTGTTTTCAATATGGAAGTGAATACATTTTAATACATTAACAGGAAATAATGATCTTCCATCTTGTACCTGCTCATCTGTAACTTTTTCATGAAGCAAAGAACAAAAGGAGAAGGGGCAGCAGGAGAAGGTAGCTAATCCAGGGTAGCTAGTCCTGGCCTGCAGGACTGTGGAGGTTTTAAGTTAGTGGCTATTGACAGCATCATGACTACAGTGTACATGGCTTGTGCCGTTCTAGCATGTGTGTGAGTCCCATCCCTCTGTAGGGCCCTCTCTGCCACCTCCCGGTGGGGTGGGGCTCAGAGGAGAGGAAGCTGCCGGTGTGTGGTGCCCTGGTGAGCTCGGAAGTGTGAGCCCACTCCAGCCCCTGTGGCTTACACACAGATAGACAGAGAAGAGACCAGATATTCCTATTAGCACCTCTTTTCCACCTGTCTGTTCATGAGGAGCTGTGAGTCCTGGCCATGTGCAGGAGAGGTGCCAAAGTTACATAGTAGCTGCTTCACTGCTGAGCTCCCTAAAGCGATTTCTGTGCCATTTCCCTTTGTGTTAGCTTTATTGCAATAGCAAATAAAAGAGGGTTGGTTTGGGTTTTTTTTTAACCAGTAAATACAGAACACTTTTCTCAATTCAGTTAGATTATTTTACTTATCATGGCAGCACATGACAGCATTGTTATTTTGGAAAGGAGGTTAGCATCCAGCAAGTCAAAGATGAGCGGACAGTATGGACTGGGCTGGGTGCCCACTTCCTGTGAGGGGACCACAGTTGCCCCCCACAGCACAGTCCTGTTGTGTGCAGTGGGTCTCTCTGTCTGCTGCAGCCCCAGCAGTGCACAGCTTGCCTCAACCTTGATGTTTCTCTGGCAGATTCTGATATAAACCTCTGTGTCCTGGTAAAAAAGTTCAGGTGGGGATGTGATTTGGATTCTAGGAGAAAAATTAGGAGGGTTTAATGCATGTATGTTTAAAATATGGCTTGTTAGTAAGAGCAAATCTGAAATAAAACACAGTAATTGGTGGAATAGGTGAGAAGAGAATATATTACTCTCTCAGAAATAAGTTAGAGCTGAATGTTGTCTCAGCTGTGCTTGTTTAACTTCTAGCAGAGATACCAAAGGCACAGATCTTGTACTCAAAGGTAAACTCCTACTCTTACAGCATCGGTGATGGAACAAAGCAGACCTCCCATTAATAAGCCCCACTGCAATGGGCTGTGTAGCTCCTTGGATCATATCTGAATTTGACCCAGTGAAACTACCATGATGGGGAGGTTTAATGCAAAACTACAAACTGTTTCTGTTTCACAAGAAAATTCTAAGCTGAAAATTCCTTAACTTCTGATATAACAGACTGTGACACTTTTCATTATGTATTGAATCAAGAATCCACAGAATCAAGAATCAAATGTATTTTATTCATTTCAACATTTTGCTAGTTAGAGCAAATCACTGCATACAGCAGTATTGGATGAATATATAAAATGGCATTTCCAATTCTTTTCAAACAAGTATGGCCAGAAGATGCCTAGCAGTAAGAATATGAATAGTCCAGCTTGTCTTTAGAGGCTGAGAGGTCCTTGTAAAGTGTCACACACTTTAAATTTTTTTTTTTATCAAGATATAAATAAGTCATATAAAGAATTTATAACAGTTCAATGGCATACATAAAATGTTGTAAAAGACTGAAGGCAAGACCACTATATTTGTTTACTTGGGAGATGCTCCACTTTTTTCTTCAGGTAGACGAAAGTTTTAGGAGTCCTCCTAAGTCTGTTTTCACCGTGTTTACTCCCACTTTGTGTGGAGGCAAATTGTTTTTCTACACTTATCAATGTTTGTTTCCCAGTAGAATGGCAGAGGTGGGCATTGCCTTGACCACTAAAGCAATGGGCACCCCATGTGCTCACTGCTGTCTTCCTGCTCCCAACAGTGCAGCCATCAGCCGGATTGTATTGGTGAAGCCCTTGAAACTCAGCAATTTTAATCCTTACTAATAATATCAGGCATTGCCCAGATTTGTATAAGCTTTAGATTTCTTTTCAAGCAACAACTCATGTTTGAGAAATGGTAGTTAATAAAGGGGGAGCACTTATAAAGATGCCCAGTGTTGGGAGAATGAGATTGTGAGCAATAAGGCACAGGACCAAAGTTGGTTTTCATAGGCACAAGCAGTTGAAATTCCTACAATTAATAAGTGCAGCGAAGGGGTTAAAAATCTATTGGTTAGTTTGAGAAATGTTCTTTTTTAGTTTTTTCCTGGCCTAGTCTAGAGCAACCACGTGATACACTGAATGCCTGCCAGCCTCTTTCTTGTTGATCCTCCGGAGACCATCTGTGCTGGGGGCATTGATTAGAGTGTGTCTGCTGGGATTACATCTTTTCTGTTGCCATGCCAACTAATCAGCTGATTTTGGTTACCACAGAAACAAAATGTCAGAGCTCACAGTACGGTAACATGAATTCAGCACAACAGAAAATGTTTTCTTAATTGGAGACCCTTTTGATTTTTTGGATTCTGTGTAAAAAGCAGCTTTCAGGAAAAAAATAGCCCTTTTAAAATAAGAACTGTGCCAATTTTATTGATTAAAAGCAATTTGTAAAATTCTACTTTACATAAGGAAATTAAATTCCTTTATAAGATGTATAAATTTTTACCACTGTAATATGAGGAATGTGTTTAAGTTTTTCTATTAAAATTTGTTAATGCCAGTGCCTAAAATCTGCTAAGAGCTTTGGCAATGTGAGCTTAAGACAAAAAACATTTGAGAAGCCACAGGTCTTATTATAAAAAATTATTTTAAACCTGAAATGTTTTCACATTAACTGGTCAGTAACCAGGATCTTTGGTCTCGACACAGTAGCATTAATATAAAATATTTTTCTTCTGTGAATCCTTATGTGTATGCATGTGTACCCTTGTGTAATTTCTCATCATAGTGCAGGTGATGTGAAAATCAAAATAAGGGTGAAACATAAGGCACATTAAACATTTGAAGGCATCACTAAGGTGTGTTGAAAAGGGGAGATGAGAACCTGTTGCAAGATTCTCCTTCACAGGTCTACAGGAAATTGTCTATATTGCATGCCTGTTAAAATTACCTATGTATTTTTGCAGAATCAATAAGGAAGAAAAACTATAAGGGCATTAAAGTGAACTGTTAACCAGAAAAGCCACACATTGACCAAGTGAGAGCTGGCCAAGTCTGAGTTGGAGCTTGTAAAAAGGCTCAACAGACTCAGCTGAATCTGAGGTGGTTATTTTTCAATCAAATACTAGCTGTATTAAAATTAAAGTTGTAGAAACCCTTTCTTTTGAAAGCCATTACACCCTGTTTCCACAATATCTCTTTACCCTGCACTTGCAAGCTTACTATGAACAGGGGTTGTAAGTCTAAATATCCAATTAAAAAAAAAAAAAATCAACAGTGATAGTCAGTTTTTCAAATCAGACATCATTTTCAATACTCCACAGTGTCAAGATATCATGCTGGGCTTGTATTTTTCACCTTAAAGAAGACCACAACCATGTACTTTTTCCACATAAAATTGTGGAGAGTTGTTTAAAAGTCCCCAGTAATTTATTTTATTTTTCATGTATAGCTAGTACCCACTTGCTGCATTTATTCCTCCCATGTTTTCTGTCCTTTCTTAGACAGAAGATTCCTCACAAAGCTGTGTGAGCCACTTTCAGTGGAAGTAGCTTCATTGTCCTGGCTCTCCTCTGCTCCTCAAACCTGTGAGGAAAATAGAGCTCCATGACGGGCACCAATCTGGCTTTCCTTGGAAGGGGGGATTAATAAAACTCGACAAGAAATGAAAAAAAAAACCCAACCAAAAAACAAAACCACAAAAAACAAACCAAACAGGACAAAGTGTTTGGAAAAGACAAGAGCACTTGGAAAAGACAAGGAGAAAATTAGTGAAAAACCCCAGGTTTGGCCACAGGCATTCAGGGCATTGCCTACTCCAACTGGACATGAAAGAAAGGTTTATATGCCAAGCTATAGTAAGGAAAGGGCAGTCTAAAACAGGTTGGGAATGACTGGTTCAGCAACTTGCCATCGAGTGCACTCAGTTGCACCACAGCCACCACCACTGTGAGTCATTAATTAGCAGTAGCAAACTATGAGGCAAAGAGAATTGATGCAATAAATAAGATTAAGTGCACAATAGTCTATGTTTGTAAAATGCTATAAAATCTATAGCATTATAAGTTACTGTCTCTGAGGTAAGGCCTATGAAGTAATTTTCCCACATTCGTTCTTTCTCCCCAAGAGGACAAAAAACAATTAATCTAGCAGAGATGTACAACAGAATACTGCTCTGATATTTTTGAATGTTGTTTAATCGATGATACAATACCATTGAAAACAAAATTCCTGGGAATTTATTTCATGCATTTTATGTATTCTAGGTATGCACAGAAGGACGTCTTATCTTGGAGTTTACTTTTGATGATCTTATGAGAATAAAAACATGGCACTTTACTATTAGACAATACAGAGAATTAGTCCCACGCAGCATTCTAGCCATGCATGTAAGTAATCCTTTATTCATTTGACCTAATGCAAAGAGATGAGATTAGGTTTATGAAGAGCTCCAGCAAATTTCACACCCAAGGCAATTAACCATAAATATTTTGGTTTGCCTGCAATTACGTCTATTTACAAGTTCTTTCATCGCTCCCTTCTCAGTGCTCTATTATTGCCACTGTTGCTATGTTTTCATTCTGTTTTAGCACGTAATTTTCTTTTTAATCCCACTTGGTGGTCTGTATGATTTGGGTCCAAAATCTCTTCTTATTGATATGAACTACACTTAAGTCTGTGAATTTTCATTGTTGTAGATACGAATGATATTTAAGCTTTAAATGAAGAAACTGATGTTACCCTTGCATAGACGTAAGATAAGAAATTGCCACTTATTTACTTAGAAACCGTTAGAATTTTAATCCAGACCTTCTTTTTGTTCCACATTTCATTACTTTCTTTTGTTATTTGATGAAAACACACTCAATGAAACATTAAAATATTAAATATTCTACAAGTTAAAGTCAAAATATAAGAAGGTAAATTGTGGAGAAACGAAAAACATGCTTTTATTAACACTTTCATTTCTTCACCACAGAACCATTCCTACTAGTAATGCCCCAATATACAAAATCAGGTGCAGGACTATGGTTTTATAAAGGGTAAGAACACAAACCCAAAGATGTTCCTATATTTTAACATCGAGTTACTTAGATATCCATAGATAAAGATATATTCATAGTGAGGAATTTTAAATAGCTTAAGCAACCTGGACGTCTTTTCAAAGTGCTATTACAAGCCTGAAGAAAACACCTTTGAAAACCTTCCATTTCTGTCCCAGCATTATCTGCTGTTTTAGGGGACTGATCAACTGAACTCTTCAACAGTATCCCATTAAGGGACAATGAGGATGGCCATGATCAACATTATGTATTTAGGGGACTTCTACAATTCAGAGTCGATGCAGGTTAGACAGCAACCAGCAGGTATTAATTTTAGTAATGAGATTAATCTCATTTTAAAGAGGAGGCTGGTCTCAAGGTAAAGCTCCTGGCTAGGGTCAGGGAAGCACTATACTTGCATTTTTCACTGTTTAATTCTGGCAAAATAACTTAGATCAGAAGGGTTCTCCAGACTGTGCTTAATGTCATATACTTGATGAGGTCTTTCTGCTGCAGTTTCTTTCCACAAAAAGAAAATGATAAGTTTCTTATTCCTGCCTTTTTCTGTCTAATGTCCTGGGACCCCAGCCAACAAATAGAAGACTCAAAGTGTACCACAATCCCTCACGAAGCTCTTTGCTTCCTGAGCAAGTGAGCATGGTGGGGCCATGCTCACTTGTATGACCAGACCTCTTAGGTCTATCTTTTGAATGGATGGGCAGGGATCAAATGAACATACTGGAAAACAGTCTTTAGTCTGCTCCAGTACTGCTTTACATTTTCCTATGCATATGGAACTCCAGCTTATTACATAAATTTAGCATCAATGTGTAATTTTTCCATAGCAGTGGCACTGCTTTTCAGAGAACCCTTCCTACACTCCACTAAGCACACAGAAAAAAAACAAAAACAAACCAATGAAAAGCAAATTGAAAATTCTTTTTTCCTTTGTTGTTTAGGCACAAGACCCTCAGGTGCTGGAGCAGCTGTCCAAAAACATCACTCGAATGGGTCTGACAAACTTCACCCTCAACTACCTCAGGGTAAGCATTCCATAGCTGATGATTATTATAAGCATTTTTTAAAAGGTACTGTTGGCTTTGAGTTAAGGTAATGAGAGCAGAGCCTGTGTCACTCAGGTAAGAAATTGACCTAACCCTTAATGAGGGTGAAGCAAAAACAAAGACACCGTAGTAGAGATGTAGCTGATAACAATAGGCTATTAAAAAAGCTAAGAATTTTATCATTCACTCCAAGCCTTGTGTGAGTAGCCCCTCTTTTTAACAGTCTTTCTTCTCAGTTTTGAGTAATGCCTTTATTTTATTGTAAGCAAGAAGTTCCCAATATTTTTCTTCTCTGTTTCACTGTGCCTGAGAAAATGGCAGCTAATTCTTATTAAAAGCTGCCTGTCTTCTCCAGCCTTTCAACCTTGCCACCTCTTCCAGGCAGAGGCAGAGCTGAGGGAAAGCTCAGCTCCAGCCCTGTTTGCAGCAGTCCCTCAAAGCAGTCCTCACTTCACATGCCTCTGGGAGCCTGAGCTTCCTCCTTAGCCTTGCACTGAATCGAGTGTGGTTTTTACGATTAAATAATGCATTTGTTCCCATTGCTTTTTGACCCCTAAAGTGCATTCAAAGTTTAGATGTTTATTTTTATTTTTGAAAGTATTCCCTGGTGTGGGCTTACAATACATACACAGAAATACAGATTTGTAGAGTTCATATTTCAAGCTTCAAATTCAGATTTTTCCTGTTTCTAGGAAATTGCTCAATGATACACCTAGCCAACTTGGGCAAGAGTATCTGGTTTTATTCCTTTTAATTGTGTGAGTAATTATTCAAGGCACTTTTAAAAGATAAAATGAACACTATAAAATGTAGTTATTTTCAGCCTAATGAAGAGCTGTACCTAAGTCTGTAATTTAGCTGTACTTCATTCAGTTCTATGAGCCTTGTAATACCTTCCCTGTGGATGGATGGAGTCCTGTCCCCAGAGTGTTTTGAACTCCAGGGGAGACAGGGTGCGGAACCGAGACACGTGATGAGATCTCTCTCACTGTATACCTCCAGTTTATAGATAGCTTGTAGTTGTACTTACTCTCCCAATAGCATAAACCATTGCTGATTGTTGCTTATGTGGTGTTAATGTAAAAATTACTGTTCAAATTATAGCCTGAGTTGTGCAGGGCAGGTCTGGTCTATTGTAACTGAAAGAAGAATACAGCATAAAACCTCAGAGGAATAATACATTTCATTAGGATTTTTCCATGTGTAAATGTAAGGTTAACATGTCTGTGTAATGCACATTGTATTCTCGTGCTTAGTTTAGTCTGTGATTTGGTACAGAGAGCAGCTCTTGTGCTTTGGCAACCCTACAGCCACGCTGTCATTGTTTTGTGGAGGGGCATCCTAGAGCATGTCCTTGTGGCAAACTGGGCAGAAAGTGTCTGACTTAAGTAGGCTGTTTCCGTGGTTTCTTTGCAAACTGTGCAGTGGCACCAGGCACTGACCCCCTTGTGGGGTGTTGGATCCCCTGAGCGTGATGGGACGCGGCGTCGCGCGCTCGGGCTGCCCCTCAGCAGCCGCGGGGCCCTGCAGCCTCCGCGGGGCCCCAAGGGCCAGGTGGGATTCCCAGCACTACCTCTGTCACTGACCCCTTCTGGGTCCTCTCTGGAACAGTCTGTGATTGCTCAATGTGACATTGGAAATGACAAAGGCAGGGTTCCAGTTAGGAGGCATCTGGCATCAGGCACCCATGCTGCTCCCTCTGTCAGCATCAAAAAAAAAAAAAAGCAAGAAAGGGAGAGGGAGAGGGAGAGGGAGAGGGAGAGGGAGAGGGAGAGGGAGAGGGAGAGGGAGAGGGAGAGGGAGAGGGAGAGGGAGAGGGAGGAAAAAAACCCCAGAAAAAGAAAACTGGGATCAAGATAAGCACTAGGGAGATGAGCAGTGAAGTGGAAGGGGATGAAAAGATGAAGTCTTAATTCTTTTCTTCTTCCAAACTAGTTTTGTTAGCTTAACAGATGACATTAGGTCTCTGGGTGCAAAGCTTCCTCTGGCTCCTGCTGTGGTGATTCCAAGAGGAAATCTTTTTTTTCTCAAGCCAATCTTTACATGTCTCTTTTTCTTGTGGTGAGGGATTGATCATTCTGCTCTTTTTTTCAGGTGCTCAGCTCATCATGGCAGCTTGTATTACATGGTGTATTTCCATTTTGATTTGTTTCTTTTCCAGTTACATTCCTCTGTTTATTTTAACATGAAAATCTTTTCTGAGCTCATCCACTAAAAATCATGCACTAAAATAATGTAAATGTACTTAGGTTTAAGGTGTTCTGTTTTGTTGGTTTTTATGTCAGCATTTTATAATATTTTATTCAGTCTTCCCAGTGTTTAGTAATTAGCACTGTTGCATGGTTTTGAATAAGGATCAGAAACTAAGCATAAAAATTATTTCTTTTTTTTCTGCTGCACACAGCAAAGGCTCGTGATACTCATGAGCAAAAACTTCACTGATGGGCGGAATTAATCATTTTTATTCTCCAAAGTGCACACAGCAGCAAGCTGTGCTGCAGTTTCTTTAAAGGCAGAATTTAAACCTGGATTTCAGATAGTTGTGATATAAAAGCATAGCCTGTGTTTTTTGGGCTCTAGACATCACAGAATGCTAAATCACTGCTAGCTGGGATAATTGCAGTTGCTGGCATGTAAACCTCCATTCCTGAGTGCCACATGCTTGTAAAGCCACAGCTTTGGATGTGTGCCCTGATTTGTCTTCATTCACTACAAGTAAAGCTGTCCAGCATAGAAGAACATTGATTTTGTAAATTGTATTTAATATAAATTTAAAATATATCTTCTTGGAACCTGGAAATGAAATGTTTTGTCCTATGTCAATTGCCAAATGGTCTTTCTCTCTGTTTTCTCTGGCTCTGTGTAAGATCATAGGCTTCCTTTCTTGCTAGTTATGAGTTTGTTTTGTTCTAGCATAATTGATTACCTCATCAATGGGGTCAGCATACTTTGCTGTAGCTGCTGACTAGGAGTTGAATCGGCTGTCTCAGAAATAATGAGCAAAATCTTGTAGGTTTTAAATTAATATCAAGCTTTTTAAAATGTAATTTCTTATCAACTCATCAAGTAGTAGCTACTACGAACTACCAGATAATAAGGCCAAGACCTAGTCTCAGTCAGTATGAGTCCAGGAACAAACAGGAATCCTGTACAGAGTTTGAAGGCGAAGATAACATTGAGAAGAACAGTTTCCACCAAGCTACAATAATTTACTCCCCACATTACCTTCTTTTTTTTCTACACAATTTTTTAATTGCTGAGCTATTTTATTTATATCTTCAATGCATAATGCATTTGAATGTACTCTAAAAACAATACCTCTATAGTAGCTGCACTATTAAAAATTTGGAGCTCAGATATTCCTTGCTGCCATCTATAAAATGATTCATTCTCTTAAAATTTCTGACACTATTAAAAGGTCAGCCCCTACTGTCAGTTAGACAGAATTACCTGGCCTGAGCCTTGAAATATGGTAGCATCTTGCCCAGCTGGTTTTCAAAATTTTTCTCTGCTTTCTTGCACTGGCTGGGCTGGAGTGATTTCTTAGAGCTCTTCCCCAGATGTATCTGTTGCATCCTCCCCACACTGGCTCTGGTAGCCAGTTTATTGATGTTAATGGAGCTAAATCTGCATCTGCCCCTTGCAAAGTTAGAGTTAGCATGGCAGAGCGTGTCAGGAGAGGTATCTAGGCAGGGGAATGCACACTCCCATTTCCCCTTACATCCTGTATGACTCTATTAACCAGGGCTTGCTTATCTGAGCTACAAATTATCCAATTTGTTTGTTTTCTATATAAGACAATAACGAGGTGTCACTATTGCTACACAGAGGACAATATTTTCTGAGTCCTCACTTTCACTAATTTAGTTCCTCGCTAGACACTTTTGGATTTCTTCTGCTAGGAGGATAATGAGAATTATTTAATTGGACACAGTTTTCTAAAGGCACTACTTACATTGTAATCAAAAGCCATTTGTATGTATACCCACTGTGTACACAAAATTTTCTTTTGCACATGCAAAATAGACACACATGCAACAGCTTCCTTTAATGTGCAGGGAAATTTTATTTTCTAAATATGGTTTCAAGCATGGGAAAGATATGAGCTCAAATAATTTTGGAGCTATTTTTCTCCTAATCCATAACAGTATGTGGCAGCTATCTAGTCAATATTTTACAGCTGTTGGTGTATCTTCAGTGAAGAAGGAGAAAGTTTAGATGCATACATGTTAAGGACGCAACGTCAGGTGCTTGGGGGAAAATAAATGCTATATTTAGAGTCATGCATGCAATATGAACTCATTTCCCTTTATGAGTTACGTTGTGTCATCATCATTGAACTACATCATCAGGCAGTGTGTTTCCCACAGACTCCCCACTGCATGCAGTGCGTGGGATGGCTAGCCCTCACTCTGTAGCAAGTGCTCCAGTGCTACTCATTTTCTTCCCCAGCATCACTCTGCTACCTAGGGAAGTGGTGGATTCACAATTCCTGGAGGTATTTAAAAGACCTGTGAAGGCAGCACTATGGGACATGGTTTAGTGACAGCCTTGCAGTGCTGGGTTGGTGGTTGAACTCGATGATCTTAGAGGTGTTTCCCAACCTAAATGACTCTCTGATTTCATCTCAGCTGCAAACCTTAATGGCTGCATGGCTCCTACCAGCTAAGGAGGCATTGTCATTCCAATGCACACATGTGGGGCTAAGGCACATGGATGGGCACTGGGGCAGTCTGAGGGGACAGCTAGTGGGAAGTGGCCATTCTGAGAAAGCAAGGGCCTCATTTTGCAGAGCACTTGGGATTTTATCTTGCCCCATGTACTAACAACAAAACTATTGCTGTTGGATGCAATCTGTTGTCTAAGGCTGGCTATGTATTTGAAAAAGTAGATAGCGTTTCTGGAAACACACTAGTGAAAATTCTTTTTCCATGACTGAGTACAGCTTGGGAACAAGGGCAGTTTGTTACAGCAGCACTGGGCTACTCTAAAGCCAATCCTTTCTTGTTCTGCAGCCCCCTGCTTCTGCTATGTTTCCATGTCTTCAGTAGCTACGAGTGAAGCCCTGCACAGAGGAACTTCATTAGCTTTGTGCTGTGCACTGAATGGGGGGTGCTAGGGAGACAGAAGATGTGTTCAGATGCTGTGTCCTACTGGATGTGAATGAGAAGTTCTATTAAGGGTTCTCAAGCACTCAAAGGAGGGGGTTTGGGTCATTTAATCATTTTGGTGACTTTCATAAGAAAGCTGCCAAAATTTTAAAGATCCCTCTGTACCATAGATGTTGAAAGCAGACACAATATTTTGTAGTCTTAGTTCCTATAAATAATGGAATTTTTCAATCTAAACAAATCCAGCTTGGGGTAGCTCTTCACAGGAAAATACAGTCAAAACCAGAGAGTTGTCACAGAAGGATTCAGATTACTGTAGCTGGCTATCCATAATCTATCTGTGCCAACTATAATTAGCTGATTCTGCCAAGGTTTTCTGGTAATGCAATTTCTTAGCATTTATTTTAGTAATGATCACAGTGGTTTCTGTTCCTCTCTTTTATGTAGCTAATGCTTTAGGGATAGTTATATGTTACTTTCAGAATAATAAATGAGAAGAAATGTGTTCTTTGCAAAAGCTCATACAGTCAAATGTTAGCTTTTCACTTTTTTAATAAAGACAGAACATCACAGAATTCTTATATCAGGAGTTAATTCATCATAAGCATGAAATATCAGAGAGAACAGGGATGGAAGAGTTGCAGGAGATGGGACAGGTAGAGAATTAAGCACCAACTTAGAAATTTTCTAAAGCAAAGATGGAATCTGAAGCAATCCCTGGCTAGGACATGGATTGGAAAGATAATATTCATATTGTTAGAAATAATACTGGTGTGCTTTTCATCCCTTGATTTCTAAGTATTTTGCTAAAACAAATGGGAAAATTGCAGCACATGAGGAACAAAAAAAGATGGAGCAAACCCAACAGCATTTAAAAAAAATCAGATGGCAATTTTAAACCAGACTGGAGAGTACAGTAAGCTGGTGCAGTAGTGTCCTCTTCTGCTCCTAATGACTCAGAAACAGATTTTAGTGTTTGTGAGTATCAGAAATTTCGGAATTCAGTGAGAAGTGGGGAATGGGAATAGAGAACAAGAGACAACAGAGATCAGAGTACAAATTGGGATTTTAGCAGAAATGGCAGCTTTTGCCAGTATTCTGCAGACAGTAATGGCCAGTTTTCACACAAAGAGCACTACCAGGCTCATGAGTATCAGTTAAGGAGAATGATGTGTGTGTATGAACACAAGCCAGTTGCTGTGCTCACTGGACATACATACCATATGACCTTTGAAATAAAATTAAGGTCTGGACTAATGAGAATGGAAGGATGATAATCAGTGATGTGAGTCCTTGAAGCATCTATGAGTAAGAAATCAGAATGAAGTTAGGTTGGAGCAGTTTAAAATTAAAAATGTCAGAAGGGTAAAAGGGAGAAAAAGAAAGACAAAGACAAAGCACTAGTCATATAAAAACAAGCTACAAGATTTGAACTAATAATGTTATTTCAGAAAAGAAAAAAGATGAAGAAAAAAAAGTCAAGAACACAGCCACAGGCTCTCTTTTTAGAAGACCAATTTAAAGCTTGGACTAGTATGCAGTACAGTCATAAATAATAATAACTGTTAATTAAGTTTAGGAATGAGACCTGCAGAGGTACAATTTGTATGAAGACCTGAAAATGCCCAAACCAGCTTCTTGTTCAAAGCAATGAAAACAGCAAAAATTTTAATTAGTTGTTTAATATTGAATATCCATCAGTATTTGGCATGAATTTTTATGCAGGGAGGAGTGAGTGTTCCAAAGAGGTCAAGAAATAGGCTTTAATGCAAAGCTGGTGGTTCAAATCTTTGTTCTTGGAAGGAGTTGTTTTAGAACTTAAACTATTTATTGTGGAAAGCTTATGCAACTCTAAGGTTTGCTCTTCATCTGGAAAGGGAATCCTGTAGCCTACCCACTCATGTTTTTAACCTTCATAAAGATAATTTCATATCAATTGGGATATCACAAGCAACTAGCTCATATAACCTTGTAAAGTAACTTTCTATACATAGTTAACTTTACTTGTTAGCCTGCTTATCCCCTTTCCTTCTCTTCCCCTGCCGCTCTTTCTGTATGTAAAACAGCATTACTGTTTACCCATCACTGCTGGAGAGAACTTCTTTGATGCATCTCAAGCTGAAATTTGACTTTTTAATAGAAGGTTTTCTCTGGGCTATTGAGTTTGATCCTACTTCTAGGATGTTTCTTAAAAGCCTTTACCTTTCTGGTTGATGCCCTGATCATTGTGTTTATGGAGGATACCCACCCACTTTGTCAGTTTTAATCCATATACTTCCATTTTTTAACCTGTAACCTCTCCATTTTATATTCATGACAGAACCCCTAAATACCAAAATCTGACTCTAAGCAGTAAAATAGTTTAGAGACTATTAGTCGGGGTTAGAGACTGGCACAGAGAAAGCTAAATTTGTCTTGTGGTCACCTCCCTTGTACTGGTGCAAGCACTGTTGGGGCCAGGTCAGGCGACTGATCTGATGAAAGAACTAATCTAATCCTTTTCACCTAAATTATGACCATCCTTAATAGCTCCCCAAGCGATACTTGTGCTGGGCAGAGAACAGAGCAGCAGTATGGATTTTTATAAGCTGGCGTCTGTCAAAGCTGGACCTCGTCTCCAAATTTGCCAACACTGATAGAAGAAGACAAGAAAGAGCTGGGGAATCCTACAGACTAAGTAGGATTCCATGAAGCTGTAAATTCTGTTTCGTTCTTCCGGATCTGGAACGTTTGATTGTATTGACCTATTGTATTGTATATTGATTGTATCTGACCTATTATTGTTTCACACTGCTCTAAATGTGTTCATTTCACTAGAGTGACTACTGATTTTCAGCAGTAGAATTTAGAGTAGGCAGTTGCTCAGAACAGATTATCATAATTTACAAAACTTGAATTGAAAACAAAATAAGCATAAAGAGACAAGGTTGATTTTTTGCACTACTTCTGAGTGAAAAAGAAAATTCTATCTGTATACACGTGCATATCAATCTAAACAGAACACCTGTTTCTGTAGGTGCCCTATGAACCATACTGTTCACTACCTTTGCAATTATTTGTCATTATTCTCCTACTGGAAAACTTCAGTAAACGTTTTCCTTGGTGTATGCGCACATTTATGAACACTAGTGTCCTACATTAATGTGTAGATCAGTGCATTCCTTTTGATTTCTAAGCATACCTTCTGTTAATATTAAAGGGAATATCAACGGGTGTATCAATTTCATAAATGGAAACGCATGATTTTGTGTTTCATAAATCAAAGCCCATGATTTTGTGGTTTTGTGTCTTCAGGTAGGCCCATGGGATGTAATGTGGAGAATTCATAGGCAGCACCAATGAGCAAAGGTGCCAGACCTGTACTGACGTCACATAAGGCTTGTGAGCAGAGTGGAGGAAGAAGACATTGAGAATTGACACAAATATTGTGTCATTTCTAGTGCTGTGTTCTGCACAGCTAGAAAATTCTGCTGTGTTAAATATTCCTCCCTACTCTGAATTGCTTCCTTAATCCTGTGCTTTGTTACCTTTTCTACTTGGTGTTGCTGCCTCACGATTACTCATAATAAGGCAGTTTGTTAATCGAAGATCCAGTTCAACATCCATTAGAGTCAATGGGTATATCTCCTTTGATCCAAATGTCATCTCGTCATTTTCATTTGTTCAGAGGTATTTTATACACATAAAATCCAATTTATTGAAATTAATTTCTCTATTCCTTTAGGCAGTTTTAGCCATGAAAATGTCATGCTTCATGAACAGCAACAACAAATGGTTATTTTTATTGCTTTTTTGGTTTTCTTTTCTTTTTGAGTTTTGTGACAAAAGAAAATTAGCTTGATTAACCACAGATTATAGTTTTTAGGTGAGCCCAAAGGAATAAATATCAACTTGGGGATCTGATTTGAAGAAATTTAAGCAAGGAAAAGAATGAAGGAATACAAAAAAATAGCGCTTTCATAGCAAGACAGAGAATTTTCTCATTTTATTAATCATTCAGGCAAAACTTAGAGCTGATTTAATTAAAGGACTGTGCACCATTTCTATCCAAGATAAGATGGTTTTACATAAAGTAAGTATGAGTCACATGAAAAAAACTCCACAGCTGTATTCCCTAGCTATGATTTCATAGCATTTCTTTTATAAAGCAGGATTGGACTTGGTCATGCTGGACCAAAGCCTTCAAATTAAACACAATCACTGTCCAACAAAATGTTGTTGGTGATTAGGCAGGGATCACAGTACTCTGGAGCAGACCTTGTCTCATTCTAGTACTTTGCTAGTCCAGCCTTTCAGTATTACTGCTGCATACCACAATGGAATGTAGGTCCCATGTCTACAAGAAGTCAGAGGTTTCTTTCTAGAGACTTTCCAATACAAGTAATGAAATATAAAATGGAATAATCTTTTAATAGTGATATGCAAAAGAAGGGAGTAAATGTCCATCTTCTAAACACCACACCAGACCTTTTCAGTGATTAGCTTTTGACAAGGTATATTAGAGCTATGGTATCATTTGAAATATTATAGTCTATTTAATAGCAAGTCTGTATTTTATTACTATCCCAACATCATGGTGGTATTCTAGCATATCCTTGGATGCCTTACTGATTTTCTTCAGCAGTGTGTGAGATGAGATGTTCAGCCATACAAAGGAGAGTATATCATATATTCTATTGCTAAGTGCCCTTGAACAATGTAATTTTAAAAATGAATTAATTTTATTAAAATAATTGTGGTAAGAAACAGAACATGAAATACAGCTTGGCCATTATGATAGTTAACAGTGTAAGGAGAACGACAAATGATTCAGAACAAAACTTATATTCTTGAAGTCTTTCAATGTTATCACCAAATATAATATTCATGATACTTTTTGTTTCTTTTGGGCACCTTCTTGGTGTCTAATTGTATTATGAAGACCATCTGGTCTCTTTATTTCTCAGTTTCTTTGAATTCTTTCTAGTTTAATATAAGGATAGCTTGATTCCTGTAGTCTTATTTTAATATTTAGATTCCTACTGTGGGCCACTTTACTACCTAAGTAAGCTTTCTGTTGCTATAATAAATGATACGGAAAACTTCTGCTTTCAATCACACGCTTATGCAAACTAGAATAACATCTTGGAAAGCAGTGACCTTTCTCCAGAGTGACATGTGGGTGCAAAGCTTCTCCTGTGGCAGTTATATATTTCATTACCTGTAGAAATACAAGGTGTGAACACCATCAGATTAATCACAGCAGCAAAGGACATGTGGACACTGTCATGGTCTGACCTCCAAGGTTTGCTCTGAAAGCCTCTGGTCTCTCACTTCTGCTGAGAACACAAGGAAGTAGCCAAGCAGTTCTCAAGGCTCTTCTGAGTACAAACCCTGTTTAAAGGGAAAAGGCTGCCTACCTTATAGACCAAAAAACCCACCACAGAGGCTTCAAGAACTGTCTTTTTCACTGACTACTAGAGCAGGGATTAGAAATACATGAAGCAAGGGGAAAAGCAGCAGAAACAAAATCTACCCACATAAACCAAAGCACTGCAGTCCTCCAGGGGACTTGAGAAGGATGCTGTCTATGAGGTGCTCTCACTTTTCTGCTTACTCTGTCCTTCCACATTTCTTGCATCAAATTCAGCTAAAGACTACTTCCTTAAAGAGCAAAGAAAACCAGAGAAATCATTGAAAGAGTCAAAATATAAAACATACTTTTTAAATGCTGATTGGTTTGGAATGATATTTTAGGCTTTTTTCTCACCTTTTCCTTTAAATGAAATTAAAGAGGAAAGCAGCTTTTTTTGATACCTGCTATAAAAGCTGTTACTGGTCCTTGATAATGCCTTTGTGTAAGTAGAAGTTGTGGCTGCTTAGTACTTCTCAAGATGGATGTATCATGCCAGCTTTTGCCCCTAATTTATATTCTCAAGCGAACCTAAAGGGAGCTTACATTTTTAACTTCCAGTGTTTGATTTCATTGTTCAAAGTTTTGTTATTTTTCTTTCTTAGTTTCTTTCTGAACAAAAATTAGATTAGAAAGAACTTCAAAGGATATCAGCTGCAAGAGGGTTGTTGATTTCAGTGGAATTATACCAAGTTATAAAAAAAATCAGGTCAAAACGAGAAAAACTTAAAGAACTATATGCATTTAATATTCTTCAAGCTTGCTTCGACAAAGCTTTTACAAGGTGATCTGCTTACATTTTGCTCACGCTCATTTCTTTCAGGTACATAAACATATGCCTTTCCAAACAATTAATACAGTTCATCTTTGCTCAGCTTCCTACTAGTAAAGCCAGAATTAAGTTCTTGAAACAGTGTCTGAGGACAGTTAGAGATGCAGTCCAAAAAGCTATTCATCTATATGTGTAATCATGGAAGGTGATGTATACAAAGATGGAAACAACCCTTTGTCATTGCAGTCTAGCTTAAAGGTGGTCTTTGCCTTAGGAATAAGGCAAGATGGGCAGATCTCATTAGCTACTTTATTCCTATCTGCAGGGGCTGTTAGAATCATCCATTTAATGACACTCAACTTTCTGTGTTTTAATTAATAAGGCTGTGTGAATCTGGAATATCATAGGAATTGTGACTGCGCAGAAAACGCTTTTGGTGATGAACAATTCAACTTTCTACTTGGAAGCACTCAAAAAACTTAAACAAAACCCCAGAGGGGTTAATTTGTGATGACTTTTTTGGTTTTTTGCTTATCATATAGATATTTTTATATGAATATAAAATTTTGTGTTTTCGTCAATTCAGCTGAAGAAAAACACCCTTATATTTGTTGGCCATTTTAGGCAGCATATTACTGCAGCAATGGGAAAGTCTAGGGAGTGCATCTATGGTTGGTTATCAGTCTTAAACACCTTGAATAAATTGCATAGCATCAGGAAAACCAGATGACTTCAGCCATCCAAAAAATACAAGAAAATGCATTGCCTGCAGCCTCTTGCCACTATTATAAAATAGAAATAATTATGAAGAGGGGAAAAAAGTATGTCTGTGTACATTTACTAAAGTATATGTCCATGTCATCATTGAAAATGTGCCTGAAAGTTCTAGCATAGTAAAGCCATTTCATATAATGAATTTTGTTATGCCTTCTCATTTTCTGTGGACTCTGAAAATCTAGATCTACCTGCACTGCCATCATCATAATATCTAATGTTTTTGCATTTTATTTTTTTCATTCTAGCAATATTGTTATAAAAGCCATTATATCCATTGCACAGCTGAGGAGCTAAGGATACTTACAAGGACATAAAGCCACAGTCAGACATAGTGGCTTCACTGCAGCCTTCATCTAGAGGCTTATCTTTTTGGATTTCGGTGCTTGGGACACCACAGGCATCTGTGCCATCCTGGTTTCAGCTGGCCACTCTGTTGTTTATTCTTACAGAAAAGCACGAGAGATGGGAGGTGATGCCTGGCTTTATCTGGTATTCTAGAACCCTTGCCCTAAAATCTTGACATATGGGTCAACATGCTACTTAACCTGAGGGAGTTGAAAGCCTCATGTGTACATATACCACAAACAGGCTAAAAAAAAATAGTGGGTGCTGTGAGCAACCTGTTGAGCCTGGGCCTTGATGCAGCCAGGAAGGCATGGCTCCCTGGGTCAAAAAAGGAGTCAGATTGTTCTGGCTGCTGGAGAGCATGGCTGAATAAAAACAAGGACTTATCTTCTTCAGTCTGCTCTCAGGATTCATCTTTTTAATTGAACAGTGAACAGCAGGTTGGAGTGAAGATGCTAGTGGTTTCTCTTCTGTATACACAACTTGTACTTTTGTGTGCTTAAGCCATGTCAGACTTAGAGCTCATTTGCCTTTTCAAGACCCTCAGGTTGTGTTCATCTTTGTATATTAAACAGCATCTAGTGGTGTTCTTGGGTATCTGAATGAACTGTCTATACTCTTTTAGAGCTGTTCCTGCCTAATTTGCTGACTCTTAGAGAATTTCTGGGCACAGTTCAAGAGCTGGCATTATAGTCCATCGTTGGAAGGGAATTTGTATGTAGTCTCCTGTCTTGGTGCATAAGAAGGCTTAACTTTATGAAGGCAGGACATTCTCTGCCAGTTGGCCTCACTGCCAGAGAACTGTGCTGGCACATTTCGTTTACTGGAGTTGCTATGTCTTAACAGTCTTAAACATGATGTTTTGTGAATTCTGAATTGTTTGAGTATGTACAAGGCACACCTCAACCAAGGTAGGTGAAACAAAGGACTTTTGTGGCTTATACTCTTGGAGTTGAATGCTTAAAGGTAGGTACTTTGGGATGCCTTTTTTTCTGGTGTTTGATTTAGTGCTACAGCTGAGGTCACAGATCAAAAATGAGCTGTAAGACCAGCTCTCCTAATTTTTTTCCTGATATCATTATCACAATTTCATTCAGCTATTTTTTCTGTGTTAACAGAAACACATGCTTGTGTGCATCTTTTATTTCTGTCACAGGAAAATGCTGCTGTTGTTCTCCTGTGTACTGGGATCACAGTAGGTAATAACAACTTTCCCTGTCAGCTAACAGGAGAAATGGCAGTCTCTTTTTACTGCACTCCCATATACACTTCTATTAGTGAAAGAAACTTGTCTCTCTGGAAGAGGCCTGCTGCTTGGACTGAAGGCAGGCATGTAGCAGCCAAGCAGCAAAGTGACCAACTGGTACATCGCAGAACACATTCCAGGATGTGAGGACAACTCCTGAATGCCATGGAGAGCCTATAACACTTGGAAATGTGTATCTAGGTACACAAAATGGGGCTAAAAACAGAAAAAAAAAAACCAAAACAAACAAAAACCCAAACCAAAACCAGCTCCTTCCTGAATACCTCTGGTCTTTGCGTGTCTGTCTGAGTAAAGTAAGAATTTACCTTTTGATATCTTCTGTTTGTGCTGCAAAGTCAGGCAGCTTGCACAGATTAGAGGTGTTCTTCCCTTCTGAGTCACATTTCACAACAGCATTGTCAAGGGCCGAGTGCAGTGTTGATACATGAAACAGAACACAGCTTGATTTTCAAACTCCAAGCAAGAGTTTGAAGTACTAGCAATTAGGAAGATATTTGTACATGTAAACTGCAAGTCTTATCTGGAAATCACTGAGTTAATAATCTTGGGACCTTATGATGTTTCTTTTTACCAAGACACAGCATTTTAAGGACATTATTGTGTGAAACTTTGTACAAATCTAGTAATAGATCAGCTGGTCTGTTTTTAAAAGGAGGGAAGGAAGACTATTTATTTCCCCCCAAAGGAACTGCTACAAAGCTATTTTCCTTATCAGAAGAACACCTTTTTCCTGAATGTTATCTCTGACATTTGTTCTTTATAACCTAATGAGGGCAGGTGGAACACCGTGGGAATGAGTAATTGTTGATTTGATATAATTTTAACTTTTGTTTCAAGCCTGCACATGGAGTTGGTATTTTGAGCCTTCATTTTGCTTTTTGGTGACCTTGGGCTATTTGTAGTCAATAGGAGGGGAAAAAGATATTGCTTCTTTTACAGCTAGGCTGTTAGGTGGCTCAAACTCCTGCTTAGAGACCATGCAAATATATTTCTTCTTCTGTGACCAGCAGAGAGTGTTGCTTGTTCTTCCCACATAAAATGGTAGGGTGTATTTGTAATAAAGGTTCTTCTCTGAATTTTTGATTTAGGCCTCTTACACATCTTGTAACAAACACACAGTGGCCTTCCTGGCTAAGGGACCTGCTGTGCAGGTGGAGTGAGGCAGCACTGTGGCCCTGCCTGCTTCCCCAGTGCTCAATGGGGCTGGCAGCTGGCTGGGTGCTGCCCACCCTGGAACACAAACTGACCTTTATTCCTTAGGGAAGGTTCCAGGAATTCCCCCCAAAACGATGTTCGGGCATGGTCATTCCCAGAAGATAGTCTTTTCTCTATCAGATGTAAGGGGCTATGCAAACCTGTTACTCCACTGGTCAGTGGAATTGGCATAGGGATTGATCCTCTCTGGAATGGATGCAGCATTGTGCACACAGTAAAACCCAGTGACTGAGGGAGAAGCCTGTGTACCCTCAGATATGCCTATGCTCTGCCTTGGCCAGCTTGTTTTAATTTGCGTTCTTGGTACTAAACAAGTATGGGGGAAACCTGAGGTTACACATTTTCAACATGCATGAAAAGTAAAGCCATGAAAAGTACAGATTTAACCTTATCTATGCCCAGGTGCAGCCTCTCTCTATCCTGGCATGAACCCAGTGGTGTGTTAAATTCTGAATACAGAATACGAGGTTGTAGAGTATCAAAGCTCAGGGAATACTCTGATACACTCTCTTGAATCTTAAATGGCTGAACAACCATGGTATTTCTGCATGTCCCTAGTACTTTACATGGTACTCTAATACCAAACCCTAGATGAAGGTGAATACCCAATGTTGCTGCTCTGCCAGGATCAGAGGACAGCTTCTACAACAATAGGCAGAAAAACTGCTCTAGCTCAGCCTGACAGTTAAATGACCATTATTTTTATTTCTATCAGGAAAATGATTTGTCTAAATGACACTTTCTCTTCACCATACTTGGCTACTAAATGTAATATAGAACTAAATGTAGTTTTTTTCTATTGTCATCTCTCTTGGCTACTGGCCAAAGAGATTTGGTACTCAGCTGTTACGTCATCTTACTCATGGATGTGTAAGGGTGATCCCCAAGAGCTCTTCCAAGTCTGGACCTGAGAGTCACAAGCCTCCACAGTAACATCATCCTCTGTGCCAGAATGACCCTTTCTGGGGAGCAGAGATAATCAGCAGTAATAAGAGCTAAAATAAGATAGCTTTCCTTAAAGAAGCTAGCAAGAATCTGGCTCAGAACACAATCCCAAAAATGCCTTTGTCTATCACCAAGCAGAAAACTTTCTCCAATTGCTTTCAGAAACCCACACATGGATTGTCCATCTGTACAGTTTCTTAAGCAGCATTTGTCCCACATCACTAGTTTCAGCCCACATGATGCCTGTTTCCTTAGTTATTTCTTGGACAGATCTCTTCCCCCAGCTGTTTTGCTGTAGAGCCACACAAATAGCAGTGCTTGCACAGCAGTGGGACAGCACGGTGCTGCTTAAGCTGACATTGCCACCTAAGAAACAGTAGCCTTAGTGTAGCTCCTTTGGATCCTGTCCCTTCCTAAACCTTCCACATGATTGCTTCTGGCCTTGCTTTCCAGGAGAGGGGGAGAAGAAGGAGAAAATAGTCAATGAGTACCATGTCTCTGAATTAAGATTTTTCCCAAGTAGCAGTTTATTCAACTTATTATGGACCATTCAATCACAGGTTGGATACAAATACTTGCAGTCTTTTCAGAAGAAAAGTTTAACTCATTTCTCCACTTAGCCACAGATTAATGAAGGGTTGGGGACACTGGGGCATACTTAGTGAACATAAAAATATCACCATAATTTTTTATGTTTTCCACACCCTAAATGTTCACTTGGTGGTGCACATACCATATTGCTTCCGAATACCCAGACTAGAGTTCTTTTGCAGTCTGCAAAACTAATTAAAAGCTTCAAAACAAGCAATCTGAAAGAGCATATTCCTGCTAAAGCTTTGCTGGTCAGTGGTTTCTGCAGACTAATTTATCCTCATGTCTTGATCAATTGACTGATGCCATAATGATCTCATACTTTCCCATTCAATATCAGAATCTTTTTAATTATTGGAACTCTCTGTCTCTGGCTGTGCTTTATACCCGGTGCCATTTCATAAACTTCAGAAAATTTCTTAGCAAGAGTTTCCACCTTTCACTGGAGCTAACTAAAGGACGCTTCAAGTTGTATGATTCTTCAGCAGCACCTCCCAGAATGAACCCACTCAGGAAGAACAAGATAAATCAAACAATATAGGCAAGGACATAATGCAGACAATTCACAATAATAAAGCATCTGCATTAGTCTCAAAACAGCAATTCAGACGAGCATAGGATTAAGCAAATACTGTATATGCCAGTTCATTTGCACCATCTGCTGAACCAAATATCAGAAGGGGAAGGGATAGTAGACACATGGGGCTGTGTATTAAAATAGATTTGGAAAAATAAAATTGTTTCAGAAAGCTATGAAAACAAAAATCTGGGTGCTTACAAACCTGCAGCCAGGAGAGGCAAGGAAGATGATGTCACTTCTTAGACCTCAGAGATTTGCTTTTTTCATTTACCATTTTTAGAAGTGAGGAAGGTTATGGAACTTAATATAACCTACTCTGGAGTCTAGTTCAGACAGGAATTGCTATTCTACTATAGGAACCACAAGCATGGTTCCTATTAGGCAGAGAACAAGAAGCACAAATTTTTCAAATGTATATGGATGCTGTGAGTGAGTACCTGCAAAGTTGGGGCTTGGACACAGTCACCAGGATACAGCCACAGACTGACTGTGTTTAGATGATTTAGACATTGAAGCCACTTGCTAAGAATCTTTTGTGTTCACTGGAGCATGCGAGAGACATTTGGAACCTTTCAGCTGGTCTTCAGATCACTAATATTACTGAGAATGCTTTCCTAGAAAATATGATCAAAACCTGAGAAATTCTGTTGTTCAGATACTATTGTAAAATACGCGTATTAGTCAAAAGATGATATTGGATTTCTGCATTGACAAACACAGGAACACTAAAATAGAGAAAAAGATCCCGTTATTCCAGTAGTCTGGGAAGTGCTGGTGCATCTCTCTGAAGTGTCATATGGTGTATTAGTATAAACGAACCCATTTCAAACCCTGAAAATATGTGTTTATTTCTCTTCATCAAGACTGCTTAAATATTGGAGGTTGCAGTTTTTCCCTTGTAATATTAATTGCTACAAGAAATGTAAATTAATTGTTACTTATTTAATTGATAATAATTACACTTAACAATCTGTGCTGCAAAAGGTAATGGCTGTGGAAGTCAAAAGGCATTTGCACAGAAGTTTAAATTGGTGATAAATGGCTTCCTTGTGTAGATGACACATAAGATCTGCAAATACAGTCTCATCTTTAAAGACTTGAAAAATTATGGTTTAGCTGCAACCAAAAAAAAAAAAAGGAGGAAAAGAATTTTCTGTGTCTCTTCTTTTGGTGTTAATAGGACAATATTCTGGAACATGACTGTAAAAATTAGAAAGGTCCCTTTAAAATGCAATAAGAAGTAGGAATTGTTTACTTTAAATGTTAGTTCTTACAGTGTCAGAAAACCTCAAAAATACTCATAAAGCATCATTGATTCATAGAGAGTTGGTGTTAAAGGACATGAGGCAACAGAATAGAATTCTGTTGGACTTTGTGCATATCATGGGCCATTATACTTCACTGAATTACTGCCAAAGTGAGCCTAGTGGCTTCAATTTCACTGAGACATAACTGGTGTTTGGCAAGAGCAGAAAGTATCCTCACAGTACCCATTTCAAATTATGGAATTATTAGTTTCCTTATTATATAGATGGGACACAGAGTGGTTTGGGGAGCCATTGAGAGGTCTTTCTGGATGCTATATGCTCTACCAAGAGGCTATTTTCTCATGGAAATAAAAAAAAGGAAAACACCACAGGAATCTTGAGGTCTCAGTAACTCCTTCTCCATAAAACTGTCTTCTCCTGATGCTAGGGGTGATAATGAGAATTTGATGATTGTTCTGCGACTTGTGCGATATTTTCAGTCCTGGATGGAACACATTAAAAAGCTGTTTTGAAGATAGAGGATACATTACTGTGATCACACTAGCAAAAAAAGTTCAAAATCTGTCCTTGCTGCCTAAAAGCACTGAACTGACTGAAGAAAATAGATGTGTTAGCATAGGCAAAATTACCCAAGCCTTGTGCCAGAATTGAAATTCACATTGCCTTGCTCACATAAGAAGGTGTAAATTGCATTTTTTTTTTTAATATAAATGAAGTTTAAAAAGCCAAATTTTAGTTGCTTTTGTGGTCAGAGTTTCCAGCAACAGGCACCGTGTCTTGTGAGCTTCCAAAAACATTGTGACCACTCTGGAAATAACAGTTGCACTGTCCCCAGCAGCACTGGGACCACTGCACACTGTCTTCGTGCATCAGTAATGTATGGACAGTGCTATTTGCAAGAGACCACAGATTTCAGCTTCCTCATCCAGAAATGTCAGTCTGTCCAATTAGTCCAGTTCCTCTTCATTAAGGAAAACAACCAGGACATTCCCGTCACCAGACCTGTAGCTGTCACTGGGTAGATGATGCTCCCTGCCTGCATTTCCACTAGTAAATGAGACAGACCTATGGCAATGAGTTGAGAACTGCCATATAAACATCTGCCCAGGTGACCTGTGGGCACATTTTCTCAAGTTATCCCATGCCACCTCACTGTCTCCCAAACTGTGTCTTGGTGTCTCGGATCAACCTGGGTGAGAGTCGTTTTTAGAAAGTGTGAAGGGGCCACCCTCTGCTGGGAGCAGGCAGGGTTGAGCTGTGTGTGCACAAGTGCTGCACTGGCACCCTCCCAGAGGGCTGGAGAACAGGCCTCACCTGCTTCATTTGGGAGTATTGTGCTTTATCATTTATCCATAAGTGGTGTCATAACCATTAGCAATGTATCATTGTACATTGGATCATCAAGCCATATAAACTTAGAATGGCTCAGATGAGAGGAAAATTACATTTCTGTTATATTAACAGAGCATCCATTGTGGAAGTGAGGCTGATTTTGTTGTCTGTGTTGGACAATACCTGATATGATGCTGGAATGAAACTGGCAGATGATTCCCTGTACACCATGAAGCATGCTGATACAAAAGTAATCTGTCAAATTTTCTTGAAAAATATTGAACTGGTCAAATTAATTTTTACAAGCACAGCTGTCTGCATCACCAATACCCAGGAGCTTTAACACCAGGGCTGCTGTGCTGCTGAAGCACAATCTTAGTCACACACTTTAACAGCTTTGAGAGCAGTGCAGCAGTGCAATTGGTAGCACTGATACACACAGAAAACCTTTCTCAATATTGCTGTTACTGAGAACTTCAAATGAATGGATGCATTTGAAAGACTTCCCAGAAAATACATTTCCTTTTCAGCTGGCAGCTCAGTTATTCATCTAAGTAGTCTGTGGATTAAGTAATTTGACAGGTTTCTTTTATGAAACAATTGTGTGTCATTGCTCTCTCCTTTTTCCAACTCACCTGTACAACTAACCCAGATATTCAACGCAGACATTTCAAGGCACACACCAGGACCAGCCAGCAGCCACACCAAGTAGCATGTGATGATGCCAGTAACCACTACAGGGCACATAAATGGGTTCATAAACCAGGGACGGAAAACCAGAAGCAGGGGAAGGGTTAAGAAGATTGTTTTTTCCTATTAGCTTATTGGCATAAGTCTCTCTGGACATGGACAAAGAGAGAGCACAGATTTTAGTCATTTCACGTCTCACAAGACTAGTGCAGGGAGGTCAAGCTGAGGTACAGCATCATGTATTATAAAGCAGCAGAATGATCTGGTATCTAATTTATTAAGTGACCAGTCTGATAAAATCAGATTGGGCAATCTGATTTTTCTATGTGTGCAGTTTGTTGGTACTGTTGGTACTTCTCTTTCTTTCTGTTTATGCTGTGCTGCAGGGTGGGGTGGGTGGGAAGAGGCTGGACTCTCCCCATTCAGATGCAGCTGCCATGTCATGGCACTTTCCTGTGTGTTTCCCTGGGGCGGACTTTTACAGCACAGACTCTCAGACCACGAGCACTTTTGAGTGGGTGGTGTAAGGCAGCGCCAGTGTCCCCACACAATGTCCCCACAGCACTGCGAGATGCAGCCATTCTGGGAAGCAGGGGCCACACGTGCCATTGTGTTTTACCTCCACCTGATCATCACATCCACCCACCTAAAATTCCATCTCTGTTTTCTATATAGATCCTGACAGAACAGCTCAAGTACACTGTGTACAGTCAGAGGACAAGTATTGATTTTGCTGTACCTGAATAAAATTCTTCACAGAAAAACAAAGCTAATGTTGGTGTTTCGGTTTTTCTCTCTTGACTTCTGTGCGTGGGTTTCTGTTCTCACCATATAGTATTTGATCCATATGAGGTACACAGTCAGAGCTTGATTTTTAAGATGTGCATGACCCAGGCTCTGATCTGTGCAGGCACAATTTCAGAGCCAGTATATAATTTTGCCTATGTTTTATTGCCTGTATTTAATTGAAGCACAAAGCAATCATTTCCTTCCTACCTACAAATCAGCGAATCAGATAGGCAGTTATTACCTTTTTCTGGTGTAATTATCAGGAACTGTACCCTACCACATCGGCATTGCCTAAAAGTTTCAATGTTTCAAATCTGCACTTCACTGGACCAAGGGACAACCAGCCTGATCTGAAGTCTATGTTTCTTTATTTTGAAGAGGTTGCTGTGAGTTAAGGTTAATATGGCATTATTTTAAGAATAGGTGTAGTATACATTAGTTGTGTTGCTAATTATATTGCTATGAAAACATTTGAAGCCTTATGAACATACCCACCATCGATACTTAAAAGCATCGTTGCCTGATGGTGATAATACAGCTTCACTAGTGGATGATCTATGACTGCAAGCATTAAATACTCCCTACTTTAAAGTCATTAATCCCTTCTTTCTTCGAATACATTTAATTAAAAAGTTCCATTTTCCAGTAATTGCTGTTTTTATATAACCCCGAAATGGAATTTTATTCAGGAACAAGGTCTTTTATATAAACATCCATCTGTCCACAGCATAACAGTGCTGGGACAAGTTTTGTGGATTGGGTGAGAAGTGATTACAGAAGACTGTGTCCCTGTAAGAACTGTGAACTTTTGTCCTTTGTGTAACAGCTTTGGAGCATTTTTGCTTTCTGAATTTTGGTGCCAGACAAGGGAATTGCGGAGTCAATAGGAGAGAAAATCTTGAAACAATGAGTTTTATGCCTACTGGAGTCACAATATTAGTTTATAAAGAAAAGCTCCTTCCTTATTCCTTGTTTTCCTGTGTCAAGGTCTACACTGCAAAGTATCCTCCTTTTTATTTGAACACAGAATTAAGCAAACCTCAATTGCAGGTATAAAAATACATATAAGTATATATATATTTATCTCCTCTGTGCTTCAGGCTGAGAGATATCACTAATAAAAAGAAAATATGTTGGTATTAATAAGGTTGGCATTCAAAAAGTATGAAATAAATGCATGGAAGTTTGTCAGCTTATTAATCATTCCGTTATAAGTGGTGTTTTCACTTTGATTGCTCTAACATCTAACCACAGTTCACTGGCTAAAGGCCAAGGTAGCTTTTGCATTGGCACATTACCATGCGGTGTACTTCTGTACTTCTCTTCCATTTATTAATGCTGCAGACTTCCTACAATTCAGGCTAAAAATAGAACTGGTTATGTGAAAAACACTGCATTTGTGCTTGAGCTGCAGTATAGAAAGAAGAGGATTTTATATGGATGGGGAAAGAGATTCATGACAGAAGAGCTAGCTGCTTATATTCTGGAAAAAGCTTTCTTTTTTCATGGTTGTAAATAAAATTAGAGTTGCTATGTACACATTAGTCTGAAGGATGAATCACAGTTGTATTGCCTCAGTCTGTATGAATCTTCATGTGTATCTATTGTATGAAGGAGAGATGATTTCTTGTACAAGGAAACCTGAAAATAGAACAACATATGGAAGTGAATTTGTAAAATCAAAGGTGAATGTGATGTTTTGTTTTTCAATATAGAGACTGTCTTCATCTGTGTCACATATTTTGAAGTAGCCTCAAAAATTATATGCAAACCAAAAACTTCAATCTCACCACTAAATTTTTGGACTTGCATTTTGGCCAGGCATAGCATCTCCTATTGGTCTGCTTTCAGTAACTTTAAGTCAGCATTTGCTGTCTGCAGACTGCTTCACCACGAAAACATTTCTAAACTTATTTCCAAGTTGTAATACAGCTGCACACTAAAAATTGTCAGCATTCAAATGCAGTCCTTACACTCTTGATCTTTTTATAATACTGTGATTTGTTTTGAATCAACAGTAGTTTGAACAAGACAAACAACATACCAGCTTCCATCTGAACCTAAGGGAGCTGCCAGGGACACAGGTGAAGAGTGATAGTGGCTGCATTTCATAGTCAAAATGAAAAGCGGCAAAACTGATAAGGTCTCATTGTTGCACAAATAGAAAAAGCTAACAGTTTGCATATCAGAAATATCAGGTGTTAGGATTTGACTCAGAACTGCTGAATAGGAGCATGTTTGCCTTTGGAGAAATAGAGAGGAAGGAAATGTCACGCAGCAACATCACACGTGATAGTGATGGGAGATGGCAAACAAGGAAATAGACCTTTCCGATGCTGTTTCCTAGAGATACTGTTTGGACTGGCTGTGATGGTGGATTATTAAGGAATTCTGATTATTAAATATCTGTGCTTGGCAAAGAATAAGAGAGCAACAAACCTCTTTTGAAGTGCACTACAGTCTCCAAAGTCACCCTTGTTTTTCTTAACTTGGTACTGTGTAAGAAATAAAATTGGTGATCATGTTAGAAGCAGAGGCAATAATATTGAAATGAGAACAAATTGTAAGCTGTATGATTTTTTAACTATCTAGAGAAAATGAAATTAAGAAAGCTTTCAAATGCCATATGCTTTGCACCAGGCCACTGGAACATAGTGAGATAAAAACAATAGCTACTGCGTTTCTATGTCAATTGATAACCTATAATTGGATTTAAAAAATGAGGTCTCAGTTCACAGGACAAGGCTTCAGTAAAAAATATTTGGTGCAAAATGCTTAGTTCCTCCTCCTAATTACTACAGACCAGCTTTAAACCTTACCTAACAGTGGAACTCCATCCAAACCCAGTATAGACTGAAATTAATGAATCTGCTCCAATTTACATTAAAATTTAATTTTGTCCTGACAAGCTCTCTGAAATTGATACTCACTGCAATACTGAGTGCAGTATAAAAGATCATATCATGCAGTCAACATGATGCACTTTGCAATGTAATTTAACACTAATGTTAAATTAAATTACAAAGATAAATTTTGTGGTCTCTCTTAAAATCATTTAAGAGCTTAATTTTTATCTGATATGTGTAAGACGCAAATCTTTCCTATTGATCACTGACTATATAGATAATTGTGAGAGAAGAATCACAAAATATGATGGGGTGTCCAAGGCTTTTCTTTATGATACAAACTTGTGATTTGATGTATTAGTCCTTTTCTGCAGTTAAGATCTCTGCTGAAGGAAAAGGCTCAAGTAGGTTGTCCTCACTGACAAAAAAAACAATCTGTACAGTTTGGATGAGGCCAGATTGTTCCAGGAGATCCATAAGGAAGATTTAGGCAATGTTAAACGAGATTTAGATGATTCAGATTGTAGATTTTCATGGCCTTCGGAACTAAGCCCATCAGGAGGAAGATGAGACTCCTTCTATAAGTCCTTTTATTTTCATTAGCTGAAAATACATGCAGCAACTGGATGCAGTTTGCCTCTGCCATTGGGCTTCCAGGAATATCTACTCTTATCTACTTATGTTATTGAAACCAAGTACCCTTACTTTGTCTGATTTGTCATCAAGGGAAGGGAAAGGAAGCAGATAACATTCCCTATTCATTTTGGTGTAGGAAGAACTGTGAGCCCAGCTGGTGGAAACAAAATTAAAAGCCCATAAGACTTGTGTGTGATGCTGTTGAAGGAGGGGTTTTTCAAAACATCTCCCCACTGTACAGAAGGTAAATAGGAAAAAGAGCATTTGCTGAAAGGACATTCTTTTAGTGTCTGGGTAATGAGAGGAAGAGTGAATCATTTAAAGTTGCAAAGTTCTTGTAAAGAGCCCAAAAAATAGAAATTTAAAAAAACAGCATTAAAACTTCAAAGAGAGAAGCAAAACTACAAGCAGTGGATCTCCTTTCTAAACCCTTCCTAAACTATGGATCTTAAATAGAAAGATTAAGCAAAATCACAAGGAAAAATTTTTCAGTTTGAGGGGAGAGGGTTTTCAAATAGTTGCAGCAATGACTGAGAGCCCTAAAACATTTTTTTAATGCTTAAGAATATTCTGAAACAGAATTCCTTGCAGCACATGCTGTAATGATGAGCATACTGACAAAGTGATAACTAAATAAGGTATAAGTCAAACTCATCTCCACAGATGCACTCCAGCTTCCCCTCGGACAAGGAAAGGAGAGCACATCTGTCCAGTTCAACATTCATTATGTGGCATCTTGAAGGTGCTTCACACCACTCATTACTTACAAACTGAAGATGTCACTAAGACTGATCATATCCACTGTAAGAAATGCTTAGTTTAGTACAATATGATGCTAAGTAGGCCCTCAAATGAGGTTCTTTTCAGGGGAGAGTGTGCCCAGCTGTCTGCACAGCACTTCAGCAGCAGCTCTGCAGGAGCAGGGACATTGACAGGAATGCTTTCCTGGATCTGGAACTGATAAAACCAGAGCCCTTCTGCTAGCCTGGGCACACTGCAGGGAGTGAGGAACATGCAGTCCTTGCTGGGATGCAAGGAAGGAGGAAGAAACTTTTTGAATTGTAAAGGAGGTTGGGTTCCCTGCTGACCAGGCACACAGTTTTGACACTGTCATGGTGCCACCACAAGGAAAGGCAGAATTAATAGCCACGAGAGCTAACAAAGTTTCCGTAGGCACCTGAATTGCACCAGAGTGCATGGAGGAGAGGACACTGCTGGGAGTTGTTATCTAGCTGATATGTAAAGGAGGGGGAAAAAAAAGGGAGGGGTGGGGGGCGGGGAAGGAGGGAAGGAGAAATTAAATTGGGGTGCAACACTAACAAGAATTAGCTGCAATGCTGGTGATGGCTGTGCTGTGTTAAGATCTGTTTCCTACCCACTCATAGTATTTGCCTGAAAAAACATGTTTTTTAAGCTTAGTCTTACCTGAAATGAATGCTGCTTCTTTCCGTTATCACTGTTGCTGGGATGTTGCTGGGAATTGAAATGGCTGCAGATACAGAACAGTGTAAAAACATGATGAGCTATGTAGCTTGGGAGCAATTGAGCAGCTGAATACTGCATTATTGAGAAATCATTCGCTACCTCTGGGTGTTAGTGAGAAACTGGAGAGTCCTAGACTGGCATTCAGGGCATAGCATAGGATGAATAAACATTACTGAGTGCTGAGTATTTACTAGTCATTCCAGCATGGAGCTTGAGCAGTTGTGTGTCATCCCACTGTGTCTTCCAGGGTTGGCAACACACACAAAAGGAATAGTGAATGCCAGGAGCCTTGTGGCAGAAGTTTTTCCTAAATAACCAAGATATCAATGAAATTAATGACATTTTGTATAAAGTGCATCAGGCAAAACAGCCATATTTCCAAGTGTCAATATGTGAGAACCATTTAAATATGTATCAGTAGTCCTAAGGGACTTGTAGATAGATACATGAAATTGTGATTTTTATGTGCATACCTTTCTATTGCCAAAATACTCCTGGCTTAGTATTTTATCTCTTATCTAGTTGAGATAGGAATCTTTTTAGAACAAGGGGCTCTGTATTTTGTAAAATATATGTATATCTCTGGCATTGTACAAATAATAAGCTGTAGATGCAAATGATCATTAATATTGCAAGTGTTAAGCTGGAAATTCTAATTTCTAGCTTCTTAGGTGATTGTAAGTACAAATATTTCTTGACTCAGCATGGTATCACAAAACATGGACCCTTCTCCCATGCTGAGTGATGGCTATTAAGTATATCCCAGACTCTGTAAATCTCAGGTTATGGAATTTGTCCCAGAATCTGCTTTTGCTATGGTATTGTGCTGCAGAAACTCGTTCTTATTTTTTAAAGCTAACACAAAATATCCACTCTATATGAGTTTGGAGTTGTACTTAAAATATGAGCCAAGTTCAACCTGATGCAGCGCTGCCTTGCTGAGCCCTGATCTAGTCTGAAACAATTTCTTTCAGAGGTGTGATTCTATTCATCTCAATGAGATTTTAAGTCAAAGCCTAAAGGAAGTATTTTTAGTAACAGTTTTAAAACCTTTTCATTGCTATTTGTTTAAATAAAATGTCTTTAATTTAGGAGTAAATACAGTAACCATGCCTATACCATATTTCCAAGCAGTTTCCCACCTCCTTGTAGATTTCAAAACTCATATTGTTTCCTACCTATGTAGCAAACCTGAGGACTTCGGTCTGTTTATACACAGCCAATTTAAAAAATCTTTGGCACAGAAGGAATTGGAAATATGGAGAGAACAGTAGTCACTGTAAACAAGCTAGGGATTACTCTGTGGTATTGGACTACTTAAGCTATTGGGGTTAAGATCTGGCTTTTCATTCTGTCCCAAAGATCATGTAAGGTTTCCCTAAAATAAATGATCCTGTGCAGACTGGAATTTGAATATTCAGGTTAAAATAACTGGGTTTTTAATTTAAGTTGAAGCAGTTACTGAATTTGCTGCTTGCTACACTAACTACGGTCAAAATTGAACATTTATTTATTCCATGTATATCATTACATGGGGTGTACAATGAACATTTATTAGTTCCACATCTCAGTAGGAGTGCACAGTGGCTCTTCAAAAAGGGAAAGCAGGTAGCAGGAATAGTAAGTTCAGTGATGGGAATCTCAAAGCCCCTTCTTTTGGCTTAAAGTTCATCTTGCAGGGAAGGACCATGGATATAGCTGGTCCACTGCACTGTACTGATGCAAGAGACTTGTATTTGACTTGACATACTGGGCAAGAGCTTAGAACAAAGCCAGAGTATTCCCCTCTAGAAAAACAAGTATTTAAAAAATCACCTCATTTCTTTCAGTTCATAAAAACCCCCAAACATTTCTCATTTATATCTCCATGTTTTTAATGGAAAATAAAGATGGTTTTTAAAATGAAAATGTTCTGTATTCACATGTGATCCTTAAAAAACACATGCTATTTTGAGCAGTGAATTGCAAGCCGGCCAGTGAAAGAAGCAGCAATATGTTCCTAGGAAATTTTCATTCCTCCCTCTGCTCTGCAGGGGAATGATACTTACATTAATTCTGACAAACAAGCATGAGCAGAGGAATTTAAACAGCTATAAGCTTTCTCTATTTCTAACTCCAAAGAATGAACTGTATTGAGGACTGCAGCAATGCATTCCTATTTCAGTGCCATGCTGCTGGGGGTCCAGAGCACTCATACAAGGCTTTGAAACCACTCCAGGAAGTCAGACTTCCAGTCAGACTTTCGGGCTTTTTTACAGGGCCTGAAAAAATATCCATAGTGTGTCCCCTTCCTCACTGCAGGTGTATCAGTAACATACCATGGACCTCTGGAAACATGTATCTGTGGATATGCATTAAACAGGGAATGTGGATGTGCAGAGACATTTCAGTTCTTTTCAGAAATCCCACCCCACTGAATAAATGGGACCTTTCCCAGGGAAATGCACTGGGGCCAGAATTTCTCTAGCAGCATTAGCTGAAGTTGTTTTCTCTAGAGCACATAGAGGGTGTGTAGAGGGAAGACTGCATTTCAGCATAGCAATAAAATGTCAGTGTGTTTAGATTCGTTGGTTAGTAACTCAGTATCTTTGTGGAGGATAAAAAATGAGCTCTGCAAGAAAGCACTCAACCTCTTCAAGACTGCACATTGTATTCCAGGTACAACTTCACTGTCAACATCCTACCTGGATATTAGCCAATGATTAATACTCCACTCAAATGGGGGTTTTGTCACTTTTAGGAAGGGTTGTAAATCAACATGTGCTCTGAATATGCAACAGTTCCTATAATTTTCAAGTGATTAATACAGGCATTTGACCAGGAGAAGTTTCAAGCATCAAAGAGTTAAAACTACATTTCAGTAGAACTTCAGAGAACACTCTCATCTCTGCCTCATTCCTTGTCGGCTCATTCAGAAAAACTGATGTTACATTGTACATTAACATTTTTAAGTGTCATCTACATGAAAAATTTTAGTTATTTCCTTTTTTAAAATTGTACTTAGTGAAACTTTCATGTATACAGACAAAATGGGCAACCATAGGAAGATACTTAAAACTTGCTCCTTTTGGTAGACCATGGGACTCGCTGGCCACCTGGCACTTACTGACTAGATATGTTTCCTGATGTAAAGAAACTGGCTAGGTGATTATGTAGTGTCACCAGCTAAGTATGGCAAGACCGGAGGCTCACCGATTTCTCTTTAAAATGCAAAAAGCATTAAAACGCTGAACGGCTGCCGTTCCTTTGTGCTGCTGGCACGGAGGCAGGGGAGCCTGTTCACTGGGGCAGCTCTGCCACCTGCAGCTCAGCGCCGGCAGGACCGCACCGCCTGCACCGACCGCAGAACAGCCTTCCTTACCGCAAACGCAAAAAACCTCGTGGAGGAAAGAGGCTTCGCTGAGGAGGGTAATCGCTAATTAAATTAGGAAAAGAATATATTAGCTTATGGTATGCAAAAGGTAAAAGAGAGCTTTCACATCGGTCTTTCTTGCTAATCTTCACTGCTTCCAGAATGAGCATCCGTTCTCAGAATAGAATAAAAACCCAGCATTAGAACAAAAATCATAAGGCTAAAACTATTCGTGGTGTGACTGGACTGATCTCAGAGCTGAATATGACCCCTCACTGATGAAGGCCAGTTTGGGCTCTGCTGATAACTGAGGTATTACAGGAAATTTTGTGCGGATCCATATTCTCAGAACCCTTTAACTCCTGTCAGCAGTGCTGCCGGTATCTCCTTGTATAACTCCCTTCTTGAAACACACAGTTTTTTGAAACCTGTAAATGCTAGTCTTGTCCTCCAAAAAAATCATTAAAAAATAAATCTAATTCTTCAGATGTGTTTTACTAACACCAAAAAAAGAAAGAAAACCAGCCCCCAAACGTGCTTTATTATGTTCCCTATTTTCACTTCCCCGAGCCCCAAGGATATGGCTTTACCATTTTGTCAAGTTGGATCCAAGCCCTGTAATTGATGAATTGTCCATAGGGTACACATGGAACTCTAGGAAAGTCATTGCCAGTCTGTATAGCACCAAAACGTGTGCACGGGTCCCAGTGTGTACTGGGCACCCACAAACACAGGCTGCTCATGCCAATGATCTCTCAGTGTGAAGCGCTGTGTTCATCCCTAGTGCTGGCTCCACCTCACTGCTCTGACAGTGGAACAGCAGTGCTTCTGAGTAATGGTCAGACATCTTTACTATGAGGTCAGATAACATGGCTAGAAACTAATTCTGATAATGCTGGGTTGTTAAGCGTCATGTTCTTTCAGTAGGTTTTAGCCCTGCAAAGGGAAAGTATATAATCTATTATGATACACATTGTTCCAAATATGTTTTAAAAGCTAAAACAAACAAAATTTTTCTTTGTACTTTAGGCTTTGTTCAATTGTGCACACAATTAGGACACATTCTAGTGCCTGAAACATCCACATGGAGTTTTGTGTCCTTCTGGGACAGCAAGAGTGATCTGGTGGATCAGATCCAGCATCATCTAGGGCATCATCACCTAGTTCTAGACACATATGTGCATGCATCTGAATCCCACCTCTAGTGTTGCCTAAGCGTGGAACTTGGAAATATCTGTCTTGTCAGGCATTGCCATAAAGGGTTCTGCATTCCTAGGAATGTAGAAATTATTTCTGTAATCATACATCGTCACCGCACTAAATCCTTGAAGTCTTTAGGCTATTTTCCTGGGTGACTGATTTCAAGCTGTGAAGAAACTGCTTGTAGGAGAGATTGGTTTTGTTGGTGTTCCAAATATTATTAATATAGTACTATAGTAAAAACTTGTACATTTTGGTATTATCCAGTGCTTGAAACAATGTTAAAATGGATGTTTTGAAGAAATCTCACAGAGGGAGACGAGATGATCTGTGGGGAACAGACAGTTTAAGCCTCAGGCTTCTTCTATATGCCAATGAATGCAGGAATATGAAATATTTCATTAGCTTTGTTTTAAGAACTCACTCTCTCAACCAAGCTTGCCAGTTACCTGCTCACCATGGTTAAAGACAGCAGGCGGTTTGGCCAACCAAGCTTTTAAATGCATCTTGTCCCCACATTTTTGATCTGGCTTTTTTGAAAAAACCAAGCTACTGATTGTCACTGGCAAGTTCCTTGGACCTAAGATAATTGGAGCAGAATCATTTCCTCTTTCAAGGATTTGGGTTTGAGTAACTTTAGATTTCAAGTAGGTCTCAGAGGTCACCGAAGAAGACTGTGAAATTTGCTATCAATCATTTTTAATCCAGTGTATTTTACACTTATGCCCAATTCACATGAGCTAGATGCATTTAAAACTATAGAGTGCAATGCCCTCCTATTACTCGGGTATCCAAAGCTGACCTTACAATTTTCAGAGTTTAGAGGAAGAAAAACCAGAAGAGGAATTCGTGTGAGTGGATACAGCTCCCAGGTATCCAGAAGATGAGACTTCCCACATCCTAGAGTAGGGCCCTCCATGCCCATACTTTTTTCTCTATGCATGTGAGATCAGTCAAGCATTTCTACATTTTGGGTCTGTATTCCATTTTAATCTTGTGTATGAAGTGAAAGAGATTATATATAGGATTAGCAGTCAAGATATCCACAGGCTGCAGGGACAGCATAAGTTCTCAGTGCACATTATGGTTAGAGCACAATAGCAAACATCTTTGCCAAGATGATAAAGAAGAAACATTCTCTTTGTTGCCAATAATAAATATCTAGGGAGGAGTAAGTATGTCATGAATAAAGTGTCCCTGAGGAAATGTTGGAAGAACATACATATATATTTATGTATTTTTAGTCCCAGCAGCAGTAGAGCTATATGAGTCTAGTGCTCTGCCCAGGGTAATTAGTTTGTTCAGAATTATCACAAGTATCTTTTTCATGCTTGCTGCCATCAGCTCAGAATGAGAAAATTTAGGCAGCCATACCAGAAACCCAGACTTCTGAGAGCCAAAACAATGGTGTCCATTATGATCATTAATCTCTTTCTCTCTCTCACACACACACAGACACACAAAACCTGAGCAAGGACCTGCAGGCTTCAGAATAAATTGAATATGAACTCAAAATACAACACCTCTTTCACAGCATGAACTGGATCCTGTATATATTTTAGGACCTGATGATCTTAATTTTTAATAGAATATTGAACTAGATGAAAATCCAAGCCCGAAGTGCACTATCTGATAGCAGCTTTCTGTCTATTCGATTATCTTGTAGATATTTATTTACCAAAAATATGTTAAAAGTATGTAAGAAAAAAGTCAATGAGGCAACTGCAGATTCAATTTCTGCAGTTGGAAAAAATAATTTCTCATACTGAAGCTCTTCATTCTCCCTGCTGCTTTATGTTATCTCTGTTTTAACTGCTGTTAATGAAAGGCTCATCAAACAGCAGTGCCAATACACAGTAATATTTAAATGCTGAATTAGTCTCAGTCCTCATGGCAGCTCCTTTCAGCTATTTTCCCTGCATACTTTGCATCTCCATTTATATGAATGAGAGAGGGGTGCAGGTGGGGTGAATGGAGCATTGCTCAGCTCTGCAGCCCAGAGAGAAGAATTTGTCTCCTGTCTTACATATTTGTCAAAGAATGAAGGGAAAACATCTCCTGCTGAAGTAAATCCTAGGTGGGCCTTCAGCAAAGCTTTCTAAAATTAAGTAAATAATTCAAAAAAATACTTTGCTTAAGTTACGCCTTTCTTGAATTGCCATTCTAGCTTCTAATAATTTGATCAACTTGTTGCCCTACTTCTGTTGGTAAAAAAAGCCAAACCTGCCCCTGCTTCTAAATGCAGTTCTGCTTTGAAAAGTGACTAAAAATGGCACACAGGCTCCATGTTTATTCTCTGACAGCTACTTCCTTATCATATGTGCTCAGTTTGCAAGTAAGGAACCTTTTCCTCCTATGTGCTAGCCCTGCAAATTTCAGGTAGAACTTACAGGTCAACCTGGATTGTTTCTCCTTGTTTAGGATGCCTAAAAACCAAGGGTCCAGCAAGCAAGAGTAAGCCCTCAGTTACACGTGTGCAATTTTGTAGCCTTCAATGGCTTTGAGTGAGGTTTAAATGACTGGAAATGATTCTGTGGTTATAAACAGGAGAAAATAGAAAGCAGTTCAGTGCTCCTTATGCTGGATCTGCTGTGAGGATTAACAGGAGTAAAAAGCAGTGAACAGTGATTTTAATTATTAAGTTAACGGATAGAAAATATATAAGACTATTTTTAAAAAGGTGTTTGAAATTCCATGTTTTCAGAAATCTATATCTTATATATTCAGCATTCAAGCAGATGAGAAAAATAAAATGGTTCCTTTTTTCTCATATATGTCATTCATATGATAGGAAGAGTGTGTATAGTCCTCATATAACAAAAAAAGCCCCAAATTACCTTGATTATTTTGAATGCAATATCAAAATAAAAGATCATTTATAAGAAGTTCTCATTGTGGTATGCAGCAGGTCAGAAGAACACATTTTGCTGTATGGGAATGATAATCTACTATGGGAATTTTATTATTTATTAATTAATCTTTGCATCTTTGGCAATCAAGCATGAACATTTTCTAGTCTTCTGAAATCTCTGTGCCCTGGAAGGCTAGAGCTGAAGGTTATCTGATATATCCAAAAAATACATAGGATAATAAATGATGAGCAAAAGTTTTCCCAATTCAGAGTTTTGATCTTGCAATCCCAGTGCAGATTAACCTGAACTGTAGAAGACATGCTCTGTTAGCAAGAGTAAAAAAAAATCCAAAAATATAATTTCCAGGTGTGTAAATACTGATCAATGGAGGCTTTGCTTGGATGACATTGTTCTATTCTGATTTTTTCTTCCAGTTGTGTGTAATACTGGAGCCAATGCAGGAACTGATGTCAAGACATAAAACTTACAATCTAAGTCCTCGAGACTGCTTGAAGACTTGCTTATTTCAAAAATGGCAGAGAATGGTGGCCCCACCAGGTATGTTTCACTTCCAATATTCTGCTTACTTTATAGTTAAATTAATAGAGAAGCAACAGGAAAGTTTACTTATAAAGGAAAGTAATAAAAATTAACACTGCTCCCAAAGCAAGCCTGAAAATTATTCTGATATTTTATGATTTCAGTCTGACACTACTGATTTATAGATGTGCACACTGAGATGGTTTCACTATGACTAGGATATAATTTAGTACAAAAATATGTGTAGATGGAATGCAAAATGCCTACTGGCTCCATTAGAATTCATCGTTTATGTAATCCTGTTTCCTGCTGTGACTCTGAAATTACAGCTACAATTCATAATTAATTGTCTTTGAGACTAATATCAAGTTATTTACAGGCCTGGACCTAATCTCCTTCCTCTTATACCTCAAAATAATAATTCTCTCTTTTTTCTGATTATAAAGGTTCATATAACTAATAGTGTTCACACTGGTGCCCAGGCCAAATTTTGAGAAGAACAATTGCCCCTCTGTGCTTTGCCAATTTAAGCAAAGCTGTGTAACTGTCCTGATTTGGTCTGGGTTTTGAAGGCTTGCAGGGCAATGGAATTAGCAATTAGTGTTTGTGGGTTTTCTTGGGAGCAGCAGTTTTAAAGGTGAAGCCCACACAGGATGTAGGAGGGTGGTTGCTTGTGTGCCACATTGATGGCAGCTGTAGGGTAGAAAGCTCCTTTAGCCTTTCGCTGGGTCATTTGAGGCTGTACCCTGCATCACAGTAAGACCTGGATTTTTGTTTAGCACCATTTCTTGCTGTATGACCTTCAGCAAGTTCCACAGTCACTTTGACCATAATGATCCTTATCATGATACTCCCATCAGTAAAATGCTTTTGAGTACCTTTATAGACAATGCTGGGACAGTAAGCTTTGTTAATCCATCATAAAAAATTGAAAGCAAATTCCATTGGTTTGGGTCCAAATATCATTCTACGGTTTGTATGTTAAATCTAACACAACTACTACTATTAAACTTAGCAATTTAAAACTAGATAAACAGTATTTCAGCACTTCTGCTTATGGATCATTTTAGTTCACACTTTACAGTATCTGCCATTTGCTTTCCTTCTTACCATTTTATTGCAGCAGAACCCACAAGACAACCAACAACCAAACGGAGGAAAAGGAAAAACTCTACCAGCAGCACTTCTAACAGTAGTGCTGGGAACAATGCAAATAGTACCAACAGCAAGAAAAAGTCAGCTGCTGCAAACCTGAGTCTATCAAGTCAGGTACCTGTAAGTCTCACTTTCCTTTTAGGCCTGAATCACTTCCGGTGCTTTAATTCTTTCCATACATTGTAAAGAAGGTGCATTCTTGAGCCAAAACTATCACAAGCAAAAGGCAATCTTGCACACTGTGCTGTGGAAACTGGGGAATTAGTGGAGAGGTGTGAAGAAGCTGTTCTGCAGTGCAGCTTTAATGAAGGACCCTCAAACAGAAGCATCCTGAGGATCAGATATGATTTTTTAAAGGCCTGGGCCAGTTCCCCTTTATGTCAGGGGGAGTTCCTCCACTAGTGGTGGGACTCAGATTAGGCCTTGTGTTTTTAGACATAACATGAGCCTTGGAGACTTCCATCTGCCAGGTCCTAAGCGAGGATGTGTCCCAGTGGTGCAGGACAGCTGTCCCTAGGAAGCTGCTGGTCTCTCTGCGTTAGTACCTTACCTCTAATTGGTGCCGGGTTCAGATGCTGAACAGGAACAGGTTATGAATTAACTTACCTGCAGAGGTTATATCTTTGTCCAGCCACTCCACTTGCAGAGGGTAGATCCCCTGGAATGTGACTCTCAGCTTATCCACCCTTCTAGCTGTAACTGTTGACATCCTAATTGTATAGGGAGACACCAAGTCATTTCCAGAGTAGCAACTGTATCAGCACTTTAATAATGTCACATTTACTACCTTAGTCACAATATGGGGGTAATCAGACCCCAAATTGTGACAAAGTGTGCCTTAGTCAATAAGGAGATAGCTTATGCATTTTAAAGCTCGGGAAATTAATTTGATATTATAGGAACCATAAAGTCATATCCTGGGAATAACATGCAAGGATTTTTATTGGTTTTCTGATCAGCAGATAGGAAGGGGCTAGGTCTCCTCTGAAACCTGACAAAGAATATAGGCCTTTTGTTAGCACAAAGCAGACACTTTCTAGGAAGCTTGAATATCCAGATAAAAAAAAAAGAGTAGACTAACACCAGTGAAATGAAATGAAGATTTTTGTTTAGTAACCGATTTAGCAATCCACTGGTTTACAGCGTTGGGCTTCAGTACATTAAACTCATATTTCCTCCTTGTCATATTAAAATTTTCACATGGCTCAAATCCCCAGAGTCAGATTCTTTACCTAATATAGGCATCTCTGTGTTTTTCTGGCAGCGGAAAGCAGTCAGAAGGCTGACTACCTGATCTCCTGGTGGCAGGCACCACTCTGCCCCACTGATGGTGTCTGCCAGAAAAACCTTTGGATCAATATTCAACCATATTTAAGAAAAAACAGCAATGAAGTGTAAAACTGAACAACTAGCTAGTTCCATGCTGCCTCCAACTTTAAAAGACAGTAGAATCACCTTCTGTCAGCTACACCCTGCTCAGAGTTCTGCATGATCAGAATCTGACCCCCTGCCTCTCTTCAGCCTGCTCCTTCCTGGAGAGAGGACTTTTGTTGGCTTCAGTAGTAGCCATGTGTACTTGGATGTTTGAGTGTGATTGAGCCCTCTGATAGTTCCCTGTCACTCCCACTGATATTGAAAGTGACTTCAGGTACTGAAAGGCTACTCCTGACAGATGAAGTAGTCAAGGCTGCTCTTCCTGATGCAGGTGATAGTTGAGAATCTGAGACATATTGGTGAAGTTTATTATGGTATGAGGGATGGATTTTTAGCCTTCATTTACTTTGAGGATGTTGCATACTCAATGTTTTTCAATATTCTTTGATTTCTGTACCAGATTAACAAAATGGTCCAAACTCTTTTGTATTGAGGATAAGGTTCCATTTTTAGGACACTTTTCCTTTCCATCTGCAAAGGGGAAAATGTTTAGCTGTTCGATTTGACATACTAACAGCTCTTCCCATCTTCCCCACAGCAAAGATAGCAAACCAGATGGAATTGATGGTTTGGCCACTCTGTAGAGTAGACAGAACTCAAAATAATTTTAGCAGGAGGATATTTTGGTGTAAAACTATTCAACACTTTTCAGTTTAATAAAGAGATGTTACCCCACGCTTCTTCAAAATTATGCATTCTTTGAAGTCGACCTTGTTGCCATTGCTTTCTGAAGATAGCTGCAGGTAGCAGTAACTTGCTTTCTGTTTCTTTCCCATAACTGTACCTTAAAGTGTATCATTTGGTAGTTAACGTTTGGTTTCCCTTACATGCAATAGAAGACAAGAGATCCTTGAACACAATTTGGCAGTTTTCAATTCACTAAAATATTCATTTGGCCATACAGCTTTCTGTGAATGGGACTTTTCTGCTCAGTAGAAAAAAAGCCCCACCCTACTGAAATCATTCCCTTTTAGTGTTAAAAGCATTTCCCCTCTCCTTATTAGAGAAGAGGAACGGAATCACTCATCTTCTATCCAGATGAGTCACATAGCCAGAGCTAGTTTCAGTTCCATTTTTCTCATCCTTCTCTCTGGAGAGCCCTGAAAAATATCAGACCTGGATTAGTAGGAAGTCCTGTATTCCAACTTTCTCTTTTTCTCCAATGATTTCTTCCCTGACAGCAAAGTCAGTCTCTCCACCATAATCACATCTAATTTCCTGTCTCTTTTAAGCTTCTGTGTTGTTTTAACTTTGGTAGTAAATTAATCCTGGTTAAACAGTGTTTTCTTAGCCTCTGTTCTATGTGATGTTTCTTGGTTTAGGACATAGTAATTATTCTGGTTTACCCATACATTAATGCTGCATACACTCTGGCAAATGTGTGAACTTACCATACACCTCATCCACACTTCTCACTCATACTCATACCATTAACTTCTGTTTCTATAATGAGGTCTTCATGCCTGGAGAGGCAAATGTCCCATGTTCAGATTAGTGTCCAGAAAACAGCTGAAATACCATCAGCTATGGCAAAGCTTGAATCTTCACAGTGTTGTCATGTTCCCCACAGCCCCTTCCAGCTCTTCACATAAATACACTGGGCTGAGGAAACCTTGATTAATGAGGGAATGGTACTGGTCACATAGACATTCTTCTAGTAGTAGGAGGAGAAGGTTGTGCCATTTCCTCTACCTGCATTATTTTCTGATCAGTTCTCCAGGCAGGGACAGTGCAGACAATACAGAGCCAAATCCAGAAAGTGAAATGACAGGATTATGTTTCCATGCATGGGTCAGGTTGGCACTGAGCCCTGAAGCTCAGCTGGTGAAGCCTAAACAATCAGTATCATTTGTGCTCCTTGTGTTGCCTTACATTTATTAGCACTTCCACAGTGCTAGCACATTCTGATACATCTCTAATGACAATCCATAAAAGCATCTGAAGGGTCTCTGTTACTGGGTGGGTAGCTTCCCTCTCATCAGTAATTTGAAAAGGTTCACTTTCAGTCCGTCCTCTAAACTATTGTTTATACTTTCTCAACTGTGGTAAATAAAATACAAAGCTTTGTCCTTTTGACAGTCTCTTGCACTCTATTGCCCCCATTTTCTCTTACAATGGTAGGATAAACAGTGGTTTCTGGGATTCTGTTAGTTCTCAAATTGCAGACCTTCAGTATCTCTTGTCAGCATCACTCTTCTGGCCCAAGTCCCTTGTTTAATACCTGTTCTATGTATTACATATCTCCTACATTTTTCCCACATTCTTAACACAAGTGCAATTAGCCAAGACGCCCCATGATTGCACCACACAGCTCATGCTTAGGTTGGTCCATTGCTTATCTGGTGATGCTTTTGACCCAAATCCTGTGGGTGCTGAGGCAACACACCGTAGTGTGCTGGAAGTAGAACTTAGTGCTGCTAAAGTCAGTCCAATAGCACAAATACAAAAAGATTTTTCTTACCAGAAGTTTTCTTCTCTCAGGCTCTCATGGGTGCAGGCTCAGTACTGCCAGTGCTTCCCATAAATGCATTGATTGGCTTTAGTGCATAAAGAAAATGGACAGGACAGGGACCCAGAAGCAGTAGTCCACTCAGCTGCCTTAGTCTCAGCAGATGCCAGTAATTTAAACTTGCATTTGTTCATGTTCTCAATCACATCTGATCTTCGAAAGGCCCACTGGGCAGAAACTGGAGTTACCAATTTCTACTTTCCTCTAGACGAAGAGGAAAGATGGGCAAGAGTCCTTCTGCAAGGTTCATAGAAAAGCTGCTTTCTAATGTTAGCCTTCCTATGATAGTAAAGAAATTAGTTATCTAATTTGGGTGTGTAATTGTCTTGCCACTTACACAGTACTAATAATTTCCTCTAGTATTTGAAGCGAGCTGCAATATTTTCCCAAGTCTTTTCTCAGTTTTCAAGCCTTCTTACTGGCTGAAATCATATTCCTTGGCATTTTTCATACTCCTTGTTTCAAATACAACTTCCTTGCAAACCCAAACCCTTGTACTGTAGAGCAGTGATTTGTATACTGTGATCTGTGGATTACAGGAATAAGCATGGTCATCAGAAGGTGTCCATACAGCTGTTTTCACTTAAATATCACTCTCTGTTAAGTTTAATAAAAAAAGGGCACATCGATCCATTTTCATATATTTGAAACTTGGTAGCAATCCACAACTCTCACAAACTCTTAAGAACCATTGCTCTATGCTGCTCCCAGTCATTACCACAGAAATTAATAGGTGGATTTTGCTTTCATTTACTAATGAAGATCTCATTGAGTGTATGCTGTAACCATGAACCCAGCAAAATATCATGTGTTGGAAAGAATAAAGCATCACTACATGCTACTGAGTAAATCAAACATTCTTTGTTACATCCAGAGTCTTAAGTAGAACCTCCTTGCACTCTTTAAGCAAGTTGCATACCTAAGTAATCTCTCTTTCTCTTTGTAGTTCTCTGTAAGCTCCTCAGAAACTAAATGTATAAATAACCCTGCTAATGTGGAAGGGAGCAATACAATCTCTTACGTGTTTCAGAAACGGGGGAGGTTTAGGTGGTTTGTAATGGATGTTGTAGAACCAGAGCTACAGTTCCAGGGCCAGAGATTAGTGTCAGAAATTACCCCATGTCTCAGAACTGTGCAATTCAGAATCTGAGATTTAGTAGTAAGGAGATGAGAGAGAATAAATTTGTTTCCAGTTTTAGGAAACTTTAGGAAAACCATTCCAAACAAGGTCAGAATGTCAAGTTAACAGTGAGGATTATGATGAGATGTGAAAGATTTTTCTCTAGAAAGTGTTTACTCTGAAACCTAATTAAAATGTCAGTTCTGTTTCTAAAGATCATTTCAATTCCAACATCAGTCTGATGTTTTTCTCATGGAAACAGTGACCATTATGGGTGTGGGCAGCAGTGGGGCTCTCAGTCATTAATAATTTTTGTGCCAAGGAGCTAAAAAGCCAAATATTAAAATAATTACCATTAACACAATTCTATAAGAAGAATAGAAGGAGGAGGAACCCTTCTTCTTTTGACTTAGCACTTAGAGGTATGCTAGCTGCTAAAACCAGTGCAACTTTCAGTTCTTGGAGTATGAGATGTGCTTGAATGATACAGTTGAGAGTGCCGGGCGTGCTTAATTATCTTAGGCTTGTGAAGAGCTGTTTGTCTACTTCTGGGGACTGTGACAACAGAGCTACAAACTGATCACTGTAACACACTTACTGAGGCTACATATTAACAGTAGCAAAGATGGCAGGCTTAGGGATGGGGAATTTTACATGGCCCACCAGATATTTTTACCTCCAAACTTCACTAAGACATTGTTTAGACATAGAATGATCCCAATTTAAAAAGTGTAGTTACTTGACTGGGCAGGGCAGAGCTAAATTTTGAGGCTTGGTATAAAAAAAAGATGAAGCCTAGAAATGACCAGTCTGTTAAATAGAAGTGCTTGCATTTGAGTGTTGTGTGAAGTGATCTCTGTGTATAGTTTATATGTATCAATTTAAGTTTGGATGGCAACTAGGGTTATTACAGGATGAAAGGTATGATATACATGAAAGCTGCTTTTGTGGTTATATTATAAAAGAATACATTTCTATCACATAATGTAAAACAACCACTGCTTTATTTACAGTGCTTCACTTCAACCATATTTTACTATCATGAGACATTCCTTGACCAAAAATGTTGTTTCTAATCACAGAGTAAATAATAAGATTGAGTGACTACAGTCTAAATCTTTTTTAAACTAATTTAGTCAAATATGTGCTACCATAACTAGGCCATAGCAGTGTGTGCTGCCATGCAAGAGACTAGGGTTTAATTCTTGGATTCTGCTTCTCACTCCATGAGCAGGAGCTAGGAGCACTCCAGAGCTGCAGCCTCAACCCTGGGAGGGATGGAGCCTTGTGTCATTCAACAGCAGTGACCCCCACTGGCCAATTTAAGGAGAAGCATTGAGGGGCTCTAAAAGGAGTCACTTCCAGTCCTCCTCAGAGGTTGGTGGTCATTGCACGGGATCTAGTGAGTGGAGGTTCAATGGGGTGCACTTGGTGGGGTCTTCAGCTTTCAGTCTGAGGAGCAGAATCCTCTGGGGAGGAAACAGCATGTGCGCTTCCTGAGACACTATTTTTGCCTGCTATAACTATAAGTGGCAAGATTGTCAAGAATTTTTTTTCAGATGTCCTGTAACTAATGCTGTGATATCTATCTTTTAAATAGAATGAGGGAAAACCCACTAACCTCAATATAACTGTAGTTCAATTCCCAGAAAGAGAGAGAGAGAGACTCAATAGCATGGAGGGAAATAAAAGTTCAAACTGTTCTCTCAGTGGGAGTCATTATATGAAAGGAATAATATTTGAAATGAACCTGAGAAATTAGAGGTGGAAATACTTGCAAAATTATTGAACATCTTCCCACTGATGCACAAATGTTTCCTGCCACAGATTGAGATTTTTTCCCGGCCTAGTGTTAGGTGACCTGAGCAGCAAAACTAGCACTGTTCCAGTGGGGTCATTAATCCTCAGCCTGCCATTAGCAGGAACGGGAATATTGTCTTAGCAGTGGGGATTACATTTTTGTTTACTTAATGCCATCTTAGTACCCTATTACATCTCCTCAGATTGGCCTAAAGTGATTGTCGTCCTTTCAGCACTTGCAGATGTTAAGCATATTTTCCCCTCCCAATCATTTGGTGGATGTAATACATACTTAATTCTTTCACGTGGCCTCCCCAGCCAGCTGTTGTAGCCCCATACTGATTTTTGAGGCACTTGTCTAAGTCTCATCTGAGTCGCTGACCTCTTGCTGGTATGGCAACAGAGAGAACTTGAGGCCTGTCCTCAAGAATGCTGAAGTAAAAGGAACTGTTGCCACCTCGGTCTGTGATTCTGTGTTCCAGCCACTGTGGTCCTTTTTGCCTGCCATGTAACACTGCACACTCACACCCAACTTGCCGTCCTCTGCCAGGTCTCTTTTGTCATTAATGCTCTCGCAACACAATGGGATCAGGTCTGGTTCAGCAGTGCACACTATATACTGCCTGTTGTTCACAGGGATGGGGTAAATTAGAATAAACTTTTGCTTAGGAACACCTTTGTCTTTTGAACTTCTGTGTCGCAAAGCTGTGTGAGAGTTTTATTTAACTAAATATTTTATGGATATATGGAGTAACAAAACAGACAAAGAGAAGAAGAAATAATGTAACAATTTCCATATACTCACAAATTTTTTACAAAGCACAGGCTGAAAATGTGACACAAACATTCTTCTGTAGCATGCCAGCCTTTGCTGAGGGATATCAAGAAATAGTGTAAACACTTGCAGGCAATAATTTGTATTGTTTTGTGCTGAAGGAAGTAGATATCTGATTAAAAAGAAACCTTATTAAATGCAAATATTTGTCTTCTATTTTCCTTTTTACATTCATAAGGAGGAACAGATCCTTTAAAAAACGAATCTGTTGTTCACTAGGATTCTTGGAAGGGCTTGTTAAATCAGCAGGAACAAAGCTAGACATCTGGAATTACTGCATTTCTACCAAGCACTACCTGATGCCCTGACACCTGAGCTGCATGAAAAGATGCATTCCACATATTTCTTTAGCTGTTAGCACAGCAGCCTAATTCTCCCTTGAACAGAGAGAACAAGAGAGCTCTCTGGCTTTGCACCTTTGCTTTCCAATTCAAGTTTGCACCTTTCTATCCCATGCTGCTTAGGTTTTTTGCAGCAAATCTGTGATGCACTGGAGTACAGTGGGCGGTTTACTTGTTTTCATGGAAGGACAATTTGTACTTAAAGCAGTGATTAGATGAATTCTTTCTTTCTTGCATGCTTTAGTTTCTGATGAGTACTAGCTTCATCAGTGTAATTATAATTAGCACTCTTCATCTTGCTTTTACGGTACCAGCTGGACAGATTGGTCCTCTTACTGCACAGATTGGCGGCAGGGTTGCCTACATGGAGTTAGGTGACAGGCACCATGAAATAACAGATGGTAAATTCAGGGCTTGTTGGCAATCAGCAGGTTTTTGCTAATGACTTAATTAGCTATGCAAATTGTCAAATCAGTGTGAACATTGTTTTTATCGAAAACTTTACCTAAATTAATTACCATAATTAAGTAGCAGAATGTCAAGTATATTGGATGCGTAAAAGGGCTTGGCTGGCTATGGATAAGAGAGTTACCATCTTTATTAGAGTGCTGTGCTCCATATTTGAGAAGTCTGAGGATAAGAAATGTGGTTTCTTTCAAACTACTTTTAAAATACGCATATCACCAAGTTCCAACTGAGATACACCCTGGTGCTTTTCCAAAGAAAATGGCTCAGGAAGGATTTACTGGATAAAGGCTAAATATTTCAAGGAGAAGTTTAAAGGCAGTTTCATAGCCTGTTATTTGCTTAAAATCAGGCACATTTTTTCAGCCTAACTGCTTTTCAGTTCTGGGGTTTCTGAGATCCAGAGCCATGAGCATGCATCTATAGAGATGTGTTGAAGTTTTTAATTAAATTAGAAATAAAGTGTAAGCCTCTCTCCTTGTTCCTACTATGTGGGAACTTTTAACTCTGTTGTTCAAATGTCACAAAGTTAAGAGATGCAAATTCTCTAACATAATATTTTAAGTTGATTTTTTCTCTCTCAAGGTTTCCATATAACAAATATTGGGTGCTGTTCACAGGATGTGATGGTGGTAGGAGAACCAACCCTGATGGGAGGCGAATTTGGGGATGAAGACGAAAGGCTTATCACTAGATTAGAGAATACACAGTATGATGCAGCAAATGGCATGGATGATGAAGAAGATTTCAACAATTCACCTGCACTGGGAAATAACAGCCCATGGAACAGCAAACCTCCTGCTAACCAGGAGACTAAATCTGAAAACCCCACACCACAAGCTTCCCAATAGGTTATTCTAGCAGCAATGCCCACTGCAATATACTTCAGTGGGTTATTAATTACTGTTTCACAGCATTCTTCAAAATAAAATTTAAAATAAACACCTTTCAAATGATACAGTATCTATTTCTAAACTAAAGCTATCCAATTTCTTTTCGTTAGGGAAAACTCTTGTATAAGCTTCCATATACATTCCTTGGAAGTGTTCTCATACAACTAGATACTGGCACTGACCTCAATTAAAATAAGTGAAAACTAAACAGCATCTCATGGCAAATTTCTGACAGTGCATTTTATTGCAAGGGGTTGTTTTTTTCCTCATCAAACAATGGCCATATTTTAACAAGTCATCAGTGCTCAGGATCTCATTAACGTAACTATGTAAAACTTTTTACAATTGTAATATATTTTCTGCTTTTCAACTTGCACCTGAAATTTCTTGTTTCAGAAAAAGATCAGCTTTTAAGGAAAAGTAATTTAAAGTACTTTTGTTCGTTCTTTAACTTTTCTTTCATCAGTTAATCATTTAAAGGATCCAGCATTTTTAATTTACATTTAGCTGATGCCAGTAGATACTCTATCCATCATTTAATAAAAATACTGAAACAAGAAATGTCTTTTTTTCATCAAAGACATGAGAAATATTTTTATGTGGAAAAAGACACCCAGTCCTATGAGAGTTTATGCTTTGTAAAATTGCTGTTGATCCAGATATTTTAAAGCCATGTAATCCATTAACTTTGTGGGCAGCTTAATAAATCTAAAACTTTTGTGTTTTTTATTATTGTATCTGAGTTGGCTTTGTTGTTATTTCTTTTCATAGTATATTTCTTGTATAATATTTTTGTAAAGCCCTCATTTTTTGTTTTACTTTTTTGTTTTGTTTTGTTTTGTTTTATATTCCGGTGTATTTATGTGAAACTTTATAAAAGAAACTAATTTTTTTCATTTACATATTAATATGTTCAACTCATCATGTAAAGACACAGTGAGTCAGTGTGTTATATAATACAACTGTATTTTATGTATGCTTTGCCAATAAGTGTGCCAATAAACTGTGTTAACAAATGTGCTCTTATACAGTGCATTTACAGTTCCTTGCATGCAAAACACACACCCGTGTTCAGCATCATGCACCAGGGATTTCTGGAATTAGTGTTTCACTGAATTGCAGTCTTTTTCCAGCTAAAGGGAAGGTTTATGGTTAGGTGTGAATCACTTGCAGCTCAGTTTGGTTTGATGCTCTTTTTCTAACAATAACGATGTGCAGCACCACAGGTGAGTAACAGCAATGAGAGCCAAGTGTGAGGGAGTGCAGGGCGTCCAGCCAGAGCACCTCCATCCTGAACTTTGTATCCCTTGCTGTCCAGGGCCAGGGCTTATCAGAGCAGGGATTTCCACTCTGCCAAATTAAGTCTGATAGTTTTATGATGAGTCCTTCAATTGAGGATGAGAGGGTTTTAAAAATCCTCCTTCTTTCATTGCTTTGCTATCATACCAATTGTTCACAGGTGCCAGCGAAAGCCCTGGAGTGGTGCAGCCACTCTGAGCACATCCCAGCCTGCAAAGCCCCATAGCTGAGCCAGAGGACAGAGGCACACTCCCACATCCCGAGGCACCTGGGAAGCCCTGCAAGGTGCACCCTGTGAGTGGCAAACACAGGAAGAACTGTCGGCAGAGAGATGCTGAATCTACACCATCCTGCCTTTTGTGCAGGGGAGTGATGTTTTGTTCTTCCCTGAAACTCGACTTTCAATACTGCTGACATGATAAGAGCAGTTAAAGAGCTCCTAGGTTTTTTCTGAGTGGCTGTATGTATACCCAGAAGCCAGTCTAGGGAAACGTGTCTCCTAAGCATATATACATACTTTTTTAATAATGCTTTTGCTGGATGTGATTCCACCAAACAGTTTTGAAACCACCATTGCAGAAGGAATACAAGGCAAAGGACCCTGTGTGGCCATTTGGTTCTTGGTGAGAGGCAGCTCTCTCCCTTCCCCAGGAACCAGCCTTGGGCCCATGGTCCTGAAAGCAAAGTCCTTGTTCAGTGAATTTTGGCATCTGTGGTACTCCTTGCCTAAAAGGAAGATAGCCCAAAAGACACGCCACACTCTAGAGCACAAAGGATATCTACTACAGAATTTAAAACTAGCTAAATAAAAAATGTGGATAGCCATGCTGCTCCTTTGTATGTAGGAAATTGTAGTTTTATCATTCAGTGACTATATCAGCCCTGATTTTTCCATGTAAATAATTAAATTCACAACGTATTCCATTAAGGGATCTCTGGCTTCTACATAACCACTATAACATTACAATTATACACTGTAATTCTAATGTTCAGAAACACTAATCATTCATATTACATCTCCACAAGCACACTCTAAAAGGTGTTCCTTATTATTAATCTTTCAAGACTGGCATTACTATTTCAATTTTTAAAAGATTTATGATGTCATATTACTCCTGTTGTTTCAGTAAATAAACACAGGAATGCTTGAAAAATGAGCAACAGACTCCTTAGAGTGCTGTCCTTGAATTAATCTTGAAGGACACTTTTTCCATATCTCCTCAAAACCCTCATCTACAAGCTATCAATCCACCCTATTGTGGTTAGGGTGAATAACAGACACAGCTAGCTGATTTTATTTATTCACTTATTTATTAGTAAAAGAAATGCCCAAAATGGGCCAGCTTGAGGAAGTGGTTGAGATGGACAGCAGCTGGACACACAGTCTCCTCACTGCTGTGTCCTTCACCCCACATCCCAAGCTGCTGCGCGGGCTCTTCGTACCATGTTTGAAATGACATGGTGAGCTCATCAAGATGGAGCCTGTGATCCGATTTCTCTTCCCAAGTGCTTATGCCCTGTCCTCAGGAACTCTCCCCACAGGTTGAGGATTAAAGCACATCGACCACAATCCATCGATAATGGATTTCATGGCTTTCAATTGGGGGCTGTCATTAACTGACACTGCAGCTTCCATGTGCTCCTGGAACAGAGCAGTGGGAAAGGTGAATAAGCACTACAGGTGAGTTCAAGCAACAGGTTTGGAAGAGATAAGGTTGCAGCCTAAAGAATGAAAACTTGAAACCAATAGTTAATTTAACTGTAATCTAATCTCACCACCTACCAGAACATTGTATCTCTCTTAGAATTTGGAAGGAAATAATGTTTTTGGCACTTCCCCCTGGGGAGCTCTGACGCTATTAAAAGGAGGAAGGAAACTTATCTCATGATGTTGAAATACTTTCAAAAAGAAAGCTCTTGTTTGTTTTAGTTAAATGAAGGGAAATACTGGCCCTGAGAAGTGCCCTTGCAAATCAGAGGGAGGAAATTCCAGGACTTTACTTGGAAAAGCTGAATCATATAATTAGTAAAGTGACCAAATACGAACACTGATAACCAAGCTGGTTGATGTTACAAAGACCTTAAACCATGCAAGAGTCATAAGCACTGGTGGGTTTTGATTGTTCGTTGAATTGTTTTGTTTGGGGATTTTTTTTTTTTTTTTTTTTTTTTTTGTATTTGTTCAGCAAAGTCCATTTCTCAGTGAACTTTCAACCCCCGTGAATCACCAGCTGGTCTCGCTGGCTGCACCTTGTGAGAATATTTCAGTTCCTAGAGCTCCTTCTTTCTCTCTTTCTTTTCACAACAAACAAAAAGAAGCAGTATTTACCACTTTGTAGTCTTTTCAGGAAGCGGGTTTTCTCAGGTTTCATCATCCTTGCATTGATATGTATGGGTGTGATAATGGTAGGATAATTAAATCTGGAAGGGACCTTGGGAGGTATAACTAGTATTTGCATTCTTTCAGCATCACAGACCTCTGTGAAAGTCGTGACTAATTTTTAACCTTGGTCCTGGAGAAGTTACTGCTCTCAAACGTTTGGGAAGTGTAACCGGCTTGCGTCCTTGGGGAACAGAGCAAAAGCGCCCCGTACCTGAGAGCTGGGGATGCCAAGGATGATCAGCCCTGAAGTGTGCAGGAAGACACAGGGATTAGAGGGGGAGGAAACCACCAAAGGGAAAGGGAAAATACTGAACACTACTGGGTGTTCTCCAACACCAGGGTGGAGAGAGGCTCCCTACCCAGCCATGGCTGCAAAACACCATTAAAGGAGTCTAAATGATAGAACAGACTAAATTTTGCAATTTCACAGCCTCCATGAAAATCCCATTTTAGCACAGACAGGATGAAAGAGAAAACATAAATGATTGATATTGAAGGAAACCCAGTTTGTGTCTAATATATCCTGGAGAAACTGCTAATGGAAATTGAATAGTCCTGAAAATATTTCCTGAGACTGCAACTCTGATCAAGTAGCCCTATGGTGATGTATTGCATGTCCAAATTAAAGCTGCCCTGGGGCACACGTAACCCCAGCAGCTGGTTTTACTGTGCAGGACTGGATGATTTGTATGTTTTTTCTAGCTTTTTGACAGCATATTTTTATACAAGGCTAAGGCCTGAATCTTCTACTATGTAAGAGGAGCTACTGAATATTTAACATCCCATAGAACTGATGTTACTCCAGCATGTCATTATGTTCTATTAGGAAGCCTGGTGGTACCCCAGCATTGCAGAATGGCAGGCGGTACCTTTAGATAGCGAGACACTTGTGCAAGCCTCTAAATTTATTGCCCATACTCATACATTTCTTGAGAAAATATGAATTTCCACTGAATGCTCACAGTATTAAAATCTAATTTACCACGTTATTTTGACAGCAACTAGTATCAGTTCTTTAAAGGGGAGAGGCTTTATTAGGAACAGTGATGGAGCAATCTAACTGTAAAAGCATTTCTTCCACGACCCTGTGAATCACTTCTGAAATAAAAGAACTTTATCCTTCACATCAAGAAATAATTTTTAATGGGTCTATGGGCAGTCTTAATTCATAAGCACATTTTAAAACACCATTATGCATTAAAGATGACATCAGGAAATAATTCACTTGTGCATACAGAGTCAAAAACTTTACAAAAAGCATCCACCTACAACAGAGCACAAACACTCCAGCTCCCCAAGAAATTCCCAGTTCTGTTTCCATCAGTTTTACAGGGATCAGGATGAGATTGATTAGCTTTATTTTGAATAAGATACTGAATCCATCCCTGATAATTCAGGTTACAGGTTACTGCACATTAGCAAGGGAATGTGCTTTAGCTGAACCAGATAAATGCACACTCAGTGTGCCTCCATGCCTGTTAGACAACCAAATTCAGGATCCTTTAGGTCAGTGCTCATGCCTGGAGTCCGAATTTCTTCAGGTTCATTTCTTTTTTTACTGTATGCGGTTGTGGGGATTTTATGAGGGTGGGGATTTTTAATTTGGGAATATTTGGGGTCTTCTTTCTTTTTTCTTCAATCTGTACAGTGCCCTGTAAGTACTTCTCAGATGTCCAAGATCATATCAGTTGGAAGGTGACATGCAGAGCACTTGTTAGAGTGTGTGTAGCAGTATTTTATACTATGTTAAAAGAAGCTCCGCCTGATCTCTGGAGATCCTCAAGTTGTGTATCACCGCAGTTTAATTAATAGCTCTGTCTCAACAACTCTGAATTCATCTGAGATGCTATGTATAACTTTGTACTGAACAGCTATAATGTATAAGGTCAGCATCTCCTTTGTAATGCATTAGGAGACGTTTTAGCAAATGCTTGATATAAAGAAGGCATTTAACACTCCTTATCGCATTCAGCTGTGACTCTCATTTCATCACATGAAGTTTCATCCTCCCTGAGTAATCTCTTGGGGGGTCTGAGTATTGGAAAAGCTTTTAAGAGCTGGTGTTTGGTGCTTTCAGATGCTGGAGGTTTTCTTCCATTCTATTTTCTTCCATCTCTCTTTGATAGCTTATGAAAATTTATTTGTCATTTTGCACAAACTTTTTAACTTTCCATCTTCTTCTGGCCATGTGCAGAACAGAACACAGGACTCGCATGTGCTCCACACAGACAAACCCATCAAAACCAAGGTGGGTTGCTCCTGGCTTGCCAAGAGAGATCAAATTCAGCAGACAGAAGGTGTGAAATTTAGGAACTGTGATCGATACCGGGCTTGTGTCTGTCTTTGACTGCAAACTCCATTCAGAAAGGGAATTTTCAGCTGTTTTCTTTGAAATCTCCCCTCCGGGTTAAACTCGTGTTCCAAAGGATGATAACAAAGGGTGAACTACTGAGACAGCTATCATTTCGTTTGAGTTTTTCAGCAGCTCTATGTCTGTGTCTGTGCTTAGACCACCAGCTCCTCCAATGTGAATCAGGTGGGAAGTGCTGCAGGAGCTGGGCTTATTGCTAAGGTGTCCCTGGACAGCAATCAAGAACCTTTATTGTGGTTCCTGAGCTCTGCAGCAGTAATGCAATTTCATTTTTGCATATTGCAGCTATCTTCTCTGCTGATCTTTGTGTCAACAGGGAGGGGAACTTCAGGTTGTCTTTGTTTGTTTTGCTGCTATTTCAGCCTAAAAGCAAAAAAAAATATAACCTGTATCAGCCTTCTTTCTTCCAGAAAGTATTATTTTTAAATATACCCTTTTTTTATAGAAGTCAGGGCTTCCCTGTGAAGGGTCTAACTCAAATTTCACGCAGCAGGATTTCGCTTTACTGTAGATGCTGGTTGCATTCCTGAGAGGGAGGAAAGAAATACTAATGGCCAGGTTATAATGAGAGGCTGAACGGTGGCACTCCCCAGGGAGGCAACATTTTTGAGCTCAAGACCATGTAATAGTGGGATATGGGCTTTTAAAATGGAAAGGGAGTTGTCGAGTCCTATGATTTTTCTGTGAGACCCACAGCATGGCCAGTTCTCAAGTAGGGAGGGGAACTGCTGGGGAAGGAAGGAGTGGTCTGTATAATAATTGCCTTCAAACAGTCTGAGGCTTCTGAAAGTGGCAATCTACAAGACAGCAGTTTCCAAGAAAAGCCCATATACAGGGGAAGAAAACTGCAATCAGTAATGAAGGAAACCTTCTAGCAATGGACCTCATGCAGGCACTTCCATGTACCAGGATGGGCACATAGCTGCAAGGTCAAGACTCAAAGGGAAAAATGGAAAATTGATCTTATTTAATACGTTTTTAATTTTATTCATTTGTTTTATTTTTTAATCATCTGTGACCATTCAGTTCAGTGCCAAAAACTTCTGATTTCTTAACTGCAACAACCTCCTTTAGCTGATTAACAGGTAGATTAATTTGAAATAACCTTTGAGGTAGAAGAAAAACACAGGGACAGCCCTACCTTAAAACCAGCAGAGTCATTTTGTCACACTAAAAGCCTGGCTGCAGCCATCTACCTGCACCTGACCCTCCATCTGAGTATCCTACAGTCTCCTCCAGACCAGCGCCTTCCTTAGGGAAAGGTTTCTGGCAATTTGACTGTCACTGCAAAATGTCTGCCTACATGACTGCAGGCTGTTGTGAAATATTCAGAATAGATGTACAGAAATAATGATTTCTCAAAATCATGATTTTTAATTTTTTTTTTGTTGTTCAACCAAAACCTTTTTGTTTGGTTAGAATGCATTTTTTTCTTTTTGTTCCTTCTAGGCATTGAAATTTTAAGTTGTACTTCAATAATTTTCTTTCCAAATGTGATTTTCATGAAACTACAAGCACCACAAATGTTTTCAGTTTAAAACAGACAGTTAAAATTTTTGGAGCTGGAAGTAAAATATCAAATACAAGCACCTCTGAACTTGCCAGGGGTGGGCTGATGAGGTTCCCTTCTCAAGGCTCCTGACTAAGCCACAACGCTTAAGAATGAATTACACAGATTGCATCCTGCCCAGCTCTCTACAGAAATATGCTTGTAAACGTTGCAGAGAGGTAGTTTGAAGGACATTTGAATGATATAGAACGATATAGATCACCCAAAGCATCAGTTATTCCATCTTTCTCCTCTCCTTCCTTCCTCAATTCCCTTCAATATTTGAAAATAGACTAATCCAGGAGAGTTGCAATAAAAAAAACTAAAAAAAACTTTAAAAAAAAAAAGTGGTAAAGGCTTTTCAGCTCTGGCTTTCCAGTTACAGGGCTCATCTCAGGATACTGTTATGGCAGCTGGTTCTTTAAATGTGACCAGAACTGGATAACCCTGACTGGACTGTGGCCACTGCGTACACGTGCAGCTTTACAGCACTTTCTGTGTACACAGTACAGCAAACAGCTCCTAAAAAACACAGTTTCCTGTAATTCCCACAAAAGGACTGTGTTGAGGACCTCACTTTCTGTACAAAAAAAAAAAGGCTTCAGAGCTCATCTGGCTTTGTGGCACATCCATGGTCCCTGGTGGGAAGCCAGCAGTGCCCTGATGAGGAGCACAGTGCACTCTGCTGCCCAGCTCATCCACGACCCCATCCCACCCTTCAGCAGCGGGCAGAGCCCCTCTGCCTGAGCATCCACAGTCCTGCACTGAGGCCACTCAGCCTTTTACACAACCCAAGACACTTGTCTGTCTTAACATTCGTGAGTCTTGAGTGGAGCTGGGCCAATTTGGATCCCTTTATTAGCAGTATTAAATTCCATTGTGCAGGTATTTCCACAGCTGTGAGTTATTCAACATAAACTCCTACTGAAGTAGAGAATAGGCTGCAAATAACCCACCAGGGAACAATTTCTTAAGTGCTAGTCATCCAGCAAATTCCTTTATTCTCAGTTTTTATAGCAGGATTATTTGATGTAGAGGGTATGTCCAGGTTATAATGTATTTGATTATTTATAGCAGCTATCTTGTGTCATGAGCTCCATTTTAAAATGGACAAGGATTATTGGAACTAGACAGATGTGATGTTAATTTCCAAAACTAACCTCATTTTCAGTGGAGCCTGTGCTATTGCTTGTACTTTTGAGAATATCAATTTTCTGGTAATTTTTCAACCCCCCAGTTGTTTTGCTACTAAGCCTACCTCATCCTGTGATTTTTCTGTTTCCTATATCTTTCCTTCATGACTATTCCTATTTCCTAGTGAAATATTTCCCTCCCAATATCAGCAAATGGTTCCCCTGTATGGAAATAAAAGCTCTTTTTCTGTTCCACACTTCATCAACACTCGAGATACGTTTTCAGTTCTGTGAAGGCCCCAAGAGCAGGTGTCACCTGCTTTAAACCCTGATTAAAACCATCGTACCCCCCCGAAAGGAAACTCCCCCTTCTGTGTCACCTGCCTGAGCCACCAGCGTGGTCTCTCTCCTGGGAAAGGTATTTAGAGGATATACACCTTTTTTGTAATGCTACTCCATTAGCCTAAAGACAAGGAGACCTTTACACAATTCTCGCTGGTGTCTCCAAATCAAGCTATTGGCACAGCACAGTTGTCATGGTTTAACCCCAGCTGGCAACTGAGTACCAGAAATCTCCTTGCTCACACCCCACCCACCCTTCCACACACACATCCTCTCTGGTGAGATGGGGAGGGGAATCAAGGAAAAAAAAAATAAAACTCCTGGGTTGAGATAAGAATAGTTTAATAATTAAAGTTAAAATACAATCATACTAATGATAATAATAGCAATAATAACAATTGTAATGAAAATGAGAGAGGGAGAGGAATAAAATCCAAGAGAAATGAGTGATGCACCCTACAACTGCTCACCACTCACTGATCCATACCCAGTCCATCCCTGAGCAGCAATTGGTGCCTCCCAGCCAGCTCCCCCCCAGTTTATAAAATCAACATGTCCTGTGGCGTGGAACGGCCCTTTGGTCAGTTGGGGTCAGCTCTCCTGGCCATGCTCCCTCCTGGATTCTTGTGCACCTGGTCAGTGGCAAAGCACAGAACACTGAGAAGTCCTTGATTTAAAGCACCACTGAGCAACAGCCAGAACATCAGTGTGTTATCAACATGATTCTCACACTGAATCCAAACCACAGCACCGTACCATATGAAGAAAATTACTTTATCCCAGCTAAAACCAGGACAATGGTTCAGTTCCTTTCGGAGGCTGTTGTTGCTCTCTGCCTCTTCACCCCTTGTTTACTATTGAATATCTTTTGACTGATACAGTAACTTCATTGAGGGCCCCTACATATTGTAACAACAGGGTTGCTGAACCCCAGTTCCACATTCAGCTTCTCGGCCACCCCCCCACTTTCATTAAAGGTGATCCCATCGCACCTTCTCTGCCTGCAGCTTCCAGATCAACCCATCAGCCCAAGGCCAGATTCTGCCCCACCACGAAATGTGTTCAGCTGTGCTAGAGCAGTGGCCCGGCAGTGAAGTCCTAGCAGACACTGTGCCTCTGTATTTGCAGTTCTATTTGCCCCTTTCCTCCATGTGATGAAGAAACCAGTTCTGGAATGTATTTTTGAGGTTATTCCATACTGAGCTGAGCCATTAAAGTGAATTGCCTACAACTAAGGTCCTTTTTTTTTTTTAAATTCCCATGTATTTATGGTGTCACACTGGTGTGGTTTCAAAGTGCTGTGCATGGTTTTTATTTGTGTAACTTCCACTGAATTTTTAACTTTTTTTTAATAGAAACTGTAGCAAAGTCTTCCAAGTGCCTCTTAACAGTGCTAGGATTTCATTCCTGTCATCCTTATCCTTTTTTGCAGACTATTCAGCCAGCAATATTCAGGGCTTTTCATAATGCCTTCCATCTCCTCTGTGCTGCTGGGAAGGGGCCAGCTATCAGCCAAACAGCAAGTAAATAGACTGCTTGCATTTAGTGTAGTGATGGGCACATATGTTTTTAGTGAAGAGTTTATTTGCCAGAAGAAAACTAGTTTGAGAATTCAGGTCAACTTTTGGTGAATAACTTTGAACTAATAAATATAAGACGTGAGGACAGAAAGATTTCAGAAGTGCAGAAAAAGTTCATATCAATTTTTCTGGAACCAATCAGCTCTGTTTAGTTGGGCTAGGCTACTCCTGTTGCCAGCAAGAATAAACAAACAAACAAATGAACAAACAAAAAAACCCCCGAAATAAAAACCAAAAAAAAAATCCAGGGAGGAAGGAGAAGGAAAACAGGACAGGAGATTGCCCCAAACACAACATCTAAGTCAGAGGTGTTTAATAAATCCATTTCCTTTGGTGACCATCACCCTCCTGCCCCAGCCCTTGCCCCAGCTCTCCCCGTCTCCTGAGACAAAGCTCCTATTTCTGAACCCATCCATTTCAACCTTCCCCATGCCTTGGTCCTTTACATGAACAAGCCCAGGTCCAGCTGGACAGCCCGCAGCCTCTGCCATCCCCATACCTTCTAAAGCTCAGCATTAAACTCCCCTTGTCCAAACCCACCAAGAGCTCCCCATATTCAACCACCTCCAAAAATCCTCCCCAAAGCCCCTTCTTGGTTCACTCATCTATGTCAGAGCAGGTACTTGGCTCTTCCCAGCACCATTGGCTGCTGCAGTTAGCCCATTATGCCCATCTTTACTTCTTGAAAAAGCCTCAGGTGGTGCTTCAGCAGCAAGCCAAAGGTTCCAGAGGGCTGCTGTGCTCACTAGCAGTACCAAGTCCTGTCCTAACAGGTCTCCAAGGACAGGAAAGGAGTACTATAAGGAGGGAATATCTGATGTACAGAAACTCTTTTTTCAGGATATATTCAGAAGAGACTGAAACATTATTTATACGTTAAAAAAAATATTGTCCTTAACACTCACTTAAGATGTTGAAGAGCTGGATTCAGCCTTCAACCTCCCGTGTTACGGGAGGGTTACAATGAAGAGGGGCCAATCTCATGTCCTGTGGAAGGGTAAAGGTGATCTCAGTAGTTTCTGGGCCAAAGGATACTGAGTGGCTCCAGAATATGCTGATGTTTTCTGCAAAAACTTAGTCTATATCTATTCTCAAAGCAAGTCATGGGGAATTTGAGCTTGGTTTTTTGTACCACACAGAACACACTGTCCTGTTTGCTATTCAGGTGCTACTGGGATCATGGTCCCATCCATGTACTGTCCTCTATAAATCTCAAGTTTGAATTTTGTTAAATTGCATGAAGGAGCAAGTGAACTGAGCATAATTCTTTCAAGCACACTGAGAATTTTTTGTTGAAAGCTGGCTCAAAACACCCGTACTTAATTTAACTTCTTTTTCATTTACTACATTAGGAAGCACTGCTACTGAGAGGGCTCCAGCCATGTGTCCCTGCCATGGAAGGACAAGGGTGTTTTGGTCCCAGGGAGCTGCGCTGGCCATGCAGAGGGGAGAGAGTCCAAGGTACCATGTAACAAGGTGGCAGTTTCCCACTGGGGCAGGCAATTCCACTGATTTTGGTGAAGTAAAAAGCTCTGAAGCTCAAAATCCTAATGTTAACCTTTTACCACCATACTAAATCCTTGTTCTTGCTTTTTGAGTTCAGTGAATTCATCTCATGCAGCTCCTGCCAGCAGCCACCGGTGCAGATATTTCAGCATAATGGTCCTTCTTCATAGGCACAGCAAAGGGAGCTCTGAGGAGCTTTATGGATGATCATATTGCAGAGCACTGCACAGTTGAAGATGACAGAGGCGAATGTTGGTGTGATGGACCACAGCCTGACTCCACAGCACTGATGAGAATGCCTCTTCCTGCAGAGGCAGGGTCTATCTCTGCCCTGCCTCCTGCCTAACTTGGCACTTTCCAGCCCAGTTACAAAGCTCCAGTCCTCTCCCACGCCAGCCATGGTCCCCAACTTGAGCAAACCCATTATTCAGTTCTCATCCTCGACTCACAAAATGAACACACCTGTAGTCTAACTGCCGGTTATTCAGCAAACGACCTCATTTAGAAACTAGCCCCCTCAGTCCAATTATCCCTCTTCTTCAGCCACATGTCCTTATGTAGCAGCATTGCTCATTTATATGCTAATTTTACTAAGTCTACTTCAAAGGGGAGAATTGTTTGTTAAAAATCTTACACTCCAGCCTGAGTTCAGACCATCTCATTATTTACCTGCAAATTTAGGGAGATATGGGTAAAAGCTCTGTTCTTTTATGATCTATTGTCTAGGTGATCAAAGGAAACCATTCAATATGAAGATCAAAAAGAGTCTGGCTCCCAGCAGCCCAGCAGCTGGCTCTGCCAACTCCCAAAGTCTGCAACCTCAGTTATAAGTAAAGACTGATTCTACCATTAAATAACTTTTGATTACAAATTGGAGGGAATAAAAAAAAAAACCTTCACATCACAGTCTCTTTACTAAGGTGTTAATGAAACTAGGCTTTATATTGATATTATCTCAATTATTAGTCAAGGAATAATCACTATGTATATAGTGTCTCTATTAATAATCCTCAGATAATGAAAAATATCCCACAGACATAACTAATACTGCTTGATAAATTGCTGGTGGACCACAGCTAACCCAGATTTTCTTTTTTATATAGATATACTGCTCAAAGAATTTTTTAAAACAGAAACTCAGAGACAGAAGTGTTTACTATTTAGAGAAAGCAAAAGCAGTGATTGTAGGTTGAAGTATCAAAATGGGACACCTCATGTCCCAGTCTGTTAGGGAATTATGTCAACAGAGTAACACGATGTGAATAATGAACCCATGCTTTTCAGGGCTGACATAATTCCTCAGCCTAAGGAATTTCAAGAACTGTGATTTGTAGAAATCCTACTCTTTTTGAAGAACCCACAGAAAGAATTTTTCATCTTCACCACAAATAAACATTAAATAGTATAGAGCTTGCTTTAGGAAAATAATGGGAAAAGTGAAAATGTATAGACTTTCAGGCGTTAATCTTCCCTTTAAAGTCAGCACACTGTTATTCACTATAGTGTGTCCCCTTTTCCATGCTACAAATGGCAACAAACAAGAGGCTGAGCACTGAAGTTTATTTGGGGGCTCTGCAAGGGGGGCACAAAGATGTTTTGACTGCTGAGATAATAAAATAAATAATTTTTTTACTTGATACATTTCTGAAAATACACTGAATTCTCCTAAAAACATTAAGCCTCCAGTGCTGCTAGGAGAGGTATTTTGCTTGCTGTGCTTTACTTTAGCTTGTTTGTGTGAATCAATATGTTGTACCCTTCCTGTCAGTCAGTAGTAAATGAATACCTTAACAGGTCTTGGAAGACTTCTAGTGCTGTTCTCATTTGGAGCAGATCTAAAGCTGATGTTTTGAACAGTTGTTAGTATTAAAGATCCGATGGCACTTTACAGGAGGGTTGGGGTGTAAGTTTTGGTGACCTGGCCAAATTCCAAACTGGGTAATTAAATTCTGTCCATCTAAACTTCCCCCTGTGGCTTTAGTTGGCTCAGGTATGCTTAATTTCCTGTCTTAAAATGTTCCATAGTGTTGCAGCAGTGCTGTTAAACAGTTGCCAGGTTTCACCTCGGCAATGTGTGAGATGATTCATACCTTACAGATCTGCAGATAGCTGCATGTTCAGTGCAGCCTATGGGAGCTGGAGGAAAGGCAGAATAGGAATGACAAGATGTCATAATGACTGTTCCTTTCATTCATTTTCTAATTTTGTGACACTTCAGAAAAATATAATAAAATCTCTCCGTTTTTTAATGAAATAAATTCCTCTCCCCCTCAACCCTTCCATTCCTTGCATGCCCAGGAGAGAAGAGAGAACCTGAAGAGACATGTATGGGGTTAAATGAAAACCCAGATCCCTGACTATGCCAGGATGTGAAGAGAACTGAAGTCTATATTTGACCTGCTCAGAAGAACATTTTTCACCTCACATACTCTGAAGCTTTGAGAAATTTCAATTCCAAATCAAAGCTTTATGCCCTTTTGATAGTTTTTCTTCTTAAAATGTAGCAACACAGCACCAAAAGAGTGCTGAAGGTAAGGTGAGCCCAAGTTAATGTGTATTTAAGTTGCTCCCTGTTTTGTTCTTTCCCTGGCAATTTAAAAGCTAAACAAAATCTAAATTACACACACACACACCCATAAAAATAAAATACAGCCTCCAGAAAATCCTTGTTCGGAATGGTATATGCAAGCCTGTTATTTGCCACTCCTTCCTTGTTACCTGCCCTGTTTCTTCCCTTAGTTTTCTTCAGTCTTGCAAAACTTCTGAACCCAGTTGGGTATGAGGGAAGAGCTTTAAGTATTCAGTCTCTTGTCAAAAATAAACTATGAGGTGATAATGTCTTTGTTAGGGAAAGGAAGTTTTTCTATTAGCTGATTCATCCCACCCAAAAATCTAAGAAGTGTCCCAGAGATGTCTACCTGAACCCATTGCTCAGGTAAGAACTGAAAAATGAGGCTTTTAACTTCAGCACCTCAGTTTGTTGTCATTTTAACACAATATGCAATGTGTCTGTTTCATGGTACAGCTCATGAATTTATCATGAGGTTACAAAACCAGAACAGTAATAAATTGGTGAGATTTCATTTTCATACAAATTTCTGAAAACTCACAATAGCTATAAGAAACACTGGGAGCCCAGCAAACTACTACTACTGTCCTCTGCAGTGCCCAGTATAAGAACCTCTTTTGCAAGAGTAGGGAAAGCAGCTGAGATGTGTAACAGCTCAATACTCCTGGTTTTGTGGCTTTCTCCCACAAACTTTGCTTCAGGAACCTCACCAGTGCTGCTCACAGGGAGAGCTTTGTCTGACCTGTCTGCTGAGGAGCTTAGGGAGTTACTGGCTGGATTACAACTGTGTGTTTGCCTGGGCTGCAGCTCTGTGTGAGTGAGGGATAATGGACAGACTTTTAAACTTTTTTAAATAAGGAAAAAAGCTCTTTCAGAAAGAAAAAGCAAATATATGCCAGGTTTTTATAATGACAAAAACAGAGCAGTAAAAAACGGGGGAAACATTAATGCTACTTTGAGATTAAAGTGTTTTGAAGAGGCACATCTTCAACTAATCAGGAAGCTCTGGACAGTAGGCCTAATCTTTTTGGTCTAAGAAAAAAATCTATGCATATCATTTTTCTGGCAGAAAGACAGTTTTTCTTGAGATTTCCTGAAATGGTATCAGTTGGGGCCTGATCCTGGAAACCTTGGGGGGGGGGGGGCTGAGTTCCCAGGAACTACTCTGTAGTAGACTGAAGAAAAAAAAAAGTTTTTGTGACACCCAAATGAAAAAAAAAATGGAGAATGAGCATAATCATTGCTACATAAAACCAAAGAGAGACAGAAAACATAGTGTAGGGAGTCCCAGTGATGCTGTTTGAAAGTCAAGAGTTTTCACTTTGTCCTTGTGAATGTAGGCAGGGATCATTTGCTGGAAGTGCTCCAATCCTACTGCCCTTAAACATATAAAGCTCCCACTTCAGTCAGTGGGATTTGTGCACGCTGAAGAGCTACTGGGTCGAGCTTGTAAATGTCTGACACTGAGTGTGCGACACATCGGCACTCTTATGGCTGATTAAAGGAACGACGTGTCAGCAGCAGATGAGACCTTTGCACAAGTAGGATAACAACACCATGTCAATATTTCCCTAATGTGTGAATAAGTGCTGTGAGGGACAGGGCACACAATATTCCACAAACTGAAGTGTAGGAGATGGCTGAGAAAGCTTGCTGAATTCTTATCTAAACACCAAAAAGCAATATTAAATATTAAATCAGATTATTAATATTAGAATATAATATGTTAGCATGACACTTCACCTTCTCTAAAGCAGCATGTTGCCACTTGCCCTTGATGTATAATCAGGTGCTAAATGAATGATTTTTTGTTACTGCTTTCTAGTATGAAATCAGTGGGGTGGAAAAGCTATCTTTTTGTCAGAGAGAAATTTCCAGACAAGATTGCATGATGTGGTTACTGGAAGTGGTAGCAGTGGGGTACATGTGTACATGTACTTGGCCTTTCTAGTGTGCGAGGACAGAGGTATTGAAATGGTGTTAAGCCTCCAGCCCTTGGGCTCTCCAGCTCCAGGACAAGTCCTATGCAAGAAGCAAAGCAGTGCTGGTTTTTTCTGCTTTACGCCTTGTTAAATTCAGCACAGAAACAGCTAATTGAGAAAGCATAATTCTGCATTTTTGAGATCACAAACTGATCCAGGTCTAATTGATTTTTTATACATGTTTACATACCTCAAGCTTAAACAGAAACCACCACCATGTAGGTGTATGAATGTGTTTGAAGAGGCTTGTCTGGTGTCTGGGACCACCTGGGGATCATACAAACGTTTTATCCTTGTTCTTCCAGTATCAAAGTCAGTATTACAATTTATAGGAGCAATTCAGAAGAGACAGAAGAGTGGAAGTAGTGATCAGTGGTCAGCCATGTACACATACCAGGGCTTCCCTTCTCAGGAAAGCCTCTTCTTGCTACTTGGCTGGCAGCTGCTTTGTAGCACCTTACAGGGCAGGACATCTCGCCTGCTTTCTCACAAACTAAAAGGTTATGTGTCCATCAACTTTTTCTAGTATTGCCATTTTATTGATGGGTAGGTTTTAATTTGTCTCAAGTCCAACACTGAGAGTAGCCCTTGCTTACCCCATTTTTCCCCTTTCCTTAAAAGGGATACATGATGTAGAAATATGAATTTATCATCATCTCAGTGTTGTCCTTTGTCTTTCCTCCCTCCTAACCCTGAGCCCTCACAGTGACACCTCTTGTGTAACCAGTCTCAGGGTAGATAGGCTCTCAAAAGACAAAAGTGGGTAGCAGTGCCAGTTACCTGAGTTACCTGCATGGTTATGACCATGGCAGACACAAGTCCATTTCTGTCCCCAGTAATTCTTTCAGGAGTTTTATATAAGCAATGTATTGGCAACAAAAGAAATGGAAGTAGACAAAAGGAACAAAGCTAGTATTTAAGCCAGGATCCCTGGAAAAACAGGACAAGAGTTATGGTTGGACCTACTCTGAGCAGGACCTGGACCAGAATACCTTCAAACCTGCTGGAGTCTGAGTGTGGACAGAGGGATGGAGTGGAAACGTATCAACACGTTTTTGCAATGGATGTGCCCAGATCAGATCTTGGACAGTCATAAGGAAAAGAAATGTGAAGCTTATGGTTCAGAAATGAATCCCAGACCTCCCAGAAAACTGTGTACTGCTTGGCAGGCTTGGATGAGCTGCATTCATTTCAGGACATAAGCATATAGGCTCAACCATTAAGAAAAATACAGGAGGTCTTCAAAGTGCTTGAAGTGAGCACCTGATGTCTTAGGGCAAGAACCTCTAGGGAATTCGGAAGTCCTCAGCAATCATGCAGGAGCAGCTCAGTCATTTCAGTGCCAAATCAGTGAGGATTTCTGATGATATGTGGGTCTTAAAAGAAAACTGGTCACATGTCAGCAGTGTCTGTAACAAAAGGACTTTCACATCTATGTTTTTGCAATAGAATTTTAATTCGATAAAGTACCCTCAGTGCTTGTGAAGCCCATTGCATAAATTAATAAATAATAATATCTTGGAAACTGCAAGAAATTCTGCTTCAAATCTAAGAGGACTTTAATCCTTTCACGCAAGGATGACATCTTTTCTATATTCCCTTTCTTGGGATGTCAAAGATATATTTTTCCAAAACATTTGAACAACTTGACTGGGACCCAAGCGGAAATTCTAGATGTATTGTGGTAGAGTAATGAGTCAGAAAGTTTTCTTGCCAGGGATTGAGAAATGCCTGACCTCGTTTCTGAGAACACTGCATGAGAGGGAGAGATTTTGCCCTTAGTGGAATTCTAAATGTTTAGTGGAGACCTCTGAGCCTAAAGCAACTGCATCCCTGTTCGAAAAAAAAAAAAAAATCTCCGATTATTCTTGTATTTACCTCTAGAGAAATAAATTTTAAATTTTTAGGTCAAATTTAAAACTAATTTTAGGTGCCAAAAGAATATAATAGTTAATATATTCTAATTATTTTTTACTGAACATATAGGTTTCACCTAAGCTGTAACTTTATATACATAGCTTTGTCTTTTAAATCATAAGTCTGGGCAGCCAATGGGGAGCCAGCCCCTTGCACCAAGGCAGGATTACCCATATCTGTTGCCTTTCTGACAAATATTTATCTGATTTCTTCTTATAGATCTGCAGGACTGAAGATGCTCCAGGCAATCTGTTTCAATGTCTAATCTGAGTCATCCTTGCTCCAAATGTAAACCCAGTGTCTCTCAGATGCAGAGAAAAACAGGCACATAGTAGCCTGTGGCTACATGGCACAAGTTTTACTGAACTGCTGGCAATTAAAATTTGGGGCATTTTTGGGTTTGGTGTGATTTGGCTTTTTTATAGTCCCTGGGTCTGTAATCAATATATGTATTCCATAAGAAGAATTAATACTGTGCCTAAGTAAAAGTATATAAATAATTGCTCATTTTGTACCATTGTCATCTGCAGAGGATGCTTAATTCCTTAGGTGCACAACAAAGCCTCTGTGGCTGCAGCTACTCTTTGGGTGGCAGGCTGGGTGTAATCCCCAATGGTTGCAGGCAGCTCTCTGCTTTGCTTTTTGGTTTGCTCTACTTTGAGATTTATCTCAGGAAGTCAATATACAATATTATTCACTGAATTCCATTTATTTGCCACAAATCTGTTTGAATTGACTACATCAGGGTTTGACTGCCACCTTATCTTGGTATCTGGTCATCAAACACACCCACATGTATATAAAAATCCATGGAAAAGTTACCAAAGCTCACAGCTTACTGAAGTTTTCTTTATGGTAATTGTTCCAACTTATGATATTCTATAAAGGAAGTTCCTACATATACAAATTTTTTTAAATTATTTTATTTTTTTAAGGCAGCAGGTACCACTGTCTTTAATGAAAATCAGTCTTTTTATCCTAGAGACTAATATAGCTGCTGGCCCTGGAGTTTGAACCCTATCTCCCTAGACTGCCAGAGCATTCTCATTTTTCATCCCTGCTGAGAACACAGCTACAGTACATTTCCTAATTTCTATCATATGTTAGTGTAGTTTGTGAAATACAATTCCTCTTTTTAAAAAATAAAAATAATCAAATAAAACACATTTGAATGAATAGATGTTTTCCACTTTTTGCCTTACTTGATCAACTCATTTGAGAAGCCAGTAGTTACTTTAAATAAAGCTAGAATTTGTAAGACTCCAGTCAAAAATGTGACTTTTTAATATCTTATTCAATTTCATGTGGGTTATGCAGAAAATAAATTACATGCAACTGTACTACCTAAGTACCACTGCTGTATTTTTTTTTCACTGAGCAATTTTTGAAAGCAGTATAAATCATAGGCTAAATTCTGCTGCCCTTCCTCCAACCTTGCTGAGCCAAAATCCCATTAAAGTTAACTTTGAGATTTGGCCCCATGACTGGATGAGTATGGGAAAGCATGTAATTTATAAGGCCATATCCAGTCTATTATACGTCTGGAAAATGTGCAGAAATATATTTTTAAGAGACTTTTCTCTCCAAGTTCCTAAAAAGGCCTGAGTAATTTCAGGGAGGCAATCTGATAGACAGATTTGTATGAATATTTATATAAATAATAACAGAGCCAATATTTCTAAATATTTTCTAAGAATATTCACTCAAGTAAAACAGTGAATGTGTCTTGGCTGTTTGTCTTCTTTCCATTTACTTTCTGTGACTATTCCTGCAGATGATTTCACAGGCAGGAGTGTTGAAGAATATTTGAGAATAATGACACTATTCACCAAGTGGATTTAAACTTGTATTTCAGAGCAGTTTCATCAGAAATCACTCCTAATTTGTGAATAGAAATAATGTATGTAGCAAGTGAAGTTCAAAATTATCTTACATTTTTAATTTTGAATAGTGAGTCTTTCAAACATAAACAATCCACAGGTAATCTTCAGAGAACCTATTAAAAGAGTAATTTCCACTAATTCAAGAAAATTATAAAGCATCTTCAGAATATATGCAAACAGAGAAAGGTTAAAACAATTGAGTAGGTTATTTACTACAAAATACCCATTCAGCCATAGAAACTAACACCAAATAGATGTACACTGCCCTGATGTACACTTGTGGTCTATTTGAAGACAAATGAAAATACTTCTCTTAATATCAAAAGAATACCCTTCAAAATGCTTCTTCAGGTCTTCAGTCATTACCATGAACATGTGTGGTGCAGAATTAAATACTGCAAATATGTGCATCTTAAAGGTCAGGGCCTGAACAGTGAAGCCTGTTATTTACACCATAGAAATTAATAAATTCCCACATATCCTATATACCTGACATCAAGTCCTTCATTAAATATATTGAATTTTGGTGACTGGGATGAAAACAACCCAATAAAAATTTAGGAATGCCCTAAAAGCCACTTCAATTTTAGCCTGAGTCCCCACTGATAGCCAGGTCCTATCCAGGTGGGGGTCCACAGTTTATCTTCTCCTGTTAAATTAAGGAAAGGAAATCCAGGGAAATGCATCAGTTAGGTCCATTTTTCTCCCTACTTACTGCCCACCAGAAAGGGAGAAGAGACCAAAGCTTCTGTCTGAACAAGCAGTATGGACACATTTACAGGACATACAGAAAAGCTGGCATTGATTATAAACATCTCTTGGATCCATTAACAGAAAAGCTCATTACAGATTTTAAAACTGTAGTCTGTTCAAGCAACAGACATTTACTACAGGGTTAACTACTTAATTCATGGAAATTTTATAGTCTTATATGTTTAAACTGCTTGCACACATAAAACCCATATACTTAAATGTGCATATGGGCCTCTTTTCTCACAGCCTACAATTGAGCATAGAAAAACTTCTATAACTTGTCAGACATAGCTGGTTACTATAGTTTGCAAGCACTAATATGACTGATTGATGTTAATGTGTTCTGATTAAATTTACTGCTGATTAGTTGATCATCACTTGGAACAACAAGAAATTATATTTCACTGTTTTTATTACACTGATTGGCATTTAGTTTATCAACCATGGCACCAATGGGAATTATCAGAGCTAATTGATTTCTAATGAGGATATATTAATTACATAAATGTAAAGAAATCCAATCAATTTCAATCTGTTTTATTTTAAGATGAGCAATCATGGAACTAAGAAAAGGAAACATCCAGAATCCTACAGTAATCCTTAGATATTGCACAAGTACATTGACCTCATACTTTAGATTGTTCTACCTGTGCAGTGGATATGCACTTCCAAGTCTTTTTCCTCTCATTCTGACTGAAGATTTGAAGAACTGTATCTCTTTTCTTTTAAGTTTAACATATTGTTTTTTCATGAAGAAGTCATTCCTAATGGGAGAAATAATTATTTTGGTTTTATGCCGTAGAGCTTCATATCTTCTGGTGTAAGAGAAAGTTATTTTAAATAACACTGTTATTAGTTTTAAAAACATGAGTAGAAAAGAATCAAGGACATAAAATATAAAAGTTAAAAAAAAATAAAGCAATTAAAAACCTCTTTAGCGTCCTTGCTTAAAATCTCAGATATATGCCTTCCATTGCTTGAGGGTGCCAAGACAAAATATTAACTAATTTTGCAGGTTTTAATACTGGCTTTCTGAGTTTTGGTTTACGAGTCAATTGCACCCCTATTCTGTGTTTCACATACTGCTATCATCAGTGCCATTAGCCCTAATTCAGCAAGGTATTTGTGGATGTGTGCAAATCCCATCCATGAGGGTTGCTGTCTGCTGAATGGGGATCTGCTGACATCACAAAATTAAACGGGGGAAAAAACCCCATAGTCAAGACTTTCATATGTAACCAGAAAACTACCAGCTGTATATGTAGACTTCTGCTTTAATTTTCCAGGATACTGCCCCAGCTAGCCTGCTGAAGCTGCTCTGGACTATGGGGATGCAGTATCCTCACACCACTGAACTTTCCTGCCTTTGCTTCACATATTCATTCTCCCTCTCTCCCTTTCTCTTCGTCAGAAGAATTTTGTGTTTTACAGCCTGCAGTCTCCATCCTGCCTTAATGCCTTCTGAAAGCTGCTTGTTGCAGGCTCAGGATCATATCTAATTTGTTTGCAAGTATTATCTTTAATGCTTTTGCTCTCTTTTAGACCTGCTAATGAAGGCTGAAGTGTTTTACTTAATGTACAGAGAGGATTTTTTTAAAAATGCATTCTACTTGGGGAATAAGTTGACAGTTTCTTATGAGCACATGCTCCAAGAAGAAAGCACATACACTCCATCTTTAGGGAATTGCTGGCTTTCTTAACACCTCTCCAACATGATTCATGCTAAAGCTCTTAGAAATATCAGTCTGTCCATGTGTCCAACTTCCACGGGCTGTGCAGAAGCAGCAGGAGTGGCCTATTGGTATGAATAATTTATGGCAGGGGGTAAAGCATTTTTACATGTTCATATGTTCACCCATTAAATGCAATTCAAAACCCACAGGAATGCACAGAATGTAGGGACTTCACCAAGCTCCAGAAGCCTTAAAGGAAAAGAAACTTCTCTGCCAACACTGAAAAGAAAAATAACTTACAAACACTGTTTCTAATGCATCATTTCAAATGGAGCATCTTAAGACACTTAATATTTCTTAATTATTTTACTGCCATAGTGCTGACCATAAGATAGATGCCAAACTGACAGAACAGTTATTACCTGAATGCTAAAGTTCAGCTTTACAGATGGATGTGCTTGCAGCATGCGCTCATTAAAGAATACATTTCCAAACAGACTCAACTCTTTATATTATTACAAGACTCCTGAAATAAAAGAGTTTATTATTCATTGATAAGATGTTTAGAAAGCATAGGGTATGTTTATTTTCATGAATCCTTACCTTAACTCACAAAGGGTTGTTTATTTTTTACAGTAAAATAGAAATAAGTCCTATTTTCAAATGTGCGCAATTTATTAAAACACTCAAATTCCATATTAAATATGCTTCTGCTTTTTTAAGCTTGAAATTCAGCTAATGGTGTTTAGCCACCAGTAAATACCACATAAGGAATGGAAAAAGGAAAACTACTCTCCCACTATGCTTATGGGGCCTGTGACGTTTCCAGGTGGACTGTGTTGTATGGGGAAGGGTAGGTATTCATAGGTAGAACTTGGGTATTTTAGAAGTGTCTAGCCAGAGCTGAAGCACCAGGTAAACGAACCCCAAGCTAACCATAAATTCAAGAGGTTCAGAGTTGAAAGTCCTCATCAATCTACTGGAAGATGAACAATTGCTGTAGAACAAAGAGTCTTTGAGAAGCAGCACCTCGCTGGTATGGACAGTGTCAGTATTATCACTTGGCAAGTGCTTTCAACAGAGATGCAGCCTTGCTGGGAAGTCTGAGCAGCCCATAAAATATTTTGGTTATGCTGGGGGATGGCTCAGCACAGAATAGTCTAACTGGCAGACAAGCTGTAATAAGATGGAGTCTGCACAGTGTAGGTGAAATCTACTGACAATTGGTCACAAAACTCTGATGAGTCACAACAGGGCAAGAAGAAAACACAGATGAATTTTCATGAGCTTGAAAAAAAGGAATGTCATTGATGCCAAACCAACCCCCTTGGCCAGATTTCAAATTCTGCTATAATTATGAGCATGTTAGAGACTTTCTTAAAAAGCAGTGTTTTAACTCTGGAAAGGGAGCCCTAACTCTGGAAAAGCCAGAAATCTGTCCTAATTCTGGAAAAGCCATCTGACTACTGATTCCCAAGATCTCCAAAAAGTGTCACGTGGGACAGACAGGAAGCACAGAACATTTCAGACCAGCTACTTTATATTTTACTAAATCATAAAAATCTCACAATAGGAGTGGCCAAATAAATCACTGATGATGATGGAGACGGGCCTGAAGAGCTCATGGGTACAAAGCCAAGCACTGAGCGGTCAGGAGACTGATGAACTTTAATTTTCCCTATGTAATCTTCAAACACCTGATGACACATTTCTCTTGTTCCTTCCTATTGAACCACCACCATGTCCAGGGCCCAGAATGAGCAATGTTCAATTGATGAGCAGATCTTTTCTGGGGAAATGTGATGGGGGTCCAACGTGAGAAAGACAAGTTTGCCCTTTGCCTACTCCTTTGAAATCACTTATTTGTGTTCACTGAAATTAAAAATAAGTTTCTAAAACATTCTTCTGAGCCAGATATCAATGACATCAAAGCAGCAAGGTACCACAAGCTTAAAGGCATCATGAAGACAGTATTAAAACAGGAAAGCCTGAGGAACTATAACAGCAGTGAAGTTAGAATTAAAAAAACCCAAACAAACAAACAATCAAACAAAACTTTTTAAAATTACATAAAAAACAAAACCCTACTTATTAAGTTTACATGCACTGCCAGGTTTACAGGTTTGTTGATGGTAAAGAAAGCCCAGTTTGTTCTTTAATAGTCACACAAAATACGTTTACAGCTAAAAAAATAACATTTTGTGAACACTTGCTATTTTAAAAAGTGGAAAAAACCATTTTGCATAAAACATGATTGATAATGTCAGTAATTTTTTTCAGATAATATTTTGGGTTTAAAAATAAATATAATTGTTTGGAAATTATTCAACAGCTTCTTGAAACCCATTAGCCTTGGCGATTCCTAAAGGAACAAGAACTTGTGCGTTTAGGGAAGTAGAGACCAGTGGTTAAATATGGCACTTCACTGGATTTATTACCATGAACAGAATGACCATAGGAAGGATGCTACCACATCATTTTCTGACTTTATTGAAAGCAATACACTGGAGAAGGCGTGTGAAGGTAGGCAGCCCTTACCGCTGAAAGGGGAATATGCATCTTGGAAGATATGCTTTGCATCAAAACAGCTTTGGGAACAAAAACTGTTTCCCTGCAGAGGTATTTCTGATTCTGGATCTTTTATTGTGAAGGTTTTTGTTTCTCTATTGTGATGCTGAAATGGTTAACAGCTAACTTTTGAAATGAGGTTTGAAAAGCTTGATGAAAGAGCCTGATGTTTTGCCTGATTTTTCTTTTCCTCTGCAGACAAAGGCCTTGAATGCTGAAGGCTGAAAAGCCTATTATCACCAGAAAGAAATGTAAGTAAACAAGGCATTACGATAATGAATTCTACAGTACACGGAGGCAAGAACCAGTTCTGTGCAGCAAGCAGTGAAAGATTTGGCTGTATCTTGGCAATTTTTCAAAAATGATAACAATAAGAGGTTTTGTCACTTCAGACATGTAAATCAAAAGGATATTTCAGAACTAAAATTGATACTGAGAGTTTCTAACCATTGACCCCAAACCAGCATTCAAAAATAGACATTAAAACTCAGAAGCTATAATCCTACAAGCCATACACAATCAAATCTAAAGAGCTCAAAAGATTGAAATTTTAAAGTCCATTTTAAATTAGGTTGGCAATAACTACCCTTATCCACAGGAGAAGGATTTCTGATATTCAAAGTTAAGATGTGATAAAAAGGAATAATCCAAAAATTATACCAAGAGTATATTTCAAAACCAGCATTTGTAATGGTCTGATATTTCTCAATCTTGTTCCTAAATAAACAGCAAATACAGAGGCCATGCACAAAGGTAGCTTGGACTATAAGATGCAGAGCATTTTATTTGTAGGAAGTTAAAGAGTGCATAAGTGAAACGTGAAGATAGTGTAATTTGATATTTAGGCTTTTTATAGTGTATTAACAAACTGTGCAAATGTGCCTAAAAGCAAATAAAACCAGCAGCTTGGCCAAACTGGTGCAGTTTTGGCAGAGCAGAATGGGTCAAGTTAAAACTTACCTACTGGTAGAAGTTAAAGCTGCTTAAAATTCCCAAAGCAGAAGAGAGTGTTTGTGTACGTGAGCAATAACTTACAAACTCTAAAAGAGCACAAAAAAGAAGGCAAAGTTTGCAACCCATTAATGGTGAATTGAGCCCTTTGCACTGCCTGTCTCATCTGTGAGGGAGGACAAGAGCCCCTGCTGCAGCAGCGAGGTGTAACTTTTTAATACCACTGACAGCAGAGCACTGCTGACTTATCTGGGGCATCCTATGGGAACGAGCAGTGTCGCTTCAAGAGACATATCCACACAGCATGCAGGATTGGACTAGGCACTTGTTCCTTTCCTTACCTGAGCCCTCCTTACACACTCATATGGAGAGAAGCAAACAAAGGAGCAAAACAAGGCCTAAACAAAACACAAACTCAGGTGAAGAGAAATTCCACCGCAGATGGGGTGCAGGTTGAATTCAGGTATTGGAACCAACCTCACTGAGATCTACACCACATCCGGCAATGCCTGGGCCTGTGTGCAGGTTCTCGGCCCCCACAAGTCCTCCCCGGATGGGGGAGAAAGTTCTTGCCAGGATTAAGAGACGAACGGGACCTTTGGATCTTCTCGGTCTTCAGATTGTTTATTATATCTAATCAGTAATTTACATGCTGCCGACATAGCATGAAGCAGAACAAGTACCAAAAGACAAAATGCAGGAAATTCAAGGTCCTTTTAAAGGTAAATCATCCAATTGTCATTAGGAACATATATTATTATTACTTTTCTACCAATGCCTAATGAACTATCTATTCACGTAGTCCTGTACGGCAGCATTTCCTAACTAGTCATTCTGTGCTACCAACACTGCAGAAAATGACCTTTGGAGTACAGTGTAATACAGAGTCCTCTTGCACAGATGGTCATCAAAGGGTGAGCACCCAGGCTGCAACATGAAGGCAATCCCAAAGTAAGGATGTGGTCCATGGAAAAAACTGTATGTCTTGGGGGGATCAGATTGGGCTTATACCCAGGCTTGGATCACCCCAAGCTACAAGTATTTCTGTGCAGCCCAGTGAATTCCAGTGCAAACACCCAAAGCAGTGCTAGTCCAAGCCTTTTTCAGGACCAGAAGTGAGAATAATATGTCACAAAATGTCCCCCCCAAGTTCAGAAATATCTGTGTGGTGTTGGGTGGCATAACATGACATGGTCTTACACAGCTATGGGTACTTTTGAGTACAGAAGTTCAACATGTTCTGAATTAGTATTTGCTAATCCAGATTCCCTAAAAAGACAAGATCTTTCAGTAGCAGAAGTACCTCCAGAGAAAAACAAAGAAAAAAAGAAACAAAAAAAGAAACCTTTAAACAAAACAAAACAAACAAATCATAAAACAAAACAAAAAAACCAAACCAAAAACCCCCAACAAAACAAACACACACACACACACAAAAAAAAAAAAAAAACACCAAAAAAAAAACCAACCAAAAAAACCCCCAACCCAAAGAAGCCCTTGACCTCTTTAAGATCTACAGTAATCATGTATATTTATATGAATCATGACATTATTAAACAGTGAGACCTTTGTTAAGGTTTCTACAACCGGCCCAGAGTAGAGCTGAAACCTGTACTCTCCAGGGAAATGGCCACTTCCCTAAAGGTCTGCTCTAGCTTCAACATGGAGCTGAACAACTGAAAAAGCAGCTCATAGTTTCAGCTAGCACCAAAATTAGAATCAAGACCAAAGATTTGGTTCATGATTCGTCCCTGCTAGATCTGCTCTGCTGAAGGCAAGAAAAGTGAGATTCAGTTAAAGCTCCAGCTCAGGATATGTAAATGAACTAAATAAAGTGTTAGAAACCTTGATCTTTTTCAGTGATAAATAGTCCACTTGGGGTTCTTTTACTGATTCCATTTTATAAATCATTTTAATGTACATGTGAGGTAATATTTTCATGCCAATTTGAGCTGCTTGGTGCAGACTACCATAGGATATATATATATATCTATACAAAAATGAGGATGAACTAAGAAGACAAATCAAATAGTATAAATATTTGCACTGTGAAACAAATCTTGATTATTTGCTGAAACATGTAATTAGGCATTAATACTTTATAACATGGAAACATTTATCTAAAAATACAAAAAACTATATTTCTCCTATTATTGTTACAGAGACCTAATCATTACTGCTTTCAGAGACAGAAATTGCTGCCATGAATGTGCAAACTCTTGTTTAAATAATGTGCAAGGCAAACAAAAGTAACAATTAAATTTTCCACATGGATTTTTTATTCAGAAGCAGTTGGTACTTAGTACACTTACTGGAAGCAATGGGATTACAGGTGATCGTGCAACTTTCAGCAATATAAGTTACTAAACTTTCTGTCTTATCAGCATATCTCATGAATGCAGAAAATTTATTGCTGTTATAATGAAAAAGTTGTTGCAATAGCCATTGGTCTGGTATATTTTTTTCTCAACATTAAATGGTTCCTCTAGAATTTTCTACTTTTCACATACATAATTAATTCCCTATGGATTGAAGTGATTTTCGTAACTCATTGACAACATCAACATACTTTATGTATCTAGAAGTTGAACCCAATATTTGCATTAAATTACTCACTTGGATTAAAATACAGGTAGTGAACTACAGCTTCCAGACTCATTCCACAATGTTCGTGATGAGTAGGTCACAAAACCATTAAAGTGTTATTGTAAAGCTCAAGAAGGTCTGGGGGGTTGGGAAGGGTGGTGGGGAATGGGACAAACCAGAATGAGAACAACCTAGAAAACCTAGAAAAATGCTGAATTTCCACAAACCTTACAGACTTAGTGTATGTAATTTATCTAAAGAAGACAATATTATGCAGGAATGAGGAATAACACAGCATGATATGAAGAGGAATTTCATGGCAAATCAATTTATTTTTTGTGAAAGGAAAGGAAGTTATAAAAGGCTGTCATTGGACAATTTTGTCCTAATAGGAGAGTGTAGATTTTAGGCCATGTGCCAGGCTGTTTATCTGTGGAAGCTATTGAGTGGGTCACAGACAAGAAAGCATGACATACCTGTATCTATTTTTTTTTTTTTTTTTTTTTTGCGGCTATAATTGTACCCTTTAATTTCCGGTCTAACAGAGGAGCTTTGCTGAGCATTGTGTCCAAATTAACAAGTTATAATGAAATTACAGTGAACACTCCCCTTCCAACAGAAGCTTAATCTGGTGCCTGTTTAGGTACCACCCAGAGCTGTAAACTTCTTGGCACTATCAGGATATATTTCATGCCTAATATGAACACATCTGATGGGTACAGTCCCTGTTGGCCACCTGTCTGGTGCATAGTTTAATAGCTAATTCTGATTACCTCCGAGGGTAGAAGTGTTTTTTCTGCTTTTGCTCAGCTTCTGTTTTCATTTTTCATTGGTCAGGGCCTTAAATTATACCTGTCTGCTTCATATATCTTGTTGGGTTACTGCTCCATGCAGCTGCACCTGAGAAACCAAAACCTTATTAGACTGGGTGCTATACAAACATCAACTTAAAAAACAAAAAGAGATTGATCCTGGCATAAGGAATAAGGCAGAAGGAGTATGTCTGAGGAGATGCAGCAATGCTGTTTGCACATTTTGTAAGACTTTCTTACAGAGTGTTTTAAAAAGTAAGTGTATTTGCTAAAGTGAGGTCAGAAGAGCTGACAAAAAAAAAAGAAAAATCAAGGTGACAAAAAGGAATGAACTGGTGCAGATAGGACTGACCACAGATTTAAATCAGGCTGGTTCAGCTAATCCCAGAATACACATCAATGCATGTACATCTAGTCTGCCTGGAAATACATCCATTTGCCTTATTTTTAACAAGGCAGCCTGTATTAATGTTTGTATAATAAGGTGTTAATGATTAGATAATAAAGATCTGCATGCCTTAAAGCAGCAGTCCTCTGCAGCTGAAGGTCGTCACCTGCAGGGAAAAGAGGTCCTCACTTCTTCATACCTTAACAGTAAAAAGCTTGGACAAGACTTAGGCCTAATTTACTAGCTGGCTATTACTGGATTTTATGTTCTTTATAAAGAATTTTGGTGTTAGGCTTCTTTCTGTTACATTTATAAAATTATGCTGCTTTTTACATATTTTATTCGGTATTTTTGTTACACAAATTAATTTACAGTGGTCTGGTTTTAACATATTCAATTAACTTCTTCTAAAACCAGTGCTATGAAATGCTTTAGTTTTTCAGGCTCTGTTCCCTGGAAGGCTGCCTGTGATTCCCAGTCAGGTATGGAAGTCTTCTGTCCCTTTGAGAACGTATATTCAGTGTCTGACTCCTCCTTCCATCTGGTGTCTCAGATCACTGAGATGGAAGGGTGGCAAGGGTGGTGCTACAAGTTTCAGCATTACAGCATTGAAGGTGTCCCCATGTAAACACCAAGTAACCACAGCAAAGGTCCTAGAACAAATCCTGCTACCCAGAAAAGCTAGGAGATCTGAGCTTCTCCCTAAAGACTGGATGCTGCCAGCTTTCTGGATGTCAGTTAGACATTGGGGGACCTTCAGTTCTGTATCCCCAGAGTATAACAAACACTGCTTTACTCCCCCATGCTATTCCTTAGACTTACTGAAAAAAATCCCTGAAGACATTTTTACTTATATAATCAACTTATGGGTTAAAATAATCAAGGGATAAAGAATAGGTATCGTATCAACAATTCGCTACTGCAGTAAATCACATTTGTAAAAAGTAGAAACTTGTTAAATAGGACCTTGATGATAATTGCTAAAGTTGAATATTTATGGTAAAGTGACACAGACTTAGTCATTACAAAAGCAAAATTCAGCATTTTGAAACTGTTGGTTTTCACTGACTATTGAAATTCAATATGCTATCACTGGAATTATTTATTGATCTATTTAACAGTTTTACAGACCATTGCCATATACTTGTTAACCATCTTTTATGTTCAGTCCATCTTGTACTATGACACATTTCCTGGATGAACCATGAGTAATAAATTCCTTGTTTTCTATGTGTTTTTGCAAAACTATAAAATCTATGGAGGCATCAAAAATAGACTTTAATAACACAGATGATGCCCAGACATTCCTTTCCTATTGAAACTCCTAAGGGCTAACTTACAGAGGAATCTAGATGAGCATTTCCCCCTGATTTCAGTAAAACCTGTGAATAAATCCTCAACTTAGCCACTGAAACATCTTACTTGTAGATGATTGCCATCTAATACCATCTCCTTTCCTGATTTAGGAACCTGTGGGAACAGAGAGCACTTGTGGGAGAAGAGAGAGCTGCTTTACTGGATACAATTGCATTTCAGAGGAGAAGACAAGGCCCAGGAGATAGAGGCTGAGGCGCTGGATTTGGGCACCTAACTCAGATCAGGTGTGCTCCTTCAGTGGGATCCCAAGGAATGAGACACATCCTGCAAACATGCTCTGCTCCTATTCACAGCACAAACTTCAATCAACATTTTCCATCCCCTGGGTCAGTTCAGGATGAAACTTTCCATGTGTCCCACTGTTGCTGTTCACTTGATATAGTTAGCACAGGAACAAAGAGAGGCAGAACATATAGAATACTGTTAATTAACATGAACAGAATATTCCTGCTCCAAGACATATCTTTTATTTATTCATTTGGAATTTGGAAAGTACAGAATAACCAAGTAACTTGCCCATGGGGGATCTGGTGGAGCTGAATTTAAGCACATTTTGTGGATCATAGAGAAGAGGAGTATGAATCTTGGTTCTTCATCTTGCTAACTGATGCTCTAACTACTCAACTCCTCTGGACATATGCACACAGTCTCTCCCCCACTCACTCCCTCTCCCTCCTTCTGTTTCATGCTTCGAGCCCACCTGCTGACTGTCCTCCTGTTTCTTTGCACAGACTGAGATGTTGGCTTTGGTGCTGGGCAGCAGTGATAGCAAACCATATGTAAGTTTCTATATGCTAAAGAATGGAAATATTTCCTAGTTGAGTCGTGTCCTAAAAGCTGCACCAATTTTGTCTATTACAATTCTGCTATTTTTAAAAGAATTTATAGAGTTCTCCCTTTATATTTTTTGCATATTTTAATAGAAGCAATTAAAGAGAAAAAAAGGTTGAAAGATGCAGATGCAACGAAAATGTTTAGAAAATGAAAATGAAGTTTTACACTCCAGTACCCAAATTCAGCTAAGACATACTTGGACTGGAACAATTAAATTGCCACACTTAGTCTGACTTCAAAAAATTTATGTACACTATCTACATGTGTATCTGTTTTTTTTATTAAATGACAAGAATAGAGGAAAAAAAGAGTTTGTACATAAAACTTAGCCTTTTACCACACTTGCTAATGACAAATAACACACCATCAGTATTGGACTTGCTTGGAATTGAAGAACAAGATCTTCACATATCTATAAAAGAGAGGTTAAGTATTTCCATTTTAAATGTGGTACTAAAAGCCAAAGAGAAAATCTTGCAGAAGAAAATGAGAGATGAGTCTTTGTTATCCATGTGGGTGGGTTTTCACCATCATCTGCTTTTCCTCAGTCCTGGTTCTCAGTGAGGACCAGGAAAGCAAGACTGGTGGCACTAAAATTGACTTGTTGGCCTTTACATTGGGACAGTGCTTAGCAGCTGGGCAAGGCAAATCAGCCAACTGGGCTACAGGCACAATAGCTCACCCTGAAATCTGAAGCAAGGACAGCCAAGTGCACATTGAGCTGTCCTCTAAACTTGAAAGCTCATGACCATTTGTCACAGCCTCCAGGAAAGTATGGATATGAGCAGGTATATGATCTTTTACTTACAACCCCAGACAATCTTTTGGTAACCTTATATGAGTGCCAAGACCTCACTGTTTTTCTGTCAGTACACCTAGCTACAAACTGACCAGAAACTAGTCCTCAGTATTTTAAGGGGATTAATGCTAAGTATTTTAACAGTAAAACTTTTCCAATAAGAAGAAAAAGCATTTTACCCTTTGGTCAATAAATACTTTCAAGCACTGCAAAAGCCACACAAGAGCACTCTAAAGGTTTGGGAATACTAAGCCCTGATTGATTAGAATTAAGCATTTATAATGAAAGAACTGATTGCCTCATTCACGCCTCAGAGATATTTGAGGGATGCAGGTTTTAAATTAAAATAAGACATTTTTAATGCAAAATTCAACAGAGTAGTTGCAGCTAAGGAGTCTAAACTAGCAAAGGAGGCATTCTCCCCTTCTGTCACTTTATTTGTAAATCCATATTCCCTCTGGTGGGTCAGGTTTTGTTTTAATGCATTTGAATATTGTGGCACATCACAAGCATTGTAAGATGGGGCTTAACTGGTAGGATGGAAGAGTGTTGATTTTATGCCATGCCTTGCGATAAATGTGCCTTTGTGTAAAGCAGTAAAAATTGGTAGAGATGGGATACAAGTAGCAGTAAAAAGAAAAATGTTGAGACTCTTTTAAAATACATCCTGCAGTTTAGCTATAAAGCTCCTTATTTTTAGAAAACCAGTAGAATTGTTCAGGCTCTGCCCCTGCAGTTTCAATAGCAGTCTAGTGCTTTAAAACCCTGACCTTGAAAAGAAAGCGTTTACATTGTAAATGTACTGGCAGTATGGAGACTATTCTATGACTGAGTATCCAACTGCGGCAAAAAGTTCAGAAGCAGGTTTTCTTTCTTCTGAAAGGCCTAATCCATGGGGCTTTTTTAGTGGTAAAAGCACTTGTCACTAATTGTGACTTAGTTCTAGCAGTGAATCTGTATAATTCTCAAATTTCACACAGCCAATTAATTCCCATGAATACCAGGAATCACAGACTTTGATAGGTGTTAATATACAGCATTTTTTGATGCTTAGATTTTCTGCAAACATAGGGGACCTCTCAAAGCTGGTTCTTGTGTCTAAAATGAAGTTTGGTTTCATAGCTTGGGATCACTTTATGATGACCAAAGTACTTAAAGGATAAGCAGAAAACAATCCGTGGAGGTAGCACAGGGATGAAGTGTGGCACCGGAGGAATGTGCAGCCCCCCTGCTCTTGGGCTGCCTGTCAGAGGAAGGAGGATGGAGAAGAGGCAATGCCCAACTGCAGGGACTCCCTGCATTGGGTCCAATTCACAGCAAATCCTTTGTAAAACATATCAACTTCAAGAATCTCCTTGAAAAAGGCTTACTTGCCCCAGCTGCTCACCAAGTTAACAGGTTCTCAGCTCTGCTCTTGAGACCTTGGTCACAACCTTCCGGTTTAGGGAGACTTCTCTCTTCCTTCTAGAGCTCAGATTTACCATTTTTATTATGGACCAAAAAAATGAGTGCACCTCTCCAATCCTACAATTCTCATCCTTTAAAAACAGGTTGAGTGTTCTAAGCATTAATAAACAAATCTGTTAATTTGTGCTAAAATTAAACTGTTTATTTAAAGAAATTTAACATCTGTTCTTTGACCTGAATAATCTTAAAAGTAGACTCTCTTAACTCTCCATGTAGTTAAAATTAATTGAAAACTTGTGCACAAGCTGTACTACATAAAAATAGATTGTAGTTAAGATAAGTTGCTAATTATTGTTTTATATAATTGTTGCAAATGTACAGGATCCAAAGAGGGTCAGGTCAACAGTTAACTCTAAAGTGGAGCTACTTCAGAGTTGTAGCCAGTCACCATCCTCCTCTACAGCTGGTCTTCACCAAAGAAGTCTGGTAGATATTGCAGGCATTCAGCTCTAGGAGGTAGACTGGACATGTCAAGCCTCCAGGACTAGTATATGTTTTTTGCACAAGTCTCACTGGCTAAAGCTGACATTAATGACTGAAAGGTCATTAAGTCTTCACATCATTGTTGTCTCAACTCAACAACAAATTGAAAAAGCTCTGTTAGGAAAACTGGGGTGTCCTGGCTTTAGCTTGGGATAGACTTAAATTCCTCCCTAGTAGCTGGTACTGTGCTGTGTTTTGGATTTAGGATGACAATAATATTGACGTTTTAGCTGTTGATGACCAGAGCTTACACTAAGTCAGGGACATCTTAACTATTCATGCTGTCTGTCAGTGAGGAGTATGCAGGTGCACACAGAGCTGGGAGGGGACACACACAAGGGGCAGCTGACCCCAGCAGACCCAAGGGATATACCACATCATTTGGCATCATAGTGAACAAAAAATAGGGGGGAGTTGGCTGTGGGCTAGTAGCTACTGCTTGGGGACTGGCTGGGCATTGGTCAGTGGGTGGGTGAGCAATTGCATTGTGCAGAGCTTGTTTTGTATATCCCTTTATCATTATTGCTATTTTCCTTTGCCTTTCTGTCCTATTACACTGTCATTATCTCAGCACATGAGTTTTACCCTTTTCCCAGTTCTCTCCCAGATCTCACGGGAGGGGAGTGAGAAAGTGGATGTGTGGTGTTTAGCTGCCTGACAGGTTAAACTGCAACATGCTGCACCAGTAGCAGATCCTTTCAAGTTGCAGTGGTACCACAATTGTGCTAAAGAAGCCTGATGAAAGCTGTTCCTGGGAAAGATCTAGAAATTTCATTAGCTGATTGTACCCTGCTACATTGAATGAACTGATGAAATAATTAAAAATAAAAACCCACCAACTGTGGGCATGTTCCATGAATTTGTGTTAAATATGATATAAACATGACCTTTTAGAGCAGTCTCGGGAAAATGCGATATTGGGACAGCCTCAAAGAGGCTATTGAGGCAGCAGTTCATGCTATCCAGGCTCTCAAGTCTCTCAAACATCCTCAGCACTCTGTGTTATGCTTCTTAAGTAAATAATTGGTGCACGCTTCACATCACAGCTGGACAGTTTAATACAGAGCTGGTTATATTCCAGTGTCAATGGCAGCTTGATAGTTATGTCCAGGGACTCCATTTGACAAGATAAATAATCAGGTCACTGTGCACTGCTTGCTACACATTCAATTGAATCCCACCTGCAAGAATTCATCAAATGAAGCCAACAAGACAATGTCATTCTAGCAGTTGATATCCTGAAGTAAAACAGTGTCAACTCAATGGTCCATCAAGCAGTCAATGAAGACCTCAAAAAAATGATGGTAGAAGGTCACAGCCTTGCCAAATAAACCCCCCTTGTTAACAGGGAAAACACAAAACAGCTAATACACTTTTAGGGTTTTATAAATAAACCAGGGCAGTCAGTTTGGGAGTTAATTTTCATTTAAAAGGTTATCTTGAATAAAGTAGTGCTCTGTTCCTTTGATCTTCTTATCTTAGTAAAATAGGGGATTCTCTATATTCTTGAAGTACTTAAAGCTATGAAAGACTGTGCCCTATACTCTAACACAATGCTGTAGGATTAACAACCATTTCCCCCCTTAAACACTGTTGTTTTGAGAAGTTCTTCTGCAGAAAATTTCATGGACTGTTGGAACCCTGGGGTTAGAGAATTTAGGTTTCTGGGATATAATAATGTATATATGTAACAATATGGAGGATTTGGGGTGTGGATTAGCTCTTCCTCATTTCTCCTTCTGCTTCACAAAACTGAGTGCTCTGTTATTGGGTCAAAAACCCCACACTGCAGGTCATGAATAGCTAGTTATTGGATTATAAGTAAAAACATATTACTTGGTATTTCATAATTGGTTGATTTAGACTTTAAAAGGCCTTGAAAGTTAGAAGTCGGGGCCTTTTTCCACCCTGCCAACTAAGAGGCACACTGTGCAGCTGTATTACTGATAAGATATAATAAACAACTAAGTCCGAACAAGAATTCTCAATCTCCTGCATCTTAATTCAAACTCTGAGTAAAAGAACTCCAAATACAAAACCAGAGAAAATTAATAATTTTGACAGTGTGGGAAACTGTCAAAATGGTTGCTTTTTCCTAAATGGAAGTGACTTCCCAGTATGAAGCTGCATCTATACCCTGCTTAAATGATCAGAGCCAGAATACAGCCTACCAGACTCCCTGCCCTGGCTCTCTGAGGGCATACAGAGGGACATAGGATTGGTTATAGAAGGGATCCCAGTGTCCACAGTATAAAAAACTCAGGCTGCCCACCGGTCCCAGGTACCTTTGTAGCATATGGTGTGAGGTACAGGATGAGTGCCCTCCTAGGAAAGATGCCAAGAAATCCAGTCTGCAGGCTGTCAGCCAGACCATGGCACCAGCATGGCAAAAGCAATGCAGAGCAGCAGCCTGGTCATCCTGCAGCTCAACCTGCTGACACCACCAGCACAGCCCCAGCCCATGCCAAGGGACAGAGGACCCAGAAATCCAGTCTAACCCTGCTCTTCCCTGGCTGCTTTGAGGCTTGCAGTGCTGGTGTGCAGAGAGCTTATAATGAAAAAGCAGGGCATTAGAAGCTTATATCCACAGAGGCATTTTGAGAAGAACAGCATGTTTCCATTGTTCTTCCTGCAGCTGAGATCACAGGCTTCTCTTAATGAAAGTAGCTGCTGGCTATATTCTTAATGGCAACACTATGATGACACAAAGGGGGGAAAAAAAGATAATTTCTATTTTTAGGCAAACATTTGAATCTGAAACTAGAAACACAAAATGCCCCTCACTGGAATGATTTATTTATTTGATAATGTTAGACAGCAGAGCTGTCTTGGATGCCATTTCTGAGCATTCCTCATACTATTTTCCATGTACTTCCTTAAAAGGTCAATTTCCTTTGAAATTTTAGATATTATTTATGTTGGATTTTGGATAATTACATGATTTCTACAAACTTCTTGTTTATCTTGAGCTTAAGTTGAACTTTATTTCAGTGCAGCTGGTCTTTTTCCTTGACACAGAATATTTTCTGCACTTAAGCACCTGCAGCTAGTCGCACACAAGTCCTTGAAAACAGAGTAAATAGGTCATCCTGTCTATTTCTCTGCCTCAAGGAAGAATCAACTATACCTATGTCATTCCTGGCAGACATATGTCCAACTTGTTCTAAACAGTTCTAATGATTGAATTTTCCCAATTTCCTTATCTCTTCCAACACTTAAATATCTTCTCAAAATTGTAATCCTTACAAGGTTATTAAGAATTAAACCATACCACCACATTTTGCACTAGAATCCTTTAAATTAATGTGAAATGACATTTTAATCTAAAAATGAACAACTGCGCCTAGCAGTTTGTTCATGGTGGGTGCCCTCTCACACAATAAGAGATAAAGAATGACCACTAACCTTCCAGCTCTACGAGCAATTGCAAATTCCTTCTCCTCATTTCACTTTTCCTAATTCTGGGAGCAGACATTGCATATTTGAGCTACCTGCACATCTTTCAAGGTACTTCAGGAGGCCTTTACTGAGACGTTAGATGTTTATGAGGAAGGCAATGTGGTGCTATGATTAAAATTATACTGTAAGCATCTAGATAGTGTATCATGAACACGGATCTTCCAATTTTATGTACTTGCTCTTTGAATCATGTTCTCTCACTGAAATATTATTTGAGACCCTGGAAATAATCTTGTGTCTCTGGGCCCCACCCAGCTATTGCATGCAATATAGAGCCTATTAGAGGGGACAGCTTTCCATAGACTGACTTCTTCTGCTTTTGCCATCTCCCATTTGCTCACCCCATCTTGCTTCCTTGCAAGACTAAACTCTGGCTGTGAGGAAAGCTGTCTCTTCACTATGCACTGGTATGCCTTGTTGAGCAACGCCTTGATCCTTTCACAGTACCAGTAATAAATACTAACAAAGCATAACTAAATTCAAAATAATGACAGTATATCATCAAAAGCTCTTTCAGTAATAATAGTAACAAACAGTTGTGGGTATTTCATGTAAATGGGCAATCTTTTAAATTAAAATGCTCTTCAGAAAATGTATTGTATTTCTTTAGAGATTCACAAAACAGTGTTTCATTTAAGAACTCTCCATAATATACAGGTTTTTGAGGAAATTTCAAGGTAGACATATAAAACTTTACTGTTGGGTCTTTTTTTCCACAGTAGGGACAGTAGCTGGCGTGGTCCCTTCATTCACCCTCCTGCTTTATTAGCTGTTTTAGCTGTCATGTTGCAGGACAAACAAGCCACCAGAGAGACCAGTTGAAAGGCAGGTTAAGCAGCTGAATGAAAAAGGGGTGGAGGAACAGGGGAGCATAAAACAAATACCTTAAAAAAATTTTAACATTTTGCTCTGCTTTTCTTTAAGTAAAAAAAACGCTACGGGATTTACTGAGACACCTGCTCTTTTTCCTGAAGTGCAGAACTCTGATTTTCTGAGAAGCTGGAGACTGCTGAAATTGACTGCACTTGTTACTGAGCAAAGACTGACCCATCTTAGGAATATTTTTCTCTGTAAGTTATAACAACCAAGCTTGAATAGGCTTATTTATTATTGTGCAGGCACAAAGTAACTGGAAGGAGGAAGAAAATTAAGAGATCTTTTCCTGCCTCCATTACTGCTGGTCGCTGGGTCACCTTCTCCACCCCCTGCAAGACAGTGGTGGGTGTGCAGCTCTCCTTTGTCTCCGGCCAAGGTTGCCTGGGGTCGTGCACTGTATTTCCCTCGGGCACCACTGGAACCTCTGCAACTCTGCACAGCTAAAATCCCTGTGTGCAGAGCACAGTGGGAAGTCCAAAGGGACTTCTGCTGCAGCACAAAGAGGACCCAGCCCTTTTGGGGTACATCAAACCAAGTGTCCTAATTGCTTGTGAACCCCACTTTACAAAGAGAAGCTTTAGAAAAAGCAGATTGAGCTCAAAGGATAAGTCCTGGTGGGGTTCTCCTGAATCTGAGAGGCAGTAAGGCACCTCCTGTCCCAGCAGAGCAGCTCAGAGGCAGATTACCCTGCTCTGCACGCATGCAGCCGAGCACAACTCCAACATATGTTCTTTGCTTTTTTGGCTGAAGTTACTGTTGTCTTTCCTCTCATTCTCTCCCCCCAGCTCTCTCTCGCTCTAACTCTCATAGGAGCAATAAATGCCAGCAGTAAATATTCTCAGCCTTACAAGGATTTCAGTAAATTAAGGTTCACATCCAAGCTTTGGGCAACTTCCTGTGTTCTAAATGGGATCCAAATGAAGGTTTTCCAAAGTCTATACAGTATAATAATAATAAAAAACATATCTAAATCATTAAAATGAGTGACAGCATTCCCTATACTAGTTCTGGGCTCCATAAATAATGTATAAAACCAATCTGCATTATATTAGCAAAAGATAAAAATTAGAAAAGGGTGAGAGTAAAACCGTTTCATTTTTTGGTGACACAAAGAACATCGTCCCCGCTCCTGAGCTGCGAGCTCCATCTTGTGGGCGGTGGTGGAGGTGAAATGGTTTTCTGCTCGCAATACTGTTATTCTTTAAATTTTCAGGCATTTAAAATAAATAGTTATGATAATACAAGTTCTTTATTGAAAAATAACAGAAAGCCAAAGGAGTTAAAGCAAACCAGCCCAATCGCCCCCTCTTGCAGCCCCACGACCTGACAAGCCTCCGCTGCATCTCACCTTTTCTCCTAAACTCTCTTGTGAGAAATGGACCAGTAATTTGTTGTCATCACTTATGGTGGCTACAGCCCAAATGACTGCACACTGTCATTCCCTGTGTCCCCACTCGTGAGCCGAGCGCTGCCCATGGTGTCATGCCCATGGAACCATGCCTCCCCTGCCCTGCTCTCCCTGCTGCTGGCATGATGCCCATGGAGGCAGGGATGGGCTCCCATGGAGCCAGCCACCTGGGCTTTGGGCCAAGGCTTCATGGAGATTTCTGGGCCAAGCTCTGTTTCTGGTCCTACCCTACGGATTTTTCCACCAGTGTAGGGTGGAGCCTTGTAATAGCGCTTTGGTTCAGCTCAGCTTTACAGGGGTCAGGGCTTGCAGCTGGGCTCCTTGGGAGTGAACCCCATGGAACACAGCTCGACCTGCTCTGGGGTGGCAGAGGGCTGCGTGGGAGCCCACACTGTGCTGGCCAGGACAAGGCTCAGCCTCTCTTCTTCTGTCCCCACCCACACCTGGCAGATCTCGCTGGTAGGAATCCTCCCCCAAAAAATTTTGCAATTGCTATTTCATTTATGCAACATTTGGAATGTACTTCCAGGATAAAAGACTACTTATCTGGTTAGCTTTATTGCCTAATTTCATCCCATTATGCCTTGATATATACCCTTTGATGCCAGGAGTTCCTGTAGGGCAGCACTATCTCTTCAAGCCACTCTTCAAATATGTGTGAATACATCCCTCATTCTCTTACCAAGAGACATGAGATAAAGCATTAGAAACCTAGGCTTTTCTAGTGATTGACTTTTTCTTTTCTTTTTCTTAACACACTCTACAGAATTGGAGAGGCTTTAAATTTAACCATTATTTTCTAGACACTATTAACCCAAAAAAAGTTCTTTGTTGCAGGCAATGGTGAATAGCAGTGTACAGTTTACAAAGCAATACCCTCCTAAGCACTACGAAATGCAGTAATCTCTGCTCTGTCAGTCTCGTAATTGATAGAAATTTGGACACAGCCTTGGCTTTTAAGAATTGCAGACCAGAGCACAGAAGAGGCCTAAGGAATGAGACAATATCAAAAAAGGGAGGACACAGCTATTTCATCAAAAATGGGCAAAATCTCCCTGCAGAGCAGACCACAGCAGAAATGACACACAGAGTAAGCACATTAATGAAGTATGTGGGTTTCCACAGCTGCTGTGCCTCCATAGCTACTGTGCCACCACAGGTATGCACAGGTATGGAGCCACTTTCCTCCACCCACTGGTGAGAATGGAGCCAGATGTTTTTGGAGTCAGGACACATACTTTGCAAACAAGGAATTGGAGCTGGGGCTCAGCAGGGGGCTCTCTCTGAACGCCCAGGTGTTTCTAAATTGTAGCTCTGAGTCTCCCAGTTCTTAGAGATCTGCGAAAGAACAAAATGCAAATCTAGTCCCCTTCCTTTTTCCTTCCAACGCAACTATGCAGTTTGGCTATACTGGGCACTTATGTCCAAAAGGATCTGCACTAGACCTCAAAACTCCAAACCTTGTATGAAACCCATGGGACAAGTGGAAACCTACAGAGAGGTGAAGGACAATAGGCTGGAGGACCATGCCATTTGTTTCTCAGCTGAGACAGGAGCTCACCTTGACCATGCTGGAAGGTAGAAGTGTGCTGATCTTGAGCACAGCAAAGCCCAGACTTTGAAGCAAGGTGGTGAGCTGGGGGTCTGGGATCAACAATATCTTTTGTGACGGAGGAAGAAAAAGCAAGACATGAAAACCAGAGGAAAGAGAGGCAAAAATTAAGGAGCTTACAAATTTAACCTTGCATATATTAGGTAAAATATAATGTTGGTGCTTTGTAGCATTTATACTCAAAGCCGAAGGAAGTATTGTTTGGTGGACTGCTGCAGTTCAGTGGCCATCAGCTGTTCATAAATCAAGTACCCAGACAAACTGCAAACTGCCCTGCTGCCATGACAAAGACACAGTGATTAATGCTTCCATTATGGATTAGGGAGGCACTAAGGTAGTATTACATATAATACTAAGATGTTACCTTTTTTTTCACTTCTCAGCTGAAGGCCAAGCAAAGTTTGGTCAATATTGCTCAGAACTAAACTGTTAGGGGAGTGCCATATGTTTTATTTTATAATATACACACTTGCCAGTCCTTGCAAGCAGTTTTATGATTTTTTTTTAATAAATTCAATAATTATTGTGTAGTATTTGTCAGTATTTTCTTGCACTTATTTCCCTATCTGTGCTAGTAAGTTTCTGTACAGGCTGTATTTTAGCATATGTGTATATATAATTCCATTTTCTTTGTTGAGGCAGTTTTTCAGTCTCTGCAGTGTGGCACCAATCCAGTAGCTACAAATCATCTAGTCTCTTCAGCCTGGAGAAGAAAGGAATGGCTAGAAATCCTCCGGATTCTTCAGGGAGAATAAGCAAAAGAGAGTCTGAAGACTTACAGCAGGAAGAATCATCATGCCCCAGTTTGCACAGAGACTGATCCTCCACTGCCAAGAGGATCAGGAGGGATCTGGGATGTGTGGATCCAGCACACATGGCAGTCCGCATTATCCCTCCCCTCCAGGCCATAAGGCTGTTTCCTCTCATATTCTTTTTCTATACAAACTCCTGCTAGTAAACTGATTAGCCCAGCTCTTGGAAGGGAATAAATACAGGGGTGTAGCTGGACTATTTTCCCACATTGTATACGTTCTGAAAAACCTCAAGAAACTACAACATCTGTAACAACCCCTCCTCTCCAATGCCTTTCTGTGCTCTCTGCTATTTTTGTCCGCCTGTGTGCAAAGACTCAGAGGATTCCACAAAGGCATTTCCCAACCTCATTAATTGACCAATTTTGGGGTAAAAAAAGTCACAGACACTGGTAAAGCTAATATGTGAGTCTGGATTTCCACATTTTAACACATACCTGTGTCTTTGGTTTTCTTGTACATCTGATCTGCAGCAGGACTGTTGCTACCCTTTGCATCTCCCTAGTGCCCATGATTGTGGGATTCCAGCTGAAGGCACTGTCTGATAGGTGGCACTATTCTAACCTAAACTGAATTACATTTATTGGAAACATTGTAAGGAAAAAATTCTAACTCTAAATTAAAAAATGTTCTCTTCTATGGTTTCATTTGTCGATGAAAAAAATAAGTGAAATGAAATGAACTAAAATGCAAAACACATCCATCCCTACATTCATAGAAAAAGTCATTTGCTGCTATTTTAGCAAAATGCTCACAGAACTCATAGAACACATTCCTTCAGTTTCTTGTTATTATAGGTCCATGTCTATCAAAAGACTTGGAGAAACATAATGTTCTTGTGTGAGAAAAGCACAAGGTTAGTGGACAAACTGCTCCCTCAAATTTTTTTGGCTTCACAAAAAAGGTAGCTGCTGTATTTTGAATAACTAAAGATACCCACCATGTTTCCAATATATTGCTGTGTGCACATCTCACTGTTTGCCTGCCTAATTCTGTCAGTAGGTATCCTACGAAGGGTACAGAGTGGTGCAAACAATTCCAAATACTTTGAAATGTATTCACCCCTTTCTTTTTGTCTTTATTTATTAAGAATGTAGGAACACTTGTCTTCCAAACCTTTTACTGACTTTAATAGCTCAGCTTTTATGAAGCACACAGGTTTCATGAGAAAGGCTCATCAAAATCATTCATATTCTATATTTATTTGCATCGATCAATCCTCAATTAGCCTTTCATATATATTAATTAGTTCTTCCTATTCCTCTATTATCCATTTCTCCCTTGTACAATTGATTACACTTATGGTTTAACTTTACCAGGCAAAATCAAGACTGTTACAGAGGGCCAAAATCAAAAATAACATTAATGATGCTGTTTTTTCCCCTGGTAAAATATTAAAAGACATATTTTATTCACATTGATCTTCCTTAGCATACATTTGCTGGTTCAGTACGTTTCAGCTATTTTCTTTTTGATTCTAAATAAAGCTTTTCAGTACAAATATTTCTTTCAGACTATTCAAATCTTTTAGCATGATAAACAGGCATTGCAATTTGAATGAATCACTATATGGGTAAACAGTTCTTTATTCCACAAAAATTACAGAAAGTGTTGTGACAAGTATTTGCATTTTCATATACAGTTCTAGCTCTTTCCGATACTTAGAAAAAGTATTTACACCAAATGCTTTGCAGTAAAGTCACATGAAAGGCTCTTTCCTAGTCATGAGTCTTATTTCAGAAAGTGTCCAGAATAGTGTCTCATTTGGGAATAACTCTATCATCTAATATTAGTCAATCAGATAGGTCTGATTTTAAGTAACTTCAGAGCCTGAGAAGACAAAACATTCAGGTTTTACACTTACTGTGGGTATGTGAAAGTCTTCCTCAAACTTCTCATATGAGCTCAACATACTGGTTCATGGTCTGGAGAACCAAGGCATAGAAATGTACCTTAAATCCTGATTTTGGGGCCTTAAGTTCTAATTCCTACCTTGAAGATGATGGCAGTTAATGGTTCTGTTCTGTTTTCTATACACAGAAATTGTCACTACACATGTGCAGTGTGGATACTGCTCTTACACACCGGCTCATCACTGCAGGGCTCACAGCTGTGTCTTTCTGGCACCTAGCTTTAAATGGACACTCAGCTTTCCAAGAGTATAGGATTCTGTGCTAGGCATAGCAAAGTCTAAATAGGGGTAGGAAGGAGGTTGAGTCTATTGCTGTTGTTCTTCTCACTAACTAGTTTACTAGTAGTTTGTTGCAAGAAGAATATACAGTGAATCAAAGTGTATTTTCCTAATAAAAGTGAGTAATAGTATATTTTCCTAATAAAAATGAGTAATAATAAAAGTGAGTAATTTCTCGGTTGGCTTTTTGCAGGGGAAGAAGAGCTTCCTCTCAGAAGTGTCTTTTCCTGAATAAGATGATGCTCAGCTGGCTGGGGTCTCATTAGCCTCTGTCTTTTAAATCTTTGGCAAAGATGGGCCCTTGGCTCTGTCAGTACCAATGTGAGAGGTGTGGATTATGGAACTTCTTTCTTCTCAAGAGGAGGAATTTCTCATGTGGTTTAAAACTGCAAGTGTGAAAATCTGTCAAGTTTTATCAGCTACATGCTTTAACTATTGTGACTCAAAGTCTGGTGATATCTTACATCAAGGAATAAAGACATTTACAAAGCCCCAGGTCTTTATGGTAATGGTCAATGACTGATCAATAAATACAAAAACCACTCCCCTGTGATGTAAAACAATGGCCCAGAGGAGACCAATAGTCTAGAGACATTAAACTGCAGCTTTCCTCATTAGAGATCTTGGTAAGGTGTGCCCTGTGATTAATGACAGATCATTTATATAGCATTACCAGCAGGCAAATAATTCTAATTACCAATAACATTAAATACTGATCACTATGCAAATAATTTACATAATGTAATGGAATATCTGGTCATTACAGGGCAAACAATTCACAATGTTAACTGAGGTTAGTCAGTTATCGCTGAGTAAATAGCATTAGAAATTAAACAAAGCCAAGCTAATATCAGGTTTTATCCAGTTAACAAGCAGTGAGTGTATCCCTAGCAAAACACATCAGACCATGTAAAAACACATCAGACCATGTAACTTTGCTGTCTAATGCAATACAAATTGGAGATAACATAAAAACATCTTATCTAGCAGGTTGTTCCTGGCTATCTGGAGGTGTGTAAACAAGGGGGTGGAGGGATTCACCATGAAGCTTACTGATTTTTATTGCTTCATAGATTATATTTTCCTGTCTTTGATGCTTTGTCTTTGATCCTGTCATCAGATGCAGGCCACAGGATCCTTACACTGTGGAGGATAAAACACCACGGCAGTCAAAACCAGCCCAGATGAGGCCATTCTGTGTTCACACACTTGAAACATAGCTGTCGAAGTAATATTATATTAAATCTGGCATTAATCTAAATCTTTTAACAGTTATTTATAATCGTGGAATCAGATAATTTCCTCATCTGTTGATTTCTCATTGGAAGCAGGTTAATCAAACAGGGTCCCTCAAAGGGACAGGAAATGTGGGGCAGAGTCTTGAGGTTTGGCATGTTCAACGACTTACAAAAAAAGATTAATTTTCATAAAACATGTGGAGTTGGAAGGGGGCCATCAGGATCATCGAGTCCAACTCCTGGCTCTGTGCAGGACACCCCGAGAATCATCATGTGCCCGAAAGCTTGTTTTTTTTCTGACACACATTTCAGGATAGTGAATACTGGTTGGAAATGATTTATGGAAACATTGTTGCATTAGCCATGATCCACCTATGTTGTATTCAGGCAGCATCACCTAAACCAGGGAAGAACACGTGTTCATAGAGCATTGCTGTATCTACATGTTTACTATATGAGCATTTGTAGTTGGTACTCTTCTCATCAGAGAAAAGTTGTTGGACTTCATTCATACCACATATTCTTCTTCCTAACCCTAATGTTGAGGTCATCACCTCTTTCATTTTAATTAGCATTGAGCAGAAGATGGAAATCTCACAGAAAAGTATTCATTTGCTAACCCCTCTGAATATGGGCAGAGGAGATAGTGTGTGATGGATTGTATGGAGTAGGAAAAAATAATAGTGTTTGCCTCTTGCAAACTGATACAGCAAAGAGAACATAAATGAAGCAGCATTAAGGCAGAAAAGGAGGAAGAGAAGTGATAAGTGACTTTATAAGATGACTTTAGAAAGGAGAAAAGTACATAGACTGCCTACACTCTGAACTATTAAGGACACAGCTGGAGTAAGCAGCAATATAAGACTTTAGGAAAATTTCAGGTGATGGAAGTAAAATTTATGGAAAGGCAAATAAAAGCAGAAATGGAAGCTCTTGACAAATTTTTGACTTGAGAGAGGGGTAGAAACAGAGCAATCTCCTCTGTTAAAGGAGTCATGGGTCAGTATTGTAAGTATTGAAAACTTTCAGAAAACTTGAAAGTGGAACATCCAGTGGAATATTCTAAAGATCTGCTAAATGCCACACCTCTCCTACACTAATCTTACATATTCCTGTGCTGTAACTCAGTAAGTTCAAAATATCTGCTAGAGCAACATCTGGCTCCCTTTAAGACTTCATTCACCAGTCAATCTTCAATGCAGTCTCCAACTCTGCCACTCGCTTAACTAGTTGCCACTGCCTTCTTCAAGCTGTCTGAAAATATCTTCTAACAAAAAAAGAACTGTCACTCTGCCCATGTACACAATGTGCTCAGTATGCCAGCTCAGATACATCATGAAATGCACCAGTGCATTCACAGAAGTTTAGCAAATGTGTGAGTCATGAAATATGGGTAATACCTGCATCATCTGCGTACATAAAACATGCACTTTATGTTGCATACAGAGAGCAACATACCAGACCTGCTTCATGTGCTGAAAAATCAGCTCCACCTAGTTTCTCCAAAACATTATTTCTTAATTCACCATGGTCATGCACTATCTGACCAAAACTGAAGGTGAACAAAGAAAACAGAAAATACTTAGAGCAATTCAATACCATGTGGTTGTCTTAACTGAACTTCTCACTCTTCCTTAGGCAATCTTCCAAACTGGAGCTACAAACCACAGATTCTTCCAACAGAAGTTCCTCCACCTCACTACAGGTGCACTTGCCGGGGAAAAAGTGAATCTGCCAGGTTTCATCAGTGTTAGAGATAAATTTAGGCATGCTTAGATCCAGTGGTGTTTAACTTTAAATCTGCCAGTTTCAACCCATCATGAGTAAAACAGAGGCCTCAATCTTTCATGTCCCTTCCATTTCTTTTCATATTCCTCTATGTCCTTCGGGCTCTCCTCTTTTCCAATTCAAGCTACACCCGTATCTGTCAAGTGTGGGGTATTTTACAATATTTTATTGTGCTAAACATAGCACTTTCCATTTGTTTATATAACTGTAATTCTTACCTGAGCTTTCAAAAGTTTGGGTCTGATTAACTGCACCAACCACTGAACTGAACTGCAGGCAACCTGAAATCCGGCCAGTGTTTCTTCAACAGCTTTAACAAGATTAAACCTATTAGTATCCAGGCTTCCTTGGCTCTCCTAGCTGGCCATTTTGGAATCTCACTAATTAAATGATAAGTCACTTTTCTCTAAATTCCAAGTTAAATTTATCCTCAGGCAATTTACGCTCCGATTCTATTGGATGATATTTGCATCAAAAATTACTTCTTCCACCCTCAAATAATTTTGAGTTATTGTTATTTTGTATGTTCTCCATGTTTGAAAGTTTGTTCCCACAGTATGATTCGTGGGAAGGTTTAGCATAGTTATCTACTCTACCATCTACCCATCTCTAGAAAGCTGGTGTGTCTTTATGTGCAAATCTTCAACCTGAGTGGCATCACCCAAAGCAGACCCTTTCCACGCTGTCTGTGCTTGTGCTACAGTGCATGGCACTGCCTGTCTTACTGTGTGCTTAGCAGCTAAGAGCTACCTTCTGTACTGGTGCTAATTCATTCATCCTCAATAGAATTCTCAAAGCCAAGCTGCAGGAACAGCAGGATATTATGCTCTATAACATCTAATTCAAGCTCGAATTTCCTTCCATGCTAAATGTCCACTTTTTTACGTTACAGAGAGGAGAAGGAACTCACAGGCTGGCTGGTTTTCGTGTTAATTTCCCACAGTGACAAAAAAACTCACTTGGTACATTCTCCAGGGATTTTTGAAAATGGGCTTCTGGTGGATCTGTTTACCTATAGGCAGGAATTGATTCAATGGATGCTTACAGAAGGTTCCTTCTCAGAAATGTGTAAGGACTATGACTTCACTGAGTAACCATCCTATCAACAACAGCCAAGCTTGGCACTCCTTACTGATAACTGCATTAGCACAAATATTCAAAGTATTTTCTATGGTTTTTTCCCTGCTATTGGTTCAGTATGGACTACCACATAAGAACAGAAAGAGTACCGCAGTAAAACGTCTCCACCAAGCTGTACAGTCATACTTTTAGTGCTCGGATTTTGCGATACACCAGCAGGTCACAGGAGTAGTCACAAGATGGCAGCAGAGAATTAAAGATTTCTGATACCTTGTATTTGGGCTTATGTGATTTAGTTAAGGTTGATTTACACTATAAACAATGAAGTTTTTTAGCAGTGCCCAAAACATTTTACTTTTGGCGCTAAATTTATTAAACATTTTATAGAAGCATATTCAAATATTTAGTTTACATTTTCCTAAAGAATTTCAGGCCTTTCTTTTAAAATCTTCTTACCTTTTGATTTTCTCCATAGTGAGTTTTTCAAAGAGAAATTGTTCTTATAAGCAGACAAGCACACAAAATTTATATCCGTTTTAGAGAATTAGTGATAATTCAACTCCTGGCAAGAACTCTTCACTAGCAACTATGTAGATCTAAGTCCACATTGAAAATAAAAAATACAGTGCAGTGAAAGATGCATTTTTAAAACTCAAGGAGTAATTCATAAATAACTGGACACATCAATAAGACCGAGTAGTGAACAGAGTTCTTAGTTGAAGGTCCCTGAGATCAACAGAGAGACAAGAAGTCCTAATTAAAAAGTATATATGCTACCACAGGTGTGTGCAGCCCCTGGTGTACACTTGCCTGATCTAAATGTCTCCCGTAATTTGTGCTGTCTGCTTATTTTTCCCCCCAGAACTTACAAGAGCCAAGCCACAGGTAGAATGATAGACTGCCCAGGGCACATTTTTCTCCTATTTCAAATATTCCCCCAAGGTGGCTTTGACACATCTCACAGTGGCTCTGCAGATGCAGTGTGTCAGTACCACCAGCTGCACACAGGTGTGTTGTGGAGCCTTTTGTTTCGGCCATGCAGTCATTCTTTGTTAACCTAGCTGTGGCAAGTCTCTAGAATACAAAATATATTTAACTGGTGACTGTTTCCTCAGTTCCCAATGCTTCATATTATTACTAAAAGTGTTAATCACTTAATATCAAAAGACTGTGGGCCTGCTACCATTATTGAAGGTATGCAGATTCAATATGCTATGTCACTAATGCTTCCAAAATACCCATATAATCCACACATACTCAGACACAATGGAATTTCTTCATATCACACATGATCAGTCCCTGCACTTGCTTCACCTTCAAAATGGCATAGGCTCACAACTTACAAATTAGGAACACGAAAGTCACTCAGAAGCAATCTTCCCTTTCTGACTGGTGATGAAAAGAAACCACCAGGACTACATGGAAGCAGAAGCCCAGGCGGAGTCAGATGCCCTGGTCCTGCCTCCAGTGTGGTCCAGGTTACAGCAGCAGTGTGAGGTAGACACCAGTGTACACTGACCAGCAAGACATGAATGACCTCTATGAGCCTGAAATACTTCTCTGCCAATTTGGTCAAAGCTGCAAAAGGGGGCAAAAGCAGAATATAGCAGAAGCATGAGGTGCGCCAGAGCTAGTCCGCTACTTGACCTAGCTCATCCACAGGAGGGCAAACATGGAAAGGCAGCACTCAGTCACTTGGGGGCCCGTTTTGGTTTTAAGAGGTGAATTCTTCTTAGCTACTGGTAACTGCTCATTGTGTAATCCTTGAAAGACCTGTCATACTGGAATTGACAAAATCTGTGCATGTTTTGGATAAACAGATAAGCATGGCCACAGCTGATGAGATTTCTCCCTACCATGAGGCAGCATCCTGTCTCCAGCAGGCTATCTTCAACCCCAATTACTTTGTTATGAGGAAAGAGTAAGAAATCCTGAAGCATACCAGGCTGGAATAAAAAGTGGCTCTATAGGCACATTTTTCTAACTCTCATCAGTTAAAATTTGATTCATGTCCAAAAAAAAGAAAATTAATTCTTACGACAGAACTGAACCTTTGCCAATTCAATTCTGAATATTATAGCTTCATTTCCTATTTGAAGCTGTTGTCCAGCATACCTATATGGTATTAAAAGGACTTTTCTTTATCCCTATTTTGATTCAATTTCAGCTGGGGAGATAGTCTGAATGCTTTTCAGCAGGGTGGGGGTTTATATATATATGTATATATGTATATATGTATATATGTATATATGTATATATGTATATATGTATATATATGTATGTATTTATTTCTGACGGGCATGATTACACAATCTCTAGATGACAAAGTGAGCCCTTGCTAGCCTTTTGCCGAGTTTTTATCCAACACTGATATGAATGATCATAAATATTACCATTCTCTTTAATTAGAATAGAAATTAATGGCTTTTGTTAATTTATTGTAGTTATATGACTCTAGGAATAGCATAAAAGTAAAATTTTCATGTGGGGCCTATATCTTTTAAATCCAAGCTTAAGTTGATAAAAAAGACTTAAAAACTGCTCTTATTTTCAAGAATAACTTAAAGTCATTGAGCTTTGCATAATTCATGTAATCCTTCACTTGCCTGTTATATCAGCAACCTTCACATCTGTCTTGTACCGAGGAAGAAAACCTCCTAGTTGTAAAAAGCACCTTGTCCTTCCCTTCTGCTTCTTGGACAAAGTAACAAAATGCATATTTCATAGTAACTGCTTTTTTACCTCTCACAGCTGTATTCTTCATTCCCTCATAGTTCACTCATTTTTCATGGTTATCACTTCATTTGTATTTATTATAATCTCCTGTTCAGATAGTAAAATTCTTGGAACAAAATTTTGTTGTGCTTTATTTGCAGGGATGATGCAATGAATTGATATGACTACATACACAACTGTAGCCATCATGCAAAGGAAATCCAGATATAAGCCAAAGTTATGGTACTTCCCTTCCTGTAGTATTTCCTGTTTGAGGATTTCAGAAATTTCACAGATACAACACTCATTACACACATCACACACAAACATACATGCCCCACCCTACAGCAGCAGGGTTGGAACTAGATGACCTTTAAGATCCCTTCCAACCCAAATTGTTCTATGACTCTTTGTTCCAGGATCAAGCATCACAGTTCTGGTAAAAGAGCGGCATATGTAGCAGTATCCTCATTTTATATATAGGGGAAAAGTGCTATAGGAATAATGACTCTATATCTGGAATAAAGAAAGAAACATGCTCGTTCCCTATGCCTTAGTCATACACTGTTCTATTTTTCTCATATTTTAAATGGTCATTTGTGAGTCTTCTACTGCAGAGAAATCCCTTACTTAGCCTCTCTGGCTGGGAAGCAGGGATGCTTTTAATTTGTATCCAAATTGATGAGATGGCTTTTTACTAAAATACTCTACTTTTTGTTCCACGCATTTCATTTCTAGTTGGATTCAAATGTCAACAAATTGATCCTTGGCAAACCAAGCTTTCTACTACGTAATATCATTTCCTCGTTGAACTAATTACTTCATCGTACCACTGCTTTTAAAGTAATTGCAGACTTACATATCCATATTCTTTATGCAAATTAAAATTAATAGCTATATTTAGTAAATGCGAAAACTGCATATTAGAGTAGTTCCCAACCTGGAAATCCATTTCCCACAAAAGGCAAAGTCCAGTTGTTAACCCACATGTAAATTTAAGCTCCAGCTTTTAAGCCTGGGTATCTAAAATGACACTCTACAACACAGACCTAAAATTTTAAATACAAGTGGCTCCCTTGCAAAACTGCTTGCCACCTCCAAATGCCACTAACCCAGCAGGACACAGTGTTCTCACTTTCTCAGCTCTGAATTATCTGCTCAATGATCCCTGACAGCCCATAGAAACTGGGCTTAGCTGCACAGAAAGAGCTGGCCCAGGATCAGTCTATTCCTTAACTTTCTAGAACAGACGGCTTCTAGCATAACAGTGTTTGAGCAGCCATTGCAAACAAATGGGAGGGTGTTCCTCTCTCCCAGGGCACCAGTTATTTTCCAGAGTGAAACACACAGCTCCTGGATGTGCCTTCTGGGTACTGTGGTGCTCATCATGTGGCTGATTCAGCCAGGCATTAAATGTGCTCACTCAAGTTGGGCTAGAGGTCTGAAAAGCCCACAATACTACTGCTCAGGCAAAGTTGTAAAGTTTGGCTGCCGAAGACCTGAGCCAAACATGTTTAAGGGGGCAAAAACAAGATGTGCCCTGGAGGCACTGTAGAAAAAAAAAAAAGGGTGATTTGAGATTATGAGTAATCTTAAGTCACAGCATCAGAAGTCAAGAGCATGCTGTCAGTTGGAAACAGTAAATAAGAAGGCACAGTAATTCTGTGAATATCATTAACTTTTTTTCTGCTAATTCTCAGGTATGTCTTTCTTAGTCCATATCAGGGACTCCAATTTAAATGTATGCTTGTGCTCTGCAGATAATCAGAAGGTATACTTTGTATATTACCATAAAGTATGCTGCTCTCAATTAAGATGATAGTTCTGCATTCATCCAAGGGGAAACACTCAGGCATTCAACTGTTCTTATTTCAATTTATAAATCTCCTCATTTCTTTTCAAACAATCTCACTTATGGAAATGGGAGAATGATTGTTATGGATTGTGAAATATAGGAGCACTGGGAGAGAACTGAATGTACCAGATGGGAATATAAAAAGGGGGAATGAGTCATGTAATTTCCAGTCATTCGGAAAGGGTCATCCTGACTGGGCAGGGCTACAATTATTAAAATTTATGTATCAAGCATTTATTCTCGGGTTGAATGAATAAATGATCTTCTAGCAGACCATAATGATCATAAATGACCTGTTAGCAATGCTGCAATAAAGGTTCTGTCAGCAATTATATTATAGGGATTTATAATACAGACCCAAAATAGTGCATCCTGGTCACTAAAGTAACTCCAGAGTCAGACTTTGGATCAAGTTATCATAACCAAGCAGCTGACTAATGCCCACAAAAATATCCATATGCATGGGACTCATCTTTGTGCAAGTTGGTTGGATAATTGCTGGTCTAGGCTTGTTTTCATCAACACCTCTATGGAATATCAGGTACTTGGTTAGGTGAACAGGCATCTCTGTGTGCAGGCACTCTAAACAAACATGAATATCAATGCATATTGGTGCAAGTTTTTTAGGCCAAAACTAGCCATAAGAATGCAAAGAAGCATATATTCATAAGGCTGAGATAGAAGTTAATCTAGCACTCCTCAGTAAATCCTGATAACTCAAATGTTGTCAGTACTTTAAATGTAATAGTGTTTAGATACATAATTTACATTACTTTTTCTTAGTCATCTGCCTGTGTTTGAAAATGTACTTTCATAAGATTTTCCAAAAAGGGATATATTTCATTTTGTTTCAATTAAATTGCTAGATTTTTTTAACTGTTCATGGTTTCCCCAATACCTGTGTTCTGGTATTCCAAATGTGAACTCAGCAACTGACAAACAGAATCTCAGCTTTTCCTCTTGATGTCTCTCCATGAGTTCTGTCAACTCAAAATGTGACTCTGGGGCATATAAATTGTTGAAAATTACAGAATCTCCCAACAATATCAATTTGAAAATGGAAAGACATATTTAGTCAATGTGCTAGTTGATGCAAATGTAGGGCAGGTAGGGTTGCTTTGCAGGAATATATCAAGCATTTTCAGTGTCAAGTGGCTTTCTTTATTAACTGTCAGGGATGAAAGAGCAATCCCAATACATTCCAGTGCATCTTGTTATTCATCAAAGTAGAGCAATCCTCCTGAAGTTCCAAATGATAATTGGACTTGTACGGAGCCTGCCAAATTAAAATTGTCTGCCTAAAATATAAAACTTGGGCAAAAAAAAAAGGACAGGAAATTTTGAGTTCCAGTTGATGATGGGTTCTTATCTCATCAAGCTGCTACTGAGGGTCTTTGGCACATAAGAAATCACTCCCTTGATGCTCTAACTATGCTATTGATAGACACAATTTGATATATTGATAGACATAGTTTGTGAATATATCAAAACTCTACACCTGCATACTAATTTATAAAAGATCATACAGACTATATTGGTGTTACTGAAATTTATTTAGAGTTGAGTTTGATCCAAATTCTGTTCTCACATTTGACAATTGGATTGTAACAGTTAATGACAAAACCAATAAATAAGGCAAAAAATTAATCTAAAGGGATAAGTATTATTAAAAAAACACAGCATGGAACCCCTTCCTGAAAGAAAATGGCTGATTTTAGAACATTTTTAATGTTAAAACAATAAAGTTGACCTTGCTTTCAGCATTTTGTTGTCATATATATGTAAATAAACATTTGTGTGTTTATATATATAAAAACAATGTGTGTGTTCATGAAAAGCAGTTCTGTATAAGGTTTTTCACCCTCAATATATATTTGTGCATATATATATACTATTTGTGCATAGTGGATTAAGTGTACCTCTTCTAGCATTGTTTAAATAACAAATAACAATTAAACAATAAAACATTTATCCTTTCCAACTTCAAATATTTCAAAACCAGTCCTAACCTCATGAACACTGAATGAGTCCAGCGAAGGTCATGACTTTATTTTGACTTACAATAACTGAAGATTTGATCTCAAAGCCATTAGTCATACATTTATAAGCAATACGTTTCCTTTTCTGTGTATGCTATAGTTCATAGTTTTCATGTGCAAGTATAATTACAAAATGAACCATGATTTTCGCAAACAGAAATCTAAACTTAGTGTCCCAGAACCTCTTAATTGATCCAGTTAGTCCTACAGGAGGCTCAACATTTTTGAAGAACACATGGACCCTGGTGGGATGCATCTATGAGTACTGAGAGAGCTGGCCAACACTATAGCGAGGCCACTCATGATCATCTTTGAAAGGCCATGGAGATCAGGAGAGGTGGCTGAGGTCTGCAAGAAAGCAAATGTCACTCTGGTCTTCAAAAAGGACAAGAAGGAGGACCTAAAGAACTACTGGCCAGTCAGCCTCGCCTCTATCCCTGGAAAGGCAATGGAGTGTCTCACTCTGGAGGCCATCTCTATTTGCATGGATGACAAGAAGGTGATCAGTAGTACGCAGCATACATTCATTGAAGGGAAATCATGCTTGGGCAAACAGATTGCCTTTCATGGGATAACAACTACCTGGATGGATAAAGGGAGAGCAGTGGATATTGTCTACTCTCGCTCCAGCAAGGCTTTTAACACTGTCTCCCACAACACCCTCATAGGGTCAAGAATTGTGGACTGGATGAGTGGACAGTGAGGTGAATTGAGAACTGGCTGAACAGCAGATCCCAGATGATCAGTGGCACAGGGTCTAGTTGGAGGCCTGTCATGAGTGGTGTCCCCCGAGGTTCAGTACTGGTCCTAGGATTGTTTAACTTCATCAGTGACTGGGATGAAGGCCCAGATGCCTCCTCAGCAAGTTCACTGACAACACAGAGCTGAGAGGAGTTCTGGGCTGATCCCCCTGGGTGCTGTGCAGCCCTTCAGAAGGACCTGGGCAGACTGGAGAGATGGCAGAAAGGAACCATCTGAAATTCAACAAAGGCAAGTTCAGAGTCCTTAATCTGGGAAAGAATAAACCTGGGCACCAGCACAGGCTGGGGGCTCACCTGCTGGAAAGCAGCTCTGTGGAGAAGGACCTGGGGGTCCTGGTGGACAACAAGCTGCCCGTGAGCCAGTGCCGTTGTGGCCAAGAGGGCTAATGGTATCCTAAGGTGCATTAGGAAGAGCATTGCCAGCAGGGAGGGGATCCTGCGCCTCTGCTCAGCCCTATTGAGGCCACATCTGGAGTGCTGTGTCCAGTTCTGGGCTCCTCAGGACAAGAGAGACTTGGAGCTCCTGGAGCTGGTCCAGGGGAGGGTTACAGACGTGAAAGGACATGAACATCTCTCTTATGAGAAGAGGCAGAGGGAGCTGGGCCTTGTCAGCCTTGAGAAGAGAAAACTGAGAGGGAACCTCATCAATGTCTGTCAGTATCTGAAGGGAGGGTGCCAGGAGGATGGAGCCAGGCTCTGCTCAGTGCCAAGAAACAGGACAAGAAGCAATGGGCAGCAACTGATGCACAGAAAGTTCCACCTGAACATAAGGAAGAATGTCCAAACTCTGGAACAGGTTGCCCAGAGAGGTTGAGGAGTCTCCCTCACTGGAGATACTCAAGAAGTGTCTGGATGCAATCCTGTGCCACGTGCTCTGCTTGAACAGGGAGGTTGGACCAGATGACCCACTGTGGTCCCTCCCAATCTCACCTTTTCTGTAATTCTATGACTTTTACTGCCTTAAGTTAGAAAACACTTACCCTTATGTTTAAATCTAACACATTTGAATTCTCTTCTCAGTAGAGATGTTTCCCAGAAGAGACAGAAATAAGATCTAGAGATCTCACAACCTAATTTTAGGCACAAAGCTTGTATGTATGTATACCTATACATATCTACATATCTATACCTATACATGTTCATACATTATCATAATAGAAATCCTCTTGCTGAGCTGAGATTTCAATTTATTAAAATCAATAGGACATTTACAACAAACCTGATTGCTAATGATTCTTATAACAGAGATTTACATCTCCACTTGGGTTTGGCATGACTAAAAACTCATACTGTAAATTCAGACATAAAATCTCAGACACTCTAAATATGGCATTTCACTTCTGCTCCCTGGACTTGAAAAATATGAAGATTGGTAGATTGAAATTTATACGTTAGGAAACCCATTTTTAGAGGTAACTTATTTTCTGACACCTCAATGAAACACCAGCCACTTTCTGTACGATACTGGAAGTTTCATTCTTAGGTACAGGAAACTCATGTTTAGATGCTGAGACCCTATTCTCCAGGTGCTCTCCTCTTCTTAATTCTTGACTTTTGGAGCTCCTTATAACCATTTTTCCATCTGCATTTTCTCCACTGATTTTCTCCCACCTAGTCCTCTCACACTTCATGTCTGGCTTAGCTTTCCTGAGGAAGCAGCTGAAGATGGAGGCAAAGGCAGCTGAACTTTTATTTTATAACACTTAAAACGATCTTGTCATGTATAGAGCCATCTTTAAATGTTATGCAGCTACAGATACATAATGTGAAAAAAAGAGAAAAGATTACAAAACCTTCCTTCCAGCATCTCAGGGTGAAGGTTGTGATAAAAGTAGCTTGGAATTGAAGAGACTTAGGAATCTTGGTACGACTTTACTTTCAAACTTTACTTTGCTTTCAATTTCATGGGGAAATGCCCCATCACAGAGTTCAGTGACACTGATGTTGAAAAGACGTTTTGTTGCTTTTCTTACATAAAAGCTGTCAGAGGTTCAGATATCTGCACTCCAACAGAAGCAGCAGCTTAAGTACTAGCTGTGGAATTTTGATCAAGATATAAAACCTGAAAAAATCTTGACACTGAGAAATGGAGATCAGGTCATGGGCAGGAAAACACTGTCACTGATGGTCACACAAAAAGTATTGTCTTGATAAAAAAATTCAAGATTTTTTTTTTTTTTTGACAGCAAAAGAGATATAAAAATATTACACTAGGAAACTCTTAGAAGTCTTAATAAAAATCAAATAATATTATCAATTTTATTTTTAGGATAAAATGTACATGTATTTAAAAACCTGTAATACTGTACAGACCTCTTCCCTTCAGTTCTGCTTGAACTATGGTCCCAGGAAAAAATGCCATATAAAAGTATCTCCAAAGAACTATTTCTCCAAAAATTTCAAAGATGGCAGATGTGGAAAATCATGATGTCACCAATGGAAAGCACCATTGATTTTTAACTGTGCAGTAGCTCCTGTTCTATATAATGAGGTATCCAAAGCAAACAAACAATGGAAATGTACCAGTGAGAAGTCAAACCCGACTTTCAGGTACTGTACTATTGCATAACATGATTTGTACTTTCATTATTCAAGGACATGCTGATGTTGAGTAACGCCCTAAGCTTACCTAGGAGTCAACCTAATCTTTAGTGAGCTTACAACACAGGAAAAAATACATTAAACTCTAGCATTGTGTATTTTCTATTGAGATTAAAAAAAAAAAGGTATGAAAATTTCTTATACTGATTATTTTTCATATGTGAAGATTATCCCATGCAAAATTAATGTGCTGCTTAGATGTTGAATATAAAATGGAGGAAAAAGTCTTTACGGGATTTTTCTATTTTTCTCCTGTGGGCGTAAACAGCTATTTTTAACTTCAGCTACCAAACACAACTGACTGAGACAGAATTAGATTATATTTCCAACCAATACTTTTGTACCTTGCAAATATATGACATCTGCAACTCTGAAAGATTTAGAACTAAGTTTGTTAATATCAGTTGTTGCTAAGAGATGCATTGCCTTTAGTAGAAGAATGAATATGCACCCACATAATAAGTGTATTGATGAACTAAAAGTCACAAACCCAACACAAAATAAACTGTTTATATTACCAAATGGGCCAAAAATATTTTATTGTGGAAATAAATCAGCATTATTGCACTTTGAATTCACCATGAGTTTCGTTAACTTGCCTCCTCACAGAAGGTGTACACGGCAACGACATTTAAAAATGAAAAAATACTGAAAATCACATTGAAGATCATAACTCAAGATAATTCTTGCAGGAGACTCAAGAAATTAAATAATTAAACCATGCATTTTTAGTATCTAGTCTATTTTGTATAATATTGCAAAGTCTAAAGAAGTTTGAGCACCAGCAACAAAAAGCTTACAACGGAAAGAAAGCAGATATTTTCACACAGTTATGAGTATTGCAGTTACTCGTAACTGTTTCATACTGCTATGAGTATTGCATTGTTATTATCATCATTTTAACACCTGCCTCTTCTTTATCGTTAGTTAATGTATTCTTGTTTCACTTAACTCTGCTTGGGGCAGAACAATGAGTTTCTCTAGACTTCTTTCACATTTCCTAGCCTATGTCCACAATTTATTTCTCATATGAAATATAATTTTGGTGATAGATTTTTTCCATGTTTCTATTACTATCTAAAAATAAAATCTTAGTTCCCCTCTTTTTAACACACATCACTGATGTATCATCTCTTGTAAGAGGGATGTCTGAGTTGGTGAGGGTGAATGACATAGATGGCAAGGTCTGAAAAGACAAAGTTCTGCCAGCAAAAAGCTCTAACAAAAAAACCCTTATTATGAGTTTTCTGAGTCTTCTTCTTAGTGACTTTTTGTTGAGTTGTGTGGGGGAAAAAAATCCACTACAGAAAAGGAGGAGTTTTAAATCATGTGAAATGTTCTTCAGAATAAAAGAACTCTCCTCACTAGGAGAGAGAGTAGTTGCAGCAATGAGTACTCAGGGACTAAAGCACAGCTGAGCTGGACACACTATAAAGGCTTTAATACTTAACAGTGCTAGAAAAACTTTTCTGATATCAAATTAGTAAAAATTCCTCTGTGATGATTATGTGTAAGATACCTTTTGGGTAGTTAAACATTAGTCTACTATATGTATGGAAAACTTAAACCAAAAAATTAAGTAGCTTGTGCAAAGAAAGCCCCAAAGATCAATAGAACTGACATTTCTAATACAATTTAAGTAGCCCTCACTATCCTAGTGGTTTTTGCTGTTCTATGAATGAAACTGGGTTGTTCTCCTGGGAGACAGTAATTTTTTTGAAACAATCCTCCTTCTCCTCCCCACCTGCTAATTATCTCTTGGGGGAAAAGGTGGACCTGCAGCTGTAGGAACATTGACAGGGCTGTGTCTTCTTCTAAGAAAATCGCTTCAGGAAAAAGATTCATGAACAGTTATGAAACTGTAAAGCAGATTCTGACCTGCTGCAGAGTCACTCGATAGCATGTCTCAAAGCAGATAAGCTATGGAAGGCAAAAAAATTCAGCTTTTTATGCCAAAACAGCAGATGGTTCCAGATAACTCCCAACAGAAGATATCATAATGAACCACTACTTCCTGTATGAACACTGCTAATGTTTCTCACCAGGCAACTTTTCTCTTCTGTCTTGGCTAGTTCAAGGTCTAAACAGTGGTTTTTGCTGCAGTTGAGTTGACCTTCCAGAGGAGCCCACCATGCCAAAATATCACATGTAGTATTTGGAATACACATGTATTTTCATGTGAAGAACAACATACTAAAAATCCTATAAATGATGGTTATAAACTGTATGTAAATACAGAAAAAAAAAATGCAGAGGACTCTGTGGGTAGAAACTCAAAGATACCTGCTCAATGTGGTTTTGAAGTGTCAGAAGTAGACTGCTTTCTTAGCTAAACCATATTGCAGTCATAATATTATCATACCTTCAGCTGAATTACTTCAAGCAGAAAACTGAAGATCTTGTAAACTAGGCAAGGTTATCTTGGGTTAACGCCTGAAGAGAAAAATTTATGTGCTGTCACAATTCATGCCAGAAACTCACTGGATAGCCTCTCAGTGGGCCTGAATAAGATGTTAGCTGATGCTTGATGCTGCAAGAACCTTCTTTTCAGTAAGACTGATAACGAGGTTGTGACAATTTGTTGTCCTTAAATATGCAATGCTTCTTATGGTTGGGTAAAACTTTTATACACAGTTGAAAGCAGAGAAGCAGAACATCTCTCAAGGCATCATGTAACTTTGCATAGACTGCACCAGTCCTTCAGCTGAGAGAATTTTTCGGTTCTTTTTTTGAGCTTTTGCTCTGCATCCTATTTTTCCAACTACTTTTTACATCTAAAGAGAAAAGATGAAACTCCAGACTGATGATGTGTAGTGTAGTAGCTATCACTGTTAGCCCCCTGCACGATACTCTTATTACACCGTATCACTGTCTGCAAAAAGCACTCCACTGCCTGAATATAGGAGATTTGGATTTGGGTTTGGATACAAAAATTGGATTGAATACAAAATTGGACTGGATACAAAATTTGGATTAAAAATACAAGATTTGGCCTGAAAATTCCCTATTTGGGGCATTTAGAACTACTAATGGCAATGGAAACGGGCACATCCAGTGTATCCAAAGCCTGAAATGCTCTTTGAGACAACTGTACAATTAACTTATAGACCAAGACTACTATGGCCTTCCAAAGAAAGAACAAAGCATTCTTTTTTTCCCCAGGGCAAGTGGCTAAATATTAAGCTGACTGAATCTGGCCTGTGAATGCATGGTAAGAACACGAGAACTGAATGTGAAGGAGAACTCATACTTGAAATTCAGGCCAGGTATTTTGTCCTCGTGCCCATGCGAATTCCTGCAAACAAGTGCTTCACGGCTACCTTGAGCTGCCTGCTTCTTATAATAATGTTTGTGTACAAATTACAAGCAGTCTGTGGCAGAACAATTATTTTTCACTAGTATGGTCTCTGGCAAGCCTCATCACTGCCGGTACCACGCTGCCAGGAACGAACAGCATTTCCAGCACTTCATGAGCCACGCGATTTCGGGCCCTGTTTTTCGGGATGGTGGGGCTCGTCGAGCTTTGCAGGCTCCCCCAGCCCTGCGGGGCCCGCCGAGCTCCGTGCGAGGCGGGCGGGGCGGGCTCGGCAGCGGCGGCTCCCTCCAGGGCCGCGCCAGCCGGGGCAGCGCCGGGCTGTGACCTCAAGGGCTCGGCCCAGGCCGCCTAGTGCTCTGCAGTTCATTGAAACCTTGCTGGCTTTAGAGTTAATAATTGACCACTCGCTTTCCATTTTTGAACAAGGTCTTTATTTGCGTGGCTCAAGGTTTAGTCACGTTGTTTGCAACTGCTTTGAGCTGCTGTCCCATTGCCCGTGGGTAAGGGGGAGGGGAGTGAAACCGTGACCATCACACGCGTTTTGAGAACAACGGTACGGGGCCCCCTAGGTCTGTCCCCCTGCGCAAATCCGGCGCCTTGTGCCTGCAGGGTCCATGGAGCCAGCGGGAGCTTCGGGCCGGAGCAGCAGGACGCGCGGGGAAAGGAGCCCGGCGCCGGAGGAGTTAACGGCGGCAAGATGGCGGCGCGCCGGCCCACCCGCCTCCGCCCCCCGCGCGCGGGGCAGTGGCGCGCGGCCGGGCCCGCGGCTGTCGCGCGGTGATGAGTCACCGGCAGGCGCGCGGCGCGGGGGCGGCGGGCGCGCAGCGGGCGGCGAACATGGCCGGCGTGGCCGACGCCGCCGCCGCCGCGCCGGGCAGCGGCGGGGACGGGCGGCAGGACAGCGGCCGCGACGGGCGGCAGGACAGCGGCCGCGGGGAGCCGAAAACTCTCTGGGGGAGTAGCGAGCCGCGGCCGCCCGCTGCCGGCCCGGGGCAGCCGTCCCCGCATCAGCGAACGGAGACGTTGGGCTTCTACGAGAGCGACCGGGGCAGGAAGAAGAAGCGGAGCCTCCCGGGTGAGGGGCGAGCGGCCTCCTCCTCGCGGCAGCAGGGGCCCCGGGGTAGGGTGGCCCCCACGGGGGACTGGGGTGGCCGTGGCGGTGTTGCCCGGGGCGGGCGGCTCTTGGCAGCGCCGCCGCCCGCCCGTGCGAACTTGGGCGAGCGACTTCAGAAAGTGCGCCGGGACCGACCGGGCCCCGGGAGCGCCGGGCGGCCTGCAGGGAGCTTTCCCTCACCCCCTGCCCGTGGGTTTGGTCCGTGCAGTGGCAGGGTCGGTGCGGTGCAGCCCTTCGGCGTGGCCGGCTGTGTCCCGGCTCTCCGCACGAGTCTGCTGGGGAACGGGAGCGCGGGCGGACGGGTCCCCGTGCCCTGTCACGCAGTTTGTCAACTCCTGCTGGTCAGGAGGTTTGTAAGCAGCACGGCCATCATCCGTGGAGGTGTGTTGTGCCCTGGAGGTGGGACTCGGGCTGTCTGGCTCGATACCTGCCCGGTTCCAGCGGGCGCGCTGGGTGACAGGAGCGGAGAGGGACCGCTCAGACCGCGGCCCCGCGTTTCCCGAGCCTCGCGGGCCGGGAGGCTGCGGGTTCGCTCACCTTTCTTACTGAAGTGCTAGAAATGTTTCATTGTCTTAGCAGTTCTTGCTACACGCTCACAGCTGTGAGTACAGGGGGCTTTGTCTCTGCTGCTGGTAGTAACGGTGCCGTTAGAGCTTTGAAGTTGTATGCAGGTTATTAAAAGTCATTTAAGGTAAATGAAACTTACCCGTTGGGTATTTATAAGGAAAAATAAGGGAAAATGTCATGCCTTTGCTGTCAATCTGCAGCTATGTTTCCATTCACACTTCAACTGGTTATTTCAGATATCTACCAAGTAATTTTTGTAAATAGCCCTGCCATTTTTGTAAAAACTGTCAGTCTGTCAGGATTGATTTAATGTTGGTAAGGTTATAAATAACTTTATTAGCACTGTATTCTTAATTGATTGGCTTGCTGAAAATTTGGAAAGTGCGTGAAGTGTTAAACTTTCAAGGATTTCTCCCTCAGTCTTGGCTCGAATGTGATAACCCAAGTCTTTATAAAAAAAAAAAAAAAAGGAAAGAAAAAAGGTAATTAGGATTTAACTTTAATTATGTGCCAACAATTGAATGCTTTCCTTCCGAGTTTGATGGGTGTGCTGTTTCTTATGTGTTACCTCGTCGGACATGCGTTATCATTGATTGCAGTTCTGGGGTGTTGATGAACACTACAGAACATAAAGTTGATGTAATTTCCGTAGTTATGAAGGAATTGGCCTGATTGTAGTAGTATGAATTACTTTGAGGTGAAAAAAAAGAATGATCAAGATACTTACTGATGTGCCTGAAAAACAACTGAACAAATAACTTTATGAAAAGGGGATTGTTATTGGAGACGGTGGAGAAAACTTAACTATGTTCGTGCAGTTGATTTGAAATTTCTAAATAGTTAAAAATCTTTGGTGGTCTCTGACGCTTCATGGCAAGAAAACATAAGAACAGGCTTTTTGACTGAGTAACTAAAAATTCTAACTCACCTAAGGGTAGCAATGTATTAAATAATAGAAGTAGGGTTTTCTTCACATTGATGAAGCAAGACTGGTACTGTAAAGAGAAGTTGATTAGAGGAGAAGAGAATACTTTTTTAAAGATATATTTTCTTGATTGGTTGATTGATTGATTGGCATGCTTGTGGAAGAAGGGTCTATTTAGGATTGACAGGAGTGAAGTGAGTGCCTGGAATTGTTGTGTTTAGGATTAAATTTATGATTATAAAATAGAAACTTACTGAAGTGCATTGCATTTCATGTTTCCACAACTTTTCCTCTCCTTTCTGGTTAATGGTTTTCCTTCGTGCAGCTATGCACTGAACTATAACTTAGTTAAATCATTATCTTCTTACCTTAAAGGAATTTTTGTCCTTTTATGTTTTTCGAAGATGCTTATGCTTTCCTGTCCTGAGGTGTGGAGATAAATGAGCATGCTGTAAACATTAAGAGTATGCTATTTGAACAGATTAAGGTTGGGCCACAGTCTAAAACTTTCTGACTGCGAAAGAGGGGTATTTGAAGTAGGGAAGGAATTTGAAGTGGGAGGTAGAGTTTACTTTTAAAAGAAAATGTTGCTTGATGCTTTGATAGTAGAATTAAGCTGGTTTTGAAATGATTTATTACTTTGTTCTGCCTTGGTGTCTCATGCTGTTCTTTTGGTTACTGTGTTTTTCCTGCAGGGTCAGCCACTAATCTGTTTCACAGCTGGCAGAGCTGAGGCTGGTGCTGGGTGGCAATAAGTGCTCAGAAGGGAGGTGGCTGAATGGCTGCCCTCTCCAGTGCATCCCCTGTCACTGGAGAGATGATTTTGCAGCCACAGTCTGGAGCCTGTGTATTGATCAGCCTCAGTCATGAGGATTGATTATCTCTCAATATCTAGGACATGAAAGTCTAAGGTGTTGAAAACTTAAAATCATTTGGTTTTCAGCTACAGCCCTCTAAAATAGTTTGTGTGAGGTAAGAAGGAGTGGGAACAAATAGTTCATTAGCTAAAATCTTAGAATATCTGAAGTTGGCAGGGACCCATAAGTTACTCCATGGTGGTCGCCCATATGCATGTATTTACTGTGCAGGAAATGTCAGTTGTTTGAGACTGCTTTATCCCTAAGCTAGAGAAGGTTGTTTATTTGAGGTGGAAGAAAATACACCTGGGCAGTTAAGAGTGGATACTTGGTGTGCTTATACATAGCTCTTTTTATTTTCAAGTTTTTAAACAAGGAAGAATTGTCATAACCAAAAAAGTTACAACTGATAGTGTTACAAAGGAAGATTCCAGAAAACAAGTTTGCTAGAGATCTGAGCAATGATTTCAGGGAATGAACTTTGATTGAAACTTTATACATAAATATTAGTTTTTTACTACTCATTAAGCAACATGTTGTTTTCATTGTTTTAAAATAAATGCCTTTAAGCCTTTGAGTGGTTTTGGCCTACTTAGTAGAAGTGGATCAGTCAAAATCACTATCCAGTGACAAGCTCATACATGGGAAAATGGTTCAATTCTCATAGTTTAAAGGAAATCATGATTTATTAACAATACATAATTAACGGGTAGTTAATGAGTTATATAGCTATGATCAGTATCAGCAACATGATAAATCACAATACTGGACATACAGATAATAGTAATGCACCCCCACAAACTACAAAGTGCCTGTAATCCTCCCGAGTTCTAATCACACCCCCCACGCAAGGCAATGAAAGTTGTAAACACACCCTCTTTTGCTTCTTTTATACTTCTGCTTGAGCTGATTCCTTCTTTGCCTTAAAACTCTTCCTAATCTTCTGGCTACTGTTAAAGTCTTCATCTTCGACATGATGGATATTGAGAAGGCATTGCCTCAGACAGTTTTGGGTGAATTCTTCACACAGTGTCAGTACTTGCATTCCCCTTTTAACAGCTGTTACCTAAGCTGTTTTACTAACGATATACAGCCTCTTCCTGTCCTGAAAAATGTAGAGCATTCTACTATGCAAGGTTACTTCCCCCTCCTCTAGTCCCTAAGACTTTGGCTAAAATTGGAATTTATTATTTGTAACATGTGCTTGTATCACAATAAGTGTCTGTAGCTTTTCATCTGTTTGTCTAGATAAGTGATTTTCATCTTCTAGGTGTTGTGTGAACATTGAAAGTTTCTGGTTTTAAATGCCAATAACCAGAGATGTTGGACTTCATTGTAGTATTCTGTCACTTCTGAAATGTTACAAGGAGGTGGTAATGTCAGACCTTTTAAGTGAATGTTGAAATTTAAGTTCAACCTTCCTGTGCTGACAGCCTGAACTTCATAATTATAATTTCATATGTTATTAATTTTGCAAGACTACTCTGTACAAAGTCTTTTTCAGAAGACATATGAGCTGCTTAAACACAGGTCAGTCAGCCTTCAGGTTATTTACCTACAGCCATTAAAACCCAGGAGACCTGTACGTGCTTGATGGCTTTTTGGTTGTGAAAGACCTCATCCCAAGGGTTCAGGGTGCTTGTACTGTTTGTGCACTGAATCACTTGGGATCAGGTATCTGTGAACGTTTTGCTCTTGCAGAAAGTTGTTCTTTAAAATAAAGAACAAGTTGCTAATGTTACTAGGAGAGAAAATAGCTTATAAGAGGTCAAAAATAAGAGTTTAGTAAATTTAGGAGGACTGTTAATGCATTGAGGATTAGATTCACTCAGCATATTGCATTTTGTGTAGCGACTTCGAGTAATGTTTTGTATGAGTGGGATTTCTGCCTGGGAAAAATAGCTTGTTTGTTGGGAGGCAGCAGGGGAATGAATGGGAGAGCACCTGACTTGCATCTCCTATAACTCCTTCCATACAAAGTTTTTAAACATCAGCAGAAACCTTTTGTGTTAGAGGCCATATAAGTGAAACATGTAGCAAGTAATAAGAAACAGAAGTATCACAGCTTCTCACCCTCTGGAGGTCATGCCTGAAGTGTCTTCTTCCTGTGTGTTTTTTCTGAATAGATCTTTCATTGCTGAGATTCATCAGTGCTGAGCTAACGAGAGGTTATTTCCTTGAACACAATGAAGCAAAATACACAGAGCGGAGAGAGAGAGTGTACACATGCATGCGGATACCAAAAGAACTGGAAAAGGTGAAGTATGATTTAACATTTGATTCAATTTAGAGATGAAATCTGTTGAAATAAATTATTTAAAGAACTATTTATTTTTAAAACATTTTTGCTGCAAAAACAAGATGTAAACCTCTATAATGATTATTTTTCAACGTTACTAACGTAAACATTTTTGTTTCAGGGTTTTTTTGCCTGTTTTTCTGTTGCTGCTGGCAGCTCATGTTATTAGCAGAGACAAACAAGTGCAGATGATGACAAATTAATTCAAATATAAAGATGTCACTGATACTTAAAGGAATAGTCAAAAGAAATGTTTTTACAGCAAAACATAATTTTACATTAAAAAAAATTGTTCCAAAGATTTTTTCCAGTGTAAAATTCTCTGAGGGTGGGAAAGTTCCAGTCTTATAAAAATATGGTGACAGATGAGTTTTTCTAAGGTTTTCGTAGTCTTTTATTTTGCTTCTTTCCACTGTTTACCACGTCTTCCCTCTCTGTCCCAGTGTAATGGCCCTTCATGAGGGATTCTTGTCACCTCCTTTATGTCAGCTTAGATCTCATTTTGGCCCTGCAGTGAGCCAATTTTATTCTGGCTTAACCACGTTGATTTGGGAGGTGGCAGCAGCAGTATGCTCAAGGATGATGACATTGGTAATAAGGTTTGGCTAGGCTGCAGTGTAGTGACAACATTAAAATTAATACTGCTAAAATTCCCAAAATCTCTAGGGATGAAGTTACATAGGGCTAAATCAATTTAACTTACACTGAAGGAAGAAGCTTGTTTCACTCTTCCTCCCACTACAGTCTCCTGCTTTATGCATACTGCCTGTTTTGCATGAGCTGTGCTGCTTGTTGGACCATTCCAGGACTTAAATCAGCTCCTAATTCGGCAGTGAGTGTTTTCACTTTTACTCTGTTTGCTCTGTGCTAGGATAGTGAGCTGACTTGTTCAGCCAATATTCTTGAGAATCCAGAGTCTACACAAGGACAGAAGGGGAGCTTTATAACTATAGATGAAAGAGCAGTGGAGGAGGGAGGAAGGGTGGGTAGGATTCCCTTGGTCAGTAGCACTCATCTTCCCCCTTCAGTATCATTAAATTCATCCTTCAGCCATGATGAGGCCTGGCTTTACCAAATTAAATTGCCAGTCAGTTACTGCAGAAAATCGCAGAATGAATGAGATTGGGATGGATCCATGGAGATGCTGTAGTCCATGCCCTTGCTTAAAGCCCTGTCAGCTACAACAGGTTGTTCAGGATCGGAAGCTTTGAACGTGTCCAGGGATGGTGTCTTCACATCCTCAGTATTTACCCATTCCAGTTTATGATAGAATATTCCACTTATGGTAGAGACTCAGTTGAATGATACAGCATTTTTACATCATCTCCATTTTAATTATGTAGATTATTGTGTGCTGTCTCCTAGGCACAGAAATTATTCTGAAGGATCGTCACCACAGCTTTTCAATAAAGCTTTCAGTGTGTAAGAACACGTAATATCCACCATTCTTTTTACAAATAAGACTAATGCTGTAAATGGTGCAATTGATGGATTATACATGGTAAATCAAACTTCAGTTTCTACTTTGAATATGAAATACTATGAAACTGAATAATAAAGAGATTTAAAAAGTGATGGTTATCTTTTTACTGTGAGATTATGAAATAATTTTTTAGTTCTTTGCATTGGCTTTGTCCATGTTAGTATATATACTAACTATATCAAATTGAGCACCTAGAAATCTGCTAAATAGTGTACAGATCATCACCTGTTGCAGAAACCACTTGGCTACGTGATACAAAAATCTGCTTCTTGAAATAAAGCATGTGAGACACTAGTAAAGGAAGAGAAGAATTTTCTTAATGGCTTGTTTTGTTCACGGCCTAATAGGATCAATTGCAGAATAAGAATGAAAACTGTAATCAGGTAGAGTGAGAATAAATCGGAGTAAATTTATCAAAGCCTAATCTCAGGAGGTATAACTTAATAGGCACTTATTTAACATCCATAGTTTTAGAGAGGGATGTAATGTTCAAAGGGTAGTATTTTTGTTGTTGTTGTTCTGAGTACTCCTTTTTTATTTAGAGAAACTAGATAATTTACGATGTAAGCGCTACTTCCACTCAAGCATTTTGTGCATTTTCAGTGGAAACTTTTCATTGTAGTAGGTTACTTACACTAAATGAGAAGGTGGTCTCTATTCCTGCCATCTTAAAGTAACACTTTTCAGTTGATCTCAAAATTAAATTTGTGCTCCTTTGTTAAATTATAGTTATGATGATGGAAAAGCACTGTAGGCTTTTCTGTTAGTTCCTCAATATCTGGAATGGAGCAGCAAAAATAATGTTTACAGAAAGGAGTAGAAGGTTCAGCGCTGATTATATTTCATTGTGTGCATGTAGTAAAAACATTAGGAAAATGAGTACATTAAACAATAATTGCAAATACTAGTGCAAGCTTATAGAATGTGAAAAAACTTCATTACACTCAGACAGAGAAGAAGTCTGTCTAAATTCAAAAGAAAAAGTAGTGTTGTTTTCGAGATTGCCTGTGTTCTTTGAGGACATCTTTACAAAGTGACAGGCTTTCTGTTTTGTTTGGGTTAAGGAGTTTAAAAATAGTAAGTGTTCAGTTCCAGTCATCTTCAGTGCTTGAATATTCGACAGCTAGTTCAAAAGTTATTTTAAAAGAAATAGGTAGCTTAATGGCATATTAATGCGATGCAGAAATTTATCCACAGTTCATGTAACCACTGCTCCTAATAATTTTGAATAACAACTCAAAATGCTTAAATTCTGCGAAATTGTACTAGAGATGAATGAGCGAATATCATGAGAGAGACCTTAACATCATGATGGTATTGAAGTATTCTACCACTGCAGAATTGGTTGAAATAATATTATAAGGGAAAATAAAAACTCAGGGATGATGGCAGTGCTGTTGTGCCTGAATCAGTCATCTTATGTGGCTTGTGGATAGATGTTCTGGAGTGCAGTCTGTAGGATTGCTTTCAAAGTTACAAGGATGCATGAGGTGTAAGAGTGTTCACGGGACATGGAACTGGCCATTGCACAAGCTAACAGAGAAGGTACTTTGAAAGGCAAAGGGATTGTTAGAGATTAAAGTAATTTACTTGTACTTTGGTTTACACCCCCACCTCAGTATCTTCCTTTCCCATCAGCAGTACATACAACTTTCACATGTAGATGCGTATCTGTCCTGGATATCTAGGTCTGCTTAGATGTTGCTAGTCTTAGTTGTGTAGGCAGTTTAGATGGCTTCTATGGAATTATCCTTGCAGAAAAAAATACTAGCTCATGGTCTGACAGAAGCATAAGAGCGTATGTATAGACTTGCATTCAGGTAGAACCACAGAATCATTTAAAGAGCAGATAAAGAAGGAATGTCATGTGGTGAGAGTCTGGTATATAGGAGCTTTTGAATTGTAGAGTTTACGTCTAGTTAAATAATCATAAAGTTGCTTGGCTTGTAGCCACAATGAATGGCTTTAATGTTTCTGTAAATTAAGGATAAAACATTCAAACTGAGGGCAACTGGAAGTTTACCTCTTCATATTTTATATTCTTTGTATGAAAAAGGTGGTTATTCTCTGAAGGAGATTTACCACAGCTGTAATGAGTTGTGCAATAGAAAATTTACAAGGTAATAGAAAAATTTTTGGGGGGAGGAAAATAAGATTGAAAAAGGAGGTAGGCAGAAAATGGCTTTGCACATTTACACAGACCTCTGTGGATTTTTTCCCCCTAAGGTTAAAACATGAACTTTTGTAACTGTAGACAAAAGTCGCTACTGGTAAATGAGCTGCAGTTACATTCAAGTGCAGTTTATATATTAAATAAAGACTAAGTTCAGTGAGCTGTGAAAGTCTACAAAAGCCTTCACTGCTTGGACCTTGTGGTGCAGAATTTGTGCTGAATAGTCTTCAAAAGCATAGCATGTTAATTTTTCTACAGTTTAGCTGATTGAACAAGTGAGAATATTGTGCTTATTTGGTTAATTAGTCTTACGTAAATGTATTTTTCATAACATAATTCTTTATAAACTTTTTGTAAATTTTACAAACTACTAACATACTTCTGTTTTATTTTTGTAATTCAGTTGATGTTTTTTGGAATCTTTTTGTGCCTGGATGCTTTTCTGTATGTGTTCACCCTGCTTCCTTTGAGAGTTTTTCTGGCAATGTTCCGGTTCATCACTTTGCCTTGCTATGGCTTACGGTAAGTTGATTCAAGAGAAAGGTGTTGATACCCTTAAATAATATTTTACCATTTATGTGTGTGCTTCATTTTATGGCCTTTCAGTGCTGTTTGAACTACTAATGACTTCTTCCACTGTAAAATAGAAGTCTCGATCTAAACTAGCCAAAGTAAAGGTGTGTGGGGGACCTTTAAGCTTTACCAGCAGTCACTAACTGTCATCGTTGCTTCCTTCAGACACAACAGTTTGATAACAGCACCACTTAGGCATATTCAGGTTAGTAAAGGAGAGAGATGTAACCTTACCTTATAGTTGTGTTCTTTTATCTAACATCTACTTGAACATTGTTTTAAAATTTTGGATTTGGCTTATGTCTTTTGATAGGCTCTTTGATATTGAAACAGAAGTTGTTTGTTTTTTAACAATAAAAGCTTTCCTTATTTTCATGGAAAACTTTGCCAAAAAGATCCCTGAATAAAGTGTGTTCTTTTCTTTCCTCTTAGAAGAATCTTGGGGAGTAAAACATGGAGAGGAAAACCAATCAGAATATTAAGAAATTTTACATATTGCTTTTCAGCCTTGCTTTTCTGTTCACATCAATACTAAGAAGTTGCTAATGCATAAAATTTTTAGTTTACCTTTCTGGCACAGACATCAAAAATTGGATAGAAATAATGTCTTTCATAAAATTTGCTACTTCACAGTAAAGAAGATTGCATAAGCCTTAAGTGTAGCCTAAAATAAAAGGAGCATTTGTATTCATGTTTTGGGGGGTTTTTTCTGTATTTTCCAAAACTTGAAGTTGATTTATGTTACTGATTTTTTTTAAGTTTTTTTTTTCTTTAATCAAGTTGCTTGTATTTACATTATCAGTATTGTCTTGTGTATGTGAAGGTCTTTTAGATGCATAGTTTAGAAATGTATGTTCTGATTACAGCAAGTGCTAGGCTAGTTGCAAAAAAGTAATATTTTAAAATACAAGCTAAAGTTGAAATGTTTGTATTTGGTGATGTTTAACATAGGCACTAGATGGCAGTCTCTAATGTTTTATTGTGCTGTTATTTTTGAACTGAACCTCAGACTTTTATTAGGTCGAGAGAGTTTTCTTAGCTGTATAAAAATGACAGCTATTTGGTTTTAGCCTAATGTCAAGGCAAATTATGTGCCTATTTGTAGACATCTATATATATGCTATTACTAAATTCAGGTAAATGTAATGGATTTCAAAGTATCATTTCAGTGTTACTGCTGTTCTGTTTAAGAGTGTTCTTCCTGGTTTATAAACTCAGCTTTGCTTTTGGCAAAGAAATTTTCTGGTCTTCTGAAGTTACAATTAAAGATTTCAAAGACCAGTTGCTGGTTTTGGTTATTGTTCAATATATTGTTATATGCTGAAGAAAGTGACATTTGAAACACCATATGCACTCACATGTGTGTGATATGTGTATATATACATACATGCACCTGCAATGCTAATATTTAGTCTGCTTGCTTGACAGTATTTTGTGTGTAGGGCACAATAGAAGCTGGTTTAATCTATTGAACATGATTGTGTTAACTTTAAACTGTTACCAAATAAGATGCAGTGAAACTGAGATTATCTTGAGTGAAGAAGGCTTTGTTTTTGTAACAACTCCTAAAGCAATTTCTTTCGTCACAGTTTCCTCCAATGTGTTTGGAATTTAGTTTGCTAGAGTCTCTTCTTGTTCAGTATCTAAGGCTTTGTATAATTCATTCATGTTTTATGTCTATAGTATGTAATGGAACTTCTTCAGATCTAAATGATTCTTATTTCCAAATATTTGGAGCCTGAACAGGGGTTTTCTTGTTGTTTTTTGTAATTATGCTGATTTTATTTGTTACAGCAAAAGATATTTGTGATTTTCTTCCAGCTCAGGAAATACATTTTTATGTGTTTGTAACAAGATTGAGTTGAATAGGTAAAGTGCATTTGTAATTACAAAAGGTACTTACAAAGCAGGTGGCTGTTTATCTTTTAGCTTTCTCTTCCTTGCAAATATCAAATAAGTGTTGACTAGTTGTTATTTGAACCTGCCACATCATATTCCATTCTGTGTAGTAAATAAAAGTGCTCCTCCCTTCATCTTGACTTTTTTCTTAACATCTCAGTGAAGTAATTGAGCAGTGAGTGTTCTGTTTCCCTTCCAGGTTACTCTTCAGTTTATTTATTTCCTCATAATTCTGTCTTCTCTTTTCAGTGTAGAGAAAGATTATATTACCCATTATTTCTTTAAAACAGTAAAACCACATTCTGTATAAATGGGCTAATTACTATCTATGGTATATTATGTGAAGTGCTTAAATATAGGGGAAGTGGTTTAAAGCCTCTTCCACATGTTGTAATATTTCATTTTACAGAGTTCTAAAAGGAAACAAAGAGTAATGTATCTTAAAGAAAACAGTTTCCTTTTTCTGCCTAGACAGTGTAAACACTTCAGTTTGACTTCTAAGTCATCCTTCCTCATCACTTGATCTTTCCTTTTGAGCAAATATAGTTCTGTGTTTTTGTCAGAGCTATATTGGTGCTAACAAAGCAATTTTTTTAAAAACTTCAAGAACTTCAGTCAGAAAAATCCAAGGTTCTCTCATTGAGTGAACTAAACTGCTGGTTTAATTACTGTGATCAAACTGACAAAAGCTGAATCAACGCGTGGTGGTAGTTTGGGCAGGTGCAACTTCATTACTTCTATGCTCTGTAAGTGGCAGGTTGCTTTTAAAAGAAAATTAACAAACTTCACAAAATTAGATTACATCCTCTGAAATTGCAAAAAATCAGCTCTACTGTATTTTCTTTTGAGTCCAGAAAAGAACTTTCCTAAATTATTCTCTCTGCATCTTGTAGGCTACTCTCACTTTATTAAAATATTCTTTGACAGCATAAAAGGTTTGTTGTTCCAGCAAAGTATGTGCCAAGGTAGACAGAGAAGTAGACCTGGTCGAGTTAGTTCTGTTTGGAATTACAGTCCTTGGTGACAGGTTCCTAAAACTGCCTCTATTTGTGGTTGAAAAGTACAGTTTCATTTTACAATTCAGACAATTTTTTCATCAATACCTCAGACCCAGAGATTCTGAGTAGATTAATATTACTGCATGTTTTGAAACTCTTTCATAGAGCTAATTTATTATTTTTCCTGAAAATATGTTGCATACCAGTAAAAGGTGATGTGGGAATGTGGAAAAGCTCTTTTGTATTATTTGTAAAACACCATGACATGAAAGCTAAAATTTTACATTAGTGAAACTCTGATGGGACTCCCAGTTTAATTGTTTAAAGGCATTTTACATCATCTCCACAAAGCAAGAAAGGATTTGTTAGGGAAAGTGATTTTTTTTTTCTCCAAATTCTAGTTTTCTCAAGAAAATACAGTAGAAGATTATGAATTTTCTTATACATAAAGATTGATTGACAAAACCTTTACTAGAGGACCCCCCCCCCACCTCATCTCGGGGGGTTCCCCACCCCACACTTCTGGGAGTGGGTCCAGGACCCTTTGGGCTCTTCCCAAGAGATGAGGGCAGCACGTGGATGGTGGAAGCCAAACAAGATCCTGCTTTGTGTGAGCCCATGCCCCAGCACCTCCAGTGCCTCACACTGGTGCTGAATCCCACCGGGAACTAGAACATGGTGCTAATGACACCAAGTTTGTGGGTTCAATCCCTGTGCAGGCCATTTACTTAAGAGTTGGACTTAACAATCCTTGTGGGTCCCTTCCAACTCTGAATATTCTGTGAATCTGTGAATTCTTTCATATGGAAGTAGATATAGGTTATAAATACATGTTCTGCATTTTTATTTTACTCTGTTCTCTGAAATAAGTAAATTTAGGTCCTGTCAGCAATAACATCAATAACTTCCACTGTATTCTATGTACCTCTTAAAATTCCCATTGACTTCCTGTGAATTCAGGTTCATGTTTTTCAGTAGGAAATAAATAGAACATCATTATTTCAAGAAAGAAACTGTAGGAAGAAAGCGTATCTGGAAGAATAAAACAAACAAGTACACTGGCATTCTTCTTATGGACATTATTTATTTGTTCATAATATCAGGCTAGCAAATAAATTTGAACCTCTGTTGCACACTTATTCCCAAGCCTAATTTTTTTTTTTTTTTTTTGCTAAGGAATTTAGCTATGAAATCCATAAACTTCCTATTGTCATCTGAAGTTCATTGAGGAAGTTGTGCATCTGCCCACCAAAATGTTAGCTTTCTACCAACCAAAAAAAGGAAGATGCATTCATTATTTTCTGTAGTATACTCTCAGATCAAGTACTCCTTTCTCCTTTCCATAACAGTGCATAGTGTAGCAACATTACAACCTTCTCTTTCTTTCTTTCTTGTAAATCAGACCGAAGGGAAGAGCACTTTCACTTCCTTTATAGGATGGAATGTGGTGTCACAGGGATTCCTCCTTGGTGAGTAAGTCCTGATTTTCTTTTTCCTTCTGTGCTGTCAGCCAAATTCACACATCTACATGTAATCAGTAAAAAGACTGGTTACAAATGAATTATATAGCTAAAATAACCAACATACCTCAAAGGAGAAACAAAGAGTTTTAATAATGAACACATGAAACTGATTCAGTGCTATTTGTGGTAGGTATATTTTCTTATGTAACTTTACATCATTGTGGAAATAGCATCTAATTTGTGATCTTAGATTTAAAGCATTTTTCACATAGACTGCCTGAGGACCAATTTGGCCCATTTTAAAAAAGGGTATCTTGGAAAAACTATAGCCCCTGCTGTACTTCAGTTTATAGTGCCTTAAGCTTTTTGACGTGTCTTCTAAGTACTGCTTCAGTCAGGTTCATAGCTATATTTCTGTGTGTACTTAAAGCAGGTTTTTTGTAATGCTTAAGCTAAATCTTAGGGAGTACTGAAAGTTCATCTTAGTATTAGACTTAGAGGTGTTTCCCTGCATAATAAAATATAGCACTTTAGCATATGTTTGTTTACTGACTTGAGTTATATTTGATTCTGTTATTTAAAAAATAAAAGCTTAATGAAAACTTATTCTAGTTGTCACTTACTTGAAACCTCGTTTTGTTTTTGTTTTTTTTTTATTTTTTTTTGAGACAGCTCTCATCGGGGCCTAACAGCAAGGTTGGTTTCGTTTCATTCTTAGCATGGTCTCGTGCTATATTGTGTGCATGTAGAGGCTTTTTATTGTTTGAGAAATGCAATGCCACCTAATCTTGGCAAGCTCGGCTCTCAGTTTCTTAGAATTCTTCATTCGGGACATATTTTTCTTATAATCACAATTTTAAAACAGTGAAGTCCTGCATATTATAAGGTGCACCTCTTTTTAAAAACCTCAAACTGGAAATTGGATTTGATCAAAATAGCTTTTTTTCCTGAAGCCAAACTTGAGCATAATTGTAGGAAAATATTTCCAATAGATCACATTGTCCATTTAAAAAAAATTTAGTGTGTAGTTATGTGGGCAGGTATACCCTTCAGGCAGCCTTGCTTGGATTTTATTTTCCCTGACATCTTTACTTATGCTAACAGGAAAGTATCCCCTTATGTGTTAACATAATAATTTTTGTTAGTCCTTTATGTAAGATTAGAGATTTGCGACACCACAGTTCATTAAGGAAGGATACATTGAAGAACTGACAGTTTGATAAAGACTACATGCATAACAAAACCCCGTTGTTCAGTTTCTGTGCAAGTATCTGTGATGTAAAATGGAGAAAGAAAAGATACCTAAGCAAAACTTTAACTAGACCATCATATCAATAACTGAAATATATTGTAAACCTCAATGGCTGCCTAACTGTTTGAAAGTGTTACAATTGAATAATGTAGTTAGGAAGGGTTTGCTGTAAAATACATGCTTAAACTTGTAACATGCTGAAAGACTTTTTCAGTGCATTATTAGCTGAACAATAAACCTATATAAAAAGGGTTTTTAAGTGTCTACATTTATAGAAACATTACTCTTACAAAAGCTTTAAAATTTATATGTATGTATGTTATTAAGATGAAAACATCAGTCTAAAACATTTTTGCAGTGATAGTATATTCATATCTTTAATGTAAATTTAATATGACATCAGTATTGGAAATTTTATATGTGTTGACTTCAAAGGAGTAATTGTTTAGAGTAATCTGAATTATTTGGATGAGACTAAATAGTCTTAAGCTAAAGGAACCAATTAAAATGCAGAAATTGTATAGATAAACAAGAAAAAATCTTGAATGCCTGTTGATTTTTAAAAAACTAACAAAACAATCAAAACCCAAACAACTCTAAAAGGTGACTGGAAAATTGTATGTAATCAGACTAGTGAAGAATTGAGGAGCACCAGGAGGCCTGGAAGACAAAAATAAAGAAATCATATGATAGTCTGTGCAGTTAAGTTTAAAATAATATATTCAGAGTGCATATGGGTTGGATGCCAAAGTACCTAAGTCCAAGTGTACTTGTCTGCAGATTACACAATGTAGTGAAAGCACTGTTCATTTTGTAGTCACAGTTGCTGAAAAGCATACCAGAAACAGCTGTAGTGGGACTTTTTTTAGACTTTTTTATACAGCAAGAACAAATTTCTTTTTGTCCAGGTTGCATTTCATGTTCCAAATAGTTTAATAACTTTAAATTCAATAAGCAAGGCTTATTAAAATACCTAACACACAGTCTTGGTTTTTTTGGAAATCACTTGCTTAAGCAATCTTGTGCATTAGGTACTTGTGATTTTGATCGTATTAAAGACAAATGTAGGTAAACTGTGATTTATTTTTAATAGCACTCTGCTTAATGCTGAGTAACTTCAGTTGTACAACTGAACAAAAAAGAGTTTGGTGGTGTAGATACCAATAGTCTGAAAGTCTTGAGCTGGTTTGCTTCTTCAATCAACTAAAGGGAAAATACTATGAAATCCATCATGCTGTTCAGTAGCAAACATTAAGGATCAGTAGAATGACCATCTGTGTAGTCATGGCCTGTATGGATGATTGAAACTAATGCTTTTTAACCAGTAGATGGAGACAGAATTCTTATTACAGTATAAAATGTGGATCATGGCATTTTGAGTATGATGTTAAATAGAAATACCTTGAAAATTACAGACAGGTAACTAGTTCCTTAAACTTTCACTTACTTAAGGAGTTTGCTTATGATGAGCACTGGTTTTCCACACTAGATTTTTCTTCTTTTTTTGGATCGTAATGTAACACGATTTTGTAACACGGGATTTTTTTACAAGTGTTACAAGTAATCTTGGAAAAAAAAATTGTTGTTGTTGTTTTTCCTAAAATTCATCGAAGCTGCTTGCTTTTAGGTTTCCCAAGGGAGAAGGCATACACAGATCCAGTGGTTTTCTAAACAGAGGAAAGACTTGTATTTATACTTTCTAAGTTTGTCTCATGATGGACAAACCATAAATTGGAAAGTTTGAAGCATGAGTATTAAACCTAGATTTTTATTGTGTTGTAAAAAGTTGGTTTTTTGTGACAGACTGATATGCCCAGTTCCTAGTTCTTGGTTATTTCAGTCAGTGCAGTATAGAAATTTTGCCATAGTTTGACTTTCAACTGCTTTAAATACTGCAGGATAAGCATTGAGCTTGGCATGCTTCTGCTTTTTTAACAATTGACTGGGCTGAAACAAGCATGGTGTGGAATAGGAAGGTATAGTAGTATGGCTTGCACATCACTTTATGTTGAAATTAATAATAAGCTTGTATATCCCCTTAAGTATGCATTTCTGTGTTTATATTATTTTGAGAAGTAAGGCTTTGTTTCAGTGGAGATTTTCTGTCAATTAGTAGATGTAATGATAATTATACCCAAAGGCTGAGGAGGTTGAACATCTTGTTAAGTACACGCTGTAGAATGTTGAAGTCTCTGTGTGGTTTTTTTCTGTATTGTCAAAATTTGCTGGTTAACATTACAGTGCGAGAGAGTCTCTGTAGAGGAATGCTTGGATTTTCACTGAATTCTTGCAGATTGAAGGATCATCTCATGTTTAAACATTTTGGTGTATTCAGTGTTAGTAAAGCAAGATAAGATTGTACATAGTGGATAGTAGAAAGAATGGATACATCTTACTCTTTAGTTTAAAAGTACTTTGCTGTTTGAAGAAGTTTTAAAATTTGATTCCTTGATAGTCTAGGCTGTACAGCTGATGTGGGAACTTGAGACTTAGCATAATGAAACCACTTTTAAAATTCTGTAAAGAGCGTCTTAAAGAGTATGACTTAAAGCAAAAAATCTTTGAAGTAGTAATGGAATAATCATAGAATCATTGAGTGGTTTGAGTTGGAAGGGACCTTAAGGATCATCAGTTCCCTGACGTGGGCAGGGATACCTTCCACTAAGCCAGGTTGCTCAAATAATGGCAGGAAATAATAAGGTGAAAAGATATAAATTATGTATTGTAATAAGGTTCACTTGAAGGACAGTCCGGATGCCCTGAATCCTTTTATTTACTGGTTTGAGGTGTGAAAATTGTAATGTAAATTATATTCAGCCAAATTTTGAAACCATGTAACATTATTTCTGGAATCTAGTAGGATATTAGAGGAACTACATCTTGGACAAAGGCTCTCATGATACTATCTTTTAAGAGCAGAGTTCATTAAAGCCAGGCAGGTGTTAATATTTAACTCAGTTGTGCAGCATCACTGTATGCCTGGGATAGCTTTGAAGGAAAAGACTAACTGCTATCTGCAGAGCAATTCTACTGTTCACTGTTTTGTTACCTTGCTACCAGAATGATTAAAGTTGTGTAGTTGTAGTGCTCTTAAATTATTGTTCTCATTTTGTCACTCATGAGGAAAAAAAGACCCATATGTAATTTTCATGTGAAATCTTTCTCTCTGTGTCATACTTCATACACAGCTGTAAAAATGGGAGTTGTTTGGAAGTGAGTTAAGCTGTTTCAGCTTCTCATACCTCCATTCAATGGTTTCTAAAGTTGTACATATCACACTCTGAGTTATCACATCAGCTCAGTAATGTTAATTCTTAAAACTTGGGTCCCTGCTTTCAAGTGAGGTATTGAAATTACCAGCACTAAGCTATGTTTTCCTTGTTTGTTTCTTGACTTTTTTGTAGTTGTCATAGCTTGGACAATATGAGCTTTTTTATTTGTTTCTTTGAGATTCTGTAGTACTCATGCTTGCATGACTACAGCAGTAGGAGTTTGTATGTGATATTAATCACGAGGTCTGATTAGTTAGTGCTTAAGATGTCCTGACAATACTTTTCAGTGTTGGCATTGAGTAGTTACTGGAGACAATAAGTAAAAACATGCATTGAGAAAAATGAATGCAGAATGCTAGGATGCTATGACAGGCACGAAATCACATCAGCCTGTGTGTGTTTATATGTATTAAACAGCTTAATGCAAGGGATAGGAATAATTTCTGACAAATACAGATTGAACCAGTGTGAGCCTGATCATACACTAAAACTGCAATGGTCAGCTCTCACTGAACCCTGACTACATCCTTTCATTACTGCGGGCTTTGCAGTCAGTTCTGTGTATTTGCCAAGAGGTGACAAAGCATTAGACTTAATCCATTTATTTGATTTCCTTGTCTTTGTAGGAAATAATTGTCCCTTTTCCATTTTATATTCAGAACCACACCTCAAAATCCTTTTGTAAATGTTATTAACCAGAGTGGAAGATGATTCTGCTACAATAAAAATGCTTCTATGGATTTATGCAGTAGACATGGTTAATCTCTCTCAATTGGAAACATGTTAGTGGTACACTGTAGATTACTTGTTTAGTCAATATGGAGGGGTCTTTCCTAAGTGTACAATGAAAGAAAACTGTAATATATTTTAAATGCCGGGATCATCTTACTCTTCTTACGTTCTAGGATGTAGTTTTCTGTAGTTAATCTTTGCAGTAATCCCTTGTACTGAGTAGGGGGTTGAGATGCTGGCAGCTCTGCTGTCGTCAGACTGAGGAATTGAAACTGTGGGGATATTTTTGTGACTAAGATGTTGTGGTTTAATCTCAGGCAGCAACTAAGTACCATGCAGCCACTCACTCACTCCCTCCATCTCCCACCCATGGGGAACAGAATTGGAAATTTAAGGTAAACCTCATGGGCTGAAATAAGAACAATTTAATAATTGAAACAAAATATGCTAATAATAATAAAACTAAATATGCTAATAATAGTAATAGTAATGAAAAGCAGAAGGAGAGAGTCTAACAGAACCCAAGAAAAACAAGTGACAGAGTTGCTCATCAGCCACTGCCTGGTACCCAGCCGGTCCCTAAACAGTGATAGACCCTGTTCTGGGTAACTCCCCCAGTTTATATACTGTGTGTGATGCTCTGTGGTGTGGAATATCCCTTTCGCCAGTTTGAGACATCCTGTCCTGGGTACACTCTGTGCCAGCTTTCTGTGAAGCTCCTCACTAGCAGAGCATGAGACACTGAAAAACCCTTGACTCAGGGTAAACATTTTTTAGCAACAACCAAACCATTCAGTGTGTTATCAGCACTCTCATACTAACTCCAAAAAAAAACCAGCTACTAAAAAGACAAGGCACTCTGTCCCTGCCCAAACCAGGACTCTTGTTCTGCAGTTGTCACAGCATTACTGCTGTTTCTGCTTCTCATGTGGATAAGGAGTTATGTAGAACTTTGAATAGAACATTAATATATTGTATTTTTAATTAAAATGTCAGAAAAAATACTGTTTATTGCAGTTTTTTTTTTTCCTAGACATACAGACAGACTACTGAGAAGCTAAATCTAAGTCACCTTGAGAAGTAGGGCAAGAGGACTTCAAGTTGTGCCAGGGGAGGTTTAGATGGGATATTAGGAAAAATTTCTTCGCTAAAATGATTGTAAAGCAGTAGAACAAGCTGCTGCTCAGGGAGTAGTGGAATCACCATCCCTGGAGTTATTTAAAAGATGCATAGACTGTGGTTTAGTAGTGGACTTGGCTGTGATAGGTTAACAGGTAGACTCGATTATCTGAAAGGTCTTTTCCAACCTAAATTATTCTAAAATTCTCTAAAAACATTATTTGAATGAGATCTGTTCTGCAAAAGTTTAATTCTTGTAAAGCACAGCAATCAAGAGCAGTTGATCTGACTCTTTAAGGCAGCTTTTGAATTGAATCACAGTGATAATCAAGTTTGTTCTGTACACAGCACATTCTGAAAGTCTTTTAATCTTTCCAGTGTATAGGATACTGTGTGCAAGTTGGTATGCAACTTCATACAGTGTTAGTCTCCTGAGATAGTTTTCAGAGTTGACACCACCTTTAGAAGAACAGTTGTGCTCCTGATTGTGTAGCCTCTTCTCAGAGTTTGTATTCCCCTGTGATGGTTGCTGTCTGCATTTAGGTTGGCTTCTCCTGAGTTGGTTCTACTTGAGTGTAGTCATATGGATGAAAATCAGCACAAGCAGAAGAGTGATAGAGTTAACAGCTCAGAACATCTGCAACTTGTGACTGTACTGGTGGTTGAGCATCTTTGATGTTACTTGTAAGCCAGAAAACCTTTGACGTGATATTTTCAGTCTGTATTGATTTGTGGACATCAAAGCATTTTCCTGTGAGAATCTTTCTTGACTGCTTCAGAAGCTTCATAAACAGATTCTACTCACTAGTGCATATCAGTAAGAGACCATCCTATCATTAAAATTGGTACCTTACCAAACTTTTAAAAGACAAACTTTTGAAGCAGGTGTCTCTTTTGTTCATCAGGTTTTGTCTGCCAGGTACTCACTACTTCTCTAATCATAAAGTAGTTGTTGGCTGGAAGAATGAAGATGCTCATTTTCTGAGTAATAAATTCTGATTCTCTTTTTCTCATGCTAAGGCCTGGCATTACTGTTGTGGAATAATAGCACGTCCTTTACCACCGTATCCCCGTCTGTATTCCAGAGTTTGAGTGTTGGCTGGGAGACTTGTGCAGAAATGACTGAATATATTCCAAAATGGAAGCACATTGGAGAAAAAAGAATATGCTCTTACTCAGCAGATGAGCAGTAATCATAATCATGGGCTTGTTTAAGTCCTGTGAACATTTCAGTATATACTATTATATTTTAATAAGTATAATCATTTAAGTCAGATGTAGTTAAATAAGGCAGTAAACTTTCAAAGTGTGATTTTGCAGGTTGGGGAGGGTGCCTTTTTTTCTGTGTCATGCAAAGACAGTCGTAGGTTTCTTAAGCAGTGGGCAAAAGGTACATGTTCAGTTTAATTTTTTTTATTGGTGTTTGCAGTTAAAACTCTGTTTGGGGGCTGAAGAAAGGAAGCAAATTCACTGAGGCATTTTGTTGAGGACTTAGGCTGAAATAAGATGTGGTGTGGATATTGTTTGTTACTGGATGACTTCTGAAAGCAAGAAAATATCTCTTAAGGGAGAGGAAACCACTGTAAGCAGTTCTGGTATGCTGGACTAGGTTGAATTCTTTTATTCAGAATGTAATTAATTTTAATGCAGTTAATGAAGTAAAAAGTATATAATAAAAGTAGCAGTTGCTCTCTGTAGAAAGTGGAATACTGTAAATCTGGGAGTTCTGGAAACTTTCTTGCTTATACTCCCAGCAAGAGCACAACCTATTTGCCCATTGTGGAATGTCACTGTGTGGTTCCAGGAGTGATATAATGCATGAATGCTGTTTGCAGGGCGTTTTTCTTTTAAATGGAAAACAACAAAGAAACCCAAAGTACATCACTCCAGCTGTGGCTTAAATAGAATGAGTGAGGTAGCAGGGATTTTTGACTTCTCTGCAGGTCTGTAGAATGACTCCAGAGGTCATAAGTAACTTCTTGGATTTTTTTTTTTACAAATGGCGTACTTTTTTACAAGATAACTCTTAATTCTGTTTTCTAAATGTGTTATCAGTTCATGGGAATATTGCCTAACCACTGGATGACCTACTGATTTAAGAATACAGAAATTGAAAATTAATAGCTTGAGTTCTGCTAATTGCTTCCAACTTCTTTGAAACATTAATTTCTGTAAAAGCATTTCAATGTATTTAAAAAATAGTATATGTAATAGAAATTATTCCTTCTTTTTGTGTTTGATTCTCAAGCTTTGGATGTAATTCAAAGGCTTTTTAACTGCTTTGCATCCTATTAATACTAAACTAAATAAATAGACAAGTGAATACTGCCTTGCAGTTTCATTATGCTTATGGCTACTGTTGGGGGAATTGAGATAAAGCTATTTTCTTCCTGTAGTTTTACTTTATAGGAAGAAATTGTGTAATGATTCCTTTAGTCTAATGGGTTACTCATGGGTCTATAGATAGAAAAGTTCTGCATTTGGTTCACAATCAGCCTCAAGCTCTGATGTCAAATTGTTTGCATTTACTGCTGCAGAGCTTACAGCTAAATGAAGATACAGAATTTACTACCTGTTCCTCAGCATCTGGTTCATTATACTGAAATTGAAGACGACTGCTTCATTTCTTTTTGATCATAGTGAATACAATTTCTGTACCTGAGGAAGTCAAAATCATAGAATTGGCTGGAATAGGGAAGGTCAATTAGAAACCAAAGGGCATGCATGCAGAAGGTTATTAGTAAGTGGGAGCTCTCAAGAAATACAGTGTTTTAATTACAGGGATGTGGTGAGTAAGAGACTGTGATCCTGTTCATGAGTGTGATCTATAAATGTGTATCATGGTCATGGTGTTGGAGTGAAGGGCAGGGGAAGGGGCATAATAAATGACATTAAAATATGTCCATGATGAACAGCTTCTGTAAATTCATATCGACTTATACCCACAAAATACAGATGTTACTATGACATTTAGTGGAGCTTTTTGCCTTTTGTATTTCAGTGACAGACGTTTGCTACAACCTGCTCAGGTATGTGACATTCTCAAAGGAGTTATACTGGTCATCTGCTACTTCATGATGCACTATGTTGACTACTCTATGATGTATCATCTGATAAGGGGACAGTCTGTCATAAAGCTCTACATCATCTATAATATGCTTGAGGTAAGAATGTTGGCATCAGAATATGAAGCATGCTTTTTTCAGACTATCTAAAATATTTTGTATTACAGTAGTTGTACTTAGCATGTGGTACAGGTGGTATTCTCACAAATCTGCACACACCTATGATAGTAAGCCTAGATGCCATGAAACAGTCAGGTTTGTGAACAGTAAGTTTTTAGATACTGCTTCATAATGCCTGATTTATGGAGCTTAGTAAGTTTCATAGCAAGAAACTTGAGAAATGGAAACAGAAGAAGTGTCTTATGAAATGTCAGGGAGTGAATGAAATTATGAACTTGCCAAGAAAAGTAGAAACTGTTGATTTGAAATAATTATAAGATCCCAAGAGAGAGCAAAGAAGGAGGATAATAGAAAACATGGAATTTGGGTTTTAATTCATCATTACGGAAATACAGCTTTCATTGTATGCAAGGACACCTATTACTGCTTAACCTCAGTCCTGGCTAGCAGACAAAAACCTGAGTATGTAAGCAATAGGGTGAATAAATGTAGTGAAACAAGAGAAGGAAATTCCGTTTTGGGAGATACGAGAAATTCTGGCAAAAAAAACCCAGTTTCTGTTTTGCTGTTAATGTAAAGTATAAGATTTTTATTGTACTTCTGTGATCAATGGTTCACAGAGTAAATGTTTACATAGCTACAATCTTACCTCCATCCTATAAATATAGGACATAGTAGGAATACAACCTCTTAAAAGGACTCAATCAGAGCTTTGTACACAAAAGTTACTCTACTAGGATTCCAGGATTTCTGAATGACATATTAAGCCTTGTTTGAACATCTGTTGTACCTTTGTTTGAAGACTGCTGAAACAGGGTTACAGTCTGCAAAATATGAATATTTTGTCAGAAGGCACTTGTTCTTTCCTCATAAAATATGAAAATATTGCATAAGGAACACACTTTGTTGTACTAAGTGAAATAAATATCATACAAGCCACCTCAGTTGTTTATTCATAGGTTTTTTGTTGTCTTTGATTTTACATTTGCTGGAAAACATGTACAAATATTAAATTGGCACTGAGTTACTATCTGGATTTTAGTTGTGTGGGGAAATACTCATCCATATATAGTTTCATAATTGATGAGAGATTATCACTTACTAAATAAATCCATGTGCTCAAAATAGTAATTTCTCTCTATTTCAAGACTACTTCAAATCAGGCTTGTACTTTCTTAGCTTTATGTGCTTACCACATAATTTGAAGCAATACTGCAGTGTTTGCTATGAATTGGAAGCCATGTGCCATTCTGTTTGGAATGAGGAATTGAATTACTTTGATGTGTTTGGCAGAACCAAAATCGTGTGTTTTGACTAAGAAAGTGCTGCATGAGTTTGTTTCTTCTAGGAAAGGGGGAAATCTGTTACTACTCATGGTTATTAGAAAAATGATATTAGTCTTTGAATTTGGAAACAGTATTTAACTTCCATGGTGTCTCATGAAACCCAACATGCCAAGCAGAGTGCATGTTTTTAAGGGGCTTTTTTTACCATGACGGGTTGCAGCAATATTATCAGAAAATGTTTGTGAAAGACTTGGTTGATAGTCAGCTTTCAACAGTTTGACTATCGGCTTGCTTAGACTACTCTGGTGATTTTTATTAAAAGTCTTTGCTACTGATGCAAGCAATGCTTTTTAAGGAACTGTTAATATGCTTTTTTTTAAGCAATACACTTTACATTTTTTCACAAGTTTTCAAAATAAGGAAGATCTTTTTAGTTTAATTAAATCACTGAGCAGCAGAGATGTTTACAATGTCTTAATGTTTTCGGCTGTCGGCAAGTCCAGGGAGTAATGTCCTGGAGAGATATGAGGAATGCAAAATCTTCAAATTATGTGCTGAATGCTCCCAACTGACAGGCTAAGGGGAGCATTCAGCACATTTGGCTTAAATGACACTTTTCTTTTTTAGATTCAGACCCACCGGCTCCTGCTCCTTGTGAAGCCCCAGTGTGCGTTATGCTGGTGACAGCACTCACCATGGAATTCTGCTGGAGCCTGGAGCCGGCATGTAGGGTTTAGGTAAGTCATATTTGGAAAAGCAAGCAACAATATTGTGTGGTGGGTTTTAATATTTTCTATCCTCTCAGCAAAGAACCAAGGACTGCTTAAATAGAAAGGAAAGCAAAGCCACTATTTTATCTATTAAAACCCTCACAATATTGTGAACAAAAACTTACCAAACTCTTAAGCCTTCTGTAACTGATGTTACTACACCAGCTGTAATTACTCAATGGGTCATCACAATGAGCAGGAAGCAAATAATGCAGACAATCTCAATTTACAAAATCTAAAAGCCGAAAACAGTGCCACTGTAAATATCTCTCAAACTGATGGGGTTGGGATTCAGATTTATGATAATTCATCAGCTCATGGTTTTGTTCATTTTATTTCACAGGTGATTCTTAGAGTGCAGCACATTGTATATTTACTTGAGGCATCCTGTAAAATTTCGTTTTAATTCAATTTTAATATTTTAGGAAACTTCATTCAGTAGTAGTGTCTTGAATAAATATGACTTCTCTCACTTCAGTATCTTTACCTTGAGAACACTTAGTTTAAAAAGTCAGGAAATGATCCTAAGTCTAGGTTTATTTGTGTTGTCCCAGGAACTTACTTTCTATTTAGCAGGATCAGTATTTGCAGGTATATTGTGCGCCTGGTTCTGCATTGCTGCTACATGTTGATTTAACATTTCCAAAATTGTTGTTTTACAGGTAGACACTAAGAGAAAAACTACTTGCCTTTCTTAAGTAGAGATAATCAGTTTTTCATCTATAACTGTTTCCGTTTGTTTGAATTAGTGAGCAGTGAGAGATAGCTGGTTTTTTAAGCCAGACATGTACCAAGCTTAATTTTTGAAGTTCTGGTTTTGTTGCCCTGTGCATCTTGGTTTTAAAATGACTGAAATGCAGTGTATAGGCAGAAAAAACATTCTTCCGTGTAATGATTTTTAGTTTTATATGTTTGCTGCTGATGAAATGTTGGGAACTGGTGGAACTCCCTGTGACCTTTCTTGCTGTGGTATTAAATTACAAGTTCAAAATGCTGTCCATATGTTTTCTATATTTAGAATTACTGCCAGAGGGTCTTTTTTCTATTTGTGCATATATTCTTTGGATTACGCTTCAGGTGTCTGTTGTTTTTTCAACATATTTTCCCTTTTTGGCAGACTTTCAAGTCCCTCTTAATCGCTTGTTTTTGTGTTATAGTACTTTTAGTTTTGAATTCTGCTTTATGCGGACATTTGCATTAAGTATATACTTCAGTATATAGAAAGCAGTCAAGCCAAGTCTAATTCAGTCTTTTTTGTGCCTGTAAGCAAATGTTACCTGTCATCTGGAATTCGCTTTTCATTGTTGGGGTTTTTTTCCTATTAAACCCAGAGGGATGGGGAAAAACATATAAGATAGTTTAACACAAGATACATACTCCTATCAAAGTCTGAGGTTTGAACTGTACTTGAATATCTTTCAAGAAAGTATCTAAGATAACAATATTATGATTATTTATTACAAATACTGTTGCAAAGGGAATAGTAAGTTTGAAAGGGAAAGTAAACTGCTGAATATACAAAAGGAACAGGGTTGCTGTGAAATCCAGAGTGAAAATGGAATAAGTAAGAGATCAAAAGTGATAGATATGTGAAACTTTTTTTAGATTGAGCTGTACTTTTAGATTGAATTGTTCTTGAACTGGGCATACTCAAGTGTTGGAGAGAAAGGTAGGCAGTAAAAGGCAGTAAAGTTGTTCTTGTTTAGGTGGCTGATCGTCTGATTTCTTCATTTGGACAAGATATTTTGGATGCTCTTTATTGGACAGCTACAGAACCTAAGGAAAGAAAAAGAGCTCACATAGGTGTGATTCCTCACTTCTTCATGGCAGTGCTATATGTCTGTATCCTTTTTCTTTGATAAATCACAAAATTTTCCTAAGCTAAATTACTGAGTAATTGCTCTGCATTATTTTACTTTAATACATTTGAAAAATTGATAGTATTCCTAAATCAGTGTTCCTTTACTTGAAAAGTAAGACTGCCAGTAGCACCTGCTTTAAAAAAAAAATCCTTTCAGAATGGTGAATGGTGTACCTATAGTAAAATGACAAACCATAATTGGGTAGTTCATGGAAAACTTTTTGTTTCTGATTTGTATTTGAGTATTTTTTGTATTTGAGTATATATTTGAAGATAGTGGGATTTTGTTATTTAGTGGAATGTTAAATGCATCTAGCTTGAACATATTTTCTTGAAGGGATAAACGCATACAAATGCGGGATGCAAATGTTCTTAGTGTGAAGTAACCTTACAATGAACTGATGAATCTAAAGAGATACCATAGTCCAATAGTTTTGGTGATGAATTTGGAATTCTTAGAATTTTTCCCTGTTTTCTCTGAAATCTTTAGGCTAATTCTGCATCTTTACTTCAGATTTTTTTCTTCAGGTTGTATTGATGTTTCTCATGACTTATGTCATTGGGTTCTTTTAGAACAAGAAAAATTAGCATCATTATTACATGCTACAAAACACTGTGGGTATATTATATACATGTAAGCATTGTCTTGCTGTAAGTCTGGTTTACAGGGATATGGAAACTTTCCTGTTAAATTTTGAAAGCAAAATAGGAAATTTGAGGTTCAATGCTCTTCAGTACTGTTGTGCAGAAAAATTATTTCAAATATGCTTCCTTAACCCTGCTATGCAGTCCTGCATGCTATTCTTATAATGGTTCAAGCAACAACCCTTAATGTGGCCTTCAACTCCCACAACAAATCACTGCTTACCATCATGATGTCCAATAATGTAAGTGTGTAGCTTTATTATATAGCTACCCTAATTTGTTTCAGAATCCCTTGTCTTTGTGTATCAAATGTCTTAAATATTAATATTTTAACATATTTTTGGTAACATTATTTGTTTATATCAGTTTTTAATCAGTAAAAACTAATTAACTGTTTCTAAAAATTGCAGTTTGTCGAAATAAAAGGAAGTGTTTTCAAGAAGTTTGAGAAGAACAATCTTTTCCAAATGTCAAATAGCGGTAAGTATAGCAGTGCTGATCAGGAGAAAATGTGAAGAGAAGCTGTTGATTTAATTCATTAATGTATTTACTGTATTCAATGTATTTAATATTATTCTTACTATAATTACTTTACCTTGATGAATTTGAGTGTTCTGACTTGCATTCCTCATCACCCCTTTTACTGTTTGGTTCAGTGGGATGAAACAGAGATCCACTTCAAGGAATACTGTTGCTCCTTTTATGGCAAGTTTTTATTTGAGGTGCTAAAACAGCCTAGTGGCTTTGTGCTGAAATACCCATGCTTCCAAGTGATCAAGTCTTCCGTTTTCAAAAAGTTAACTTCATAGTGTGCTGTATTGACAGTGATCTCAGAATGCATGTTGTTGCATGGCTGTGAGGGTGGATCTTGAAATACCTCTCATCTAACCCTAAACAAACAAGCAAAAAAAGAAATCCCAATCAAATAAAACCCCAACCAAACAAAAAAACAATGTAACAAAGTAGCTGGCATGTGATGGAAATACCAGAGATTACTCTAATTTTTTAATATGCTCTCAAGGTAATAGTAGAGGGTACTTAGGAAACATGCTTCTGGCACTTCCTAAGTATATCACTGCTTAGGATGAATTTTGGGAACTCGTACTCAGTGTGTCTCATGAGGAAGAGCTGTTCAGGTACCCTTTGATGGAGATTCTTTCTCATACTGATATCAGCCATTTGAAATATTTATTGAATTCGTGATTTCAAAGCCAGTAGGAGCGATTGCACTTTAATGTTGTGCTAGAGCTTCTTTGCTTGTAGTAGTTTTGTAGAATCTTAGAATGGCCTGAGCTGGAAGCGACCTCAAAGATCTTCTCGTTCCAACAGCCCCCTGCCATGGGCAGGAACGCCTTCCACTAGACCAGGTTGCTCAGGCTCCCATCCACCCTGGCCTTGAGCATTCCAGGGATGGGGCATCCACAGCTTCTCTGGGCAGCCTGTTCCAGTGCCTCACCACCCTCACAGCGAAGAATTTCTTCAATATATCTGATTTGAATTTCCCCACTTTCATTTATACATATGAGCAAAGAAAATAGGATGTATATTTTTCATTCCAGCTTATAGATTTTAAACCAGATAAATCAAATGTGCAATAGGTTAAAAAAAAATAGCTACTTATTTAAAAACAGGTGATTCATATTTTTGTATCACAAGTTAAATTTTCAACAGGCTTACATCAGGTTTTGAGTTCTGAATATTGATGTGACTTTTGTCTTAATTCATCTGCAAACTGCAATATTACATGCAAATGTTTTGTAGTTCTTTGGATGAAAGGCTATTTACATAAAACCTTAAATATATCACAGAAAATCATAGAACGAAATTTTAAGCTACCTCATAGATGCTGGTAAACCCCACCAAAAAGATCTTCCTGGCTATGTTGATAATCTGTTTATTCTGTGATAATAGTATTATTTTTGGTTCCAAGATTTAATTACTTATATTTTTTAAATCAGAGGTATTTAACTTTACAGTGAGAATGCTAAAAGTGAAATTTACTTAAGTATTGACAGAAAACCTAGATAAGGTTTCTTATTAATGCAGGAAATAGTTACAGCTATGGATCTAGCTCTCCTACCTAAAGGTGAGGCCTCTTTTATGTTGAAATAAAGAAGGGACTGATGTTAGAAATTGTTAGTAATTTCCTCCATAAAAAGAAAAGGATATCAATATTTTATTGCTGGACATTAGTATTGAAGACCCATAATAGCAGTATCAGGTCGCCCTTTATCAGTTGGTAGAAGAAGTATTGCCATTCATTAGGCAGTGTGGGGATGGAAGCAGTGAGTACATACATAGAAGAGTGCACAAAACAAGCTAATTTATTCCTTTCAAGCAGATAACTTTTCCTGAAACACTTTTCAGTATGGTTATAAATAGCAGTGTTTTTCTTCACAGAGATAAATAACAGGCAGTTTTTTAGCAGAAATTTCTATCTCTTTTGAACTTGAACAGGTTTACTGCATCACAGCTTCATAAGGATAGAACAATAGTTTCAATTCATGTATTCTGATCACTTTGGTATCCTTTAAATGTTTCATTTGATGCAGCTGAAATGATGGTGCATCTTGTGTTGGCATGCTATGCCAATACTTTATCCTACCCTGGAACTGAGGCTAGTCTGGTCCTGTCAGCTGAGCTTCCAGTTACCCTTTGGAGTGTCTTGTGTCTCCTAGAACACAGTGTGCTTGGACTGAAGCATGCCTGGACTGAACTAAGCTTCTGAAAGGAAACACTAAATCTAAGCACTCCCATATATTTCCCACCTTTCTCTGCTTCTTCTAATAGTTTTCTGAGGTCTCCAGTTGGCTGTAGGGCAGTGATGGCAGCAGTAGCTGATTAAGCTTGGACACACTGAATGGATTCCCTGCCCCACGTTTTCTGGGACTCAGCTCAAAATATTACTGTTGTCAAACATGTTTTCAATTCAATGTAAAGGTACTAATTAATACACAGTAGCTAAATATAGTTATTCTTGAGGGGAATAATATTAATCTCACAGGGGCGTCTGAGGAATTTCTCATGAACAGGTGAAACTCCCTTCTCATTTAACAAGTTAATCAAAAGAAAAATATGATGTAGGAGAAAAGATAAGCAATAACCACAAGAGTAGATATTGTGTTCAAGGGAAGTTACTACAACTAGAATTCAAAAGCAGGTTGTGTGTGAAAACAGAAATGAACTGTCCAGGCTGTACTTTCTAAGACATGTTGGAATACCTTGCTGAGCCCTGCCTGGCTCAAGCTTTTATGTAGGAAGACATCAGGATAGGAAGAGCCACCAAACTACCAGTTTAGATCTGGAAATTGTGAAATCATTTTCACTTGGCATCGTGCTCAGCACCAGTTGGTGGATAGCAAGCTGATGTGTGGCTGTACTGTTTTTCCCAGTGTTTACATTTCTGGACTTAGTGTCGGTGGAGTCAGTGATCCTTCTCACCTTGGTATGGCTGTTTAAAATTCTGCTTCAACAGCCAATTCAGTAAACCTTCAAGACTAAAATAACTGTGAATCATCTACATAAAAATTAATTGAATAGGACATGACATACATTGGTTAATTGCTACCTAATAAAACTAAACCTGTTATATTTTAGGGGCAGGTCAGCAAAGACCTTGGGACTTGTATAGCTGCTTGAGACTGCAGCTACAGAGTCTGTGATTTCAGCCTTGCTGCTCCCGCAGCTTTGATTTTTCAGCTGCAGCAAAACTGCTTTTGCATTGTCACCCTGACTTTGACAAGGAAATTTATGTACACCCAGGCAATCCAAACACTGTGGCCATTTGAAAACACTTCTCTACAGAAGGCAAGAAAATCTTTTATTTGTTGTATCAGGAAGAAATATTTCCCTAAATTTAAATAGTATATTCTCTTTTTGAAATAATTATCTGTAAACTAATTTTTTAGGGTCAGGATTAGAGAAAAAGGGGACCAAATTATGAAGAGAAGCTCTTTCATCATTGCTGAAAGCCCAGCATGCTGCCTTCCTTTATGCTTCTAAATGTCTTATTTTAATTTCAAGCTGTGGTCTAAATTAAGTTTTTTCACGAAATTCAATTTTACCTCATACAGAGAAGTACATTAGATGTAGTGCATTAGGTTATTTCCTTCAGTTGGATGTTAGGCGTGACTCTTCCTTGTTTTTTAGATCTCTTGTCTCAAAAATTTAACGTACTTATTCTGAACTTTGACGAACTTCAGTTTTCTTCTTTATAATTTGTACTTTTTTCCTTCTCTGTTCTTCTTTGTTCCAAATTTATCAGTCTCTGTGATCACAATATTGAATAGCCTTTATTTTTACCTTTGGTCTTTGAAATTCAAACTGCTTTCTCATGTGACTTTAGGTTTTTTTAATACCATTATTCTAATCATTTTAAGGATGAGGGATTTAGGGGCAGGACTGTGTTTAAAATTGGTGCATCCTTGATGATTCCTTGTTCAGTCTTTGATCCTTTCTTGTGCTCTGGTCAGTTGTTAAGACGTAGTTGGCACTACAGCTGTATAGGAGTTGGTGAGATGTAAACTAAAAGATCTTGTTTCACTTCTTACGTGCTATGATTTATAATTAGCTTTTGATCTAAACGTATAAACAGTGGGATTAACATGATAAAATGTTTTTTTTTCTTTCCTGATTCGGGATTTCTGCATAATGTGTCAGGGAATCTGGAAGGAAATAGCTAGCACTAAAAGACTATTTATTTACCCCACCTCTGGATCTGTTCCTGTGATCTCACTGCCTCTTTTAGTTACCACTGCAAAGTACCTAAGATCTTCAGGGTTCAGTAATTGGTTGTTTGAGATATTGGCTAATTAATTACATTAGCCCATACTAGATGCAGTGCTGTGACAGGAATCTTTATTTCCAGTAACATTTGTTTCATGTCTTTTACATGCTTTCTAAAAGCAGTGATACCCTCTGACACACTGGAAATTAATTGCTGGGTATGTGTTGCTATTTTTCAGGAGGATTTATGGAAGGGCAGAATGTGTTATTAATATGGGGATAGAATTCTATTAAAATGGCAGAGTTCATGTAAGTGGGGCAAAAGTATTTAAAATCTGATTTGGCTATGTGCAATCCTTTTTTGGGCTTTATTTTATACAATTTAGAGGGAAAAAAAGGTATATCTTGGGTTTTTTCCCTTCATTGCATTTATGGCAGTATGTGCATCACATGTCTTTGAAATAAATGTTTACCACCTCTATTCATATGGCAACCCTTATAGGCACACGTGACTTACCTTAATGGAAAAGGGTGTATTGTGGTTATTTTTTGACATGTGACCACTAAGATCTGATGTACTAGGTCTTAGAATGTCTGATTCTTCCTTTCCCCTTCTCAAAATACTGAAATACATACTTTAAAGGCAGTTGAAAAGATGTAATCACATCTAGTTACTTGCACCACTAGAGGATGCATAGAGGCACAAGCAAATACAGTGTCATCTTTCAAAATAATTGAACTGTGTATGGGCAGTATGTACTACGATGTGTGGCAGGCTTCAGGGCCAGCCCTGGTACAAGTGCAGCTTCAGCGTGGCATGAGAATGCAGTGTATCAGTCATAGGATGGCCTGGGTTGGAAAGGATCTGAAAACTCATCTACAGTTCCAACACTTCTGCCGTGGCCAGAAGTGACCTTTCGCTAGACCAGGTTGCTCAGATCCCTATCCAGCCTGGCCTTGAACACTTCCAGGGATGGGGCATCCACAGCTTCTCTGGGCAACCTCCCTCACAGTAAAGAATTTTTTCCTAATATCTAATCTAAACCTACTCTCTTTCAGTTTGAAGCTTGTCCTGTCCTGTTCGAAGCTTGTCCCCCTTATCCTGTTACTGCATGCCCTTGTAAAAAGCCCCTCTCCATCTTTTCTGTAGGCTCCCTTCGGTACTGGAAGTCGACGATTAGGTCATCCTAATTCTCTCAGCCTTTTCTTATAAGAAAGGTGTTCCATCCTTCTGATCATCTTGGTGGCCTCCTCCGGGCTCACCCCGGCAGGTCCCTGTCCTTCCTGGGCTGGGAGCCCAGAGCTGGATGCAGCTCTGCGGGTGGGGTCTCAGCAGAGTGGAGCAGAGCGGCAGGATGCGCTCCCTCGCCCTGGTGCCCACAGTGCGCTGGATGCAGCCCAGGACACGTTTGGCCCTCTGGGCTGTGAGCGCACATTGCCGGCTCACGCCCAGCCTCTCATCGCGCTGAATCCCCAAGTCCTTCTCAACAGGGCTGCTTTTGATCTGTTCATCCCCAGCCTGTGTGGATACCTGGGGCTGCCCCAACGCAGGTGAAGCACCTTGTACTTGGTCTTATTACACCTCTTGAGCTTCCCATGGGTCTGCTTCTTGAGCTTGTCCAGATCCTTCTGGATGACATGTCACCCTTCTGGTGTGGCAGCCTCAGCACTCAGTCATCTGCAAATTTGCTGAGGGTGCACTCAATTCCTTCATCTATGTCATTAATGATGATATCAAATAACACTGGTCCCAGTATGGACCCCTGAGGGGTAGCACCTGTCACTGATGTCTATCCAGACTTCATGCACAATATGTCATGAGCACTATGCATGGTATGTGCTGACAAGAGACTGGTCAAGGGAATAAATATATCTGAATTAGTGCTACACGCCAGGTTTTTAACACTTAAGATCATAAACACTGAGAAAGTAAGCTTCTTAATCACGTGCTTGTGGAGGTAGCTGAAGACCATGTAAAATGTCATTGGTCTGTCATTTTGGCTCTCATTTAAACCTGTCTTATAATGGCAAGGGTTATTGAAGCTATACTGTATCCTAACAGAAAAACAGTGATGTGCTTATCATCTGTACTTGGTGGAATACACGTAAAACTGAGTTGAAATGGCTTATATCAATGTTATTAAGGATTGTCACAGTGGAGAAAGAAAAGAGATCACTTTCTTTCCACTTTGTTATGCTGAAGCAGATTAGACTGATTTCCTCCTGCTACTAGTACCTGTGCTCTCTGCAACTGAACACTAACACTGGTGGTTTGTCAAAACTGTTCTGCCAAATTCCCAAATACAGTGATATACTTTCCCTTTGTTGTTCTTAAGAGCATGAAGCAAGTGTGAATCCAGGGATGTAGCTTTGCTTGTTCTGTAGCTCACCACATCATCTAAGAAGTGGCATGGTACAGGAAACTCCCCTCACCAGTTTAAAAAAATCAAATGTACATATACAACATCAGATAAGTTTGTAATAAATGATGAAACATTATAGGTACATATTTTGTATTCTGAAATTTTAATTCGTATTTAGGACTGATTACCAGTGGTTGTTTTGGATATCCTGAAGCCATTTTTTATCCTTGTCCATGAGGGTGAGAAATGAAACGAATTTTTGCATTGAGTTTACTGTTGAAGCTCCTGTAAAGTACCCTGTCTCCCTTGCTTGCATCTCTGACAGTTGATGAGAGGGATGAGGATGAAGAGCAGCAGCCACAGTTACTCCTCTCACTCCTAACAGCCTTGAACAGCTGTGGCAGCAGAGATAACAGATTAGAAGGGAGGCCACTGAGAACAGGGAAAATAAGCAGAGGGGAAAAACAGGTTTCAGCCTGTCACCCAGTCTCAGAAATTAGTGGAAGAAAAATTGGTATTATTACAGCATTTTAAGAGGAAATTTAAAGCCCAAAATGTGCCTTCCCAATTTAATCCTGTCAACTGGTGAGCTAACATATACCAAGCAGGTAATAAATGTTTGGAGGATTAGCTTGAGACATGCTTTAATATTAGGCCTGAATTAAGGTCCTTACTTCCCACTTGAAAATATCTATCTGTACAGGCCTCCCTGGGGCCTGAAGAACTGAAGATGAGATCTGTGTTTTTTCTGCATTGCTGACCAATGATGTATCATAGCAGTGTGGAAGTATGTGATGTGGGAAATAGAAGATAAAACCATTTTGAAATTCTAGGCAAAAGTCTGAAAACTCAGTGATTATTTCCAAGTCTCTAATGGGCATGATAAAGAATATAAATCATTGAGTGCTTTACTGCATTTTCATTCATTTCTGACAGCGTCAAGTAATATCTTGTATTTTCAGACAATACTGTGTTCTGGTCATTTGGGCAGTATTTTGTGAATTCAGAAGCATAGAAGGATGTACTTCACTTGTTGGAGTGTTATTAGCAGGAAATCAAGAAATTATGGTTAGGTTTTACTTATGTTCTTTTTTCTGCTTTAAATTTATTGTACTAAAAGATTTCCTTTTTCTCCCCCCCCCCCAATATATATGCCATTTGTTCTGTTTTGAAAGCTTGTGCTTCCTCTGTGCCATCCCCAGCCCATACTGACAGATGAATTTATGTAGCCCAAGATGTGCCTTTTTATATTGTGCATGAAATCTCATTCTTCTTGAATCCTGTGTGCTTTTTCTTTCCTTCTCCTGGAGGATTTCTTCTTTTTTTTTTTTTGCTCCATTTTGTCAGACTTGCCAGTATTTCCAAACTGCTATTCTAAAATGACAGATATAATACTGTAGTAACTGCAGTCACAAGCCTTGTTGTTGGCCTGTAGTCAGTCAGAGATGATGGAAACTGTTGACACAAAGTCAAATATTATTTTGGCCTGCTTAATCCTTGTGTGTACTTCTGAACATTTCTATTTCTTGTTTCCCAAAACCAGGTAGGTAGAATCCCACACAATATTGGAGCTGTTTAAGAAAATGAATCCTTTGGATTTGGAGGGCCCACAAAGAAATTATTTTTGTGGTTACTGACAGGTGTAACAAGGAAAAACTGTGTCTTCACAGATTTTCTTAATAGCCCTATCTTCTAAAAAGACTTCTTTGGACTTCCTAAATTGTGATGACATTATCTTTTAGGCTTTACCCTGTTTTTCAATAATACAGTTTCAGGAAGGTTTTTTTTAATAAGCTAAAAAATGTGATGCTTCCTGAAGCAAGCTGTATGTATCATTCCTGGAGACAGGACACCAAAGTAGAAAAAATGACTGCCTTGTCTGGGAGGCAAGTCACAGGACTTTGTCCCCGATCAGACTGCTTTTGTGTTACAGTGCTTACAGTTTTGATAACTGTGCTGACACATCCTGCTGTTCCCTTTTAAGGAGGCAGTGTGAATGACTGGTAGGAACCTTCTAGCTAAGGTGTAACAGTTGTCTTCAAACATTTTTTCTTCCTTCTACTGAATCCAGTAGACAGCAATTTGGATATCCATGATCTGTAGAAAATGAAATTTACCTTGCTAATAGCTTCAAAGGACAGATAGGTATATACTCTACATTTCAGTAACAGAAGGGGTTGGTTCTTTTTGACTCACAGAAGGAATGCACAGACTTTATCAAGAAGGATGATTATTTTATTAATGTATTAGCAGAGGTGATAGTAAGTCACAACTTAAGTCCCTTCTGCTGCTGGGAACCCCAAGCTGAGGCAGCACCAGTCAGACCAGGTCACAACCTACTGCAGAAATCCAGTCCATGGTGGGTTCCCAGCATTTCCTCCACCCCTTAAATCCAGTTAAATAGTTTGTGGAAAATGTTACCTAATCCAAGAATTAATAAATGATAGAACCTCAGAATGAGTAGATACCTGTGTATGCAAGTAAATGTTTCTTTGGAGTTGACAGGTTTTGGTTTTTTTAATCCAGATATAAAGGAGAGGTTCACCAATTATGTGCTGCTACTAATTGTATGTCTAAGAAATATGGAACAGTTCTCATGGAATCCAGGTGAGTAAACTAAAGGAAAGTTCCTGTGCTATTAAGAGCTGTATCTCTTGCTTCTTCCCTCAATCTGAAAGATAAGGGTAATCAAGATATTTAATTAACAAATCTTAATTTTGTCAAATACCTTAGATTCTCATTTTTCTATTTCTGGTATTCTTTTAAGAATGGCTGTGTCCTTTCTGCTAGAAATACATATTGTTATGCTATAAACATGTATAGTTATATTTCAAGCAGTGTCTGGAATTTCAAGCAGTGTTCTTCCCAGCCCTTTCTTTTCCTTGAAGTACACTGTGAATGAAGGATCCCCTAGAAAATATTACTTTGGGAGGCTAGAGAGATTGAAATGTGATAAAGATTATGTTAAAAATACAATTCTTAATCTAATATTGATTATATGTTAAGATTTTAATGACATGTTTAATAAATACTGTGTAAAATACCAATTTTATTAAAACATTGTTTTAATAATTTTGATCCCTGATCTGTGTGATGTATTTTGCCTGAATCTTACCACTGCCTAAATTTTACCTTAAGCATCTAAAACTGCAGATGCTTTGTCTATGTCTTACACATCCTGAACACTTAGTATCTAGTACTTACAACAGGTGCCTTCCTACCAGAGGTAAAGGTTTACAAAGTGAAGAGTTAAGAACTTGATCCCAACTGTGGTGTGATTGTACAGAACTGATAAATTTTTAGGACAGTGATGGAAAAACTAACACACTTGTATGCTCAGTGATGATGTAAACTTACAGATTCTTCAGACTCGTGAGGATTTTTCACTGTTGAACAGAAGTGTTACAATTTTTTTGTATACTGGCATTAAATTAAATGGCCTAACTTTTTTCTTCACAACCTTCAGATCATCTTTGGGTGTTATTTCCGGATGTTTGCATGGTGGTTGCTTCAGAAATTGCAGTGGATATTGTGAAACACGCCTTTATAACAAAATTCAATGACATCACGGCAGATGTAGGTATCCTGTTTGGAATGCTGGGTGCTATTTTAAATTGTATTTAATTTTGCTAATATTTTTATTAAATACTAAAATTTATTCCAGTTCAGAAAACGTAAAAATTGTTGTTTTCATATATATGATATCACTTGGGAAAGCTTGCTAATTTCCTGATACAGTGTACTTCTGAGGATCTTTTTAATGTGGAACTAACACCTGCTTCTAAATTAGTAGTTCCAGATCCATAAATTATTGCAAGTGTTGTATAACAGCTTATTGGAATAGCTAAAATTCACATTGCTGGCAGATCATTTTGTGAAGTGATCATTTGTTAAATTGACAGAAGGTTACTTGTTTTGCAGTCAAGACAGAGCTTGTACCCTTTCCTAACAAAATGGATGTAGGTTAAAGTTCAGGCTTTTGGAAAAACAGATCTTGTTAGGCTGCTTTAACTCTATTCCTGCAAATGTGTTAAGAGTGGAATCTGAAATCAGAGATAAGTTTTTTCCCACTGTCCCTGGAGCACTAATATGAAGTAGGTTATGTTAGTTTCCACTCCTGAAATTTCTTGGGCCGCATATATTATCCAGTCCTTCTTTATTAAAGCAGTAGATGAGGTTGCTTCTTGTGTGTTGCAGCCATTTGTGTTCCACACTGTGTGAATTCAAACACACTTGATAAATTTGTGAAGATACAAGTTAGTGTCTTTTCACTATTAAAACCACTTTTCAGGAAATGAGATCAGAACTTGTGAAGTGCTGTCCTTTTCAGCATCTCTAAAGTAACTACATTGTGTGGTGTAGAAACAAGTGTAATAGATGCACTTAATAAGCTCCCTTATGCCAGAGGCATTTATGCATGCCCTACTTTTGCATAGAGAGTGTGGAAAAGAGCAGTAATGAAGTCATGGTAGCCAAAAATGTAGCATGCTTCAGAGTGCTGAAACAGCTGGAGGATGGAGGTAGTGACTGACAATTTTGCAAGGTTTATTTAATAAACTTTATGGGGTTTGTGTATGAAGAAGTTCTAAAGATTTATGGTTGCTATGTCAGAGTTTTCCCAGGATTTTTAACACCTGCAGAGCAGGTTGTCCTGTCACTTATCCTTAAAACAGATGCTTTTCTTTCTTAATATGCTGAACTGTTTTAAAGAGAAGGAAAAACTTGATATTCATGTTCAAATGCAATTTGCTTTTTTCATAGGATCAGTTGCTTAGTATATAAGAAAGCTCCCTCATTTGTTTGGTTTGATCCCAGGGCTAGCTTTCATGTAACTTAAAACCAGTTATGAACTGTGGGGGAAAAAACTAAATGTGATTAATGTGATTTCTGTTATTTTGTGTTTCTGATGATCCTGAAATTCAGTAACTTAATAATTCACATTCAATTCCTAAAACATAGCATAGTGTTGTTTGTTTGTTGTACATATATGCAAATTACTTTATTGCAGAAATAGAGGCTCATCTCTTGAAAAGTGCAGTTAGACCTCAGAAAAACTGGCTTTGACTCTTTCAGAAAATGCATAAGTTTATAATATTTTATGGAAATATTTTATGAATATAATAAAATGTTGCTTTTATAAAGTGTGATAACAAATTAATCACACATCTGATGTGCTGGATTTTTTCCAGGTCTACAGTGAATACAGAGCCAGTCTTGCATTTGACCTTGTTAGCAGTCGACAGAAAAATGTAAGCCTGAAAATGAAATGCACTTTCCTGTATTAACTAACACAATTGTTATGGGGGAATATTGGCACAAACACTTAAAGAAATACATACAGTGGTTTTACACTCCTGCAGTGCTGAAACTCTACTCTGCTTCCTTTACTAAGAGAGAACAGAAATATGTCTTTGTGATTTATATTATTTTTGATCCAGTTGTTCAGGTCAGTTTGAGCTTTATTTAATATACTGCTGAGAAGTCTCTTCCAAATACCTTTACAGTAAGGGAATAGTTGTAACATTTTTGAGATACATGGGAAGTTAGTAAGTTTAACAAGGTAATTATAGATTACTGTTCTTTTCATGGTATTTTAACTGTGTTGGCTTAAAACATAGTATTCATTAGGAATTTATATTTCTTTACAAACAGAGTGCACAGATGTATAGATGATGTTTGCACTATGCATGTTACTGTCATGGCATAGGTATTTATAGAACACACAGACCACTTGTGTTTTTAATTACTACCATTTTTTGGAAAGCTGTTTACAGCACACCTTTCATGGATGAGGACTCATTAGGGTTTGCTTGTTAGCATTCCACTCATCAGTACTTTAGATGTGTGCTTGAACTATTAAATGAACTTTATTACAATGATTTCTGTAGTTTTCTTGGGTGTGTTTCTTTGGCTGTTGTGAAGAATGCAGTAGTTAAACCTCATAAAGAAGCTAGACACCTTCACTTACAAATAATTAATAATAATTTCTTAATAATAAAAACCCCAGTTTATTAGTTTTGAAAACTCCATTACTTTTCCTAAGGATCCTCTGTGGGAAATAAAGTAGCATCATTTAGGTACTAACTTTGGTGTGGTCTTCAATTTGGCAGACAAACTGTCATGCAAAGTAGTTGTGTTTTGAGTTCAAATGTAAAAACATTCTCAAAATAATTTTAACACAGTTACCTTAAGGCTAATTGTAGATGTTTGTAGAATGATTTAAAATTGCTAGTATGGTGGGTAATTGTTCTTTCATCCCTGTAACAGTTTTTTCTGTAGAGTATTTGAGGATCAGTCAAATTAATACAAAAAGGTCTCTAAGCTGGTAATAATGTACAGACGAAATATCATAGTGCCTTTGGATTCAGTGTCCTAATTGCTCTCGATTTAGAGATTTTTATTATACTCCAGTTGCTCTTGATTTAGAGCACTGAAGCTAATCTTACTGGTCATGGTAGTATTACATTTTTGTCTGAGAGTGCAGCTATCTTCATTTGAATTCCAAAATATGAATAGGTACACTTCATACCAGTACAGTGTTTGTTAACAGAGCTTTATTCTTATCTGGAGGGTGTGCCAAGCTAAAATAAGCTCATTTCTTTGCATAAGTAGTTCATTCTTCTTCCTCTTCTTCTTCTAGGCATATACAGATTATAGTGATTCAGTTTCCAGAAGAATGGGTTTCATTCCTCTTCCACTGGCTGTTTTAGTAAGTTGTATCTTTCCTATCAGTTTTCTGTCAATAAGATCTCACTTTGAGAATGTGTCCCTCTGAGATAGCTGGCTGGATGTTTTGAGGGTGAAATTATCATCTGAAGTAACTGAAATGATGCTGAAAGGTTGAGCTAGCACTCAGTATAACCTATATCACATACTACTTGTGACTTCACAAATGCATTACTGTTTCTCAGCCTTTCATAAAAAATTGAATATATATTAATTTTGTAGAATTTGTAACAACTTGAATTGTACCAGTGGAATTAAACTACATCTGTGTTTACTAAACATATTCCTTTTGGCAGTTATCCTATTCATTCATTTGGAATAGTCAAAGCAGCTGGTTGCCAGAAGGTTAGCAGTAGTGTAGCAGTTTATTTAGGTTTTTCATATGAGTCCTTGTGGCTGTCCCTGTAATGGCACGCTTAGTGACTCAGTATTCTTTTATATGGGGCACGAGCTCCTGAGCTGTTGTTGAGTACATCACTCTGAAATAGTTGACTTTGTTACACATAGATGCTGCTATAAAATGAATTAATTAATTAATGGAACTGTGTCCAGATGCTGTCCTGAATTAACTAATGCAGAATGTTTTCTCTAAATAGCTGCTCTGACTTTCCCCGTACACATGAGCAGACAAGCAGTAGTTATCATAATGCTGGGAATCTGTACTTGCTTTGTCAGCAAATAGGCTAATTCACAATTTTCCTGGAAGAATATCAATGTGAATTAACTTAAATGTAATGTTCTCCCATAAAGATGGGGAAAAATACTATTCACAGCATTGGCGTAAACTAGTGAAGTAAAACTGAAATTTCAGGATCCATTTGTTAGTGAAACTTGGGAGTATTATGCCTTGTCCACAAAAAAATTTTGTGATCATAAGATTAGCATAGTGTATAACACTGATTCTGTTTTGTGTTGTATCTCTTGACATTTTCCTCAAAATTTGTTAACTCTCCTTCTAGCCCTTGAGTTTTGGAAGCTTTTTCCACTTCTTATTTTACTTGAAAGTCAGTGTTAAGGAAACATTGTCAGACTCTGGTTTTGGCAGAGTTGCAACTAAGTGCTAGTATAATATTTGTTCAAATCAAAATCTGGAGTAGTTAGTACTACCAAGGGGAATATTAGACTAAATTTCTGTTAATGTAAATGTTTCTACTTTTTCTTGAATTTACCAAATAAGAAATGTCTTGTTACAATGTTCTGTTAATAATTGTGTGCTAAGTTTTAACTTTCATTCTTAAAACAGCTCATCAGAGTCGTAACAAGCTCAATAAAAGTACAAGGAGTCTTAGCTTATGTTTGCGTTGTGCTGTTCTACTGTGGGTAAGTAAATCCATGCAACTGAAAAGTATTCACCATTATTTGATTACATACGTGAAAGAAGTTTCTGTTGATACTTCCAGATATAAGTATGAACACAGTTTATATTCAGAAGAACATAAATGTAAAACCCTTATGCTCATAATCTGAAATTGAGAGTGCAGATTTGTCCCTAAATACTGTGACTATATTGGGGGAATATAGCCCTCAATAAGTAACTTCAGTAATGGAAATAACTCATTGCAAAAAGACAGAATCTGAGAGACAAGCACCATATACTTCTGTGTAAAAAGGGAAATTGAATTCTAAGGTATTAAGTTTTCTGTAAAAAGACCAAAAGAGTCAATAAGCCAACAAAAATAAGCAGCTGAAGTGCTCTGAGCAGATCATGAATTTTTCTCTCAGGTAGTTAAATGCAAAGTTTACTTTGCTTTAGGAAAGTGCTGTTAAAAAAAAAGTAAATGCAAGGCTCACCTTTCCTGGAAAGGGTGTGGTTAGTAAGTGATCTTAGTTAAGAAATATAATGTTCTATGGCAATTTGTTTTCCATAACCAGTGATGTGCAAGTATCCCTTCAGTATCCCTTCACTGCCAAGTCAGTTCATGCTTGTGTTACCTTCTCACTGGTTGATAGGTACTTCTGAGACATGCATAACTGTACTTTACATCCAATTTAGTTTGCCTGTCTTGAGGCACTTGCTGGGTACTGTCTGGGGATGGCCACTTTCTACGAGAGCTGTATACTGCACTGTCATTGTTTGTTGTCTTTCAGTACTGATTCATTTCAAATCATCCCAAAATTGATCATAAACAATTAAGTATTTCAAGTTGCTGACAGAAAAAGAACCTGCCTGCAGTATTGTGGGAGTATTTCTTCCAGTGCCCTACCACTGTGTTTTAAGTGAAAGCAGCGAGGCTTGGGAAGCATAAGACTTCTAAGTCAGGGGCAGTGGTTCAGCAAGAAGAGAGCAGACTACTGTTCTACAATAGTTTATGAGAAGAACAGGATTACTACACATTCTTTATTAATAGGTAGACTCTTATCTCTAATCTGACCCTAATCTGCAAAAAATAGACCTTGATCAGATGTGTTTTGTCTACATCAGTGTAGGGACACATCTGTTTAGTGTCAGATAACTAAGGCTTTGAGATATTGCATATAGGCCAAATACTAAAATGTTAGCCACATTCCTCTGCACCATACTTTGATTTCTTCCCCAGCATACTACATGCTGTGCCCATGTTCTTCCTAAAGCCAGCTTTATATAATTCAAAGCACTATGCCCTGATCATCACATTCAAGCTGTGGTATACCAAGGTCAGCACTTTAATCCTGCTCAGTGGTTTTTCCTTTTTCCCAATATATGTAATATTTTCCTACCTCTACCATTCCACTGCTGCACCCCAGCCCTGGATTTTTCACTGTCTCTATGGCTTGGAGAATGGAAGGCAGAAAAAAAGTAATGTGATTAACATGAAGTATTAAATGCTGCTCTTTAAAGGCATAGGTCACAAAAGTAAATACATTTTGGTCTATTTTGTCCTTACTGAAAAGTGAGAGCAGATTTTTCTTCTGTGTCTGTCACATTTCTGCTGTGATCTCAGACTTGGAGCTAGCTCACCTCTTGCATCTTTCAAGTAATTTTTGTTCTGAACATAAATTCAAGTTTTTTATCAGATGTGAGAATATCTACAGAATACATATGTAATAGCATAGATATGTGAGAAATGGCATGATAAAATCTGAAACCGTTAACTGGGCAAAGAATTGAGTCTATACTACAGGTGAACTAATTTTGTATTGATAATTAACAACTGTAGTTAAGCCTTAATTGTAGTTAGTCTTGCCAAAAACAGGTAGGCTGGCAGAAAAGAATAAAGGAGAATTGCTAGAAATACTTGCATAATTTTCCATGAGAAGCTGGAACTGATAGAGTGACGTGGTGATTTATGGCCTTTTCAACTTCTGATCTCATTAAATCAGAGTCAAACTATTCTGTAGAAACCTACTTTCTCAGAATGAAAACATGTTACATAAGAAGCATAAGAAAAACACCTCTAAAACATTAAAAATGAAGGAGAACTGCTCAACTCTCTGAAATAAAATCTGTCCTAATAACCTAATAAAATCGTAGAGAAGCACAGCTTTCAACCTGTATAAAATGATATCTTCTTTGTTTGCTTGTATACTAATATGTCACTTTCTTCTAAGTACTGAAAGCGCTCTGCGTATTCTTCCATTTCTCTATTGAAATGGAATAAATAATTTTTTTTTTCCCTTAAAGTTGCAGTGTAGTTTGTTTTTCTGTGTGACAAGTTCTGATTACATTTACACAGTGAGAGATAGGGGAGCTGCTGCTGGAGTGTGCTTGGATCACTTCATGATTAAGCAGTTAGGCTTACTCCATGGATCTGTGAATGGTCACTTCAAGTAGTCTTTTTAGTCTCTTAGTGATGTACACGATAAACAGACTTTCCAGAGAGTGGAGAATGAATTCAGGGTCTGCATTTGGTTCAGTCTTGTTACATAGCTTTATTTGCATAGAGAATATTTCATTCATCCTGCAGAGAACAGAGCACTCTTTCCATGTCATTCTGCAATGAGCCTTCGCTCCCTGGAGTGGACAAAGGTCTGTGAGTCATGTGGTGCCAGTAATGGAAATTAGATTTTGCAAAACTCATTTGAATGGTAAAAAAGCACTTGATGGTAGTTGAGGCCTTCCTTTTCTTCAGATGAGGAGGCAGGTGTAAAAGGGATTTAGTGATTTGCTGAAGATTGTGCTGCAATTTAGTCATAGTAGAAAAAGAATCTGCCATCAACTGAACTGTGCTATGAAGGTAATACAGTGCTGCCTCTTTGGATTTGTTGAGTTTTATGGACCCTCTTCTGTGATGTGAAAAAGGACTTCTTATGGTTAGTCTGTAGTTTGTAAAAGCTAGATATTGGACTTGGCATTGCTGGATTAATGGTTGGACTCAATGATCCTGGAACTCTCTTCCAGCCTTAATGATTCCGTGGTTCTATATTTGCTGTCCTGTGGTTCCAAGTCTACTAGAGATCCTTGGCGGGGCACACTTAATTTGGATGCATTTATTTTGGACTTGCACTGTTGAGGGCCCTTTTTAATTCTTCATTTAAATATTTGATGTCTTAAATGGCTGCTTAACTGTCCTTGTAGTCCTTTAGCTAAATAATAAAACTTGATGTTTTTCTCTAGATGCTTTCTGGAGGAAAAAGAAAATTAAGCATTGAATCTGAAACAATTTGTTAGGAAAAGGAAACTACCTTTTGATCTTGATATTGAAAGGATTTAATTTGTTAGCTAATCTTTCTAAGACAGCACTAACCATATGCAGTTATTTTCATATGAATAATTGCAGTATGAATAATACGCAATTATTTTAATACGCTAATGCAAATATGTAAACAATTTTTTTTCCAGGTTAATATCTCTCAAAGTCCTTAACAGCATTGTATTGCTGGGGAAATCATGTCAATATGTAAAGGAAGCAAAAATGGAGGAGAAATTATTCAATCCTGTCCTGACTGCCACCCCAGGGAAGCCAGCTGGCAAACAGCAAAGCACATTTAAATCTACCCAAGGTAAGGCTAACTGCCTTGGTTTGTTTTCAGTGAAATTTTTTCAGACTAAATTTAATATTAAACCAGGTGCATGACAATGTTTGCTGCACAAACCCTGTTGCTGGACCTTAATTGTGCCATATCACAGCTGTGAACACAAGTCTGTAAATGTAATAGAATTTATTGCTTCTAGTTCAGGCATCTTCTTTTGGTAATAAATACTCATATCTCTGACAAGATCCCACTCTGATATGTGGAGGTGATAGAAGCAACGGAACAGAAGCATGCTTTTGTTTTAAATTCATAATCATGGAATGATTTGGTTTGGGTTGGAAGGAACCTTTAAAGACCACCTAGTCCAACCCCCTCTGCCATGTCACTGCACAAATAAGTGAATATTTACACATCATCTGTGACAGTGCTTAAGTTTAGTAGGGAAGCAGTTTGTATTTCTCATGGAAATCAGTGTAAAACATGGTAGGTTTGTGCATAGGTATAATTAAATGTAGTTGTCACGAACACATTAATGAAAAGCTTTATGAAGTCCAAATAGGAATTTCAGTGGGTCTTTACCCCATTTCAAGTCTATGTAGCACAATTTTCACATACAGGTCCTCAGCATTAGCAGTTAATTTATCATGGGAATATGGCATTATTGTATTTGTGTGACACATTATAGAAGGAAACAGAAACCTTCATTGTTCCCGTCAACTGAATTGGATTGTATCTTCCTGTGGGAAAAGCTCAATGAGAGCCTTAGAGAACTTAACAGTGAGGCTTTTATTGTGTGCACTCCATGGCTTGCCAGCAACTTGAACAGCTTGAAATGCAAGGTGCTTGTTAGTCGTCAGAGTGTCTCGCCAGCAAGGGGAGAGTTAAGAATCTGTCAGCGTTTGTCATAAACGTCTGCATCTCACATGTGTCAAATCACATCAGGCAGAAACTTGGTGCAGACTTTCACTTTTAAATTCATTCAACTGTGTTACTTTCATGATGAAAGAATGTGGTATGAACGTCTTTTGCATTTCATTAGAGAACTGTCGTGATGATACATTTTAATTAAACATTCTATTACTACACTTGGATATGAGACTTAGTGAGTTGTACTTACTTATATTGAGCCTTAAACTTACAGTATGTAAATCCTGAAGACTCTTTTGAGCTAAAGTAGCAGGGATGCTTATTTTCTCCAATGGAAAGATTTTGAGCAAAAAGTAGCAACCAAAAAGCTTTTGTGGATTTTATTCAGCGTATTCCTAGCTTCCACTGGTGATGGAAAAAGCTAAATTTTACAGTTTTTTGGGGATTTTGTATTTTTTTAACAGCTCTTTATTTACTAGAAATCTTGATTATGTGAAAGAATGATTTTACCTTCCTCAGCTTTTGTATTATTACTACTGGGCTCTCCAATATTAGTTAATCTCTGTGCCCCATTTATCAGGTTTTTTTCAATAGAAGCTCTCAACCCATCTCTTATTAGGATGAGGCTAAGGGAATTAATTAGTCTGTTCTCCTTTGTGCCAGCTTGTAGTTTGTCAGTTAATTTTCTAAGGAGATTCCACCTTGTCCACAAAAACAGTTAAAATTTTGAAGAATAAAATTCTAAACTTGCTCTTGAGGGATGAAAGCTCTAATTACCAGTAATCATTTACAGGCTGACCAGCTACATCTGGAAGCTGCTGGGTTAGAAAATACTTATATTTGTAACCAAGTTCTAGAATTAAAGTTACTTGTCTCCTTTCTCAATGCAAGTTCAGTACCTTTAACTTGCATAAGATGGTAGAGGGTAACCCATGTACCTTCAAGTAGTAGATGGCATACTGTCACCAGATGCTCTGCAGAAACAAGTGCTTGTAGTAATTTGGATAGTGCTACAATTCTGACAGATAACATTTCCTTGGGCTGTCTGCAGTATTCTCCACATCAGTCAGATTTTTTCAGATTCCTTTAGAAACAATAACTCAGTCGTTAGTGAGGAGGAAATAATTTTTTTTTTCTTATTTACTATCTCCTGTCATTTGCTTGTACATTTTAATTCTTTAAATGTTTAACAAAATATGGAAAAAACATACAGATATTACTTACCAATATCGTAGGTTAATGAAGCCAGTGTTCAGTTCCACTGAAGTAAGAGACAGGAATAAAAATAGACATCTTTAATAGCACTGCTTTAGGGCTCAGTGCTATTAAAGTGCGTAGCAGTGCATGAGTCATTTATTAGCTATCCCTGGAGAAGGCAGGTTTATTGTACTTATGTAGAGGATTAGGCACATCTAGTTCCTGCCACGGAGATTCCTTTTGTTCATTTCCGTAGAAAACATTTGTGTGATTCACACAAGGACTGTCAAAAATCTTTTTGCTTAAGCCAACAAAAATGAGCATGTCTGTCCTAACTCCTGCTGCTTATGCTCCTGCTGATTATTTAAGCTTCTGGAGAATTTGGTTTTTTCTGTCTATTTTTTTTCTATGTTTTCTAAATCAGAAAAGGAGATCTCTTACAGTAGTGGCTTCCAGAAAGCATTTTTCTGTTGCTTCGCCTGATTTCATGCAGCATAGTTTCTCAGGATAGCTTTGGATGAATCTGAATGTTGCACATTGTATCAATACGTCTGTGTTAAACTCATTATTACCTTTGTAATTGTCTCCTCTTCCAACAGGAATTTCCACAGATGAAAATGGTTCTACATCAGTTACCAGTCAACCAGTGCATCAGAAGGAGAATATGCCATCTTTACTTGTAACAAGCAATTCTGATCAATTTCTGACAACTCCTGATGGAGAAGAAAAAGATATAAGCCAAGACAGTTCAGAATTAAAACACAGGTCTGCAAAGAAAGACTTGTTGGAGATAGACAGGTTTACTATTTGTGGAAACAGAATTGACTAAGAATTTATTTTTTTTTAAATCAATATGCTAAGGATACTGAGCTGTTGGGACAGCAGATGCTACCAGAATGGACAGTTGCCAAAAGGCACATAAATATTTATTTAAAAACTTAAATTATTAATGGCAAAAAAATATTAATTTCTTTCTACAAGTAACTTGGCTTGGTATCTGGTCAGGTCAAGTAAGCAGTCTTTAACTTGCCTCTTGGAAAATGTGGTGGATCGTGAGTCTCTAGCCTGGTGGCAGAGCTGCAGTATCAATTTTCTGGAAAACAGACTGGAAAAAAAGCATAACCCTGTTCTGCATTATGAAACCATGCTTCCAGAACACTATTTCTCATGAAGGTTCCTCCAGTGTAAGGATATTCCTGGAAATGTGTGGCAACTTGACCGGAAGCTTGCCTATCCAGTTACTGTGTTTTATTAAACATCTGCAAGCAGAATTCAAAACTTGTGCTTATATCAACAAACGCATAAAGCATTGGTACATAAAACAGTAAGTCAAGATAGTTATTCCTGTCAACAAAAATCTTTTCAAGATGTATCTTGAAAATCTTGTAATCAGAATAAAATTTTGCCTTTAAGTGAAAGACTTACTGCATAGTATTTTATCTGAATACTAAATGCCAGGGAAAGATCACAATAATGAAGGTTCTGCTTAACTGGGCAAATATGAAGCATATTCATTTCATGTGTTGTGTGTCCTGCAAGGCAAATTATTTAGAAAATTATTTTTAAAAGCTGAGGATTTTTTGTTGCTGTAGGAAAAAATATTAAAGGGGCACTTCTAATGTTAAGGAACAGCAGTGTTATTGCAGCAAACAAGGGTTGTGTTGGAACTGTATGTATGGCATTAACACAGCAGAAAAGAACATTGCACTGCATTTTGCATTTAACTCTTAGAAGAATGACATCTGTGTATTAACTTGCCTGAGAACATGCCTATAAAAGCTCACACTGACAATCAAATCATGATTATCCATTTAATGTAATTGATTGGTCGTAGTCAAGTAGATGGACTAGATCTATAAAGAGCATTTAAGCATTACAATGCATCTTAATTTCTGGTGTGAGATGCAGAGTTGGGAGGGTTGACAGAAGTAGTTTTGGAATCCTCAGACCAAGAATGGATTAAATTTGAGCTCAAAACATAGGCTGGAGAGTTGTATCAAAAGAGATCCCTTAGGTAATTATAAACTCTTCATATGTTGTTAAAACACAGCATTAACTTCCAAAATGCCTTTCAGACATTCAAGTAAGCACCAGTTTTACTTTCCAAGGGAAGGTATCATAAAAGTACTTCAGTGCTGAACAAATGAAGACAATTTGCTCTTTGCTAATTTCATAATTTGTCAGAATGGGAAAGCCAAAGTTTATTTGCTGTATGAACGTGTGAAAGTTTAATGTATCTGCTAATCCCTGAAACTTTGCAGGACTGCAGTAATACAGCAGATGGAGGCAATTGGACAGTTACTTATCTGAGCAGACTTGATAATGAGAGAACTCTACTGTACCGTTTAGGGTGCTCTGCTCTGCTGGGAACTCCTTGATGCAGTCATTCAGCCTCTCCTCTCCCATAAGAGTAGTGGGTGTAATGGCTGAAATCTGTGGTTATGTTCAGGGATGAAAGTAAAAAGAAAAGGACTTGTGCTGTGAAAAAATTTGAAAATCTTTAATTTTTGGTGTATTTTATACTAATTGGAGATGTTCACACATTGAAATTAAGATTACCTGTCAATTTGGTGTATCTTATAATTATTTAGCAGTTGCTAAAGAAAGCTTGAAATTGCTTTCATTTTCTTCTGTTGAATGACATTCTGTATCAATTTTATAAGTGCATCTTGTGTGAAACTCAATAAAATTCAATTTTGTAATATTTGTTTAAAAAAGGAAAAGTACAGCGTCGACATTTCTTTTTTAGTATTCAGAGCTGGTGATTTGCAAAGTATTTAATGTTTGAAATGCTGATTTCCATAGAGTAGGATTTTTGCAAATGTGGGACACAAATGAGCATAAGAACTGGGTTATCCATGGCTTCAGATCTATTTCTGTAGCAGTTGGTTATTGCCACTTGTAGGAAGAAGGTATTGATGGCAACCTATTATTAATTTGGTTTTTAAGGGCACACACCATGTGAATGAAAAAATACTGTGTCTTAGGGGAGTTGTAATTTATGTAGTCAGTTACTACAATTGGACTTGGACCTACACAGCAAAGCCAAGTGTGAATGCAGGCTCAGCACAGGCAAAGCCCTCGCTGGGCACACAGTGGTGGCAGTGGAAGGGTAATGGCTCACGGCACTGGGGCAGGAGTCCTGGCCTGAATCCTCCTGGGGCTTTGTTTTGACACTTGAACTGTGGTGCCTGGGTCTAAAGCAGTACAGCTGGGCTTTGGGGTGTGGCTGGTACATCCCTGCCTGCTGTGGAGGTGTGACTGCATTGCCCTCGGATCACCGTAACACCAAGGTGTACTCGAGGCACTGCTGTAGAGGGCATTGCAAACACAGCACTTCCCCTTAAACTCCCAAAGGCTGGTGGGGCCCAGCTGGGCATCACACTTCATTCCTTCCTCTTGCTGCAAGCTCTCTGATTGTCATCTTTTTGTTCATGATTTATAGGGATTCCTTGGATATCTAGCAGTGTACCTTTAATGAAAGGTCAGAGCTGCTTCTCTGACCCTGGGTGGTCCTCTCAGAACTCTATAGGTGGCTGAGGGGGAACAAACCCCCAAACAAATAAAACCAGCAACACCAAATTTCTCATCCATAGATACAGCTGTTCATTCAGGTTTTCTCAAATACCTTGTCTTAACAGTGATATATATAAGAGCATCAGAGGTTAAATAGTGAATAAATTAAGTTCTTCAATTGATAAATCCCACCAAAAATAAAATCTAGGCAAGCAGTGATTTTTCAGCTGAAGTCACACTTGCCAAATTAATTCCAAAAACACACATTGAGTACAGTGTATATTCATAATTAGTATTATTCATTATGGGAGCATTAAGAAACAACTGGTTTTGACAGGACTATATAATTAATCTTTTGAAGCCTTTCAGATGTTCATCAGCCAAGCAGAATTTCCCCTCAAGCATAGTAGTTTTACAATCACAAGCACACTGTTAATTTACTCTCCCTTAATTTAGAGTGAGTTTGAAACTTCAACTTTGTCTTGATTTTTTGTGGTGCAAAATTTTCTGTAGTCTAATAATTCATTTTGAAGTCTGTTTCTGTGACCCAGCATAGTTGATGAGATCACTGTTGTTAAAGCCAGTATTTGCCTAGTTGTGGCTGCTGTGCCACAGCTGTTAGTCTGCAGTTGTGAATCTTCTTGGTGGTGGTGAGCAAGGATGGATGCAACTTAATTATAGCACAAATGTAATCAAACTCTGTGAACCTCCTGAAACACTGCAACACTTTGTCTTACAAACTGGGCTCCTCCATTGTCAGTAAACCAGGAGTCATTCCAACTCAGTCCTGGGGAGTCATAGCTTCAGAATGCTCTTCACAAATGCTAAACAAAATTTGCTTTTAAAACTTCTTCAGAGCAAGTGTTCTGTCTTAGAAATTAGGACTGCCTGAATTTTGCTCCAGGGAAGCAAATAGCTTTGTGTAAGTACTGAGCTGCTGGCAGAGGGAGCTGCAGTGGGACCACCTTTATCTCAAGGAAATTTTTCCTTTATATAATGGTGTAAGATGTTTAGACTCTGAAGGCTGTCAGAGAACACTTGATGTATCATTTCTGTATGTCTTTTTCATAGTAACTTTCATCAACCATACCTACCAAGCCTAAGTCTAGTTAGGCTTCTTTTAGGACTTCAGTATACCCTGATTTAGAAAAACACTGCCAACAGTTGTAAGAAAGATCATAAATATATAACACCAAAGAACACTCATTAGTAAGCTCAGAGTTCTAATAACAGAAAAATCAAAAATTGCAATAGGTTTTAAAAATATTTCTCAATTTTGACCAAAACACTCATCGTATTTGTGATGAAATAAACTCAGATTTTAAAATGTGCCCTTGTAATTCTGCTGCCCACCTGTGCCTCACAGCTGCAGCTTCAAGCTGTGTAGGCTGCCATTGCTTCCATTCATCACCACTGCCTAGGAGAGTGATGCTATCAAGCAGAGCTGAGGTTCATTCTCAGTGTAGGCAGTTCTGTCTGACCGATGAACTGCAAGGAAGTATTGAGCATTGGGGAGAGAGGGAGAGAGAGGAGTCAGGTTTTTGTGAGTACAAAGATATGGGTTGCAGCTGCACTACCTGGGATTCTAGGGTTTTTTAGGCTGACTCGTGCAGTTGTATTTAAGCTTTGCTAGATAAATCCTGTATTGCATAGGCAAACACATTGCATGCATTATATGTTATGTTGTGTTTACTGCTTTCACATTTTTATATCAGAAGTTACTGATCTTAGATTGGTGGTATGACAGCTTTGTTACAAAGCAGTATATTTTTAATACAGTAATTTTTGGTGTTCAAGGAAATCTCAGGTTTTATGCTGGTTGTTCTTCCCATCCATGCTCAGTTTGTTAGACAACAGCAGTAATAACTTTGTTGACTGTTTTCAATATCAATATGTTCCTGTGATGCTAATAGAGTTGGAAGAGACCTTAAACACCATCTAATTCCAACCCCGCTGCCATGGCCAGGGACACCTTTCACTAGACCAGGTTGCTTAGAGCCAGATCCAACCTGGCCTTGAACACTTCCAGGGATAGGGCATCTACAACTTCTCTGGTCAATTTCTTACAGTGTCTCACCACCCTCACAGTAAAGAATTTCTTCCTAATGTCTAATTAAACCTGCTCTCAGTTTGAAGCCATTCCCCCTTGTACTGTCACTACATGCCCTTGTAAGAAGTTTCTCCATCTTGCAGGCTCCTCGTCAGCTGTCCCTGAAAATACATTAAGTATCAAGGTAGCTCTGATGCCTTGAGAGACCACCTAAAAACAGAGACTAGACAAGAATAAGGGAATAAGGTAGGTATTTATTTGAAGGGCCTTCAAAGATACCCCCTGGGGAGCCAGAGGCTACTGCCAAGATGGACCCCAAGATGGACCCCAGGTCATGAGTTCTTCACACTTTTATAGGTTGGGTTCATTTGCATATCAGGGTTAATTCTCCAGTTAAAGCTTCAGTTAATGATGTAATTTCCCCAAGCTCACCCCCCTCTTAAGATGTTGGTTTACAAATTTTGGGCCTAGGACAGCCTGAGTGTCCTTGGAGAGCAGGCCTGGAGAGGCTTTGTTATGTCTACCTAGCATGAGAGAGCAGAAGTTAACAGGCTACAAGAAACTTCAGAGTTACCCTCTGGGCAGTACAGGATTTGAAAAATATGGAAGTTAAAACCTAAGGCATCAGCTCAGGAATCACTTTTTTGATGCTGACAGTTTAAAATGAGTGGAATTGTGGATTCTTAGGAAGTGATGCATTTGATGTACTGAGAAGTGTGGCAATGAAACTTAAGATCCAGCATATTCTTAGGATTGGTACACTAAATCAACACAGGAAGGTGTGTGACTTGATGCTACCAAGTACAATCCTGGTGACAGCACTGGACCAAAATTTTCCTGCAGGTTTGATTTGAACTTGACTTGTTAAAGGCAGCAATGTAGCCACCAGCCACCTTTCTATAGCCAAGGCAGCAGGAGCTGTGATAAGTGAGTTTCTTCTGGTAACAATTCTTGAAGTATTGCGTTTATCTAACCTGGAAGCTGTGGGACATTGTTTTCGGGTTGATGCTTTGTGCCCTTTGGACTCTCTCAAGATGTAGCTGCAATGAAAATGAACCTTGTGTTGAAGCTTAGCCCTAAGCACTGATGGGAGGCAATGTCCCTAACACAATAGTAGAGGACCCACCTGGTGGGCTGATCTAAAAATCTGAGTTGTCTTTAGTCACTTAAAATTACTTTGACACTGGAGTAGAGTGAGTTCTGCTCCATCTGAGTGAATGCTTTATGGTGCCTGTTCAGCTATTCACTGGCTGACCATGAGCTATTTGGCCTCCATGGGGGAAGGAATAAATCCTCCAGCCAGTTTTTGTGCTATACCCTTGTTTCTCAAAATCAAGGACCAAAGTCCCAGTGTTTATTTAATAAGTGATTCTTTGCATAGATGTTCTGCTAATGGCATCAGAGTAACTCTGTGGAATTGATTTACCTGATTTATACATTTATGTACAAAAATGGCAAATTGCATAAGGCAAGTTTCAGCTTTTGGTCTGAATACATGTGCCATTTGCTTTATTGTTTTTATTTAATTGACTTGACAAGTCTAGTTTCTAAAGTATTAAAATTCCCATAGTCCCAGTTTTCAGTAATGTGGATTTTTGTCCCAAGGAGCCTGCGGGTAGTAGGTGTGCTAAGCTCTTGATACAGCAACTAAACTGCAAATCCTAGGAAACAAAAATACAAGCTCCATAGTGTCATACAACCACAGTAAGGTGCAAAAAAAAAAAATCTCTGGTTTAGCTCTGATGTGAGCTGTCCATGAGAGCACAAAGAGCACAGTGAATAAGAGATCAATACACTTCATACTCAGTTTGCAGGTCTTGGTTTACCTATAAATTTTCCTTAGAGTTGAAACACCAAAGAAATGAGATAGATCTTAAATCTGGTATCCTTGCTGTCATTTTGGATATGTCAGATTTTCATTGGTTATTCTAGTGTTCATCCAGGCTATAATCTGCAGCTTTGGGGTGTTTTTAAGATAAAAGACTGAATAAATCTTGTCTGTAGAGGAAAATACTCTCAGTGGAATTCCACTTGGGAAGGGCTCTTGGGCTATTAAAAAGTGTTGGTTGTGTTATTTTAATAGTTTACCTTTTCTTCTTCCAAAGACAATTTCTGGCTTTGGGTTTGTCTCATACCCTGAGCAGCTGTCGGCAGCCTGTGGTGAATAGTGACATGGGCATCAAATTATCAGCATTTTGATTTCACTACTGGATAATATGAGGATAAGGACAACTGGCAACCCTCAAATACAATCCTATAAATTCTACAAGCTATAAATCATAGCATGATCACCCTAAGTAAGGAGAAGCTGTGGTCTAAAAGCCTCATGAAACCTGTTAATTCTGTTTAACATATTATGGAGCATTTGAAAGTCTTTCCTAGTGTCTTGAAGAGAAATTGTTCAGAATAATGTTTTCCACAGAAAAAATAACCAGGGAATTTTTTTCTGCCCACTGTGGGTAATGCTCAGCAGACTGGGGCTTCTAAAGCATGTGTCATTTATATGGTTGCTAATGGTCTACAAAGAACATATATGCAATGTTACTCACTAAAAAAAAGAAACCAACAGAGAAAAAGGGAAGGAAGGAGGGGGCTGATAAATAAGAGTGGGGGGAAAACAGAATTTTTGAAATTAATCTCTGAAAATGTAGAACTTCATCAATGAAGTGCAACATAGGAGGAGCGTGCATTTGGGTGCACGTTTCCAGAGGAACATTTTTGTATGTTCATGAACAGTTAAATATGTGCACTGCAAATGCTGTTATTACCTTCTTACTGTCTAAGTCTTCCTTACTGAAATTTAACCCTCCCTATTTTTTGTCCATCCTTGGCATGGAGAATAGATTTCCCCTCTCTCTCTCTTTTCTTCTTGCATCCTTGGCAGCTGAGGCTGCTTTGTGTTTCCCTTCAGGCTCTTGCTAAACCCCCACAATGAGTTCAGCTTCTGTTTGTGTGGAGAGTGTGTCCCATGCTCATTCTGAGCACAGAACTCCAGCTGATACCTTCCATCCCAGCTGAGCTGAACCTGAGGATTACATCAGCCAGGTTTTAGCTGCCATATCCTGGTATGGAATTTATTTCTTAAAAACAGGATGCCACTTCTGACCCAGGAGAGTTTGAATGTGCTGCAGGAACTATATGCTTCCAGTGGAACTGCCTGATTACTCCCAAGCCTGCACTTGTGCTGTAGTATACTGCTGCTAAAATAGAAAATCCTGTATTAGAGCTGCTTCGGTTCAATTTTTTGCCATCTGTTTCTGTGCTTAGTCAAGTTCGTTTTAAACTCCTGTTGTGTAGTGTATCCACAGCCTGCACTTCACCTTTCTCTGGCACCTGACCAATATTACTGATTGAAAACACTGAGTGGCAATGGAGCATGAAGAGACCCCTGCCGAATCTTACTGCTGTGTGATGATTAAATACTGATTCCCCAAGCAGGATTTCCCAAGAAGCTTTGTCAACTGCTCCAAGCAATTTTAATCTCTACTGTTTCCTTAGTGTGAGAATATCACATAGAAGAGTATCAAAGGCCTCATAAAAGTGAACATATGTGATTGTCTGCTGCTTCTCCCCTTACAGTGTACTGCGCTGTTGAAGGGAAATGCACTGGTTTGAAATGATCTGACAAATTTATGCTGGCTTTCATTCATCATCACATTACTCTTCAAATGCTGAAAGGAACAAAACCCAAATCTGATTATGTGCCCAGAAAAACTGTGGAAGACTGCAGTTGGTTTGCTCTATCATTTCCTTTTTCCCTTTTCCAAAGATTGCTCTTTTAAATCACAAGAAATCTGCTAACAACTTTGTTAACCACTTTTCAGAGTTTTCTGTTTTGGTGCCAAGGAGAAGACCTAAGATAAGTGAAAAATCTCACAAACCTCTGTACTTATGTGCCAAGATCCTCATGAGATCCCATGAAATTGCTGGTGGTATATTTGGTAGGGAGAATGGTGGGATTGTGCTGCTGTGTTTTGTCTTAGTGTGGTGTTTCTACAAAGAAGGGTGATATGAATAAAGTAAGAAGCTCTCATGATGAGCAAAGTCCTATTGCTGTGCTTTCGATTACCTCTGGGGTAAAAGGAGAAAAGTGCTAAGCTGTCACCAGAAGTGATGTTTTGAAAGGCCCTCAAGCAGAAATAGAGAAGATATGAGATAAATCTCTGAAGCATTTTGTGATGTCCTAAATGTCCAGTGATGAGAAACAAGAAAGAGAAGTCTTTTCAAAGTCAGCCACCATGACCCTCCAACACAGGGTAAAGGCTGTGGCTCTCCCTCTGTCCCTGTCCTTTGCTGTCCCAGGGAGATGGGAGTGGTGTGCAGCTCAGGCAGTATCCACAAGCAGCTGAAATGTTCTGTGCAGGCATATTCCTACCTTTCCCTTGGATTTACAGTCACTACCTGATTTTTTCTGGTCCTTCAGCTTTAGTTGAGATTTAACTGTTACTGCTTACAAATGGACTCCTGTTACTCTTTTCCTCCCACATCTGACTTAAAGCCTCCCCATCCTGGAAGTCTGACAGGCAAAGAAGCTTCTCTTGTCAAGAAGATTCCTATCTTCCTCAACAGCTCATGCAATATCATCCCATGGCTGAGGCTGACAAAGCCATCTTGGAAACATCACCTGTGTGCTTCCCTCCAGGAAGCTTTTGGCTTCACCTGATCCTGGAGCAGAAGGCTTAGGATTTGCAAGTCTAGAGCAGCATCACTACTATTTTCTCTCCTGCTCTTTGTAAGTACCTTAACTGATCAGCCAGGGTCCCTTCCTGTGTGACTCTTGGCTATCTTAGTGCTCCTTGGGTGCAGAGAACACATCTCCTGGGCAGGAGCCCTTCTATCTCACCCATCTGAAAGTTTCACCAGTCCCTGCTGCTTTTTCATTGCAGTGATGACTGTAATTTGGATTTTTGGTGAGACACTTTTTTCTTTTCTACAACACAGAGTGAATCCTTGCTTGCTGGCAGGATACTGGAGCAGCATAATAAACCATCTTTATTCTGGTGCTACCTACTAAAAGCAGAAAAAAAGGAAGCCTGTGATACATTCATTTCCTTTCTCCTTACCCTAGCAGGTAGAGTGAGCAACAAATCACTTCCTTCCTAACTATATTTTTATTGGAAGACTGTTATCATATGTCTTCTTGATCACCTCTTTTCGTAGACTAAAGTAGCTAAAGGTTCTTTCCTCTAGGCTCTCCATATTTTGTCTGATTGATCCCAAGACTGGAGGCCATCCTCCTGTCAAGGCTTCACAAAAACCTTCTGTTGGAACAAAACAGAGTGATTCTTCCTTTCCATGTTATGCTCCTAATGAAGTACCTTATAGTCGATAAAGCAAATCTATCATTAAGTTGTCTCTGTCAGCATAAAGTTTGGATGTTTCTCATGTAGCAGCATGGCCAAATTGCATCAAGTCTGGGCTAGACTTTAAAAAGATTTAGATGTTAATTAATTTTATTTAAGCACATTAATACTTTTATGAAACTGATCTCTTGCATACTCTGTTGAGATTGGCACTTCTCATTATTAAGATGTAATAGCCATAAATATGGATTAATGGTTTGGCTTTGGGACCCTGACACCTTGATTACAGATAATCAAATACCACTTTCTTTCAAGACCTGAAGGAGGCAATTAAGATGCAGTATCAGCTCCACTTACGATGTCACTATCTTGACATGAAATCCTCGATGTAGTGTTGTGAAGAGGAGATGAAAGCTGCAAGATTTGCCTGATTTCCTTTGCACTTCAATAATCTTTACATTTACACTTCCAGCAAAGTGTCAAAGATTTGGATGTTGTATTTTTGGATAAGAATTGAAAAAAAATACTTCAGGCATGAAGTTAAGTCCTTGAGCCTGTATTCTTAGTGCAATACCAGCACACCACAAAGAATCAGAGACATACTTCACCCTGACAGGTTTTCTGTGCAATGAATGTATTTTTATACAATGCTAATTTAGTGTAAAGACCCCAATCTTCTCTATAACATCTAATGAAAAAAAAACTAAAGTCAAATACTTGTTAAAATAGAAACAACAACCAACAAACAAATTCCACAAAAACAAACAAGGCAATGAAAACAAACTAAGCAAACAAAACCCCACAAACAGCAAAAGCCCAAAACAAACCCAAAACCCCACAAAACCCACCCCACACTATTGCTATCAGGGAAATGGTAGCAATTTCCAGGGCATTGCAATTTACAAAAATCTTCAAAATAATGTGGGGCAGCTCCTCAATTGTAGCTGACTTTCCCTAATTAAAACAAATTCAATTAGTAATTTTTGGGTTGTAAGTTAAAAGCACAACTATAGCTTGCCCTTCAATGCAGTAACAGTTAAAGATACCTTTAGTCTGAAGCAATTAATTAGGAAATATACTATAGATCCTTCTGGGCCACTCCCCTAGCAAACAACTGGCACTACTTAAAAAGCCTGTGTCTGCTTGAAAGTGATACACTTATGAAAATGTATACCCCAAATTCTGTAACAGCTTTCATGTAAACCACAGTCCTTTCTGCTTTTTGAAACATGCAGTAAATCCCTGTGCAAATGTAATATCATGCTTTCACATTTCAGCCAATAATCTCAAAAACAAAAAATCTCAATAAAGCCTCACAGCAGCATGTTCTCTCACAGTGGGACATAGAAGACTATTTCTGCTTAAGAAATCCATGAAATGAAGAACAGGGAATCTAGTTCACTGACCCAAAATATGTCTGAGAGTAAGGAACAAGGCCAGAAGGACCTATAGCGCTGGTCCATCCTAAAGAACAGCACTTGCCTGAAGCAAAGAAACTCTTTGATTGACTTTTGATTTACTCATTGTATTGGGCTTCATCAAGGAAATGTGCAAGGCGATTTCCAGAGCAGGTTTCAGGATTATCTATTCTCCGTGGATAAAATGCAGGGCAGGCTCACCCCTGTCTGAAGCACCATGATTGATACACACCATGAGATTCAAAAACCAAAAAGCTTTTAATGCCACTTTCTTTTGACCTCCAGGACATATTTTTTATTAGTGGTAAATACTTTTCTGTAACCCTAAGAACTGGAGAGTTTTTCTCTAAAATAAATACATAAATTGCAGATTGTTGTACAATCAGATGGCCCCAGGAGTCCCAGCCTTAGGAAATACAGCAAGCACAAGTGTTGTGAGAGTGGCAGGACTGCAGTCCAAAAATGAGGCTTGCCACCTTAGCATTAACTAAGCATTTTCTCCCAGGGTGAAATGCTCTTTTAGTGCAGAGAACCCACAGAAAAAATTGTGCATCATATTATCATATAATTATATGGGCTTATTAAGAGCAATCATGGTAAGAACTGAACAACCCCTAATTCCCATGTCTGTAATGAGCATCTTACCGAGTTGCCTCGGCTGTGCACAGCTTCTTTTCAAGGCAGCAATTAGGGCAGACCCGATTGTCAGCAGGGTTAGCTGACATACGGTGTGGAGGGCTGTGAGCCCTTGGCACAAGAGCCCTCTGCACTCCCTTGGAGAACAGAGGCCTGAGGCCAAAAAGACTTTCCCCAGAGATAAGCAACCTTCCTCTGGGTCATGGTGACAAAGTGAACCACCCCCAGCATGTGTTGTTTCTATATGGTAACAGCCTGTACCCAGTTGGCTAGTTGGTTTCTACCCCCCTCCCTGCCTTTCCCATAAAAGGCCCCTGTTTCTGCCCCTAACCCAGGGAGCCTTTGTCCCTGGCCTTCCCTTCACAGGGGCTGCTGGACAATAAAAGCCACCTCTGTGGAACAGCAAACGAGGCTCCTGTCTCTCTGTCCCCGAGCTCGCCTTGGGTGATTTCACAAAGATCTGAATCACAAGAGCTGATATCATTTGTAGCAGAGCAGTTGCTACACTTGCTGAATTCACCTGCTGCCCAGGGAGGCCTGCCACCGCCCCTGGAAGAGCTGTTCCTTGCAGGATGCTCTCTCTAGGAAGGTCGCGGCACACCGGTGCTGACCAGCATTGGACCCCCTGCAAATATACAGCTTGCAGAACAATTTACTTTGGCTGAACTGTTGTCACAAGTCGTTGAGTTTGCACTCACATACAGTCCTCTAGAGCCAATAATAATCTGATAACACAGAGAACACTTTTTCTCTTTCCTTCTTTAATCCATATCTGAGAATTCAGAAATCTAAGTTTAAAGAATATGTCTTCCTCTGTCCTGACCTTATGATTTCTCTGTGTCTTTGAATGGTACAATTAGAAGTGAGAAGGCAGGTCTCTCCAGACCTGATGTACCATTGGAACAAATTAGTGTGGCAATATTAAAATGATTGTACCACTTTGGTGAGGTAAAGTATACATTAATCATATTTACCAGTTAAGTTCTGACTGGCAGCTGTGCTCTACTGCAGCTCCTCTGTTTGTCTGACAGGTGCTGTTGGCTGTAGTAGAAAGCAAACAGTAGAATTCAGGTTGGATAACTACTGAAAAAGCATATTTTTCTCTATTTTCATTTCATTTGAGCAACATTCTCCAAACCACATCAATGTGTATGTCTGTGCCCAGCCCCAACCTAGAAATGGTTCTTTAAAATGAATGAAATTCAGCACAGGTCACATGCTGGAGGATGTGCTCTGAATGCACTTCCCTCTCTAGCAGGAGCATTTGTTATCTGGTGACTACAACTGTGCTGAGTGGAGGCCAGCCCCTATGCTACAGTTTCAGGGGAGCTGCTGTTGGGAACGACCACAGCTGTGTGAACACCTGAGGGCAGTAACTGATGATCTGAAAACTTGACCATTTGCTTCCAGTAGTATTTATCTGCAGAATTTGAATGGGAGCATGAAAATATAATAGCACAGGAATTCTCTTGAGCTGAAGAAGGCAGTTTTTGTCTGTTCAGGCATTTTGATAGACCAATTCTCTTCAACAAACACTTTGAGTAAGCTGTAGTTCAAATTTATTTGTTTTCAAGAAAATTAAAAAATGCAAATCAAACACTTCTGTCTCAAAATCTAAATATAATACACCTCTAGCTTATAGTGATGCCTTTTTCTGGTCTTAAAATCAAGAGTCAAACACGGTTAGAAGGGGAAAAGGGATTTTAAGGATCCCTAGGTGCACACGTCCAGGTCAAATGCACCTCAATGCACACCACAATGCCCCCAAAAGATCTGGTATAGCATTATAGGTTTTACTAATTAGCATATCTATCAAAAATTCCCCAATGAGAGGCTTGAATGAGCCCCCCTCCCCAAGGAACCTTCGTCTGGATGGTTCTATCTTAGTTTACAGAATGTGTTCTGGAGAGGACCTTGGGGTCTGGGGCACACTGATCCCTAGCTACGAAGCTTCTAAAATGTTAAGTCTCTCAGCTTGACAAACAAGACAAGAATGTAGGCAAAAAGCAATGAGAATACAGAAGTTGTAAAAAGGTATAACAGGGGTATAAAAGAAAAGGCAAAAAATCTTCATGGCATCAGTAGAACTGATCAAAGATGTACTAACACCGTTTGAAACAAATGCTGTTTTTCACACAGTCCTTAATGCAAACACTAAATATTCCCTTAATTTCAGACAGCTTTATTGGAAGGCTTTTCTACAAGAGTCTGAGAAAAATACAACACTCATCTTCATTTTCTTGTTCATGGTAACGCAAGGACAATCTCTAAAGCAGATAGTTGTGCAGATTTAATTTGTAACTCAAGGAATTTCTTAACATCTTCATAGGTTTCACTTTGAATTGCTGCACAACTGAACCAAGACAGTGAAAGATAAGAAAGGTCTTTCAGACTGTTTTAACTGCAGGAAGAAACTGAACATGGATGCATCTTTAACAGGATGCTGCTTGCTGGCAAAGACTCTGGCATTGTTTAGCAGAGCCTGAAAAAGACCAAACAGGATTTCTAACATCTCATCAGCCTTACAGCCAGTACCCAGAGTCCTGTCTTTACAGGCTTTCTTTTAGGGTCCTGCTACGTGTGCATTTGCAACTGTACCCACGGCAGTCCCCATTGGCCCCCTCCTTCTTCTTTCTTCCCTTGTGCTCATACCTGCACCTACTTAAGCAACGCCCAAGTGAGCTTTGTGGCTTAGCCTTGTACTCACCAAGATTCAATTCATAGCCTTCCTCTTGAAATCAGTACCATTCCTGGAAACACAGTGTCGTGAGTGAGGAACGGCGCTCCCTAAGTTAGTGACCTCCCCCTCCACTGAGAGTCTCCCAAGCCAGATGGTGTTCCCCTTCCCCCCCTCATCTGGTGGGAGAGAGAAGGCAGAGATTACAGAGCGAGATAAGAACAAATTACTGGAAAGGACAATGAGATAAGAAAACGAAAGTAACAGCAATAATATTAATAATAAAAGGTGTAAGACAAAGAAACTATTTACACAGAAAAAACACAACAAAGTATCAGCCAGCTCTTCCCCACCACACCATTTTTCCCTGCCCTGAAAAAGTGAGCGAGTCCCTCACTCCTGTACCTTTCAGTGATGTGAGATGGTACCGAATTGGCTACTGTAAAAAATTAACCCTGCCCTGGCTGAAACTGGCACACACATCCACTTTACTACAGCAGTCCTCTTCCTTTGCTGGGCACAGTTTCAATGCAGTAAAACCTGGAAACTGCTGGAAAGAAATGAGTTTGAATTAGACTGCCAACGCTTGCTGTGGGCTTCACACACATTCTCCTTCCTAAACTGTGACCCTCTTTTTAACATCCAGCTCCTCCTCTCAGTTTGTTTATTTCCTGCTACACGGCCCATCTAACACCTGAATAACCTCATTTAACCTAATGGTATCTTATTTAACCTGGTGGCTTCCACTGTGGGTTAAGAGGAGAACCCACGTGGAAGAAGGAGGTCATCAGAGACAAGGACAGTGCCCTAGCACACCAAACAGCAGCTGCTTTTCCAAAGAAGACCCTGTTTCACTGGCAGTAGTGAAGAGATGGAGATAAATGCAACTGTGAATTAGTGCACACACTGAGTTGTCAACAATTTCTGATTTCCAGTCAGGACCACTTTTTCCAGAACATCTGGCATTGATACTAATCAGCTCTCCATCTTTGATCTTCCAGATTTTTTACTGCTTATTTATCTCTTGCGCAATTAATGCAAGTTGTTTGTGCCTTTTTATGGCCACCATATGTTGGAAACCTGAGCTCTGAGGGGAGACTCAGTCAGTGCTGCACAAGCTGTTGCAGTGTTTGAGTGGAGCTGCTGGAGTTCTGCCAGAGGAAGTTCCTCTGGACCCATCCTGCTGGACTTGCCTCTGTTTCCCAGACTCAATAATATTCCTCATAGCTCTAATGATCAGGGAAGATACTTGCACAACACACAAGCAAGAGTAGTTCATATAATCCCCACGGATTGTCAACAATTGAGAAACTGAGCTAGAATTTGATATCTGTAAAGGACTCCACTGAGAAATTTTCCAGGTTTATATGCTGCTCTGTCCAGTAGTTGTCTGATGTCCAACTCAGAAATAAAAACCACCATTGTCACCAGAAATTCTTTTGATGAATATCTGAAAAATATTTCTAGTAGGATCACTATTTCCTCTGAGGTCTCTACTAAAAAAAAACCAAAAAAACAAAAACAAAACCAAAACCAAAAAAAAAAAAAAAAACACCAAATAAAAGAAGGCAAGTTACTCAGAAAACAAATTAATCTTCTTGTATGTTATTTTGACAAGAAGCCCAGTCAATTCCCAGTGTTTATGTAAGTATTCTGTCCTGAAAAAATTGAGTCTTTGCATCTGGGATATATAATTTTCTGGCAGGTAACTTGTCTGTTTTCAAGCTGCAGTTCCCATACAGGTGATTTCAGGGTAACTCTGCACAGCCACAAGTGTCTGGATTAGAGTCTTGGATTCCTTCATGCAACAGGGACTGTAGTCCTGCACAAGTGAAGGCAGCACTAGCTCTGGCTGTCTCTCAGATGCTTGACAAAGGTACAGGTGGAGCACTGGGCTTGCAGTTTTTGGATATCAGACAACCCTTCTTCCTGTGGATCTTCTTTATGATGCATGCTGGCAAATAAAGGATAGCCCCTGATTCATTCTTGCTTAGAGGTGTCCATACTTTTGCTTTGGCTATTAGCATCAGGAGGCTTGGAGTTCTTGTCCCATTGTATGAAAAAAAACATTATCTAGAACATAATGGTGTAAATAGAAATAGTTTATTTGATTTTGAGAGCATGGAGATCTCCCAGATCAATGAATGCCATACTGGAGGCAATATTCCCCCCCTAGGGGTAATAGAGGGATGCTGAGTGAGGAGGGCAAGGTATGATATGGACTATGACATCGAGTGGAAATATCACGAGTGCAAATAAAACTCAGATTTCCCCAGTCAACCAAACTGCACATAGTGAGAAAGAAGTGGCCATAGAGCATGAAACACCAAATTGCTAAAAACTTGTTTTTCATGGCATAACTGGGTGCATCCAGAAAATACTGAGAGCAGGCTCCAGGTTGAACAAAAATATCTTTGTTTCTTTTCAACTGGAAATTAAAACAATTGTTTGGTCAGTTGGGGGGGAGGAGGGGGGGGCAGTTTGTGACTTCAGAGTGCTTGTTACTCCAAAACAGATGAGGGAGGGTCTTCTGCCTTTAACCTGGCTGCCTCAATGGTGAACACCATGAACACTGAAAAACATGACTGTTGCAGCATGAACCAGTTGTCAGCTTGAGGATGGACTTTTCCTTTTTATAATCTTCTTCCAAACGGGTAATGGGAGAGGTTTCAGCACTGTCATTTCCTTGGGGAAGAAACAGTGTTTCCTGCTCAGGAAGAAATCTTGAGAAATTGCATGAGTGACACTTATTATCTCTCTATTTTTTTTTTCTCTTTTAAGCATTGTTATTTCTGTGACTTTAAGCAGCTTTGCACTGTGCATCACATCTATTTTGAAACCTAGAGACTAAGTTTTGTATGAATACCAGTTAGGAAATCTGAATCCTTATCAGAAAGACTCAAATCCCATTAGTATTTCATTTTGCATAAAATATTCAGAATTAATTACTTATATTTGTAGGGCAAAGGAGGCGTAAATTAGTAAACAGGAAAAAAAAATATGTAGAAAAGCATGGCCTGAAGTGTGCATCTGAGACTTGGGAAGTTATGCATAATGAATAGGCAAGTGTGCTGTTGAATTTGGATAGTTCTGTAGGTGGGTGATGGAAATTGCACAGCACTGATCTGTAAATAATGCACAATCACTTAGTGACTCTGACCTGCTACTTATGAAACAGAGAACGTGCCAGGAAGAGCCTGACAATAATGCTCAAAGTAAGTTTCTACATGAACATGTACAGCTCCCAGCAGCCATTACAAAGGCAGTATGACAATCTGGGAATGGTTTTTTGACGATTCCTTCACCTCTCCTGTCCTCATCATAAGGGGTTTTTTGCAAAAAAAAAAAAAAAATTGGATGAGAGCTTCCATTGCAGGATGTTCAAATACGGAACTTTTCAGTTGCTGGAGGGAAAATTCACATAAAATGTGAGTCCTCTTTGCGTGCAACTGAAAACAAGTACGTACACAGTCTAATTTATTGATAAAATCTCAGAAATGGGCATGTGCTGCTGTAGATGAATCTAAAAGAACAGCTGGCTCAAGCTACATGTTGTGGATTGAAATACTAATTAATGTTTTTCTAAAGGCTATATCTCATACTGAAATTCACCCCAGGACTAGGGAAAAAAGATATTCACAGCAAGAGGTTGAGCACTGCCGGTGTTTGTATGCTACTGAAACTTCACTCAAAAGCAGCACAAATTTACCCCAAGCTCTTCCTCTGCTTCCACACCCCTAAATGGCTCTTTGCAATAGACTACAGTGTTCGTATTTGGGGCAAAACAATTGTAAATACAGAAGCCAGTAGGCAACTAGTGTTTTCTATATCCTGATATTTTATCTACTGCCTCTATGCTCTGGTAATTGCCATGGTGTTGGCAGTGGAGGGACTCCCAGGTAATTCTGCCTAGCAGGAGCATGAAAAACTCATGTGTTGTCTCCAAGAGGGGCCACATACTGGGGAGTTCTTCTTCAGACCCTCTTGTTTTGGTAAGCAAAATTAACCAGATCTTGTGGAATCTGGATAAAATAAATCCTGTACATATTTTTTCAATTACAGAGGACATGAAAATTCCTTTATTTCTCTTTGATTTCCACAGATTAACTGGGGGGGACTTAGTTGAAGGCCTAGGTCTTTCTCCAGCTGAGAGCAGTGTTTTGGTCTGTATTTCAGCCCCTGGCCTCTGAGGCACCAGGACTCCTGCTGTCCTGGCAAGTTGCTCCAAAATAAAATAATGCTGTGGCTTTGGTAGCCTCCCATTTAGCTTTTTATTGCCTCACTGGTGAAGTGTCCCTTCCTTGCCGTTTGTGGAGGGAGCTTCGACAGCCTCTCTCTCACAGTGTGTTAATAAGACCAAAGGAAGATCTTTCCACAGTACACAACCCAGAGTTTTGTCCCTGTCTGACATTCTGTCTAAAGAAATTGATGAAGGAATTAAATCTTTCAGGAAGCATCTGAAATATATGTGATATTTGTGTTTGAAGGTGATGTATGTTCGTCTCTGAATAGGGAAAACTAGTTCCCGTCCAGTGCATTCAGAATGGATAAACAAGTTGTCATGCATAATTTTAATGGTGAAAATAACTTTCTATGGGTGACAGAATGAAGATAAATGCATTTAATATGAAATCCTGGTTTATATATATGGACGTATAGGCTATATTTCTCATACATGATAGTGTAATTTCTAAAGCATTTTTAAGGTTTTTATAGCTCCAAAAAAGAATCCACCAGACCATGTGGAAACTCTCCCCTTCCTTTAAGTGAAGCCTTAAGGCTTAGTACATGGGCAAAAGAGACAGCTGCTGAAGGCAGGAGCCTGACAGGGACAGCTAAAACCCCACAAGAGGCAGCCACTGCCACCTTTGCCTTCAAGAAGGGGAATTGGTAAGGGTTTGGGCTGTGTGGGGCAAGGCTGCTCTGGTGGGGGGCAGAGGCAGCTCTGCCCCATTCTTCAGTGGGAGCTGTATCAGGAAACGGTTACTGCAAGGAAACGGAAGTTCAGCTCTTTCTGGTCTGTCAAGAACACTTGGTCCAGTCTTGTCCTGTCCTGACTCGTGTGAAGTAGAACCTCTGTGGAGGATGTGAGTCTGTGTTTCTAACATGACACTCAGCTCTCAGCTGAGCTCCTCTGGTGTGGTGGGGGCAGCAAATAAAAGCACAAAAAAGGGGCTAAAATATATTTGGAATCTGCTGCCTGATTTCAGTGGCCATGATAGCTGCACAGTGCCATGCTGGAGGCAGCCTTTTTCTCAATCAAAACACAACAAAAGGAACCAACTCTCAATATTAGCACTGTAATTTCATTTCTTATGGGTATTCTACTATCTGAAGCAAAAGCCCAGCTCTGCCAGGGGGCTCTTGCATGGTTTTGACTAATATAAACAAGAATTCAGATGTGATTCTTTGCAAGCTGATCCCATGGTGTATTTACCTAAGCCATTCTCTTCTGGGGGTAGCTTGATGACACACTTCAAGCACAAGAATCACTAAACTAGATTTAGTCATGCATACTTGAGTCACAGTCTTGTGTTACTTAATTTAGTACAGGCCATTAAATATTTTTACCTCTGTACTAGGGTCAGGGTAGGAGAACTAATCAAGAGAGATTCATGGAGGCTTTATGTGTCATACAAAGTACTCAAGCTAATCTTCCACACTCAAACTTACTCCTCAGCACATGTGATTGAGAGAAAAATACACAGAGGTCACACATTTAATGCATGTACACATGTATTTACATGTGAGTTTGCTGAGACAAGTGTGCATGTGTGCAAGGGAAATATTAAACATTAAAACCATCTTCATTTCAAAGCAAAGCCTTTCAAGGTGAGAACAAAGATGTTCAAGGTGACAGCCAGAGCAGAGGCACAGAATCCCCAGCCTGGTCTGACCTGAAGATGTTTTGTTGATACACCATAGAAGCATTGCAGTGGCACAAAATACTGCTTAGTTCAGCATGGCTACCTTGGAGCAGGATATGCTTGTTGGGGTTTCAAAGCACATGGTTTTTAATATATTAAGAGATAGTTACACTGGTGGAAACATCCTTGCTACACAGAGGCTTGAAGTAAAAAGGCACATTTGGCACAATCATTTTGGAAATCTTAATCTATTTATCCTCTTTAGTATTCATCTTGTTAAACATGTACAGCACTAGATAAATTGGTGCTACTTAAATATTTATCAAATGTCTCCCTGCATGTTTAAATAGCAAGCAGGCAGCCAGTTATAAACATCAAGTTTTTTTTTTATCATTCCTCCTGGATCATCTACATTTCTTCTTTGCCCCTCAAAGGCTCAGCATCACAGTCAGCCCAGTGCCACAGAGCAGGGAGAAGCCGGGCAGGGTCTGACAGGCTGTGCTGAAGAGGTGTGTGAGCAGAGCCTGGAACCCCTCGGGGCTGAGCTCCAGGTCCCTGGCACAGCAGTGCATCCCCTGCGTGAGGCTGCAGGGCTGGGGCTGTGCGCGGCCTCCTCGCGCGGTTACCCGGTGCTGTGTGGGGCACCACGCAAGCATTTCAGCACAGTTTTATTCGGAACAAGTTTTGTTTACCCCCATGATTCCAAATCTCACGGTGGCTTCAAGCTGTTGTATTATCACAACCTTTTTCTGCAAATAAGCTTTAAAAGCCTAGTTTGCATCACTCTCAGGAAGCTTAAAAGCAGAATGAAAAGAAGACAACTATTTTAATATGAATTACAAAATCATAGCAACAACCGTGAACACAATCTTGTCCCACCCCCCTTTTTTACTGGTGACTGCTACATGTTAGCAGTGCTGAAGTTTGTGCCAGGTGCACACAAGGAATTGCAATTAGAATTTGCTTCCAGCCACGTTTCACACAGTGCCAGTGCCAGCCAAGCACAAACGTGCATTCCACTGCCAGGCACTAGAAGGGGAAATCGAAGCAAAGAGTCCTGAGCAGACCAGGGCACGGTACAGACCTGGGTTCTGACACCAACACTGGGTGTCCTACAGGTTCACTGGGCCCAGCACTGTTTGTTTCAACCGCATGAGTGATTCCAGGGCCAGAGGCCAACCACGGACATCCTGCGCTGCAATAGCGTCTTCCCCTGAGGAGGCACACACTTCACAAGCATCTTTGATTCACTTTTACAGACAAGGAAATCAGTGAAAAGAGAGGTTATAATGACTTTCTGCCATATGTATTAAAAGTTGGGGGCAAACGAACCAACAAAATCAAACCTCTCTTACTCCTAGTTTTGTGCCATTCCCAAAAAACAATGTTTAACCCTTCTCCATGTGCAACCAAGAATACTGATAGTGTGTGATTCTTTTCATTGTACTCAACAGGACGTTTAGAATCAATGGTTCAGTGGCAATATTTGAAGTTGTTTCAAGTAGAGTTTTTGGGGGCCCAATTCTGTGCCTTCCAAAACTTTCCTCAATGATACAGATAAAGAAGTGGAGGTTGTCCTTATAAAATATGGAACTGATGCCAATTTCAGAGACAACAGCAAGCATTTTAGAGAGAGAATTATTTAAAATAGTCTTTAGAAACTGGGAAAGTTCTAAATCAAATATATGAAATCAAATAAAGCAAAGTGAAAAGGAGGAAAAAAAAAAATCAAACACGCACCCAAAAAAACCCCAACCCTGAAAATACAGGCCTTAACAGCAGTATTGCATAAGAGATTCTGGATATTGCAGGGACCAATACACACACTGAGTAAGTGCCTACCAAGAGGCAGATTCATCCGTGCATGAAGAAGAGGCTCTTTATGATGTGGGATGTTGTTAGGTTGCTTTTGTCAGGAAAGGAGCTCTCAACTGGAGTAGCATGTTTACACAGGGAAACTATATGTTTTAAAGGACACATGCAAATTGGAGAGAGGTCACAAGACAGAAATGACAACATGACTCTTAGGATAGCTTTGAATAACTGGGCTTTGATCCAGAAACCAGAAGACCAGGGAAAGGACATGATAACATGTTTCAGTGCATGTTCCAGTATTTCAAACACTGTTACAAAAACGACAATCAATTATTCCCCATGTCCACTGAGGGAAGAATGAACAGAAATTAACCTAATTTTCAGCAAAGAATATTTAGGTTAAATATTACAAAAATTTTCTTATTATGAGCATAATTAAGTGTTGGACCAGAGTGCATGAGGGACGCAGTCTGAGGCACCGCCTTCAAGGGAGGTGCTGGAATGCAGTTTGGACAAGTGTCTTAGGATGCTCTGGGAAGACTTTGCAGCTGGGAGAGGGAACTGGGGCCTTCCCACTCTGTTTCTCTACACCTGTGGTATTTCTCCTGTTGTGAGATCTGCTGTTCCAATGAAATGTAATATTCTTGACACTATCTGTCTTAATAGCCATCTGGTCTTCATAGCAGCTTCTGGAGTGAAAGAGAGAGGCTACAAGTTTGCTCCAACTGATTAAACAACTCAATTGATAAGACTGAATAAAAGTGCTCTAGAGAAATTATTTTGGTCACAAGTTCAAAATGACTTCATACTATGATCAAAGCACTGCTAAATCTGTGCTAAACCTCTTCCTGCCCACCAAGAAGAGCTGACATTCTGCAGATTTGAAATACAGCAACTGAGGCAGCCTGGATACAAAGGTTAACCTAGACAGATTAATATGAGCTTGTATAAAGCTTTTAATGCTATTGCAAATGCTAATAGTGACTGACATTATAAGGTTTCCTGGAACTGATTAAGAAAGACAAGAACTATTTGCAATAAAAGTCTGTTTATCTAACAAGAAGAGCAAGAATTCCTTAACTATCCAGCAATTTAACCAATTGTGATCTCATTTAACAGAAAAATCGTTTCTAAACATGGCATTTATCTGTGTGATTTCCCAAGACACTGTACTGTACCATACAGTGCTCTTCAAAAAAGGGCTGCAGAAGCACTGATGAAATATATGTTGGCAGAAAGCTGTGAAAAAAGACAAGTTTTATTTTAACCATTTTGCCAGCCAGTAAAGTGAACTGCAGCAAGTGCAGTGTTTTCCTCAAGGTGAGAAAGAGTGGGACAGACAGACTCATAGTGAGGTGTTACAGCGCGGATTAACATGGCAGGGGGAGGAGACCCCAACAGTGAGGGGCTTTAGATTCTCAGTGTCCATCCCCATGTCTGTTGTTCCAAGCCCTGGGATGGACAGCTCCTGGTTAAGCAGTAAATGATCCTCAGTGGTCTTCAGCACACAGGTGCTCTATGGAAATGCTTTTGAAGCTTTCCAGCCATGCACATTTCTCCTTTTCATTTTGGCCAAACACATAATTTTCCCTTTTCTGTTTTTTTTTTTTCTTTTTAGTGAAGTAACAAATGCGAGACTATTGTGAATCTGGCAAAGGCATAACAGGAATTTTGAGAACCTCAGGGAGCTGAGCCATTTCACTGAGAGATATCTCAGCTCACAAATAGAACAGCAGCCCCTGATAGTATTGCAAATCCTTGCTTCAGCAGCAAAAATATCTTGGGGTTTTTTTCCCCTCTTAAAGAAAGGGAGAAAATAATATACTTTAAATCTTTAAGTGCCTCTGCCAAGAATTTTAGACGAGATGATCCTTGAGGTTCCTTCCAACCCGGTATTCTATGATTCTGTGATTTAAGCTTCCAATTATAGAATACTATCTCCCCTCCTCCATCACAGAAGAACCTCAATGTTAAAAAACACATTAAGCATCTCAGTAAAAATCAAAAGACAAGATACTTACAGAAAAGAAATATCAAAATGACTATAATATAAACAAAATTAGACTGGAAATTCAACTGGAAGAATTTTTCAAGTTTATGTGGTATTATGTGTCATTAAGTATAAACTAATAACATTTGATATATACCAGAATTAAAATTTGGCCGACAGCTAAACACACATATATCTCCTCTTGAGTTCAGTGTAAACTGTATTCATTCCCATCCCAGGGAATGCTTCCTAGTATTTCTGGGAATTTTTGTAGATTCACATAAGCAGGAAATATTTTTGATGTGATCTCTCTGCTCTTTCTTTGGCAACTCTTGGGCAGAATTACTATGCACAAGTTTTTATAACATTTTGCTGGGTTTTGCTCTGTGTATTGAGATATTCTGCAATCTACTTAAATCCAATTACAAAACCACTGCACTGTGCATGTTTCATAATATGAAACAGCTGCTGAGGAAAGCTCAAAATACATCTCATGTGCACTTTTTCATTATATGCTTTTACTGTACCAACTCTCAGCTCATACAGAATATATAAACTAATACATTTTACTGCAGTGAATTGTGGATTACTTTTTATAGGATGATTGCTTCTACAACTACAGCACAAATTGGGAATTTATTTATTTCCTTTCTACAAATAGCAGAGGGTAACAACTACAAATCTGCAAAAGCAAATATTCAAGCCTGTACAGAGGCAAATGCTAGGGTGAGCAAGGTGCAACAGAAACAGAGAAAGCTTAACCAAAACATGGTGAAAATTACTATCACTTGGACTATGCCCCTAATTCCCTTTTAAGGCCTTTCTGTGACTGCCTCATCAAACGGGCAGAATGAAATGCAGAGGAATTTAATGAAGTATCCATTTAGTGAGAGAAATGGCAACAGGAGTTTGCAATCCAAGCTCTAAGCTATTAGACCTCAGACCTTCAAATATCTGTAACTCAATGTCCAGGGAATTAAAGAGCAGAAAGACTGCCACAATATGAGTGAGGCTCAGATTTATAGATAAAGCATTAGAATAATAAATAATGGCTTCCAGATTTGTCAAAAGGCCTTTTCTACCTTAGCAGCTGTGGAGGATTTGCAGGCTTGATATGTTGAAGAGAATACTGCCTATTTCTAGTTGGAATTGGCACCAAAATCCCTATCTTTTATCTGTCATGTCCACTTTGGACCACTGCCTGTCCCAAGTACAGACCCTCTTTTTTAAAACTTCTTCTATAATTTAACATGTTTTTTTCTAATACATAATTCAGAAAAAAAGAGAAAAACATAGAAGTCCTACCTGGCAAGATTCAAGAATGGTGCTACACTATCATAATATCTTCAGTTTGTCAAAGGAAAAGACTAAATAATCTCATAAAGGTCAAATGGCACCAAACAGTGTTGGGCCAAGATGTAGAGGTTAGACTTGAAGACTTAATATCACCACTGAGTTGTACCACACCTTATTCTTTGGTATTGCCTGGTACTGTAGAGCCACTACACTGGTCATCACTATTGTGAGGCTGTTTGAAAGAGTGAAAAATAAATTGGAAAATTAAACTAGACTACCGAGGTCAAGGCTAAAATTTTAGTCTTTAATAATGAGAGAAGATGTCCAGACATTTCAGAGTACACCAAAGTCTATTCTAATCTGAAACCCAGGTACATCTTCCCAGGAGTCTGCCATACCTGCTAGCTTAGTATCAAAACTAGTATGAGTCTTCCAGGATTTGTGTATGTTGTGAATATTAATCACATGCAAGGGAATCAGAACAGTCCTCTCAGTCTTAAAAGAAAAAAACCTATAAATCAAGGACCTTATGAAACAACACCTGACCACAGAATGCAGTGCAGACCGAAGAGTGCAGGATTTGACACAGTCCCTTTTATGAAAGCAGGTGATGAGCAAACTTGATGAAAGTTAGTCTTTGTTTTGCTCAGATGATGTGTGCAATGTCTGTTTTCTGTGTCTATGCAGGCCTCTAATTCCAGGCCAAAGGGTGCAGACTGCAGGATGTACTCAGGTGAACAAGCTGCACCCCCAGACTTCACTATTCCTTGAACTGTACCAGTCTGGAGACTCATGTGGACTCATACTTATGGAACCAGAGACTGGGCACTTGAGTAAAGAGCAAACAAGCATAACAACATGGATGCAGCCCTGCTGTACTCATCAGCTCAACTGTGAACTCAAGCAGAGAAGGATGGGAGCTGTAGCCTGCAGCAGGGCAGAACCAAGAGGCACTCTGTGGCTCTTGGAGCATGAGGCTGATTCTTGCTCTGCTGCCTGCACAAATGCAGCTGTGTGCTACCTCTTAACTCAGGCTCATTTTAAGATTACAGATTAACTTTAAAGCAACAAACCTCAGGTGTCTTCCAACATATATGTTCATATATTCAATACTTATAATACGAAAATCATTTGATATTCTGACATGCAGAAAGATGAAGGAACAGGGTTAAAGGTCAGCTTTTCTTTTTTATATCTTACATGCTTCAACAGTAGAAATACTTCACAACTTCTTGGTCTTTTATAGCTTATCAACAGGAAGGTAAAATACAGGAAATAATAAATTAATGAGAACATCAGGGAAAGAAAGACCCAAGCTTCACAAAATTCTGAAAATACCTTCCTTGAAAAAAATTAATTACATTATAGGGAAAAAATGTCAATTTGCTTGGATCATGTTATCATCAGGCCTGTAGTCTTTTGCTCAGCCATAATGAATGGTTTTATATCAAACTGGAGAAGACCAAGGAGGGAGCTGGAGCTGTGAGGCAGCAAATGGGAGAAGCTGTTGTGTGGTAACAGCTTGTGGGTAGCAGGCTGCTACCCCAACTGTTCAGTGGAAATTGGAAGCTTGGCATGGGGAAGGACAGAAATGTTGGGGGGATTTTTAAGTGTGGAGGTGAACCTGAGGAGAGGGAGGGAAAAGTTCATCACCTAAACCATAAAACCTCAACAATGATAAAAATTGCTCTCTACTCACACTGTAAGAACTTTAGGGACCAGGTACTGAGCACATGTCTGTGAAGGGCTTATAAAACCCAGGCCTGTGCTACCCTGCTAAGAAATTTACAGCTAAGGTATATTCTGTATTAGATAAACTGTTACACCTCATATAGTTCATTTGAGGAGACTTGCACTAGGTGTAAAGTTAATAATAGAAACCGGAGCAAAGGGGTCCTGTCAGGTTAATCCTGCGATGTATGTTGTTTATGAGCTCAATACAAGTTGTTGTAGGTGGTGGTGTCATTCTCCCTGAAAACATAATGAACGGATGCCTCCCTTTCTAGTGATTTGTTGTGTTACAGATTATTTTATACTGATATTAAAAATAACCTTCTACCAATCTTCTTTACTAACGTCAGACAGAATTTACTACAGAGCAAGCAGACAAAAGAAGGTCACTGCAGCAGTTAAGCTCCTGAGGTCGGATTATGTTTTGTGGAAAGCATGGGACAGTCACCCTGTGCTGAGGGGACTTCTGCTTGTCAGAGGGTCACAAATAGAGATGAAAACTGATCTCTTTTTTTCCTGACAAGTGACTATCCAGATCAATGACTTTGCTTCTGTGATAGCTTTCATGTGTGTACTTGGTTTGGCTGATTGAATATTTCTGTAGTGTTCTTTTCTTACTGACATACAGATACTTTTATTGGATTCAAGGTTTGTGATTACAGCACCTCTCACCTCTTCCCAAGCAGTCCATCTCAGGTCCTGGCTTTCAGAAGAAATTTACAAATGCATTCATTAAAAAAAAAAAAAAACAAAATAAGCAAGCCACAAGAGTGGAGAAGAATATATCAGTTCTCATCTCTGGCTGCCCATGACAGTAGCCTGAGGTGAGGCCACTGTCTAGGCTTGTGCTGTCCCACATACAGCTGCTGGCCACTAGCATCATCTGCTCTGATGACTTCATTAGCCAGGACTCAGCTTTGTGACTGTGCCTGTGCCTGTGGGACCCAGCCCATCTGAAGCCTGTATGTCCCCCACAGGATACCAGTATATCAGAAGAAACAGCTGTACTGGGAGCCAGTGCTTAACTGGTCACAAGCAAGGAATTACCTGCATTGAGAACAGATGTCTCCCATGGCAGTACCCTCCTTTCTGAAGGGGAAGGTACCAAACCATGTGTTCAAGCTTGGTAAACAGGAGCATCCTGATTTAAAGTCTCTTTTTCTATCAGGTGCAATTGCATGTACAGGAGATTTTCAGGACTTCATCTGAAAGTGTTTATTTACAGCCATAAGTTGCACTCTAACAAACTGAAGTGCCCTTGGTGATACGGCCATGTCAGCTATCAGACAACTCAGTACATACAGTTCCCACAGAAAGAACCTTGGAGATGCTGACCAGGACCTTTTTGTCACCTGAGCAGTCTGAGGTGCTGAAGCTGGAACCAAAATCTGGAGTGATAGTTGGCCATTGCTCCCCAACCTATTACCAAACTCAGAGCCAAGCCAGGCACTTGAAAAGAATGTGGAAATGTGGGGAAGAGCATGGAATGAAGTTGCAGAAAATCTTGACTTGCTGGAGCCAAAGACATTTTGATTTTCTTTTGGGTTACTAATTTTGTTCTAGTGTCAAAAAGACATGTACCTTTTCCATTTTTGTTTCAAGCATTCCTGACTTTGTAGTTTATCACAATGCCAAGAGTCAAAGCTTGCAAGTAGAAATAAAACACAGAAATTATGGAACAACAGAGTGAGTCGGGGGGGGGGGGGGAGCTCATAGAAGAAGCTCCAAGCTCCAAGTACATGCATCATGTAATCCCTGTCATTTTGTATCTTTGCTTAGCTGTGAAATCTGTTATAGCAACTACTACTGGTTTGTTTCCTCAGATGAAAAACAGTGAATATAATTTTTAAGTTCCCTGACAAGTTGACATGCAGATCTATCACAGTCACAGGAAAGGGGCACAACAGAGTGTAATGGCAAGACACATGTAGCTGACGAAACATCAACTCTCTGAAGGCATCCTAAAGTGATATAAATCTTCCATTTAAATGAAGGTAATCCTTACTAAAATCATATCCTAAACTGACATGAATCAAAGGTCTACAATGAAAAGTCACATTGTTTTCTAAGCTTGAGAATTAATGTGAGTAACATTGTCCATTTCATTATTTTATTTTTCCTTGGGAGTAAGAAATTAAGCAAATACATGTCAAGAGTATAGCACACAGCAGTCATACTGTTTCCCACCATTTTTATGGATTCCAATAATTCTTTCAAATTTTACATGTTTTGTGTCTAATACAGCAACATGTTCTTCCTGCTTGCTCTAACCCCAGTTCTCTACTCTCACAGAGCCTGCAGAGCCTGGGTGAGCCTGTCTCCAGCCTCAAGGAGTTCACAGCTTGGAGTTCAGGTTGGGAACTCACACAGCCTGTAATCCTTTAAGCCTCGCATCCCACAGAAGAATTAAGGATGAGGAAGGCTGCAGCTGTGGATGCCAGAGAGGGGAGAAACAGTGATGATGGGGAGCTGAGCAGGAGGGCATGGGCTATGCAGGTAGCTGGTGAGTGCTGCTGGGCAGTATTCACTAATTGGGAGGGCTGGCAGAATTCAAAGGGCTAAGCCAGCCCAGAAGGGAGGGGTGTTACTGAGTGGCAGGAGGGAGGGCAGAGCTAGGCAGGGTGCACCGTGGCAGAGGAGAAGGAAGGACTCAGGGGTTGTGACCCACAGAAAGCAGAGCAAAGTGGGCAGGCATCGGGCTAATGGGTAGAGATGGTAAGAGGGATAGATACATAGACTGGTTCAGTTTTGGGATGCTGGCAGAATGCTGGATGCTGGCGCTCTGACATGTTCTTGGCTAAGGGTATGTAAATCACTTTCCTCCATAGCCCTAGTGCACGGAAGGCATGCTGCTCCTCTCCCACACTTCCGTGCACCCTTCTCTCCCTAAACAAATATCCAGAAGAAGACTAAACACAATGTAAGAGGTTTAAGAGGTTTTAGACCCTGTCCTTTCTCTTTTTGGGAGGTGGAAAGTTTGGAGTTATGATTTGAAACCTCTTCAGGCAATACTACACCTAGCTTGACTCCAACTAATGAAAAAGGCTATTTATCTGATAGACCTTTAATCACAAGCTCTACTTAAAAATCAATAACATGATACAACCATTATAGTTAAGCTCTAAATCTCATGCATCTTCCTGTTATCTGAGGATTTTCCTCTGAGATAACAGAGACGATTGATAAGCAGCCAGATTTTCAAATTCTCACCACAGAGTATGGGCCACATTTTTTCATCCAGCTGTTCCTGTTTTGGATGTTTATAGCAGGTTTTTGGAGGCCTTATCACCTGCTGTCCTGTGGTTTGAAAGACTGATTCCTCATTTATGTGAGAAATTACAGGTTCAGCTGCCTTGGGAACCTGACCACAGCTCTGAGTGCTGCAATTATTTAAAAGTTTTGGCCATAAAGAACAGAACTAGAAGACATCCTGATTAAATTTAGCCGGACCGTCCTAATAAGGCACAAAGGACCACAGAGAGAAGATGATGCATTCCCTCAAGGACAAGTTTTCTTGATGCTCTCTGAGCTTGCTAAGACTCCACACTGTTTTTGCACATTGTGCCTCTCTAATGTGACTGTTCCACATGCAGGCAAACCACAGACCAGCACATCCTTCGCCATGCCCACAGGAGTGGGCAGCTAAGTAAGCCCTGGCACAGCTGTGATTTGGATGCAGGGACACAAGGAGAGAGGGAAAGGACAGCAAACTGGTGCAGTATTTCCCACTTTACAGTTGTCTGCCTCTACCTGATGTGCAGATAGCAAAGAATAAACATCAAGGAAAGGTCACCAGCTGCTCGGAGTGGTTTCAGGTCAGACACATGCTTGGGGTTGCTAGCAATGTATCTGGAGGCAGCTCAAGAGGTCATGCTTCCATTTACCATCTCACAGTGACAAGCTCTTAACTAGGTGCTACTCAGACAACACATTTTCAGTACCTAATACAATATAAATTATCTTAATTCAGTCACTTCCAGACACCTTAGGCAAGTCCTTTATTTCAGGCTAGATCCAACAGTAGAGAGAAACTCAGATATGACTGGAAAGCTTTCTTATACTGATAGCAACATCCATGAAAATAAACAGGAGATCTGTCATCCATGGATAATACTAATCATAAAATAGGTGTTAGCTTAGGCTGCTGAAGAAATACCTCCATTAGCAGTGTTGGTCTTAATTCAGGTTCAATTTTTCTCTGAAAGCTAGTATCTTTTTCCTGTAACTCTAGTTTCATGCCCTTGTTTATGCAAATTACAGGCATTTCTCATCCAGAAGTACTGTGGTAGCCTACCATAAATGGTAGAAAACCTATAACTTGTATAAATTAGTAACTCAAGAGAATAATCTAAATGTTTTTGGCTCCAGCAAGTCAAGATTTTCTGCAGCTTCGTTCCACGCTCTTCTCCTCTGCATTCCCACATTTTCTTCAAGTCCCTACAGACTATTCCACCCTTGCAGATATCTATCACTGTAGCCATATGCCTTCACTCTGCATTTTAAAGTCAGTCAGTTAGTCACTGAGGTCAGAAGGACTTGGCCTTTCTGGTTTAACACTGAATGGAAGCAAGGGAATCAAATCACCATATTGTCTCATTAACAATTAACTCATTAGTGTTGCACACTCATGAGCCATTATTTGGAAGGAATATTCTCATGTATTTAGAACAAGTTTCATCTGAACCTTAAGACAGGAACTGTAATTCTCTTTTTCAGACTATCTGACTAATTTAACACATTGGTCCATCTGTCAAGGTGTTCTGTTTTCCCCAAGGCTACCGTGTTGTCCCTCTCTGACATATGGCTTAGGGTGCCTATGACAACTATAACAAGAACTTGGACAAGAGCCTTTCTCTGAGCTCTGTACCACTCCATTTTGGGTTGTGCCTTTACATATCCTCCTGCTGAACAAGCCAAGATTAGCTCTGGTCAGGATAACTGTTCTATGTGCAGCCAGAGTGGCAGCTTGTTCGTTGATGTGCATTGCTGGCAAATGCCCTGAGCTGAAATACGGGTAGACTTCAGCAACACCAAATACCACCTTGTGGGAAAACTGTTCGATGTTTGGCCAGGCTTAAATTAGCAGTGCAGAGTGCTGCCATAGCTCTAGTCTTGATATGTTTTTGCCTGCAAAACGGAGACTAACTGCTTTCTCCATCAGTTCTTTTACAGATTTCCAAGGAACCAGCATAACTTTGGATATTCAGCAAAAATCCTTGCTTTATCTTGCAATGCATTTGTGATGCTGAATAACAGAGGGTATAGTAACAGAGGCAAGAATCATGTTCGTATTTTAATATTGCAATAGAGGAACTACATTAATACACCAAAGTTGCAAATAAAAATCAAAAGCACAAAAAATCTGCACAAGGCAGAAGGAAAGCACAGCAGCCTTTGAAAGTGTATGTTACTGTACTGCAACCTGTAAGAAAAACACTTCTCATTTTAACTAATAAATCCCTGGCCTTCGGGAACACTTAGGAATATAGATAGCCCTAAAGAACATGCTAAACCCATCAGGAAATAAGGACACCCCTCGAGAGAAGTAAAACAGGATTTTTTTTTTTTCAAAAGCTAATGGGGTAAGTCATCCTGATGGGAAAAGCAAACCCGCCTGACCTCGAACTAACCCCCAGAGGAAATGACCAAGGGAAGATGGCACGGCCACGTCTGGGACGGCGAGGAGGGACGTGCCTCGGCGGAGCCCAGCCACGGGTCCCGGCGTGGCGGAGGCCCCTCCCGGCCGGAAACAGGGCAGGAGCCAGCCCGGGATGCAACAGGTCGCCCATCGCCGCGCACTCGCAGGGGTGCGGGTTCAGCCCGACCCGCTCGGCCGTGTTGGACCAGCCACGGCACAGAGCATCTCCCTATCTCCAGCTCCTCTCGCCCAGCACATCCCGCCGGGGTTAAACCCCCTCACGCTCCTCCTCTTCCTCCCCCCTCCATCCCGGCCTGTCGGGGTGGTCCTGCAGCCCCGGCCCGGGGCAGAGCCCGCCTTCCGTAATCCATGCGCGGGCGGCACCGCCACCACAGCAGCCGCGGCGCTCTGAGGCGGAGCGGGCGGTGCTGTGCTGGCCTCCGGCTCGCTGTCCCCGCTCGACCGGTGAGTGCTGCGGGCGGGGGGGTACGTGAGGAGGGGTCCCGGGGCAGCTTCGCCGGGGCCGTGGGGGGCAGCAGGCGGGGATGGGGCTCCTCCGCCTTCTGCTGCGGGCGGGAGAAGGTCCTGGCCGGGAGAGCGCGGCCCCTTCCCTCGCGGGAGGAGAGGGTCGGCGGGCGGGGGAGCGGGTCGGCGGAGCTCCGTGGGAAGCCGGGTGAGGGGGGCGGGTGGCCGTCGAGGGAGGCGGGTGCCCGGGGGAATGGGGCTGCCCGCGGAAGAGATCCCGGGGTGCTCAGTAGGGGCTGGGGAGAGCGACCTGTGGGAGCGGCGGGATGGAGGCGCCCTGAGAGCGCGGGGTGAGGCGGGGGCAGAGGGGCGGCCGGCGGGCAGATCAGTGCTGAGGAAAGCCGGGGAGCGGGATGGCGGGAGGGACGGGTTTGGCCGCGGAAAGGGGGCTGCGGCACGGGGGGGTGTTGCGGCTGGTCCGCGGGGAGCCAGGGCGGGCCCGCCCGCCGAGCAGAGCGGGGCGGCGGGCACGGGGTGCGCGTTCTCTCCCCGGGGACCGTGTGTGGCAGCGGCGGCTGGGGAGAGGTCGGGGACGGACAGCTGTGAGCCACCGGCAGATGAACAGAGAGCAGCGCTGGGAGCTGGGCGGAGAGAGCCCCGGAGATCTCCGGGGAGATGGGAAGCCGCTCCACGGGGAGGAGGAGGAGGAGGGCGGGCGCTGAGGGCACCTGCCCGGGGCGAGGATGGGGGAGGCGGGCGATGGGGCCTGAGCAGTCTCGGGTAGGCGGACGGGGACGAGGCTGGGGCTGTGCTGTCCTCGAAATCGGCTCGTCAGGGGCGGGCGGGGGTAGGGAGGCGAACCCCAGCCCGGGCTCTGCGGTGGGTGCGAGCGGGGAGAGGGCCCGTGCGCTCCTGCCGGCTCCTCGCTCGGCACGGCAGCGCTGCGGCGGATGCCGCCCGCCTCGGAGGAGTTCCCTGAGGCGGTGCTGCCGGTGGCTGCTCGCTGTGCACCTGGGCGGACCGCGCCGGCCCACAGGGGCTGGCCAAACGTTTTGCTCAGCAGAGGTGAGCTGTACAGTGAGCTGGGGACCTCATCCGAGAGCTGGGGAGAAGGGGCAGTTGTGGTAGCAAACATGGGCTGTGTCTTCCGCACACGCATGCAGAGGAGCCGCTGAAGAAACTACCACATCGGTCGGTATTCCAGCAGAGGCAGAGCTGCGGTACCCGCGCTCCTCTGCAGTTTGCAGATAAGGACTAGGCAGCGTGTTAGAGGAAGAGGTCTCTACAGTTCAAGTAATTGGAAGGAAGGTGAAGGAAAGGCTTGGTCTCAGCTGCTAGTGGGAAACGTGCGTCGTGTTGCAGTACCTAGGTGTTGGGACACGTACAGAATGCTCATTGGTATACATTTGCCAAAAGCTGCCTGTTTATGGGCTGGACTTACTGTGTCTTAAAATGTTCTATGTGATGCTGAAAAGTAATTTAACAAGGAATGCTCTATGAATACTGGGGTAAATGCACCACTTAAAATCAAGTTAAATAAATTTTTTTTTTTTTGGTTAGTGAAAATGTACTTTAAATATTTAGGCAGTCAGCTGAAATTCAGACCTGCTTATGCTTGGGGGAAGGTATCTCACCTGGAATTTTTACAGGTGTGTTTCTGCTTGCAAATGGCTGTGACTTGTAAAACAGAAGGATTTTTTGATGTTGCTTTTTAAGTTTATTAATTTTGAAATTAGTAAGAAGCTGCTCAAAGCAAACTGGATTCTGAATATCCAGTTTTTCCTGACCTGAGCACATACTCGTTTTGAATATATAGCAGGCAAGTCAGATGGGTACCAGGGCTGCCTTGTGTGGAAGATGCTATTTGTTTAGTTTTTCTCAGTGCTGCCAAGCTCTATTCTGCAGTCCCTAGTGCTTATTAGGTTTATTTGCTTCTTAATCCTCCTGTGGCAACAGGTTGTAATTGTTGGTACGCTTAGGGCAGATTTTGTAACAGAAAACTGTACCTTTTTAACCTACCAGTATCTAACTTGGCTTGCTGTATGGGGTCTCTGGAATGGGAAGGTGGTGGTGTGGGTTTGATTTTTTTATGCATACTTAGGAGTTTCAGTCTGCCTGTAACTGTGTTTTTGTGGCTGTTCTAATTTCTCTTCTGGTGATTGCTGGTACTGGGGCAAGGGGATTATGGACTTGGATTTTCAAATGTGTAATTGAAAGAATGTAACAAATGTACTCAGAACCTTTGTGTGGGCTTCCTATGGACAACTGCATCTACCACCATCCCAGCCCATCCTGGGTCACTGCCAGCAGGCTCCCCCATTGAGCTGTAGCAGTCTAGCCTCTGGTTGATTGAATTTCAGTTCACGGGGTTAATCATCGTTGCATCGCTGCACTGCAGTGTTGTATTTGCATGGGTTGCAGTGTTTAAACAGAAGGAGGCCAGTCCCATTGGAACAAAGAGCTGGACATCATGCTGCCTCTGAGCTCTGTTATTCAGAGTTGATGTATCATGGAAGCTGCTGAACTAAAGCATCTATCTCTCGTCTCCTCTTCCCTTGTTAAAGCAGAGGTTGGTTTTGGAAAGTATTTTTAATAACAGATAGGATAGGATATATCTGAGATGATAATGCTGCTGCAGATTTGGGTGATGGTGTTCTCCCACCGGCAGTGTTTAAAACCCCAGGAGTTAGGCTTAGTGACTTGTATGTATAGAATATTAGTGTCAACCACAGAATAAAATGCAAAGCTTGAGTCTTAAAAATGGACATTTGCAAACCACACACATAGAATAATGAAAATCTTTAATTCATTTTAACTTGTTAAGTACTTCACAGGGTGTGTAGTAATGAAATTGGTAGCTTATTTGATAATTACTGTAAGCATTTCAAAGTTTCACACAGCTTCTTTTCATTCACTGTTTACTTGAACTTGGGGAGAGTTGTACTGGCAGTTCCTGTAACTCATTGACTGCAGTGATGCCACACTGTGTCTGAGGAAATGAGATGGCCACATGCTGCAATGAAGATTAGCATAAACTGCTATTCAGTTCTCTTTATTTGTGTCACTCCTGTGTATGTCATTCTTGCAGTTCTCAGAGTTACAGATTTCATTGATAGATTTTTCCTCTGTAATGCTGTTTGTCTAGCATATTTAACTACTAATATGCTCCCGGCTAAGTTTCTTTTAGATATTAAGAAAAGGAGAACTGCTTGGAGCTTTTTACATCTGAGTTATTTTTAGGTAGGTTGAATACATATTAGATGCTCAGAGGCATGTTAAGTTATAGGTTTAATAGTGTTTCTGCAAGTTCCTGATTATTATTATTAATGCAACCTTGAAAATATTTGTGTTTTATGTAGTATGGAGAAGAACTGGTGTCAGTCTGGAGGAATTGTCCAGTAAGATTGTATATACCATGTTTACTATGATATAGTTGCCAGCAAAGGGAGAAGAAGAATGTGTGGTCATAATTCTGCAGATCCTTTGATTTGCAGGAAACTCACCTGAATTTTATAAAAGCTTGACTGAAAACTATGTCGAGTTGGAGACTTACATTTCTCCACTTAGCAGAATATTGGTTTTTTTTGCAGTACACAGAGTGTCCTTGCAATTTCAGTAGTGTCCTTGTCTTAAAACTGCCCACTTCGTCTTGGTTAATACATGACTACTTATTTATGGCAGGTGTAGTGATTGTTTTCCTATATTGGGAGAACATTTTAACAGTGTTTTATTTGCCTGTTTGTGCAATAAGATAGACTTTAAATTGTCTTAAATCTTACAAAAAAAAGTTGTGTGTACATTTGTAGTAGTTTGAAAACAAACCAGTGGGAGGCACCAAATCAGAATAACAATTTAATGGGGAAATTAAGGAAAAAAAAGTAAGAGAACACTGGTTCAAACTGACAGAGTCAAGATACAACCTGACACTCTGTTAGTCAGGGTGGTGGTAGCAGCAGTCTGGTAGAATGGTGGCTGCAGTCCTCTGAAGCGGTGGTCCTGTAGAAAAGGGTCTGCTCTTCCTCAGGAGGTCCAGTGGTGGCTGTGTAGCTCCTGTCCTCTGGAAATCCAGTGGAAGGGTTGTCTCTGGTGTTCAGCATCTCAGATTATATCCATGATGGGATGCTTGGTTCCTCCCTCTGGGTGGAGCATCTCACAATGGGGTGATGAGTCATGAGGCCAAGTGTTAATTAGGCTCATTAACAGAAGATGGTCCGGAGGGAGTTATCTCTGAGTCATGCAGCAGGACAATGATGGGCCATTAACAGCAAGATAGTCTGGGGGGAGGAGGCAAGGAAACACTGCCACACCTGATTTCCACTGCTCATGAGGATGGTAATAGAATACACTGCAACCCAGGACAACTTTATACTAGACTAGAGAGAGGGCAGAAATAGATAACAGAGCACACTACAGAGAGCTTTGCCTTAAGACACCAGTTAGAGAAGTCATCTTCTCAATTTCATCTTTCACAACCACACCCAACATTTCCCTGAAATAGATGCTTTTGTATCAGTTTCCTTAACTTTTGGAATCAAGGCTCAGTTAGCATGTGTGAGCTTTTTCTCCTGACTCACTGAAATGTTGCAACCCTTCAGAAATCTCCAGAAAACTAAACCTGACTTAGAAAATTGTGCAAATCTCTTTTTAAGGAGAACAAATTGAACTGTTGCTTTTGAGCCCCTAAAATCAAGAGCCAAACAAGGTTAAGGTGATAAAAAGTGGTTACTGTTTAATCAACATCCCTCCAGGTGCACAACACACCAACATGCATGCTGAAAATGTGTCAAAAATGCATACGTGATAGAGGGCTTTTACACTTTTATAAGTTTAGCAAATTAGCATAGTTGACAAGAATTCCCAATTAGAAGAACAGTTAATGAAGTAATTTCCTCTCTTGGTTTGATCCCCTCTGAAGCCCCCCTTCCTTGCTACTAGCTCTACCTTTTTTTTGTATAAAACATGAGAAAATGTCTTGGGAAGGTGGCTCGGTCTTGCTTCCCAGAAGAAACAAGATTAGAACAGGCCTTCGGAAATTTGTCTAATAGGAAAAGTACTGGAGTTAGCTAGGAAACTATATAACTATACAATGAAAGTCCACAGAGTTATGAATATATATGAAGACTATATATAAAAGCAAAAAGTAGTTCGGCATCAGAGCAGTAGTGTATCAAACTTGCACAATTTCCACTGTTGTGTCATAAAGGCAAAATAAGTTTTTTTCACCTAGTTCTGGTCTTGTCATATTTTATGCTGTAGAGTTTCTGGAGATTTGATAATAAAATGCAGCCTAAGCAGTTTTCACTCTGACCATTTCTGTGTCCAGCCTCAGAGCAAGATGTGCATATGATAAAATTTCACTTAAAAGTATGTTTTAGGCTGAAGAAAACTAGTCTTAGTAGAAAATTAAAGGAGGAAAATTAATATTTTGGATCTGAACTTTGTTTTTCTTTCATCAATCTTTAACAGAACATTCTTTTCCAGATAGGGAAGTAATCATGGTATTATGTGTTCTAAATTACTGTGTGCTTGTGTTAAGCATATTTCAGAGTGGTTGCTAACATCACCTTTTTGAATAAGGGTTGGATAATTGTGCTAATCACAGCATTATTACTGTTCATTCTTCTTGGTTTTCACAAGCCATGAAGAGGAAAGACAGGTTCGAGTGTTCCCTCTTAACTCATTTGAACAGTGGAGAAACAAAACTGTCTCTAGGTCTTTGATCTGATCTGGTATTCCTTTGTTCCATATTTTTCTTGATCTTGATCTATCTTTTGAGTGCAGCACAGACTACTAAACAAGCTTGCAGTGTAATTTTGACTTCTTGCAAAGTACTGGTTTTCAGAAAGGTAGCTAGTGTTTTACCAGAGACTGTAAAGCATGGGAGAGATTTAAGTCTCACCTTACTATGGGTTTTAAGTCTTCTGTCTTCAGCATCTCTTTGACCTGGAAGTACCTTGGAAGTCAAGGTATTGGTGGAGCATTGGACTGACTGAAGCCATGAGGTGTTTGTGTTATTTTGCTGTTGTTCCTTGCCAGTGGATGGTCTGAACACCAAGGTGGTTTCTCTTGAGTAGTGCTGCTGAAAAGCGCAGCAGAGGCCCAGCTGTGCTTGGGAAAGGCAGGTGGTGCTGGGTGCTCCCCAGCTGGAAGTGGTGTCTTGTCATGAGCAGTGAGTTCCCGCACAGCCCAGTCAGTGGCTCTCTGGGGGATCACCAAAGGCATCCCAAAGAGAAGCTGGCCTGGTGGCTGGGAAAGCCAGTGTGGTGCTCACTGGCACGCTCATCAAGTGTGTGCAGCTTCCAAAATCAGAGAAGGGCAGCAGCTTTTCTGTTGCCTTCTCTTTGGTTGGTTTCGGTCTGTTTCCTCAGAGGCTGCTGTTGCACGCTGAAGTGGAGGAGTCTTACCTGGGTTCTTGTAGATCAAGAAGTGGTCGCTTGATTTGTTGGAAACCCAGGGGTGTCTCTGTTTACATTTCTTAAGTAGTGGTAGATCAGGCTCCTGTGATTTTGTAGATTCAGAATGTTCTTAAACATGTATAACTATCCAAAGTTAGCTTAATGACAGTCAGCTTTAGCAAGCTGTAAATAAAAATTGTTGACTTCTCCAATTCCTAAGGAGAGCCTTGAGATAGCTTGAATTAATAGAAAGTAATTGCTGACACCCATTGCCATCTGTCAAGGGAGTGATGTTTTGTTGGTTTGGGGTTTTTTTGTTTTTTTTTTGTTTTGTTTTGGTAACTTCAATGATACATTGTTTTTTCCTCAATCTTGGAAGACAGTTAAGAGTATCTAGGATTGCAGGTTTTGCTAAAAGGTGTAGATTAAAGAATACAGAGTATGACTTGTAATAATTGTCATCAACTACAGAACCATCAGGTGGTAATTAAAAGCATTGTGCAATTGTTGTGACATGACATATTGTACTTAGTCAGAAGCGCAGTTCATACACTGCTTCTTTAGTTTTGTTTCCCTTGGAGCTGTACCAAAGTTCTGCTTTGTTTTTGAAAACTCACTGACCTGGAACTGTGCATAATTGTTTTTTCCACCTCTTTCAAGTACAGTGTATGTAGTATAACATATTCTTCGCAATCCTCAGCAGTTTTTTCTTTCCTATCTGGCTCACTTTTGCAACTGTTGATACGTTCAATTTCCAGAGAAGATTGCAGGTTGTCTTGCACTTTGCTATTTGCTTGCACACACCTTAATGAGCTGTTTCTTTTTTTTTGCCAGAGATGGTGTGCTGAGTCATTTCCATGAGAGGCTGCTGTACCACTCGGAAGTAAAAATACATTTAAGCATTGAAGGAGTGAGAGTGTACCAGCATTCTCCTGGCTAGAAAGCTACCCCCCAAGTGAATGTTTGGAAGATTTCTAGACTTGGTCGGACAAATATCACTACCTCCAGTTTTATGAATACTGCTCGCTATGGCTGTGGAACTCTGTTTGCTGCTGCTGCTGCTGTTTTGTGGAAGTACTATTTCAGAGGTACAGCCTATATACAAACCACCTCCTGGAACTTTGGATTTTGGATTTGTACCATCCAAGACGTATGATACAGGTGCATACCATGAACCTGGGGCAATAGGAATTTTGTTTAAAATAGTACATGCATTCCTGTACTTAGTGCAGCCAAATTCTTTTCCTCAAGGTAAGCAGATAAACTACTTTTGTTTAAAATACAGATTTGCTATTGATGTGTTCACCCTATTGTAGATACCAAGGCCATAATCAGGAAGTAAATTATATGAAGGACTTTGTAAGTAGCATGTGTTACGGCTAGGAAATGTGTACAGTTCTGTATAAAAGAATATTTTTCTCCTAAGCATAATGGGTTGTTAATGAAAATGAAATGTTGGTGAAATTTCACAGAACTTTGCTTACATATCTCAAAGCTGTCACTGATGCATTTGAGGCTTGTCTTCTTAACTGAAACAGCATGAGATAGAAGTAGGGGATAAGCTGCTTTGTATTTAATGTTAAATCCATAAGTGACAGCTCTCTGAGTTTTGCATATTGTGATAAACAGGTGGTTATAATATTATAAGATTTAGCACAGGAAATTTGAAATAAATTTCATTTGTTTCCACGTATGTGCTTCCATGGTCAAGTTTTATGTAAGGGCAGTTCCATTACATAGCCTTGTGTAGCTTCTTGTTCCTCTAAAAGCTGTCAGGTTAAGACTTGGAACTGCACTTGTTTTAATGAGACTTTTTTTTTTCCATTCGTTTCCTACTAAGCTGTTCCTTCTAAAGGAAAACTTAAGATGTTGAAGAAGTGTGTGCAACCTTACTGAGGTTTCATTGATTAAAAGGTGCTTTTGGAAATCGTGTTTTTGTGGATGTGGTAGTTTTATCAACTTAACTTTTCAACATGCTTTTTGTTTCATTTAGCTCTTAAAGGTGCTAATGTGTTGGTATAATACTGGCATTTAAAATTATATCAAGGTGAACCTTTAATTAAATCTAAGAAGGACTTTGGTTTGTCACTGATTCCTTTTGGAATATAACAACATATAAACACCTGTATAAAAGGTGTTTATATTATTTTGTAGTATAGCTTTCAATTTATTCACTTAAACTTTTAGTAATACAAAGCCTTAAATTCTTTAGTCTGGTTGGTCACATGCATGTATATCTGTAAACTGCTGTTTGCTTGGATTTTTGACATTTCTTTGTGCATCTCTGACATAACTGTAGAAGAATGAGCTCAGCTGAACTTGAATGAATGAATTCTATTTAGACAAGTGCTCAGAGTCCCAGGGGTTAACCAGCAGAATATTCTGACCTGTTTTCCTGCAGGATCTGTCTTCTGAGCAAGTCTTACACAAGGTGTAATGAGGGCAGCTGCATGAAGGTGACAGTAATCTCACCTTTGGAAAGCACTGTTTCCGGATACCTCTGCTTCTTTTGCCTCTTTCCTTCTGTTAAACATGTGGGTGAACTATTTGCGTCTCTGTGAGACCTGATGGTGAGGATTGCCATCTGCATTCAGCTCCTAAAAGCAGGCCTCCGCTCTGCCTGAAGCCCTGCTTGAATATTTTGTTCTCTTACGATTGTGGAAACTTGATTTCACTGAGACGTTTACTGTGTTTGTATATTGCCAAGAATTTGGTCTGTAATCTTGTATGTCAGAATTAATGTCCTGTGTCCTAAGCATGTGAATAATTAGTGAGTATAGACTTTATGATCAAGGTTATTGTCCTGTGGGACTCTCTTAGTAAGTTCTACGTCAAGTAGGTATTGTGAACTCCAGCATTAAAGAAGACATCCAAAAGTAAATATCTGTTCTTAGCTTGTAAGCTTTGAACATCTCATACTTCTTCTTACTTCCTTGAAGATACTTCTTGCCAAATCGGTTATTTTCAGAACTTTGCCTTTGTTATTTGCATTAGGTGAAGTCGTGTTCCCATGGCCCCACACACTTCACTGCAAAATACAGATTTGACGGATCATGTCGGTTTGAGTCATACTGTTTAATTGGCTAATCCCCATAATCTCTTTTGCCATATGCTGTTCTGTTTTCACATTCAGTGTATTAATGGTGTAGTTACATATTTTAAATGGTTGTTTTGTTTGGTTTGGTTTTTTAAATTCCGGCTTGAAATAGAGTTAATTCTGATTCAGAGATGAAAATAAGCATAATGACAAATGGGCACAGAAAGCAACCCTTTTGATGTTTCTATTTCAAACTTCATCATTCTAATGGGACTGGTGCTTCAGAAAAGTTAGCTCCAGGTTGATGCCCCAGTGTATTGCATATACCCACAACATAGAAAAGTATCATTTGTGTGCAAGCCTTGGCAGCAATCACTTAGACCTTTGATCTTAGTAGTCTTGTATTTTTTCTAATACTTGGAAGTACTCAATGTTCAGTTTTCTAATCTATTAGTACTCTTAGCTGGGAGGAAAAGAAGTCATAGGATTGTCTAATTGCATATAGATATTCCTGCCTTTGCAAGTCATCTTGCAATAGTGCTCTGATGGTGCTGAATATGTTACAGGATAACATTCATACTCCTTCAGTCTAAAGTATGCCTTTTAGGAAGAAAGCTAGTGTAAGCTTTATACTGCTACAATAAAACAAGATAGGAAGTACATGAGAGTCTTTGGGAAACGTTATTCTTAATTTCGTGCTGCTAAGTCTCAACAGTTGAAAGGGATCGCTTCATTTAATGAAAAAAATCAGTCAAGAAACATTTTGTAAGATGGTTTGCTTTTAGTTACATCTAGATAAGTAATTATTTATTCCCTTCTAAATTTGTTCATGCCATCAAGTTTGTGGAAGTACAACTTTAATCTAAGTTTAGATTTAATATGTAAGTTATTAATTGGATTAAATACAGTTCTTATGTAAAGTACTGTAACAGAACCAGGGCAAGGAACTGTAACACCTTAAGTTTTTTTAAATTGCTGAATCTTTAAGACCAGCACTGTGCTCCTTGGATATGGCAAGAACCTAGCTCAAAAGAAATGAATTAGAATATCTGATTGCAGTGCTTCAGTGAGTCTAAACAGATTCTGCTTTCAACGCCACCAGTCAAATATGTACTGCTGGAAGTTGGAGCGAGTTTACTTAAGTGTAAACTTATTCAGGGAAGCAGCCTCCACTTCGAGTTAATGATACACTGGAGAGGAAAAGACTGGTCACTGGTCTGCTACCCGAGGCTCAGCAGGTCACTTCAATCTCAGCGTGCCTTTGCTCCTCCATGGTGATGATTGCGCTGCTACTCCTTTTGTTGAGGACTGTTTAAGACGGAGGCATCGTTTTCTTTCTTGTTAATAACACCACTTAAAATAGAGATGATAATAGGAAAATTATAGTTGCTTCTATTACTTATCTAAGAAAGAGGTCATCTAACAAAATGAATAATCTGTTTTTCTTATGTAGAAATTGTCATAAGCTGCAGCATTGATTTATTTATAAAGTTGTCACTTCATGGTTGTGAGGTATATGTCATCTTTTGTGTTGGAAACCTTCAGATGTGAACTTGGTATGGACAGGACATGGTCAGTATGATGCTGTGGCTGCTATGAATCATAGTTTTGTCTTTGTTCCCATGGAAACAGTTGTTAGTTGCAGTAAGAGGATGTTAATCTGAGATTCCAGTTGCCAGCAGGATGTGCCCAACAAGTCTTTGGCTTCACAGCTAGTGTCTTGTAACAGAAATATGAAGAGTTCACAAAGGAAAGAAGCTGGGAATAAAGCTCCTGCTCCTATTTTTTAGGTGAAATGAGACAAAAACTTACAAGCCTGTTTACCTTACCCCACTGTACCTGAACATACTGCAGAAAAGCTTTACTAGTTAAGTTACAACTGCTTTTCTCCAGCTTCTGACTTACACTGTAGGTAAGCGTTTCTGCTGAAGTGGGAGTACAACTTTTACATAAAAATCAACTGTTGAATGCAGGTACTTTCTGGGCAAAAGACAGTATGAAGAGTTAAATGTACTGTTTGCTATGGGGAACACAAACGAGCTGATTTTTAGATCTGGACTACATCTTTCAAATCTTTCTGACTGTGGAATCCTGCTTGCTGAACAGTTTAATCAGACTGAAGGTCAGAACTTGGACATTTTAATATCAAGTCCTGTGTCTGACCCGTTTTGGTTTTTCTTTCTCCTCATCTAGTCAGCCTTTAAAGCAGCTGCAGATTGTGAAGTTCAGCAAGTTAGTCTTGTTGTGTTATCTCAGTAATAAAGCACGAGTGTATTCAGCAATTAAATTCTTTCCAGATATTTCAAAGAAGAAACTTGTAACTTGATGTGAAAATAAACTGTATCTGTACTTAGTATAGCTGAAATAGAAAATGCACAGCAAAACCCTGTTGCTTTGGGTAGGTTTGATGAGCTCCTAGGATACTGACTTCTGAAATTTACTGGCTGTGTTGAGTGTGAGGTTCTAAAGCAAGTAAGCAAAACACTTTATCACCCCCTCACTTAAACTCAGTAAGGCAGAATTATTTTTTGTGTGTGTGTGTCAAGCTAGATTCTCTGCCTATTAGTCTTCTACAGCTCCCCTACAAAAACAAATGCATGTGTCTGGATCTTGGAAATAAGCTCAGTTATGTATAGTTGGTAGTGCCCTTTTATTTTTAAACTTAAGATTTTCCCAGGAAGGTTAGGCATGTCTGCATGAGGTTAAAGGACAGTGCTGTGGCTCTGCCTCTGCAGGTGCTGCAATCCAGCACCATAAACTTTTGCACAGGTACCTGTAGCCATTATGACGTTTCATAAAAACATAAATTAGGATATCCTTTTTGCCAGTTGTGTGAAGTTTCAATTTTCGTTTGGATGTGTTATACTGCTTTTTTGAGCTAGTGTTTGATAGCTACCCTACGTGCATGTGGGTTAGTTTTCTTGAAGCTTACATCCTGGAGCTGGGTTGGGAGCTCAGGTAGAACTGTGCAGGAACTGAGAAGAGTATCAGCCCATTAGTAAGTTAGCTGTTAGATTGGCTAATTTCTGTTGTCAAGTGACAGTCAGTGCCTTCACCACATTCCTCTGGTGTTTTTCCACAGCTGTGAGTAGAGCTGTAGTGTGAATTTAGAATAGTGGCTGAAGTGTGTATATCAAAAATGCAGGTGTGACAGGTACACTGCAAAATGCAGTGACAGGTGTTATACACAGTGGTGGTGGGGAACTGGGGTAGCAGTGCCCCGTTGCTTGGTAATACAGTGTATACATTGAAAGAAATTTCTTGTGTGTAGTGTTGGAAATACTGGGGAAGATGGAGCAGCAAGAAGATATGAGATAATTTAGCCTCTTCTTTTCTCTGCCCACTCATATACATTTAAGGAAATAGTGTTTAAAAAAATCACTGCTCATTTCATGTTGGGAACTTAAGAGCTGCTCTGCTTGGTGACATGCCCATGTAAAGGAGGAACAGCCTGAGAACATTTCTGAAGCAGATTTAAGTCTGGCTTTTTAATTTTCTTAGGCACCAGAAAAGTAATTCTTTTTCCCCTGATTTATTCAAAACGGCAGGCTAACAGATTGCTTGTCAAAAGGACTTTCTGCTGGCAGGGAGGAGGTAGGTTTTAGGGAGGGGAGGTTTACATAGATTATCTACTAGAGGCTATCACAGAAAACTACAGTTGCAAATGTTAAGGCTTCTCTGATGTCTTCCTGCCCACTTCTTTTGGATTACATGAACAAAGAATCTCTTTTGCAGACAGGTATTATATGGAAAATACAGAAGTAATTTTTAAATCAGTGTAGTTTAGCTGATCATCTGCAATTCTTGGTCTTTATGCCCATCTGGAATCCTTTCTCTAGAGTATCCTCAGTGCTTGCCCTGATCTGGTATAATACTGCCTGCCAGCTGTGCCTAGGTGAAAAAACATACTTTGACAGCAATTGGAAAACATCAGTTCAACTTTACAATTTTAACACTGTTAGGACAGAAGGGAGAAACTGACAAACCTCAGGTAGAGTTTGAGGGCATTGGATTACTTTCCATGGAAAGGGCACTTCAAAGTGGCATTAGCACAGATGGCTGTGGTAATTCCTGCAGGGTACTTCAGACAGCCATGCCTCTTGGAGTTTAATAATAATCATAAATTAAATAGGCTTACATTTGTGCGGTATTAAGACAGCTCATATCTGCCAACTCTAAACTGCCTTCTCCCCCTTCCAAATGAGATGACTACATGCTTCTGTGGGAACATCTCTGGCAAGTGAGTTGGGCATATTTGGTATGGAGTACTGAGGAACTCAGGAAACCTGCTGATAGTTACAGCATGGACAGTCCTTAAAACTGTCCTGACCATGTTCTGTTTGTCTGGGGATGTTAGAGGGAGACAAAAGGTATAACCAGAGAGCTGATCAGCGGCATTCCCTGCTTCAGGGCACAGGGGATAAGTTCTGGTTGCAACTAAATCCAGAGGTGCTGACTACAAGGAAGGGAAGGGTATGAGTACCGTATGGTATTGTGAGTGAACATGGCCTTGTTTGTTTGTCATTCTAAGTAAAGAGTCTTCATTGGTGGGGTTTGCATATTTTTAAAGAAAAAAAGCAAAGGTACCATGTTCTAGAAATGCATATATTTAGATAATTAGCATTACTGTACCTTTAGTACCACTAAAAGCATGACAGCTTGTTTGAGACTTGCAGAGCATACCTGCACCATCTTCTATAGTGAGAAGTGGGACAGAACAGCTTTTGGATCAGCCATATTGTCTGGTAATGTGCACCTTGGGTGAACCTCTTCGAAAATTACCAGCGACTGTAAACATCTTATGGGTTTTCAGGCAACTCTGCTGAGGCACCATCCTTTTCCCAGCTTAGCAGTGGTTACTACTTTGCTGTCCATCCTGCCTCATCATTTAATATTTACAGGCTATCCACATAGTGCTGAACCTCATTCTCATTTCTAACTTGTAGCTCTGGAACTGATGGGGAGAGAGAGGGGGGGAGATGTCACTGAACTTACTGGAATTATGTTTTCACAACCTTCTAAGGGACTTCTCAGGTCTTTCATCATCTTGGCTGTTATGGAGCATTTTGAGTTAATTATGTGAAATACTGTACAGAGACTGCCTGCTATTGGAAAAGCAGTCATTTGAGCCTCTCTTTTCTTTGTTACAGACCATCATAATAAGATAGCACAGCCTAGCCCTCTTATATTTGTCTGATAATTTGCTTAGGTGGTTGTTCACAGAAAAACAAACTCCTAAGTCTTGTTCAGCGATGGCTTTTTCTTGAATGATGTCAGCTGAAGTAAGGACAGCTTGATAGATCTTTGCAACAGATCTTTCCACAGTCCTTGTAGTCAATGCTTCATTACATTGAAAATGATGACAGTCAGTATTTTTTCTCACTATTGTTTTTGCCCCTCAAGATGGTCTGTGTAACTTTCAGATCTTAACCGAAGTGGTGTCTTTTCCAAGTGAATACGCAATATTCAAAAACTGCTGGAACAAAATAAATGTGTAAGTATTAATTTCAGTGGGTTTTGTAATCCTTTTAACAATATTACATTTTTCCATACATGTATTAAAGCTTTTGAGTATACTTCTTCCTTTTTCCAAACTGAGTTACCTACATGTTAGAAGAGAAACCAAGTGCCACAAATGTCAGCCAGTGTACTGCACCCACCGGACTGTGTTAAGTGGCCTCCCAAGCTTGGACTTTGGCTAAAAGTTCGTGAAAATATCCCTGGCAATGGGATGGTTCCGGTGGGTGCAGTATAGCACTGCAGCAAGCTTACTCCTTTCACCCGCGCGGCTGTAAGGCGCGGATTCACACACACACTCAAGCCGGATAGCTCACGCGTTACCAGAAGCAAAGAGTCAGGAGGGCTCTCCAGTATGGTAGTCCACGGATGATAGTTTATCGCATGCTGCTGCCAAGGGACACCAGAGGTGAAAGAGACCGGCCCACGCAGGGTCCAGGATTTTTGTACTGGAGCGGGCGAGCATCAGGAACCAATGCTCTGAGGGCACGGGGGCGGTACAAAGGCGGGACTAGGGAGAGGGAGCCAATGGGGAAGGTCTGGAGGCGTGGAGGGTAACAAGCCATTCAAACAGACCAAGTATATACATTTTAGTGTAAGCCTGCTGGTTATAAAAAAAAGCCCCACAAACCTACTTTGATACCATTTTTCAATAATCACATAGATTTCTTACCTAAAAACACTTGTGTGATTAAATTATGAGTTGTATTGCATCATAACATAGTTAGGATCTTTCTTTTGACTGAAAATATACCAAATTATTTTATTTTGGTGAACTTTAAAATGTGATTACAGTTGTGAATGCGAATATTGTTACTACTATTAAGTATTGCTTTGGCTGTTTAACTCAGCTGAAAGATGCCTGGCTGTACCTGTACCGAATAAATCCAAGCATCCGGCCTAATTAGCTGTCTTCGGAGTAGCAACCTTTACTTTTGCTTTAATTTTTGAGTAAGCCAGTGGTCCCTGTAGTACTTTGAACCAATGTGTATGCCTCAGTTATCAAACATGCATGGAAAGTTGTGGCCCTTGCAAAAACGGGGAAGCAGAGGAAGGGAATTCTGAGGAGTCTCAGGGAAGCTGCCAGAATGCCAGTCACTGAGGTAATCTGGTCAGCAGGGCTCCAGTATGTCATTCCCAATTAGTTATCTGTGTTCATATTTCCAATAATCCAAGTTATGCAAGAGAGGATTTTCTGTGCTTTCCTCAGTTTACAGCAACTCCTGAGGAGATAAAGGAAGAGGAAAAATGGTGCTCATACGGTCTATGTACTGCTTTGATCAAAGTTACAAGTCTAGTAATGTCTACACAACCCAATCTATAGAGAAGCTGCTCAGCCTGTGCAGTGTGCTAAACTAGACAAACGTACAGCGCAGCAAGTTAAATCTTTGCTGGTAATCCGTTTTAAATCCTTACCAGATGGTGGCCTAGGGAGAACTTGAGGTAGCTACTGCCAACAAAGCAAGTGGCAAAAAATAGCTGTCATGGCACAAACAGTGTGCTACAGAAGTTCTGTTGCCTTCAGAAAAAGACAGAATGCAGTTTCTGTGTGGAATACCTCTTCAAAGCTTTCGACTTCATTTTGTGTCTGCATGATGCATGCAAATTCATTGCAGCCTCCTAAGGAAGGATTTTTCTAAAGGCTTCTCTGTCTTTTTTCTTCTTCCAAAACTTCAGCAAGAACAAAACTTTCTTTGTAGTAAGGAACAACTAGAAAGCCCTGCAAAGCTTATTTTCAAAGAAGTTTTTCTTTCCATGCATCCTGTAATGGTCGATATTGTGGCTATTTCTTTTTTTCTTCAAACATTTTCCTTGGCCAGGCTCTTTAATGTTGTCTGTGCATGTCAATGGAAAGCAGAATGTGCCTAAACAGAAAATGTGACTGCACTAAAGAGTAACCTCAAGGTAATAACCTCAAGTTTGGGGCAGCTCTAAGGTGTGAAGATTTCCTGTGGAAGACTTCAATTACCTGTTTGGTTTTCCTGACTAATAGCTTCCATTTTTGGAAAGTGGGGAACATTCTGTTTTCAGAACAAAGTTCATTGACTGTGAGTCTTATCTGATCCACTGCTGTATAATTTATTTCCTCAGTGGACCAATGTTATTTTCTATGAAGAAGGGTGGGACTCTCCTTAATTTCACATTCTAGTTACATTGGAAGCTGTTGCTGCTATGCAATTCCTTGTCTTCAGCAGTTCCTCCATGCTCAGTCCTACCTGTGCTCTGGCTAAAGCTCTCCCTGTTAGGCCCCTCCTGCAGTTTCAACCCTGCTTATGGCTGTTCATCTCTTCATTATCTGCTTCATATTGCATCTCTGCTGCCTGCTCTCTCTCACGTTGTCCCGCACTGCATGCAGTATAATCTAAGGTGTATTTCTAGGTGGTCTGGTAGCTTGTCCTTTCAATTATAAATAAAGCAGCATATGCTTTACCAGTCTGCCGAGACCTTAAAAATGTATTTACTGTGTTTTTGCTTGTGTCATATTGTGTGTTGTTGGATTTTGTGACAGCCAGAGTGTTGTAGGATAACAACATGTAATTAAAGAATGCAGTCAAAGAATGGCAATGGACAGTGATCCTGCTGATGAGAGGAAACTGCATACAGAAGGCAGAAGAGGGTGACAAGACAGATTGCCAAAGCAGATGAGAAGTTAAAATACTTAAGCAGTTTAGTATGTATTTGTAGGGTTTTGACCTCCATTCAATCAAGTTGTTCTGGGTATTGTGGAATAATACTTTCTACGGCTTTGTTTTGTAGGTCAGTGGTGAGGCACAGCAGCAAAGTTCCTTTCTTACTTGCCTTTTTTTCTTGTCCAGAAGGCATGGTGATTTTTTGCTCATTATTTCTTTAATGCACGTGAATAGACAGGTGGTTGAACAGAGAATTTCCTTTCACCACATCTGTAATGGAAATAGGTGATCTTGTGTGTGGGCTACAGAAGCAAGGGAAGATCAGTGTGTTGTTCAGGAGCTGTGCTCAAAGGCAAGAGGGTCAGAATGGCCTCTTGCAAGGAACAGGAGGGTGGAAGCTGAATCAACCTGATGTTCCCAGTAACTCAATGGGAAAAAAAAAAAAAGTTAATTGTATAGAGAGAGACCTTGCCTAAAAAGAGGGGGGAGAAATTATCTAAGGAGGCTGGGTGTTTCTTAGTTAAGGACAAAGGCTGTGTCCCAGGTCTGTCTGAGGAAAATACTGTGAAGAGGGGAGTGAAGCTTTGCAATCTGAAGTTGGAAAGGAATAGTCTAGACTATATGAGTGAATGCCTGGATTAGATTCCTTATCTGTGGACCAAAGTGATCTCTTATTGTGTGGGAATTGGGAAGATCTCCTTGTCTATGAGACTTCCCACTTGTCCTACAGAGTGAGTTTTCTTCCTGCTCTGCACAGACAGGACAGAGTGCATGGGGTGAGCAGTGTGTCAGGGCCCTCCCTCTCTGCAATCACCAACTGTGCATGATGGATTCTTCAGCCATCAGCATTTCTGAGCTCTCACCTTGCTCTGCAGTGGAACCAGAGAGAAGCGATGCTGTGGGATTAAGAACAGCAAGAGTGAGCAGAGCCGTAATGGAGGTAGGGACTGTAAAGGGGACCAAAGGTATCCTTGGGTTACCTTATGGAAGGAGACCTCTTCAGTGGGAGCCAAATCTGACCCTGGTAGAGGCTATTGGCTTGAGGCTTTGGGGAAACAACCAAAGCCCCACTCAAGTCAAAGCAAGTATTTTTAAATGTCAATAAACTGGACTTGCCATAAAACTTGCTTTAAGATACCTGGAAGGTTTTTGTCTCTGTTGAGTCTGAAAGGCTTTCCTGGTTTTCTTGGCTTTGTGGGAGATATTCATTAGTGTGACTCATAATTAGGAAAACAAACAAGTTTGAAGTCATTTTAATTCATTAATTTCAGACTAATTGACCTTTCAGAGAAGTTCTGAACTGTTCAGTGTGGATGTAGTCCACTGACTCTATTTATTATAGATGAACAGGAATGGACTGAAATACTGTTTTATACATGAGAATGAGATAGCAATAAAGTAGTTACTAATTGATCGTTGGTATTACCTATGTAATTCTCCCCTGTTGTTCAGAAAAAAATCTCCTTTTAGTGCAGTATGAGTTCTTCAGTCACGGTTCTTATTGGCTTGTTTAAAGACCTTTCAGAATAGAAGCCTAATATATTATGCATAAAAAGACATTAATTTCTGGCATAATTTGATTAATGCTGGAGTTGCACTACAGCTGAACTGGCTCAATGGAATTTTTTGAGTGAAGTGGAAGCATAGCATTCCCAAAGGTTTTACTCCAACTATTTTCCTGTCAGTTAGATTTGAAAAGCTTCCTTGGCAGAAGAATTTGTAATTAATTTATGTTGGTACTTAATAGCCAGACAGCTTATTTTAAAATCTTTATTATTTTTGCTACCCCTTTCTGTAGACCAATTCTAAGAAGCACACTTAGTGATAACCTCATTTTCTTGCCAGAGTAATGAGATATTGAGTGTATATACACAGTACTCTTGCAATTCAGGAGTTAGTGATTATGTTTTCTTAACTGGAGATCCTCAGGGGTACTTAATATTTCTTCACAAATTGCATTGGTAAATTAACAGTTCATCTGGCTAGTTAGATTTACTAGGGCAGATGGCATTTTGCATGTGTGATGAGAGCAGGATGGAGTCAGCAAAGCAGTGGTGTGATTAGCCGTGTGAATGAGCCTCACAAGGTAAATCTCTTTAACCCCAATGATAAAATGTGTTCTGTGCTAAAGCCGAGGATTACTGGTCCTGTGAAACGATGTGTACTGGTCAAGCCAAGATTTCAGAAGTAATCCAGTTAATTTGAAAATAAAGGACACCACTTTTTATGACACCTTCCTAACACTTTTATATTTGAAACAGAAATCAGCCTCAAGACGGTACTTTGCCAATAATGCAAGAGAGAGTTGTGTGGTGTTACCTGAATTCAGTTGTAAATAAAAGCTTATTTGAATGCTAGAGATGAGATGTTCTGGCTAGGGAGGAAAGATGCTTCATAGAAGCAGACCAAAATCCCAGGCTGAATAAAATGTGAGCTGAGCTGTCTTTTCATTGTGCTACAGTGAGCAGTGTTGCCATATGTAGCTCCTGTTTACACAGCACGAGGCACAGGATGTTCCCCCATTTAACCCTTAAGCTCTGCAGTAGTAACTGTGATTGCCATCAACATGCAGTAAAACCTGTAGACTCACAATGGTTTGGGTTGGAAGTGACCTTTAAAGATCATCTAGTCCAACCCTCCTGCAATGAGCAGGGAGGTTTTCGGTGCTGTGAATTCACCGAGGCCTGTTTGTGCTTACAGATATGTGAGTAACTGCAGGTACTCTCACTTCAGTTCTAAGCAAATTTGGGTTTTTTTAATGGGAATATACAACTTCCACATTTCATTTGAAATTAATCAACTGGGGATACATCTAATCATGCTGGTATTGAAAGCTATTGAAATAATAAATTTGTGGCAAAGACTGGTCAATCACTGTGTGCTGCTTGGTTAGAAAAACACCCTGAAGCATCATGTTACTTCTGAAAAATCATTGCAAAGTAATTTTATTGAATCTTTATTCAGCAGGGCAGTCTCACATTCTGGAACATTAAGGGAAAAAAATGGACTGTGTAGCAGCCATTGTGTTGTGCATGAAACCTGTGTTGTTCTTGCTATTAAACTTAATCCATGTGGGAACCTTTTGTACCTATTTTCAGGCTTTCTTGTTTATTGTTAAACCTAAAGGTGTTTTACCATGTGATAAACCAGCTTTAAAGTCTAAATTTCAGAAAAAGTTATGAAGTGCTATTTTCTGCATAAGTTTGTCATAGTGTATTTAGATTGACTTCTGTAATATTTTTTTTTACTCACAGGCTATAAAATATGGAAACAGTATAAATAAAACTGTGAATCAGCAACACTGAGCAATTTAAGCATATCACAAGCAATCAGAGCAAGTTTTGGATTGTTTTGGTTTGATTGTTTTAGTATTGTCTCTTCTACTTGGAGATACTCAAAATCTGACTGGATGTGGCCCTGGGTAGCCTGTGGGGGGTCGGTCACTCTGGCCTGGGCTGGAAGGTTGGACTGGATGATCTCAAGGGGAACCTTCTGATCTCAACCATTCTGTTTCTCTTGAGTAGTTACTTTCATATGCATAATTTATGCCTACAGAGTGCCATAAATATTTGTGTGTGTGTGTTTATACAGGTATGTAAAACTTAATGTAACATGTTAGCGATTTTTTTTTTTTTAATGTTTAACTTATTATGGGGCCAGATGCTCAACTAGGAGAATGGGTAAAAGCATTCAATTTTTATTTAACAGGAAAAGCTAATGCTTTTAAGATTTTCTTGTACCAATTCCCTACAGTAGGAAATGTATCAAAGGACATTTTTGTCAATAATAAAATCTTGCTTTCTTAAATGCTTCCTGGCAGTGTTTTCACTACTGCACTAAATAATTTACAACAGAAAGTCATTATGATTGTAGGGTAACTTTAGAACAACTCACATTGGAGGGGACCTTCAGACATCATCAAGTCCAACTGTTTTCCAAAGCAAAATGAACCTCGAAGTTAGGAGCAGCCTGGAAATGAGAGCGGGTTGCTGGGGGCTCTTCTGGTTCCCTTCAGAGCAGCATCAAGGAGAGTGATGCCACAGCATCCTGGGCAGTTGGCTCCTGCATCTGATCACCTGCACACAGTCTGTGCTGCTTCATGCATTGAGGATCACAAAAGCTTTTCCTTATTATTCCATCGTATCACATTCTGATTGAAGCTGGTCAAAGTTTCTCATCAGTGGCTGCTACACAATGCTAAATAGTTGAATCAATATGTAAACAAGAGAGTTGTTTTCGCTCTTTTCCTATATGCTGAAAGCAATCTAGCTGTAAAAAAAAAAAATTGCATTTATTATTTCATGCAGCCATATTTCTTAAATTTATTTATGTGGTATAACAGGAAGAAAAAAATGTCACCTCTGCTGAAGAAGAAAAAATTGTCCAACAACCAGTGTGAGTTACACTTCTGGGGTTTGTGCAGTTTTGCCTTACTTGGCTTTGTATCTCCTTGTTGCTGAAACTTCCGGAGAAACACAGATGCTGCCTGGGATGGTCTCAATGCAGGGAGGACTTGATTGGTGCCAGTGTGCGAGATGTTTTAGAGTTGCAGCAGTGGATCAGTTGTGTGTTGCTCATACAGTGGTGTGTGCCCTTTCTTTCAGCACTCTCATGACTCCCAAGATGCAGAGCGTGAAAGGAATTGCAGGGATCATAGCTCTTTTGAGCTTCCCAGGTGCTTATTCTGCATATGTTTAGGTTTTATTTCTCTTATTGTGGGATTCAGCCTTATCTTGTACTTTATGTATGGTCTTTCCAAATTGAGGTTGCCTCAGCAGAGAGTCCTTGCTTACTTACTACCAGCACTCTGTGAGTGTTTTGGAATGTACCCCCCAACCAAGGAATGATTTGTGGCTTGGCACTTCAGTGATGCATTAACAGATTTTGATTTGGCAGTCTTGCTGGTTGCAGCTCCCTTGCAGGGACTACCTGCCTTAAAGCAGCAGTTGGTGCTTTGCTGTTGTGTGTTTTCTTTCCATGGATACAGTTTTCTGTGAGGAGCTCCTTAGGATCTCTTCAATCAGTCAAGTCCATGTTCCCACTGCAGGATATTGAGGAGGGAAAACTATGGACACTGCTTGCCTTAGGAATTTGTTTTCCTGAGCCACGTGTGGGGTGAGAGAGGAGTGAGATCACAGCCCCTGTGAACTCCCTGAATATACTTCACATGTGCTGTGATAAATTCTGAGAGGCCTTACATTTTTGGGAGAAGAGCAGTCAGTTTTCACACCTTCAGGTCCTTTATGGATCCCCAGGTTAGATAACTTACTGGAGGTTTTTATCAACTACGTTCATTTGCACGTGGGAGACTAAAAACAAGGCAATAGTAGGATGAACTTCAGCTCTGTGGGAGCGTGGGGGGTAGAGTTCCTCCTTGAGCTCTTTGAGGTGTAGAGTGCTCCTTCCTAATGTGCTTTCTCTTCATCAGAGGAGACGAGAAGCTCAGTCAGTTATTTCTCCCGAACGTGCAAACGCTGTTGCTTTCACACAGCCTAGCATGGAGCATGCCCTGGGCCGCTGGTGCTTCTCTGAGGCAGAGGGTCTGCAGAGCTGGTGGTGCCTCGCTCCTTCAGGTGCAGGGTGTCACAGCAGTGACCAGGAGCCACAGTTGCCGGCTTAGTTCCCATAGGGTTGCCAAAGCCTTAATTATGGTAGGCTGGTGATGTCCCAAGAAGGGGATCCATTTGTTGCAGCTGCCAGGGTTTACTGAAGGTGGCACTAGTTGTGTTAAATTCCTACTCTTTTTTTAGTGATTGCTGTATTTTTTTTATATTGTGAGTAAGTTAGTGTGAGTGTTGGATCGATGCACAGTAAATAGTAACATGCTAGGCTTTCTGATTTGTTTTGGTGGTGTTATGTACTCACTGTTGATCCAGAGATCAAAAAAGAAAATATAAAAATAAAAAGGGGAAAAAAGATTGGGATAATGTTGGCAAGATAAGGGTCTTCTTTGTACCCTTCAATCAAGAAGTCATCATTGGCATGCTTGTTTTGCGCATTATGTATCTGATGCTGTGTTTATGTACATATATTTATGCGCTTATGTACTTGGCATAAATGGGAAGCAAAGCTGATAGCCAAAACATTGTCCAAGTAATTGATACATGTGTGATGAACTTTTAATAATGATTTTATGGTGCAGAGGATGACCTCAGCAAAACCTTCACTATATTTCAGTGGCAACTGATTAATTGATAGACAACCTGGCTATATTCCTGTGAACTCATAAAATGCAGTTGATGAGAAATGTTGTTAGTAGACAGATTTATGGGGACACTTACATACTTGCCTATGCTGTTGATTTCTGTTCTTAATTTCATCTTGTCTACCTAACGGTAGAATTCATACTGTTCTCTTTCCTCCGCTTTTGTAAATTATGTTGTTTAAAACTGTGGAATATTCTTGCTTATTTTCAGATCTCATCAGAAAACTAGCACAGCAGCAGTTTGGAAATTCACAGGGCGATTATCAAAAGGTAAATTGTCTATGTGTATCTGCATAAAATAATGAAAACTATGACTTTGAAATTCATGTTTTTTTCTAAACCAGGAATTAGTATTTTAAAACTATATGAACAGGATATAAACAGGAAATTTTTGAATAACAAGTATGACATTTTCATGAAAAAGGTGGGACCAATTACAAAGAAAATTCCACAAACCACTGTAAAGAAACTATTCATACTTAAGGATGACTTAAAAATTCCAGCTGTAATGTGATTGTTACACAAAGATTGAAGGCACTTTGTGTTGAAAAATACTGCTTTTATTTTAAAAACTTAGGGAGAACCATTACTGCTTAGCTCTCATGTAAGCTTCAGCTATTGTTCTCAAAAAGGTGAATTTATATTATAAATATGCTATTTATATATTAGCAAGAAGATGGAATGGAATGTGCATGTGAGTTTTGGGCTGTTCTGGAGCACAGTGTTCCACTTTCAAATCAGGAGTTGAGTTTCTGCAGTAGGAATTTAACTGTGCCCAGGCAATGGACAAGTTACTTCAAATGAGCTACTTGCTTTTGGTCCCTGCAGTATGGTGTACCTGTCAGGAGGATGAGTGTGGTACTTGCACACAGACACTGAGCTATTGCTGTCTATCAGAATAGCCTTACTGGTGCTTCCATGTCTTCTCAGCAACAAGCCTGTTTCTCCAGTAGCTTGATAAGTTCTGCATGACATCCTGGTGTGTGGGTTATGTGTGTGTTGTTATGCTGCACCAAGTGACTCTTGCTGATCCCACCTGCTTGGTGGGGCTCTAGAGAGTGGTGCATCACAGATTGTTCCTGCATACCCAGGGAAGAATGTAAGATAGGGCTTGGATGGTAGAGTCTCAGAAGAAAAGGGTTAGACTGTAGGGAGTATCCCTGACCACAAGCAGAGTATTTAGTAACTAGTACATGAGTCATGAGAAATCTGAGACTAGTCCTGTGTAGGGGATGTGATTGTAGGGTAGCAGTTAAAATATTAGGAGTTCTTAAGAAGCAGGACAGATGCAGGCCATTATCAGTCCAAATTCTGACCTGAATACAGTACAAAACTCTGAAACAAATTTGGAAAATGAAAATATATCAGGACAAGTAGACGGTACTTCAGAAGACAGAAACATCAACCAGAGTCAGCTGTGAAACAGCCAGCAAGACTATAGATGTGCCCCTGGAAGAATTTCCAATGGAAATAGGGAAGTGGGAATACCATGGAAGGGTGTGGATAAGTAGTTAGAAATGTTTGCCTGTGGTTTTGATCACTCAAATTCAGGGAGAATGAATTCAGACTAGGATGAGTTCAGAAAGTGTCCATTAGGGTGATCTGGGAAACCTGCGGGTCTTCAGAGGAAAATGGAAGAGTTTGTTTAGCTTGGGAAAAGAGTTGATACGGGGTGTGATTAGTCTTTTAAAATATATATGGAGAGGAAGCACCAGGAAGAAGGTTCTGCTTCTTGGACAAAAGATAGTTCTGGCGCAGAAGCAAAGGGGCTGGAGATGGACATGTGTGAAGAAGACTTGCTCACACCAAGCACTGAGAACGGCCCTTCAGTAGCAGGAGCAGGAAATCTGCTACTCCTATTTATCCTGTTAAATTTCTACTGTCATTCCTCTGTATCATTTTTTAAACCTATTTGTAGAATGTGTTAGTGACCCAAGAGGCCCTTCCCACTTCTGTGCTGTGTGTCCTAGTGTTCCCAGATGGACTTTAACCATGAGCATCTCCCTGTGCCCTGCCAGGGGCAGCAGTCTGCCAGAACAGTCCAGCAGCTGAGCCGTGCCTGCTCAGGGGAGCCAGCTCGCTGCTGCTGCCATTGCTTTGCTTCTGCTGGGTGGCTGCATGCTTGAGACATCATGATTCAAAATCATATTTGGTACCAGATTCTTAAGGGAGGGGAAGCATTAATTATCTTTCCATTAATACAGAAGAAAATATGATTTTGAACATTTTAAGTAATATTGTACAGTAGAGGTTTCAAAAGGATGTGTGTGATGCTGATAAAAAAATTGATAGAACTTGAAAATTTCTGATTCTCACACATCAGACTTTGGGCTGAGGGGTCTTGCCAGCTTTAGCTTGTCTGCTTCTCTTCCAGTTAGGAGAAAGGGGAAAGCACTATCAGCTGTGAAGTTGGCATGCAGACAGGAAGGGGAAAATACAAGAAATTAATTTTCTACTGTGGAAACAAAGGGGAAATTGAGTCCTTCTGGAATTCTGTCATTGAATAGTTAGTTTTCAGTGTTTTTCTGGTTTTACAGATAAGAAGATAGGTAAGAACTGTTAAATAGATTTATTCAGTCTTTCTTGAATGCCTTTTCTTTTTTCTTTTGAATAATTTAAATGGAACCTCTACGTGGTTAATTAAATGTTGAGGGTGAATTTTTTGTGTAATGTGTTAAGATCCCAAAAGTGCTACTGGACCTACTAAAATAAAATAAGCACTGAGAAGAAAGTTAGTCAAGAATATCATATCAGTTACGACAGGGGGAATTCATGAAGAAATCACCAAACCACAAAATAATGCAATCCCTGGCCTTCTGTGAGATATACTGGGAATTATATGAAATAGATGCTCAGTGTGGAAGTAACTGGTCTGTCATTGTTTTAAGATGGAAGGATTTGTTGGACAAATCCTGGATTCCTTTCACTCACCAAGGAAACCAGAAAATAGCTGCTATGTATTTTATTGTAAATATTTTTCCATAATTATTTAATGGTGCTTCTGTGCATTATTTTACTTTCGTGGCTTGTTTGTTATTGTTTCTGTGTTGTTAATTGTTATGGTCTAGTCATGGTTAATTATTCATTATTCATGGGATTTGTTTTTTGTGCATGCTGCCTGTGTATTATACACATTCTCCATTTGTTTTGACTTCCGCAGCCAGAAAATGTTGTCCTGACTCTTCAGGTAACGTCTTATGGTAGATGTACAGCTTTGAAAAGAAACTAACCATGTCTGCACTGCTTCTGTTAAAACATCCATAACCATTTTTAATGTTACTTTAAATATTGTTTTTCCATCTAACCTATCTTAAAATAATGTATGCTGTCATATAATTTTTGAAGTGTTCAGCTAGCTAGAAAAAACCCCAGTAACTCTTCTGCAAACTCCAGCCAAATTCTTCTTTCAAGCATGTAGTTCATATTCTTCAGAAGGAAGCACAGGTTTTAACCAGCAGTTAAAAATAATAATTAAAAGAATAGTTTTCATCCTAGAATTGGTAATTAGGGCAGAAATTTGCAGCTCTGCTAATGGTGATAGTTGCTGTATTTGGCTCAGTTGGTAATTAGGGATTGTGAAGAAGGGCATCAGCAAAGCTGGAACTAGAGCATGATTGATATCTTGTGAGAAATTGTAACTTATTTTGCAGGACAGTTACACAGCCTCAATTTCATCCTTTTGGTGCCAAGCTGCCCTTGTGCTGGTGGATCTGTAAAACAGAAGAAGACTCAAAGTACTAGTGTGAGAATTAGTTCTCCTAAGATTGGGAAAGGAAAAGAGAAGAGTGATTTTTCAGGGAAGAAGGACCCTGGGACGTGCCCACACTGTGCTATCTCTGTGTGCAGACACCTCCCTGATCAGGTTTCGGCTGGGTTTTGTTTTCAGCAGAGGGAAACAGCGTGGCCAACTCACAGCTTGTCCCCTGGGAGCCACACTGCCTCATGTAGGGCTGTGCCAGGGCTGCCTGGCCCAGCTTCTTGGTCCTGGGGCTCTTGCAGTGTGAAAACAAGTCAGGGTATTGCATTGCATCCTTCCGTTTCACTCCTGCCAGCTTTTGAAAGTGTCCTTTTAGTTGCTGCTGCTTTGCTGTTTGGCAGCAGAATAAATGTCTTTACCTGAGAGATCTTAAAATCTGTCTGCTTCTTCATGTTTTCCAGTCCCTAAGCAGTTTTAAATTCAGCAGTTTGGAGAAACCTCTGCCATTGTAATTGATCATCCAGTGAAATACTTCCCTTTGGGGTTCATATGAATTTTTCTACTCGTAACTGAATAAAAAGGAGAAAAAGCTAAGCGTCCTTTCCCCTGTGATGAGGTGTTGCTTTAGTTAGCCTTGCTGACATTTGTGGAGCCTTTTTGGAAACAGATGTGAGAAACAGTAAATTTGTGGTCTGAGAGTTCAGATGTGTTCATTTTTAACCTGTCTCCATTGCATTGATTCACATTTACTTCTTGTGAGCCAGCTGCTTTCTTAGCACTCACTCTTGTAGTTTGCCTAGCTAATACTCTAGCCAAATAATTATTAGCTATCAGTATCTACAATGTTATGTATCGTTTTGTTAGAAAAGTTGTCAATTAGTGACAAAGTATACCAAGTCCTTAACCTCAGTAACTTAGTAGATAGTTTAGTCTGTAGTTTGATTTTTAATTATTTGCTCTATATTGATTGCAGTTACTGTGTGATACCTGCTATTACCACTATTTTTGTCTGAATTACAGGCCATCTACTATGAAATCGGTTTTATAGTCTCCGCAGCCTTGGGATTGCTATTTATTTTGTTACTGCCTCTTGTGGGACTTTGCTTCTGTATGTGTCGTTGCTGTGACAACTGTGGTGGGGAAATGCATCAAAGACAGAAGAAAAATGCTGACTGTCAGAGGAGCTGTTTTGCAACATTTCTTTTTGTTGCTTCTTTAATAATAAGGCAAGTGTGATAAAGAGAATGATACGAACCTTGGTATAGCACTTATTTTGCAGTGTCATATGACAATAATATTGTATTAGCCTACAGGTGCAGAAATTATTTTCTTAGACTAAGTAATATTATTGCTTATTAAACAAAATGTAACTGCATTATAAAAATGCTGCTACTGTTGCTATCCACAGGTCATTACATACATACTTAAGTAGAATGTAGGTGTGAAACAAACAAAAACTTATGTTTGTATTTGGCAAATGACATTTTTGCCAGTCTCAAAACAGCAGTTGCAGAATGTTACATTAGAGTTGTGAACATGAGAGACTGTCCTGTGTTCAGTTCCCATCCCATAGAGAACCTCAGATACCACATACTGCTTTATTCTTGGTAGTGTAGTGGTGAGAAAAGCAAGTAAGTGACTTCCTTCAGTATTTGTTGTACTCCAGATAATATTACTAGTTCAACAATGGGTTTTCTTCTGGGTACTGAGTTGCTTAAACCATGCATGCACTCCCTGTAAATCCTGGAGTTTGGAGACATTTTTGCAGTGTTGGTGTTAAGAGCATATTCCTGTGCTGAGTGTGTAATGGGTGATGAGGAACTACAGTCAAGACTTTTTCCTGCTTTCAAAATATGTTGTTTGATTTCAGGCTTTCTGTTTTCCTGTAGCTGCTTCTTGCTTTCACCTGCCAACTATGCCTATTTTGTGATTATATTAAAAGAAGAAACAAGTCTTTTGATCTATACAGTGACTGTTCAGTCAGATAGGATGTATTTCGTCACTTCACTGTAATCTAAATTATTTTTTTTCTATTATTGTGTGTCATGACAAATAATGACCTTGCTTATGCTCAAATAGAGGTCAGGCTGGTATCAGATATGGGAACATGCTCTTTTCTCCCAGACATCATTAACAAACATGGCTCTCAAGAATTTGAAGACCCGAAAACTGAATAGTGTAGCGTGATAGGTGCATCCCTGCCATGATGACAGGACAAATCTTCATAGTTCAAGGGTACCTTCAAGACAGTAAGTTAATAAATTACCTCTCAGCATGTTGAAACTGGAGGTAGGTCACAGAGCCTGCCAGCTGTCTCTCCACCACATTGCAGGATGCTGTGTTGCAGGATGCTGCTTTCTGGCTATAATGGCTGAGGAATGTTGCCTGTTAGTAGAGAAATTAAGAGATGTCCCCCTTCTTGGTCTCTAACTTGTGCATTTGCTGCCAGCTGTCCATGTGGGATTAAGAATACCCAGCACAGGCAAATGCTTCTTCCCAGGTCATGATTAGCAGATCAGTGATCCCTAGTGATATGCTTTCCAGAACTAAGGAAATTGCCTCTTTAATTTCTTTTTTCTTTTTTTCTTTTTCTTTTCTGTGAGACATCAGGAGTATCAGATGCTTACCCTAAGGCAGGGGTTGGCCTGAGATCAGTCTGCAGGTTGAGTGGAGATGATGTCATACGACTCCCTGGTTAAGTCTCTAATGCTGTGAGTGATGTGCACAGCAAGATAGAACTTTACAGGGCTAATATTATTGATCCCAGACTGACTGAGGGCTCAAATCTCCAGTATGCCACTGTACAAAGGGAGATTTTCCTGCCCTTCCTGGATCTTCTTTCACAAGGGAGGAGAAGATGCCATGCCTGATTCTATTTAAGCCCATGTTAGGTTGCTCACTGCTGTGCTGTAACACAAAAGGACAGTCTTACTGGTAGCTATTTCCCCAACAAAAAATACTGGAGGAAGCCTGAGGTTTGCTTAAAGCTGTTTCTACGTGTCTTGTACTGTACTCAAAAAGTCTCCTTGTGGATTTATTACCTGCTTTCCCCCAAAGTTCCTATGCAGTTTCAGCTTAGGTGGAAGGTTTACCTGCAGTTCTTCCCAAAATCACGCTTCTCAAGGACTGTGCCAGAGCTGAATACATAAGCTGTGACAATAACCAAAAGAGTTTAGTCCTGTGCGAGTAAAATATTTATGGCTACTTGCAGACAGAGCCAAAAGAAAACTTGAATGATCTCCACCAATACAGGGTTACATTGAGATGTGCAGTGAAATTACTAAGGTGGGTCCTGTCATTGTTTGGGTATAATTTCAAGTTCATGCAGCACAGGGAGGCTGCCTTTGGGAGTAGGTCTCCCAAACCCCTGCCAAGTGACTGGAATGCCACAGATTCCTTCACCCAGAGCTGTGCTGCTTCAGAAGATGCATTTAGCAAGGCTGGCATCCCTCAGAGTACTGTGAACCCATGTCTCTGCCAGCAGAGCTTTGCTTTACAGGCACTCCAGTGGAATGTATGTGTAGACAGCTGCTGGAGGGACTGGTAAGGATTTCTAGGGGGATGGACTTCTTCAGGATTACCATCTAAGTGTATGTTCTCCATCTTTTCTCTCTCTCTTGCAATGCCAGACATTCTGGGATTCTCTCATTGAGCCTTTTTTTTTTCCTTTTTCTTTATTTTTCTATATATATATATTTTTTTTTTCAGTCCTTGATACAGAGAAATGGTTCCAAACTGTCTTTCCTTGGCTGGGAAAGACAGGTTAAATGCACAGTGGAGAGTATTAGTAGGGGAAAGACTCTGATTGTAGAGCTTGCAATAGACTGTGTATCTAGGCAACAGCTCTAGAAAACTCTAGTAACATGGGGATGGTTTTTCTTGTGTGTCAGGATGCAGGTTCACACCAACATATACATGCTGTTAATGTAGATTTTGGAATATTTCAGCTAGTAGATTTTAATTATGATGAACATTTCTTCTCACTTTACCACTGATGTAGTGCTCTGGTAATTAGAATGAAGTTTTAGACTCAGCTTACTGGAGTGATGTCTAAACGAGATGTAAGTTTAGTGGTTTTGCTTTCAATTTAAAAAAAAAACTGATCCAGATCTGCTTTCTGCAGGTTGGGCTTAAGGTGAGAAGTATGCTTTCCTCACGGAGGGGTATAAGAAAGAAGTCAGAAAACCTGTGATTACATATGCAGTCGTTTATTTTAATAGGCCTTTAGGGTGTCATTTTCTGTTTGAAATACTTCTTTATAGATTGAGTCAAAAATCCAGTGGTTTTGGTAGTTCACAGCTTTTATACATAAACATTTTCTTACAAAGTAAGGTTCTATTGCTAAATAGCAGGGGATGTAGAAATAGCCTATCAAATACATAGCTAAGCAGATTTGATATTCCAGACTTATCATGGAAACAGTTATATGCTTTTCTTCAAATGTTAACTGAAAGTTTAGGGACAGAGACTTGCTATGACATCTTACTTGCTCGTCATCTGCAAGCTTAGGCAAACATGTTTTCTCTGGGAAAGAAATGTAATTTCATTGGTTCTGTACATTATAAAGGCAAGGGAGGAATGTTTGATTTTTAAGAAAGCATATATTGCAATACCAAATTTTCTGGTAATAGAAAATGTCCTGGCTATTGGATAGAAAAACAGGTAGTCAGTTTTCTGTGCCTCCAAGAGAGCTTGTGTTATAACCTCTTTCTTGAAGTGATGGATGTTAGGGAAAGCCAACTCTAGAGGAAGAGAATGGTGTTTGGCATCTTGGCAAGTACCATCAGGCTTCACATTTGTCCTCTTGGCTTTGTAGGATTGGTAATACATGTTGTTCAGAACCTGGAAATCAACATTATCTGAAAGAATTGGTGGAAAAGTTGAAACAGAAATCTCTATCCCATTATTTTGTTAAATTCATTATCTGGTAGCGAGGAAGGGGCTAGTCTTTTAATATGTAAATGAGCTCAGGATTTCTATTCTGTGACTTGAAATTTTTTGCAAGCTCAGCTAAAGGAAGAGCTTGGGTTCCCCCTGCAACTGGTTTAGTAACATTTATATCCATCTGTGAAACCTGACAAGAATCTTGATTGTGGAATATTGGACTCCTGAAGAATTGTTTTAACAATTTGCTTAACCTGTTAAAGAAAAGGCATGTCCTTTTTATTCTGCTATATGACTTTCTCCTCATAGCAGCTTATTGAATGTTGGCTCAAGGCTCAGTTACATAATAAATAGGTTTTTCCTCTCATGTTGTGTATTTGTTTAGTTACATCCAGAGTATAGTCACAATTGTTCTGAGTACCTTGGCTGCTTGAAGTATCTCCACTATCTTGTTTCCTCCCACTCCTTCCATTTAGGAAGCTGAAGAGAAAGATGGTTGTGCTGAGCTCTTACAAAGTACTGTTTTGTTAGCTTCCAGTTGACCTTTCTGATCTCTGAGCATAACATTGAAAGGACGTAAAAACACTTTCTGTCTAAAGAAGGAGGATGTGGTTATAGCTCTGAGCCTCAGCAATATACAAATGTTTGCTTTTCCTGATAGCTTGAGATAGTTTGTCTTCTAATTAACAAAGAAAAGCTAGAAGAGTTTTGATAGTAATTGCCATCACAGTAGAGTGAAAAGAAATAATATATTGCCTATGTCCAAAATTAAACTACTTGCCATGCTTGTCATAGAATTATAGAATGGTTTGAACTGAAGGTTACTCAGTTCCTTGGTATTTAGGCATTCTCAATTCTCGTTCCTTGGGAGGTAGCTGATAATAGGGGGCTGCTTGAGTGTTGGTCATAGTAGAAATAAAACTATGCCATTTGCTGTAGGTTAAGTAGGAGGATAAATTTGTGTGTCCCTTTGTTCCATAGTGACTTCAAGGGAGGTTAATTAGTATCCAGTTTTGAAGACATAGCTGTGAAATTTTGGGTAGAGAAGCAACCTCTTTATGTCAAACTCTGTCATCCTGTCATGCATATTTTTGGATATTGAGAAAAATGTTAGTAAAGGAATCTTAATACACCTGACCTGTAGCATGTAGTCTTGCCATCTCTCCCTCTAACCTGCTTTAAAGTTAGACTTTTCCTTCAGAGACTATTTTTTAGAGCAACAAATTCTTGTACTTGAGAGCAGTTTTACCAGGAGAACAAGCCTTTACATTGTTTGGAAAAGCTAAAGTAGGAAAAGCAAAATAAAGATGAAGGTTTAGTTTTGAGAGGAGCATCATAAATCAGGGTGTTTGCTTCTGTCTTACCAGGATACACAAGTCATGTTATTTTAGGTACCTGTTGGTTCTCCATCATTTCATTTATGTGGCTGTATTATGGCTTCCTTTGAATGAATATTCTTTGGAGCAAGAGTTATACTTACCATGTATCTTTTTCCCCATAGACAGCCTGGTTTAGGTTTTTCTTAAGTCTTATTTAAAAATACTAAGTCTACTACTATCTAAGTCTTCTTGACACCCCAACTTAGGAAATCTGATAGTCAGGCAGGAGTACGGTACCATTTGTGTTAGTGATTCCCTTCTCCTGTGTTTGGGTGTCCATAATGGCCTTTCAGGGTACTGCCTCTCTAGTATTGAGCTGGTGAATTGCAATACAAAGTAAGAGACTGAACAAATGTGCCAACCAGAAATTGCCTGTAAAGCACCTGACTGTGGCCTCAAGGCAGTGTCTGCCCTTGGGGGATAAATCCTGCCTGTGGTGACTGGATCTCAGATTTCTACTGGTTAAATCTCAGAGTTAGGGCTTAGCCCATCAGATGGGTTTGTAGTCAGCCTGATTTTCAGGCTATCACCACTCTGGTGATTACTCTTGTCTTTTCTGGTACTTGTCTGCAAGGTTAGCTGTTGTGAATGTGAGATGTTTAAGAACAAAATTCATCCTTCTCTTTAAGTCTGTTTTACACCAAATCTAAACAAAAAGCTATGGTTCATGTATGATAAGAGAGCTTTGAAGTCTCTTATGGGACCTTTAATTGCCTTACTGTTTGTGCAGATCTGCTGTGCCATAATGAGAACTTTATGGTAAGGGGTGATCAAATACAAAATAATCATCATTAGTGCTGACAGGAAGTCTAGCTCACTTTCCACCTTTTGTTTCAGTAGCAGGAAATGCTTATTACTTTAGCATTAATAGGGACTACTTGTGTGCTTTTGAAAGATCCATGAAGTTACGTAAATAAATTGTGCTATTATGAATAAATCTTGCTGAAGTTATCAAATGAAAAATACTGCTTTGCACAGTTAACTTAGAAGCATTTGTCAAGGTTAATGATACTTGTAAAAGAGCCTAATATTTCTAAGTCTCATACAATTTACCTAGGCTATACACATTTTCTGACAGTACCCATGCAAATGGATTAGTAGCTGTACATTAATAACTTCAGAAGACTTTGGGTAAACATCACTTTTCCTTTGTTTTTTTTGAATTAGTAGTACAATATTGGCCCTTTTGGCTTAGTCTGCCTCGTGGTGTATGTGGGAGCCTGTACAAAGAAAAAGAGAATGTGTAAATTTCTGGAGACCTTTCTTTCTTCTGATAATGTTGAAGTTTTTTTGGCTATAATTTTTTGATTCTATGTTAGAATGTGCACTTACATTAACAAATATCTGTTGTGTATGTTTTTTGTAGTGTTGGAGTGCTCTGTGCATATGCTGCCAACCAGCATTTAACTAACCAAGTCCGAGGAGCAAAGAAACTGGTTAACAGTAATTTTAAAGATCTGAAAATTTTCCTTAACGACACTCCAGCGGTAAAGAATTTTTCTTTATGGGGAATGAGGGTGGGAGGGAAGAGGTGTAAATAAGAAATATTGCAGAAAATTATTCTTTCTTTCTGTTTAATATAAATCACACTTGGAGCATTTTGTTTATTCATTGTGTGTCGGTCTCACTAAGTAGAATAAATGGTGCAAGGTAAGATGTTTTCACACAGTAGTAAGTGCTTGGGATTTACCCTGATGGATCAGCATTCCTTGAACAACTTCAGAGCTGTAATTTGGTACTGTGCTGCTGTGATGCTTGTTGGCACTTTTCCTCCTGCTGAACTAGTGTACATCACAAGCAGAAGATAAATAATTTGGAAAAATAAGGTTTTGAAAGGGGAACATAAAAAAAAAATTAATTACATGAAAACTTGGATTCCTTGTTCCTCTTTCCTGTTTTCTTGTATTTTGGGCATACTTCCATGTGCTCTGGGACAGAGCCACAATAACTTATTTGCCAGGAATATTTTTGACTGTTTTCTGTAAACCTGAGTCACGCTGTACCATACTGAACAGGAAAGATTCTTTTCTTTCAAATTTTCCTTTGAGTCCCATAAACAGTCCTCCTCATATCTTGTTTTGTGTTAGGGGAAAAAAAAAAAAAAAAAAAGAAAAGAAATGCTAGTTAGGAAGATTTGTAGACAATGGGCAATTTCAATTCTTAGTGAATTTGTAGGGGGACAAAAAGTTCTGACAGTCCTATTACCTTGACTTTCATTAGTTTTAATTATTTGAATTTAATTTTATTAATCTGTTTTAGTTTCACATGACTGATAAATTAAAAATAGATGGAATTCATGCAGTTATGTGGAATCCACAAGTGTGGTAGCATCTCAGTCACAGTAACTCTGGGCTCTTTTTCTGCTAACCAGGGCTGTGTGAGAATAGGAAACATCTGGGGGATACCATAAAATGTTTTCCTATCTGGAGTTGTTCCCCAAACTTGTTTGCGCGTGGTGTTGTGACAGATGGGTGATGGAGGTATATGGCAAGAAGTGGAGGTTATGCCAATAATCCCTCTTGAAGCAGAGGGCTTTTGGTCAGTCTGGAGCTGATGCTGGGGTCAATTCAGTCACATCAGAAACCACCAGAGTCCCCTTGACAGTGTGCTGGGTGCTGACAGTCAGGAACATCAGAGGAGAAAATCTGTTATGTAGAAGTAACCACCTTAATAGAGAAAAAGCGGACAATAGCTAAAATGTTAATAAAACCACTGAATGACTAAATTTAAAAGTGTCAGGACTTGAATACTTTTGCCAGAGGTTAGTCAAAGTCTCACTAAGTAGTTTTTTAGTTTCAGCATGGAATTAGTACCTTTTCTTTTTTAGACTTGGTGCTGATGCAGTCATCAGCTGTATCTCCTGAGTCATTTTGCCAGACAAGGTGCATGAGTATCATGTATACACACACATATTTGTAAGAATTTCTTGAAAGGAGAAGAATTTCAACTTTTTGAAGAAAGTTCTAGTATCCAAATAATAGGCTATAAAGCTCTGAAATTCAAACTGATGTCCTTGACTCATTGGTATGAGGTGTGTACAGCATGTAAGAGGATTTGAAAAAGAAGTCCTGTGTTAAGAGTTCATGTCACAGGAGATTGAGAGACCCTGAGTATTGAGCTATAACACTATTAGTTATACAGAATCGCCTTTTGTCTGTGACATTGTTGGAGACAATGCTAAACCTGTAGCCCTGCAAAATTTTAGTCCTTTGGTTAACCTAGGTAGACCAAAAAAATAAATAAGCAAAAATATACCTACAGCCTTCTTAGAAAGAAACTCAAATTTTTTTCTCCTGTTTTAGAAAAAGGGGGTCCACTTCATACTTTGTAATTTAATTAGATTCACTGGTGTATGATCAATAGGTTGTTTTGAGGGTGGATTTTTTGCCTTCTTTTCTTTATTTCACAGAAAGTTTGAAACTGCAAGCCAGCTACACTTTGGTACACATTTGAATCATGCTTAAAATTGGAAATCCATTTGTCCAAGTGTGTTAACCTTTACACCACTTTAACTCAGCTGGGGTAAAATTCATAGTGCATTATTTTCACCATGCAGAAATCATTAAGGTTATTTAATGTCTTTTTAAAATTAGTATAGATTTCCAGTTGGGATTGTTCTTTATTAGCCTTTTCTCCAAACCCAGGATTTGGTGGTAACTGAGTTGCTGGTTAATATTGTTATGGTGTCTCGGTAGAGCTCAAGGCCAAATCCACTTGGGAATAAGGAAAACCATTTGTATTAAGACAGAGCAGCTGACTCCTTTCCACAAGAGAAGCTCTGAGAGGCTGCCCAAATACAAATCAGTCTGGTTGGTGAATTGTTTCAAAATTGCCACCACATCAATGCCGTGTCTTTCCATGAAGGAGGAACTAATGCCGCGAGAAAATCAAGTAACAGAGTTGAAGACACGGAAAACCTTCTTGGCCTGACTGACTTGAAGCATTCATAAGGCTGCAGTCCCTGCTACTTAATATTTTTGAGCTGAATCATTTGCCACAGAGATATTCCAATTAAGTAGATGTCCCAATTAGACATATGCACAGTTCTACTAAGCAAATAAAATACTTAGTTAAAAACAGAAGGTCAGTGTTTGGAGAGGTTGCACAAATATTTTGATTGTTTCAAAGTGACAATTTGACACATTGAAAAGCATTACTTCTTTTTTCAATTCTTTTAATAGTTTTTTTTAATCATCTTCTTCTCAGCAAATTGACTACTTGGTGAGCCAGTACAACACTACTAAGGATAAAGCACTCTCCGACCTAAATAGTAAGTACTTTTATTTAAAGGGGGTTAGCAATGTGTATTTAAAAGCTTCAGTAAGATGATGTAATTAGCTCATAGTGCAAAGCAAAACTTTATTTATGAGAATATGGTTTTCAAATGGAAGTGCTATTCTCAGTGATAAGTGAGACTAAAATCCTTTTCATATACAGTGTCTCAGAGATAGTATAATGTGTAGTATTTCCCGAAATGAATGTATTTTATTGGATTATTGCATAATATTTTATTTTCCTTTTAATCGGTCGGTAATCACTAATACTTAAAGCATTGGTTGAAATATTTTTCCTCAGTTTTTAAATTGGAACCAAGTATCAAGGAACAGAGCTACTAGCAGTTGTGATAGTTCCAGTGAGAGAGATCTCTGTCTATTTTTCTTGTTCTACCTTTGTCCTCTATTTAGCTAGGAGTTGAGGTATAAGCTTATCTGCTTTCTAAAGCTGCTTAATGTATTTGCCATTTCAGAATGAGCAGCTGAAGAGCAGGAGATAAAACTTGTAGTAGAACTGCTGCACTTTCCCCTTCAGCACAGTTACAGTATGAGGCATCACTTTTAAAGCTCTCAGTAAACAAAAACAACCAGAAAGCGGATTTCTTTTTTTTTTTAATTTAAGATTCACTTTCCAAAATTCCCAATAGAAAGGGCTGGCCATAGTCAGTACACATTATGATTCAAGGTGCATTGTTAGCAGTTGGTAATAAATGCATACAGGTTTGCATTGATGAAATGAGGGATTGTTTCTGGGATCAAACTCTGCAACTGTGGCATTGTGCCACTTACAATAAATTGAATTCTATGCCCAGAATCTCTGCTTCTATGTAGGTTTAAAATGTATTTTAAAGGTAGTTTTCAATGCAGTCAACTTGGCATACCCGAAGGTTAATGTGTCTTATCTGTGTGAGGCTTTATTGCACACTGAATATGCTTGTGAAAGTAGTAGTAGCAGTACTTAAGTAGTCTTCCTACTTAGTTCTCAGGAAGAACACTCTGGTCTAAAAAAATAGATGTAATCTTTAAGTCTGTGATAACAATAACAATAGTAATAAAAATTGATATTTGCATTTCAAGTATTAGCTTGAACCTTCTTAGCCACTCCAGATGGAAATTTCAAATTAAATGTTTATTTGTTCTCAAGGCCAATTTATGATGTTAGTTAACAGAACCTAGGGGGATCTGTTATGAGAGTAATCAACAAATAAAGATAGCTTTTATTTTCTTGAAATACCAGAATTAAGTGTGTGACACCTGGGGTGCTTTTTCTAAGGGATTTTCTAAGGATTTTTTTTCTAAGGGAATCAACAGTAGCAGAAACCTCTAGAAAACTGAAGATGAGTTCAGTTTGCCCACCCTAAGGAAATGCTGAAAAGTGTTTTCTGCTTGGTAAAAATTCTCATCCCAAGCCAGACATGATAGTGCTGACAGTAAGGGATGCTTTTGTACCATGAGTATTCCCATCTCATCAAAAGGAAAGCAACTGAAAAATCAGTTTACTGTGATCTGAAAATGGAGAGGACCCGGTGATCACCTAAAGGATGCGTCACATAAAAATGTTTCAGCCAAATCTGCTCAGTGTTTCTCTGTTCTTTGCTGAACTAAGGTTTATTTCTGTTTGTGGGCAGTGAGACTGGAGGGTTTGGAGGCAGGGGTAGCTGTGTCTGTGAGTATCTGTGCTGGATGTACTGCATGAGGGTGCAGGGGCTGGGGACGTGGGCTTAACATGCTTAAGGGATTTCAGCAGAGCTAACTGGCAGGTCTGGCTTGTGGGTGACCTTGATGTTGCTGGATACATGAGGAACAGGAGAAGGGAAAAGAACCCATTCTTTAGTTTCTCTCGCACTATGAAAACATAGTGTATAGTGAAAGAGTATGGCACAAAATTCCTGTCCAGATGCTGGACCTCTTTAAGATAAATTGTGGAAAAATCCTATTCCCAAAAAAGTAGTAAATGTAGTGAAATATATATTGTGAAGTTTGTTGAAACTCTTGTGTGTCTTTACCTGCGTGGTCAAGTGTTACTGAATATTTTCCACCATATTTTGATTTACTTCTTTCATTTATAGGCCTATAGCTAGCTAAAGCAGAACTGCGTTCCTGCATTACCTTCTGTCACTTTAGTTCTGACTGTCAGGCCTTAGAAAAATTCCAATAATATATGTATATATATGTATATTTCTTCATATATGTATATATATGAAATTGTATGTATAAACATATATGTATGTATACAGTATATGTATTTGTTAAGTAAGAGTCTGACAGCGTGTAGTTTGAGACAGTTTAAATTGAACTGTGTATAATGTGGGGGTTTTTTATCTCTTCATACTACAGATGTTGGACCTGTGCTTGGAACCAGAGTTCAAGAACAGCTGGGAAAAGAAGTACGTCCTGCACTCGATGCAGCTCTGACAATGGCAGGAGGTAAAGATGTACACGTTGTTGTATAATGTTCTGTTGCCATGGTAAAACAGGCACAGCATGGAATAGCTTTATGCATGAGTCAACTTACCATTTTTCTACATGCCTTGATGTTTCTTTGAAACTGAGGATTTCAGACATCTTAAGATTCATAAATACATTTAAAAATTAAATCAAAATTTACATGCTATTGTTCATACTTAGTTGTGGCAGTCATTGAAAAGAGATGAAATTCGAATTTCCTGCTCCAGGTTGCTGTCCCTTTCTGTTGAATAATAAGGGATGCTAGGAAAACTGTCCTTTCAGAGCTACATAATTACTATAGCCATAACTATTTACAGATTAGTGTTCGACAGGGCAGGGATTTTTTCCTGCACACTGCCAAGATTATTACGAGGCTGCTAACCAGCATTTCTTCGTTGTATCTTTGAGTTTGGTATTACTTATTCTTAGTTCTCTCTCCCTTTGAAGAAAATATTCCTTTACTATTTTTCCATTTAAGGCTTCTTTTTTCAGGAATCAGGTACAGCTTACAGAGCAAAGGGAACACACCCATGAACTTGAGTCACTTTGGTTTTGTTTTTTTTTTTTTCACCCATGAATTCCTTCTCATTCACTTGTCATCGTTCTCCTTTTTTTCGCTTTATTTCTCTTATTTGTCTTGAAGTCAAAGTGGAAAGGGCTATCAAAGGTAAAAACCATGATAAAACCTTGTGTGGTGTGAAGTGCACTTTATTTTAGTAACTTTGTGTATTTTTAGTAGTGTCTGTGTGGTTCTTTGTCTACTAAACACCTGTTCAGTGTTTGGGGTACTTTTCATTTCCTTTTGTTTATTTGGTGTGATTGGGACAGAATCTAAAGCCAGATGCTCATTAATGCTTGCCTGATGCAACATGATCTCCTTACCTTTCATCCTGAAGCTATGTGATTTAGGAGTTGAATTATAAGCAAAATACTGAAAATCCAATTTGGTGGATATGGGCTTTTAGTTTCTAATGACCAAATGTTAAAGTTCTTTACTGAAACTGCTGAGGAAGGAGAGTTGGGGAAAGGGTAGAAAAGTAGGAAGTGGATGAAATCTCAATAAAAGTAACAACGTGAGCACATTAATTCTTTGTAGGAAAGCATAAGTGATGTATTCTTATGTGCAATAAAACATGTGTAATAAAGTACATATTCTGTGCTAGAGGGTTTTTCTGTGAGGGAGGCAGTAATTAAATCAGTATTGTTAAGAAGATCGTATCATTTATGCATATACCCTTTCTCTTCATATGTGTATCTCTAGGCTGCTTTCTAACAAAAGCATTTTTTAAAAAATTTCATATCCTTGCAGCCATCAGAGAAACGAAGGAAGCTCTGGAAAATGTGAGTGTCTCTGTAGAGGTTTTGCAGGAGGGAACAGAGAGACTTCATGCCAACTTGACAGATGTTAAAATGCACCTAAGCAACACCCTCAGTGACTCCGCGTGCAATGCAGCTCAGGCTGCTTCAACTTGCAATATCATCAGGAATTCATTGAGTCAACTGAACATCAACGCCAATTTTACTGGGGTAAGATCTTTTAATAATATTTTTTGGACTCTTAGAGTGTGATTGCCTTGAATAAGCCCATTAGTATTTCTGCAACTCAGTGGCTTGGTGTGTGCTGTCACTTCTGAGATGTGACCTTCCCTTTTTCTGTGTTTCTGGATAATTCCAGTCACTGTTTTCATCTTCTGTTAGAAAAGGATAAAATGTGTGTGTCTTGGGGTGACTAAATTTGTTCCGGTTTGGCCAAATTTAGAAATATATCCTCTGAGAGGAGGCAGGTTACAACCATCCCTCCCCCACCAGGTTCGGGAAAAAACAAATTTTCCTTGAAGGAAAGTGAAAGAGGTAAAAACTATTTATTTAACAAACACACAGGAAGAGGATAATGATGCTAAATAATAAAACCTCTCACTCTGCTGAGAGAAACCTGGGAAAATTTCAGAGTCCTTCCATAGATCTGTCTCTCCCCCTCCTTGGAGCTGAGACGGGGTGGTGGGCCCACCTCCAGGGCCAAGGCCTTGGTGGAAAATCCTCCCGATATATTCTGATGTTGAAACAGTCCAGCAGAGGAAAAAAAAAACAAGGAAAAAACAAAGTCCCAGGAAAACAAAAATTCAGCTCTCTGTCTCTCTCCAGAGAAAGAAAAAGGAGCTGGAAAAACTGACGAAAAGCAAACAGGGTACTTTCCCCACTCTCGCTCTGCTGTCACAGCTGAACACAGAGCTGTCGCTATCTCTGTGTCCTTGAAAACATGAAAACAAACTGCTTAGAAAGTTCCCTCGGTTTTGTCTCTCCCTGCTCTCAGGCTCAGTTTAAAGGCACAGAAAGGCACAAAATTAATTTCTGGACATGGGGCAGTGATAGGGGATATACGTCACAAAGTCACCCCAAGACAGTGTGTCAAGCAGCTGTGTTAAAGTGCTGCTGTGGGCAGTGAAATAACCTGCCCTCCCAAAAATGCTGAGGGTTGAGCTTTGCTTTCGTACAGCAAAGGTTTCATGAAAGTTTTAGGAAGATTCTACTACAGATCACTCTAGTTTCTTTACCCTTTCTCCTAACTTTGAAATATTTACTGAATTAGCAAAACTGCTACTTCAATGTGATTTAGGCATGCTTTTTCCTTCCTAGTTGCCGGGCGTGAACTCACAACTTGCAAAGGTCAATGATGTCCTTAAAATAGACCTTTCTAGTCTAGTTCAAAAGGTACGTTTCTTGACAGATTTTTAAACTGTTAATTAATAAACTGGACTATGTGTATCACTTGTTCCCCTTGGTTTCTCAGGCAGAATTCTTTTGTTGCCACCTCAGCCTGCTTCATGGTGGATATCTCTCATTGTTTGGCCAAGATTTAGCACTTGAAAGTATGAATGTAGTGCTTTGTATCTCCAGGATACTACAGATCTAAAATGTATTGTCAGTTGTCTGCTTTAAAGAACAGTCCTTAAAAAATGAAAAGAGACATGTGGATCCAGTAGTATGCTCTCTACTCTTTTGGTTCAAGCTAAAGAAATAAAAAAAAATCCATGATCTCCTGTATTTTTGTTTTATTGATTATTGTATTTTATTGATAAAACTATACTTCTGTATAGTTTTATTGTATTCCAGCTATTGGAAATATTTATTTCAAATTCTTTATGCACATATTTAACATTAAATCTGGTGTAATGGACCAAGTGTAACTGCTATTAGTATTTTTGCAAGACTTTCCAAATAACACTGTGATTTTCACCTAGAAAAAGAATGGCTTAGTTTGAGCAGTTAAAAAATCTAGGAATCTGAAAACGTGTGCTAGGAATAGAAAGCACTTTCTGAAACCAAAGGCTGTGTGTTGGGGTTGAGATGCCTTCCTGCTTCTGAAGTGATCAGGCTTGCAGGGAGTAAGGCTTAAAGCATCCACTGCAATGGCTTCTCCTTTCTGTCCAAATGAGCTACTGAGCTTGGCCCCCATGGTGTGGACCCCTTCTTTCCCCTTCTCACTGAAGAAGGCATTGCAATATCTTTAGAGGCAGTTGGATTTCATTGTTTGTAATATGCATTTCATGTTTGGAAGGCACAGACTTGCAAACAGGAGGTGTTAGGCTGGTACAGAGTAACTCCTTTCACTTCAACTCCTTTCACTTAGTGAATCTTCATATGTATGTTCTGGCTTTTAGATGAGATAGATCTGGCAGGCAACAAAATTTGAGATGATTGTGACTCATTCATATGTATTTAAATATAGATTTTTTTTTTCCAAGGAATATTCTGGAGACAAAACTGAATCTGAAATATACTTAGAGTTCATATTTACTTTCACCTTTTCTAATATGCAGTAATAAAACCATATTTTTCTTAGTATTACCATGTACATTTTAGTGTGTGTGTACTTTTGATCCTTGAATAAAGGGAAAAAAAAACCTGCAAACAATTTGTCAATGAGAAACATGCCATAATTTTTTCACCTTTTATTCCCAGGGTTATGCAGCATTTAATGATACTCCAGACTTGGTGGTGAATCAAACCAGGAACATTTTATCGGGTGAGGACAAACTATCTTTTCACTTTGTTTAATGTTTTTGTTTTCTTTTATTGGTAATATTTCTTTGGCTAAATATCATTAAAAATGGAAATGTAGAACTTAACTTTCTTTTAAAATTTGGTGCTAGAGGAAAAAAAAAAATGTAGAAAGCAGCTGTGTCTTGATGAGGACCCTAAATTAAATCTAAAAATAGACCATATGGTATTTTATGGAGGAGTTTTATCTGTTAGGTTTTTTACTGCTGAAGTAATGAGAAATCCTGTGATCCTCACTTCACACTGATGCTTTATTTGGTTGAAAAACTAATTTTCCTTGACCGATGCGTTTGTGGCATATTTAGGAGTGTGATGTTAGAAAAGCTGAACCCCCCTGCTGCTGTATTAAAATGCAGTGGATGGTGAAGGGGAAGTCAAAATATGCCTTAAGGATAACTTAAATGGCTGTCTCAGCTGTTTTGTTACTTGGGCTTTACACTTTTTGCTCTTTGACTGTACCTGTGTGGTAGTACAGTGTATGTATACTAACCTGTTTTAATTTTTGTTCTTGCACTGTGGACCTGTTCTGCATTATATAAGCAGCTGTTCCTTGTAAGTTTTTCTGGCTTGTTTTTTTTTTCTTCCTCTCCTGGGCAAAGTAAAGCACAGTATAGATATCAGCATAGTGTACTGTGTGAATTTGCCTGTAATGAGCTGGTTTTCTAAAACTGAATTAGGAAATTACACTTTGAATTAGGAAATCTAGAGCAGATTTACTCATTTTCCATATCTGAGATGTGTAAACACAGACAAAACATCTTAATTTATCTTTTTGTAAATTATTGGGGCATTGCTTATATAAAAACTGAGTTTGAGTTACAAAACCGAGTAAAATAAATAGGTTTACTAGAAAAAAATTACATTTATCTGTTAAACTAATTGCATTTAACTTCTAAAACAACTGTGATTTGTTACCTGGTTGGATTTGAGGGGTAATCATCAAAACAGACAAAAACTTGTCCAGTTGTTTTTTGAGAAAGAAGGAAGTGTTGCCTACTACAAAATTACAACCTGCAGTTACGCATCCTGCTCTTTCAAGTATGTTTCCAGTTAAAAGAAGGGAAGAGTATAGAGAAACTCCATTTTACACATGGACAATATATATAATAAGTGAATTAATCAGATCTTTGTATATCTAAATAGTGTCTATCTAAACTGTAAGTAGAGGGTAGCATGATTGGACATAATCTGAGGGCAAAATGGCTTAATGGATTGTTACCTCAGGAGTGTTGCTAACTAATTGGAATGAGTTCATTAAGTAATCTCTTTTAATAGAATTGAAAATAACTAGTATAGATTCTCAATATAGGCAGTCCAATTTCTTTCAGAGTGTTGTATTCCCAAGGCATGGAATTTGAATAGATTTTGTTCTTCACCTTTATAAACTTAGTGGCTAATTGTCTTGTTCAGTGTTGCCATTTGCAGTATTGCATGAAAAGCAAGATTTAAGTTGGGTAGATAAAAAGTGACACATTCATTACAATGAGAGGAAAGAGGAAGAGCTCTGGCTCAACATCTACATCTTTCATCATTAAGCTGAATGCTAAAAGCAAAGTGTGCATTTTGAAATGCCATTGTGCTACTTCAAAGCTTGATGCTTTTGTCGCCTGCTTGTGTCTTTCTTACATTTGTCTTCATGGCTTGTTTGTTACATGTGGCAAATGGCTTAATAGCATTTTATAATGCATACACGGAATGTAAATTTCCTCTATGGATCTGTAACAATGAAATATGTTTGTTCTTTTAGATATCAAAAGTGTGCTGGAATCCATTGGTTCAAATATTACTACCTTCACAAAAATGCTCCCTGTTCAGAAGATTGTAGCAGATTTGATGGTGTATCTTACACAGAGTGAGGCATATGTTCAAGATTATTTTCCAGTCATGGAGCAGTACGATTTCTACAGGTATGTACAAGAAATAACGCAGGACTGAGGCACTACCCACTGTTAATACTTCGTAATATTTTACTGTTCTGAAAAGGCAAGTAAACTATTAATGATGAACACAGTGAAGAAAAGTTGCTATAAAGCAGTTGTTTGGTACTGGCATTTTGGTAAAAGCCAAAAATGCAGCTAATCAATATCTGGGTTCTGTTTCACCAACAGAGCAGGAGGTAGTTTCTACTCTGTAGACCTTCGGGTCTTTTTCAGGAACGATAGATACAGGTAGATGTCAAAGATGGAACACCCAAAGGAACTGATTGTTTCATAATGCCAGGGTGACCTTTTATCTAGATCTCGTTTTCATTGAGTTGCTGGCAAATCGTGAGGGTGTAGGACCAGAGAGGCCTTAAAGCCCATCTGTTGTTACTGCACCTTTTGTACTGCAGAGGAGGACTAGCAGGGATTCTGCTTCACACCTTGTAAATCTTTGTGCACCTGTGCTTGCCCCTACTGGTGTAGTACTTGTCTTTGTGGTCAGTTGCACCTTGAGAAAAACATACTCTTTGAGACTTTTGTGTCTCTTATAGTTGAGTAACCTCATATTTTGAAGTGTAAAGCTTTTCATTTCATACCATCTATCTTTGTCCAGTTTAGTCATTTCGGTCCTCAAGCTCATCAGATTCTCCCTACATTTTGTTTGATACTTGAGTTGACTTTATAATCAATACTTGCTTCTGTGTTTGTGTCATAATCAGTTCCACTGCTACAGAATGCGTTGCTGGCTTTAATGCTGTGATAAATGAAAGTGAACAGAAGACTGAACCTTTAGAAACTTGCTTAGAATCTTACCTGTAGCCCATTTCTTATCTGACAGTTTTTGTGGTGAGCCTTAATTTGACAAATTTATTGATACTTTCTTTGAAGCTCATACTGCATTTAATCAAATAAATATGTTGTTTTATTCTGCTACAGAGAACATATGTCATTTACATGGCATGTAAATGCCGGTTTTGTTAAACCTAACCTAACAGTACTTCAAGTACAAATGAAACCAATAAGCCTGTAGTTGTTCAAATTACTTCCTATCTATTCCTTTCTTAATTACAAGTGCATTATATGTAGTTCTTAATAAGTCTCCTTTTATAAATATGCCTGTCAGCATTCATGTTTTCCTTCTTATTGGCTGTGCATGTTCATTACAATATTTCTTTTACAGATTTTTCTCTACAAAAGTACAGGGAGGAGAAAAGGGAACTTAAAAAATAAAAGCTGGCAGAAGTGACAACAGAAGGGAAAAAGAAGTGCAGAGGGAATTGGGAGAGGATGAAAGGATAGATATGTAATGTGTGAATAGATGGATATTCTCCAGCTACCTGGACAGATTGAACTGTTATGTGATGTAATTAATAAAAATGAAAATTCATTTCCTGTCCAAGATTTTTCTCCTGATCAAGTTCCATTACTGTTTCATACACTGATAGCAGTCCAGCACAAACACATAAAGCCTAGGTTTTTACAACCTTAAATATAGTTATTTACAATTACAAGTCTAACACAGTGTGCAAAATGTTAGTAAGCCTCACAGTAAGAGCAACTGTGTACTTCATGACCAATGGCCAGTCCACATGCATAAATTTTTCCATTGATTGTTGAATTACTGTTTGAACATCTGCTTCCTCTGAGTAATTGTGTGCTCCACTTGGAGCACTTTGACACTTCAGCACAGTCCACCTGCAGTAACTGGGGTTGGGAACACCTTGTTCCTGTGGCATTTGTTCCCCTGTCCTTCAGTAGCAGCTGACTGCGATCCAGCAGTGACTGTGGGCTGGCCCAGAATACACGCTAGTGTAGCAAATTATTCTTCTCTTTGCTGACACTGGTTGCTCAAACAGAACCACAAGTGGGACATTTGGGAATAGAGTATTGCATGATGTCTCCTGAAGGTCTCCAGCATGTTCTTTGTGTGAAAATAACCAAGACCTTTATGTTTTATTCCTTAGGTGGCTGGGTTGTCTCATTCTGTGCTGCATGGTGGTCCTGATTCTGGTCTTTTACTATCTTGGATTGCTATGTGGCACCTGTGGTTATGATAAACATGCTTCTCCAACAACCAGAGGCTGTATCTCCAACACTGGAGGAAACTTTCTTATGGCGTAAGTTTCACTTACTGGTGAAAAAGGGAATAAAGGCACCTGTAGGAGGTTGGTTTGGTTGAGTTTTTGAAGGACACAGATATGAAAAGAATTTGGTTTGTTACATAGGTATATCTCCAGAGAAAAAATAGAAATAAATATTGATTTCACATGCTTACACTGAGGGACTTGGGGATTTGGGGTTGTTCTTTCATTGAGGATCATGGCTGAAGGATAAAACCTTTGAATCTACCATTGTAAGGTGAGTGCTGTGGCTAATGAATTTCTGTGCAAGCCTCTTTGGAATCTGTAAAAACGGGGGACAGACAATAGAATATATTAGGGGAAATCCAAAACTTTTTAGTAGACTTGAACATTTGGTCAAAATTTTAAAAAAAGCCATGCAAGGAGACAAAAGCATTTGACCTTCTGAGAGCGTTTCTGGATGTTTGGGGTTGAAAAGTGCCTTGGAGTGGTTTAATGTAGTTTCTGCTGAGTGCAGGGGAAGATAACATATGAAAGTCTAAAATTTTTTTGAGAGCACAAGGCTAGATAGTTGAGTTTAAAAAAGAAAATTGTATGGTTTTGTGGCCCTTAAATGTAATTCTTCAAACAGTTTGCATGCCCAGTGCTAATGTGAGGTTTCAAATGCATTTTAGCTGAAGACGTTACAGGGCTAAAACATTTAAAATGTTTCAGAGGGCAAGAACATATTTGAAATAGAACAATTTCAACCGTCAATCAGTTTTCATATCTGTTATAGCTGCTAACTGTTTGGCTTCACTATTGCCCCAAGTATGTATATATATGTGTATGTGTATGTGTATGTATATGTATATGTATATGTATATGTATATGTATACACACTGTGTTCTTATAAAGCAAAAACTTCTTTTTCAGTGGTGTTGGATTCAGTTTTCTTTTCTCCTGGGTGCTGATGGTTGTAGTGGTGCTCACTTTTGTCACAGGTGGAAATGTAGAAAAATTGGTCTGTGAGCCCTTTGAAGATAAAAATTTATTCAAGGTGAGGTTATTCATGTTATTAAACAATTAATAGAATCCCCATGAGTCCCAGTGGTCTTGTCAGTTCTTTATGGCATGTCATTTTTATAGGACGCTTAGAGTGAGTTTGGATCTGGTTTTACTTCCTCCTTACAAACCAAATAGAGACATTCATCCTTTCTTGGTTTAATTTGCTTTGCATGCCTGTCTTCTTTTGGAGACAGATTTTTCTGATTCAGTTGTTCCTTGGTAATGGAGAGGTTTAATATTTGTTTTCTGTACCAGAGAGTTTGAATTCACTGTTTTGCTTGTATTTTCCTTAGTGGGTGATAAGCTTATATGTGGTTATGTGTCAAAAGACCACATGAATAAATACTTAAGGAAACTTGGAATTGTAGTAACATTACTGAATTTTGTCTTCTAGGTTTTGGATACACCTTACTTACTAAATCAGCACTGGAAAAACTATCTTGCTGGCATCATCTTTAAAAATCCGAATGTTAACTTGACTTTTGAAAAAGTGTACAGGTATTAGAGTTATGATTAAGATGTAATTCAGTTCATATTTAACTCTTTTTTATTCCATTCAATTTACACATACTGGTTTTATGGTATCTTTAATGCTTCATATTTCAGGCGCATCCAAAAATCATACATGTTCCAAAAGACATTCTGATTTTCTAGTGATTCACAAGCAAAAGCAATGTGTTCCTGTATATGAGTTATTAGAGACAGTCAGCATAGTACTGTATGACAATACTAGTCAAGCTATTTGATAAAATACTTTGCATCTTTCAGAAACTGGTAATCACTTCTCTTATTGACTGAGCTTCAAAAAATATAATCAGTATTTTTTTTTCTAAAGGACTGATTTTCTTAGAATAAGAAAACTTTGTTAATCATTCTGTTAATACTTGATCCTCAAGGTGGTTTTTAGGCTGATCTGTGTATTTGTATTTTTTCAGTGATTGCAAGGAAAACAAAGGAATTTATACTTCCCTTCACCTAGAGCATCTGTTTAATATCAATGAGCTTTTAAATATTAGTATGGTAAGTAAAGAAACTATGAGTGAGTGCATGATTCTGAAGGATGTTGGCTCTTAAAACACCATAAAGCACATCGCGGTTTTACAGGATCTTGACTTTTATTCACAAAACATCCTACAGGGAGGCAAGAGCTGTTCAAGCAAATCTGAAAGAAGGAATTCTACTTACAAATAAAGTATTTTTTACTAGTCTCAGTGGGCCATGGAAGATTTTCTGATGTGCTTTTTTTATGTGCTGTAATAATGTTTTTTTTTAACTTTGAAACTTGCATGGAGGGTTGAAGTCTGTCTTCCAAAGGCTGCTTATGGTGTTCAGTGACAGTCTTCTTTTTATATAAATGCCTGTATTGGTGTCTTCTCCTCTGATTCCAGTCAGATTTATGTTGATCCAGGATATGATATACCTTGGTTCTAGAAATTCTGGTGTTGGTTGGAAGTAGTTGGGATAAAATAGTCTTTTCAGTTAAGCTGCAGTGATATATGACTGCACTGCCATTACAGAACTGTACTAATTTTGGGGTTGCCTGTAATACCTGTCTTCATTACAGCAACCCCCTGGGGATATGTGTTCCATTCTGCCAAGCATTATACCCACCTAATAGATATAGTCCCTGCCCCAGATAATATATGATGGAAATGAACAAGGAAGATTCACTAAGAGGGAAAATTATTTTGAGTTTTCACGATGGACTAATGGAGGAGGCTGCAAAGGAAGTCAGATTTTCAGACTCCTCAGCTATAGCTCTGCAGCCTCTGTGGGTAACATAGTTTGGGTGCAGTGCAGGAGGAGTTCAGGTAACATTAACCAATCACGTTTAGTCACCACTAAAGGTGTTTAGAGGAGTCTCATCCAGTCCTGTGGCAAAGAGTGTCTGTCCTGGCCACAACTGAGATACCGACTTCTCTAGATTTCCTTACTTAGGGCCAGGGGTAGAACTTTATATTCTTAAAGGATAACCTTTCCTGGAGAGATGTTAGTTAAAACAGAATGGAAGGTAAGTAATCCATTGGTATGAAAGATGCAAAGGCAGGTTAGAACATGGAGTGACTCAGTACTGTGGATACTGCAGGGAAGGAAAGAGCATTACCACCAACATTACCTAGTGGCTTCTGTTGAACTTAATTGAATTACACTGATGTGAGCAAAAATCAGTGTGTGCTTCTTCATGGAAATGAGGAGTCAGCAAAAGCAGGATGCTTTGGGCAGGGGCTATAGCAGAATCTGTGCTGGTTGCAAGCTACTTTTGTACTTTGTTTTGTTTCTCTCTCAGTATACAGAAGATGTAGCGCTTAGAATTGAACACATTCAGATAAACCTCAGCAAAATCATTCTGCTGGATGAAATTGGGAAGGAGAATCTTCTGAATTTCAGCTCTTCAGGAATAGATGGGATAGACTTCTCAGCATATTTGACAGAGGTGAGACTGTAGTCAGCTAGAGACATGACTGGGACAAAATATAAAATAAAATGTTTGTTTACCAGCAGGCAAAACAGCAAAATCTGCTTTAGTGTGAGACATCATGTTTTGGAGGATCGTAAAAATTGGTAAAAAAGCACTTGAGAAATTAAGGTCAATATATATATAAAAAAAAGAGTAGACAGAGTAGGTGGTATAGTTAAGTGCAAACGGTCTGTAAATGCAATAACAACATACTCCTTTTCTTACTGCTCACATCTTGTTTCAGATCAATAAAAGTGTTACCAAGGTTGATCTTCTCTCATTTGCTAATGATTTAGAAGCAAGAGCAGACCAGCTGGTAAGTTCAATTCAGCAATATAATACATAAAATATATCACTTATATACCATATAAGTATAATAACATGGCAAGGTAAACTTTATATGAGAGAGTTTTCGTACTTCAAACATTGAGATACATGGTGTAATGTCATGTAAGGAAAAGCACTGAAGAACAGTGTAGCATATGAGCTGTATTTTAAATATTGCTAATTATTGGTTTTTGTATCCTCTTGTACATTTTCTGCTTTGAAAGTGTATTTTCCTAAATTCCACTCTTCGCTTGAGAAATGAGGGGAATGCTTCATTTCAGTATTTCCTATTATGGTCTTTACATTTTAGAGTCCCATTTGGAAGAAAAATTGGCTAGCTCATGATGAAAAAGATTATTTGAATTAATTTTTTTCAGTTAGTGAGCCGAAGATTTTGCAATTAACACCAAAATTAATACTGTGGCAGCTTGTAAGGACTTTAATGAGAACTGGAGCCCTATTGTGGAGGGAGAATGCACAAAGGAAACTGTCTCCTCTGAAGGGCTTTTTGAATGCCAGGACAGTGGTCAGAGGGTTCTGCTACAACATTGCCCCCAAATGAATCTGCAAGTGGCACAGATCTGTGTTAACAGATAGTGACTGTTCAGTTATCTGTCTGTTATGTGTGTCAGGGTCAGGCCATGCTCACTTTTCAGAATGAGGGTCATGGTCTGGACGCTGGCCCAAGAGAGATTCCTCCACTGCGACGCAACAGGAAGAGTTACGTTGTGCATGTGCTACAATTGCTTGGATCACTGAGGGACACAGCAGAGTGAGACCACATTGTTTGGAATGTATGAGATATCCATTCCTCAAGTGGAGGAGGGCACCAGGCTCCTGGTGTGTTTGCTCCACCTCTTGCATAATTTGATCATACTTGTTGCTGGGGTTTTTTTGTTTGGTTAGAGTTTTTTCCTGCCACACCTGCACTCATGTCAAGGTTAGACAGCTTGTGGGTTTAAGTGAGAGCTGGGGTTCTTCAAACATAGTTCTTCCATAAAGGAAAGTGTATTGTGCTGGTAGGTTGCTTTCACTATTTTTTGTAGAAGAAACTTAAGGAAGCATCAGAATTGAGAATAGGTCAGACAGAGTAATTTCTTCATATAAAAGACAAATAATTGTGTATATAAGTAAATGTGTTCACTGTTACAGTGTATGTTTTTGTTTCTTCCTTGTGATGCTATTTAATGTAATCATTGTAATGTCTAAAAAAAAAACCCCAATAATATATGTATTACAGAAGTTAGATTGTTAAAAAAATGGTACTGGTTTCCAAGGATATTTTATAATTTCACTTTCTTACTAGTGATAGCTCTTAGAACCATCAATTAAAAAATAAACTAAAAACTTACGGAATTAATCAGTTTTTGGTGTCTAGTTTGCATCTTTTGGCACCTTACAAAAAATTGAATGTAGCTTTTTAGACTGGAAGAAGCAAATGGAATAAAACTTGGATCAAACCAAGGGGTCAAGGTATGGAGGGGGAGCAATACCACCAACATATGGTGTTAGGTAAATGAATTCACCTTGTCAGTAAAGGACATGAAGCTTCCCGAAACTGCACAAGTGATGCAGCTTAGTGCTTACATGAACACTTCCCAGGAAGCAAATACATCTCTGAGCGCTGAGGTCTGCCATTATTACATATCCAAAATGGAGTTAGCAGTGTGTATTCAGTGTGTATGCAGGGAGCCAAATGGTTTTGCCACCAAAAGGAAATGGAAAATAAACTTATATCTGAGAGTAAAACCAAGTTTTATAGGATTTGGCAATGGGCATGAGCTCCAGACAGGCATTTGGACTTGAAAATCAGAGCAGAAACTCGTATCTTCTGACTGGAAGGTGGGAGCCACAAAAATAGAAAATACCCTTCACAGGTGCCCTTCCAAGTGACTGCTGAAAAATACTTGAAATTCTGTATCCCTCAGAAAGCAGAGGGTGCCTCAGGGTGATGTCCACATTTCCAAAACTGGGAGATGCTTGTCCCAGCTGGGGTGCAGTGCTGCAGGGTTCTTGCAGTGAAGTTTGGCTTGTGGCGAGTGTGAGGGGGATGTGCTCATTCTTCTGTATTTAAAATGACTTAGTGCACCTTGTGAAAATTCTCTTCAGTTAAATCTGTCCTGATAATGTTAAAGTCAGAAAAGCAAGGTAATATATCTGGTTTGGTTGCTGAGGTTTGAATTATTAATACAGTGACTTGTTTCCCCTCCTTGTGTTGAGGAATTCCATTTGCCATATCCCATTTTTAGCATGAGCTGTTCTGGAGTGGATGTGTAACTTTCATTGTTTTTGCTATGTTGGAAAGCTTTGAGGTTACTGAACAATACTGCATAATTGCATTTTTTGCAGCCAAAAGGAGCACTGGAAAATGCCTTAAAAGGACACGCAAACAACATTCGAATGATTCATAACCAGCAAGTTGTTCCACTGGAGCAAGCTATGGTAAAACATTAATGCTGAAACATATTTGTAGAAAATACAAACCTCTAAGGTTAGAAAGCTGAACTGCTATAAGCACAGATTGTGGTCAATGAAGAGTAATCTGGCTAAAGTATGTGTTTAATAAATAATTTTCCTATTTAAAATGCTGCTGTTTTATAATGCTGTCTAAAATAATGGCCTTTTTCTTTCTCTTTTTTTCTATAGCTGTTTGTGATTATATATGAATAGAAGAAAAAAGCAGGGGAGAACTTTACAAAACTCTAACCCTAAAACCCCCTAAATCACTAATTTTTTTTTTTTTTGCTTGTTACTGGTCTTCAGTAATAAAAGCCATTATCACTTTGACACTTTATTTCTTGGAGCTAGCAGTTACCTAACAGTATTAAAATTGGAAACTCTTGAGAGTATATGAAGAGCCAAAGTCTTTTTTATTGATGCTATGAAAGATGTGAAAGAGCTACTTCTGCCTGATTTTGACACAGACTGCATAGTATCAAGCTGTGACTCTCCTACATGTTAGGTGTTGCTTTTTCCTCTACATAACATGAAGAATTTTAGTTTATCCTAGCATCTGATATAGTGTGTCTGCCCCACTTATAGAAAAATACTAGGTCTTCTGGTCCACTCTGATTCTGTGCTGTTCTTTCCTAATTAACTGCTAATTATTCTCATCTCTTTTTTCTTTTACAAAACTGACTGTCAAGAAATATGTTAAAGCTAGGGTAAGTGCTTTTTCCCTTCAGAAATTGCACAATATAGAATCCTCTGAACACTTGGGTCTGAGTTTAACTGTTCTGTCTTGCCTCCAACTAACTCTTCTTAGTTTGTTGCATCTAACTTTAGTTAAATCAGTGCTGTTGGTGGAGTACTGATTCAATGATTAAACCCACAATGCAATTTTAATGCAGCTGTTGCTACTGTTGTATATAATGTGATATGTAGTATTAATAACAAAATAATCTATAGAAGATCAAAGCATGAATATAAGCTTGAGACAGGTGGGCTCCTACCTGTAGTAATGACTTGAAGCTTTTTTTCTCCCCTCCTTTCCAATAGAGCACTTTAAATCAGAGCATTAGGTTACTGAAGAGGACATCATCTGAACTTATGGTAAGCTTTTCTTTCTGACAACAGGAACATTTTTGTGTTTTAAATCCTTCTACTGCATATGCAGGGCATATATTTTCAGTACCGTTTTCGTCTATTTCTTGCTGTTCTGTTATTGCAAGAGATTGTAAGGCCTTGAGGAACTAATAAGGATTTAGATCTTTCTTCTGCATTAAAAGAAAAATAAAAAGAACATTTCGGATGTTTTTTGGGAGTATAAATTATAAACTGAATTGTCAGGTGATAAAATAGGCTCCAGTGCCATTCTATATAGTGCCATTTTCCTCAGAATGTAGGGGTTTTTTTCTAGAATCCTCAGAATGTAGGGGTTTTTTTCTAGAATCCTTGAAAGCAAAACCTGGGGGGAACAACCACAAAACACAATGCAAAAGTACAGCAGATAAAAGAGAGCTTCGTGATTCACATCCGTAACCACCTTTTGTTCCATGCCCAGCTCCCACTGCGGTCTGTTTCTTTAGGTTGTACTCGCTATGTTCCTGCTTCTGCAACATCAGCCTTGCTCTGGGATCCTGGATCTGCATAGAGTCTTTTCCAGGGCAACCCATGTTTCCTCTCTAAGTAGTGCCTGCACCACAGTGAGACCAGCTGGCTTCACTCTGCCAGAGAGTGAGCAACAGGATGGTTAATTCCCTGGAAGCAAAGCTTTCTGTTGCCACCAGCCTGCCTTGGCTCTGGTAGCAAGAATCCAGCCACACTAGTGGCATAGTCAGAGTCTTAACAGCTTTATGGGCCGACCTACCTCACGGCTTCTCATTACAGTTTTCACCCATCCACAGCAGCACAGCAGCTAGGTATGTGTTAGAATCTGTGATTTGAAACTGGATGAGGAGGGAAGAAGCCATGAAGTAAAGTGTTGTTAAGAAAGGGATGATGTTTGACTCCAAAGTATGTTTAAGAAATATCTGTACATTTTCAGGCTCTGCGTACACTATCCTTTGTGTGTGTTCTGTGTGAGAATTTATGGGGTTGTACATATATTGAAAAAACATCTCAGTCCTTCAGGATATTGATTAGGGGTGTATTCTGGCTGTACAGAATCCTATTTCAGTCATCACGAGTTGTTGTGATAGTATAAGGCCCACTGTTTTCCTCCTGTGCACTATGTGTGTCTGTAGTGTATATATAGACATTGATTTAAGTATTTCTACATTTAAGGGAAGGAAAGAGAGCGGAAGATAAAACCGAACCTCATATATAAATTCATTTTGTAGGATCTGGGAAAACATACCAGTAGGTAACCACTGATACATCTTTTTTCAGTAATGACAAAATATTGAGATGATCATGAATCCTTAGGCAAGCTCCTGTTCTGTCTGGAATTGCATTTTTTGTCAAGTTTTGACAAGACAGTGACACTGGTTTATCAAGAGAATAGGTTCCTGGCAGTGGCTGTAAAGCCATTGCAACAGCCTGAGGGGCATTTGTTTATATTAAACACCATCTCTTCCTCTCCAGGTTAAGGTGAAAAATGTCATTAGTGCTGTTAATGCTGCCCAGAATCTCATAAATAACAACGCTTCTCAAGTTATTGTCCAGGTAAGCTCTATTTGATCAAAGTACATTAATTTATGATGTCATGGAGATAGAAATTAACTTGCTTTTGTTCTCTTTTATTGTCCTAGGAGACAAAAGAGTACATGGATACCATAATTGGCTACTTTGAGCAATACATTGAGTGGGTCAAGGAGTCGGTAAGGTGCACTTACTTCATTGAGAGAAGCTACGTTTAAAAAAAATAAGAAAGCTAACCAGTAGTAGTAATAAAAAGAATAATATTACTTTTATAGTGTGTTTTACAGTTTCGGGTTTTAATATGTTTGTACTTACTGTAAGTGGGAAAATCAGTCTCCTGTAGTTCTTTTGCGTTTGCCAAATGGAAGTGATGAGTTGTGTTGGTTGGAATGCAGTGCAAATTTGACAGTATCATTTTCAGGGCTAGCCTGAAATCCACCATTTGTGCTAATACTGCAGTGAACCTGACCCTGCATCGTCCAAATTGAAGTCATTAGCATCTTGTTTTATTTTTCTCTCTTCAGCTGCAGCCTTTGAGAAAGTAAGCTGATGAGTAAAAGACTTTTAGTTGATAGCATATCCTACTGGTATTTATTTTGAATTTGGATAGAGTAAGACATAACAATTTAGTAAACTGTAACTGTAAGCAAGTTTAGAGATTCTTATTTTATTCTGTTAGGTACTTAAAATTGTAATTTTTAAATCTTTTTTTCAGATTGCCATGGAAGTAGCAGCATGCAAGCCTATTGCCAATGTGATAGATACGGCAGTAGATATTTTTTTATGCAGCTATATAGCTGATTCTGTGGTAAGAAAGATTTTGTTACTCAGAATTGGGGCATCAAGGGGAAAATTCTTTCAACATACATCTGCATTTAATTATTCTGGGTAGACTATTCTGAAGTAAGATAATAAAGTATCACATACAAAGTTATGCAAGGAAAATGTTCTGATCCTGGTTCAAATCCAAAGACAAACCAGTGCTGCACTTTTTAGGTTTTTGCTAAACTTAAGGTTCTATTAGCAAGAATTCTGTAAAATTAACTGATTCTGAACCACTTTGAAATGGAAAATGGAAAAGCATAAAGATCTATCTGCAGCTTCATCTGTAACTGTTGCTAACTTACAGGGTTAAGGGGTGAGGTGTGGGCAGGAAGCGAGTGGAAAGTACCCAGGGAAAACTTTTTCAGGTATCTTTCCCGAAATCTAGAAAACCTGAATGAGGTTTTATCACTAGACTTGCAGCAGACAGATCTTGACTCATTTCTGTGTATTGGAGACATTCAGCATGACTTGTAGCAGGATAGAAGGGCAGTATTGGCTTTTTCATCTTGCCAAAAGAGGTTGGAAAGAAGACAGCATGTACTGAAGGTAAAGTAAGACAGTTTGTGCCTGGGGGAGTAATAGCCTCCTAGCTATTACTTAGCTTTATGGCACTTCTAGCCAGATCCTAATCATACTCCTAGTAATACATGTAATCAGTCAAAGCCAAAACACTTTAACCTTGATAATGCTTAACCATGAAATGTTCCATCTTGATAATGCTTAACCATGAAAACCTATGTGGTACTCATTGATTAGCTCATAGATTACAGAGCTTCTGTTCCCCTTTGTGGAGCCATTAACGGTCTGGTGAGAGATGGACCATGATTTTCCTGATGATAGAACTTAGCTGAGTCACTTGCAAGTCAAAATGCCTCCAGGCAATACAAATCAAATTTGAAAAATCATCATTTTAACATCAGGTGATAGCTCAGTTCAACTGTATAATAATGAAATTAGTTACACAAACAGGGCTGCAGTTAGCAAGTTATAAAGTGCCTTGAGAAAGTGCTGGAAACTCATATTTTGACAAGAACTGCAAGAAGTAATTTCTGCTGTGTTCTTTTGGTAACAATGGTTAGAATATCAAACATGGGTTCAGTACTTTACTGATTAGTTTTCTCCATGATCTCTTTTTCCTTGATTTTGCTTTTGCTTTTGTTTCAGAATACCTTCTGGTTTGGTTTGGGAGGCTCTTCAATGTTTCTAATTCCTGCCATAATTTTTGCTGTAAAACTCTCTAAATACTATCGCAGAATGGATACAGAGGATGTATATGATGAGTAAGTATATATTCCAAAATAAGCTAAATGGAAAATGGATTAAAATGTTTATTCTGGTGTTTAATGTGAAGGCTCTATGATCCTTAAACCTGTGCTGCCAGATTAGAACTGCATATTCATGTGTAATGCTGCAGGTTTGGGTCAGTGCTTCATGCAGGTGGCCTTTGGTAGCCTTGACTTGCCATGACTGCAGATAGTGCTGGCTCTGACTGTGGGAATCTTATGCCAGAATGAGGTTGTCAGAACTTTGTGAGCAGCATTTATATAAATAAGTTCCAAATGTGCAAGTTATTAGCTTTGCAAAGTAACCTGTTAAGGTGAATTGTGCCTGATTTGTAATCTCCATGAATTAATTACTTGCTTTCTTGCTGTCTTAGTTATTCCTAACCAGTCTTTCCTTTTTCAATTGCAGTTCCTCTGTCTCAGGGACTTGGCATTTTACTTTATGATAACTATTCTTACGTATTTTCCTATCAGTTTTTTTTTACTGTTTTCTTTTCTACTCCTTGTTTTGCTCATTGTTCAGTTAGCCTGTGCACTGCATTTCTCACATTTCACAGTGGTTGTTTTTCATTGCATGTTCACAAATCAGTAGAGCAGAAACAGGCATGTACAGCTGAAATTACTCACTTATTAGTGTCTAGTTAATTACTCCTGCTTTTCTGTGTTTTTAGTTTCGAAAATATACCCATGAAAACGTAAGACATTTTTGCTAATATTTGTTAAAATTATTTTATTAATGTGGGAGGGTTTATATTTTTAATGTAACTTGTTACCTCAAAAGAGGTAACGTTCTCTTTCATCAGACGTGATAGATTATATTAGAGTCTCCAACTCAACAAGAATATAAAAATAATTAATTGATTTTTGGAGAATATAAAAATACTATAAAATGTAAAATTATAATTATACCATAACTCTTGAATGTTACAAAGGAAAAGTTATATTCTGTTGTACAGACACAGTTTATCTTTGCATATAATACATCATCCATGTACATGTCTTAGAAGCCATATTGTACATAGTACATCTTATAGTTAACATGGTCTTTCTTGGTGTATTTATTTTATTACAGTACGGAAAATGGTAATAATGGTTATCATAAAGAGCATTTATATGGTATACACAATCCTGTTTTTACAAGGTAAACCAAGTCTGAAACTGCATGCCTTCATGTGTCCTTACTTCAGCTTCTCTTTCAATCACATGTTCAATTTTCTTCATGCTTTAAAGTGAATCTCTTAATTCTCTGTTTGTTTTTTTTTGCATGATTATTCACTGTAGCAAATGCTGTATGATGTGTATTTTTCAAATACTCTTTACATAACAGCAGATATAGTAGTAATTTCCTGCAACTTAACAAAGCAATTGCTTAAATTTGATCTCAAAATCCATGAAGGTATTCAGTCAGCACAGTGGGTGGTCCTAAAGTGACAAACCTATTAAAATGCTCTGATAGCAGATGAAAGTGATAGGATGGGAATGCATTTGTACTCCTGAGTAGTTTTATTTTTTAAATGGTGAGATCTCCTGTGCAAAAGGCGAGTGATCCAGGTATGCAGAAAGCATGAACATAGAAAATGGGTGTTTGTGCATGGGTAGGACTAGGATGTACCATCACAGAGGAAGAAGCTCAAGTTATGTTTAAAAAAAGGAGGACATGGCAGTTCTTTTCTGCCTCTACAGCTTCTGTGCTGTAAAACATTAGCTAGTTGTAAGACTCAGTTTCCAAGGGGCTAATATTCTATGTCCCACAACCTCATTATTTGGGTTTGCAAAATTTGAAAGTTGCTTAAGGAAGGATTAAATTTATGATTGAAATTTGTAGCTCACTGTGCCTTGCAACTTCATGACTGAATGTAAAGGTTGAGTATTTGTAGAGAAGATACCACTATGCTTTAAATAACAGGTAAATACAGAGAGCTCAAAGTTTGGGTCTTGCCAGAGTTCATGGTTACATCTGATGATGATGATTATGATAATGATGATGGTTATTATGATTTAGAACTGTATTTTACAATAATTATTTACTGACCCAATCTTCATTCCATATCTCCTTCTGAAGGAAGTCTTTACATAACAATGTTTTTAGTGATATTTATGATCACAATTGTTGTGGTCTGTTCTGCAACTTAAGGGTGCTTACTCCCCACATTAACTGACAAGGAGTTTAAGTCCAAAGTGCTCTCCACTGGCCTATCTAAGGACTGTCAGTTTTAGGACATTCAATGTTTTACAAAAGAGAAAGCTAATAATTTTCCAGGCCTTAGAAGTCCTTTTCTGATCTTTGAATCTTTAATATGACTATTAATATACTTGAGGTTCATAGCATGTTTTCTTGTGATATTTCAATCATTGATAAATAGTTTAATTCAGCGTTGCTGAGCAACCTAAAAATTACTAGCATAAAATAATCTTTTACACAAAGATCCACTTGTTCAGTCCTGATTTATTTTTCCTAAATTTGAAGTTACTCAAAATGGGCTTCCATGATAAATTTAAAGATTCAGTGTGAAGCAATGCTGTCTTCTGATGTGCTGAGGTAATTTGAAAAACTGCTAATTGTGGCATACATGCTTTGAATTTCTCAGTATGGCATTCCCATATGAATAAAATCTTAATTTTAATTTTCATTTCAGCATACTCTTTGCTTTTATGCTATCCTTTATTTTTCTCATTTCCTACAAATTATTTTTGGAGATACTTTGAGAGATAGGACTTTGATTAGATCTCTGTGCACCTATGCTTTTGCAGGTTTAAAGAATCCCACAGGGTTGGATTTGGGTTTTTTTTATCCTTCAAAATCCACTGGATAATTTTTCTGTAAAGCAATGCAAATATTTTTATAACACTAAGATATGTAAGTACAAGTGAGAGCTGTATGAGGTATATGTGTCTCACACAGGTGTTTTTGTACACATGTCAAAGACACAACCTCAAATCCAATGATAGCAAAAAACGAGGCTGGATTAAATTCATAAAAGAGGGCAGTCCAGGTATTTATTTCTATCATGAAGCAAAGATAACCTGAAAGGTTGGTGGAGAAAACTATGAATCTCTTTCCTCTTGTTTGGAAAACTCTTGATTAAATGAGTAAAAAATTGAGACTGTCTTGGGCCAACTGAGCTTGTCTCTCACCTAAGTTAGACACAGTATTTCTGTTCTGTTTGTGGGCAAAAGAATATGACAGGTTTGTTTTGTTTGTTTTTTTTTTCTTGTGTAGCTCTGTGGAACAGTGGTAACACATACTGGAAATGTTAAGGGGTAAGTAATAAGCTTAAGTCAATTCTAGAGCTATTACTACTTTACTGTTTTAGGAAGGCTTCTCTGATTTCTGAAACATGAGTGTGCTGTAAGGTCTGAAAATAAAAAAAGTTATTCAGTCATATTGATGTTCATATGAAAATTAAAATTCAGTCTTCATAAATTTTTTCCTGATTCGTTTTTGTTATTATTTCCAGGCTACATAAATGAGGCTCAAGACTCATCTGTGGGAGTACATCATTATTCTTCCAAGTGTATTGGCATTTCCATTCATCTGACAAATCCTGAGCCACTTGTTTTATGTCAGCTGTACTGTAAATCCCAGATGTACTATTGAATGTTATGCCATAAACTACTGTACAGAATATTTTGTGATCAGGGCACTGCCTCTCGAATACCACTGTTCAAGGCTTGAATTAAATTTTTTTTTGTTTTTTTACTTTTTTACACTGGGCTTTCTACCTTACATCACAGTATATAAATTAATTAGATTAACAGCCTTTGCCTAGAAATTCTCTGACAATTGTTCAAGTTCTTATCTTAAATTGTTGATTTGTGTTAAATACAGTACATACACGTTTACATAAAAATACATTTTGTATACAGAGACTTTTGTATATACATTTTTCTTAAAACTTCTAAGTGTTTAGTTAAGATTTTAATATTGTATAGTACTCTTCACAAATGAATTTACCAGCATGATCAGTGTTGCTATTTGGTGCTCTTGAATGACTACATTGGGCTAAATTTGAATTGTAATGGGGTCCACAGTGTCTCTTTGTGTGTCTGAGAAGCTCAGTTGCAGTTTCGTTTTCTCCCTTCTCTTTTTTTTTTTTTTTTTTCCTAATTATTTAATACTTAGTGGGTTTTGCTGTATAGATCTGAAAGGGACTTTTTGGAGAAGTTTGTTTTTAAACTTTGGGTGGGAGGGTCGGGAATGTGCGGGATGCTTAATATAGTGAAAAAGCTAAGCTTTCTAGAGTTCAGTAGTACCCATAAAGAGCATGAGGGATGTCCTGTGTTGGTGATTTTTAGAATGCTTTACATCCTCTGTCTTCCTTTTCTTCTTTCACATCCACTTCTGTAATGTCCTTAATAGTGTCACTGTGGCTCTTTTGGAGGCGGTGATAGTATTTTTGCTAAATAATATTAAACTGTGATTTACAATATTGAAATTCAAATCTGTTTAGCAATTGGAGTTAACATTTGTACTATTAGAGTTATTTCCTTGAATTTAGGCAGATGGTTGAATTTCTGAATTAGTTAGTAACAGAATTTATCAACAAGGCCAAAACTATGTTACCAGTGTAAAACTTTCCAGCAAGTGAAGTAGTCAATATAGATCTAAAATAGTATCTCTTCATCTATCAGCATTGTTAACTTTGTTTCAAACAGGGTTCATTGTCTTGAAGTAGGGATAATCCTGTAAATTATTAATACAGTTTTAAGGAAATGCTGAAAGGTGATACCAGTCTTTAATCCAGAATAACCTTAAATTTTTCATTTTTATGTCATAAATGGAAACATTTCTAATTGACAGTATGTAGCATATGTGTATATGTAATGTTCAGAACTGCAGATTTTTAAAAGTTTCTATTTTTAATTTGAGAAAATGTTCCCAGTTCATTTAAATAAAAAAGAACTTGCTTAACTACCTTATGTTTGGTTCTCCCTTGTTTTGTTGCACAGACATCTCTCAGAAGAGTTGCACTGAGTTAAAATCTTACAAGAGTGAATTTCTTTACCCTGATTAAAATTTTTTGCTATATTTGACTTTTACTTGTGGAGCAGGAAGGACTGAAAGAACTTTGACTCTGGGTGAGGGAGCTTCCAGCTTCCTCCAAGGATGTGAATTAAGCAAAGATGGTAGTATTCAAGCTAATGAGCTGTGCAGAATATCCTATAACCTGTTTCTGTATAGCACTGACAGCAGAATTAGACATTTGCTGGTACTTCCCTCCCAGAGTTCACTGCTGGCATCCTAGCTTACCTTGTAAAAGGACAATTGTTTTCTACTGATATGAGAGACCACAAACTGTTTAATCTGAAGCACAGGCAGACAAGACTGAAATGTCAGATGGGAGTGAGACAAACACTTGGTGGTAGCATAATAGCTGTAACACATAAATGTATTTGAGTCCAAGCTTTGATATTTCTCCTTATCCTTGTAGTTTATTTGTTTTCGTGATTGGACTTGAAAAACTTTGAGAACAAGAGATCTGAAACTGGTATAAATGAATTGTTAAATTGTTTTGGACTCCAGCAATTATTACAACTAGAGAGACAGATGTCTTTAGTTTCTAAATTCTCAGTACTGTTGTGCATAACAAAGTGTAAATAATACATTTGTCAAATATTAGGGGGTATTTGAGTGCTTGCCGCAGGGATTTGAAATCCTTGAAATTAAGTATGAGGTGGGCAACAAGATTATTCTGGCTGGCTGGCTGAAGGGTGAGAAGACTCCCCAGAAAACAACAGAAGAGTGAATTTTAAGTCTTAAGTAGGCTTATGCCATTGTTGTCCTAAGACTTAGCTGGAGCCACACCACTGTGCCTTGAAAGAGACAGGAGGAACTAATGGAAAGAAGCTAGACATGAGGTCTCTGCTAGAAATGTTATTAAGATAGCTATAGAGAAGGAATGAAAACAAGGTTGTTCTCTCTGTCAAATGGTATTTAGTCATGGGAACTTGGTGGCACATTGACTGGAAGAACAAGGTTGAGGATACCCAGAATGGCTGTTCAGGTGGCTCCATCTTCATGCAGGCAGCTTTCAGGTTATCTGGGCTGCCGCAGCAACAAGGGACTCTTGTCCCTCTTCTATTAAAGAAGCTTTTGGTGGTGGTGGTGTTCTGCTTTGCCATCTGTGTTAAAGGAATGTTTTTGCCTTGGTATTTTGTTTAGCACTACCTAGTGAGTGACTGAATACACAAAATGCTGTTCTGTTCCATTATGTAGCCCAGTCTTAAACCCAGGGTTTCTAGCCCCCCACAGTTACTGAAGCACAACTAAACAATCCAATAGCCCTTTCCAGGAACTGGGCAGGGTCAGGCTGGCTTGTAGCATATATGTCTTTGGAAGAAGTGCCTAGTGGGGGTCTTACTAGCCAGAAAAGTACTGTGGATTGCCACAGCAGGGATTTTCCTCATGACCTTCTGAATGCCAAGGGAGTTATCGGGATTTTTCCTTAGCTCTGTTTTTAGTTACTGCAGCAGAAACTGCTAGGACAGGATTCTGCACTACAATATTTCTGTTCTCCTGCCTTTGTTTTATGGCAGTTTTACAGCTCACTTGTTATAAACAGGGAAATATCTATTAAAAAAAACCCCAAACCAATGAAGCACAAATAATCTGTCTGACATGCTCTGTGGTCTGTTCCTTGCTGCTGAGACCTGTGTAAGTCAGTTCTGATGTCTTGCTCTGTTGGCAGAATGACCTGTGGTGTGAAAAATGATGATAAAATTTCCAAATGTTTGGTGAATGTTTAGGCTTGTAATACCTTATTTTGTTCAAGCTTTATTTCTTTTCTTGCTTACATATTGCTTCCGTGGCTCAAAGAATATGCAGTTGATCCTTCCATGCATCCCCACTGCATGTCATGTGCGGACAAAAAGAAGTGCTAAAGTTGCATCCTTACTGTGAAAATCCACAGAAATCTTTTTTTACTTTGATATGGTCTTACAAGCTCTAGCATGAAGATAGCTATAAAGCAGCTGGAGAATGGAAAATATCTGTTAAAAATCAAATATGACATGTTCATCCTGGATAGGAATGTGCTTCTCAGTTATACAACTGTCATTCTGTATTTAACTGCATTTACAAGACTTGTCTTGTTACCTTCTTGGGAGTTCACACTCCCAAGGTTATTTGACGCTCCCTCAGGCTATAAATTATGAGTACTTGCCTACTGAAGTGTGATTTATTATTTCTATAAAAAAGCCCAGCCCTTATATTCTGCATTTTGCTGGGAAGAGGCTTCTTTGTGCACCAAGAGTTTAAATTGTGAGCAGCCATTTACTTACTGCTTTCACTTCCTTGGATTGTATTGTTCAAGGATCTCGGTCTGCTCCTCTCACCATGAAGAGTTTTGCTCTCCTTTTCCTGGTTGTGATCTGTGGTGTGGGAGGATTGGGACAGAAGCTGAAGCCAAAGAAAAGAAGCAATGGTGAAGAAATCAAATTTCGGACTAAAAGCAAAGATGTTTGCACAATGACCATGAGTGGCGATGACGAGGAGATGCAACTTAGAATTGAATGCAAAAGCCAAGGCATGTCCTACTGGTGTGAGTTCACTGGCAAGCCATCGGTCTGTCGTGCTTTCAGAAATAATCCCAAAATCTACTGGAATCAGATTGCCGCGGAACTCAGAAAGATCCCACATGCTTGTGAATCCATGGAAGCATTGAAGACCACCATGTGCCAAAAGGCTCCCCCAGAGGCTCTCATGAGGCAAATAGCTGCTGGTGTGGAGCTAGAAGGTCTAGCAAACCAGGAAAAACCAGTCCAGAAAGCTTCCATTCCTATGAGAGAAGTGGGGCAAAACTCTGACCCAACCCAACATGGTCAAGGGTCTGAAAATGAAACAGAAGCAATGAAACTGGCACGGGAGCATTGCTGGGAATCCCTGCATGGTGTCTGCTCCTACCTCATTGGCATCTTTAGGGGTTAAGGATTTGCTTCAGGTAAAACTAATCTGGAAGCACAGTAGAATATACCTAAGAGTAATTCTATTGTGCTTTGATTTTGGGCACCTCTCGGGGATGTGGACGGGGAGGTGCTAACCTCACTTGCTAAAATCTAACATAACAAAGCCTGTTTTGTGGCTTTTGAGGGGCTAGGCAGCTTAAATTTCCAGTGATCTGTATTGGTTCAGGACTCCCTTACAGCCTCCTGTGAGGTCTTCAGTATGTACTGAGATGTTTGCCTAATCTGTTGTTAATCTTAGAGTATTTCAGTTCTAACTGTTGGAATTGGGCTGATTTTTTGCCTTCTGTCACTCCTTCCCTCTTGTGCTGACTTCTGGATTTACAACAGGGAAGTAAGATAAATAACAAATGCATCAGATCCAGCCAAATGTATTGGTTGGAACAAACTACATTCAGAAACGGAGAAAACAAAGTTTATCCATCAAAACTGCTGGTTAATAATTAAATATTTTAATTTTAAAAATTAGTTCATAAACCCCTTGCAGAAATGAGTAAACCCAAGTGGACTGTCTTGGTTTGTGAGTCTGTTACTGTAGAGGCAATAGGAGATCACATTCAGGCACTTGTCTGGTAAGTCTCAGGTTTTCAGCCAGCATTTAAAAAAGCAAAGCCCTTTATTGGAGAAGTGATAAGTTTTATACCCCTTCCATTCCAACTCAGAGAAAAAGCCAGGAGCTGGTGAGTGAACCTGGCAAACTTGAAATAAATTGGAATATATACAGTATGAGCTGGCAAATGTTTAGGCTGCTAAGGATAATTTATGCCTAGTACAGCAAAGTGACTAATTATTTTCTCTTTTTTTTTTTTTGTTTTGTTTTCATTTTTTTTGTCTTTGTTTTGCAGAGCAAAGTTACTACTGCTGAAGAATGGTCCTTGCTGCATTTTAATAATTTAGAAATAAGAATTTTGGTTTAAAAATGAGTAATTTCTATAAATCTTTTTGCTGTTTCCTTTTTAAAGAAAAAAATGAAACATTTTAACAGTGCTGAAAAGTGCTTGAAACTGGAGTGACTGTGCTTAAAGTGTTAGTATGAACTAACTGCCCCTAGGCTTGTTACACACCAAGGCATTTATGTAACCAAGGAGCTGCTTGACCTTGCATAGGTTTTTGTGTGTACTGACTTGCTTCAGTTTGTTAGAGTTGAAAGCTGTTAATGATGATACAGTTAGTGCAAACAATAAAAATAAGGTTTTTGAAAAGGTACTTGCTGTGCTTTCTTGAAATTTTAGCTGGTGCTGTTTGTATAAAGTCACAGTATTTGACACTTGTTTCTTAAGAGATTGTTGGTAGAATGTGTAAGAGAAGTTACAGGTCTGAGTCACTGCTTTCCCACTGTGAACAAGTTTTCATGAATATTAATATTTTCAATGTTACGAGGTTTATATTACAATAATGAGTTTCAGCCAGCAGGAAAAAAAATGTAGAAATAAGAGAGTAAAGTAGTAATACATTTCAGAACATAGCAAATCAAAAGTGTTCACCAGTGTTGCAGCTGCAGATTTCAGTGTTACCGGACCTGTTAGTGGCACTATTAATGTTTGGTTTCAGTAGATATTCGGAAAAGTAACTCCCTTGGCAACTTGGGCACTTGCCTAAATCTCCTCAAAACACAAAACAAGACCCAATGGCCTGTTGTCAGATTACAACACAATTGTTTTCAGATTATTATTTAACAATGATCCCTTTTGTTCCCAAGTGAGCTTTGCATCAGGGATGTAACTGGAAAAACTTCATACTGTAGAATTGAATAGTGCTCTGTGTTTGCCTTGCAAAGTTTCTGCAAGATATTGTTCACTGAAGTACTTCTCCAGCTGTACTCAAAGATTTGTAATTCTCACTATACAATTCCAGATCATGACTGTCCAGTCATTAAACTTTGTGCCTTGTACCAAAAAACTTGAAATAATTTTCTTCAAACCTCTTGAAAGATATGGAAAAGAATAGTAAGATATGGAAAAGAATAGCAAGTCACGAATGCAGGATCAGTGCAGAAGATCGTATGTACAAGGCAGAAATGTAATTTGAATGCTAATAAAATGTGTAAGCTGTATTCTTCTCTGCTGTGAATCCAATGTGGTTAGTTTTCATTTGTGATCTCAATTGCTATTACCAGGCTCTCGTGCTGTGATTAAAAAAATGTAGTAGTACACCTACTCACCTAATACTGTCATAGAAATTAATATAATTGTCTGATTTGCAAACATGCCCAATGCATCCAAGTGATATTAGGGAACTGTTTGCAATGTTCAGGGGAGGTTGTGGGTTTTCTTGAGGTGTGCTTTTAAATATTTTAAAGCTCCTGTTACAAATGATGCAAAATCCACTCTGCAGAGTGAGTGTTTTGCAGTAGTATCCACTACAGCAGTAATGACCTCAAAAATGAGATAATGCTTTGCACTGGCAGAAGTCTGGGAGAATCAATTGCCCACCATACTGCTAGCAGGAGAAAAAAGGAGGTTTCATCAGTTCACCAGAAGAACATTTTCCCCTTTATGCCTTTATGGCCTCTTCTATGTGTACGCAGTCAGCTCAGGAGGCCGCAGAGTTGTGTGATGCTTTGTAGAACTCTTGATACAGTCTAAAATTCGTGGCCATCACTAATTCTGCTCAGCAGAGGACAAATGTCACACATGCCAGCATGCTGTTTCCCAGGGAGCTTGTATCTCATTTCAGTAGAGTAGAGCTGTGCTGCAAAGGGCTCCCTGTACTGTGCTGCCTGGACAGACCCCCTGAAGTTTCACTGTTGAAAGCAGAAATCAAAGTCTTGCACCAATGGCCCCCCTTTAATGAAATGCTTTTTGTAACATACTCTGGATCATAGTTAAGCACCACATTTTAGAAAGAGGTGAAGATTTTGGGACCAAGGTGATGCATGCCATGGATTGCATTTCATTAGGCAATGCTATGCACCCTCAGCAAGTCAGTTAAATATAATGATCTTACTTTCAAAATATTTAAAAATTGGATGTTAACTGAAATACCCCACTTCAGTTTAAGAGCACCATGACTGTACTGGCTACATTACCATTTTATTGTGTTTAGCACCAGATATTTACAGTAGTGACATTTCAGTTTCCTTCTGAGTATGAAAGTGCTATTCATTAATGAAAGGATGAATTGAGAAGTGTTTGTGGTGGGTTTAGTGAAATCTTCAGGTACCTCATGAATGAATGACACCTGCTGTTAGTTCCTTTGAGGTAAACTAGTTAGTCCTGTATATGTAAGTACCTCAGGAAGTCCATCCAAGTGGAGGTGGAATTTTCTTTATTTTCCTGACAGGAACAGCAGGCAAAAAAGTTTGTCTGGATTCCTGCAGGTGAGACCATTGATACCCAGGCCTGCTACTTCTGCTGATAATTCAGTGCAGTGTGAGGTGTCCGCCTGCCTCAGAATCCTCATGTTTAGGTTACCATAGAAGCATCACAAGTATTTGCTATTTTGATAAGGGAAGCCTCCAAGGAAAGCAAAATGAAGCATTTGGAGAACCTGTGTATGCAAGGATGTGAATTTGACACACATAGTTAAGATCCAAAAAAGACTAGAGTGAGTGTAATGGAGAGCTGTCGAGATGTTCAGGACTGGAGCACCCTCCTGTGAGAAAAGGCCAAGGGAATGGGTTTTGTTCAGCCTGGAGAAGACTTGGGGAGGGAGCCTAATAGCTGACCCTCAATTCATATGAGAAAGCTATAGAGAATACAGAGCCAGGCTCTTCACTGATGTGTGTGATAGGAGAAGAGATCCTGGCCAAAAATTGATAGAGGTGAGGTTCTGACTAAGTGAAAGGGAGAACATTGAGGATAAACACAGGAGTGGGTTCCTCAGAGCAGCTCTGGAATCTCCATCTGTGGAGCTTTTCAAGATCAACTGGACAAAGTTTAAAGCAACATAGTCTGAATTGACTACAGCTACACAGTAGTGCACTCTGGTGTTTTCCGAGAGAATTGTTTAGGTGTGTTCTCTGGTCATTGGGTTGTTTGCAGCATTACATTTTTCATTCTTGATTTTTCAGGAGATGTCATGGTTAATATGTCATGGATTTTAGGGATGGAGATCTCCCACAAAAGTAAAAGGACAAAGGAAAAGCTAAAATTTCCCAAAGCTACCCATTGCCTGCTTCTGTATGGTTGTCAATTTTTTTTTTCTGTTTCTCTTGCCGTTGCTTTTCCCAGTCTCTGCTTTCTTCTCGGAAGAGGAGTCAGACATAGCATGGGAGTTTTTTGGAGTTCCCTGCTTTTCCTCTTACAAATGAGAGTTGTTCTAATCAGACTTCACAGACCATTTTACAGTGACAAAAAGTATGTGGTACATACACAAGAACAGGAGTAAGAACTTGAAGTGGAGGAGGTGCAGTCAGTAGATGACAAGACATTGGTGTTACCTCATGGACATGTTGTTCACACTCCCATCTTGAATACAAATTAAATGGCTTGAACAATGGGCAGGAGGCCAGGTCTGGATTTTCTGAGTAGCTGTGCTACTGTATGTACAGAGAAAGAATAAAATTAAGGGGATGTCTGATTTGGAGTGGAAGTTCATGTTCCCCTCCCTGCCATCCTCCTCAGCAGGTTATAAAACTGTTAGCATAACCCGCTGCTCACCACAGGCATCCCTCCCATGGTGGCTCCTGCTGCCTCAGGGCTCACAATGATTGTAGTCAGGAAGGGAAACAGAGGTGTCCTTTTAGATTCTGCTGGCTGCAGACATAAAAAACTCTGCATTGCTCTGTCACTGCTGCTGTGGCCTGTAAAAATTAATGTGGCAGTGGTGACATTGGTTGCCCCTTTATTTCTCTTACTGGTGCAACGTGAGGGCCCTCCAACAAATGCAGCTGTAAGAAAGTGAAGAATGTGGTTAGGAACTGAAGAGGGCTAGAAGCTTCCTGATGAAGGTTATGGTGACCAAAATTCAGGCACTGACCTCTCCATTTCCTCTGCCAACCAGCACAGTAGGAGGGCAGGAGTGCTGCCCCCATCCTCCCCTCTCACCCCGCTCCAAGGCAGTGCAGACCACATGGGTGCTCTCATCGAGGTATTGAGATGACCCCGTCTTCTATACTCCAGAAATTTAGCATGAGAATTGTCATACATGAAATCCCTTATTAGCTTGGTCTTTGCATGTTAAGTGCCTTAATTAGTTAATTTTGAGTTAAACAGCTCTTTTAATTGAATGATAAAGTTAACCCATCAACCCAGGTACAAAAATCAAGCCTTATTATTAGGGTTTTCACTATCAAACTTCATTATTAGTGTTCTCACTTGTTCAAAACAGTGCATTTGCACTAGTCCCAGTTAAAATTCCCAGTTAAAAGTTTCCTAGTTAAAAATCCCTTTTTCAAACTTCAAACCACTTGCACACTGTAAGAGTTGTTCCTCCTATGTTCATTGTCTGCTTTTGTGGATGTTTTGGGAGGTATTAGATGTCATTTAGTATGTTTTTAAGTTTTTGCTTTGCACTTTAGTCTCGGGACTAACTCCAAAACCCCAGTCCTAACAGCCAATTGCTGTTTTTTCAGCCCCATAGCCGTTATTCTGCAAGTAAGCTCCATAGCAACCTGAATCTTAATGAGGACATGTTACCACCCTTACTTCAGCTGTTACCACCCCCTGACAACGACGAGCTATTGGCAGACAGAGATGATCTGTCAAAAGGAAAGCACCAATCACTTTGGATCAAAGGGGCGGGCTGTGGGCGGGCTGTGGGCGGGCTGTGGGCGGACTGGGGCGGAGCAAAGGCACTATAAAATAACGAGGCACTGTTCAGAGCAGAGCTGAGACCCCTGCAGATCAGCTGTGGTGGGTGCTAGTGCTGGGTACTTAAGCCTTACTCCTTTTAAGGAGCTTTTAATAATTTTTACCTTTGACTTTGGATTAGCTAAAAGTCAGCCCAGCAAGTTCTTCCACCAGAGGTCCAGTGCTGTTAAAGCCTGAAGATCTCTTAATCCCTGCGCTCCTGGGGCATACCTCCTGAGCCACTAGGATCCCAAATTTTTATATTTTTCTAATTTCTGTAATTTTTCAATTTTTCCGTTTTAATAAATTATTTTAATTTTTTCTAAGAGTTGCCTCATTCCTCACAGGAATCCACAAATGTGTGTTTGCAGCTGGGGAAGGTTATCTGGTGCCCTCAGAATAATGTGGTCAGTGTGGGACAGTGACAGGAGTAGGACCATGGAGTAGGTTTTCCCTGTCTGTGTGCAGAAAACATTACCTGAGCCTGTCATGGCTGTTGGGTGCCTCAGATGGCACAAATGAAGCTGAAGCCCAAGTGTTTGAGCAACACCTGTTTTTGCTTGGGGGGAATTCACATGGCCTCCAGGCAGGCTCCTCCAGAGCGAGCTGCCTGGCCCAGGAGCGAGCATCTCTGCCGGCCCTGGGGGCTGCTCCTGGTGTGCTGTGGGGCCCTGCTGCAGTTCTGGGGCTGGGCCGTGGCTCTGGGGTGCTGAACGGTGCTGAGGACGGGGGTTTGCTGGGTGTTGGATTCTGGCTCTTCTGCAGGGACTTGTCTGGGAGCAGCTCTGCTCAGGGGAGGGGTGGCTGGCAGGACCCTGCTGGAGCATGGGGGCCACAGCAGGAGAGGCACCAAAGTTTTTCAAGTCACATTGTTGAACTTGGGCCATGGGCAGGTGGGTTTGCCCCAAAGGTGGATGCCAGAGCAGGTGGAGATGAGGTTTTTCAGAACAAGGTGTCTGTCTTTCCCCAAGACCTTCCCCAAATATTGCTGTCCGCCGTGACCCATCCCATGCCACTTCCTCTCACCAGAGAGATGCTCCAAGAGCTGTTGTTAAAGCCCATCTGTACAAACCCACACAGTGTCTGCACGAAGGCAAGCTACTCCAGGATGACAGGAGGTATTTTTCACAATATACCAGACAAGGAGAGGTAAGAGCCATTGAACTACAGCAACACAGAATATCACCTGCAGTCCTGTGTCTCCCCTGCCTCCTTGGGCCTGAAATCTTTTGCATAGTTGGAATCAGTTCACTATCCTTTGGTTTTGCTTCATATTGATCACATGGCACCTGGACATCTTCTTGGCTCAGGGTAAGTCAGCAGTTGAAAGAAATCATTTCCCTTTGCCTTAGGGAACTATAAAACTTTTTATAGAACTCTACATATTTCACCTCAGCAGCAGCAGTGTTCTTTGGCAGGAACATACTTCATCTGAAGCACAATAGAAACAATCATAGTGATTTGAAGGAACCAGCAATTTTTTTTTCTTCCTCACTATTAATCTCTTTTTTTTACTTTTTTCTTTTTTTTTTTTTTTTTTTTTTTTTTTTTTTTTTGGTGGATGATTGTGCTATAAGTATTTCTGACTTTGAAAAAACACAGGATCCAAAATTAAAGATTACTTTTAATCTTTGCCACGAGACAAATTATTCTTCTGGGCATATCACGGCTCTTTTAAACATCTACATTTTAGTTTAACTCAAATAGCAAAGAGTAGTATATGATTACCTTGCAGCTACAGCATAATTTGCATGAGCAAAGAAAAGTCAAGGACTTGAGCAAGGAAAAGTCAACTGTCTTGGACTAGAGAGCAGTGTAGAAAACTGACTGACTTTAGCATCTGTGAGAAGAAAGGTACATTGTAAATATCTGAGAGACAGGAAGAAATCCACCTGAAACAGACATCCTCAGATAATTAATTTTTAATGTCTTTCTTCTGCATTATATAAAATTTATTTTAAAAATTATTCTTGCCATATAAAGACACACAAAATATTTTAATTGCTAGTGTGCTTTCTACAGCAGCTTTTGTGAGTGCAACACTTGTCAGCCTATAGACCTAGAAAGGAAAACTTTATGCAAAGGAATACTGTTCTCAGCTACAAATTTCTCAGCTGTAGATATTGTTTAAGATTGTAATGCATTTTATTTCCACATTCCCTTCTATTTAACATATAACATTCAGGATGTTTAAAGAGAAAAAGCATATAAACGTGGCTTCTTGCATCTGTGTGACATAGACGTATCATTATCAGTCTTTAAAAGGTTAGGAAAAGAGATATGTAAGGGAGCCTCTGACAGCAGATGTGTCGACAGAAACTGGCATGTTGAACAGTACTATGTGTGTATTTAGGCAGAAGCAAAAATGTAGCACACAGTTTTGTAATTCTGCTCCATGAGTACACTCATGGGAACTAAGCCTGTCCCTCACATGCCCCAGCTTTAGGCCTCGAACATGCAGAGAGGGCTCCCAGGCGTTTGGCTGTGTCATCAGGGGCTGATGCACATGGATACAATACTGCCCTGCAAACCATCACTTCCTCAGGTCTTGCTGCTTGCAACTGTATCTGCCTGCATATCTGTTCTTCCAAACATAAATGTGTCATGCTGCAAAGTGCAGATTAATGTATATAGTGTGCCATTAATATATATGTTGTGCCCAGTGAATACAGACCTGTCTATGTGTGCCAGCACAGAGTTTTATATAAATCTCCCATCTGAATGTAGCAGTGTTTCTTTGGTTTAGTTACGTTTATACTTAATTAAAACCATTACTCTTCACTTCTTTCCGTTTGTTACCTTAAATACAGTGATTCAGAGATGGGAGAAAAAGCTGATAAGGAGAGGAACAAAAAGAATATTAAAACCTAGTCTGCGTTTTTATATTTTAAAAAAGCTTTGTGCAAATACTAAGCAGCTGGTCTGGAGTAGCTGTATCAACAGAGAACATATTGATGAGTTAACAGGAAAGGGCCTTTGATGATGCCAAGGTTTCATTGATTATTCCAAAACTAAAATTTACAAGTGTCTATATGGCAAGAAGACAGCAATGAATAAAGTGCCTTTTGCCATCTGTGATTATTTTATTTTATGTAATGCTTAAATTAATTATGGTTTGAAATTATTTTATGAGATCATTTCATGAATTTTGTTGACCTTCAAAAATCTTTTTGTTCTTTCAGAAGCTGTCAAAATGTTACAATTTTTATTTTTGATCCTGTCTGGTGCACCCCATCTCACCCCCTACCATGGCAGTGGGGTCAGCCTTTGACCCCTTTTCTGATGTAGACCAGACTTACACAGAACACTTCAGTCAGCAGCTTGTCCTAGTTTGGAGCAGTTTTAGGCTTTTAGCGGGGCTGAAATGAGGCAGGTCTAAGGGTGCTTTGCTGAGCTCAGCTATACTGCTGTCCAAAGGAGTTGGATAGCTCCATTTATTTGCAGATCTGAGGTCAAATCCTGACCTAGCACCACTGTGTTCACCACTAAACCATATCCCCAAGTGCCACATCCTTTTGAACACTTCCAGGGATGGTGATTCCACCACTTCTCTGGGCAGTCTGTGCCAATACCTGACCAACTTTTCAGAAAAGAAATTTTTCCTAATATCCAATCTAAACCTCTGGCAGAACTTGTGGCTATGACCTCCTGTTCTGTCCCTTGTTACCTGGAAGCAGAAACCACCCCCCACCTGGCTAAAGCCTCCTTTCAGGTAGTTCTGAAGAGTGATTAAGGTCTCCCCTGAGCCTCATTTTCTCCAGGCTAAACACCCCCCAGATCCCTCAGCTGCTCCTCATGGAACTTGTGCTCCTGACCCTTCCCCAGCTCCACTGCCCATCTCTGGACACTCTCCAGCACCTCAGTGTCTTCCTTGCAGTGAGGGGCCCAAAACTGAACACAGGATTTGAGGTGTGGCCTCACCAGTGCCCAGTACAGGGGAACAGTCACCGCCCTGGTCCTGCTGGCCACATTATTTCTGATACAGGCCAGGTGTCATTTACCTTCTTGGCCACCTGGCCACAGCTGGCTCATGTTCAGTCACTGTCAAACAGCACCTGCTGATCCTTTTCTGCTGGGCAGCTTTCCAGACACTCTGCCCGCAGCCTGTAGCACTGCCTGGGGTTGTTGTGACTGTAGTGCAGGACCTGGCACTTGGCCTTATTGAACCTCACACAGCTGGCCTCTGGCCCCCTGATCCAGCCTTTCCAGATGCAGAACCGAAGTCATTTGGACTGTGCCATCAATAATACAAAGATAATATTCACCATCTAGTAATTAGAGTTTATGTTAAATAGTCTAGGGCTCCATTTCTGAAGGCTGTTGGAAGGCAATGTGGGAAGTGCTTATGGGAAGGCTGTTCTTTAATGGATACAGCTTTCAGTCCTGTTCCCAACCAGCAGGTCCATTAACAAGGACTTGGGTCCTCTTTACCCACATACAGGAGAAAAATCCCTGAATTCCCTGATGGCATGAAGTAGGACATAGATGTGAAATTCCTCTACAGGCACAGAGGAACAAATAGAATTAAAAATGAGTAAAAGGTAACTTGGTGCAATTCATGTGATATCAGAGACGAAAGCGGTAATTTAAACTAGAATTGGAATTGTAGCGCTGCACCTTCAGCAGTGACATTCTGATGCACTGCTTTTCACCTATTTTCAGAAAAGTTCGGGCTGAACAGGACTGAAACTTCTAAAAAATATCCTAAATATTTAGAATATTGCTAATTCTCTGCGATCCCATGAAGAAAAAAAGTATAAATACCTAATGTTTAGGATTATTAATTTCTTGTCTGTTGATGATCTCCACATGGAGGAGCTGTAGAGTTAGAAATGATCCAAGAAAAAACACTTTAGAGACATCATATCTTCTCTAGGTTAACAGAGCAACCCCCAAATCTATCATAAATGCTGAGGTATGTGCATCCTTTCAGCTTCTGCTAACCATAACAAGTTGCACTAGAACTTGGAAAGATGGATCAGGAAATTTTTTACTTTGTTAGTGGCTTCGATTCTTTACATACCTGAACCTGCTGAGATCACTAAAATGAAAATGGTAAATAAGATTTGTCTATTTCCTTTTTCCTTTCTCTGGACCTTCAGAGGGTTGTGTCAGATGTGAAAATGCTGAGCACTGCCAGCCCACACAGCAGCTGTGAAATGCAGACCTTTACAGTCATCCTTCTGACTTGCTGAGCTTTCAGCAGGAGTTTTCAGAGCTCTTTCCAGATGTGAGCTGTGGAGCCTCACAGCTTATACTAACTTTCAAGGATAACCCAAGGATCATGGAGGATAAACCTTATGGCTGATCCTGTCAGTGGATAGGTCACGCTTTGGGGCTGCTGTGCCTTGTGAAGGCATGGCTTGTGTTAGCCCAAGACCACTTTTTTGGTGTAGCTGACATAGCTTCTTCAAAAGAAGAAGTAATAATCTAACTCAGCAAAATAGTTGTCACAACTGTGGCTGCACCTTCTTGTTGTCTTTCCTGGGATAACTGCCATGCTTTAGGAGCCAAGTCAGTGTCAGTGTAGCTTGGACATCAGTATTTTCAGGGACAAAAAAGTCCTGGGAGTGAACTCTGTGTTGGTTCCTTTTCATCTGGAATCCACTGAAATAAAAATTCCTGTTAGTTATTTGAAGTCTCTGTGGGGGGTGACCCCAGGCACCAGTGAAGCCTCCCAACAGCCACTCACTCCCTCTCTCCAGAGGGGTGGAGGAGAGAACTGGGAGAGAAATGGAGAGGAAGGAATGTGGGTAGAGATAAATACACCTTACTAAGTGTAGGGAAAAGGGGAGAAACAACAAGTGATGCAAAGACATTTACTTTACACCTCCCTCAAGCAGGCTGGTTGCCCAGAAAGTCTGGGGTTACTCTAGAAGGACCACCCCCAGTTTTACTGCTGTGTGCAACGTCATACAGTATGGAATGTGGTCAGCTGGGGTCAGCTGTCCTGGCTGTGTTCCTTCCCTGTCTCTGGCACACCCCCAGCCTCCTTGCTGGAGAGGGAGCACAGTGAGAAACAGAGAAGGCCTTCGTGGTGTTTGGTGACAGCTAAAACATGGGTACGTTATTAGCACTGTTCTAGTTACAAGTTTAAACACAGCACCATATGGGCTGCTATAAAAAGCCAGACCCAGCACAGTCTCCTACACCATGAAGTCCCTGGTTTTCCATTCCTCTTTCCTGGTTTCCTTTTCCTGGAATAATTTCTTGGTTCCTGTTTCCATTTTCCCACTGTACTTAAAAAGTGTGCATGAAATGAATGTTTATTCCTTGGCAAGGGCTAGAAACACCTTGCTGTGCTTGGAACCCGTGCTAAACTTTACAGAACTATCAGGCACTGATAAACTCATGAGGGTTTATGCAGTATAGTTTCCTAGTTAAGATGGAACCATCCATTCTTTTGTCTCCACATGGAATATGCACCACTCTTTTCAACAAATATACAAATAAAACCCCTAATATTAATGACTATAACAGAAATAAAGGAATTATTCCATGCTTATTACAATATTTTTATATTGTAAATATACAATATTTATAAATATATGAAAAATACTTCTAAATAAATATGCTTATTACAATATTAATTATATTAATTATATTAATTATATTATATTATATTATATTATATTATATTATATTATATTATATTATATTATATTATATTATATTATTTATTGATACAGCTTAATTTATTTACATACTTAAGCTTTATGGAAAGGCTCATAAGAGTAGATGAAGACCGGCTATCACTGATATAATTACCAGACTTTTGAAAGTCCATGTATTCTGACCAGGACTTCATTAGAGAAAAACTAGAAAGGAAATCCAAGCTGCTTTGATTTCTGAAAGTAAAAGGCTCAGATCACGTGTGGTTTACAGAAACCCATACACAACCTCAAAAAAGTGGTCAGCAGCTAGGAAAGGGTGTCCTTCTAATATACCACATCTTGGCCTGTACAGACTCTCTTCAACTCCATTCACGTTGGTCCTGTGACACTTTGCAACAGCATCACAGTGTGGAAGAATTTCACTACTGCTCTAGTCAGTATTTTAAATGTTCCACACTATAACCCTTAGCTGATCTTGGTTCTCTTCACCTAGGCAGCATCAATTAGTATTCCTGCTGTTTCTACATGAAGTAATTCAGTACTGAGCAGTGTATACATCAGAAAAAAAACTAAAACAAATACCTAAGTCATTTAAAATTCCCACTAAGACAAATAAATCTTACCTTTATGAGAAGGTAGATTATAACTAGAAGAGGGCTGAATCTCATTTCTTATCTTCATCCTCCTGAAGTAACTCTACAACTATTGCCTTAATGCAAAAATGTCTTTCTGCTCTTCAACTGGAAAAGCATATGGGGGCTTTTTCACTGCAGTGCTTTAAAGGGAGCTCAGGCACTCAGGACAGCTGAAAGGGTTTGAAGCATCAGGCTCAGTGCTTATGGCAAGCAGGACAATCCCTCGTGTTCTAGCGATACTGTCTGGTGATTTCATGTGATGTGTCCATTTCTGCCTTCTCCTAGTTATGTATGACTTGCAGTGAGCAGACTCAAGGCAGTCAGTAATTTACAATGGCATCTTTTTGTTATTTTACTCACTTTATCTCTCTGTAAGAGACCCATCCTTTGTTTGACTGTATTTCTGAAGCTTTTCTGGTCAGACAGACAGGCTTTTGCATTTCTCTAAGCTATTAAAGTGTTAGCAGACTAAGGAATTAGTCAATAGTTGTTTCTCCTGACTGCCAAACCAACTTGAGCATGTCCTGAATATCCTGAATCTATGCTAATAAAACTGGCAGCCAGCCTGCTCAAATAAAACCACAGGACTTTGAAATGACTGTTCTTGGAGAATCTTTAGCGGTGCTTAAGGTAGAGAAGTGATTAACTTGTATTAGAGCCAAAAGTAAATGAAAATATATAAATTCAAGTTTTGAGGCTAAGTTCTTCCTGAGATTGGAAAAATCACCTTGAAACACATTTCAGTCTAGTATCCCTTTATTTCATGGGGGTTTTTTCTGAGATTTTTTTCTTTTTATGTTAAATGTATCCCCTGTATTACATGAAAGATAAATCCTACAGAAGAAGAAAAAACAGTTTTTTATCTCTCAAATACCATCTCTTATTTGGTGATCCTGTAGCATTGTCAGAAGCAATCAAAATCTTAGGGCCTGCTTAGATTTGGATATGTTTACCACAAACTCTTGTGTCTCACATACTAACAATCATTTCTATCATGGCATCAGCATTTAACATCCTGTATAAAATAGGGTAATCATGTTTATCTAATGGCAAATATTTATACTTCTTTGAATTGTTTCAAAGTCAAGAAAAACTTTCTTTAAGGTTGGCCTGACACACTTTCACAATAAAATTGAGGGAGAGAAGGCATCTCAAATTTCCCTTGTTTGAATTCAGAAGGCCTCCTCCTGCCAAGATGAAACACTCTCCATTTAGCATCAAAATGTAAACTCCATTTAGCATCAAAATTTTGGGTCTTCTGTATAATATGTGTTTTTTTGGTCTGTATTATCTCATTAACAAGAGGGACTTCCTCATTATTTCAGAAACATTCCTAATGGTCATGCTCCATCATGGGCTTGACCTGCTTGAGTTAATTAAAAGCACTTATCTTTTTGTGAAAACACTGCTTTCCTTGCCTACAGGGTTAAAGCAACACTCTGCAGGTCTGAAAGCAAACTCTGCCTTTTCCAGCTGCATGTGACAGTGTTCAGTGAGCAGGTCACTAACAGATTAACAACTGCTGACTGCCAGGCATGAGCTGGGCGCCAAGAGGGCTGAACTTCTGCTGAACAGAACCTTGGCAGTAATGAATTTTAGGATTTTAAAATCATAATGTTGCCAACATAATGTATCAAGTAAACAAACAAACACTGCAAGTAAAAACTACTGACTTCATAGATGAAGAAGGTAAACAGCAATACCAGACATGGACATGATGGATAAAATAATTAAGCTGTTAGTATTACTTAGAGATAGCCACTGCATCAAGCACCAGTGTTCAGTCAATTTGCTAATGCTTCAGGATTTTCGTTCTTAAATGCAAATGTGAACCTCTGCATGAACTGGAGTTTGCTATAAAATACCCTTACTATTTAATCTTGTAAAGTGCTCTTTTTTTATTAGCTTAAAATATAAAGCAGTCATATGGTTTCTGTTGTTCTGTGATTAACTTACAGTTAACACTTGTTTGAATTAACTAGTGTTTGTTTCTTTTTATTTGGGTTTCATGATACTAGCTTTCATTTGGATGCTGTTTTGCCAAATTCAGTTGTCAGTTTTAGCCAGCTTGTGAAATAATTGGACAGTGTTAAAGACTCGATGAAGAGAGAATCTGGTGCCTTTTTTTCATATTTATTTAACTGATATGAATTTAACCCCAGGTCAGAAGTAACTGAAAATTGTTAACTGATGAGCTTGCTTCTACTTCTTTCAAATAATTGTGCCTCCATGTAGAATAATTAATTAGCAGATCTCAGTGCACTGAAACCATCACCACGTTTTTAATTAACCAGCCTCTTCCAGAGAAAGGCCAGTAGTCTATGGAATATTCTTCTGAAGTGCTGGGCACAGGCAGTGAGATGCAGAACACTGGCAATGGTGTCACTGCCTGTGTGACAAGTATTTTGTTGCTGTGTAAAAGGGTTGCAGCCCTTAGGGCTGTTGTCTTACTGTCTTCTGTAAATCTTCGACTCACACAATCAAGAAGGAAATCAAGTTACGAGTTCCTTGCCTGAAGCTTGTTTACCTAGGGATAGGAATGCTGTGCCAGAGCTCAGCCCACAGTCACAATAAAAAGGTTATTGACCTGGGAGGTAGAGGTGTGACTGCCACATCTGTTATTTAACAGGCTTAGTCTTTCAGCAGGTATTCCCACCAAAATGATGTACACCCACAGCCTGTGCCTGACTATATTTTGTTAGTGAACAGCACAGGAACAGGCTACTTTGTTTTAATTACAGTAAGAATTCCATATTAGTGATGTGTGTATCTATACACCAAAAATTGCTTGAATGCTGCAGGGCAGTACTCATGGACTTTAATTTGAAATGTAAGTAGCTCTTCACATCACTGATGCTGGATCCATTTTAATCCAGTTTGCCTGTGCATTTGCACAGGGAACAACATCCTGTTGTCCACACATATGACTGACAAATAGCTGATATTCTATGGTGCCACATTTGTAGGAGTCAAAGGAGTTCAGTCAACCATCTACTATTCATAAATCAAATTAAAATTTTACTGTTGTTATATAAAATTTAGTTTTTATTCTGTGATAAAAAAACTATGAATGAACAGGAGCCTCACGATGTCACAGAGATGACACCACAAGAAACTGCAGTTTGCTAATAATGCACCAGTGCAACTAGTAGTATAAAGGATAATAATTTCCTATATAAAAAATACGTATGTGTGGAAAATATTTAAGCAGCAATAAAAACTCAGAAATACTGTGCTTCTTCCACACCAATGAATCATAGCTAGGAATAAGGATAAAACATCTTCTTCTCTTTGCTTAAACAGCAGAAAGACACTGTCTACATTTAATTGATGAAAACTTAAAGATGCTAATTACCTGTCTGAAGTTTCAGTCAAAAGGCACAGGAGAATCTCTGGACTGAGATTTTCCACACAAAATTTACACTGGGATTTGGGTATCCATGCTTGTAATTCTCAATGATTACCTTTATTTGCTAGTGTTGCCAATTTTTCCTATGCCTTTCTGTTTTAATAACTAAACAGGTCTTTGTAAATTCTACCTTGCCAAATTAGCTGTTCAGGTTTGCCTTTTGTTACATGGATCAAATTGTCTTTTGATGAATTGTCTGCATTGTTTGTCTGTGGCAAAACTGTGCCTGAAGTTTACAAGCAAACAGCATTTCATCTCAGCAAAGGGCACAACTAAGGTGTATTCTAAAATGTGCATGACAGAAAGAAAAAAATGCTTTATTGGAAATCATATAATAAACAGATTTTTGCAGCAGCATTTTCTTGGCAATTAGGTGCTAATTAAGCACCTAAGAAATTGAGCTCATACTTTAATTTTGTGTACTTTCTTGTCAAGTTGAAAGTTGAAGAAAGTGACTGTTCTTATCACCTGATAGGACAGCTCCCAGAAGGATTTCTGGGGTACAGGATCAATATGTACTCTATGCCCAGGTCAGTAGAAGACATCCACAAAACATCAGTTCATATCTAATGAAAAAACAAACCAAAAAGATATTCTGAGGGCATAGCAATGAAGCTGCCTGATGTCCAGACCAACCTCCATAGAATAAGGCTGTTTTTTATGCACCTAAATAAGTAAATCTTGGTTTACTGGGATTTTGAAGTCATCTAGGCATGTCAGGCAAGAACTCCAGCTGGCTCAAGACAGATTATGTCAAAGATGATAGCGCCCGTGTCAACAAACACTTGACTGCAGAATTCTCTACAGAAGTTTCTGCATGCTAAAGACAGGAAGAGCTGACATGTCCAGCTTGCCATAGCCTTGGGGAGGGAGCAGCAAAGAAGCAGAAAGAAGATCTTTACTTGTGCAGCCTTTTCTCTGCCTGTCCTCTCCCATTTTTATGAAGTAGTAGGACTAGGCTGCTATGTTCTATCAATGACAGGGCAGCTGAACTGAGATTGACATTGAAACTTATTTCGCTCGTCAAAGCCATCAAAACAGGCAATTTTGGAGGGGATGAATGGTGGAGTGCTTAAATATTTTCAATATTTAAGCTGGTTTCACCAATAAATGGCATTTTGTAAACACCACCAAAAAAAAATCATCGCAACATCATCTGCAAGAAAATTCCCTTTCCAGATGAAGAACATCTGGCATCTCCTAGTGAATATCTCTGAGAAAGTCTGTGACAGAGCTGGGACAGGAACACACAGCTCCTTTCTGTAAGCCTTGTCTGATCTCCCATGGTTCCTTACATACTTGTAACCTTCCTCTCTTACCTATCTGGAGACATTGTTCAGCCACAGTAGGAAGAATGTCTTGATGGTTTGGTGAGGTTTTTGGCTTTGGCAGTTCCTTGACAAAGGAGCAGCTTGCTCAAAGCTCCTACAGATGAACCTATACCCTCATCTGTCAAAAAGAATCAATTTATAGTATGCTTACCCAAGCAATTGGGCATGTTAAAACTGTACCTAAATTAGTAGCAGAACATGAGGTTAGCATAGCCCATTGGCTTTATGCTGTCTCCAGAGTAATTAGCCCTGATGAGAGGCTCATTAACTACAGCACATAGCCCCACTAATGCAGTTGCACAGTTTTGAGGAACCCTGCTGAATACTACATACTTCAGATGGTACTGTGCCACTATGTGGTATTAGTTTAGGATTCCCGAGCATGACAGTGCCTCCCTTACTTACCTCTTACATTGTCCTACTCCTCTGATTCCCTTCCAACCTGACACGTTATCATATATTTTCTGATCCCTGAGTCATCCCCGCCCCTAATTCATTATCCCTTGCCAGTGTGAACTACAAATCTTTCACATTTAGTGGACTGCTGTGAAGAGTTTCACACATCTTCATGCCAATCAAAAGTGCACGAGGCAGATCTGATGGCTGAACTTGATCAAAATGCATCAAAGGTAGCTGCACATACATAGACTAGGAGATAGTCCTGATACACAGATCAAACCCTTTGGATTGCAAGTAAATGCATCCCATTCTCTGCATTTCTGTCCTGCACATACTGCAGAATTGCACTTTTTCTTCCTAGTTTTTGTTTCTGATTTTTTTACAGAGAGTTAACAGTCTCCTCATTGCCAAACCAGTCCAGGCAATTCCTTGCCTATAGCTCTGTCCCTTTGTATTATTCCATTTATATTGGATGGGAAAGGGTCAAAGAGGAATACCTGCCTGTATCTTAGACTAGTTTCTGCTTTTCTCTCTTCTTGCATCCCTCTTTTATTCTGGTACTTCCCAAGCATATACAACTAATACCTCACATTTCTTCAGTAAAACCAAGAAGCTTCTTCAGAAGCAACCAAGCTACAAAGAGGGATGCCAATCCCCAGCTCTGAATGTGTTTTTATATTTATCTAATTCTTGTTCTTTCACTCTGGTCCCATAATGAGCACTCATGATGTAACCCACTTCTTCACATACACAAAAGCTGTCAGAGAGGGAGGAACATAGATCGTTGCTGTGCAGCTGAATCTTAGACCTCTCTGTCACTAATTCTGCAGGAGCACGAATGTATTTCTGAGTGTCATGCTTATGACCATCTCACCATAATGAACACTGTCCTAAATGCAGCCATAGAATCAGAGAATCCTAGAACGATTGGGGTTGTAAGGGACCTTAAATACCATCTAGCTCCAACCCACTGCCATGGACAGGGAACCTTCCACTAGACCAGTTTGCTCAGAGCCCCGTTCAGCCTGACCTTGAACATTTCCAGGGATGGGAAATCCACAACCTCTCAGGGTAACCTATCCAGTGTCTCGCCACCCTCATCATAAAAAATTTCTTCCTCATATTTAATCTAATCCTAACCTCTTTCAGTTTAAAGCCATTGCCCCTTGTCCTATCATTACATGCCTTGTACAAAGTCCCACTCTGGCTCTCTTGTAGTCCCCCTTTTGATACTGAAAGGCTGCTGTAAAATCCCACTGGAGCCTTTTCTTCTCCAGGCTGAATCTCCAGCCTCAGCCTGTATTCACAGGAGAGGTGCTCCTGCCTTCTGATCAACTTAGTGGCCCTCCTCTGGGTTGGTATTACTGGATAATTAAATAATTACTTATTCTGGGTTTTTAAAGTTCTTCAATACCTTTTTTTGTGACACAGGGTAACAAAAGATTCAAAAGGTAACTTTGAAATGCTTTGTGGAATTGTTGTCATTATCATTATCAAATTCTGCTGAACACAATGATAGTGCAACATGTTGAGGGCATTGCAGGATACATCCCTCAATAGCTGGTAAAAAAACGTTTTAGAGAAGATCATGATCTGATAAAGTTCTTACTGTTGTTCATGAGGAGGGAAGGACTTGGCTAAAGCAACACCTAAATTACGCAAGCACACCTTGTCACCCCCATAGCCGCGCTTTCTTCGTTCTGAGAATGAGAACTGGCACTTTTCCAAGGAGGTGTGTCAGAGGTAAGTGAACATGGCACTGAAGTATCCTATTGTGTTGTAACAGTCTTACTGGAGACCTGAAGGTGTGTCCCTGCCTTTATAAATACCGCTCTGCTCTTCCAACGAGCTCCGGCTCTTTTGAAAAGGGGAATTGCATCAGGAGCTGTGTTTGGGTGTCTCTGAGCCCTGTGCAAGGTATGTATTTTAGTTATCTTACTTTTGCACTGTTCCACTTGCAGCAGCAGGTTACTGTCAAATCTTTATTCATTTTCATGTTATTATTTTCTGTGTTTGCAACAGAACTGTAAATACCATATGAGGTTCCCTAAAGAGAGGTTTGTGGAGTGAGAATTTGTGTATAGGATAAGGCATGAAGCAAGTCAAGTAAGAACTAAGTAGGGCCTGCTCACACAAGCTGTTACCAGTGTATTCTACATTCTAAACTTATTTAACTAAAGATATTTGCAGGTAACTGAATGTTGAAATAGATTCCTTATTAGCGTGGCTGCACATGAATTGCTGCTTTCGACCACAAGAACTTGGTTACAGAAATTACTGTGATGGAAACATCTAAAAATATATCTAGGGATTTAATCATCATAATGCCAGATTTAAACCCCTCTTTGATTCTCAAAGCTGCTTTATAAAGACAAACACCTACAGAAATAAGCAGGGATCAGCAGATAATAATTTGCAGATGCAGGGATCAGCTTGATAATAATTTGCTAACTAGCTACATTTCAAAACAGAAGTTGCACATTTATCCCTGGATTTGGTGGCTTTAAACAGAGCCCAGTACACCTCAGGTTATCTTCAAAAGCAAAAAGGTAGTTCTGTTTGTTTAGCAGTCAAGGTGGAAAAGAATACATCAATAGTTACTTTTTGATGTCTGGAAAGACTACCATAACTTTTTTTCACAGCAAATTTGAAATACTGGCATAACCAGTGAATTACAATGATTTCCAGGATGCCTTCAAAACAGTTTTCCTCAGCTTGAACCAAATGGTTTCTTTTCTGTCTGGCATATTTTCAAAGAATAACCAGAGGTTGGAGTCAAAAATGCTTATGAGTCATTTTGCAAAATGAAAGATTGTGGGAACAACTGCTTTATTGTTATAACTTAAGATATCTGTCTAAAATTGACAAATCCCAGGCTCAAATTCCTTCTCTGACTCCAGAAGAGATTTTAATTAAGGTACCTCAGTCACTGGGCAGCAGCAGTCCTGGTAGTGATTTTTCTGTTCCCCATTGCACAGATAACTAAGTAACTGGAAGTTACTCCACACCTATTTACAAGGATAATTCATAATGGTATTTAAACCGGGTATTATTTACACAAAGGACAGATCATTTTGCTGATAACATTACTTTAATAGGTATCAAAGAGCAGTGCGATGCCATATCTAAAAAACTTCAACTGTCAAATGTAATCCAGCATTAAGTGAAAATGTTTTTATCTTTTTGTTTGTTTGTTTGTTTTGAAGGCAGATAACAAGCAGAACAGAGACCATGAGGATCAAAAGCTTTGGACTCCTTTGTGTGTTGATGCTGGTCTCCCAGCTGCTACTAGCCAACTGTGAAAGACAGAAGGAAAGAAAAAAGGGAAGACAAGGCATAGAACATGGTAGAAAAAACCAGAAAGAATCTAACCAAGGAAATGAAAAAGGGCAGAAGTCAAAAGGAGGAAAATCATCTCCTAAAGGCAAGTTTGAAACCAAAGAAAATGCTGAATGCACCTGGTCAGTGACGGACACAAATGCTGTTACTGTGCACGTACAGTGCAAGCATGGTGACAGTGAGTTCTGGTGTGAATTCTCTGGTGAACCTTCTAGCTGTGCACAGTATGCAGCAAACCAGAAATCCTACTGGAAACAAGTCTCTCGATCCCTAAAGAAGCAGAAACAGATCTGTCAAGACCCCAAAAGTGTACTAAAATCTAAATTATGTAGAAAAGGCCCACAAAGTGCTCACCTCAGGTTGACTCACTCAAGCTTACTAACAGCAGTGGGTCCTGCCAAAGAGAACAAAATGCATCACACAAAAGAAGTTGCTCAGACTCCAGCAGATGCCTCTGTGACTGAAAATAAGCTAGAACACAGTACTCAAGACTGTGTTGAAGATGTAGATTACATTGACCAGAAAAAGGTGGCTGAGGAATACTGTCCAGAAAGCTTGCTTTCCTTCTGCAACTTTTTTATTACAATGGTCCAAGACAAACGATGCTGAGGAGGTGTTTCTAAAGCTCTGAATAATGAAGGTCTGGTCTCATCTGAGTTACTGCAAACCATTCCAGATTTTATTCTCATGTTATTATTAGTGTATATAAGCAAGAAGGAATATATTTTTCTGATTTTGTATATACACAACAGACTACACTTAACATAGCTGAAGATGTTATAGATGTTATGTGCCCACAGATTGCTACCCAATGGATGTGTTACCAGTGGATGTTACATACTCTGTGCAGAAGTGTATCAGTAATCTCCTTGGCCCTTTTTGAGGTGTGCTAGCCAAAGTGATGAATTCAGTGCCATGCACTTATGCACTTCTTGGTTATGTACAATGCTTTTGACCTAAAAGTTATTAAGAAAAATAAAACTCAAAATACATTCAAAACTTCAAAATAATAAAAATAATAAACTTCAAAATACATTAAAAGTACTCCCACTCTATCTTTCTGTGTTTTACTAGATATCTCTGAAAGTGCTACACCTTTGTCAAAGAATGATCTTTCACAGTATCTAGGTGAAGTGCTGTTTATAAAGTAGCTTTAAAGATACTTCTGCAGATTTGCAGATTCAGGTTTTGATAGCGAGCTACATTGTGGTTAGATTTTCATCATTGTAGTAATGAAAGGCAACAAGATTTTCTGATTTGTCAATAAGTGTGCAAATCTTCAGTTTTTTAATCTCACCAAAGGATGTCAGAACACTTTAAAAACATAAACTCCCTCTTTTCTCCTACAGTCTGAAGCACATTGTACTAATTTTCTGATAGGTAAACAGAGATGCAGGGATAGAATGGGTTATACAAGTTGGTACATAAGCCCAAGACTGGATCCCTTATTCAACAGCTGAAGAACTCATATTCAATACTGCCTGCATGGTATTTTGAAATTCTATATTCTTTTATCTTCCTGTATGGATGACACTAATATTTTTCTGTTCATTAAACTAATCTGTATTAAAAAATCCAAACAAACAAACAAAAACCCACAACAAAAAAAACCCAGCCAAAACTCCAAGAACAGAGATTTTAGAAAATGTAGAGCTAAATAATGACAATTGATCTTAGCTAATTTTTGAAACTTCAGCTGGAGGAAATGTAAAATACAACTTACACTTTTCTTGTGGATCTGAACACAGAAGTATGGTCTTCTGCTAGTGGTCCACTTGAAGAAACTTGAAACTTCATGAAAAACAATTTCCCTGATCATTTCTAGCAAATTAAACTAGCATTTCTGTCCCTAGAGAAAATACAGCCTGTTTCCTTCTGTAAATATGTCATTGCTAGAATATTTTTAAGATGGGTAGTTATGAGTTGAATGTGGGATGCTGCTATTAGTCAGGCAAACTGTGTTTGAGAAGGATTCAAATGTATTTTACCAAGTACAAATGGCAAATAAAGAAGCAGGTTCTTCCTGCTGAAGTTCCAGTCTCTGCATGCCCTCTGGAAACACTGGCTGTTACCAGGCCGTGAAGGATAAATTTGGTTGGACTGGAGCCCACAGCAAAGTAAAATTCCAGTAAAAAGGGCCATCAACACTAAAAGCTGTGAGGCTGGAAGACACAGCCATTGTGGTGCCAAGTAGGGTGGGAAAACAGCTACCATCTCTTTATTATTAAGGTAGATTCATAAATACAGAAAGGGCAGCTAAGGTGCAGCTGCTAGACACTTTGTGTGTTGTCCTACACCCCTTCCCATTAGGAGATAATTGAGATGAGAAAGTCAAAAATGCAGAGGAAGTATGAGGAGCTTTATTTGGCCCAAGCAATCATACACTGCAGTAGTTAGTTATTAATGTCTACTCTGGTATACAGACACATTTCTATTAGTTCCAGATTATAACCAGAGCACTGGGCAGGCCTGACTTAAGAGGCTCACTTGCTTCAGATATTTTGGAAAGTGTCCAATCCTATCTACCCTTAGCTGCTGTTACTCTTGGGAGCACTCTGGTGAGGACTTTGTTGCCTGAAGCATGATCACTCTGCTCTGAGTTGCCAGAAGGCACTGCTCTCCCATGGCTGCCAGCCAGCCAGGCACATCGGGCCACTGACATATCCCAGAGCAAATTCCAGCCCGGGATTCCGGAGGTGTGAGTTACATCTCTGTGTGCAGGACTGCCAGCACCTGGACCCACGTGCTGGAGTTGCACGTTCCTCTCCACAGATGCACTGTATTTCTTCTGCTTCATCTTCTTGTTTCCATTCAGGGCTGGCTTTTATCTTCACGTGTGGCTCTTTGCTGGAGGAAGACATGCTCATTCTCAGCAGCTCACAGGTGCATTTCACCTGCAATGCAAGCAGTTGTGCAAGGACAGTGTGGAGCATCAGGAGAAAAAGGGGGTCTCTGTGCAGCCTTTTTCCTCAGAAGGTGGCTTAATGTGAGAGTGAAGATGTCAAAACTGTCTCAGCCAAAGTAAGGAATTTTTTACTTCCATGGGTGTATAGTTTTGATTGTTCTTCAGAAGGGTGCATTTCAGAATAGCAGGGTCTGAGGCAAATATATCTGGAGTCTAACTTCATTACAGCCTTTTCTATAATTGCACTGATCACAGCTCTATGGCTAAGAGGATCTAAGGTCTCATTGCACCTTCCAAGCCTTGTGTTTCAGCCAACATCCACAATCACTTGACAGCACTCATGTATGAGTCTTTCTTTGGGGCATTTACAGAGCCACTGAAGTCGGTATAGCTTTGGTGATTCTGGAGTCAAGCTACTTAACATCAATAAAATATTTCCTGGTGTTGTTCATCTGAGGACCTCTGCTAATTATGAAAAAGTTCACAGCTGAGCTCTATTCTCTGACTCTTTGTCCCAGTGGACCAGTTGTCATTGTGTCAGAACTTCATGTTCGAAGAACTTGATGGTAGTGACTTTTCTAACACCATTTCTAGCAGGGCAGGCAGGACCACAGTGAAGGAAAGCAATGAATGGGTTTAAATTCTGACTGCGTGGTTCAAGTCCTCTGTCCTGACACATTGAAAAGATAACAACCTCAGCCTTCTTAGTGTTAATGTGAGTTATGGAAAAATCAGTCCTATTTTACACATGGGGAAACAAGGTACAGGAAGGCTGGATGACCTTGACAATCATGGGAAGAAAATCAGTGGCTGGATCAGCAACCAGGCAGAGGTCTAGAGTTCCAGTGGTTCCCTTCTCCCACGCCTCATGATTAGACCATTCTGCACAAGAACTGCATGGATTTGCTCTTGAAGATATCCAGCTAACTTCTAGATACTTTAAAATTATTAGGAGTATCTGTGTGAAAAATTAGCTTACTTTCTAGGCAATATAGTTTGTTTTCCAGACAACCCTGGGTATTATAATTTGAATGTTTTCTTGGGAAGAAAGATAGGATTTTGAAGATAGTAAATTCATTTTAGCTTCAGACATGAAGCTTCAGGGAGTTTCTCTTCTCCTGCAATATGGAATACTTATACATTTGGTAAATGCTTTAGATGATGCATGATCTTTTTAGATAGATCCAACCCCTGCATACTCCCACAAATTCTTAAACTCTCCTCAAACTTAGGAGAGTCAAAAAATTAGTTTATTTTAAAAAGAGAAGAGCCAAATTTGAAATTAGAGAGTTTTTCAACAGTTGTCTCCTAACATATGATGGTTTTATCTGGACAAAGTTACATGTTTCTTTGTATTCACTAGGAAATAAGAAGATAATGCCTAGGAAATAGCTTTGGCAGTACAGCACTACCTAAGAACCTGTAGAATGTCAGCTCCTTCAAAGTTTTTTTCATTACTATTTACTGCAGTATATTTTATGCCCACTTTCATACACTATTTCATTTGAATGAGTTTCCGCTCCTTTTGTAACCTCCTTTATTCATTTACCACTTTGGCAACGGGACAGATTACATATCTAATCTCATGTATTGCTGGACTGCTTGAAGGAGAATAGAACTGAGTAACTCAACCTTCCTGCTTCCAGTAGTTCCCCACCCTCCTCTTCCCCTGAGGGGGCCAATAGGTATCTACCACCTGATATCACCTCACCCGGATTTGACCAACCACAGTACAGACTGTGTTCAGACAAGACATATTTTGCACAGCCGTGCTCACTCTGTGTGGACAGAGCTGAACCTAGATAATGAATTCCACTCCCTTTTTCACTTTTCCCTTCTTTTTCTCTGATGCTGCCCCGAGCAATGCAGCTCAACACTTGTTGGTTGCTGCTGCACCTCACTCATACCTTTGCCAGGTTTGCATTCCAATTCAATATATTATATAGTTTGTTCCTCCAGGTTATTCCAAGAGTGATACCACACCAGGAATTGTTCAAAAGGAACAATCCAGCTTCAAGGATGGGAAATTCAGCAAGTTCCAGCCTGCAGGGATTCCTTGCAATCTTGTCACTGGGATGGTGCTCCTGATGAGAGCATGCATGTCCTCTGCCTGTTATCACCATAAATGCTGCAAATCCTAGGGCATTTCTGTGTTCTAGCATCCTGAAACTTCTTTCTGCTCCCTCCGTGACCAAGCAGGGGAACTCTGAACCTTGGCTGCAGTCATGACCTCTCTTCAAAGAGCCAGAGAGGAGAAGGCAGAGTGCAAGCCTCCTAGTAAGGTGAGGATTATCAGACACTGAACACCTGGAGGGCTTGGAGGGATATCTCTATGTCTCTCCTGCTCCTTCCATTGCTATTACTACAGTGAGACAATACATGGTGACAGATAAAGAGAGGGAACTGGCCATATCATAAAGCTTTTTATGTGTTTGCAGAGCTTTGTAGTGATGCCATGAAGATTTTTTGCCTTTTCTTTTATACCCCTGTTATACCTTTTTACAACTTCTGTATTCTCAGTGCTTTTTGCCTACATTCTTGTCTTGTTTGTCAAGCTGACAGACTAAACATTTTAGAAGCTTCGTAGCTAGAGATCAGCATGCCCCAGACCCCAAGGTCCTCTCCAGAACACATTCTGTAAACTGAGATAGAACCATCCAGGGGAAGGTTCCTTGGGGAGGGGGGCTCACTTGAGCCTCTCACTGGGGAATCTTTGATAGATCTGCTAATTAGTAAAACCTATAATGTTATACCCGATCTTTCGGGGTGGGCAATTTTTTTGGTGGGGTGCATTTCGGTGCATATGACCTGGACGTGTGCACCTAAGGATCCTTAAAATAAATACCAAGGTAAAATCCCTTTTCCCCTTCTAACCATGTATAACTCTTGATTTTAAGACCAGGAAAAGGCATCAGCAGCAGGAAAGGATGCATTAGAGCCCAGCTTATCTCTTTAACATGGATTGATACATAAGGGATTTCTTCTGAAAGATGCTGCTATCCATGTAAATTATGTATTTTATTTAGCTACAAGAACCTCTTCCAAACTTGCTTATAAACCTCACTGGAAATATCTGGTCTTTAAAGAAGTGATAGTGAGTAGGTGGAAGAACAGTGAAAAGTTCCCATCAAGCTAATGTTACTTGTCTGCCTTGGCCACAGATCATACCAGGCCCCATGTGGAAATGATAAACTTAATTAACCCAAAGCTCCCAGTGGAACATGTAAGTCTCACACTGATCTCCAGGCAACAACCACACACATCAAAGGGACTTTGTTATATAATGAGAGCCTGTGACATGTTCAAAGCCGTCCACCAGTGTGCACATTTAAGTACTCTTAAGTGGTTCTTTGTGTATGCCAAGGAAGAGAGTTGTTCCAGCCAGCTAGAACATTTGATGCTAAAATTAATCCTAAAATGCAGGAATTACAATATTATCTGTAACAGGAATGCATTCTATACATCCATAATATGTGCACTACTTATACGTAATAAGTGTGCTCAGATAATAGAATATTATTTAAATAATATGAGTTACCTTTACATCTTTTGCCTGAAGGTGCTGTGGTTTCTAGAGTCACTCTAGAGGTGGTGTGGTTCCCTGAAAAATCTTGCACTGCTTTTGGGCTACTCCACAGCAGCTGAATCCCCACAGATGTCGGTGCCATGGCAGCTCAGTTCCCAGTGCTTTTACAAAGCCTGCAGTCCTCAGGGTCCGGCAGGGAGGCCTCCAGGTGAGCATTAAACTCTGAGATGCTCTATTCCTCACTCACATGGGCAGAGGACACAGAAGCAAGCTAAAGAGGCAAGTTTGGAGACAGAGAACAGTTGGAGCACCAGGGATGCTGGATTATGTGCAATTCCAAAGGAAATATTGTCTCCAAAAAAACCATCACATGAAGTACTATGGGCTGCACTTGCTGCTGCAGATGGGGTGTTGGGGTGCACAACCCCTCATCTGGGTTAGTGATCAGGTTGGTTGTTGTACAGGGTCTCTAGAGCTCCCAGGCCACTATCACTACAAGTGAGGACAACAGCTGATGATGTCCTGGCCAATGTCCAGAGAGGTAATTACATTGTGCTGCACAAGCTCTTCTCAGAATTTCAATCAGATGCAGCTGTCTTCACTGTCTTAAACTGCTTTGTGCTCTGACTGTTAATACTCTGGTGTGGGTGATCTCACATAGGAAAGGGACTGGGAAAATATTTATTGAAGTCCCCCAAGTCTGAAGGAGGACCAGTTATGAAGGCAATTTCCAACTGATATTTAGAGAGAAGACATTAAAAAAAATAGATTAAAAGTTATATTTTAAAAACAAAAGCAGAAAAGTTGTTTTCAGAGAGGCAGATTTCATATTAACAATTAGAAACATAATCTTGGTATCCAGTGGTTTTATCTTGAACGTCCTTGTGCTGTATGTTTCTTTTATACTACTGTCCACAGAAGCCTATGTAAATGGGAGTATCTTTGCCCTCCCAGAGTGAGTAAGGCTTAAAAACATAAATTAAGTCCACGCCAGCAGTTCAAAAGCCAAATTCCAAACACAAAGAGCCCCCTATTTATTATTACCTTAAGAATTGCTTTCTAACCTAATTTTATAAGGGTGATACACAACAGTTGAGTGCTTTAAACTGTGAGGGGACAGATACCAGGCAGTCAAATGCGAGCAGTATTAGTAGAAATTGCATTTGTAAAGTTGACTTTTTCAAACGAAAAGGAGCGAAAATGTACCTGCAAAAGAAATGTTAAGAAACAATCGATCACATGAGATTCTGTAGGAGTGATGCTTAGTTGTGAATAAAAGTATAATTCACAGAAAATTGAGACTGGTAATGTAGGAACTTGTGATCATACCTGCATGGCTCATCTGAATCTGCCCCATACTTGCTCCTGTAGACAGGTCTGGCAAGAGTACAGCTGACATTTCCATTAGCTTATTGGCTTCAGCCTTTAGAAGCATAGAAAGATATTTAGAGATCAAAGCTCTCTTACTTCCCTCATAGCACCACTCTACATATCATCCTTCCTATCTCTTGAATGCTGAATTTGACTTCTCTTTGCATTCATATTCCTTGAGTGGCCTTGTGTTTTCCTGCTGAGCTCCACCCATTTACAAGAGTACTGTTTTCAACGACATATATCTATTCGATGCTAGTGAAGCTGCCCTGGACTTGCCTAAGTACAGCTCAAAAGTAACTTTGGCTATCATTAGGATTAATTTTATCCTTTGAAACAGCTACTGTAATTTACTATTGATGAGTAAGTCAGAGGTGGCCAAATAATTAGGTGCTTGCTAACAGAATTAATTGAAGGACTGAAAACAGGATCAAAGGAGAAAGTAGCAGAGGCACAATCAATGCCTATCTCTCAACAGCTCTCTTTCCACACTCTCATATCCCATGTATTTTAGGCCATGTCTTTTAGGTTTCTTCATGAATACAAGACACAACTGCTGCAGGATTTCAGCACACACTCCAGTCAACATAACCCCACTGGTACCTAGAGATACCTGATGGATAGGGAACAGCTGTCTGCTTAAAAAGATCCAAACATATTCATTCTGGCTGGTGTTGTAACTGGGACATCCAGTTATCATGGAGTGTTATTCCTGCTCTTAGGCTGATGGATCCTGATTTTTGCGGATGATGGGACATTCTTAAGGGTGTTACTCTCTTGCAGCTCAAAGTTCAACTGATCATTGGTAGTGAGCAGTAGTCTAACCCAGCAGCTGCTGTCACAGTATCCCTCCTAATTTATATACAGAAGGAAGCAAACTTCACTGTTTGCAGCAACAGTTAAAATGTTTACATTCTTTAGGCATGTTCTCACTAGTTTAAATGTTCTTGTTACTGCAACCAACTATGATGAGTTACTTCCCATCACAGTCACCTCAGCTTTCATCCACCAATTGCAGGTGTGCAAGAGATGACAGGATATCTGATGTTTGTAAGAATCATCTTTGAGACTAGACAACTTCATGGTCCTATTTGCTCTCCTTTATTCGGGGTGGGGTGATGGTGTTTCCAAATGCCTCTGGTCCTCAGAAGTCAATCAACATGCTCTAAAACTTGGCCTCTGAAATCTTAATGCCATAAGAAAAGATATTTGCATGGAATCTGGGAGTTTCTGGGTTCGATCCATCAGTTGACGAGATGGAGGGAACTGAATTATGCTTCAGAGCTCTGATGGAGGATGTTTAGTGCTCTTTCTACTGTGTCCCATTTAGTCATATGGTACTAAATCACCAAACAGACGTACTGCTGGTGCACAGGAAACAACAAATAGCAGGCACAATCTGGGCAGCGCATCGCAGTGCAGACCATTCAGGAGCCTCAGGGGCTCCAGGCAGGAGTTATAAAAGAAATCTCTTTTGAAAATCATTGTAGGAGAATAATTACCAATGCTTTTTTTCTTCCCAGTGGATTTATTGCAGATTGGATATGCATCTGTCTGGCAACAAGTAGGACATATGAGCAATGCCTTCTTTGCTCTTTCCAGAATCCAGCTTGCTTCACTGAGATTTAAGGAGATGTCTCACTAGGAGGCTAATAGGCAGTGAAGTCTATCTGATGAAGATATCGTTACTGGTGAGCTGCTAGGTAAATTTCAGTTTGGAAAAAGAGTTCAAAAATACCTTTTCTCAACCACGGGGAAATTCATGTGCCTCTTTTGTGGTCAGCATCTCAAAATTCATGACTAAAGGATGCAAAAAATGAAACAAGGCAGCAAACCCAGCCACCACTGTGTGCAGATTTTTGAAACACACAGGCAAAACCTACAATTTTTGGCACAATTTGAAAAGTTTCATGTCTTCTACATCCACATTTAAATCACTGAAATCTGTATCTTGCAAGAAATAACTTCCTTGGCCTCACTGTTACTTTAGATTTCTAGACTACACTGATAGCTCTGCAGTATTCATCCTGCCTTGGAGGCAAAGCACCACATCCCAAGAAGATCCCAGAGATGGAGGTTAATCTCTTTCATACATTTTACAGCTGAACTTTGCTTGTGCTTCCACTGCAGGGAAGACATGAATTCAAGTTAAATGCTGTTGGAATGCACCAGAGTTATCACAAAGCTGTACCTTTAAAATATTAGCTTTCACCCAAATTTTTGGAAAAATCAACGAGCAGTAATAATATAACAATAGAATCAAGTAATGGCACCTGGTGCTAGACATTTTGTTCAACGGCCCTCATATGAAGAGGTGGATCAAACATGGAATTAAATATTCAAACAGTCATGCCTAAGACTTCAGTTCAGTCAAAAGCCTACAGTTATTCACTACTCTTTCATTCTGTATCATCTGTTAATGAAGAAAGATGAAGTGTCTCAGGACACGAGGGACATGTTTGACTGCATGTAACCAAATATTTGCTGTGCTTGGTTCCAAGCAGCAGTACAGAGTACCCTAATGGGACAAGGTGTTGGTGTGTTGGATCAGCAGCAGCAAGATCTGGGACAGGAATAAGGAGGGAAATAATGAGCAGCAGCAGAGCAACAGCCATGGTCAAGCCGAGCAGTGTTGCAGAAGGCAACGGGCAGGTTGCCCAGGCTCAGCTCACCAGCAACCCTGCACAGGCACTCTCATCCTGTCTGAAGATGTTCAATATCTTGTTGCTAGTAACAGCAGAAACCTGTTACAATAAAAACTATGGAGATAGGGGGAAAGAGAAATGTGTTGGGCCATGATTTTCCTTTGGGGAAATAAACTGTAAGACCAATGTGCATGGCCTTGCCTGAACTTCACCTATTTTTCATACAAGAAATGTAGTTCTGGATTTCTCTGAGGACTGCAGCATTCACCCAGGATTCTGGGCACCTTGTAGTTTAAACATAGCTGAGAGAAAACCACACATGCATAGTATATTAACATATTTTGGACAGACTTGTGTCATTTCACATGCCGCCTGCAGCCACAGTAAAGGATGTTACTTTTCTTAGAGGAAACAGAGAGAGCAGAGAAAAACTTGCAGCAGCTCTAGGAGTGTGTGACACCAATGCTAATCTTATCTGTGCTTCTTGCAGTTTAGACACGTGCCTTTGATGTGTACCATTGTCCAAGGTCCTATAGGTCACAGATTAGGTTTCTGTTACTGCTGTGTTATATTCATTGAAAGACTTACCCAAAATAACCCTATGGCTTGCAAGGAGCATACTTTTCACAGAAGCTGCTGATTGCAGAAAATTTAAAAAAATTAAAACGGAAGCAGTCAGGTCAAAATCCAATATTAATCAGCCTTTTTTTGCTCAGTACTACAGCCAGGAAAACAACCTTTACCTGAGGCTATCTTGTGAATTTTGCAGGCAGGAACATCCCATGAAAAAATGTTTCTGTAGGGAACAGTTTGTTCTGTTTCAGTTGGTAACAAGTGCTATGGTTTTGTTGAGACCTGTATTAAGATACTATAGACATGACAGGGAAATATAGAATTACAAAATTAAAAGTTCTTTATTATGCTAGTCCATTATCATAATTAGTAATGTGTGTCGATTACCAATAAATATGTATTATTTCATTCAAGCAATGAATTTTTATTTAAATTTGCTGCATTTGCTGAGCATCAAAAAAATGTGGGTGTTTGGAGGGCTTTGCTGACTGTTAAGTGTGAAAGTGGTCAGAGAAACTGGCTAATCCCCCTCTCCTCTGGCTGCACTTCAGCTACAGGGTGCATGGTGAAACCTCTCAGTGATTACATCATTTTTACCAAGCACTGACTTTTCTAAGGCAATCAAAAATCCTGGCAATCACACATGGAATAAAAATTCACCACTGCCAATGATGCACCATATTTCTTCACTCCTCCTACAGCTCTTATTTCTGGGAAATGCTGGGTCTCTAGTGACAGGGCTCCTATCCAGCTGCTGGGGGCTCTTTTCCCTGCAGTTGTTGTTTCCTCTTCCTCAGGTTTGAGCTGCTTGAGCAGGCCCAGGGAATGGCTGATGCTCTCCTTCTCTGTAGTCTTCCACTGTCAGCACTGCTGTTTGCCATGGTGTTCATCAGGAATTCTGGCATGCCATGGATTGGGCCACTGTAGGACAGTCAGGACATTAAAGGTTCTGCTCTATCCACGTGTGTGGGGCTGGGCTGTTTCCTGGTTGGACTCGGAACTGGGGACAAAGCAGCACAAGAGGCTGGGTTCTGTCTCAGTAATGATTAACTGGAATATCCCTGTCAGTACTACCTGGAGCTTTAACTGAATTCAGGTAATAACAACATTCTTATCTCTGATAGGGATGTTTTGCAACAGACTCTGCCTGGAGTTCATTGACCCCCAGGTGCCTGTCAGCTCACAGGACAGCCCAGGCATTAGTATTCAGTACAACCCACCCGCTGCTGAAAATAATACACGGAGTGATATATCAATAATTTCCTATTCATTTTTAATTTACTACATCAAGTTTTATCATGTCAAGTCATGACCACAGTAACCTTTCCTGAGATAGTTGAAGATTATGTCAGTGAAAAGAGTGAAAGGCAATTTGAGAGAGGAAGACTGGTATGTTTCTACTGTGGGACTGTATAATTTTTGACATTGCAATTAAAAAACAATTACTTTTAAACTGGCACGATTTGTCATGCTGTACTTCCTGAGATCAAAATCAGTCATCTCCCAATAAATTATCTCTGCTCCTTTGAGACAATATTGTGAGATGTGAACACAAACAGTCCAAACCAAAAGGACATCAAATATTAAGTGATTTTGCTCCTTTTCTTTGAAATGTAGATCATCTCTTTTTGGCCTCAGTGTTCAGTAATATCTCACAGTCCATGTGCTGTGCCTTCCATTTAATTTAGTTATGGACATCTCTGTTTTACTGGAGGACTGAATAAAATGGCATAAACAGGAAAAATTTGTAGAATTATGGCCAAATTGAACACTTGTGGAACACAACACACTTGTGGCACTTGAGCAGAGTTGGGAAGTTAAAGGTGACTGTAGAGCATCATCAGGTCTACAGCTATGTTTCCATGATTTTCTGTGCTTCAACTTAGTATTCAGATCAGGAAATAACTCAGACATTGGTAAAGAGTCTTTTATTTCCCAGGATTACTGTTTTTCTCCTGGTAAATTGAGATAGAGAAACATTGATGCTGGTGAGATCTTTTAGGCTTTAAGGAAGGCTGATAAGTGAAGCTTGATACATATAATTTGTACTTGAATGTATATTACTGTGTAGAATTCTCTTCCTCAAGGAGGTTGGAGTGACAAAAGGTCTGGATTAGAAAAAAAAATCAACTTGTTATAGTTGTGTTAAACTAGAATGTTTGGGCTAATAATTAAAGGGAAAGGTTATTTTGTTATCGATTAATCACGGTCCAATGATAAGAAAAAATTCTGGTGTAAATTTGAAAAAAAGACTTGACTACTATAATGTGTTAATTGATGCCAAGGTGTTACATTATGAAAAATAATGTGTGAAATAGATCAAATGAAAGGCATCCTGGAAAGAGAGGTTCCTTCAAACATCCCCGCAGCCAAGTATTTTGACTTCAATGACCATCCACTTCTGCTGGTTATTACAACAACTGGGTTGGTTTTATATAGCAGAGAATTGGCCTCTCAACTTTGCCCCAGCAAACTTGGGAATACTTCTGCAATCGTTTTATTATAACTCATTAGTGATAAACACAGGAAAAATAGGGACTGAATTTCAGTCTAGCTGTGTCAGTCAACAGGCCACAGGGAATAAAAGATGAATCTTTGCACTAAAAGGATAATAAAGAATGGGAGAGGGTGAAGTAAAAAGACAGATTCTAGCAAATGTATCATCCTGAAATGTTTACAAAGGTTGATCTCTCTAATTCACCAGGAAAAGAGAATGAAAAGTGCCTGGATTAAGAACTCCTGTCAGGAGGAGAAGCTGCCCTTCCCCCCAGAAGAAATTGTCTTTAGCACAGGATACAAGAGGAAGTTGTTAACACCTGAGTATAATCATAGAGTGCATCATAGAATGGCCTGAATTGGAAGGGACCTTAATGACCATCTAATTCCAGCTCCCATGCCGTGGGCAGGGACACCTTTCACTAGGCCAGGTTGCTCAGAGCTCTATCCATCCAGGCCAATATAGGCAAACTATAAATTAATGTCCCATAATGGTGGTAGGTAATTAGTGGAACAGTCTGTAATGAGAAGTGAGTGCTTCACTGCTTCATGTTATCAGAGAGCACAAGACCAATGCTGCTCTGCAAAGGTTGGGTTAGCCTCAAGCACAATTTGAGGACACAATAGAGGCATGACATAGGATGAAACTAAAAAGCTGTGATATTCATAAGAACAGTTTAGACACTATGATAACCCATATGATCTTGAAATTGTAAAATACCATCTTATCTTGCCAGTTATTCAGGCAGGAAATAGCAAATCTGAAGATTAATTGTTTGCCCAGTGTCCCACAGCAAGTCCCTAGTAGCCATAGAAATTCATCCCTGTCTACACAGTACATTCAATACAGCTAGAGCTCAAACAAAAATGTAGTTGATTAATGAAAAAAGGATTTCAAAATCCCAGGGCCTGCTTAAACGTATCAAGCCATGTATAATTATTTTTCTTCTTCACATGAAGCAGCCCCACATATCACGTATCAACAGTGTCTGATACTACTCATGAAAGTTAGGAACATCTGATAAAAATTTTTGGAAGCTCTGACTGTCTTCCTACTTCCTGTTTCTAGTAGCATTTTTAGCATAAGGAATGAGTTATCTGTATTTGTTTACTTCTTTTATCCTGTTATCTTAGTCTTACTGTTTCCCTACTGTAAACCAAGAACATAACCACAAACTGATGTTGTTGAAAATCTGACCTAGGGAAGCAAAGCTGGCTCCTTCTGGTCACCTAACACTGGATGTAGCCTCTTATAGCACAAAGTTATGGCTCTGTGTAAGGCTTCATCATCAAGAAGCTCATCATCCATCCCTACGTGGCTCCAAATGACTGTTTGGTGAGTTACACACCCCCTCTGTGTCTGACCCACAGAGACCAGAATTTTGCTGATGTTTTCGGACAAGAGGCTTTTTGTTCATTCCCTGAAGGTTCAGAACTCAGCTGCAGAGGTCCCAGGTCTAATTGCAATGGAGTGCTATTGATTTGATTAGTATTCCAAGAAGAGTACAAATGGAAAAATGTTTTTCCCCAGTTTTCCCAGTCCTCTACAAACCATTACAGTCACTTGCTTGCATTGACTAATTTCTAAATTCATTGAGAAAGCCCTGCCTCCCCATATTTAAGCTACCCTTTAAGCTATTTAAGGTGTAAATATAATTTACACCTGTTGCATTTTCACTCCATTAGGCAATAGGAAAGAAATTGTAAGATTTTTCCCATGGCGGTTCCATCAGGCAATTTTGGCTGTGCTTCTGTAACTAAATTGGAAAAAAAAGGCCAAAAAATCTAAGCAAGTATGGCATGTGCAGAAAAAGAAAAATCTAAATCAAGCAAATGTGATCTCAGTCTTGGATATTCAGCAGTCAACAGAAAACAAGATATGAAATAGAGTCAGCAGATTGATAACAATTTATTTTTCTCTAGCAGAAAACAGCTTTTCTAATTGACTGCATTTGATATGCTCAAAAGACTTCATTATCACACAGTCAGTTCCTAAAATGGTCAGCAAATTTTAGAACCGTGGCTTTAGAAATTCAGAAAATGGATTGTGAAATTATGAAATTTAAATATTTTCCAAAAACCTTTTATCTGCTGCATGTGAGAGGATGCTTAGATGTCCTTTCCTGCTTTACAATATTTCTCACAGGGAAATATATTTGAGATTAATTTTATGCAACTTTAACCACCTGGAAGCTAATTTTATAAATTTGAGTTGACAATCTGGGCAACTTTCATGGGAGTGGAGAGAGATAAGGATCTTGTGTTGGAGTGCACATCATCCCTACCGTGCTGCCCTCTCCTGCTCCATAGTGCAGTGCTGAGAATAAACATGCTCTTCAAATTAAAAAAATGGGGTTTTTTTCTGTTAGATATAAGATCTTTTTACAAGCAAGGAAAAAAAATATTATCCTAGACCGTTTGCCTTTCTTGGTTCATCAGGAATTTAATGAAACACTTCTGTTGGCAAAGCAGAGGGATAACCACTCAGCCATACTATTTGTTTTTAATCTTTTCACCAGCCTTCATATTTTACATACAAAGAATTTTCTTTGGATTAGCTGTTACACCTCTCAAGCTCTCTAAAAGGAAGGATCAGCCTCTTAGTCCATTTAATTGTCATTTTAAGCCTGTAAATGATACTGCTGTTAAGAGAAAGCTTCTGAAATTCAGCCTGTTCACAGGGTTTCCTACCTGAATGATTGCTGATCTCATTTTTCTGTTCTTTGTACTGAGCTCTTTTACACAAGACAATGTCTGAGGGTCACTGTTTTGAATATCAGGGAGTCTTCCCAGGGACCTGCAAGAAGGGTAGCCCAAAAAAAGCAAGGGGAAATTTCTGCCTCATACTGATAAACACTGCAGTGCTGCCACTGCATCAGATTCCATCCAAAACCACTTCCCTGTTGCCAGAGTCCAGGGGGACTCAGAGCCACTGCACAATATGCTGCCAATACACATATAAACAAATAAACCCCTCTCCAAGACTTTTCCCCAGATTTCAATGTTCACGGTCAGGCTGAACAGGGCTTTGAGCAACCTGGTCTAGTGGAAGGTGATCCTGCCCATAGCAGGGGGGGTGGTACTACGTTTATCTTTAAGCCCCTCCCAACCCAAACCATTCTATAATTATATGAAATCAAACATAACACCAAGTGCTGGCTGTCAGGGAAAACAAACCTTTCTATATTTCATTTGTTTCCTAATAAGTTTAATGATTGCAGGCTCTGGTCAGCTTAAGTGCCTCAAAGACTGGGGGAGCAGCAATGCTCTCATGATAGGGTCATAGAAGTACCTCTTCCAGCTCTGTGTGGTTCTGGGAGTGATACCATCGATATCACCCTATCACACAGTAACTCAGATTCCTCTCATGTTTCTGGGCAGCACTCTTTAGCAGTGTTTGATGTGGGCCTGAGGCACAAGCCAGCCTATTTACCCTGAATGAATTATGAGAGTTTGCTTTGTCAGACTAAAAGCATATTTTCAAAACCAAGCATTTTCCAAACCATATTAAGAAACATTTATTCCACATAGTGGGAAAAAATGGGTAATTATTTTTCCTTTTATTTATTTTCTGTGAATTTGGAACATTTTGTATTGGTTTGGGAGGTTTTTTTGGTTGATAAATCTTCAGCAGAGCAATAGGATTTGCAAGTATACTTGTCTGGTAGGGCATGTCTGCACAGCATTTCAGATGTGTGATCACGCGTAATAAAAATGCTTGTTGGAAATCAGCTTGTTCGTGTTCTGCCACGTATGTGAGCCAAGCAGCCCAGACTTGCCAGCCACCTGCATTACAAAGCCATCATTTACTCCACACAGTTGCCCATATTAATTGCACACCTCAGCCTCCAAAAGCACAGTTTGCTTCTTAGTATCTTAGTACACAACCACTGATAAGAACAATCATCTTTCTTAACTACTATGGCCAAGAACAATACATATACGTATGTCTGTGTTCAAGATAAAGATGCAGGATGCTTCACTTCCAACCACCTACAAAGACGGTGACTTCTCTGTATCAGATGGAGAACACAGCCTGGGGAGGATGGGCTCTGTTTCTCTGCTTTCCTGGGTGGTTGCATGTAGTGTTTCATACTTTGAGCAGATTTCTGAGTTGTTTTTAGGAAGTGGCCTGTTTTGGTCTTCTAGGAATCTTTCTTTCTTAACTTTCTGAGGTTACATACAATGTGAAACTGAATTAACAACATTTGTCATCAGCAATTTTATTATAGATCTTGATTTTACAGTCAATATTTTATATTGCAACAGAAGAGGTACAAAAATGAGCATGAAGACAAACTTTTAACTGATAGAAAAAACCTATTTCAAAGTATTGGTATGTGTCTATGTTGATGCATCTAAGTGGTTACATAACAGCTTGCAAATAAAAATATATTTCACTTACTGTAAACATTATGGGTGAGGTCTTGGGTTGGTCCAGCCAGGCTCAGTGCAGGCCTTCTATTGCTATTACAGAGACAAGCTTTATCTAGAGATGCTCAAAGTTACACCAGCTTGTGTAGTTCCATAAGGATGTGCTTGGCAACTGCTGGTTCCACTTTCACCTCAGCACCCAGGAGTGTATCTATAGCAAAGCCTGCCCTGCTCAGTGTCAATGGCACTGCACAGAGGCACTACAGCCATGGCCACAAGCTGGCCTCAGATACTTGCTTTGCTATAAGCACTGCACTTGAGACTGGTAAAATAGAAATCAAAGGAAATCAGTGAAACCTGCTGTTTCAGTGCACTATGGCATGTTGGTGCTTGTGAATTATACACCTCAAGCCACCACCTTTTACTGCAGAAACTGAGGTCAAGAGAGACTCCTTATTGTGGCAACCATTTGATGTTTGTTTCTATTCCAGTGGATGGCCAAGCTGTGGCCTGAGGGACCTTTTATGAAAGTTGGGAGGCTAGTGTTTACTTCTATATTAAGAACAAAATGTAATCTGACCAGCAGTGGTATATTCAGTAGGCTTTTAATGGAGCTATCTGAGTCAGTCTCACAATTTTCTCTCCCAGCTGCACACTCAGCAGTTCTTACAGGTGCAGGCAACCCTCTGAGCAGTTTCTGTTCTTTTCTTGGCTCAGCTCAGCTGTCCTCCCACCAGCTGTTTACTGTGATACCCATTGAAAGGCAAGAACCACTCTGGCTATTCCATGCTTGCTTTACCTGCTCAGAAGTGTCACAGTACCTGGGAAAGCCATCATTTATACTATGTGCCAGTGGGCAATGTTCCCCTCTGGGGAAGGTTGCACTGGGATGCAGGTCGCATGTCCTGGTCATTTCCTACCTAACCTTTCAGCAGGAAGGAAGATGAGTGCTGATCTGGGCAAGTTCTGCTTCTCCTAGAAAGTCTCTTTCTTCTCTGTGCATGCCCCAGGGAGTCCCTGCTCTGTGACAGTGGGAAGCTGTATAGGAGGGAGCAAACCAGGGCAAAGCACTTGCCCTCAGTCACTGCCCACAGGCCCAGCCCATCTGAAAGAGTGTGTTTGTGTGTGTGTGTGTACAGTATCACACCTCAGGTATTGTCTCCCGCTACTTGGCTGTTAGTACCACAGCAAGGATTTCTGGTTATGGACTCAGTACACACCATGCTACTGTTATCACTCTTAGCTATGTAGCCACATCTTTCCCAGCTTTACACACAAGGAACGAAATTTTTCAGTAGTTCAGGGGACTCTGTTTCACGGAATTGCTGTGCTGTTGGTGCAAAGCCTGCAGTCTGTGTGGTCAGGGTTCTGCACACACTGAAGGAGCTGAACAGGCCTGAAATAAGAAATGAAACCAAAAAAATATTTAATAATCACTTTGTAAGTACAACAGAATAACTTCACAGTTACTGAATGCAATGTGAAAGTCAAAGTGCATGTTACACCCATGCTTATCAAGCAGATGGCTTTTCTTAGGGTAATTCTTTTTGATCTTGCTGCAGAAAGGTAATTTAGGTGTTTTTAGGGACAAGGGCAAGTCAGTAGAAAACAAAGTAGGATCTGACCTCACAGCATGTCAGCTATGCTGCAATATAAAATATAATTGCAAAAAAGAAGCAACATGTCTTGCACAGACTGTGGAATTCCTGCATGCTGGAAGTTCACAATCTGGCTTACTCACTGGTAACCCCTACTGCTACAACAGAAAGCTGTTGCTATGAATGTCACATATGATGAGATTTTTTTCTAATGCATCCAGTGAATCCAGTTTTAAAGAAACTTCTGGAAGACACTATTGAGATGGACAAAAGCAAGAGAAAATTATCAGCTTCAGTTGCTAAATGGCATGAAAAGCCAGATGCCCAGCTGGTACAGACCCACACGTTTCTGTTTGCAATGACTGTAGGGGTGTGAAGCCAACTTACGCAGTCTGAAGTTTGGCTTTACCTGTAAATTTCTTGTTTTATTATTCTGCCCATAAAATAGTAAAATTAATTGTCCATGTTGTTCAATCCAGTTGTTTATATCTGTGTTAGCTGAGCTTTGACAAAAAGCCATACTTGTTACTTTACCTTCAGAAGTGAGTTGTGAGACACGGCAATGGGTGTGCCAGGTACCTCCCTGTGCTAAGACACAAGGGGTCTAAGCTATGATATATTTCCCCTTTCTGCCTTGCCCCGTGGGCCATTTCATCATAGGCTGAAATAATCTGAAGCTACTTACAAGTCCTGGGAGTATTGGTAAAATGTTCCATTTACCCAAAGAGAAAGTAAGCACACGATTTGGCAGATTTATGCACTACACCAGGGCTAATTTTTTCACAACGTGCAGAGCACCTATTAATCAGGTTCAGCAATACCCAGATGTCATACATGAAATCCCTATTTGTGCTTGGTCTTTGCATATTAAGTGCTTTAATTAATTTGAGCTTAATATTTTTAAATTGAATGTTAAAATCAATCCATCAGTCCAGGTACACTAATCAAGTTTTTAATGGTCTTCCTGTGTTTACTGTATACCTTTACAAGTGTTTTAAGATGTGTTGGATGTATTTTTATGTTTTACTTGTATCTTGGTTTCAAGGCAGATTTTAAAAAAACCCCAGTTGCAACAAACAGCCCAGCCCCCCATAAGCACATGACCCTTATCTCAACTGATATCACCCCTCTGACCAGGAGGAGCCATTGGTGGACAGAGGTGGTCTGTCAAGGGGAAAACACCAACCGCCTTGAACCAGGGGGGTGGACTGTGGGTGGGCTGTGGGCGGACTGTGGGCGGAGCAAAAGCTATAAAAGGAAGAAAAAGACACGTGGTCATTCTCATTCTCCCTTCCTCTCCAGCTTGCTAAGGCAGTGCTGGAGAAGCCTACCCCTTTCTAGGGGCTTTTTAGAAATAGATTTCTTTTTGACCAGCCTAAACTGCAAGTTTATTTTTTTTTCTCTACCTGAGGTTCAGAGCTGTCTTAAGCCTAAAGCTCCTGAATCCCTGCGCTCCTGGGGCATATCTCTCGAGCCATCAGGATCCAAAATTTTTATATTTTGTTAGTTTTTTTTTTTGCAATTTTTCAATTTTTCTGTTTTAATAAATTGTTTTAATTTCTAAAAAGAGTTGTCTCATTCCTCACACCAGACAGGAACATTTTGCTCTGCCTTCAGATTTAAAGACCTATCATTTGTCTCCTTTGCAGACCAATTTTTCCTTACTTAAACTATTGTCACAAACTCAGAAGTTCATAGAAATGCATGTTTACTTTGTAAATGTTCTTATCCCAGTATGAGTCCTTGACACTGAAAAGCTGTTCCTGACAGATAAGATATGAGCAATATTGAATGTTTGCTGCTTTTCTAATGTCTCTAAAGAACAATTTTGCTCTGTGTGAAGGTCTCTGAACCCACGCAGAGAGATAAAGGGTCTCTGGCTTTTGTATTTCCTCAGCAGGAAGATGGAGATTTCAGACAAGTCAGGACTTGGGCTGCTGTTTCCCAGACTCCTGTTTTTAGCTGCTGACAATGGTAAATTATAGTAATTAGTAATGCTTATCGTGTCTCATGCCTCACTCTCTGACAAAGCAGCAGGACAGCGAGCACACTCAAGCCATGGTGAAGGAAGTAAGGACCACCCTTGGCACCCTGTGTTATCTGTATGCAGCAGGGAGGAAAGCTGCCTGTTTGGTTCAGATTATTTTAGGTAAAAGCCCAGTCAGAAGAAAATCTGGCAGTTGGATTTCTCCCTCCCTGAAAACAACTGAACATGCTCAGTGGGAAGCATAGGGCAGAGAGCAAGCCCCAGACCCAGCCAACACCAGGGCTGCAGCCTGGCTGGAAGTCCCTGAGAAAGACCCAGCCACACTGGAGGGATGTCACGGCAGTAAGGAGGAAGTCTTCTCTAGCTTGCTGTAAACCTGCAATATTAGTTTTATGTTAGCAAAGTTGTCACCATTATGAGTGGATAATTACCTGTAGTTGTCTTCACAAATGATCTTAAAGTTTCGCTCTTCTAAGATGCTTATTAACCTCTGAATGGAATGACCTGAGCAGGATTCACTGTAGAGAGAAGACTTCAGTTACTTGTGTTCCTTGTGTGTACAAAATGCTCACCTAAATTCCACATGCTTTATTATAGGTAAGATTCTTTAAAAGCTTGTTTGCTAACGTGCTATAAAGTCCATTGGGTTTGTGGAACTTTGCTACCATTGGGCCTTTGCTGGTAGAAACTATGGGATGTTCAGCTGTGCATCTTGCATGAGAGCTTCATGCAGGAGGACATCTGTGGGAAATGACCCAGTCCCATTCCCAGTTAGGGTGCTCTAGAACTGCTCCTTTGCTGCTGGTGGCTTCCATCCACAGCAGCACAATATAAGGCTCATTGAAATCTGTGAAAGGGCAAAAGGATCAAGTCCTCTGTGTGATAAGAAAAGGCCAATCATGAAAGCCAGCAGCCAAGTCCCAAGTAGGAAGTAAGATAGGAGGACACTGATAGAAAGCATGGGAGGAAGCAGCTATGAGTACCTCCTGTCTGTTTGACTCAGTTTATGGCTGCTGCTGCTGTTCTATTTTGACAAGGGGCTGTTTCAACCACTATTGCTTTGGTAGGAGCCCTAACTTGTGTATTTCTTTCCCATCCAGGTAAAGGTTTAATGAAACTTGTAGCACTCTCATACCTACAAAATCTTTATCTCTATGTTTAATTCAATTTAATAGCCCAAGGGCCCCAAAGCTGTAGTGAGAGGTTTGACAAGTGTCATAGGCACAGACAGAGACACAGCAAAATACTTGCTACCTCAGGGTAAAAATCATCTCCTCATCCAGAGTATAGGATACATTTCTACTGCTGGGGGCAAATCCAGTTCCTAACATATGACATTAGTGAAAGCAAAGCAAGCTCTTTTTTGTTCACTAGACTTGACAAGCTATCAGTGATTCAACATGGAATACAAACCAGAAGATATAAGGAATACATACTATTGGGGCTACCCTCCCTCTCTCTCCTTGGAAGCTAGAAGAAAATAAAAAGGGAATTGCTAGGAACTTGTCACAGGAGAAGGATGTGTCCAGCAAGAGGGCTGGCAGGGCACTGTCTTTTTGAAGCTGTTGAGGGGGAGCATGATGGCTTTTCTGATGTTGGGAAATCATGGGACAAAGGATCCAGTGCAATGTCTGGGGAAACTGATGTAAAGATTAGTCGATGTCCTTTTCTTCTTCCTTTATGCAAAGGACCACAAGAGTACGTCTGGTATGCTGACCCCAGCATAGATGCACACCTGTGAACCATGGAAGGTATGTCAGCTCATGTGGAACAGGGACATTTCTGGGTGTCTGGGCTAAGGGAGGGGCTGCAACACTGGAGCTGGAACTGTGTCAGAGACTGAGGCAGTCTGACCAAGGTCTACACTCCTTCCTAAGTAGCACTGCATCATCACAGCCTGCTTCCTGATCCACGGCACCAAGGCTGCTGTTTCTGTCATGGAGATCCTTAAGAACGGGGAAAACTGTGGCAGTGCATTATGATGATGTGAGCCACAGAACTGGCTCTGAAAGGAGGGGTCAAAGGCACAGAGCCTCATGCTTAGTGCTTGAAATGTGATAGATCTGCAAATGAATCTGATTGGGATGAAAAAGATCACTCAGAAAGGCTCAGATGTGATTTGAGGTCACTTTTCTGGTATCAGTAATTCCATGGTAAGCATTTCAACCACAGATTTGTTCTTAAAAATCACAGACTCATTTAGGTAAGAAGGGACTGCTTGACATCACCTAGTCAAACCAATATGAGCTGGAGAAGGTTGCCCAGGTCCCAGTCAGGTTTTGAGTATGTCCACAACCTGTTCTGGCAATCAAAAATGGCTGTGCTCAGGATAATTATGCTGTTCCTGTGGACAAGTCTATTTCCCAGCTGTTTACCCTTGCAAACAGCCTGGTCTCTGACTTCAGTTCTGCACCCATAGCAAAGATCTGTAGAGCTCAGTGGGGTTGAAAGGAACTTAAAGGTCATGGGACCTCTAGAAAGCAAGGGAAATGTCATTGGGTCTTAGCTATAACCAAGTTGTCTTAGCTATAACTTAGCAGTACCTACAAAAAACAGTAGAGGAAACAACAGTACAAAGGTTATTTTTTCCTGCAGAGTAAGCATCTAAAGGGTGAATGTAGAGCAGATTTCATGAGTTTAAGACAATGTCACTGTCAGACGTGAGCTGTGCCCCATGCCTTCCACACACTGCTCACCACTGTGCACCAGTGTGACTTACCTCTGGGGTCCACCAATGTCTTGCATAAGCCAAATGTGCACTTCAGAGACTTTATCTGGATTCAGGTTAAAGACCTCAATACTTCCAAAGATGCTGCAAGAATGGAGCACAAAACAGCAAAACACTTAGTTATCTCAGAAAGATGTAGAGAGTACACTCCCCAAATACCAGTGTTTATTAGTGCTGCTATTACACTCAGTGGAGAGAACATTATCTTGCCAATGGATTTTCACAGATTATTTAATTGCCTTATGGTCAAATGTTTTCTCCCCATTCCTGTTTCACTTTCAGGAGGACTTCTGAAACTGTCTGCAGACAGAAAAAAGCTGAACTTTTGCCATCTTTAGTGCCTCTTCTCCTGTTCGGTTTCCTGGCTATTGATTTGGTTTGGTGCCAGGGAAATGACCATGGCTCTTTCCCCAGAGAGCATATTCTTCCTCTTTTAATATTAATCAAGACTGCACTTCCAGCCAGGCAGACCAAGGATGCACAGTCTAGTGGGGTAAAACCAAAGAAATTGTAATAATCAAGTTACTTTGTGCAGTGAGAGGGCACTGGATACCCCACCCACATACCCTCTGAAGGATTTCAGTTACAGTCTCTGTATAGAAGGAGTTAAAAGAATCAGCTTTACAACAGCCAGTGGTGAATTTACCAAAAAGCCTTCTGCACTGGGACTCACAGGCAGACACACTCACCACATGCAGCCCCACAGAAACATGAATGATTGTGTGCTGAGTGAATACCTGCTGCTCCTGAAAGCTCCAGCTTCTATTGATCCATTGAGCATCACCTGAACCACACCACATGCTGCTTCTGCAAACTGAACAAAACCAATGGACATTACACTCTGACACTACATGCAGTGCTAAGTCAGACTTGGGGCTGGTAAATTCACTGGTGTCCTCAAAACTGTCTAATACAAGCAGAGGATCTGGGCAATATTTTTGCAGAACATTTCAGTGCAAAAAAAAGCCTCTAAAGGCTATGGCAAAACTGTGATAAAGCCTCATTAGGCAGCTATGAATTGACTGTCTAAGGCTGCATGGGATTGGTACAGCAACTTGGCTGGTTTCAGTCTCTATAGGGCTTTCCAGAGCCCCAGCAGCGACAGCTGTCTGTAGTAATTCACAATAATCCTATGACTGCTTTAGCTCCGGAAGTAAGGTCAAGCCAGAACAGTGGTACCACTAGTTTAAGGACACACAGACCATCACATACTTGTTTCCTTGTGACTCATGCTCTTTGTTCTTTTGTGGCTTGGGATTTTTCTCTCTTGGTATTTTACTAAAACTCATCACAGAGTTTTGTTTGATTTGATTTTTTGGATATACTGGATCATGTAATCACTGCTTTTTTATTCTTTCCAACTCATGTCCAAATATTTAAAGTCTACTAAGGTCTATAAAGTACTTACTCTAGATATATAATCCATTGATAAGACAAAGAATTTTTAAAAAACTTTATGCAGGTGACTGTACTTATCAAATCTTTCATGTCCTCTTAAATAGTGTGGCTCAAACTCAGATCTTGAGAGCTGTAAAGCTTCAAGAAGGAAGGAAGCCTGCACCTGAGCAAAGCTCAGTTTGTATGGTGGTTTTAACTCTCCCAGACTCTGGAACTGACCCATTTTCGCTTCCAGTTTACCCACAAAACAATTTCTTTTTTTTATGGTGAGTAGACTTTTTCTTACATACATGAGGGCTGGAGCATACAGGAATGCTTGTTTTCCACCTGAGCAGTCACCTACTGATAGTCATACCAAGGGTGAAATCTTGAGAGACATGTAAAATTAAAGTTATACAGGATATCAGGTTTTTCTCTGGCCCTTTGTTCCCATAAAGTGCTGACTCAACAAAGCCAGGCTAATTGCTTAGCTGGGACCAGCAGGATCTCATTCTTGTGATGGGAGCTGGCATGTGTCTATGGGTGGGGACATCACAGGAACCCTGCCAGATACTGATGTGGGAGGATGTGCTCTTCAGGCTTATACCAGGAAGTGCAAGGGGATTCTCGGCCTCTTGGAAAACTTCTGTGCCAGTTTGGGTACTGCTTTCCACATTAGCATGCTAAAATATATTTTACTGTATCAATTTAAGTCCTGTGATTTAATTAAGGTGATTGCTATAATTGTGAATATTACTTGCAGAGCTCCAGCTCTCTGCCAAGGGTTGTTCTAGACACTGACACTCAGGCTCTGTCCACAAAAAGAATGCCCAAACTACAAGGACGTTAAATATTGTACATTAAATATGTGACCTCAGATTCCAACACCATGATTTTTAACATCAGGAGCTAAAGCTTTTGTCAACTTCTACTATTCCATGTTTTAAGTCCAATCTGTAATATCATAATTTTTTGCAATGTCAGGAACTTAGTGCACTTCCACACTTTTGGATTCAGGGAGATTTATTCTAGATCTCACCATCTTGGATGCCATTTTCCAGAACACAGAGCCAGGGTTGCTCTCACATTCACTTCGTTTTGGACAAGATTCATAGTTGATTCCTGAGAAAAAATACATTTATAGAATAGCTAAGGTTAGACTGAATATTTTTGCAAGGCTTATGTGGCTTTGTGAGCAAGGAGATTTTCCCTCTACCAAGAAGACTACATGAGGAGAGGGCTCTAAGAGGAAAAGGAATTTGCATCTCTTCAAAGGTCTTCCCATTTGCTCACAGTCTTTTCAGGGAGGGAATTGCAGACCCCATACCAAAAATAATTCTCAGAAAACTGAGAAGGGAAAACACACAGTCCCAAATGTGAGAAACAGGTTGGCTCTTGACAAGTGCTGTCTGATTGCACGGAAAAATTAAGCTTTGCCCAACATTTTCAGCAATTCCATCCCAGTTTAAAGCCTTAAGCACCAACCCAGGAGTCATGTGGGCAGCGATACCCTCAAGGCACCTGCACACTGCCCCAGCACTTTGACTGGCCTGTGGCCAGGTCCTGTTTGAATGACACTCTTGTTTTGCAGTTTGTCCCACAGGAGTCACAAGGTGGAAGCAAGCAAACTAAGTAAAGAGGTCTAGATGTCACCATAGTTCAAGCAACATCTTGGTGTTAAAATAACATCCAAAGCTGTGGTTTTTAATCTAATCTGAGAAATAGGTATTATTTTCAGACTTCCAAAATATTGGACAGTTAAAGTTTTAAACTAAAATACTAGAAAATAATGTGAAAAGGATTGTGTTTAGGTGTCGATTACCTGGGGCAGAGGGGTCTCCACACCATGAAATTCTATCAGCCATATAACCCAACAAGGTGTCCTCCAAGGTAAGGAAATTTTGGTTGGATTTTGTATAACGATGAACAAGGTCATTTGTCTTGCTCCAAAACAGTGACTGTGAAATAAGGTACAATGTCTGGTGAGTGATAACTATACTAGAGCTGGTCAGAAGTTTTTTCAGGAGAAAACCAGAAGGTTCATGATAATGAAGGAGTTTTAGTTTATATTGAAATGCAGCAAGTTCACCCTAGTGGGTCAGTTCTTATTTGAACACTCTTATTTGCAAAGTATTTTGGGTGGGGCTTTTTTGTGGAACGGGACACGTTTAGCTTTTAAAGGATTTCGAAAGAAAGGTTTGACTAGTTCTCATAGAATATATACCAAATTTGTTGTTTGCTTTTGAGCTGCATATGGAAGAACAGCTTTCTGGAAGCAGTGTCCCTCTAACAACATGATGGCTTGCTCCTTACAGAGAACCATATGCTCAGGGAACAGGGACATTTGTGTCACTTCACTGGGATGATCTTGGTACTGGCTTGAGGCAAGCCTTACACAGGGATGATTCCCAGCAATAGGGCATGAGCAGGGTTATGGGGGTCCAAAGGTGTAACCGTGGGACTGTGGCAATAAGTGCAAAAGCAAAATACCATCCTCACCAACCTACAGACCCTCACAGTTGTTATGGATGAGATCCCACTGCTCAGAACACCGCCCAGGCCTGCCATGCCACCACAGCCCACCCTGCATTGTGCTGTTACCTTGTTACAGGGAATAGGATGACTTGCTAGCTCCATCAAAGGCTGATAATCTTCTGCTGTGATATTACAGGGATTCTTGTAAATGAATGCATCTTTCAATGATTCCCATATTTTTAGGCAATCCTTATCTCTGCCAAAAGATTAAAACATAGTTAATAAATATTTATGAGTATTTGTGTCTGTGAAAGGTTCTCCCTCTGTTCTAGTCAAACACTCTGGACCAGATGTTAGAAGAATTCCAACTATGCTTAGGCACCAAATATATGATCCATTACAAAAGCAAAGTATCTTCAGCAAAGTAAATATATACTGAGGAATAAACAGTTCCAAATCATCTTTCTCTCTCTCCTGCATTTCAAATTACTGCTTATTGCAATATCCAAATGTCATCTATGTTCTTATCCCTTAAAATGATCCATGCTGATTTCACATAACCAAAAGATCAAATTTCTTGATTATTCATACCAAATCATAAGAAGCAAATAGCTTCTCAGACTATAGGTTGTACATTTTAAAAGTATGGCCAAAGGATTCTATCCCCTCAGATACAGCAAGCCAAAAATATGCCCATGTGTCTCCCTGCAGAGAGTTTGACCCTACAGAAAAAAATCTGTAAAATAAAACTAAATTTAATATAAATTTTATCTAAAACAAAAGCAGTGATTTAGCTGTTTGGGACCAAACCAAAAGCAGAGTTTTAGCTGAGATTATTTTTGTTTATGCACTAATTTGCAGCTATTGGCTTTGCTAGAGGCATGGTGGATTTGCTCACGTAAAACCAGGATCCAGATCAGGTACCACTGTACAGTGCTGTCTGAAACTGAGCCTGGGAGCAGGGACAGGACACATCAGCCTGGAGGGTCTCCAGCTACATGGCCAACTGAGGCAGCTGTGCTGCATCCCAAATTTCCTTTCATGTCATGCCAGTCTGTTACAGGGCCAGCCCCAGTTGCATTAGGGACCACACCTCTCTTTTATATGAACCAAGTTTACTTCTTGGTAAATAAAGATGAGTAACAATGATGATTTTTAACAGGACTATTATCTTTCATTCAAGAGCCTAAATGCACTTTCAGTTACATCACTGTAGAATTAAGAAGACAAACTGTGGATGCTGCAGGGAGCACAGTCATTGTATTGCTGTTGCACTCTTGTGTCAGCAAGAATTCACGTTTTACTTAGCAGGATTTAACTTGGGTGTATTAAATTTTGTCCTGGAGGAACCTTTCTCTGGCTGCAAAGTGTAAATAACCCACAGAGACCATGCAAACCCACATGCAAACTTTGGTACTTTATTTAGGGGTTGGGAAGTTGTAAATACCTCTCTCTGCCACCAAGAATTGCAACATGGAGACACTGAATCATCCAAAAGAGAGGGCTCCTGCTGATTGAGGGGTGACATTATAGAAATGCAACTGTCCCCTTTGCTCTGCACTGTCAATGGTATCATAAAGATAATTTGTAGGGCTTGGCTGGAAGCACAGGCACAACTCATAGACATTTATATGGCTCACACTTTCTAATTTGTCAAATGATTTGTCCTCCAGGCAGTAATTTTTTTTCTTTTTTTTTTTAAGCTACTCCTGAAATCTCCTTTATATAAGAGCGTTAACAGCCACAGGCGACAGCTGGCTACCTGGTGATCTATCCTTTCATGTGGCAAAATTTTTATGCTGGGTCTCAGAAGACAAAATATTTTTCAATAAACCATAAAAAACCCCATGGTTTTTTTTATTTCCAAAGCAGAGAGGTAGGAGATAGACACAATATAAAGCATTTCTGCTGCTAGGCTCAACTCATGGCCATGAGAGACACAAAGAAAACCATCCAGGAGATTCATGACCACGCCAAGACAGATTGCTGAGTCACTAATCCAAAGCATCAATGTTCTGTCCTTTCAAGACACCAGACTCAGCACTGGATGATGTCTGTCAGTGTCACCAATACCTGAGAGAAGAGTCTTTATGCACAGTCCTGGCAGAGCTAAGCCAGAGTGTATCTTTAATATCACAGAAGTTTGTAGGTCATAATCTGCAAACGGAGGAGGCTCTTCTACAGCTGCTAATCAGTGTGGTACTGTTAGCTGTAGCACACAGAAGAATGGTAAGTCACAAAGATGGGCTTTTATGGAAACTAGGCAATTTCAGCATTGTTTTAGAAATAAAAGCACAGATCATCAATGTAAAAAAAATACATACAAAAGCTAAACAACCTTTTATTTTTGCTGTTTTCAACTATCAACATGTATTTTTTTACAAATGAATAACAATAAGTAATTGATTTGCCACTGGAAAGCTATTTCTCTGATATGAAGCACAAATTTTATCTCACATCCTAAAGAGATTACCGGGTACATAGAACTGTGATTTTGGTTTACGTATGATAAGCACTGAGAAGATTTGAGGACCTGCAAATCCCAGCTCCAAGAAGACATGCCATTCTTTCCAGTCTCACTGTTGAGGTAGACTCTGTTAATAAGGTTTCACCTGATCCTTTTTCCAGCACAGAAAGAAAATATTTGTCTGGTGTGCAGCATTTAACTCACACTGAGTAGAGGTGAGGGCAGAGACCTGGTGTAGCTCTAGGCCTTCTGAACCAATATAAGAAGTTTTCTGGCATGTGGTATGCTAAAAAATCCAGCAAGAACTATTTCAGGTTGAACATGTGCCTTGCCAAAAAAATGCCTGAGAAACAAACTTTTGTCTTAAGGCTGCTCCCAAGTCATAGAATGTGTTGACTTAGTTTTCTTTCTGGATATACAAAAGAAAGAAAACCATCTCTGCAAAAGAGATCCTCACTCTACCAGTTAATAAAATGTATTCAATTCAGATAATTCTGCTGTGGGCCTTGGTTTCTCTCTTTCTCTGGTTTTTGTTTGTGTATTTTGGGTTGTATATGAAATAATTCTGCATCCTATCTGCAAATATCATAATGTCATCTCTTTTGGCATAATGGTTTCCTTCCTTTGAGGCTAACTTTTTTTATGCTGAAATATTTAAGGCCTTTTTTTCTACTATAGACTCTGAAATATTAAATCCAAATTCATTGATATGTAACATAAATATACTCTAAATTTGTGTTTAATTTTTTCAAGTTTTATTTTTATGAATAGAGTCTGGGCAATGCTGGTAAATGTGAAATAATAACTAACTGAAAGAATGCTGTGAAATCTATAAACTTGAAAACTGCAACCTTTTTCTGGAAAACAAGGATTGAAGAACTTGCCTTAAGACATTTTTGAGCCAGAGACTCTACCCTGAACTCAGTATAGCATACAATAAGGGCTGGGATACAAATAAACTTTTCCATATTAAATCCAAATGTTATACATACTGCAAAGCATATCCTCCATTTGTCCCTACATTGGGATAGAATTTACATTTTCCAATAAATTTGAGTATTTCTATCTATTTGCCTTGTATATGAATATCACATTAATCTTATCAAGTGAAAGCTGGGGCCAAGAATATTTCCATTAGCATCTATCCCAGCAGCCAAATTTTAATGTGCATATTAGAAAAATGGACAGCTTCTGCATCATTATTTCTTGCATATCTATACACTGGTCAGGCTAACCTTGAAGGAGTAGCCTTACACTGGAAGGAATGGGATGGCATTGAGCTATCTGGTAAATCACTGTTACTATAGATTTTTTTTCTTTGCTTTACAATTTTATTTTCTTTTCTTTTCTTCAACTGGACATGACAGAGCAAATTTATCCCAAATTGAAACTGATTTAATTGGTTTAATATCAAGGATAAGTTTCATCCTGCTGATTTCAGTTACACCATGAACAATGTCTTAGTTCAGCACTGGGTTGACACTGAATACTGAAAATATCTTAAGAAGGGCAGCGTTCCCTCGGGCTGTGTTGCCTCTAGTTTTCTACTTAAGAATGTGATAGAGAGGCTTCAAGTATGGAACCCATTTCAAATTAACAAGTAAAGAATTACTTCCAGACTTTGTCCTGAAGAACTCAACCAACTCTGCCCATGTTTTCAAATCACCCTTCCAGGCAGAGACACTTCACTGGTGAGACCTGTTCTCCCCTGCAATCAATATCAGCTTTTCCAAGGTCCAGAATTTTATTTCTAAAGCATTGCAATGGCTTCAGGACACCCTGAAATTTTAATTGTAGCTCTGTGGTGATGCTTTGAAGCCAGAGCTGGAAACAGTTCCCTGACCCCATGTACCTAACCTGTGCAGTGATCAAACCTCTGCAACTTGTGTAAGAAAGTCCTTTTCGTTTGCTACCACCTCAAGCCAAAACTGTGATGAACCTAAGCACTCAGAAATCTGACCCTTTAAAAAGTCAGCAAGATGTTTGTGGTTATAACATAGCTCCTCAAAGACATAAAGCCAGTTGTCACTCTTCTGGGGATCTACGGCATGGGCTTCACCTGTAAAAGCCCCGATATCTCAGAAGGAGAATGCACATCAAAGGAATGAAATGGCATAGCAACATTTCTGCATCTAACAGACCCGTCTTTGCCTGTGTCAATTTATCTGCTGCATTTTGGTAAGCTGTGATGGCTGTAGACAGCAGTGAAATCTGTACGTCCATATCCAATCTGTTTTTCATGCGAGCTTGTGTGTAGCTATGTCTTTATGTCAGAGATTATGCAAGGAACAGTAACATTTATGCCTGTGTTGAGAGGAAGCCCTCTGTAACTCAGAACCCTTTTGCTACCTTTTCTGCCCTGAACATTTCTGGGGTTTTATTTCTTCAGCTTTCCCGTCCCTACTTCCAGCCTTGCTGTGTCTCACTGCTGCTTTGGAGCAGATTGTTTGGAGCTGCTGCCAAGGACAGCCCAGGCAGCTGTGGTTGGCCGTCTCCGGAGTGAAGCTGAGCCGGAGTTGAAGCAAGGAGAACACTGCCATCAGGCGGGAGAAGGAGCTCCCCAGGAGCAGCAGCTGAGGTCAACCCCATAGGCGCGGGTTCTTCATGCCGGCTGACAGCGCGACACATCTCCAGGGCACGGAGTTAGAAAATGGGGCCGTGCCTACAAGGGATCGGCTTCCTTCTTATTGTAGCACCTAAACCCTCCCATCAGGTGTCTTTGTCCTAAAAATCGGACAGATGTGAATTAGGAGAGGTCAGTCAAAACACTGTCATTGCTGAGGATTTGAGGACACTACTGTCTGCTGGTTTTAGCGTTAGGATAATGGAAAGGGGGAAAATCAGCAAGGAAAAAGATGAAGGAAAAAATTAGGCCTGTCAATCTCAGTGTCTTCAATAAGCACAAGCCTCTCGTTCCCCATTTAGCTTAATTACTGCAAAGTGTCTGCCACCATAACGCTTAAGGTAACAGACTTTTGTCAACATGAAAATGACATGTTTGATTTTTTTGGCAGCTTGATTTGGTAAGTATTGCTTTCTGCTAATTAAATAGTTCAAAAATCAGTAAACAAAGCATTGGAGGAACTGACTGGGGATAGAGAGGGTGACCCAGAATCCTGCCTCAGAGAAAGGTGACTTCTGGAAAGGTTGCCTGTAGGCAGAGCAATGAAATTCTGCATGGCAAAGAAGGGGAGCCTGGAGGTCTGGAAAAAGTACTGAGTGAGATTGCTGCTGGGTGCACCTCAGGGCTTTGTATGATCCTGTACAGGGAATGACCTGGAGCAAGTAACAGCTCCTCATCACACCAGTCCTTCACCTTTGGCAGCAATAAGAAGATTTTAAGGGCAGGAGTATTTGTGGCTTTGGTTTATAGCTCCCAGAGTATTTTATGTGAGTCGGGAATTGGTGCTGCAGGACAACACTAAGCCTTATCACCCTTCCGGGAAGGGTCGAGCCAAGAGGTGGCAGCTGTAACCAGTGAAGAGTTCATCTACATAAGCAGATTGTTTCACTGCCTGGATTTCAGCCTCCCTGGGTGAAAAACAAGCTGCTAAAGCAGATGGTGTTTTCAGAGATGCTCTGTAAGTGGAACAGAACCTCCAGAAGGGCAGAAGTCTCACCTGGACTGCATTTTGATAGAGGGTCATAGTTGCTCTATAGTTTAAGTTTCCAAGTGAGGGCCATGTCATCAACAGATATAGAGGGCATAAATTTAAGCTGGCATCTCGCCCCTTGATCAGAAAGGGTATTTTTAGAAGAGTTTCAATGTTAATATTAAACTTGTAAAAACACTTCTATAACAGTGATCTAAATTAAAGTATGTTGATCTAAATTAAAGTATGTTGCAGCAGGGAAATATTCAATAGCTTAATGAAGCTTTTCTCCCCCCCCCCCCCCCAACGTGAATTTTCACTGTTTTGTTTTGTTTTGTTTTGTTTTGTTTTGTCTTGTTTTTTTGTTTTTAATAGAACTAAAGCTGCTGGGATGTGGCATAAATGCAGTAATTTGGGAGAAATCCCTTCTTTAAGGGTGGTCTGTGTGAGCAGGACACAGACAAGGGAACAAATCAGAGATTTAGTTCAAATGTGAATGAGCTCCTTGCTAATTCCTGGTTTTGTTGTCATTTCCTAGGATGACAGAATGCATCTTCTGTATATGTTTTCAATCCTTGGACACTTGAGACAGACTTTCATTTGACCCTAGAGGGAAAAAGGATCTATTCCTCCTATTCCTATGGATAAGCAGAGTTATATTTCCTCACGGTGCTCTGAGGTGTTAAATAGCTCTTGAGTTTTAGCCGTACCTTGGCAATGACAGCTGAATGATACCACCTCTGAGTATGGGGTTTTTTCACTGACATCTCTACAGATGTTACAGGAGAGCTGAAGCAGGGAATAGTGGGAGAGAACAGTATTCCCCTTTTCTGCAACAAGCTCATAAAAACATTTAATAATTTCAATCCTAGGGTGGTGCTATAATTTAGACAGCCACAAGACATTGCCCTGTACAGTCAATCCTATAAAATCAATAAACAAGAGAGAAGGCAAAGAACTGACTGAGCATGACTAAATAGCTGCAAAGAGTTACAGTGGAAAACTAAGTTGAAAAGTATTTCATCAGCAAATACTTCTGATTAACGTGTAGAAGGCCAGCACAGACAGAATAATATTCTCTCTAGTATCGGGAATGAAAACCAAAGGAGATTATGACTGCAAGTATATTTTAATATAGTGATGCAATATGGGTAGACTAACCCAAATGTGAAAAAATATTTGAAATTCTATGGAATCTTGCACCATTAAATACCTAAACACTGTACAATGAATGTAAAAAGTTTGAGTATATGAGAAATAGAGAGTAATTTAATGACAATTTTTATATTATAATAACTCAATATAGAAAACTGACAGGTGAGTTGACATATGACTGTCAAAGTGAGAGGTAAATTCAGATCTCAACAACATTTCTGTACCTTAGCAGTCCATTGATGTTGGCCATGGACAAAAGGCAATGTATCTTGTGACATCTCCCCCTTAAATCTGCTGGACTCTCAGACTTTGGTTTATCTGTGGAGTTACAGTATGGGAGGGTAGATTTTCCACACAGAACTGAGCCTGAGCTCTGCACATAACTGGATGGCTTTTCACAGCCTAGTAGTGGCATTTATACTCCAGAAGGGCAGAAATAAATATGCTTGTGATTAGTTATCTCAAGAACAAATACATGATAGCTACCCACTGCCCTATGAACTTATCTCTTGCTGAAAGAAAATTAATTCTTTCTAATGAACTTCCTTTAGAAAGAGATGACAATAAAACCCAAATAGACTTCCATCTTACAGCCCTGAGTATTTATGGAAATTAGCTTTAAACTAAATGAGGACTCTCTTGAAGGACAAACTCCTTCATGATAGCCAGTAGCCCTGCCTCTATATTCTCATGTACTAATCTCTGTCTATTTGTGCCTACTAAACATTATATTCCACTTCCCCATAAAAGCTCAGTACAGCATATTTCAAGAGAAGTGTACTTTTAAGTAAGACTCAAACAATTGTTAATATTAGTAATGATGTCTTTGCTACCAAGAAATTACAAGAACAGTTGAAGTCACTTGTGTACAATTTCAGGAAGAACAATGGTAGAAGAAAACCTTGCTATAAACATTGAAGGACAGAAGAAATGAAAAACAGAGCTATGCATGTTTCTTATAACAAAGGCTAACACAGAAAAGGTATTAAAGTCAGCACACAAGCACATGAAATAGGGAGGGGAACATTAACAGCATACACAAATGTTAGGATTTGGGTACTTTAATAAGCAGTGTGTTATTATGATGATACAGTGCCCATCTTAACGCTGAGAGACAAATCAGATGTAGGAACAAGATATCAACACCATTTCCATTAGAGATGAGCCAAAACATTTTTTCACTGCTGTTTGTCCTAGCTTCCCAGTGGACCTCTTACAAGTCTAAAAGCATTTCCTAAGAGATGAAAGATAAGGAAGGCACCTCTGGTGATCATCTAGTCCAGTCTCTGGCTCAGAGAAGGTTGCTCAGGACTAGGATCAGTCTGGTTTTGAATTTTCTCCAAGGATGGAGCCTCCAGAAAATCTCCAGTCAACATGTTCCATTCTGTGATCACCTTCATAGTAAAAAAACCCTGTTTTTCCCCCTATGTTTAAATAGAATTTTCTGTACTTTAGTTAGTGCCCATTGCCTCTTGTCCTGCAACTGAATACCGTTGAGGAAACCTTGACTCTCTCTTCTTTACTCCCCTCATCTGGTATTTATTACCTTGAGCCTTCCCTTCACGAGGCTGGACAGTCTCAGCTCTCTCAACCCCTCTCTGTATCTCAGACACTTCAATCATCCTCATGGTCCTTCACCAGATGTGTTCCAGGTATGTCCCTGACTCCCTTGTAGTGACAAGACCAGAACTGGACCCAGCACTCCAGACACATCTCACTAGGGCTGAGCAGAGGAGAAAGATCCCCTCTGTCCCCCTACTGCCAAGGCTCCTTCTCATGCAGCCCAAGGCACCACTGGCTTTTGCCACAGGGCACACTGAATGGGTCATGTTCAGCTTGTCACCAGGCCCCCGTGTCCTTTCCACAGACAGGGCATATAAAGCCTTTTCTTTGCTCTGGGACCAAAAAAGATGGCACAGCAATGGTAACAGATTTTTTTAGAAAGTGTATTCTTAAAAACAAAGAAACACTAAATCCTTTGCAGTTTGATGGATATCAAATTAGGAAGCTTTAGAAATCTGCAGAGCACTCTGAGAGGGTCTAATGCCTTACAGTTGGGTAGTAATTTTTACTCTTCAGAAGACTGGTTCAGTAATGGTTTCTCTTATGTAAGGCATATTTTCTTAATGAAAAAACAAATCTCAGGTAAGTTTCAATATAATATCATGTCTACAAAAAATAAAGCTAGGATTTTTGTGACAATGAATCATCTCATGGGTATTTAGTACCATGCTTGATAGGAAAATATTAATAATCAGTGAACAAACACAAGAAAACTAGATTAAAAATGCCTAGTAAAGCATAAAGGCAAAATGCAAAAGTAAGCATACAACAAACCCCAGATTTCTTTTGGGAAGAAATTATGCTGTGAATGCAATACTATCTCACACAAAATCATGGTCCATATGTTCTTTTTGACAAAATGTATCTCCATCTCTACAGGCTGCAAAGGAATAGAAAGCCAAAATGCGTTCATGATTGTGCAGTCAGAAGACAGCTCTCCTGGACATGCACCAACTCTTACTAAATTTAATGGAATTATAGGCTGTTAAAATTTGTTGTAACAGAATTTGCTGTTAACGATAAAAACAACATTGGTTGATCTAATTATATTTAAGGGGAAAATATATTCTGTGTCCACACAAGATTGCATTAAAACTGTATTGAAATTTTACCCTTTCAGCTTCATCATCAGGTTTTTGCACTGCTTATTCAGGCACAGTAGCATTGTTGGGCCTGGTAGTTACATGTGTTATTGAAACTGCTCCCTGTCTGTGTCCTTGGTACTCTCTTCCTGTCAGAAGTTAAGACAAAAATTAAGCTGGTTTGACTTCAAACAATGTTTAAATAGTATGCCCTTGCAAGGTTCTCTGGATGCAACCCTGTGAAATGTGGTCTAGGATGATCCTGCTTGAGCATGGAGGCTGGACCAGCTGACCCTCTGTGGTCCCTTCCAATCTGACCCATTCTGTGATTCTGTGTTTCTGTGAATTTACAACTGAGAAGTAACAGCAGATATGAGGGGGGAAGCAGTCATTAGCTGGGAATGAAAATTCTCTCGAGCTGCAAATGTAAAATCAGTTATTTCTAGATCCAAAAAACCTATCATTTATACTTTGGGCATTAGTGACTATGACCTTTTAGATAATGTGTCTTCTCCACTCCTTCCCCAGGTCACAAAGTGCTGATGGTTCCTGATCTCAGCCTGCCATTTCAAACGTGGTGAAGAGGAAACCTAAACCAGTTAACTTAGGCTACAGGTGCTGCCACTTTTCCTCCCCCAACAGGCACCGAGGTGCCAAACCATCATAAGCAGCATCCTCCGAGTGATGGGCGAGTTATTGTCTCACCACAACTGGTCTCTGTCAGCACGGATCTGCCGAGTGCCCTGACCTGTGCAGGTGAGCCTGCAGCGCTGAGCGCTCGCTGTGCTCCCCACTCTGCGCCAGGGATAAATTCTTGGAAACTTCGCGTTGCATGAGACTGGAGGTGAGATTTGCAAGCGGCTTGTTAGCCACAAGAGGGAGTCCGTATTACTGGGAAGGAGAGGACGAAGTAATTTGAGATCAAATTGTTTCTTCAGATCAAACTGCCTTTGGCTTTATTCAGCCAAAACTACCGCACATACTGATGGCCGCGAGGGATTTTTACAAGACCAGTGAAATCAGAACTTCTAGCTTCGGTTAATGTTGAAAAAGAGGTAAGACTACCAAGCTGTGACAAACTATTGCTTTGGAGCCAGTATTTTCCAGGGAATTCAAAAGAGAAATGTTGTTCTTTACTGTCAGTGTGTAGGTGTGTGACCCTGTGTGCAGGGAACAAACCCTCTAAAGCCTGCTGCTATACCATCCACATTTTTGTCCTTAAAAATAGAGCTAATATTGAAAATGCTTTATTGAAGTGTTTGGTATTCCCTTCCTCTTTCTCATGAACTTTGTCATGACAACGGTTCTATGCAGGAAGACTGAGGAAATTGAATGTGTACAAATGATAACAGCCAGCAGCAGAAATAAACCTGAGGATTGTATTGCACACAGGCAGTTGAATAAATTTTTTACCAGGAGATGCTGTAATACAGTACCAAAGAAATGTCCTTTGGTGAGCAAGTTCAATGCAGAGTTTTGATGAATTTGACGAATAAGCAAATCAACAAAAAATCAGATTGTATGAGGTGTTTACAAAACTCTACTGCAGACAGCAGCAGCCCTTCAGTGGCCTCACTGGGCTGGGGTTCAGCCCAAAGATTGTACTGGAAAAGAGAAGAGCATGACCAGAGCGAGCTGGTTGGGCATGGTGTAAGGGCTCCAGTAAGCTGAGGGAGAGTGCAAGGAGGTATCCTCAAGGATTGAAGAGCTGTGATAATGAAGGTGTACACCAGCCTGTCAGAGGCCTTCTCACGTGATTTACAGCACGCAGTTGCAACAGCAGAGCTGAATGGGGGCTGTAGACTTGTGAACTCTGATAAATCCATCTGTGATAGCTAGAAACAGTATAAAATCCATAGTCATATGTCAACAATCCCCCTATTTTTCAAAACCTGCCAGCTATTCCAGTTTGAAATACGGCACTCCAAAATGTTGTAAATGTCACGCTCACTAACTACCACAGTGAATAGATTTTATGTTCAGAAAATATCATCAAAGGTGGAACTTACTGACTCTGATATAAAAAAAAAAGGTAAAGATAAAAGGAAATGCCCATTAGTTTCCTAAAAGCAGATCTTTTTAAACAAATGTGTGTATCAGTGCAAGATTAAAAGGGCAAGAACAGAGTATGGACAAATTTATGAGAAAATGAAAAGATTTCTAACCAAGATAGCGAGGTTCCCATGGTGGGAAGTAGTGGCAGCAACAGTTCTGGGAGAGTATAGGGCACAGCTTGCTCAGCTCCTAAGACTGCCCGTATTTCTGCAGTTCCCTGCAGAAGTTCCCTGTTCCTATTCTTCTCTTTGATTAATTGCACCACAGATCCCACACAACAGAGGATCCAAGGCCTACATTAATGATGAAAGAGAGATGGATGAAAGATCCCACTCTTTGATGTGTCCTAAAGGCACCCATGTCATTATCAGAAAGTGCCAGTGACAGAAGTGGTTGGTTACATCACAAACTGCACAGAGCTCAGCGCAGTCAGAAATGAGCAATCTTAGGTTTGATTCCCAGAAAAGCACCTAGATTTAATTCTCCATTCATGAAACCTCTGAACATTTCAGATGTACAAAATAAGCATATTTTTATTCTTCTGTGCTCTATGCCTTGGAAACAATTGTCTCTTAAATAAAATAAAACAAAAAAGGGTCCTACTAATACAGAAGTCATTGAAGAAAGAAAGTGAGCTCACAGCCACAAAGCTAATTAAATACTGTTGGATTAGGAATAGCACAAAATATTACCTCTTGTAATAACAAACTTCTTAGAACACTTGTGAGCACAGATTTGTGATACTTTTAAAGTTCTCCTTGAATTAATTGCCTAAACAAATCATCCCTAGTGATATTCTTAGTCCAGATTCAGACTGTGTTGCCAGTGAAAACATATGTGGCAGTGGCTGAAAGCATATTCACACAAAAGTGGCTTTCACATCTTCAGCACCCCAATTTGAATGAAATGTGCCCATGTAATGAAGGCTATTAGGCTTGAAAACAATATCAGATTTAAATATTGAGTGTATACTTCTTTAATAAATAAATGTATCCTATTAGAAGCATGCATATGATTTTGCAAGTTTCAGGAGCATTTTAATTTTATTTGTAAAAGAATCTTTCTTCCCCTCACTAAAGCCACTCAAATATTTAATATAAAGCGTGAATAAGTCTCTGTGCACTCAGGCCATGATTTTCCATGTGACCCTTCAAATACTGCAAATCAGCTTTTTCATACAGCACAGGATATCCAAAGCCAAAAGAAACCCAAATGCAAGCAAACTATATACAGCTTTGTTCTCATCAGCTCAATGTCATGAAAACAAGTGGTGGCAATTGCCTTTTTTACGACAAAGAGCAGGATGGTTCTGTCACCTGGCCAAGGTGTGGGGCAGCCTCACAGCACCCAGCCCAGGGCGCTGGAAAAGTCTGCCAGAGGCTCACTGCAGACACAAAGCAGCACGGCTGGTGCCTCAGAAAGGATGGATGGTTCCCTGCTGAGAGACCCTGGCTGCTCTGGCTCCTGTCCTGAGGGTCTGGGTGTCCCTGTGTCCCCTTATTTCATATTTTCCCTTTCTCTGCAAAGAAAGGGATCAGAAAATCAGTTCTCAGCTCTAATACACTATTGCAGACCTGGGCCCATGGAATCTCCTCTGCAGGAGAGGAGGGATGGGCTGCCTGGGGTGTTGCACTACCCACTGTGATGTGCTGAGCAAGGACCACCTCCAGGGTAAAGTGTTGCCTGGGACTGCTGAGCTGGTATTGTGATCGACCTCTATTTCTCCATGCAAGCTGTCTGTGCTCATCGGAAAGTCTTACCCACATGCTAAAAACATCAGTTTTGAATAACCCCAAGGTACTTCTCAATGTTTTTCTAACATTTTTGTCTGTCCTATAAATCTGTGTTGAACCTTCTCCTTTCCCTCCCTCCTGTGTAGTTTTGGTTACAGGACTGCAGTGTCACATTACACGATTTTGGCAGATCAGCTGTACAGCAAATTGCTTCACCTCCATGTACTCAAACCTGTTAGAATTCAAGCTTTTATTTCAGCAGGCATTAGGGAAGTTGCAAAAACCATTTATGATTACGTTTTGACATAGGATTACTGTTAGTTTTATTGCCTCTCTAGGTAGTTTCCTTAAAAAGCCACCGCTGGGGCACCGAGTTTCTGCCTGTACATTTTTCTACAAAGCAGGAGTCTTAAGCCCCTGATTTCTCCCTGCCACTGCAAACCCAGTGGTCACGGCCAGGTGGAGGCGAGAGACAGTTCTGTTCACCTCACACCTGAGGCGTGACCCAGACCTCTACTCACCCCAGCTCTGGGTACTGCGCCCTGATGTAGTTGTAGCATCTTCCCAGGATGACTTCTTGCAAGTTCTTGGTGGTCCCCCTGTCCTTCCACTTCAGCATTTTGACCTCGTGCCTTCCGTGGGTCAGGAGAGAGGCCAGCACCACGGCGAGGACGAGCGCGGCCAGCAGGACCGCGATCCCCACCAGGAGGACGGTGCGCTGCCGCGTCCGGGCCGAGCCCTGCTGCAAGGGCATCGCGCTGAGGGGCGGCGGCAGCTGCTCGGCCGCCGAGGGACAGCGGCTTCTGTCACCCCGCGCCGCCCCCGCCCCGGCGGATGCCCGGGAGGCCGGGCTGACCCCCGCCCGCCCCGGGTCACCGGCCGCCCGCGGAGCGCGGGGCTGTCCGGGGATCGCTGGGCTCTCCGGGGGTCCCTGGGCTCTCCGGGGGTCCCTGAGCTCTCCGGGGATCCCTGGGCTCTCCGGGGATCGCTGGGCTGTCCGGGGGTCCCTGGGCTCTCCGGGGATCGCTGGGCTGTCCGGGGATCCCTGGGCTCTCCGGGGATCGCTGGGCTCTCCGGGGATCCCTGGGCTCTCCGGGGATCGCTGGGCTGTCCGGGGGTCCCTGGGCTCTCCGGGGATCTCTGGGCTCTCCGGGGATCCCTGGGCTCTCCGGGGATCCCTGGGCTCTCCGGGGATCGCTGGGCTGTCCGGGGGTCCCTGGGCTGTCCGGGGATCCCTGGGCTGTCCGGGGGTCCCTGGGCTCTCCGGGGATCCCTGGGCTCTCCGGGGGTCCCTGGGCTCTCCGGGGATCCCTGGGCCGTCCGGGGATCGCTGGGCTGACCGCGGCCGCCGGGGATCCGGCGGGGCAGGGTCCGGACCGCGGGGCCGCTCCCCACCGCCCCCGCCCCGCCGGCTCCGTCCGTTCCGCCGGGTCTAGAGCCAGACGGGGGCTTTTCGGGGCTCGGGGCGGGAAGGTGAGAGCCTGGATGCTGTTTGCCCTCTGTGCCTTACTTTGCCATGACCTCCCCGAGTTAAGCTTCGGGAGGTTACCGGCGGTAATGCACACAAGTGACCCCAAGAAATAACTCGTAGATTTCCCGGAGTTCTTGTTCAAATAATTGCAGCGACAAATAAATGCTCTGTCTAACGTGTGAGTAAAAGATTAATTCAAACCACCCCAGTCTGTTTGCTCGAAATTAATTTGTTTGTAAAAGACAGGTGATGACTCTGACTGCACCTAAGGCAGAATCAACTTTGCAGTACTTATAAAAGCATAGTTTATCAACACACAGTGGGTTATTTTACTTATCTCCCTTGCCCATAGGCTTGGATTAGTTGTCACATGAATTTCTAAGACAAGTATGTAAATTATGGGTGTTTGAGGCTGTGGGAAATCATCTAAGGAAGCGTTAAGTGTTCACTGCAAGAGGGAAGTTAGTTCCTTACTGTACTTTCCCAAGAGGGCAATTCTACTTCCTTAGTCAAAAAGTCAACACCAAATAAGGCTCAAATCGCAAAATCTTAACAAAAGAAGCTATGCAATGCCAGAATGTTAGCTAAAAATTATTCATAGGTTTTTAATAATTGCTTACCAAACACCTGTCTTTAACAGATTGACTGTGAGAAAGGACATTTGAGACACATCTCAGCCAGGCCAAAGTGGTTCTGAAAGACCTGAGAAATGCTGTGCTGTGACCAAAGCCTGTACTGGCAGGTGGTGTGCTAAGCATTTTCCCAGAAATCATGTGAACTTCACAGAACTGAAACCTCAGTCTTAAAGGGACACATCAGGCTGCCAGACCCGAAGTGGTCAGGAAGTTCTAATAGTATTATCTCTTCGTAAGAGAGACAAAAGTGTTCTCTCTATGACACTGGTTGTGGCTCCTGTGGTCCCCATTGCTGGTAGTGCACAAAGTGCAGGAAGATCTGTAGGAGGTAGTTCTGTAAGAATTAGCTCAAAAAGGAAGTTCTTCCCCGTATTCCCTTCACTAAGCACATGGGTTTTGCCTTGACAGGCTCTGATGATTGTTCTTTATTTTCACCATCCTGTAAGTGTGAATGTAAGGTATTGACAGCTGAACTATGTGATATTTTATTATGTACAAGTACAAGAGGAGTTCTTGAATTTAATGTTTTTGGTTTGGTTCTTTTTGGTTTTTTTTTTCTGCATGCATTTTCTACTTGTGATTTTAGCTTCATTAACTAAGAAAATACCATGTTGGGAAAACCAGATAGTTATCCTAAGCAGTTTATGCAGTTACACTGCAATCTCTGCTTGCTCTGGATATTGAAGAAACATAGCTTCAGTACATCTGAGTCACTTTTAGAGTGGAACAATGGAATAGTTAATTTAAAGGTTTAAAACTTAAAAATTGCTATTTTTCAGTAGCCTGATTTGTGTAAACTTTTTCTTCTCTTCAGATATGACATTGATTCACCGAGAATGAATAAGCAAATAAGGTGAGTGCAGACTCAAGGCTCTAGAAGGTGTCCTTGCTGCTGATTTTGTAACACCTCGAACTACATAAGGAGTGTCAAAGACGAGTAAATGTCAAGCTTCCTTTCAGCAAGCCTTGGCAGCCTAATCAGGGTGAATAAATAGGACAAGCAGAGTTGAGCAGGCAGCACTAGAAAACAGTAAAAGCTCGTACTCCCAGTGTTTCAGAAGGTGGTAGATTCTTTCCCACCATGAATGTGAGCATGAAATCACTCCTTGCAAACTTTCTGGCCCTCGAGTATTTCCACAAGAGGCACGATTAATATAATAACAGTGCCTCAGCAAAGAAGAGATGAGACATTATTCCCTCAATGGGATGGTAGGGAAGAACAGAAGATAGAGCAAAATGAGGAAGGCTGAAGGGAGGTGAAAAGCAGTGCAAGGGCCTTGCATTCTCTTACGTTTGTGGAGTGAGCTGGATTTAACTTTTTTCCTAAGCAGTTTTCCTAGTGCCAATGACCTTAAGCTAAATGACTTTATTCCAAAGGAATTCAGTACTGTAAACAGGACCCTGCTGAAATCCAAACTTAGGATTTCCCCCATGATTGCAGTTAAGGGCTCATGGATCTCTATGCCTCTTGAACTGTTTTACTGGGGCTTATTTTTGCATTCTATAAGGAAAATCACAGTTTTTGAAAGCACTGTACCTCATAAACAGATAGCCAACTTCTGGAGTCCTTTGAGCTGTGTGAATTTCCAAGATACCAAATCTAAACAAATCTTTTCAAGGTGTGTGTATTACTTTTTGAAAGCCTTTACACTAAACCTTCAGGTGGGGTGATTAGAAAGTGGGTGTAAAAGATCAGAAGCCAGAAATACTTCAGGAACCTAATTCCAGCCTCTGCCTTGACATCATGTCTTGCAGCAGGGAACTTGATAAAAATGGTCCTGTATTCAGTACAATTTATCCAACAGCATAGGAGTGTTGTATGGGAAAAGCAGCAAGCTCCCACTTCTATCTGTAAGTTCTGTGGATGATATTTTTGAGGCAACTAGGGATAAAAGACCATCCTCCAGCTATTCCCAAGGCCTGGTCACTCAAAATTTTGATTATCCTTTTCTTTTTTTACTGTCAAATGTAGATAGTTCTGGCACCCAAAGCATGGCTGAGGAGAGAAAGAATCCTTCATGGTAGAAATTGCTGATAAAAGGTGCTGTGCAGCAGGTGTGACTGAATCTTTCCAAAACAACCACAATATTCACAGTGCCACTAAACACTCCCACTACTGTGGACACCTGTAACTTCTGGATGTCACTTCTCAGCAGAGCTTACAAATGAGAGAACTTGATCTGAAAAGTGTAAAAGCTGCTATAATAATTAAGGAACATAGATATTTCCCGGATTTTGTTGGAATAGCAGTGACTGTAATGTTCTCACTGCTTCCCAAATTCAGAGGGCAAATGCTGTCATAACATTTAGAGAAGGTTTGAGATGAACACTGAAAACAAAGTGATAAATGGGCTGGGACAAGGAAACCAGCTAGCACAAAGTGACAGCTGTGAAGAAATATGTGCCATCTAATCACACACACCAACTCCTGCAAAAAAAAGCTGTTGTAACTCGGTGTCTGGGCATCCAGTTCAGCTCTTCTTTCTTTCACCTCCTCTGCAGGCACTGCAAAAACGTAAATTTTCCTGGTGAGCTGTCCTCTGGGCCCAGTGCATGACCTGCAGCATACAGGAGTTATTTAACCTGTAAGTTGCTCTCTATTTTCCTGGTGGCAGCCCCCACTGCACCTAATCTAGAGCTATAGGCAGACAAAGAGACTGGCAGACAATGGTGCCTTAACTCTGAACCTCAACTGGTGGCCATCTAAAGCACATGAAAAATACCCCATTTGTGTTGTCTTCAAAGCCATATCTGCTGCTGGGAACATGGGACATGTTACACTCCTGCTTACCAGATGAGCTACCTGAAGATGGACTGAGCATCAGTCTTCCCAAACCAAAATCTTTTTTGCTCACTTGGTTGATGTCACCCAGTTTTCTTCTTCAGCATTGTTGTATTGTCTTGATCACTTTATGTTACTTCACACAGATTTCTACTCTAATTACACTTGCTTGTCCTGTAAATTCTTAGATTACTTCTGATGACAAAATGCTTTATTATATGTTCAGGTCTAAGTATCAGTTGTCAGGAAGGGTTAATCTCTTCAGAACAGGATAGTGTGGCTTCCATTCACAGAAATAACAATAAAAAAAAGGAGACTTCTGCAGCCCAGTCTGTAAGATTATGATTGAAATTGGCTAATTAGTTCACAAGAGTTGGGGAGGAAAAAGGCTGACAGAGGAGCAGACAAGCAAACCAAGTGATTGCACAGGCCTCCTTTCTTTTGCAAACAAGGCTCAGGGGAAATTATCTTCCCACTTGCAAGGCTGCAAACAGCAGTAACCCTGTGCTGTGCTGTGCTGTGCTGTGCTGTGCTGTGCTGTGCGAAATAACTGACACCACTTGGTGCAGATGCATCATAAAATCTATCTGATGGATGAGGTAATTGGCTGTCAGACCTTTGCTAGATAATCTGATACTACAATGTTCCATAATGTTTTATAATCCTTTTTTAGTCTCTTCAGCATTTTCTCAATTCTTTGAAAGGATATTGCCTCCTTTTCTCTCTGTGCCTTGCTGCATAAAGAAGCTGTTTGAAAGTTCATAGCCTTTCTGTGTTTCCTGCGTGGTTTGTATACAAAGTTCAGGGCTCTGCTAGCACACAACTGCCCTGCATTAAATTGTGTAGCAAGTAGAGATAGACTTTGCTTCCTCCAAGCAACTAAAGCTGAGGGTTTGCTGCATTTATCTTATAACTTTGGACTACTACATTGAATTCCTGTCTCCTTCAAAAGGTGATTTAATTTGTACTGGACCTATGTCTAAGTAGTTCACTGAAGCAATCAGTAATGTAGATGTAAAATTTACCATTGAGTTTAAAGACACATAGCTGTATTTTCACTGTTTTATTTTAGACACTTGCAGCTTTTCAAAGATTTCAGTCCAGAATGCTTCTTCTGAGTATCCTGAAAAACTGGAGAGAAATTAGTTGTGCACCAGTCCTCAAAACTAGAAATGCTCTGTGTGTGCGGGCATGCACATTGTCTCACTGCTACTGAATTTTTGTGAGGGGGTGCTCCTGAACTACTTTGTTGGGAAAATTGGTAATTTCTGAATTGCTATCTGCCTCTGAGTGGACACTTCTGGACTTGCTAATGCACGTGTGTTTAAGCACCCAGGACTTTTCAGTATAAACAGAAACGCTATTAGACCTTAGGCATCCTTATATTTAAGAATTGCTGGATAGAAAGTGGTGTGAAACTACTTTCCCAAGTCCAGATACCTATATTACTCACAAATGTGACTCCGAGTGTTCTCAATATGGCCACTTTATTCTTATTTTTACTGCAAGTAAGGTCATCGTGATGAATATTACCCTTCTCTAGGAAGGAGGAGCGGTATGGGGCAGATCATTGCCATTACCTGCTGCTGTACATGCTGCCACTTGGGCAGGAGAACACCAGCTCTCCTCATTGTTATTGCTGCATCTAGTTGTGGATGCACACACATTGCTCCATGCTGAGGGTACCTTTTGGGATTAACCCCCCTGGGTTTGGAACTGGGAAGTCCTCCAGGCTGCTTCATGCACAAGTCCTCCAAGGAGTGCTGCAGGCAAGAGCAGACCCACCTGACCTGTTAATGTTTGCACTCTTAGAAGCCTTTCCAGCCTAAGTGATTCTGTGGTTCTATGACCACAGAGCAACAGGCTCAAGCTGCTGGACCTAGGGGACAGGAATTCAACCCAGAAATTGGTGAGTCATTATTTGTAGTTTGCCCACTACAGGCTGCTGGGGCTTTCCATCTCTCTCATCTGTATTACTTGTAAGCAGCCTGTTTTTCCATGTGGAAGTTGGTTTGTTTCATTTCATGCACTGCAGAGGGGTTTGGGTGGGGAAACGAGAGTGCTGGATCAGCCCATGCTGCCGAGCACAACGCCTGTGTCCTCTCAGTAATGCACTCTGCTCTCTCGACTGGAACCGACTATTTTTTCCTATGTGTTCTCATGCAAGGAGAGTGTGGGAGGACCAAATGTCACCACTGTGCCTTGTAGCTTTTGTTGGTGACCTTTTTGCTACCCTACATGCATGCCTGGCTATACTGGTTGCTTCTCAAGACTTGAGCAGGAAGTTGAGGGTATAAGGAAAGAAAAAAATAACAATACAGATAAAATCTAACAAATATGATAGTGCTTCTGCTTTCCGTGTAAATAATGTGGAAAAGTAGATGCATAAAGAGCTTGATGCTGGACTTCACCTCAAGGCTGATACACTGATTTGGAATTGTAGAATCAGAAAGAGCCAGCACAACAGCACATGACAAAGCAACATCTAAAATGAGAACTCTTGATTCAAGACAAAACTCTCCTGTATTTGCACAGGCTCATGCCAACGTCCTTCCCCCATCCCTTTTCCCTTCTGTTTCCCAAATACAATACTTGTGTACTGTTGAAGGGCAGGGTGGGACATGACATAAGGCCACTAGCACAAAGCTGTTTCATTCTGGATGATCTGGTCCATCTGTCAATCACCTCTCAGATCTGCAAATGGGAAGAAGCTTAGTGCCCTGTGGACCTGCTTGGGTTGCTCATGAAGATCCGCCCTCCATGCTCACAGCTTCTTTTGCCATCTTCTGCAGCTCTCTGCCTCAGCCCCACTTCTGCAGTTTGTACATGCAAAACCAACCTCTCAGGGCAGATCAGCCCACTGCTCTAGTGCTGGGCACCAGCAGTGACTGGGTCGTGTTTCAGTGACCTGGTACAGCAGAGGAGTGGTGCCCCCGTGTTTTATTGGGGATGAATTGATCTAGTAGTAGTTTTCACAAAACTCATGGAGTCAGTGACCCATTTCTAGATGTCAATCAGCAGGGTGGGAAATTTTATGATCAGAACAGACTATTGGTCTAAAATAACTGATTAGAGAATGTTGAAAAATGGCTTTATGAAGGACAACATATACAGAAATGTAAATGCACAGTTTGGTGTGACAGAAATATTTGTCACTGAATGACTGTGGTTTCTCCAGAGACCTGGTGGGTGTGAGTCAGGATGTGATGTTCAGGAGCCACCGAACGTCAAAGGAGGCCAAGAGAGCAAGGTGATTCAAGGACAACCTCAAAGCATAAGAGTAGACAAAGGGCAGGAAGTTAAAGCTGGCAGGAGTCCAGCTTGGCCAAATCCAGAATTCCTGACCAAGCTCAAATGCTGGAAGAAAGAATAAGGGGAGAGCAAGCAGAAGCAGGAATGGACTCTCTGGGAAGAATGTAGAAGCATTTCCCAGACTGTTAAATTATGTGGCAAACCTTATCTGCACACCCACAAGGGAGCTTGGAGAGGCAATGGCAGGGTGGAGAAACCAAGTGATTTTCTTCCTGGGATATGTTGTGGGATACAGGAGAAAAGCAGATCATGATTACAGAAGACTTAGAATAAGATATTTAGGAGGGGAAGCAAAGGTGGGACAAGAGAGGGATTTAGGTAGATTGTGAGGAACAAGAGTGGTAAAACAGACAGGTAAGAGACTAAAAAGGGCAACTGCATATGAATAATTGGCTGGTCAGTTTGCCTGGCTGTGCTCTGTGCCTGATTGGGGCAGTCTGTCCTCACTTCTCCAGCTCCTTCCCAGCTCTTCCCTGGGTGATGGTTTTCCAGTCTGTGTGTGCCCAGGTGTGTGCAGGGGTGGAGAACAGCAGTGGGTCCGTGTCCCTGGTGCTGGTGGCTGCAGTGAATGTGAATGTGGGAGTGATTGTGTGAGCTGGTGAGCAGGTGACATGACTTGGGAGCAAGGGGGTGAATGTGTCTCTAAGGGTCCATTCTGGATGTAGCAACACCTGGATGTCTCTAAAATCAGGAACTATGGGACCAGAGGAGTCCTAGCTGGCCCTCTGTGTGTGACAGAAATGCAGGGAAGGAATTAAGAAAGCCAAACCTAAATCGAAGTTAAAATTGGTGAGGTGTGGAAGGGCACTGGGAATGGCTTCCACAGACACACAAAAAGCCAAACAAACACCAAGAAAAAGAGGGGGCCACTGCTGAACAGGGTAGGTGACTCAGTCTCAAAAACACTGATAAAGCAGAGGTGACTCAAAAACCTAACATTCTCCTCAGCGGCGAGGTCTGTTCTCATGTCTCATAGGGTCTTTGTGTCTACAACACTCACATAGGAGTTTTGGGCAGAAAATGACTGCCCATAGTAAAGACTGAGTTATGGACCACTTAATCCCGCTTGTTGAATACAAGTCCCTGTGTCCTGGTGAGACACATCTGAGAGTCTAAGGACAGGCTGGCTCACTGCAAAGCTACTCTTGTCTCTGAGAGGTGACTCAACCTATGATTCTCTGAAGCTATCATTTTGTGATAATGATTTACAGAATGCTTTCTAAAGACTAACTAGTGGAACTAAAGGACTTTATCAGACAGGTCCCCAAAGATACTGGGATTTAGGGAATTGAAGACAGAGGGAAAACTAGCTAATGTTCCCTTGAAGACAATAGCTGCAGTCAATTACATATAAGAGGAACCTCCAGGTAGCTTAAGGTTGACTGCGAATGCAACATGCTGTGGAACATTATTTGTGCTGCCTAAATTAGAATTTTAAGTGTTCTTGATAAAACATGTTAGCCATCAGGTTTTAAAATAAATGCATCCAGTATGACTGCTAAAATTCTATGGGTGGCTGAGGATGTTATAAAAATAAAGCTGTCTTTCCAGTTTTGCATTAGCATTATGAAATAAAAAAGAGGACAATGTCTGTGTGACAGGCCCTTCCAGAAAGAAGACGTTTAGTCATTGCCATTCTTGGAAAACTCAAAATATCACTGAATGATGTAGGGATGTCTGCAGATTATCTGGCCCCAGCAATTGCTCAAACCATGGCTAAGTATAAGGTTAGATTTGTTTACTCAGGCTGTTCTTCAGTAGAGTTTTGAAAACCTCTGTGGATGAAGAGTTGAGAGTCTTTTTGGGAAGCCACAAAATCTCATGGTAATTTTTTTTAATGTTTAATCAGAATTTCCCTTGCTTCACTTTTTCACCATTGTCCTTTGTTTTTTTCACTGTGCATCCCTGAAAAAGAGTATAGCTTCATCTTCTTGACAATGCCCTCTAGATAGTAGAAGAAATTATCCTTTCTGGATAACTTCCTGATATTCTTTTGGGAGATTTGTTGCCATAGCATACAGAAGTGTCTCATGGAGAGCTGTGGTGTTCAGACTTTTACAACAAGGTTCTGACGCCCATCCACATGATTTTGTAAAGATTTTTAAGAAATGCTTCCTCTTAGATTAATATTTTTGGAAGAAATTGATGATATTAAGGGAAGCTGGGGTAAAGAGTTACAGCAAGTCTGTGTCAGGATAAATTAGTTTTTTCTCCCCAAAAATTATTTCCATTTGGGATTTGGTAAAGCAGACGTTGTGGACTCTGAGTCCCTGAGTCCTAGAATACAATCTCTGTCTCACCTTATTTGTGTCCTTCCAAATGTCCTTACTTTCACATGGGAGATCACAACTGGAAGAAAGGAAGCAAAGTATCTTTTCCTCTCTTCAAACACTGTGTTTTAACATTGACGAGATATCTTTTATCAGTAAGTGCTAAATTTTCCTGACCAGTAAATTAACTTACAGAATCTTTCTGATTGCCTGGATAGGTATGTTTGTCTTCGTATGGATTGTTATTTCTGTTTGCCTGTTTACCTGTGAAGTTCTTCTTTAATTAATGGTTCAGGGATGTTTTGAACAGCTTTTTAAAATTATATATATATATATATATATATATATATATATATATATAAACTTCTCTAAAAACCTTCCTGATCAGGAAACTCCTACCAGACATCCTATAGAAAACTACCTCAAATCTTTTCTATGACATTGTTTCACACCAGGCTATGGAGACACCATAAGAGATAAGAACTTTTCAAGGCAAATAACAGAGCTTAAGATTCCTGAATTAATTCCCTGCTTTTTCCATTGGTGGTGTGCTCTGCTGAAATGGCACTAGAATGACAGATTTTAAATTGTTTCTTTCTAGGATGTGATTTATGAACAGTCATATTATTTCAGCAGAATCAAGTTACTGGTGAGATGCACTGACAAGAACATAGACATACCCTAAGCAGTCTCAGAAGTGGTGACATCTGTCCAGCTCAGATGTTTCAAATTGTACTGCAGTTTTGACTGCCTTACAAATAAGTAACAATATGACTGGATGTGCATTTAAAGCTCCTGTCCAGGGAATGGTTGTTTGGGAACAGCTATTCCTTGATCATTCTCTGTGCAGACATGCACAACCTAGTTCCTCTCCCTTGTCTGTCTGAGCAGCACTGGCTTCTCCACGTGTTGGCTGTGGGAGCTCGCGTGTTGCCAGCTGGAGCCCTGACAGCACTGTCTGTTCTCTGGGAGACAGGGTGACAGACTCCAATTACTGATTTTTCACTTTGTTTATTGTAAACAAAGATCCCAAAGGGTCCAAAACATTCTCTCTCTTTGGACCAAATGTCTTCCTCCCATTTCTGTGCTTGTTTCCCCTGCTGGCTGTCTTCAGTGTCATCCCATCTGCTCCTTCCCCTTCTCTTGGAGAGCCTGGAGCTTCTACAGGTGCATCCTGAGCTTTGCTGTTCCTGAAGAATTTCCTGCTGCCCCCAGTGCTACTTCTTGTATTTTGCAGTTCTCAATTTCTTTTCTCTTTAGCCAAAGTGGTGGGTTTGTAACAAAACAGTTATAGCTGGGGTTTGCAAATTGATTTTGTCAAGGAACAAGGCAACATGCCAAGAGATCTCCTACATACAAACACACTGGTCTGGTGCAGAGGGAGGTGGAGTAGCTCCAGAACAGTTTGGGGAAACAGGTTGCTTCATTTTTTTGTATCACCTTCACTACTTTTTGTTAGGCCTTTCTATTTAGACACGTCAGAAAATGATGTCCAAGGCAAACTAGAAAAACACATTCAAAAGTGTATTGTTTAAAGCACTGCTCTGCAGAGTGGGAGACCCATGTTTAATGACTCATGCATTCTACCTGAATTAGGATATGAAGAAAGTATTTTTTAAAGACATATTTAATTTATAAAAAAATTTAAACAGCTGTGATAGCCGAGTTTGTAAGTAAGTGAGAGCTGTACCAAAGCTACATCCTATCAATGAGGGATTTTACCATGATTTATGATAAGGCTGCTGTACTTTTCCTGTGCAAAGTATTTTTCAAGGTTTAATTTAGTGCAGTGGAAAAGCACACGCAGTAATCTCACCAACTTTCATGAAACTGAGTGCTTGTTTTCTAGCCAGTACTAATTGTTATGCTGCTCACACATTCTGAAGAAAAATACCCATAAGGCTCCCATCCCACTGAGGCAGCCAAGGAAACAAAGTTGATAGAGAAGTAGGCTCTCCGACTCCAGGAGTGAGTAAACAGCACAATTACTCCTAAAAGAATTATACAGGGTAGGCATGCCGCTTGGAAAGACTTCATGGGATGTGTCAAAGGTCAAAAAAACAAGAAACTCAACAAAGATCCTTTCTAGTTGACAACTATGTAAAATATGCTTTTGTATACATGTGTATAAATATTTGTCTGGGATTTGACGCTGCATTTTACAAGGCTATTGGTTATGCTTCCCATCCTTAATTACTTTTCAAGTGATATATGTCAAGTGACACATGTCATATAACCCCATGCTAATGTGCAGTGCTGACAGAAAGTTCTGGGTGAAAGCCCAGAGCATACATTCTAAGTTGAGGAAATACCAGCTCTTGGTTTTGTGGTACCTTTCATCAAAGCAAACAGATAAGTAAAAATGAAACTTAACACAGGCCAGTATGTCCTACAGTTGGACTTTGGTATCAGAAGATTGAAATTTCTATGTGATACTTATTTCTACTCATTTGCTTCTTTGCTTGCTGCTCTTCAAAATGGCACAAAGTGACCTAGGAGCTTTCCCCCATCTGTACTCTGATACAGTGTAGCAGATAGAACGGTCGTCATTTCTTCAGCACTCCTGACTTTACCTGCTGCAAATGGGAAAAAAAATACCTTCCTGCAGTTTGGTAATCCAGCATTTGTCACAGTCTTGATTTATAAGTCTGGTTTCTGTCTACAATACTTAGATTCTTTGTTATTTATTTATCAAAGCACTCATGCCTGATGCAAACCATATCAAGTCTAATCACCGAGAGATGCCCAGACAAACGCAGTTACTGGGTTAAAAATATTTCTTTGTTAAGTATTGTAACTAATAGCATAAGATACTCCAGACATACTGGAGGAGTTCTGGAGGATCGTCTCTGTCTGCAGTCAGGGAACTTACCACACTTACTGCATCCACAGCCCACAGCTATTCCCAGTCAAATGGTCACAAGTGAGAGACCACTTACTTCACTGCACTGCCTCCTGCTGAAAGGAAATCTATGCTATAATTTCCACCTTTGTTTTCCTCTTACAGAATTTCCAGCAACATCATTTCCTGCTCACACATTCTGCTAAAAATACAGAGTAACTCATCTGAGCTGAGATCAGGTTCACCTTAGCTGTGGCTGCAGCGAAAGGGAGAAAGTAGGAGGAAGGGGGTGGCCAGGCAGCACAAGCACTCTGGCACGGTGTGAGGGGACATACGTGCCACACTCCCAGGCTCCAATTTCCTGCACCAGTCTCCCTGCCAGCCTGCACTGGAACTGTGCTGCTGCCGTAATGGAATGAGGATCTCTGAGCTTGTCTTCATAATTTTCAGGAAACTAGGAAATCAGATGCCTGCAGATTATAAACAAAATCTGACCAATTATATTCTTTGCCTCTTACATAAAATGGCAAGTAAATTTAAACTGGGCAGAAGCTGGAATTAGGAAAAACTTGAAAATCAAAAAAAACTTGTGAAGTGTTTGAGCCACCCTGACATTTGGCTAAATTAAAATACTGTGCCTCCCCATACTGAGCTATTTTAAACCAAACTTCTTGGCTCTGCTAAAAGCACTCTTCTTCCACTTCACATTATTGTTGAAGCAAAATACATCAGAATTATTTCTAGGTAATTCAGTTGAGAAGAACACTATCAAAAGAGTTAGCTTTCATGGAACAAAAAGTATTATTCAAATTCTTGAAGTTTCAGGTCACATTTCACTACATTTAAGATTGTAGATTGAAACCATAGTCATGTCAGCTGAATATCACATCAAGACCAATATGACAAAAATAAACACCAGCAGTATAAAAAGGCCAGAGAGGTGATCAAGTTGTCCTTGCTTTATTCTCATAACTTTTTACTCCAGAGCACTCAAGAGTTTGCATTTAAAAATAGGCAGAGCAGGTGTGAGCAGATGTATATGTGTGCATGCACATACATGCTGGAAAAAGGAACTACTCTGAATTAGTTCAGCTTTTGTCAGATACAATGACTGAAACACATGTAGCAAAAAAAAAACCAACCAAAAAACAACCAGATTAGTAGGAAGGGAGATTATATTTACTTTTATATAGGAATGAAGAATGTGAGATAACAGAGTTTTTAAGTGGTTCACAAAATGGGCACAGCAGGAAATACTGCCTTTGTCTCGGTAGCTTCCACAGGTCTGTCTGCAAAAATGCAGAACACCTTGTAATGCTCCTGTACATGATGTTTTCATTTGCCATAAGTACTTGGGTATTAGTAGATCTACACAGTGTTTTGGCATCAAACAGGACTCAAAATTAAGTGATATACATATTGTTTTCATCTGAAACATTTTCTCCCTTAAAATCACACCTGGAGACAGCTGTTTTTGTAGTACTGCTAGTACAAATATGAATGGTTGAAACATTTTGAATATATATTTGTGAACTTTCCCAGGCTTGCATGAGTTTAAAAGAAGGGCAGATGCCTTTTGGACAGTATGATTTCTCCCCATTTGGCACAGCTCTTACATAAGACATTGCTAATCAGAGCATTTCCTGAGCGTTCAAGACAGAGCACAGGCTCACCTGGCTGATTGTCACCACTTAGGCGTAACATATATCTGTAAATATATTCACATCCTTATAGATGTAGAAATTAAAAAAAGACATGTTCATATCTCTCCCTCCCTCTGGGAGCAACAAATAACCTTATTGTTTCTTGTTTTGCTGACACCTCTGCCCTTAGCTTCCGAGATGCCAGTCACACTGTTCTTTTGCACAGATTAAAACCGTTATGTTAAACTCAGAACAAATGATTCACACTCAGCTTGAAATTTGCTGCCTCTAAAGATCTCAGGAAACATATGCATCTAGAACTTTGCCTTGTTGCTTTTTTTTACTAGCTATATTAGTTGGTTAGCTAAAAATCTTTACAGATCTTCGCAAGATTTTTAAGCAAGTTTAGTCACTTCATTGAACAGGTATTAGAAAAGAAATTGCTGTCTTTGCTACCGAGTTGAAGTAATGGGAAAAGAGGAAAGAACATTAGAAATAAGAAAACATTGCAAGAGGTTCTGAGTGTGTTGTTCTTGACATAAGGTTATGCAGTAAACAACATCAATTGTTTGAATTGTAGCTATCCTACTTAGTTTGGGTTTTTTTTTGTTTTTTTGGTTTTTTTTAACAGAATTATATAGCACTTTCTACAGTGTGTTTGGTACCATGTGTAACTGCCAGCACTGACTGTGCTGCTGGAGTCAGTTACATGCAGAGGCTGGAAAGCTTTCATAAGCTGGAAAACAAAAGTTGGCCAGCTGGGATGCTTGGCTTGTGGATAGAAGTTGCTTAAGAGGCACATGGCTGGTTAATGGTACAGAGCTGCTCTCTGGATCTCACACACACTGTCCCATACAGGGCAGTAGGTAGGACACACCAGCCCTGATGACACCTTTGACACCTGGGAGTCCCACAGACACTACTTCTTCAGCCTGTGGCCCAAAATGTGTCATGATGTGATCTGCTCTGGGCAAATAGAAGATTGATCAAAATTGCTTGGCTTTAGCTATCTCAGATGTGACTGTGTTACAGATACCTTTCTTACTACTCTGGCAGCTGCTGTAAATAATAAAACATGAAACAACAAAACAATAAAAAATGAAGAGAATGTTGAAGGAACCAATCAAAGGACTAAAGTTACAGCACAGATAGGGAACAATTTTGAGGCATAATACAGCCCGGATTTTCAAAGGTCTGTAACTTCTGATTTCAATACTTTTGTAGTTTCAGTACTTTTTTGTGTCTGAAACAGACACAAAAATCCTTCAAGCTGGAGCCTAAACTCACCTGTGACCTAGGCAAACCCAAAGAGGTGTGTAATATAAAGAGATTTGCATTAAAACCCAATTAAAGATTATTACAGGCAGGGAATCAAGACAAATAAGCAACAGCAACATATTTTAAGTATTTTATCTTTCAAACATACAACATGATACAGTTGTATCAAAGATTGAAAGGATGTAAATCTATTATGGACCCCTAAATCAGATTCTCTGAGATAAAAGGAACATCCTCTCCCAGTTTCCTGGCAACCAGTCAATACAAACACAAATAAACAATGCAGAAGCTAACACAGAATGTCAAAAAATTATCTACATAAATTTATTCTCTAGTAGAACGACTATTTTTTTCTGAAGATTTATGTGTCAGCTTGGTAGCTGGATGTCTTGGTGATTTAGAGGAGCATCTAGCTGCAACACTGGAATTCACATAAGTAATTTAAGAAACCTCAGGATGGCATCTTCTCTCTTCTCAGTGTATTCTGAACCCTGCTATCTGAGTTCACTGCAAGCAGGCCAATGTATGACTTGGCAGGTTCTTATCTGAATTTGATATACCATAAATCACATTGTGGGGAAAAACTGTGGAACTTTCTAGATCCGGTATTTCTGACTATTTGCTATCCAGTGGCCAGGAAACAGCCAGCTGAGGAACAGCTGTGTGGATGATGAAGCTGTTGATATTATGTGGTAAAATACTGTATGGAAGTATGCAGCCAGAATCTTGCTGTACCCTAGCTTTTAAGTTTGGCCCAAGTACTGTACCACTTATGAAAATGAGTTTACTTTTCCACTGTCTTACCTACTGCCTCCTGTATCAAGTAAGCAATCTAAGATCTCTCCCACCTGAATTTATGATTTGCCTTCCCAAAACATGATAATCAGTTATCTAGTTTCATAGGTCAAATGCTAGGATGGTTTTACAAACAAGTAATCTCTGTGGGTGACGTATGACAGGCATAGTGTCACTTTTCTTTCTGAAATATGTGAACAGGGGGTATTATTCTCAGTTTAATTCTGGAGAATAAAGATAAGAGGAAATAGCAATGAACTTCTACAAAGAGAAAAGAAAATGAAGGGTGAGGCTTTCTAGCAGTGGGATAATTTTTGATACTAAAAGAACCCAGTATCTAGTAAGCAAGGTTTTAATATGCAGGTTTGCCAGTCCCAAAAGCAGGGTGAAACTGCAGTTAGAAATTAGCTGAAGCCAAATTTATAGCCAGCTAAGGCAAACAGAGGATATGGATTCAGTTGATTAACTTAGTACACTAAAGCAAATCTGAACAAAAAGCCTACAAAAGAAACAATCATGAGCTTGTTCCAGCTGCATCCTCTGTCTGAAGATATAGGTCCTCTTTGTGCTGCTGGTGCAGATCTGAAGAAGAGAAAACAAACAGGATGTTCACAGCCCAGAGCTGAGTTAGGATTCTTTTAAATATCAGGGGTTTGTTGCCAAGGGTGAAGTTTGTGGTCCAAGTGCTAAGCTAGAAGTTTCTTTATATGACCCTGCCAATGGATTCCCTTTGGCTATCATGATTCTATAAACAGAATATCTTTGCAAAACCCTGAGAACTCTTCTTTCTACCTTCACACAAGAGCCTTCTTGTCTCTCCACATCCATTTGCCATCTCTAGCCTTATGCTTGTGATTTTAAAATGCACTTTGAGACAGCAGTGGTCCTGGGGGTCTGTATTTTCACAACACTTGGTACAGCAGTATGCAGATCCACTTCTATGTCTCCCTGACATTGCAATAATGCAAGTAATACATACCACCACTAACAGGTTGCATTTGGCTTCCTTCCTGCTTACATTTGTAAGCCATCTATGCCATCTAGTGGGTATTTTTCACTCACAAGTTTTTTCTAACATCAGGGTATCACCGTAACAAGCCAAAGTCCAAATTTGACTTGGCAGGAACATAGTTCAAGTCTGGAGAGGAGTTAAGGGCCACTACCACTATGCAAGAAGTCCCAAGTACATTAGAGCACCTTCTAGGCCATCCTTCTGCTACCCTGACCCAGCTCTCTCAATGTAACAGGAGTTGGGATGACACAAAAAGTCACTTGTCCAACTCTGGTATTTTTGGGCTCAGGACATTACTCTCTGGAGGCTGAGAGGGCAGCTATCAGCCTTGTAATAGCAAACAGCCCTCATGAAACAGGATGCATCAGAGCCTGCATGCCTGTTTCACTGTGTATTATGGAAGTATGAACACTGAGAACACTGCACAGGAAACTTTTCCTAACAGATACACCCTCCAAATAGTGATACCCCTACTGACCAAACTGCCCCCATGTCAGTTAATGGACCATCACAAGCAAGGATTCATCCACACAGAAAATGTACCTAAAAAGATACATCATCAAATAATTTACATGCATCTGCTTCAGGCTCTTTCTGAACAGGAAGCTAGTTTCAATGGAGGTGGTGTTATTTACTGCAGAGAATTAAGTGATTTTGGGAAGAATGTAAGTATTCACTGGCTTGTAGTATTTAAGTTACTTAAATTTCAGAGAGGCAATGATAGTTTTGCATTCAGACTGGGAAGCTCTATTGTGATTTGGGATAGATATGAAATGAATCAAACTTATTACAGTGCCATGCATACAGGATGGAATACAGTGCTCATGAATGAAACAAGCAAGGAAACTTTTCCTAAGGAGGATGAGAACAGCTGAGTTGCTCAGTAGCTACCCCAGGAGAGTGTGAGACTGGTGTTTCAAATACACCAGGGACTATGTTACTTCAAGCACTGACAGGGATGGAAAGGCTGCTCCCCTGCTTACACACTGCAAACACCAAGTAGCAATACTGCAGAACTGCATGCTAATCACTTAGCTGAAAGTGAAAACATGTTAATGGTTTCCAAAAGCCTTCTCATCCAGGTTTCCTCAGCTGAGTAACATACCCACATCACAAAACTTTGAGGAAAAATATTTAAAACCTGGGAGAGGAGAAAAACCTTCTGTTAAGAGCTCACAATATTGTATTTTGCAAAGTCCTGTGAAGTGCTTTTTCTTCCAGTTTGTTAATATTGTCACTACGTTCACAGCTATTATTTTGAAGGGGATAACTGTATTTTCCTTTGACATGTAAACAAAAGCCTTACAATTCAGTGGCAGAACAAGAAAACCCTATTTTAATCCATTGTGCAAGTGGCATTTTGTAACCAATCAAAGCCTTAACAGGAAGTCTGTGCTATGATCTGCTGCCTAGAAGTCTAGAGCTATCAGTGGTAACTATAAACCCACCATTTTCATAACATTTATATGCTGGTGCTAGGATGTAATTTGCCTGTGAGAATAAATGTTGCATGGCAAGGTGAGTAAAAGTTTTCAGTGACCAGCAAGAACAGGGAACTCACTTTCTCTGTATGTGTGCACCAAAAACTGGACACATTTACTGAAGGTGATACCCACCTCCTTTTATGTGCTGCATGAAGCACTACAGCCCCTCTCCAGAGGGAGGCAAGCTGGCGTTGCACCTCTCTGCTGCCATTACCAGGGACAGCAAATCAAGACTTTCATAGCAGAAGTTATCATTGCAATACCACATAGGTATTAACAAACAAAAATTTGCATGTGCTTGAATAGGGAAGAAAGGACAGTAAGAAATACAAGCATGGATTATCCATAAAAATAATATAAATAGAAATCAGTGTTTATGTATCTATATATGCTACAAAATTCCAAACAGTGAGGAAGTTCTCATTCAAATGTTCAAGTATCTTATGTGTACCTATATATGCAACAGCATATAGATTAAGAAACAAAGTCAGAATTGAAAACAGTAATCTTTACTGTGAATTCACCGAAATACATAATAAACTAATTTAATGCTCCTTATATAATAAAGATAAATGCGGATAAGTAGGGAGTTTGGGAGTAATGCTTGCTAATTAAGAAGTTGTGTCTTGGACATTATCTGCATTCTTTGTAGATAACTTACTGGCCCAAGCTACATACATTAAAATATAGAGATTAAGTTTTGCACGAAATGGAAGATTAAAAGGAAACTTCCTCAAAATTTAGAACTGAAAATTCCAGTAGCTGGAGAAATGTCCTTTAGATCTGTTGCCATTTGATCTATAGTTTGATTATTCAAGAAATGATATGAATGAAAGCAACTTCAAATTTGTAATAGATTTTATATCAGAACAGTGATATGTACAAACTTCACATCATCAATGATATACAGTGTTACTGTGTGATCAATGAGAACCCATTAACACCTAATTTTGAACAGCAGGTGCTCACAGACAGCTGTGCAATTTGTGACTAGAAACTGCTAACTCAATCCACAGTAAGTAACAAATCCAAGAACGTTGTGTATTGCATATGGCTGATATATAAGAGGTGGCAGAGGTGGGATCTGTTGAAGTGTTGACTTCTGCATAATTTATTCAGTTGTTATGACACTGAGGACAGGTTGAACTTCTCTTACTTACGATGCAAGGGCGCACTTAGAATTATCAGGATTATCCAGGCAGAGTAAGAACATTACAGACCTGTGAAAATACCATTTTATTTAGCACCTTTCAGGCAGACAACTGACAAAAAAAAAAAAACCAAAACCATGAAAAAATGAAACAAATTCACAGTATTATCATGTTTAAACCTTCATTAAATTTATCTTACAATCTATGGGAATGACTAGAGCTGTGAAACCCATTGTGAATAACTGGTAATTCTGCAGACATTCAATAGTGTTTTTAACTGTTGTTTAGATTTTGAATCCAAATATATGAGGCCATCTTCTGTCTGACATTGTGTAAGTACAATGTTCCAATCAATCATACAGTAAGATGTAGTGTTTTGCTCAATTCACAACCAAAAAATGCCAAGTCTGAAAAATGTGACATCATCCCTCCAACCTACCAGTCCTTCTTGAAGACACAACACTAATGGCACTTCAGTATTGAACAGTAAGAATCAAGATAGATAAGGTTCTTCTGCAAACACAACATATTAATAAAAGGTTTTCACTTACTTGTTATTGTCAGTGCAAATGACATCATAACCAAGAGTTTTCAGCCTGGTTTCTAATATCTTTACACTATGAATTCCACAGGAATCTCTGTGAGGAAGGATTTCAATATTACTGCAAGTCTTTTGTTATATAATTTCTTTTCACTGAATTTGATGGAATTAGTAAAGTAAATCCCCATTACTTTGCCTCTTCTGTATTCCATAACACCTCCAGAACAAGAGTGTACATTGCTATTTATGCTTCATTTGCTTACATTACAGTTGTTTCACAATTTATCCTTAGTTTGCAGAATCTGGAAGATCAGCTTCAGCCAGTGTAGCATTTTCAGATTCTATTAACCAATAATCCCACATTTAATATTTGACTAGAAAGAAAAAGACCAATTTTGTAAAATAGTGTTTTGTTTGTAATATTCTTTGGCAATTATTTAGGTAAAGTTAATGTTACCTGTCCTTACAGAGTAAGTTTGTTATAAAAAATGAGAATTATACTTGTTTTTAGAAGCTTGTTCTCTCTCTGGAATGTTGAATAACAGAAAAAAAAAACAAACAAAGAGAGAGAAAAAACCCAGAAACAATCCTAAACACAGCTCCTGTTTCTAGTACTGATTTTTTAATTTGTAGTCCAAATAGCATAAGAAAGTTTAGCATATTGCAGAACCCACTGAGACCTCTCAACTTGTACCAACATAAAGTATTAAGGCCAGTGCTACTTATCTGCTGGGCAGTAAATACCCATGACTAAAGAAGCATAAGGAGACAAACAAAATAATTGTAGAAAACAATTAATAAAAATACACAAATATTCCCATGCATCCATTAACTGAAAGATAAATTAAAATTCAGTGCTTGTCTTAACTTCTCTTTGTAATAAGGCCAACTTTTGCAAAGATGAGCTGTATGGTTTTTTTTCCTCCCAGAGGGTATGATTCTTTGATTTAGAGAGACAGGCTGAGAAATGCTAATCTGAACTATGCTATGTAGACTCTACAGCATTGTGGTAAAATACACAACAGACTATTCTGTTTGGACTGATCAGTTTTGTTATATTTGTTTATTACTTATTTTTTGTTTGCTTTAATTAAATTACCAGCAAATTTAAGACACTTTTAAGACCTACAATTTATTACTGGATTAATTATTGAGAGAAAAGGACCCCCTGTTGGTATTCGTCTGCTTCTACAAATTTTTAAGCAGTTAAGATGGGTGAAAATGAAAAGAATGCATATGGCAAGGTGAAAGAAATATCACTCATCAGCACTTAATCTGAAATTAAGATTGACTCTTAGTAAAACTGTTCATGCCCTCTCTTCATTCAAGGTCTGAGATCCACACACACATCTAACCAAGAGCTGGCTCCGGATCTAATATAAGAATTTATTTCTATGGCAGGTAGTGTCTTCTTTGTTCATGAAAGCATCTAAAATACTTTAATTTAAGTAGTATGCAAATATAATCAAACAGAAAGATACAGTGAAATTTTAAAGACAGGTCCAAAAGGGAGAAACTAATTTTTTTTTGAAGATGTAACTTACATATCTGGTCCTTCAATATCATCCACAACCCAAATGACAACTTGTGAGATTTTGTCTTTCTGGAGATTAGGTATTTCATAATCTGCAAAAAAACTGATTCAAGACAAAAAATTTAGAACTATAAAGAACACAAAAGTTAAATTTAATGAATTCACCTAAAAGTGAACCAGAATGAACTTTTAAAAATGAAAAAACAAAACAAAGAGCATATGATACTTCCTCATAATATCTAATCTACGAAGATATGAAATCCAAAGGTTGATTTTAATGTCTGTGGATTGATTTTTTTTGTGAGATGCTGGCATTTCAAAGCCAGAGATTTCTAACCCTTTCAGCAAGATGAAATGTAATGATTTCCAATCTTTTAGGTTTTTTTCCTCAGAAAGCTTATAAGGGTGGTGTCCTCACTGAATGCCAAGCCCAAGTCTGGGCCTGGGTCTCTCCTCTAATTTGCTATTTGCCTATCATGTGTCTTCTTAAATGTCTATATCAGCACTACAGTGTCTCTTAGCCCTTTTAAATCTTCTGAGACCTCCATAGAGAAGAAGGGACTGTCAGTTGCCACTTCCTGGAGGAGACCAGCAGTGACAATGTGGGTTTGTCCTCCTAGTGCCTTCAGGCAAACTACCAGGTCTCTGACATGGAAGCACAGGACATGTACTGCTTGCCAGTGTCTGTTGGTTCATGAAGTCAGCAAGTTATTTTAAATTTCTGGAGAAGTGGAACAGGAAGATGCAGATACCAAGAGTTGCTTTCTCTGGTCAAATCTTGTACAGTGGTGGCTGACCAGAGACCAGTAGCAGCAACAGCAGGTTTACCTATCTGTCCAAGGTGTCCAAGCCTGTCCAACACACAGTGAAAATATGACAAAAAATAAAGATTCCAATTCATTTACTCATTCATGCATATGTCATTGCCAGAAAAAAAGAAGCTTGCTCCCAAATTTGGAGAAATCTTTAACTAGAGGAGTCAGAAACCGTGGAGGAACAATGTACAGCTGACTACAGTAAAACCCATTTTTGAACTGGCTACTATTATTAAAGAAATCTGCCAACTAAATTCATACTGTGTGAATGAGAAAAGTTATTTTTCCATGAAATGAGAAATAAATCTTAACCGAAATAATATTGTGTGACTTAATAATGATTTAAGTGTACAAACTTTAAAACTGGATAAACTTTGAAAGTGGCTTTGAAATAGTTGAAAACAGACCAGAGAGATGGTTAGGAACACAGGCAGATCTCTCAGATTACCTTCTGCTATTAATTTATTCAACTTCCATCCTCTTTCTAACAGGAGCTCTTTAAACAAATTCAGTCATAAATGGACCAGAAGATACACAGCAAAGAAAACAAGACAGAGTAAAAAGAAAACAGAGAGTGGCTTTGTTTTCTCCTTGGCAGGCTGTGTTTCAGTGCTGATTTCACTGGTTAAAATACCACCAGACTGGCAACCCAGGGAACTGGTGGAATTAATTTGTGTGTAAGATGTTTCTGAAAAAAGGAATCTGTAAATTAACAGAAATAAGGAATCCATTTCTGAAATAAGGAATCCATACTAGATTCTGGGTATTGGCCTGCTGACAGGTATTACCATCTGCAGAAGATTTGATCCCAGCTGACCACCTGATCAACCCAAGGAGCCTGTATGTCTTTGTGATTAGCTGAAAGCTGTGTACAGAGATGGACGTTTTGGGGGACAGAGTAAGAACTTAGTAGGTGTTTTGGAAAAGACAGTTCTTGTTTCTCTCCTATCCAGGGATAAAATGGCCTTTTCAATGGTCATTTTTAGTCCTCAGTGAACACACAGGAGGAGGATCTCTTCCATGGGTTTTTAAAAGATGTAACTTTTTGATCTGCCTTGGACAGGACAGTTGCTGAGGTAATGAAAGATGTATTTTTTACCACAGGTAAGCAGTCACTACAGACACATAGTAAAAGTTCTAAAGGGTGTACTTTTACAATAAATTTTGAATGTAAGCTTAGATGAATTTCTGCATGGTGTACACTTGTGAATCAGGAAAAATACATCTGTACTTAATCTAAAAGGAACTAAGGAGAAGAGGAAGCTCATCTTTGCTATTGTTCTCTTCAACAAGCTTTTTTTATTGCTTCCTGAAACCATAATAGGTTTCAAACTACTTCCAGTCTTGGTCATGGAGAAATACTTTCCCTTTAGAATTTACCAAGTTTGCTCCTAGGCCTGACAAAAGGTACACTCCTTGTAACAATATCCTCTACTTGGACATGTCCCTGAAGGGAAATTTTGTTAACACTCAGCTTTTTGAAGACATACACATTTTGCCACAGTATATTGGCTGATTTGAAGGCAGCTTTCAAAGAGCATTGCCACAGCAGTTTGTAAAATGCAGGAGTTGAAAGGATTGTTTCCATCCACTACACATTAATTCCTTCAGCTAGGGACAATTAACAGTTGTCCCCACAACTCAGCAGACTTTGATGCAAGAGGTTCTTTCAGCTACACTTCCCACGCTTTGTGCAGCAGAAGACCCAAACAACTGGCTGATTTTCTTTTTTTGTAGTCATCAGACTCTGTACAGATAAATCAATCAGTTTTCTTACCCTGGCTGTGGATAAGCTCCTCCGTCTGCAGAACCATTCAACAAGACATGTATCACCCCAGAGCTGTGTTGTGCATACTGCAATAGATAACAGTGCTTTTCAGATCTCACAGATTTGTCATATGACTTGGTATTTTATTGCAAACAACAGTGACCAAGGAAAGAATTTTGCCACGAAGAATATCAGAACTGCAAAAATAATACTAGACCCTAGCAGGTCATTGCAGTAAAAAGGACAGGAACTAAACAGACCATGGTTAAATTCAATGGTTCTACTCAAGCTACATTCTCATATCTATAAGTAGTTTCTTCAGCACAAGAAGAAAGCATTTTGGCATTCTCTGTTGAGTTTGATCTGTGAGTAAAGTGTTTCCAGCAAGGCTGTCAAATATCACTTAGGACCTGTAATCAGTAGACACAATGTGCTGACTGTGCTTAGTATATGCTTTATATTAACAAAGCTAACAGAATTTTAACACATTAGCTAGCTAAGGTTAAAGTTATGTTCTTCTTACTAAACCATTGTTGCCAGTCTAAAACAGTGTATTTGTACCAGAGGAAATAATCCAGCAGAGTTACAGGTTTAAATCTGTTTTGAACTGGCAATGTTTTCCTGAACCACCCTGGACACACTCGCAGATGTATGAAGTCAGCAGTAATACACTATTTACAGTGATTGAGGCCATCCTCCAGAAAGATTCCACCGCATTGTTTTCACATTCCATCGTGGTAGGGCAGGATTCATAGTCCAGTCCTGTAGGAAGGCATGTGATTTGTGGTATCAAAGAGATGATAACGACTATTAAAATTGATTTTAGAAAGCAACTAAATATACTTGTTCATTTCTCACTGAACCCACAAGATCATTTGACATAGCATGGAAAGCTGACTGTTGTATTTTTTTCAGTAACTTTCCATCCTTCGTAGTTTACACAAACAGTGACATTCTGTGGATTCAGTAATTTGGCTGAAGTGGTTCTAACTCTGTTCCTGCGATGTCGAGAGCTCCAGGTTCGGGTAACTGAGAAAGAGGTTTATCTCCACTGCAGCACCATTTAGATTTCACTGTGTGCTCCCCTGACTGCAGTGTTAAATATTCACACAACACAAGCGAGAACGAGACAGTGAAGCTATCCCTGATTTTTCATGGGGTAAGAGGAAATTTAGTTTCTCCAGAACACAGCAGTCGGTCTCCATTGTGGTTTTACAGACAAATGTCTTACCAGGGCTGTCTGCCTGCCCACACCAGTTTAGAAAATCTCCAAAGAAGCCAAACAGAGTATCACCCAGAGACATGTAGCGACGTCCTCTGTCAGCAAAGCGTTTGACCAGTAGCTGATTATTTTCCCAGAAAAGAGACTAGGAAAAAAAACATAGAGAAGAAATGTACCAACACCTGGGTGTGGACACAGTGAGATTATGGGGTAGTGAAAACAGTTTAAAACATGTTTTGGTCTTTCTTTCAAAATCAAGATAATAATCAGAAATGTTAGCTATCTTTTTAAAGGAACAAAGTTGTTTATTTTACAGAGGCATAAATTCTGATCACAAGTGACTTGAGGGACAGTACTAGTTTGATGAGAAGGGATATAGACCTGTTTTAAATATGGTTAGGCCTAGCTTTGTCTGTCTCAGCAGACAGATTTAGGGGAAGGAGAAAAAAGGAAGATATTTATAAGCCAGATATACGTTACCAGAAATCTCTCACGTTGCTATGTTGGCTTGTGGTGTGAAAAAAATCATATGTCTAGATGTTATTTCTGTGTTTGTGGAACTCCTCATGAATTAAGCTGACGGTAGTATTTGTTGGTTTAGCTTGTATCATTTAGAAATGAGGATTAATTGTGCTAGAGGAAAAACTGCTTTAAAGCACAACACATCTTTTGCACTTTCACAGTTCTTTGCAACTGCCAGCACATCAAACCCTTGCTGCTTTCTGGCATAGAACAATGTCCTCTCTCATTTCTGCTTTTGCTTGTTCAGTATGTCAATGTTTAACATGTAATTGTCATGAGACTTAGCTGTGAGGAATAAAAGCAAAAGATGATAGCAGGCACAGCATTTGCAGCCAGAGCATCTAACTTAAGGAACAGTAGGTTCAGGGACTATGGCACAGCTCCCAGCACAGAAGGAAAAATGGGGGATCTCTGTAATATGAAAAGAGAGACATTGCTGAGAAGTTACTGCACAAAATAAATGGAGCCAAACACATTGAAACACGCTATCAATCCTGAGTCTAGTTTATAAACTACAGATGGGTCAAAAAGAATGACTCACAAGTCAGCCACAGAATGACTCGTCAATTTTGAACTGTGTCATGTAAAATCTGTTGTACATCACAGGGCAGTTAACATAAAAAATTATTACCTTGTTAGGTGGAATTGCGTGCAATGACAGGTTGATAAATAATTCATAATCCTTAGGCAGAATGCTGCAAGGATCCTTGTTAATAAATGCATTTTTAAATGCTTCCCATATCTGTGAACAATTCTTCTCACTGTAATCATTGAAACAAACAAATAGCAAAATGGTTTTTTCAAAGCTGAACAAGAAAATTATTTGCTCTTAACTCCTCCAAATACCCAAGTTAAAATCTATATAAGGTTAAGGCAGAAAACTGAAGTCAGGGTGGTAAAAAACTTGTAGCTCAGGAAGAGCATAGAGATCTTGTCTTCTGAGTCATAACTGCAGCAGATAAGGAAGAAGTAGCAAGGAAAATATTAGCTTTTACAGTGTGGAATTAGAAAAACATTATGATTCAACAAAAATCTTAGTAGGTATGGTATACACAGTGAGTTTGATATCCAGCACTGTAGAAATACTGAAGAGAAATCTTTCTTTGAAATTTTCTAGATTCAAAAAGCCATTTCAAATAAACCATAGCTAAATATCCAACAGTGCTGGAAGCAATATTACTCTTAAAATATCAGATTCAAGTGCAGGATGAGTTGTGGATACAAAAATGCTGCTAGCAAGGATTTTCTTGCTACTTTCTCAGTCTGTGAGAGACTTTTCTCTCTCACAAAAGAGGTAGCAGAGTTATGTAAACAACCAAACACCTGCAGCCTTGAAAAGTCTTGTTTATGGTATAGTAGAAAAATATTTTGACAATGGATGTTTTAGGATTTTAGCCAATCACCCCCAAGGGCTGGCTGATCCTTTGTCCAATTAGACTATGAAGAAAAAAGTCTATAAAGGAGTTTGTAAAATAATTAAATAAATCAATCTTGCTGCACAATTCCTGCCTGCTGGATCTTCTCTCCTCCTCCCTACGGCTGCAGGACACGGTAATATATCCTAGGGCATTATTTTTTTTTAATAATGAGTTGCTAAAAAGTTTCAGTGTAGAATAATGATTGTGACAGAGATGCTTTCTTAACATGAATAGCTGCCATTGCAAAGCTCTAGCTTGAGCAATAGTAGTCCTGATAAGTAAATCAAACTTTGCCATTACAGTGTTTTGCTCATTTAGCATTATCCATAGATAGCACGGTTTCCACTGGTACAGGTTCTTTAGGGAGCTGCTTTGTGACACTGAATGTCACAGACACTTTAAAGGATCTCTTGTGATGAGCTATGCAGGAAACAGACCACAGCCTTTCTTACAGTAAACTCTGGTCATGCTTCTGTATATACTGTAAGCAGACATGGATCTTGACCTGAAAATTTTCAGTGATGCAATATGATCCTTGATCAGTCCTTTCAAGGTTTGGATAGATTTACTTAATAAAAGGATTTGCACACAATTTCTGATTTCAAGCAGTTATACTTTAGCTTCTGACAATTGTGTATACTTAGGGCTCATTTTGCTAAAGAGCTTTCTACTTGAAGCACTTATGCTAGTATTTGTAAGTTATGATCAACTGAGCTTTTAACATCTTTCTTGACAGTTGAAGCCATCAGTAATTTTCTGGTTAATTTGCATATTGCTTTTTTTTTTTAATGACTTCTCATCCAGGATTGAACAGCTTGTAAATCAAAAGGATTATTCTGCTCTGATAGTCAAAACTTCTTAGCTGGCAAAGACACTTTTTGAAACTACAGGGTGGGGAAGGACTGCAGTTCAGGACAACTCCTTCTAATCTTAGTAGACACTTGTAAGTCAGATTAATGTCATACTAGTTAGTTAAAAAAATTGTTTTCGAAACTTCCATGATATCCTACAAATAAACAAATATGGAGGAAAAGCACTACAGGAACATTTGTGTTATTTAGGGTACTCCTGTTAGGAAATGTCAAATATAATCTTCATTCAAATTCCTTACTTCTACATGACCACAGCATTTTGTAAAATGCCTCTTTTAACTGCCATTTTGCATATTCTGTTTTAACACATAGGAAAGTTTTTCTTATGTTCCTATAAACATCTTTATGTTTTAACTATGTTGCAGTGAAAGGACAAGTTTTGCTAGCTTCCTTTATGTTAGCAAAGTATTTTTAGAAAATTTGCACATAAATTCAGGAGCAAAACCCATCCAGGTGGTCATGTCTCTATAAAAGCTAGCCAGGGGGCAACTAAGAAACAGCCAATGAACAGAAAGGACTATAGATAATTAGAATATCTGTTTTGCACCTGTGCAATATGAAATTTCCATTTTGTTTGGGTTACATTATTTGCTTATAGATCTAAGGGAAAGAGAAAAATGCCACATTATATGACATCAATTGTGTAGCTCTTTTAATAAAGCCATTTCTGGTGTAAATTCAGGAAAGTGGTCCTAATGTCCTGCCTGGCTTCATGCTATCCTGAGCAAGAATATTCTGATGAACATGTTAAAACTTCTCAATTTTAAAATCATATTGTGAAAATGTCACCAGAATTCATTAGATCACAAAACTATCATAAACACAAGACATATATAAATGCTTTCCAGAATATTGCATTTACATGTCTAAAAGTCCAAATCAGTTAAGGATACAGTTAAAATTTCTACAGTAACTATCCTTTATGTTGCTCATTTTAGCATATTCTGTATTATTATTCATGTCCTGTTTCAGATATAAATGAAGTGACATCTGTTAAGTCCTACAGAAGCTCTACCTATCTAGAGACTACTGCAAGACCAGATTACCTACACAGCTCTTAACTAAGTTCACGTATTTTATATTACATATTATATTGTAGGAATGTAGAAATCTACACTTAAAAGTTTACTTCCACCTTCCATTGTGACACGTTTATAAATTTGTCAAGATTTAACTGTTCCACTGAAATTCAAGCACTGTGTTATTTGCATTAGGACGATCTTTTTCCTTCATAAGAAGATTGAAAGAGAACACTTCTGAAAAGTTAAGAGTGTTATTGTGCAGAAATATATTGTTTTGCCTTTGTTAAAAGCAAAAAAAAAATTGTTTTAAGCCCTTTATCTTCCTCTTTTGCAACAGGAACTGAAAATGGGAGGTTGGGGAAATGAGGTGATATTTGCAACAGAAGCTAATCCTGTTTAAGACAGCAACTCAATGCTACAGGAACCCAGCCAAGGTGCCTCTGCAAATACCTCTTCACACTATTAGGACAACTTTTTAGTGGCAGAATAAAGGGCTGAACTCCACGACATTGTCCTTCTTGCTTTCTTCCTTTTTACTGAAGCCCTTACAACACAAGGAAGACAGAAAAGTGCTCACTTCAGCCAAGTGTGTAATTTACCCCCAGTTCTGTGTAATTAGCACAGCCAATGAAAGCTCACAGATAATCCTGCTTGAGCAGTTGATTACTACTTGATTTTACAGGTGGATGAGCTAAACAGTCTCCTTCAGTACCACAGGACAGCTATAAAGTGAGGTGTTCCCCTTCTTCCATGCCCTCACATACAGGCAGGAAAAGCAAAGCTGGTCTTCCCAGGAATGCTGTCAGATTTGGTACGTCTCCTTACAGAAGGTAAGGGAGGGAGCGGCAAGAAATGTGAAATAAAAAATTGAAGGATTAAAAATCTTGCCTTAGTTACACTACTTTACTTAAAATATTACACCCACCAAAGTTATTTTGTTATTTCCAGACAGCTACAAGAATGTTGGCTTCAACAGGATCACTTTCATGGCTAGAAACATAACATCAGGCTTCTGATTAATAACCATTTTGTACAGAACATAAAAAACTAATCCAGACACAAACAAAACTTACCCAACAGCAGGGTTCACAATTCTAATATAATCATAGCATCTTCCAATGACAATATTTTCCAGGTTTTTAGTAGTACCTTCACCTTTCCATTTCCTTCCATGCACTCCTGAGAAGCTGTTCATAAACAGAACAGAGACAAATAAAAGAGGGAAAAAAAGGCTCATCATCACGAATTCTTGACAATCCAAATTCTTAAAAGAAAAAAAAATAATAAAAAAGTAGAGTTCAATGATACAATTTAAATGGAAACCTGCAGTTTAATATTTTCAGTACTAGCTACAGCTCAGTACACAAAAGACACAGGCGGAAAAATAAACCTTGCTGGGAACTATAACCTAGCTATTTCCTGGAATGATTGCAGAACAGGGATACATCACTTCCTCATGTCTAAACTATTCCCCGCTTCAGAAAAACAAGAGACTTTTAAGGCCACCTGGTGATAACTGAGGAGAATTGCAGTATATTTCTTGAAGGAAAAAAAATCCTTACCACTTGAATACTTCGGATGCCTTTGGTTCGCTTAATACTCATTGCTGTGCTACACCTTCCTAAGCCATAAACAAATGCTAGCAAGCAAAAAAAAAAAAAAAAAAAAAAAAAAAAAAAAATCTAAAATATGCAGCTACAGCACTGATAGCGTAAATACCCAAGTCCTCAAGTTATCTTGTATCACACATGGGGTAACATTAGCCAGCTCTTTTTCCATCTCTCCCCTGGATCGTGACAGTGACATTTTGGTGTGATGATATGTGCATCATATCTCCGAGAAAAAAACTGCCTTGCAGTCATGAATCAATCATAATGAGAAACATAAGGATTGAGACTTGCATCCTGTGCAACGAACAAATGTCTTCAACTTCTGCTGTCATTCTCCTCCAGGTTCTCTTCCCTAAGTACTCTGTTAGAACATCAAATGGAAACAATCAATCTAATCTTCAGAATAAATACTCTCTGGTATGCACTGCTGCAAATACAACCACATTATTTTTTTCCCTTCAAAAAAAAAAAAAAAAAGTTTCAACCTCCAAGTATTTTGTTTATGGACTCTCACCTCTGAGGAGCATGCTGGTTCTTTTCTTTCTTTCTATTAAGTATCTGTGCCTCAGTGAATATAAAACTCTTTATTTTTTGTGTATTTTATTTATCTCATGTCATGCTTCCATTGATGCACTGGTACTCGGTGGGTGGATTTTACTGAGGGAAAAATCTTGCTAGTCATTGAGTAAATTGCATAAAAAAATGATGGATTTCTGCTGTAAATGTGACAGAAAAATAACCAACTGATTTGCTACGTGCAGCAGAGTCTTCATGAAAGCCAGATTTACTCAGAAATGGATATGCAATTTTGTGCTTGATATGGTAGAGACACAGGAAATTATGTACTTTACTCCTTTTGCTTCTCTAATGCTTTTTCTTCTTATTTCTCTTCCTAGCCTCTCTATGTCCATGCTGATAGGGCACCAGCACATTAATCAAATGGTTTCAAGCCACTACCTTGGATTCAGGATTAGAGAGTGCAACAGTCCATGGAAGAACATTTTCTTTTATTTTCAACTTTGCTGCAACCAAATTTTGCTCAGTAATTTCAGCGTCTAACAGAAATGAGAGGGATCACTGTTGTGGACTTCTATACAGAAATGTGCAGAAATTGTCACTGATTTTTGCATCAAAGCTAAAAGTTTTGCTTAAAATACACAGTATAAGAAGTCATAAAGACAGATACTGAGTGTATCTCCAAGTACACACTAGGTTAAGACACAATATCTTGGGGAAGAATATGTGAGTTCCCAAAAAGATAGACAATCTGTCATAACATCCCAGAGGAATTGGATCCAAGAGTTGCTGGGATCTCCATTTCAACCCTTGTCAAGCTTCCTCTCCTCACTGGCAACTTCTAGAAACACAGTATCAGGCCAGAAGGGCCTCTGATCTGACTCAGCACAGCCATTTTTAATTCATGTTCCTAGTTTTTTCTAAATACTTCACATGATGGCTAAACTAACAACCCCCAGGGTTCCACTAATTTGATAGCCTTGAGAGTAAAACCTTAGCTCTGGCCTGAACTTGTCTACTTTTAGCTTCCAGTTACTGAATCTCATGATATGTTTTTCTGTTCCATTAATGAAGAATCCATCCTCAGAATTTTCTCCCAATATAAATTCATGAAAAAATTACCAATTCTACCCTCAAACTAGCCCATGAAAATTCAATATTTTAATCCCATTATCAGGTAATTTCTCTTGTAGTATTGTAATTCACTGCCACAAACTGGCTGCCCATCTTGCCTCCCAAGGTCTGTCAATTCATGGTGGATGCAGATCACTGTTCCTTGCTCTCTGTCCCTCTCTCTCCTAAAAGATGTTATCGCCCATGAAGGAGAGTCAGAAAATTGGCAGCATATCTGCTCTGAAGATACTGTAGTTCACAAACTGAATATTAACACAACCAACCATGAAATTCAGCATATGTTTACATTCTGAAGCCCCAGAAGATGAGGAACCAACATGTTCTCTATAACTATTTCTATCAGAGGAGAGTGGTGAGTTCCAGCAGCAGGAAGATGTAACAGGTGGGAACGTTAATCCTCTGTTACTACGCAAACATGAATTTCTGGCAGAATAACCTCAATTCTGTATGACTACATGCTTTAGGCCTGGAAACAGGATCTTGAAACAGCTCATGTTCACAAGCTCCTCTGTAAGCAATGAACTTCAAACATTGTTTCTCAAGGGTTTGTAGTGCAAAAGTCTGCCTACAGCAGTAACACAAGGTCTCACCTGCTCCCTTGTGTGCCAGGGCACACTCTCTGTGAAAGACAGGCTGAAGCCCAAACCCAGAGCTCTGCTTATTAGCCAAGCAGTAAATACAACCATGTGCTGGCTAGCCAGCTGCATAACACCTGTGCTTCACCTTCCCTTCTTCCCTCGTGTGTAACTGCTTTTTTTTCCCACCCCGAAGTTGTACGAATTTAACCTTCCAAGGTTTGTACATATTTGCAAATACAGCTAAGTTGGTCAGTGTGTTCAAAAGTCCTTTGAGGTGGAAATGATTAATGGAAAAGGAAACACCAAATACTGGAATTGCTTAAGCCTCATTTCCTTAGATAAAGAGATAAAATGATTACTGTGCACAGTGTCAGCTAGATAACACTTGTAACATGATCTCTTCTGCTCAGTTCACTATTTACTACTTTTACTAGCATTTTATTCCCAAGCGTTAGTATGTTGAGAAATACCAGACTAAAAACTCACGTGACTTTGCTCAGAATTTCAACATGTTTACAATGAATTGCTTACACCTATGAACTAGCTAGCTGTAATACATTTAATACCTGCAACATAGATTTTGTACAGTAATAGTTTTCAGTCAGAAAGGCCTGTTGCATCTATTGTGTGTTTGACAGTGTATTTTGGTGACATTTACTGAACATTGTGATGCTGGTCAACAGTTTTACTATACTACATGTTGGCTGACAGTTACACTTTTTGTCAAATTGATGCGCATCCTCAATTCTTCCAAGTGTTCCTGTTTACTTTGAAATGTTCCACAAGCAGATCAGTATGACAGGCAGGTGTTTCTGGTCCATTTGCCTTGGATATTAAACAAACACAACTTTACTTGTTCGGCACAAATGCTGCAAAAGGTTGGGTGCAGATTCCCTGCTGCAGCCCAGTTTAGGACCCATCATCCATCTTCCCTCACAAACACCAATTCATCTGCCCCCATCTGCATTATTCCTGATGTTGTCATTTCCTCAGCATATTTCAAGTGTTTACTTCGTGTAAATGCACATTTTCAGTGCAGTCTCTGTAACCATTGTGTTTTATAGCATAGCAGGCTTTTTTCACCACTTAGCTTCCCATGGTTTCCTAGCTGGGTAAGCAGATCTCTGTCTCTCTTGCTGCAAAATACAAATAAAATTGTCCTTTAGAAATGTGGTCTCAATATCAGCAAAATGGTACTGTAAATTTTATACCGCCGTATACGCAAAAAAGCTTTATTTCCTAGGACCTTTCTCGATGAGGTCACACCGCAAATCCTGTGCCCAGTTCTGGACCCCTCAATTCAGGAAGGACATTGAGCTGCTGGAGCATGTCCAGAGAAAGACAACAGAGCTCAAGCCCTGTGAGGAGCAGCTGAGGGAGCTGGGGGTGTTCAGCTTGGAGGAGACTCAAGAAGGACCTTACTGCTCTCTACAAACACCCGAGAGGAGGCTGTAGCCACGTGAGGGACAGTCTTTTCTCCGAGGCAAACAACAATAGGACAAAAGGACACAGTCTTTAACTGCTCCAGGGAAGGTGTAGGTTGCACATTAGGAAGAAGCTCCCCACAGTAAGGGTGATTAGACATTGGGATGGGCTGCCCAGGGAGGTGGTGGAGTCACCACTCCTGGAAGTGTTTAAGGAAAGACTGGGAGTGGCACTCGGTGCCATGGTCCAGTAGACAATGTGCTCAGTCACAAGTTAAACTCCATGACCTCAGAGGTCTTTTCCAACCTAACTGATTCTGTAAATTGCTTTCTACATCCACAAGCTACTACCTTAGCGTCGCCAAAGCATCGGATTTCAAATCGTGCAATACGGCAGCTCACTTGAACGGACCTAAGGCTGTAACGCGGAGGGGGAACTCGTCGCACACCCCGGAACACCACAGCAGGAGCCGCCCGAGCCAAGGCGGGCGCGGGGCCGCCACTGCCCGCGGGAAGGGGCGGGGCCAGCCGCGCATGCGCGGGGCGGCGGGCGCGGTCACGCGGGGCGGGCGCACGCGCGGTGCGGATGCTCGCGCCGCCGTTCGCGCCGCTGTTCGCGGCGCGGCTCCATGGGGAGAACATGGCTCCCTTCCCCGAGGAGGTGGACGTGTTCTCCGCCCCGCACTGGCGCATGAAGCAGCTCGTGGGGCTCTACTGCGACAAGGTAGCGGGCCGGGGCGGCCCCCGCGCCGCTGCCCCGGGGCGGGTGGGAGGGTTTGGGGAGTGCGCAGCTGTCAGCGCCCCGGCCCCGCCGGTAACTTCTGCGCTGCCCTGCGCTGCCGCGGGGCTCCCGGGCCCCTCCCGGGCTGCCGCTCCCCTGCTGCGCCGGGCCGGGGCTGCCCTCGCTGCCGTGCCGGGCCGGCCGGCGGGCGCCGCGTTCCGCTCCGCCCGGCGCGGAGGGGCGGCGGTGCCGCGCAGGGGCGCGCAGGGAGCGCGCAGGGAGCGCGCCGCCCGCCCCGCCGCCCCGGGCAGCCCGGCAGAGCCGCCCGCGGGCCTGGCGCTCCCGGGGCGGGCAGCGCGGCCCGGCCGGGTTTGTCAATCAGCCGGGCTGGGCACGGGCGCGGGGCGTGCTGCCCGCTCACGGTCTGCCAGGGACCGTGCTTGCGGTTCTGTGCACAGCGTTCAGCTGGTGAGCGGCTTAAAGATACTCTAGGTATGTTCTTTTATTTTGCTCGTGGGCAAAAGTAATTTTTATTCTTGCATCAGGGTAGTTAAGTAATCAAGGCTGGTATGTCACCTGAAAGGTAAACTTCCCTGCAGCAGCTTTGAGTGTTGTGGGAGGGTTTTGGGCAAATACTTCACAGCCAGCACTCCTACTGAAAGAAGTTGTGCCTCCCATCTTCGGGCATAAATGCCTGTTTGGAGAACCAGATTGGCTACAGACATTTAAAAGAGAGGTGAAGTTACATGAGAGGCAGTTATAATAGCTTACTGCTGCTTAGCAGCATGGGAAAGTTCATGCTTCCTTCCCGATTTCCACATGCTACCTTTCACTGCTCTGGGATTTACCAGGTCCTTTTGTGAGCCTGTTCCATTTGCTAATATGTTAAAGAAAACCTAGAGTTGTTTTTTGCGGGCTTTGCTAACTGAACAGGCTGAGCACAGGATTTAGGGGGAGGAGAAGGGGAGACCTTGTGTAGTTTCTTTCACTTTGCCTTTCATCTGAGCATACATTTGCCATCAACTTAATCTGTGGCGGCAGAAAAATTTGTGATCTCATAATAGAGCGGATTTTATTTGAATGGAAACAAACACCTGGGGCTCCCCACTGACCCCTGGTAGCCGTTTCAGCATATTGTTGACAGCAGCTGAACAAGTTTCATTTAAACCTCCAGATCTTGTAGCCATTCGGGTTTTATTCCTAGAGAGGCATTTTTGTCACTTTTATTGAGCCTCCCACAAAGTTTTGACCAAATTTACCATGCCTGATAAAACTACCTAGGGAGCAATTACTGTTTTTCCTAAGTATTAGAAAATTTGATTAAAACTACCTAGTTTGTAATGTTCATAACCTTTCATTTTCTAGCAGTTTTTATACAGGAATTTGCTTGCTCTCTTTTTCCTTTGAAGAAGTGCAAGCATGAAGGAATGGCACTTTTTTTTAAAGCATTCAATTTTGCATGCTTTAACCGTGTTTCAGAACTTGAGGTCTGTGCCTTGCCTGTGACTTTTATAATGGTAGCTTTGCACCAGAAAAACTTCCAGATTGTTTTTGAATTTTCTTCTTGTATGATTGAGATGCTGTAATTAGATAAGACTGTAGTTCTGCTTACATGGCAAATATAATCTCCAAAGCCATGCTCTTTATAAGTTTAGTTTGACCTTGAGGGTTCTTTAATTTTGTGAATTACATGTTACCTGTGTTCATCGGGTTCCCTGTACACTGTAGTTGCTGCTAGTGTCTGAATTTAGTAAATTCCGCCACATCTTAGCGAGGGTGAAATGGGCTCATCCATGCTTTGCTTCTCAGGAGAACAATTCCGACGTTTCCGATGGATAAAGTATGTAGACACTTAAATAATCCTTTAGGACAGAGACACGCAGTTTAGTTTGTTCTTCCAGGACTTCGTGTGAGACAGAACAGTAAATTGGACATTAAAGCTGTTTGTGCTTTAGGAAAGTTATCTTACTTTTTTAGCTGTTGCTAGCAAAGGTCTCACTGTACCTTTGCTGCGTTCTTAAATGGCATTTTTACCTGTGTTGTATACAGTGCCCTGGACTCGGATAATAACAGTAAGTAGGATTATGTTTAGTAAGGAAATCCACACTGTTACCAAATCTGTCTCCTACTCTGATGATAAGAAAATTCGTTAAGTGCTCTGAGGGTGTCCCCCCTGTAGGTAGTGGAGTGCTACAGCAGACAGTCTTTATAGCTGAAATGCTTGTCCTGATGCCTGACGTCATCTTTGCTACAAATAGAGCAGATTCTGTTTTCCCATCTCTAGTGAACCTCTTCGTTTTCAGAAAGATCCTGTGCTGATTGCAATTGTAGCCGTGTCCTCCATCTTAGTTATGTGTTCTCTGGCTTAAACAAACAGATTTATTCTACTTCATTATGTGGGTCACGCTTGCTGTACCTCAGCGTACTTGTTGCTTTTGTCAGGACTAAGCTGCCATTCTCTTACAGTTTAAGCTATCTGACTGCTGCTGTTAGGCTGCCTGCCTCTCTTGCTCCCATCAGCGCTTGAGGTGACTCACAAAGGCTCTAAACTGGCAGAAAACATTTTTTCTGAAGCGGGGTAGGTTTTCTGTTGATGTAGTGCTGCCAGCAACCACTGGTCAGATCAGTACTGAAGCCAGTGGGAGGCAAAGAGTGGGACTGTGACAGCCAGCAACTAGATTGACTGAAGCTATGGTGAAACCTCAGCCTAATTATGTCTGTGTTTTCCTGAAATCTTGTGCAGCACGGGACAACGCTGGTACCAAGTAGAGCAGATTTGTTGTTCTGCAGTCTTTTTTTAACAGCATCATATTCGCTTTGTGCTTCTCTAATCCCATGCTTCTCTGAGGGCTGATGCTCGAATTCCCTTTCATTTTTGTCATTAGACTCCTATCCTATATGTAGCAGTATGCACTGTCCAGGTCAGTATGCTGATGTCCAGTGAGGCAGTTCCTGTTGTCGCATTACGGTCTTGTGTTTTCTGCACTTGAGAATGTGCCACTTGTGTATTACCAGCTTTTCTAGCTGTGCCTGAAAGTGTTGTATGTGTCATGAACAAGGCAACACAGATTTCAGCTAATAATGAAAATCCCATTTTGGTTTGGCTGGACACTGGTAGCTTGGGCTTGAGAGCACTGTTTGCAAGTGCTTGAGCTACCCTGCAATTTCCTGCAGATTCCGTTAGTTTACTGTAAGCCAAAACAGTACCAAAAACTGTAGAGAAGTCATGATCTGTAACATGTATCATTTTCCTTTTAAGTAGTTTGGTCATCAAAAGGAAGTCAGATTCTTTTTTGTAAACAAATCTGTGCTGGCCAATTGTTACTTCTTAGAGTTTCAGGATCGGGACTACTCAAGTAACAAGACTGTGAGCTATGTACAGACTGCGATTAAATTTTGGCTAGGCCTTCCCCAGAAACAAGACACCTAGTCTTCCAGAGTGGGATTTCAAACTTCCTGCTCTCTTGTGGAGTTACTGCAGCCAAGGCATGTTTTCAAATCTTTGTGTTACAGAATTGCCCAGCAAGTTTAGAGTGCTTTAGGAACCAGAAAAATGGCTGCACTCTTAAATGCTGTAATGCAGTTAGTTATCTGTGTTTGATGACTTGTTCTCATGTCTTTCTGTCTGCCTCTCAAAACTAGTGTGAGACTTCATACTGTGACTGAGTGGATGTAGTAACTGGCTGCTGCTGGAAGGGTTAATTGCTGATGATATCGTTTGTGCTTGTCTGGCACCTTGATGAGCAGCTAGTTCATCTAAAGAACTGAATCGAAAGGTGATTCAGTAGAACTGGCTCACTAAGAGGTCAAACAAGCTCCAGAACCAGATTGTCAGTATGGATGGGAGAAGGGAACAGGACAAACCGTGGCAGGGGGGAACAGCTGCCTTAATAGCTCAGCTTTATTGTGAAACCTTTGCATGTTTGAGCAAAAACATCTAAGGTCCTTCTTTTGTTTGCCTGATTTCAGTCTCCTGTGATCTCATCTTTCTACAAAAGATCTCTGCAGTTATTTCTCATGGTTCAGTAATTTGGCTAGTTCTTCTTGGAAATTTGGATCAGTTTTTTCATATTCTACTTACTTGAACACATTGAACTTGCATAAATATTTAACTAGTATTTTTCTTTTCTAGTCCACACTTTTGACTCTTTGCTAAAAATTAATTGCCATAAATACTTTTCCTAATTAATTATTTCATGAAGACTTGAGCAAAGAAGACATTAAGTTTTGCTGTTGTCATCTGCCTTTCCTGTTAAATAGTTGGCTTAAAGTATCACTTTTCTTCTCTTATAATCTGTGTTCTCTGTCCTCCTAGTTAGAAATCTAAATGCTGTTCTGTTCAACTTACCTGCAGTCAAGTGTTGTTGTTTTTTGGGTGGGTTTTTTTGGGGCTTTTTGTAGGATTCTTTTTAAAACTTCCATACACCTAGAAAGTATCTTTTTATAACTTGCATTTCTCTTTAATCTTTGTTGATTCTCTTCCTTGCATTCTTTGGCTTCTGCAGAAGAGAATTTTCTTGTGTTAAATTGGTGATTTTCTTATGTCATCTGTAGTATGATGAACTGTTTAGCAGTGAAAAACACTCCGAGTGAAGTTGTTTTGGCGTTGTAAAGCATTGTACAGGGCATTATATGACCACGTTAAGATCACGCTTTTTGTGGCAGCCAGGGGGACTGATATCTGAGAAACTGGACCAATTATTAACTTAGGACTTACTGTTTCAAAGTGAAATGTTTTTCCCTTGATGCCCTTGAGAACAGAAAATGCCTGTTCCAAGAAGATAAGTGTATCTGTGTTTCTAATAAAAAAAATGTTGTTAAAGCATTCATTCTTCTCTTGAAATCCCTTTTCAATATTTCAGTACAGTGCCAGTGTTGTTTCAAATAAGTGTGTGTTGATTTAGAAATTCATAGTATTTGGTTATTCCCAATTAATGTTCTGTAGCATTGAGCATCTGCCTTCACCTATGTTTAGAATGAAAGAGCTACTTGAGATGTTTAGTCCTATCAAGTCTGCAAATGGTGGGCTATGCTGTCACTGCAGGCAAAAGATGGAAGGAAATTTCTTCCTTGTATGGAAGGAAATTAAATCTCCTCATTAGCATCCTGAGATAGGCAAGCAATTTGTTGTCCATGTCTTATTTCATCAAGGGTCATACCAGTTATCTTTCCATCTTATGTTATGGATGCTGAATATGTGCTTTAAATATCTACATTTTAAAATAAATATATTTTAAGTGCCACAGGAGGTCTGAAATGGGGGACAACAGTGATAAAATTTATTTGGAGTTTTATTGAGGCTCTTCAGACCTGCATAGCAATTTCCCTCCCTTTTCCAGGACACTCTTAGCACTTGTTGCTATTTTCTCACCATTTCTTTAATTTTGTCTATTGAAACACCTATTTTTTCTTACTTACCAGATGCTTTTATATCTTTTTTGCCTTCATAAGAAAAATGTGAGAGTATTTTCTTGTGCCAGACATGGTAGCAGTTTTTTTTCTCCAAGTAATTGCTCATTAACTGTTTTTGCCCTTGCATTGTATGAAAAAAATTTTCTGTCCACCCTTCACGTAGTGCTCTGATCTTTCATCCTCTCTCCCAGTCTGCTCTGGAGAGCAGTAACAACCCACCTTTGTCCTTCTCTGCTTTAAGAAACAATTTATTCTCTCACATTCAGTGTTTTTAAAAAAAAAGAAAGAAATTGACGCCTTCTAAAAATCCAGGAACTGTAATCAGAGTGTATCAGTGTTAGTACAGGTTTTGAGGTTTTGTGCAGCTATCCTAGAATATGCTTTAACTGATTAAATAGTGCAAGCTGTAATTCTTGAGAGACTTGGCTTTTTGCTTTTGCAGTTAGTGCTCAAGATGAATTAAACTGGGGTGGTGAATTTTTCCAATGCCCACCTTTGTGTTAGGAAACTGTAGTGAGACTGATACAAAGGGGCAAAGACATTTTTGCTGTGGTTCTGTTTCATGAGTTACTGCAGTGGGACATTTCTCTTTTGGGACTTCAGGTACGACCTCACAGAAGGCTGGAAGACCAGGTCTTAGTAGAAGCCTGTATCCTTGAGGATATAAAACAGGAAAGAAGTCTTCCATGGCATCTAGAATAGTGTGACACAGATAGATAAATAACAGCACAGTTGCAAGTGTTCATCATGCTTTTATTCAAGGCCCTCATAGCTCATACATTTAGTAGATTTTTATTTGGTTTTAAATTTTTTATTATTTCTGGTTCTTCTCTACAGACCTGGTGACAGCCTTTGTTCTTCTATCCTTGGTAGACTTCTACCTGTGGAAGTCACATGGTGGAGGAGGCTTAGCTAATTTTATCAGTGCTTCCTGAGCTGTGCTTTCTACTGTGAACCCCAAGGGGATCTGACACTTGTAGCAATTGCATCACTGAAAATCTTGATTGAGTTAGTCCCATGTTGTTATTCATATCTCATTGTGAAATGCTCTTCTTGATTCAAAACCTCATCTATAGGTGTTCATTAGACAAAATTGACTGTGGCTGTAGTACAAGACAGTAATTTGGAAGACACCAGTAAAAATGGAAATACAGTAGGTTTTTTCATTGTTCCCTTATGCTTGGCATTTATCAGCTTGATCTTAGCCTTTGAAAATAGAATATGAGGTTTTACCTTCCCTGTTGCTAGTGTTCTTTGAAAACAAAGTAATTTTGTGTGCCTGAATCTTTGAGTTAGTATAGTGTTTATTGATTGGTTTTGGTTTGTGCTTTTTTTGTTTGTTTTGTTTGATTAGTTGGGTTTTTTGAAAAGCTATTTCAAGATTTTAGTGATGCTGCAAAACAACTGAGAAGATTACACAGGTCAGGGTTGCGTAGGGAAGACAACAATGGAAAGAAGGGCATTTGAAAGCTTTGAATTTCTTGTTGAGTTCTGCCATATCCTGTCCTTCCTGCCTAACTAATTGCTATTATTTTGGGTTGACCCATTTCCAGGAAAAGTGCCCAGGGTAGAAAACTGATTCTCCCCTGATATAGGCTTCATACACATGAACAGGTGGGAGTGTGAAGCAGTTTAGTTAATTCCCTTAATGTTCATCTCGTATACCTTTACATATGAGAGCAAGCCAAGGAGAGGTGACACTGAGGACGGTCATTCTCTTGGCTAGGCTACCTTGGCACCCGAGTTCTTCCTTGGGGACAGTATAAACTGAGCTTCTTGTGGGTTCCTAAGTAAGACATAGCTTGTAACTGGGTGTTAGTAGTGCTCCAGCCGGGTGAAAAATGAGCCCAGTAAAAGGCACAGCTCCTCCCTGGATTAGTACACCGGATGGGTTCATCTTGCAGCTGCATAATTGCTACCACATATTCCAGGGAAGCAGCAGGAATGTACGGTTAGAGGCAGGGCTGCTCCTTCTGTGTGTTTCCTCCTCCATCCCCATGCCCTAATTTCCAAGCAGATTAAGTACAACATGAAACTGCATGCTCTTGGTGTTGACACAGGCACACCTTGTTATGGTCTTTGTTCCTCCATTTTCTTGTGCTTGAAATTGAGATAATACCTCTGCAGAGTCCAGGTTTGTCCTTTGAATTTTAGTGCTGTTGCATATGCGGAGTGCTAATACCTAAAAATGTAACAGGGAAAATATATAGCTGACTAGTAATGCCTGCTGCTTTTTTTTCCTGGTGCTGTTCTATTCTAAAAATCATTTGGTTTATTTTATGGAATCATAGACTAGAATCATAGACTATATTGAGTCAGAAGGGACCCATCAGGATCATCGAGTCTAACTCCTGTCCCTGTGCAAGAATTCCAACCTGGAGAGTCGCACCATGTGCCTGACAGCATTGTCCAAAAGCTTCTTGAGCTCTGTCAGGTTTGGTTTTGTGACCACTTCCTTGTGGAGCCTGTTCCAGTTACCAACCACCTTGTGGGTGAAAAACTCTTTTCTGTATTTTTCCTGGTATCTTTTTTCTTTTAATCAGAACGGTCTACCAGCTCCATAATGAAAAGTATTTTACAATTTTTTAAATTAGTTTTAAATCTGCTGAGTTAACTGGTGGTAGAAATCTACATTGATTATCAGGAATATTATGTCTTTTATTTCACATCCTGTTGCTATTGGCTGATTGTATAAGTCTTAACGTGGTTATACATGGAAAGCAGAATATAGAGGAATGGTCTGTCAAAAATGTTACTTGTGATGACACATGAAAAAGAACAACAACTAATCAAGAAGACCAGGAAGAAAAAAATGTCTTCAATTTCAGACCGAATTTTTAATGCTAGTGGTTGTTCAGAATTCAGGTGCTGATAGGGAAAACCTTCACTTGAAATTAAGCGGTTTGTGAATTTGTAGCCACATTAAACTTTTAAACCTTGAGAAATTACTCCCATTTTAAATTTGTGAAATCTGTGGGGAGAGTAGAAAAATCAATTTCCCTCTCCTATTCTCCTTCCTCACATTTTGTAGTTTTCCAGCTTGTAGTTGGGAATAGCGATACTTGTAACTGGGAAAGTTAGCATGCAGCATAGACTTTGCTTACTGGTGTGCTAGTCTGATAAGGGCGGTGTACTTTTTCTTTATTCCTCTTTGCTGCTTTCTCCTTGTTGGTTCATAGTATGCTTGGCTATTTTTAAGGAAGAAGCAAACATTTTTCACTCACTAAATGTATTTTTGGCATAGTTAGTAGGAAAAAACTGTTTCAGTTTACTCACTGTAAACGAAAGTTACTGGAAAATTAATTTTCTTCTTCTCAGAAGATATTTTTCCACATTGACACAAGTGTAAAACACTTCCAGAAACCAAATTAAATACTGTGTTTTGGTTGGTGATTTAATTAGCAGTCTTGAGCTTCCTTATTTATTCACAACAGTGTGGATAGAAATGTCTCTGTCTTCATCAGACAGAAAGTTTCATTTCTTTAATGAAAGCGCTAAAGCCACAAGGGAGATGGAAGAGTTGAATGTGGAGTTTTTTCAGTTGAGTGTCATGAACGGGAAACACTGTCTAAATAGCAGTTGCTGTTAATATTGTTCTTAAAGCACAAAAATTAAACAGTGTCTTTCAGTAAGGAAAGATGGGTGTTTGCTACAAGTCTGTACATTCATCTTGACTATGTTAATGGCTCTGTTATAGTCCAGTGAGTTGGACACTCAACTAAAACTGGCATGTGATTGTCTGACCTACAAAGATTTTTCAAGCATGGCTATGCTTTAATTGCATCATTTATTTTCTTTTAATAAAGGTTTAATAAATAAAGTTAGTACTGCATTTAAAAGCTCCTTGCTACTTCTAGACTATGCCTGCATCAGCCATAGGTCTCTGAAATATTTCAAACAGACTTTACAATACAAAAGACTGACTGTTTGGACAGTTGCTCAGGCTGTTTGGATTATGAATAATTCTTAAATTTCAGGAGCCACCGAAACTGTTGCTCTTGTGGTACTGCTCCTCAATTAGAGTTTGCATTCCAAACACAGAACCAATTGTACTGTAATGTACAGCTGTTTAAATGTAATGTTTTCAGAAGTGCAGAAAGCTCCCAAGTATCTTGAGCACTGGTGGCTGTGGTTTAGCGTGGTGTATTTTAAGCCTGTTCAGGGGTCTCACATGCACTGTGCTTTATATTTTTGATGAGTCAACAAAATTCCGCAATACAGTCCATTTCCTCCCCCTTGCCATTCTTTGAGTTTGGGGGTGTGTGGTTTTCTTCTTGCACTACTAAACTCCTGCACTAGTTTTCCTTGTTTGAGCTGGTGAAATGTGGACCTCAGAATGGAGTAGCTGCTGTCTGTTAATAGTTAATAATGTCTTGGTCCCCCATCATGAGACTTCATCAGTCCTGGTAATGAAATTACAGATCTGACCAAGTGGCTTTGTTGCTAGGCTACCTGTCCTCTCAAAAACCAGTTGTTCTCAGCTTTGGCTGACCTTTTTAATACAGTGATTTCTGATTCAAGTATAGTTACTTCAGTATCCTCTCCACAGTTCCTAGTCTGTTGGATGTCTGCTGGAAGCCTCAGTAGGAGAGGTGAATATACAAGTGTTTCATGTTACAGTGGCTTCTATAACAATCCATTCCTAATGGACGTTCTTAAATTGCATACACAAAGAGTGTAGGGTAGAAATGGCCTTTGGAGCCAAGATCTTTTCCTGTTAGGGCTACGTAACAATGTATGCCTCAAATCCTAGCAGTGCGTTACAGACTTCAGTTTTTTCTGACTTCTGTCAGTAGTTGGTCTAAAGTGTATTGGAAAAAAAAACCAAAAAACCCTCTTAAACTTCACCCTGTTTTCTCTCTCTTCTGAGGCTAAACAAATTTGTCTTTCATAATGAGAGTCATGTTGCTCATATGTACAGCAGGTAATGTACAGTATGTACAGCTGACTTGGAGTTGCATAAGGACTTGGCAGGTGTCCAGCGTGTTTCAGTTGCATTTTGCTGGTGGCTGCCAGGAAGTGGCAATGCAATGTCACAATGATTAAGTACATTTGGGGGTTTTTAATGAAAAAATGTTTTGCATATCTCAATTTGTAGTTGTTTTTGATGTAAGTATTATGTATGAATATGTATGTCTCAGATTCCTATTTCTTGTAAAACCTATAGATTCCAGAGTCTTTGTAGCTAAGCCATTTCTGAATATTCCGGTAGCTTGTTTTCTGAATTGAAGTCTACTTTTAGAATGCTTGGTCTTGTATACTGCTGTAGATTGTGGTTCTTGAAGCTGCACATGGAGTAAAGTGTAAGAATGGAAAAGGCCCTGTTTTTCTACATTCACCAAAGGAAAATACAGTTATAAAATGTATTGTTGCCAGTGGTGACTGTACACATGTAAAAATCGCACTATTGTATTACCTAGGACTTTGTGCTGTCTTGATTTGTTAGGTTTTGCTCCATTGTAAACTTTCTCTAACTGCTAATACAGTTTGTATTCACAGGTAGGACTCAGTATTCCTTGTGCATAATACATCCCTAAAGATGGGGTCAGAGGCCTATGTTAATGGCTTTTTGGTATGGACAAGATTGTGGATCTGGGAAAAGGGCTGAGCCTTTCAGTAATCTGCCAGGCTGAGGAGATTGCATCAACTTCTGCCAGGAAATCTTATCTACATTTGTTTACCTTAGTGTTTCACAAGATTTGATGTATGTTGCTTAAATACAATTTGATTTTACTGGCTTCATTTTATGTAAAAAGCTGAAGGTGTTTAGCTTGTATAAGTAAGGGGAGCAATGAATCCCTGGAGCTAATACCTGTTCTGAACTTGAGTTTGACATGAGTTTCATTGGTTTTTTATGACTTTTTCTTTCTCCTAGCTTTCCAAGACCAACTTCTCCAACAACAATGATTTTCGGGCTCTGCTGCAATCCCTTTATGCCACATTCAAGGAATTTAAAATGCATGAGCAGATTGAAAATGAGTGTATCATTGGTTTGCTTCAGCAGCGTAGCCGGACAGTGTACAATGTGCACTCGGACAACAAACTCTCAGAGATGCTTAGCCTTTTTGAGAAAGGGTTAAAGAATGTAAAGGTAAGTAGACTATAAGAGAGATTTGTGACCTGAGGAAAACATGCTGTGATTACGTATTAGTTTGCCTTGACTCATCTTAATATTCTCTGTGAATAAACTAAGGAGGAAGAAGAAACATGTATGTTTTTTTGATACTTTCTAGTCTGAAACACAAATTCTTTTGCCATTCACCACAGTTACTAAATTTCTAGTAAAAATGCTTTTCATAGATGTGTTTTGTGACACATGATCATCACTGTATAATTGGAAGTGTTTTGGAGAGACAGCATGGAAGTTTCAAATATAAAGGCTGTTTTGCTAACTGGTCAGAACTTTCTGGCTATAGAAATAATGGGGTTTTGTTAACTTGTTAGGAAACCTTGAGGTTCTTTTTTTGTGGTGCAGTTTTGTATTATTGTCAGAAATGGAGATGATTCCCAGACTTGCAAAACTAGCATTGTTTTATTCTGTGAGTCATGTACTCCTTCCAGTAATCTGTAAGTCAGCAGTCCTGTTAATGATCCAGTTGTTAAGGAACTCTAAATATTTTTTCTCTAGCTGGCTTTTTTGACAGTGACTTAGATGCAGGTTCTTCTCCAGTAGAATTCTTCTTGAATTCTTCCATGTCTTTCTCTTGGGGTACCCAGCTCAACTCCCTCTTCCTGCCCCCTAAGAACTAGAGTCTCCAGTAGTCATTTGACATCCCACGTTGCATTTCTAGTATGTGTGGTCCAGATTTTCAGTAAGAAAAATACCAAATGTGCAGTTGAATGACTCCGTTTTACCATCTGTGCTTGGTTTTGACCTGGGAATGCTACAAATAATTTTTTCCCTACGCATAATAAACCTTAAATTTTATCTTGTGTCCATTAATGAAACAAGAAATGAAGGAAAGAGGGAAATTTAACACTTGGCTTTGTGTTACACCTTCTCTGATAGGATGCTAGTGTTATTTTGTTACTTCATTTCTTAAGTATGCAAAACCAGATTTCTTTAGTTCTCTTTAGATATGTTAACTTTAGTTAATGTTTACCTATTTTTAGGGAGTGATTAGTTTAATTTAAACTGATGGCTTAAGCTTGTCTCAGTAGTAGTCAGGGTTTCTTGATGTTGTAGAAGTTTGAAAAGAAAAACAACATTTACAGTAAGAGTTAGGAGGAACTTGAATATGTTGCAATTACTGGGCAGATTTCAGAACCAGCTTCTTATTACTAACTCAGAGAATAAGCTAACAAATTGTTACATGAGGTTGGTTTAACTTGAATGTTTAAATGTCAGTTACATCTTTATTATTTAAGAGTTCTTTCAATTTCCAAAGTAAAAATCTGTACATCATGTCTGACTATAAATTCTGTTTTTAATTTGGAAGTTAGAATTTTAGAATAACTAAGGTAAAATCCATTCAGTTAAAAGATGAAGTAGAACTGTTGTATCCTAGAATACTTCATATGCAAACCATACAAATACTTAAATCAGTCTGTTACTACTTTGTACTTCGTGTGAGATTGTAGATTGGCAGATTTCAGTCTTTGCTCCAAAGTAAAAATAGGATTAGATAAATGAATTCATATATGCTAAGAAAATAAGTTGGAATCAGGCAGGAAGGGAATACTTTTCTCTGCCTGTTAACAGGCCAGTACAGAGTGTCAGCGTCATTAAGTAAACACATTCTTACCATGAAATAGAGCAAACCTGCTGCATGCATGGGAAGGGCATAATGGGCTTTCCTTTGAACCACTGCTTTATTGGACAGTTCAATCCTTGAATGACTGGATGAGATCAGGTAACCATTTAGTCTTTGCTGTCTTCTCAGAATGAACATGAACAGCTAAACTATGCGAAACAGCTGAAGGAGAGATTGGAAGCCTTTACCAGGGATTTCCTTCCTCATATGAAAGAGGAAGAGGAGGTAAGTAAAAATTTTCTTCAGATGTGATGGTGATCTTCCTTGGGGTTTGGGATGACTAAATAGGGACAAATGGCTTAGAGGTTCATTGGTGTTTAAATTACATGTTTTTATTGCTATGCTAATTTGCATTCGGGACTATGGTGTCCTTGTTCAGTTCTCTGACTGGAAAGTGATGTGTTCTGAAACTGAGTATGTTGGAAGTTTATGATGAAATTCTGATTCTTGAAAAAATTGATAACAAAAGTCCACTGTGGCTGGGATTTGTTTGCATCAAGTGGTTAAAATGGATATGTAGCAAAACTTAAATGAGAAAAGAAAGGTCCTGTAAACCAGTGCTTCGTGACTCCAACTGACACTCCCAAACATCTTCTGACCTATATTTGAAACACAGACTAGTACTGCCAGTCTGATGATTTATGGGTATCCAAAAACTGGGAAGCATCTTCTGAAGTCTGTCCAAGGGAAATCTTTTCTCATGTTTTTGTTCCTTGCTACTTTGCCTTCCATGTGAGTACCTTGATAAGTTATATAGATTAAGCAACTTGAATCCTTCCCTTTTCTGGTGGGGAAAGCAATTAAAACAGCTTGTCTGATGCCGGCAGTGATCTGTTAGAAAGTAGAGGGTAAGAATTCAAAACTTCCATGGTCCTGTCCTTATGTTCACTTACTATATGACACGTTTTACTTCGACAGAATTTGAAATGGGAAATTCTGCGTTGACAGGTCTGTGTAGCATTATTGACTATTTCTGTCAGCACCAGTTCTTTTTTCTTCCCCTTTTTCCTTTGTTAGGTTTTTCAGCCAATGTTGATGGAATACTTTACTTATGAAGAGCTGAAAGATATTAAGAAGAAAGTAATTGCACAGCACTGCTCACAGAAAGAGGCTGCAGAATTCAGAGGTCTCAGTAAGTGGAATCAAGCAGAAGAGCTTCAGAAGGTCTTTAAGTATTCTGTGGATGAGAAGGCAGATCAAGGTGAAGCATCTAATTAAAGTAACTTTCAAATGGCAGTTTATCTAAAAAGCCACACCAGTGGCATACCTAAAGTTATGTACAGGCAGAGCAGTTCTTCTAAAATGGGCATATCTGCAAACCAGTTTTGAAACTCGTTTCAGAAACTTTACTGTTTGATATGGGCATCTTGGCAGGTTGTAATGTAGATAGTACTTCACTGTTTACCTATTCTCAACCTTCTTCTGCTTCCTTCCCTCCCATGCTAATATTTGATACAGTAAACAGATGGAAATTGTAATTAACTTCTAATTTCACACTTCCATTGAAATGATATTTTCTATTTGCAGACTCTGCATTTCATTCTTGGTTTTCAGGTTTACAGCCTTGTAATCTTTTCCTGTTGATGTTTTAATAACACAGAATAGTTAGCCAAGTGACAATATTTCAAATTAAAAGCATTCATCTTCCTAGCTCCATTCTCCAACTTTCCTGGGCCTCTCAGGAATGAGAAAGGAACTGTGAGTGTGGAGTAATGGAAGGGAGTGAATCTGTGCAGCATGTGAATAGGTCAGATGAAATGTGCGTTCTGAAAGTGGGTATTTATTTTGCATTTATCTCTAACTACCTTTTCTGGTGAAACTTAGAATAAATGGATAACTAATAAAGTACACTTCAGGCTTGTTTTATGACTGCTGAGTCAGCCTAAGCTGTCAGTATTTACAGTTTCCACTATTTAAAAAAAAAAAAAATTGATGCCCCAAGGAAGAGGAGTTATTGTACCAAAAGTGTAATGCTGGGGTGTGAGTCTGATACGTAGAGCGAGCTCTCATGACCTGAGTTTGTGATGTTGATAAGATGTGCTGCTCCTTTTAGAAAAACTTGACAAATTGCTCTGTAATCAGATTTTTTGGATGAAACTTGACTTCTCTGAACTACTCAGCTGGTCATTTTCTGCCCTCCAGGTGAAGCCTTCAGAAAAGATCATGGTCCATTCTGTGACATACTACTGAGTCTTAACAGATGTATGTGACAGATGTAGCTTTGTGGCATTACTTACTTGCTGTTAAATCTAGCTGGAATAGCAGTTTTGGGACAGTAGTAATTCTGCAATCATTGTGTTCTAGACTTCGGGAGAGGAGAATATGTTGTGTCTTGCATTCATTTTTTAGAAAGGAAAGAAAATAACATAGCTTGCAGTCCTGTGCAGGCTTAACTGCATTTTCATGCAAAATTCTCTGTAACTTATGCAGCAACATGCTAGTTGTACAAATAAATATATTGATTCATCAAGTGAAACTGTAATTATATTTTTTGAAGTAGCAAGTGTATCACATGGTTAAGTTTACATTATGCTCACTTTTGAAGCTTCTTTGCACAAAAAAATTCTGATGCTTCTCTCTCTGTGAAAGTTTTAGGTACTTTAGAAATAAAACCCACTACTAGTAAAACCTGCTATTTTGAAGGACTCCTGAAAACTACTTCAGAAGTACTTTTTTTCAAGGAAATTGTTCTGAAACAAAACATTAAAAATCTCTTAAAACAGCAAAAGGCCTCACTAACCAAAGCTCTGAATTTTTTATTTTATATAGCTGGCAGCTCTCTTTGCAGTATGGCATTTAGGGAGAGCTATTGGAATAGTTCCTACTGCTGTCTGTTGGAAGTATTAATTACAGCGGTCAAATTTTAGTCTCTAATCTAGTACTTAGTGTTACTTTACAACCTGAATGGCTCATCACCATTCAGAAGTTAAAATTATCAATGCTAGTAGCTAAAGCTAGAAATAAAATTCAAGACAGCTGCAAGGAGTTGAGCATGAACTTTTCTGTGTCCCAGTCAAGAGGCTGAGCGCTTCCTGCGAGAGTGGTCCCAGCTGGTAGGTTCCACGTGCTAGTACTATGTCCTGGGAATGTGGCAAACCAGGTACAGATACCAGCTGCAACAGAAGGCATTTTTCTTAAAGCATTTCATTTACAGCAGGTACTGCTTTCATCTTTCTGTGGTTGAGTAGCATTAATTTCCTTTTTTTTTTTTTTTGAATGAATGAGCCAGATGAGAAAGTGGGAAACAGAAAACTGAGCTGGTTTGTTGTTGTTGTTATTCAAGGTATTGTTACAGTGAAAACCTTTTAAAGCCAAACTATTACCTATCTTTAACAGCTGTTAAAATTTTTTCAGACACATTCTTTTCATTGTTCTCATCAAAATGGGAGTTCCACTACTGTTATTAAAGCTGTGAGGCTGTGCTTCACTTAACACACACTTTCTGTGTTTCAGAAACCGAAATAACAGGGCACACCACAAATATTACTAATCTCCCTCCTGAAGTAATGGTGACCATTTTCAGTTACCTTAACCCCCAAGAGTTATGTCAGTGTAGTCAAGTAAGCACTGAATGGTCACAGTTGGCTAAAACTGGATCTCTGTGGAAACATCTTTACCCTGTTCGCTGGGCCAGAGGTAAGTTCTCTTTAGCTCCTTTGAAAGCACATCAATTATCAGAATTTTTGAGCCTCTAAAAAGAGAGTGTTTTAGTATAGGTTGTCATATACAGTGAGCCTGACAGCTGAGCATGTGAGGTGTACCCTTCTGACAAGGATAGTGTCCTGAAACTTGATTAAATGTTAAAAATCCTTAAAACGTATTTCCATCTTGTAGAAGTTAGAAACTAGAGGTTGTCTTGGTTGAAACTCATGAGTAGATTTTTTATCCAAACTGTTACCTAGTTTTACTGAGGTAAAAACCCCCTTTTTTCGCTTGTATGAATGCTAATACTATGTTCACTAATACAATATCTGAATTATTTAAGAATCTAAGGAGTTTTGAATTATAAATGCTGCTGTTACACCTATAGTAAAATAATTTTCTTAGGTTACTAGGTAGAAATAAAATGCATAACTGCAGGAAGGAAGTTTAAAATAAGTGGAGTTCTAATGTTCCCTCAATCTAGTGTTTTTATATTCAAGCTTCAAAGAAAACGGAATGAATCTTTAGTTTTAGTATTGATTCTTTAGGTATATTACTTCAATAACTTCTTCTGCAGTAAGTGTTTTTTTATAACTTTTTTCCCCTCAAACTCTCCTGTTAATTAGAATTTCCTATTGAGAAGTGTGACTTTTGCAAAAGTACCTGTTCAAAAGACAAAATACTCTCTATTCCAGTGAGGCCAGTTGCAAGTCATCAGAGTGTATTTGTTTGTAGCTTTATGTCCATATTTATGTGAGTATTAAAGAATCACTGGAGTATGGCACTGCAGGCTTCACAATGCTGCCATGTTAGTGTAGTTCAGTAAAAGGAGAAACTGTGCTGTTTAATAAGTTTTTGGATGCCTTTAAGATTTTAAGACAGAAAGCTGTGTTTATATAACTTAGCTTTAGAGATACATAAAAACTAAAAACGCCTTTCTGGCCAAACCTTAATGGCTTCTAAAATTTGTACAAGGTAGAGAGGAATCAAATAACTTTCTGGTCTGAATTACTTCTTTTTGTTTGGGTAAATCTTCCTGAAAAACAATAGTTTGGTTCCGGAGCTTCCAAAGACTGAGTAGAGAGGCTTCAAAATTCAAATTCTTAAATTTTCATTTGAAACATCATTGTCTTGATAATTCAGTGCTGCACACACACAAAAAAAAGATAATTGACAACTGCTTAAAATAAGTGCTTCAAACCTGGTTTGGTACAACAGGAATCTGGTCTCATGACGTACTGGTTGTACTACTACAGTTGTTTGTGCAGAAGTGCTCTAAACTGGATGGAAGCTTCTCAGATGGGATTAACTGCCACAGGGAGGGGAAAAGAACTGTAGTTTTATGTAGGCTTAGTTAAATTTTTAACTTTTTTCCCCTCCTAGTACACAGAAGGCTTCTGAGGCTTCTTATGTAATATGAAGATATTGAAGACAATGAGAAATGTTACCAAACACTTTTATGCCACAGTTGACAATCAGTTAGGATTTCATTGTCATTGTGTTATTCATATAAGAAACCTTGTTCTTTTAGATGCTACTTAACAGAAGTTCCTCTTGCTTTAGGAGGAGTAGGGTTCCCCCCTGTGAGGTAGTAGAATAAGGTGGTTTTTTTTTCAGCATGTCTACATCGAGGGAGGCAGCAGAGCTGCTTATCCTGAGCCCAGCACTGCAATATACCCAAACTAGAAGTAAATTAGTGACTGTGCAGTAACCTTCAGGGGGAGGGCATGCTCCACCAGCTAAAACAGCAGAGCTGTTGCTGATCTTCTCGTTCATCCAGATGTTCTAAAAAATGGTTGTGTATTGATTTGAGCCATATGTATGTTGTCAAGTACTGTGTAGTACTTAAGTAGGGTACCTACGGAATTCGGTTTTTGCAATCTCAAGAGTTGTCATGTGCAGGGACTAAAACCAGGCTGGTTAACTGTTTATTTGTGATATTCCAGAGGAAAAGAGAGATGTCTTCAACCAAGTATTAACACTAAAAGCTGGTGATTAATTTATTTACCAGAAAGAACTTGAGCACCTAGACAGTCCAAGTATTCCATGATTTTAACTTACTTTTGTGATTATATTGGTCTCTACTAAGTTAATAAGGACAGGAGGTGTATCTCAGAGAGGCATAATAGGCTATGTTCTGGGATGGTACTGAAACTGTTGCAAGAATCTTTTGAAGCTTAAGGATAAAGTTCAGACAAAGAATTATGTTAAAGTTTAGTCCAGCCTTAGTTGAGATGAATTCAGAATTAATTTATGTCTCTTAAATCGGGTCACAGTATACTGAAAAGTTATCAGTGCTGGTTTCTGCTGCACTGAAAGATTTTTATTAACTTTTCTTCCTTCTTTTTTCTGGGGGCTGGTGGTGAGTAGGTGATTGGTATAGTGGTCCTGCAGCAGATACTGAGACTGAACCTGATGAGGAATGGGTGAAAAATAGAAAAGATGAAAGTCGTGCTTTCCAGGAATGGGATGAAGATGCTGACATAGATGAATCTGGTAGGTAAAATTGATTTTGGTGAATTGTTTTTTTTTTTTTTTTACCTGAAGGTGCCATAGCTATAAGGAACAAGCTGAATGGAAAAAAACGGGGATAGAGGTTGGTAGGAGAGAAGCCGGCATCTGATTTTAATGACTGGAATTAATTTGTCTAGGAAAGAGCAAACATGAGGGCAGGTAGAAGAGTTACAGGGATGTGTCTGGAGGTGAAGGCTAGGCTTCATCTCTTCAGAAAGTTTGAATCATCTTGCATCCACTCCTAGGCTTGACTTAAAATTTGTCTTAAGCTGTTAAATTACAGATACATACATATATATATACATATATATATGAAATGCCCTGTGAGGTAGTATTTTGATACCTAAAACAACTTGGTGGAAACAGCTGCCCCGGGCAGCCCTGCGCACTACATAATATGTATTAAATATTTTTCCAAGTCCTTTAATGATTTTAAGTCTTTCTCTCTGGCTTTATTTGCAGAAGAAGCAGCTGAAGATTCACTTGCCATTAATATAGCACAAATGGAAAAACGTTTACTTCATGGCCTAATTCATCATGTCCTCCCAGTTGTAGGCTCCTCAGTGAAGACACTGGTATTGGCCTACAGTTCTGCAGTGTCCAGCAAAATGGTGTGTAATTTGAAACTTGCATTTAATAATTGTGGCTATGCAATCTTTAATTAATAACTGACATGCTTGGGTAGTGTAAGTGGGTTGCAATCTAAAAGAGTATTAATTTGCAGGTTGTCTCTAGACACTGTGTGCAACCTTACTGGCTTGTAACTTAACTGATTATTTTCCTCTCTTTTTTCAGGTTAGACAGATCTTGGAGCTTTGCCCCAACTTGGAATATTTGGATCTCACTCAAACTGATGTTTCAGACTCTGTATTTGAAAGGTTAGATAATTGTTATTTCCTTTAAATCCAGCTTTTTAAGTGGGGGGGGAAACATTCAAACATTTCTTAGTCCATTGCCAATAACGAAAGAAAGAGAACTCAGGTTGAGAACTCCCATGTGACTTATGACTAAGAACTAAACCAGAGTAACAAGTCATTGAAATACCAAGTGAAACAGGTAACTTTGTAGTGGCCTTTTAAAATTCTCTGTCTTCACTATTGGATGCTTTTTACCTATCAGTGTGTAGCTATCCATAACAATAGTTGTGTTTTGCTGTGGTATTAACAACTTGTCCATAGATTTTTATGGAGTTGCTCAGTTAAGGAAGTTCCTTGGTCTGCTACAGCTGGTAGGGTGTGGAATACTGCTATTTCAGACACTCAAATCAAACAGTAGGCAAAGCTCTAAGGCTTAGGTGTATTGACTATGGATTCCTGAGTTTTACTGAGGCCTGCAGGAATGTCCTTGATGTCAGTGGGATGGTGTGTGGATGCAGAGCCTGCACCAATGGGTCCTACTGTGGTATTGAAACTGAGCAGGTATTTCAGTGTTCTGCATTTACATCATGTGGTGCTCTCAGGGAGTGTGAACACCACAGAAAATCTTGCCAGCATGGATGCTGGTAGCAACACTCTCCAGCTTGTACAAGAAGTTTTATTTGAAATAAAAGCTTTATAGAATCTCCAGGGCTCAGAAATCAATCTTAGTGAGCTTTTGTCAGTATCTAGTAAAATTTACCTTATTTACCACTCCCCATATATCTGTATTTACAACACTCCAATTTGTAACTCAGAAAATGAGTTTGTCTTGCTCTAAATACAGATAATTACTTACAGAAAGTAGATAATGGTAACATTAACTATGGATAGGTAAAGATCAGTTAAATCCCTTATATACTTTTATAGCTAATAATGTAAAAATATTACTGTAGATAAAATTTCTATTTCACTTGAAAAAGATAAGACTGAGGGAGTAACCTCTTGTTAAAATGAAAAAGTTTGTTTTCTAATTAATGATGGAATAATTAATATTGTATGCAGGAGCTGTTTCAGGAATCGATCTAGAATTCCTGAGAGATATAGGAAAGGACAGGAGGACATATGATCTAAGTACACTGGCATTTCAGTATGTGTAAACTGCTAAACTTGAGAAACTCAAAATACTAGAATTTACAACTCTTGCAATACTTTGAACTGAATATTGAATCTCAGATACATTTTTTTGGGGGGTGGGTGTGGGTGAAATTTGCTAGTTCAGTATTTTCAGCCTTTTGAGAAGTTAACTGTGATGTTTAGTAACTCAGATGTCTCTTGGTAGCTTCTGTTGAGTGTAATGCGGTTGCTTTTTGAAAATGTTATGTGTGTATTTGGTGCTTGCAATCTGATCTATTATTAAAACATTTGTTCAGTTTATAGCAAAGTTGTATTTCTTTTAAGTCTCAGTATATGGAGAAATACAAATTGTTACTGATTCATGAATGAGTTCACATTTCTCTAGACATAATTTTTCTAGGCATATATAGAGCACTTGGAGTATCAAATCTAATCTGTCTGGGATAGCTTCTTTGAATATTATGTGAATTAATACTTGTGAATTTACTTGTGAAATGTTCTTTCATATATTTAGCCTTAACAGCTATTTCTGAGCAAAAACTTAAAAAACTGAACCACCAACAAACCAAACCACTTCTTTTTTCCCCCTGATTTCAGTTGGTGTTCGGTTGGGTATTGTCAAAATCTACGCCACCTTGATCTGTCTGGATGTGAAAAAATTACAGATGTGGCTATAGAGAGGATTTCCAGAGCACTGGGTATCATATCAACCCATCATAACAGAGGTGTTCTGAAAAGCTGCAGAAACAGGAATGCTAAGACTTTGTGGAAAAACAGAGAGATTACTCTGCAGTCCAACCAGAAATATAATTGTTTGCGTGAAATCAGCAATGAAAACCTCATTGAAGGAGGAGATGGTGAGCAGCACTGGACTAAACCTGATGGCTCAGAAAACTTCAATTCTGCTTATGTGTGGATGCTAGATGCAGATGATTTAGCTGACATTGAAGATGCTGCAGAGTGGAGACACAGAAATGTTGAAGGATTTTGTCTTATGGAACCAACATCCCATATTAATTGTTCTGCATCGTGCTACAGTAGAGACATTTATGGATTAAGGACTAGAGGGTGGCAGCAGCACTGTGCTTCTACTGACTTGATTTACTGCGGTCACTCGTTTTGTTGTGCTGGGACAGGACTAAGAACTATTCGAGCACTTCCAGAGTCCTCTGCACTGTGTAAAAAACCAATAAGGACTAAACAGTCAGAGAAAAAAGACTCTTTGTACTCTGGGAGTGAAAAAACAGATGAAGAGACTGCACGAGTTCTTCAGTTTCTCAGTCTGTCAGGCTGTTACCAGATCACAGACCGTGCTCTCAGGTGAGGAGACGTTTTCAAGCTATTTTGCTGCAGGATGTTTTTTCTGGTTTTATTTGTTGGGCCATTCTGGAATGACTCTGCCTCATTTCAGTAGAAACATTTTTATTGAAGAAACTTTGGTAAGTTTTAAGTGGTCTTTGCTTCTTAAATAGTTACAGTACTAGACTTGAAAACGTCTTCCAGCTTTTCTTTCAGAGATAACAGTAAAATCTTTTATATATATCTTCTGAAGTTAAGTATTATCGTGAATTTGTTGTTCCAGACAGTATTAATGCTTTTAGGTTTGAGCTTTCGTGATTTCTTGTTAAGAAATTGTGTTGATTCACCAGCTTTTTCATAATGCCTGCCAATATATTTGAAACTTTGTAAAACTGGAGTAGCATCTTGATTGACCTGTCTGGATAATGACATAATTTATGGACAGGCTGCCTCGATGGGCTGAGGCCAATTGTCTGTTCAATGAGATGAAGTGCCAGGTCCTGCCCTTGGGTGACAACAACCCCAGTGCTACAGGCTGGGGACAGAGTAGCTGGAAAGCTGCCTGGTGAAAAAGGACTTGGGGGTGTTGTTTGACAGTGACTGAACATGAGCCAGCGTGTACCCAGGTGGCCCCTGGCCTGTATCAGCAATAGTGTGCCCAGCAGCACCGGGGCAGTTCTTGGGCCACACCTCAAATCCTGTGTTCAGTTTTGGGCCCCTCACTGCAAGAAAGAGATTGAGGTGCTGGACTATACCCAGAGAAGGGCAGTGGAGCTGGGGAAGGGTCTGGAACACAGGTCTGGTAAGGAGTGGCTGAGGGAGCTGGGCAGGCTCAGCCTGGAGAAAAGGAGGCTCAGGGGAGATCTTCCCACTCTTTAAAAGCACCTGAAAGGGGGGCTGTAGCCAGTGGGGTCAGTCTCTTCCCTCATGTAACAGGAGGAAATGGCCTCAAGTTGCATCAGAGGATGTTTAGATTGGCCATTAGGAAAAATTTCTTCACTGAAAGGGTTTTCAAGCATTGGAAGAGGCTGCCATGGGAAGCGGCATACCTGGAGGTATTTAAAGGATGTGACACTTGGTGATGTAGTTTAGTGGTGGATTTGGCAGTGCTGGGTTAATGGTTGGATGTGATTATCTCAAGTCTTCCAGCCCAAATGATTCTATGATGATTCTGTATGTGCAGAACAACATGTTAAATATGACCCCATATAACAGTTAAAGGAGGAGAAAAAATGTTTGACTTGAACACTGAGATGGCTTCACGAGTTACAAAATTTTCTGTGTTTGCTATTTGCCACTGATACTTTTTATTGTCAGAAAAATGTAGTTACTACTTCATATGAAAATGGGATGAGGCTGAGGTACTTGAAGCCTCCTGCTCAGATGTGCTGCAGCATTTAAGACTAATTAAAGCTTCTTGGAGTGGGAATACTGCATGCATACCTGTGCTCTTTGCTGTAGTAAACTGAGGAATAGTGTGAGGTGCTGCTGGCATTGATTTTTCTCTCCTGAGGTTTTGTCCCCATTTGATGTTCACGTGTGCCAGCTGTTCAGATGTCTCCTTTGGTTTTTCTGACACTTTCACTCACCAGTGTTACTGTTCCTCAGGGTGTGGTTCAGATATCTGGGCTTTGTGTAGGTGCTTGTTTCTCTTGGAGTGTTGCAGTGGACTTGCCCTAACGAGTTTTGTTATGTGCTGATGAGGTATTGTTGTGATGTGTGTATTCTACATAGTACTGGTTTGGTTTTGCATGACTCAGTAATGTGGGAGCAAAGGGAGATTTGGTCACTGAGTCATGGCAAGGGTTTAGTTGTGTTGTTGATTTCCCATTGGTGCTTTTTGGGTGAAAGTATTTAGGAGCTGAGAGTGTATTCCAACAAGTGCTTCTTGTAGCACAAGAATACCTGGAGTCCCTGAGGAAAGGGAGTGAAACCCCCTAACAGAAAGACATACCAGTTCATTTATTTCATAGAAGTTGTTACCTGATAGCTGGTTTTGTGCCCAGCAGTTCTGCCTGCTGACAAGAGAAACTTGTACAGTGATGCTCTGAAGGCATCTTCAGTTTTATGTCCTGGCTTGAATCTGCAGTTTGGTGATTCAAGCCTGGTGGTTTTATTCAGGTGAGTGAGCTTGTTTCTGCTTGAACTTGGGCTGGTTTCTCTGAGCTCACAGAGAAGCGAGAAGGGTCACATGGAGTAATTGCTCAGGTGCAGTACATCGTGTGCCTGTTGCAGCAGCAGCCAAATTGTCTAGCACTCAGAAGAAAGCTAGAGAATTCTATGTGAATAATAAGATGGTGTGTTGGCAGAGAGAAGCTCTGCTGTCAGTCCTAGGAAAACACAAATTTGGAGACCAAAGTAACTTTAACAAAAAAAGAGTCAAACTTTGGGAAGCATAATGCACCAAACTTGGGAGTGTCATGTTTTAGCGTGAGATGAGGAATATATGTCACCTTGGAAGAGCTGCCAAAATCAGTGGTATTTTGAAGAATGGCTTTGTAGTTCTTCGAAATAGTTGGTTATCTCTGGTGTCATCCATAAAAAAGGTCGTTTCCCGCTTAAAGTCTGTCTACAGGAATTGTTAGTTTATGTAGAAATCTGTTGATTTTCCAGGTCTCTTGGGTGGCTTCAGGGGTGATCCCCCTTTAAAAGAGGGTCTGGAACTGCCAGATTTAAAACTCCGTGGTTTGTTAGAGCTGTGTTTGTTGCATGAGGTGCGGTGGGTCTGTGACAGGGTGATGCAGGGGGGCACTTGCCAGTGCCGCGCGGGCTCCTGACGCCTCTCTTCTGTGTGTCCACAGGGCATTGACTCTGGGAGGAGGACTGCCACATCTGGAACACCTGAACCTCTCGGGGTGTCTCACTGTAACTGGTGCAGGCCTGCAGGAGTTAGTTTCTGCATGCCCCTCTCTAAAAGATGAACACTTTTACTACTGTGACAACATTAACGGTAATGTCTTTTTATGAAGATGCGATGCTTTTCTGGGGAGTGATGTTTGGTGTAAGGATTTTTTGAAAAAAAAAAAAAACAAAAAACCAAAAAAACCCCACCAAAACCACACCTTTTTTTAAATGTCTGTGTAGCACTGTGTTTCACAGATTAATTACAAAATGATAACTGTTAAATCAGGTTTTCCTCATTTTTTTGGGGTTTTTTTTTTGGCATGACACTACTACAGTTCTGTATTACATAGGAAAGCATTTTTAGTGTCTGTATCTCTTAACTTAGTTTAGCATAACTGATAGGGGTAGAAAGTAAGTCTCCATATAGCTGCTAATACACACTTGTCCTGTTCCTATCTCAACTGTAAACCATGCAGTTGTATATTTTCTGTATGGTCATAACCTCAAACAGAGGCGTCATTAGGTTGGTACCAAAGCAGAGATTTTTAGGAAAGGAGTGATGTGTGTTTTGCCATGCAAATCTCCCCTATTGCACTAGTTTTGGTATAGGATATTTTTGATCCTACCATCACGTGTCCTTATGGAAAATATAATTCAGCTTTTTTTCTGGTTTTGCTTGAGTGAATAACTTAGGGATGGATCTAAGTTGGAGAAGGATCTGGATAAATGCATAAAATCTGTTCATGGTGTGAGTCTTTTCAGCATTTACCACACTGAAATTCAGTCTGTTATGTTAGGTCCAATAAGCATTCCTAGCATTAGAGATGGGAACCATGGTGTGACTTGTATTCCATGTGTGAATTTAAAACAGGTAAGTGCAACAGAAGGCAAGGGAAAAAAAGGATAATAACTGAGTTCAGAGGATTGTGCAAGCTAATTGTGTGTAAAACAAAATTGTATTACCTGGAAGTTTGTGGTGTCCAGCTGAATAATTTGCATTTGTATTGAGATGCAGCTCCAGCCTGGGTGCTGGCTGCCAGAGCTTTGGTACTGCAGGTAAATGTGTACTGATATTTGGATATCAGTCCATTGAAATTGATAAAAGATGGTGCGCTTGGATTGGATTATAATATTAGAAGTGAAAGTATTAAGTCATAATTTTGTTTCTATAATTTTTGCACTTTATTGATGCTTTTTTTTCTTTTGAGACATTTGCTTTTTGTTACTTCCTTCCATTCCATCTGGACTACAGCATTTCAAAAGCTATTTTCTATTGTCTTTCATTTCCACCTGAAAATTTTAAGGTTCTTTTTTTAAAATCCTTCACTGACTCTCTTACCTGCATTATGTTGAGTTTAAAGATGTCTTCAAAGACCAGTTAGAAGCCTTTTCCTTTTACGTCTGATTGCTTGCAAGATCCTCTGCTTATACTTGTATGTAATACTAGACATAATTTGTCCTCAGACATTTCTGGTTTTCATCTTGTCCCTATAAAATACACCATAAGGTCTTTGTATTAGTTTACAATGTCCAAATCTGTGTGTGAGTCCATCACTTTAAAGCTAGGCTGTTCCATAGTATTCTCAAGAGATTATTTAAACAGAATATTTTTGAATTATTCTGTAAAGTTGTCTGATCCTCTTCCTGTTTATTTCCTTCCTTCTACTGCCTGCTGGTTCTGCTTGGTTCTCTAAAGTATCATGCATGCCTTTGGATCAACAGCTACTCCAGTAGAGAAAAATGCACAGGACAGTGAGGCTGTAATGGTCTGACTTCTTACATATGTTGAGAAATAGTGTCATCTCAGAAGTTATGGCTTTATGGAAAATAGCCTTTATAAATTAATACCCTGCAGTTTTATCTGGATTTCATTCCTTGTATTTTCAATCAAACTTCATTGTGATAGGGCTATTCAGTGTGAAACTGATGCCTTATCCCATTCTGTGGGCAGCAGGATTCCTACAACAGCTGTTTCTGTATCATTTGGCATTTCTAAAGTAACTAGGGAAAGCAATAGCTGTTTCATTTAAACCAATCCATATCTGAAGCCATTTTTAGATTGTATTACTAACTGCTGTACAAAGCTTACTGATCTGTTAGCATGTACAGAATATCATAATTTTCTTTGCCCACCAGCTTATCAGTGATTGTTTTCAGGGAAGTAGGTGTATTTTGGGATCAGAGGTTGGAAAACTTACTGGTCTTGCAGAAAAAAAAATGGAGCCAACAGCATGGAATTTAGCCATCCATGAATAATAAAGACACAACTTTGTCATTTGCTAAGGAATAGGGGGCTTTACTTTTACCTGTGGTTTATTTTCAGATTTTTTTTTTCTATAAACACTGAGCCTGATGGGACTGTTCACACACAAGCCAGCTTCATTGGAATTTCTTTGTGGAGGGCTTGATGCATGTGTTGCACAGCATAGGTAGGCACGCTGGTTGCAGTTTTTATGTTTCCAACAGCTGCTGCTCTACCTTTTCAGTAGAGCAAGACTAGAAAGGTGTAGAGCAGCTGTGGTGAGGTAGTTGGGTCTGACTGCTGTTGCACACCAGTAACATGGTACAGTTTTTATGACCAGAAACCATGAATTTGCACATACTTCAGATCTATTTTCTGTTTGTTTACTGTTAGTTTGACTTCAGTTTTGGGTTTGCATATTAATACTTAGGATCTCTTCTGTTTTTCACAATGCTGGAGTTAGATAACCTTCAACTGCAGCTGAAAACAAATCCGTCAATATGCATCCCTTCTAATGGCTGATTTAATTTGTCTAGAACAGATTTCGTTGTGGATCACACTGAACTTAGCAAGAAGAGTTTAATGTTCAAGTTACATCTTGCGACTGAGTTCTTGTTTTCCTAAGGCTGTTTTGTCCAGCTGTGTCCATTCTTCTGACTGTATTCTTAGTTTCAAAGCCTGGAGTGCTTTCAGCTTTGGGATTAGAAAAATGGAGCTCCGTAATTTCTGCAGCAGTAGCTCTTTGCAGCATTTAAGTATGATTCAGTTTCTAGGTTTTTTTTTTTTAATTATGTAGTCCTCAGTTGCTGTAATTAAAGAAATAGGGCATTAATGAAATAAAGTTGTGATTCTAATGATTCACTCTTCTGGCATTTAGAGTGCCACTGGTCATAGTTGATCTGTCTTTCAGCAGTGGAGCCAAGACTTTGCAAGTTCTTTTAAGATGTGTGGACTACTGCATGCAGACTTATGTGGGAACACAGTGTTCTAAGAGTTAGGTCTCAGTCTAAATTTTACAGATTACCAATGTACTCACAAATCTCTGAAAGGATATGGTATGATGGTGGCAGCCAGAGTGGTTCTTTTACCATAGTCTTGGTCTTGGTGGAATGCCAAACTTCTTCCTAGGGAATCTTAACTAATTTTTGTTCTGCTAGTACATGTAACAAAATGGAGTAATCAAATAGCTCTGCTCCTCTCTTACAGTACCAAACGTGTTTATACGTTCACCACAAGTAAACAGACCTCACCTCTATTCTGAGTCCACTAAGCATCTGAGTAATCGGATATGCATGTAAAGAGCATTACAATAATCCAGTTTAGAAGTAACTAAATCAGTAACATAGACTGTGGCAGGTTAGATGAGAATCTGATTAACTTTGCTTTCCCAGGTGAACCCAAAACACATTTCATTTAGCACTTCACTGGTAGCACTTACTAAGCCTTCACAGTCAGAGGGACAGTTCTCTGGATGATCCGATCCACTGCATGTGCTGTTCCTTCCCTACACTTCTGTCACATGTTGTTTTAAAAGGCTACATTTTGGGCTCCTTGTTAAGTCCAGCAGTGATGGTAACTGACTCATCCCTGTCAAGATGTCTTATTACAGGAGCCAGAACCTGACACTGCAAACAGCCACTGGTTTCTTGCTCTACCTGCCCGTCAGAACTGTCAAAGTTCAGTCAAAATCATCAGCTGGTCCTCAAAACATGTGCAGTGTGTGGAACTGCTGTGTGGAGCAGTGTCCTCGTAGATACACAGTGCATTGCTGACTGGGCTGTGCCAAAAGCAGTAGTGGGCAAAATGCAAATGGGAGATAGTGGAACAGGTTGCCCAGAAAGGTTGTGCAAGACCTATCCCTGGACACATTTGGCTTCAGGCTGAAAGGCGCTCTGAGCAGCCTAGCTGAAGGTGTCCCTGATTATTGCAAGGGGGTTGGAACAAGATGACCTTTAAAGGTCCTTTCCAACCCAAACCATTCTGTGATTCATCCCCACTGTTAGGTTGAAATGACCATCACACTGGACAATATGGAAGTTATGCAGTTAACCAGATGGCTTAACCTAATGGATCAGTGAGGTGAGAGGAATTGGAGACCTCGTATAGAGATTCCAAAGGAAAGAGAAGACAGTGTTTTTTGGCAAGATTAAAGAGGCCATTTGAACTTAAACAGAGAGAATTCAAAAACAAAGTCTAGTCCAAATGAGGTCAATAGCAAAGACTGGGGAGGTCAGAGGTTACGAAGCCAAAGAGATGTAGCCAAAGGTCAGTGGTAGTAAATAAAGTCAGGGAGACAAACCCAGTGTCTGTGGCTATCAAAAGCATTTGAATTTTGCTGTCTGTATCAAACGTAAAAAAGAACAAACTAAGGAGCACTAGGGCTTTTATAGAGGAGATAAATGACCTGTGATGGAGGAGATCAACTGACAGCCTTCCTGTTAAAACAACCATTAATGACACTTACTGCCTTGTTATAATAAGAGCATAAAATACCCTCCAGATTATGGGAATTGCCTGTATATGCTAAGAAAGAATACAGGGGAGGGCAGATTTCAGAAGATGTGCTTGAACCCTGAATATTTCATTTTATCAGAATTCTTTATCACAGGCTATAAATGAAAGTTAGTGATGGTGTGAGGATTAGACATGGGGTAAGAAATGCAATGTGGGAAGAAGGGTGAAATTTCACTGTCATGTGCTCAATGTCATTTGTCAGTGCCTAATAAATTGGGAAATGAACATATAAGCTTTTCAGATGATGCAGGTTACTCAGAAGTATCCAAGTTTTTGGGATCTTAAGTTGCTGGAAGAGTGGTTTAAATTTAAAAACTGAAAGCTAACTAAAGGATAGGAAGAAAGGGAAGGGCTTAATGGTCACTGTTCAGGGAAGGAACCTGAGGGGTGACAACTTTCTCCCTGTTCCCCTCCCAAGAGTTATGTGGTGAGATCAGTCTCACTCAGCATTTCCCTTGTGTTGTGGTGTAAGAAATGCACACAGTAATTTCCAAGTTTTGAGTGCTGCTGTGTGGTCTTCAAGTAATGATACTGATGCTGATGATTTCCAGAAGGACTGCTAAGAAGCCTCACTATAGCTGTATGTGTGGTTAAAGGTCTGGGTGGTTGGGAATGATCAAACTGTGATTTTATGGAACTGAATTCAGAGCTGGCAGTTGCAGTGTGGAGATAATGATTTCAGAGAGCTGTTGGTGCTAATTCTGAGATCTTTCCTATTTGCAGCAGCAGCCAAAAAAGCCACCAATGTTACCATCGTCAGGGTGGTGAGAGCAAGATAGAGGGTGCTGTGCATGGTCCTGGAAGCCTTGGGGCACTCACTTGTGGAGCACTGCATGCGGGTTTGGTCTCCCCATCCTGAGGGGAGAGTATGTAACGGAGTTACAGAAGATACACAAGAGGCCTACTAAAAAGTTAGGGAACTGAACACAAAAGGCTGGAATGTTTCAATCTGGGAATGAGATGGCTGAAAAGGGGGCATGACTGTTTACAGAACTGGGAAAGCAGTAGATGTGGTGAATGTGCAGTGATAATTCTCCAAATTTTGCAGTATTAGAGCTCATGGGCATTGGATGAAGCTGGTAGGTGATTTAAAGCAGATGCACAGTGTAGTGAGCTTCTGGAACTGGGTCCTGTGGGGAATTGTGGAAGGAGTTAGTGTCAAGAGGTTTAGAAAGAGGTTAAAAAACCCACATGCACAACTGAGCCATAAACAAATACTGAAGGAAATGGACTTTAGTGTCCCTGCTGCAGTAGTTGGGGTTGCTGGAAAAACACAAAAGGTGTGCATGATAGGTTTATATCATGTCCCTAGATAACATTTGCTGTTGCCAGTGGTGAAGGTAGTGCTAGATGGAGCATTGGTCAGACCTAGAAGTCTGTATGTTCCAGTTAGGAGCATGAGGAATAGCATCCTTAAAACGAGCAAGAAAAGGATGGAAAACAATACTGAATTATACTGAGTATTCCGTTCCTTGGGATGTTGTGGTTCTGTACATTTTGTCAACAAGCAGTTTGCTAGAAATGTGACAGTTGCTTCAGAATCGCTGCTGTGCTGCGTAGCTGTGGCAATGCTGGGGAAGGTCAGCTATGACTTGGAAAATGCTGCTGCACAGAACATGCTCTGCTAAACCAGCTGTTCAGAAGCACCGAGTCTCCTTTCTAAAGGACTTACGAAGAAGCTTTCAAACTCTAGCTCGTAAGTGACGTGGAGGATCAAAATTTAGTTCAGGTGAATGAAAAGATTTGAAAGGGAAAATGGGTTTATTGACCAATGAAAAGTTCACTATACTGTAACTGTTGTCCTTCATTATAGTTTTAGGTTTGTTTTATTCAGTGTCATGCATCTTGACTTAATTACAGTATAGAATATTGCTTACTGGTATGTGGCATGAAGTAGGAAGCTGGTTTTAAGACACCAGGTTCTTGGAAATTAATTGAATTATGACTTTACTGTTGAAGGGGGAAAAAAAAGCCAGACATGGCATGGTGCCCTAGTTCATTACAAGATTTTGTTGGTATTTCTAAATACATTAAAAACACCTGAAATATTTGTTAATTTGTTTCTTACACAAATGGGGAACATTTGTATTGTCCTGGTTAGGTCTTTACCAGCTTGAGTTGGCTCGGCAACCCACTTCCAGTTTCTGTTGGGTGCCAGAGTTCAGCCAACCTGAGTGTAAATGTTTTTCAAAGCAGGCATATGGCTGCAGGAAATAAAATCCTGTTTGAATAAATACAGTAATTTCTTATCTCATGGTCACTTTAACATTTTAAATGAAAGGGGTAAGTGAAGGTAAGTGGAGGTGGGTCGAGTTACAGTGTTGGTTGGGCCTGCAACTCGTTCTTTCTTTCTGAATTGGCTCATTTTTAGCCTTACAGCTTCTGATGGCTGCAGTGATACTAAGGTGATTCTCTGTTTAGTTTTTGAATTTCCAGTCAAGAGTATGTGAAAGTCTGGCCAACGATGAAGGTGTTCAGGGAGAAAAAAAAACCTTCCAGACTAAAAAACTGTTTCTATTATCATAGACATAGTTTTGGAGGTTATGGTTTCTCTGGTTATGCCACGACGTCATCGTCTGAATTTAAAAAATGGGAATTAAAAATGCATTGTCAAAAACACTCAGTTCTGAAAACTGACAGTGACAGGCTTAAAGTTGCTTATTTAGTGTTGCTCATGGTACTTCTGTGTCATTTTAGATGTGTTATCTTCATGGGACTAAGCTATGGAGCAAAAATTTCTTGAAAAATACCTGTTCCAAGTGAGGTTTTTACACCGTGATAGTACTGGCAGCATTTCGGACTTCACGGTGCTGAATGAAGTGTGGTGCATTGTAAAAAATGAGACATTTTTGAATCACCAGGTTATGAGAATTATGAATCTAAGTAAGTGGCCTTTTCTTCTTTTCACATTTCTTTTGTTTTTGTGCAGGTCCTCATGCTGAAACCGCCAGTGGATGCCAGAATTTGCAGTGTGGTTTTCGGGCCTGCTGCCGCTCTGGCGAATGACCGCTGACTTCTGATCTTTCAGTCTACTTCATTTAGCTGAGCAGGCTTCCTCTCATGCACTTTACTTACAGTTCGCATCTTGTGTTAACAATCCTTGGAGTGAGACTTGTTATACTAGCCTGACCCTGCCCACAACTTCAAAATCTTAATTATGAGTGTACTGTACAGTGTTGTAACAATCTCACAACCTCATTTGGCTTGAAGGGTGTTGGGTTTTATTTTACATAATTTGGGGAAGATGGGAAAATCTTCAGATTTTTTTTAATGCCACTTTATTCCAATTTTGGCACTTAAATATACTTTACTGAATTATTTTGTGTTAGGTGACTTTCTTTTTTTAATTTTGAATCCGTAAGTACAATATAAGCCTCTGCAGAGAATTTGAATTGTATTGTTTGCATTTGGGTACAATTATACATCTTTAGGAGCCTTGTTTCTTCCCCTTTCCTCTCATCCTGAAGTCGTTCTTTATATTGCAAAATTAGGGAAATTGTCACCTTCCTTTTGCATTTGGTTTTGTATTTGGGCTTGAAAGACGTACTCAAATAAAACATTCCCACCAATAAAAAAGTGTATGCAGTAGTTGAGTATCTATGCTTTTAAGGTATAAAGTGCCATGCCAGAAGGCTGCAGAGGTTGGGGTAGGTGGGTGTTGTCATGATTACAGAGCTGTAACTGTCCAGTATGTGTGGGGCTTTTGGTTTGTTTTTATGGTTCCCATGACTGTGCTAAGTTGCATTTTTGAAACAGCTTCCAAGAAAGTCAGGTTGCATTAATCTGAACTACATGAAAGACAGCAATGCATTTTCCCCCTTGCTTTAATAGTTAAAAAGATTCCTCCCTGACAGTAGAGACTGGCAGGGAACAGAGAATCTGTTATGATGAGTGAAACGTGTGCTAGGAAGAGATGAGTAGTATATGAGTAGTGTGTGTGGTAGTATGGGGGAGAGCCCACTGTGTGAGGGATGAGTCTCATAGCTCAGGGCAAGTTGTAAAGTTCAATGGCCACTGAGTGGCACAGTTGCAGGCTGGTTTTTTTCTCTAGCAGAGGAGGGCAGGTGGCTGCTTTTCTAGAAGGCAGACAGGTTTTTGTTTTCTCCTATCCTGCCTAATTTTTAGGACTTACAATACAGCAAGTAATTTTTACCTGTTTTCCTAATTGGATAAATTTTTTTGAGTAGTATTTCTTTAGAACAGCAGTCATGGTGACATAGTAGCTTTCAAGATTCTTGGTGTCTGGGAAGTTGGTGTGCAGGCAGAGCTGGAGATTACAATAAACTGCAAGTTTTGGCACCATCTTGGTCACGCTAAACTGAAGAGTAAAGTAAGAAAACACCAGTGAGTTTAGACTTACTGTGGAGTCAGCTGGTGCTGGTTAACACTGACTGTGGGCCAGAAGCAGAATGTTCAGTACTCAGTTGAAGCCTACAGAAGGACACCACTGATCCAGCAACTTGTCTTCAGGGAAGCTGCATTGAATGTGCCCAAAGGTTGATGGATCACCATTTTTGTGAGGCTGGCTGAAGCTGTTGGTAACAATGTACGCAGTGGGCTCACTTGTATCTATGTTCCAGAACTTTCCTTTCTGAGGCTGGCAAGGTGCAGCCAGAGGAGCTTCTACTCACTGCTGGGTGGTATTTTCTGTGCAGACTGGTAGAGACACAACTGAGGATGGAATGAGCTGCAGGTACACTGCAGATTAAACCGGGGAGATGTCATTAGTGTTCAGCAAAGCATTGTGTGATGACTGTACTTTCTAGTGGGCTCTGTAGAAGGGAGGGAACCTGTGGCAGCAACCGCTGACTCTCAACTAGTCCATGAGTGCTGAGAGCTGGCCAACACTATAGTGAAGCCACTCATGATCATCTTTGAAAGGTCATGGAGATCAGGAGAGGTGGCTGAGGTCTGCAAGAAAGCAAATGTCACCCTGGTCTTCCAAGGAGAATTCAGGGAATGACTGGCCAGTCACCATCACCCCTATCCCTGAAAGGTAATGGAGTATCTCACTGGAGGCCATCTCTATTTGCATGGATGACAAAGGGATCAGGAATAGTCAGCATGGATTCACTGTTCGACTTACCCTCTTGCCCTCTATGATGAAACAACTACCTGGCCAGATGAGGGGAGAGCAGTGGATACTGTCAACCCCAACTTCAGCAAAGCTTTCAACACTGTATCCCACACCATCCTTATGGGCAAACTCAGGAAGTGTGGGTTGGATGAGTGGAAGTGAGGTGAATTGAGAAATGGCTGAACAACAGATCCTAGAAGGCTGCCTGTCATTAGTGGTGTCCCCCAGGGTTCAATACTGGGCTCAGTTATTATTTAACTTATTAATAAGTGACTGGGACGAAGGTCCAGATGCCTCCTCAGCAAGTTCACTGACAACACAGAGCTGAGAGGAGTTCTGGGCTGATCCCCCTGAGTGCTGTGCAGCCCTTCAGAAGGACCTGGGCAGACTGGAGAGATGGCAGAAAGGAACCATCTGAAATTCAACAAAAGCAAGTGCAGGGTCCTGATGAATGCTCTTCCTAAGCTCAACCCACTGTCATTTTTATTTGGAAGAGTTTGATTAGCAGGATAACAGCAGGAAAAGGATATGTATTTATATCAGTATTAATAGCACAACTAGTTACATACTAGTAAGTGAATTTGATTTTTAGTAAACTATTCTTTTGATAATCTTTTACTTGCAAGTGTGCTAACTTGAAGACAAGCATTTCTTACTCCTAGGTAATTTAATCAAATTCTTCTATAAAAGGAATGAGCTTCTGCTTAAGGTTTGGTATAAATATTTATTGAATCTTTCATCTTTAAATTCTTAAGAAAATTTCTTACACCTCTAATGGTGCTGGCATTATACAGATATAAAATATAGAGTAGGATATGAAGCAGCCTCTTAAAAATTGAAGTATGGCCTTTACTGATGGCTCTTTGGTATATGAAATTTATTCATAGATTAAAAACTCAGAAACTGAGGTACAGAAAATTTTTTTTATTTACAAGTGTGTTTGAAGAGGAAGAAGAACTGTAGATAAACTGACTAGCTAAAAACACTCTTGAAGAGGTGCCAAGGAAATATTTTACTCTGCACTGTCACTTACATGTGGGCGTGTGTAATGCTTTTAAGAGTGTGAGGTCCCACAGGGAGCTATAAAAGACTATATAAAAATCACCTGTTAGTACTGGAAATTTAGGCTGTCTGTCTCTTCCTTAGCAGTAATTAGTATCTTCAGTAGTTTTAGGGCAAATAAAGCTACTAAAAATCATGTTCTCATTTGATTTTTAAGTACTTGGAATAGTTCAGCAGTGAGAGAAATCTTATATTTACACCTATATAAGCAAAATTCTTGCAGGATTCTGACTGGTCTATACTACCTATTTCGCACAAGTGAAGCAACGTAAATCCATATAGAGAGAACATTTTGGGGATAAGCGTGAACATACACAGCTAGAGCAAATTCAACATTGGAAACATCAATGGTGTGAACTCCTGTGCTGTGTACAGCTTCTATTAAAGGTCTCACTTCAGAATATGGCATATGAATAGGAAATCCAGAGACCTGGGAAAAAGAAAGAGGAAAAAAAACATGTAAGAAGAACAGGTGAAGGCACCTGAATAAATACATAGTTTAAAAAAGTTTACATGCTGAGTAAAACACATTATCTTCTCTACTGCCATCCTGAGGAGATGCAATAGAAGAAACTATGTTTGTATTTTGATAACACCTCCCTCTTTCACACACTCCAGGCAAGCTTCTGACATTTTTCCCCTTTAATTTGGTTTAAGTTCAAAGTGAAGTTCTTTAGAATCTGCTAAAATAAACTTACATTAATAAACACACAGCAGATTTCATTGCTTTTTTGTCTTGTGGTGGTTTTAAATCACTGTATTCTCCTGGCTGGGGACTTGAGCAAATGTCTCCTGCCCAACAGAATTAAAACCTCAACTCATTTTGGGCCTGGCCAGAGTTGCCAGTACTGCCACAGGTGTTCCATGTAGGAAACAGAAGGCCCTTCCAACAGCCTCGAGGAAGAATGAACCAGGCACATCAGTGGTTGCAGTAAACACATCAGTCAATTATCTTCTGTCTTTAGAGAGTGAAGACTGAAGAAAAGCATATTGTGTGAGTTCCTGGAAGTAGACTGTGTGTAGCACTACTCAGCACCAGTACCAGGTTCCTACTGACCCTGAGAGCTGCTGCACCAATCAGCCCCATAGCAGCTGCTGCTGGGAGACTGCACTCTATTGGCAGTAGTGGCTATTGTGCAGCAATGAAACAACACTGCACCCAATTAACTTTACATTCTTATGTTCAGCAGAAACTTTTTATCTTCAACATTACAAATGAAATCAACAAGATCATCATTCCTTCACGCTATAAATATTACAATGGTTTATCTTTGGTATAAAATCTCTTGTGAATTTTGATAGTAGAAGAAATAACCAGCCTAGGACACTCTTCTATACCATAGAGTGGTGATACTAAATCCTAGGGATTTCACTTCTTGCTTCTATGCACAAGCCATTTATGTTCACAAGTGTACCCTGTAATCTCCCAGCTGTTTCTGCAGCTCTGCCTGATGGTCATCTTCTACATCTTTTCCTTGGTTTTGTTCCAGCAGCGGCAAAAAGTTACGGAGGGTGGAGGTGCAGTATCTGTTCCAACGTGTTGGGCGCATTGGTCTCCATTCCATAATTTTATCTTTTAATATTTTTTCAATCCTGCCATGAGACAAAACTGGTTATTACAATTCTAGTATTGGATATCTGAGCAGTCTCCCTTGGCAGACAGTACAGATTCTGAGAACTTCAGTTAAACTTACTGCTCACTAAAAGTGCAGAGAAGCCAACACAGCTGTGTAGTAACGTCTGTGTTGTCAGTGCCTGCATGGAAGGCCATGGGCTTACAATCCCCTTTTAGTTACACCCTCTCCTCTCATCCCCCCACACCATTTTGCTTTTTGGGAAATGGTAGAGCAATGATTGATTAGTTCTTTCTATCTGGCAATCTATTGAGGAAAGACAATTTAAAAAAGCCCTGAAACAATAGCTTCTGATTTTTTGGGCCATTCTGGCATTCAGAGCAGGTTTTTAGGTCTAGGCATGACTACCTAGGAATGCTTTGGTATCAGCAGTGATGACACTTGTTGGTGGAAGTACCTGCTCTGTAGTTCCAGTGCAGCAGCCTTATCCGAATGCTCGTAAGTTAGTTCTTCAGGCTAGCAATAAATAAAACAAATATTAAAACATGCAATCTCTTCTAGACATATAACAATGTAACTTCAGGAGTTTCTGCCTTGATGATACTCACAGGAATTTACAATTATGCTAAAATAATATATTCCTTAATAGAGACATGATAAAAGTTTAACTAGATATTTGTGTGTAATGCTGGGGTTTTTTTTTCCCCCCAGTAAATTTCAACTGCTTACACCTTTGATAACTGTACAGAAATTTATGGCCTTTTACTTAGGATGTTCATACAGCTTGAAAAAATGCCTTCTTAGCCATGAGATAAAAGTCAACATTTTCTTTATAATACCAAGCTCCTACTTTAGGTACATTTTTGTTAAAGATATGTCCTATTTACTTCACTGTTGTCCTGAGATCTTACATAGACACAGGGCAAAAGCAGTAATTCTGTATAAAATCAGCTTTTTGCAGTACTCCTGTTTTCATTTTTTTAAAGGAGAAAGTGGGAAATCTTTTTTAAAAACCAGTGCTATTACATAAATAACTAAAGTCCAAGGAACTTAGTATCTGCTTCTTTCTACCAGGTCTGTGATGTCTCAACCCCTCAAATTGAGTTGGCAATAGATCCATCAATACCTGAATGCTGCGGAGACCAGGGAATGGCAAACTTCTTGAAAAGAAAGGCTTCCAAAGTTTTGGTTTGCTGATATCAAAATTTATCCTTCCTGGGGAATCATATTCTTGCACATTAAACCAAATCTACAGGAAAGCAAAGCTGGTTTAGCTGTCAGCATATAATCACACCTACAGAACACATTCCACTTACGTAGCAATAAAATACTATATAATGTTAACCTCCTGTAGCAATTCTTTCTCCTGTTCTGAGCTGCATTTCCACCCCCCTGGACTGCTGCACGAGTCTTTTCTGAATTCTGATTAAATTCTTCCAAAAGCCCAGCCCAGGGCAGATTTTGTCAGCAGGTGGAACCCGTATCTTGCACTCCCCTTCTTTACAGACATTCATTTTGGCCTCTGTGCCTAGTCTGGAGCATGCAAGCACTGTAGCAATTCTTGTTCAAACAACCTTTAAATGACTATTGCTAAGGCTGCAAAATGTACCAGCAATTACTATGTAAATGTGCTAATCAATGTGTTCGACCCTTTGTAACTGAGGTTCTGTGTAGATGCTTCCAGGACAGCTGGCTCTGCCCCAGTTGGATGTGAGGTGGTGAGCCTGTGGTGCAGCACACCTGCTCAGTCTCACTGAGACTGGAATTAGTTGCCTTGAAAGATACTGTGCTCTGCAGTTCAAGTCAGTGCTCAAGTCCTTAGTTGCTTCTTCCAGCAATTAACAATTGAGTTACAGTTTTAACTGTAGGTTTAGTACTGCTTAAAAAAACCCCAACCAAACAACTCTGCCACTCCTCAAAATGCTTTTAGTGAAAGAACTGACTACTTTTAAAATAAAGTACTTTAGAATATTAAATTCTCATCTAAAGTCATGATCTGTGTTTCGAATAGAACATAGAAAATTAAATAACAAAACTCATAATGCGTGGCATTCCAAAAAGCTGAGAAGCAAACTTTTAAACTCAACTTCCAGCTTCCATTCAAATAAACCCTAGGGTTCTTATTGTAAGTTTGCCCTCTGTTTCCTCATTTTCAGACTTCCACACATCTTTCTACCTCATTATCATGTCCCTATTTGTGTCCCCAGAACATGTGAGATCTGGCTTCCAACCGAGTCAGGCAATGCTGCTGGCAGGACAGTTCCCAGGGTTTCTGACCCTCCCAGCACAGGCTCAGCTCCCAGCCTGTGGCCTCTCCTTCACCTGCCCAGAGCAGCGCAGCTCTTACAATCTCTCCCCCCACTATCTCGGAGAGTTTACAGCCACACAATGAATAATGTATCATGAACATACACTACTATTACCTGTGTATTTGCAAATAAATGGGAGGACTTGATGCCAGGCAGAAAATCTGCATTGTTTTTGTGCCCTGAGGTGCCAGCTCTGTGTTGTGCACATTGATCCATTCAGGCTGTGCCCAGTGTCACATGGGCTGCTTAAGTGACTCCTTTATACTTTGTTTCTTATTTTTCAGTCACATTTCACCTGCAAACTATTATCTTTAGGGAATGACTACTCCTCAACTAAGCAGCTGTAATCTTAGGCCATCTACTCTGGGAAGCATGTAAGTAAAACTCAGTAATGAAAAATATTAACAGATCTCTTGATCCACCTAAATGCTGATTAAAAAATCTTTTATTTTAAGTATCTAAAGTAGCTGAAAAACCTACTTAAGATTGAATAATATTGCTAATAAGTGATAGCCTAAATATAGTTACAATGATGAACAAATGATGCCAAAGGTTAAAAAAAATCAAGTTATTGACCCTTACGTGTATAGAAATGTGACAAGACTGGGCACACTTACATTATCACAGCTGATCAGACAGTACACATTTTGTAAGGGGCAGAAAGTATCATACTGCCCATAAAAACATCCAGTACTGGGATTCCAAATTACATACTGACTTTGTTCCAAAGTTAATACATATGCAGTTGGTCCCTAGGAAGGAAAAAAATAAAGAATGAGAAAGATGTTTGAAAACTGGTTACAAGGACAATATGCTTTGTATTCTTTGGAATACTAAATTTTTACTACTGAAATTGATAGTGGTTTTTAGGGCAAACTGCTTGGAAGAATTTACAAGTTCATTACAGTTCAACACATAATAATGTGGCAGAGAAATGTCAGACATACAGAGCTCTGAGCTATTCTTAACATATAGATTCTGAAAGTTGTCTTGTTTCAGCTACAAACAGATGTGAAATTCCACATACAGGAATGTTTACCAGATGCTGCTTCAGTACCAACACGTCCTACTTGGCTACTGCCACAGCTCTCATCCATGGGGAATCTCCGAACTGAAGGACTTCCACCTGGGCAGCGCCCTCTGTGCCTGAGCCATCAGCCTTCCTCACAGGCATATGAGGAATTTCCCAGCTCTCTATATTCTCTGCCAGGAATCCCTAAACTGCTCTTCTGTGTTCTTGTCATCTCCTATATTGTTCAGGTATCTTGAAATAACCTGGAATAAATCCCCTCCTTACAAAATGCTTTATTAATGACTAGCATCTCCATCAGATTTTGAGGGGAAGGAACGTATCTGAGTACCTGTTCCTGTCACTGCAGTATCTCAGAATGTGCTTAAGAAACAGCTTGGACAGAAATTTTTACCAAAATTCTCTGCAGCAAAACTTTCACATGTACATAGAAATTTGCATTATAAACAGTTACCACCTTTTTGAAAAGAGCAGTATTGGTTACTTGGAAATCTGAGTGCTTCTCTGAGAACAAAGGCATCTCCCAAGGGGCAAAACAACCTCAGAGTTTCAGTTCTGGGCCAGTCTGAGACAAACTGCTGCCACAGTGGCTCCCAGCAGCCCAAGGCAGAGCAGACACTGCCTGCATTACAGTGGGCAGAGGGAGAGGGACTTGTCCAGCCTGAACCAATGTATCTTTGCTATTGCTGCAGGTCTGCCATCAGCCAGAGAGAGAATCAGCATATGTGTGTGACCATTAACAATCCCTGGCATGCCCCTAGCCCTCTTCTGTCATCTCTGAACCTGTACCAAATCCCACACAAACTCTGTCACAGTCCTTGTATCCATGACTGAGCCACTATGAAGGGACTGTCTCCATCAATTTGTCCTGGATGCACCATTTATACAAGCCAAAATCAAATCAAGGGTTACAGATACTTGATACTGTATTATGATGACAACTACTACCAATTTAAGCATGGAAACAGAGGTGCAGGAAAAAACCCAGACATATACTAAAATATACTTGCAATTTTTTATTTGCTTCTCTAAAAAGAATCAGTTCTCAGCACCAATGTTTAGATAATATCCTGGAAAATCGTCCCAGCAATGAACATCTATCCATTGCTGGGGGCCAAAGACTTCACAGAATAAAAGTTAATAGGCCAAATGAAAGAATCTTCTTACCTCAGGAATAGCATTTCCAATGATAAGCCAGGCTTTTTTCCCCATACCAAGAAAATAATTACACAAGAGCACGGCGTGTTCTTCCTCATCTCCCGCCAGAAGATAAAGAAATTGCTAATTGAAGCATTAAAAAAAAAAAAAAAAAAAAAAAGTCTTTCTAGGCAGTTACCAACTTACAACATTTGATGATGTTTCTTAACACATCTGAAGCAAGGAGTCCTCTCAGATCTTTGCAACTGATCTTTACTGTTTATTGGTCACTGCTTCAACACACCGGATGAAGAGTTAATGGTGTGAGAACCCATGAGACCTGAGATTTTATTACAAGAACCAGGGTCTTTGTCTTTTTTAGAAAGACAATTTTTCAGGAAAGTTCTGAGATGATAAAAACTTCAACTGTGATCAACAATGTCTGCCATTATTCTCTAAATGACAGGATTTATGTGACAGAGAAGGCTAAATATCCCATTATTGCTGACACTACATGCAATGTCTTTTTTGCAGTTCCTTGGAATGACAATGATCCGTTTTAAGTCTAGTTGTAAAGTCTCCATCAGTCAGCATCCCTTCACTTGCACATAACTATGACATTATGGACTGGTTTATAACAGAAAAAACGGGAGATGCTTTAAAGCCCTAAGGTATTCTTAGCTACTTTCAACCTATCAAAGATAAAATTTTTGGCTCAGATCAGAATGAGCAACTTTTTTCAAGCTTTGGTCCTTATTCTTTGAAATAAATGTCTCAAAGAAAAATAGTCCTCACAATAACAGAATCACAGAATAATTTAGGTCTGAAGGGACCTCAAGAGCTAATCTACTGCAACCTCCCCCCAAAAACAGTGGCCACTGGGATGTTACATCACATTCAAGAGGATAAAGAACTTCTGTTTAATGTGTTGCTTACATCTGATGTACTCCATAAATCACAAATTCCCGCAAATGACACACTATCTGGCAAAAAAGGAATCAAAGCAACATATCGAGCCACCAGTTCCTGCAAGAAAACAAAACAGAGCAAGTCATCCTTTAATTCACAATATTCTGGTGTTATTATACTTGATGTGAAGAATATTGCTGTTTCCACTCAATAACAAAACACTGAATAACCTCATTACAGTAGCAGTTAGCTGTCAGAGACTGAAATATTATAGTTTAGGACTTAAACATTTTCTTGAAGGACTTTTAAAACTGTATTACAAAAGCTGCGAAGAAGACTACCACACCCTGACTGAGGCCTTACACTGCTCACTGATGAAGGTAAGATAAAGTAACAGGGGCTGGGGACATTCACAAAGCACAGGCTTAACACCTCCAAGGTGGAGACCACAGCCCCAGGGCTACCAGGTGCCAGGTCACACAGACCCTCCACCAAAGGGTGGGGGGAGGAGAGGCTTTGGGTATCTGGGAAAAGCCTCTGGTCAGAGGTGCAGTGACTGCCCATCCTCCCCTGTGCAGGGGAGCCCAGCTGAGGGGTCCTCACTGGGGGGGTGAAGCACCAGAGACGATGCAACAGACCCTCAGTGCTGCAAGGGACAGTGTGTCAAGCCAGCCCCTGCAAGAGGAGGCACGTGGCTGCTCCCCCTGGCCCAAAGTGTACATTAATCCATGAGATTCTGCACTCCTTGGCCTGTGGTGTGGTGGCGTGTGGCGGCGTGGCGGAGCCGGTGGCCGTGTGGCCACGGCAGCGACGGGGGACCCTCAGCACCAGCAGAGCAGATGGAGGGGGGCAACGAGACATCATTGGGACCCTCGGATGGGTGATCTGCTTCCACCTAACCCCTGTCACCTCTCCCTGTTCCCCCACCCCCATGCACACTTCTTTTTTCCATTTCTTTCTCTCTTTCTTTTCCCTTCTCTTTGCCTCTTTTACTATTAAATAAAATACATCCATTTTTTGGCATCAACATCTAACCTTGTTTGGTTTTAATCTCATTTCTGGGAATCTTTTGAACCTTCTAAGTTCTTTCCAGTTTATGCACAGAGACTTCGCTTGCTTTGCTTTTCTGGGTTTAAACTGGATTGTAACATTAGTTCATTTTAGAACTTGTATCAAAGACTGATATGATTTACTGCCATTGAGGTTTGGCATAATTCTTTGTCTTTTAAAGGACAGTACTCATTAATATATTTACTTTTTTCCCCTGAGAAGACAAATAATATTTTACAGTATCGTTACAGTTGGATTTACCGTGTATTACATATAGTCACTCTATTTTGTACTGTAGTTCTTCCTTTGCAAAGGTGTAGCTGTACAGGAGAGACACAAAGCTGGGATTTGCTTATGTGCACATGCACAGGCAAACAAACAAAACATCTTGAAAGCTGTATCCCAGAGACTTTACAAGCTTTTCTCAGTACTTACTGCTGCTGTTTGAGATCTGTTTGGGACAGCATCAAGAAGCTCCTGTGGTGGATTCAGAGGTTTGATATATCTGGTAATAAAAACTGTTTTCCCATCAAGGTCAATTACAGTTGTTAGGCACTGGCGGCTTGGAAACTTTGATGTACATTCAGCTTCATATTTTTCTGCTGCCTGGAGCAGTTTCTCATCTTCTTGGGTATCAAACTTCAAAAGACAGTAGAATTTATACAAAAGCAGTTTTATTTATAGTTTGGACTTAAGTCTTTACTATATTTGGCCATATTTCACCACTTACAGGACAATAAAAAGAGTGTTAAATTCTTTCCTAATAGCATTTTTAACTTGCCTTGTAGTAAAAAGTTTTACTTACAGACATATAAGAAAGGTCAAGGCAATGGAAAATCATGTAATTTGCATTTACTTATGAATGCCCATAATGATCTATATGTATAAGCTGGCTTTATTAAAGCCAATGAAAGTTATGGCCAAGTAACACTATGGGGATAAGGATGTAACACCACATATTAAGTCAAAGGAAACAATTATGGTTAGGTACTAATCCTATGTGCTATTCCCATAGCACTCCATTAAAACCACAACTGACATCATGCATAAAATCCCAGTGATTATTATATAAATAATATTGCAACAACTCTGCTCAGTGCCAAAATATTTGCAGAGAAGGTTCAAGTGATTTTCAGATGAATCCTTATAATTCAGAGGTGTCTAAAATTTCCACATTTTTAAATGAGATTTTTCAGAAGCAAGTGTAGGACTCAAAAGCACATATTAATTATATAACAATGACAATTATTTTGTCATGTTACCTAAGATGTCATCTTTTAAAGGTATTAGGATTGGTCAAAATTATCTACTTAGAATTTCTTGTGTACTTCTAGTGGTGCAGACAATTAAAGTTCATCCTTCGTAATATTTTTGTTTAAAATAAGCCACTTTTGTCATTTGTTACTCTTCTCAAACTAACCTGAGGTGGAACAGCTGGGCACTGGCCTGCAGCTAGACCTCCAAGATAGCAGAGAAGGCACACAGTGGTGATTCTTCTCAACCACAATTAACAGCAGAAAAGTACAGCCTCTGGCACATTGTAAATTTAAATACAGCAATTTACTGCAAATATTAGTGGCAAATAAACAATTACTATGTCACAGTCAAGTAACACAAACTGCAAAAAGGTTGCTGAATGGCACAGCCCCAAGCTAAATCTTAAACTGGGAACAACACGAATATCTCAACTGATTTGTTAATATTGTACCTTCTTAAGCATTTCATTCATCTATATAGAGGTTCAGGAAGGACAGCAGAAAAGAGAGGAAAAATAAGTAAAGAAACAAAAAAGATAAATAAAATTAAAGTAAAATTATGCTTAGCATCCTAAAACACTGCACAAGCATTTCAAATTATCTGCAGGCCAGGAATAGGAAGAAAGGATGGCAAATTATTTAGTTAGTTATTTTCATTTTACGGCAAACGCTTTCTATAATAAGTGCATGTGTTGCATCTGGAGAGCTGCAGCAAAGAATTGTAACAACTATTGTTGTTAGTCTATGGCACTTCTGGTTTACTAATGAAACTGAAAAAAATAGCAGCTGCTGTTTAGAAATTATCTTCAAGATCTGGAGGCATGCGTGAAGCCATAAATAATAAATGCTCATTTGAACAGTATAAACACAGAAGCAAGAAAATACTCTTTGCACCTGCCACCTCCTTTTTGTTCACTGTTCACAAATACTCACATGAATGCTTTGCTGTTTACAAAAGTACAGGAAAAAACTACCTGCTCACAGATATGAATGCAAATTTGCTTTCTCTTAAGACTAAAATTAGATACCTGAACAAAGTTATTTCTCATGCATTAAGTGCACATCTCACTTAATGGTGCATCTAATTAAATTGAACTGAGATAAAAAATCTGAAATAAACCACTCTGAATTTGTATGAAGGTCCTGTACTTGCATTCATCTGCTTTGGTACTCTAAGGAGACCTATTAATATGCATCTCAAGAACTGCACCACTGGAAACAATGAGCAAGAGTATGATGAATTACTGATTAGTTACCTTCTCTCTGACAGACTCTCCAGGGATGAGCTGTGGTTCAGTGGTAATAAACAGTGTTATATATGAGCCCTCGCTCAGATTTCGCACAGAATCATAACCTCTCTCCATTCCCAGGTTCTTTTCTTTGCTGTAGCCAAGGAGGACTGGAGGAATATTGACCTTAAATGTACCATCAATCTACAACAGATACAGAGAAATATTTCTCATTAAAAGCAAAAGTTCCCTCTCACATAAATTTGCTACTTGTGTACACATATTTTCTTCTTTTGATTGTTATTTTAAGCTACAAAATAATAAAATGAGAGAATATTATATTTATGTTGATTAACTGTGGGGAAAACGCGAGATATCATATTGTTAAATATATTAATCACAACTTGATTTCAGCCTCTCTTGCATATTATGAACACTAGTAATTAATAAAATGGAAATCATATACACTCGTTCACAGAGAAAGAAAAGAGTGCCAGCCTTTCACTATTTTTCTTTCAAACAGCAAACTCTACATAGCTCTATTTACCTGGAAAAATGAAAAATTGGCAAAATACAGGTTGCAGGACTATGCTTCTCAAGGCAGTAGTAGACCAAGGGGTCTTTGCCTATGAGTGACATGGGAATGATTTCCAGCATCTCAGAGATGGAACCCCCTTCCATGCAGAACCTACTGATGCTTCTTGGGTGGAACTGGAAGTGGGCCCATTTTTCCAGCTTCCCCACAGAAGTACCCTGACAGACTCACCAGCCCTTTGCAGCTCCCCCTGCCACCACAAATAGAATAAGGTCTTTCTGAAGGGCTGGGTGAGACAAGAGAGGGCAGGCTGCACACTTGCTTGGGCACCAGAAAGGGTATCTTCAGTGGATGTGGAAAATGAACAGATGACTCACTGGCATGGCTCATCAAACATTTAAGAACAAAATTAAGTTTTGATGAGGAGAAAACTAAATACATCACTCAAAATTTCTGCTGCAGTATATTAGAACAGGATGATAAAATGCTTCATTTGCTACTGAAGTTTAATTGCTAGATGCACCTTGATATAACCACTGTGCTGATCAGGCTTTTTCAAATTCCATATGAAATCCTGTTCAAATGCAATGAATCTCTACTGCTGGGAAGATCTATACAAGCACTCACACTATGCTTAGGCAATCACAAACTCCAACACCTCCTCAAAGGAGTCAGAAGTGTAGCTGACAGGAATTCTGGAGCTACTCTAGTTCTGTAACAGAAAGACCAAGAAGAAGTATGAAGAACAGAGGCTGACATCAGTATGGGAAATCCTTAGAGATGGATTGTGGATGGTGGTTGTGTCCTTCAATACGTATTGGTAAGCAGTCTGTTAAAATGTTAAGTCTGCCCATTAAATGTCTCATGTGAGAAGACACACTTCTCAGGTGAATTTCGTTCATTCAACATGGAACAATTCCCTGAAAATGAGCATCAGATCTTGTTGTTTCTTGTTTGTTGACCTATAGCAATGGTGGTCACATTATGTGACATTGTCTGCACAGGATGGCCAAGGACTCATGAAAAGAAGGTCAGACTTACTACTTACACCTTCTTTAAAATCAGTGTAAGCTTCATTATATGGGGAACCACAACCCTCAAAGAGATAAAGTAACTGATTAACCTCCCAAGCTGAAGAGAGCATATTATTAATGATCTAGCAGAAACAAGTGGACGAAGCCTGGTTAGACATACACTGTCCAAAATTCCTCAGCAATGAAAAGAATCCCATGCTTTCCTGAATCCCACGACAATTACGTTCTGTTATGCCTTGCAGACAGCCCAAGAAAACCACTTTTATCACCAAGCACTGCACTTAAATGAGACTCCTCTAGATTTACCCTCCACCCAAAGAATCTGGGAGGCTCACAGTGTCTTGAAGTCCTTAAGGTTCTGAGAAGTGCCCCATACAGCCAGAAAAGAGCAAATGAATATGTTGTTAGGAATGCAACTGATGTCTCAGTTTCTTACTTCATGAAAATTCTGACTTTTGTGAGAAGATGATTTGATCTACACATAAAAGCACCTGCCACGCAGAGGAAGTCCTACAGCACTACTACAATGGAATAGGACTATCAATGGAAAGAATTAGTTTCCTTATACTAAGTCCAGGATGAGTGGCTGGACAAAAAAAGTCTTTCCTCTGTGAAGAAGGGCATGTTTTACTATTACTCCCATGACTAACTGTTGCTATTTCTTGAAGAAAGCTTCCCTTTAAAAGTCCTAAAAATAGAAGAAAGAAGGGATTGGGAGAGGCAAAGGTGAAAATCTGGTGATTCATGAGAAGTGTGAAAAAAAAGAAAAAAAGTTTGGTCAGATTTCCTCACCTACCTAGTTGATTCTATTCCTAGTTCATCTATCAGAGTTGTGCAGTACTAGAGACCTCAAAAGCCACTGCGTCTTAAAAATCTGTGCTTTTAACCTCGCTACTGAAGGAAGCCAGGCTGCATTGTCACTGTTGAGTACATTTTGTTTATCCCTTCTCCCTTCAAAACCTTGAATTTACTGGCAAATACTCACCAAATCTGTCAAAAAAAATCCCAGTGGTTTCAAAGACATCTTCAAACAATTCCATAAAAATAAACTAACAATTACAAAGAATATAATTAAATCTGACATTCCATTTCCAGCCCTTTTCCATTCTCAGTTCTGTATTTTACTTCAGGTAAAATCACTTACCCTTGCTTGAAAATATATGGTAGTAAATGGAATCTTAACACATCCCAGCCAGTGTCTCTCAATACGAGTGTGGATTTCACTTCCTCTTTCACGATCATCCTATTAAAAAGTTGCCCAACATAACACTTTGTAAGACAGCTTCACTTCCTTCAATTCAATCAACAATTTAATCAAGGCATTAATAAAAATTCTGTATTAAAATTTTTCTGTAAGTGTCAGTTCCATTATTAGTGCAGCAGAATTATTCTGCACACCTTTCAGGCACACCAGATGCTGAAAACATAAGCACATCACATTCCATGATACAATGTGCTTGCACTTTAGGGTTCAAGTCCTCTATAACCTGTGATGGAGAACTTAAAAAGTCTGACAAGGAGTCCACAAGAGTCTTCTCAGACAAAGTAAATGAAGCTCTGGTCTTCTAATGCAGTATTTTACTTGTCTTTAGTAAAGCTTTTTGAAGTTAAAATGGTATGAAAATCTAACTAAACCCTGTGAAATGGAAAAACTGTTTTCATGTGTACTGCCTATCAGAGATTTCCAAATCTTGTATGATCAGCCTAGAACTTAATAAAAAATCTCTAGAATGACATCCAAATTTCAAGAGTGTAGCTTTCTTCCTTCTGCTTCATCAAGTATCATTTCAGTTTTGAGGACAGAATTCTGTTCTCAGTGAAGTGTGTGCATTATTTATTTTTGGGTTATGTTTTCAAGATTTTTGAGTGCTGCTATTTTTGTCTATGCTGAATTGACTAGGAAAGCTTTGATTGGATTCAACAGGGGAAGGAGTTATGCCCACACTGAGAGCTTACAAAAATTTCTTGTTACTAGTACTTGCAATTTTTGTCTCATTCGAATCAATTAATGCATACAACCAATAGATGCTTTGGGGTTTTTTTATTATTTCACCAAAGAGCTTGTAAAAAAAGATGAGACAAAGTGTAACAAAATAGTTAGTAAAAAATACAAGAACTGGATCACTCATATGGAATGAAGTAAAAAGTTCTGATTAAGGTTAAGAACAGAATTCAGATTACAATTCATGATGCCTCTCAATTTTAGGATCTCCAATTTCATTAAATATCAGTAAAGCATACTACATACATGTGTTCAACTCTAGCAGCATTTTACGTGGTACAAGCTGAATTTGTACAAAGGTTAGCACTGTAAAAATTTCTCCCTCTACAACCTTGCAGTATTGACTAGATATAAAATCATAAGGTATGACAAAAGAGAGAAAAGAGAAGGACAAGAGGGGGAAAGTTATTACATGGAAAAGTCTTGTTCTGTCAACTTCAAAAAGCTCACAATATTCTGTAATGTACAGTGTCCTTCAATTATGAACTCACCTCTACAGCATCATGAAGTACTTCATCAAAAACATTAATGAAGACTTCATCTTTTACTGACTGCAAACTGTGGGTGCTGTAGTCACCATCAGGAGCTCTGAAGAGGTTAAATAAATCAAAAAAGTGATTTGAACAGTACAGGAAAATGTGGATAAATTTGCATCCTCAAATTAAGTTATTATTAATCAGAAATAATTTGGTTTCATTTTGCCATACCTAAATGGAAGCTCAAGTTCCTCATTCCAGCTGGGGCTTGGACCCTCTGCTGTTGTTGTCCGGCAGACTGTTCGCTGAAAAGAAACTTCTACAAAAGGACGGACCAAAACCTATAAACAGGTATCGAAACAAAGGAAACAGACCTCTGTGGAAATTCATAAGAGCACATTAAATTACACATTTAATGTATTTAGAAAAATATAATTTTTGGTGATCAGGCTGGTCCAGCCCAGATATAACTTTATACACCTTAAATATTGCATTTCATGGGCTTCTAAGCATTTATGAAGCTTTTAAAAATACTTTATACACTACCATTTCCAAAAGTTTATGTGTACTCAGAATACTTGACGTATTTATATGCACTGGCAAAACCACATTTTCTCCTGAGAATGAAAAAGCTACAGGCTATCTAATCAAGGAAAGTAACTGAAACAGAACATGTGATCCAGCCACCAGTGGAAAAAAGCGCACTTGTATCCTCTTATCTGTAATCCAAGAAGCCTACAGCTACAATCCTGGCTGTCCCTGAAACTGGCTCCTATGACAGATAAGCAACTTCATTTAGACAAAACAAACCCCTAATGTGATTAAAAATGCTTTCATTAACATTCAAATGCATATGCCAGAACCTTTTCTACATTTCAAAAAGCTGTAATTCTGAAGGAAAATCATAAGAAAACGAGGAAAAAACCCTGAAGGTCTTTCATCTTCATTCAGAAGGATGCTGAATTTAGTTCTAAATAGCAAGCAATTGTAGTTTTAGTGTCAGCCATAAGAATGGCTGTGCTGGTTTAGACTAGGAGTGTACTGGACCCAAAGTGAAAACAGCCAGCAGCCAACATATACAGAAGAGTAAGAACTGAGCAAGCATAGCTGATATTTCCTCCTATTACTCTCCCAGACTTCAAACATTTTCAGGTGAAAGACTTTTCTAAGTCTGTAATGATTTTTATATAAAGTAACTCCCAATGGATCACTCTTCCAAATACTTGTTTAATACCCACTTCAGCACAAACAAACCTCTTTCATCCACAATACATGTAAGCAACTTCTCTGGGCACCAACCAGCTGCTGAATGAAGAACCACAACCTTCTTTTGAAGCTTGGTTTTGAATCTAACTCCTACCAGCATCCTTTGCCCATCACTCACATTTGTACTTGTAGTGCCAGGAAGTAGTCAATCCCTATCCAGTGTCTACATGATTCATGATTTTGTGCCTTTCTACCATATTCCTCCTCCTCCACTTGCAGTTACAGGTGTTCTGGCTGAAAGCCCCACTATTTTTCACTGGGCAGTAGCTGTTCCATGTATCTGACATCACCTTCTCTGAACCTTTTGCAGCTTTACTCTCTTTTTGGAGATCAAGGAGTGGGCAAGGCAACCTTGCCAATAAGGTATGTTTCTGAGGGTGAATGCTACTGTCTGTGGAAAAGAGGAATGCTCACAGCTTCACAGAAAATGTTAATTTTGTAATATACCTGGTTGAATGCCCAATCTGGGTTATTAGGTGGGCTTTGAGCTGATGGAGAGGCTGCAAACATCTCATTAAAGGACCTTGAAGATTTCGATGGCTGTTGAAGTTTGCTGCAAGAGGAAACAGACAACAACCAGGAAGACAGAAAATTCATTACAAAATATGAATCCCTCACATTCTCTAATAGCCATACAGAATTCTGGAAATACTCCCAATGGTTTTGTTACAATTTTAAGCTTTGGAAGATATTTATTTGATCAAATAACACAAATAAAATGCCAGAAAGGGCTACTGAGTGTATACTTCTTACAAGCCTCGTTGTAGAAGAGTACTTTGTGCCCGCAGGCTCTCTTTTCTGAAGAGCTTATCAACTGCAGACTTTGTCTTTGCCTACCCTACACAATCTCTTTGAGCTACAGGTTTTTAAGTTCAAGTAGCTGAATCCCTGCAGAATTTGTGAACAGTGTAGATCTTATGGTATTCAGGCACAGCCTCTATGGCAAAAAAGAATCCATATCAATACTACAGTTTTGCCGACCCATGTGTGAAGTAAAAGAAAATAAATGTTAAAACATTTATTTTTATAGTACATCCAAATAACTTTTTTTGTGATAACATCACATTACAGATTATAAAAGAGTAACTATTCATGTAGAAGCAGCTTGAATTTTTAATCTTCTTTTTCCTGTCAGTGAATTGCTTTTCTCAGTATCAACTTATTAACAGGAGCAACAGAACCTGTAATACAGTAAGAGATAGAACAGCTGATGATGCTAAATTCTGTAACTGGCCAGCTAGGAAATACCTCTGAATTAAATGCTAGGTGTATTCATTTGAGGGGAGAGAGAGAGAACACTGCACTAATACATTGCTTCTGGAACTGAAACAGACTGTTCAGTGTCTCTACATGACCCACCATCACGCAGTGCAGGCACTGTCTTAACGTGCCTGAATGTAAAGGCCACCTTTAAAATTAGAGCCACATTAGGCTCCGACTATTAACTTAAATAGTTCATCGAGAAGAAGACCAACATGCTAAACTCAGGAGGAAAATATAACATCCCACAGTGAAGAACCAGATTTTTTAATATTTGGTTTTGGTATTTAATTAAGATACTATGAAATAAAATTTCCCTGCGTTTTATCAAGAGGCTTGCTGAAGGTATAATTCATCTGATATTACCAGAGTTACAATGCTGTCAAAGCTGTAACTTATCTTTCAGACAGTTTCTGGTAAAACATGTCTTGAATTTCACAGCTACTGAAAAACTATTATATTAATCTACAAACTCACAAAATATCAGTTCTTTATCATCATTAATAAAAAGATACATGTATATACGTATGTTTTTATCACAAGAATCAAAACAATGCACATGGCTGCATTGCAACATCCGTTCCTTCATCCGTCCTCAAAACAGCAGAAGACAGAAAATGAATCTGTACTGGAAACAAGCATTTAAACATACCTCATCACTGGTTTTCTCACTGGAATATCATAGGCTCTAATGATGTTCACTAACAGTTTGATGTCTCCATCTGATAAATTCTGTGCTGTGACCTTCTTCCTTTCTTTTCTTCTTGGCCTTAACGGTCGTTTTGGCTCTGCCAGTTTAAAGAGGCTGAGTCCCAAAATGCTAATAATCATAAACCAGATATTTAGTCAGTTTTGCATAGAATCCAGCATTCTAGTGTTACTGTGACACATGAAAATTATGCACTAACATAAAAAGGAAATATTTGCTCCTGCTAGTGCCAAACAAAACTCTCTGAAATGTCAAAATGTTGCAATTGTTTAGCACTGCACAATCCAGTTCTGTCTTATATTTCAGGAATTATAACTTCAATGTGCAAAAAAGTTTGGCTATTTTGGGTGGTTTTTCCCCAAAACTGTGTAAGATGCAAACAAGACAATTACACAGCTTCAAGATAGATCTAAACTACAGTGCTGTAAACAAGGGATCTAGGAGATTACGATAGCCTCTGTACGGAAGAGGCAAAGCATCTAACTACACAGCTATGTACACTGAACAACAGGCTACAGAAAGGAAGCAGAATCAATACACCACAACATACCCAGGACCCTCAGAACTTATAACCCAAGGCAAAGCAGAACCAAAGGAAAAAAGAAAACAAATAGGAAAACAAGAAAATGAAGATGTATGTTTTGTTTATGCAGATGTGTGTTTTGTTTACATCATTGATATCAACTGCAGACATTCAAAAATCACATTTAAAACCTGATAGCCAATGGCATTTCTTCCTTATATATAATAAATCCCCCTCAGTAATTACTTTTAAAATAACACAAAATCATGAGTTACTGAAATATCTCACTAAGTGAATATTAAACAAACCACTGTTTATTTGGAATTCAGTAACCATAAAACTTTGCAAATAGAATCCAATACGAATTAGGATTCATCATGAGAAAATACAAATGAAGCATCTTATTTTAAACAAAAAGCTAATTGTAGTCCTGTTCAGATTTTTCTCTACTGTGATGTGAAAACATCAACTAAAACTAAGTCTTTTGTAAGAGAGCAAGTCTCTCTATCTCCAGCAGATGGGACTGTTTAGATTTATACAGCTGGTTGAAAAACACTTTGACTGTATTATAAGGGTGCTTTGTTTATAGTGAACAGAAGCAACTTCTACATGAAAGAAAAAAATAACTTCCACAACTTGTTTACTTACACAGATTTTAAATGAGCAGAGACATCTATGTTGTGATGACTGATACATGTAAAAATCGACAGGTATGGGATTGAAACAAAAATCCAAAGAAAGTGCTCAAGTAATAAATGAAACAATAATCTTAGAAGAAAAAAGCAGTAATTTCCAAACTCGGTATCTTTTTTGAGCATAAAAAGCATATGACAACATTCAGCATCAGCACCAGAAGTACATGGGAAGTAAAATAAAGAAAATGACAGTTGAAACTCTACTGCACATTATTTGCAGGGTATAAGCACTGGCTGTAAGTAGGCATCACCTACAGAACCAGTACTAATGATAGTTGATAATTTGCCTGATAATTGAAAATATTCAATCTGGCACCAGCTGGACAATGATCAGCTCATCATAAATGCATTATATCCTGTCAAATCTTATTTACACACTGTCACTTTATTTCTGTCAAAAGCAGACTTTTTCTTAAAAAAGTTTTTACACACTTTGTTTATCAATACATTGTACTGGCACAGGTATACACAGTGACTGGAAGTTTATCTATTATACTAAACACAAAATCACACCAGTTAGTCACATCAACACACTCTGCAAAAGAGAAATAAAAAAAGCCAGTGGTTTTACATTAATTTTTTTATTTGCAAAAAATAAGGATAGCTCTCTTACCCCAGGCTTGGAATCTCCTCTTCATTGACAAGGTCAGAGAGAACAAAATGGTGTTTTGCTATGAGGAAACGGTTGATTACTGATTCTCGAACCTGTGAATGGGGAGGGAGAAGAGACAAAAGTGCATTTCTAATCCAAACCACTGCCAATATTTGCATTCTGTCTGTTAAACACAAACAGAACATCCACATACAAATTCTTCATTTTTCCCAATTTTAAGAGGGTCACAGTTGAAGAAAAAATTCCTTTCCACCAGCCATTTCTTTAGAATGTAAAAGCAGCTCATTTTACCAATATAATGCTTCTCTAGAAACATACTGGCTAGATTCATAGAAGAATATATGAAAACATACAATCAAAAAATTATGTCTTCATCTGCTTACAACCTACCATCAGAAACAATTACAACAATAAATGATACTAACAGATATCTCTTTTCAGTATCTAAATGAAGTTGCAAAAAGGTTGTAGAGAAATCTATATGGTACTGGTTATGCGGATCAAAAGAAATTCTCTGGACTACAGAACTGATGAAGCCTGTATTAAAAATACTGTGATTCCAAATAAATGTTTAAAATTCTTAATTCCTTTCATTTCTTTGCTGAGGTTGTAGAGTGAAGCACAAAGATGAAAATCTTCCCTCTTCTCCCAACAACTGTGTGGAAGCAGACTGAAAGAATATTGCCTTTGTCCTTTTTTCCTACCACTAATGCTAGTAATGCCTTTATACTCTGTGCTAGTACAACAGCAGAAGCGATACACATACAAAGATCACATTTCAGAGTGAACCGAATGTCAGTTCTGATATGAGCAATCTAATTTTCTAGCCCATCTGACAATTTATAAAAGTGAAAACCTGTTTTACAAAGGCTACTTGTATTTAATCTATGAAAAGAGGCAAACAAAGGTACTATAATGTATGCTATTCTGTACTACTTCACTACCACTCAGTGTGCTACAAAACCCATATGTTCAATGCCATGCAAAACATACGGGGCTGACAAAGATATGACAGCTTTGTCAAAAATAATTTTTTTATACTATCATACTGAATCTGGACTTTGGCACTTGCCTGGAAGATTTAAACATTTTTTTCTCTATGGTTCTTTCATGAAGTATTCTTTCTAACCAACAATTTGTTTTGTCCTACTTTAATTCAACCTTATCATCCTACTTCATGTTTTGCTGGCAGGCTAGAATTTGATACATTTTTTGATATTTACACAACTGATAAGAAACTGGTAGCCATGTTTTGCACTTGCTTCTCTGCCAGTCTGAAATTGCAAACTTTTCTCGGTTAGATGATGAATGTTTTCCTTCTTTTTCCCTAAGGATTAAAGAGAATGTCATCTTAATGTAATGAAAACTAGAAGAATAAATTAAATCGATGTAAGGGGAAGATGTTACTCTAATACCACAATGAAGGTAAATGTGATGGAAAATATGCCCTCTGCCTCAGGCTGCAGGACAAGACACTGTGTATTACATTAAATGATTTTTAGAAGTGATTCAGGCTGCTTTCATGGAGATAATTAAGTTCTTAGCATCACAGCCTACAACAAGGAAAACAGGGAGGAGAGAGAAATCACTGAATTCCTGGGACTCAACAGTACAAATCTCTGGGACACCGGAGCAAAGAAGAATTTACAGAACTGACAGAAATATCCAGAATGGCTGGTCCGTTTGTATATTGCATCTTTCTCAATAGCATTATATAACACAGACCTCCATTTGTTCAGTTACACCAGTTTCAAGCCTAACTTGGAACTTTAAAGATGACTGTAGGTCATATTTAGAGATGAATCAGGTTTTAGTATTCATGGAAATAAAGTATCCAAGTACAGAAGCAACATACAGCCTACAGGAATATGGTGGGTCCATATATTTAGCATCTTACCTTCTGTAGATAGTTGGCAACAACTGCTCTGTGTGCATCTAGGTAATTTTTGCTGTCAATCACATCCCTCTCTCTCACTCTCTTCTCGTAGTCCTGAAGATATTTATTACAGTTTGTGATTCAATATATATTCAGTGCTTTATCACATATAAGAAAAATGCTAAGTATTTCATTAATAATAATGTATGGACCACAGTAAACCACAGCAGATGTGAGAAGTTTGAAAAGCTATTTTTAATGCTAGTGTATACAATATATGCTAAACTTCCATGAATAGAGACAAGAATTCCATTCAGTTACAAGATTCATGTGGTTTAAATTACAACAAATAACTTGAAGACTTCCCTCTCTTCTTTTAAAGCTGAACTTTGACCTGCTGCTATAAACTGAAATTCCATTTGAACTGGAAGTGGAATCACTTACTGCAGCTTCAACAGGAAGAGTATTTTATAAGCAGAAACGATGCAGTACTCTTGGAAGATGGTCTAAACTGTGTTTTAATACTAGTAAGTACTTTTCCAAATAATTAGTAACTACTTTTCATAGGGTGTAAAACTCACTTGGTGAGTAGAACTGCACTTGGTTCTTGGGGAGAAATATGTTGATGGGATATCTTTTAGGGTTGTGGTTACTATTCTGATGGACTACAGGGAAAGCTCTACTGACAGATGCAACTTTTATTCACGAGTTTAGGAAAGTGGCTTATAAATTAAGAAAAGGCTAGAGCTGACACTCAGCTTCCAAGCAAAAACCAGAGCTTACAAGTCAAGAAGACCTCCCAGGATCTGCAGGTTTAATGGCAGTCTGCAAATCAGACTGGCTTTAGAACCACAGCTAGTTATGTAAAAGTACTCAGTAAAATTAATCTTCAGGTCTGAGCTCTAACAGTAAGGATGAACAGCTCACTGTCTAGTTAGTGTCCTCTAAATAGCAAAGTGCCCCTGGAATTGATTATAGGCCAGCATTATGCAGTTTCTTCACAAATGACCTGGATGAGGAAACTCAATGCACCGCCAGCAATTTAGCCAAGGATACTTGATTAGGAAGAGTGGTTAATATGAGTGACTGAAGCCTAGTTCAGAAGGCTCTTGCTAACTTAGGACTGTGACAACTGAAGCCTCAATAAAGGCAAAATTCTGTATTGAGGGTAGAATAATTTCATGCACTGGCACAGCCATATAGAAATAAATGTGGGTTTAATGACAACCAAAGACGTGTTCTTTTGGCAAAAGGCAAACCATAGGATACATAAGGATCAGCATGTCCTACAGACAAAGGGAAATTACCAGCCTGACTCCTGTCTCCAGCCTGACACTGGAGGGGACACACATGAAATACTGCAGCCAGTTTGCAGCTGCCAGTTCAAGAGGCAGGTGGAGACACTGGAAGGGATCCACTGAAGTGCTACTAAGACAGGCAGAGGCCTACAGAACATGACCTACAAGAAGAGGTCAGAATCTTAGAATAATTTTGGTTTGAAGAGACTACTGGTGGTCATCTGATCCGAACTCTCAGAGTTGGAACAAGTCCAATCAGAATGCTCAGGGCCTTGGACAGTTGAATTTTCAGTATCTCTAGAGATGGCAATTCTACAAACTTGATGCACAATACATTCTAGAACCTGAACACGTTCTTTGTGAAAAATGTTTTCATTATATTTAACTGGAATGTCTCTTGGAGCAACTTGTACCTATCATCATCTCACCTCTAAGATGAATCTCTGTTTTCTCTGCACTGTACCTGAAGGATGCAGTAAGAAACCCCCTCAGCCTTGCCTACTTAGGCAAAAACCACCTTAGTCCTTTCTGCCTCTCCTTGTGGGTCATGTGCTTCAGCCTTGCACATATTCTGGTGGCTCTCTACTGGACTTACTCCAGTATTTCTGAGTCTTTCTTGCACTGGGCAAGGTGTTCAAATTCATCAGTCTGGTGAAGAAGAGATTAATGAGCAATGCAGTATCTGCCCACAACTCTTCGAGGGGCAGTTACAAAGAACAAGGTGCCAAAATTGTCTCTCTAGTTCCAGACAGTACAACAAGGGAAAGCAGCCATTAAATACAACTTGGAAGGCTCAGGCTGGATGTGACTTTTTTTTCTTTTTTTGAACAATCTCTGGAAGGATAACGAAGCACTTGAACAGGTTATCCTAAAACGTAGTGGAGTCTTCCATTTAGAGGTTTCAAGACTTGGTAGACAAATAAACAGCTGACCTCATCTAGTGCTGGCAACAGTACCACCACTTCAGTAGAAAGCAGGATCAGACAATCTCCAGACAGTATTTTCCAAATAGTATTTCCATGATTCTACGAATTTACAGACTTTTTTGCCAAATAGCTAGTAAACCAACTAGGAAATACAGTATCACTTGAAACTTAGTTTTGAAGACCACAGCACATAAAATAAACTTGGAATGGGTAATCATGGGTTTATCCAATTTAACCTCAATGGAAAAAAAACAACCCCCATCAAAATAATTCTTCAACTATGGCTTTCAAATTTTGAATGATAACATGAAATGAATGAAAATAGTCCATAAAATAAACTGGATCAGAAAGGTACACCAAAGATGTGGTACATCTTTAAATAAAAGATACAAAACTAACCTCAAATGTAAAAATTAATAATATTTATTGCAAAGAGACAGATATGAGTGCATTATTAAATATATTTTTTAAAAATATATTATCCAATAGAAAGGAAGAAAGGAATTTTTCAAGTAAATCTATGGCAGAAGAAGTAAGGATGAGACAGCAGTTGCCAGAATCTGAGATGATTCTGATCCTGCTAAGGCAATGAACACACTAAAATGCTCCTTAGCTATATGAATTGCTAAGAACAAAAAAATGCATGACTTAACACTAATAACAGAGTTGAGATAAAAATAATTGAAGTATAACCAAAATTAAAAAAAATGCACACATTGAATTTCAATAAGGTAATTAACAGACAGGCAAGGACAGGGTAAGGTAATTGGAGCAACATACTAAAACAGAAATATCTGTAACATAGGCTCTAATGAAACAAAAAAAGGTTTTAATTCTTGTTAGAGTCATTGCTTCTAACAGTCCCCTCAAAAAGAGCTCAAAAGCTAATAAGCCTAAGCCTGAATTATCTCTGAATTACCTTCCTATATCTGAAATCAGTTTTAAGAAAAAGTCTCTCAACTTTAACGAAAACTATCTTATAACATTTGTGTCTACAGCAGTGTTTCTGTGTTATTTACCTTTTAACACACTGTAGCTGTGGAAATATTGCCCTGGAAGGAAGCTATTTCAACTAGATGAAAATAACACTAGAAAAGACTGTAGGACTAAAATTCTCATTTTTTTCATGTCACCATAGCTTTACATTCTTTAAAGGACCACTTGACGTAACTGCAAGTCAAACATTATGAGCACTTAAACTAGAAAAGAAGTATTTCAGAAAACATTCTACCTGGAAGATTTTCTCACTGATTTCTCGTTCATGTAAAGGGACTTGCTTATAGTTTCGGAATTCTGCCACCTCCTCGTTTCTGAGCTGCAAGAGTCGGAATCTTTTTGATCTATTAAACTCTTCATCAGAAACAAAATTAAATTCTTGCTGCAACTGTTCCAACCTGAAGAAATCAGGAACATGTGCCTCTCCGCTTGTAGTAATCTAAATTAGCAACAAAAATATTAACCTTTTCATACAGAGTGACAAAAATCTATAAAACAGCTTTTCTAAGTTGTACATGCATATTGCAAGAATGTTCATTTTAAGCAAAAGCAATAAAAATGGATCACACAGACTGAAACACCAAGTATTTTATAGTTGGGTTTTGCTGACCAAAGCATATGAGATTATATGTTACAGAATACAATAAAATTCTATTTCCTTGTATCATAAACAAAAGATTAGAGAGTATGAAAACTGTAAAATGTCAGAGTAACGTAGGAAGCTGTACTGTAAAGGAGATCCATTTACAGAACTTCAGCTTTGTAAATAGCTATGTAAATTAAACAGCTATGTAAATAAACAGCCATGTAAATTAAGCAGCTATGTAAATAGCTCCTCAATTTGTTGTTTAGAAAAGTTGAAGCTTCTACAACACCCACAATCTCTTTGTGCAATCCTCACTAATGAGCAGCTTTTTATTTAGTACCACACAAGCACACTGGAAATTCCCTTGCACTTTAAGGAAAAAACAAACACAAAATCTGTATTTTGTTTTTAATTTATTAACTGATCTGTAGGCACATTCCCTTCTACCTATTTGTAGTGGTTTGGGCTAAAATACTCATTACTCATTTTGCCACGACTGAATGGATTAATAAATCATATTCATTAATATGTAAACAACCCACTACTATATGGATTAATAAATCATATTTTTAGTAGATATTTTGCTTCTTAACATTCACACAAGTATGTCCATCACAAATTCAAATGCTGCTACCTCCCTGGCATGCATGCAGATTGCCTGGGGAGATCCTGGTGACCAGGAGTTTAACAGCTGCATTAGCCCTTCACCTCTGTAAACATCACTTACCATGATCAGCTGCATCAGAGCTGCATTGTTTGGGTCATTTGGATCGAGTTTTGCTTCAGCTGCCCACTTAGCTAGTTTCTTCATATCAGTTAAGCCTGATGTGCCGATGGATGCAATTGCATCAATATTTTTTAAAGCACTAAAAGACAGAATTGACAGAACTTACACCTAAAACACATTTGATTTAGCAATTTAAAGAAAGTATTTAAAACAATTTTAGAAAAACCCAAAAAGCTCCCCACAATCTGAATAGTAAATTCCAGTACACAGTTCTTAGTTGTAGCTATGGAACTGAGGGAATGATCAATTGCAAAGTCAAGGTGAAATATGAAGGAACTGGTGGAAGACAACTTTTATACAAAGTAATAAGGTGCTTATTGATACATTTCTGATACACCTACGCTATTCCACATTGCACACTAGCAAGTAAGAAGATAAACTGCCTCACACTGTGAAAGGTAACATAAAAGTTTTGACAAAGAACTTCTAAAACATAAAGTCCTTGCTAGTGCTGTATCTTAGCTCCTGTCTTTAACCTGTCTCCTGGATGGTGCTTTCAGACCTGCACTGTAGCCCTCATCTCTGCCCCTCCTTGCTGTTTCTGCATAGACCCTGGGGCCTGAATCATCCTCTCACCGTGTCTGGGACCACTGCCAGCACTCTGCTCTGCCTGTCATGTCCAAACTGCATGTTGGCTGAAGAGGACACTGCCTGTGCTTGGGAAACCCTTGCAGCCTTCTCTCTTGTGATGCAGCACTGCTTATGGTCCTTCCTGTAAGAAGTCCCAAGTCTTTACCCTCTGGATGCTCCTGCTCACTTTCTTGTATTCTCAAGAAAGGAAGTATGGTATGTAGTCTGGAGGCCATTTGTACACTGCCCTGATCACCAGGCTTCTGGCTTCTTCTCACAGAAGCCACGTCTGAAGCCCCTCTGCTACTTAAACCTTGACAAGTAAGCCCAAAATACCAGGACATGTGAGTTATTAGCCAAATACCACAGGAGTGGATGCTGCCCCTTCTCTTGTTAGGGGTGCTAGTTTGAGTCTTTGGTCTCTACTTACTTGAGTATTTTCAAGAAAGCTTTAAAAACTTACAGATCTGTCTTGTGCTTGGTTAGAATCAGCCAAATATCCAGCAGTTACTGGAGCAGCAGATAGAGCAGTAACATCAAGTTTATCTTTAGGCACCAGTCTTGAACAAATGCCAACTGAATCACAATTGTGCTAAAAAGCTCACGGGTAGCAAAAGCTAACATTAGTCACGAAAATCCTGTCTCCAACCTTCCCAACAGACAATGGAAAACCACAGAGAGCTGTTCAACCAGAAGGTGTTTCAAAGAAGAGTGTTTCACAGATAACTTCCTTCTGAAAGTCTTCATTTTTCCATTTATTACAGTGATTAGTCTCCAGAGTTTAAAGTTAGCCATTGGGAATGCATCTTTACATTTTAATCTCATGTTATTCTAGTCTCACCGAAGTCAGCAGAATACTGGTATGTTGATCAGCAAAGTACTTGAATGGCTGCAGCTTGGTCAACAATAGTAACAGTGATTTGTAAGCCAGTGTCTGGCCTCTAAATAAATAAAAAGCTGGCAAACTGATCAGCTGGAAGAAGTTTTAATACTTGCTCAATATTAATGAGTATGGGAAAACTCTCAATGGTTTACAGTGAAGGTACCTAAGGACATTACAAAAGCAGCCTTATGTATTATCTCCTTGACTTTATGGAATTATATAAAAGCAACAGAATGGACAAATAATCTACAATAACCAACTTTCAGCCTCAGGGCAAATTATATAGCTTCTCCAAAAGCACTCCAGATATGAAAGAGCTGGAGTTTCTGCTCTTAGCAAAATGATTACAGGAAGGTTCCTTGACAATATGTTCACTTTCTATTAGAAAATCATGAAATTGAATTAATCAGCTTGAATTGAACTTTGATGCTGTCTAGAAATAATATGTTAAAGGTAAAATTTCTAACAAAAAGATATTTACCACAAATATGTCCCCTAAGATATCAGCAGAGGGTTATAGCAGAGTGTAAAACATCTAAATTTAAGGAAAAAGAATTCTTGACTATGAAAGTGCATTTTTTAAAAATACTAATATAACCAGTTTCCCATGAATCACTGAAAATTCGTATCTTATTACCTTGGAATGCCTGTGTTTTGCTGAGATACCGGAGGAATTAAGGGGATTCCTTTTTCTCCAACTGCCCAAGAGACACTGTTGGATACTTTCCCAGAGGTCATTAAACTCATTTTGTTGCTACCATCAGCTTCAAATGAAAAGGACACACCTATAAAGAGGGAAAAATCCAAAGTAGTATATTTATGCATTCAAACATGTCTTAACATTCTAAAAATACTTCCAGAAAATGACTAGTCAAATAACCTTGCCTTTATATAAAAATGTTAATGTGAGACAATGATTCTGCTGCATGCTGTGGGGAAGAACTCTGTTCTACAATAATGAGTGCAAGATTCCATTACACCTACAGAAATGCTTTCCATTTGAGTTGGAAGGAAAGGCTATGCCAAAGGCTCTTTTTTTTTCTCCACAAATGCACACCATTTAATATTTCTGGTAGTTTTCAGATTCAGTATACTTTTATTACCAAAACAGAAATTCAGAGTCAAAATAATTATGTATGATTGAAAAATTAGTCCTAAAGCTTTTGACACACAGTTGTAGATTTGGTCATCATAGTCAGTGACATTTACATATGCTGTAATGATTTTTTTACCCTGTTTTTTTCCTCCTCATTTTTTTATTGATTCTGCTCTAGCTTTATCTGTATTTTTATATATAGCAAATTTATGCAAGTCAGTCATCTCACAATGCTGTTCAAATTCATTATACAAACTTGGAAGTTCCATAAGCTACTCTGTATTCTTCTTGTTTCCCCTTTTCCTATCTCTCCCTTGTTTCATCTTTAGCCTAAAGCCCCAGGGAAAAGGTGTGTGCAGGTTGTCAACAAAGCAAATAGGAGGACAAAAAATTACTCTGCATATACACTTCTACAAACAGTTTTTCAGTGATTTAAAGCATTAAAATCACTGGAGCTACAATGATTGATATCTGCTTGCTCTGCAGTGTCAGAGGCCTGATTAACTCAAATGCTCAAAAAACCCCAAACATCTTCTATAGGTTGTAAAGCTCTACTAATACAACAAGACAAATAATAAATAGACACATTTTTATTATTCAGAGCTTAAAAGTAGTAAGAGACAAAAAATCAATAGCAAACTTCAATAATAAGAATCATGATTATTATGGAAGACTCAGTTACAGAAGCTGTAAAGGCTCTTAGCAGAATTCACTCTGAAACCTACTCCAACCTCTTACTGCTACATGGTTTGAGCAAAATGAGAAATGCTGAACTGAGGAAGACAAGAGTGCCTACCACTCCCAACTCCTTCATGGTCCAACATCACACGCTGATCACTACTAAACTCTATTTCTTCCAGAGGAGCACTGCCTGTCAGAACTGCAGTCTCAGGAACTGGTAAGAACACTTCAGCCAACAAGGTGGTACTGCTGATACCTGTAGTTTCATAAATCTAGAAAAAAACCATGATGACAGACAGAAGAAAAAATTTAAATGTGCATTCTTGAGAAGTTGAAAACATATTGCAGGGTATTGAGAGAAAAGGTTTTACTATGGCTGAAGCATGAAATAAATAATTTAGGGCAATTGTATTAATTCCCTTTCTAAGATATTCAATTAGCAGATCAGCGGCTTACTTGATCTGAATTCTTCCTAAAAGTCTATCCTATTCACTTTTCTAATGCCCCTAACACGAGTATGACAAGCTCTAGGCTTTAAAGAGAATCACTGTACAATATGCAACTGCTTGTGACAGTCACTGGGATCAGGTGAAGATTCTGGAGGGATTCTGCCTCACTTATTCTCCCTTACCATGAAAGGCAGGGCATGTCACACAGTCCCCATTCTGGCAGCACTGCAGGTTGCTTCTCTCTTTCCTAGGCAGCTGCAGGCTCAGAGTGATATGAGTGATTCCTCCATTCAGATGGTTTTAATCCAGGCAAATGGTTTTCCTTCTCCTTTTCAATTTGTGTGTTAAATAAATAAGCAGACAAGGGGTTTTTACACCCTCCCCTGAACTACCAGTGTTACCTAACCAGAGGAATCTTATAAAGGGAGAAGTAGGATCCTGATTCTGTTTCCCCTAAATATATTTTGTATTAACTCTGAAAAGTATTCATGTGAATCATTTATTAATTCATACTTGGAATGGGGGGTGGTAGTGGCTTGATTTAACTGCACTGGTGATCAAGTCAAGCGGAGTTATGGACATTACTAGAAATTATTTTTTTTTCTTATTCCCCTCCAGTAAACATTATGATGGTTTTACTATGTGGAAAAGAATGTTTTAAGAAAACATTAGCAATTTGATCTGCAACCTAAATCAGTTTTTCCAAAGTTAAGAGGTCAATCCACTAACATATTTAAACACAAGTCCCAATTATTTAATTTCTCCCATCCAACATATAGTTTTGTTCTAGATATATCTAGAAAGCATAAGTATCAAAAACATAGCAGCAAAGTTAAAAGTTTGTGACTAGAGAAACAAGGAAGGAGCTTAAGATTGACGATTTACAAAGGGTCTTTCACAGGTTTTTCAGTCTTTATGACACTATCACAGAGCAAAACACAAGCTTTACAGGAGTAATTACATTTTGTATCATCTTTTAAAAGTTATTGTGATAAATCATCATCTACCTGTAGTTTCAAACTCTCTGGCCAATTGATTATTTGTAAATTGAAAATCTGTCCAAAGTGAACTCTAAAATCAGAACTTATTGGTCGGGTAACAGTCCTTGACACTTCTTTGGAGTTGAAAAGGACTTTTATAAATGCCGAGCGTTTCTTCACGTCTTCTCGTCGCAAAACTTCTGCTCTGTAAATATGTCAAACAAGCCGTCACATAACTTTTAATAACATTTTTATATTTTGTTTTTTAATGAAAATCTGACTTCTCATGGGGAGACAGAACCCACCTAAATAAAGATGGTATTCCTCCAAAAATGTCACTACACAGGAATGACTTTAGAACTATTATGTAACGATTGTTTTATCTTCTTGTGACTATAAAATTATTTTAAAATGACCAAGTCAAACTTCGGATCCACTAAAGCTAACTCCATAGAAAAGAAGTTATCCAGGAAAAAAAAATTCCCTTCCACTCTGTTCCTCCAAAGCACAACAAATGATATCAAATTGAGTTCAAATTTTGAAGTTTTTAGTCACTGGGAGTACAACAGCCAAGCAGCATTCCCTGATGAGGCTATCTGTGAACTAAGTACAAAACAAAGCAGTTTTTAAATTACTGAAGTCCAGCAGATGTATTTTAAATTGTGTGTGCAAATGTGGAAAGTAACACAAAACAAACACATTTATTTCTTTTATCCCTAGTGAAATCTCTGGTTTATTACACAATTTCTTTCTTTTCCCTTTGTTATCTACAGCACAGACCTAGTGTAAAGGACTAGCCAGTGAGAGTGGTACTGCCAGCAGTGACCTAGACTCTACACTGAAACCAGCTTCTTTGTATCTACACCGCTGTTCTGTGCAGATGCCCAAGGAGTATCAGAAGGTTCAAAGGGAATGTGCAGACATTAAATTTTTAAGGGCACTATGTACAAGGTTATATGTGACTTGAAAATGAATTAAGTTATATCAGCTTCAGAAGCAGAAGTTTCATCACTAGGCTAAACAGAATGGTGAGCTCATGCTTCTGAAGTTGTATAAACAAGCAATGAAAAATAACAGAAAATCACAAATAAGGTAATTTGTTGGCCAACATTTATCTTACCGAGGACACTGCTCAGTTGGAGTTATGCTTCCTGAGAGAGTCAGCTCAGGAACTAGAATAGGCTCTCCAGGTTTCCTTCTGCAGTTTTCAGCTTTTTGTCTAACCTGCTGCTCTATTTCAAGGTTATTGGCCATTTTAGGTGGGATGGGTTTTATACGTTCCTCTCCAAACTCATACTCTTCTGATTCTTCATCTACATGAGTATCTTTTTTCTTCTTTTTCTTCTTGGACTTCTGCATATAAAAACAGTAATGTTCTTTCTGAACTTGTTTCAATCTCTGCAATTTTTTCTCTTGTTCTCTTGATTCACAAGTGCTAAAACACAGATGGTGTATGTACAGTAAAACGACAGGATAATTTTAGCATTACACACACCCAAAAAGATTTTTCTCATTGTAAAGAACTACATCACATTCAGAATTCAGCAATACATTCCATTCATATGCTTCAAAACCATAATGTGCTCCAAGTAAAACATTTACTTAATCTTCTCTACCACCTTTCAAAATCAGCATGTTCCTTGAACATTCTGGCTAGATGCTGAGTTCTCATTTGCCTGAGTTACCATGTACATTCTGTTAGGATTGCAGGAAGGTTACTCAGCCAGTAGACACAGTTGTTTGAGATGCACAAACTTTGGAGCACAAGATTTTTAGCTTAGCAGTATCTTTAGCATGAGCAGAATGATCCCTTCCTTATGCCAAACAAGGATAAACAAACAGAACATGCCTTTTACCATCTCCTAAATTGTAGAACTCCAGTGTTTACGTGCATGTTCAGCTTTAAACAACTGCAAAACAGCTCCTCCTTCCACAGACTTCTAGATTACTTGGAAGTACAGCTTGTTTGGAAGCACTGGCCACTTCACGACTCAAGACATCATAAACAAAGTAACAGGAAAGAAAGCAAACAGATTCTCCTCATTAACTAAAGTAGTAAGTCAAACAACTTGTTCATATATTTTTCTTACGAAATATTCTTTCTTTGCCTAATTTTATGTTATCTTTCTTGCTCTTGTATTTGCTTTTAAATGTATTTAATCTCACGTACCTCTAGTGTCTTTGATTCATGTGATCTGTACTAGTAAGAAACCAACAACAGTGACAAAGCTAAAAAGTACTTTGAGTAAAATAAAATAAAGCACTTCTGGGTATGACAGAGAGATAATTTCTCTAAAAGGAAAGAACCACAGTCTTCTCAGTCTCAACATAGTTTGTGACTAGCACAATAAAAAGATGCTACAGTGATATTTGTGAAGGCATAACCGGTGGATGAACAGTTTGCATTAGGATCAATGTTCATGACTACCTGCCTTCATTTCACGGTTTACATTTATTTATCTTATCCTACAAGTGAACCAACATGATGGTAATGAGTCATGTGCCCACTTGAAATCCCACAGGAATTTCCAGTTCCTGCATATCAGCTTCTTCTCAAATATTTTAAATGCCTTCCATAGCGATTGCATGTACATAAAAGAACTCTCCATGAAAGTATCAGCAGACACACTAGATTCCTGAAAACTGTATTTGAAGCATTTCCTTAGGCTTTATTTTGCTTTGGTATCCAAAAACCCAGGGTTTATATATACCCAGGGTATAATTATTGCCCAAGCTGGGCAATAATTATAATCAAGTATAATCACCATTACCCTGAGGTATCCAGTACATTGCCACCTAACTCTGAAAGCAAACCTGATTTTCCAACAGTCTATTACAGAGATCATCCTGTTGCTGTGTTGCTGTAGCATCTGTATTTCTCAATATCCCCTTAAAGCACAACTGAGACCTTAACTACAGTACACATTATTAGCAATAAGGCTTTTCAGAGGTGAAAGGCTAGAATATTAATTAAATCTTTCAGTCAGACATTCCTGAACATAGTGAGACATTCCCAAACACAGATTTACATGAGATGACATCAACTGCTTCATTAGAAACACCCCAGAATTATTTTGCTTCACCACTCACACGCACAAAATTCATCCATGATTTTTCTTTGCAAGAAAGGCATGAAATTAACAGGAATCCTGCAAAAGTAACAAACTGAAAGAAAGAAGTGAAGTGCTGAAAATCAATAGCAGAAAAATAATGCGGCACAAAAACCTAATACATTTTAATTTTTTAATTAAGAATTACTTGACCAACAAATTCTAAGTAGACAGAATGTACCTGAACATTATAAAATTTATGCATAACTTTCCTGAATTTTTTTTTTCTGTATTATAGGGACAAATTTTTGACACATCAAGTAACAATTTTATTTTTCTGTGAAATTGAATGATTTAAACAAACCTGTGTCTTCTTCCAGGATTTCCAGTCTTGTAACTCAGCTTTATGCTCTTCCATTTTCTTTTCATATTCTTCCATACATTCTTCTAGTAATTCCTTTATTTCAGCCTGAATTTCTGCTTCATATGCTTTTTCATCAGATTTCTGATCAACCTCTTCCCTTCAAAACAACAATTACCAGCATGTTGCATAGAATTACATAAGGGTTACAATTAAGTCTGTAATATATAACAGAAATCTACTTCTCCATGAATAGTTTCACTATATCAGAAGTGTGTTTTATTTAAAAAGACTAGCATGGATACTCTAAGAGTTGATAGCAGATAGAGTAATTATGTTAATTCTGGATAGTAACTTTCTTTACTCATTAGTCTGCAGAAATTCCTTTCTGCCACAGTAATTACTTATTTTAACCTTCCCTCTTGCCCAGACTCAAAAGGAATAGTGGCAGGCTCAACAGTGCCAGCACTACTCAAAAGTCTTACTTCTACATATCAGAATTCTAAGTTTCCAAATTAACTAATCCTATTACAACTCTACTGTCAGCAAATAAAGTACAAAAAGTGTTATCAAGACATACTTCCTCAAATAAAGTTTCAAGGGTGTGTTAGTAAACTTCTGAAAGTCCCGGAGAGATTTAATTTGCTTCCAAACTTTGATAATGGTCTTAAGCAACGTTCTATCTTTTTCTTGCTCAGCATCACGAAGTCTTCTGGTTTGTCTAGAAATACACATACATAGCACATGATCAACTGGAATTGTCTAACTCAGTGGAACAACAGATTGAAAAATTGGGATACCAAAAGCCAAGTGATGGGGATTTCAGGTTGATTGATGGCTGCAGTGGTTTAAATCCAAGGAGCATAAAACCCAGACTTGAAGATTGCAGGATTTGATTTCCTCCTATATTCCAGTCTCTTTCATTTTGAACAATCTGACTTCAATTAAGTCTGTTCTTTAGAGATCTCCAAGTTTTCGGAAATGCTTATTACAGCTGTACATAATTAAAAACACTTTAAAGAAAATTCATGTAAACAACAGCCCAGGAAACCTACACTGCTGCTATGAAGTAATGCTTAGTGCACGTGTACATTACAAAAGATGTTTTAAACTTCATGTGCTTCTAGCGCCAGTAAAAAAGGACTTGCAGAGATGAAGTAACGTAGTAAGTCCTTTGACAGATATACAAGATCCTTAATACAAACAAAATTAACACAGCCCTTCTTTTGTCTCAGAATAGGTATTTCACATTTCCACCATCTAATCTAATTGTAAAAGAGCTATTCATTAGCATGTTTAATGACCATCACACACTTCCAATGTACATGTCCATGCAGCACAAGCACAGGCTGTTTCCACTACTACCTTGGTAGAAAAACAAGTCTGTGATTAAAAAAAAGATGTAAACTAATGTATTGGGACTTGTAATATTCAGAGAATGTGGAAGACAGAGGCTGGATTAGAGCTGAGAGAAGACATCATACATCATTTAACAGCATAAGCCAATTTAGTGAAAACAGTAAACAAAGAAGAAATGCAGACTTTTCAGAAAGCAGTATGAGTAACTTCTCCACTTCATTAGGTAGCAGTTTGAGTATTACTTATCCATGTAGCAACCTTTTCTTTTTCATCTACCAGATGATGCTAGAAGATGAAACTTAAAGGCAGGAGGAACATACAGATCAGTAATCACACTTATCTAATGTATTGGATTTGGAAGCAGGACCTTTCAGGAGAGAATCATCTCTGCTAAAATACATCACCCACAAGAACCTGAATCATAGAATCCACAGCACACGTTGGCTTCCTACTTCAGGAAATGAAGACAGTAGAGCTGAAATTACTAATGTGCAAAAGTTTTCTGTATTCAGACCACATTTCTTTCTCAAGCCAATGGAAAACTACAGCTCTGATCTTCAGAATGCAAAGCATATACATCTGTCATGTAATTGGAGGGAGGAGGAAACAATTAGATTATTGTTCATGCTACATGTCTGTAATTTCTCATGAGTATTCTACATTGACCATCAGGAAAATGCAGTGTTGAAAGAGAGACAAGGCAGGTCAGATGATTTTACCAACATAAGTGGTCCAAGTTAGTACTGAATACCATGACAGCAAAAAATTCCAGAGCCCATCTGAACTTCATATGTGTAACAGCTTCCAATAACAGAGATGTAGCCAGAAAGAATTACAGATATGAAAAGCCCTAGAATAATACCAGCCAAACTCATTTCATGTTACTTAGGCAACACTGATCTCACTGATTTCAGCTGAGTTTCTCCAGATTCATAACAGCATGAAACTAAACTAAAGCACTCAAGATCTAGAAAAACACGTCAGATACATAGAAGGCATATTCTTTCTAATTAGAATTTCTATCAAGCAAGCCTCCACATTGATGCCAAAATCCAAGAATCTGATTCCCACAGCGAATCTTCCCATCACCATTCTCACTCTTTCTCTGGTGAGAGCTCCTGTCCCTGAGGTACTGTATGGTAACTGCACACCTCCTGCTCCTTGCCCTCTAGCAGATATGTGAATAAGATACTACCAAAAGCTATTCCGTTTTCAATGGAAGGAAGTCTGTGTCCTTCAGTATAAAATAATGAATTATAGACTACTTTATGTTCTGTACAGATACCAATGTATTACAAGACAGTGTACATGAAGAACGAAAATCTGAAGAAATAATTCCCAGTGTAAGAGGAGTGTGTGGATGCATAAGCTTAGCAGATGTAAATTTCAAGGCTGAAAGTAGAATTGTTATTAAAAAATTTTTTTTTCATATTATGTTATCATGTGACCCATTACATCACTTTATACTTCTGTTTCTTTAAATGAATACATTACTGCCTACTTTTAGATTATGAAAATGTTTCAGACTTTTATTAACTACTAGTTAAAAGGCTGTTCAGCATGGATGTCCAAAATAACTTCTTGTTTATCATACTGCTAAAACTTACAGTTCATCACTGTCCATCTGCCAAAAATAATACAAACTGTCACTACTGAGCCAAAAACTGTAATGTATTTTTACTACCCAGCTTTTGTCCAAGAACAATAACTGTAATCTTGTAAAACAAAATTCTACCACTTTATTTGTATTAAGCCATTGGCAAAAACATGGCCAAAATACCTAAGAATGGGAAGCAAATCAAGAACACTTGTGTAATGAGGAAGAGGATGGAAAAAACTAGGGGTTTTGTCTGTTCAAAAAATTATGTTGCATTGTAAAAACTTTGTGCATCCAGCTGAAGTCTACTGAAACTTTATTTTAATTAAATTTAATTATACAAACATAGCAGTAAGTAGCTACTAAGAAATTAACAAAAGTAATCAAATTAGACCACTTTTGAATGAAAATTTCAGCCTAAACTGCATTTTCTTCATAATGTTTTATGCCACTTATCAGTGACAACTCTTAAATCCTCAAAATTCTTCTAGAGCTATTTATAGCAGAATTTAAAAGTCTGACATGAATCATACTCTGTAGCAACATGTAAAGGAAAAAAGGAATATGATTTTAAAAACCAACAATTTAATGAATTCATACTCACCTGATTTCCATTTTGTATTCAGATATGCTTTGTTGAGCGACAGGAACACCATCACCACCACTTTCTATACTGTATTGCACAGCACTCCTCAAAGCATGCAGCTTGAACAAACAATCAAAAAAGTAATTAAGAGATGGCTTAACAAGTCATCCAGTGTAATGCACCTTGACAGGAAAGAGCTAGTTACTAATGACAGAAAACCCTGAACTGTCCTGATTCTGTGTTTACAGGGTTTTGCCATGTCTGTGAGGTGATTCTTCAGCATGACATTTTAATTAGGATCCTTGGATATATGAGGGAGATTTACTAACTTTGATCACTGTAACAGATCTAATCAAGGGGAAAGACTGATCTAGGGAGTATTCTGAAAGCCAGGAATCAAAGGCGCAGGTGAAAAAAGACCTCAAGTCAGCAAAAAACCCCACCTTTCACAAAAGCCTTTTTTGGGACTAGGAAGGGCCACTAAACGTAATTCTAGAAAATCCCAGAATCATAGAATCATTAAGGCTGAAAAAGACCTCCCAGACTGTCAAGTGAATTTGACAGAATGCCACCATGTCAACTAAACCACAGCACTAAGTCCAGTCATTTTTTGAACTTCCTGGGATGGTGACTTCACTGCTTCCCTGGGCAGCCCATTCCAATATCTAATCCCCATTTCAGTGAAGAAATTCTTCCTGATGCACAGTTTGACCTTCCCTGGCACAGCTTCTTGCTATGTCCTCTTGACTTGTCTCTGGTTGCCTGGGAGAAGAGACTGACCCCCACCTGGCTACAGCCTCCTTTCAGGCAGCTGTAGAGAGCAATAAAGACCACCATGAGCATCCTTTTGTCCAGGTTAGACCACTCCTGAAAGGAGGCTGCAGACAGATGTTGGTCTCTCCTGTCAATAACAAGTGATAGGACAAGAGGAAATGGCTTCAAGTTCCAGGGAGGCTAGATTGGATCTTGGGAAAAAATTTCTTCACTGAAAGGTTTGTTAAGCACTGGAACAGGCTGTGCAGGGACATCCACCATCCCTGGAGGTATTTAAAAGATGTGCAGATTGGCACATGGGGACATGGGTTAGTGATAGACTTGGCAGTGCTGGGTTAATGGTTAAACTTGATGAGCTTAGAGGTCTTTTCCAACCTCAATGATTCTATGGTTTTATAGATTCCTCTAATGAGGACATGGATAGCCCTAATGTCCTGTTTCACAGAGCACTATGGCAAATCCTTCAAAAGTATGAACAGAACAAAGTATACCAAGGAATTATTTTGAGACACTGTGTGAAATACCTGTCCATCATTAGAACTACAGCCTAATGCTTTATTTAAAAATTCAGAAGTATCTGTACACCACCTACTGATCCTCAATACACTAATATAAAAATGAGCTTGTATACAATGATTATTTTTCCCTTATAATAGTTCTTTAATGTAGAAAATCATCACCTTTAATTTATGGAAATCTGAATGTATATGTACTTATAATCCAACTAATTTTTAACAGACAAGTATTCTTGTGTGCCCTGATGACATCAGAATTGTACTGACAATGCCTAATGTTCATGTACACATTTACACCAGAGAAGACCACTACCATTACTTCCAATGTACAGAGGGAGGAAGACTGGAGGTACACAGAGCATGAGCAGCACAGTCAAGATCACCCAGCAATAGAGCCAGAAACAGAAGAGTCCACAAGAGTGGCACAGGAAATGTGGCAGCAGTATGCACTTAAAACACAGCATCTGTCACAGATCCATGCCTGGAAATGGGTTCCACTTCTGTAAAACCTGGTGAAATTAAACTAATTCCTTTCACTTTGATTTGATAGCTGAAACTAAACTTCACTAACTTCCCTCCATCACTGAATAATGTCTTTTGCTGTCTCCCTATCAGAGCTGCTGTATACAATCCCGTAATGTCTGACCTGTCACTCACTGGAAAACATTTTAGATACTCTAAGGAATACTATGCAAATGTTACTGTATTCCTTTTACTTCAGTTAATTCAAAACTGAAGCTCAAAGAAATTCTTAAATCTTTAAAATGCAGTTCTGCACTGGACACACAGCAACCTCATTTAGGTTTTTAACTTCTGACAAATTCTGCTTTTACCTAAAACTGTCACATCATTGTCTCAATAAGATACAAAGACAGAACAGAAATACCTTGTCTGTGAGAAGTTTGGTAAGATTCTTCTGTTTTCTTGCTAAATACTGATCATACAACTGAGCCAGTTTAGCTGCTAACACATGCTCACGGCTAAAACAGGGATGATGGGTGAATATCAGTCCAGAAATATCAATATCCAATTGAAACAGCCCCTGAAAATCTCCAGGTCCAACAAAATACTGATTAGAAGATGTCATTTTTATTGCCTGAAAGAAAAAAAGCATAAACTGGATTTATAGACTCTGACAACAGTATCTTTCAAAGATTTTCTTTTTCAAAAAATGACCCATTTAGTACTACCTACATTTAAATGCTGAGCCTTAAACTGTGTTAACCTTTTGCTTTATTGATGAGTGGGTGGCACGAAACTACCATGGATATTCTACACAACAGAATTTTTATAGCCTATATGAGGCTGAAGTCATCTTCCTGTACTGAAGGTTTTGCTGAGCAATGAAGGCAATGACACTGGATTAGAAAAATCACAGCCTGATAGTTCTCTTTTGACACATTTGTTTAGTATTGCTAAACTCCTCCTTGAACTGAGCTCTGGGATAAACAGTGCAGCTCTCACAGAACAGCTCTCCTTCTAGACCATATAGATTGTGTACATTAGGAAATACATTACTTGCTTCCCTATTCTAACACCAGGGAAATTCAAACCAATGAAGGCCAACAAAAGCTTTCAGCAACAAAGCTTAAAAAGTCTGCTTCAACCCTCTGCAACCAAAAGACATCCATGGCTTACATCCTCAAGTTACTGAAATCAGAAGAGAATTAGCACTGCTTCCAGCCTGACTACTCCTGCTCCCTTATTAGGATCCTTCACAAGAGATTCATCAGAGATATTCTGGTACTGTAGAAGATGAAGCTGTTCCTTACATAGTGTTTGTTGCAGTCCCTTCCCGAGAAAAGTAAAAAGAGGGATTTGGAGGGAAATTTAACTGTTGCACAGCTCTTTTATAGGACTGATATAATGGGCCAAGAAACACACTTGAGTCCACCTGATTCTTCCACATTCTGTTTCTCATCAAAATATTTAATAAAATACAATCTGTCATAAAAATGACAACTTTGAATTCCTTATGCTTTATTTTTCTGCCTATAAAGGACCCTTTAAGCTCAGTACTTTACCACAGTGATTCAGATATTTCTATGTAAACATGGTGTTCTTGAAACATAAGCGCTCCTGGCCTATCTTTACAGGATCAAAACAGTAAATTTCTCCTGCATGCAAAAGCTCCCTGCATAGATAGATCTGTGGTACTGGATGCAGCCTGTGGATTTCGTATTTATCACCATCATCAAGTAAAGGGCCACATTTAAATCTGTATCAACAGCAACAGTCAGAAACATTTCCATGTCCCAAAAGAGCACTCTATTTAAAAGTCTTAAAAGTCAGCTTTTCCAAGAGGGTAATAGAGTTCTAACAAGCAGAACAATTAAAGCTTGCTTCAAGCTTGCTGAATGGATTTAATTGAAACTTATTTTGATTTGTACTGATTGTACATTGAAACTGCTGTTCACCAGGGTAGGTATGCTGTGACTAAGGAAAAAACAACCACAAAAAACCCTGCAAACAAAACAAACAACAAAAACAACAACAACAACAAAATCTCACAGCCTCCCAAAAATATCTGAATTGATGCTACATAACTCAAAATTAGTTGCTGTCTACATGAGTAAACTTTATATATACACTAATATAGGCACTACCCTACTTCAGCATGAGAATATCCAAGGGTGCCTCACAATGATCCTAGTGACAGACTTAAAGGTGTTTGTCATGGACTGATACTTTACTATTTCAACCAGCACCATCAGCTACACTCCTCATCCTTTTGTATGCATATTAAGATACATACTTAAAAAAGTAGAGCTCATTAAAAGAACAGGTGTGGAATCACAAAAAGTAGTCAATAGTCATGGTTCTTAGTTCAAAACCCTTCAGGTTACCGGAGTTTCTGGTGCAGAAGAACTGGGATACTGGGTCTCAGGAATCACATATATGAAATATGCCTACCTTTCTATACACTGTTTCAAGTTCTGGTGCAATGCCTTCTTCAAGTGAGAATATTGGAGGCCTAGTAGAAGACTGTTTAATTGGATTAGGCAATGCTAAGATTTTGCCATCATCACCAAACCACTCTTTTCCCTACAAAGAAAAACAAAATTATATATTGCTTCTTACTTTATAAAGAAATAATTTGCAAAATTATAGTTCTTACCAAAAATACAGAATAAAAGGTGACTATGAATTTTTTGTGACTGAAATAACCAAAACTTTCCTAATACACCAAAATGAAATCTTCAAATATGCCAGAAGTAAGTTTTGAAATTAAAAAAAACAAGATGTTGCTCAAATTTTGATTATACTGATTTTTCTTTCCACATGCAGTGTTACACATTTAAAAGAAAAAAAAAAATCAACACATCACTTATTTAAATGTTATTTTCTTAAATCACTGAAATTGACAGAATTATAAGACTTGTTTTACACAAGAGCTAAATGGCAGGTCAGATAATTTAATAAAGCATCTCTCAAATCTTCTATTCCACAACCTGAACTACTTAAACAACATCTATGAAAGCAGATTAGGTAAGTATTTTACACACTAATTGCTATCCATGGCTTCACATGTTTGACATTGTCCTAATTCCTCCCTCTTTTCTCATTATCTGGATTCATATATAGCTTAAACCAGTGCAGCTGTCCAAGGATGCTGCCCTACCCTGTTAATTCCATACCTGTTTTAATCTGACCCGAGAGCCATGTTGATGTGGTAACACCATGAAGTCAACCAGAAAACTAACGGGGTTGAAACTGGCCATTCAAAAATTTTAGATCCAAATGTTCCCAATCTGATTCACAAAAGCACATGAAGAATCATAAAAAAATATAATATAAAGGGCAGCTGCTGCTCAGGAGTTTAAGTCTATACTGAACAATACACACCTTACCGTGTATAGGAAGATAATACAGTAGGACAAAATATATCCAAGCCCCTTTCCCACGTCTTTCCGTAAGACGTTCTTAAAAATCTGAAAGGATTCTAAAATCTCTCTGATAATCTATACCAATATTTAATTAGCCTTACAGACTGATCAGTGATCTGTTCTCCAGCAGGCTACAAGCAGAGCTGGGAAAAGAAACCAGTTTTTTAAGACCCAGTCTTGTGTTCTGACAATGGCGTTACACTAAAAAAGCACTCCTACAATAATCTGTATTTCCCAACATCTGATGCTGCCAAACATTCTGAAGATGAAAGCCCCATATCAGAATGACCATCCACTTGCTTAACTATAACAAAAATAAGATACTTATAAAGATAAATAAAATACTGATAAAAGTTACAACTAAAAAGGTAGCAGTGACTTACGTGGTCCTGTCTGAGTATTCTGTTTTCCAAAATATTTTGATTAGACTGTGATACAAAGGGCCTTTCTCCTATGTAAAGACCTTCATCCTCAAGGTACCTGGGCTGCATATTTCCAGGTATCTTCTCAGAAGTAGGCACTAATGAGAAATTAAAGAGAAAACCATGTAAAATATCTTGTAACTGTAGTTTTGGTTTGTTAATTCTTAAAATGAATGGCACTGCATATTAAGTATGCTGTCAGCAGTATTTTTCTACATAGGAAAAAAAGAAATAAATACAGAATTAAAACAGGTCCTTTTTTTAATCAAGACAGATCTCTCATTAAAGTGTCACGAAGTGTCACAATTCTAATAAACTGATAATTAAAAAATTTCCTCATCAAAAAATACTTCAAGTAACTTAGTGGAGTTTAGTATTAATGGTTGCTTGCACAACAGTGTAAAAAACTGAGTAGCAACTGAGCATTTCGAAGCCTTTCCAAGGGAAAGTGAAAATTTCAGATTAATCAGACCTCCTGTTAATAAATAGTTTGCTTAAGCTAGTCTCATACAAAATACAGAACATGCATAAAGAGTCATGTTAGCCAAATAACAGCAGGTGGAATTCTTTTTAAAGGCCTGCCTGCAAGGCTGTTTCACTGTGTGTATGGACTCAGTATTTTTCAAGAAGCAATCTCAAAACAGGGAGGGATTATACTGAGGGTTACAATAAAAGTTATCCCCTAAATCAGAACACAGTGGATCACACAGGAAGTAGTCAAAACTAAATTACAAGACATGAAAAAACAGAGGCACACAATGTCAAATATTTTGACATTGCACTGCAAGCTGTACTGGTACCATTCTGGTATATGCCACTGGGAGACTTGTTTCTGTTTCTTCCAGTTCAAATATTAAATATCAAGTGATATTATAAAGCAATTTTTTAGGACTTTGTAGTTCTGTGGGAATAAGGAAAAAAAGTCAGAGACATGATCAATATTGACTAATTCACAAACTCAGATTTTGCAAAAATGGCCCCTTGAATCCCAAAAATCTTTATGTTAGTTGCATGACTCATGACAAACTTGCCACAAGGAATAAGCTGCAGATGTAGCCAAGTGAATAAATAGTGTAAGTTACAATGTACAGTGCATGAGCCATCCTTAGTAGGTAGATGTGTGTACCTGTAACCTGCAGCACACACTAAACAGCAGCAGAAGAGAGGCCAGCACCTTGCACTTTCTACAGCCAGCAGTGAGGAAGTCACCCCTGAGCAACTGAGGTGCCCTGAGTATGCTTGCCAGTGTAGCAGGTGATGACCTGCTGAGGTGTGCATGTTCCCAGCTAATCCATCCTGTCAGACCTTTTCACACTTGACTGGATGATTAGTGTCAGAGAGCTGCAATTAAACATCTCTCTGCCGCCAGAGACAGTTGATACAGGATTTATTCAGCAGATCAAAGGGTGCCATGCTATACAAAAATCCAGGAACTAAATGGATAAGCACAGTCTTCATACCTGCTAACATGCTGGGAATGAAGAGAAATTCTTTTTCCCTTTTCAGTTGCTCAGAGTAGCTTTCACAATCAACAGGTTTCATTACCAGAAGATCTTCATCTGTCTGCCCTATGAATAAATCATCATCTTTAACTAGGCGCACGTCTTCATCCTGTAGGTTAAGTGCAAACACCTCTTTAGTTAGTTCATCTGTTTCTTAAGAAAGTCTCTTGAGAAAGTACACTTTGAGAATTTTTTAGGAAACTCAAGATGCCATTATGTATAGACTAATAAAATTAACAGAAGTCTGAAAAAATATATGAACATTTATCCTATAGTTCTCACCATTTCATCCTCTTCTTGTTCATCTTCATGAGTTTCAACACATTCCTCTTCTACCTCCTCTTCTTCATTTAATCCATTCCTTTTCCTGGCTCCAACTTTGATTTTCTCTGGTACGGCATCAAAATTGAACGTAAAGAAATTATATGCTTCTTCCTCAGAAGGAAAATCATTCTGGAACTAAAAAAAGAAGACAAAGATACTTTATTATGGCAGTTATAAGAAAACTAGGGCAAGTGAATAAATATTCCCATTAATAATATGAACCAGCAGCATGTATAAACATTTGTTACAAGATAATAATTATCTCAAACAGAACTCACTCAAATGCTGAAGCTAACTGAAATTTGTCAATGAGACATGGAACTTTCTCTTATTGCTATATACTTCATTGAATATTTCTTGCAAAATGTTATTTAAAAGGTTACCTGGTCTAATTTTAACATGCTTATTGTTTTAAATATAAACCAAAATCAGAAACACCAAAGTTTAAATTCTGGCCATACAGCAGATACCCAGGTAAATGATATGAAGAGAAATTTCTAATGGCCTTTTTTGTCTCTGAAGGACCCAGGACCCTTTAGCTTTAGGATGAATCCCTAAGAAAAGAATTAACAGTAGTACTTTGTGGCTAATAAATATCAATATACTAGTCTGTAAAATGCTTTAACTGCCAACTGGTGGCATTCTATAAAAAGGATTTAAACAGAAGACGTATTTTTCCTGCAAACTCCACTAATTGTGTCCAGATGGATAGTTTACTAGTGTTTTGGTTTTTTAATCAAATGATCCAAAGCCATTCTTATATTTGATGAAGGTTCCTTTTATATACTTCAATTATTGGCATATACTGCTTGTGAATTTGTAAATTAAATAAAACCTCCTCTGCTTAAGAACGAATTTTGTCTGCTTCTTCAAACAGAATCATGAAGCCACATAAAGGTTTAATTAAATTAGTAATCGCTATTGAAATGGAGGAATTGGTACTTACTGTTGACTTTTGCTTAAACTTTTTTACAGTATTACCAAACTTCACTTTTGATGGTAAGTGTGACTCATCCTCTTGCATCTCCCTGAATTTATCATTATCAGACTGCATAAAAACATATACATAAGTTTTAGCATACGTTTAGTGAATTATAAAAAAATACAGTTGAGTACAGTTATTAGATATTGCATTTTTACAGAAAAAATAACAAAAGAGAAACATTGCCACTGTGGTAACAAACTGATTGCATATTTATTTTAAAAGATACATCTAACTATTATTTAATTCCTTTGGGTCAAGAAATAGCCTGTAGAGTATGAAGAGATGGTTCATTGCCTAAATGACAGTAGCTGTCTTCACTGCTGATTGGATCATTGCTTCTGCACTCCTGAACAAAAGCAACCACATGCTAATGTCCAAAGGGAGAGAAAGGAGGCAGCAACGAAAACCCTTCCCTCGGGCAGACAGCCCCAGCTGGGCAGCAGTGTCAGGGGTGCTGCTGGCAGGGGCTGCAGCCCAGGTAAGGGAATCAGGGAGCTTCTCAGACAACCCCTGCTGCCATCAAGAAAACTCTCTTTGGTATTGTTTAAGAAACGTGGTGTTCATTGCTTGGGTGCTGAAATACACACCTGATAATTTATTTTATTCTCTCAAACATTTATTGCTAGGCTACCCTCTAAGTCCATGGGTGACACTCCCCTGCCTTTTCAAGCAAGGAGGTATCATGTTTATCGATTCCCAGTTCTCTGAAGCCTTATCTGTCCCTACACACAGGTCACTGTAAAGGTCACTGGTTCTGAAGCTGCTTCAGCAAGTTCATTTAAGTGCTTCAAAGAGATTTTCATCAGGCTCAACCAACCTAAACACATCTACCATTCTATCTGTTCTTCCTCTTGTGGCCTGAATGGTTAGATTAACAGAAGACACTGCTCAAATTTACCTCTATTACACCTATACTTCAAAATAATAATATCAAAAAGAAAATCTCAAACTGTCAATCTGATGGCCACTTGTTTAACAACAAAACACCTCACGTGTGTGTAAGTACAAGAAACAAAACCAACATGTGGAAGGTTTCACATATACTTTATATGAAATTAATAAACAACTCTAATAAGGGTATCACTTCTGCATTTTCCTACTACAAATACATTAAACCAGTATTACTTTAACTGAAAGCTGTAATAATTACTTATTATAAGATAACATTGCCAAAAATCTTCCCACAATGTACATGAAATGGCAATTCTCCCCTAGACAAGCAATTTAGCCAGGCTAAACCATATTGTTTGGAATTCCATATAAAGGCGTTACTGGTATATGCTGTTATTTCCTGGGAATAACAAATTCTTTGGAACGTATTTTCTACAGGCAAGCAGTCTCTTTGTGAATTCTGAAGAATATGAGTGCCAGTTCTGCACAGGCAGATCCTCTGTTGTTTTTTTAAAACAAAATTCATTTTCTAACAAAGAAGATGCTTATACAAAAAAACCTCAATACAAAATAGTAACAAGGAAATACAACACAATGACATAAAGTTAATAGCCAGCATTTATCAATTGCACTGGGCACATTTATAAAAAGCTGTATTACAGTGGTCCTTTCTGTTACAGTAAATTTTAAATACTTCAAGGCATCTTAAGCAACAGAAGTCATGAACCTGTAAATGACAGAAGTTTCACATGATGTCTATACTACAATGTAAGCAAATTATTACTGTTAAATATATACAATAAAAACAATAATCGGAACAGTTCCTTCCTGGTTACGAATTCAAACAGTAGTATAGTTCTGATAAAAGAAATTCATCTTCAAGAGTGTGCAGTCTTTGATTTTCTTCATGTTTCACATTCACTTTCTTATTGTAACAGCAAGACACAATGCACTTTTTTACCGTTTTATCCAGTCTGACTTCTGGTTTTCTTTCTCTGATGCCTTTTAAACGCCTTGGTTGTGGACTGGGGTCTTCTTGTGATAAAGTAATTTCAGCTTTTGTCTAAGAAAACAAATGGAAAAAATGTTTAGCTGCAACAGAAATAGATCAAAGCTACAGTAATTCCCAGGAACTCAACACTTATGTTTGTGTTAGGGACAGAATCTTTTAATTATAAAATCAGCTTAAGTGATTTTCCAGATCCATATATTAATAGGCCTTATTAAATTGTACAGTAAACATACAAAGAAACCACTGCTTTCAAACTAGTGTAAGAAATTTTTTGACACACAGCACAGAAGGAACTTGTACTGATTATATAATTTGAATTATGAAACAACAGTACCTTTTATGTTATTACAAACAAATTAAATATAAACTTTAGAAAAAAAATATAACAATACAGAACATAACTGCACTGATGAACTGAATACACTTTTGGCTTCAGAAATAAAAAAGCAGGTATCCCAACTCGAATTCACATAGCATAGAGCAAGTAAAATGAAGTGGGTGTTACTTATAAGACTGAGGTCAATCAAACACGACTTCTGAAGGATTCTCACCTTTGCTGCTTTTAGTTTCTCTCTCATTCGCTGCCTAACAGAAAGCTCTGCAAAGCTTGTCCTTGATGTAGAAGGAACAGGTGGCAACTCTGAAACAGAGAAAAAATGGTAACATGTTTAAAATTAAGTATTTTCTGAAAGAAATTTATGGAAAATGAAACCATTTATACCAGAGTCCCATGTTCCAACAGAAAGAACTTGCATGAGAAAATTTGAATGAATGAAACATTTCTCAGAATCCAGTCCTTACAAAGTATCACTTAAAGGCCTTTAAACCGCAACAGATCTACCTTTCATTATATACTATGAGCCACTGTAAGAAATGCCTAAGGACACTTTTAGTCCACCATCATTTAGAAAAGAAAAACACATTAAGATAAACCTCACTACTACTGATTCTACTCAGAATCATCAAGAGATTTGGGAGAATTCTAATATTTCCAAACTATACAATTTACTACCTGTATTTGTAGAGAAGAAACATTCATTGCATTTGGAAACTTTCAAAAGAATGAACAAGGTGCAAAGTGCAAACCCCATATTTTGCGGGAATTTTTAGGGTCTGCCTCAATATAACAGCTCTAAAACATTTCTTAATGATTTGAGTGGTGCAATAGTGTTTGTATGTGTACAGATCATACAGGCAAGAATTCTTGGAAAGTCACATTTGCTCAAATATGGCCTTTGAAAAGTTTTTGGAATTGGGAAAAAACTTCAACTTTAAAATTTCAGGCTCATGAAAGACTGTGGCACACAGAAGAAAGGCTCTGTCTGCAGGAGATGGAAATGATGAACTTTAATTGCAGTACGAAAGGTGGGTACACACTGGAAAAAAAATTTAACTTTTGGGGTATTCTAGCACTGGAACTGAGTCCCTTAAACAGTTATGGAACCTTCACTAGTGCAAGCTTTTAAGTTAAAAAAAAAAACAAACAAACCAACAACCCCCAATCCTCAAAGAAACTCAATCAACCAAAAAAAAACCCCACCAAACCCAAGTATCAAGACTTAGAAAAGATATTTCAACAAAGAAGCTGGTCTAGAGTTACCTTTTGATTTTCCTCTTGTGAATTTTTTCTACCATTTTATCCTGTTCAGTTAGCATGCAAAAACATATACTATTTCATTGCAGCAAATGTGTCATTTCAATTCCATTCTGATAAATGAAAACTAGAAAGCAACAGATTAGATGATCTTCTAAAATCCTCTACCATTGTCTGTAAACATTTCCAGACATGCCAGGTGAACATTGTAAACATGCAAAATTAGGACAAAAACAATCTGCTGCTACTTTAAGCACCTCATAAAGTATTGGAACTCATGCTCTGTATGCAGAATTCTTTATGAATTAATCAGTTCATTGAGACAACAGGGTCATTATCTTTTCTATATATAATGAAAACCATTTTAAGGCTTTGGTAGTTGCAGTAATTTAATGCATCAAATACTGTGAGATACTGTGGTTTTTTGAAAAAATGACCACATTAAAAAAAAAAAAAGGTTTTGTTACTTTATTTCTCTGGACATAAACTTCTGCTCTGCTTATGTGAATGAGCTCTACAGCCAACTAAATTGTGCCTAACTTCAAAATATATTTTTGAAGTGAACAAACTAAAACTGATATCCATGAAAATATTACTTTGCAAGATCACCATTACAAGCCTGTATGAAAAAAATCCACACCATGTTTTACATTGGAAGTGTCATTATCCTACACTGGCTCTGTGTTTTATGTCAGTCAGATCTAATAAGTTTGCTGGACAGTCAAACTGAAATTAAATCCGAGAACTTGAAAATGTCATCTAGTAAGTGTTCTCCCTTGATTTCATCTGCACTCAGAGAGGGACAAACCCATTAGATCTCTGTGTGGCTTCAAAGTTCTCTGCACTGACAGACTCAGAACTTCTGCATGTTATCCCAAAGCATGCAGAAACCAGGAACAAGACAGACATTAATGCTGTGACCAAGCATCAGTTACTTGAATGAAAATAAGGAATAGTAACTTCCAGCACAGATCCTAGAAACACTGCTGTATTTTTCATGAATACAAGAACTGCATAAATGCATAGTAAGACACAAACCCAACGATGAAGAAAAAGATACAGCAACACTGCAGTTGTGCTGGCTTCACAAGGTAATAACTATCAGACATGGGCTTCTTCTTTAAAGCAATTCTTCTTTTGAAACTCTCATTTACTAGTCTGACTAGTGGACTGACATATAACCATGTCGTTCCATTTAAGAAAGATATAAAGGCATTAAGCACACATATAATTGGATTAGAGTAAAATACTGAATTTCTGCAAACAGATTGCATTAAAAAAATAGTAGAGACAGACTGAATGCTTGAAAGACTAGTACAGAGATTATGCTGAATATTAAGTGAAGAAGTTGATGGACATGTTTCAGTAAAAGCTTGCCATAGTGGGCTGAGAATGATAATCATTCCATGCTAGAAGAAAATAAACCACCTATTTGAGGGACGTGACAAATTGATAAAAAACATTATCTACTTCCCCCTTGTGTTAAAATACAGTTCCCTTTTAATAAAAAAAGCAGTGTGGGGGTGGGTATACTTTTAACACCACAAATTTAACATAATATGGTGACAACTATGACGAACTAAAAAGGCCTCAGAATAGAGGCGATGTGTTCTCACAGGCATTAAAGATAAAGATAGTGGAGCAAACAGACAATGTAGAACTTTTCAATGGCACCTGGAAGACTGCAGGGGGATATTACTTTTATTTTTTAAATGGTTAGTTATCACTTGGCAAGAAAATGATAATCAGAAATTCATACACAGATCATGACTCTAAAAAAGGAGTGAGAAACTCAAATCTACTTTTACTTTATAACTGGGCAACACAGTAGCTCACAGCACTGTCAGCATATTCAAAACTATAATATACAGAACATAGTAATTTAAATTATTTATGAATCTGTCAAACTGAATCCTGGAGGGGGGGGAAATTGAAATAAGTTTTGAATAGATACACGAAGGCTTCAGCTCAAGGTATAGTCTCTCTCAAAATGTGAAATGCAATTTTCAAAAACCCAACCAAACAGATGGATAAATTATACTGCAATTAGGTAAACTAATGCTACAGTCTATCCAGAATACCACATGCTGTAGTTTTCACTTGATCATACAAAATTTGCAAAATTACAGGTATTTCAGAAGTGGAATATGTAACAGAGCAAAATACTTAGGAAATCAAAACATTTATCACACAGGGAAATGAGAGGCTAGTTTTCTTCTCAAGAGTACTGCTGAGCTATTCTGTTTATTCTTGGAAAATGAGCTTCTGTAAAAGAAAATAACCATCACTAGAGGGTGTCTCTTGATTTCCCCATGCAATCAATTCTGAAAATTATTTGGACTCCATCTGTCAACAGCATATCACTTCCTAGCACAAGCTGGCATAGTGAGACTCAAAAAAACATTCAGAAGAAAAGTACACAGACACTGAAGAGCTAGAAACATCCCTAAATTGTAAATGTCTTTAAAAATTTTGCCTGTACCATATTTTGTTAAAATGTGTTTAAGGACAATACATACATTTTATTTTGGTAAAACTTGACACTGATGAAAAACTAAGTATTTTTATACTTCACTAGATTTTCATTCTACTGATTTTTTAATATCCTACTCTTAATTAGATCTTTTATGCACCCTATTTAAGTAAACCATAAACCCATTCAGTAGGATTAGACATGCAGTTCTAGCAATTTCCCACCACCACATCACTCTTACACTCTCCTGCTTTGCAAGTGAAGTATTTCACATGTGACAGTAAAAATAGCACGTCAATAAATCTATACATCTTCATACCCATGAGAAACACTTCAAGCACAAATTATGAGGTTCACAGTATCATTAGGGTTGGAAGGCACCTCTGGAGATTATCCAGTCCAACCCCCATGGCAAGGAAGGGTCACCTAGAGCAGCTTACACAGGAACGTGGCCTGGTGGGTTTTGAGTATCTCCAGAGCAGAAGACCTCCCTGGGCAGCATTTTCCAGAGCTCTGCCACTCTCTGTATAAAAAAGTTCCTTCTCATGTTGAAGTGAAACTTTTGTTTTAGTTTATGACCATTGCTCCTTGTCCCGTCACTGGGCACCACTAAAAAGTCTATCCTCTTGGCACCTGTATTAATGAGATCCTCTCTCAGTCTTCTCCAGATGAAACAGGCACAGCTCCCACAGTCTCTTCTCAGAGGAGAAATAGGCCAGACCCCTCAGCATCTTCATGGCCCTCCACTGGACCGTCTCCAGTAGCTCCATGTCTTTTTTGCACTGAGGAGCCCACAGCTGGACACAGCACTCCAGAAGTGGCCTCATTAGGGCTGAGCAGCAGGGGAGGACCTGCTGGCCACACTATTCCTGATGCACCCCAGGATACCACCGGCCTGCTGGCCACAAGGGCACTGCTGTCTCATGGACAGCTTGTCACCCATCAAGACTCCCAGGTCCTTTTCAGCAGAGCTGCTCTTTCATAGGTCAGTCTGCAGCCTGTGCTGGTACTTGCACTTATTCCTCCCCAGGTGCAGGACCCTACACTTGCCCCTGTTGAATCTCATTAAGTTTCCCTCTGCCCAACTCTCCAGCCTATCAAGGTCCCACTGAATGGCAGCACAGCCTTCAGGTGTATCAGCCACTCCCCCAGGTTTGTACCACCAGAAAACCTGCTGAGGTTCTATCCCATTGTCCAGGTCGTTGATAACCAAACTGAGTAAGACTGGACCCACTATGGATCCCCAGGGAACGCCATGGACTACAGGACTCCTACTCCACTGATCACAACCCTCTGAGCTCTGTCATCAGCCAGTTCTTGATCCACCCCACTCTCCATTCATCTATCCCACATTTCCTGAGCTTACCTGCAAGGATACCATGGGAGACAGTGTCAAAACCCTTGTGAAGTCAAGACAGACAACACCTATTGCTCTCCCCTCATTGACCTATGCTGCCGTGCCATAGGCAGCTATCAGATTGATTTCCCCACGGTAGATCCATGCTGACCACTCCAGATGAACTTTTTTTCTTTTACATGCTTGGTCATGACCTCTGGAATGATCTGTTCCATCACCTTCCCAGGGATGGAGACAAGGATGACTGGCCAGTTCACGTTCAACTATATAAATACTGCCCGTCTACACTAATATATCTGAAAAACGCATTTCATAATCTAACCATATTTAAATGCGACAGGAGCATATCTTTCGAGTGCAGCGCTGCCTGCCCGCTCAAAGCCCGAGCTGACTCGGTACTGACAAACACAGGCACCCGTCCATCCCTCGGATGCCAGCAGGGCCTGAGGAAGCCCTGCGAGGAGCAGAGCGGGGCGCCCCACGCTCCTCCCGCGGCAGCGCTGCCGCTCGTGCGCCGCAGGGAACCTCGGAGCGGAGACACAGCCCAAGGAACAGCGCCGGCACGGGCCGCCCGCGGCCCCGGGACTCGGCACCGACGGGCGGGCAGCCGCAGCCCGGCGCACCCGCGCCCCGCCCCGGCCCGCCCCGCCGCGGCGAGTCACTCACCGCGCCCCGGCTGGGGGGCGTCGCTGGGCCGTGCTGCCGACATGGTGGTGCTGCGCTGCGCCCGCGGCCCGGCGGGACCCGCGGCCTCCGGCGGGACCCGCGGCCTCCGGCGGGACCCGCGGCCTCCGGCGGGACCCGCGGCCTCCGGCGGCTGCAGCGGGAAGGGAAAGGCGATGGCAGCGTCAGCGCGGCCGGGCCTGGAGCGAGAGCCGGCCCTCAGCGGGGCAGAGCGAGCGCGCGTGCGCGGGGTGCCGCCGGTGCGCGCGGGCCGGGAGCGCGCGTCCGGGACCTGGCCGGGGACAGACCGACAGAGGGACAGCCGGCTGCACCGGCTTTACACTAACATATCTATCTATCTATCTATCTATCTATCTATCTATCTATCTATCTATCTATCTATTTTTTTTTTGTCTGTGTATAGATACATACTTATATATAGGATATATATACACATATTTATCTCTTGAACATCTCCTATACCTATCTATCTATCTATCTATCTATCTATCTATCTATCTATCTATCTATCTATCTATCTATCTATCTATCTATCTATATATCTATATCCTGTATATATCTATCTAGATATACATACATGCATATATATATCTCTACATGTCTCCTGTGTGTGTGTATATAAATATATATATATATAGGGGATATATATATTTCTTTTCTGTGTGTGTATAATGTACAGGATCTATCTCCTGTATATATATATCCATCTCCCGTGTATGCACACATACATATATAAACATTTGTGTCCCACTGATGGCACTACCAGGCTACAGTCCCAACACCACCCAAAGTTAGCACACACTGCTGGTTGTTAGCTAGATTAAAGCCTACTGATGCCCCAAAAGCATCTTGCCTTATCTTTACTGTTAATCTCCTCATACCATAGGAGTTTTGGGTTTCTTTTCCCCTTCTGACATTTTACTGCTTAAACACAATTACCTCTGTTCTGCAGATGAGAAAAAAAAGCTGTTCTGCAGATGAGGAAACAGGATAAGCTTGTGGTTTTACAACATACACAAGACTAAATGTATTTAACCAATAATTTGAAGATAATTTAATAAACTAAGTGTGGATCAATATGAAATAGAATTTTAAAAAATACAAATCCAAAACACATTAAGGGTGCCTGCTTCCAGCAGTGGTACTTACAGTTGCAGTGTATTTGTACAGAAATTAATTATGCAAATCTGTATTAACTAGAATAGTACTGACAGATGAGAAGAGCTTAAAAGAGAGTCTTGGGTTACTTATTCCATTTTTCACAGCTGTACATATGAAAGATTCCTGTATCAAATTTAAACAGTCGTTCCTAAAGGCACATGTAAATGGAGAACACTGACAACATTGAAGAAGTGCTTTATGGCAGCTTTCTTTAACAATTTGGTAGCATTTCTTGAAGTTAAGTACTGTAACAGACACTTTAAAATGTAGTAAACAACTGGATGCAAGAACTGTAAAGCTCTCCACTAGCTCAGAGGTGGTTTCCAAGCACTGGAAACTAACAACAGAAACACAGAGAAGTTTCTCTCACTGCTCTTTAAAAAAAATTATTACATCAATAGTACCTAGAAAATAATTTTGAGGATTTTGGGTTTCTTAAATCTGTCTCATTCATGAAAATGCAGTGACACTGAAACAGAGCTTAAGGAAAATGTTTGCTTCCTACCTGGGTTTTCTTATACAGCAACTCTTGGATCACAGACAAGAGCCAAACATCACACTCCCTGTAAAAGCAGTGCCTCAGCTCTGCTTTTAAAGAGAAAGAGTTAGATTTCCTGCTTAAACCACTAAAACACCTCTGGCAAACTTCTTTTTGTAAACAATTTCATCTACACTAAAAGGGAAATCATAAATAAAATATGGAGAGGATGCAGCTCCAGCAGACCATTGCAGTTACTGCAGTGATTTTAAAAAGCAAATATACATGGTATATTTTTACAGGGTCAAGGATGGTTATTTCAGGCTGAAGTACAATAAAATAGTCTCTCATCCTAACTTTAAGTATCCAAATTTGCTAAATTATCTGTCTTAATTTCCGTGTACTTCTTCTATAGTAAGTAAGGGAGCGGCACAGACCTTCTTGGGACTTGTATGAAACAGAGCAGTGATTCCTAAATACCGATCATTTCTAGAAGAGACTGGTTCACTCTGTTGACTAAAGAGAGGTGTTAAACCTCTAATTCAGACCTTATGAAACATTCCAGTGAGTATTTTTTTAGTTTAGTTTAGAAACACTTAGCTCCACTTTGAAAAAAATCTCTGAAAATTTCATGTAGGGATAAATCCTTGAAGTGGACGGTTAGTAGCCAGTTGTTTTTCTAGCGCCTGCTGTGTTCCAATGCAGTAAAATACTTGGAGTAATTAATGGAGCTGCATCAGGGGACAATGGTGCATTATTCTTTACAGATGACCTTTACAAATCAGCATCAGCCTCAGCAAACTTCTTAGCTTGTCATTTGGCGGAAAAATTACAGGAAACATAGCAGAGTTAAAAAAGATACCATCTCTAGAAGCTGTATTGGCAAACAGGCTTTTTGCCACCCCAGGCTTAAAAAATGTATCAGTAAATGCTCAGAGTAAGAAGTAAGACAAATCATAACTTTATAGAGTTATCAATATACCTTTATACTTCTGTAGCAGGGAAAAAAAGGAAAAAATAAGGATATGAAGGCTATGATAGTTGTTTTAGAGCCTGCTTAAAGGGAATCACACTCTTGAAGCCCTTGTTAGAGAAATAGAGGAGGGATAGGTTATCTTCCTGTTAAATGCTCACAGTCAGCTTATGCAGATACTAGGAATGGCAGAAATGTCAGCACTGGAGATGGTTTGTAGAAATGTGGATTGTCTTATATACCATTCCTAACTTTTGTAGCTACAAAGGGATTTATAACTTTCCTGTCAAGTCTAGAGAGGGGTCTTTTCTGAGCACTGAATTGTCAACAAAATAATCCTTATGTTAACATGTATGAATATCTCTAGTATGATCAGAATAAACAAAATTGTGAATACTAAATTGAGTTATTAGACCTATGTATAATTGTCTGTATATAAACAGTCTCTATAACAACTGAAGGTCTATAATTGCAAAGTTTTAGTGGTTGGAATCACATGAAAAGAGATGGATAAATTACTTCTCCTTTCTGAATACTATCCTAAGAAGGAGACCACGTGAAGAAGTAACCATAGTAGTTAAAAGAGATTAGGAGTATGCATTTTTAGTTGTGGAAGAGGAACTGTCATAGCTAGAAACATCTGACATGACAACAGCTTTCAAGAATGGGAAAGATATGTAATAGGAGGACAGGTTTCTTAGGGTAACATGCACAGCACACATCTCTATTATCTGCTAAGAATCATTGCATGTGGGGCTGTGGAAATGGTCCAGTGGGTGAAACTTCATACAAAATTTTGGCAAGAGCTCAGGTTTAACATCTTGTTTTGCTAATAAGTCTGTGTCCCAAAAATATACTCCAGTATCAGAAACAGTTGTACAAACAGTTTAAATAATGGACAATTATGAACAGCATTTATGTGAGGAACATTACTATGAGAACCTAAAGGAGCAGTTGGGAACCTTTGCTTAACAGGATGGAAAGCTGCTTAAAAACACATGTCAGTACAATGACTCTGCTCACAGGAGACACACAGAATTTGAACCACATATGTTTCCTGGAGTGGAGAACAACTCATTTATCTTGGTCAGCATTATAAAAACAGAGGCCAACCTAATGCCATTGATTACACAGGGCAGCAGACTTAGCGATCCACATAAGATGGTGTGAGCTGCTCTGCTCTGCTTGATGTGACATGTCACACTTGGCAATTAATTGCTGTTTTGTCAATGATGGTCAAGGCTGGCTTTTAGAACAGGCAGAGTAGATGGCAGCTTATAGTGCCCTTAATGTAGGATGCCCCAGGAGCGGGCAGTGGCATCATAGGCCCCTAGTTCAGAGTTAAAACAGTTTAAAACTCAACAGGGGACAATGAACATTGGAGTTATTTCTCAGGCTTTGAGGATAATATTAGGTTTGCTTTGCCATATACACTTCTTATTGCCTGCCTAGAATCAAAGTCAAAATTGGTAAAATCAACAGAAGGGAAACAGCAAATGTTATAAGCCACATGCAGCATTTACAGAATAAGAGTACATGTTGCTGTGTTCTTACAATAGGATTTAGGTACTATGTGCAACTCTACAGTGATCCCAGTTTCAAGGAGGTTACAAACGAGAAAGAAAAACTCAGCTGATCCTAATTATTTTTAAACTGTTCGCACCTGACTCCCAACATGACAGAAATCACAACATTTCCTGTAATTTGTCACATGCAGTTTGGAAGTCCGTGCTCACACATCAGAACATCTGACAAAATGTGCATGAATGCAGGTAGTGCATGGAAGGGGAATCAGCATCAGTGGTAGGGAAGTTCTCAGATGATGAAAGAGATTGTTGTTTAGCTTAAAAGTTTTAAGTCCTTTTCACTTTCTTCTGAGCCTAGAGATAACACTTCATTGAAAGTAGTGAAAGAAAAATCACTGCTGGTACATTTCCTTCAGGCAATTCACTAATTTCTAGAAATCCCACCTTCTTCTTGCAAAACAATCACTTTAGAGCCCACTGAGAACCATGGTTCATTTATATTTTTCAAGAATTCAGTATTTTTTGTCCTTTTGTTAAGATGGCATAAACAAGGTTATTCTACCAGAGAGATGATTTTACGAATTTTGTATTGGATTTAGTATTTAGGACAGGTACTTTAAAGTTGAAAAGAAACAAATTTATTATTTATTACTTTGGTGTAACTAGAATCACTCCAAGATTCATATCAGTACCCTCAAAAAATTCAATATTTTATGTATACTTAAGTGTATTGAATTTGGAGGCATGAGAGGATGGCTAGCCCATCTTAATATATTGCAAAATTTTCTGGAGACCAGCCAAGTTACTTCAATTGAAGGCATCCCCGGAGGAACTTGAGCAATACTTTATGGAAGATCTGCCGAGAGGGCACTTCCATCATTATCAGGGTACTTCTCTGTTATCATCAATCCACATCTTTTCTCTAATTTTGAGACATATAAATTACAAAAATAAATTATGCCAGTTTTTACACCTAACAGATTTTTCTTGAAGAGCAGTCATCTTATTTAACTTTTGCCATCTCAAAGTTAAATGCTAACCTAAATTAATAACTTAGATACAGGTAATATGAAGACATGGGTACTTCCTGATTCTTTCTTTCTTAATAAAAGTCTCTAATACAGGGTCATCCAAACAGGGATTTACCCCACCTATTTCTTTGCACTGATGACAGGAGAGCCAACAACTAATTTAGCCTTCACAATGATCTTTGAACTTTTATAGAGATTTCAGTCAGGTAGGAGAAATTTTATACTTGCGGCTGCAAGAACAATCTGCATAGAGGAAAAATCTGCTTACACCTCTTCCAGCAGGTCGCTGCCAAAATTATACCAAAATTATACTCAGGATTGAGGACTATCCAAATGCCAAATAATCCAAGACACCTTTCTCTTTGTGAATATTTGCTATTAAAAGATACGTGTATAATTACGGCAGCTGGTGTGGGGTCAGTAGCTCTGACCGAGGAAGCTGTGACTGGTCCGGAGAGATGGTCCCAAAAGAGATCACCTTCCCTCAGCCCGGTGTCTTCCCTCAGCTGCTGGCCGGAGGGCCCTTGCAGAAGCTGCCAGCTCTTTAGTGATTGTCAGCTCGTGATTCCAGCTCAGCTCTGCAGGGCACCTCCAGGCCAGAGCAGGGAGAGAAACGAGAGGCCCGTGTAGCTGTTCCGCACGAGGCAGCTTTATTAGCTCAGCAAAGGAGAGCCAAGAATGAACTTCTCCCTGCCCTCACAGGGGCAGGGGGCTGGCTTTATAGGGATACAGGGGGTGGGTGTTAGAGGGTAAGGGCCAATGGGCTACAAATGATCTGCATAGGGTCTCCCAGAAGATTCTGGGTTTGTCTTCTTCTCGCCGTAACTGCAAGTGGTTGCCTTTCCAGGGGAGTTCTGCCGGGAGATGGAGCAACCTCCTTATCTCAGCAGACATCCCTCCAGGGCAGTGGCTGGGCATACCCTATATATAATATGTCTAATTAGTTTTTCTTTTGCATTAGGTAGCAACTTTCATGAATTGATCTGACATGTGCAGCTAGGAAAAAACCAAGTATCAGTGACTGAGAATTTCATGATAGTATTTTTGAAATTTCTTCCTGTGGATGTGAGGAAGAATCATACCTCTGAAATTCAGAAATGCTTACGTAACCTCAGCTGGGAGTGTTGACCTAATGAGTTACAGGAAAATGTATATGACCTCTAAATGCTCTCTGAGCTGGAGTCTAGATAGTTTATACTAAAAGGGATAAATTTCTTCTTGAAAGCATTACTCATTGGTAAAGATAATGATACATTGCTTTCTCAACTCTATTTTTTTCCTGTTTACTTTCATGTGTTATTTCTTGGATGGGACTCATCAACTACTGAAAGACTTATACAAAGCAATCCCCGTTTCCACGTAAAACTGAAGTTCCTGCTGACCAAACTGCTTAGCACAGCATTAGTATAATTATTCTGAGTATGAATTACCTGCCAATGGGTAAATAAATCAATAAATAAACCAGTCAGTGAAAACTAATTTATTCAGTAAATATGTTAGTGAATGAATATGAACAGAACCTACTGAGTGACCTGTAGAAGGTAAATAGAGTATTAAATGAACTGCAACAACTAATGTAACATACTTGGTAGGAAATGAAGTTGCTTCTCATTTTGTATATTTTTTCTTATTCTAAAAGTACATAAATGGTGCTAGGTAAATTTAAAAAGATTTGAAGAATGTAGATTATGTTGTCAGTACTGATGTCCATTACTAATTATTTCCTCTATATTTTCTCAACATTGTAAAAGGACATAAGAGGACTTACTGCTCAAAAAAAAATTGTGTAACAGCCTAACCATCTAATACAAATACCAGTAGTCAAGACAGTGAAAGTATTTATTCAATGTAATACACTCATAAAAATTTGAAAAGGTAGATAAATGTTTAATTAATTATCTAGGTTAAAAATATTCAGCAATGGAACCTGTTACTAATTTATTCCTTAATGTCACTCTACCAAGTATAAAGAAAGTCTGAAAGAGTAGAAGACTGTGGAGAGCTGTTTTGTTTCAAATAACTTTATTTTTACTTGTTTATCTTTACATATATCCCAAGTAAATATATATATACTTTTACTTAAAAATCTCAGGAACACTGATGTCCTTAATATTTTTTGAAGGTGTCCTGATGGGTCGAGGCTTGTATGAGTTCTTGCAGCCTCGATCAGGAAGCCCAAGAGTTGGTGCTGCATAAAGACATGTTTCCTCCCAGGAGTTTCTTCTGATGACACTTATTTCTCTCTGTGGACTGTAGGAAAAGTCTAGATGACTAATTTGATCTGGATGCCTAATTTTATATGGCATTATGCCATGTCTAGAATAACCAATATATTGTGTAGAAATCATTGATTAATTTCAAATTTGACCATTTGAAGAGATTTTGCTCTTTGTTATCCTACAGTGTTTTGAAACAAACCAGACCTCCCCATGTACTGGTGTGAATTGTGGAAAGACATCAGCCCAAGATATTTTCCATATAAATTCAAATTTAGACAGATAAATATCCCAAATGCAATATCATGTCATCAAAGTTGATCTATTTTCAAGTAATATACTTGCAATAGCAATGATTTACTTTAAGATAATGTCTTGAGACCCTTAATGAGGGCAGGGACACATGGTACTTGTATACATATGTTGTCCATATGTGTAGTAGAAGTATTCTTCTTGACAAAACCTATAGAAATAATTCAACAGAATTACTTACTTTTAACTCGTCATGCCAAAATATTAAACTGTTCAAAAAAGTTTAGAATCCAAATGGGAAAACTTTGGGAAGCTAAAGTTACTTCTCTATCATTGTACAAACATAAATCTAAAATTGCTAAAAAAAGGAAAGCAATAACTCTTGGTTTACTTATTCCCATGGTGTCATTTTCAATATAGGTGTGGTTAAAATGTCTTTTTTATATTGGATTCATTTTTACAGATTATTACATGGGAGCAGTTTGCTCATATTTAGGATTGCAACCAGGAATATTTCACTATAAAGCTGTAAATTTTCTCTGTTTCATTGAGGAAAATTAGTTTTGTCTGAAAATTTCCAGATGTATTATAACTACCAAATACATTTCTGTAGAGTCTGAAGAAAATCAGTCATACTCTTTCCTTAAGGTTGGGCTTATCAGATTTTCTAACTCTAATAAAACTGATTTGTTACTCCTAACATAAACTTAAAACTGATTCAAAGGTCATAAACTTATTTCCATATTTTCTAACATAATAATCTAATTAAAAACTTCTATTAGTTGCTTTTCCTGCATGATACATATTCTGGGTCCAGTCCTGCATCTGTTGAATTATGCTTCATGGAAGTCATGGGCTCGATATGATCCTCTGCTGTGTCCTGTGGAATTCAGTGCACGCAGCACTGAGCAATGCTGATGGTCTTTGTGCCTCAGATAGGCACTGATGTCTGTGAAGAATTGGCATCAATCATAATTGCAAATGATGATTGGACTGCATTTTGCACTCATATTGTCCTTAATTTGCAGATGTATAAATGATTGTACAGCAGGGTGATAAACTGAATCTCTAAGTGTTCTCTTCCATATTTTTCACAGAAAGCAGCCCTTGTATGACACTAACAAATTAGATGTCTAGTTAGAAAAATAATCTACTTTTGTCTTCTCTCAGACATCTCTCACTGTCAAATAAAAAATGGTTCTAGAAGCATTGCCAGTTTGATTTGTGGTCAGGGCTTTGCACCTGTTCCCTGCATAAAGCAGCAGTCATGTACTCAAAGCCATGCATGCTAATGTGGGAGGAAATGAGGGCACGGATACAGAGTGCACAGACTACTGTTCCATACATAACCATCATGCTGGTTCTGCAACCTCAGCAGTATTTTTGTGTCATTTTGTCTGGTTGTAACTTTCTTAATTCAGTCAAATACACAGAAAAAGATCCAGAAATTTCCCTTTGCCTTGGTCATAACTAAAGTGGGTTCAAGAGTTGTGCAACACAGACCATTAACATTTAATATCTGAATAACTGCTAGAAATAGCAGGTCTGTGTAAATCTGGAATGAATAAAAGATTGTAAATTCTTGGAAAGTAAGAAGACTCAATGAAATATTGCCAGTCTTGACTGGTGTTGGATGCTGGAGAACTTGTGATGTTCCTAGATATTTTTGCAATGATTGGTTGCTGCCACTGGTAAAATGGTTTCCTGATTTCCAGTGGGGATTGATACAGTTTCTCACCAATGGATCTTTCTGTGCTACCATCTGTTAGAGGGAAGTGCCAGGTACTACCAGATATTTTATCTCCACATGGGTGCAGACAGTGATTAAATCACCTCTTAACCTCATTGACAAGAAAAGTAAATTGACTTTGTTACATCTATTGTATAAACCCCATGCATAGAAGTATAAACATTTTTTTGCGACTTTCAAGTAAGTTTTTGAAACACTGACAGAAATAGTAGCTTCCTAGGTAACTGCTATTCATGTCTACTTTTAATTCCATTTATCATACATCCAAAGGGCGGTAGCAACAGCCTACTTTAATTACTCCTATTTAGATCCATGAGGTCCCATGTACCTTTTCCAAGTTCATTGATTTCCTGAATGCAGTTTTTCATCTTGTGTGTGACCTACATTTATTTCATTGCATTTGGCCATATTGAAATATAACTTCTGCTTTAATGATGTGACTCACTTTGCTTCATATAATTTACTCTTATTAGTGATTACTATCCTGTCATTTTCTTGCATCCACAATTTTCTTCAGCAAAAGTTTATACTTTTTTTCCACATTTCTCATAAAGATAGTAGATGGCTTTGAAAGAATAGCAAAGACACTTGGAATTACACTGAAAATACCCACATTGAATACTGACTATCACCAAGTTTTCAGATATTCCGGTTTTTAATTTCTTTATATGTTTGATAGCTTTTTTCTAGTCTTTTATGGCTGCCCTCAGCTAGTACAAATCTTCATGTACTTATTGGGAGGTTGGTTAGGTATGAATGCTATTTCTTGGTGTAAATATCAGATGGGACTGTCCTTGTGACCTGAGCAGTGGCATCCTGAAGCAGTCATTTCTATTTTATTCCTCTCCTTCAAAAAATTCAATATTTTATCTGTTTTTAATGTATTACCTGTCTTAAAATGACCAAAGATGATATTGCAGTTTATTGTTCAATTTTACTTTAATGTAATATACAAAATATCCCTTCTAAATTGCAACTTAATAAATTTTATATAAAATCCAATGTACAGTATCTTAAATTTGTTTAAATATAAACATAATTCTAGGGAAGAGTCAGTCCTGAAGTGATGCAGTCTTTTGCTAATTACAGTTCATTTTGATATCCCTGCTGTTCGTTAAAAAATCCATCCTAGATTCTAGAAACATCCTTACGAGCTCAGATTTGGTTCCAATCAAAACAAGAATGAACTCCCAGCTATTTTTTTTTCATTCAACTTTGTGTTCCCCACACAGATAAATAAATTCCTGTGCTGGGGCCTCCAGTTTGAATGTCATTTGACATCTGCTTTAGAGCTCATCTTCATCTGATAAAGCATCAAGGTAATCTGTATCAACGTATAAGAGAAATCCAGAAAACAAACTGTCTGCCCATGTTGGATCAGAAAAGAGACCATTCTGATCTGTGTAGAAGATCTCAAGCCATACTTCATCTTCTGGCTGAAGGTAGATCACTGTGGATCCAGATGCTACATCATGGTTGCCTGTGTTCGCATCAAAAGTCTTGATCCGGTACTTCCCATTGTGAACCAGCCCAATTGCAAGATGCTTGTTTGCTAAGGTGATATCATAAGAAAAATAATAAATCCCTGGGATGGCACAAATGAACTTTCCTGTGGACGGGTTGTAATGCTCCCCCTCGTTGAAGAGGACTTTATTGAATACAATTGGTAATCTTTCCTCTGGGTAGCTTGTGGTGATGCCAACAGAAAAGGCAGATTTCAGCACTATCTTTCCACACTTACAGACCCCTGGTGCACCTGGCTCTCCTCGGTCTCCTTTATCTCCCTTAGGTCCAGGTGGTCCAGCTGGACCTACTTCACCTTTGGCACCAGTCAATCCTCCAGGTCCTTTTTTACCAGACTCACCTTGGTCTCCTTTCTCTCCAGCTGGTCCTAATGGCCCAGTCTTTCCTCTTAAACCTTCAAAAACATTTTAAGTTAGTTAATCGTTGCACATATCACCTCAGTAAATGATTGTGTGGGCTACTGTGTGTGCCTGAACAAACAAGAAAAACATGGTCAGAATTTCACAATACTCTAGAAAAACTTTCAAAATTTTCTAGTAAGTTTGCAAAAGGAATGACAGGTTGAAACAAATTACCAGGCTTCACAGCATGCAGGTCCTTTGTTTCTATGTTCCTACTTTTCTTCATGTGTCTTAATTACACATTAAAGAATTGTATATGTAATCAGTCTATTGCTGCCTGAACTACAGTCACTGCTGATGGGAAGGACAGCAGTGTGGCTACCTACGTAGTGATACTTGTGCACTAGAGCATTTTTAGTGCATACCTAAGTACCTGCTAATCTTTTATGCCTGGCTAATGGCACAGGTGAGACTATTTATTTGACGCCACAGATGCTTCCTTCTTCCCAAATTTTTCTTAGCATCTGTGTGAAGGAAGGTTGTGCATTTACATTTCTTTATACTGATATCAGTATGTACATATTGGACATATCTAAAATATATCTGCATACTTTCTTTCTCTCACTATGTTTACACATGCATCACACTTAAACCCACACATACACACTTTCATCATATATGTGTATATATAACAGTGATGATGAAGGGTCTTGCTTTTTTGTACTACTGTGTTAGGTTACACAAATATTCAATACCTGCACTCCCTTTTTCACCTTTTTCTCCCTTCCTGCCATCTCTACCATCTCTTCCTGGAAGACCAATGCGTCCATGTGGCCCCGGGGATCCACTGGCTCCAGGGGGTCCTGCAGGGCCTGGCAAACCCGGGATGCTACAGATATATCTGGTGTAGTAATTTTCTCCTTTGGTCTGGCTTTGAAGAGGTTGTTCACTTGTATAGATGGCAAAACTTGTAATGTACAGCAACACAAACATCCTCAGATCTGGAAAAAGAAATATGAGTAAGACACTCTAGTCACATGCAAATGGCTCTAAATATGCAAATAAGTGACACTGTGATGCGTTATGCACAGGTAGAAGTGCAGAGCTGAACCTGGAATTTCTGCATTACCAAAGTCCATGTAGGAGGGAAGGAGGAAAGTGTCAGGTTGAAGCTTTTTCTGGGCACTGTATATGTTGCTGTATGTCTTTCAAGTAAGGAGCTGTAGACTGGCATAGTCTAACTGGTGAATATCAGCCTTTTTGGGGCCAAATGTTGACACGTGAAAAAATAACCTGGATTTTTTCAATGCAAAAACCTTTGATTGCATAGTTTATTTTGTCTTTGGGCCCTACATAAGCTTTATAGATAAAAGCCCTCTTGCTGGAGGGAGTTAGTCTGTGCTAGAGGAATATGCCTGTAGTGAGGATAAAGCTTACACCTTCATTTCATTTTGAAATTTGCCCTTATGGTGGCAAATGAATCTCCAGTTTAAATAACTTCAGCAGAAACTTGCTGAAGCTGCAGGAAGGCTGGCAGTTAGAGAACTACAGCTTCAATGGCTCTTGGAAACAGCACAAATAAACACTTCACCCCAATCGGTCAGGTGGAACCAGGCCCCTGCCCTGCCCTGCAGGAGATGGTGGAGTGTGAATGGGCTGCTAACAGGTTGGGTTTTTTAAGTCTGGCGTGGGCTGTCATATATAATGAACTGTGTGGCAATATCTTGAAAGAAAATTGTTTAAACCTTTAAAGATAGTATTTGGGTGTTTTCATAAACTATATTAGATGGAAATTGGATTTCTCTTTCCCACTGCATACTGGGATACTTAAGAAAAGTAACTGTACAAACAGTGACACGCTGAGTAATTGCAGTACCTGATATACAAAGGTGTCTTAAATTAGTGTTGCATTAGCAGAGAGTCAGTCATGGGTCAGGTGAGAACCTACAAGTCAAGCTGGTTTTTCTAGTTCCTTTGCTGTCTTCTCAGAAAACTTGTGTGGGTTTTTTTGTTGGAGCTGTCCATTCCTTCAAAGCTAATTTGCAGCATTCAAGGAAATCAGAATCCCCTGGTTTCTGTGGGGAGAAAAAGAAGAAATAGAATGGGTGATTGAGAAAATATCTGTGAAATGCAGTCAATATTTTTTTTTACAGTGAATCATAGATTCATAGAACCATTAAGGTTGGAAAAAACCTTTAAGGTAAGGTTATCAAGTCCAGCCATCCACCTAACAGCATCACCATGTTCATCACTAAACCATGTCACATCCACACGTTTCTTGAACACTTCCAGGCATAGTGAGTCTGCTGCTTTCCTGGGTAGCCTGTTCCAATGTTTGTCAACCCTTTCTGTGAAGAAAGATTTCCTGCTACCCAATCTAAACCTCCAGTAGCACAGCTTGACATCATTTCATCTCATCCTGTCATTTGTTCCCTTGGAGAAGAGACTGACCCCCACCTGGCTACCACCTCCCGTCAGGTGGTTGTAAAGAGTGATAAGGTCTCCCCTGAGCCTCCAGGCTAAACACCCCCAGCTCCCTCAGCTGCTCTTCACAGGTCTTGTGCTCCTGACCCTTCATCAGCTCCACTGCCCTTCTCTGGACACATGCCAGCACCTCAATGTGTTTCTTGAAGTAGGCCCAGAATTGAACAGGGGGTTTGAGGTGTGGCCTCACCAATGCCCAGTACAGAGGAACAATCACTGTCCTGGTCCTGCTGGCCACACTATTGCTGATACAGGCCAGATGCCACTGGCTTTCTTGGTCACCTGAGCACATTCTGACTCATATTCAGCCACTGTTCATGGGCAACCCCACTGGGGTCCTTTTCCACTGGGCAGCTTTCCAGCCACTCTGTCCCCAGCCGGTGGCACTGCCTGGGGTTGCAGGACCTGGCACTTGACCTTGTTAAACCTCACAGAACTGCCCACAGCCCACAGCCTGTCCAACTCCCTCTTCAGAGCCTTTTAATCTAGAAATAGTTGTTCTCATTCCCCTCTCTGTGATACTGATTGGCATTAACTGATATATTTAAAACCCCAAGCTGTTACATTTATTTTCAGTTCATGATATTTCAACTGGTATATGGATGGTATGGTCAGATCTATTAATCAGGGAAAAGATCAGCATATGTGTATACACATGCATATACATATACACAGTCTTTATGAAGAATCCTTTATTTTACAGAGTAGAAAATTAGAAACTGCTATGGTATCAGTGGTAATGCAGAAAAAACCATGAAAATATTGTATTTGGAGAGAAATAAACAATACTCCAAAATTCTCTTCAGTGATATATATTCAGCTTTTCATTTTAGACATCTTGCATCAAATTGGCAGAAACCAAACTATTAATTTTGCTGTCATTTGATAAAGCTGTGCAGTCAGGCACAGAAGTCTCCACAAATGGATTAGCATATGAATGCTGAACATTACAGCAGAGCAGCAAACAATAACTACAAGCACAAACTTCACAGTGATGTTTGCTCTGATGTACTACTGAGCGTACTCAAATAAAGCTCACAGATTTTCACAGGACTTAAATCAGGCACAACAAAGCTCTCTGCAGAGAAGAAAAACTTGAAACACTTAGCCAGGAGGGAACAGCTTGGAGGGACTTCATGCTTAAGGCTGTGTATGCATTTTACACAAAGCTGATGGATAAGAAGCAGACATGACCTAAGGATCAAGGACTGGAAAAAAATCCTGCCCTTTGCCAGATGAAAGTCTGAATCAGTAGGCTTGATCTTCCCACACTGGGTTGCATGTAAGCCAAGCAAAAACAATCTCAACAATTGCTAGTTTTGCCTGCGTCAAGGATCTTTTACAAATCGGAGTTAAAACCTTCACACAGCTGCTCCTGTCAATGGCTGGACAGTAACTTATTGATGTGTGAAGCTGTCTCCAGCTCCCAGAAATCCCCTGCTGTTTTTCTCATGTGCATACAGGAAATTAATTAGTCTGGGACGTGTATTTCTGAAAAGACCATGGGAAAAATGCCACTTGGGAAGGTAAGGGGAATGGGGTTGTTGAGATAGGGTTGTGCCTTAGATAGCTGGGATGTTGTGTTTGGAGAACCAGTTTGGGATGTCCTCCATAGAGGACAATGTATGGAGCTTTCATCTATGTATTGGGGGTCTGAGGGAGTGATGGGGCTGTGTAGCTGAATGGTGGGAATGCAATAAGGCAAACAGAGCTGGGCTAGGGAGAAAATGGTGATAATGTTCAGGTGATGATATTTACAGGCCTGAATTTAGTCTTGGGGGGAACACAAAAAGCTTCTTCCAATGTTGGTAGCCAAAAAATGACATTTGGGAAACCATGCATTAAGCCAGAGAATCAGGACTTCTCTTGCCCTTTGATTTCAGACTCTTGCATTTCTTTGTGCATAGTAGTAGTCATTTTAAAAGGAGTGAGGGTGCTGTCTGTTATTTCAGTCTCTTGGAAAGTGTGAATCTACTCAGACCAAGGAAGGAAGTACAGTGTTGAACCGATGCCCCCTGTTTGTGAGTGCTCCAAAAGCACCATTGAAATGTTAAAGATGAAAAAGAACATGTGACTGTGGCTTTTGAAATTTCAGGTTTACTTAGGAGGCCAAAATCAGAGCTTTCAGTCCACAGGGGTTATGAAGTTAGAGGGTATAATAGACGTCCCAGATCACTTTCTCAGGAGTCACTTACGTTGCAGTTAAATATTTGTTCACAGAGAGTTAACTGGGAGGCAGAACATGAATCATAAATAACACTTTGTTCTTGGCTTCTGGTTGTCCTTTTCAAAGATAAAAACTTTTGTCCATAAACCGGGGTAGGAAACAAAGTCATTTATATATGCCAAGTGATTTTTCTCCAGGGAAAAACAACATTTGAGGAGTTCAATGTATTTTTCCAAAAACTGAAAGCCAGAATAAGCACATGGTATTCTTCTTCTGAACAATAACAGACATCTTAATCATAGCCATCACCAAAAATAATAATGAAAATGGTATAAACACAGGGTTAGAATAGTGTTATTCCAAGTTTAGGAAATGGCATTTCGATAGGTTTCAAATCCAGTAGGTAGAGCAAGAGTGCACATCAAGGCATTCACTGGAAGATTATGAACATGCTGATCAGTTCTAGTCATAGAATCATAGCTCGGTCTGTGTTGGAAGAGACCTTTAAGATCATCTAGTTCCAGCCTCCCTGCTGTGGGCAGAGATGCTTTCCACTAGACCAGGTTGCTCAGAATGGTTTCTGATACAGATTTCCCAAGTGAGCAGCAGATTCCTTTGTTCCATCACTATTCTTAAAGTCATCTCATTCATTTGATATTGGAAAAACATTCAAAAAGCTTTTCTGGACCTCGTTGCCGTCTGTGATGGTGGCAGATCTAAAGAGTCTAAAGCAGCGTGGCTGGCAATTCAAGGGAGGTGCTTATGCCCCTCTACTCCACTCTCATGAGATCCCACCTGGAATGCTGTATCTAGCTTTGGGGTCCTGAGCTCAGGAAAGACATGGACATGGTGGAGCAGGTTCAGAGGAGGCCACAAAGATGATCAAAGGTCTGGAGCACCTCTCCTATGAAGACGTGCTGAGACAGTCAGTACTTAAAGGTGGTAATTATGAGAAAGATGGCAACAGTCTATTTAGTAGGGCCTGTTGCAATGGGACAAGGGGTAATGGCTTTAAACTAAAATAGGGTATATTTTAAATAGATAGAAGGAAGAAATTTTTTATTATGATGATGGCAAAACACTGGAACAGGTTATCCAGAGAGGTGGTCAATGCCCCATCCCTGAAGACATTCAATGCCAGGTTGAACACAGCTCTAAGCAAAGTGATCTAGTTGAAGATGTGTCTGATGATTGCAGGGGGGTTGGTTAGATGACTTTTAAAGGTCTCTTCCAACACAAACTGTTCTGTGATTCTATGATCTCCCTTGAGAACATACTCTGTAAGTTAGATCCCCATTGAAGCCAGGTGCTCAGCAGAGGATCTTTATCATCAAGCCATTAGGAAATCTCATTTCATTACTGGTATGCTCAGGCTATGTTATTAACATTTTTTTAAACTTACAAAGTAAGAGATTGTAACAAATTCCCAGCTTTGAGTCTTTCTGGTATATGATCTAATATTTCTCACTTGTTCAACTATGTTGGGCTAATTCTAAAATTTACTAATTGGCATTGTTTTGAAACAAGCGTAGAAGATTTCCCATGAATTTGTTAAAAATAAAAGCTAGGTCAAGCGTTAGTAGCTATTAGTCACAAGCTACCCTGACTGTGTTCTTACTTTTGTCTTGCCTTGCTAGCTTTGAATTCACTTCCAATACACACACAGAGCTGTTTAATCAGTAGAAGATGTGTTTTAACTTCCTTGTGCACAAAGATGTAGATGAGAAGTTGTGATACTTATGGCCCTTTCTGTCTGCAGCCCTGGAAATGGATTAGTGGTAAAGAACAAGATAGTCTATATGTCCTTTGGCTTTCCAAAAGCAAAGGCCTGTACTACCTCACATTGCTACCATGAATCCTCACCGTGAGACTCACAGACCTACCCCAACTCTCCCATCCAGGAACTGTGGGAGGAGACACAAGGTGAATAAGGAGGTAGTAAGTCAGGATGAGAAGCAGAGAGAGAGACAGCCTCAACAATTAGTTTGAAATCTCCCTGGCTATGCCAGTCTTTTCCCTCACAAGACATGATCCACAAAAGTCAGCTGTGTCCACATGCCTGAAGAGTTCAAACCTGCCATTCAATCTGCCACCACCACTCACCTTTCTACAAAGCCTCAGAAACAGGTGCATACGGTTTGGCATGCCACACTCAGCAGTTTCTTTGCTCTGTATGATTTTTATGCCATTTAAAATATAAGTCTTAATGATGGATTTTTTTCCCATGGATTTAACAATGATCATCCACCTTCAGCTGGACACAGCTTTATGCATCTCCCAGCTTGTTTTGTGTTATGGGGGCTGTGCTGAATTTCCAAAACTCCACCTGTAAGACCATGCCTTACACTAATGAATCAAGACCACAGCTGGCCATCACCACACTGCTTGGGTTAGCTACACAATCCAGCAATCTTCACATGGCTTTACACTGTTTTTTTTTCCCTTGTGTAAGAAGGGGAAAGTGACCCAACAGTTTTTTGAGCAGTCTGAACTTCTGATTTTCAGTACCAGAATGGCTGATGGTGCCCAAAGGAATCAATCAGCCAGTGGGAAGGACCATTAGCTAAATATTTCTGAGAAAACAATCCTTAAAGCCCTTATTAGCAATGCTGACATTTAACATTTTCACTCACTTAAGTTTGTAGTCAGTCATAGCTGAACAATTTTCTTCATAACTATGTTGAATGCAGTCAGCTTCTTCAACCATGTCTCAAACCTTCATGAAAAGTAAAGTGCTTGTAATCAAGGCCAGAAGTTTAATATGTTCGATTTTCAAAATACCAAAAGAGTGGGAGCAATTTTATTTCTCAGTGTCTGACTTGAAACAGTCTCTCCAGGTATTCCCATTATTTGGAAGGTTGCTTTTCTGAAAAATGCCTGAGAATTTGGTCAAGGTGTATATTGGTGAGATGGCTTGACTCAGTTGGGGGGAATTTTAACAAGAATGCTGGCAGGCGAAGCAGTTTCACTGCCAGTTCTACCAGAACACACAAATAAATATAACATGACAGAATTTGTTTTGACAGAAAGCCAGGAAGTGAGGCCAATTGCTTACAGTTGGCAAGTAACAGGGAGACAATAACATGTTTGCTTGCGGTGTAGAGAAAAATGGCCAGGGTTTAACACTGGAAGACTCAGAATATGAGTATCCCTACACCTCAGGTACAGGCTTATTTGAAATTTTTTCTCTATTTTTTAAAAATAAAATAAAGAGACAGGAGCCATAAATTAGAAACTGTCTTCAGTGATGACCTACAGTTTGAAGGGTTAGTTATGAATCTGGACTGGAATACAGCATATGGAAGCATGTAGGCATCTAAAGATGTGGATAGATGCCTAGAGCAATGAGCCCATCTCCTGTGGAATGCCTTTCAGTTCAAGCAGGCTGCCTTCTCTTGGTTCCTCTCCAGCCCTTACCAGGAAAATTTCCATCTCCTGTCTTAGATCATTCTGCCTTGCCAACCTTGTGATGATAGAGAAGAAATAGACAACAGGCTGGGAAAACCATTTTGGATGGCCTGGAAAGAGGAAAAACAGGGTGTAAAAATAAAATATCAAACTGCAGGGCACATGGGGACAAATAAGAACAAAAGTCACAGATTCTTGCCACAAGTCATGGGTACAGCCTTGTGCCTTGTGCTCGCTTGAGTTCCCACCTGGGCTTTGTGAGTAGAAGTCCATAGAGTGCTGCCCTCATGAGAGCAATCACTTTGCACAGGAGGGACTGATGGAGGACAGCCAGCAAAGCAAGAACTACTTTGGGAACTTCACTGGATATATAGCTGAATATGTTGCAGCCCCTGGGCATGGCTTAATTCTCATGCCCTCAAGGTAAATGTCATTTATTAGATCAAGGACACCTCTGAAGATGGATTCTCCTTCACCCAGTTGCTCCTTTGGTACACAAAAGAAGAGTGTTCACTATGTAAGAAGAAAAACATGAAGAGAAAAAACTTCCAGACCCTCAAAAGGACACTCCTCCCCCAGCACATTGTTTTCGTCTGGAAGTTCATCAAATGATATCACATTGGCACTGTGCCTTTCTGGGAAATGTGTGGAAAAGTAGGCATCCAGCCAGGGACTACATTCTACACGGAACTAGGCAAAGACCAAAGGAGAAGTTTAAAGGCTTAGATTGGACTAAGCTGGTTGATTTTTCCTGAAGCAAGTTGGGGAAGGTGCCCATAAACTTCTCTGACAGAGGAGCAGTGGAGGCTGTGACCTGGGGCAGGGAGCAGCCCTGTTCATCTGAGTGGCAGTCTCTTGTCCCTGTTCTGCTGCACATGGAAGAGTATAATCTGCCTGTGGCTTGACATGAGTAAATTTTTTCAAAAACAGTCATAGTTAAGATAGCAATGCTTTTAGATGTACAGAGGGTACACTTGTAACACACCAAGCTGTTAGCTTTTCCAGGAGGAAAACTGGAAGTTTTGCCTACCTGGACAAGACAGATGCTCAGGACAGCAATGTGAGACCCACGCTGTGCACACCTGACAGGGCTCAATGCCTGAGCAGCCTGTGGCCATGTCAATGCTGGCCACTTTCTTGCAGGACTACATCCATGGGGCACTGCAGTATTCCCTGCCCAGAGTTAGCTGCAAGGTCTCCATCTTCAGACCCTTGGTGTAATGGCATGTTCAAGAGCAGCAAAGATAGAGCTTCAACAAGAAACAGAAGTCAAACATAAGAGAGAGGTTGTGACTGTGAATCTGAATCTCACAGAGGTATGAGTGGCTGTGTCTCAGCACAAATGACAAATGCATTTAAAAGCTGATGTTTTACTGTAAATTAGCGGGGCTTGAAATTCTGAAAGCCTAAGGCATTTTGAAATGGCATGAGAGCTTTGAAACCTCATGCACTTTTCAAAATGCTACCAACATTAGCCCGTGTCCTCAGCCTCTGGGACTGCCAGGCTCTCACATCAACCCTGGTGGTCTCCAGTTTAGTGCTCCAACTTGTCAGTAAAATCCTGGCCTCAAAATCAGCATACTTTCCTGATTCTGGCTGTTCTGAGAAAAGTCCTGTTCTCGTGAAGGGAGTCTACCTCAAAGCTATTACTTCAACAGTATTACTTCCATATTTATATTGGAATAGAAAAAGGAGAATTTGGCCTAGTTTAGTCACATGTGTGATTGTTATGGTTAATGTCAGATTTGGGCGATTGGAGCCAGGAAGATATAAAAATAGAATAAAATTTATGTAATGTCTGCTTTTGGGTAATAACAGGTTTTTAAAGTATGCTTCTTCCTGATTAAATCAAACCTTTTATTTTCAGTTGAGGTTGACCTCTTTGTGAGACAGAAGGGCATGCACATTAGAAAGAAAGCTCTAAACAGTTAGGAGCTGTAAAATAAAATTCCATTTAAATTTTGTATGGTTCGATATTTTCTTACTGAAACAAATATTGCTATTTCCACAGAAAAGCAGAAGGGACAATACATCCTTCCTCCCAGCAGACTTCCCAGGAGTGCTATCTCCACCCAAGCCTACCCTTGGTACCTCTGGCACCCAACTGGTACCCAGCAAGCACTCACTCAGGACCTGCATTTCTACTTGATTAAGTTGATGTTCTACAACTTCATATCTTGTGGAGGTTTTTGTGTTGGGCAAGGGCTGGCTGTTCCCTAGGACCAGGAGTGATGGAACTTAAAGGGAACAGGGTAGCAAGGCAGGATCTCACCAACAATAGCCCATCCCCAGAGGCAACCCCAGCATCCGAGGCCAGACCAGAATATCAGCTTGTAGATGGGGGTCAGCAGGGCTGAAATGGGGTCCTGGACCACGGGCAGGGTACTGGGACACCCCAAGAGAAGCTGGCAGGGATTTCAGGGATGTCAGTGCCTGCAGGCCTCTGGGAGGTTGCAGGTTGTACTTATTCAAAGAGCAAGAAAGCATGGTGATCCCAGTCTGGCAGCATAAGTTGACTCTACACATATGGAATTAAGAGTTTTCAGCACAAGGTATTCCAAGGTTTGTTTAATTCCATATGGATCTTTATGCCTCCCCACTGAAGCATTCACTGAGCCATGTAGACAACCTGTGTCCTTCAGAATTTTGTCTTGCTTTCATCTGTCTCCTGATGAGAATCATTTCTATGTTAAACTGTTTGTATTTGCAGAGTCTCAGTCCAACTTGTTTAGAGCTTGTTTAATACATGAATTGCCATGTACTGTGAAGTGTCAAGCTTGCTTATTTGAAAAAAAGTATTTTAAAACACGTAAAAAAATTTTACAACACATTGTAAAAATCTAAAATCTGTTTTAAGATCTCTTTCATGTTGAAATAACACTGACAAACTTTTTTCCTCTGTGTTTCTGATTTGGACAATTCAGGCAGGCAGTTTTAAATTTTCAAGTAAAAAATCTGATGAAGAAAATGGAAGTATTATCTCATTTATTTGTTTTCTAATTTGTACAAACCTTGAAAGTGAAAAATCTTGCTGTTATATAGAACTTGGGAGAGTCTATCCATCTGTTCGGTGAATTGCTATAGACTACTATATATCCTAATCACAGTATGTCCTGACAAGTCTTTAAAGAGTTTAATAAGCATAAGAGAGGAGAGGAGAGGAGAGGAGAGGAGAGGAGAGGAGAGGAGAGGAGAGGAGAGGAGAGGAGAGGAGAGGAGAGGAGAGGAGAGGAGAGGAGAGGAGAGGAGAGGAGAGGAGAGGAGAGGAGAGGAGAGGAGAGGAGAGGAGAGGAGAGGAGAGGAGAGGAGAGGAGAGGAGAGGAGAGGAGAGGAGAGGAGAGGAGAGGAGAGGAGAGGAGAGGAGAGGAGAGGAGAGGAGAGGAGAGGAGAGGAGAGGAGAGGAGAGGAGAGGAGAGGAGAGGAGAGGAGAGGGTTTTGTCTTGTCTTGTTTGACAGAAATTTGTCTGACACAAATTTGTCTGACACAAATTCACTTAGAAGAATGACAGGGTTTTTTGTGATATAATAACTTCAATTTGATACACATAATTATTTGTCAGCCTGCTTCTGTATGTACTGAAATCAAATGCAAATCTCTCTTTTATTAGTGGCATTTGATCAAATTCACAGAGAGGAAGAAAGAAAACAGAGCACAGAGTTTTCTTTCAGGAGATCTAATTTCTGTTCCTCAACCAGAAATGTCTATTCCATGGCAATTGTTTAATCTTACATGATTCTATTTCTTCACCAGTAAAACAACAACATCAATAATATCAGGGGTAATATTGCTCTGTTGATGTAAAAGCAGGTAATTTCAAAAGCACTTTTCAAATTTTGCTTTTCTTAAGCAATTGTGAAGTGCCATTTTGTATTTCAAATCAATTCTCTCATGGGAGATTAGAATGGATGAAGTCAGTGTAATTCTTGCAATTTTTTCATTACAGTGCAAATGAGGTCTAGCATCTGATAACCGGTCATTTCTGACAGAAACAAAACAGAAGGTGTTTTCTCACTTAACTTCTTGAAAAAATAATTGGGCTGGTTTCTTTTGAAATCCATTCTGTCTGAGAAGTGTTTGTTTCCTTGGGTTCCTCCAAGGAATAGCACAAAAAAACTGCAGCTGTCAGTCAACATGCCACTCTTCAGTAGGAAAGTCTGGCCTTTGTCTGGTAAGGAGCGAGCTTTACTTTGCGTGTGGTGGGATGTGATTTCAGCACAGTCTCCACGGGACATAAATGGGCATTCCCAGATGGTCTGAAGGTCACAGAGTGTTTAGCAACCAATTTAATCTCATTTTCACTTTAATTTCCCCTGATCTTAGTCTGTCAACAAGTTCCACCTAACCTTGAATCACAGAGTGTTAGAGTCACCTTAGGATGTCCCCAATCCAGCTGGCCTTCCCCACACTGATTGTGTAGCAAATAGCATAGCTGGAGCCATCTGACCACACGGAGCAGCATTAGTGTGCACAGCCAGGAAGTGTCCCTTTGGGTGACCCCAAGCTGAGTGATGCACTGTGCCCAGGGGTTGGGTACCAGCTGGCTGTCCAGACACAGCATCACAGGGCTTCCCTTGGGGAAGGAGGAGACAGGACACACAGGTAGCACAGAGTCATATCCATGGGTGACACAGCCTTGGGGTGCACCTGCAGTGCAAACACACCCCAAGGTACTGGTATGTGCTGGGTTATGCCAAAATACACTTATTTCTTACAAAGAGAAGTGATTGTAGAGAACCCTCTTTACAATTCCATAATCAGGGTATAAAACTCTCCATTACTGTAGTGTCCAGAGTTTTGCTCAAGCTTCTCCTAAGTATCTGCAAATATAATTTACAACGATGACAATAAACTCAGTGTTACTTTGCAGTTGCAACTCCATGGCAGCAGACTGCCATGAGCCTTTTTGCATTTTAAACAGTGACCTTCATTTTAATTTATTTCTTAAGAAATTCTGGCAAGTCTGAGCCAAGCAGTATGCCAGAATCACTTCTAATGATCTGTCCTCCAGAAATTTCCTTACATAATTGTTAATACAAATAAAATATATATAAAGAAGAGGAGTCATGCAGGGCTTAGAGCATATCAGCTTCAAATTTCCATCAGGGTAAAGGGTTTTGCAATTTCCACTTTAATGGAAACCTACAGAGATTCAGAACATATTGACTTGCAAATAAAGTTGAAATACATAAAACATGGAGAAGCTTTCTCTTGCCTTGCTTAAAATGACCTTTCATTTCAGTGATAAAACTATTTAAGTTTTATGGCATGGGATCAAGATGTAAAACTGAAAAAATTTATTATAATTTAAAGTCTTTCAGATCAGTTCAGGCAGTCACTTTTCCCTCAGCCAGGGCATATTTTCATCACAGAAAAATAAGTGTATGTGTACATGTGTGTATGCATGCATGCACATATATATCTTTACATTTACCAGCCAAAGGAGTCCTGTTTTCACTTAGCTTTTCTTCAGTGCCCTGGAGCGTGGTGAATACATTTTATGTAAAATATATTATTAAAGATTTCTTTTTCTACTTGACTTTGACTGATGGAATTAATTTTCTCTAATACAGATCTATTCTCTGATGGCCTAAATTAACAATGTACTTAGATTTGTTTCTAGCTGATAAACAGTAAGCTGACATGTAATAAGCTGTTTTGTTGGTTTTATCTTTGTTTTAGTTATCTTCATTGGGCACTGCAGAAAGTTCTAGTTTGATATTTGAGATTTTGTTTATTGCTTAAATTACCCTGTCTTGGACAGGATAATTGCAATTGAAAACTCTCCTATGCTCAGAAGTCATGTCTTTCCTGCTTAGAATTCTCCTTTTCTGCCTGTGAGATGCTGTGATTTCTTATGAGGCTTCTGTTTTTCCTCTGTCTTTGGAAAACTTTGAATGTATGTCTGTTCAAATATATATGTATTTGTACACACACTGTAAAGCTAAAAAAATAGGTCTCATAAATTTATCAGCTCATAGGAGAGAATATCAAAACACTTCATTTGGAGACAATTTTATTGGCATAGCTGCTCTTTTATGGTTTTTATCTATTCTGCTTATTTTGTTAATTCAGGAAACTAGGTCTTTGCAGAAGTTCATCAGCCACTGCTGTTCCTTCTCAATAAAATTAATTGGTGTCCCAACTTGTTCTCTTGGGGCAATTGTGAAATCATCCATAACAACCATTTCATTATGTCTCTGTTTCGGAATTAATGTTACTGTGAAGGACTCTGGTAAATATGATCAGAAGCCCTTCTAGCCCTGTACCCTCTGTCTTGGGCAGTGTCCTGTAGCAGGCTCTTGCAGTCCTCCCTGGGATGTGGGCAGCACAGCAATGCTTCCCAGGAGGTTATCTTCCTGCTTCCTCTGCAGCTGAGGTCTTCCAAACTGAGACACTTTCTGAGTCCTTGCTTTCTTGTTAGCATTGTTGGACTCCTGATCCATAAACTTGGAAGGAGCTTAAACTCTGGCTTTTCACAACATTTCTCATAATTGGTAAATTTGTAAATTAATTATGCACAGAAGGCATTTGTCTCCCTTAAACCTTTTTGTCTCCCTTAAATCTTTTTGACTGATAATTTCATTTGGTTTCTTCTATTTCTTGCTTTAAGAGACAGTGATTAATCTGCTCATTAGTATGTTACCTTTCTCAGAAAGGCAGTAACATTATGATAGCCACAGGTTTTTCTTTGTTGAATATTATAAATTTACAATTAAAAGTTCTAGTCATTATATGGTCCACGAAATTGTAAGAGCTGTTTTCCTGTAGTGTATTAGTGTTACTAAGTGAGATTCTGAAGGACACACAAGAACAGCTTTCATGTCATGTCCTCAGGTCAGCACAAACCCATCATCTCTAACAAAAATGCCGAACTACAGCTGCAAAAAATACCGTTGCCTGAATTGTGTTATCTGGCCTCTGCCCACTGTAGCAATTGCCATTCTGCTAGACTTAAAAGCCAAGGAAAGTAGTATATATAATGTTTTTCTAGGTGACATCAGTGGCTCTTATAGGAAGAAAAAGACCCTTTCAAATTCATCAAAGCTGCATAAACTATGTGCTTGCTTCAAACAGCTCAAAGGACAGTCTTCAAATACTGTAAAAAAATACTGCTTTCATTGGCACACTTTTAACAAAACAATAATGATTTCTTAATACAGATGTGTCTCATTATTATTCAAAACCTAGTTTGTTTATTTATCTGTTTTAACCTCAGACTGTCAGATTGTTCAGGCTCTTGTTTTGCTCCTCATGAGTAGCCAGCTGTACACAGTGGTGTGACTGGTGACCGCATGTCACAGCCACAGTGCTGGCTGGGTTACAGTGTGGTGGCACTGCCATTCCCTGTCAGGGTGGCTTTCCTTCTCCTTCTCTTCCTCCTACTGTGCCTGCCAGCACAGAGCTCTCCTCTTCTTGCTGGACTCCTGACACTCCTGAGCTCTCCTATGAGCACCAGGAGCCCAAACATCAAGATCTGTCCTTCCCCCAACAGGCATGTGGGGAAAAGACCCTTTTCCCCTCTGTTCCCGGTCTATTGGGATGTGGATTCCTTTGGGTTTTTCGCTTTAATTGCTAGACACAAGGCTGAAGGTGAGGGGAAAGGAGAGGTACAGCAGCACATGAAAGAAGCCCAGGAGCAGCCAGGGCCACTTTGGTGCACTTCTGTTCCTCCAGAACTTACATTTCTCCATGTTCATATGGGGCAAAAAGGGCCACCCGTCCAAAAAGTGGCATGGTGGAAGGGAGGTGGCAATGTGAAGGCTTCTTTTCTCTGTGTGATGCTATAGCTGGCTGAGTGAAAAGATGGTTGGGAAAAGTCCTTAAATGGAAATGTCAGACATGGAACTCATTTTTCCTGCCAGAAATCTGGCTGAAGTAGAGTGTTTGTTGTTGAGAATGTTGAAGTTGTGATGAGCCCAGATGTCATAGTCACTTCTCCCTGTTTGGAGCCTGTCTTCAGACCTTGGCAGGGATGCAGTAGGCCAGCAGTTACAGAGGAAGAACCTGTGGGAAGGCCATGGGATGTAGGGCATAGCCCCAAGCTTCATGCAGTGTCGCTACCTCCCCTTCAACTGTGGGCTTTTGAAGATGAGTTCTCTCTTCTGAGTCCTGGAAACTGAGCTGCTGTGCAGGTGGTACCATTTGTACAGAAGAAATCACAGCCAAAATAGACTCCTCTCCAGAGACCCTTGGCTGTGTAGAGGGGAAGCAATGACTCACCTTTGACTATTAGCAAAGAATGGGTTTGGCAAAAATGAGGATCCCATTAACCAAAGAAGTTTTTCTGGTTTGGAGTTTGATTTGTAAGCCACGGGTTTTCTTTTTTCTACAATTTTTTAAACCTTACATGTTTCTGCCTTGTTGATGTGTGCTGCAGTGAGGCCCAAAAGCATGGAGAGCTGGAGACTGCTGGGGTAGCCAAGAGCTTCTGTGTGTAGTAGGTGGCACAGACATGATGCTGCTGCTGTTTCCTGATTACAAATGATCAGTAGCTCAGCTTGCTTTTGGTATCTCAGAGGGAAAAGTGAATGTAGCCAGATAATGTAGCAAGAGGCTGTGCAAGTCTCCCTGGGGTAAGCAAAAGGGGACTTTGTGCTCTTGCCTGGAGGAATATCTGTGTTCCAAGTAGACTCATGCAAGGAGCAGAAGGACATGGCTGAGGCTCCTCAGCCTTCTCACCTGCAATGCCAGCTAAAACCACAGTGGGGAGGGGCCAGATGGAGGCTTTGTGCAGCATCCCTCTTGCCCACGAACTTGCACCATGGCCCAGAAACAGCAGACAGCTCAGGAATCCTGAGGTCTTTCTGTCTGACTGTACATGCCTGTTTACCATCCTGCTCTAGTCTAAATACCAGGAAAAGGCCAAGGGCACGTGAAGTCCAAGCTGACCATCTGATGAGTTACTAATGCTATTCTCTCCATGAAAACAACAAAAAAATTTTGAAGGGCATCAATTCCCTTCAGCTCATTGCTTGCCCCTTGCTGTGGCCTGTCTGGTCTTTATCCTGTTGGATAAAGAAGCTGCAGTGTAACAGGGGATTCCATTGCTCATGGTCTTCCCTCATTCTGATTTACTTTTATCTCAGGCTAAAGCTTGTAAACCTTTGACTCCTGTTTACAAATAGACAGACTGGATAATATTAGCAAATATAAACAGTCCTCTCCATGAAAATCCTATTTTAAACACAGATTTCTAAAGACCAATTTTATCTCTACCATCTGTAAACTAGCTAAAATTCCAATGTTCTTTTCTTAAAAAGGATTTTAGCAATGGATAATAAGCATGAGGTACATTAAAATTAATATAAACTGTAGCTTTTTATTAGTAGTTTAGAAAAGAATCTAGTAGAGACCTGGGTTATCTGCAGCCTCCAAAGAGTGCTGAAAAAGGATTGATGCTTTCAGTTGTCATAGGTGATTTTTTTTCTTCTTTTAAACTCTGTGATATGTTTTTCTAACATTTATGCACAAACGTGCATTTGTTTGTCTTCAAATAATTTACTAGATGAATGCCAGATCCTTATTTGATATTTTAATTTGACTAGAACCAGTTGGTTTATTTTTATTTGGCCCAACCTGGAATAAGGAGTTGTATAAATTAGGGATATAGTCAGTCTCTCGCTGCAAAAACCTGTGCACCAATTTAAAATGTAACTATCCCTCTTCAGGTTGTTGCTGCTGTCCTGCTGGGACTCCCTTTCTTTGTAGATTAGCCACTTCCATAGGCTGTTTCACCCATCTGACACTGCGTTAAATCATTTGCATTCTTTGCTATCCAGTACTGTTGTGTAGAGGAATGCAAGAGCCAGAAGGTTAAGGGAAGGCTTCCCATGCAGTAAATGACTGACCAAGGCACAGTGCAATGTAACCCTCATTCCTGAGCTCTTTGGACCCACTGGAATCAGCTGTTTGGGCTGAGACTCCGGGCTTTGCATGGCTGCAGGCATACATTCCCCCACTGCCCCTTCTGCAGATGTGGCCACCTTGGGCAGGAGATCTCAGGTGGCAACTTCGTAATGCACCTCATCAGGATTCACCATGTGTATTTGTCAAAAGTTTAGGATTCTGGTGTGGCTGATACATCATCCTTTCCTTTTGACCACTTTGCAACTGGGGCAGGTGAAAATGATTTTTATCCATTGCTGTTGTCTGCTAGGTGAATGAGAGCCAAAGAGCTAAAAGTATCCAGATGGGTGCTTGTGCTGGTCTAATTAAATCAGTTTTGAAACATCTCTTTAGGCTGTGGACAGATGTTCTATTTGTAGAAAGCTGTGCCAGATGAAGATTACAAGACACACTGCTGGAGGTTATTGCCCTTGAAGCTCTGCTGGCACAGCCATCCCAGATCCTCTTCAGCTTAAACAGGGTACAGACATGACCTTAGGGGTGGTGATGGGAGAGGTCACTGCCTACCTGCCCTGGCCTCCTGGGCACACAGTCAGCTCTGCTGAGTGCTCCAAATGCATCTCCTGGCCTCTTTCAGTCAAAATTAGTCCAGTGGGAATGAGAGCTCTTGTTGCTCTGGTGCATGGTATCTATCAGGGAGTGGGGAGCCCTAACTAGCCAGGGGACAGTGTGGGAACACAGGGGACAAGCTGGTGTTGGAACACAGGGGACAAGCTGGATCTGGAAAAGACCATCTCTTTGCAGCTTTCCTGTGCTGGGGTGGGAGTAGAAACCTGTCCCACTGCTGGTCATGGTGTGCGGCCTCTGGGCAAGGAGTTTTGGAGAATGGCACAACCTCAATGTCTTTGGACTGCTCATTTACCAAGGTCTTGACATTGGCTTGAGCTAGGGCCGTGGGGATGCTGAAGGATTGTCAAAGGCAGTCCAATCCAAACACGGAAGCTTTTCTCATCAAGCTGTTATATTTTTACCAAGTGTGTTAATGTGTGTACAGGCAAAGTATGAAGCAACGTTGACCAAGTCTGGTGAGCTGCTTAGCTTCACTGGGCCAAAACTATCTCAGCAGATGGTATTGGACTTTCTATGTAAAATGAAGGTCAACTGTGACAAATAAACATGCTTTTTGTATCTTAAACTCTATCTGCATTAGGAACTATCATATTTATTCTCGTGACTCTTCTCAGTTAAAATGTCTTAGATTAAAAGCAACTTAAATCCCTTACAAAATGCTTCTTATACTAAAACATAGGGAAAATGTCACTACTGCTTATGGTGCTCTCTGGCTTTCCTTAACTCTAAAGCATTTATTAATTAAGCATATATGTGAGGTGCAGCCCTTCCTTACTGCCCTTGCTAGGGAATTATTTCTTTTGATTGTGCTTTTAAAGATCATGGCTATACACAGAAATCAGTCCCTCTCCGTGTTTTTTGAGAAGTTAATCAAAAAGATGGCTGAAAATAACTGCAGGTCTAAGCTCCATCCCTGTGGTCCTCTCTGAGCATTGCTTGTCCTCCCTGAAGGTGGTCTGCCCAGTGGAGCAGCCAGCTCCCTTCTCCAAGGCACCTGGTTGTGTCCTCCTCCTCAGAAAAATAATAACTAATATTCTGTGTATATGGATTGCTGCCTCAATCCCCACAGTTTCCTTCACACTCTCCAAGCAGTGAAGAAAGTGTTCCCTGTTCCACAGAAGCACAGCATATATGTAAGCTGAGAGCGCTCCTGAGAATATCTGTTTACTTATCTCTTTTTTCAGACCACTTCTTACTGCAGCTTTCCAGAGTTTTAGCAGCTCACAGCCATCCAAGTGAAACACTGGCAACAGGAGAAGCAAAAGAAAAAGAGGCACAAGCAGCCCTAAGGGGGGCAGGGGTTGCCAGAGAAGGAGAAGGATGTGCTATGGCACTGGCGCTGGGTGGCACGTTGGGACAGAGCTTGGCATCTGATTTTCTGGAACCACTAGATGGCACAAAAAATGCTGCTGTAGCATCAGCTTGTTCCCGGAACATTACTTAAGCATCAGGCTCATGCTGAGGTTAAAGGGTTGAATTACAGGTTACGTCCCTGTAATTCAAAGGCACATTTTAATGTTTCTCTTAGATGCAAAAATGTATTGTTTGGAGTCATCGTGAGGGGAAATTAATCTTAGCAGCAAAATGCAGCTTCAAATATCAAGCACTGCTGGAGTCAGTGCCATTCGCAGGTGGAGGGTAACACAGCAGAGGATGAGGGGAAGGGAGGTTGCTCTGCTAATTGTATTACAGGGCCAGGCACTAAGAAAAATCATCAGTTCTTGTCCTAGTGCTGATAACAATTCTCTTTTTAGCTTTGGGCAAATCTTATAATCTGCTTCATTTCTCTATTTGCATATGGAGGGCAATGATTTCCTGCCCTGCAGTGGTACCAGAGGAGTTAATTAATACTCATAAAGCACAAACAGAGAGAAGAAAAACACTTACAACTCTTGAAAGCTACTTGCAAGGAAGAGATGTCCTGGTCTGTCCATCGTGCACCATCCTGCTATTGCTGAGACACGGTGATGGTTATAATATGATGATAGAGTATGGATAAATTTAAAACATAATGAAACAAATAGACTTTGTTGTTGTCTTGTTCTGTTTGCAGCATAATTCATAATGGAAATTTCTTGTTGAGTGACAACAGCCTCACTGCTGCTCTCCAAAACCCTCTCAGAGTCAAAGAAACAGCCTGATACTAAGGGATGGTGACTTGCATGACCTGACCCCCACCTGCAGTCCAGCTTTCTTCCAGCTGAGGGATGGAAGCTTTGGTGCAGTCTCTGGTTCAGCTGTTAATTCATAATTAAAGCTCCTAGTTACTCGGAGTGCTTTGCAGCCACTGTGAAAGGCAACCAGCTCTGTGAAAGGAGCTGGTGCTGGACTTCGCAGTACAAGAGAGACATGAAGCTCCTGACGCAGGTCCAGAGGAAGGAAACAAAGGTGATTAAGAGACTGGAGCATCTCTCTTATGAGTAAAGGCTGAGGGAGTTGGGCCTGTTCAGCCTTGAGAAGAGATGGCTGAGAGGGAACCTCATCAATGTCTGTCAGTATCTGAAGGGAGGGTGCCAGGAGGATGGAGCCAGGCTCTGCTCAGTGCTGCCAAGCAATGGGAAAAGAGGCAGTGGGCAGAAACTGCTGCACAGAAAGTTCCACCTGAACATGAGGAAGAATTTCTGTACTGTGCAGGTGACCAAACACTGGAACAGGTTGCCCAGAGAGGTTGTGGAGTCTCCTTCTCAAAGCTGTCTGGACACAATCCTGAATAATGTGCTCTAGGGAACCCTGGTTAAGCAGAGGGGTTGGACTCGAGGACCTCCCTGCCAAGCTTACCCATTCTGTGATTCTGTAACATCTCTGGCACATCCTCAGGATCCAGATTTTTGGTGATTTTACCACTGAAATATGCAATCTGATTATAATGGCTTCCAATAGCCCAGACCATAAACTAAGATATTTCTGAACCCTCTTAGAAGCAGAGTGTCCTTAAAAGGATAAGGATTCCATTGTAAATCATTAGCAGCTGGGAAAATCTCACTGCAGCAATTGGTATGACTGCTGTGCTCATGAGATGACATATTTCCTTTTACTCTTCTCTTTATTGAGTGTAGTGGATATGGATATCCTAAGGAGAGGCAGAGGATTTTACAGGGTATACAGGGAACTACTTTTCATCATTTAGAAAGAAAGGGTTTAAAGGTTCAGATAAGGACAGTACTGAAAAAAGAGAATTTGGCATGATGTCCTTGAGAAAACAAAGAACAATTATATTCGAGCATACTTTATGCACTGATTTCACTGCCAATGAAAAGAGACTGACTGTGTCTTCCCATAATCACAGAGGGTATTTATGGCATAAATGTAATTTTTGGTTTATCTGAAACTGAGTTTTATCAGCTGTCCTTTAGCAAACTGAGAAGTCAGGCTGTGAATGAGAGAGACATGAAAACTGTCAGACCAATACAAACCCAACAAAACAAATGATTACTGATTGGACTTGAAGAAAACTGAGAAAAATAATTTTATTAGAAAAAAGAAGACACTGAAGTGCTGTAACTGCAGTGCCAAACTGATTCCCAACTACTCACAAGAGTATTGTCTTTGTTTTTCCAGTGATAAATTTAGGTTTTCTGCTTGTCCCCACTGCACATTTTAGTGATGATCTTGGAGACTTCTCAATTTCCATTAAAGATTTTAAATAGTAAATAAAGTGATCTTGGCCAATCTGTGGGAGAGCTAATGTGGTAGACAGAAGATGTTTCAGATGGAAGGGGTTTATCTGTTTTCTCTCTGAAGCAATACTGTGACCAGGTGATGGCAAGCACTGCACAGCCTCAGGAGTATCCAGGAGTCCTTCACATGGACCAGCAGATCAAGAGATATTTCATCAGCTTGTTTTCTTGCTCTGCTACTGCTGTGGTGCCTTTGTGCCTGGGTCTCCCTGGCTGTGATTCATTACCCTTTGTAAAGCAGGGGTTGTATGGCAGCCCCTGTCCCCTATAGCGATGTGCCTACTGTGTATGTGCAGGGTCAACAGACCCAGCACGTGCTGTGAAACCTGCCAGCCCAAGGTAGGACAGCTCTGCAGTGTCCATATGCCAGGTGAGTGCTGAGAAGGCTCTTGGGTCTTCTGTAGGAGCCTGCTGTGGTAGAGGAGATGTGGCAGGAGGGAGACAAGGAGCAAGAACAGGCTGGTGCTGCCTCGAGGGCTATTGCACGGTCCCTTCGGGAGAGGACTGAGTCAGGCTGATGCTGCCATTTAATTATGCTGCCATTTAATTATCCCCAGACCTGAATACCCTGCCATGGAAAAAAGTATCTTGGGTTCCAGCTTTGAATGTTAGCATTATGATCATAATCCTTTGGGACCCATGGCTTGCCCTCCCTCATAGCCAGGTCTTGCTCCCATTGACCAAGTGAGTACAGTCCTCTCCTCCTGGCCAGAGACTGCGTGAGGCAGTTAGCCATCATGGCAACCTGCAGAAAGTGTTTTATTATCCTGGAAAAAAGACCCTTTATGTAGGAAATATGGTAACACACCCAGCAACAGTACTGACTTTTAGCCCTTAGCACCATTTACTTCCAAATAACTAGCCTTCAGATACTGGGATTTTCTCATATAATGAAATCTTGGTATGTTGCTACTCCTCTGAATGTATCAAGATGCATCTCAAACAATAATAAGGCAATAATAAATTATAGATCATTTTAGTTTAAAAAAAATTATCAAGACGGGATTGAAAGTTAGAGAAATTAAATGAAAGGGAAGAAAAACACCATAAAGAAGCACAAGCTCTTGAAAAACAGCTATTAGACTTGAGAGATTCCCTTATTCTTACTGCTCAGGGAATGGACTTATTTTTCCCATGAAGAACATTCACAATACCTTATTTAGTAATATTTCAAGAAGTTTTTTTAGCATCTGGCATTGAGTGCAGTTGTTGCAGTGCTCTGGCAGCATGCTACACTGTAAAGCTAACACATTAGCATATTACAGAGGTGAAAATAAATGGGAGAAGACTCATGAAATTTTCAATGCAAGATGTAGCTCCTGTTATGTCCAGCTCCATGGAGGATTCATGCTGTAATGTCATTCTTCTGCTTTCTACTCCTCTGACTGAGAGCACAGGCACTTTTTCCATATTTTTTCTTTTCTTTTTTTTTCGGTGAAGGGGTCATCAACTTCAAGTACATTATTGCATGTTTTGCAATGCATCACTACGTGGGGGTAGTGATGTGAATCAAGTGATGTATGGGCACTGGTGTGGTTTATAGGATTATGCAAGCTAAAAGCACAGAAGCTGACTTGGATCACATGTGCAGTATTTTATGAATCATCTTTAATGGCATGAGTAGAATTGGATAGAGCCTAATAATAGACCTAGAACATTTTTCTATTTGAGTTTGCTACAAAAATTGCTATGCAACTGATCTTTAAGTGAAACAGTTTTCCTTAACAGTTTTAAAATACCATCCTGGATGGTGTTAACAAGGTCAATGCAGACATCAAATAATTATTATCAACATTTCTTACAACAGGCTAAAAAATCCTTTTCATAAAGGAGATGGATAAAATCAATTTGGGTTCATGACATAATTTTTGGGTGTAATAAATTATTTTTCTTTCAAAACTCTGCATGAAATATTTCCAAATACAGTAACGCATTCTGGAGTTAGAAAGACAAGGCTCAGAAAGTCTAAGCTGGTAGCAAAATCCTCTGACAAATAAAATGAGAAGGGTGAAATACTTCACAAACTTCACTCAAGACTTTGCAATTGCTGCCCATTTGTATGGCCAAGGTGCTCAGCAATAATACAGCAATAATCACAAAAGACCAAAAGAGAGTGGATGGAAGTAGTGAAGAAAGAAAATGCATTTTTAAATAATCCTCAGTAAAAACCATTGCTATTGAACTCTTAATAAGCATTCAGATGGGTTTTAACACACTGCATATGTTGTCCATGTCCATTGAGATGTGATGTATAATAAGTGGACTGAGCTATGTTCTCACTAGAACCGTCCATTGTAGATCCAGAGGAAGTCATCAGACTACATCATGGTCATTTCCAGTTTTTCAGGGAGTAACCAAATAGAAATTGATCCATGTTCCTTGACACTCTCACACTCCTTTGAATAGGAGCTACTCATAAATAAATCAACAAAAACATCATGTCCGCTGCATCTTCTCCACTTTTTAATAGGACAAAAAATAACACCAGAATGTTTTTCCTCATGTACCTTCTTAGTAGACCACTTCTCAGTATGAGAATTACAGAGTACTGCCAGACTCAAGGACACTGAGAAAAATTAAGCTGGTGGGTCTGGGGAGCAGAGGAAGCACAACTCTGGAATCTGAAGGCATCTTCCACCCAAAGGAATGCCTGGGGATGAGGGAAGTAACATGAAAGTATCTGATCATGGTCAGCTTGAAAGAAAGGAGTGTGATAGAGAAAGACATGAAATGAGAAGAAACTCACTGGAGGCCTCCAAGGGCCAGGAACTGGGGTAAATGAAGATTTCAGTGGCAGAAGTAGGAACTATTGTTCAGAATTACAAAAACCAAGACCTATCCTGGCCAAGCCCCATTTGTCTGACTCCAAGTTCTCCTTTCCATCTTGCACCTTGCTGCATTTTAGTGTGACACCGCATACAAAGAGGGTGTGGGGGGTGGCTAAACTCTCCTCCCCACCAGTGAAACACTCAGGAATCTGACATACAAGTTGTTAATTTATCTTATTTCACAGTAAACACTCAGCCTTAATTCGGCATCTGTGGAGCAGACTCACCATTGCCCCGCTGCGCAAGTGGACATGCAGGAGTGCCTAGGAAGAGTATGGTGGGTAAGACACACAGAAAGCAAAGCACAGTCCAGAGGTGAATCAGGCCCCACAGAAACAGCATGACTGAGCAGTTGCAGGCAGACATGGACCTTTTTGCCATGAATTTCATTACCTTATCATTATCTTAGATTACCTTTCATTATCATGGATCTGCTCCACTGTCAGCAAGAGTCTGGTGATGGCAAAGCAAAGATGCTGTCAAAGCCCAGACCTGGTAGAGGAGCTTTGCATTCCTAAATGATTGAATCAAAAAGCAGAGCCTAAGCCCCATAAGAAACAAGCCTGGCACAAGGTTTAATTTTACTATGTGAATTCAAGCACTGGAATGTCCTGAATCGATTCCAGAAGGACTAACACTCACGCCTCGCAGCCTGGCCAGGCACCCAGTGCTGTGGGTACAGGCTGTATCCTCATTTTCCTTATATCTCAGTTACCAAAACAGCCATGTCTTTCTAGCCTTTCTTAGCTCACCATTCCTTTGGGGCCTTCTTGAGTTATTGCTCCCACACCTCTTACTTCTCCTTCCCCCTCTTTGTCTAGTCCTGTTCCTAGAAACTTTCCCTTCTCCACTGTGGCTGAGACCCACGGCCACCCATTTCACAGCACTGACTGGGCCCCCAGCCTGCTGCTAGTGGGTCCGTGTGAGTCCAGATGAACAACTTCTTCCAGTGTTCATCACTTGGTTTTTCACTTGGGGAAGCATTGCCTTGCATTACCCTTAGAGACAGAGACACTGTTTTTGTTGCTCAGAGCGCAGCTAAGCAGCTGACAGACATGTGAGAAGCCATTGTACTGACAAAAGGCAGCACTGCTGGCAGCTTCCTGCTTATAAGCTCTCTGGAAGAGTTCAGAGAAAGTGGGAAGTGTTAGTAGAAACAAAATTTGTTTACTATAATCTGCTTTTAGCTGATCTTCTAAAAAATGTGCTCTTTAACCAAGACTCACTTTAACCAAGATCCCACTGCTAAGGAACCTCTTCTCATGCAGCTTTTAAAACTTGCAAGATGGTAGGACAGACCATGTTGTCTTTCATGCTGGGTTTTCTTATATTCCTTTGTGATGGAAAAACTAAGAGGCCACTACTGGAAAACTCCTTAAGTGTTATGACTTTTTCAAGACCTGCTGTCACAGCTTTCATTTTTTTTCCAGTCAACACTACTTTGGCAAGTGACCAGATTAAGACAAGTCCTGCTGCCCTGTAGACATCCACATTTCTTCTTTATACCATATGTTTTCTCCAAAATGTTCCAGTTATTTTTCTAAAATCGATTTTGCATCTCCAGCCTAGTCAGGGACTTTGAACAACTTCTATTTGAAGAGACAAGATGGTTGAAGAAGAAAAGAAGTATTTGTTCAGGAACCAAGACAAAAACTGAAACATCTGATTCAAGGGCACAGAGGAGCTTCCTGGCAATGAAAAGCTTGAGAACAGGTACTCACTCTGTAGATGTACCATAAAACATTTCCTTTGTTCAGAGAAGCAATAAAGCATCACAACTGTGAACTCATCCTAACCTCAGTTTAAATTTTAAATTTATGTCTTTTAAAGGAAAAAAAATCCCACATAAGCATCTTCTTTAACCCCTCACTAACCATGGGCACAGTCTGCCTCTCATAAGTGAGCAAGAATTGACATTTCTGTAGTTCTGCTGAGAACCCATTACTCAGCAGCATAACCCCATCTCAGCCACCACCACAGATCTGTACTAAGCAGGCAAATTTATTCATTAGATTTATCCTATGTTTATTAACAGCCCAGCTCAGAAAAAGAGTCAGTGACAAAAACCATCTGGAATAAACATAATGGAAAACAAACAATGTAATATATTCTGTCACTCCAGCTTAATTGCACTGTTTGGTGCAAATGCAAGTGACAATTTACAAGCCAAACTCTTATTAAAGGGAAAAATGAGCTGTTCAGGGAAGCACAAATCAAAGTAACTTATCAACACAGGCAACACATTCAGGGATTTAAGAGCCAAGGTATGGCAGTCTTTTATTCTTCTTTTTTTTTTCAATTTGGGAGACCTGCTGTGATGTTGCAGTACATTATAAGTTATATATCTACTTATGCAACACTGGGGAGAAGCATGCCTCTGATTGTTGTCTAATTTTTCACCAGATACAGCCTGTGAATTTTGTGTTTAAACAGTCCTTTTCCTGTCACTTAAGCTGGGAGCAAAGTACACTGTCTGGAAGAACCAGTTTTCTTTTAAGGCAACTCTCCTCTTTTAGCATATAATAAAAACTTGGAATTAAGAATAAGGTTAGAAAAGGTTCCAGTTAGCTAAAAAGCAATGCCAATTTGATCTGAAACAAGTTCTTATTGAGTGAATTGGTCCAGCAAGAGAAAAAGGAAATTCCCTTCCATGCAAGAATCTGAACAACACATGGCTGCTGTCCATGACCTGTTTCAGCTTCGAAGCTGGACTGACTCATTAGATGCATCTGGTGTCCCCAGGGAAGCAAGAGAAAACCCTGGCAGCAATAAAGAAAAGATGGTAAAAGCCATCTGAAGCAGAAATCAGCCAAACATCCTGTCTGCATTGGAGCATCATCTTCAAGAACGGCATTAGGCACCTGCATGAAAACTCAGCCCTCAAAGATATAACAGTGCTACCATATGTAACACGCTGTTAGTTTAGGGAAAGTACTCCCATAATCTGGAAAATACCAGCTCAGACCAAAAGGGAAAAAGTTTAAGACCTCATTAAACAAGGGGCAACCATCTAGCATTACAGTGAAATCAGTATGAGCAAATATGTCCATAGCCCTGACTGCAGAAGTGTGGTCAGAACTCCATAAATGTAGCAAGATACGATTTATAAAATCCTGCACTGAAAAATTCTCTCAGTGATGAGATGCTGAAGGTTTCTTTCAGTCTTTTTGTGAGGGAAAAAAAAAGTGAGGAAGGGCTACACTGCGGGGAAAAGATGTCAAAAGACTCACATGTTGCTTTATCTGCCATAAAGAGGGAGATCACCAGTCATCACCATCCCATGTGCAGAGGTGCCTCTCTGGTCTTTCACATCGCTCCCTTGTCTGCAAGGAGCCAGGATCCTTTCATATTTTGGAAATGGCTCTGTAGCTCAAAGAGAGATTGTCTTGGAAACAACATTTATCAATGAGAAGGCATTTCATATTTCTCCCTGAACTGATACTTTTCTGGAATGGGGTCTAGTGCTCTGTTTCAGAGTCCAGTAGGCCCTGAAACATAACTTGTTCTCAACCATAATGTAGACTTATTCTCAACAAGAAGGCTGATAATGTGCAAACTTCTTTCATAGCTCATGTCTATGAAAAAATGTCCATATCTTAGTTTCTGCACCTGCTGTTTTCAGAAAGAAATGTGTGATGTTCCTTTCTCCTTGAAGAGGTATCATAGATATGGCCACAGTGGGATGTTTCTTTATTTAAGAGACAGGGTGCAAAGTCAGAGAAATATAGCCCTCAGAATTTTGAAATTTCAGTACTTCAGGAAAGCCAAAAACTTTATTGCCAGCTAACTGTACATCCATCTCCCCAGAGCATCATTACACCATCTTATTAGCATGCAAATCAAGATGACATAGTTGTTGCTGACTAATTTCAAATGTGATATATACAGTATAGATGCACTGTTGGGATGGTCTTTGGCAACACCTTCCAGGCATCTCTGCATGCTGTTGACCTGAAACTGTAATTTTCTTCAACTAGGAAGGTAATTATGAGGATGACTCTTTCCCTCATGTGATGAGTTCATGTGTATTCTTAAAAAATATTGTATTTGAGTCACCTGTCAAACCCCACAGGTATTTTGTTCATATATCTCTCTCATCTTCTAACTATTTCCATTTAAGCAGAAATCCCCAGAAGCTGTAGTTTTGTTTTCCTTGGATTTCCACTTAAGTTATACAAATTTAACTAATATTCAAAAGTGGGTATAAATAAAAGAAGGATGACTCCACATTTGAAGTTCACAAAATTCTAGGTGTATGTGGTGAATGTCAATAATTATTGACATGAGCTCCTGGCTCATAAGGCATCATTATAATGATAAAATATCTCAATTGCCAGTTAATATGCTCTTGTTCTATTACCACTGGTGGCCAGTCTGACCAGAGAATCTGAACATTTTTCTTCCTGAATAAGGAATGGCCATGAATACAGAGCATTTTCTTTAAGGAGCAGAACGCAGCAGCCATGGTATGGTCAACACAACAGTCATGTAAGTGTCCAAATCTTCAGCTCTGTAAGCGGGGATTATTCTGCCCACCTGGGATGCTCAGACATTCATTTTGTTGCTCTCTTGTACCCTGAAGAATTTTTGTAATCCTCCAGGATTCCCTTTTTCCTCTCGGGGAGGAGATTCAGGGGACATGCTGATGACTGTGCACGTGGGTGGGAGATTGTTCACGCACTGAGGCAGTGATCAGGGCATGCTGGCAGTGCCCTTGTTGTTGCAAGCATGTGAGTCTGAATCTGGTTCCTGATTGTCACCAAAAAATCCCCAAACAGTCCCAATGCTTTCTTTTGACTCTCTGCACTGTCACTTTCCCTACGTGCTCCACCACACACCTTCAGTGCTGTCAGGGATCTGAACTACCAATAACTTCCAAAATCAATTTGCGGTGAACACTGAAATTTTCCTCAGTGTTTTAAAAGGACTTCACAGCGACAAGATAGCTGAGATACTGAGCTATCTCAGGGAACTATCTATCAACAGCCCCTCAAGGCAGGAACTACTTGCAAGAGCATCAGCTGATAAACAAAAACAGAGATGACATTCAAAGAAAAAAATTGTTTTAGTTACCACATAGTCTGCTTCAACATTATTTTAGAAAAAGCTGGGTGCAGATCTTGCATGAATGTAAGTGCAGATTTCAGCAAATAACTTAAAAGCCACAGAGGAAACCTTAAAAATTCAACAGAATTAATTCCCTCTGGAATATGAATGCTAGCAGATTTCCCTCCCCTTCCTTCTTTCCCCTTCACTCTTTTCTCCAGCTATATTTAAGATATCAAGTTTGTAAGTCACCTCACTGAAGTTCAGAAATGGGCAGTCATTCAAAGATAAGCTGCATTAACAAACATCAGTTGATAACTAAGGATGATGGTATTAGTTCCAGCAGATTCACAGCAAAAAGTCCATGCTCCCATTGCAGCCCTCCACCACAGCAGCTCACTTAGAGCAGCTTCCAGACTTGCTCTGCTGTCTTCCAGACAGCATCTGCAGACTGATATGTCACTGCACTGCTTCCTTGCCCGCCAAGAGCTTTTCCCCTACAAGCATCACAATACTGGTAACTGCTCTCAGCTCTCCACACTGCTCATCTAGGGATGTTCTGCTACTTATGGTCCTTTGTGGTCAGTTTTGCTGATTATCTTGTACAACACTTAGATTGAGAGCTTTCCAGCAGGTTTGGACGGGGTTTTTCTGCCTCTGACCCTATGGGAAAGCTGAGGCACACAGCACCATGGAAAGGATTAAAAGCTGTTTTCTTTCCCTCTTTACAATAAACCTGTTTATCTATGAATGGCCACAGATGGACACATATTTCCAGAATTCAGGAAAACTACCTTCAGTTTTCTGCATCTTTGCAGACTTTTAGTAAGGTCTCAGTTCTACAGTCATTGAGTCTTGCCTCAGTCCTCATGTCTGTAAGCCTGAGAGGTGATATTTGGCAAACTAAATGCATATGTGCATATGTGCATATGTACCAGAGCACTAATGGATAGTAGGGATTCACAAAGAGAAAATGGTCTTGAGATAGACACCAGAGAAGTCTAAGTCTATCATACATCATATTGTAACCTCTTCATATTGCAAGGATTTATTTGGGAGAGCCACTCTCTGAGTTACACTGCTGTCAGGTAGCAAAATACTGCCTTTGAAGTATTTGAATGTTTGCAGTCCTTAAATAATTAGAATTGTCAGAAAGAAAGACAGTCCATCAATCAGAAGTTTTCACAACTCCTTCTCATTTGTATGTAGATTTCTAAACCTGAAAACCTGATATTGTCAAATAATAGACTAAAATAGAACACCTCAATAATTTTCTTTTTTTTTTTTTTAACTCTACGGTATTGGATACAGAAGAGATCTTAAAACTTTCAAAGTGGAACTGGAGGAAATGGTCTCTTCTTTAAACTACTGGATTTGTCAGTCTACTGCTGTTTTGAGTAATGACCAGTCCTAGAAGATATCTGGGTGTGGAAAACACCAGGAAATGCATAGCAATAGGCAGTAATTAAGTGCAAGGCAGTAATCAAAACATACCTTAGCCTTGGGCATCAGATTTCAAGGGTCATAAGCCTTCATGTTTTGCTCACATGTGGGCTACTTCATTTGTACCTGCAGGGATGGGGATTAGCAACTGAAATCCAAACAGGTGGACAGTTTGGTTCACCAGCTGTGCTGGGGTGTTCTGCCCCCATCAGGCTCCTTCTCCAACCCAAGCCTTCTCTACTCCAGAAAGGCTGAACAGCAATCAGGGTGCTGTGGAGTAAGGAGAAGCTGATTTGAGGAAAACCTGTGTTCTGGAAAAGCCTGGCATTAGGAGATTCTGTATCCTGAAGAAGTGAGAAAGGAAAATGTTACAAGAAGAATTGGACAAAGGTGGAAAAAGAGAGGGAAAGAGCAGGTCCTGCATCATCATTGAGATCTTCTAGCACCCCTTCAGCACCATGAACCCTTCAACAGCCCCATTTCTTCTTAAAGACAGAGGCAAAACTCCAAAGTTTGGTTGAAATGAGGCCTTTCTCCTCTTTCAAGGCAAGCTGGTGCCTTGTATAAGCACTGAGTCCATGTAATAACATCTCTTGTGTCATTATAATTAATAAAGCCTTCAAAAATATGCGCAATAATCCATTCTTAAGATCAACTACATAAAGTTTAAATAGTTCACACATCACAGGTCATCTCAAGTGATTTCTTTATAAAACAAACTCTTCAGGAATGAAAATCAGGCAGAGAGGGAGAAAAGAACTTTTTTAGAGCAGTAAATTAATATCCAATAGCAAAACATTTGGATGAAATCTGTTTGTATGATTTCTTTTCCTTGAAAGAAAATGAGAGTTATTTTCTTATTTCAGGTCTCTTCTTTCCATTTGTGTTCCCAGATTTATTCCTGATTTAAGATCTTACATTCTTAGATACTCCACTCATCAAATTTCATAGCTGTACCTCCTGAAAATGAAGGTTTAGAGTAAGAAAGATCAAAAGATTTTGTTCACTGGTTTTCATAGGCACTGCATTATTTCCTCTGGGAAATTGTGCAACAGGAAGATTTCAGCCTGCTCACAGGATACATCAGAGCGAAAATGCAATTCACAACTGGGGCAGCTCCTTTGGCTTTTTTTGTTGCTTGTATTCTTTGAGCTCACATCAGATTAGAGCATTTCACAGTTGGTTGCAAACTTGAAAATGCAGGCTGAATAATGAGATAAAAATACCTCATAGCAAATAATCCTGAAAAACATGTGGTTTATTGGTTTGTGAGCTAGGAAGTGACATCAAACATCCAGACATGGATACTTTTCATTTAGTACATAAGTTCTGCATAGTACGACAGAGTGCATTCCTCACCATAAAATATATGCAACAAAGTATTTAAAGATGTTCAAATTCAAAGCCATAACCATCTGCTTATCACTGACATCTGTTGCTTCAAAGCAAAGGATTATATGAAGGGTTCAGAAAGCTTTAGAACTCAAGAGATGCATTTGCCAAGAGAACATATGAATATACATAAATTCAAAAAGTATAATAAACTTCTGTTTTCTCCCTGGAGTGTGGTTGCACCAGCTAGGTATGGGACAGTTTAGTATTGCAAAGAAAACACCTCCTACCCATCTCTGTGCTGAAAATAAAACTTTTTCTCATTCTCCAAACACTCTTGAAAAGCAACATCCTCTTCCTCCATCATCAGAGGAGTCTGACTTTCATACCAGCCCTGTTCACCTCTGACTTGCTCCTGCCAGTGCACCTTCAAGGTGTGATCCTTATCACCCTGAAAACTTCTTTCAACAGAGCCCTTCTCCATCCTTGCTCAGGGAGGTGACTCCCCAACATCCCTGGAAGCAGCACACTGCATCTCCCAGCCCTGCAGGTCTATTAATTTCCTTGCTCTTTTGGCACCCAGGTCTGACTGCCTGGCTGACGTCAAGGACGGCCTTCCCATGGCCTTCAAAGAATCATGGGCATCTCCCTTAATGGACAGTGCCTCTCTCTGCATGCTGATCTTGCATTGCCATGGAAATGAAGGGCAAGAGGAGGGCTGGGAGAGGTGGTAAGGTATTTAGGGTAGCATCCATGTTCCTCTGAGCACCTGATGCAAGAGGTGACTGAAGTGGAGTATCTGCAATAATAAAGTTGGGTTGGGTACCTGTGGGTATGTGGCAGGGTTGGAGGGTTGGGTTGCACTGTGAGGGTTGGAGGGCAGGTTGGGTACCTGTGGGTTGGGTACCTGTTGGGTTGGGTACCTGTGGGTATGTGGCAGGGTTGGAGGGTTGGGTTGCACTGTGAGGGTTGGAGGGCAGGTACCTGTGGGTATGTGGCAGGGTTGGAGGGTTGGGTTGCACTGTGAGGGTTGGAGGGCAGGTTTGCACCTTTCAGACATGTGGGTCTGGGGAAAGGACCTATTAAAAGTTATTTGGAACTGGGAAAAAGTGTGAGCCAAATAGAATGTGCAAAGTCATAGGGATCAGATGCTTTTTGAATATGGAATGCAAGGGAACTAGAGACTCTCTGAACAGGAAGATGCCGAGAATTCTGAGTGCATGAAATTTCTGTCTCAGGGTAGTACCACCTGGTCAGTGAACCTAATACAGCTTCCATTTATTTATCACCATATATATTGGCAGCAATCAAAATAGCAGGGAGCACTTCAAAGACAAGAAGAGAAATTTGGCATTTCAACCTCTCTCTGCCAGGCCTATTGATGCCAATAAGTATATGAACTACATAAAGAACAAGAAAATATTTCATGACTTTAAATTATATTGTGAAGCTCACAGAAAGTTGATCTGTCCCCTGCCATAAGCTGCAGATAACTATACAGAAAGTGACAGATTTAAATGTGAGCATGAACATAAAGTTACATTTTATCAAACATAAAGTTACACTTTATAAGCAATCAAAATATTTCTTCTGTTATTTAACGTTCCTCTTAGTCACATAATCTGTGACCCCTTAAACCTCACTATAAAGCACATAAAATCCTACAAGACCACAAGTTCAACCTGGGGGTTACACACCACTTTTGGGTTCACTGACAACATTTTATAAACTACTTTTATGCTCTTTGTTTTCCTTTGAACAGCCTTTGCATTTCCCTGCCTGCTTCTCATTGTCCTTGAAATCAAAGAAATCAGAGAAATCAGAAAGGTCTCTGTGCTGATCACAAACAGAGAACAGAAACGGTCAGTGATCAGAAAAACAAACAGAGCCTGCCTGAGGTGCTACAGATTCTGCTACTTACAAGATTCACAAGCAAAACAAGGTAGGATGCTTATTTATTGTGCTGACATACATGCATTATTCAAAAGGACAGCAGGATAGCAATGTTACTAGTAATAGGAAATTCATCTCAAGTTTAGATTGTCTCAGAGTTTTTATGAGGCAAGAGAATATACAAAGTTTGCTTCAGCAAAATAAAGCCCTTTACTTACATGGCTTCCAAAAGGTTGCAGCAGCTGGAGCCCCTGGCTTGCACTTTGTGCAGGTATTGTCCCTTGTTGAAAGCCTCCTAACTCTGACACTGGAGACAGCACATAGCTCACCGGTGCTTTGGATTGATAAATCCTTTAAAAATGCTTTCAGATGTTTTTCTATCTGTGGTGTGCACTGACAGTACGACTGCAAAGCAGAAAGCCTGTCTGGTGCTATGAGGAAAGAGTTCCCTCTCTGCAGAATCCAAAAAAAAAAAAAAAAAAAAGGAGTCCTTGACTTCAACAACTAGAATAAATCTACTATATCTGCTGGCTCTTTTCTGAATGCATACTTGAGCAGTAACATAAGAGCAGGCGACGGGAGCGCAGGAGCTGTGGCATGTGTGCTGTGCACCGGGAGGGCATGAGAGCAATGCTGCTAGCACAGGCACGGCAAAATCAAAACACAATGCTTGCTTTTAGCTTTTAATTTGTTCACATGTTTTAAAAATAAAACAAAGATGACAGGCTTCTCTATTTCAGTTCATGGCTCCCAAGTGGCAGCGCTCTCAAGCGCTGTCCCCTCTGCTGAGGTTCCTTGTGTTCCAGATGAGCTTACTGCTCGTTTTCTATTTCAAACCTCGATATTCTGGGAACATCTCTGTATCCCAGCCAGGAAATGTAACACATACTGAAGTTTAGCATTTTGAACATTATAAATGCAATGAATCGCCTGTAAGCAAAATGAGTGGTTTTCAGATTTTTTTTCTCCTTCAAAAGATCTGTTTACTACTTTTTCCTCTCTTTCTTTGCTTTCGGCTACTTAAACTTACTAAAATTCATAAAAACAAGCATAGCTTTTGGAACAAGTCCTCAGTAGAACAACTAGTGAGACAAAGAAGAAAAGGAAAAATATTTTGTAGCTTAAAATAGGTAAACGTAAGGTTTCAGGAAAAAAAATTCCTGCTTCATTTTAAAATTACATCTACCAGAATAAAGGCAATAGTTTAAACATAATCATATAATTCTCAGGCGATAAGGACGAAGGTTTTACAGAGAAGATGAAAAAAAGCCATATTAAAGGAGAAGAAGATAAGAAGGGAAATCAAAGTCCTCATTCATTCCATTGTATTCAGTAGCAAAAGAGGGAAAAAGAGAAACAAGCTTACAGTCTAGAATCAAACTTTAAAATATTGCAAATGTGATTTTTGTGGCTTTATGAAATGTAAACATAAAAGAAACAAATAGAAAAGCCCTCAAAACTTTTAGCAAGCATTTCTATCTTAAGGAAATAATGGTTTTTAATGAACAATGATCAAATGATCTCTTTTGTTATTCCCTTGTGTGAACAATGGACTTGAAAAAATTCCCTACACATTTTATATATGTGTTATCAATGTTTTTCTTGAACCTTAAGATATGGGTTTTGTTTTTATTGTTGCTTCTTTTTTTTCCAGCTTTATTAAGACACAAAAACACAAGTACAACTTCAAAGTTGTTTATTAGTAATTAAATTGTCTTTCCACATTGTAGCTCACTAGTAGCAGTAATATATTTTGTTGAATGAGAGAGACCTCAGTTTCAATTTAGTTTCCATTTATATCCATTTCCTTTGTCGAATACTGAAACCCTAAGTCCACGATAAATTCATTTTGGCTCCTTCAGCTCTTCCTGCTCTTTTCACTTTTCCTTTCTCCACTAACAGTTTCAAAGTATGAGGCACTATCAAATCATATATCTTGAATTTCAAACTTTTTACCTTTTTTTTTTTTTTTTTTTAATTAAAATACATGTTTGAAAGCTATTGCTTTAAACTAGTGTGAGAGCAAGTGTTGTTCTTAAGATACCAGAACACCTTTTTTCTGCAGTGGGCTCAAGTCTCATCCCTAGGACTCATTTCCATCGGTGGGTGCAGCACTCCCCTGCTGGGCCACGCTGAGGTGGGCCTGTTGTGCTGGACCTCTTCCCCGCTGCTAAACCATCGGCAAGGAAGCGTTTTCTCCCTCTCTCCCAGCTCATCTTTCCTATTTTTAGAAAATAGCTGGCATTTTTGACTTTTAACCCTGTTTTATGATGTTGGAGACCTTGTGACCTGGTGTGTAGGAGCAGAGCTTGGCACAGAGACTGCTCGCACACGCCCAGGTTGCAGGCCGCAGTCCCGCGAGTGGGGCGTGTCGGGATGCTGTCCAGCTTTCTGTCCGTAACTGCACGAGGCTAAACTTCAAAAACTGCCTGGGACCTATGACCTGCTGCTCTGTGAAGTGTTTTGAGACAAGCAGAATATATACCTAACTTCTGAGGGCCGAACTGAGTTGATTTTGGTAGGGACATCTAAACCACAGTACTAATTTGAGCGCAAATTAATTACTCCCAGGCATGACTCGGTTTCTGCCCCAGGGATGTGGCTTTTGACTAAGGAAGCAACAAGCCATTGGGCAGTGCACTTGCAGCCCCCAGGCATGGATGATGTCATTTATCCCCAGCCCAATTCAGCCACACCACAACTGTGTAAGCACTGCAAGCCTCTGGGTGCTCCACTCTGCTGTAGCCATGTGTAATGTTGCCTCACAACTGGAAGGCAGCTGGTAACTGCAAATGTCATTTGCCTTACTGCATGTTATTGTATACGCATTCACAGATGTTTATGCAGAGTTAAGAAAACAGTTTCAAACATAAGGGTCGCAGTTACAGCTGCAATTGTGAATGTGAACACGGAAGCTTGGTCAGGACCCCATGAGCTGTAACACAGATAGAAAAATACTAGACTTGTAGGGTGAAGTCTGTGTCATGATCAACCACATCAAAAATGTAAAAATATTTTTTCTTTCTCTTTTTTCCCCCAGAGGAAGTGTAGATCCTTATACTTAAATTAAAGTCTTATGTTTCTCACTTATATTTCCACCCAAGAGATTGGCTGTGCTGTCTGCAGGCTGGGAGTGCTGCTCTGCTGCTGTGGCACTATGGTTACCTCTGAGACCCTGAGAAAGTAGGTCCTCAGGTGTGATGTGACAGTCCATTAAACTACTTTGATCAGACTCTGTTTGGAAATTGTCTAATTTTACTCACTGTTTAAAAAAAAAAAACCAACAACATATATATCCCAGAAGCTATTATTTCCAATGTCAGTGCACAAGGCTTTTGCAAAGCCCACACTTTATTACTTCATGAGAGATGCCACATAGAGAGTCCATAGGAACCACAAGGCTTAATTTTGCTATTTCACATGAAGGCTGGGCAAGAAGGACTGAAATACTGATGCAGTGGTGATATAAGATGAAATGGCAGGTAAATGTGAACTAGAGAGCATGTTCCCCAACATAGTAAACTTTCATTACCTTTAGGTGGTTAATCTGAAGATAAACCTGCCATTGCTTGGCTCCATGGAGGCACAGTTCCACCTGAAGACACCTACACTGTTTCTTGGATGGGTCTGGGGCCACAAGTACCAAAGTGCTTTTGGTGGAGGCATCAAGCTGCCCTGAATCGGTTCAGTCCATCACGGCTTGATCTGTCCCTGATGGAGGCAGGCTGTGTCCTGCAGCACTGCTTTGGGTGTGTGCACCACAGTCCCCAGTTCTCTGAGAGAATGTATTTGTAGAGGTGAGGCATTAGAACAGAGTCACAGGGGCAATTTGGGATGGAAGGGACGTTTGGAGTTCATCTCATCCAGCATCTGCTCTAAGCAGGTCGAATCAGATGGCAGCTGTGTCTTCAATTATGACTATTATTCAGAGGTTTCCATTCCATACAACACACCTGACCCCCATTACCTCCAAGAGCAAGGAGATGACTCAGTGATTACGATCCAGAGGGATTTTGCATCTTTTATCCCAAGTAATTACAAACTCATGGTTATTGCCATAGCTGATCACCCAATCATTTGATTATACTTATTTGGCATGGAAACCAAAACATTGTATCTTATTTTACAGATGTGGACCTAGGGCACAAGGATGACATTTTTCAGAGATCACAGTCTGCGCAGAGTAAGAAATTGAGTGGTCATCTCTCAGGGCTGGCATCCTACCTGCTTTCAGCTCTCTGTGCTATTAGTTATTAATAGCTACCTTGATATTACAGGTATTTTTTTGAAGTAACACAGCACTTAGGAGATGCCAGCCATGTAATGGGTTCCAGTGCTGAGGCTGAAAGAGGGAGAAAATGAAGAAGTGCTAACTCTGCTGCTGTACATGTGGTAGGCAGCTGTACTAGGGATCATCAAATTAATGATTCTCCTTAAAAAACAGCCCTTCTGACAGTCTAAAATGGGATCCAAATTAATAAAAGCTGGTTCTGGAAATGAGGAAAGGTCCCCATGGTCTTTACTGCTGTCAGTGAGAATTCATATCATAATGATCAAAAACTGTATGAAGGTGAGTATTGCTGTAACTTGTTAAAATTGAAGGCCTGGAAAAATACACTTTAGACACCTGCAATCAATTTTCATTTTGAAATTCAGTTCATACATAAGGAGGGCTTGGGAAGAATTGAAAGGTAAGATAGTATTTTCTTGAAAGACAAGAATGTTTATATTTAAACGAGTGGCTCATAAGCATGGCCCTTACACTTTGATCTTACATTTAGCTTTTGGTGAGTAATGCTATTTTATACATGGTCCCACCATGGTGTTATATATATATATGTATGTATATATATATATATGTGTGTGTGTGTGTGTGTGTGTGTGTATATGTGTATGTATATATATATGTATATATATGTGGCATATAGCTAGGAAATGATGGATCACTTCAGTGAAAAACAAAAAAAATATGGCATGGGCCACAGATGTATGCTAGACTAGTTATCCTTCCTAGAGGGATCCAATTAAGCTCCTTTGCAACCCTTATGGTGGATGTCCCATATTGACAGCCCCCGTTCTAGACGCTCTGCTGCATACCTGCTTAGGCCTGCCAAGCCAGCCAAGGTAGGATTGCAGCAATTTCTCACTTGAGGCAAGATGCTAATGATACTAACTCATGTTGTCTCAACTAGTGCAGGGACTAGGGAAAAATGGGCAAGGACTCAGGACCTGCAAATTCCTGCTGATGCTTCAAACTGCACATTAAAAAAAAGGAAGAATTCTGACTTTATAGTTTATAATTTATTTTAATATGGCATTAAAATGTAAAAGGCAAATCTTTTAAAATCTGTAGTGTGTAATATCTTGCCCATATTACTTCTCAGTCTTGAAATCTGAATGACTAATTCTTGAGCTGATATACACCAGTACTGCTGCACTGATTGCAAAGGCAGCATAGTTAGTTCACAGCAGCAGAAGTTGAAGTTCTGGCTCAAAACTATGTGGAAGCATATATATTCCATTTCTGGTCACATTGGTGCCACTGGAAAATGACTCAGGATCTGACAGCCACCATGGCTTTATATCCACATCAAAGCTTATCCTTAAGCCTTGTACCATACTCCAGGGGGGCTGAACACTTGTTTTTGAATGCTTCACTGAGCTGTATAATTTAGGAATAGCAAAAACACATAACATTAAAACCCATCAAAAGAAACTTTCATGCTCAGATATAAATGTCCTGAGCCTCTACTCGAGGAGCTGTGTGATCTTCCATCTGAGGGTCAGAAAGGGTTTTTTATTAAATTGCCATTTGTCTCAGAGGTCAGACAACATGGATGAAGCCTGGAGATGCTTTAAGGCAAGGACATCCATTCTCTCCCATTGTGGGATGTATTTTCAGCCAAAAGCAAAACCTATTTCAAGTACTGCTACTTCATCAGAGGTAGGAAGGCAAAATAAACTCCCCAGGAATTATAGAGCAGGCTTTCTATCAGTATCTTGTGTCACTTTCCCATCAAAAATCTGCTGCTTATGTACCTTGAACATGATTGAAAAACATTATGTTTAATCTTTTGACAGTTTAAGAAAATGGTCCTTTATGCACAAATCAAATCTCCCATAAGCTAAATCTATAGCCCTTTCTTCTCTATAACCTTGGAAAAAATAAGCAGAAATAACAGCCAGGGCCTCAGAATATCACATACAAGATATATCTGGAAATTTGAAACAACTTTGTTTGTTCAAATGCATCAGTTTTCAGCAAGTCTGGAGTGAGGTTGAGGCTATTTCAGACCAAGCAATCGAAAACATCAAAGTAAAATGTTCTTTTCTTGCAATGAGCTGCAACTAGTTTCCTTCCTGCAAGTACAAAGCTTTCAGACATGAGGATATCTCTGATCATCCCTTATAGGTACAGAATGAGGGAAGGCACCTCTATAACTAGGTAGAGGAGAAGCCACTTACAGTGTGTATCGCCATTTGAAGCCCAGCTCACTTCTCAAGAAGTAAAGGGCTGTATCACTGGTAAAAATTAATTGAATGGCATCTCTTCATTTGGGAAAAGGCTTCATGACTGAAAAGCAGACTGCAGTGTTGCAGAATAAATTGTTTCTGGTGCTTCCATTGCATGTAGCTTAAAACTGTTAAAGTGAGCCAGGCTTGTCTGGACTGAGTTACAAAAAGTGTTTTCTTTTGTTAGACAAAAACTAGAATTGCTTCAGCTCTTTTCAAGCTCAGTGTTGTTCCAGGTGTCTTCAGTTTTCTTCTCAAACCCGCTTTTCTGCAGCTTCTCTATACATATCATGTATGGGAGGGATGGGAATGTAGCAGCTGTAGCAGAGCACTAAGGGCTCTGATTCCTGCTCCCACTGCTGCTGCTGCTTTTCCTTCTGGTTTTTCTTCTGTTCTCCTTTTCACTCATCCCTTTAGCCTACCTGATATTTGGACTTGAAGAGAAGTTCATTGACATTCTGGTACATTGTCTAATGCTACCATTTAATAGAAATAATGGAGGAGAAGCATTTCCTGACTGCTACAACCCCAGGAGATCCTGCTTACAGCCGAAGAGACTGCTCAGGAGAGGGGCACTGGTCATTGCAACAGCATCCCACAGCCTTATCACCATTGCAGTGACCCCAGCAGAAAGCTGTATACAAGCCTATTTTGCATTTTCTTACAACCCACTTCTGCAATTAAACCTGAAAGCCCAAATGTTCAAAAGCAGTGTGCTATGCCATGGCTGCAGTACAGATACCCACATGCCTGGGTTGAAGGGACTTATTCTTGTGTGTGACATCCGGGGGTCAGTCTGTGTCATTGGGTCCCTCTCTGCAACAGGTGCAATGGCTTATGAAGAATAAGGAGCACTGCAATGTCTACTGGGCAAGGACACTTAATGAAATCCTTGTTTTTAGAGATGTAGCTGAAGAAATCAGTACAGCTGTTCTTTCCCCATGTCACCAGGGTAGGTTTAGCAGGGCAATTTGCTGTCCTGGTGTTCCCAGCCTGGCACCACAGGGTGGGGGTCTGTGGGCTGCCGAGGCCATACACAAGGATGTTCTCCCATTCCTGCACCAGGTGTTTTCTGTTTTGTGGATGCCCAGGTGTTTTGACAATCCTGCCACTGGTTGGGGTTGCCTTTTCCCCTCACCTTTCACAGACACACAAGGCTTATGCCGTTAAGATCTTTTTAAGGCTACTGCATTGCTATTACTTCACTGTTGCTGTGCATGGCAGACGTGCTGTGGCTGAGTGCCAGCTGCTTGGAGAAGAGCCCTTTTTCATGAACAACGACACAAGCTATGAGCAGTAGGAACTGGTGGTCCGAAGGGCTGTCAGCAGAAGCAGGACATGTGTATTGGTTGTAAGAGCAGGGTTTGTATCTGAATGGATTGATAACTGTGCATGTGCTGAAATACAGATGATCTGAGGTTGGCCATGACCTCCAGGATTGATACAAAATAGGCAAACCCAGTAATTTTCTCAGTCTAATCTGAAACGGGCTTGGACTCAGGACCCTTCCCATCAGGGCCTTCAGCCGTGTTGTGCAGTGAGGAAGATACTGTTTCTGTGCAAGCCCTGAGCACAGTCCCCACTGCCAGGGCCTCCAGCACAGGCTTCTCTGATGCCAGGCTGCCCTCCAGGCATCACTGCCAGCGAGCCAAGGGGAAATAACACTCCCAAAAGCAAGAAGGGGTACGCTAGGGTTGCTGCTGAGGCCTGCCTCTGGCACCTGTGCCACAGAGGGCTGCAACATCTGTTATACCCAAATAATGTTCTGAAGGGCTAAATAGATAAATATTGGAGTTGTTGACGAAAGGAAACAGTGCCAGATGCTTTTGGCCAGCAGAATGGGAATGCGTCCTATCGCCTCAGGTTGAAAGGGTTTGGATGTTTAGGACTTGCAAAAATTAGGGGGAGGAAGCATTAGTAACAGTATCTGACACAGATTTGCCTCATTCATAGACAAATTAACCTTAATCGTCCAATTTATAAATCAGCTTTAAGTGAAGGGGCCCCTCCTCACCCCCCACTGCTGCATATTTGGTGGATTAAGTTGTTTGGTTTTAGTGATAAATTAGAAACATCTGCCGCTGCTGACAGCCTGGAATGGAGGCGTGTACAGGAACATGGCTGGCCGGGCTGCTCTGATGGGGGGGTTCTGTGCCAGGGCATGGTCCTGCCCACCTCTGGCCATGGGGTCTGAAGGGATCAGACTGTCTCCCCTCTGCACTGGGGCTCGGTGGGGCAGGGGAGACATACGTCTGCTCCTGGGCTTGCTCAGGATGGTTCCTGGGGAGGACGGAGCAGTGGTGAGCATCTCCAGCAGTGTTCTCTTGGCAGAGGCTTCCTTTTAAGGGTGTCTTGGCAGCTCTTCCATGCAAGAGAAATTGTTTCTGCTATGGGATCATCAAGTCTTAATGTCAAGGAATCCAAAGCTTGTGCCAGAGTCGATGCAGAGCCTGCTCAAGCATGAGCACTGATGGCAATGAGTGTCCTGGCCATCCCTTCTGATGAAGAAAATGGTCTTAACTAAGGGAACGGAGATGTTTTACAACCCTGGCCTATCCTTGCAGAGGTGATACAACTTCCTGATTGCTGAGTCAGGTTGGAAATGGCCAAGACACACATCACATCAAAGTACTTCTCATGGGTGTTTAACTTGTTCAGGAGGTATGAAAACAACCCTGCTGGCTTCAAGCCCTTATCGGCAGGAGGGGAAATCTGGGGCTAAAACCTGCCAGATACAGCAATCCAAATATGCCCCTGGGCATCCCTGGAGCTGCACCCACAGCAGACCCGATCTGTGCATGTCCTTATATCACACACACAAAAGGAACTGTGAGGACTGATTTGACCTCAGCTGTGACCTGACTTTTACTGCAGGGATTTAATATATGCCCTGTTGGGTTGCAGAAGCAGATGTTTTACACACACCATTCAGACATTTTCTTCTGAGCCTTTGGCAATCAAAAGTCTCAGATAGAAGCCCTGACTCTCAAGGATAGAGCATGACTGCAGAGAGGGAGAATACAAGATAATTGGTGGTTTCTAAGAGCTCCTGTTCCCAAGGTGCCCTTATATTTTTTCTTGGATATTTTCTCCCGATGAGTTTAAGGATTATCTGTATCTAATAAAAATTTTTGTATATTCTGTTAGATCTGTCAGAGAAAGATGCTCCAGGAAGGTTCAGAGCAAGCTCTCAGACCAGCTGCACAGATCAGGTCCTACAAGTTAGGCAGCTCCTGGTAGTGCAGGCTGAACTGTTCAGATGTGACACAGTTCAAAGTCATGTATTTCTGTCTGAGAAATTCCATGAACAGAAATTTTGAATTAGGACTGAGGTAAGTGGCCTGTCAGCATGGACATAGCCATCCTAGGCAGTTCTGCAGAGGAAACTCTCAATTCTCCTTAAAAAGCTGGAGGCAGTCTCCAATGCAGCTTCCAAAACCCCGGTCCAATGAAAAGCAGCATAATCCATCCGTAAAGTTTAAAATACAGAGAAATGAAGCCCCTTCTCTAGAGAATCAAATAATATTCACTGCACAGCATGGAGGTCCATGGAGGCTATGCAGCACAGCCCCTCTGAGACACCAGGGGCCAACCCTAGACAGAGAGTACTCACTCTCTCTGGGGGTGCAGGAAGGAGGGGAGAGGGAATAGAAAAACCTGTTTCACAGTTAGCCAGGACCACTGGTCCTGCTTATCCTGCTTAAACTGCTTCCATGTGTCTGACTATTGACATTACTTGATCTTTGCATTCCCATGTGGGACACTCGAACACATGGTAAAGTTGATGATGATGAAGCTGAGTCAGTAAATGGAACATTTTTTCTTTATTTTCTTTTCCCTTTACCCAAGATAGGGAAAGAAACGAAAATTCCCTTCTTCCAGGAAAGGAGCAGGAGCTGTGATCCAGACACCAGGCCTTTATGCTAGCTGTTTTGCTGGAGCATAGACCATCTTATTCCCCACAAAATTGCTGCCTCTCCCTGGAATAGTTTCTTGCTGCCTCCCCGCAAAGCTGGTGAGGCATCTGGTCATCTGCAGATATGTATCACCACTTTCTAGCAGGAATGTCTGCACTGAATGACACAAACAGTAACTCAAGAGAGGCCAAAGCAGCCTTGGCCTTTCCACTGGGAAATCAGTGTCCAGAAGCTGGAGAGTGCCTTCCCAGATCCTGTGAGCAGGCTACAGTGTTGCGGTGAGCCATGGCTCTTGCCAGAGTGTCCTGGACCCTGTTGGACAAAAGGTCCAGTGGTTTAATTCTCATGAGGCCCAGGAACGCTAAGATAGCTGCCCGCCACAACACAGACACCCTCAGGCTGTCTGGCAAGAAAGTTTGTTGGCCAAGGCGGGAAAGATGGGACACCCTGCACGTCTGCAATGACCACCGCTCTCCCATCCCTTGGTCACTGCATCACTCTGCCATTGGCCCGTGCTCACCCTCTCCGCCTACCTCTCTCCCCATGGGTTAAGTTGTATCTATCCCCGCTTATGCAACACCCCTTGTCTGTTCTGTTATTGGATGTTCTATGATTGCTTCACCCTGAGCAGTGGGGTAGAAAACCACCTGTCTGAGACTTTTCTTTGCTCTTCTCGGCCCATCTCTCTCCGGCTGCAATAAACCCATTCCTGTCCCCCCGACAAGAGTCCCTCATTGCTTCGTCTCTCCCCACACCTTCTCCATCAGTGGCTAAAGCGAGCCTTGCCTGGACCTCGCTTAGCCTCCTGCTCTCCCTCGGCACCCGTCCTCTGCTACTGTGGCAGACAGGGCTATGGCCTGGTGCCCGGCCCCTGAGCTAGCCACCCGGCGGGCATCGCGGCACTACAGGATGGCCCATCAGCCACTGTAACTCTGGGGAGGAATGGCTGCCAGCAGGCCCTCCTCAGGAACCTCTTGTGAGGAAGTGGTAAAGTGGTTTACCCTGGGTAAACACACACAGACGCACCAGGAAAATTGAAGGTCTGTGAGAAGGAGGCTACCAGGTTGGTAATTCACAGGAGGAGACAAGCAAAGATGTATGGGATGGGGAGGGTTGCTAATGCAGGGCTATAATCTCAGGTTTAGGGGCCAAAAAAGGACAGTCTCTGGAAGATAACTTTCAGAGCACATCTCTGCAGAGCTGGAACTTACAGAGACTCAAAGGAGCCAATTGCTCTGTAAAATAAATACCAACATGGTGTCTAGAATAGGGAATGGATGCAAAGAGCAATCTACATGCTTCTCTGTATTTCTGCTGTTTAGTGATAGTGAAAAAGGATTGGAAACAGCAGTCTGGGATGTGTTGGGGAAGTAGGTTCAATCCCCAGGTGCATTGAAAGGCAGCAGAGTGGCTCTGTGCAGGAACATCAGTGCAGGGCTAGCAAGGCTGGCATAACATCAAGTTTTTATAGACTCCTGAAAAGGAAAAAGACTTTTACTCTTGAGTCGTAACTGCTAGTGAGAATAGCAGATGTATGTTCCAGCACCAGGGGAGTCCCCCTCCAAGAAAAGGGAGAGTTTTCCTGGACAAATCCAGAAAAAGTTCAAGTTTCTCTGTTTTTTCCAAGGGGTAAAAAACGCAAGGGAGGTTCTCTCTCATCAGCTCACAAATCACTTTCCCCTGTGCTGCAGTGATGGGACTCCTACGCTGGCCTGAATCCAGTCACGAGGCCCATCAGACCAACGGAGAGAGGTGGGGTGAGCAGGCCGGACACTCATCTCTTCAGCTCTGCCCTTCCAGCTCTCCTTGGTTTTATAGCAATGTCACTCCCTGTTTTTATTGCACATTTTTTAAACTACATTTCAGGTCCCACCTCAGCTATTAATGCTCTCCCCACTCTCATTTTTTCCTGAAAGAAAAATATCTTTATTGAAGAAAAAAAAAAAAAGAGAGAGAGAGAAATAAAACAGTGTCCGTGGATTACAATACATCCAAAAAACCCAACCCCTTAACTGAACAGTTCCCTTCTTTAAACCTTCCTTATCCCTTCCCTTAACTTTAACCTTGAACTCTTGCCAAGGAGATATTCCTGTTTGTTGCAGGATGTCTTATTTCGGGTTTGGGGTCTCTCCAGAAGAGAGGGGGAGAATGTGAGCTGAAAATAGGATGGGTGGCCTCGTGATGTCCAAACATAATCAACTATCTCCATTAAGTTTTTGAGATTTGGCTTCCATTTCTGTAGGCTGCACCCCATTTGGGTCTGAAAGATGTGATACATGGATGAGGAAGACAAATCCAGTAGATAGACTGAAGATGAGCCAATACATTTAAGCCAGAACAACATATAGACTATCACATCTCTCAGCCTAGGAAAAATTGCTCCCCACAGATTTCTGCTAGCTTTGCCTAGAGTGAGTGAAACATCCCAGCCAGTGAGACTTTTCCCTTCTTTCCCTCTGGATTATTTTTTTAACTGTTTATCTCTCACTGCCAGGATATGTTTCCTGTTGTGGTTCTATTAGATGGCAACATGCTGCGACCTTCCCAAAAGCGCTTCCAAGGAAGCCTCTTGGTGCAGCCAGCACACTGGCACACACAGACCGGATAGCCAGCTAAAACAGTCTGACAATGAGCAAGAAGAGTTTTTGCACAGGGTTCTACAGGAGAGATTTAATGCATCCGCACTCGTGCAAGGTTCCAGAGAAGTCCCAGGAGAGAGCCATGGGGGGTCCAGGGTAAGGGAGCTAATCGAGAAACTCTGAGGGCGTATGAGGTGACAAGGGTTGTGGTGGCCAATGGAGCCAACCAGGGGAACAGAACTGGGGTACATTAACATAACAGAACAGAGCATTCTGGGGGAAGCCTTTCAGTCACCATAAGCTGGAAAGGAGCCTAGGATTTATCCCACTGTAGGACTCCTTTCGTTCCTTGTCCAGCAGGCCCATCGCCCTCCACAACTCCCCCTTCTATATTAATTAAAAGGGCTTTTCTTAGGGATCTCAAAAGCAAAGGTTTTAAGCAACTGAGCACACACAAACAACAAAAAACAATTAAAACAATCTATAACACAACTTTCAACAGGGAAGCTAAACACTTTGTGAGTCCCCAGTGTCCCAGCAAGTCCTCAAACCACTCAGGTAGTTTTTCTTTCTTCAATTCTATGATTAAGTCTTTCATCTTTTGGATGCTGGCATGGATGCTTTCGCTATGCATTCTCTTTGGGCTGCACTGCCAACCAAGCATCTACGGCCAATGTTGTCAAGAGCATCCAGAAGAAAGTGGCGAGGCAGGTGCTGGGCATCATGATGTTGGGTGTGAGTATGGGCTCAGGTAGCTGCTTCTGTAGAGGTTTTCAAACAAGATTGTTAAAAAAATAATTGCAAAATTTCAAGAGGGGGACCTTCCTTTCCCTCCCTCATTGAATTTCCCGTTATTAATTAAAAGCTTGGTAAAAAGGGCGTGGTAGTTAGATGACAGGTGTATGGGGTTATGTGGCTGAGGAAGGGGTAACAAGGAGTAAATAAAAGGGGAATGCAATGCAACAGAAAGCATCCCAACAGGGGTATTGGGGAGTGTGGCCACGGGAAGGGCAAAGCAAAGGGGTGGAGGTAGGGAATATTAGCTGGTGGGAAAGCAACAGGAGGATGAAGGGGGTAGGGATTGCAATAATGAAGGCAATTTGGGAAAGACTTAAGGAGGCACCACAACGGGTTAAAGTTATCCGGTCGATGTCGTGGTTGAAGTTCTGAAGTCTGAAGTTTCCCATTATTCATAGCCTATTCTTCCTTAAAAGTGGTCCTCATTATCCTCTGTGATTAGTTTTATACTAAACAATTCTGTTCTTCCCAACACCTAAACCTCACAGAAATGTGTAGACTCTTTGGACATATGGCCCTATTCCTGCTCTAAGGTTTAGTTAAACCTTATCTTTGAAGACTTGAATCAGGCGCTTTGCTGTTCTGCTTTCATCACTTTGGGCTTTCCCTTCTGCATCCAACATCAGGTGAGGCTTGAGGGTAGACAACCAAGAACAGTTTCACACTGCTTTTCCAGAAATGAAAGCTGAATCCTAATTTATGAAGAACATGAACTGTTTATTTCAGCATTGGGAAATCAGAGTAATCTAGATTCCTTCTTCAGCCCAACAGAGAAAATACTACTGATGTGCACCTTTTAATTTAGAGAGTCTGGGAGCAGAAATAAATACCCTTTGCTGACAGGTGAAGCCCAATGTCTGTAACTAAAATGTAAATCTGCCCAGTGGTTATCTCATTTGCAGCCTTTGTTTTCCAGGTAGGACCATGAAGATGAGCCTGCAAAATCTCTAGATTTTTCTGCCAAGGCAGTCACATAATCACTCTGCTGTCCTTTTGGCTAACAGAGAATCCACTTCAGCAGTGAAAATGGAGTTTGACCTGTCTTGTATCTGTGACAAGCAACCTTTCTGAACCAGAAACACTTTTTAAATTGCCAATATTTGGGTAGAAGGCAGCCTTAGGATTTTCGCTTCCCTGTGAGCTTTTTCTGGTGAATCTAAATTCTATTTTTGTCATTTGTAGTGTGTCCCTTTGGTAACATGGATGTTCTTTGATCATGCAATGACAGTTTATGTAATGTTCATACAGCATCTGTTTAAGGACTCTGAAAATCAGGCTTACCAGTGCATGGGATAGACTTCTGAATGGACATGTCACAGAGAACTAAGTATATAGGTTAGCTCTGTGAATGGGACTGAAGAACTTCTGCAGGCACTCAAACTCAGCCCTCTGAAGTGTGGGTTTCCATCTACCTCCTTGTGGTAGCCTGTTAACCCCGATTCTGTGATGTTCCCCCTGTTCCCTTCCCTAGCCCTGGCCACTCCCTCGGTTTCTCCCTATTTGCTCCTGTACTCCAACCCCGCCCAGGGACCGCCCTTGGGCCCCTGACAAAAGCACCCCGCAGTCAGACCTCGTGTTCTCTCTACCTCTGAACTTCGAGGGGACGCGGTGTGATTAAAGCTATCTCAAGCCCTCACGAGAGACCCTTCTCTGCCTTCTTTACCACCACTGTGTTGTAACGCTGCTGGCTGCCGGAGCCAGATCTCAGGGCTATCCGAAATGGACTCCGGGATGCAACTCCTCACCCTCGCTGAGCTTTCTGGCTGCAGCAGCCTGCTAGGCAGAGTCCAGCGATTACACCACCTCCTCACCTTGTCACAGTGACTGAAACATGGATAAGTGCAACAGGGAAGTGTGGAGAAGATGAAGGGGATGAAATAACAAAACACTACCTTCTTTGTTTGCATCATTCCCTGTTATTGCTGCTGAGCCAGAAGTAGTCCCTTTGGCTGAGATACTCAGTTTCAGAAACCCTCCTGTCTCCTGTATCATTAAGCAACATGGAGCAGGACCAGCCCTTACCACCTTTACTCCCACTCATCAGACTGGCGGAGTATCGTAGAGGAATGACAAGGAGTAGGCAACCACTGAGAGAGGGAATACACTTCCCAATCTCTAAACCATGTAGTCCTCACCCACCTGATGGAGGTGATCCTAGCTCCACCTTTCCAGAGTTCAGCAAGGATGGTGATGGTGGGCTTCCCGTTCGACACAAACTTAACACAGCGGCTTCAAAGTGAACAGGATTTTAGGATTTCCTCCATGACAGTGAGCAGGCATATCAGCCCTTCCACTTCCAGTTTTGATTTTCTGCACTCTTTTCCCTGCCCTCCTGGCTCTATGTTTCTCTACTCTTAAATACATTTCTTACAGTGGGATCCATGGGAAGACAGCATTAGGGGCATTGACAGCCCTCCATTCTCACCAGGGTAAATCTGCTCCAGTAGCACAGGTGAAGTTGTACCGAATCAGGGAAAACAGGGAGCAGGCACGACAGGAAGAAGGGATTTTCTGCTTCTTAAACACAGCATGCTATAGAATACAATAGTTGTGTGGTTTCTGAAGCAGGTTCCTGTTACTGAATTTCCACAGCTTGTACAGCTCCAAGGGCTGTGGGTAATGCTGTGCTCACACCCATATTTTCCTAAAACTTCAGCCTGAAAACCTTCATCATTTCCTTGAAAATGAGTGGGTGAGAGAAATTAGCCCCCACTGTGCATATCAGGTTTTGGGCAGCAGGCGATGCTTGCCTCAGCCTTTCCTGGGTAATGGTAACCAGAGACCCAGCAGAAAAAAGGGAGCTTGAAACTGCTAATCCACTTATACTCTCAGCTACCCAGACCAAGATTGCGATTAATCACTTACACTCGGCATTTCATTTGTATTTAACAACAGACATTCTCTCGCCAGCCTACTCATAGGCACAAAGCACACTGCTGGTAGCAGTGGGAACACAAAAAGTAAAATGACCTTGAAAAAAACCAACCAAGCAGAAGAAAGACACCAGCAAAATAACAAATGGATATGTTTGTGAGAGTTTAATAAGTTAAATGCAGGAGCTTAACTTTGCAAAAGTTTGCACAAGCCTGAAGCAAAACGGTTTATTTGATATTTATAGTTTGGGGTTTTTTTTTGTTTTGTTTTTTTGTTTGTTTGTTTGTTTGTTTTGCAAAACAAGTTTCAATGAAACCATAGCAACTATGGTTAAAGTGAAGATTTGGAATGATGATGGAATCATTCATGAGAAAAAAAACCCAAATAGTCTCTGGTCTGGGTTGGTGGAATGTAAGATTAACGCTAGATAGAGAAATAATTTTAAAATGTTTTAGGTAATTTAATCACCCTCAACTCTGTGAAAGGTAGACATTTAATTTTTTTTTTTTCCCAGAAAATTACATCCTTGATTTTTAAACAATCTGTCTGCTAACTTTATGATGGGGATGTTGTGTGCATAAACATCCAAGTTTATTACTCATCTATCACAAGAGAAGATTCATAAGCAGATTTCACTGAGACACCACAACAGTTGATTTCTAACAGAATCATACGTATCTCAGCAAAAATATGCATTTTTCTGAAAGAGCTTTCTATTGCATTCCCTTCTCCACATGCATTTCAGAGAAGTCAGTTCAGGAAAGCAGAATCAGTTGCAACTTACCTTCACAGCTGAGTGATGACATCTGATTTTTCAGGGAAAGCAACATGCTCCGTTTGGGTAGTATAAGAGTTGTAGATTCAAGCCAGCAGGTAATTTTTGGTGATTCAAAATCCTTTAAAACAAATTTAAATGCCGGGATGGCAACAAAGGTACTTTGTGAAAACCTATCTGAGGCTGGATGCTCTTGCACAGAGTTTTGTAACTGTCTGTCTCAGTTGAACAAGCTCCCACTCCTTTCCTTGGCCACCTGCCAACTTTTCTAATTTGAAGCAACTGCGAGGTTGCTGTAAAACTCTTTCTGGAAGGAGCTTGTTTTATACCATGGAGCAAGGAGCAAGCCTGTGCCCCAGACTAATGTGGTGTGACAGAGTCCTAACAGGACTGGGAGCACAGCCTCCCCAAGGTAATGTTTATATCATCTTTGGAAAGCATCATGGGCTAAGCTGTCTCCTTCTTGGTAAAAGCACAGGGAAGAGGAAAAAATCATGCTGCTTTTGGCATGTGGTCTCCTCAGCATGGGATTTGGGAGGAGCAGCATCTGCCTCAAAATGCAAGAAGTGACAGCCTCAAATACATGAAGTGCTCAGAGCTCCCGAATGAACCTGGTCCCCGCACTGGCCACAAGTCACCAGTCCTTGGTTTTGAGGCTTTGGGCACAGGTCCAGGGGCTTCCTCCAGGGCTTCCTCTATGCTGTGATCCAGGGTGCCCCTATCACAGGGTGGCTGGGACACCCAAGCTGAAGGTCATGGCTAAGCACAACCACAAACTCCTTGATTTTGAAGTGTTTCAAACTTGGTGCTTTGGATAGCTTCAAAATACATTCCTGGCAATGATCCTACCTTCTGAGACACTGTCAATAATAGAGGCAGAGACTTGAGTAATAGAGACATGAATAATAGAGGCATGGTTTTCAAAGGCATCCACTTACTGGGCATGGCTCTGTTCTGCTTTGCTCAAATTAAGATAGTAAAGCATGTGTAGTGTTGCTCCTATAGGAGAGTTGCCTATGCCCATGTCAATTTCCTCCTTTTTGCAAGGAATTTATTTCAGCCAGTTATGGCTGACACACATGGTGTGCATTTATGAACTTATATTTATGAACTCCCCTTTTGCTCTGCAGAGTAGCTAAAAGCAAGCAAGCAAACAGAAAAATTATAAAATATTGTGATTTGGGAAATTTCAGTCTCTGAGTTTCTCCATGGGTACCATAACAAACTTCTGTTTAAGACATGAGGGTCCTGAAAAGCCTACCCTAGGCTGTGCTCCAAATCTTCCAGCACCTTTGGAAATGCATCCAACTGATCTGCTGATGCTAAGGGAACATGTGGTTGTTAGTAAGTGACTTTGCTTTTGTCAGCCATATTTTCTTGTAAAACTAATGAAAGTGAAGATGGAAATATTAGGCTGAAATTTTCAAAGGTGTTTTATGCCCCTAAAAGAGGAAATGAATCTTCTGTGAAAAAGCAAGTCACCGATTGAATGCCACTTGTGACATAGCTAAGAAAGATCATTTGTTTGAATATTCTAATTTCCACGACACTGAAATATTAAGTATTTCATATTTTAAATTGACAATTAAAAACCAGAGTCCTGTGCATTCAAAAATGTAGACAAAATACTGCCTAATTCTGGGATAAAGGGTTTAAGGAAAACCAAACTTTTTTTCCCTTTCTTCTAATGGAGTTTCATTCCAGTGCTAAATGATAATAACCAGGATATAGAAAACTCTGTTACAGAATCATATGGTGCTGCGAAAACTTCAATATATGATTTTACAAGTCTCAGTTTTTCCCCGAAGTATTTCTATCAGAGTGTTTTTGTTTTGCTCTGTGGATCTGCTGGTGAACTTAGTTACTGGTGAGCAACAGCGAAAGTAGAAATAATGTCCTATCCTGTCACTTCAATATTCCTGTTCTGTATCTTAATTTTCACTTAGTGGCATTAAACATATCTTTTTAGGTACTGGAACCTCTGGAAACTTGCCCCTCCATCCTTGTGGGAATTAAACAGAAGTTTTAAAGATTACCCAAAGATTACTGTCCTCATTCCCTCAGTTGATCTCTTTCTGATTCTGTTTAGGGAATCATAAGATGGTGCTTCCTCTTCCTGATGAGTCTTTCTGGGGGAAGTAAGGAATGTTGCCCATCACACTGGAAAAAAACCTCGTGTTTTCTAACAGTCTGTGGAGAAGACTGGTGGTAATTATGAACTTGGGATTTGTCACTGATTCATACCTAGCTCTGGGTTGGGAATCTTCCTCACTGCTGTTTACTTATTGCCTCATAGGAGTGTGACTCAGGCTAAATAGCCATTGGTGAAGTAGCAAATAAGATTAATCACACTAATTTTATAGCAGCAATAATTAAAATAAAATAATAAAATATTTCGTCTAAGATGTTAACATTGTATGCCCACTAAGACTGAATAGTTTTCTGTGGTCCACAACACCAAGTTAAAGAACCAGCTGGAATTTCCACTCTTAGGTTATACAGAAGGAGGCTTAAGGGGGAAGATGCAGTTAAAGCTTTGTCACAGGGACAGGGATGTGAGCTCCAACATAGCAAAAATCTTAAAAGGGAGAAGTTGAATCCATTTAATTTTCTTACCAGACTTTCCAGGCTGGAGGCAGGAAACAAGGGTAAAAGTGAAGGAGAAATTGCAAAGTTTTCTGCAAGCCCTGGAGGATGAAGTGTTTAACAGAAAACACAGGTTGAATTTTTTGGAAGGAAGATTTTATTTTCATAGGGCTGTTCACTGGTGGCTGTGATAGGCTCATTTTTAATCCCTTTAAAGTTACAATTCTAGGCAACTATTGCACATTTTAGCACTTCACCAGGACAATGATGTTCTTGCTTTTGGCTTTGTCTAGACACAGCTGAGGTAGGATGAGCTGCCTGCTGCAACAGCTGAACCAGGAACTGTAACCAGGAACAGGTACAACAGAACAGCCAACAGAGGGGTTAGGAAAAAAGGAATCATTCATCTCAGGGAAATTTCAAAGGGAAAGAAAATGTATCTTGGCTCACCTGTGAGTGCAAGTCTTCATATGGTTCTGTGTGTGTGGACATTTGTTGCATAACAGATTGTTGCATCTTGAAGACAAAACACATGACTGTTTGTAAGAGTTGCATGAGATTGCATGTGCTCTAAGGAATATAGTTGTCACACCCTTGAAAAATTGTGGTCCTTAATCCTCTCATGTGGCAAGCAGCTGATAAATTTTCCTGGTTACTTCTTTAAGTCTTTTCTCTGAACAAAACATTTTAAGATGCAGGAGGTTTTGATAAGTATAAACGATGTTTCCAACACAAATATCTGAATGAACAATCAAACAAAAGCCTTCATCTGTGAACCTAAGAAGCTGTTTTGTTGGCAGGAAGGAATTATTATGTTGTGTCATTAAAAAGAGAAGCGTCCTTTGATGCTGGGATTTGGGTTCTTCCTGTGCTATGGATGAATGGATTCACATCCATGTAGTGCTCAGTTTGACTGCCAAGATGTGGGTGTAAAGGCTCAGGATTCATCTTTCCCCCATACTGAGAGAATGAGCAGGTTTGAATGGCACAGTGCACTCTTGGAGGTCACACTGCTAAAACCCAGAAGCCTAATTGTCCCCTCATACAGGAAACTGGCTTGATCCAGGTAAACAAAAATAGGCAATTGTCCAGTGGCCCTAAATGAGAAGAATCAGTTATTACATAGAATTAAGATGTCAAAACACATGGAAGTTTTTGCTTAGTGTGATGGGCGAGCATTGGGGGATGTTTTTATTGTTTGTTTCTTTCAGTTTGGTTTGAGTTTTTTTTTGATCACTAGCTCCTGGCATTTACAGGTCAATGGAAGAGGAAGGGATAGGAGAGCTGCTTTTAGGGGGTACTGCTTTCATGATGAGTCCTGACCCATTTTAAGGGGTGTTGCTTTTGGATTGATGAGAAGCTCAATATGGGCTGGCAGTGTGCCTCTACAGCCCAGAAATCAGTGTGACCAGAAAGTCAAGGCAGGTGATTGTGTCTGTTCTTGTGAAACCCCTCTTTGGAGCTCTGTGTCCACCTCTGGGGCCCACAACATACGAAGGAGATGGACGTGCTGGAGTGAGTCCAGAGGACGGCTATAAAGCTGATCAGAGGGATGGAGCATCTTTACTATGAAGGCAGGCTGAGAGCATTGAGGTTGTTCAGCCTGTAGAAGAGAGGAGTGAAGGGAAACTTTATAGCACCTTCCAGTTCCTAAAGAGGCCTACAAGAGAGCTGGGCAGGGACTTTATACAAGACATGTAGTGATAAGACAAGGGAGAATGGCTTTAAATCGACAGAGAGTAGGTTTAGATACGATATTAGGAAGAAATTCTTCACTGTGAGGGTGGTGAGGCACTGGCACAGGTTGCCCAGAGAAGCTGTGGATGCCCCATCCCTGGAGATGTTCAAGACCAGACTGGATGCAGTTCTGAGCAACCTGGTCTAGTGGGTGGCATCCCTGCCCATGGCAGGGGATTTGAATTAGATGACCTTAAAGGTCCCTTCCAAGCTGGACCATTCTATAATTCTATGATTCCCAGTTGGTGCATCCATCTGGAGATGCCTATCCAGTGAATGGCTGAAGGGTGGGGATGGATCCATGGGAACAGCTCATGTCCACATGACTGTGTGGGTGCTGGGGCTGCACACCTCAGGGAGGCAGCTCTGTACTAGTGGATTAACTACACATGCATTTTTTTACCTATGTAAGATGCAAAGTGCAATTCCAACAGGGCCTGTAATTTTTTAAAAAATATAATTTATTCTAAGTCTAAATTTGTTAGAAAACACAGTCCAAATCTCATTTACCCAGTGAGATTACCTACCTAAAGATACTTCTGCTCTGCACCTCCATTCAATCATTAGTCACCAATGTAAAGCTAGCATGCTGGGTTTAAATCTTATCTTCTTGGAACAGCTTGGAACAACTCTGGTATACTTACTGTTTTGAAATCAAATGTTGTTTGTGGCAAGCAGTACAGCACATTAAATTTCTCACCCTCCAGTGAGTCAGATCACCCCAGTGTTAGGGCTTGGAGTCTTAATGGGGCAAAACATTGCAGCTCCATTGCCTCCGCTACACATTTGCAATTAAAATTGTAGTTGAAGTTTCACTTCACATGCCTACACCTCCACATGATGAGAGTTTTTCTACCCCGCCTCTCCTCCCCTTTGCCTTCAACCACATTTTTCCAGCCGGAGTCTTAAATACCAGAGCCCAGACTTGCAAAGGTGCTTTGACACCTCAGTCTATCACTGAAAGCCAGTGAGATTTATAAGGCTTCTGAAGGGAGTGGGGGCTATTGTAAGCTGACAGTATCTGCAAAAAGCAATGCTCTGTATAGATCTTCTAGTTAGTTTTCTACCCGTTAGTCTGTTTTCCCAAAGCAGAGAGAGTGGCCTTTGTATCAAATGCAGATCAAAGTATTCCTTCTCCCAAAGCTGGACACCTGTGTTTCTCAGAAAGTGCCAGGGTAATATCACTGGGCACAAGTTCTTCCTCAAAGTTACAACAAGGTCTACCTCCACTTTACTTGAGTGGGAGTTAGGATCTCACATGGGCTGAGGTGAAGCTCCTTCACAAGATTAGAGATGTTTCACTAAATACCCAGAGTTTTATTTCTCCCAAATCCCCACAAACTGTTCATTATGGAAATAGAAATAAAATACACATCTGTCAGTTCATGTCCTTTTCAGAGCAGTATTATTGTCTTTATCTCATATGTGATTGTACAGATGTACCCTCCAGAGCCATCACAGGTTCCTCTGCATGAGGTCTCCACTTATCACTCTCCTTTATTTTGGTAAATAAAGAGGGAATAAGCTGCCAGTTTATCTCCTACTCATGTTAACTAGATGGAATGTAAACATGCTTGGTATTCAAGATAGTGCAGCAATAATGGCTTGTATTTATTTCTCTCCTGCCAAGTGCAGTAGAGCAGCAACTAAAGATAAGCCTGAAAGCAACAGAAACCCATTAAAAATTAGCACACATACTGATTTGGGAGGATTTGGCAACCAAATACTTCCTCTGATCATTCTGAACAGTTTTCCCTTCCTAGATGCACTGAGTTTGTCCAGGTGAGAAGGCAGGTTCTGCTGGCCCTGGGGTGCCAGTGGCTGGGCCCCTCTGCCATTACAGGGGTTCTCGTCTGTGCCCTGCTGGCACCAGTGGAGTTCCCACAGCCCTGCTGCTGCTGGCATGCTGTGGGCAGGAATTCCCAAGCACTACCCACCAAAACACTAAATCTTAGGCTTTAACTCAGTTATTGCAATGAAGATCTGTTGGTGTTAGAAATCACAAAGAGAGACCATGGCAGCACTCCTGTGCTCCTTCTGCTCGGCTGTGCCCATTGCCCAGGACTTACAGGTACATACAGAGGTCATACAGAGGTCTACAAGCCCCTCATCTAAAACCCTTATGAAGAAGAAAGCTGTAATCATACAAAAAGTTAACAACATTTCTCTGCTTGCACACATCAGTCTTAATTTACTTTAAATGTTGACACAAATCTATTCATCATTGCAAATGCAAACTATTTAGTTTTGTTCTCTTCTATATCAACAGGATAGACCAGGAAAGGACTTTTATCCTGTTTTGTACTCCACAGTGCTATGCATGGTGGTCTTCAAGTCATAAAGAAAACATTACCATCTTGAACTACTTTCTAGTTTCCTTATTTTGTTTGTTCTAAGAGAAAGTTATCTGATTCATTATGCCTGGGTTATCTGGAAGCAGTCCGCAGTGTGCTCACTGAGTGCTTTGACCTTTTCATATTCTGGAGTTGATTGGTTTGGCCATCCATCTTCTCCACTTGTTGAAACCCTCACTTAGCAAAGAAAGGCCAACAGCCAAGTCTGTGTGAAAAATGTGGTGCAAAAGGAAGCAATTAAGAACAGGGCATATTTCATTGTATTTCCCATAGACATTGAAGATTATGTAAAATTCAGAAAGTTGCCTGAGGTGCCTGGGCTTCACAATTGCTGACAAATTATGATGATATTACAATATTTTGATAAATCTTTTTTGGGAAAATAATAATCTTATGTGATCCCATCACCCCTGTACAAAGCAGTTAATATTCCTGTTTCTCACAATGATCTAACTTCTACTGTTGGTCTCTCCAGTTTCTTTCTAACTACCTTGCCAATTCCTTTGATTTAACACATCTAAACCCAAACTCCATATTTTCCTTGTCTAATCCCCTCTAACTTTTCTCCCAGAAATATGAATAGGGAAAAAAAGAGATAAACAAGCTGATACAGAGTTAGGAATTTAATCACAGCCATCAGGCAAGGTTCTCCAGAATATGCCCACTCCACTGTGCCCATGTACATGTTCAGATTTGCCACATTTGCAGCTCCAAACTACTAAACAAATGCAGGGGTCAGTGCTGTGTTTATTTTAACACTGTCTCGGTTTGAAAGACAGGTGTCTGCTAAGGAAGGCAGAAGCCTCCCTTGGAGTGGCGGATGTAACCCCTTTCCCTCTGAGTTATTATAATTTTGAAATCAAGGGTCTTTAGGCAAAGATGTGGGAAATAGGAATAACAGTTCTTTACTATATATATATATATATATATATAAAACTAGTCAAACAAAACAACAACAACTATGACAGTAACAGCAAACACAAACCCAGTCTCAGCCTTCTCGGCTGTCAGGCCCTTTCCCCTCGGGTGCAGTTCCGCTCGCAGCCGGCAGGGATCGCTGGCGGCTCCCGGTGAGCAGGGCAGGTGCGATGGTTCCCCCGCGGCTGCAGGGGGCGCTCCGGAGCGAGCTCGGGGAACACGCGGCTGCTCTGGCGCCCTGGGATCCCGGGGAAGGATGGAACAAAGGAGCTCCACAAACCGGTGGGCAGCTGGTCCCGGAGTCTCGGAAACAGCAGGCTGGACTGGTAGGCTGGAGCGGCAGGCACAAACACAAATCCCGGGTGGCAGACGAGATGTATCCAAAAGGGGAACCCCCCGGGGCTCCAGGCAGGCAGGGTAAGCACGGCTACAGCGTAGCGAAGGCTCGAAGCAGCAGCGGGGCGGGCGGCCACAGCCCAGCCTCCAGCAGGGCAGGGAAAAAGCAGCTTTGGGATCCCCGGTGTTGTTCCCAGCAGAAAGGAAAGACGCCGAAAACGGGAACCAGCAGCTCTTCTCTCCGCGGCTTCTCTCTCCAGACGCTGAGAGCGAACTGAACTGCCCGCCAGGTGAGAACAAAAGCCTGGCCGGGCCCTTTTGTCTTTCTTAAGTATGGCTATCTCCTCTCAAGTATGGCCATTTATCTCCTAGCAACATGCTATGGGAAAAAATTCCTTTAACAGAGAAAAAAAACTAGGACTAAACTGAAACCCCAACAAACACTAACATTGCTAGTGCTAGGAATGGGTACCAAAGCAGCCCCCAAAGCACAAGTGGGAATGAAGATATGCCCTTTCCAAACAAGGACACTGAGGACAGGGCAAAAGAGCAAACAAATTTTGTATTCACTCTGTGACCCTTGGATTCACAACTTCTCCACTGCAACATGACACAGAGGGGTAGAAGATGTCGTTTGGGCACAGCCTGATGGTCAGGCACCCTCCTGAGCAGTAAGAGATGTAGACTTGAACTCTCTCATGCTCAGGGTAGCTCTTAATCTGCATCTAAAACTCCCCTGGACAAATGCTATTTAAAAAAGACACCGAGTCCATGGATGTGAAGGGATGCATCTATTCCAATCATATTTTACAAGGAGAGAGTCCTTCAAAAGTAAAGGAAGTGCAGAGAACATCACAAACCTCTAAAATATGAGGTTTATGGAAGTGTTTCAAGCTCTATTGGCCTTGAGTATATGTGAAAAAACTCATGTAAAAGAAATTCAAAGACCAAAAAAAGTGAGTTTTTGAGTGTACACACAAAACAATTTATGCTGTAATGTTGGCAGATCTGTCCAGACAGAAATACAGCATTTGGATGAGTCTCAGCACAGTTACGCAGTCTCAAAACTCATGATGAAGTTCTAGCAGTTAGTCAATACAGAAAAAAAGAATTGGATAAGAAAAGGGTATATAACTCCAAGAAGGACAGGAATTGTACTGAATTAATGAAATGTATAACCAGGAAGACAAAAGCTATAAAAATAATACACAATTACTTTATCTGCTGAGAGTAGTTTGTATGAGTGGCAAAACTGAAAAAGTTTCTTACCTGAAGAGGGACAGCTTTTCTACATAATTCAGAAAATGTCCTGCCTTTCAACCCATCCAATGTGTCCCTTGATCCATGAATTTCCCAGACAGAAAGGGCAGCTGCCAAGTGCAGCTCGGGGCTCATGCCATGAGACAGACTTTAGAACTATCTTCAGAACCCAGCAAATATCAGCCTTGCACATGAGGCACCATATGGTTCTCCCTGACTGTGGTACAGCTGGCTTGAGTTTGAAGAAAGCATTATCTGACACCCCCCTGCAAATGATGTGGGGGTTACTCCAGGATAAAATGGCAATTGCTCAAGAAAACCGAGCACTACATATGGATACGCATGTATATTCATTTCTGCTCTTCCTTCTCTGGCTGCCTGCTAGACTATCCTTCCGTCTGCTAAACTGCTATCAGAGGGTGGCATTTCTTTTTTTAAATGCTCTTTAATTTAATGGAAAGAGGATTCTTTTAATTTTTAATTGACACCTTCCCCCAAAGCTTAGACAAAACTAATGCAGAAAGGTTGAAGCTTCATTAATTACAGATGGCCCCACTGTACAGCAGTGGAGCAAGATGCAGCCTGTGCTACCAGCAGATACTTAACTAAAAGGATTCTGCATTAAAAAAATCATTTATGCTCAGCCTCTTTGGAAAGTCTGGAAAGATCCATGCCATTAAATTTCTGTTCATAAAACTTTATTGTCTACACATACCTTTCCAAGTGAGTAGGCTGCTGGCTCTACGCATTTCCTGACCTATACAAGTTCTCTGACACTAAGGGTAACAAAATATAGCTGGTAACTTTCTGTAATGAAACTTCTGATTCAGAACAAACAAATCAGTACTGTCACAATTAGCTTGACTACTTAAACCTGCTGAGGAAGCATAACAGCAGTGACCAGAATGAGCAATTTGTCTTGAAAGGCTGGAACATTTATTTTTGGTTAGCAGAAAAATTTGTCTGTCATGCAGAGATATACCAGAAGAACCAGAAATTTAAGTTAGCAACTTCAACAGGAACAGCTGAAGGTTTTAATGCTTATCCTAAATCCTCAAGGTGTGCTGCCATGGTGGAGACTTACTGCTACCTTCATGCAACTGAGTATAGTTACTAACAGAAGACTGGGGATCAGGTCATGATGGCCCATGCACAAAATGGTTTCAAATACACAGGCATTGGGGAGCCAGCTATCACAGGGTACAATCCAAAAGACAAACTGACCTTATCTGGCAGTTCCCTGCTGCTAAAATAGGGTGTTGGCCCCTCAGCACCCTGTCCTGCTCAGCTGCGTGCTCCTGCTGGTCCTCCTGCTTGCTGGACATCTTGCTGGGCAGATTCAGCCCATTAGCCTGGCACTCCCAGCATGAGGTTAGATCTTTCATTTGCCTAGCTAACAAGCTGAAAGTGTCACTGGAGGACTCAGAATGCATCAAAGGTGATGAAAAGGGCTGTGACAGAGCAGGGATGGAGGGACTCCCTGCAGCGGGATGCTGTAGGGAGATGCCCACCCATGTCAGGCAGCATGTTAGACCTGGGTGGCTGAATATGTTGCCACCCCCTGGCGCCACTGCCTGCTTCTCTGCAAGCTGCCTAGCCCAGAGCAAATGATAGTGGCCTATGCTGGGTTGTACAAGATACTGCAGTTCATGTTTCAGTCCAGTTCAGGTCCAGTTTTCAGGAATGTAGCTGGAGGCAGTGATACTGCAACCACTTGCTGAGACAGGGAGTGCACAAACTTTCCCAGGTAGTGGGGTTTGATTTCGGTTTGCAGGATACATTTCGCTGAATTAAAGAAACAGAGGCTAGAATCTACTAATCTTCATTCTAGGTTTTTATTGGAGTGCCTCAAGCAGAAGATACTTCAGTCTTCAGCCACCTCCCATGGTTCTGTGGCTCAGCATCCCTCTCTGTGGGAGAGATGGAGGCTGCCCAGCCTGGCTGCTGGAGTACTGAATGGGGAGAAGGGTCCTGGAAACTGCTCCTTCCTACCCCACTGCTCTCAGAGCAAAGCTTGGTGCTTGAGTAGAGCAAAGCTTGGTGCTTGGGTAAAGTAAAGCATGGTGCAGATGGAGAGCAGGTGCTGAAGCAGCAGCGAGGAGCAACCCAAAACTGGCTGGTGGGGTGATGTGGTTTCAGCCAGGCCAAGGCAACAACAGTCCATAGGTGTGGTCAAATGGTGTTTATGGAAAAAGCAGCAGGAAGGGGAGGAGAGGAGTGCTTACGCTTTCCTTGCTGCTGCCAGGAACAAGGACCTCTGCAGCTTCACTGCCCAGGGATGGGACACTGCCAGAGGCTGGGTCCTCTCCCCTCTGTCCTTACCCAGCCCCGCTGCTCAGCCTTGACCACTTGGAAATGAAGGTACAAATATAATATGAAAAGCAGCAAGGAATTTGGAAAATCATGGAACACAGCAGAAGCTGGAGTGGTAACAAGCCCGGAAAGCTGCAAAGATCATCACTGTTTCCCAGCTAAGGCTGAGGGCTGTTTAACTACCTCACCCCAGCAAGGAGAAGAACATGCAGCATTAGGTTAAAAAACTTGTCTGTGTTTGGATATGGAAGTCTAAAAGGAAAAATCCAGTCTTAAGTACCCTTATTTTTTTATCCTTGTGTGTCTATGTTTCCTAACCCATTGCTAATTCAGACCATCTATAGTGAATAAACAGATCAGTATTCTGGAATGTGTTTTTAATTACAGTCTTGTTTCTTTCTAATGATGAAAAATGAGGATATCCTTTCTGTGTCTCAGGTGACCTGTTTTCTATAGGGTTTCTATTTTAAAAGTTTCCAAATATCTTTCTTTTCTCGTTCCAAAATGTCCCCATTCTCCACCCCTTATATTTTCTGGACATCATTTTAACTCCACAGCAATTAATTGTTCTGTGAATATATTATCTTCACAGATATGAGAGAAACCTCTAATTTCTGCAGTGCTGTTTTCCAAAGTTTGTTGAAGTTTCCTAAGTGACTCCAGCCTAACAACCCAGGAGTATTAGTGCTGCAAAGGAAAAGAATTACATCATTAGGAATTGCTAAGAAATCATGGACTCAATCTCTTTTTGCAGTAATGTGTCTTTGTGCCTCTTTGTGGCATTTAAAAGGGCTCATTAAGGGTTGCTCTGCTAGCCCAGAAGTGCCTGAGTGGACTCACACATAACAGGCTCATCTGTGAGAGACACAATTACTTTGGCTCCTAAATGGCCCCAAATGTGGAGAGAACGACCGTGGCTTTAATGATCATTCTTTGATACCCTCTCTGCCACTAAAAGCCTGTCCTTCCAGTGAGAATGGAAAACCTGAAAACTGGAACGACTTTTATAGGGTATTTTAGCTATTTTTAGCAGGCATTTTAAACAGCAACTTCTACCTGGATGGGATGTTACCCTGGGCATGTCCAGCTGCTGATAAAGCCAGCGGGGGGAATCCCTCTGGCATCAGGGGCATGTGAGCTGGGAGGGAGGGAGGGAGAAGGGAATCCCACTGTGCACAGGTGTGCACTTCCCTGGACTTGCTCAGCCATCCAGAGCCAGCACCACAGCATGTGGTACCAAAGCCAGAGGGACAGGCTGCTCCCATCCCCAGGTCCCATCCTGATGCCAGTGTGGAGTCCAAGGAGAAGCAGTAAGTTTTAAGATGGGTTGAGGTATCAAACGGGTTTGAACAACACTTGAAAGAAAGAGGCAAATTTTTTCCCGTAACTTCTTGGTTAAAATTAGCATTTTTTCCCCCTCCAACATAACACAAGGCCTCAGTGCACCAAGGAATTCTATACAAAGGGAGTGTGGCTTGACCTTTCCACTTGTATGCCAGCACATACAGAAAGAGGTAACTCTCTTACTGACCACTTCCCTCTATTTTCCACATTAGCTAAACTACTCTTTCCATCTCTGTGCTAGAATTTGTGTGTGTATGGTTTTTACCCACAAACAAGTAATCTGCTATTTTAAAACATCCTTATTTGAAACCTTTCTGTATGGGGTTAAAAAGTCTAGATAATAGTTTTGCAGCTCAAGGATTTTTTTCATTTAGCTGCCAATTGGGAGAAAAATTGGACTAAGCTGCTTTCAAATACATTTGCTTTTCTTTTTTAAGCAAAAACAAAATTAAGTGGAGGAAATTGGAAGAGCTGTTTTGAGTTGGAACAAAATATTATTTTTTGAATACTGGTATTAAAAGGCAATGAAACAAAAAAAAAAGTGACTGTCATGAAGCATGGGAGACAACTCGTTCTGCTTCAGAATATCTGAATCTGTCCCTCCCTCCAGGAAAATACCCTGGTGTTCAGCTGTGAGAATATTCTTGGGTGGATCCTGTGAGTCTTGCTGACATAAGTTCAGCTTTACAGACTAGGTAAAGAGAAGATTATTTTATCATTGAGAGGGTGAGGACACTCCCCAGTGAGGGGGGAGGCTCCAAATCCCAGCATCTCTCCCCGTGATTCAAAGCAAAATCTCAGTAGGAGTTCACAAATTCACATCTGCTGCTTCTAAATTATTTTATTTCAAGAGTAAATTATGTGTTCCTCTTCCCCCTCCTCAAAGAAAAAGCATAGGAAATAGAAGAGTCCACTTAGCTGTACTCCAGAAAATCCATCTCTTACTTTATTTGCTGCTTTTAAACTTCTAGGAAAAGAGAAAAAAGGTGATGTAAAAGCAACATTTGCTATTGTCACAGTTGGAATCCATGGTGAGAAACGATCGAAACACTGTTCCCAAGTCACTCATTGAGGGGAGTGTCTGCTGCTGAGCAATGGGGGAAAGCCTCTCTGCAGCAGATGTGCTGCATCAGGGAAGGGAAGATCTGGGCTGCTGTGCTCAGGGCAGGGGAGTGCGAAGACGTGAAGATGTGGGGGATGCACGGATGTGAGGAGGTGGTAGCCTTCTTCCTGACATGGAAAATCCTCACAGCTCCAGAGGTCCACAGACACATCTGCCCTGTGTGCCTAAGGTTGTCTGGTTCCCTCTGCAGCCTCAGTCCCCACAACAGCCATCCAACCAACTTTCCCTGTGAATGAATTAAACCCAACCTCATTAGAAAACAAAACAAAACAAACCAAACCAACAAACAAAACCAGCAGAAAGCTGGTTGTGCTTGTTGCAGCTTGTGTGTTGCCCCAGACGAGCAGGATTTAGGAACACGCTTGTGCTCTGTCCTTAAGGAAGGTGAGTTTCCCAAGCCAGCTGCGGGCACAGCCCCGGTCCCTGCGCGGGGCTGCAGGGGCTCTGTGGTACCTGTGCGCTCCGTTCACTGCCCAGACGCAGAGCAGTCTTTATGAAGGGTTGAAATGTAAAGTCCTCCCGAATTCCCATGCAGGGTGAGCAAGGCAAATCACAGGGAACATTTTTTCTCTAGGACAAGTCAAAGGACGTTCCATGCCCGGAGGCGAGAGCTGCCCATCCCCAGAGAGCCCAAGGTTCTCTCGTTTTCTGCCTCTTATTGCCCTCTGGTGGCACTTGTGAAAATGCCGTCGTGGTTGGTTGTTCCTGGGACCGCCGTTCAGTCCCCCATTGCTTCAGTTCTTTGTGTCCTCCTTCCACAGTTTACCTCCAATGTGTTTCACGGCGTCGCCAGCTTGAGCAGGCTCAGACTGGTGACGCTAAAACATAATTGCTTGGTTACCGAGCTCTTCTGAAAGCTTCTCCTTCATCGGCGGGGATTTTGGTACTGATGTTTCGCCCACCTAACCTGCTCAGGGTGGACACACCTGCAAAGACACTGAATTGCATCAGGTCAGAACGTGCCCTCCTTGGTTTAACACATCCTTCAAGGCACGCTTTGAGCATCATATCCCGGAGGGCAGGCTTCAATGTCCCCCCAATATTCCAATTACATGTTTCTGTCCAAGAAAGGTTTGGTTTTTTTTTTCTGAAGCCAGGACAATAGTGAACTGTTTTCTCCAGGACATCAGTGAAAATGGGTCAGCTGATCTGCCCTAAAACAAGCATAGCATTACAGTTTCTTGGCATAGCTTTTGTGCATTTGGAAGGACCAAGACTTGGAGTCAGCTCCACCAAAAAAAGAGGCAAGTGTCTTTTATTAAAGCATAGAGATCTTTCATATAAAGTAAAAGAATGAACCCTCATTGCCTACAGTTCATCTAATTTTGGAAAGCATCCACTTTTTTAGTAAACGTGACTGAATATAGGAAATACCCCTCTAAAACCAGATTGTCCACACAGCTGGTATGAAGGTTTGCTGTAGGAGGGAAGGATGCAGGATGCACTGTGTGGGACAGTGACGGCTGGCTGTGAAAGAGGAGACCCAGAGCCTCCCAATCCTGTAGTCCTCCTCCATGGCACACAGAGCAAGAGTTGTTCTGCCTCCTGTTACAAAAGGTATCTTGGCTGTCAAATATTTATCTCACCAGTTGTCCCCTGAGGCCATGTCTTGGCCAGCTGAACTCCGACTGCAGTGCTGCCTTCTCTCCCTCTGCACATGGTATTGTCCCTGCTGGAGAGGGTGCAGAGCCTCCAGCAAGTCATTTTGATGAGACTTCGGTTCTACAGCAGAGGAAACTTCAGTGCTAACTGCACTAAAGGTCATGAAAAGCAGTGTAAACCAGCTGGCATTGGGTCCTTTCTTTTCTGCAGCTGGCAGCCAAACTACCTTGGTGCACCAGCACTATCTTCTGCTTTCATGGCTGAATAGCAGACTTGGTCTGTAAATAACACAAGATAAGAGACCATAAAAAGGATGATTTACACTTGGGTTTCCAGTCTGAACCATTGAACCCAGCTGTTCCCAAACTCAGAGAAGCTGAGAATTCTTGCAACCTCTGAATGAGAATTCAGAGCTAACAACAAACAGACAAACAAACTGACAAACCCAAAAGAAAAGCAGAGCTCAGATCTGAACCCTGCTTCATGCCTGGACAAAACTGAGACGAGCAAAGCCAAACTGGCATTTCAGAGTCTCCTGCTGTTGGCAATATCTTCTACACTTACAGGCCTCAGGGACTGCCTCAGGTCAGAGTGAGAAAAGTACATTAACATGCCCTTCTGGTGGGAAGCCTTCAGCCCCTGGGGCTGTGCGAAGGCAAAAGACAGGACCAGGGAGCTCACAAATGCCTGCAAGGATCAAGAGGCATCTGCTGGGCTGGGAGGAGGAAGCAAGTCAAAGTTGCAGAGGAAGGAAAAGAGGCATCTTAAAAGGGATTTAATGTGCAGGGAAGGCAGCAGAGCTAAACCCAGGCACTGAATTGCCTGATGCAGTAAGAAACATGGAAGTACATCCATCCATAGTCCTTAACATTGCAAACTAGTCTGGTAAATGAATTCCTCATTATGGAAATGGATATGACAACAGAATGACTAATAAAAGAAAGATAAAGAACTGGTCTTAGCAACATTGCTGAAGTGGCTGAAGGATGGTTCTGAGCATGCCCTTGGATGCTCAGGCACTGGCTGGCCGCATCACAGTACCTTGATGCAGGTAAAAGGACAAGAACTTTATCATTTGGGCATCTGCCTGGGGATTTGATTGTGGTTTTATCTGATGAACCACAGGGCCAGGTTTGAAATGTGGAACTGGGAAATTTTGTACAGCATCATCTAGAAGATATCTCTTAAAAAAAACAAGGTAAGAAGAAAACCAGGGTCTTCGGGGTTTTTTTGTTGTTGGTTTTGGGGTTTTTTTTTGTGGTTTTTTTTTCATTTTTTTTTTTGCTTTTGTTTTTGTTTTTCAAAGCTCTTGCACGCAAAGGAATACATTCATCTCTCATTTTGTTAGCATCTCCATTTATTTTTTTGAGATCTGTGATGCTAATCTCCCATGGTATTTGCAATAGCAGCTGCATGGCACATGTCTGTCCTGTTGCTGAAGGCTAAGATGTAATTTGGCCTGTTGTTTCCCTCCAAGAATGGTCTTAACGTTTCACGTTTATTTTTAAATGTTTCACTTTGAGCTTTTGAATGTTTCACTATTTATTTATTTTTGGATATACAGTTATAGGAATCCAGTACCTGTTCAATCACCTGCCAGCACCTGAAAAATCTCCTGAGTGGGATCAAATACACATTTCACTTCAGCAATATCAAGCTCCCAGAACTCTGTTGCAGTTTTTACTCACAAAAATTTCAATTAGTAACATAATATAGCAAATTCAATAATCAGCTTATTTTTGGAAGTGGAATTTCAGGTTGCTGTTATAGCTAATTACTGAAAAAACCCCAACAATTTGACCTCAAGATACATAATTTAAAAAATCAAATCTCTAAATGCAGAATAAGAATGCTATCTGCCTTTTGGAACAAAAGCAGTAAGATGGGAAGAAGCAATATGGTTATCAGTTTACTGCCCATTTGCAATAACCATTTGAAATGCCATTTTTAAACTACAAAATGCTACTGTTGTAAAGCTGGGCAGCACTTTTCTCACACTATAAATGGGGTGAATTGGGTGCTGCTGAGGTTATTTCCATTTACACCTAGCTCATGGGCAGGTACAGGGAGTGGGGACACAAAGGCTTGGGCAGGGAAGCTGGGATTGGGCTGCAGAAGAAGGAGACAGGAAACGGATGCAGAAAAGACTCGTTTTTACTGGTGTGTGGGATTAAAGCAGCCCTATGCAGACTGGGGAGTTGGGTGCTAATGTACCCATCACAGTACCTGAATACTTAACAGCCATTAATCTGTTTTTCCTCAGGACATCTCCTGTGGGAGCACAGTGCTGCTTATCCTTATTTTACAAATGAGCAACAGGGGGAAGAAGTTTCACCAGTACGGTCAATCTGTTCCCCATCACTCCCGCCATGGCCACATTGGTGCTGGTCTGCTGGGGGAAGGCTGGTGTGGTGTCCTACCACCCCTGGGAAGAGGACAGGGAAGTGAGGGGGGCTGAGCACAAGACCTGATGGGCACAGCAGTCATCTAACAGCCTAGAGCATCCAGAAAACAGTTTGCAATAGTAGGACTACAGTTCTTCTTAGAGTTGAGCCATCCTGCACTGCTGGGAGATCTGTAGGATCACCAAGTGGGTGACATGAGTCTCACAGCTCTCAGCCTAAACTGTGATTATGTTCAGATTTATACCAGTTTCTTCCTTTCCTTGTTTTGTTCTCTTGGTGGGGTTTTCTGAAGCTCCACAATAGTGGATCTATTGTATGATATTTGTCTGAGACAATGGTGAAAAATGTAGCATTTGTGAGCTATCTTAGCATTTAGCTTAAAATAGTGATGGAATTAATCAGCACATGTAAAAGCCATTCAGTTAAAACATATAAAGAAGTACACCCTAAACACATCCTCTATAGATCCTAGAAGGATGTTTTATTAATGTAGTGAAAGCAGTTTTCCAATATCTTTAATTTTTGCAACTGACAGGCTATTTTATGTTCAAAATAAATAAATCAAAACTAGAGAAGTGTTGTGCAGAGGCGAAAGCTCAGGTTTTACGGCAACAGCCTGAGGTGTGTGGCATGATTGCAGACAACCTGCATCTTCAGAGCTAAACACAGCTCAGAACTGCAGAAAATTTAAGGATGTTGTTTTTATTTTGAATCATTCTTTTGTTTAGCCTTTGAAGTGAGTGTTACTCCAGAAAAAGGCAGGTATTTATCAAAAGAGGTGTCTGATTTTCAGCAGTAGATGTGCAGACCCGTGCTGTGCATTTCATTTTTGTGTCAAGGTTTTATAGTAACTGCTTTGATAGGACATGCCTGGAATATATGATCAAATTGTTAGCAGACCCAATTTAAAAGTGGTTTGCATCATTCTTTTGTCTCTCTCACTCATCTGGTCATTTGGAAAGCTTTCATTTGCACATTTACAAGTAGTTTAAGGTTTTTTTTCCTTGCCTATGATCTCCCCAAACTAGATCTGATTATTGCTACTTACATTTGATTTAGGCTATGATTATAACAAGAGCACTTCCAAACATGCAAAATTCATGAATTCAGCTATTCCCAACCCCAAATGATAAAATGTTAAATACAATATATGTGAGAGTCTTCATTTCCTTCTAGCTTTTGAATCTTTCAGATGAAATCAGCCCATATTTTCAAGCTTTTCTGTACAGCCAAGAGTGCTAAAGGCTTTCTATCCTCCAGCCCAATTTGTTCTCAGTTTTTCAAGCACAAATGCACGCAGTAAAGAATAGGCCACTCAAAAAGTTGCTAAAAATCTCTGTGAACTGTCTGCAATCTCCAAGTAGTGCAGGAAAATAACACTATAAAAACTGTTACTAAATAACAGCAGATTAGAAACTGTGTAAAAATATTCACATCTCAAAGCCAAACACAGTAAACTCACTGTTTGGGCAGAGAAATTTTTGGCATCGTTACTGAAAAGCAGCTTTGCTACACCAAAAAAAGAAAGAGAGAAAAAGGAAACTAATTTCCCTATTGGATTCTTTCCTGCTTGTCGGAAAATGATATGAGGATGTGCTTTGCAGGTGTAGCATCTAAAGCTTTGGTAAATTAAACAAACTGTTGGGCTAAAACAAATTCATTCTGCAAAAACAGGAACTGCAGTGGTTTCTGTTTCTGCCTCACAAACCCAAAATGGGAGCACAAAAAATATTGTCTCAGAAACCCAAAATGGGAGTACAATGTGTTCTCACATGAAAGCTTGGAAATGCTGCATCCATCTGAAAGATGTGAGTGCAGTGTTAGGTTAGAGTGTGGCACACGGATGGGGACACACACACACACATTAAATACCCCAATTTATTTTTTGCTGCTCCAAGCTGTCTTTTAATTCAAACATAATTTATGGGGACTGAGGATAAGCTTTAAAACTGTCAGGCTGTTGAATCCTGAGACATTTCCACCCACTCTGTTTCCACTGCATAAATCAAAGCCTGCCTTTGTTCGGCAGCGGTATTGTCGCAATGTCTATGAGTTCAGAGCAGTGATTGAGTTATCTTTGAGGTAGCTGCCCTGCAAAAAAATAAAGAGTAAAATCCTCTGGAGTGGAAAGTTCATGTGCCATGTGCCTGGTTCAACAGGCACCACGCAGAGCTGCAGGTATGACTGAAGCCCCCATTACACCAAAACAAAACTGGTCTATCTGCAGCTCTAGAGCTAGGGAAGGATCAGGCAACAAACAGCACACTCACCAGCAAGTTGTAGTGGCTATATATAATATGTAGATAAAAAAGTCTATGGTAAAAATGTGGGTATCTATGTACAGCACAGAATAGCACTAAAATGAGGGCTCTGCAAAATATGGAGCAAGACTGTTGGCTTGTAACTGGCTGGTTGGACAGCTGGCACTTCTCAGGGAGCATTGCAGCAGCATCAAGGTTTTGTGGGGCAGGCAAAGGATCAGACATGCAGCTATGATGGGGGGGCTCTTCCTCCTTTTCTTCCTGAACAGAAGAAGCTGCCAGGTGAAAATACAAGCATGTTTGAGAGACAAAAGGGGACAAGCAGTATGAGGAAGGTCAACATTGCTGCAGGGCCAAGGACTGGGCTTGGTGCGGCAAGGGGGTCATGGCAGGGAGAGTGATTGAGACTGTCTGCGCTGCAAGGGATACAGTGGCTCTGCAGGGCCCCTCCTGTCACTCTGGAGGCAGCTTTATCTGGGGATAAACCAGATCTCTGAGGGAGGGCAAGTAATCCAATAACTGTAAGATGAATTAAATGATGAACTACGACAGTTATTATGTTTGTAGTATATGTACTTCCATTATAGCTAAATTAATTGAGGTAGCTGTATGATATGAGCAGGGGTCTCAGGAATTAACCTAATCATTCAGATGTGACCTCTCTCTCTAATGCTCAGAAATTAGCAATACATCATTTGTTCTTCCAAGATCTGTGGTATCTTAATCTCTGTCAGTGCTTACAAAAGCAATTGTAATTGTGCAAAATAAGCAAAAGGGATGGATAATACTATTCAAATCAGAACTGTGGTAGCATCACTTGACTCTCAACAGATTTTGGTTTAAAGAGCTGAAAGGTTCTTCTCCTTTTCTCTTTCCTCCTTTCTATAACTCATCAGCTTCTCAGGGCTGCCAGCACAACTGCATGTATGAGCTAGTTCTCAAAATGACATGCATTAGTAAAGCTCATGGTGTGATTCTTGTGGTGTCCTGCACAGGGCCAGGAGTTGGACTCAATCCTGATGTGTTCCTTCCTACTCAACACATTCTATGAACCTATGATTTTAGTGCTAAAAGTCACCCAGCCACATCCTCTTGTTGGGAGATTTGAGGATGATGAGTCACCCTGCAGCTGGCCTTGGCTCCAGTCTGGGCACCATCCCTCGCCTTTGGGAGCCCCAGGTGCTCCTCAGCTGCTCTGCATGGTGCAGGGCCTAGCACAGGTCCCTCAGAAGCAGTGGTGCTGGGACCAACCTGTGTCTCTGGGAGTGTGCGTGTCTGGTGCAGGCACAGCCATATGCCTGGGAGGTGGCTGGGTGTCGCTGGGTAGCAAACCCACGTTGGTCTGGGCTGGAGACATCATCTGGTGGACAGGGAGGATCAGGAGTTCTAGAATCACAGTAAGACACCAAATTGCATTTGTTCTCCAGGGAAACCAATGCAGTCAAAAACTGAAATTTCCCAAATAGTCTGCTCACTAGCAGGGCTCTTGCAGCCATGACTGGTGCATGAGTGGTGTTCAGCTGTCTCAGGACAGTGTGTGGAGGGAAGAGCTGAGCATCAGGTGTAAGGTTATGTGTGTGTGTGTGTGTGTGTGTGGGTGTGTGTATTATGTGTGTTTATTGTGTGTGTGTGCGCAGGTGGAGGTGGGCACCACCCATTCACCCATTCCTCAGCACAGCTCAGTGAAAGGGCTCAGTGTGGGACACTTGCCTGTACAAACCTCTTCATGGTAGTGTTGGTCTGATGAGGTGCCAGTGCTGATGCAAAAAAGAGAGGCTGAAATATTGAGGATCCTGAGGAATGCTACTGTCTTGTCCAGGAATGGAGGTGCACCCAACCTATGGCAGCAAACCAAAAGAAATCTGCATTTCTATGCACTGGAATTTTCCTGAGCCAGAGATCTCAGTTTGGTTTTATAACCAGGCAGATATCAGTAACCTACATCTCACTAAAGAAAGGATTTATTTTCTCTTTTAAAAGGTTCTCTTTTTTTTTTACCCAGGGGCTGAAGTAGGCAGAATGAAAACACTGAAAACAGCAAGAGAAAAAAATGGCAATTCTGGAAAAATGCTACAAGAGCTTTTCCTCAGCGCAAGCCTGCTTTTTTCCCCTGCCCTTTTGCTTCTGCACCTGGTTGCCTGACTCTGTCTCTCTTCAGTGTATTTCAGAAATAAAAGCTGTCACAATATTTCCTCTCCATGTGCCAGTGTGTGTTAGGTTTTGACTCCTGACAGGTGTATGCAATACCAGCTCCATCAGATGCACACAAACATGGAAACTTTAAAATGGCTCCATAGGCCACAGGCTCACTTGGCCATGCTGCGTCACTGGGGACAGGTGTCTTTTGAAAGGTTCACTTTAAAAAGAGAGACTGATCCTGGTGGTGATGTACTTAAAACTGCTGAGTGATGTTTTTAGAAGCCAGGTGGGGAATGCTGCCTGAAACCTGTATCTGCAGGGCAGGGAAAGGGGCTGAAACTCCTCCTCCAAAAACTGTGTCAAATCACAGGTATCTTAGCTAAACTTTATTTTCAAATACTTTAATCCCTTTCTCGGAGGCAAAGTGAAATCTTCCCTCCATGGCTTTGATCTCAGCTGCTTTTCTGGAGTGTTGGCTGGGAAACGTGAGCAAAGGTAGGGGGAGATGCTGTCCCTGCAGTGGGGAGCTGGAGCAGTCTGGGTCTTCTCCCAGTCATGGACCCTGCAGCCCTGTAATGCATTTTCTGCTTTCTGTGTATCCATAAAATCTTTTTTACTCTTGCATGAAAAGTATTGTTAAAAAGAATGATTCCTTTTGGTTGGCATGAACCCACAGAATTTTGGCTGTTTGGCTGGCAATGGTAGTATGTCTATCTGCTGGTACCACAATTTATCCATCTTAAAACAGATTTAATTTTCTGTTTTAATATTTTCTGTGGCTTTGATTGCACTTGAGGATTTTTCTAAGTAACAAAGTATATTTAAAGGCTGAAGTGCTTGCTGAAGGCTCTGTAATTCTACCTGATACATCATTCCTGCCACAGAGGAGCTGCAGCAGAGGTGTCATAGATGTTGATGGCCACCACTGGGATGGACCCAGCTCCCACCACAGGATGCGGGACTTTGTCCTTGGCTTCAGCAAACCCCATCTGGCCTGATGCTCTTCCACTTTTAGCATGAGGGCACTGGCAAAATAGATGTAGGGCCTTTTCCTGACAACACTATTTGTTCTGCAGTGACTGAAGACGCTGTAACAAAAGGGCAGACAGCTGGGCAGGGCGGGACGGGGCTCTCTGTCCACCAGGAGATGGCAGTGCATATACTGAGTTTGGGACGTTTTCCCCTTTATTACTCTTTTACCGTCTCCCTGAAGGAAAATGGGTCTTTTGAGGACAACAGAGCTGTAACACTTTCATTTCTGGCTTTTTTTTTTTTTTTTTTTTCATTCCTTGCATTTACATCCTTCCCACACCTCCCTCTGCAGTACAAAGCCCCCCACCCCCACACCTACCAGTCACCTTCCCAGTCCCAGTGGCTCAGCCCTACAGACAGGAACAAAGCAGTGTCACAGACGATGAACACTAACACTGGAGGATGAAAAAGAAGAGGGGGTGACCCGTTTTGAAGCTGGCAGACAGTGTGTGCCCAGGCTGCTGTGCACCAAATGCACAGCCTTGATCCCAGTGGTTTTCTGCCTGTGCTTTCTTTAAAGAAAAATATACCCTTGTAGGAAAATTGAATTGACACTTAGCTTCTAGATTTCATCCCTGACATACTCAGCTGGGCAGAGGACAGCAGGAGACACAGTTCTTTGCCTGTGTCAAGCCTGTGTGCCTTTGGGCCATATAACTCACAGCACTCAAGTCTCCTGCTAAGGACTCCGATATTTTCTGCTGCAATGTCTTCCATCAGAGGACTTCTAAAAAGGATACATTAACATATGAAGTCCCATAGATTTTGAGAGGACAGAATGAGACAATAGCTCAGAAAGGGACAGTGTTTTGCACCTGCCCTGCCAGCAGTGCTCCTATAGCAAAGTCCTTGTGTTCTCCCTTCCCTCACCATTTCAGAGCAGACCCTCAGGAGTTTTGTGCCTTCTGCACTTGGTGATGAAAGGCAGACAGGGCTGTTCTATGAATTGCAAATAGATTCAAATGCCACAGCAGAAAAGGTGGACGCTTTTTTGGAGGTAGTGCCATACATAAAGAGACTCCAAGTCCCTGTTTCACATAATGCTCCAAGAATTTTCTCCTGAACCTGAAATGCCCCAGTTTTTCATTTCTCCTATCAAAACATTTTTCTAAATAATTACAGAATGTTAAAAATGGATTGCTGTACCCAGGGGAATTTGCTCTTTGTTTGCCAGGAACAAATAGGCCAAGAGAATGTGCGTTCAGCATCACGAGGGGTGTTTGAAGGAAAGAGCAAAGTCAAAAGCCTGTAGGCATCACCAGAGATGCTCTTTTTTCAAAGTGAATTTTTATTGCACGTTGACAGGGTTTCAGGAGACACTCCTGCACGTTGTGCTCCTAGGGGCTGGGGGAAAAGGAGGAATCTCCTCATCTGAGAGCGATGCACATGCTGCTGTTGACACGGGAATTTTTATTATTCTTTCTGGAAGTGGCCTCTTCAAAACTGTGTTTTTGCTTCTTAAGGTGCCACTTCCAAACAGGCACTGGGTTTTGATTACAACAGTCACATTCACAACTGTTTGCACTTCAATGGCATTACTGTGCCTCCTCTGATAATCCCTGAGCCCTGAGCAAATACAAACCTGGAAATGTTCAAAGCATTCTGTTGCCATCAGTATCTCTGCAAATTGTTTTTGACTTTTAGAGAATCCTTCTTGCATTATGTGTACCTGAACAATCTGTTTCCTACTGTAATGTGATACCAGGTGCTAGGAGGATGAGAGATGGACTAGAGCACACCTAGTTTGCCCTAGGAAAAATGAAAAACTGGCTTAAATCCACACCCCCTAGGAGAAGTTCAAGACATGGTGATTTCCCAGTGGCTTTGCCAGGCTGAACCTCCTCAGCTACATGCACGGGTAGGGCTTGCTGAAGCTGTCAACTGGTTGGGGGCTCTACAAGAAGCAAGGCCATGCAGTAGTTGTTCAGCAAGTCTTAAAAGAAATGTGAAATATTTAAACAATATAGAAACAAACAGATCCCTTTGAGGTGAATTTTGCTGAATTTGTTTGCTTCTCATCTTGACTGCAGTCATGTCCCAGGCAGCAAAGAGCTCATGGCTGTAAGACAATACCACAAACTATGTCAATGCCACTTTGTACAGTACTCTTATTTCTCCTGCTTCCCAGGCCAAGGCTCAAATGTATGTGCTCCTTACACTTAGAAACAAGAGAGATTTCAATCATACGATCATAGAATTGTCTAGGTTGGACAAGACCTTTAAGATCATTGAGTCCAGTCAGGTATGTCACTGCTGCCTATGGACTCCAAAGCTGCTCGTGGGATGAAAAAAGCCCAGTGAAACCCACCTGTGTACACTGCATCCTCAGCAAAGAGCAAGGCAGATATCTCCCATCCTCCAGCCTTCCACCCTATGAGTGAATTTCTTCTATAAATTATTTCTGGATGTCTTACATTCAGGTTAAGGGGCTTCTGAAATACCTGTGCACACATTAATCTGTATCTAGTATGTGTGTGTACACATACAGGGACTCCAGGGACAAGTGCTTTCCACCATTTCCATCAACCATCTCCCTTCTAATCTCTCTGGTTGTTTGTTACTTTCACTTGCTGTTCCTTGTTTAAATTAAACTGTAAGCCCGTCCTCACAGGGATGCCTTTTATTGTGGGTTGTTGGAAGAGGTTTTGCAGAGAAACTGGAGCAGCAGATAGAGCTCTCCAGGCACTACTGAAATAATAATGAAGTAGTTTCACCAAGGTTGGACCACAGAGCGTTGTTGGCTGTGTCTGAATTCTGCTTGTCCCTGAAAATTGCTTAGGTAATAAGATAGCTGCTCTAAAATTGCTGGGGGTATCCCACAGGATTCTGCTTTGACTCTGATTTTCATTTGCAGCACATGTTCTGCCATTTGGCCAGCACCATCCGCCCGTGTGAGCTAATTTAAGGTTGCTAAACAGGTGACATAGCACATGCATCTTTCATATTTGATCTCTGCACTGGTGAGTTATCTGACTGATGGTTAATCTCAAATTGTAATAGGATTTGCCTACACTTCTTGAGAGTGAGATATTGGTCTTCTTTAAACAGCAGCTTGGGGGAAGCATGCCTGGGGGAAAGCTGGGAGTGTTAATTCACGCTTTTTTGGCTTCTTGTTTTCATAGATTGGATCCAGTGCTGTGTGCCTCTGTGAGGAACAACAGGGTCATCAGCCCAAGGAACTCATCTGTAAGAGGGGACAGCATCTGCCCCCTCTAGGGTCATCCCTGCACACCAGCAGGGTGAAGAGCTGGCCACCTGCAGCTGCTGTGGGGCTGGTTGGGCTCAGCTCCCATCTGGGTTGGTGAGTGCTCTGCACCTGTGCTGAGCACAGGGCTGAGCTCAGCAGCTGGCCAGCCCTGTGCTTCACTTTCTGCCTTCCTTTGTACACATCACAGTGTTGACTTGGTGACTGTGTTCATTTTGGGAGGCTTTTTTGTGCCTGTACCCACTTCATCAAGGACAGTGCTCAGAAAACCAGCTATTGGGAATTGCTATGTTCTGCTCTCAGGGCAAACCCCCATTCCCAACACTATGTGCCTGCTCTGTGCCCCAGTCTGCCACCTATTCGGCTGCATTTTCTCCCCTTAGTCCCTTCATGTCTGCTCAGCCTCTCTCAGAAACAGAAAAGGGACCACACTCTGCAAGGAGCACACTCTGAGCATCCCACCTTTACCTGCTCTGAGGTAGGAAAAGGTTTCTTCCAGCCCCCCAGAACACGAAAGGCTTCTGGCGCAGGCCAGCAGCACAGCTTGGTCCTGGCAGAGTGGGCAGAGGAGGGAGCTGGCAAAAACGGCATGTACCCCCCGAGGTCCTCCTAGCATACCCAGGGGGGAGAAAATTGCACTAGAAGACCACAGAGACCATGAAAACTCAATGCTTCTGATTGTGTGACAATTTGTATTGACACTTCAGTTGCTACGGTCACATAGTCCTTGACTGACATCTGCAAGTGAAGGACAACTAAAAGAAGCCATGAACATGGATGTCCCCAATAAAAAATCTTGCTCTCACAGACAAAACCTTCTACCTGTCCTGCAGCAACAGCAAAGCTCACAGACAGTACTGGATAATGCCCTGGAATGATGCTGTGTGTTTTAGATGAGGTGGGTTTGAGGTAGGTGTTAATTGCAAATTTAGAAGGTTCGTCCAAGTTTTTAACAGTGTGATCCTATGCCAGCATGAAATGTGAGATCTGTTGTTTATTTCTGTTGCAGGTCAGCAAGTAACTTTTGATGTGTTGGATAAGAGCCAGACAGTGCCAGTAAGAGGCACAGTGAGGTCTGTGTCCCTCCCACCTCTCCTGAACTGCTCCCCACTTTGGTCAAAGGCCAAGGTGCCAGGCGTGGTGGGATTCTTGTCCTGATTCCTCATTGTGGCACTTCCTGGGGGCTGGATGCCTGTTGTACATTAACTAACCTGCACTATGGAAGAAAGGTCATGTGTGCAACCTGCAGAAAAAACAAAACACCAAAAAAACCACTGAGTCATCTGTGCTAAGTGTTTCAGACCTGAGCTGACCCAATTTTCTGTGGAATTATGTTTCTACACAGGGAAGGGTCACCCCATAGGGTGCAATGCTGGTACAAGCAATGCCGTTGTGCTACACACGAGATTTATTAGCAAGATCCATGTTACAAGGCCTTGATTTGTCTGTCATTTGATCCTTTCTAAATATGCTGTCAAGGCTGTTGATCTCAAAATGATCTCTGTATGATATGGGTTTGCTTTGGTGTAGCATGACATTCAGGATTCCTTTACAGGCAACTGTGCAGAGCAGGAAAATCTATGTGAAATGCTTCCTACTGGAGTCACCATCTGGCCAATATTCATCTTGTTTAGTGAAATACCAAGATATCCATAGAACGCAGGTGTTAATGCAGATCATAAGGCACAAGTGACCACAGTAATAAACCAACATGCAATGAAATGTAATTAACGCACCTGGTGCTTGGGTTTGAAAATAATTTCAGTGCCTTTTTATTTTCCCTGCACACTGATGTGCATTTTAATAGTTGGAACTTCAATCATCACTTCTCAACCAACCCTTTAATCATATTAATTCTCTTAAAAAGTGAACTGTAATGTTTTTTAGTAAATAATATTTCATAATTCAGTCAGGAGGGGCAAAGTGGAAACACACATGAAACTGTATGCTGCTTAACATTTTTGTGGCATGAAAAAACTATTGTCCTGTTTCTGTCAGTCTGGTTCTGCTGCTGGCAAAGGTTTGTTTTCATTCACATAACCCTTGTTGATATTCCAAGTGCTTTTGAACCAGCTTGAACAAGTGAAAAGATCCCAGGGAAGAAAATAAATGGTTAAGGTTTCTACCACTGGATTTCACAGTGCGTTTTTAATCTCACCTCTGACCTGCATCAGTAATGAATGCATTTTTGTAAGGTTAAAACCCTCCAGGATGACATTTGTTCCAAGCAGACCAAAAAACTCAACCCCACACTGGAAATGTAGATTATGTGTGTGTGTTTGTGAGTTCCAGAAAATGACATTATTTTCAAATGTCCTTTCAGAGCAGAGATCAGACCCAATCTAATCAGTCAGCTGGCAAATCCCAAGCAGACAGGGTATTTGTGGAGAAAGGGAGAGGTCAAAAAGTCAAAGACAGGGATCTTGGGCAATTTTTATTTTTGCATGGATATTTCTCAAGGGTGATCTGAAGGTTGTGAGGAACATAAATCTGAGGGTATACTTGTACACCGACAGAGAGGGATGGTCACACCAAGTGAATTCCCAATCCGGTGCTATTTGATGGGGACTCAGAGAGTGCTACTTCCCCAGAAGAAATGTCTGCTGCTGACACTGGCTTTGCTCAGTCCCTCTCTCCAGACTTGACACAGGTGCAGATCACACCGTATTCTGCCACCAGTGGTCAGTGCTAAGCCACAGGGAATGTACTGCTGACAAGCTGGGGCCATCGGCAAGGTTTAACCACCACTGGCCATTCACAGAAGCCACCACCTTTATGGATGCTGTCTACACTTTCACCTTCAGCATTGGACCATCTCTGTAAAGCAGACTTTGGCTCCCAGTCAGCAAGGACAGGCTGCTGAGGGTCACTGCTAAGTGATTGAACACCCTGTTATCACATAGCTGAGGGTACATCCAGAACCTCTGCAGTGTCCCCATCTTCCACAAGACAAAGGAAACTGGGAGAAGGATGGTCCATGTTGCTGCATGCTGCTGAATTTTATTGTGTTCAGACACAGACAAAGAAATTAAGGAAGGCCTGCTGACCCCAGCTTCTCTTACTGCGTCCCTGTAAAATTGCTCTCTTGGCAAGCCCTGTGAGAAGGGCACAGGCAGCACGGGGGTGGGAGTGTGGGGAGTGACAATGAGTGTGAGCGTTCACCCGCCTGGGCAGAGCCGCAGAAGGGCTGATGGGGATCTTCCCTCCGTCCTCGCCTGTTGCAGCATCCCTGCAATCCCTTCAATGACCTGGCTCAATTTTAGGAAACAAACTACTTAGGGCTGTCCTTGATGCTTCCTGACCTTTTCTACAGCCACCATAGCCTACTAACAGTTCTCCTCTGGCACGTGCCTTTAACACTTAAGTTAGTAATCTCATAATGGAGTGCCAGCAGCAGACAGGACACATGCAACCCCCCAAAGCAAACCCTTGCTGACAGAACAGGGCACTGCAGGCAGTGCTAACCAGCACTCACAAGGACTAGGACAAAATCACCAATCTATTGTTTTACTTCTTGACCTAAGTCAGCTTTTGAGCTCAGGACTGCAGAGGTGAAAGGTTAATGTATTAAGCTGTCTGTTCTTCAATTAATCCCTAAATCCTGGGAAGATTTACGAACTCTTGGAAGATTTTAAATCTCACCTGATTTATGAGATGCCTTTTCTAAGTTCAGATTGCCTCTACAGACAGTCACCATACAGGGCAATAAGAATAATTACTACACAGATTTATTATCAGGAGGGAAATTTTAATTTCCAAAATAATGCACACCTGTCTATCCTGACACTGTGGCAAAGCTGAGCATCTGAAATGTTAAACCTTGACGTTCCTTTATTTTCTTCATGCCTCATTGAAGAAAGCAATTGTGCTGAGGACAGGCTACGAACCTGACAGAGGCACAGAAATCCTTCTGCCATTACAGCAATGCAAATAACTTGTTGAAAATAAAGCTATACACTGTTGCAGCATCTAGAATTTCTCTCAGATTGTACAAATATACCTTTTGGAGGAAGTTCATTGTCTTTTAAGGAAGACCTTGACACTGGAGAGTTATGAGAATGCGTGCCAGTAGCTAAGGGAGTAGGCTGGCTAATCTATTTGCATGTGGACTTCTGCATTGATTAAAAACCTGGAGCATCAAACACACAGATTTTTAAAAATGCATTCTAGTGCATTCTCTGGTGCCCTGAGAATCCCCCTGAAGCCAGGGAGGGCAAAACTAATGTCCAGGCCCAGTAGTCCAAGGAAAGCCACAGTGCCATCACCACAAACACTGAAGAAAAGGCCAGAGAAGCTCTTCTGTTCCAAGGTAAGTAATCACAGAATCATAGAATTGTTTAGGATAGAAAAGACCTTTAACATCAAGTACAACCCTTATCTCAATACAGCCAAGTCCACCACTAAACCTTGTCCCTATGTGCCACATTTACAGGTCTTTTAAATACTTCCAGGGAGAGTGACTCTATCACTTCCCTGGGCAGCCTGTTCCAGTGTTTTACAACCATTCTGGTGTAGAAAATTTTCCTAACGACCAATTTAAACTTCCCCTGGCACAACTGGACTTGGCTACTAATCAATATGCTCAGCTGAAAGGACTGGATTGTAGGCTGAAGGCTGACACCCCAGTCAGTAAAGGGGATCCAAACACTCCATGTTATCCTGTGACTAAGAGTGCCACTTGCCAATAAAAGACTCAATCTCCAAGAGGGTTTACTGGTACAAAGCCAGTTACCTGGCTGTCATACAATGAACATGAATCACACCCAGTGCTCGTGATTCATGGCTGCTCACCAGGCAGAGCCTCCCCAGCTATTCCCATACCACACAGAGGTAGGAATTTTCAACGGCTTCCCAGTCAGGTGGGATTGAACCAGTGGGGCAGATGGGAAGAGCCTGTGTATGTGCAGCCCTGGCCCCTGGCTCCTTAGAACAGCTGCACACTGTTGCAGAGGAGACCTGTTCCAAAAGATGTCAGACAAACTTTGCTCATGCAGCCTTTGCAGACATCTATTGGCTCAGTTGCTATTGTTGAATATGCTCTTTGTTTAAAAAGCGTAATGCCTGGGGAGGACTTTCATCCACAACAGTTTGAAGAAAAAGGAATCACTCATTCCTTTTTATTCTGGGCAGACCCAGTCCTTTATGCAGAAATACTGTATTATAGGTATTTGGAAGAGAGAGGGTGAGGAGCAGGATGGAGAAATTGCCAGGATCCCAGCACCATCAATTGCTGTCAGCTCTGCTCTGGGAATAGTGTGTAGCTGTTAATTGCTGCTGCAGATCCAGCAGATGGTGGGTAAGACATTGTATTTAATGGAGCCCTTCAAAAAAGAGTGGCATCTGTTTCTTTAATTTCTTGGCAACAGAGTGGCAGATTTAAAAAACAAACAAACCAAATTGGACATTTAGCTATGAACATCCCCCTAACAGATTATAAATGTTTTAAGATAAATAGGTCAAATTAAGGAAAATACCAATTGACACATTTGAGAAGTAAGCCAAACTTTTAGATATTGTCTCTTTTAAAGATTAGATTTTCAACATATGGCAATGAAACTCCTTAAAGAGGCTTTTAAATTAAATGTTGATACTATCCTTTTGACTACAAATTTGTGTGTCTGTAGAACTCTTACCAGCACTAATTCAGAAACTAATCTGTTCTGCCTGTCTCTCTCTGACACACACCCTTAGATTAAAATATGATTTCCAGATCTAGACACTTTAATCATGTGCATCTCCTAAATTTATAAACAGCAACAGAAAAACAAGGCAGAAAGAATCCCTCTCTTTAACAGTTGGGACAAGCAACTCTGAGGAGCTATTGCCATGGCTATTGCTGCCATAGCTCCAGTATTAATGCAACTCCCCATATTTCTGGAAATTCACTGCAACAGAAATTGCCATAGCAGAGTGTGCCATGGATACATCTGTAGTGGGGAATATTATATTGCCTCTAACAATGGTCAAAACTGGATGCTTTGCACAAGAATGTAAATGCCCTTCATCTTTACTGTCTATGCAGTGCTGCACCATGTGAAATACACCCTAGCCCCACTCATAGCCTCCCAAAGCATGAGTGGATGACTCTACAAAGATGTCCTCAAGGTACTTTTTCTGGAAAGTCTTCTGCACCATTTGTCATATTTTAGGCATGTTTTGTACTTTCCGTTTTTAAAAGCAGAGTTCGGATAGGATGCTTAAGCTGAGAAACAGCCCACGTGGCCTCTCTGTTTCCAGCTGCTGATCCAAAAAATGCTGCTGCTCACTTTTTCCTACCAGCTAACTCCCATCCATGTTCATTGCTGCAGGCTAGACAGAGTCTGCCCATCCGTGCCAGAAAGCCGTTCCCTGGGACTTTTTTCTGGATGGCAGCTGCCACGTGGCCGTGCCACCCGGGCCCGTGTGTGCTGGGCCGCGCCGGGGGCCTGGCGCTGGCAGGGGCGGCAGCCGAAGCCCCCAGCCCACGGCTGCCCACACTGCTGTGCTGCTCAAATGTGCCCATCCTGGCACGTTCTGCTGATGGCTGCACACTGGCTGAAGTTGTGCTGTGTTTTTTCCAGGGGCCCATTTCCTTTCAGGCACTGGAGGTGCACGTGCTGTCCCCCCAAGAGCAGGCCTGGGCGTGGGGGGCACAGGTCTGTGCGCCCCTCAGAAGCGCTTTCTCAGGCAAGTGCCAGTTGACTGCTGCTGGAATTTTTCCAGGTGAAAAAGCCCAGGGTAAAGATTCACTTTAATCTCTCTGTGTCTGTACTGCCTGAGCAGGACAACCTTGGGCCACAGGGGGTAGCTCACTTCTCCCAAAGTTTCCCTGGGTGGGGAGAGTGTCTTATACCCTCTTGCTGAACCACTACCCTGGAATCTACGTGGACACATAGCCTCCTCCTCAGCCTACCCCCAACTCTCTTCTCCCAGGTGCTTATTTGTCCTATTCCACATGCACATGAATGAGGAAATAAATTCAAAATGTCAACACCATAAACCAACTGTTAATATTTTACCTTGGTGATTGCATTCTTTAGGGAAATGTATATCTAAATATAGTCATACACTGCAGTCAGCCAATATTTTTACAGCTCTTTATTAAGGACACCTCAGATAAATCTTTCACTCTTTTTTTTTTTTTTTTTTTTTTTTTTTATCATTCAGGTCATAGCTTTGTGAACATTTCAGTTGTTAAAATAAAGGAGGGCTGAGTTGTTCACATAGTGTATACACCTTGATAATGTCTGGTCAGTGGTGATGAAGCAAAAACTCTCCCTTGGCTTCCTTGTCCGTGAATAAGGCATAATAATATGCAGATGATAATAACAATTTTTCTCACTCACAGAAATAAAAACAAGAGCTATCCAATCTTACTATTATGATTTTAGCATCTTATATTCTCACGTCAATGGAAGACTAAGACTGTTAAAAATACCATTGTGCTCTTATTTCAGATGAGAGCTTTTTCTGATTAAGATTTTTATCAGGTGAATGGAAAATCAAATGCCTGTGTGATAGGACATTACGTAAGGTTTGTTCTTTTTCCCCCTTGGCTTACTCTTAATAGAACCTGTATTAAGCTGCTCTTTTAAATTTTTTTTTGTTAAAAGCTGTGCTAGGGAAACACTTCCCCATACACTGAGTTGATACTTGATTTCACAAATGAGGTCAGTACCATCTTGATCAAACAGAGCCACTCCTCCGACAAGAAAAGCATCCTGTAGTGAATCAGGACATATGGAACAGACCCAATTCTATTGAAACTAAAATAAGCATGAAAAGTTCTCAAAAGAGATAATTTAAATGCCTCTCATGGCTCTTACCACATATCACATGCCTGGCCTATAAAAGGTTAGACTGGAAAAATCTACTACTCTACCTACCTTGCAAAAAGAAAAAAAAAATCAACCCACCTCGGTACATTCTTAATTAAAAGATAAGGAAATATTCCTCCTAAATAGTCTACCTTGCACTTATCTGTGACATTTCTGCTAAGGAGCTGAAAAAAGCAGATGAGGACTGTTATCTACAGTGGTTCAGCCTGTGCCAGGATGAGGAACGTAACCCAGTTGTCTGTGTAAAGCTCCTCACCACCTGAGGCACCCAGCATGGCGTGCTGGGACTGCTCCTGCACACCCAGCTCCTGGAGCAGCTTCGCCTCTGCCTGCCAGTGCTGTTAGTCCTCCTGGCTATTTTCATGATTGCAGGGAAATGTTAAATACTTCGAATCCTCCCATCGCCCTTTGTTTTCCATAGTTCTTCTGCATAAAGAATACAGCCATTGGAAGCTGAATTTTAGAGCTTAAAAAACACCAGCAGTGAGTATTTAAGGAAAGACTTGGGCATGTCTGTCCCTTCCTGTCCATTTGCAGCACTGCTTTCCAACATGACTAATTAACCTTGTGATATAAATACAGGTTCTCACAGGCAATACTCAGTGGAGTGCGAATGACAGAATCTCAAGTACCAAATATAACCCGTGCATCTCCACGGAGATGGGAACAGGTAGGCAATTTTGCCTGACAAACTAAGATCTGCACTTTCCTAGTCAGACTTCCTTCTATTTTCTACCTCAGCTTCAGTAGACACATCTGCTAATTTTTCCCTGACGATGCCCTCCACAGCATTTGCCTTCCCCATGCTGGCAACCATCCCTTTATAGAGCGCTCTGCACTCATTCACAAAAGTCAGCTGGGCAGAGAGGCCCCATTTCCTATTTTAGGGCACATTCCTTGTTTTAATGCTTTTGGTGAGGCTTGTGCTTTCATCCAGAATGAGACACCATTGCTTTATGCTTTTTAATTTTAGTTATTCTTTGTTGTCCTATTGTAAGGGAAAACCAGGCCCCATGATATTCTGTTGTTCTTGATGATGTTTTTAATATGTGGTCATTTATTGCCTTCTGCCAGGTAATTATTTCCTTTGATAGACAAGGTATTTTGATATTTCATTCTTCTTAAAGGAAGAAGATTAAACAAATAATATTACTGTGTTTGCTATACTTTCTTTTTCTTGAAAGACAGTTGATTTTTTCCAAACTGACTTAAATTATTATCAGTGCAGGTTAAAATTAATAGTGAATGCTCACTTCTTTTGGGTTTTGTATCACTCTGACATTATTTTCTCCCATGACTTCTCACTTACTTTCTTTTCTGCTTTTGAAGTGCTCCATACAGGAGAACTTAACATGGTGCAGTGCAGGAGTGAAGAACAGCATCATGTTTTTCCCCAAGGCTGGCAAGGCCATGCCATGGTGGAGCAGCCTGCTAGGCACCAGGGCTGACCTCCTCTACTGGCTGCAGCATCACCTGGAGATGTTTTCAGGCAAAAGTGATCTGCTTCCTAAAACATCCAGCCTGACCTGCACCTTGGCAGCTGAAACTGTGGAGTCTGTGAGTGCAGTGGGAAGGATGTAGCCAAGAAACTGCAGCCAGAGGAAAGACTGTGAGTGTCACACATGGTGCCAGAGACTGGCATGTGATTAGCAACCAGGTCTGTTAAAATGTTTTATAAATGCGTCTGTGTTATGAGGAGGAACAACAGAAACTTAGGGAACCAAAACATGTGTTTGGTCATATGCAGGAAAATAAAAGTAACTTCCAAGGGGATTAGTATTTCTGTGCACACAAAGTTTCAGACTCATTGAAATCAATACCTTCTAAGCTCTTTGCCATCTCTGAAGTGCAAGTCTTCAAATTAGTTTGACACACTTTTTCAGGGAGGAAAAACCCCGGCCAGCCAAAGAAACCCCAGCCCCCTGAGCCCACTGTTTGGAGTAGTTTGTCAGCACTTCACACAAGCACTACTGAAATGGCGTTCAGGAGTCTCAAGCTTTGCAATCTTTTTAAAAAACCATTTTTTTATTGCACTTGAAATAAAAAGGAGTTGGTATATGAAAATCAAAGTACTGCACGCCTCAAAAGATAACAGAAGTTTATTACACCATAAAGGCTTTCAGCATATGTGGATGCTTATTTTATCTGAACACATTAGCATAGTTATTAGTCATTCTAAATGATTAAATTTTCCTCTCATCTACCTAATCTGCATTATAAATGAATATACTAAAGAGCAATGCACTTTGTTGATAAAGCACTGACTTGGCAGTTAGGAGACAAGAGTTTGTTTCTTGTCCTGACTTTGACCTCCTGAGTTGGCCTAGACTGGTCATTTTGCCTTGAAATGCTTCAGCATCTCAGACTGACCTGTAATATTTACCTATCTGAACAAAAGCATCAATATCCAATCAATACCAATATCCAATCAATATCCATCAATGTCCAATCAATATTTTAAACTGTTTTATAGTGTTTCATTATTCACTGTCATAGGAAACCCTGTTAATGATGCTTAATGAAAGGGGAGAAACTGTTAGGCTGTGGATATTGATGTGCTTTGGTATTCATGGAGTGACAGAAAATCACAGCAGCTTAAAAGCTGCTGCTCTGAAACTTGGGGTATTAACATGCCTAAGGGCAGAAATCCCCCTTGCAGCAGTGACAGCTCCTGTGACTTAGGGCATTGTCTCTTCCACCTGGCTGGCTGTCCATTTCTCTTCAGCAGCAATTGCTGGGAAGCAATTAACTCATAGTATGTTTGAATGGAAACCAAATAAAATTTAGTTTTGAACTCTCCGAAGTTGATTTCACTGTCCGCTTGAACAAAAGCCATGTTCTGCTCCTCAATCCTCTCCTTCCCACCTTTTAAGCATTGTGTCCCAGTGCTGTGGAAATCTGTGGCAGCCTGGAGGTGAGTGTGGCTGCCCAAAGGTAATGTGATTGTCTTTCTCCCAGAAGTGATGGGATGATCTCTAGATCTGCCTCCTCAAGAAGTCCCTAAGCCTTGGTCACAAAACGCACGTGAAGGAATAAAGAGTTGTCAAGTGCCCCACAGCTCCTCGTGCAGAGGGGCTGGTGCTGGGACCTCTGCATGCCCCTCCCCAGAGGACAGGTAACATTGACTGCTAATCCCATGTGCCCACCAGGGAAAGCCTTCATTTTTCTTACGGTTTTACTGTGCCTCAAAAAGTTTATTCTTGGTCTCTTTTGCATGTTACTTACATTTGGGACCATACCTAACTCATTTTTGTTACAGCCAAGCTAAACCTGTGCCAGTACATTCAGTAACAAATGAAGACCTTCCTTCCTGAATTGATGGGCTGAAAAAGGACTATGGCAGTTTGCTTAAGTAGGGTGGGGGTGGTACCAATATATAGTTGAATTCTGCTGGAGGTCAATAGGATAGAAAATGTAAAAAAATCTCCCTGGATGATTGTGTAAGGATCACCTCTGATTTAGTCATATTTCCATGAAGCCTTGCTCCAGTGGAGTAATGCTCCAGGACTTCTTCAGGCATTGAACATAGATTTGTGTTTTACTGAGATAAAGCGGGATGTCATCTGTGAAAAGAGCAATTTATGTCCTTTGTCATGGATTGTGACGCTTCGAGTCTCTGGAGACTTTCTGATAGCTATTGCTAGCGGTTCAGTGGACAGAGCAATCAGAGGAGGTGACAAAGGACACACTTGCCTTCTGTCTCTCTAAGGAAAAAGTCATTCAAATAAAGGAGTCTCCGAGAGTCATTCAAACAAATGAATGCACACCCTCTGGCTTTCTGCGGGCTTAATGAACCCTATTCACCAGAAGCACAGCCTTGTTGACAAGCCTCTGTCTTTGGAGGCAGAAGGAGAATGCCGAAGGAAAGTCGGTCAGATTTGTTTTCTCTGAAGGGTGGAAAGACAATTTTCTGCCCTTGCCTAGGACTGTGGGAGCTGCATAGTCCTGGGCGTGCAGCGACCTACTTGCTCTGCTGGCTCAGGCTTTGCTTTTCTTCCTGGGATTTTGCTCTGATTTCAAACAAACATTTGCTCCTCTGCTACGAAATGGATTTCACACAGTCCAGAGGCAATCATGATTTTAGGAGAGCCTATTTGCTTCTTCCTCTGCCTTGTATTTTATATGAGGGCAGCAATTTTGTGCATGAAATAATTTCAAGAGCTGGCAAGTTCCAGAAATGTCTAAATTGCTATGTGCATGTGAAGCCATATCACACAACTGTGTTTTGTTTTGCTTGTTTGTTTGGTTGGGGTTTTTAAGTTTACATTCTCCTCCCTAGAATAAAAGACAGGCAAGCAAAGCGGCTACTCAGCTTCAGGCACCAAGATGCCCACAGTGCCTTTGATATACAGCCCCCTTGCCCATATGTGCAGTCATGTGCTCACATAACTCTTCCTAACTGTGGGAAATGAAAAGGAAAATGTTAAATTTGGTAATATTTATCACAATCATTTTTCAAGAGCAAGAGAGAAACTGCTGGTCTATTGAGAAATGGGGCCTTTTAATAGTCGTCTAGGATTATCCATTTATGTGAATAATAAAAATCTCTTACGCAGATAGAGAAAGTAGGGTAAAACTTTATAATGGGGTATATATTCTCTAGCACAGACAATGACTGAAGGCCTTGGAGTTTGAAGAAATGTCAATTCATCAAGGTTTTGTCTTTTTTTTTTTTTCCTAAGCTCTCCATATTGGAGATTTCATGGAAATAATTGAGTTTTCTACTGTTGTACCAAGAGTCTTATATATGCATGACTTAAAAGAAAGAGATTATTAAATATCTCACCATTTAATATCTAGATAATTTCATCCAATAAAATCCTGTGCAGCAAGTAATTTAAATTGGTACTCTATTTATGGCAGACAAAACTGCTCACTACCATCTGCTTCGTGGTTTTAATAGATGAAGTGTTAACTGCGTGTTGCATAAAATTCATTGCGACTAGGTTAATTAAATGGCTGTGCTTCACTTCCTGCACTCTGGTAATAAGATGACAACCTCATCTGAATTTATTAACCCTTGCCACTTCCAGTACTGTTAGCACCCATTCAACCACCTTTGGTCAACAAAAACGAAATAAATCACAATAACAGGAGACATAACCATATTGGCTAACAAAATAGATATTGATTAGCATCTTCTAAAGCAAATATGTCAATCTAGTCTGATTTTATTTTCGCAAAGGTCATTGAAATCTGCTGGAGTGTTAGTAATGTGAGTAAATGATGATGCAGTAGGTTATTGGAAAACACCGCAAATCTAATCTTTGGTGCTAAACAGCCTAAATGACAGCTTCACTATGGAAAGCTGGGGAAGCCTTTAAAGTCTTCAGCTTTCTATTTGAGTAAGCAGACATTAAATAGCCTTCTGCAGCATAGGCCCTTACAGAGAGCTCAAAGCCAGATCTCTGAGTGTCACTCCAGTCAGAGTCACTTCTGTCCCATCCAAAGAGGGAGCATAAGGTAAAACTGCTTCATCTACATCCATGCCCTGGCCAACCCGGCACTGGGTCAGGCAGTTCTTAGTATGGCCAATAGAAACTGTCTGCAGGTGGGACTGGATTGGTGCATGGTAAGGAAGGACCTGACAGAGGCATCTCCAGGTGCCAGTTCCTGGAGCCAGCCTCTTCTCCATCACTTACACTCTTCAGATACTTAGAAAAGTTAATTTTAGGCAAGTACACAAAGCAGTCTTGATGGCCCTACTGAAATTTACCAGGGGAGATCAACAGCATGCATCAAAGCCATAGTCATTCCTGCCCTTCAGATACAGGCATTGAAGACTTTTTGGAGGGCTTGCAGCCATTCCCACTGATCCCATCGTTGTATATGGCTGTAGGTTTCCCTCTCTTGTCACCAGCCTTGTCACCTGGCTACTTCTTCTGGAAACAGCTCCTGTGTCATGTTCAGCCCCCTTGGTCTAAGCAGGCTCCAGACACTGACTTTGAAGGTGTTTTTATGTGGCCTAGTGAGGAAAGTCATGTGACTCCCTCCTTCTATGCGTCAAAGTGGTGGGATGAGATCCAGCTCCGGTTCACAAGTTCAGCTGCACCAAACTAGTTCAACCTGTCTTGTGTGTTATTGTGCCAGCATTGGGCTCTGCCTTCCAGGGACGTAGATAAGATTTGTTTTTTAAACACAACAGGGAAGTTTTCATTTATGCTGAGGGTTGTAGTTAGAAATAAGTTCCTAGGATAAATCAGAATTTGTAACTGTATACACACCAGAACAAAATATCTTTCTCCACTTGTAGTTAAGAGGCTGCCAAACTTTCCCCCTTCCGTACCCACATCCAGCTCCCAAACCTCATCCCTGCCCCAGCCATGAAAAAAAATAGCAGAATCAAAGCAACTTGTCTCAATCAAATCAATACAGTCTCACCTGTGCTGGGGACCAGGAGACCGTCAGATGAACTGATTTATTTCCCGATGCTGGAAGTGTAAGCCTGATGTCAGCAGGCAGTGTAACCAGATTTACCAAAAAGTCCCTGGCCTTGCCTGGACTGGGGTGCATTTAGTTCCCAGAGCAGGCTGGAACAGGAGCTGTGGCGAAGCTCTGGTAGGCAGAGGGCAGGATGGATGGCATACCTGGAATTTAATGAAACTGTTACTGCAGCTATGAGCTACCTGTGGCTAGGAATGGAGATGACATAGTTAACCACTGGATGCTATCTCTGAATTTTCAGACGTCCAAACACTTTTTTTCCTGATTATTGTTAGCATTGAATAAGTTACTAAAAATAGTGAATGAAAGCCTATTTTTCAATCTTTTCCTTTCAATATTCATTTAGACTCCAATTTTTACCACATTACCTTTATAGACCTGAAGTTCCCTGACAGTATTTATTGTAATACATGTTGCTTGATTTTGAATTCTGCTCAAAGAAACTCTTATCTTGTACAAGGAAGTAACATTTCAGGCAACTACTAGTCATGTGCTTTAAAGAACTCAGTATAAAACTGCTGTCCTTCCCAGAAGCACTTTTCTCTCATAGGTGTCCCTACAGGATCACTGTACACAGCATTGGAAATTTTGGCCAAGTGCACCATGTTCTCATGCAAAATGGGTAACTTAGACAGAGGGTGTCATGCTAACCCAAATTTAACCTTAAAGGTTGAAATTCAGTTCTCGGGGGAAGGCCCACGCGTGATCTGAAGCTGCTGCAAGTCCTATTCCAAAAGCATATGTAGGAAATGTCCTCTATAGGGCTTGTGGGATTCTCCTGCATGAGAGGTGGACAGTGTTCGCTGTAACTGTTTTCTCACACAATTGTGAAACACAGACAAAAAAGTCATGTTTGACATGTCTGTGGGTGCACTTTCTGATTATGGCAGATATTGTACACCTTCCCCAGTTAAACATTAAAATCTCTGCACATTTTCAAAGCAAACTATTGAAATATTTTCCATCCCAGGGGCAACCAGTTCAGTGGACAACAGCCTCACATCTTCAGTGGGGTGTGGACAAAAGGCTCTTTTGACAGTTTTGCACACCACAACAGTTAAATTGTAATACCTCCTTATGTTGGTTTTTTTCCTCCTCACACAAGACACAATATTCTACATGACCTGTGTTTTGCATCACCCAACACTGCTGCCCAGTTCAATACAGCAGGATGAAAGTCTTCAGTGGAAAGAAAGAAGGAAATAAGATGCTCTATCTGAGCTAGCTAGCTAGCTAGTTCCTGCCCTAGAAACTACAGATACAGGATTTAAACAGATCCAGGAGCACATGCATATCCTAGTAATGCCTTGAATGTATCATTTCATGTCCTGGAGATAACAGGGCCTTTACCAGATTTTCCCCTTTGTGGCTTCATGTCCACAGGAGGGCACCCAGGGCAGGGAGATGGGATCATGGCGAGGCCCTCTGGCTGGCTAACTGGAGAGCAGCTTCTCCCTTTGCTATGCTGCACATTTGCCACAGAGACAACAAATTTAGTGAACCAAGCAGTCTTAATTCTGATAGAAAGGAGTAAGCTATGGATCTTCTATCTCTGGAGCACAAGCAGTGGGTGATCAGTGAATTCATCAAAACGTCAGTACACTGGTTCAAGTCCCTGCTCTGCATCAGGCTTCTGCATAGCAGAAGATATACTTAGATAAAATTCCCATTAAGTCTTCATCTGTCCACAAGCTCTGGGTAAATTGCAACACCAGGGTGTAATGAACCTGAGGGTAAAGCAGATGGAAAGAAAATGAAGCTGAGAGACATCTGAACCTGTTAAAATGAGAGATGTGGAGAGAACATCCTGCCAGTCCCCTCTTCCCTGCCAGCCTGCCCCAGTGCCTGCCTTCTGCAGCAGTGCAGCAACACTCCGCTGTACAAAGCCCTTTAGTTATGGAGGGTAAAATCTCAGGCAGTGTACACACAGAGCTCCTGGTGAAAAATCAGTGTGATTACTGTGAGAGATCAGTGAGCTACTGCAGACGCCGTTTGTGGCCAGAACATTGACCTAGACCTCGGCTCTATACTTTCTATTTAAAGAAAATAGAACAGCTTTACACGCCACCCTCCCGTTGCCCACTGTGCTTGCAGGTGGATCACTCCTGCTTGTTTTTCAGGTCAGCTGGTGGCTCTCATAGCTACAACAAACTCTGCCCAGTTCTGCTGTGCTACCTCAGAATCTCTTCTTGCCAGTGCTGGGGCGGCAGCTCCCTGTTGTCAGCAGCCTTCTCTCCCACCAGCATGCTCGGTGGTTTGAAGGACAACCTGATCTTCTGTTTATACTTAACACAAGATGGAGAAGTGTTTAGTACCTGTGTGAAGTAAAAAACAACACAGCCTTAACTCTGGAATGGAACAGCTTCTTCAGAAGGCAAACGACATAATAGCCCTTCACGTGGCAAATAGGTAATTTGGCAGCTGAGGCTCTCTGCCAACAATTAAGTGCCGATGAAAGTGATGGCATATAAAAACCCTACCACTAACAACAAACATAAAACAAGCCAGTGCAATTACTGTCACTGCTGTGGAAAACAAATCTTTAACTCTTCCAACATCACCAAAAATAGAAAGCTAGGGAACTGCCATTCACACCTATCGCATGTGGTGTGGCACTGCTCTCCCTCTCCTCTTACAGCTGAGATGCTGTGATGGATTTAGAGCTCCCCAGGGATAATTTAGGAACACTACATACGAGCATGGTTAATATGATGTTCAATGTGTCAATACACTGGATTTAATAGCAGATTTTCTGGATTAAAAAACAACAAACAAAAGGTACTAAGTGGTAATTTGGAAAACAGTGATGTAGTAGACAAGTACAAAGGGGTGATAGCTTTAAACTGAAAGAGGACAGCTAGACAGCTTTAGATGAAATATTAGAATGAAATTCTTTACTGTGAGGGTTGTCAGACAATGGAAGTGTTCAAGGGCAGACTGGATGGGGCCTTTCAGCAACCTGGTGTAGTGGAACGTGACCCTGCCCATGGCAAGGGGGTGGAACTGGATGGTATTTAACATTCCAACCCAAACCATTCTATGATGATTGTGTGATTCTAAGACAATCAGCCAGCACTGCCACGGTCCCTGTCCCCTACAGGAGCAGCTTGCTGTCCTACACAGTGGGTGGGATACCCACGGTGAGAGCAGTGCATGCTCCGTGCGAGCTCAAGCTCCCTTTTGCTGCATCTCCTCAGGCAGCTGCTGAGTGCAGACAGGCCTTCAGCAACATCTGGGCACCAGAGTTCTGTCACCAGCCTGAAACACAGCTCAGGGCAAACCTGTGCCTGCCAAACCACCTCCAGGCAAAGACACAACCGAGAGGTGGGAGAACCTGCTCCTGCAAAGGCCTGTCAAGGCTGAGCAAGGCACTCTGCTCTGTCAGAGCCATTGATCTGTGAGTGCCTCATGTCCCCACGGCTGCCTTTTC